>NC_090445.1:827870301-830370301 GCF_031143425.1 Pleurodeles waltl | reverse complement strand
TCCTGGGGGTCACTCCTGCACAGGAGTTCCGTTCCTTTAGGTGCTGGGGGCTGCGGGTGCAGGGTCTTTTCCAGCCGTCGGGAAATGGAGTTCAGGCAGTCGCGGTCAGAGGGAGCCTCGGGATTCCCTCTGCAGGCGTCGCTGTGGGGGCTCAGGGGGGAAAACTTTGGTTACTCACGGACTCGGAGTCGCCGGAGGGTCCTCCCTGAGGTGTTGGTTCTCCACCAGTCGAGTCGGGGTCGCCGGGTGCAGTGTTGCAAGTCTCATGCTTCTTGCGGGGAGTTGCAGGGGTCTTTAAATCTGCTCCTTGAAACAAAGTCGCAGTTCTTTTGGAGCAGTGCCGCTGTCCTCTGGAGTTTCTTGGTCTCTTGGAAGCAGGGCAGTCCTCTGAGGATTCAGAGGTCGCTGGTCCTGGAGAAAGCGTCGCTGGAGCAGGGTTCTTTAGAAGGCAGGAGACAGGCCGGTAGGACTGGGGCCAAAGCAGTTGGTGTCTTCTTTCTTCTTCTGCAG
This sequence comes from Pleurodeles waltl, assembly GCF_031143425.1. Lineage (NCBI taxonomy): Eukaryota > Metazoa > Chordata > Amphibia > Caudata > Salamandridae > Pleurodeles > Pleurodeles waltl. Next base: position 830,369,791 of record NC_090445.1, on the reverse strand, counting down.
GGGTTTTCAGCTCAGCAGTCTTCTTCGGTAAGTTGCAGGAATCTAAATTCTTAGGTTCAGGGGAGCCCTTAAATACTAAATTTAAGGGCGTGTTTAGGTCTGGGGGGTTAGTAGCCAATGGCTACTAGCCCTGAGGGTGGGTACACCCTCTTTGTGCCTCCTCCCAAGGGGAGGGGGTCACATTCCTATCCCTATTGGGGGAATCCTCCTTCTACAAGATGGAGGATTTCTAAAAGTTAGTCACCTCAGCTCAGGACACCTTAGGGGCTGTCCTGACTGGCCAGTGACTCCTCCTTGTTTTTCTCATTATCTCTCCTGGACTTGCCGCCAAAAGTGGGGGCTGGGTCCAGGAGGCGGGCATCTCCACTAGCTGGAGTGCCCTGGGGCATTGTAACACGAAGCTTGAGCCTTTGAAGCTCACTGCTAGGTGTTACAGTTCCTGCAGGGGGGAGGTGTAAAGCACCTCCACCCAGAGCAGGCTTTGTTTCTGTCGTCAGCACAAAGGCTCTCACCGCATGAGGTCAGACACTCGTCTCTCAGCAGCAGGCTGGCACAGACCAGTCAGTCCTGCACTGAACAATTGGGTAAAATACAGGGGGTATCTCTAAGATGCCCTCTGTGTGCATTTTTTAATAAATCCAACACTGGCATCAGTGTGGGTTTATTATTCTGAGAAGTTTGATACTAAACTTCCCAGTATTCAGTGTAGCCATTATGGAGCTGTGGAGTTTGTTTTTGACAGACTCCCAGCCCATATACTCTTATGGCTACCCTGCACTTACAATGTCTAAGGTTTTGCTTAGACACTGTAGGGGCATAGTGCTCATGCACATATGCCCTCACCTGTGGTATAGTGCACCCTGCCTTAGGGCTGTAAGGCCTACTAGAGGGGTGACTTACCTATGCCACAGGCAGTGGGAGGTTGGCATGGCACCCTGAGGGGAGTGCCATGTCGACTTAGTTATTTTCTCCCTATCAGCACACACAAGCTGGCAAGCAGTGTGTCTGTGCTGAGTGAGGGGTCCCTAGGGTGGCATAAGACATGCTGCAGCCCTTAGAGACCTTCCCTGGCATCAGGGCCCTTGGTACCAGGGGTACCAGTTACAAGGGACTTACCTAGGTGCCAGGGTTGTGCCAATTGTGGAAACAATGGTACATTTTAGGTGAAAGAACACTGGTGCTGGGGCCTGGTTAGCAGGGTCCCAGCACACTTCTCAGTCAAGTCAGCATCAGTATCAGGCAAAAAGTGGGGGGTAACTGCAACAGGGAGCCATTTCTTTACACTTACTATAAGATGTTATTTATAATTCCTAAACTCTAACACCCAGCCTCACTCAAAGCACTTCTTGATAATACCTAGAGCCAATGAGATCGTTGCTCTTGATAATAAAAGTCTCACTAGGAATCCTGCTCTTGAAAACCCCCAACAGCCAGACGAATTGCTGCTATTCAGTGTGTCCTCACCCAGCAAAGCTTTGTTCTTGATAATACCTAGACTCATTCTTACCTCCATTCATATTGTATGCCAAGTCACTCAGACCTCTGCTCTTGATACTACTAGGCTGTCTAAAAGCTGTGTCCTTTCATGTCGTCTAAGATTTCTGCTCTTGATATTACCCACGGTAACACAAACTCCTGTTAATGTGAATGCAAAGGCTGTATCTGAATTCTGTTCTTGACAATACAAGAACCCTGCTAACACTCACTAAGAACACAGTATGGACAAATACTGACATTCTCAGCTCTTGAGAATAGTAATTCTTGTAATTATAATTGGACTTTTGCACTTTCTGCCACCAGTGTAGCTCAAAAGTCTACACTGGTAGAGGTCAGAGGGGATGAGGAGGGTCGACAATGGTGTCCCTAAGCCCCAGTGCAGAGGAATGTGTTTAAATACTTGGGAGTCCACGTTTCCCTTCTGCCTGAATTAGCATGGGTACCAAATTTGGGGGATTTGTTGGTGCGTCTGGATAGGGACATGCAGCATTGGAAGGATCTCCCCTTTAAACCCCCTTGGGCCCACTGCCCTCCTCAAAATGATGTGGCTACCCTGATACCTGTGTGCCCTCAATAACTACCCCTACCAAATACCAAGGGCGTGGTTCTGTACTCTCACTTAGAAATTCACCAACTTCATTTGGAATAGAGGGCAGCACAAAGTGGCTTTTAAAACAGCCCGTAGAACTCCGTACGAGGGGGATTTGGGAGTCCCAGATCCATATACCTACTACTTGGCTGCTCAGGTGGGGCCCATAAATGATTGGTTTGCAGGAGGTTGGGACGACCCGGCGTATCAACTTGAGATCCGCGAGCTTTGGAGACCTACTGGGTATGCTGTATGGTAGCAGGATTCCTGTCGAGACTGCGTCTTGCACCTGCGTGGTGGTAACTTGCTGGAGGGCGGCTCTAAAACTCATAATATGGGATCAACGTTTTACTTGAATGACTACTGTGGCACGGAGACTGGCTGCACTTGCTCGCTGCCTTAAAGGGCTTTCAGCACTGGTACTTAATAGGGGTGACTTACTTGGGGGACTTGTATACGGGGGACACCTTATTCCTTTCCAAGACATGAGAGGACACTATGGGCTACACCAGACACAGATCTTCGGATACCTGCAGCTGCATCACCCGTTGGGTGCACACGTTTCAGTGAATACCCAGCTCCCCAACTATATCCCGCTCGAGGCAAAATGGTTAACTGGGAGCCTGGGGAAGAAAGCAGTGTCTCAGTTTATAATTGTCTACTTACGAATGCCCCGGATGGGTTTGACTACCTGCAACAGAGGTGGACGCAATGGGTCGGGGACCTGGACGATGACGATTGGCGCGAGGCACTATTGGCCCCCCGGGAATAAGCCAACTCAGATAGGCTGCAGATGGTGCAGTTCAACTACCTCCACGCATCTTACTTGACCCCTGTAATAATGTTGAGGATGTGTGGCGGAGCGGGTTCCGCCTGTGCTAGGTGTGGTCTCCTGAAGGGAGACTTCCTCCACGTGGCTTGGAGCTGTCCCCAAATACGACCCGTCTGGGAGGAGATTTGCAAGGAAATAGCGGAGATCCTGGGGCGTCCTATAAATTTAGGCCCCAAGGTTGCATTACTGGGGCTAATGGAGGCACTGAGGGGGCCCCTGCTGAACGGACATTTGTAGGAGTTGCATGCCATATCGCTAAGAGAGATATTGCTCGCAAGTGGAGGCTTCCCAGGGCTCCTCGTTAGTGGGATGGAGGGCGGGGGTTGATTGGTGTGCGCATCAAGAAAAGCCAATCTACGTAGCGCGAGGGTGCTCCGAAAAACTCAATAAAATTTGGGGGAAATGGTGGGCCTACCATGATGTTTTAGTGTAATGTAATACTGAATACTGGTTGTCCAGCATTGGATTGTGTTTTATGCTCTGTACTGGTATTATTGATGTTGTCAGAACTTAACTGTGTGTACTGTTCTTAAACTCAATGAAAACAATAATAAAAATGTGGTTTAAAAAAAAAAAAAAACCTTACTTGAATCCATCCCTACCATTGAAGGTGATATTGCACGCAATGTGGCATCCTTTAACAAGTGGATTTCTCAAGCTGCCATCAGCTTAGGGCCTCTTCTGCCTGTTATGAAAGGCCCAAATCTGGAACCTATCCTCCCTGGTTTAGTCAGGCCCTAAGAGATCAACACTTACTCTGTAAGCAACTTGAAATAAAATGGCGCAAGGCCCTCAAACCAGAGGAATTAGGACAGCATAGATCACCTTTAAAAGGTTATCATAAGCAAATTAAGTTGGTAAAAAATGTTTATTTCTCTACCTTAATTGAGGAAGCCCATTATGATAAAAAAGCAAAACTTATCTTCCAGATTTCAAACTCTTTTCTGAAAGCCAAGGCACTAGAAACACAAATTCCTCCATCCCGAGTATAATGTGACCAGATTTCGTCCTAGTTTATAGCGAAGGTACAGGTTATGCAAACGCACTTTCTCATCAGCCTCCCCCACAATCGATTTGGAGAATGATATTCCTTTGAGAGTAAGGACTGGCACTCTGGCACCTTCCAACAATCTCTCTGGCCCAGTCCCGACAGGCCATTTTAGCTTGTAAATCTGGATCACCTAATAACCCATGCCCTCTCATGTCCTTCATAAGGGCGTGGATATAGTTAACGCAGTGGTTAATCAGATGCTGAATAATTCCCTGGTTACAGCAGAAGTTTCTGCGTAATGGAAGTTGGTGGTGGTCAAACCCTTGAAGAAAAAACCTCTCATGGATCCTACAATGCTGTCTAATCTGCGTCCTATTTAGCTGTTGCCAGCCCTGAGTAAAATAATGGAAAAATTGTTGAGTATCCAACTACCAGAATTTATAGAAAAAGCTAATGTTCTTCACCCTCAGCAATCTAGTTTTCATCCCAAAACACTCCATGGAATCCGCTTTGGTGGAATACTCAGACACATTAAAACTGACATTGGATACGGTAAAGGATGCTGCGCTGATTTTATTGGACCTATCAGCAGCATTCAATGCCATCTCTCATGATATCCTACTCCTGCATGTCAGTAACTGTGGAGCTGTTCGATCTGCCTTCGCCTGGTTGAAATCATTTCTCATCAAGATAACTTAATTCGAATACTGAGTCTATTCATAAAAGTATAAACATCACAATAAATATAATCACGATACAAAGTAATATAAATCTTAAAACAGTCCAAAATAACATGCACAGACAATCAAGTTACTGTACAATATACCACTGCTGCAGTTAAAAATGCGCCAATATGGGTGGTTACCTCATCATCATCATCCAGCTGGGAGAAAATCTGAAGAGCAACTCTAAAATTGTTAATATTGTGTCTCTTGACAAGGGGAATCAAGAAAAGCCTAGAATACATGGAATAATATTTAGTAAAAAAAAATTGAAATACGTCATGGTTTGCTTAGACCTCCCATCGCACAGGCAAGGTATACAGTCAAGACCAGCATTGAAACCCAAGGGAAAATATAACTGGTATTTCATCTTCCCTTCCCTAAAATGGCACTACAAGCTTCGCTCCCACCGGCTCATCTGTCTTCATGTACCCCCAGCAACAGGTTGGCCATTGGAGAATCCATATAAATAGCCATGCTAGGCTTTTTCCTCTCAGCCTCCGCGAAGTTGAATAAGGCCAAATATAACAGTTTTATTGTTATTAATATCACCCTCAGGATGCTTAAAACATGATAAAAACCGACCTTATGCAGGCCTAATGTCATGTACGTTAACCAGAGAATCTCCATACCTTTATCACAATTGAGGCAGTCCTTCATAATATCTCTTGTGAGACCTGCTTCTTTACTCTTCTAGCCTGCCAACCATAACAAAGGTGGGCAAATAATAATATAATCTTTCACAAACTGAATGCCCTATTCCCTATGACAGATCAAGTAGGAAGAAGAAATAGGGGCCGCCACAACCCTTTTACAAAACCTATTCTCCTCAAGCTGAATTGCCTCACATTTTTGGATGCCCCACACCCCTGCTCAATAGGTTACTGACAAGAAGCACTGCAACTTATAAATTCCTAAAAAAGGGATAAGAGCTGCTCCCACCCCTAGGCTGTGATAAGCTAAACAAGGAAGAAATTCCCTTCACTAACTACGCCCTACAATGAGCAATGTGTGGTGCTGGTATAAGGAAAAGTGCTGGTGCATTTCAGGGTGCTGGTGCCTAGCATCTCAGAAGACAAAACAAAATTATTTATGTCCATAGGCCATAATATAGGATTTGTTCAAATTAGTCTGTAAATCTAAATCACCCATAAAACGTTCAAATCCGTAAATTAAAAGGTGCAGCGCTCTTGGGGTCCGTGCCATCAAAACAGCATCATCCGCATATTACAGCAAGGGCAACAGGGGAGCCTTTAATGGCTGGGACGTCAGAAGTTAGATCTTTTTTTAAAAAAAAGGGTAAAATGAATAAAAGCGGAGCTAAAGCACATCCTTGCCTCACACTTCACTGGACCTCTATATCTTTTGTAACCTCTCCATTCGTGTTAAATCCGACCCTGGCTTTCATATCCATATGCAGCATAAGCCCAAAAATTACCCAGATCTTTATCCATCCCATAAATTAAAAGATTTGACCACAGCGTTGAGCGATTGACACTGTCAAGCGCTGAAGTCAAATCCATAAGAGCCAAATACAAGGGGGGAGCGTTTAGCAACTGTGTACTTTCCAATTACCAAGGACATATTTGAACATTGCTCCATGGTCCCAATGTGACTCCTAAAGCCATGCTGCCAGAGGTGCAAGGTGTCCTTCTCCTCTGCCTACTCCCTTATCTTTTTGTACACGACTCTGCCCAAGATCTTAACTGTTGTACCAGTTAGGGAGAAGGGCCTGTGACCGCTTGGCTGTGAATGGTCCCCCTTTTCAAAAATTCGGACGATTATGGACGTTGTGTATGGACTCGGTAGAGGGCTATCAGTTAGACCGTTCAAAACATTTAGCAACAAAAGTGCCCAAAACTCAGGGATGAACTTTGTCACATCAATTGAACGAGCCTTGCCTCCTACACTCTTGACTATTGCCTCTCGCACCTCGTCCAAGGATAACTCAGGTCCTTTCAGATTAGATCTCACCATTAAATCATTTGAAGCTTGGGGCTCAGCAAAGATTTTAGTAAGATGAGTCTTCCAAGCCCCACTAGAAAAATCACAGCTAATCAGGGGGCACCGCATGGCTTAGGCGCTTCATATTCTGCAATGTCTTCCAAAACAGCTTGCTATTCTTTTTTGGCGCTGCTAAGGCCAAAGAGTCTCACCAATTTTAGACAGATGGTCAAGTTCGGCCTATACTCTTTGGGAGAATCCACAGTCACCTCTGGGGTCCCTCAGGGTTCTTCTTTGAGCCTAGTGTTATGGAACATCTATGTGACGCCTCTAATTTCCTTGATAACATCCTTCGAAATAGACACCGGTTCGTATGCAGATGACACCCAGCTGATATTTTCGCTTGATAAATAGTCACTGGATTCTGAGTGGAACTTTAAAAATTGTCTAATTGCTATGATTCAGTGGATGCACGCCAGTCACCTGAAATTTAACACTGACAAAACTGAGATGATGCTATTGGGCAAGTCAAGTAACTTTGTGCCTGCAGTATGGCGGCCAGATACAACTCCTCCTCCTTCTGCTACAGTGGAGGTTGTTAGAAACCTTGGTATAAAATTTTATGCCCCCTGTCTTTCCGCCCTCAGGCTCATGCGATTGCAGGGACTTGTTTCAATTTAATTAAATACTTGAAGAAATGCTTCAATCTCTTGCCCCTGTCAACTATGAAAGTGGTAGCATGTGCTCTAATTACCTCTCGGCTGGACTATTGTAACAGCCTGTATGCTGGCTCTTCCAAGCAAACTCTACACAAACTTCTAGCTGTTCAACATGCAGCGGCTAGAGCAGTCCTAATTTACCAATAAGATCATGCGCTTTTACAGCTTTAAAAACTCTTCAGTGGCTGCTAGTTCATAAGAGATCTCTTTTTAAAATTCTCCTAATGACCATTAGAGCCTCAAAAGCGATTGGACCTAAATTCCTTACAGCCAGGTTCACTCATTACCTGCCTGGGAGAGCCCTTAGGTCTTCCCTTGCCAACCTGTCCAAACCAGCTTCTTTTAGACTGAAAACCAAGGGGGGTAAATCTAGATATTTGCCGACCTAGGTGCTAAAGCCTAGATATTTAAGGTCCGTAGATGTGGAATCCAACTTTAATAAGCAACTCAAAACATGGATATTGGAGATCCCCGCTACTCTCTGCTATTCCCTCATCCTGTGAACACTTAGCTGTTTTTGACTGGATTTTCCCTCTTTGCACAGACCTTTCTCGCCTCCTGTGACCCTCAGGATGCTCCCCTAGGAGTAACATATGCATTCTTTAGATGACCAGTAGAAATGGACCACTGCTGTTGTTAAGAAGGCAGTCACTAAGAGCTATCTGCCTTTAGTAGCTCCCATACGTACCCTGAACAGAGTTAAAGTCTTGTTCTTGATATTTTGACTCACTCAGTGCCTTATCCCTAATAATAACCGGATGCATCCATCTTCATCTCTTGATAATATACTGAATTGCTAAAAGTGCTACTCTTTATCCCCCAAGCTCATCCAGAGCGCTTGGTAATGCCCAGAGTCACCAGAGTGGTACCTGCAATAATACTGAGACCAGAGCCTCACAGCGCAATATGCTTGGAAATACAAGGATCAATAAAAACTCTTAGCAACTCCCATAATGATTCTGATATTTGCTTTAAATAGCCGTACTGCTGATTGCATAGTAACCATACCCAATCAAACTGTGTTATAATGTCCCCACTTTACTCAGATGTTGCTTAAAGTAACACCCAGACTTGCTGAAAGCTGTGTGTTTTGACTAGCACCCAGCCTAAACTAAAGTTCTACTTTTGATAATAACGCCCAGTCAAAGTCTTGTTCTCGATAATACACTGCCTCAATCGAACTTTGTCCTTGATACTAGCCATATTCAGTAAAACACTAATATTGAACATGTTATAGACTCAAGCAAAGCCTTGTTTGTGATATTACCTAGAGCACCCTAAAGGCTTGTTGCTGATAATACTGCGAGCCACTCAATGACTTCCTCTTGGTAACACCAAGAGACACACAAGGTCGTGGTCCTTTTATATTATCCAGAGCTTCTCAAAGGTTTATTCCCAGGTATACTTTGTGCCACACAGTACCTTCCTTTTGGTTATTCCAAAACACACAATGCCTTGTTTTTGATAATACCCAAACTCTTTCAAAGGTGTTTCTTTTAATTTTCAAAATTTTGCCTTACACCATCATGCTACTTTGTGGCTGCTTCAGAGGGTTTAGAGGCACTGTGGTATTGCAGCACTACAAAACCAAAACACAGTAACGATGTGGAGTAGCTGCAGCCAGAGGGAGCACTGTACATAAGATGTGTGTGTCACTTTATCATACTCGGATTGTGTGTCAAGGTGCATTTTGATGCACTCTCTACTAACACTGACGTGAATAACGTAGGGGCCGGGGGAATTCACAGCCAGCCTCTTTTTGGTCAGCCGGTTGGGGCACTTGGAACTCTGATTTAATTATGGTCTTAAACAGGTTGATAGAAACTCCTTTGCTATTTATGAAAAGTCATTTTTGTTGTCTTTTTTTTTTTTTTTTTCTTTTCCCCCTCTCCGTGGGTTTTCCGATTTAGCCTTGCCATACTGTATTTTTCTTTGTGGTGCCTATGTGATACATGATCACAGGAAAGCTTTAAGTTCTACCCTTCTGTGACGTTTTCGCAGAAAGAAGTTGTATCCACGTGAGCAAAATGCCAAACATTTTGTCTGAACATGCTTTCTAAAGTTGCCCTCTCTAGAGAGAACCCTCCCCAATCTAGTTTGCCCCTCCCATGCACAAGCTAGTGTTAGGCTATAGGATGCTTATACGTGGTGTATGACTACAGACATTAGAAAAAAGGGAAGTAGATGGGTCTAATTTTAGCTTATAAGACTCATAGAGATTGTCTGTTAGTATCTGTAAATGACTTGGTAAATATTTAGCCCTCCGGTTGGCCTTCTAGTTGGGAAAGAAGTGCTGAACCCCAAACTTCCCCTTAATTCTCGAAGCCATTCAACTCAAAATTATTTTGGCCCTATTACCCATTGTGTCTGTTTCTAATACAATTGCAAAATGTGCCCGCATTATAGTTAGGTAACTGGTTTTCTTTTTAAGAATCCCATTTTAAAGGGATTCTTTATTTTTCCGTAGGTAAATATTATTTATGGTTCTAATGTATTGTATTTCTTATAGAACGTAAACATGTTTTGAGTCTGGTAAGGACTATATTCTTCCCAAATAACAGAGGTGATTTTAACAGAGACTGGGACAACTAAGAGTACTATTTAAGGCAGTTAAGCAGTTTGACCATGTTGTTGTGCTAGTTAGGAGGGTCATGTGCCTACTTCATAGCCCCTCTTACCCCGTTTCTCTAAACAGAGGAGACCAAAACAGAAGTGTAAGTCTGTTACAATGACATAGCGTTAAAAAATTCCACATATCCAAATACAAGAACATCCAGTATCCAAGATAACATGGTTTGAAGCACAATTCAAAAAGTGGATGTAATTTGTATTGTGTGACGCTGTGCCAACAATATTTTGAGAAAGTACATTGATTAAAGGGCCTGCAGTTGCATTCCTATTAATTAAACGTAATATAGATTTATAAAAGGGCTCCAAGAGAGCAGAGTGGCTTTAGCATCGTGTACATCACATTTATTTTAATGAATGTGTAGTGGCGTGCATTCTAAAAACATTTGCCCCATCATGCTACATGACCAATTCACTCCCACGTGGAAATATAAGTAAACATTAAAATCAAGTTTTTCACTGGTGTGTTCAAGGACAACTCTGACAAAGCCCCTCTTTTTCATCATGTTCAGGACTGCCATAGGATTGTAATTGGATTCACATTACACAAGATCCACAGATTACAGCCAGACAATGTAAGCATAGATTATCATGATGAAGCAGTAAGCTTTATTGACCTAGATGCTTTTCGGTAGTGGTTGTGAACACACAGCAAATGCTGTAAATCATGACCATTTGTAAGACTTATTGCCCTGTTTTTCTGCTGACCCCTCTCCAACTACTCTCGGGGTTCTGCTGCACTTCTAGTTCTGGCGCCACTGGATTGATCCTGCCTGGTTCTCTTTACGTCCAGTATGGTCATATTAACAAACAGGTGCCACAGAACTCTTGTTGCTTGTTTCAAAACTGATTCACACAACTATTAAAATTATACTCTGCTGATAACTGGTGTTCATCTCTTTGGCTTAGCAAGGTAAGTTTATTTCCCTTAATATTCTGTGCAACCAGTTTTTCATTAAAACCTTTTCCCATGTGCTGGTTTGTATTCCTCGCTATGGTTGTTAGGGTGGTTTGGGGGTAATTATTGTAAATTTTGTTTACTCCGTCACACCCCCTCCACTGCCAGCTTTAAGCTATGCACAGCCTGCCTAAATCAATTATTATAGATCACCGATAACCGTCTCCACTGCTCTTCAGATGGTGGAAATACATGACAATAGCTTGTCAAAAGGTTATTTTGTTTCTTTGTTGTATTACAGATGGTCATTTTATTGAGTTTGAAGTTCAGGTATTTTTCATGCTTGAATAATTAACTGGAGAAAGCAGTCACGTATGTTACTTCATTTCATAATGTTACGTTTAGTTCTATGACACTTTGATTCAGGTATTTTTGTGTAGTTACTTATTTACTTACCTTGGAGACCGAGTCATGTAAAGCGGAAGCAACTTACAGTTAATGAAAGTCCAGGAAGAAGTACATGTATCCAGAGTCAGTGATCATGTGCTGTTATTAGCAGAGTTTTTAATGCAATGTACGAAATTCATAGGCTATGATGGTGAATAGTTAAGTAATTCATATTAACTTCTTCCCCTTCATGTGCATCGATCACTTAATCTCACCCGTTGCAGCCTTTTTGAAGTTTCTTTTTGCTAACCAGCAGCGCTTCCTTTTCTTCAGGGGCAGACTGTTACATGGACGGCACTTTACATATAAAAGTATTACCGGAGATACAGCAATCACATTTGTGTCTACAGGAGTAGAGGGTTCTTTTGCTACTGAAGAACATCCGTATGCAGCACATGGACCATGGTTACAGGTGAAGTGACAACTTCTTGTAGTTTGCTTCAGACTTTGCCTTTGTTGAGCCTTAAACCTTGTTATGCTTGGGAGGCAGCTTTTCAGGTAGTTGGTATGTAGGACTGATAGCCTGGTATCATATTGGCAACGCCACTTTTGTATTATTCCTAATCAGATTTTTCAGTTGTTAAAAATCACCTCGGATGCTTTCTGAAATATTTGCATCTTTGCCAATTTTTCATTATCCAGTATTAGAAATTGCTTCAGAAGGGGATTGTCTAAGTATCACTTGGTTTATTATATTAACTCTGCAGCACTTGTTAATAGTTACTCCCAAGAGATGAAAAGGAATGCCCAAATCGTTCATATTTTAAAGCTTCTTTTTGTTGCTGTATTCCTTCTTTTTATAAGGGTTAAGCATCTGCTTTTACTATAAAACTATAAATATATATTTGTGAGCAGCCAGGAATATGACAATCTACGATCATCTGAAATTTGCATTTCAGATTAGCAGTTTAAGCAATCTTTCTGCCAAAAACGCAAAATGTTCATTTGATCTCTGCCTACATATTTTTCCCCACGCTTTTTGAAATTAACAATGAATGCCATTTTTTCACAATCAGTGTGTTATGGTCCCTTTACAGTTAGCCTCCTGCACTTTGTTCTCTTTGCTTAATACAAAGCTCCTTTTTTAAGTGTACATTTTTTTAATTAAGTTCTACCATTCTTGTTCATCCCAGTATTTTCAGCATGGGGTCTATAAATTTGCCTTCTCTGTGCAAGCGCAGTTTACCCTGACTGTAAGTTAAGAGTACCTAGATGGTCACATGGTTTTCATTTTTATTTTTTATTTATTTTATTTTTTTACCTCTGTCGGGTTGTGATTTTGTGGTGTTATGTTTTTGTGTTTTTAAATGCTTGCTGGCAAGTTGTCTACTGATTACATCAGACAACTAGTAATAAACGGGGGGAGGAATCATTGAGAGGTCTAGTAGTCCTTCGGTCCAATCCCGTTGCACTAGTGCCAAAGCAAGGGTCTGAGGGTCTTTAGATTTGCGGTTCTGTGTGGACTTTTGAAGCCTCAATGAGGTAAACAAGACTGATGTCCATCCAGTCCTGAAAGTTGATGAGCTTGTGGATTGGTTAGGAGCTGCAAAGTACCAGAGGGGCTGCATCACTTTCACTTTAAGGCAATGCCTTTTGGGTTGAAGAATGCCCCAGCCAGTTTTAGGAGCCTGGTAAACCACGTTCTTGCAGGGTTGAAGGAGTTCAGTGTTGCATACTTGAATGACATTGTGTTTAGCCTTTCACAGCAGGACAACCTGAGACACCTGGAGCAGGTGTTGACTAGGATGCAACAGGTGAAACTGACTATCAAGTTGACCAAGTGTCAAGTGGGGCAGACTTCTGTAGTCTACTTTGGGAATGGGGTGGGTAGCCACAAAATTCGCCCATTGGATGGCAAGATTCAGTCTGTGATGGAGTGGGAGGTCCCTACTGCCCAGACCTAAGTGGGAGCCTTTCTATGACTCCCTGGGTATTACTGGAACTTTTTCTTTACACCCATCAGTCTACATAATTGCAGACTAGCGGTCCCCATGCTCACGACCGTAAGAGCAAGATGCTGCAGCTCAGATTATTTTGAAATTATGATAAATATCTTGTAGGGGTTATAATTACTGTCCCCAGAAATGGAGGGCAAGTTTTTACCAATCATATCTTTGGTGGCTGCTGCAACTTCTGCAGCAGTGGAATCAATACCCATATTTATATCCATTCATTGTTAATGTAAGCCTTGCAAGGTTCATCAGTAATCATTGTCAAAACTGTATTTTAAATTAAGCATTGAAAATCAAAATAACATGTCAGTCTTTCTTTACACTCATCAGGCTCCATAATTGCACATTAGTGATCCCTGCACTCACGACCCTAAGAGCAAGATGCTTCAGCTCAGAGTATTCTGAAATTATGCTAAATATCTCCTAAGGGTTATAATTACTATGTTGTTTAAACCCTTGGAAAATCCCAAACCTTTCATTAAATTAAAAAGACATATATTTTGATGACTTTACCTGCCCTGGCAGTAAAGCGTGGTATTGTTTTTTTATTACTATACCAAGACTAATAGCACCATTAGTAAATATGGAGTTGCACGCTGACAACTCAGCAGTGCTTACCACCAGATGGGACTACTAAATCTGATACTTGAAAGTATCAAAATAATTGTTGCAGTAAACCTGACTTGTTGCCCAGGTAGAATTTAATGTAGCTATTTTACAAATAGCAACTTTAGAAAGCTGCCACTTTGTTGCCCAGTAGCCATTTTGTTTTGCAAGCAGCTGCTGTCCTCGTGACAGACTGCTCTCCTTGTGGGAGGTGAGAATGGCTCTCAGGAAGAACAAAGGGCCTGCTGAGCAAAATGGTGTGACCTCCTCCCGGCAGGATGACCAGAGTGGGGGTTAGCCCAACTGGCAAGCTTCAAGGGTAAGCAGCCTTTGAAGGGCAAATGGTAGTCTCACTAAGAAATGACTTTTTTTTGTTTAGGCAGACAGTGTGGCATCTTGGGCAAAGAGAGGAAAAACCTGTTTTTCAAGAGGTGTTTAGCTCCCAGGAAGCCACCCCTATAGGATGGGCTAGGGACCTCCACACACCAATAGAAGGATCTCACCATGTTGAGAGTGGGCAGAATAGTGCAATCTGGGATAGCTAGATGCCTCATTTCACAGGAAATAATTCAAACGGGACCAGACCTGGTAGCCCATTGGCTAGTTAGCCGCACCACACCCTAAGCACATACTGGGTATAAAGGTGGCACCCACACCTCCGATCACTACTGTTGTGAAAGGAAGACTGATAAAGGACAGCTCCACTGCTTCCTGGATCCAGAAAAGAGAGACTACACCTGCTGAACCTGAAAACCGGCATAGAGGACTCTGCCTCCTCTACCTCACTAGCTAGTGAGTTGGCTCACTCACTGTTACAGCAATAGGGCCATGAAATCTGAGGAGCTTGTACCCTTGTGAGCTCGGTGCCAAGAGTTCTGGCTGCTGCTGAATGTTGTGGTACAGCTTGGGAAGACAGAGTCCTGACTCTAACAAGGCACTCCTGAGTTCACTGGTCCTGTGAAGACCATCAGGGTGCACGCTGGTCACCCTGCAAGAAAGCTATTGCCAGTTAAGTGAAACCACTGGGTTTGCTGTAACCAGAGTCCAGTTGACAAGTTGCAACTGGACCTGTGCTGGATTACGTTGGGGCACAGTCTGAGATCTGTTAAAGACTCCAACTCCCCATCCCTCCCACCCACGTATGAGGACCAAAGGATGTCTACAGGAAGCGCCACCACAACAGCCCAGCATCTTCAACATCCTGTATCCCATGCATCAGGAGTGCTCCATTGACATCAATGGCAGTCCTGCCTACAGATTTGGAACTGGACTGGGGAGTACCAAAAGTGACAGGTAAATGTCGACCTGTACCTGTTTGGCCCCTGTGACTGCTCCACTTTCGGAGCTGGCCCGTCCTTAGGAGCCCCTGTAGCTGGTTTCAACTTGCTCATTGTGGCTAACCCTAAACTGCTATCACAATCGATTATTACAGATATTTATATTATTCAGTGAAAAAGCTGTGATGCTTTTTCTTTTAAAAGGCATATCTCTAGATCCCTCTGGTATATTTTTGTTGTTCAGATATCTATTCAAAGATAAAAGTATGACCTTTATTTATAAATTGTTGTCAGATTGTTATTGCCTTGTGTTTTCTTCTTCTTTTACTTTTTTGGTACTTATTAATCCTTTACAATAATTCCTCTGATAAAGCTTGACTGTTCTGTGCCACAGCCACCCAAGACTGAGCTACGGTTTTACAAACTGGAAATGTGAAGGGACTTTCCTACGGGTTTTACTGGTATTACGACCTAACTTCAGGTTAAGAATTGGTTTGGGGTATTCTGATCTGGGAGGGTCATCTGTTGGGACGGAAAAGTCCCCTACATGGTGACGGACACCCATGCCCTCAGTGCCCCAGCTGCAATGATATCTGGACCCTTGGTTTCAATTTTTTTTTTTTTTGTGGATGAACACTGATCATGCAAATGTGCCATGACCTAGGCCTGTCTCACAGATAGCAGTCTTATTAGACTTGGAGGGGTGGTGCCCAAAGCACTACCCTTTTAGTGGTACTGCCCTTACCAAGAGTTAAGTGGCGTGGTTGTGGCAGCATGGTGTGTTTTTGTAATAATGATGTGGAGTGAACGGGCTTTTCTACTTTTGTCACTGAAGTGTGGCCTACTGGCCCACTCATGTAAAGTTCTGCTGCTGGACCCTTGATTCCCCCTTGGGTGCGTGCTGATATTTATTTGTGCCTGTGAGTGGTATCGACCATGTAGGACTATGGGTTCCATCTTGAGAACCCAGGTCCTTGGAAAGGCATGTGAAGGTGGAGGGTCCCTCCCAGGCAGATTTGTTGATCGCTACATTTCTGAGCGGTGTGTGAGATACACTGGAGGAAGGGAGTGCTGGGCTCTCCTGTGCACTTCAAAGGACTCTTTGATTTTGAAAAGGTCACTGGTCAGTGGGACCTGGTCACATCTCAGAAGGAGGATGTGGCTAATGGGGAAAACAGTGTAGACATGTAATCCTAAAAAGAGGGGCTGTGGCCTTTGTAATCTTTTCTTAGGCATGTATCAGTGAGGCTGACGTCCACGTTTTTCTCCCATGGCCTCTATTGTGGGGGAAACAAACTTGGGAGACTCTTTTGCTATGGCAGACTGCTTCCTAGATAACGGACAGGACAGAGAGGAGTTGGCACCTCAAAGCAGGCAACATCCCCAACGTGAACTTAAGACAGACACTAAATTACAACTGTGTCTGGAGATTAAAAAAAGGAAGTTTCGCACTACCAAATTGTCAACTATCAAGCAATCAACTGTGACTGTACATTGATGTGGAGAAGTTCAGTAAGACTTCTGCCTTTTGCGACCAGGAGTGGGCACCAAGGTCTGCTAGTCACCCTACTGGGTATGGGGCATTACCCAGGAGACCCAAGACTATGTGCCCTGAAGCCAGGAGCACCAGATTCTGTCCTTTGATCGGGGTGTAGAGGACCCTCTGAGGAGGAGGAAAAGTGCCTTGAAGCAGCAAAGTCCAGTGGGGGATCCTGTTGAGTAGGCCCCTGAAGCTAAGTTTGAGGTTTACCATCCAGTTATGACTATTACACTAATTAAGCCATTTGCCTATGTGCTGCCAAAGTCAGTGACCCCCGTATGCCAGAGGGGGTAGCCGTTAAGAGAAGTGTTGCCACACTGATCAGGCTGTCCATCCATGAGCTGCTTGGGTTGGGAAATCTGTATGCAAGAGGGGGCTGCGGTGAAGGGTTGCCATAGCGATCAAGCTATTTGCCCGTATGTTGCCAAGTTGGCTACCCCAAATGCTACAGAGGCCTGCCAGGAAATCAAAGCTTTACCATCTATTGAACCATTAACCCAAGTCGGCGACCCTCTGTGCCAGAGTGGGTTTGCGCAAAGAGAAAGGGCTCTCGCCCTGGTGCACCACTTCAATAAGTGAGGGCCGTCATCCAGGTGGAGCATGCAACCGTGAAGAGCAGCAGGTTTTGACCCCTACACCCAGAGCACCACCTTGAGCTTTGGAGACCAAGTGACCTTTCCTCTGGATTAGAGGAACTTAAAAAGCGTCATGGATGCCCTCTCCTCACTGGCCGTGACGCTCTTTATCAGCATCCACCCCAGTCTACTGTGACGCTAGGCTGCTAAATGCTCTTGGGATCTTCCATATTGCAGCACCAGTGGGAGCAGATGAGCCTGATCAGGGATAGCACTTGGTCGAATTGCTCAGGATCCTTAATAGGTCAGAACATCAAGAATAAGAAGCCTTAACTGCCATATTTAAACTCAGTAGGTCCTGCTTGCCCTTTAGGCCCCTTAGTGTGGTTCTGAAACCATGTTTGGTGCTTCTGCTGCATGGAAAGGCTGTAAGGCAGCTTTGCTGTGTAAAAAAAAAAAAAAAAATAAGTCACTTGTTACTCTGTCTTACGCACAACATTCTAAGAGTTCCTTTATTACGCTCTCTTTTTAAAGGCTTCACTGTTCTCTTTGTGCCTATTGTTAAGAGTTGCTAAATTTGTAAGGCATAGACAATACTTTTTAATGAAATGGTTTGAAAATGAAATAATGTCTAAAATGATGCAATACCTCAATAAATCTCAAAGTTGTGTTTGGGAGGAGTGTTGAAATTCAGATTTATTTTTCAGGGGTTGCTGTTTTGGAGTAATTTCCTTAAATTCATTAAAAATTGGTACCCAGTTCATGGGTTCGTCTTGGGCTAACATGCGTCACGATCAAGTGGCTATGCTATACCGACAAGTCTTCAGAGTTGTGCCATTTTTTGTCAAAACTAGAAAATAGTTTTGCACCATTCCCATCTGTGGCTTCAAACTAGATGCAAGAAAAGTTTAAAATGTTTGTCACTCAGTAGACATCAGCAGCAATTTATTGTTAGAGGAAAACCAATGAGGAGCTTTTAAACATCATCCAATGACAGACGGCAATATCAATAGAGATTTAAGGTATTTCCATGACCTCACAAGAAGTAAAACCTTGAAATTTCTGGTTTCCGGATTGTCATGATAAAGCCTGTTCTTTGTTATTAGGTTATTGCAGCTTCTCAAGTTAAATGGGAGAAAAAGCCAAAATGTAGGTGGTTTTACTGAAAGAAAATCACCTCTTTCTCCTGGGGGCTTTTGAAGATCCTGTTCTTGAGCATTATGTTATTACTGAAATGTTTTGTTTGTATTTCTGTAGTGTTTGTTTTACCATTAAAATGGCATTATATTCTGGCCGTCCTTAGATAAGACCTTGAATGGCATGCTTCCCTTATATATGTTGTTTGATAGTTATGAATGTTAGGTTTAGATGATGTTAGTGTAGGTTAACATCATCTTGACAGGAGTCTGATGTAAGGATGGTTGTCTTATCATAGGTATATGGATGTGTGTCTTCACTAAATTACCTCTATGTTTTTGTAAACAATTTTTCCATTGTATTGCGAATATTAAGTTATTGTTATTGCTAGGTAGACATTGCAATCTGGTAAGTAGCTGTGATCTGAGGTTGTGCATATTTATGCTGGTTTTACCTAAGTGGTTCTAAGGTGTATATTGGCATGGTGCAGGAAATGTGCTGTTGGATTGTCAGCGCATTGCCAGCTATATGGCTTTTGTACCAAGTTGTGTGCAGAAATGTGTAAGGGGTTTGCCTGGTGCATTATGTTGAGAAAGGCCAATTGTAGGTGTTAATGGAAGGGTGCTTTGAATCGTTAATTTTTGGAGGAAGTGTTCTGCATATTGTTATGCTTTGCTTCAGACTGAGAGGGACTGAAACTAAACAAATGCAAAGAATGCAGCAGTCTTAGTCTGAGTAATGAATTTATTAAGGCACTTCCCAGGTTTCATATACACAAAGAGAATAGCATGAGCACTTAATGTGAATGCAGCAACACGTGTGCAACTTTTAAAATAATCACAGCAGTGGAATAATAATTTTTTCAATGAGTATGGACTAGTAACGAGGGACTTATCCCGTGATTTTCCCGCTCAATGAGTATGTATATTGATTGAATGATGACAATGAGGTCTTACATGAACTTCCTTTAAGAATTTCTGAACAGCCTTGAGAAAGCCCCAGGTACAAATACCATTAGGGGGCGAAACACGTATTGGCGTTTGCTCTGGCGTCTGTTAATCTCTTAATATTCCTCAAAATGAATCTTCATCCGTCTTGCACTCCAAATAAACCTTTCACTGGATGCAATGACCTGCCAGATGTGTCATTCTAGATTTGATCTGTGAAATTTTTCAAATGGGTTTACCTACTTTTTGCTGCTCAACTTCTCACACAGAGGTTATTTTATAAGTGGTCCAAACCTCAATGTTAACCCATATTGCTTATATTCGGGCATTGAATAAGAGAGTGTTGGGCCCTCTCCGGACTAAACACACTGGGACGAAATGCAGGAATTTTTACAATACCTGCCAAAGGAACATCAGAAAAGAGCTCAACAAATTGTTGAAGGTCAA
The DNA here is from genome assembly GCF_031143425.1 of Pleurodeles waltl. Classification (NCBI taxonomy): domain Eukaryota; kingdom Metazoa; phylum Chordata; class Amphibia; order Caudata; family Salamandridae; genus Pleurodeles; species Pleurodeles waltl. Next base: position 830,350,043 of record NC_090445.1, on the reverse strand, counting down.
GCAATTAGCAATAACCAAATAAGATCTGCTCTCGATGCAGCCGATACAGCAGCTAGAAGCATAAACATTAGCATAACCATTCGTAGGCATGCATGGTTAAGACCTTCTGGGTTCAAACCAGAGATTCAGCAGTCAGTGCTCAATATGCCCTTTGATAAGAAAAATCTATTTGGACCTGAGGTTGACACAAGTATTGAGAAGCGCAGGAAGGACTCGGACACTGCAAAAGCAATGGGAGCTCTATGTACTACACCTTTATAGAGGTTACTTTCGTAAACAACAATTTAGAGGAGGTTTCAAGCCCCAGTCTGCAGAGGCTTCCACCTCGCAAGCTAAACAAGGTCAACACCAATACGAAAGAGGAGCATTTAGAGGCTCTTACAGAGGCCATCACTTCAGAACCAGAGGCAAATTTCAAGCCTTAAAGAGTGTCACCACTCCCTCAAAACAGTGAAATCCTCAGTATACCACAACCCCACACATCTCCCTTGGAGGGCAGACTGCAGCAATTCCACTCCCAATGGCAAAATATCACCCCAGACCAGCGGGTACTTTCAATTATCCACAATGGTTACTGCCTAGAACTCCTTTCTACTCCTCCAGACATTCCACCTCGCTATCACAGGCTGTCCCCAGAACACAACGTTCTATTACAACAAGAAGTACAATCGATATTACTAAAAGAAGCAAAAGAATTGGTTCAAAAATTTCAACAGGGAACAGTTGTATATTCACTATATTTCCTCATGCCCAAAAAGGATGGCACTCTCAGACCCATTCTGGATTTCAGACCACTAAATCTATATATCCTGTCAGAACATTTTCACATGGAAACTCTGCAGGACGTCATTCCACTACTGCAAAGACAAGGTTACATGACTGCATTAGATCACAAAGATGCCTATTTTCATATCCCCATATATCCAGCTCATTGGAAATACCTAAGGTTTGTAATAGCAGGAAACCACTACCAATTTAAGGTTATTCCCTTTGGCATACCAACAGCTCCAAGGGTTTTCACAAAATGTCTAGCGGTAGTAGCAGATTACCTAAGAAGACAACACATACATGTCTTTCCTTATCTAGACGACTGGCTAATACAATCAAGCAATACTATACAATGTCAGCAACACACTCAATACACAATATAAACCCTACACACATTGGGGTTCACAACCAATTACCAAAAATCTCATCTTCAACCAGCACAGGTTCAACCTTACCTAGGTGCTATTCTCAATACCCAGAAAGCCCTAGCCTATCCAAATACATAAAGGATACAAGCTTTCCAAAATCTTATATCACAGATACAGCCCAACGAATGTTACACTGTAAGGTTTATCATGAAACTATTGGGAATGATGGCATCATACATAGCAATAGTACCGCATGCAAGGTTAAGCATGAGAACACTACAACAGTGCCGTCACAGTAATGGTCTCAAGCACAGGGCCAATTGCAGGATCTAGTGTTGTTAGACCGCCAAACACACAAATCTCTTCAATGGTGGAATCACAACAATTTAATAAAAGTGCGGTTATTTCAGGACTCTGTGCCTCAGACCACAATAACAACAAACGCATCAATGATTGGTTGGGGAGCTCACCTCAACAACCTTACAATACAAGGGGAATGGAATTCAATACAGTTAACTTATCCCATAAACCATTTAGAATTGTTAGCTGTGTTTCTTGCCCTAAAAGCTTTTCAACCCCTTCTCAAGCACAAAACAGTTTTGATAAAAACAGACAATATGACAACAATGTATTATCTGAGGAAACAAGGAGGAACACATTCATCTCAACTTTCCCTTCTAGCCCAATCAATTTGGAAATGTCCAATTCACAATCACATTTACTTGCTAGTAGGAATACATCCCAATGATACACAATCAGCTAGCGGACCTACTAAGCAGGACACAGCAACAGATGCATGAATGGGAGATTCACTCTCAGGTACTTACACAGTACTTTCACATGTGGGGAACACCAGAAATGGAACTATTCGCAACAAGCAAAAACGCAAAATGCCAAAACTTTGCATCCAGATACCCACACCCTCTGTCCAAGGGCAATGCTCAATGGATCAACTGCTCAGGGATATTTGCTTACGCTTCCCCCCTCTCCTGTTAATTCCATTTCTGGTCAACAGACTGTGTCACACCTCTCTCACCATGATACTCATAGCCCCCATGTGGGCACGGCAACATTGGTACACAACACTCCTAGATCTGTCAGTAGTACCTCATTTGCAAACTTCCAAACAGACCAGATTTGTTAACACAGAACAAAGGTCAAATCAGACATCCCAATCCCAGTGTTCTCAACTTAGTGATTTGGCTCCTGAAGTCATAGAATTTGGATACTTGCACCTCCATTTGAATGTATGGAAGTTCTAAAACAGGCATGTAAACCTACAAAAAGGCAATGCTTTGCTAACAAGTGGAAACGTTTTGTTTACTACTGTCAGCCCAAAAATATAGACCCACTTAAAGCATCAATATAACATATTGTATGCTACCTGCTTCATTTACAAAAACAAAATTTAGCTTTTTCCTCTATTAAAATTAATCTTTCTGCTATATCAGCATACTTACAAACTATACAACATACTTCTCTCTTTAGCGTTCCTGTTATTAAAGCCTTTATGGAAGGACTTAAGCGTATCATTCCACCAAGAATCCCACCAGTTCCTGTTTGGAATCTAAATATTGTACAAGATTAATGGGACCACCATTTGAGCCCATGCATTCATGTGGTATTCAATTTGAACTTGGAAAGTTGCTTTCTTAGTAACAATTACTTCATTAAGAAGAGTTAGTGAAATACAAGCATTCACTCAGGAGGAACCTTTTTTCCAAGTACACAAACATAAAGTAGTACTTAGGACAAATCCAGAATTTTTGCAAAAGTAGTTTCTCCTTTTCACATTAACCAAACAGTGGAATTGCTGGTCTTCTTCCCACAGCCAGACTCAACTGCTGAAAGAGCTCTTCATACTCTTGACCTTAAAAGAGCTCTAATGTACTATGTTGATAGAACAAAAGAGTTTAGAAAAACTAAACAGCTTTTCGTTGCTTTTCAGCAACCACATAAAGGAAATCCTATCTCTAAACAAGGATTAGCTAGATGGATTGTAAAATGCATCCAATCTTGTTACGTTAAAGCAAAAAGACAACTTTTAATAGCACCTAAAGCATATTCCACTAGGAAAAAAGGTGCTTCCATGGCTTTTCTAGGTAACATACCTACGGAGACCTATGTAAAGCTGCCACATGGTCCACTCCACATACATTTACAAAACATTACTGTGTGGATGTATTTTCAGAGCAACAGGCCAGTGTTGGTCAAGCAGCACTTAAAACTTTATTTCAAACTACTTCAACTCCTACAGGCTAGCCACCGCTATTTTGGAGAAGGACTGCTTTTTAGTCTATGCATAGCATGTGTATCTGCAGCTACACATGCCATCGAACGGAAAATGTCAATTACCCAGTGTACATCTGTTCGTGGCATGTAGTGCTGCAAATTCACATGCACCCTCCCTCTTCCCCGGAAAGCCAGTAGTCGTTGCAGTATTTATTTTGTACATATATATATATATGTTCGATGGCATGTGTAGCTGCAGATACACATGCTGTGCACAGTCCGCCATCTGGTGTTGGGCTCGGAGTGTTACAAGTTGTTTTTCTTCGAAGAAGTCTTTTCGAGTCACGAGACCGAGGGACTCCTCCCATTTCGAGTCCATTGCGCATGGGCGTCGACTCCATCTTAGATTGTTTTTTTCCCGCCATTGGGTTCGGACGTGTTCCTTTTCGCTCCGTGTTTCGGGACGGAAAGTTAGTTAGAATCTCGGAAAAAAATCGTCGGTATTGTTTGCGTTCGGTATCGGGTTAGTTAGAACAAATCGACACCGACTTCTGAAGAGCTCCGGTGGCCCTTCGGGGTTTTTTCGATCCCCCGTCAGGGCCTGGTCGGCCCGGCCACGTGCGACTTCAAGGCTCATGGAACGGACCCCATTCCGCTTCTTCCCAAAATGCCATCACAAGTATCCGTATACGGATCACCATCTGGTCTGTAACTTGTGCTTGTCCCCCGAGCACAAGGAGGATACTTGTGAAGCCTGTCGAGCGTTTCGGTCGAGGAAGACGCTGAGAGACCGAAGAGCCGGGAGACTACAAATGGCGTCCACGCCGACAGGTCAAGATCGTTTCGAGGAGGAAGAAGAATCTTTCTCCATCCGTGAGTCGGATTATGAAGAACTCGACGCCGAAGAAACACACCAAACCGTGAGTAAGACGTCGAAAATCAAGACTCAGAAGAAGTCCACAAAAGCCCAGGGGACGCCACCGCCAACAGGCCATGGCTTAACCCGAAAACTAGGTGACCGATCCAAGGCACCGAAAAAGGGCATGCTGGTGTCGAAGTCATCCGACTCCGGTCGAAATACCGCCACACAGCAACCTCGGAGCCGAGACAGCGGCTCCGAGAAACTTCAGCACAGAGACAGCGGCACCGAAGAATTTCGGCACCGAGACACCACGCCGAAAGCAAAGAAGGTTTCTTCTGAGCCTAAAAAGACTTACGAAAAGGTTTCGGTTCCGAAACAGCCAGCCTCGGAGCCAAAAACTAGTTCCTATACAGAGGAACAAGGATTAACCTCCCAATTACACAGATTTGGAGAGGAGCTTCAAGCTGTAGAGCCTGACTACACACAAAGAAGGCTTCATATTCATGAGGACACAGGAAAGATAACCACTCTTCCCCCAATCAAAATAAAAAGGAAACTTGCCTTTCAACAAAAGGACAAGCAACCACAAGCAAAGGTGGCAAGGAAAACAACCCCACCACCGTCTCCACCACCATCAATACATGCATCACCAGCAACAACTCCACCACTGATGCACTCACCAGCTCATACCACAATGAGTCAGGATGATCCCGATGCATGGGACCTCTACGATGCTCCAGTGTCTGACAATAGCCCAGACTCTTATCCTACAAAACCGTCACCACCTGAGGACAGTACATCCTATACACAGGTGGTCGCAAGGGCAGCCGAGTTTCACAATTTCTCCTTACATTCGGAACCAATTGAGGATGACTTTCTATTTAACACCCTATCCTCCACCCATAGCCAGTATCAATGCCTTCCCATGCTCCCAGGAATGCTAAGACATTCAAAACAAATTTTTCAGGATCCAGTTAAAGGCAGAGCCATAACTCCAAGGGTGGAGAAAAAATATAAGCCACCGCCCACAGATCTAATATATATTACAACACAACTAACACCAGACTCAGTAGTTGTGGGGGCAGCTCGTAAGAGAGCCAACTCTCATACCCCAGGCGACGCACAACCTCCAGACAAGGAGAGCCGCAAATTTGATGCTGCGGGAAAAAGGGTTGCAGCACAAGCAGCAAATCAGTGGCGTATTGCCAATTCACAAGCACTTTTGGCAAGATACGACAGGGCTCACTGGGATGAAATGCAACATTTCATCGAACACTTACCCAAGGAGTTCCAAAAAAGAGCGCAACAGGTGGTGGAAGAGGGACAAAGTATCTCAAATAATCAGATGCGGTCTTCCATGGATGCAGCAGATACAGCTGCAAGGACAATAAACACTGCAGTCACAATACGAAGGCACGCATGGCTGTGCACTTCTGGGTTCAAACCGGAAATCCAGCAGGCTGTACTCAATATGCCGTTTAATGAACAGCAATTGTTTGGGCCGGAGGTATACACTGCCATCGAAAAACTCAAAAAGGACACCGATACAGCCAAAGCCATGGGCGCACTCTACTCCCCGCAGAGCAGAGGCACATTTCGGAAAACACCTTTTAGGGGAGGGTTTCGAGGTCAACCCACAGAAACCACAACCTCACAAACAAGGCCTACCTACCAGGGTCAATATCAAAGGGGAGGTTTTCGGGGGCAATTTAGAGGGGGCCAATTCCCAAGAAATAGAGGAAAATTCCAAGACCCCTCAAACTAAGCAGTGACTCACAAGTCACACACCCCCATCACATAACACCTGTGGGGGGAAGACTAAGCCAATTTTACAAACTTTGGGAGGAAATAACAACAGACACTTGCGTCTTAGCAATTATCCAGCATGGTTATTGCATAGAATTTCGCCAATTCCCTCCAAACGTCCCACCGAAAACACACTATGTCAAAACAACATATAGATCTTCTAGGACTAGAAGTTCAAGCATTGCTACAAAAGGACGCAATAGAATTAGTTCCAATCCAACAGAAAAACACAGGAGTTTACTCACTGTACTTTCTAATACCCAAAAAGGACAAAACTCTGAGACCAATACTAGATCTCAGAACACTAAATACATACATCAAATCAGACCACTTTCACATGGTCACGTTACAAGACGTAATCCCACTGCTCAAACAGCAAGACTACATGACAACATTAGATCTAAAAGATGCGTATTTCCATATACCAATACATCCTTCACACAGGAAATACCTAAGGTTCGTATTCCAAGGAATACATTACCAATTCAAAGTGTTGCCATTTGGAATAACAACTGCGCCAAGAGTTTTTACAAAATGCCTGGCAGTAGTAGCTGCACATATCAGAAGGCAACAAATACATGTGTTCCCGTACTTAGACGACTGGTTAATCAAAACCAACACGCTAAGACAATGTTCACAGCACACAAACTACGTCATACAGACCCTTCACAGGCTAGGTTTCTCGATCAACTACGCGAAGTCACACCTTTTGCCGTGTCAAACACAGCAATACTTAGGAGCGACAATCAACACAGCAAAAGGGATTGCCACTCCAAGTCCACAAAGGGTTCAAACATTTCACAAGGTAATACAGGCCATGTATCCAACACAAAAGATACAAGTCAAAATGGTAATGAAACTCCTAGGCATGATGTCTTCATGCATAGCTATTGTCCCAAACGCAAGATTGCACATGCGGCCCTTACAACAGTGCCTAGCATCACAATGGTCACAAGCACAGGGTCAACTTCTAGATCTGGTGTTGATAGACCGCCAAACATACATCTCGCTTCTATGGTGGAACAGTACAAATTTAAACAAAGGGCGGCCTTTCCAAGACCCAGTGCCACAATACGTCATAACGACGGATGCTTCCATGCCAGGGTGGGGAGCACACCTCAATCAACACAGCATCCAAGGACAATGGGACATACATCAGAGGCAGTTTCACATAAATCACTTAGAACTGTTGGCAGTATTTCTAGCGCTGAAAGCATTTCAACCCATAATAACCCAAAAATACATTCTTGTCAAAACAGACAACATGACAACAATGTATTATCTAAACAAACAAGGAGGGACACACTCGACACAGTTGTGCCTCCTAACACAAAAAATATGGCATTGGGCGATTCACAACCACATTCGCCTAATAGCACAATTTATTCCAGGGATTCAGAACCAGTTGGCAGACAATCTCTCTCGAGATCACCAACAAACCCACGAATGGGAAATTCACCCCCAAATACTAAACAATTACTTTCAAATTTGGGGAACACCTCAAATAGATCTATTTGCAACAAAAGAAAACTCAAAATGCCAAAACTTCGCATCCAGGTACCCACAAGATCAATCCCAAGGCAATGCTCTATGGATGAACTGGTCAGGGATATTTACGTACGCTTTTCCCCCTCTCCCTCTCCTTCCATATCTAGTAAACAGGTTGAGTCAAAACAAACTCATACTAATAGCACCAAAATGGGCAAGGCAACCTTGGTACACAACACTACTAGACCTTTCAGTAGTACCTCATGTCAAACTACCCAACAGACCGGATCTGTTAACACAACACAAACAACAGTTCCGACATCCAAATCCAGCATCGTTGAATCTAGCAATTTGGCTCCTGAAATCCTAGAATTCAGGCACTTAGACCTCACACAGTAATGTATGGAGGTCATAAAACAAGCTAGAAAACCTACCACTAGACACTGTTATGCAAATAAGTGGAAAAGATTTGTTTATTACTGCCATAATAATCAAATTCAACCTTTACACGCATCTGCAAAAGAAATAGTAGGATACTTACTACATTTGCAAAAATCTAACCTAGCTTTCTCTTCCATTAAAATACATCTTACGGCAATTTCTGCTTACCTACAAATTACGCACTCAATTTCATTGTTTAGGATACCAGTCATAAAGGCGTTTATGGAAGGCCTAAAGAGAATTATACCACCAAGAACACCACCAGTTCCTTCATGGAACCTCAACATTGTCCTAACACGACTCATGGGTCCACCTTTTGAGCCCATGCACTCTTGTGAAATACAATACTTAACGTGGAAAGTTGCATTTTTAATTGCCATCACATCTCTAAGAAGAGTGAGTGAGATTCAAGCATTTACCATTCAAGAACCATTTATTCAAATACACAAAAATAGAGTTGTTCTACGGACCAATCCTAAATTTTTACCAAAAGTAATCTCACCGTTCCACCTAAATCAAACGGTAGAATTACCAGTGTTCTTCCCACAACCAGATTCGGTAGCCGAAAGAGCACTACATACATTAGACATCAAAAGAGCACTAATGTACTACATTGACAGAACAAAACTAATTTGAAAGACAAAACAATTATTTGTCGCCTTTCAAAACCCTCATACAGGAAATCCAATTTCAAAACAAGGCATTGCTAGATGGATAGTTAAGTGCATTCAAACCTGCTATCTTAAAGCTAAAAGAGAACTGCCTATTACACCAAAGGCGCACTCAACCAGAAAGAAAGGTGCTACCATGGCCTTTCTAGGAAATATTCCAATGAACGAAATATGTAAGGCAGCAACATGGTCTACGCCTCATACATTTACCAAGCACTACTGTGTAGATGTGCTAACTGCACAACAAGCAACAGTAGGTCAAGCTGTATTAAGAACATTATTTCAAACTACTTCAACTCCTACAGGCTGAACCACCGCTTTTGTGGAGATAACTGCTTACTAGTCTATGCACAGCATGTGTATCTGCAGCTACACATGCCATCGAACGGAAAATGTCACTTACCCAGTGTACATCTGTTTGTGGCATTAGTCGCTGCAGATTCACATGCGCCCACCCGCCTCCCCGGGAGCCTGTAGCCGTTTAGAAGTAGATCTTAAACATTTGTACATTTGTAAATATATTACTTAAAACTTTATTATGTACATACGCATTCACTCCATTGCATGGGCACTATTACTAGCATACACAACTCCTACCCCACCCTCTGCGGGCAAAACAATCTAAGATGGAGTCGACGCCCATGCGCAATGGACTCGAAATGGGAGGAGTCCCTCGGTCTCGTGACTCGAAAAGACTTCTTCGAAGAAAAACAACTTGTAACACTCCGAGCCCAACACCAGATGGCGGACTGTGCACAGCATGTGAATCTGCAGCGACTAATGCCACGAACAGATGTATACTGGGTAAGTGACATTTTCCATATATATATACACAAAACAAAAACTATCACAGTAAGACGCTCGCTCAGGAATTCACAAAATTAAGTGTTTATTCACACAACGCGTTTCGGCTGTCAATACTGCAATAGTTTTTGCTTTGTTTATATTTTTAACTGGAGTGCTCTGCCGGTTTATGACGCTCCACCCCTCTTGGGCCTCCAGGAGCCCGTTAGTGAGCATTTTTTAAGTTTACAATATATATATATATATATATATATATGTTCGATGGCATGTGTAGCTGCAGATACACATTGTAAAGAAATGGCTCCCTGTTGCAGTTACCCCCCACTTTTTGCCTGATACTGATGCTGACTTGACTGAAGTGTGCTGGTACCCTGCTAACCAGGCCCCAGCACCAGTGTTCTTTCACCTAAAATGTACCATTGTCTCCACAATTGGCACAACCCTGGCATCCACGTAAGTCTCTTGTAACTGGTACCCCTTGTACCAAGGGCCCTGCTGCCAGGGAAGGTATCTAAGGGCTGCAGCATGTCTTATGCCACCCTAGGGACCCCTCACTCAGCACACACACTGCTTGCCAGCTTGTGTGTGCTGGTGGGAAGAAAATGACTAAGTCGACATGGCACTCCCCTCAGGGGGCCATGCCAACCTCACACTGCCTGTGGCATAGGTAAGTCACCCCTCTAGCAGGCCTTACAGCCCTAAGGCAGGGTGCACTATACCACAGGTGAGGGCATATGTGCATGAGCACTATGACTCTACAGTGTCTAAACAAAACCTTAGACATTGTAAGTTCAGGGTAGCCATAAGAGTAAATGGTCTGGGAGTCTGTCAAAAACGAACTCCACAGCTCCATAATGGCTACACTGAACACTGGGAAGTTTAGTATCAAACTTCTTAGAATAATAAACCCACACTGATGCCAGTGTTGGATTTATTAAAAAATGCACACAGAGAGCATCTTAGAGATGCCCCCTGTATTTTACCCAATTGTTCAGTGCAGGACTGACTGGTCTGTGCCAGCCTGCTGCTGAGAGACGAGTTTCTGACCCCATGCAGTGAGAGCCTTAGTGCTCTCTGAGGACAGAAACAAAGCCTGCTCTGGGTGGAGGTGCTTCACACCTTCCCCCTGCAGGAACTGTAACACCTAGCAGTGAGCTTCAAAGGCTCAAGCTTCGTGTTGCAATGCCCCAGGACACTCCAGCTAGTGGAGATGCCCGCCCCCTGCACCCAGCCCCCACTTTTGGCGGCAAGTCCAGGAGAGATAATGAGAAAAACAAGGAGTCACTGGCCAGTCAGGACAGCCCCTAAGGTGTCCTGAGCTGAGGTGACTCTGACTTTTAGAAATCCTCCATCTTGTAGAAGGAGGATTCCCCCAATAGGAATAGGGATGTGCCCCCCTCCCCACAGGGAGGAGGCACAAAGAGGGTGTAGCCACCCTCAAGGACAGTAGCCATTGGCTACTTCCCTCCCAGACCTAAACACACCCCTAAATTCAGTATTTAGGGGCTCCCCACAACCTAGGAACTCAGATTCCTGCAACCTAAGAAGAAGAGGACTGCTGAGCTGAAAAAGCCTGCAGAGAAGACGGAGACACCAACTGCCTTGGCCCCAGCTCTACCGGCCTGTCTCCCCCCTTCGGAAGAAAACTGCTCCAGCGACGCTTTCCCCAGGACCAGCGGCCTCTGAATCCTCAGAGGACTGCCCTGCTCTAAAAGGACCAAGAAACTCCCGAGGACAGCGGCCCTGTTCATCCAAGACTGCAACTTTGTTTCCAAAGAGGCAACTTAAAGACAACAGCATTTCCCGCCAGAAGCGTGAAACTTGCAACCCTGCACCCGGCGACCCCGACTCGACTGGTGGAGAAACAACACTTCAGGGAGGACCCCCCAGCGACTCTGAGACTGTGAGTAAGCAAAGTTGTCCCCCGTGAGCCCCCACAGCGACGCCTGCAGAGGGAATCCCGAGGCTCCCCCTGACCGCGACTGCCTGACTCCCAGATCCCGACGCCTGTAAAAGACCCTGCACCCGCAGCCCCCAGGACCTGAAGGATCGGAACTCCAGTGCAGGAGTGACCCCCAGGAGGCCCTCTCCCTTGCCCAGGTGGTGGCTACCCCGAGGAGCCCCCCCCCCCCCCCCCTTGCCTGCCTGCATCGCTGAAGAGACCCCTTGGTCTCCCATTGATTTCAATGACAAACCCGACGCGTGTTTGCACACTGCACCCGGCCGCCCCCGTGCTGCTGAGGGTGTACTTTCTGTGCTAACTTGTGTCCCCCCCGGTGCCCTACAAAACCCCCCTGGTCTGCCCTCCGAAGACGTGGGTACTTACCTGCTGGCAGACTGGAACCGGGACCCCCTTCTCCATTGAAGCCTATGTGTTTTGGGCACCACTTCGAACTCTGCACCTGACCGGCCCTGAGCTGCTGGTGTGGTAACTTTGGGGTGGCTCTGAACCCCCAACGGTGGGCTTCCTTGGACCCAAACTTGAACCCCGTAGTTGGTTTACTTACCTACAAAAACTAACAAATACTTACCTCCCCCAGGAACTGTTGAAAATTGCACTAAGTGTCTAGTTTTAAAATAGCTATATGTGTTTTATTTGAAAAGTATATATTCTATTGTGATTATTCAAAGTTCCTAAAGTACTTACCTGCAATACCTTTTATGCAAAGTATTACATGTAGAATTTGAACCTGTGGTTCTTAAAATAAACTAGGAAAATATATTTTTCTATACAAAAACCTATTGGCCTGGAATTGTCTGAGTGTGTGTTCCTCATTTATTGCCTGTGTGTATGTACAACAAATGCTTAACACTACTCCTTTGATAAGCCTACTGCTCGACCACACTACCACAAAATAGAGCATTAGTATTATCTCTTTTTGCCACTATCTTACCTCTAAGAGGTGGAAATGCAGCCTAAGGCAAAAGTGGCAAAAGAGAAAACTCCACCACAATTTTCGCCACAACAATCACCAATACATTCGCCACATCTGTCCCCGGTAGCAACACCCCCAATGATGCAGTCACCAACGCACACAGGGATGAGTCAAGATGACCCGGATACATGGGATTTGTATGATGCACCGGTCTCTGACAATAGTCCCGAATGCTACCCGGCAAGACCTTCACCACCTGAGGACAGTACTGCTTACATGCAAGTGGTTTCCAGGGCAGCTACATTTCATAATGTAGCATTGCATGCAGAGCCCATAGAATATGACTTCTTGTTCAACACCCTGTCATCTACGCACAGCCAATACCAAAGCTTGCCAATGCTGCCAGGCATGTTAAAACACGCTAAACAGGTGTTTCAAGACCCAGTCAAAGGCAGAGCCATCTCGCCTAGGGTGGAGAAGAAATATAAACCTCCCCCTACTGACCCTGTGTACATCACACAACAGTGAACTCCAGATTCAGTTGTAGTAGGAGCAGCCCGAAAAAGGGCGAACTCACAAACTTCTGGAGACGCACCACTGCCCGACAAAGAAAGTCGGAAATTCGATGCAGCAGGCAAAAGGGTGGCAGCACAGGCAGCCAATCAATGGCGAATTGCCAATTCTCAGGCTCTTCTAGCAAGATACGACAGGGCACATTGGGATGAAATGCAACATCTCATTCAACACCTTCCCAAAGAGTTCCAGAAACGTGCCCAACAGGTTGTCGAGGAGGGCCAAAGTATCTCAAACAACCAAATAAGGTTGGCCATGGACTCAGCGGACACAGCGGCCAGAACAGTAAACACGGTGGTAACCATTTGGAGACACGCATGGCTACGAACCTCCGGATTTAAGCCCGAAATTCAGCAAGCAGTGCTAAATATGCCATTCAATGAACAACAACTATTTGGGCCGGAGGTGGATACAGCGATAGACAAACTGAAGAAAGACACTGACAAGGCCAAAGCCATGGGCGCGCTCTACTCCCCACAGAGCAGAGGCACTTTTAGGAAGCCGCACTTTAGAGGGGGGGTTTCGAGCCCAGACCACAGAGCCTTCCACCTCACAAGTCAGACCCACATATCAGGGCCAATATCAGAGAGGGGGTTTTCGAGGACAATATAGGGGTGGACAGTTCCCTAAAACAAGAGGGAAATTCCAGAGCCCAAAAACCACACAAACTAAACAGTGACTTCAACGTCACAAACCCACACAACACCAGTGGGGGGGAGACTCGCAGATTATTACCACAACTGGGAACACATAACTACGGACGCGTGGGTCCTAGCCATTATCCAACATGGTTATTGCATAGAATTCCTACATTTGCCACCAGATGTGCCTCCAAGAGCACACAACATGTCCAAACAATACTTAGATCTGTTACAGCTAGAAGTCCAAGCATTGTTACAAAAAGAAGCAATAGAACTAGTACCCAACCATCAAAAAGGAACAGGTGTTTACTCCCTGTATTTCCTAATTCCAAAAAAGGACAAAACACGGAGACCCATATTAGACCTCAGAACACTAAATCTTTACATCAAATCAGATCACTTTCATATGGTGACACTTCAAGACGTGATTCCCTTACTCAAACAACAGGACTACATGTCAACATTAGATCTCAAGTATGCTTATTTCCACATACCCATACATTCTTCCCACAGGAAATACTTTAGGTTTGTAATCCAAGGCGTGCATTACCAATTCAAAGTGTTACCCTTCGGCATAACAACAGCCCCAAGAGTATTCACAAAATGCCTTGCAGTAGTAGCTGCTCACATCAGGAGGCAACACATGCACGTATTCCCTTACTTAGCCGATTGGTTAATAAAAACCAGCACTCAGCAACAGTGTCTTCTACACACAAAATACGTCATATAAACCCTTCACAAACTAGGGTTCTCTATAAACTACCAAAGATCACATCTACAACCGTGTCAAATACAACAGTACTTAGGAGCAACAATCAACACACAAAAAGGGATTGCCACTCCAAGTCCACAAAGGGTACAAGCCTTCCAAAATGTAATACTAAACATGTACCCAAACCAACACGATCAAGTGAGGTTTGTAATGAAACTCCTAGGCATGATGTCTTCATGCATAGCCATTGTCCCAAACGCAAGACTACATATGCGTCCTGTAAGGAAATGCCTCCTTGGCATGTTACCCCCTGACTTTTTGCCTTTGCTGATGCTATGTTTTGAATTGAAAGTGTGCTGAGGCCTGCTAACCAGGCCCCAGCACCAGTGTTCTTTCCCTAACCTGTACTTTTGTTTTACACAATTGGCACACCCTGGCATCCAGGTAAGTCCCTTGTAACTGGTACCCCTGGTACCAAGGGCCCTGATGCCAGGGAAGGTCTCTAAGGGCTGCAGCATAGCTTATGCCACCCTGGGGACCCCTCACTCAGCACAGACACACTGCTTGCCAGCTTGTGTGTGCTGGTGAGAACAAAACGAGTAAGTCGACATGGCACTCCCCTCAGGGTGCCATGCCAACCTCACACTGCCTATGCAGTATAGATAAGTCACCCCTCTAGCAGGCCTTACAGCCCTAAGGCAGGGTGCACTATACCATAGGTGAGGGCACCAGTGCATGAGCACTGTGCCCCTACAGTGTCTAAGCAAAACCTTAGACATTGTAAGTGCAGGGTAGCCATAAGAGTATATGGTCTGGGAGTCTGTCAAACACGAACTCCACAGCACCATAATGGTTACACTGAAAACTGGGAAGTTTGGTATCAAACTTCTCAGCACAATAAATGCACACTGATGCCAGTGTACATTTTATTGTAAACTACACCCCAGAGGGCACCTTAGAGGTGCCCCCTGAAACCTTAACCAACTACCTGTGTAGGCTGACTGGTTCTAGCAGCCTGCCACACTCGAGACATGTTGCTGGCCCCATGGGGAGAGTGCCTTTGTCACTCTGAGGGCAGTAACAAAGCCTGCACTGGGTGGAGATGCTAACACCTCCCCCAGGCAGGAGCTGTAACACCTGGCGGTGAGCCTCAAAGGCTCACCCCCTTTGTTCCAGCACCGCAGGGCACTCCAGCTAGTGGAGTTGCCCGCCCCCTCCGGCCACGGCCCCACTTTTGGCGGCAAGGCCGGAGGAGATAATGAGAATAACAAGGAGGAGTCACTGACCAGTCAGGACAGCCCCTAAGGTGTCCTGAGCTGAAGTAACTCTAACTTTTAGAAATCCTCCATCTTGCAGATGGAGGATTCCCCCAATAGGGATAGGATTGTGACCCCCTCCCCTTGGGAGGAGGCACAAAGAGGGTGTACCCACCCTCCGGGCTAGTAGCCATTGGCTACTAACCCCCCAGACCTAAACACGCCCTTAAATTTAGTATTTAAGGGCTCCCCTGAACCTAAGAATGGAGATTCCTGCAACTTACCGAAGAAGAAGACTGCTGAGCTGAAAACCCCTGCAGAAGAAGAAAGAAGACACCAACTGCTTTGGCCCCAGTCCTACCGGCCTGTCTCCTGCCTTCTAAAGAAACCTGCTCCAGCGACGCTTTCTCAAGGACCAGCGACCTCTGAATCCTCAGAGGACTGCCCTGCTTCAAGAGGAACAAGAAACTCCCGAGGACAGCGGACCTGCTCCAAAAAGACTGCAACTTTGTTACAGAGGAGCAGATTTAAAGACTCCTGCAATCCCCGCAAGAAGCGTGAGACTTGCAACACTGCACCCGGCGACCCCGACTCGACTGGTGGAGAACCAACACCTCAGGGAGGACCCTCCGGCGACTCCGAGACTGTGAGTAACCAAAGTTGTCCCCCCTGAGCCCCCACAGCGACGCCTGCAGAGGGAATCCCCAGGCTCCCCCTGACCGCGACTGCCTGACTCTAAAATCCCGACGGCTGGAAAAGACCCTGCACCCGCAGCCCCCAGCACCTGAAGGATCGGAACTTCAGTGCAGGAGTGACCCCCAGGAGGCCCTCTCCCTTGCCCAGGTGGTGGCTACCCCGAGGAGCCCCCCCCTTGCCTGCCTGCATCGCTGAAGAGACCCCTTGGTCTCCCATTGATTTACAATGGAAACTCAATGCGTGTTTGCACACTGCACCCGGCCGCCCCAGTGCCGCTGAGGGTGTACTTTTTGTGTGAGCTTGTGTCCCCCCCCCGGTGCCCTACAAAACCCCCTTGGTCTGCCCTCCGAAGACGCGGTTACTTACCTGCTGGCAGACTGGAACTGGGGCACCCCCTTCTCTCCATTGAAGCCTATGCGTTTTGGGCACCACTTTGAACTCTGCACCTGACCGGCCCTGAGCTGCTGGTGTGGTGACTTTGGGGTTGCTCTGAACCCCCTACGGTGGTCTACCTTGGACCCCAATCTTAACCCCGTAGGTGGTTTACTTACCTGCAAAACCTAACAATACTTTACCTCCCCCAGGAACTGTGAAAATTGCACTGTGTCCACTTTTAAAACAGCTATTTGTGTTTTATGTGAAAAGTATATATGCTACTGTAATTATTCAAAGTTCCTAAAGTACTTACCTGCAATACCTTTCAAATGAGATATTACATGTAGAATTTGAACCTGTGGTTCTTAAAATAAACTAAGAAAATATATTTTTCTATAACAAAACCTATTGGCTGGATTTGTCTCTGAGTGTGTGTTCCTCATTTATTGCCTGTGTGTATGTACAACAAATGCTTAACACTACTCCATTGATAAGCCTACTGCTCGACCACACTACCACAAAATAGAGCATTAGTATTATCTCTTTTTGCCACTATCTTACCTCTAAGGGGAACCCTTGGACTCTGTGCATGCTATTCCTTACTTTGAAATAGCACATACAGAGCCAACTTCCTACATTGTTGGATCAGCGGTGGGGTACAAGACTTTGCATTTGCTGGACTACTCAGCCAATACCTGATCACACGACAAATTCCAAAAATTGTCATTAGAAATTGATTTTTAGCAATTTGAACTATTTTTCTAAATTCTTTAAAGTCCTGCTAGGGCCTTGTGTTAGTCCCTGTTAGCATTGCTTTTAGAGTTTAAAAGTTTGGTAAAAGTTTGAATTAGATTCTAGAACTAGTTTTTAGATTCTTAAAAAGTATTCCAACTTTTAGAAGCATAATGTCTAGTACAGATGTGGTGGAACTCGACACCACACCTTACCTCCATCTTAAGATGAGGGAGCTAAGGTCACTCTGTAAAATAAAGAAAATAACAATGGGCCCCAGACCTTCCAAACTACAGCTCCAGGAGCTGTTGGCAGAGTTTGAAAAGGCCAACCCCTCTGAGGATGGCAACACAGAGGGTGATGATAGTGACTTGGAGGGAGATTCCCCCCTACCAGTCCTATTTAGGGAGAACAGGGCCTCTCAAGCCCTGACTCCAAACATAATAGTCAGAGATGCTGCTTCCCTCACAGGAGGGACCATCATCTCTGAAATCACTGAGGATAACTCCAGTGAAGAGGACATCCAGTTAGCCAGGATGGCCAAAAGATTGGCTTTGGAAAAACAGATCCTAGCCATAGAAAGGGAAAGACAAGAGATGGGCCTAGGACCCATCAATGGTGGCAGCAACATAACTAGGGTCAGAGATTCTCCTGACATGTTGAAAATCCCTAAAGGGATTGTAACTAAATATGAAGATGGTGATGACATCACCAAATGGTTCACAGCTTTTGAGAGGGCTTGTGTAACCAGAAAAGTGAACAAATCTCACTGGGGTGCTCTCCTTTGGGAAATGTTCACAGGAAAGTGTAGGGATAGACTCCTCACACTCTCTGGAAAAGATGCAGCATCTTATGACCTCATGAAGGGTACCCTGATTGAGGGCTTTGGATTCTCCACTGAGGAGTATAGGATTAGATTCAGGGGGGCTCAAAAATCCTCGAGCCAGACCTGGGTTGACTTTGTAGACTACTCAGTAAAAACACTAGATGGTTGGATTCAAGGCAGTGGTGTAAGTAATTATGATGGGCTGTACAATTTATTTGTGAAAGAACACCTATTAAGTAATTGTTTCAATGATAAACTGCATCAGCATCTGGTAGACCTAGGACCAATTTCTCCCCAAGAATTGGGAAAGAAGGCGGACCATTGGGTCAAGATTAGGGTGTCCAAGACTTCCACAGGGGGTGACCAAAAGAAAGGGGTCACAAAACCTCCCCAGGGGAAGGGTGGTGAGACAGCCAAAAACAAAAATAGTAGAGAGTCTTCTACAGGCCCCCAAAAACCTGCACAGGAGGGTGGGCCCAGAGCCTCTTCACAAAACAATTTTGGGGACAAGGGTAAAAACTTTGATCCCAAAAAGGCCTGGTGTCGTAGCTGTAATCAGCCTGGACACCAAACTGGAGACAAGGCCTGTCCCAAGAAAACAACCACTTCTAACTCCACTCCGGCTAACACTGGAATGGCTAGTCTCCAAGTGGGATCAACAGTGTGCCCAGAGCAAATCAGGTGTCACACTGAAGCTACATTAGTCACTGAGGGTGGGGTGGATTTAGCCACACTGGCTGCCTGGCCTCCTAACATGCAAAAATACAGGCAGCAGCTCTTAATTAATGGGACAAGTGTAGAAGGCCTGAGGGATACAGGTGCCAGTGTCACCATGGTGACAGAGAAACTGGTTTCCCCTGGTCAATACCTGGCTAGACAAACTTATCCAGTCACCAACGCTGACAATCAGACTAAAGTACATCCCATGGCTATGGTAACTTTAGAGTGGGGAGGGGTCAATGGCCTGAAACAGGTGGTGGTCTCTTCAAATACCCCAGTAGACTGTTTGCTTGGAAATGACCTGGAGTCCTCAGCATGGGCTGAGGTAGAACTGAAAACCCATGCAGCCATGCTGGGTATCCCTGAACTGGTGTGTGTCAAGACAGGGGCACAGTGCAAGGCACAGGTTGAAAAAGTAGAGCTGGAGTCTGGAAAAAGGGCCCAGCCTACCAAGAGGAAAGGAAAGTCAGCTGGGAAACCAGCTGCAACACAACACCAAAAAGAGAACCTCTCTTCTCAGGAAGAAGTTCTGCCCTCTGAGGGAACTGAGCCTATGGAGTTGGAACCTTATCAGGTTGAGCTCCTAGGCCCAGGGGGACCCTCAAGGGAGCAGTTGTGTAAGGGGCAAGAAACCTGTCCCTCTCTTGAAGGCCTTAGGCAGCAAGCTGCTGAAGAGTCCAATGGCAAGAAAACTGGAACACATAGGGTCTATTGGGAAGATGGGCTCCTGTACACTGAGGCAAGAGATCCCAAACCTGGTGCCACTAGGAGAGTGGTAGTGCCTCAGGGGTTCAGAGAGTTCATACTGACCTTTGCCCATGATATTCCCCTTGCTGGGCATTTGGGACAAACCAAGACGTGGGAGAGGTTAGTCAACCACTTCTACTGGCCCAACATGTCCCAGAAAGTCAAGGAGTTTTGTGTCTCCTGTACCACCTGTCAAGCCAGTGGTAAGACAGGTGGACATCCAAAGGCCCCCCTCATTCCACTTCCAGTGGTGGGGATCCCCTTTGAAAGAGTGGGTGTGGACATAGTGGGTCCACTTGAACCTCCCACAGCCTCAGGAAATATGTACATACTAGTAGTAGTGGATCATGCTACTAGGTATCCTGAAGCTATTCCCCTTAGGTCGACTACTGCCCCTGCAGTAGCCAAGGCCCTCATTGGTATCTTTACCAGAGTGGGCTTCCCTAAGGAGGTGGTGTCTGACAGAGGTACCAACTTCATGTCAGCATACCTGAAACACATGTGGAATGAGAGTGGAGTGACTTATAAGTTCACTACACCCTATCATCCACAAACTAATGGCCTTGTTGAGAGATTCAACAAGACATTCAAGGGCATGATCATGGGGCTCCCAGAAAAACTCAAAAGGAGATGGGATGTCCTCTTGCCATGCCTGCTTTTCGCTTACAGAGAGGTGCCTCAAAAGGGAGTAGGGTTCTCACCCTTTGAACTTCTGTTTGGCCACCCTGTAAGGGGACCATTAGCTCTTGTTAAAGAAGGCTGGGAGAGACCTCTTCATGAGCCTAAACAAGACATAGCGGACTATGTACTTGGCCTTCGCTCAAGGATGGCAGAGTACATGGAAAAGGCAAGTAAAAACCTTGAGGCCAGCCAACAGCTCCAGAAGTGTTGGTATGACCAAAAGGCTGCACTGGTTGAATTTCATCCAGGGCAGAAAGTCTGGGTTTTGGAGCCTGTGGCTCCCAGGGCACTCCAGGACAGATGGAGTGGCCCTTACCCAGTGCTAGAGAGGAAGAGTCAGGTCACCTACCTGGTGGACCTGGGCACAAGCAGGAGCCCCAAGAGGGTGATCCATGTGAACCGCCTTAAGCTCTTCCATGACAGGGCTGATGTAAATCTGTTAATGGTAACAGATGAGGATCAGGAGCTGAGAGTGAGCCTCTCCCTGATCTTCTGTCATCAAACCCTAATGATGGCTCAGTAGATGGAGTGATCTATTCAGACACCCTCTCTAGCCAACAGCAATCTGACTGTAGGAAGGTCCTGCAACAGTTTGCTGAGCTCTTTTCCCTAACCCCTGGTCAGACACACCTGTGTACCCATGATGTGGACACAGGAGACAGCCTGCCTGTCAAAAACAAAATATTCAGACAGTCTGATCAAGTTAAAGAAAGCATCAAGGTGGAAGTCCACAAGATGCTGGAATTGGAAGTAATTGAGCACTCTGACAGCCCCTGGGCTAGCCCAGTGGTCTTAGTCCCCAAACCTCACACCCAAGATGGAAAGAGAGAGATGAGGTTTTGTGTGGACTACAGAGGACTTAATTCTGTCACCAAGACAGATGCCCATCCCATTCCTAGAGCTGATGAGCTGATAGACAAATTAGGTGCTGCCAAATTCTTAAGTACCTTTGACTTAACAGCAGGGTACTGGCAAATAAAAATGGCACCTGGAGCAAAAGAAAAGACAGCATTCTCCACACCTGATGGGCATTATCAGTTTACTGTTATGCCCTTTGGTTTAAAGAATGCCCCTGCCACCTTCCAAAGGTTGGTGAATCAAGTCCTTGCTGGGTTGGAGTCCTTTAGTGCAGCTTATCTTGATGATATTGCTGTCTTTAGCTCCAACTGGCAGGATCACCTGGTCCACCTGAAGAAGGTTTTGAAGGCTCTGCAATCAGCAGGCCTCTCGATCAAGGCATCCAAATGCCAGATAGGGCAGGGAACTGTGGTTTACTTGGGACACCTTGTAGGTGGAGGCCAAGTTCAGCCACTCCAGCCCAAGATCCAGACTATTCTGGACTGGGCAGCTCCAAAAACCCAGACTCAAGTCAGGGCATTCCTTGGCTTGACTGGGTACTATAGGAGGTTTGTGAAGGGATATGGATCCATTGTGACAGCCCTCACAGAACTCACCTCCAAGAAAATGCCCAAGAAGGTAAACTGGACTGTAGAATGCCAACAGGCCTTTGACACCCTGAAACAAGCAATGTGCACAGCACCAGTTCTAAAAGCTCCAGATTACTCCAAGCAGTTCATTGTGCAGACAGATGCCTCTGAACATGGGGTAGGGGCAGTTTTGTCCCAAACAAATGATGATGGCCTTGACCAGCCTGTTGCTTTCATTAGCAGGAGGTTTCTCCCCAGGGAGCAGCGTTGGAGTGCCATTGAGAGGGAGGCCTTTGCTGTGGTTTGGTCCCTGAAGAAGCTGAGACCATACCTCTTTGGTACTCACTTTGTAGTTCAAACTGACCACAGACCTCTCAGATGGCTGATGCAAATGAAAGGTGAAAATCCAAAACTGTTGAGGTGGTCCATCTCCCTACAGGGAATGGACTTTATAGTGGAACACAGACCTGGGACTGCCCATGCCAATGCAGATGGCCTTTCCAGATTCTTCCACTTAGAAAATGAAGACTCTCTTGGGAAAGGTTAGTCTCATCCTCTTTCGTTTGGGGGGGGGGGGGGGGGGGGGGGTTGTGTAAGGAAATGCCTCCTTGGCATGGTTACCCCCTGACTTTTTGCCTTTGCTGATGCTATGTTTTGAATTTAAAGTGTGCTGAGGCCTGCTAACCAGGCCCCAGCACCAGTGTTCTTTCCCTAACCTGTACTTTTGTTTTACACAATTGGCACACCCTGGCATCCAGGTAAGTCCCTTGTAACTGGTACCCCTGGTACCAAGGGCCCTGATGCCAGGGAAGGTCTCTAAGGGCTGCAGCATAGCTTATGCCACCCTGGGGACCCCTCACTCAGCACAGACACACTGCTTGCCAGCTTGTGTGTGCTGGTGAGAACAAAACGAGTAAGTCGACATGGCACTCCCCTCAGGGTGCCATGCCAACCTCACACTGCCTATGCAGTATAGATAAGTCACCCCTCTAGCAGGCCTTACAGCCCTAAGGCAGGGTGCACTATACCATAGGTGAGGGCACCAGTGCATGAGCACTGTGCCCCTACAGTGTCTAAGCAAAACCTTAGACATTGTAAGTGCACAGTAGCCATAAGAGTATATGGTCTGGGACTCTGTCAAACACGAACTCCACAGCACCATAATGGCTACACTGAAAACTGGGAAGTTTGGTATCAAACTTCTCAGCACAATAAATGCACACTGATGCCAGTGTACATTTATTTTATTGTAAACTACACCCCAGAGGGCACCTTAGAGGTGCCCCCTGAAACCTTAACCGACTATCTGTGTAGGCTGACTGGTTCCAGCAGCCTGCCACAGCCGAGACATGTTGCTGGCCCCATGGGGAGAGTACCTTTGTCACTCTGTGGCCAGTAACAAAGCCTGCACTGGGTGGAGATGCTATCACCTCCCCCAGACAGGAGCTGTAACACCTGGCAGTGAGCCTCAAAGGCTTACCCCCTTTGTTCCAGCACCGCAGGGCACTCCAGCTAGTGGAGTTGCCCGCCCCCTCCGGGCACGGCCCCACTTTTGGCGGCAAGACCGGAGGAGATAATGAGAATAACAAGGAGGAGTCACTGGCCAGTCAGGACAGCCCCTAAGGTGTCCTGAGCTGAAGTGACTCTAACTTTTAGAAATCCTCCATCTTGCAGATGGAGGATTCCCCCAATAGGGATAGGAATGTGACCCCCTCCCCTTGGGAGGAGGCACAAAGAGGGTGTACCCACCCTCAGGGCTAGTAGCCATTGGCTACTAACCCCCCAGACCTAAACACGCCCTTAACTTTAGTATTTAAGGGCTCCCCTGAACCTAAGAATTTAGATTCCTGCAACTTACAAGAAGAAGAGGACTGCTGAGCTGAAAGACCCCTGCAGAGGAAGAAAAGAAGACACCAACTGCTTTGGCCCCAGACCTACCGGCCTGTCTCCTGCCTTCCAAAGAAACCTGCTCCAGCGACGCTTTCCCAAGGACCAGCGACCTCTGAATCCTCAGAGGACTGCCCTGCTTCAAGAAAGACAAGAAACTCCAGAGGACAGTGGCACTGCTCCAAAAGAACTGCAACTTTGTTACAGAGGAGCAGATTTAAAGACCCCTGCAAATCCCCGCAAGAAGCGTGAGACTTGCAACACTGCACCCGGCGACCCCGACTCGACTGGTGGAGAACCAACACCTCAGGAAGGACCCTCCGGCGACTCCGAGACCGTGAGTAACCAAAGTTGTCTCCCCTGAGCCCCCACAGCGACGCCTGCAGAGGGAATCCCGAGGCTCCCCCTGACCGCGACTGCCTGAACCTAAAGTCCCGACGGCTGGAAAAGACCCTGCACCCGCAGCCCCCAGCACCTGAAGGAACGGAACTTCTGTGCAGGAGTGACCCCCAGGAGGCCCTCTCCCTTGCCCAGGTGGTGGCTACCCCGAGGAGCCCCCCCCCCTTGCCTGCCTGCACCGCTGAAGAGACCCCTTGGTCTCCCATTGAAACCTACAGAGAACCCGACGCTTGTTTACACACTGCACCCGGCCGCCCCCGCGCTGCTGAGGGTGTACTTTTTGTGCTGACTTGTGTCCCCCCCGGTGTCCTACAAAACCCCCCTGGTCTGCCGTCCGAAGACGTGGGTACTTACCTGCTGGCAGACTGGAACCGGGGCACCCCCTTCTCTCCATTGAAGCCTATGTGTTTTGGGCACCTCTTTGACCTCTGCACCTGACCGGCCCTGAGCTGCTGGTGTGGTAACTTTGGGGTTGCTCTGAACCCCCAACGGTGGGCTACCTTGGACCCAAACCTGAGACTTGTAAGTGATTTACTTACCTGCTAAAACTAACACTAACTTACCTCCCCCAGGAACTGTGAAAATTGCACTGTGTCCACTTTTAAAACAGCTATTTGTGTTTTATGTGAAAAGTATATATGCTACTGTAATTATTCAAAGTTCCTAAAGTACTTACCTGCAATACCTTTCAAATGAGATATTACATGTAGAATTTGAACCTGTGGTTCTTAAAATAAACTAAGAAAATATATTTTTCTATAACAAAACCTATTGGCTGGATTTGTCTCTGAGTGTGTGTTCCTCAATTATTGCCTGTGTGTATGTACAACAAATGCTTAACACTACTCCTTTGATAAGCCTACTGCTCGACCACACTACCACAAAATAGAGCATTAGTATTATCTCTTTTTGCCACTATCTAACCTCTAAGAGGAACCCTTGGACTTTGTGCATACTATTCCTTACTTTGAAATAGTGCATACAGAGCCAACTTCCTACATTGGTGGATCAGCGGTGGGGTACAAGACTTTGCATTTGCTGGACTACTCCGCCAATACCTGATCACACGACAAATTCCCAAAATTGTCGTTGGAAATTGATTTTTGCAATTTGAGCTATTTTTCTAAATTCTTTAAAGTCCTGCTAGGGCCTTGTGTTAGTCCCTGTTAGCATTGCTTTTAGAGTTTAAAAGTTTGGTAAAAGTTTGAATTAGATTCTAGAACTAGTTTTAGATTCATAAAAAGTATTCCAACTTTTAGAAGCATAATGTCCAGTACAGATGTGAATGTGGTGGAACTCGACACCACACCTTACCTCCATCTTAAGATGAGGGAGCTAAGGTCACTCTGTAAAATAAAGAAAATAGTAATAGGCCCCAGACCTTCCAAACTACAGCTCCAGGAGCTGTTGGCAGAGTTTGAAAAGGCCAACCCCTCTGAGGATGGCAACTCAGAGGATGATGATAGTGACTTGGAGGGTGATTCCCCCCTACCAGTCCTATCTAGGGAGGACAGGGCCTCTCAAGCCCTGACTCCAAGCATAATAGTCAGAGATGCTGGCTCCCTCACAGGAGGGACCAACCTCTCTGAAATCACTGAGGATAACTCCAGTGACGAGGACATCCAGTTAGCCAGGATGGCCAAAAGATTGGCTTTGGAAAGACCGATCCTAGCCATAGAAAGGGAAAGACAAGAGATGGGCCTAGGACCCATCAATGGTGGCAGCAACATAAATAGGGTCAAAGATTCTCCTGACATGTTGAAAATCCCTAAAGGGATTGTAACTAAATATGAAGATGGTGATGACATCACCAAATGGTTCACAGCTTTTGAGAGGGCTTGTGTAACCAGAAAAGTGAACAAATCTCACTGGGGTGCTCTCCTTTGGGAAATGTTCACAGGAAAGTGTAGGGATAGACTCCTCACACTCTCTGGAAAAGATGCAGTATCTTATGACCTCATGAAGGGTACCCTGATTGAGGGCTTTGGATTCTCCACTGAGGAGTATAGGATTAGATTCAGGGGGGGCTCAAACATCCTCGAGCCAGACCTGGGTTGACTTTGTAGACTACTCAGTAAAAACACTAGATGGTTGGATTCAAGGCAGTGGTGTAAGTAATTATGATGGGCTGTACAATTTATTTGTGAAAGAACACCTATTAAGTAATTGTTTCAATGATAAACTGCATCAGCATCTGGTAGACCTAGGACCAATTTCTCCCCAAGAATTGGGAAAGGCGGCGGACCATTGGGTCAAGACTACGGTGTCCAAAACTTCCACAGGGGGTGACCAAAAGAAAGGGGTCACAAAACCTCCCCAGGGGAAGGGTGGTGAGACAGCCAAAAACAAAAATAGTAAAGAGTCTTCTACAGGCCCCCAAAAACCTGCACAGGAGGGTGGGCCCAGAGCCTCTTCACAAAACAATTCTGGGTACAAGGGTAAAAACTTTGATCCCAAAAAGGCCTGGTGTCGTAGCTGTAGTCAGTCTGGACACCAAACTGGAGACAAGGCCTGTCCCAAGAAAAATACCACTTCAAACTCCACTCCAGCTAACACTGGAATGGCTAGTCTCCAAGTGGGATCAACAGTGTGCCCAGAGCAAATCAGGTGTCACACTGAAGCTACATTAGTCTCTGAGGGTGGGGTGGATTTAGCCACACTGGCTGCCTGGCCCCCTAACATGCAAAAATACAGGCAGCAGCTCTTAATTAATGGGACAAGTGTAGAGGGCCTGAGGGATACAGGTGCCAGTGTCACTATGGTGACTGAGAAACTGGTTTCCCCTGGCCAATACCTGACTGGACAAACCTATCCAGTCACCAATGCTGACAATCAAACTAAAGTACATCCCATGGCAATGGTAACTTTAGAGTGGGGGAGGGGTCAATGGCCTGAAACAGGTGGTGGTCTCCTCAAATACCCCAGTAGACTGTTTGCTTGGAAATGACCTGGAGTCCTCAGCATGGGCTGAGGTAGAACTGAAAACCCATGCAGCCATGCTGGGTATCCCTGAACTGGTGTGTGTCAAGACAAGGGCACAGTGCAAGGCACAGGGTGAAAAAGTAGAGCTGGAGTGTGGAAGAAAGGCCCAGCCTACCAAGAGAAAAGGAAAGTCAGCTGGGAAACCAGCTGCAACACAACAAGAAAAAGAGAGCCTCTCTTCTCAGGAAGAAGTTCTGCCCTCTGAGGGAACTGAGCCTATGGAGCTGGAACCTTACCAGGTTGAGCTCTTAGGCCCAGGGGGACCCTCAAGGGAAGAGTTGTGTAAGGGACAAGAAACCTGTCCCTCTCTTGAAGGCCTTAGGCAGCAATCTGCTGAAGAGTCCAATGGCAAGAAAACTGGAACACATAGGGTCTATTGGGAAGATGGACTCCTGTACACTGAGGCAAGAGATCCCAAACCTGGTGCCACTAGGAGAGTGGTAGTGCCTCAGCGGTTCAGAGAGTTTATTCTGACCTTAGCCCATGATATTCCCCTTGCTGGGCATTTGGGACAAACCAAGACGTGGGAGAGGTTAGTCAACCACTTCTACTGGCCCAATATGTCCCAGAAAGTTAAGGAGTTTTGTGTCTCCTGTACCACCTGTCAAGCCAGTGGTAAGACAGGTGGACATCCAAAGGCCCCCCTCATTCCACTTCCAGTGGTGGGGGTCCCCTTTGAAAGAGTGGGTGTGGACATAGTGGGTCCACTTGAACCTCCCACAGCCTCAGGAAATATGTAAATCCTAGTAGTAGTGGATCATGCTACTAGGTATCCTGAAGCTATTCCCCTTAGGTCGACTACTGCCCCTGCAGTAGCCAAGGCCCTCATTGGTATCTTTACCAGAGTGGGTTTCCCTAAGGAGGTGGTGTCTGACAGAGGTACCAACTTTATGTCAGCATACCTGAAACACATGTGGAATGAGTGTGGAGTGACTTATAAATTCACTACACCCTATCATCCACAAACTAATGGCCTTGTTGAGAGATTCAACAAGACATTAAAGGGCATGATCATGGGGCTCCCAGAAAAACTCAAAAGGAGATGGGATGTCCTCTTGCCATGTCTGCTTTTCGCTTACAGAGAGGTGCCTCAGAAGGGAGTAGGATTCTCACCCTTTGAACTTCTGTTTGGCCACCCTGTAAGGGGACCACTAGCTCTTGTGAAAGAAGGCCGGGAGAGACCTCTTCATGAGCCTAAACAAGACATAGTGGACTATGTACTTGGCCTTCGCTCAAGGATGGCAGAGTACATGGAAAAGGCAAGTAAAAACCTTGAGGCCAGCCAACAGCTCCAGAAGTT
Organism: Pleurodeles waltl; assembly: GCF_031143425.1. Classification (NCBI taxonomy): domain Eukaryota; kingdom Metazoa; phylum Chordata; class Amphibia; order Caudata; family Salamandridae; genus Pleurodeles; species Pleurodeles waltl. Next base: position 830,321,773 of record NC_090445.1, on the reverse strand, counting down.
TTGGTATGACCAAAAGGCTGCACTGGTTGAATTTCAACCAGGGCAGAAAGTCTGGGTTTTGGAGCCTGTGGCTCCCAGGGCACTTCATGACAAATGGAGTGGCCCTTACCCAGTGCTAGAGAGGAAGAGTCAGGTCACCTACCTGGTGGACCTGGGCACAAGCAGGAGCCCCAAGAGGGTGATCCATGTGAACCGCCTTAAGCTCTTCCATGACAGGGCTGATGTAAATCTGTTAATGGTAACAGATGAGGATCAGGAGCTGAGAGTGAGCCTCTCCCTGATCTTCTGTCATCAAACCCTAATGATGGCTCAGTAGATGGAGTGATCTATTCAGACACCCTCTCTAGCCAACAGCAATCTGACTGTAGGAAGGTCCTGCAACAGTTTGCTGAGCTATTTTCCCTAACCCCTGGTCAGACACCCCTGTGTACCCATGATGTGGACACAGGAGACAGTATGCCTGTCAAAAACAAAATATTCAGACAGTCTGACCAAGTTAGGGAAAGCATCAAGGTGGAAGTCCACAAGATGCTGGAATTGGGAGTAATTGAGCACTCTGACAGCCCCTGGGCTAGCACAGTGGTCTTAGTCCCCAAACCTCACACCAAAGATGGAAAGAGAGAGATGAGGTTTTGTGTGGACTACAGAGGACTTAATTCTGTCACCAAGACAGATGCCCATCCCATTCCTAGAGCTGATGAGCTGATAGACAAATTAGGTGCTGCCAAATTCTTAAGTACCTTTGACTTAACAGCAGGGTACTGGCAAATCAAAATGGCACCTGGAGCAAAACAAAAGACAGCATTCTCCACACCTGATGGGCATTATCAGTTTACTGTTATGCCCTTTGGTTTAAAGAATGCCCCTGCCACCTTCCAAAGGTTGGTGAATCATGTCCTTGCTGGCTTGGAGTCCTTTAGTGCAGCTTATCTTGACGATATTGCTGTCTTTAGCTCCAACTGGCAGGATCACCTGGTCCACCTGAAGAAGGTTTTGAAGGCTCTGCAATCTGCAGGCCTCTCTATCAAGGCATCCAAATGCCAGATAGGGCAGGGAACTGTGGGTTACTTGGGATACCTTGTAGGTGGAGGCCAAGTTCAGCCACTCCAGCCTAAGATCCAGACTATTCTGGACTGGGCAGCTCCAAAAACCCAGACTCAAGTCAGGGCATTCCTTGGCTTGACTGGGTACTATAGGAGGTTTGTGAAGGGATATGGATCCATTGTGACAGCCCTCACAGAACTCACCTCCAAGAAAATGCCCAAGAAGGTAAACTGGACTGTAGAATGCCAACAGGCCTTTGACACCCTGAAACAAGCAATGTGCACAGCACCAGTTCTAAAAGCTCCAGATTACTCCAAGCAGTTCATTGTGCAGAGAGATGCCTCTGAACATGGGATAGGGGCAGTTTTGTCCCAAACAAATGATGATGGGCTTGACCAGCCTGTTGCTTTCATTAGCAGGAGGTTACTCCCCAGGGAGCAGCGTTGGAGTGCCATTGAGAGGGAGGCCTTTGCTGTGGTTTGGTCCCTGAAGAAGCTGAGACCATACCTCTTTGGTACTCACTTTGTAGTTCATACTGACCACAGACCTCTCAGATGGCTGATGCAAATGAAAGGTGAAAATCCAAAACTGTTGAGGTGGTCCATCTCCCTACTGGGAATGGACTTTATAGTGGAACACAGACCTGGGACTGCCCATGCCAATGCAGATGGCCTTTCCAGGTTCTTCCACTTAGAAAATGAAGACTCTCTTGGGAAAGGTTAGTCTCATCCTCTTTCGTTTTGGGGGGGGGGGGGGGGGGTTGTGTAAGGAAATACCTCCTTGGCATGGTTACCCCCTGACTTTTTGCCTTTGCTGATGCTATGTTTTGAATTGAAAGTGTGCTGAGGCCTGCTAACCAGGCCCCAGCACCAGTGTTCTTTCCCTAACCTGTACTTTTGATTCCACAATTGGCACACCCTGGCATCCAGGTAAGTCCCTTGTAACTAGTACCCCCGGTTCCAAGGGCCCTGATGCCAGGGAAGGTCTCTAAGGGCTGCAGCATATCTTATGCCACCCTGGGGACCCCTCACTCAGCACAGACACACTGCTTGCCAGCTTGTGTGTGCTGATGAGAACAAAACGAGTAAGTCGTAATGGCACTCCCCTCAGGGTGCCATGCCAACCTCACACTGCCTATGCAGTATAGATAAGTCACCCCTCTAGTAGGCCTTACAGCCCTAAGGCAGGGTGCACTATACCATAGGTGAGGGCACCAGTGCATGAGTACTGTGCCCCTACAGTGTCTAAGCCAAACCTTAGGCATTGTAAGTGCAGGGTAGCCATAAGAATATATGGTCTGGGAGTCTGTCAAACACGGACTCCACAGCACCATAATGGCTACACTGAAAACTGGGAAGTTTGGTATCAAACTTCTCAGCACAATAAATGCACACTGATGCCAGTGTACATTTTATTGTGAAATACACCCCAGAGGGAACCTTAGAGGTGCCCCCTGAAACCTTAACCGACTATCTGTGTAGGCTGACAGGTTCCAGCAGCCTGCCACAACCGAGACATGTTGCTGGCCCAATGGGGGAGACTGCCTTTGTCACTCTGAGGCCAGTAACAAAGCCTGCACTGGGTGGAGATGCTATCACCTCCCCGAGGCAGGAGCTGTAACACCTGGCGGTGAGCCTCAAAGGCTTACCCCCTTTGTTCCAGCACCGCAGGGCACTCCAGCTAGTGGAGTTGCCCGCCCCCTCCGGGCACGGCCCCACTTTTGGCGGCAAGACCGGAGGAGATAATGAGAATAACAAGGAGGAGTCACTGGCCAGTCAGGACAGCCCCTAAGGTGTCCTGAGCTGAAGTGACTCTAACTTTTAGAAATCCTCCATCTTGCAGATGGAGGATTCCCCCAATAGCGATAGGAATGTGACCCCCTCCCCTTGGGAGGAGGCACAAAGAGGGTGTACCCACCCTTGGGGCTAGTAGCCATTGGCTACTAACCCCCCAGACCTAAACACGCCCTTAAATTTTTAGTATTTAAGGGCTCCCCTGAACCTAAGAATTTAGATTCCTGCAACTTACAAGAAGAAGAGGACTGCTGAGCTGAAAGACCCCTGCAGAGGAAGAAAAGAAGACACCAACTGCTTTGGCCCCAGACCTACCGGCCTGTCTCCTGCCTTCCAAAGAAACCTGCTCCAGCAAAGCTTTCCCAAGGACCAGCGACCTCTGAATCCTCAGAGGACTGCCCTGCTTCAAGAAAGACAAGAAACTCCAGAGGACAGCGGCACTGCTCCAAAAGAACTGCAACTTTGTTACAGAGGAGCAGATTTAAAGACCCCTGCAAATCCCCGCAAGAAGCGTGAGACTTGCAACACTGCACCCGGCGATCCCGACTCGACTGGTGGAGAACCAACACCTCAGGGAGGACCCTCCGGCGACTCCGAGACCGTGAGTAACCAAAGTTGTCCCCCCTGAGCCCCCACAGCGACGCCTGCAGAGGGAATCCCGAGGCTCCCCCTGACCGCGACTGCCTGAACCTAAAGTCCCGACGGCTGGAAAAGACCCTGCACCCGCAGCCCCCAGCACCTGAAGGAACGCAACTTCTGTGCAGGAGTGACCCCAGGAGGCCCTCTCCCTTGCCCAGGTGGTGGCTACCCCGAGGAGCCCCCCCCTTGCCTGCCTGCACCGCTGAAGAGACCCCTTGGTCTCCCATTGAAACCTACAGAGAACCCGACGCTTGTTTACACACTGCACCCGGCCGCCCCCGCGCTGCTGAGGGTGTACTTTTTGTGCTGACTTGTGTCCCCCCCCGGTGCCCTACAAAACCCCCCTGGTCTGCCGTCCGAAGACGCGGGTACTTACCTGCTGGCAGACTGGAACCGGGGCACCCCCTTCTCTCCATTGAAGCCTATGTGTTTTGGGCACCTCTTTGACCTCTGCACCTGACCGGCCCTGAGCTGCTGGTGTGGTAACTTTGGGGTTGCTCTGAACCCCCAACGGTGGGCTACCTTGGACCCAAACCTGAGACTTGTAAGTGATTTACTTACCTGCTAAAACTAACACTAACTTACCTCCCCCAGGAACGGTGAAAATTGCACTGTGTCCACTTTTAAAACAGCTATTTGTGTTTTATGTGAAAAGTATATATGCTACTGTAATTCTTCAAAGTTATTAAAGTACTTACCTGCCATACCTTTCAAATGAGATATTACATGTAGAATTTGAACCTGTGGTTCTTAAAATAAACTAAGAAAAGATATTTTTCTATAACAAAACCTATTGGCTGGATTTGTCTCTGAGTGTGTGTTCCTCAATTATTGCCTGTGTGTATGTACAACAAATGCTTAACACTACTCCTTTGATAAGCCTACTGCTCGACCACACTACCACAAAATAGAGCATTAGTATTATCTCTTTTTGCCACTATCTTACCTCTAAGGGGAACCCTTGGACTCTGTGCATACTATTCCTTACTTTGAAATAGTGCATACAGAGCCAACTTCCTACACTAGCTTTTTCTTCTATCAAAATACATCTCACAGCAATATCTGCCTATCTCCAGATTACACATTCAACATCACTCTTTAGAATCCCAGTCATCAAAGCATTTATGGAGGGTCTAAAGAGTATCATACCCCAAGAACACCACCAGTTCCCTTGTGGAACCTCAATATTGTATTAACATGACTCATGGGTCCACCATTTGAACCCATGCACTCTTGTGAAATGCAATACTTAACCTGGAAAGTAGCCTTTCTAATAGCTATCACATCTCTTAGAAGGTTAGTGAAATTCAAGCATTCACTATACAAGAACCCTTTATACGAATACATAAACATAAAGTGGTTCTCCTGACAAATCCAAAGTTCTTACCAAAAGTTATATCACTGTTCCACCTAAACCAAACAGTGGAACTCCCAGTCTTTTTTCCACAACCAGACTCAGTAGCCGAAAGAGCCTTACATAAAAAGCAAATTAATGTATTACATTGATAGAACAAAACAATTGTTTGTAGCCTTTCAAAAACCTCATGCAGGAAATCCAATATCCAAACAAGGCATTGCCAAATGGATAGTGAAATGTATTCAGACCTGCTATATTAAAGCAAAAAGAGATCTGCCTATTACGCCAAAGGCGCACTCCACTAGGAAGAAAGGCGTCACAATGGCCTTTCTAGGAAATATACCTATGACAGAAATCTGTAAGGCAGCCACATGGTCTACGTCTCATACATTCACAAAACATTACTGTGTAGATGTGTTAACAACACAACAAGCCACAGTAGGACAGGCTGTATTAAGAACATTATTTCAAGCAACTTCAACTCCTACAGGCTAAACCACAGCTTTTGGGGAGATAACTTACTAGTCTATGCACAGCATGTGTATCTGCAGCTACACATGCCATCGAACGGAAAATGTCACTTACCCAGTGTAAATCTGTTCGTGGCATGCGTCGCTGCAGATTCACATGCGCCCTCCCGCCTCCCCGGGAGCCTGTTGCCGTTATAAGTTGATGAAACTTGTACATTTATAAATTTGTAAATATATAATATTTTTTTATACACATTATGTACATACAGACTCACTCCATTGCATGGGCACTTTTACTAATATACACAACTCCTACCTCACCCTCTGCGGGGAAAACAATCTAAGATGGAGTCGACCCCCATGCGCAATGGAGCCGAAAGGGAGGAGTCCCTCTGTCTCGTGACTCGAAAAGACTTCTTCAAAGAAAAACAACTTGTAACACTCCGAGCCCAACACTAGATGGCAGGATAATGCACAGCATGTGAATCTGCAGCGACTCATGCCACGAACAGATGTACACTGGGTAAGTGACATTTTCCATACATATATATATATATAAAATATGTGTTCGCTGGCATGTGTAGCTGCAGATACACAGGCTGTGCATTATACTTCTGCCATCTAGTGTTGGGCTCGGAGTGTTAAAAGTTGTTTTTCTTCGAAGAAGTGTTTTCGAGTCACGAGATCAAGTGACTCCTTCTCTTCGGTTCCATTGCGTATATGCATCGACTCCATGTAATACTGTTTTCCCCGCAGCGGGTAAGGTAGGAGTGATAGAGTAAATTGCTAATGCAAATATATATATATATACACACACACACACTCTCTCTCTCTCTCTCTCTCTCTCTCTCTCTCTCTCTCTCTCTCTCTCTCTCTCTCTCTCTCTCTCTCTCTCTCTCTCTCTCTCTCTCTCTCTCGTTGGAGGGTGCATGTGAATCTGCAGCGGAACATGCCACAAACAGATGTACACTGGGTAAGTGACATTTTCCGTTCGGTGGCATGTGTAGCTGCAGATACACATGCTGTGCATAGACTACAAAGCAGTTTGTCCTTCCATAAAAAAATAGCGTTCGTCAGCCTGTAGGAGTTGAAGTTGTTTGAAATAATGTTCTAAGTACAGCTTGACCTACTGTGGCTTGTTGTCTTGCTAAAACATCTGCACAGTAGTGTTTAGTGAATGTATGTGGTGTTGACCAAGTAGCTGCTTTGCATATTTCAGCCATTGGTATATTTACTAAAAAAAAAAGCCCTTGTAGCACCTTTTTTCCTTGTAGAATGTGCATTAGTAGTAACTAAGAGTTGTCTTTTGGCTTTAATGTAGCATGTTTGGATGCATCTTACAATCCATCTTGCCAACCCTTGTTTTGATATAGGGTTAACTGTATGAGGTTTTTGGAAAGCTACAAACAGTTGTTTAGTCTTATTGAATGGTTTTGTTCTGTCTATATAGTACATTAGAGATCCTTTAATGTCTAATGTATGTAGAGCTCTTTCTGCCACAGAATCTGGCTGTGGGAAGACGACTGGTAGTTCCACTGTTTGATTTATATGAAAAGGCGAGATGACTTTTGGCAAAAATTTGGGGTTTGTTCTTAGTACAACTTTATGCTTGTGTACCTGTAAGAACGGTTCTTCAATAGTGAAGGCTTGTATTTCGCTTACTCTTCGTAAAGCCATAATTGCGACTAGGAAGGCAACCTTCCATGTTAAGAATTGTATTTGACATGAGTGCATAGGTTCAAATGGTGGGCCCATAAGTCGTGTAAGCACTATGTTTGAATTCCAAGAGGGAACTGGAGGTGTCCTGGGTGGAATGATGTGTTTTAAACCTTCCATGAAAGCTTTAATAACAGGAGCTCTAAATAATGAGCTGTGCTGTTTATTTTGTAAATATGCTGAAATTGCAGTAATATGTATTTTTATGGAAGAGAATGCTAAATTTGATTTTTGTAAATGAAGTAAGTAGCATACAATATCTTGTATTGATGCTGTAAGAGGGGCAATCTCTGTAGATTGACAGTAATATACAAATCTTTTCCATTTGTTAGTATAGCACTGTCTAGTAGTGGGTTTTCTCGCTTGCCTAATAACCTCCATACATTCTGATGGGAGTTGTAAATATCCAAATTCTAGGAGCTCAGGAGCCAAATCGCTAGATTGACTGTTTTGGGATTTGGGTGCCTGATTTGTCTTTTGTTTTGTGTCAACAGATCTGGTCGGTCTGGGAGTTTGGAGTGTGGTACTATGGACAGGTCTAACAATGTTGTGTACCACGGTTGGCGGTTCCACGTTGGTGCTATGAGTAACATATTGAGTGAGTTTTGAAGCAACTTGTTGACTAGAAACGGAATGAGTGGGAGAGGGGGGAAAAGTGTGAGCAAATATCCCTGACCAATTGATCCATAGAGCATTGCCCTTGGATAGGGGATGTGGGACTCTGGATGCGAAGTTTTGGCATTTTGCGTTTTAGCTTGTGGCAAATAGATCTATGTTTGGTGTTCCCCATTGTTGAAAGTATTTTTGAAGTACTTGAGGGTGAATCTCCCATTCGTGTGTTTGTTGGTGATTTCTGCTGAGAAGATCTGCCAATTGGTTGTGTATCCTTGGAATGTATTGTGCTAACAGGTGAATTTGGTTGTAGATTGCCCATTTCCAATTTTTTGGGCTAGAAGGGAGAGTTGGGACGATTGTGTGCCCCTCCTTGTTTGTTTAGGTAATACATGGTTGTCATGTTGTCTGTTTTGATAAGGACATTCTTCTGTGTGAGAAGAGGCTGAAAAGCTTTGAGTGCTAGGAAGACAGCTAACAACTCTAAGTGATTTATGTGTAGCTGTTTGTGTTTGGCATTCCATTGTCCTTGAATGTTGTGATTGTTGAGGTGAGCTCCCCAACCAATCATTGATGCGTCATGGTCTGAGGCACAGGGTCTTGAAATGGCTGCCCTTTGTTTAGATTTGTGGAATTCCACCACTGAAGGGACATGCATATTTGGCAGTCTATCAACACTAGCTCTTGAAGTTGACCGTGTGCCTGTGACCATTGTTGTGAAAGGCACTGTTGTAAGGGCTGCATGTTTAGTCTTGCGTGTGGAACAATTGCAATACATGATGCCATCATCCCTAAAATCTTCATGACAAATCTGACAGTGTACCTTTAATTTGTTTGTATCTGTGTGACTATATTTTGGAATGCTTGTATTCTTTGCGTATTTGGATATGCTAGCGCCTTTGGAGTATTTAATGTTGCACCCAAATACTGTTGTATTTGTGCCGGTTGTCGATGCGACTTTTGGTAATTTATTGCGAGCCCTATCGTGTGCAAGGTTTCTATTACGTAATCCGTATAGTTTTGACTCTGCGTATGACTGTTTGATGTTATTAGCCAATCATCTAGATATGGAAAGACATGTATATGTTGTCTTCTTAGGTAGGCTGCGGCTACCGCTAGGCACTTTGTGAATACCCTTGGAGCTGTTGTTATTCCAAAGTGTAACACTTTGAACTGATAATGCTTTCCTTGAATGCCAAACCTGAGATATTGTCTGTGCGCAGGGTGGATGGGTATATGAAAATACGCATCCTTGAGGTCTAATGTTGCCATGAAATCGTATTTTTGGAGTACTGGGATAACATCTTGTAGAGTTACCATGTGAAAATGTTCTGACAGGATGTAAAGATTGAGGGTCCTGAGATCTAATAGTGGTCTAGGGTGCCATCTTTTTTGGGATTCAGGAAATATGGCGAATAAACTCCTGTCCCTATTTGAGCTTGTGGTACGGATTCTATTGCTTGTTTGAGTGATAGAGATTGGACTTCTTCCTGTAACAGATTGATGTGTTCTGTGGATAGTTTCTGTGACCTTGGTGGAATGATTGGGGGAGTTTGTATCAATTCTAGGCAATAGCCATTGCGGATAATTGATAGTACCCAATTGTCTGTGGTAATGTTTAAATAACCAGTCCCACCAGCCTTGGTCCACATCTTGTTTTTCTGCTTTTACCAATTCAGGTAAGGTATCAATGTGAGACTGAATGGATTTACACTGGACTGATGGGTTAAAACAGCACATGCCTTCTAATTCTGAGCAGCCATGATCGTGCTTTAACAGTAAATAGTCAATGGCAACCCTTTTTTGCAGTGCAGCTTTTCTAGTACCTTATACATCTAGCAATAATTCAGCTAAAACGATGGCGGTATAGTTGATGTTCTTAACCATTAAATATGCTAACTTATTAATAACTTGAGTATTATAAACAGCTAATCCAGGAACTCCTACTATAGAAATGCTTTAGCGCATATATTCTGAATTAGATAATAGTTGAATTTCAGAGACACAGTCTTCGCTTAATTGAACTGTTTCCCTTGGATAGCTAGTATGTACAGAGTGAAATGGAAACATGATGAGTCCTAATCTTGTAAAGGTGCACGGTCAACCTGTTATATTAGAAGGAATGTATGTAAAAGTGGTATTTCCACAAGAGAACAACCATCCTACTGATAGTTTGACATGCTTAAAATGACTAGTAGCAGTCACAATGTGGAGACAAGACATGCTATTATACATATTTTTACAATAGTTATCGCTTCTAAGTTGACAGTGTTTGTTGTTCTCACGGGATCTCTTGAGGAGACCCCGTTGTTGCCTCTAGGGGCATTTGAGCACATTTTCTGATTTTATGAGAACCACAAGGTAGATTATAACAGACATCACCAGGGGTAATATTGTAAGTAATCACTTGGTCCATTTTTTCACTATTCCTCCATACACTGAGAAAATTACAATCTGCACAATTCTGTCTCCAGATTGTGTTATCAAGTCAGTTTTTCCACTTTTCAGGAAGAATGGTTTTAATTTCTCCTTGGTAGTCTGCATCGATTACTCCTGCCAAGATCTGAATACCTTTCAGTGCCAACCCAGACCTGGGAGCAATCAGTCCATAATGCTCCGGGGGAATCTGTACTCCTACACCTGTTTCAAAGAGAGCTATGTCTCTTGGTTTTAATGTGTAGGCCTTTAAGGCATGTAGATCAAGACCTGCAGATTCTGGTGTGGCTCGGTAAGGAGCTAAGTCTCCTGGTTTTATTTTCCTATACATGATTGCGCTAGTCACTACACGGGGTTGTATCTGTAATGCTGGGGTTAACATTCGCATTAAAGGAGTCTCTGCATTTGTCAATGGTCTGTTATTCAAAATCTGGAGGGCTTCATTTAAATGCTTTCTCCAGTTTTTCAAAGTTCTCTCTGATGGTTTTCGTAATTGGGCTTTCAGCAAGCCATTCATGCTCTCAATCAGCCCTGCAGCTTGTGAATAATATGGAATGTGATAAATCCACTCAACATTGTGTTGTGAACAATAATCTTGTACCAATTTTCCTTTGAAATGTGACCCGTCGTCACTCTGGACTTGGGGTGGGACTCTGTAATATAACATTAAAAAGTCCAGAGTCTTGATGGTGTTGTATTGGGTGGCAATTGCAAGGGACGGCAACCAGGTAACCAGAATGAGTGTTGACCATTGCAAGTGTATTGACACCCTTGACTAGTCAGTAGTGGCCCAATGTAATCAATTTGCCATACCTGCCTCGGCAACTTCCCTCTCCCCAACTGACCTTTGACTGTTTGCGGGACAGATCTCTGTTGTGTGTGTTGACAAATAGGACATCGCATGATCATGATCACGGTCTCGGGATTGTGCATCCCTCTAATCTCGGCCCACCTGTAAGCGCCATTCTCTTTCAGATGTCCCCATTTTTGGTGCACCCACTTAGCCATCCCCACCAAGTCAGAATCCTGTGTTGCCACTTCTGCCTCTGAGATTCTGGGTTTGTCATCTGCAAGGGAATTGAACCATCATTCTAGTGAATTGGTGGGACAGTGGGCATCTACATGATACAAAATAACAGTACTTTGCTCTAGCTTTTCCCAAATTTCTTGCCCCAACTCTTAGCCCCACATCTCTTTAGAATGTATTTGCCAGTTATGTGCATGCCAGGTGGCTGACCCATTGGTGGTAGACCAAGAATCAGTATAAATATGACGTGTCCCAGGCAATTCTTTTTTCAGTGCCTGATACACAGCATACAATTCTACATATTGACTACTCTTCCCTTCTCCTGTAGTAGATAAGAACTTATTTATGACTGGGTTATATGATATTGCCTTCCAGTGTCTTTTGGCCCCCACATACTTGGCTGATCCATCGGTAAACCATACATGCTACATATCCTCAGGGGTCAAAGATTCAAATGGCTCGCCCCATCTCACTGGTGACTCTTTTTTTCTGTAGTACCTTCTGCATCCTCTCATCATCCTGCACCTGTTCATGTTGAGCTGCTGTCCCTGCTGCTCCCACTCGGGCCCTGTCCTGTGTGTACCATTTCCACCTAATGATAATTGCCTCTTGTGCATGTCCTATGTATTGAGTTTTAGGTGAATTAATTACCAATTGCAACATTTGAATCTCAGGTGTTAGAATCACATTATGACCTGGGGTCATTTGATGAGTGTCCACTAGAGCCCATTAACAAGCAAGTTACTGTTTCTCAAAGGGAGTATATCGCTGTCCAGCATCAGGTAACTTTTTAGTCTGGAAACCCAGGGGCACCCTCATTCTTCCCTGTTTTTGCCCCAAGCTCCAATTTGCATATTGCCCCCGAACGGTTACATGCAACTCAATATCTCCTTCCTGTACTGGCCATAAGTCTAAAGCCTGTTGAAACGCCTCCTTTGCCAAGTCAAACACACACTGCTGCTGCTGCTCTCCCCATTCAAATTCATGTTTCTTTCTTGTCACTTTGTACAAAGGGGCAAAAATCTGGCACAACTGAGGGGTATCCTGTCTCCAAAAACCAAACAATCCAATGAATCACTGAGTCTCCTGTTTAGTGTGGGAGTTGCAAATTCTAAGATCTTTTGTTTTGCCTGTGGCAACACCTCTCTATGTCCCTGATTCCACTGAATTCCTAGAAACATCACATTTTGAGAGGGTCCTTGTGTCTTATCTTGATTAGCCATCCACCCTTTGCTCTGTGAGAGTTCCATAACCCGATCAAAATGAGTCTGCACTTGTTCTTGTGTCTCTCGCTGAATCATCACATCACAAATATAGTGGGTCTTTTGCACCCATGGAATGACAAATACTTCATCCAGGTATTCTGCCACCAGCTGGTGACTGATGGTGGGGCTATGTACATATCCTTGGGGGAAGCCTTAACATCTGGAATTGTCTGCTGCCATGGGAGAAAGCAAATTGCTCCTGATTCTCAGGGGCCAGCACACCAGGTCCCTTTGTGTTAAATGCAATCAGCATTACACATATCCATGATGGTACTATAAGTTTTTGTCTCAGCTTTCCATTTGGCCTAAATCAGGTGGGCTGATGTAAGTGTGTTTGGTTGGGCTTTAGTGCAGCTTTAAATGTATGTGAGTGTTTCTGCCTACAACAGTTGGTGGTGTCAGGTAGTCTGTGTGGGTATGAAATTCATCATACATAGAACCTGTGGCAATCATTTAGCTAGGGGCAAACCATAATAAATATTTAAGAAGTTAAAGATGGCCCTGTGAATTGCCCAGTTTAGTTTCTCAAAAAAGAGGACACAGAAATACCTAGTCTAAAATTACAGTTGGTAGATGGTATTCCTGCCCCATGTCTTCCATTTAGGGTTTCCAGGCTCTAAATGTGGAATAAAGTGGGTCCTGCATTTACCCACATACGGTTCCCTAATTAATTTTCTGTATCCATTTTCCACCTCCATTCTGAAGGCAGAAAATGTGTGTGAAAATGCATTTAGTTCTAAAGTATGCATTTGCATCGTTAAAGTCTGTAACCTTGCAGGGTAGTATCTCTGCTAGAGAACCATCTCTGCACAACCTGTATACTACAGCTTTATAGAAGATAATCATAGGTTCTCTTTTTCAGTCTCTGAAAGGCTAAGCTGATGGATCTTAATCTACTAGATCATGCAGCCAGCAGCCCCTGCACCTTTCAATGAACTCAAGCTTTTTGCTAACTTTTCCTCTGCTCCTCCATTCAGGCCTAGCAGAGTTTAGTGTTATTTAGCAACTTTAGTGTGTACACTTGATCTGTCAGTTCTCATGGAGGACTTTACAGTGAATCAACATAGTTTAGATATCATATTGACCATTGTCTCAGAGTTCAGAAATGTTTAATTTTAAAAACCATAAGAGAAGATAGCCTAAGGAAACCAGCAAATGTGATGACTGCATCCACAAATGTCTCTCTTTGTTGTTGTGGGGTTCCTGAAACTTTTCATTTGAAAGGTGTAATTGTTCCCAGCGTTTGTCAAAAACCATTGGTAAACAAGGTGGTGCATGGAAATCCATTTGTGAACTAGAAGCATCCTCAGTGCATCTTCCGTTTGTTGTGCTACCTCTTTACTCTGGTGCATGTTGCTGGAACTCCTCTTTATGACACTGGCTGTTTAATAGGCTTGGTTGGGTCTGGTATCCTGAGTGTGAAGTGCTATAAGATATTTCAGGGTGCAAACGGATCAATGTTGGCTCGCTGATGAGAAGATTGAACAGTTTAATGTGCAGATCTTTATTGGCCTCTAGCGACCAATTGCCTACTTTTTTGGGTGCAAAAGGTTAATCAGTATTGTATTAGCCTTTTGCTAACAGTTAGTTAACAATGCTTCCCTATGTTAACCCCTCTCTTTTGGGTGACACTCAAGGATAACAAAGGATTTCTGGGTTGTGCCAGGCTAGAAAAGAATTTGGGATAAGATGTCTGTGTTTTGGCCTTTACACAATATGGTCATGTGCTGGAAAGTTCTCTTGCATAAAGGAGTCCTCACAGTAGCCTTCGAGAGCCTCAAACTGTATTATGCACTTTAAACTCCTTCACCAAAGTATACCTAACAAATTTACATTGGTTTGACATTTGTTGACTTAACATACTAGAAATCTGGACCAGCCTCCTTCCAGACTAGAATCTCAATACCCATATAAGCCAGGCATCTGAGAACTTTGAACACCTCTATGCTTGTATTAACTAAATTGCACAAAAATGGTATGGGCTTTATGCATCTTTACAGAGGAACCACTCCATTAATGCAGTTCTCTGCCACCATCTGTAAGAAAAATGGCGGAATTAGAGTAGCATGTGGCAAGTTCATAAAGCATCATTTTTTATTTTTACCTCAATGTATTTTATTTAATGTAGGCACTTCAAACACAATAGTTCTTGCCTTTGCCTGGTGTTTGTCCGTGCGTTTTTTATGTACAAGTTCACGTATCGCCAAATTGCATTTTGGACTTGAAATAGGGATGCATTTAATTTTGTTCATTGGCGCATTACACATTTGGTTGATATTAATGTTGCTGATTTTTTTTATCCTTAGCACACATGAGTTTATCTACTCATGGCAATAGTTCTGCTTACAGACATTTGGGGATTGCTTTGTGCATTCTGTCTGAGTTGCATTATTTTATAACCACAACCTCTCGTCCAGTGAGGCATAGTATTGCTTTACAGATAAAATGCAACTTCTTTCTATTTATTTCCTTCTGTTATTTTTAGAATTTGTGTATTGGACGTTACAGAGACGATTTTTATTATAGGGTAAACTCTAAATAGTAAATGGTTCACATCGTGTGTATATTCTACTTGAGAATGGGTCAAAGGGATCTTGAATGGACACTCAGTTCAGCCTTTTTAACATTGGACATCTACAGTACATAACACAGATTTACATTGTTACAAATCGTTATAGTTTGTGGAATCTGGAGATAGTTGTTTTCATAGAGTTGCGCTACTTTTAGTCAAGGTTCAAATAAGTGATGAAACCAGAGTCTCAAGTTGTATAGGCAACTTACCCACTAGACTACATCTTCTTTGGGACTGCATTCAATAGTTTAAGAAGAATATAATAATGTGAGTTTTAATTTGAACACTAAATGCAGAAATCACCACTATATTGTTGACAGTAATTTTTAGGAGAGCCTATAATTTTTTTTTTTTTGGTGAATTCGAATAATTTGAAACTTTCACCTGATACTGTCATTTACATGTCTTCTTTTATTTTCCAAGTGTCTGGGTGGTGGAAAATGGAATGAAAAATCTACAACAATTTCTTGAATACATCAATGATTTGAGGTTTATGGAATCAATGTCTGCATTAGCTTGCAATTTCAGCAAGCATTGCTTCTTTGCTTGTAAAAGACCCTGACATCTAATGTTGGCACTACACAGGAATTAAAGTTTGAAATTCTTGTTTATGTGGTTATGAAAAGAAAGTCTGTTCAACTGTAAGAATATTACTGGTTAATTGTGCGCTGTCTGCTGAAATCCAAGCCACCATCAGTTTGTACTTCTAACGTTATGTTATGCAGATTTGTAGTTCTCACTTTAACACAGAAGGGTATTCTGGCGCTGAGCAGGTGTGAGTCTTGCCATACCTAGGTCATAGTTGGACTTCTCAAAAAGCCAGGTCTTTAACTTTTTGTGGAATTCAAGAAGTGAGGAGGAGGCTCTTTGTGTAGCAGCTGGCTGTCCTCACTTCAGAAGCAATGTAGGAGAAGGCTCACCTACCGGAGCTGGTTTTCCATATGCATGGGTTGTGTGCAAGTAGAAGTCCGGATGAGGGGAGGTGTCTGGAAGATTTGTGAAAGCAGATGCTATTGTTGAGGTATGCTGGGCCAGCATTTATAGTGTGGGTGAGGAGTCTGAATTGTGCTGGTTTGTGCATGAGGAGCCAGTAGAGCTCCTTCAGGTGTGATGTGTGATGAGAGTGCATCATGGTAGGTTGAGAGTGATTCTAGCCACCAAGTTCTTAACGGTCTGCAGCCTTCTGGTGAGTCTCTCATTGATCCCAGCTCCACGGGTGGTTCCGCAGTCCATCTTGCTTGTGAAGAGGGCATGCGTGACCGTTTTCTGGGTGCTGATTGGGAACCATTTGAAAATCTTCCTCAACATCTTCAGGGTATAGAAGCATGATGCTATGATGGCGTTGGCTTTCATGGTCATGTTGAGTTTGCTGTTGATGACAATCTCAAGATTCTATTGTGGGTGTTGGGGGTGGGTGTCGGCCCAAGCTCTGTTGGCTACCTGGAGATGTCCCACACTGAAGTGCTCTTCCTAGAGATCACAAATTTGGTCTCCTCTGTGTTCAGCTTCGTTACAGTCAGTCTTTGCCCAGTGGGTCATTTCAGTCTTGCAGGCTTTGAACTTGATCCAGATATTTGGCATCTTGTCCATCCGGGTGAGAATATGTTGCGTTATTGGTGTAGAAGAGAACATTGATGTCATGAAAGTGCATGATGCAGGCAAGGAGGATCATGTATGCTTTGAAGAGGATTGGGCTCAGGAAGGAGTCTTGCGGAACTCCCCAGATGAGTTTACCAGTGTCCAAGGGGTACTGGCTAAGTCCTTCTGCTCAGGAAGGAGCAGGTCCATCAGAATGTGTATTCTTAGATTCTGAAATTGTGTAGGCGTGGGAGATTGTGTCAAACTGTGGTGTGGAGGAGAATGAGGGCCATCGTGTCTCCTCCATCCAGAGTCATTTTGATGTAATCCTTTGCAGTGATGAGGGCAGTTTCTATCTGCTGGGGGGGGGTGCAGGTCTGAGCTCACACAGAGTGATGCCAAGGACTTGATGGTCGTTGAGGTATTTGGTTAGGCATTGGTTGATGGTTTTCTCTAACAACTTGACTGGTAATAGTAGCAGGGAGATTGGTCTATAGTTGGCAAGCTCTTGTGGGTCCTCAGAGGGTTTCTTCAGCATTACGAGGACAGTTGCATGTTTCCAAGTATCTAGGAAGGTTGGGGAAGAAGTGGAGGCATTCAGAATGGGAGTGATCATGGCACTGGTGGGTTGCAGTCCTTTGGAGTAGTTGTGGTGGGGCAGTGGTCCGATGGGACCCCTGAGTGGATGGACTTCATAGTGGTGGCACTTTATTCTGTGATGATGACGGGCCTTGTTGTTAGAATTGGTTCTTTGGATATGATCGGGCAGCGTTGGTGAGGTCTGTCGAGCCTGATTGTGGTTATAAGGTGCTGTAAATGTCTACAAAATATTGCTGAAGAAATGAGAATTATTATTGTAGAGGTCCTGTGAAGCAACTGATCGAGTTGGAGGTGGGTTCAGGTGAGGTGAAAGCCTTCACAATGATGAAGATTTCTTTGCTTCTGTTGGTGCTGGCATCAATGTGGTCCACCAGAGCTGTGCATGTGGTATCCAGATCATTTGGTGGTAGCGTTTCACAGCAGATTTGAACATGCTCCTATCTGCATTGCCATGGCACTTTCTCCATTTGTATTTCAGTTGTTTGCAGGGGCACTACATCAGACTGAGTTCCTCCTGCTGTGTATGAGGTTGAGGAAGGGCCGGGGAGTCAGTGCAGGAGGTCATCCAATTGTTGAAATTCTTGATGGATTTGGGGAAACTGTTTCGGTGTTCGGGTTGGTGGGTGTTGAAAGCAGTGTTCCAGTCCCTGTCAGGGATGCTGTTCCAGTTTCAGCCAGCTGGTCTGGTGGTGGTGTGTGTTGGACCAGGATGGGGGATTTTGCACTTAATGAGGGCGTTTGACTACTTGGATATTGTTGAAGGTGGTAAAAAAATAGTCTAGGAGGTGTCGGGTGATGTGGGTAGGTTCCTTTACTATTTGAGTGACACCCAGGCTTCCAAGGTCTTCAACGAGTACTTTTGAGTTGGGGAGTTGACATGGTTTTACAGATGGAAACTTAGGTCTCTGAATAGGATGTAATTGTTAGCATTGATGTTGAGTGGTGTGATGGAGTCGGTGAAGTTCATGTGAGGTCCTGGCACTAGCGGTCTGTTGATGAGAGTGCCACTTAAGGTGAGGTTGGCTTTGATGTGGAGCTTGGACGACATGTATTCCATTTTGGAGTATGATATGTTGGTGGAGGTTATGCAGCTGTTGGTGTTCTTGTGAATGATGGCAATTTCACCTCTGGGCTTGTAAAGTCTGTCTTGCTTGACAATCTTGTAGAAGGGGTGGTGGCAGCGGCGATGTCAGGTGCCAATGCAAGTCAGGTTTCCATGAGGAAACGTAGGGGCTGGTGTTATCGTGCAGCAGGTCCCTGATCTCTGTGGCATGTTTGAGTGGATGGTGAGGAGAATGCATGCAAGTGCAGAGTTTTTGTGGGTGGTTGCAGGACAGTGTGAGATTAGTGTGTTGGGTGTGGATAAATGCACAAACACTTGCAGGAAGAGCAAGAGAATGCTCTGTTGCTGTTTGGAAACAGCATTGTGTGAACGGCATCAGGGTTTGAGGGAGCAGAGGATGGTAGCAGGAGGGGGGGGGGAGAATCAGTGTTCCTGGCACTGGGCGTGGTCCAGGTGCAGGCAGGCATAGATGGGCTTGCGTTTTGTGCACCAGCAGCAGACCCGCTGCACACATCTACGATCCGTATCTGTGCTGTGGTTGCCATTAAGTAGGTCCTGGGAAGGGGGCAGAATGATGTCACTTCCTGAGCAGATGAGTGTGGGAAATGGGTCCTCCTGCTTAGCTTCTTCTTTTGAAGACTGCCTTGGCAGGAAATCTGGTGATTCCACTTCCTGTGTAGACAGATAATGGGGAATCCAGTGATGTTGCATCCTGTGGAGATGGCTGCTGGTAAAAAGTTGTTTGCATGCTTTTCTTTTTGCCAAGCACGTTTGAAACCAAATTGAGGTTGGTGCAGCAGACATGACTGATGAAGACATGCTAGGGAGAACATGGTTGTGGAAAGATCTAATGTGGCAGTGATTAGTTGAAAGATTGTGAAACAAATTAATACGCCAGTCTAACCTTTTGGTCCTTTGCATTGTCTCTACTGCTATATTTTTTTTTAATGGATTTTATTGACCTTCAATATTAGAAAGAAAGAAAAAAACAAATGGTGAAAGATATCTGTACCATGCACACATTCTCATAACTTACATTTTGTTCACAGTTGACAGTCTGTGTGGGATATATCAGAAGGCATTAGCTGCATTTATGAATTAGAAATTGCAAAGATTACATGAACTGCAGGAAATCAGATGAGGCCAGGCCGCAAACAAAGAAACATGCTTTCAAACAGTCTAGTGCTTTAGACAGTCACATTCGGTCGTCTAGAACATTTCCTAACAAAAGTGATAGTTCTTATCGGTCACTGCCCCTGTCTGAATTGGAGTCCGAGTCCAGGTCACTATCCTCCTGAAATTGAATTAACAGTTGGGTGCACGGTGAAATCTCCTCAGCCACCCCTTCATCAGTGCATGATTTTCATATGATGATCTTCTGCTATCCCACTCCTCCCCCCAACACTCCCCAACCAGAGGTCAAAAGACAGTGCAAGTTCATAAGGTATTTTCCGCCCCTGCTCCTTATCAGCACGCCCAACAGGCATACTAGTGGAGTTCTGGGGCTCAAGAGCCCAGAACCCTGTTCTATGCAGGGGCAGTACCTGACCCCAATACACCTAGACCTGCACACACTCCCAGGCTAAGTGCAAAAAGGACACCCCAGACTCCCTGCATCGCTCACATTTAGCCCCCTGTTGAGTGCTATCTTATTTCGTTTATATGGCATGACATATATGTGCGATGTTTAATGTGGAGCAACTTAAATCTATTGTTACAGGAGATTGTGCTCACCAGTTCGGTAGCCCCGGTCCAGTCCGAATCAGGCTTGGGCATGTCTAGGTCCCGTTCCCAGGCCGCCCGTGCTGCATACTGTTTGAGAGTCATGTTGCCCCCAAGCACCCATCTCCCCAACTCATCAAGCCGTCCAGTGCTCTAAAGGGCCTAGGTGTGCAGTAGGAAGATCCAGCCAGAGGTCCCTTGTGACACTTTCCAATTTAGCATTTTGGAAAAGGTACGCATGACTGACCTCAAAGGTGTCTTCAGCGTCCTGGAAAGTAATAAATGATTCCCATGGGTATATATCCCCTGCAACCTGCCATCCTCCTGCTCTCCATATATCCATGGATAAATTCTTATCTATATTCCCAAAGGGTGCCAGCTTCCACAACCGAAGTACCCAGCTGTAGGGGATGCGCCAAAGAACCCTTTGCACTACCCGTTCCCAAATAACAGCTGTGGGTGTTTTAATGTATGGGACTGGAGTTTCGGACCTGCTCCCTTGCATCAATAACTGTGGTAGAGATAGGCCACACTCATTAGCTCCCAGCAGACGCTTTTCCCAGTTACTCGAGTCCGTGAACTATTTGGCGGCATGTTGTTGGTGTGACATATTAATAGCACCTTGTATCTGGGATAGCTTTAATCCTCCACTAAGGTCCCTCTTGAGTGTCACAAGTGATTACTCTGCTGCATTTACCGGCCCATTTTAGAGAGCCCAGTTGACTGACCAGCTTCCTGAAGAACTCCTCTCTCAGTGGAAAAGCAACTTCTGGACCAGATATAAACAGCATGGAAGAAAGACAGAATTTGTTATAGCAGCTTGCAGAAATCAAGGAGGGAGTTTGTTCCAGAATTTAATGGAGTTGGTGAGCCTCGATAAAACCCTTCCCACATTTTTGAACTGGTGTTGGGTCTATGAGTGTGTGACCCAAATCCTGAGGTATGTGAATTCCTCCAGCTTCCACTCAAGTCGCAGATTCGGCAGGTGATCGTGGCTCCATCCGATACGTCCTGCAAGAGGAAACAGTAGAAATTTCCGAATATTGACTCGCAGACCCAGGGCATCTCCAAAAGACCTTAACAGCGGAACAAATTAATCAGGGGAGTGAACATAAACCAATTCATCCTCTGTATATAAGGAAACTATATGAGTAACTGCACCTACTCTAATCCCCCAGGGTTCCATCTCTTAGTCCAACAGCAGTGCAGGAGGCACTATGGCCAGCGCAACTAGGAGAGGTGAGGGGGGCATCTTTGCTGAGTTCCCCTACCCACCCTCCAGGGTTCAGAGAGTTCATCTCCCACTTAGATGTGAATAGTAGGCTCAGTACATAGGAGCTGAATCCAGGAGCAATAAATTGGACCGAACCACATATCATGCATCACTGACTCTAGATATCCCCATTCCACTATGTCAAATGCTTTCTCAAGATCCAGAGTGATCAGAGCCATCTCCTGGTCATCATCCAAGGCAGCATGTAACACGTCGATCAGCTTACGCAAGTGATGCGCGGTGTTGTGTGCCAGCATGAAGCCGCATTGGTCCTTGTGAACCAACTCTCGGACCTCTCCCGGCAACCTGGTTGCTAAAATTTTACATAATATTTTAAGATCTGTATTCAACATGGATGAGGGATCTATATGAGGAGGGGTCTGCCCGATCGCCCCTGGGTTTGAGCATCAGGCACACTATTCCCTCTTGCATGGTCTGCAGAAGAAGATCCTTCCCCTTAGCCTCTGACAGACCTCTGAGAGCTCTGAATAGGAGGTATGATCAAATTTTGCCAGGAACATATCACTAACCGGGTCCTTGGACCTATTGAATCCATTCACAGCATCACCCACCTTCTTTATGAAAAGATCCTTTTCCAGTTTTTCTCTGAGTTCAAGCTGCAGCTGCGGAAGCCCCATCCTGGCCAGGAACCTGCGAATCTCACCGTTGGGGTTTGGTGGGCCAGCCCGGTATACCAATTTAAAATGTTCTTTCAAGACCGAGAGAATGTCTTTACTCCTGGTCTGTAGTCGTCCCTGTGGATAGCAAATGTGCAAGATGGAGGAGATCTGTTTCCCCTCCCAGGATCCAAGCTAAAAGCTTGCCAGATCCCCTCCCTATGTAGCAGCTGGTGTTACGACTTCAGAGTGGTTCTATTTAATGAATCCCAGAGCTTGTGCATTTCTCTATGTATCTCAAGAACTGTTAAGCACATTTCCTCGGAAAGGACCTCCTGCCTCTAAGTCTGCTCTGTCGCCTCCGACACCTTGAGTTCCTCTAAGTCTCTTCCAGACTCCGCCTGATTTTACTACCTTGAGCACCTCCCATTCATCCACCCTATTATTTAAGGACCCCCCCATGCCCCCCCCCCCCCCCTCCCCCCCCCCCTCAATTCGCCTCTAGGTAATTATTAAGTGCACGTCCCACATCATCTTGGCATCGCTGATAGTGAGAAGGTCCAGCAGCATACAGCAGGACCTACACCCACTCTGGTTCTCCCCCCAAGTCAAGGACAGAAGTGTAGGAGCATGATCTGACAAAAACCTCCCTAGATGCGTCACCTCAGCTAGTCTGGTATGATCTAGACCCCCTAATAATAAATGGTCTAGTCGGCTATAGGTGTTGAAAGTTAGAGAGTGGCAAGTATATTCCTTGCCTACCGGGTGCATTGAACGCCATCCATCCAACAGCCCTATGTTTTGCATCACCCTCCGCAGCAAGGTCGCCATCAGCGGCTTAGTGTCCTCCCTTGGTAGGTATTGATCTAGAGCATCATCCAGGATACAATTAAAATCCTGTGGGGATATCCACGCTACCCTCCAGCAGGTTCTGCATCCCTCCCAAAAAAAGTGGTGCTTATCAGTATTAGGGGCGTATGAATTCACTATTGTTCCTTATTGTCTAAAGTACCATGGTAAAACTATGTAGCTATCCCCCCCATGTCCACCTCGCTGTATGTGTTTAAAAAGGAATCCCGTGCCACCCAAATTGCCACCTCCCTGGCATTGGAGGAATAGGACGCTGCGTACAATTGCCCCCTCCATTTCTTGTTGAGCCTCTGTGTTTCATCTATCATAAGGTGTGTCTCATGAAGGCTGGAGATTTGAGTTTTGTGTTGTTTGAGGAACGAGTGGACCCTGTATCTTTTGGCATAACCCCAGAGTCCCCTGACGTTCCACGTTACTATGTTCATGTGACCTGCCATTGATGCAGTAGAGTAGTTCTTGTGTCCCACCTCCTTGGTACACTCCCTCTGATACCTCACTGTAAACCTCCTAACATTGAGATCCATGTACATTTGAGAATCTAGCACAGTAAAAAAACATCAAGCAATTGGCCCCGAAACTGGGGCTCAGAGAACAAAACTATAACTGTAACCAAAGCCCTCATCCCATACTTGCAGCATAACAGCACACCACATTGCAAATCCCATAATTTTGTTGCTGTCAGGACCCACACCCTAACCCCCCCCCCCCCCCCCCCCCCCATCCCCCCAAATCCCCTTCCCAACTCATTGCCTACCCCTGGTGTGTAAAGGTTTCCCTGACCTGTATTAGTCCCCAGTCTTCAGAAAATTTGTAAGGACAATTTCTTGGACTTCTTAGCACATCAGAGTTTCAACCTGTACTTCGTCCTGTGTGAACACCCTAGACTCGCCTCTCGTCCCTCTAAGCATACAGTATCAAACTGAGTTCTCCCTTGTGAATCTGCGCTGCATAAAACAATAATGCTAAAAAAACATGTGGGTAAGCGACTCCTCCTTTGAGTGAATCTCACCCCTATAAAGGAAGGAAGCAATGTTAGCCCAGAGCACTTTTCTGAATTCAACTTTCGTGCAGAATGAACATAACAAGATCATGAACCAGCACACCAGGATATCAGGTCAGCATCCTTGTTCGACCGACTCTAGATTCTCCATTCTGTGATCTGAGGCATTACCCACCTCCGAATGCTGATCTTGATGTGCTGCTGCCATGGTTCCATCCTCCTGGATCTCCACCCTACACTGGACACTTCCTCCAGGAGACCCTCTGGCCCACAAATCTGCCTCCTTTCCCGCACACTAGCTGGGGCCATCCGTAGCAGGAGGCCTGCATGTCCCAGTCCTCCAGGATCCTGTGCGATCCTTGGGCACTTTGTTCCAGACCTCCAGCCAGCGCCCCACAACAGGGTTGTCAAAGAAGTGTGATTATCCTACAGACCGCACTTTCAGCTTAGATGAGTACAGGAGCATGTAGCTCACTCCCATGGCATGCAGTTTCGCTTTTACTTCCAGATAGGTCTACGAAAACCTCGCACCTTGTCTGTATAGTCCAGATAAATTGATATCTTTTGATTTTCGAACCTGGCTGCTTCTATGTCAATGGCTGCCTTTAGGCTACAGTCTCTATCTTTATAATTCAGTATAAGAGAAATAATAGCTTGTGGTGGGGCACCTGTGCAGGGCTGAGGTGCCAGTGCGAGATGTGCTCGCCCAAAGATGAACATTGGTGAGAAACTGACTGGTCTCAATTGATCTTGAATCCACTACTACACAGATCGCTCAGTTGCACACACCTCTGCCTGTTCCAGGAATCCCAGTAGGTGCAAGTTGTTCCGGCCCGATCTTCCCTTTGCATCCTAGGATCTAGACTCCAGGGCCCCAAATCCGGTTGCAATTGAAGCTACCTGTTTGCAGAGGGTTGCCACCTCTGTCTGCAGTTCCTTTATTGAGCTTTCGGCTCCCAGGACTTTTTGAATGCCTTGCAGTTACCTGTGCACAGTAGATTAACCTCAAGGACCACCATTTCAGTTTTGTTCCATTGCCTCCCTGGATGGCCTGCCAAGATATCAGCCCTTGTTAGTTTCCCCCCCCCCCTGACCCCCCCCTCCACCCCTACCCCCCCAAACCCCCCCGTTGCACTGTATAGTGGGCCCGGTGTCATGTAGTGCTCCATGGTGTTTCCCTGGGGGTCACCCAATTGTTTGTTCCACTCTATGTGACTGTAGGGCCCCTGGCCGTATTGCCCCCGCGGGCAGAAGATCAGTAATCCCACGGCATGCCCAGGCCAGCACCCGCGACCCGGGTGCCTGGTCTCGCATGTCCCAGGCGCCACCTGCATCTGGGGAAAAGCAGTGACAGCTCAAGGCCCCAGTCCCAGGGGTGAGTACCGGGTAATTGAGTGATGGTCACCCACCTGGATAATGGTGGGCCCCCAGGGGCCGACCCCCACCTCCCGAAATGTGGACGTTAAGCCCGAAGGATCTCAGGCATCCAACGCCCTTCTTTCTCCTTCTGTATGACAGTGGGGTCCACTTTCCCACCTACTTTGAATACAGTTCAGCCTCCAGAAGCACACCGGATTTCAGTCCACCGGAGTAGGAGCAGAGCTAATCTGATCCAAGGAGCAGGTCCAGATAGTGTTGCATCCAGCAGTTCCCCAGCAGCCCTGCAAATGGGCCAAGTAGCACCGCGGGCAGGCAATATCTTTCTCAGTGCTGAACGCACAAGGTTTTCCACTGTCTACCCTGATTCACTGCCTCAAACTCAGGGCTGCACAACTCCCACAGGCCCGTTCAGGAAGTATGCTGAGCAGAAGGGCTGCACAACGCTTCGCTGCCCTGCCTGTTCTGATTTATCTCAGCAAGCAGTTAGTGGCCTATAGAGACTCCTCCCCATTCCATTAGGCCCTTGGAGCAGCAGGGAAGGCGACACTCTCATGCAGGCTCAATTAGCCCAGCGCCCCACCTGATCCGGCCTCCTCCACCAGTAATCTGCTGCACCCACAGAACCCTGGGGTGTGCGTTTGCAGCTGCCGTGGTGGTGCTTGTCCAGAGGAGGGGCGGGCCCAGAATCATCCCACCCACCCCGCACTGTACAGCGGCTGCAGCCTCCCAGCCCACTCAGGCCCAAGTCGTTGCACCACGGACCACAGCTCCCTGGGGGTGGTCCATACATTACCCAAGGATCTCTGCAGGCACCGGGAACCCCTTGCATCGGGGTATCATCAGGGATCCGCTCCTTAGAAGGCAGGATATTGCAGGATCAACTTGGGACGGTCTGGAGCCTCTCAGGTGCGCGTCCCGACGGCCATCTTGCTCTGCCACACTCCCTCTACTGATGTATTAAATTGAAACATTCAGCCTCATTATGGGTAATTAGTAGGTGCTAATGGTGAAAGTTAATGAATTTAAGTTTTTAAGTTCTTTGTTTGTTTTTTCAGTTATTTAAAATTGAAGACCCTTGTACCTTTTTCACTGAAGACTGAAAACCGTTTTCCTTACACTCAGAAATTGAGAATTAAATTTTTTAATTTCATTGCAGATATTGTTAACTGAAGAGTTAGTGGAGAAAATGCTTGAAGATTTAGAAGATTTGACTGCTCCGAAGGAGGTAAGTATCTTGGTTTCTTGGTAAAATAGTTCTAGCATACAAATCAGAAAAGTAACAAATGGGAAATTATTGTGGCTTTTATGTTTGAATGCCAAACCATCCATATTCCTTTTAGATCAAAATGGCATACATTGACTTATGTAATTCATTTTTGTGTTGTCCCGTCATACCATGAAGTTCGCTGAGATATTTGTTAGAGTAAAATATTACTCATCAACGTTTTTTAAAGCATAGCCTTGTATAAGCAGAAGCATTAAACATACTGAACAATTGTTCATAATCTAAAAATCTCTGAAGTTGTATCGAATCTCAGATTTAGTATAATATCAAATCTATAAATTGGTATTAAATTTCATAGCTTTCATCAAAGCTCTGTTCCTACAAAAAACATAAAAAATATAATACATTTAACCCACAATTCACCTAGAATGCGCAGCATCAAC
Source organism: Pleurodeles waltl (assembly GCF_031143425.1). Taxonomy (NCBI): domain Eukaryota; kingdom Metazoa; phylum Chordata; class Amphibia; order Caudata; family Salamandridae; genus Pleurodeles; species Pleurodeles waltl. Next base: position 830,295,071 of record NC_090445.1, on the reverse strand, counting down.
GATGGCACCGTTGAGTTTTCAAATGTTGGCCTTCTCCTATCCTTCCATTTCAAGAAATAATTTTACCCTGAAAAAGGGACATTTTTAGGGTCGAGCCTGCGTCTTGCTTGCACAACTCTGTTGTGTATAGTAAGGGGATTAGAAACCAGCCTGTCGCTTACCATTTTTTTAGATTGTGTTGCACTCTTCTTTACAGCCTCGTAATTCGTCACTGCAGACCAAGCACTGATTGATTAAATTTAATCTCTGCCCGTCTACTGCTCCATACATGATTGAGGTACTGTTTTGTTTTTTCTTTTTACCTTCTAGGGCCATGCAGACAGGAGATTTCTGACAGGCAAAAATTTGCCCAGCAGGACAAACAAAAATGCAAAGTTTCATTGTTTTATAGATAACTTTCTTTTATTTTCGTCACTTTGCACTCATGTTTTCTTTTGTTTTAACTTGCGGCGTTCTCAAAAGATGGCGATTATCTTATTCTAAATATTGCAAAGTAACATTGTGTTCGATGGCATCTGTCGCTGTAGATACACATGGTATGCATGAGCTCGCCATCTGGTGTTGGGTCGGAGTGTTACAAGTTGTTTTTCTTCGAAGAAGTGTTTTCGAGTCACGGGACCGAGTGACTCCTCCTTCTGTGCTCATTGCGCATGGGCGTCGACTCCATCTTCGATTGTTTTCTTTCCGCCATCGGGTTCGGACGTGTTCCTGTCGCTCCGAGTTTCGGAACGGAAAGATAGCTGAAACCAGAAGATTTTCGACGGTATCGTTGCGATCCGGTTCGAGATAGACACATACGACGACGCGTTGAACATCGAAGCGCTTCGGTGCCCTTCGGGGTAGATTTCGGCACCCCGTCGGGGCCTAGTCGGCCCGACCGCGTGGAGAACAACGCCGATGGAACGGACCCCGTTTCGATTCTGCCCTGAATGCCACAACAAATATCCTTATACGGACCTACACTCGGTCTGTAACCTGTGCCTGTCACCCGAGCACAGCGAAGAATCCTGTGAGGCCTGTCGGGCGTTCCGGTCCCGAAAAACTCTGCGCGACCGTCGAGCGAGAAGACTGCAGATGGCGTCCACGCCAAAGGAGCGTCGACAGTTCGAGACAGAAGAGGAACAGGAGGAATCCTTTTCCATCCAGGATTCAGACTCCGACGAGCTAGACTCTACTAAAACTGTGAGTAAGACGTCGAGATCAGAACTTAAAAAAGGAAAGAAGGCCCAGGGGACGCCACTGCCAACCGGCCATGGCTCCACCCAAATTCTCGGTGACCAACAATCGGCACCAAAAAAGGCCCATTCAGTGTCGAGATCGTCCGACTTCGGTCGAGACACCGGCACGCAGCCTCCTCGGGACCGAGAGAGTGCTAAACAGAAGCATCGACACCGAGAGTTCGGTGTCGACACGGATCGACGCCGAGACAGTGGCGCCGAAGACCATAGAGGCCAAGAATTTTCGGCACAGAAAAAGAGGAAGGTTACCTCGGAGCCGAAAAAACAATCAACAGGGTTTTCGGAGCCGGAAAAAGCGACATCAGACCCTGTTTCAGGCTCCTATACTGAAGAGCATTCTATGTCTTCACAAATGAAGAAACATAGATTTGAACAAGAACTGCAATCCACTGACGTGGATCACACGCAAAAGCGTATCTTTATTCAGCAGGGGACTGGGAAGATCAGTACCCTTCCACCTGTCAAACGAAAGAGAACGCTTCAGTTTACTCCTCAGCAACAAACAGCACAAAAGGTAACACCTCCTCCCTCGCCTCCACCTGTAACTCCGGCTTCGCCAACTTACACCCCGTCACATTCGCCAGCTCACACCGCCATGAGCCACGATGACCAAGATCAGGATGCGTGGGACTTGTACGACGCACCAGTGTCTGATAACAGCCCAGACACATACCCAACTAGGCCATCACCACCGGAAGACAGCACAGCCTACTCACAAGTGGTGGCTAGAGCAGCACTATTCCATAATGTGGAACTACACTCGGAACAAGTAGAGGATGATTTTTTATTTAACACCCTCTCTTCAACCCACAGCTCCTACCAAAGCCTGCCGATGCTCCCAGGCATGCTACGCCATGCAAAGGACATTTTCAAGGAGCCAGTTAAAAGTAGGGCAGTGACGCCTAGGGTGGACAAAAAGTATAAGGCGCCTCCTACGGACCCTGTATTCATCACCTCTCAGCTGCCACCAGATTCTGTGGTGGTAGGGGCTGCCAGAAAACGGGCAAATTCACACACTTCTGGGGATGCACCTCCCCCAGATAAAGAAAGCAGGAAGTTCGATGCAGCCGGGAAGAGGGTTGCTGTCCAAGCAGCAAACCAGTGGCGCATCGCAAATTCACAAGCGCTGCTAGCGCGATACGACAGAGCCCACTGGGATGAGATGCAGCATCTCATTGAACATCTCCCAAAAGATCTGCAAAAAAGAGCAAAACAGGTTGTTGAGGAGGGTCAAAACATTTCCAACAATCAAATACGCTCCTCCATGGATGCAGCAGACACGGCCGCAAGGACCATTAATACGTCGGTTACCATCCGTAGGCACGCATGGCTCAGAACGTCTGGATTCAAGCCAGAAATTCAGCAGGCAGTGCTTAACATGCCAGTAAACGAAAAACTTCTGTTCGGTCCGGAGGTCGACACAGCCATAGAAAAGCTCAAGAAGGACACTGACACTGCCAAGGCCATGGGCGCACTCTACTCCCCGCAGAGCAGAGGATCTTATAACACCTTCCGCAAAACACCTTTTAGAGGAGGGTTTCGGGGTCAGGCCACACAAGCTAGCACCTCACAGTCCGCACCGCCCACCTACCAGGGACAGTACAGGGGAGGTTTTCGGGGCCAGTATAGAGGGGGGAAATTCCCTAGGAATAGAGGAAGATTTCAAAGCCCCAAAACCACTACCAACAAGCAGTGACTCACACGTCACTCACCCCTCCCACACAACACCAGTGGGGGGGAGAATACGTCAATATTACGAAGCATGGGACAAAATAACTACAGACACATGGGTCCTAGCAATTATCCAACATGGTTATTGCATAGAATTCATGCAATTCCCTCCAGACATACCACCAAAATCACAAAATTTATCAAAATACCATTCACAGCTTCTAGAGATAGAAGTTCAAGCACTACTGCAAAAAAAATGCAATAGAATTAGTACCAAGCACACAAATAAACACAGGAGTTTATTCACTGTACTTCTTGATACCAAAAAAGGACGAAACACTGAGACCAATTCTAGACCTCAGGGTAGTAAACACATTCATCAAATCAGACCACTTTCACATGGTCACACTACAAGAAGTGTTACCATTGCTCAAAAAACACGACTACATGACAACCCTAGACCTCAAGGACGCATATTTCCATATACCAATACATCAATCACACAGGAAATATCTAAGGTTTGTATTCAAAGGAATACATTACCAATTCAAAGTATTGCCTTTTGGTTTAACAACCGCTCCAAGAGTATTCACAAAATGCCTAGCAGTAGTCGCTGCACACATCAGAAGGCAGCAAATACATGTGTTCCCGTATCTAGACGACTGGCTAATCAAAACCAGTTCGCTCACACAATGCTCAAACCACACAAATCAAGTCATACAAACCCTCTACAAACTAGGGTTCACCGTCAACTTTGCAAAATCAAACATTCTGCCAAGCAAAGTACAGCAATATCTAGGAGCCATAATAGACACGACAAAAGGAGTAGCAACGCCAACTCCACAAAGGATCCACAATTTCAACAGGGTCATTCAACACATGTCTCCAAACCAAACAATACAAGCAAGAACAATACTACAGCTCCTAGGCATGATGTCCTCATGCATAGCCATTGTCCCAAACGCAAGACTGCACATGAGGCCCTTACAACAGTGCCTAGCCTCACAGTGGTCTCAAGCACAGGGTCACCTTCTAGATCTGGTGTTGCTAGACCGCCAAACTTACCTCTCGCTTCTATGGTGGAACAGTATAAATTTAAACATAGGGCGGCCTTTCCAAGACCCAGTGCCACAGTACGTATTAACAACAGATGCTTCCATGACAGGGTGGGGAGCACATCTCAATCAACACAACATAAGAGGACAATGGAACATACATCAAACAAAACTGCATATAAATCATCTAGAATTATTAGCAGTTTTTCAAGCACTAAAAGCTTTCCAACCAATCATAACCCACAAATACATCCTTGTCAAAACAGACAACATGACAACGATGTATTATCTAAACAAACAAGGAGGAACACATTCAACGCAGTTAAGCTTGTTAGCTCAAAAAATATGGAAGTGGGCAATCCACCATCAAATTGGTCTAATAGCACAGTTTATTCCGGGGATCCAGAATCAGCTGGCAGACAATCTCTCTCGAGATCACCAGCAAGTCCACGAATGGGAAATCCACCCACAGATTCTGAACACCTACTTCACACTCTGGGGAACACCACAAATAGACTTATTTGCAACAAAAGAGAACGCAAAATGCCAAAACTTCGCGTCCAGATACCCACACAAGCAATCCCTAGGCAATGCCCTATGGATGAACTGGTCAGGAATATTTGCTTACGCTTTTCCTCCTCTCCCTCTCCTTCCTTACCTAGTAAACAAATTGAGTCAAAACAAACTCAAACTCATTTTAATAGCACCAACGTGGGCAAGACAACCCTGGTACACAACACTGCTAGATCTGTCTGTAGTACCACACATCAAACTGCCCAACAAACCAGATCTGTTAACGCAACACAACCAACAGATCAGACACCCGGACCCAGCATCGCTGAATCTAGCAATCTGGCTCCTGAAATCCTAGAATTCGGACACTTACAACTTAGCCAAGAGTGTATGGAAGTCATAAAGCAGGCCAGAAGGCCATCCACTAGACACTGCTACGCAAGTAGGTGGAAAAGATTTGTTTGGTACTGCCATCATAATCAGATACAACCACTAGACGCAACTCCAAAACATATAGTAAATTACTTGCTCCATTTACAAAAAGCAAAGCTAGCCTTCTCTTCTATTAAAATACACCTTGCAGCAATATCTGCATACCTGCAAACTACATATTCAACTTCCTTGTATAGGATACCAGTTATCAAAGCATTCATAGAAGGGCTTAAAAGAATTATACCACCAAGAACACCACCTGTTCCTTCATGGAACCTAAACGTGGTTCTAACAAGACTCATGGGCCCACCTTTCGAACCCATGCACTCTTGCGGAATACAATTCCTAACCTGGAAAGTTGCCTTTCTCATCGCCATTACATCTCTAAGAAGAGTAAGTGAAATTCAAGCGTTCACAACACAAGAGCCTTTTATACAAATACATAAAAATAAGGTCGTCCTACGACCTAATCCAAAATTTTTACCCAAAGTTATTTCACCATTCCATCTAAATCAAACGGTAGAACTACCAGTTTTTTTCCCACAGCCAGATTCTGTGGCTGAAAGAGCACTACATACATTAGATGTCAAAAGAGCATTAATGTACTACATTGACAGAACCAAAAACATCAGAAAAACTAAACAGCTATTTATTGCATTCCAAAAACCTCATGCAGGTAACCCAATATCAAAACAAGGTATAGCCAGATGGATAGTTAAATGCATCCAAATCTGCTACCTTAAAGCAAAAAGACAACTGCCCATTACTCCCTGGGCACATTCAACAAGGAAAAAAGGTGCTTCAATGGCCTTTTTAGGAAACATCCCAATGCAGGAAATATGTAAGGCAGCCACTTGGTCTACGCCTCACACATTCACCAAACACTACTGTATAGATGTGCTATCCGCACAACAAGCTACAGTAGGTCAAGCTGTATTAAGAACTCTATTTCAGACAACTTCTACTCCTACAGGCTAAACCACCGCTTATGGGGAACTAACTGCTTACTAGTCTATGCATACCATGTGTATCTACAGCGACAGATGCCATCGAACTGAAAATGTCACTTACCCAGTGTACATCTGTTCGTGGCATCAGTCGCTGAGATTCACATGGACCCACCCACCTCCCTGGAAGCCTGTAGCAGTTCAGAAGTTACCTTCAATTTTGTACATTTGTATATATATTATTTAATCCTTTAATAGGTACATACTTACATTTTTCATTGCGCGGGCACTATTACTATAGTACAACTCCTACCTCACCCTCTGCGGGGAAAACAATCGAAGATGGAGTCGACGCCCATGCGCAATGAGCACAGAAGGAGGAGTCACTCGGTCCCGTGACTCGAAAACACTTCTTCGAAGAAAAACAACTTGTAACACTCCGACCCAACACCAGATGGCGAGCTCATGCATACCATGTGAATCTCAGCGACTGATGCCACGAACAGATGTACACTGGGTAAGTGACATTTTCATTCTTTAGTATATGTAATTTCTGAAATGATGCTTCAACACATATTCATGCAGTCCACCCCATTCCATCCACCCCATTCCCCACACCAATTCACCTTGCCCCAGTCCAATCCACTCCAACCCAACCCACTCCACTCCTCCCAACCCACCAACCTTCCAGTCTAATCTGCCTCACTCTAGTTCACCCCACTCCAATCCAAAACATTTTAAACTACTCCAAAATAATCTGCCACAATCCAATCCAGAACAATATGCCCCACCCCAATCCAGAACAATATGCCCCACTCCCATCCACCCCACTTCAATCCAAAACAATAGGCTCAAATCTAAACCAATCTGCTCCACTCCAGAGCCCTTTAAACATCCAGAAAGCTCCTACCAGGTCTGGATGGAAGTTGTAGCCTACACCACATATAACATTTTTCTTTGGTGTGAAGGGGCACCCTATAATGAAGCATGCCATCTTTCGTGGGTGAGGGTTTTCACCCTAAAAAAAGGAAATCCTAAGACTGCTGAGTTTCTCTGTTTTTCACACTTCTATAGCGCTACAGACCCGGGTATTTTGATGGGGTTGTGATTCTTGTTGTAGGGAGCTGATATCCGCTGGACTCAAAATCTCCCTTGGCCCTTGTTGTGTTGAAGTGTATTGTAGAGTCCTTGTGGCTGTAGGCTGCTTTCCTGTTGGTTGCCCCTCCCTATTATTTATTTGATATTTTTGTGTACCCCACTGGTCTTTTTGTACCTTGAGATGGCTGAACTCACAGGGTTAGGGTTTGATGAGACAATGGTTCAACCCATTTAAACCACATCTAGTTTGTTAGAACTTACAGGTACACAAACTATCACATACTTTCACGACTGGACAACACTGATGAAATTAAAGAAACAGAAGACAACCACTGCATTACATGGAGCGGTAATGACCGAATGAGTACCTACGGGGTAGTTGCACTCAATTAGGACTCATTACAACTAATGCTCCTTGGTTGTTTTTGGAGGATAAGGCCTTTAAGAAAGACTGGTCGCTAATCATCAGCCGATGTACTAGGATTGGCTTATCCTTATCATCCGCACCGCCAAGTTGTTGATGCACTTCTAGTAGAGGCATAAGTACATGAGACACAATTGAAGACAACTTTGAATGTGACTTTACTTAAGAAGAGATTAGATGGCACAAAGTAAACTGTGAAACACCACAAAGACTCTTTATTGTCTAGTAAGAAAAATAAATTTAGGAAAGACCTAGCACGCTTCTCTTTTGAGAAAGTGTACCTATACACAATTGAGAATTGCAATCCTTAGATGAAGAGAGCTCCTCAAGGCCAGAATCATTAATCTGAGTCGGAGGTTTGGAGGAACAGTAGTAATGGATCAGCATCCAGTGGGTCAGACCTTTGGAACACACAAAGAGACTGATCTTTTAGGAAACCAAGACTGTCATTTGCCTTCCCACCCCATCCTTAGTGGCCACATTTACCTTGGGATTATCCTATGCACCACAAGTTTTGCAGTTTACAACCCATTATCCATCATTTTTAGGGCAAGGCAGAGGGAGGTTGCGGGCAAGTGTAGAGATAACAACTCCCGGGTCCACTGGAGCCCCCTCTTTACATCAGACACAGATGAGGAGCATGTCCAGAGGAGATCCCCAACCCAGCTACCATGTACTGACTGACCAGGTGTATGCTGAACAAAGAAAGGGCTGGGTTTTATACCCACCTATGTGGGCGATGAGTTCAACACTCAAGAGGAACTTGACGTTTTTTTTCGCAAAACACTTTTTCAAAGGAGACCTGAGTGAATTTGAGGCACAGGCTAAAAAAGGTCTTAAGAAAAAATCCTCTTTCAACACCCCCTCTCCCCCAAGTCCTAACTGGTACCTCCGAAAGTGCTTACTTTTGAAAAAGTAGTTTTGCAGGAGATTTAGAAACTGCAATCTGACTTGAGACAATTGCAGGATGCTAAATCTTACTGTTTATTGAGATATGGACCACCCCAGATGGCTTCTGACAACCATCAAGTTTTGTGGTGGAAGAAGCTAAGGACTGGGGATGGATCTCTGCAAAGGAAGCAGAATTTTTTATCATGAATAATCCCGTTACACCATATTTCTACGTGTTGCTCAAAATTCACAAACCTCAAAGGCCTCTTCCGGGCAGGCCAGTTGTTTCTGGGTTGGGTCTTTAATCGAGCGCTTATCACAATTTGTTGATTTTTTTTCTGAGACCTTTGGTCCAGACAATGCCCTCAAATTTTCAGGACCCTACAGATGTCCTTAGACACCTTGATGGCTTTCCTTTTGATACCACTACTGAACTCCTGGTTATTTTAAATGTGGAATCCTTACACACCTGTATTTCACAGGGCGAGACATTGGATACTATGAAAGCCCTGTTATCACACGCTGCCCATTATTACATTACACCATTCACCTTCATTATGCAATTCCCCACTTTCGAATGAAAGAGAATTTCAATGGGCAATACCTTCTCCCCGTCTCTAGTGAACCTCCATGTACATGGGTTTGAGACCAAGCATGTTTTCTCTGATGAGAATCCTTTCCGCTCAGGAAACAGTGCATTGATGATATTTTGGTCACCTAGAGGGGTGAGACTGATACCATCAAGTTTTTTTTACGATTGGTTAAAATAAAAAATAAAAAACAATTTCTGTCTTTTACTTGTGAGTGCAATACAATGAGCCTACTATTTCTCGATCTACTGCTTTATTCCTCAGCAGGTACTTTAAAAACTGAGTTATCATACACAAGTTTCAACCCTAAATCTCTGATGGACAATTTGCCAGTGGGCCAGTTCTTGTTCATTAGATGCACCTTTTCCCAGGTCTCCAACTTTAAGGCATGTGCACATGACTATCTGTACTCCCCACAGCACATAACAGTTACAGCAGCAAACCGGTCGACAAACAACAGATGGGCTGCCCTCCTTGAAGTAACCGCTAAAACAGCTACAACACAGAGAGTAGTATGTTGGCAACTTCTCCTACAGCATAAAACGAATGATTTGTAAAAATTGGAATATTATGAACAAAATCTCAAGGACCAGTTGGTACACACTAAACCAACTAACCCTCTGGTTTGCAGATAAACCATCTGACGGTCAAGGGCCACTTCCCATGCGGAGCTTGTGCAGTTCAGTGCACATACCCAATGCATCACACATGTCGATCTTGGGCTCAACACACCGTGAGAACTTCACCAACATACGAATTGCAACAGCGAAAAGCTTATTTACCTCATAACCTGCCCCTACAGTCTGTTAAGTAGGTATGACTACCCATAATATCAGGACCTGGATTACAGAACACAGTAGCACAATCCAATGTAAATGTATCTCCACAAAATTAACAAAGCACTTTTTGGATAAAGGGCATGCGGGTGGCTGACTTGTCTTGGTTAGTACTAGACAAGCCCACAGTGCCATCTAGTGTTGGGGACTTCTCACAGTTCTTATATACCAAGGAACAGTGATGGGTTTTCAGGCTAGAATCCACGTGGTGGGTCTGAATGATGAGATCCTGTGGCTTAATCTTCTTAAATCATTCCACCAGTATTTGTTTCTTTATTGTTTCCCAGTGGATATGACTGTTGAAATATGATGAACCTTTTTGTATTTTAAATCCCTTTGTGATATGGGGGTTTTCTAACTTACATCCACAACAACGTCCATAACATATGACCAGACTGGACTGTATCATCATGAGGTTGTTTCCAGACCACACCCGATGTAGCTTTTATTTGTCTGGCAAAATGTCAACTGAATGTTCATTGATTGATCTGGGCCTATTGTTTTTATACATATTTCTATACATAAGTACAGGGACTCTAGGTACCCGGACTACTTTTCCCATCATTCAACGTTATTATTTTTTCCGCAACGAGTCTGACGACATTGTTATTGAGGATGATTTGACATTAATTCCAGCTAATGACAGTATCAGACTTGTAATATTGGACATTCTCAGAAGTTCATTTCATGTATCCTCCTGTTTTTCTAAAAAAAAAAAAAAAAAAAAAAAAAAAAAAATGAATCCAGCGGCTCTTTGAGAAATGTTCCTTGTGCAGGACCTCCTTTCTCAAGAGTTCCTTGTAGATTGCCCTTATTTAGTTTTCAAAGCACGTGCACCTGGGCCTTTTTTGATGCCGGACTCTAAGCTGTTTCGTTGTCCTCGACTCCCCGTGAGCAAGAGGCTTACCTTCAGCTACACTACAAGTGAGCATTGCTTTGATCTTTTCTTTTTCCTTTACATTATATGTTGAAGGGTTAGATGTGACCGTAACCCCCTGTTCGTTCGTTTTTTATTTATGACTGATTGGCCTTTCTGAGAGGGACATGTGCTGCTAGACATTTTGTCTACATCGGTGGGGTAATTATGTTCTTGAGCAGATGCTGTTCTACTGTTTCTTTTATGCTGTTTCTTTCATGATAGTATAAATGTCAGTGTGAACCCTGAGTAGCTTGCTAGGGTTAATGTCGAGCTGACACTGCAGACCTGACTTTTGCAGGTAAGATGAGTTTGTGTTTTTACATCGCAATTGGTAGACACTATGCAGAATACCCACTGTTTTGGATTCACAGCTGGTGATGGTGGCACATTTATATTATTGTACTAGTGGGATCCATCTATGACAGACTTTGCCATAAATATACCTAGAAGTCATTCATTATTGTATTGTCGTTTCCGTAGGTCAAGTAGAAGTGGATTTCCTATAAAGTATTGATTACCCCTTGTTGAAATGGGATATATTACATTCATTTGTCATTTTCACTCTTTATTGAGCACCACAAACAGAAGTGTTTTAATATGAGGTCGTGGTAAACGCCCCTGCCTAAAGTTAGGGTAATTGATGGGCAGAAACATGTTGACCATATAAAAACGTCACCAGGGCAGTTAGAATTTTTTACTTCCTGTAGCATCAATTGTGCATTGTTCTAATCCTAACTTCAACAGACAAGAATAAAGTTAAACGCCTTTGGGGTAGTTAGTTTTAACTTGAAGATGTTTCTTTTTTTTTTATTATTATTTTTTTTACACACTCGGCACTATTCACCCACACTGTACTGCCACTTAGGGCCCTAAAAAGTACCCAGAGAGCTCCTCCAAGGTTTGGATGAGAGTTGCAGCCCATACCACAGAAAACATTTGTTCAACAGCATGAGTGGCTGTAGATACACATGCTTTGCATGAGTCCGCCATCTAGTGTTGGGTCCAGAGTGTTACAAGTTGTTTTTGTTAGAAGAATCTTTCGGAGTCACAAGATCAAGTGACTCCTCTTTTCTGTGATACTGCAAATGGCCATCAAGTCCTTTGTTAAATTGTTTTCTCTCTGCCAGAGGGTTTGAATATGTGTTCCTCTTGCTCTGGTATTTCCTCGGCTCGGTCTATTCTGAACTGTTTTTTTCCATCTTTCTTTCAGTGACGGTATTATAATTCAATTGAGTTTTCTATATATTTCACGGTCAATATGAATTTTCGCACTGGGAGCTGGCTTACCGCTCTTCGGGGTTCCACGCCCATCCAGGGCCTAATCTTTCACATTGTTTCAGACTATGCAGGGCTGATGGAACGTACTCTATTTCGCTTTTGCCCTCGAGGCTACTAGAAATTCCCCCACACCGACCAACATCTGGTGTGTAATTTGTGTCCTCCCCGGACCCCAACGAACAAACCTGTGATGCCTGCTGTTCCTTTTGATCCAACAAGACACTCCGGGACTGAAGAGCTCATAGGTTGGAGATGGCATCTTAAACACCAGACAACACTCCAGACATCTTCGGGTAAGAACATGAGCAGGAGGACCCAGAACAGGTGGAGGCCTTCTCCATCGAAGACTCCGAGTTGGACTTCCAATCCGACATAGAGAGCCAGCCAGTCACCTCTGTGCAACCTGTGAGTAGAACAGCCCCTACTCCCTGTACAGAGACTTTAAAGAAGCCAAGAAGCAGGTCGTTGGACAGCCACTGCCTTCGGGCCATGGCCAGATTTGCAAATCACTTTTGGATGCCCTGCCATCCAGCTCGGCACCGAAAACAGCCAAGAGGTCTTTGGTTCGGTTACATCACAGGCACCTTTGGGATCGAGCAGATCCATCAAACCGAGCGCATCAGTACTGAGCAGAAAAGCCTCCACAGCCACCTTGGAGCCAACAACTTCAACTTGACACAGTAAATCGGCTCCGAAAATTTCAGAACACAAGACTGTGCCTTCCATAGACTCAACAGTCATTCCTCTGAGGCAGCTTCAGCCGTGGACCCCATCTAAGAAATAATGGACACTTGTCAGCGCCAATTCCATGTTCAAAAAGGAACAGGGAGAATAATTGCTTTCCCCGCTCTAATCAAAGAAGCTCATCTTTGAAGAGGCCTTGGACACTGCTTCTTCCCCCCCCAAAAAGGTCTCTAAGGTCAAGGCTCCAGTTCAACTTCAGCCTTCTCCACCACACTCACCAGCACTTCCTTTTACTCCCGAACTGATCTCCTACACCATAGATTTCACCACTGGGTTCACCACCTCAAGGAGATGATTTGGATGACATGCCACAAGACATAGACCCATGGGATTTATATGACCCGGATCCCATCCTGCCAAATAACCCTGACTTATATCCAGCATGGCCATCACCACCTGAAAGCACAGCATTGTATCAGCAGGTCATAGCAAGGGCAGCCACAAACTACAATATCCAGCTGCAGACTGACCCTATTGAGAGGATTTCCTCTTTGACACCCTCAACACCACACATAAAGAGTTTTTACCCATGCTACCCGGCATGCTTGTACATGCCAATGATATTTTTAAAGAACCCGCAAACTTTCGGGTTATCACCCAGAGGGTTGCTAAAAAATACAAGGCGGCACCTACAGACCCTCTGTTTATACGGGCACAAATCCCTCCCAACTCAATAGTTGTCAGTACAGCACGAAAATGTGCTAATAGTCAATCTACAGGAGATGTGCCCCTCTTGATAAAGAAAGAAAAAACTGGATGCACTGGGAAAATAGTGGCTACACAAGCTGCCAATCACTGGCGTATCGCCAATTCACAGGCACGATATGACCGGGCCCACTGGGACTAAATGGAGGATCTCCTCCACTTCCTCCCAGAGAAACATCCTAAAAGAACACAAGAGATAGTTTCAGAGGGTCAAACCATAAGTCCATTAGGTGTGCAACTGATGCCACAGATACTGCATCACATGGTATTAACACTAATATCATTATACTTAGGCACGTTTGGCTTAGGTGTTCAGGATTCAAGCCTGAAATCCAAAGGCAGTTTTCAACATGCCATTCGATAGGGAACACTTATTTGGCCAAGTAGTATACAACATCATAGAAAAACTTAAAAAAGACTCTGAGACAGCAAAAGCTATGGGGGCATCACTCACCGCCACACAACATGGCAATTATCACCCACAATTTAGGGGAGGCTTCAAACCATCCTCTGCTGAGCCTTCCACCTCTCAAAATAAACAAGGCTCCTATTTCTTTAATAGAGGTTCCTTTAGAGAATCCGACAGAGGTGCAAACAAAGGCAGAGGAGTGGCATCCACCTCCAGATGACCTGCCTCCAGTGCACACCAGTGACTACTTGTACCTTCTTCCACCTCACACCTCTCCAGAGGGGTTGAAGACTCAAAAACGTCTACTCACAATGGTCCGATTTCACCACAGATAAGTGGGTTCTCTCAATTATCCAACATGGTTATTGTCTGGAGCTCACTTCCACTCCACCAAACATTCCCCCTCACACTCACAAATTCTCACAAGAATATCTTACTCTTCTCAAAGAAGAGGTGCAATCTCTTCTACTCAAAGGGGCTACAGAACTAGTCCCCTCCTCACAACAAGGGTCAGGAGTCTACTCCCTATACTGCCCTATACCAAAGAAGGATGGGTCACTCAGGCCAATTCTAGATCTCAGACCACAAAATTTCTGCATTCCATCACATGTCCATATGGTCACTCTCCAAGATATCATACCTCTGTTACAGCAAAGCGACTTAATGATAGCTTTAGATCTAAAGGGTGCTTACTTTCATATTCCCATTCACACAACACACTACAAATATCTCAGATTTGTAATTGCAGAAAACATTATCATTTTAATGTTTTACCTTTCAGGGTTACAACCGCTTCCAAGGTCTTCACAGAATGTCTAGCAGTAGTTGCCACATATCTCAGACTTCAACACATGCATGTTTTCTCTAAATTGGACGATTGGCTCATCAAAGCCAGTACGTTACAACACTGTCAATGTCACACTCAGATCACAGTGGATCTCCTTCACATTCTGGGATTCACAATCAACTTTTTCAAATCCCATCTCCAACCTTTACAGATACTGCCTTATCCACAAGCAGTGCTCAATACACAGATAGGGTAGAATATCCAAGTTCAGCTCAAATTCAGGATTTTATTTCCCAGTTACAGGAAGACCAACCTTACACAGTGAATACAGTGATGCAGTTATTAGGGATCATGGCATTTTGCATTGCTGTTGTACCTCATGCCAGACTGTACATGCAGTCCCTACCGCAATGTCTGTCTCATCAGTGGTCTCAGTCACAGGGTCATCTCCAAGATCTAGTGTTGTTGGACCACCAGACTCACCGTTCTCTGCAGTGGTGGAACCCCACCAACCTCTCCTAAGGGTGGCTCTTTCTGGACCCTGTGCCTCAGATCACCCTGACTAAAGATGCAACACAGACAGGTTGTGAAGCTCACCTCAACAATCTCACAATACAAAGTCTATGGGATCCCATTCAACAAGCTTCACATATCAATTACTTGGAGCTTCGGGTAGTTTTTCTAGCAATTAAAATTTTTCTTCCACAACTCTCCCACAAAGTGGTTTGAGTCCATACAGACAACATAACAACCATGTATTATCTGCAAAAATAAGGGGGGACGCATTCTTCTCAGTTGCCCCATCTTGCTCCAACAATATGGAAATGGGCAATTCACCAACACATTCACTTAGTGGCATAGTATCTCCCAGGCATGGACGCCAATTTGCAGAACTCCTCAGCAGGATGCAGCAACAAGTCCATGAATGGGAACTCCACCCACAAGTCCTTCAGCAGTACTTTCTAAAGTGTGGAACACCCCAAATAGATCTCTTCACCACTGCAGAAAATACAAAATGCTAAAACTTTGAATCCAGATCCCCACACCCTCAGTCCAAGTACAATGCTCCATGGATTAATTGGTCAGGGATATTTCCTTACGCTTTTCCGCCAATCCCACTCAATCCATCTCTAGTTTGCAAATTGAAGCAAACATCTCTCACCATGAACCTCTCAGCTTCCACATGGGCACGCCAAGCTTGATTCAGAACACTTTTTGATCTATCAGTAGTTCCACACAAGAAGCTTCCCAACAGGGTGGACCTTCTTTCTCAAAATCACAGACAGATCAGGCATCCAGTCCCCAAAACGCTCTACCTTGCCATATGGCTCCTGAAGCCATAGAGTTTGGCTACTTAAAGCTACAGTCAAAATGCATGGACATTTTAAGAGCCACTTAAACCTACAACCAGATAGTGTTGTGCTGCAAAATGGTAGTGTTTTGTATGGTACTGTCAACCTAAACACATTGACCCATTGAAAGCTTCAGTCCAAGACATTATTTGCTGCATTTACAACAAGCACACTTATCATACTCGTCTATTCATCATCATTTAACCGCTATAGCTGCTTACCTTAAAAACAGACAACACAGCTCTTTATTCAGAATTCCAGTTATCAAAGCTCTCGCCATCTGGTGTTGGGCCGGAGTGTTACAAGTTGTTTTTCTTCGAAGAAGTCTTTCGAGTCACGGGACCGAGTGACTCCTCCTTCTGTCTCCATTGCGCATGGGCGTCGACTCCATCTTCGATTGTTTTTTTTTCCGCCATCGGGAGGAGTCACTCGGTCCCGTGACTCGAAAGACTTCTTCGAAGAAAAACAACTTGTAACACTCCGGCCCAACACCAGATGGCGAGCTATTGCATAACATGCGAATCTACTGCGACTGATGCCACGAACAGATGTACACTGGGTAAGTGACATTTTCATTTTGTCCCTACCAGACTCATGGGTCCACCGTTTGAGCCAATGCGGGCATGGCCTTTACAATGCCTTTCATGAAAAGTGGCTTTTTTTAGTAGCTATCCCTTCCCTAAGACATGTAGGTGAACTCCCAGCTCTAACCTTAGAAGAACCATCCTTCCAAATACACAGAGATAGAGTAGTTCTCCTATCAATCCTACGTTTCTTTCTAAAGTAGTTTCACAATTCCACATCAGCCAATCAATTTAATTTCCAGTCTTTTTCCCACAACCAGACTCAGTTGCAGAGAGAGCTATTCACACATTAGATGTTAAAAGGGCTCTCATGTATTATATTGACAGAACCAAACAGTTTAGGAAATCTAAACAACTTCCTTGAACAGATGTCTACTGGGTAAGTAACATTTTCCTTCTGGTGTGAGGAGGAACCCTGTAATGAAGCTTGCCACCTTTGATGGGTAAGGTTTTTCATCCTTAAAAAGGAAATTCCCAAGACTCCTGAGTTCATTCTGTTTTTTGCCCTTCTATATCACTACAACCAGTGATTTTGTTGTGATTCTTGTAAGTGGGAGCTGATGCCTGTTGGTCTTAAAATCTCCCTTGGCCCTTGTGTTGAAGTGGTCGCAGAACACCTTTGGAGGACAAGAGTACCAGTTTTCCCCCACAGTGATGACTAACTGTTGAAGTAGGGCTCACAACAATCAGTCGTGGAACACCGCCAGATGACTGCGAACCTCTTGTTATCACTGGAGGTTACTACCAACATGCAGAAGTCTTATCTGACTCCTTCACAAAAACTCCCCCTTCTTCTCAGCCCTTCTGGATATGGTGCTATTGTGGGCCTTTCCTCCACAAGTTCTGGACATTTTTGCTGTTATCCCGATGATTCTCTCTCGGTCCTGGGTCTCAAAGGCTTCTTGCCAGGTGGCATATGCGGGCTCTGTTGTGAAACCTAAAATCTCAGCGGGTTCAGCACCAAGGGAATCTGTTAGATTTCCTCAATTTTTCAGAGGAGAATGCAAAAGACTTCACTGTTGGCGGTTCACCCACACTTGGCCAATCGGCAGACCCCTCTCCGTTCTCCACACTGAGCTGACAGTGGTGACTGATGCATCATTGCTGGGATGGGGAGGCCATCTACGTGCGGTGGAGATCAGAGAGCTAATGACTGCGGCTGAGTTCCAGCTCCAAATTGGCTTGTTGGAGTTGTAGGCCATGCATTTGGCGCTTCAGGTCCTCACAGACAACACCGCCGCCATGTGGTGCTGTGGTACTACAACAAGTGGTGCAGGATGGGCTCCTGAGTCTTGTGACAAAAGGCACTTTGTCTCTGGAGCTGGCTGAAGTGTCAGGGCATATTCCTGGTCCTGGACCACCTGTCAAGAGGATTGAATGCTAGGGCAGTCAAGCTTAGCCAGCCTCACCTGGCGAATCACGAGTGGCAGTTACATCCTGAGGTGGCACTGGGGGTGTTCCAGCAATAGGGGGCACTCTGGTTCGATTACTTCACTACTGTCCAATGCGCAATGTCAAATCCTTTGCATGCTGAAATTTCCAAGAAGGCTCTTTCTCTGAGAAGCATTCTAAATAGAGTGGAGCACAGGTATCCTGTATGCCTTTCCACAGCCTCCTCTTCTGCAAGTTCTGAAGAAGATCAGGAACGACCCCATATCTTTCTGGATTGGTCAAAGAGGTTGTGGTATCCAGAACCTCCGGCCATGAGCATTCGCTGTCCTGTCACGCTACTGCTTTGGAAGGTTCTTCTTTCTCAACAGTAGGGCAGTGTCCTGTACCCGTACCTAGGCAATTACACATCCATGCATGGAGATTGATTGGTAGCTATTGTTGATGGTCAGTCTTGTTCCCAAAATTGTGGATGTCATCCTTGCTGCCAGGTGTCCATCTACAAAATCTGACTATCCTAACCCATGGGACAGATTTGTAATCTGATGTGGCATGTGCAGTATGGAAGCCGTATAGGACAAATTGTCAGAAGTGTTATGTTTTAAATCTGGCCTAGCAAGGACTGGTAGTAAGCACCAATAACGGTTATTTGTTAGCCCTTTTTGCATTAGCCAAACCAACTGTCCTTGTTGAAATAACCTGTTGTGATGAGGTTTCTAACACATTTGACACATTTTCCTCCCCCAAACAGCAGCACGGCTGTTCTGTACATCTCTTGACTCCGAATTCCTGGTTGCTATAACTTTCGCTAACTACACAAGTGAACTTCAGGCTTTATTGGTGCAGCTGCCTTAAACCACCTTTTCCCAGATCAAGTGGTATTGAGGAACAAGGTGGCCTTTTTGCCAAAGGTCACAACTCATTTTCACACTAGGCAGTGCATTACTTTCCAAACGTTCTTTAATCTGCCTCACCCCTAGGTACAAGAGGAGACTCTTTCGACTGGACTCCGAGAGAGTCTTGAGATTCTGTGTCGTAGGAAAGTGCCACTGTTGGCATGGGTACCTCCCCTCCCTTTTATTTGCCTGATATTGATGCCAACTCTGGTTGAAAGTGTGCTGTAATACAATGAACCAGGGCCCAGCACTAGTGTTCTTTCCCAAAATCTGTACCTTTTGTTTCCACAGTTGGCACATCCATGGCACACAGTTAAGTCCCTTGTAAGAGGTACCCCTGGTACCAAGTGCCCTGTGGCCATGGAAGATCCCCCAGGGGCTGCAGCTTGCATTATGCCACCCTAGAGGACCCCTCACCCAGCACCTGCACACTGCCTTTGCAGCTTGTGTGTGCTGGTGGAGAGAAAAAGGCTAAGTCGACATGGCACCCCACTCAGGGTGCCATGCCCAGAAACCACTGCCTGTGGCATAGGTAAGTCACCCCTCTAGAAGGCCTTACAGCCCTAAGGCAGGGCGCACTATACCGCAGGTGAGGGCACAGTTGCATGAGCAATGTGTCACTACAGTGTTTAAGTCCATTCTTAGACATTGTAAGCGCAGTGTAGCCATATTGAGTATATGGTCTGGGAGTTTGTCATTACAAACTCCACAGCTCCATAATGGCTTCACTGAATACTGGGAAGTTTGGTATCAAACCTCTCAGCACAATAAACCCACACTGATACCAGTGTGGCATTTATTGAGAAATGCACCCAGAGGGCATCTTGGAGATGGCCCCTGTATGTTAGACAAACTTCTAGTGCAGGACTAACTGGTCTGTGCCAGCCTGCCACTTTCAAACGAGTTTCTGAGTGACAGCACAGACAGCACAAAGGATGAGAGCCTTTGTGCTGTCTGTGGTCAGAAACAAAGCCTGTCCCGTGTGGAGGTGCTTCACACCTCCCCCCTGCAAGGACTGTAACACCAGGCGTGAGCCTCAAATGCTCAAGCCTCTTGTTACAGTGCCCCAGGGCACCCCAACTAGTGGACCTGCCAGGTCCCCAGAACAAAGCCCCACTTTTGGTGGCAAGTCCGGCGTGAAAATTAGGGTAAACAGGGAGGAGTGACCACCCCAGCTAGGACTACCCCTAAGGTGTCCAGAGCTGAGGTGACCCCCTCCCTGCAGAATCCTCCATCTTGGTTTGGAGGACAGGGACTAATAGGGTTAGGTTTGTGTCCCCATCCTCAAAGGGTGTGGACACCAGAAGGGTGTAGCCACCCTTAGGGACAGTAGCCATTGGCTACTGCCCTCTGACCCCTGAAACGCCCCTGAATCCAGGATTTAAGGGCCTCCCTGAACCCAGCTCACTAGATTCCTGGAGACCTAACAAGAAATACAAAGGACTGCTAAGCTGAACCCCCCGCAGAGAAGAAGGAAGACGCAAACTGACTTGGCCTCAGACCTACCAGCCTGTCTTCTGCTTCAAAGAACCTGCAACAAGAAAGCGATGCATCCAGTGGGACCAGCGAACTCTGCCAAGCTCCAGATGGGTGCCCTACACCCCAAAGGACCAAGAACTCCTGAGGACAGAGGTCGTATCCACAAAGAAACAACGCCAAGGGACTCTAGAGCCTCCCCGAATCCGTGAGTCCTGACCACTCTGCACCCGACGCCTGTGGCTGGTGATCAGGTGGCCCAATCAGCTAGAGAGAGTCCCCAGGCGATTGTGAGCAAGTGCCAACCCTTGTTTAAGCTCTCCACCCATCCATGACAACGCCTGCAGAGGGAATCCAGAGGACCCCCCCTGACCGCAAAAGCTCCAGACGAGGATATCAGACACCTACAAGACCACTGCACCCGGAGCCCCCAGGCCTTGGAAAACCAGACTTCAAGAGTGCACCCACATTCAACAGGCGGCCCTCCTCCCTGTCCAGCAGGTGGTTTGCCCAAGTCGACCCCCTGGACTTCGCCTGCAGCCTCCGAGTGACCCCCGGGATCCCCTCCTGGACTAGCATTGGTAACCACACGCCTTGTTTGCACCCTGCACCCTGCCGGCCCAGTGCCACTGAGGGTGCATGTTCGTGCCTACTTGTGGCCTCCCAGTGCTCCTCTGAACCCCCCAGCTCTGCCCTCCGAAGTCACGGGTACTTATCTGCAGGCCTGATTCTGAGTGCCCCCTGGCTTCATAGGAGCCCATGGTAAATTTGCCTCAACTTTGACATCTGCACCCGGCCAGCCCTGTGTTGCTGGTGGTGGGTGTTTGGGGTTAACTTGAACCCTGACCTGTGACCTTCCTAACCCCCAGAGACTGGAACTGTAAGTCAAGTACTTACCTGTAAATCGTAATAAATTTTCTTCCCCCCAGGAACTGTTTCTGAAAATTGCTTTTAAAACAGCTTATTGCCAATATTTAAATAACTGTATAACTTAATGATTTCAAACAAAGTACTGTTGACATGTGTGAAATACGAATCTATTGAAGTAGTTACCTGCAACTTGAATCTTGTTGTTCTAGAAATAAATTAAGAAAATATATTTTTGCTATATAAAAAACATTTGTCTGGAGTTCAGTCATTGAGTTTGTACTTCTGTTGTCTGTGTGCGTGTGTGTGTGTGTGTGTGTGTATACAACAAATGCTTTGCACTACCCTCTGATAAGCATAACTGACCCTGTGCACACTCTATCTCATTTTGATATAGTATATACAGAATCAGCTTTCCACATGTATTCATTGCACCAGAGACATTGGGTGAATGATCAGCTTTTTGTTGGCCTCTCTGTGGGGAAAAAAAAGGCAACGCAGTAAGGAAAATGTCTTTGCTAATGTAGATAGTCGTCTGCATTAAGATCTGCTACACATTGGCCAAGAAGCATCCTCATAAGGACTGAGGGGCCAGTTCTGCCATGACTAATGCTGCCATCACTGAGTTTGGATACGGAGTCCCTGTTCTTGATATGTGTCAGTAGGCGGTGTGGGGCCCGGCACACGTTCACAAAGCGTTACTGCCTGGGCAGCCAGCTTCGATTAGTAAGGCCATTTTGCTTTTTCAGTCCTGCAGGATTGTCTGTTAATCTGAGTGATTCTGCAGATCCACCACCTTGAGAGGTACTTGTATGGTATTTATTCTAAAAGAGAATAAATTGCAATTAGAAGAACAAATCACTTACCTGCAGTAACACTCTTTCTAGTGGATAATTTACCTAACCGCAGATTCCTCCCTGCCCTCTCTCCATCCCATTATGTAGAATGACCTCTTTCTCCACCTAAAAAGGTCCCAAATTAAAGGTCTGCACATTGTTACCTCTGATTATCATTTGTGATACGCATCCAATGGTGCGGACTGCCAAAAGAAACCGACCTTGATGCACAGGAAAGGTACTTATGTGCATCTCCATCATTACTTTCGCACCATTTACCTGCATGTGGGAGCAAAGTTGTCGAAATTTGGATCCAGTCTGGGGATATTCTGAAGATGATAAACCTGTGATTAGATCGAATGTTCACCTGAAAGAGCGTTACCTAAGGTAGCAACTTGTTCTTCTCATTCAAGTTGTTAAAACCATAGCAAATGTAAATTCAGTATCACACCCTGTTACAGATCTTTTGGTTAAATAATTAATTGGTGGATGCACTCTTTCTCCATAATAGGACTCTATCCTCAACAAAGCCACTTTGGATATTGTTCCCCTCTGGTGCAGGGTGCCAGGTTGATTAGCTGGAGCTGGTTAGGTTTGTTTTTCTTTAAATGGATATTTCTGCATCAGTGCAGTAGGAATGGAACTGGTGCTGAACACCCCCTTCGTTGAGCCCCAATTTGGATTGTTCAATTTAGTCATGGGACTCATTGACCAAGATATCTAATAGAGACTTCTAGTTGCAGATTCTTTACCTTTGAATTTCCCTCAGGCATCAGTCTGGAACTGGAGATTTTTCTTGAACAGTACCCCTGTGCAACATTGGGTGGTGTCGGTCGGTTTCGTGTCTGGCGTCATGCACCAGATAAGAGTTTGCAGGAACTATATAGACACCACCCTGGCACCTTGACGTCAGTTCTTTTCTATCTGATAGAGCCTTCTAGTTGCATATTCCTTACCTTAGAATTTCCCCCAGGCGTCGGACTGGATCTGGAGATTTTTCTCCGAGCAGTACCCTTGCGTGCCATCTGGTGGCGCTGGTTGACTTCACATGCATCATTGGGGTTGTGGTCGCCATGACGGTCGTATATAGATGCCACCCCACTGCGCTAACGTACGTTCATTTTTTACTTCCATGACATTCTACGTGCTGGTCTGGAGAGAGCTACCCTTAGTCATTTTGTCCATATTTTAGATTTTTTTGGTGCGTCGAAGGATGTCACAGAAAACCGGTTTTAAAATGTCACTGTAGTCACCGAATTATGTTGGTGCCAGATCAGCACCTCGTGTGCTTGTGGTGCCTGTAACTTGACCACGACCCGAAGTCGTGCTCCCAGTGCTCGGCCATTAATCCGAAGACATTGAAGGAGCAGTCTCTGAAGCTCCTGGCCAGGCACTCAACTCCACATTGCGCCTGGTGTCGTTCGAGAGGAAGGTTATGAGACCGCTTGCGGAGTCACCACCATTCTTCGTCGTCCCACTCTAAATTCTCGGGACACTCAGGGTCACAAGAAAAAGAAGACCAAAAGTTCTTCTACTTCGCCCCGTTGCTTTGTGAATGCGACGCAGGAAGAGCATTGGCACTCTGGGCCTCCATCTACGGAGCCTACTTCTGGGTTGACTTCATGTCTCCTCAAGTTTCTAGGAGCTGGAGTCTCCCCTGCCCAGCTGACAGAGTTTTATGAGGCCATGCACCTCATCTTTGGGCAGACTGATCCAATGGCACCCTCCCACTCCCATTCACAGCACCTTTGGGCCCTGTAGGGTCAGGAGGGGTCCTACGGGTTCCGTACTGCGTCTTTGGCCCCGGCCACTGAGGGCCCCTCTGAATCCGTGGTAGGATCCGTGCCGACGCCAGTCATGCCAACGTGACCTGCCCCAGCAACAGTAAAGATGCTCCTGACGGTTAGGCCCATAATCGACATCAAATCAATCTTTATCCCAGACAAACTGGAGTCAGAACTGCATTTTTTAACGCCAGATCCATCTTTGATGGGGTCTACCCACCCCAGGTTGGAACCTGACCCTCTTTACTATGGCTACGGATACGAGGAAGGTTTGGAGGGGGGTAGCTGGACCCTCTAGAATACCAGCTGGACAATCCTGATCAGACTGGACATAGGAGTCGGGCGAGGCTAGTGGTCTGGATACTTCTCCAGATGCAGGCATGCTCTCTCCCCCTACAGTGGCTACGGAGGTTGGAGCATCATAATCCATAGTGCTCAGTAGGGCGGCTGAGGTCCTCGATCTTCCTTCTGTGGCTGTTAGGACTAACCTCCTGACTGAGGTGCCTCAGCCACCTCGGAACCCCAGTTTCCTTTCAGTGAATCCCTCCCGGATGTCCTGTTGGGTACTTGGTCCAGGCCACCATAGGGGTTCCTGTGAATAGGACAATCACCCGCCGCCATCGACCTGCGCCGAACGACCCTAAATTCCTGTCTCAACACTGTATGCCTGAGAACCTTGTAATCCAGGCTTCTTCCTCTTCTGGCGCAATCCCATCCACCCCTCCGGATCGGGAATCAAAAAGACTGGATCAGCTTGGGAAGAACATGTTTTCTTCCTCCAGTCTGGCATTGCGGTCTGTGAACACTGCATGCCTCTTGGGCCGCTACACACATTACTTGTGGGACACTGTCGCGCAAGTGCTGCCGCAGGTCCTAGACTAGGCCCGGGCCATCATCTCCAAAGCCATTGCTGATGGGAGGGATGCAGACAAGTTCACAATACATTGTGGGCTGGACACAACCGGCTCGCTTGGCAGATCGGTTGCATCAACAGTGGCCTTATGGTGCCACGCCTGGTTCAGGACATCTGGCTTCGCAGGGGATGTCCAACAGTCTAATGGACAGGCCCTTCGATGGCACCCATCTCTTAGGAGACAGTTCCCCAGCAGCCTCCAAACCCTCCTAGTCAGTCGCAACATCCCAGACCAGTTGGTGGCAGGATCTGCCATCACATGCCCCACTGGGAATCCATTACGACGGACAGGTGGGTTTTGCAAATAGTCCAAATTGGCTACTCCTTCCTCTTAGAGACTACACCTTTGCCTCTGCCACCATCTTATGAACCTTAAGTGGAGGATAATTTGGCACTTCTCCGTGAGGAAGTCGCTTTTTTCTTGGCCAAAGGAGTCATAGAGAGGGTCCCTGTGCCAGAAGTAGGTTGTGGTTCTTATTCCTGCTACTTTCTGGTACCCAAAAGGAAAAGGGCCTTCGCCCTATCCTAGACCTCCGGGCCCTCAATCTCTTCCTCAGGAAGGAGAAGTTCAAAATGCCCACCCTGGCTCAGGTCCTGCCAGCCTTCGACCCTGGAGAATGGATGGTAGCATTGGACTTGCAGGATGCCTACTTTCAAATACCTGTTATGCCTGCCCACAGAGGTTACTTGCAATTCGTGGCAGGTCACAAGCACCTTCAATTTAGCGTGCTCCCCTTCAGCCTTACCAGCGCCCCTCGGATGTTCACGAAAGTGATGATGGTGGTCGCCGCTCATCTGCGCAGGTTAGGGATTTCACTCCGACCTCAACGATTGGCTGTTGAAGGCGAGCATACCCCAGACTGTCATCTCCCACCTTCAGACTACGACAAACCTTCTGCATTTGCTGTTGTTCACTATAAACGTGCCGAAGACACACCGGAATCCCTCTCACATGCTCCCCTTCATTGGAGATGTTCTGGACACAGTGCAGTTTCGAGCTTATCCTCCCGAAAAGGGAGTCCAGGATATTCAGGCTATGATAATGATGTTTTAGCCTCTCTCTTGGATTTCAGTGAGAATCACTCTGAGGCTGGTGGCCTCATGGCCTTCTGCATCCTGCTAGTGACACATGCCAGATGGCATGTGCAGGCTGTGCAGTGGGATCTGAAGTTAGTGGGTGCAGCATCAGGGGAATCTTTCCAACATGGTCCAGATCTCGGAGGGAACTGCACAAGATCTGTAGTGGTGGCTTTTGAATCAGAATTGAGTCAATGGCAGATCCCTCTCTCTTCCCCAGCCACATCTCACTGTAGTGACAGATGCGTCACTCATAGGATGGGGCGACCACATGGGAGAGGCGTAGATCAGAGACCTCTGGTCTCTGGCAGAGTCCAGACTCCACATCAATTTATTGGAGCTCCAAGCGATCAGTCTTGCATTAAAAGAATTCCTTCCCTCTCTCAAAGGGAAAGTGGTGGAGCTGTTCATGGAAAACACCACCTTGTGGTACTGCAACAAGCAGGGCAGAGTGGGGTTGTGGACCCTTTGTCAAGAGGCTTTGTGCCTCTGGATGTGGCTGGCACACCGGGGCATAACCCTAATGGTTCAACATCTGGGGGGCTCTCTGAACGCCAGTGCAGACAAACTCAGCCATTGATGCATGGTCCATCCTGAATGGCATCTCCATCAGGAGGCGGTGCTAGGTCTTTTTCAGCAGAGGGGATAGCCTTGGTTAGATCTGTTCGCGTCCGCAGAGAACACGCAATGTCAGCAGTTTTGTGGGTTGGAGTTTCCAAGTGGCACTTGCTCTGTGACGCTTTTCGTCTCATTTGGAGCTCAAGCCACCTCTACGCACATACAACATCTGCCCAGAGATCTCAAGATCAAGAACAACCGGGCCCAGGTAATCCTTGTGTCTCCGGACTGGGCATGAAGAGTCTGGTATCTCGAGCTATTGAGCATAGCCATCGAACCTCTGTTAGACTGCCCCTTCTGGAGGATCCTCTGTTGCAGCAGCAGGGAAGGGTTCTCCACCTGAACCTGTCCAGTCTCTCCTTCTTGCGTGGACATTGAGTGGCGGCAGCTGTTAGGTTTTGACCTTCCATCCAAAGTCTTTAATGTTATTGTGACTGCCAGACGTCCCTCCACCAAAACGCTATACGCCTGTCGATTGAACAAATTGTCCTTTCAGGTTTCTGACATTAAAAACAGCCTTCCTTGTGGCCATTACATCTGCCCGCAGGGTGTGTGGGCTGCAGACCTTGCCACCCTACCTTTCCATCCACCCTGACAAAGTGGTGCTTTGGACCAGGGCTTCCTTTGTGCCAAAAGTGGCCACACCCTTTTATGTAGGCCAATTCATCACCTTGCCTAATTTTTACGCACTGCCTCATCCTTCTAAGTAAGAGGAGAGACTCCACTGCCTGGTCCCAAAAAGAGCTTTGGCGTGCTACTTTGATCGTACCAAAGAGTTCCGGGTTGATAATCAATAGGTATGTGGGTGTGAAGAAAGGTCAGGCAGTGCAGAAGAGAATCATCTCTAGATGGGTTGTTCTCTGCATTAAAATGTGCTACGCATTGGCTAAAAAGCAAACCCCAGAGGATTTGTACGCTACCAGAGCGACAGCTGCAACCACTGCGTTAGCACACGGAGTTTCAGTCCTGGACATCTGTCTGGCAGGCAACATGGGCATCTCTGCACACGTTCACCAAACATTACTACCTAGACAGTCGGTTCCGGAGGGACAGGTACCTTGCCTGTTTGCTCCTGCAGGACTTCCTAGTGTGATCTTGGTTCGCAGACCCTCCTCCGGCAATGGTATTGCTTGGGTATCCATTTTAAGGTAAGGAATCTGCAATCTGCTACGTCATATCAGGGGCACACAATGCCGCAGACAAACGTTTAGCCGATCAATGGCACCTAACTGCTAGCAGGGGTACTACTAGAGAAAAATCTCCAGATCCAGACTGATGCCTGGAGAAAATTCTAAGGTAAGGAATCTGTAACTAGAATATGTCCCCTCCAGTATTATGGAAGTAGTACATTTATGGAACCTCATAAAGCATTTTTCTGATGGATGCTACAAACGGAAGATTCCCCACATTAGACTATCCCTCCATGCACCATACTGGATCAGGAGAATTTTGCAGTAGTTCTCCCTTGAGATGCTAGGTGGAGTATTGCGGTGTCATAGTTTGACTCTTGCTCTAGGCAAGACTGCGAGTGTAAGGATGACGGTACTTATGTTTGTAGGTGACTATGCCAATCTTCAACCTTCATAAGTGAACCCAATGGCGCCAGCAATTATTCTGATGACCAAATTTGTTTTGTTGTCATGGGTGTGTAAGGGTTTTGCTTTTAACACGTCCTGTTGCAGTCCTCTAGGGATGGGTGTGTGTTCCACTATCCAGTGTCTGCTAGAAAAATCAGGGCGTATAAGTCAGAGTGGCTTGATACGGTGTGCGTTGTTTGGAATGTAAGTTCTTCCAAAGTTAAAGAAACCAAGTAAAGAATGTAGTTTCTTGATTGTAATTGGTGGCTGGAGTTGAGCAAATTTTTCTAGAAAGTGCGGGCCAGGCTTTTGCCCTCGTTTAATAGCTCGTATCCCAGGAACAATACGCTGAGAAAGACTATTTTAGTTTTCCTAAAATTGAATTTCTAACCAAGGGCTGTGAATCCTAGAATGATCCGATCGACTCTGGCAAGG
Organism: Pleurodeles waltl; assembly: GCF_031143425.1. NCBI lineage: Eukaryota > Metazoa > Chordata > Amphibia > Caudata > Salamandridae > Pleurodeles > Pleurodeles waltl. Next base: position 830,266,730 of record NC_090445.1, on the reverse strand, counting down.
TGAATGTTGACGTTGTCATCTGTGAGGTAGATGTCATCCACATAGGATAATGCCTCAGGATCAATATCATGCAGTGTTGATGTTACATGGGCTGAGAACAGCTGTAGGCTGTTCTTGTAGCCCTGGGGCAAACGGCAGAATCATTTTTTGTGAGCGAAATGAGAATGCTCTCAGGTCCCGACTTTTGTGTGCTAAATTTTGGCAGAAGAAACCATTGGAGATATCCAAGGTTGTTTTATATTTTTTGCTCACTGTGTTATGAAGTGCTATACTTTGTGAGTTTTGTATTGCGTATGTGCGTGTATGACTATTTAAGTGTCTGTAATCTAAGACTATTCTGTATGAATGGTTGAGTTTTGCAACAGGGAAAAAAGGGTTAGTCATTGCAGGGACACAGGGCTCAATTACTCACTGGTACTCAAGCTGGGTGTGGATCTCCCTCACCGGAGCTTTGGCATTGTGTTTAACAGGATATTATGGCTGAGGCTGGGGTGTAGACCTAATACGTATTACTTGGCAAGGTGAATCCTTGTCCCAGCCTACATTATTGCGGTATAGCGCTTAAGCCCAGAAGACAGCGCAGGCTTGTTTTACTGCCTCCGGAACAAGATCAGAAAGAAAGCAAAATGACATCTTCCCCTTGTGGGAGCTTACGGACGTGCTCGGGTGGCCAGTCCCTCTCGGCCATCAGGATATCAGCTAAGTTAATCGCAGAATATCGTACTAATGGTGCGCTGTATGTCTCCCTCAATTTGAATATTTAAATCATAAAACCTGTCTGGTGGGAGAACGCGCCCGTCCGCAATCTCGACTGCAATAAAGTTGCTAGTTGCTGTCGCATACAGATTACCTTTCAGACTCTGGCGACATATCGTGACCTCTGCTGCGCTGTCTAGCATTGTCACTGCCCACATGTGGTTCTTCAGCAATTTCCTCAAGTGTACTACCATTTGTAACTGACAGTGCTGCCACCTTTCTCTTTTTAAACTGTGGCTTTTGTTGTGGGGACTTATCTTCTTTTTTTGTCTGAAGACTGTGGTTTCACATAGTCAGGACGTCTCTCTGACCGGCCCACTCTCTCCGGTGCGTCCTGAAAGGAACAAAAGGTACGTGAATCAGTATATCTGTCAGGAGCTTTTATATTTTCTCTATTTGAGATTATAACTCCTGTCTGGTTCTCCCGACGTGGAGAATCTGCTCTCTGACTTCGTCTGTCTTTAATTTGCTTTTGCTTATCCCAGCGCTTTCTAAAACCCTCCTGTGCTTGTTTAGCACCTTCCTTAGGGGTGGTACTTTGTATCTCAGGCTTTTTCGGCTTGGCTCCCAAACTATCCCGTCCTATACTGGTATAGGTATCGGAAATAATTGTCAATAGCTGTTTCTCATTTTCTAGGTGTGGAATCTCTGAGTCGCTGAAGTATATCCAGTGCCACAGCTTCCCCTTTAATGTAGTATTATCGAGGAGACTGCGTCGAAGTTACAAATTAATTTAATCCCCAAATCTATGGTTGGTGTAGCCCCGTGCTCATTCTGAATTTGTTTTAACACTTCTGGTAAATTGGCCAGTGTCGGGGTACCATGTTTGGTAGTATAAATTGCAGCAAAGATTGTACCCCATGTGGCCCAGTCATCCACTGAGGGAACCATACCGGAGGGCAAGCACTTGTGAGAATTCTATGTTTTTCCTGTGGCCCCTTATGAGGAAACACAGCTTCCAGCTGATTTTTTTTCTGGGCTATCCAGAATGGGATTTTCTCTTGTTTTATGGGTACTTTACCCATCATAGAATATACTTTTGTGGATTCATCCCAGTAGTAGCCAATTGGTATCCAGCTGGTGCTGGACACGCTGGAGTAGTGTTCAAAGTTCACATTCCGAACTGAACAAGTTGTCTATGTAGTGTTACTAGCTTAATATATAGGAAGGCATTCTTGTGACGGCAATTTTAAACAATTCCCTGAAAAGGTACATTATGTTACTGGCACACGAAGGTGGGAAAGTACATAATGTGACCACCTATGTATCATTTATCTTTGACGCTGATAGTGACACCTTTACAGAATGGCCCTGATAAAGTGAAACTAAATAATCTTCCTAACTATAAACATGGCAGCCATTTTAGAAGAATTAATTAAATAAGTGTGCTAAAACAGAGTAAGCTATGTAGGCTAAAAGTCACTGGGTGACGGACCGGGCCTGCAAGCCAGAAGGCTAAGCTAACTCCTGATTCCCATTAAAACTAAGTAGGGTCCACTAGAGCAGTGTGGATGGTGTGAATTCAGAGGCTGGCTGTATATAAGCGTCCCCTTATGGACTGCTGCCAGTTCCTTTCTTCCGAAGCCTTCCGGTGTGGATCCAGAGCTCAGCCACAAACTTGCACAAGATGTGCCTTTGGTATCTGGGCTCTGGATTTGACTCAAAGTTGTGTGATCAACATGACCTAATGCACCTGAGGACAAAATTGTGAGTCACGGACTTCTATAAGTTGTCAGCTTTGAACAGATCCTGCTCCCTCTGCAAGTCATGGACCTGGTCTTTGCCCTGGTCACGAGGCCATTTCTGCGACTGTTCTGTTTTCTGCTTGAAGTGTTCTACTAGGCTTTAAAAAGTGAAGTGGAATTCAACCCCATCCTGCCAGCCTGACCCCAGAAGAAGAGACATGGCATTAAGATGTCAGTCACAATCCACCATGGCCACTGGTCATGAAGAAGATTCCTTATTTGGTCCCAAAGCAACTTGAGTTTCCTGAGCCATTGTGGACCCCATATCAGGTAGAGGCTTACAAAGAGACAGTGCTGCAGACTTTTTTATTGCACTTTATGCTCCCTTTTCTGCACCTTTGGGCCCCAGTGAACCACAGGTCTCTCCAGTCAGGTTACCTCAAGTGGATCCCTCCCCCGCACCGTCTGTCTCGCCAGGACATGTTACTGGGCCTTTACTGCAAACCTCAAAACAGATGCCAGCACTGGGAGGGGGAACCACTGTCCACTGGTGATGCCCATGTTGGATTCCGAACTGAAATCCGCTCAAGCTCAACTATTGCCGTGCTATGATATGAAAAAGTACCTGTTGTCATGCACCCTGAGTATAACGCTAAGCATTTACTGCATCACAGCTGTCAGTAGAGGTTTCATTCTATTTTTTGCCTCCGACTCTGATCCTTTGCCAGAGATGGGTGCTTGATTTGACGATGAGGATGGTTGGGGGAATAACTTCCTCCTCCTCTTTACCTTGATGATGTCGTACCATGATTTGCAAAACACCAGTGGGCTTGATACCTCCCGTGACGCATAGCTTGAGTTGTCACATATGCCGCCAATGGATAAAGCACTTAATTTATCATTGCACAGAGGGCAGCCGAGGTACTAGAATTACATCTGCCGTCCATTGAGACTAAAACAAATGTTTTGAATGAGATTCTGCAGCCTGGGCTTGTAATGTCTGAACTCTTGCTCCCATTTAATTATTCCCTCACAGATACTCTGATACAACCTGGTCAAAGCCATATTCATGCCCATCTATTAGCTGTCAGGTGGCAGGACTTGATAGACCAGCACCTGGTTACTTGGATTTTCCCACCACCCACCCTGTTCCAGATAGACTTATTCTACAGGCCTCTACCAGTAAAGCAAAACATAACTAATTTCCAACCAGTCCCCTGGATAGGAAATGCAAAAGCATTGATGCCTTTAGCAAAAGTAGGTTTTCCTCTGCTAGAATTGTGATCTCTAAAATCAGTTCATCTGCTGAGCCAATACACACCCAAGCCCTTTTCGACATGCTCAGTGAGCTCTTGATGGCAGTTCCAGAGGACTGGCTCAGATGCACACCTGATCTCCAGTCAAACTATCACTTTGAGAGGACCTCCTGTCTCAGCAGCAGGTAGGATCCTCCACCCGAATTTGTGCAACTTACATGGCCTTGCATGGTGATTCAGTGGCAGAAGTTAACTGCTTTCAATGTGCTACCTGATGTGGGAGATGTCGGACCCTCCTCCCGAAGCCCCTCTGTGAAATCCATTTATGACAGGTGCTGGAACAAATTTATTTCCTGATGTGGTGTTTGTGAAACCGACCCCTTACTGGCAAAGCTGCTGGGCATTATTTTTGTTTGTTTTGTCTTTAGCCCAGCAAGGCCTTGCAGGTGAACTGTAAAAGGTTATTAGCCACTCCTTTCTGATTGTCGACCAACCGTCCTTGTCCAAACCACCAATTGTGATGAGATTTATTGACATTTTTGCAATTGTTACCTCCCAAGCCATTGGTAATGCCACGGTAAGTCCTTAAGTTGGTCTTAATATTCTTCTTCTTAATGCCTTTTGAGCTCATGTATAACTGCTTGCTGTCTCTTGACCTATGAGACTGTCTACCTAATTGCAATTATGTCAGCTTGGAGCATGAGTGAACTTCAGGTGCTGTCAGTGCAACTGCCCTATACTTGTAAATTTTCTGGATAGACTGGTGCTGAGGACTCAGACTGTCTTCTTACCAGAAGTTGTAACTTCCTTCAAGAATTGGCAATGCCTCTCTCTACTCTGGTTCTTTACTCCCTTTCACCCCTCTAAAGAGGAGGAGGGCCTCCATCAGCTGAGCCCCAAAAGAGCTTTCATCTTTTACAAAGATCATAACGGAGACAGTCACATGGAAGACCAAGTTTTTTGTGGGCTTCTCCAGAGCAAAGCCAAGGGAAGGTTGTGCGGAAGATGACCTTGTCAAAGTGAACAGTTCTCTGCATTACGATCTGCTATTCACAGCTCCTGGAAGTTCTGACAGCCCGATCTCTCAAAACCGCTGCTACTGCTTTGGTGCATGGGGTGGGGGCTGCTTCTCCTTGATATCTGCCAGACTGCAATGTGGGCTTCATTTTACATATTCAGAAGCAATAACACCCTGACAGGCATGTTTGGTGGGATAGGCCCTTCGACCCCTCAACATTCATTAAGTACAGCTTTACTATCTATTTTGCAGTGCGGAATATGCAGTTAGGAGTATCCTTCAGAAGAGCAAGTTTCTTACCTTCATTAATACTCTTTCTCATGGATACCCTATCTAACCTCATATTTCTCACTGCCTTTCCACCTCTCTGCTCTGTGGTAGTACTCAGCACACTGTTGCCATTAATTGTTCATGCTCCACATCTGATGCTACAAAAAGAGAAAAGGGAAGAAACTGTTGTCAGCGTGCAGGGGTGGCATTTATATGCGGTGCGGCTCCATCACTTCTAGGGCGGTGCGGAGCCAGCGTAGAGCTCCTAGACACTACCTAGTGGGAGCACTGGTACAAAATCCTCCATCTGTTCTGCCACCTGGGGGATATTCTAAACTGATAAATCTGCAGATAGAGTACCCACCAGAAAGAGCGTTCCAGAAGGTAAGTAATGTGTTCTTCAGTTCTAAGGTTAAGGCGAAGATCATTTCAAGGTTTTGCTGTAACAACTGTGAAGAAACGGCCTCCCATGCTAAATTTGCTGAATTTTGGGACTTAAATAAGATATAAGGAATTAGATCTTAGGAGAAAAAAAAACAGAGAAGCCCTGTAATTACTAATTGGAGGCTGAAGAGGGCTTTGTGACTTTAGCGTTTCTAAATCTGCAGCCAGTGAGACTGAGCCAGGTGAGTGGCTACATATGAAAGCATGTTGGAAGCATGGACCAAGTGATGTTGCATTTTGGCTCAACTGGAGGCTGTTGATGAGGTAACCTGGGACACCTACAGATATAGAATTGCATTAGACCAACCAAGGTGTTATGAGTGTTTCTACCAGAAGTTTGTGGCACATTAGATAGAAAAGGAATGATTTTCCTAATGACCTTGACTATAAGAAAACAGTTGGATATAAGCTTACCGATGTGAGCCTTAAAGAACAAGAGGTTAGCAAAGTTAATGCCAAAATTTGGAACTGAGGAAGCAGAAATAGTAGGGTCTAGAGTGTTTGTGGCCATCAGTTAGATGATCAAGCAGAGGAATTGCCAAATACGAGTACTGCAGACTTCTAATCATTGATGATCGGGAATTAAGCAAAAAGAACAGATGATGGATGGTGTGCAGAACAATGTCATACATTCACATCCAGTTAGATTTGGGCCTGAATCCATCGTATTTTTGCTCACCGCCCCATTCCAATTTGAACCCAGCCAAATGCAAATCAGTCTTGACCCTGCTCCCAGGGGAACAGTCCAACCCGAACTGCCAGGACAGTTCTTGCCCAGACCGGAAGCAAGCATCCTGGGCCAGTTTCAAGGTACCACCCCTCATTAGCCAGTCTAGCTTGACTCCAGTGGCATTGCAAGCACAGGACCCACGTTTGGGAATACCTGTCCCACTTAGGGCGGAAAATGCAAAAAGAACAGATGACTCACACCAGTCAGAGAACCATTGTAATTTTTTGGACCCATTCATATGCAAATCAGTCTTGATCCTCTTGCCCAGTCCAGCCTGAACTGCCAGTTCAGGTCCTCGCTGGACCAGAAGCGAGCATCCTGGGACTGGTTTTGGGGTATCACCCCTCATCAGCCAGGCTAGCTTGACTCCAGTGGCAATTTGGACTGGACTATTCCCATGAGGCGCATGGTCAAGACTGATTTGCATATGGCTGGGTCCAAACTGAGGTGGCATGATGGACTAAAAAACGATGGATTGGGATGCAGCCTGAGCGATTGCCAGTAGGGCTGAGATTAATTCAACGATTCCATCCATCACCTTGTTGTTTTTGCGTTTGCTGCTCTATGTGCCCTTGGTATACCCAGACGTGGGTCCTCAGCACACTTTGTTACTGGAGCCAAGCTATACATGGCTGAAGAGTCCTAACTAGTCTGAAACTGGTCCGAGGTAGCTTGTGTTCTGCTTCAGGGAGGACCTGGCCTCGCAGTTGGGGCTTGATTGTTCCCATAAGGAGCAGAGTCAAAACTGAGGTGCATATAGTTGGGTCCATACTGAGGTGAAATGGTGGGCAAAAAACGATGGATTAGGATGCGGCCTGAGAAATCGCCAGTGGCTGACACAGCATGTAGTTTTGTTCCTGCAGAGAATGCTTATTCATATAAATCAACAGTAAAAAATGTCTCACAAGACCATAAAAAGGCCCACAAACTGCTTAAAAAAAGAAAACCTGGCCCACACACTGACGTGTCAGACCAGCCTATCAGGCACTGCCTGATTGCCCTATTGGCCAGTGTTAGAAATGGGGTCTTTGGTTGGCAGTCAGCTTACCCCTTGTCCAAGCAAGGACCCTCACTCTAGTCAGGGTAAGTCACACACAATCCAAATTATCCTGTGCCCACCCTCTGGTAGCTTGGCACTGAGCAGTCAGGCTTAACTTATAAGGCAATGTGTAAAGTGTTTGTGCAGTAAAGCATGCAATAACACAGTTTAGCAGCACAAAAATACACCACACAGTATTTAGAAAAATATAGAATATTTATCATGTTAAATGCAGGTCAAAACAAGCAAGATTTGAAATATCACTTCAGAGAATGATAAAAAGAGTCTTTAGTCTTTAAAAAGCAACACATGTCTCTTCCAAGCACAAAGTACCTGGTTTGGGTTCAAATTCTCTGCAAGGGACCACACAGGAGGAGATGCGTGGAAAACTGCGAGTTGTGCGGCGGTTTCTACTTGCGCACACAGACGATGCATCGATAATTTTCCATGCAGGGAAGGCTGAGTGTCGATTTCTGGCGCGCTGACTTTGATTCTTTTGGGGCTGCAGGGTTTTCGGACGCCCCGGGGACGATGCGGACCAATGCTGGGCATGCAGGACGAAGTCACAGGAGCTGCTTCGATCCGGTGAGCGATGCGGGGAAATTTGTCGTGTGGCAGATGCTGCGTCTATTCTTCTCGCAGGAAGTTGGGCTGCGTCTTTCCGGCTCGGCAATGCGTCGAACCAGTGGGCAGTGCATTGAAGTTCCGGTTGCAATGCTGGCACTGCGTCGATCTCCTCTCGGGAAGCCGGGCTGCGTCGTTCTGGTTCGACATGCAGTGATTTTCTCACCGCGATGCAGGCTGTGCATGGTTTCTGGCACCCTGTGCGTCAAATTTTCTCTGCACAAGGAGTTCTTTGCAGGAGGAAGTCTTTTTTTGCTCCTGAGACTTCAGGGAACAGGAGGCAAGCTCTATCCAAGCCCTTACAGTGAACTTCTCTGCAGAGCCAGAGGGCAGCAAGGCAACAGGGCAGCATTCCTTTGCAGAAAAGCAGTCAGGCGAGTCCTTTGGGCAGCCAGGCAGTTCCTCTTGGCAGGTTGCACGTTCTGGTTCAGAGTTTCTTCACCAGTGGTGTCTTTTCCAGAAGTGCCTGAGTTGGTAGGGTCAGAGGCCCTGTTTAAATACCCAAATTTGCCTTTGAAGTGGGGGAGACTTCAAAGAGTGGCTTAGAAGTGCACAAGGTCCCCTTTGAGTTCCATCCTGTCCGCCTGGGTTCCAGTAGGGGGTTTGGCAGTCCATTGTGCGAGGGCAGGCCACTGTCCTTTGACATGTAAGTGTCAGGCGCTCCACCCCTCCAGCCCAGGAAGACCCATTCAAGTATACAGATGTGTACCTGAGCATCCTGTGTTTCGGATTGTCTGAGTGGAATGCACAAGGGAGCTGACAAGTAACCTAGACAGACGAGGATTGTAAGGCACAGAAGGATTTAAGTGCAGGGAAATGCTCACTTTCTAAAAATGGCATTTCTAAAATAGTAATATTAAATCCAACTTCACCAGTCAGCAGGATTTTGTATTACCGTTCTGGCCGTACTAAATATGACCTTATTACTCCTTTCAGATCAGAATCTACCACTCAAACAGTACATGAGGGTAGACCTCATGTTAGCCTATGAAAGGAGCAGGCCTCACAGCAGTGTAAAACGAATTTAGGAGTTCTACACTACCAGGACATATAAACTACACAGGTATATGTTCTGCCTTTTACCTACATAGAACCCTGCTCTAGTGGTTACCCAGGGCCTACCTTAGGGGTGACTTATATGTATAAAAAGGGGAGTTTAAGGTTTAGCAAGTACTTTCAAATGCCAAGTCGAAGTGGCAGTGAAACTGCACACACAGGTCTTGCAATGGCAGGCCTGAGGCATGGTTAAGGGGCTACTTATGGGGGTGGCACAATCAGTGCTGCAGACCCACTAGTAGTGTTTAATCTAAAGGCCCTGGACACATGTAGTGCACTTTACTGGGGACTTATAAGTAAATAAAATAAGCCAGTTGGGTATGAACCAAGGTCACCATGTTTTCAGAGAGAATGCATGTGCACTTTAACACTGGTTAGCAGTGGTAAAGTGCGCAGAGTCCTAAAACCAGCAAAAATAGTCTCCAAAAAGTGGAGGGAGGCAGGCAAAAGGTCAGGGGGTGACCACCCTAAGGCTGTCAGGTCTAACACATGCCCCCCCCCCCCCACCATCCGAAAGTGAGGAGAGCTACCTAACCCCCTGGGAGCTCTCATCGCTAAGGCAGAAGTATCTGGAGAGACCATCAGTGTTGGTGTGGTCAATCCCCGGGCGATGCTCCACCGTAAAATCCATCCCCTATTCGGAAATGGACCACCTCAAGACTTTAGGATTCTCGCCCCTCATCTGCATGAGACATCTGAGGGGCCTGTGGTCTGTCTGAACCCGGAAGTGAGTACCAAGCAGGTATGGTCTCAGCTTCTTCAGTGCCCAGACCACAGGAAATGCTTCTCTCTCAATAGCGCTCCACCTCTGTTCCCGTGGTAATAGCCTTCTGTTAATAAAGACTACCGGTTTGTCTAGGCCCTCCTCATTTAGCTGTGCTAGAACCACCCCTACGCCATGCTCTGAAGCGTCTGTCTGCACAATAAATTCCTGGGAATAGTCAGGTGACTTGAGCACGCGGATCGTGCATATTGCTTCCTTCAGGGAGGCAAAGGCTGTCTGACAAGCCTCAGTCCAATTCACCAACCTAGCTTGTTTCTTGGATGTCAGTTCTGGCTACTATGGTGCTATATCCCTTAACGAATCTGCAGTAATATCCTGTGAGGCCTAAGAAGGCTCTCACCTCCGTTTGGGATCTAGGTGGTTGCCAGACCTTGAAAAATTCAATCTTGGCCTGGAGAGGCTGCACCTTGCCACCACCTACTAGGTGTCCCAAGTACTCCACAGAACCCTGCCCAATCTGGCACTTACTGGCCTTGATGGTCAGGCCTGCCAGTTGCAGGGCCTGAAGCACCTCCTTGAGGTGCAGCAGGTGTTCCTCCCAGCCGGAACTATAGACACCAGTGTCGTCTAGTTAGGCTGTGCAAAAGGCATCCTTGCCAGCTAGGACCCTGTTAACCAACCGTTGGAAAGTAGCAGGGGCATTTTTCAATCCAAATGGCATTACTCTGAACTGGTAATGGCCCTCAGGAGTAGAGAAAGCTGATCTCTCTTCAGCCCCTTTAGCCAAGGTGATCTGCCAGTACCCTGACATGAGGCCAAAGGTAGTAAGGAACTTGGCAGCGCCGAGGCTGTCTATGAGGTCATCAGCTCGGGGAATGGGGTGAGCATCTGTCTTCGTGACAGAGTTGAGACTCTGGTAGTCCACACAGAACCTAAGCCGGTACCTTAGGCTCACTGTAGAGGAGATCATTCTCCCAATATATGTGGTGATCGCCAGAGGCCTCACAAGTTGCTTGGGCTGAGACTTGTTGCCTCAGACTCTCAAGAGTGGGGTACTCCTTCTACACTTTGCAGAATTCCTCCCTGGTTGGCCCACCCTCCACTTGCCAGCCTGCAAGGTCAGGCAGGTTACCCAGAGTGGCAATATCTTCCCCATTTGCTTCAGGGGCCTCCTCTTTTGTGACCCTGTCAACCACTACGGAAATATCTGGGGCTGGTTTCCCGCACCCCTTGCCCTTCCTCTGTTCCTCTGTGTCTGGGCCATTGTTCCAGGCTCCAGGCGCCCTTGACTCTCTTCCTGAGCACCCATGGACCGTGTGGTCCTGCAGACCCACTCAGGCAAACCTAACATCTCCAGGTGGGATCGGAGCTCTAATTCTTTCCAGGCAGTGTGCTCAAGATCATTGCCTAACAGACAATCTACAGGCATGGCAGGACTCACAGCTACTTTTAGAGTACCAGAGACCCCCCACCCTTTCTCCCAACCACCTCTCCCACACACACACACACACACACACCCACGCACACCCACACACTCGAAGGGAACCAGAGCTACCGGTAGGTGGCACTCGCGATTGTCCACGACTATGACCTGGTGGAATGTATTAGGGATGACCTGACTTGCTGACACTAGCTGACCCCTGACAGTACTCATACTGGCTCCTGTGTCACGCAGAGCCTCCACCCTTTGCCCATCAGTGGTGACCCACTGCCTATACTTGGAACTATTGACAGGCATGTGGGCTTTTGGTACCATTTCCTTATCTCCCAGGGATACTAGTGACACTTCTATCTGCTCCCCAAAGCTAACTGGGGCCACCTCCACTTGAGCACTACACTAGCTACCCCAGGTGTGCTGTGCCCTCTTGGGGCACTGGGAGTCACCCTTATAGTGTCCAAACTTAAATCACTAAGCATTTAGAGATAAAAAACTTCCCTTTCTTCTTGTCAAAGTACCCTGGCTTCCTCTCAGATTCAGGTGGGGACTGCTTCTCTAAGATTGTGGATATGGGGGAGTAATGCTGTTCGATATTAAGTGTTTACTATGGATGATGTTCTTTCGTGTGGCGATTTACTGAACAAGGAATTGCGGGGAGGTCATAGGGTGGGGGAGGAATAGTATTTTTAAATTGCATAGGAAAACATACATTTGCTCAATCGTACATGTATACTTGTATTTTCCTGACACGCTGTATGACTTATAAATATGGTACTTACTAAACTATGGCCCTCTTTATAAGTTTGGCAGGCCGCAGAGACCGCCCGCCAAACTCATTCACATGGAAGACGCCGGTCTTCCGCCTGCCGGCCCTTTTAAGAGTTCCCCACTGGGCCTTAACATTGACGCCTGCTCATAATTGAGCCAGTGGCAATGTGGCAGTGCGTTGGGTGCGACAGCACCCATCGTGCTTTTCACTGCCTGTAATTCGGGTAGTAAAAAGCGCAACAAGGCTGTCCAGGGGGGCCCCTGCGCTGCCCATGTCAAGTGCTGGGATAGTGCAGGAGCCCCCGGCACCTGTCTCCACCAGCATTTACATGGCAGTGAAACCGCCATGTTAATGCCAGTGAAGGGTGGGGTCGTAATAGTGCTGCCCTGGCGGCTTGGGAATGCCGGCACCGACAGTCGTCTGGTGGCCGAAATGTGGCAGTGCTGGCAGTCCGACCATGGCGCTTTTGCCACATTCGTAATGTCGCCGTCGGACCGCCACTTTGGCAGCGTCCGACCGCGACGCTGGCGAACTGGGGACCGCCAGGGTCATAATGAGGCCCTCTGACTGATATTGTACATCATACAGCATAGTACTATTCCATATTTTAGGCGAAAAAAATATAAGAATAAAAAAGTGCATGGGTATAGGGACTAGTGCAGGATGAGCCAACAGGATCTGGACTCAGTAAGCTTTTACGTTTTACAATTAGAACTGACAGCATATCTTCGGGTGGTATGTGGCGGAGTAAGAGGGAACTGGATTGGCTAGACTATTACATAGGGAGACAATTTCATTAGCAAGAATTTTGAACAAGAGGAAACTCTTGAGGTAATAGGTGGACCTGGTTAGTCAACCATATTTTCGATTAGAGATTTTTCTTTGTTATTGTAAGATTATTTCCTCTGTTCTGGTTGTTTACAAAGACGCTTAGCAATGGAGATAGCAACCATGTACAAAAAGTGATGATGATATGCTCTGGTGAGATTTACAAGGTTTCACAGAAACTGTGACATGCAAGGCATTAGTGAGATGTTTGTTGCACAGGTCTGTCTGAAAAGAGGCATCATTTGCCTAAGTAATAGGCGCAGTAGATTCAAAAATATCCTAAACTGTTGAATATTTAACCTAACCCAAATGCTGACTAATTGTACAGATGTTTTGTGGCCATGGTAAATTGACAAATATTAAATTTAAAAATCTTCCGATTGGTCAAAACTACCTAATCTACAGATTGAAAAAGGTATGCAGATGTCATGGAAACAGGAGGCCAATAGTATGGCCTACTTGATGAGTAGGCTTTGCTAATAATTTGGAAAGTTGAGAGCAATCTAAGAGATGATCAACATGAAGATTTATGTCACATCGGATTACCTGTATATAGCAGTAACCGTGCCTTTTAAATAAGTCTGTAGTGTTACAAATAATAGCTATAGTCACTGAAAGGGACACTGCACTCTTAATTTGATCTGCAATATATAGACGTAATGGTGATATAAATTAGTGTAACACTGCCACCTGGCCACAACGGATGGTAAACATGTTAAACTACAAAACATGGAGGTATTGTTGTAGTTACCATAACAAGGGCCATGTTCTTTGTTAGCACGTTTCTGTTAATAAATGCGAAGTCTAAGTTCTAGTCAAGAATTATATTGTGAACCTCCAGACTGTTTAGCTAATGAATGGGCATCTCTAAAAACTTACTTTAGCAGTGAAGTAAATGCTTCATGAGAGGTTTGGGAGGGCAGCGGATTGGTATGATAGAGAAAAACAGAATGGACAGCCATATATTTAGGTTACTCCAGTAAAGGAGGAATGTCAGTGTTGGAATTAACGACTGAGAGCGGGAGGAGTGGCAGAGGAGGACGAGCAGAAGCAAGACATGAAATGGTGAAGATTGCTTAGTGGGGCAGAGGGCCAGGATTCAACTCTGCTAGCCTAGATTCTGCAAGTGCCAGAATGTTTTGCCTTAGGCATTGAGCGGGGCACACATGTGCTTGATTTTGATGTGCCAGTGCTTAAAGATAGGTTGGGGGAGGGAGGGCTTTATCATTTTAATTCTTTTTTTATGGAGGACTAGTTTGTCTCTATAGGCATTCAGGGGGAAGGCACCCTGCTCCCCTGCAGCTTTGCGTAATATTGATTACACAATACGATATGAATCAAAAACTCATCTTTTCCTGTTAAGCCAAGTTAACCATCTCCCCAGCCTCTATATTTACCTGTTTTAACACTCATTTACTAGTGTATCGTTTATATGAGTCAATGGGATGGATGGTCAAATGACACCCTGGGTATTAGAATAGGGACAGAACTATATCACCAGACAGTAGGCATAGCTTTTTCCATTTTAAAATCCTTCACAGTATCTGTTATATCCCTAAGGATTGTGTTATATGGGATTGTACATTAATATTGTTGGAAGCATGGTTCATATCCCAGAATTACTGATTTGCTAAGAAATCTAATCTAGTGTAATGATGCTGCGAATGTCTGTTCATTACATTTTCCCTCAACATCATGGCCATTCGAAGGATATCTGTTGCGAGGTAAGGAAATGGCACAATCTTGATAACTCCAGATATGTGATTCTTGTAAGAGACGTGGGGAGATGGTCAGCTGAATAGGACTTATAACTGTCTCATTGCCAATCTTTGTGTTCCACTAGTGAAGATCTTGGTGCAGCACTTTATACCTTAATACTGATATCACATAATGTGTGTTTGATACAACGCTAAACTTTTATGTAATATTAGAAAAGAGTCAAGGATGCTATCTAGGCACTGGGTAGGACAGGCCTGGGGGAAGGGAGCAGCTCATGTCTGTTATGTCTGCAAAAGCAATGTCTTGAGGTTTCTTTGGAAGTCCATGAGGGAGGGGGAGGATCTGAGGTGTTGCTGGAGGTCGTTCTGTGTCTTCGCTGCGAGGTATGAGGATTGTCCTCCGCCTCTGGTTTTCTTGATGCGAGAGTGGTGTGCTCTTGCCTGGGATCATATTAAAGGTGTCTGGTGCGTTGGTAGAAGTTAGGGCGGTGGTTGTGGTACACTGGACTGGTGGTGTGGGTGAGAGCCTTAAACTTAGATTTTTCATGAACTGGGAGTCAGTGGAGATTCTTTGGATGTGGTGAGATTTGGTTATTTTGCAGGATGTGCAGGAAGAGTCTGGCAGAGGTGTTCTGAATGGTTTGCAGTTCGTGTAGAACATGAGCTGGGATTCCAAAGTTATGGGCATTTCCGTAGTCAAGATTACTTGTGGTAAGAGACTGGGTGACTGTTAATTTGGTGTTAAGTGGGTCCATTTGAAAATCTTGTGTCACATTCGCAAGATGTGGAAGCATTATGTGGCAACAGGGTTGATCTGTCTGCTCATGGAGAGGTTGGTGTCCAGGATGATCCTGAGGTTCTTGCCATAGTCCACAGGAGTAGGTAGGGGATACATTTGGAAGGCCACCAAGAAGCATCCCGGGGGAGAGGTTGTTGCAGAAGATAAGAATTTTGGTTTTACCTGTGTTGAGCTGGAGGCAGTTATTTTTAATCCAAGCAGTGACATTCCTCATGCAGTTGGTGAAGTTTGCTTTGGCGTTGCTGGTCGGTAAGGGAGAAGATGAGCTGTGTATCACCGGTGTAGGATACTATGTTGATGCTATGGGCACTGGCAATGTCTGCAAAGGGCGTCGTAGACGTTGAAGAGTGCAGGGCTGAGCGATGATCCTTGAGGGACTCCAAAGATGGTTTTCTTGGGTTCTGAGGTGTAAGACGGAAGTCTAACTCATTGCGTTTTGTCTGTGAGAAAGGAGGATATCCACTTGAGGGCTGATCCTCAAGATACCCAAATGCTGAATCTTTTTGATGAGTAAGATTTGGGCGGCCACATAGAAAGTTGCGGAGAAGTCATGGAGGAGCTTGAGTGCAGCCATTTCTCCTCGGTAAAGAATGCTTTTGATGTCATTGTTGGCCACAGTCAGGATGGTTTCTGGGCTGTGGTTGTTTTGAAAACCAGATTGAGAGCTGTCTAGGAGCTGATGAAGTTCCAGGTGGTCTACGAGTTGGGTATTGATGGCTTACTCCATGACTTTAGCTGTAAAAATTAGTAGCAAAACTGAATTGTTGCTAATGAGGGTGTTAGGGTCAGCTGTTGGTTTCTACAATAGGGTGTTGACTTCTGCATTTTTCCAGCAAGATGGGAAGGTGGTGGTGGTTATGTAGGTGTTGATAGCGGTGAGCACAGAGGAGGTGATGGTTCTTCCAAGGTTGTATTTGTTTTCAGGGCATGGGTCTGAGGGAGCTCTTTAGTGGATGGTATTCATCAGGGCAGCGGTATTGTCATTCAAGAGGGGATTCCAGTTGCTTAGCTGCTGTTTGGCGATGAGAGATGTATCATGCTGAGCGTTTGTATTGGTATGCTGTGTGTCGAATGTGTTTTACATCTTGGCAGTCTTCTATTTGAAGATGTTTGAGACGTGGTTGCAGAGTGCTTGGGATGGGATGATGTCGTTGGCAGCTGCAGGGATGGAGAATTCCTTGATGATGGTGAAGAGTTCTTTGGGATTGTTGGGGTTGGCTTTGAGTCTAAGAGTTAGTCTTTTTCTTTGTGTCTCGTAGTTGGTGGTAGAAGTTGAGGGCGACATTGAATGTGAATCTTGCGGTGGTGTTCTTGTTGAGTATCCATTTTCTCTCAAGTTGTTTGCAGTGGTGCTTGGACTTCCTGAGGTCTTTTGTGTGCCAGCTGGGTCAGTTGTTGTTTTTGGAGATCTAGTTTCTGGTAGGAGTGGTCCGGTTGGTGCAGACAGTGAGCCATTTTTGAAGAGCTTGGTGTCGAGATCAGGATTCCCAGTGTGGTTTGGTGGGGGCTCCTGAAGGATCTTAGTCCAGTTTTCTTAAGATATTTTGCTGCAGTGTCTTGATGGTGCTTTGGGTATTGGTGGATGGGTATCTTGAAGTCTGTGATGCAGAGGTCAAATTATGTGAGCAGGGTTGTGTGGGTGGTGGTGATCCTGTTGTTGAAGAGAAAATAGGGTTGAGGGTGTGGACTGCTGTGAGTTGGTCATTGGATGAACTGGGTAAGTCTGAGGTTGCTGAGGCTGTTGAGGAAGGCTGTGGCGTTTGGGGGGAGAGGGGGTGTGCTGTCGTCCAGGTGGAAATTGAGTTCCCCGACAAGGATGTAGTTTGTTGATCTGATGGAAAGGGGAGCGATGAAGTCTGCAATGTGGTTGCAGATTTCTGCCCAGGGGACTCCCTTCAGTGTGGTGTTGTAGTCCATTCATATTTTGAAGTGGAGGTGTTCCTGCAGAGTCCGTGGTGGTGGTGCAGTTGACTGGGTTTTTCTAGATGATTGAGACTCCTCCACTTGGTTTGTGGGTTCGGTCCTGGTGTATGATTATGTACGCAGGCGGGATGGCTGCGGTGATGTCTGGGTTGAGCCATGTTTTGGTCAGGAAGAGAAGGTTGAGTGTGTTGTTGTTGAGAACATCCTAGGTTTCGGTGGAGTGATTCCAGCGGTGCCTAACCTTTAGGAGCATGGCAGACAGTGTGTGTGTGGGGTGGTGGTGGCGGCAGCATGCATCAGTTGTTTGGCCGTATTGGTGTCGGTTTCTGAGGTATTGTAGATGAAATCGCAATGGATGCAGGAGAATCATACTACAGTGGTGCTATAGGATGCACAGCAGCAGTTTGTTTGCCCGTATGTGTTATTAAGGTCATGGGGGTGGCAGAGGAGTAGTGGCAGCATTTGTTGACTTCGGTGGCAGCTGTGGTTTGCATTGGATAGTTGTGGGGCCAAGGTTCCTGTCGTGGATGGGTGCAGGTGCACCAGTGGTGTGTCTGCTGTATGATGTATCAGCGACCTGCATTAATTAGGTCCCGTGGGGGAGGGGAAGCTTCTGTTGGCAGGAAGAAAGATGAGTGGGGAATCACTGGCGGGGAAAATCCTGCAGCAACTGTCACATGATCAAACGGCGGCAACTGGATAACACTGAAACAGGCAGGCACTGAAGGTCAGAGGCCAGTAACAGGCTAGGTGCCCAGATGCCTACTAGCGTGGTCGCACTGCAGCCTGCATCAAGTAGGTCCTGGGTGGACGGAGCTTCTATTGGCAGGAAGAGCGGTAAGCAGGAAAACGCAGGCAGGAAGACCCTGGCAGTGGCAATGTCAACTTGGTCAAACGGTGGCAACTGGATCAGGCTGGAAAAAACAGCAACTAGAGGCCACATGCAAGTGGCAGGCTAGGTTAGGACACTTGCAATAGTATATTCAGTTGCAGTGATTACTTGCAATTACATGCATTGGCATTTGGCCTCACTGTAAATAAAATTGGCAAAAAGGTACATAACTGTCTTTGCAGTATGAATATTACTTCATGTGTGCAAACTAATTTGGCAAAAGAAATGTATTTCGAGTGATGTGACAGCATCAACAGCCTTCTGCAAGGCGACCTCATGATTTTGTCTGTTGGTTTACATATATAATTGTGGGCAGATGCCAAATGCAAAACCTGAAATACTTTTTTCTAGGAAGGCAGAGAGGCAGTCTGTAGATATTGCTCCATTTTGCCTCATTACTCAGTTAAGATACTGCCATGAAAGTTGTTTGTTCCCTTGTGTGAATAGTCTAACTGCTTCCTGCTTATCTTTCCTCGGAGTCGCAAACTCGCCTACAGCTAACCGTTGATGGTTATCCCATATTAATGCTAGTTCTAGACTGTTAAATCTCCCAGCCTGAGTTCCAGATACAGGGGAATCTACCTGTTGCTCTACCCAAGTGTAGCTGGGTCTCTGTCCATTATGCACAGTTTTCTCTTTCAGGAAATATTGAATAGCTACATAATTTTGGCGAACTTCTGTGTAAAATAAATTTTGTGATTGTGACTCAGTCTCTCTCTCTTCTGGTAAAGTTAGAGAGGTTTTACAGCCATGACCTAGATCCGTAGAGCAAAAGATAGATGATGTCTCAAGCCCATTAACTCGGTGAATTAAATACAAACTGCAAAACTACTACAGTTAAGTAACCACCTCCTTGTTGGAAAGGCGTCTAGAACATTTGCTAAGTAAATGTGTGCTTCAGGAAGAGGTTCTTATTAAAATATCTGTATGTGTATGTTTTTTTTTATTTTAGCTGAAACTTCCAAAGGAGTACAGCTGGCCTGAAAAGAAATTGAAAATCTCCATTTTACCAGACACAGTATTTGACAGCCCGCTGCATTAAGCCAAGAACCTGGAGTTCATCCTTCTTACATTTAGGAGCGCCACGTTGCATTCCATGTGACTTTAGCGTAAGTCAGTAGGTGAAAAATGGCCAGCAGGAAAACAGTGCCCACACAACAACTGCGACAGAAATCTTGTTTTAATAAAATAAGCACAACAGGAAGTATGTTTCTAAAAACAATGTAGCCATAACTAGAGAATTCCCAGTCCTCTTGTCTATGGTTTATAGTGAAAATGGGCACACACTCACCAGCTTCGATGGAATCCGAATGGAACACAGGAATCCCATGCACTGCAAAGTATCGTTTTACTAAAATGTTAAGTTGATTAGAGTATGGAATTTTATACTGTTTTGCCTATATGCTCTTCGACTTTTCAAGTAATTCATTTAAATATTTTGTATAACCCTGCAATCATGTGATGAAACGTTTACTAATAATTGACAACGTTTTTTATTATGATTATCACTTTGTAATTATTTTTTGCACAAATGGCTCACTCCTATTTCAACTAAATGTTTTAAAAATGTGCCTATATACTCTGAACCTCATATTGAAAAGGTTTGGACACCGAACAACTGTTAGATTACCCCTACCCTGAAGGGTATTCACTGAATATGTCTCCTGTCGCGATTCTTGTTTTATGGAGTTCAAGCTGATATCACAGCCTATATATTTGAGGGTCTTTTTATTTTTTTTATTTGAACTCG
The DNA here is from genome assembly GCF_031143425.1 of Pleurodeles waltl. Lineage (NCBI taxonomy): Eukaryota > Metazoa > Chordata > Amphibia > Caudata > Salamandridae > Pleurodeles > Pleurodeles waltl. Next base: position 830,247,011 of record NC_090445.1, on the reverse strand, counting down.
TGTTAGTTTCTAAGAGCAGCATGTTCCCATGTCTGCATCAGGGAGGCCCTCTCAGTAGTGGTTGTAATTTATTGCTACTCGGTTACTAGCATGTGGTTGGGAACCCCAGGTAGAAAATGAACTCATTAATTCCGTCCCCTAAAAGTCAGTGTATGTTTCTCCTTTTCAGTGGAGGTTGCAAGGCATGAAACCCTGAGTTTTCACCCTATCCCTCCCTAGTTTGTACCCTAACCAAGTGCCTCGCTAGTGTCAGATTTCTGGCTCGAATGTGGGATGTAAAACAGTAGCTGCCTGGGTAAAATGTTATACTTCTAAAAAAAATTTAAAAAAATGTAGAAAGTGATTAGCTCAGCAGGGAACGATGCACACAGTCATCGTTTTCAACTAATCTTTAATATTCCATCCTTCGATGAGTATCCACTATTTTAATTCATTTGTTACCCAGATATATTTTTGTATTAAAGTTGACTGCACATATTTGGTCATGCTGTAAAAAATACGTAATTGCGTAAGCATCAAATAACCCCATTGTAATGAACAGGTCCTTGGATACAGAACCCTAAAACAGGTAGGGGATGCAGAAGCAACTGTCTTCACAATGTAAGCATTCTGTACGCTTGCGGCACTCTAGTCCTTCTTTTGTATAGATTTCTTTTGCATTTACTCTAGCAGGCCTTCTATTTGCTGCCCCTTGTATATATATTTATAGTAGGATTTGTTCTGGACTTTGTATGGGCCCCTGTTTTATGCACTGACTGAAGATGTACCGATAGCGGTGTCCTGTTAATTGAAGTGTGATAGAGGAACCAAGTGGTAAGCAGATAAGTGCAATTAAACAGTGTATTCTCGACTGTCCTCCCGGTGATATGTTTATGCAACAGTGATTGGTTCATGTCTGTGTATGACAGAAACAGTTTTTGTGTGTCTGGCAACCCCAGCTTTGTTTCATTCTTGTGTGTAGAAAACAAGAAATATTTAGAATTTCTTACGTTAGTGTTCGTCTTTAGGTAACCAAGCAGTTGTTCCAGAGTCCAGATGGTCTATTTAATAGGTTGCATAAATATGTATCCTGATGGATAGGTAGCTAGCCATGTAGCTAGCACACTTTTATAAATGCACACTCAGAGATCCCTTTGTATATTTTGATTGGTTACCTGGGTGAACCTTTTCATGTCAAGTAGGAAACAGCCTACAGACCACGTGCTTCAAAGCACCGGAAACAAGTGCCTCACCCAAATGGACGAGACAGGGGACCCCCCCCACCCCCTGTTAATTTAGAAAAAGCGCCGCCGTGAAGGTAATCAAGCATAAAGCTTTTAGTTGTGGCCCCTCTTGGGAGGGATTTGCGATTAAACCGTGTTCTTACTGTTTTGTATGTTAAGCTACACACCATCCTCGATCTGCACGGTTTAGGAAGAGAAAGTTACACATTAATCAGTGTTTGTTTTTCGATTGTGCTTTCCCTTCCCCCCTCACTGACTGAAGCGGAATCATGACTGTACATTGTGCGTATTTTGCATGCATGTGTACCTATTTTTTTTAATTAAAGCAAAGTGTTAATTACGCCAAAGACTAATCCAGTTGGCATGTAGCCGAGTGTTTTATTTTAAATTTTTGTATTTGTCTTTTCTGTGTGTGAAACTTTGTAAATAACTTTTAAAATATCAACTCTAAGATATTTCCAGCACCATAGTGGATTGTAAAGTGGATTTATTAATGCCTTATTACAATGAAGATAGTAAAGTCAGTCATAAGTATTCTAATGAGTAAAGCTTTTCATTTGTTGAACAGTTTAGCGCTTCTCCAGTTCATTAGTCTGAAAGGGTATTGAAGTTTTGAGAAAAAACATATGCTTTCTAAACCTCAAACTTGTATTTTGTAATCAATAAATACCAGCTCAGGCCAACTATTAACTTTTTTGACAACTCAGTTTGTTTTTAACTTAAGCTTAGCAGCCACCCTAACTGCGGTTCTAATTGAAATTGTATCATTTGCAGAAATATGTTAAAAGCTAACTGTTTGCCATTCTTTGTTTTTTTTATTTCCATTTTTGTTGAATGATCTTTTTATCATTTTCAAGGAAAAGAAATCTTCGTACAGTTGAATTATTCGGATTCTATTTTCGCGACTCATTTTTAGGTTTTGCCCACAGCGTGCATGCGCTGTCAGCAAAAGCTATTGTGAATTTTTTTTAAAAGCTTAAAAACGGGCTTAGAGCCCCCCCCATACTTACTTTTACTTACCATTGGTTGGCTCCCAAGTCGCTCTCATTAGTTGCGGCCTCCTCCTGCTTCCACTGTCTATTCTTCCTCTTCAGTTTTCTATGGAGCTTGTACGAAGTACAGTTTCCTGTTTCTGTAGCCAGTATCCTTTCACTGGTAGCTGCTGGTAGAAGTACTTCTTTTCTATTTTAAACCTAGCACTTCTCAATAGTGCTTGTGTTTGCAGGCCCTCTCTACCCCCTCTCTCGACCTCTTGTTTTTCTTGTCTCTCCCACTCCCTCTTGCTTTTTCTTTGCAATGTATGTTTTTTTTGTTTTCGTATATCACAAGCTTGACCCGGAGGTGTTGGAGCACTCACCTCGCCACCTTAGTTTCCACCCTCTTGTTGCTTTGTGTGTGTGTGTGTGTGTGTGTATATATATATATATATATATATATATATATGTATGTATGTATGTTTGATGGCATGTGTAGCTGTAGATACACATGCTGTGCATACGTCTGCCATCTAGTGTTGGGCTCGGAGTGCTACAAGTTGTTTTTCTTCGAAGAAGTGTTTTCGAGTCACGGGATCGAGTGACTCCTCTTCTTCGGCTCCATTGCGCATGGGCATCGACTCCAGGTTAGATTATTTTCTTTCCGCCATCGGGTTCGGACGGGTTTCCTTTCGCTCCGATTGTTCGATTCGGAAAACCTTGAAAATGCTTCATTTCTCGTCGGTATTGTTTCTCTGGCCTGGTCTGGCCAACTGCGTGGAAGCCTCATGGATCGGACTCGATTCCGATTCTGTTCTCTGCACCACGCTGAATTTCTCTATACAGACCAACACCTCGTCTGTAATCTCTGCCTTTCCCCCGACCATCAGGAAGAAAATTGCGAGGCCTGCAGATCCTTCCGGTCGAAAAAGACACTCCGAGACAGAAGAGCACGGAGGGTCGAGATGGCGTCAAAAAACTCCAAACATCTCGACATCGAAGAGGATTAGATCATGCAGACCGCAGTCTCTGTTCGAGGATCGGACTTAGACCAGGATTCTGAGGAAGACAGACCGGTCACGGCAGGACAGCACGTGAGTACACCTGCCCCTGTAACATCTAAGCCCAAACATAAGGCCTTGAGGACGCCACTGCCGGAAGGCCATAGCTCGACTCGAAAGAAGATGCCCGGTTACCAACCCACTAGCTCGGCACCGAGAAAGGCCCACCCCTCCGAAGCCATCGGACTCGAGCCGAAGCTCTGTCTCCGAACCGAGCAAACACTGCTCTTCTGAGTCCAAATCTCGAAAATCATTTTTGGAGCCGAGACCCCATCTTTTTCAATACCGAAGAAGCCAGCTTCGGGGGCCGAAAAGACCTAGTTATACTGAGGAGCATGGACTTTCAAAAACACTTAGAGAAATCCATAAATCTACTGAGGAGGACTCACAAATGCAACCAATCATGGAAGTAATGGATGAAAGGCAAGCCAGGATTTATATCCATAAAGAAACTGGCAGAATGTTAACTGCACCTCCTCCAAAACCAAAGAGGGAATTAGCCTTTCAGGAGGAATTGGACACTACACAGCCACCAGCTAAAGTGCCAAAAACAAGAGAGACCTCCACCTCCTCAATTTTTTCCTCCGTCTCCTCCTCACTCTCCACATCTACATATCTCTCCTCCTACTAGTCCTACACCTATGCAGTCACCATCACACTCATTTGATTCGCAGCAGGACAATGTGGATCCATGGGATCTTTATGATCCTGACCCCATTCCGGACAATAACCCAGATTGCTATCCCTCTAAGCCTTCACCACTAGAGGATAGTACAGGCTACACTCAAGTGATAGCTAGGGCAGCAACATATCATAATGTCACCATGCATACTGAGCCACTGGAGGATGATTTCTTATTTAATACACTCTCCTCCACGCATGCAACATATCAGTCGCTCCCTATGCTCCCCGGCATGCTAAAACATGTTGACCAAATATTTAGTGAGCCTGTAAAGGCAAGAATAATTACTCCTAGAGTAGAGAAGAAATATAAGACACCTTCTTCTGATCCTGTCTATATTACCCAGCAACTACCTCCAGATTCAGTAGTGGTAAGCGCTGCCAGGAAGAGGGCAAACTCGCACTTGTCAGGTGATGCACCCCCCCCCAGACAAAAAGAGTAGGAAGTTTGATGCTGCAGGGAAGAGGGCGGCATCTCAGGCAGCCAACCAATGGAGAATAGCCAACTCACAGGCGTTGTTGGCTTGATATGGCAGGGCCCATTGGCACGAGATGAAAGATATAATCCAGCATCTCCCCAAAGAACAGCAAAAGAGGGCACAGCAGATAGTCGAGGAAGGCCAAGCCATCACTAACAATCAGATCAGGTCTGCCCTGGACTCAGCAGATACAGCGGCCAGAAAAACCAACACTGCTGTAACCATAAGGAGGCATGCATGGCTTGGGTCCTCAGGATTCAAACCTGAAATCCAACAGGCAGTGTTGAATATGCCATTTAACAAGAAACGGCTTTTCAGCCCAGAGGTCGACACTGCTATAGAAAAAATTCAGAAGGATTCAGACACCGCAAAAGCCATGGGTGCACTATACACCACACAATACAGAGGATCCTTTCTCAAACCCCAGTTTAGAGGTGGATTTAGAGCCCAAACTGCGGAGGCATCCACATCACAGCCAAAGCAGGCCTACCAACCTCAATACCAACAAGGTGGTTTCAAAAGCACTTATAGAGGACACTACCCCAGAGGCAGGGTGTAAGGAAATGGCTCCCTGTTGCAGTTACCCCCCACTTTGTGCCTGATACTGATGCTGACTTGACTGAGAAGTGTGCTGGGACCCTGCTAATCAGGCCCCAGCACCAGTGTTCTTTCACCTAAAATGTACCATTGTCTCCACAATTGGCACAACCCTGGCACCCAGGTAAGACCCATGTAATTGGTACCCCTGGTACCAAGTTCCCTGATGCCAGGGAAGGTCTCTAAGGGCTGCAGCATGTCTTATGCCACCCTAGGGACCCCTCAATCAGCACAGACACACTGCTTGCCAGCTTGTGTGTGCTGGTGGGGAGAAAATGACTAAGTCGACATGGCACTCCCCTCAGGGTGCCATGCCAACCTCACACTGCCTATGGCATAGGTAAGTCACCCCTCTAACAGGCCTTACAGCCCTAAGGCAGGGTGCACTATACCACAGGTGAGGGCATAGGTGCATGAGCACTATGCCCCTACAGTGTCTAAGCAAAACCTTAGTCATTGTAAGTGCAGGGTAGCCATAAGAGTATATGGTCTGGGAGTCTGTCAAACATGAACTCCACAGCTCTATAATGGCTACACTGAATGCTGGGAAGTTTGGTATCAAACTTCTCAGAATAATAAACCCACACTGATGCCAGTGTTGGATTTATTAAAAAATGCACACAGAGGGCATCTTAGAGATGCCCCCTGTATTTTACCCAATTGTTCAGTGCAGGCCTGACTGGTCTGTGCCAGCCTGCTGCTGAGAGACGAGTTTCTGACCCCATGTGGTGAGGGCCTTTGTGCTCTCTGAGGACAGAAACAAAAGCCTGCTCTGGGTGGAGGTGCTTCACACCTTCCCCCCTGCAGGAACTGTAACACCTAGCAGTGAGCCTCAAAGGCTCAGGCTTCGTGTTACAATGCCCCAGGGCACTCCAGCTAGTGGAGATGCCCGCCCCCTGGACACAGCCCCCACTTTTGGCGGCAAGTCCAGGAGAGATAATGAGAAAAACAAGGAGGTGTCACCCACCAGTCAGGACAGCCCCTAAGGTGTCCTGAGCTGAGGTGTGACCCCTGCCTTTAGAAATCCTCCATCTTGATTTTGGAGGATTCCCCCAATAGGAATAGGGATGTGCCCCCCTCCCCTCAGGGAGGAGGCACAAAGAGGGTGTAGCCACCCTCAAGGACAGTAGCCATTGGCTACTGCCCTCCCAGACCTAAACACCCCCCTAAATTCAGTATTTAGGGGCTCCCCAGAACCTAGGAAACTAGATTCCTGTAACCTAAGACAAAGAAGGACTGCTGAGCTGAAAAACCTGCAGAGAAGACGGAGACACCAACTGCTTTGGCCCCATCTCTACCGGCCTGTCTCCCCACTTCAAAAGGACTGCTCCAGCGACGCGTTCCACAGGGTCCAGCGACCTCTGAAGCCTCAGAGGACTACCCTGCATCTAAAAGGACCAAGAACTCCTGAGGACAGCGGCTCTGCTCCAAGAAAGAAGCAATTATTGCAACAAAGTAGCAGCTTTGTAAGAACACACGTTTCCCGCCGGAAGCGTGAGACTTTGCACTCTGCACCCGACGCCCCGGCTCGACTTTTGGAGAACAAACACTACAGGGAGGACTCCCCGGCGTCTGCGAGCCGGTGAGTAGCCAGAGTTGACCGCCCTGAGCCCCCACAGCGACGCCTGCAGAGGGAATCCAGAGGCTCCCCCTGACCGCGACTGCCTGCTTCAAAGACCCGACGCCTGTTAAGGACACTGCACCCGCAGCCCCCAGGACCTGAAGGATCCGACCTCCAGTGCAGGAGCGACCCCCAGGTGGCCCTCTTCCTTTCCCAGGTGGTGGCTACCCCGAGGAGCCCCCCCCCCCCCCCCCCCCCCCCCCCTGCCTGCCTGCATCACTGAAGAGACCCCTTGGTCTCCCATTGAACTCCATTGCAATCCCGACGCCTGTTTGCACACTGCACCCGGCCGCCCCCGTGCCGCTGAGGGTGTACTTTTTGTGCTGACTTGTGTCCCCCCCGGTGCCCTATAAAACCCCCCTGGTCTGCCCTCCGAAGACGCGGGTACTTACCTGCTGGCAGACTGGAACCGGGGCACCCCCTTCTCCATTGAAGCCTATGCGTTTTGGGTGCCACTTTGACCTCTGCACCTGACCGGCCTTGAGCTGCTGGTGTGGTAACTTTGGGGTTGCCCTGAACCCCCCAACGGTGGGCTACCTTGGACCCAACTTTGAACCCTGTAGGTGGTTTACTTACCTGCAAAACTAACAAACACTTACCTACCCCAGGAACTGTTGAAAATTGCACGGTGTCCAGTTTTAAAATAGCTATTTGCCATTTGTGTGAAAACTGTATATGCGATTTTGCTAATTCAAAGTTCCTAAGTGAAGTACCTTTCATTTAAAGTATTGTTTGTAAATCTTGAACCTGTGGTTCTTAAAATAAACTAAGAAAATATATTTTTCTATATAAAAACCTATTGGCCTGAAATTGTCTTTGAGTGTGTGTTCCCCATTTATTGCCTGTGTGTGTACAACAAATGCTTAACACTACCCTCTGATAAGCCTACTGCTCGACCACACTACCACAAAATAGAGCATTAGAATTATCTCTTTTTGCCACTATCTTACCTCTAAGGGGAACCCTTGGACTCTGTGCATGTTATTTCTTGCTTTGAAATAGTACATACAGAGCCAACTTCCTACACAGGGGAAAATATCAAACACCAAAACAAGCCTCACATCAAAGTAAACAGTGACTTGTGCCATTCCTTTTCAATCCACACCTCCCCTGTGGGAGGAAGACTGCAAAAGTTCCACAACAATTGGCTAAACATTACCACAGACAACTGGGTATTATCAATTATCCGCAATGGCTATTGCCTAGAATTGATACAAACTCCTTCAAACATTCCACCAAAACCACACAGGCTATCCACAGACCATATCACTCTGTTACAGGAAGAAGTCAATTCTATATTCCTCAAACAAGCAATAGAAGCCGTGCCACAAAATCAAGTAGGGACGGGAGTTTACTCACTGTAGTTCCTCATTCCCAAAAAGTATGGCACCCTAAGGCCAATATTAGATCTCAGAACCCTCAATCTTTACATCCTGTCAGAACACTTTCATATGGTAACCCTACAGGATGTTATCCCACTACTTCAGCAACATGATTTCATGGCAACATTAGACCTCAAAGATGCGTATTTTCATATACCCATCCATCTTGTACACAGAAAATATCTCAGGTTTGTCATTCATGAAAAGCACTATCAGTTCAAGGTGTTACCCTTTGGAATAACAACAGCTCCAAGGGTATTCATAAAGTGCCTAGCGGTAGTCGCAGCCTACCTAAGAAGACAACACATGCTTGTCTTTCCATATCTAGACGATTGGCTAATAAAATCAAACAGTCATACGCAGTGTCAAAAGCATGCGCATTATGTAATACAGACCATGCACACGCTAGGGTTCTCAATAAATTACCAAAAGCCACAACTACAGCCTGCGGAAATACAACAGTATTTAGGAGCAGTACTAAATACTCAAAAAGCGATTGCAAGTCCAAATACGCAAAGAATACAAGCATTCCAGAATATAATAGCACCAATACAAACAAATCAACGGTACACTGTCAAATTTGTCATGAAAATATTAGGGATGATGGCATCATGTATTGCAATTGTTCCACACGCAAGACTAAACAGGCGGCCCTTGCAACAGTGCCTCGCACAACAATGGTCACAAGCACAGGGTCAACTTCAAGATCTAGTGTTGATAGACAGCCAAACATACATGTCCCTTCAGTGGTGGAATTCCACAAATCTAAACAAAGGGCGGCCATTTCAAGACCCTGTGCCTCACACCATAATTACAACAGATGCATCAATGATTGGTTGGGGAGCTCACCTCAACAATCACAACGTCCAAGGACAATGGGATGCCCAACACAAACAGCTGCATATACATCACTTAGAGCTGTTAGCTGTCTTCCTAGCACTCAAAGCTTTTCAGCCTCTCCTCATTCACAAAAATGTCCTAATCAAAACCGACAACATGACCACCGTGTATTACCTAAACAAACAGGGAGGGACACATTCGTCCCAACTCTCCCTCCTAACTCAAAAGATTTGGAAATGGACAATACACAGTCAAATTCACCTGGTAGCACAATACATTCCAGGGATACGCAACCAAATAGCAGATGTTCTCAGCAGAAATCATCAACAGACACACGAGTGGGAGATTCACCCTCAAGTACTTCAAAAATACTTTCAACAGTGGGGAACACCAGACATAGATCTGTTCGCCAGCAGCGAGAACGCAAAATGCCAAAACTTCGCATCCAAATACCAACATCCCCTGTCCAAGGGCAATGCTCTATGGATCAATTGGTCAGGGATGTTTGCTTATGCTTTTCCCCCTCTCCCACTCATTCCATTTCTAGTCAATAAATTGCATCAAAACACGTTCAATCTGATACTCATAGCGCCAATGTAGGCACGTCAACAGTGGTACACAACACTATTAGACCTGTCAGTAGTACCACACTCCAAACTCCCAAACAGACCAGACCTGTTAACACAAAACAAAGGGCAGATCAGGCGCCCAAATCTCAAGACACTCAATCTGGCGATTTGGCTCTTGAGGTCATAGAATTTGGGTATTTACAACTACCAACAGAATGTATGGAAGTAATTAAGCAAGCAAGAAAACCCACTACGAGACAGTGCTATGCGAACAAATGGAAAAAAATGTATATTACTGTCAGTCTAAACAAATTGCCCCTCTTTTAGCATCAATACAAGATATTGTATGCTATTTACTTCATTTACAAAAATCAAATTTAGCATTCTCTTCCATAAAAATACATCTCACTGCAATTTCCGCATATTTGCAAAATGTACAGCACAGTTCTCTATCTAGAGTACCTGTTATCAAAGCCTTTATGGAAGGCTTAAAATGTATCATTCTACCCAGAACACCACCAGTTCCTATGTGGAACCTAAACATAGTGCTTACACGACTTATGGCCCCACCATTTGAACCTATACACTTGTGTCAAATACAGTTCTTAACATGAAAGGTTGCCTTCCTAGTCACAATTACATAATTGCGAAGAGTTAACGAAATTCAAGCTTTCACTATTGAGGAACCTTTCATACAAGTACACAAGCATAAAGTCGTACTACGAACTAACCCTTAAATGTCTTCCTAAAGTAATATCACCTTTTCATATGAATCAAACATTGGAACTACCAGTCTTCTTCCCATAGCCAGATTCTGTGGCAGAAAGAGCTCTACATACATTAGACATTAAAAGAGCTCTAATATACTACATAGATAAAATAAAACCTTTCAGGAAAACTAAACAGTAATTCGTAGCTTTTCAAAAACCTCATACTGGTAATCCCATTTCAAAACAAGGTTTAGCACGATGGATAGTAAAATGCATCCAAACATGTTACCTTAAAGCTAAAAGACAACTTTTAGTTGCTCCTAAGGCACATTCTACAAGAAAAAAAGGTGCTACAATGGCCTTTTAAGGAAACATACCAATACCTGAAACATGTAAGGCAACTACTTGGTCAACACCACATACATTTACTAAACACTATTGTATAGCTGTTTTAGCAACACAGCAAGCCATAGTAGGGCAAGCTGTACCAAGAACATTATTTCAAACAAATTCAACTCCTAAAGGCTGACCATCGCTTTCATGGGAGGACTAACTGCTTTGTAGTCTGTGCACAGCATGTGTATCTGCAGCTACACATGCCATTGAATGGAAAATGTCACTTACCCAGTGTACATCTGTTTGTGGCATGTTCCGTTGCAGATTCACATACACCCTCCCAGCTCTCCGGGAGACTGTAGTCATTTTAAGTTAAACAATACTTGTACATATGCAGATATTCATACATATTTAACATTCCATTAGCATGTACATCTCTTTTCTTTATACTCTATCACTCCTAACTTACCCACTGCGGGAAAACAATCTAACATGGAGTCGATGCCCATGTGCAATGGAGCCGAAGAGGAGGAGTCACTCGATCCCGTGACTCAAAAACACTTCTTCGAAGAAAAACAACTTGTAACACTCTGAGCCCAGCTCTAGATGACAGAAGTATGCACAGCATGTGAATCTGCAGCAGAACATGCCACGAACAGATGTACACTGGGTAAGTGACATTTTCCATATATATATATTATTTGCAGAAGGTTTATATAGCGCAGGCTGGAACCAAAGGTATTTGAGCGCTTTACACAAGCAATATTTACCTTACATAAACACACATTCATTTTTTATTTTTAGGGACGAAGAGTTAAAGTGATTTGCTCCTAAACTCCGGATTTTGATTCGATTCCAAGACTCAAACCTGGTTGTCCACTACTGCATGCAGCACTTCTGACCGTAACACTACATCCCCGTTAAAAAAAAAATGTTGGCAAAGCTAAATAGTTTCTGCAGAGTCAACGAGATACAAAAGATCAATTTGTAGCAATGGCTGCGAGCAAATTCCCAAACTCCATTTACCCCTATGTGCTGCCCCTTATAGCAAGTAAAAGCAAGGCCAGCTGAACTCGTGAAAACTAGATGAAATCTCTAAATGTTTTTTTTACTGTACACCTGAGTAGGAAATGCACAATTATTTTGCTAAGCTACAAGGAGAGAGCGAAAGAAACAAATTGGAATGCACTTATCAACCATACATTATATCATAATAAGATATTGTGAAAGACGTAGAGAAGTATGCATTTATATGCCGAAGCAATGGCAGCATTCAGCAATGAGAAGAGGTTCCCTCGCTCAAATGCTTGGGTAAACAGGAAGCCCTTGCAATGCATGTGGAAAAGCAACATCCCCTTCACCCTGCTTTGGGCTGAAAAATCCTCCTGCGCTCCCCAGACACGGGACCAAGGGCTCTGCTAAGCGAGGAGAATTCGCGGCTCTATGGGATAGCTGATTTCCTGGCTGAGTTTTACTGAATGGCTCTTTTTCGCCTAGGTTCGATTGTAGTTATTCCACATGCAGATTCACTTGTTTATTCCCAAACTCTTTTTGTAACTGTCTTACCGTGTCTGTCTCCTGGTTTAGTTTGTAGATGGTCCGATATTGACTGTTCATTGCAAAGTGGCCCGGGGCTCTCACTTTTTTCGCTAATCTGTGGAAATTCTGTAGTATATAGTTCTGTCCTCGCAGCCTTCCCAGCTCTGGGGATCTGTGAAACTAGGGTGCCAACTTTCCATCACCTGTTCGCATGAAAGTACCATGCAAGCACAAAGCCATCAGAAGATGTATATCTACAGGGTTGGGACAAAGAGTCACTGTAGGTTTTTTTGTGGATTTATTTCATAAAGCCCACCTCTAAATCAGGCTACATTCTCTTTAAAATATTCAGACCTTGAATTCATTGAGTATAATTGATACTTAATAGCCTGAACCAACACACGCCACTTAGTCTTGAGTTTAGTATTTTCTTTTACACTATGTTTGAAATAAAGTTGCACAGAAATATCATATTTCCAATTCATCCTGGAGTTGGTGGAAGATGGTTTCCAAAGATTGCTGACGGCATAAAGTTGTTTTTTTGTTCTTTTCTTCCTGAATAAGAAAACTGGTCAATTCTTCATTTTTTTACAAATGCTAGGGCGCGCACACGCACATGCACGCGTTGCTGAGAGGAATTGTAGAGTCCTACCAACAGATTCTACAAAGACACTGCAGACAGACAGTGATCAAAAAAAGCTAATGGAAAAAGAGAAAGAACAACAGTGGAACAACAAAAAAGAGGCAGAGTTCTTGATGAACGAGAAACCCTAAAACATACTTATATACAATACCAACAACTCATAAAACCAGCAGTCCCTGGATGCCTTATAATTTTTGGGATGGGCATGATCTAAGAACCTCTGTCGGTCTGCATTGACTGGTACCTCATACCATTAGTAATTAAGATGCCCTCCTACATTAGGGATGAAAATTACCTGCTTAACACACTAACAACAATACAGTTCAACCCCAGTGCAAAAAGCAGGGTTGGCCTAGACATAGAAGCCCTGTACATAACAGTCCACGGGATGAAAGTCTAATGGAAGACCTATTATGACAGTGAAAGTGGAATGTCCCTATACATTTCGTAATGGCACTGTCATGATGCTGAAAAAAACATTTTTAATTTGAAGGACCGATGTTTGGACAACAACATGGAACATCAACAGGAAACCTTTTTATTCCTAGTATAGCCTAACTACACATACGTCTATTTGAAAAAGACCACATTTGGGCCATCAACCACTTCCATAGATAATCTCTTTGTAATATGGCATGTACAGCTGAACTAGCACATGAATTTGTAAAGTGACTACACTCACGAAATTAATTCCTAAAATTCACTATGACAATGAGCAATCAGGAGCGTCCTGTTTTGTATATAATGATACCAGATTCATGATGGGATTCATCGCAAGAAAGATTAACACTGAGCCTACTGATTGGAATAGTTTATTACATTTTGCACACCCACGCGCTTTGAAAGAAAACCTACCAGTGGACCCATTTTTACAAATTAGGTGTAACTTCTCAGATGTGAAGTAATACACATCAGATACAACACTACTGACAAACACATTAATATAAAATAATGAATACCCTGAATACCTGGCAAACAAAGCAGAAAAGAGGGTGACTTGAAGCAGCAGGGAAAATCCAATAGACAAAGTAAAAGAGGAGCCTAAACAATTCATTTATGTCAGTAACTCAACCAATAACTCACGACTCCATAAAAAAAGATTATCAATAAACCCTGGTGCTTAATGAACAGTAATAATTTAAATTTGGAGAAGACTAAGAGCTTGATTTACTTCTTGGTGGGTGAGTTTATCCGTCACAGTGGTGACAGATATCCCGTCTGCCGAAATATAAATGCCATAGGATATAATGGGATTCATATTTCGGTGGAAGGGAAATCAGTCACCATTGTGACGGACTAACCAGTTCACCAAGAACTAAATCAGGCCCTACAGTGCCCTGAAGTGCAACACCAGCATAACAAAACTCCTGGTCCACAAATGTCCATGAAAGGGGCAAAAAAAGAGAACCCTGTAAGTACTCTGTGCGGTCTCCCACCAATGAGAAGACTTTCCCAGTGTGGATATTGCTTGGTATGTGCATATACATCTCATACAAATACAGTTGAACCTGTTCCTTAAATATTCTAGGGAACAAAAGTCATACTGATTGGAGTTCAACTAATGTAGTTTACCTCATTACCTGACCGTGTGGCCACAAGAATGCTGACATGACAAGCAGAGAAATATGATTGAGAATTATTGAACACTGCAGTTATTCGATGGTAACAAAACACTACTAGAATTACAAATCACGTTGTCACTGCAGGGCACTATGAAAACAACCTGAGGTGGACAGTAATAGAAAAAACTCCAGGAAGCATTCGTAAAGCCTTAGACCAAGAACAAAGATGGCTATATTGGCGTGACACCCAGAAGGGTGGTCTGGAGATGATATACCATGGAACCTGATTAACTCAATGTAATTAAATACATTGATGGCCTCATCATATTTGCAACAATATGTACAACATGCATAGATACACCGAAAATAGGGGATATCAACAATAGTGTGATATATGAACAATAAGATAAAAATCCAAATGTTGGCTCTCGAGATAAATTACAAGTAGGAGTTGGCTATCCCGTCCCGTACAGGGGGTTGCTATTGTGTAATAAATACATGATTACAAAAGTCTAAAGGAATGTCCATTGTGGGATGTACTAATGAACAGAGTAAAGGGAGTAAACTCTTACTACAACTCCCATGATGGATGGTGATCACGTGACTCGAATGAGGATGCGATCCCGCACCCAGTAACACAGGACGGGAAGGACATAGCGAGACAAACAATTAAAAACCAAGGCGAAACCTAGCAATGGTAGCCACAAGGACAGAGGAGTGGGTGATTAGTTATTGCAAGCAGCAATGTACTCTCGATGTGGGTAACAGGAGTTACCAAGGACACTCCACAACGGCAAGACACTGTATAGTGTAGCATGGATTAAATGCTATTTTCTCTACCCATGGCTATAGTTTAACTACAGGGGTGTTCTCGCCTGTTGGTTTGGGTTTGAGAAAATACCAGAGGGGTTAGAAAGAGCAGGTTCTGTGTTCTCAATATATCGGACATCATCATTATCCCCAACTGCAGTGTCTTCATACAGTGTAGTGTGACACGTGAATTACTTGCCTAATGTATGATTAATGTCTGTCTTAACATTAATGTATTCCTATGCATTCTGGTGTGTTTTGTGAATGCTGTGTCTACAGTTCATGTGGCTGATGTATGCACTGTAATGCCATCAAATAAACATTTTTTACCGTGATTGTTCGAACCCAGGCATTAATACATGTTCTTCACAAAAAACAAGTAGGTAGGCTTATTTTCAATCATTATTGTTTTATATGTGTGTTGTCCATTGTCTAAGACCTGGAGTATAGGGATAGGACAGAGATAAAGAAACCACAGTAAAAGGAAGAATTTGGTTAGATCCTGATGAATGCTGTGGACCCTTCTTTGCCTAACGCAAGGGTTTGAAACCTGATGACGAAAATCAGGACAAAGGGACGCTAATTCCTCTAGAAACACCCAGCATTCCGAATACTGAATCATACCAAAGGCACCCAAAAATTAAGGGATACTGAGATGACCTTTAGGTATTTTTATCTGTAACCACTCAGGCCCACTCTGGAAGAATATCCAAACTTCTACCAGGAATATGGTTGAGCCCATTCTGGTTTATAGGCTGGGACTCGATGATGAAGCATGACACATACAGGGTATGCAAAGGTCTAACAAAAAACCTTGTGGTTCTCTAACTTGGTGTCTTGAGTTTGTCCAGTCTGTGACCCGGTACTTAGGGTTATATGGTAATCTTCTGTGATTTGTCTGCCTCCCAATGGACAATAGGTACGAAACTTTGATTCATGTGAACAAGGTATTACTTGCCATTTGAGCAGTGATAAACACGGTAGGACTTTCTGAACTGAAGGGACAGAGGAGAAATGCTTTGCCAACGGAGTAAATGGGTTTCTGGGAAGAGGAAGATGGCGAGGTCAAGTAAGCTGAGTGTGAACACCATTTAGATTCAGACGCCAAAGAAGTTGCTCTGGAGGTTCAAGGTTTGAATCACAATAAAGCTAAGTGCTCGGGACCGCAAACCAAAATACCTTTAAAGTCCTCAAGAGAAAAGGCATCCACGCTACCAATAGAGATGCCCAAGTCAAAAGTTTTGAGCTAAAGGACCATATTACATGGACAAAAGTCCTCAGTCCTGAAAAAGTCTTCAGTGAAGGCGCTTGATATTCTTGTCCTCTTGCGTCCAAATGCAAGGTTACCTGGAAGGAGGTGCTGAAGGGCATCACCTCGACTTTCAAAGATGATGAAGCTCAAAATGGGAAACCTTGACGGAAAGTCCCACAAGGACAAAATTACCTCTGACATTATCGTGGTGAAAAGAAAGAAGGGCACTCAAGGCTCAAATTTAACTGCTTGTGAAAAAGAGGTTTTTCAAGGAATCCGTGGCTCAACAACACAAAGGTTCATAGCCCTAAGTTCCTAAGCCTCTAGGGGTCAAAAAGCAAAGGCAGCAGGAGAAGTGTCCTGAAAATAATGACACATCAATGGATGATGGACAGAAGATTAATTTGGGGGAGGTGCAGCACCAATTCACACAGACTGAAGCAGATGAGCTACACCTCATTATGTATGAGAATGAGTGACCTAGGGGAGGATATGAGGGAGACTCACAGGAGTCACTGGACAGCTATCCATCCAAACCATCCTCATCTGTTTGCTGTATCCATGTTCCATGGGGTAGTAAAGAAGGCAGTAGATGTTTGACTTTCAGATGGAGGTCAAGAGAAAGAACCAATGGTTTCTGCTAGAGACATAAAGCCCTGTGCATACAGAAAGGCTCAGTTCTTGCTGAAGTTCACTTACACCCTACAAAAGCGAAGTCAGTGGTACTCCAGGCCAGCAACATCTTAGGCAGTCACAACCAGAATAGAGAAAGTACAAGTCATCATCACAGGAGCTGAAATGCATTTAATCTTGTATAGTTCCAGTCTCGGTTATAGTGGCTAAAGCCAGGGCTATGTCACCAGCCTTAATGGGCCTGCCACCAGACAAATGCAGCAGAAAACTGGAGGCTGTGGAGGGGAAGGTCGCGTATTGGCGAACCCAAATGCCCCTCAGAATAGACAGTTATCAGCACTGGGAGGATATGAAGTAATGTATGTCTCACCTGCCTAAAAAGTATTAAAAGTGAGCCAAGTCAGTGATTGAAGAGGGAAAGAACATTGACAGTGCATGCTTGAAGATAACACAAGATTTGGCATATACAGCTAGCAGACAACTCTCCACTGGTACTGTTCTGTGCAGGCATGCCTTGATACATATCTCAGAGTTCAAGTTAACATTCATGTGAACATTCTAGGTATGCCACTTACAGGCAACCACCTTTTTGGCTAGAGGTTAACTAGTCCCTAGATAGTAAGAAGATGGCCATCAAAAGAGCTTAGGCAATGGGAGCCTTGCATACCGTCGGGGATTTTTCAAAAGGGGGGATATCACTGGCAAGTGCGTGAAGGGGAGACCACTGAACCCTGCTCAAGTTCAGCGACCAGCCACACACAGCCAATTGAAACAGGCCTACACAATGGCTGTTTCTGGTTCCAAAACAAGATCTAACTGTTCTTCCAGTTTTGAACCCTTGTTTTTTGAACAAATTAATCAAAACATAAAGGAAGTCATAAAGGAAGACTACTCACTGACTATAGATGTAAAGGACTCCTACTTCCACATCCTGATACACGTATCGCACAAGACATACCTTGAGTTTGTGATGATTGGGTTGGCGTAAAATCTACACCAAGAGTGTTTACCAAAAGCCTAGAAGTGGTGGCAACCGCCCTTAGAACCTTACCTGGCCTGACCCTACCTGGATGACTGGCTGGTAAAGACAAATTCTTTCAAACAATGTCAAACATTCAGAAAGTTGTGAACAAGATGGGGTTCATGTTGAATTTGAAAAGATCTCCAGTTCAGGAGATACAAAATATTGCATTCACTTGATTCCAAGCACAATATTATAGGTGAGACCTATTCTGATGGATACAACTACCTGTGGATTCCTCACCTAATGAATACTCCCATGGCGCCAGCATTCGACGGAAATCTTCTTCCTAGTCTCTGCACGTCGACGAGGACGTCACTCTAGCCCACGCGACGCCGTCTGACGTCATACAGGCAATAAGAGGTCCTCGACGACGTGCCGACGTCAGTTCCCTTTTTTCCGTGCATTCGAAACGGTTATCTTCGAGGGAGCAACTGTTAATTTCGTGGTTACAGTGTATTTTTTGCTGCGTAGTCCTTCGCTGCAGTAATAATGTCGCAGAGAAAGTCGGGTTTTAAGCCTTGTCGTGAGTGTGGGGGCAAGATGTCAGTTATAGATCCTCACTCCGACTGTCTTTGGTGTTTAAGCTCCGACCACGACGTCTCGACTTGCGATTCATGTCAGCACATGAATCCAAAGGCCCTCAAGGAACGTGAGGCGAAGTTGTTTATGGCGAAGTCGAAGAAAGAAAAACATCATAAGAAGTCTTCTTCGCCAAGGCATCGGCGTCATCGAGACTCCCGGCGCCGTAGAGAATCACGGCGCCATTAGAGCAAGGAGACTCGTTCCATGTCTTCGGATCGGCGCCGGAGGACTTGGGAGGTCAGTCCCACGGTCACGCCGCATCCATCGATGCCGTTGCCCTCTCCGGCGTCACCGACTTCACCTGGACAGGCGTCGGTGATTGAAGTGGTGCAGCCTCTGGTGTTGTCCCCGGCGTCGCAGACGTCGAGGCCGGCGTCGGGGTCGCCTTCGATACAGGCACCCCAGTATCTGGCTTTTCCCACCCCTGGAGCCGATAGTACCGCATTCCTAAATGCGATGTATACCATCTTCCAACAGATGGCTCCAGGGGGTGCTCCGGCTGGCCCTTTGGCCTTTTCATTGGGTGATGCTGCGCCTCTACGGCCGGCACCCTTTATGCCCTTTTGGGAACGTGGGCTCGGCGCCGGTGTCGGCGCCGGTGGCCGCTCCGGTGGCTTCGGAGGGATTGGCCCCGGAGATTTCCATCCCGTCGACGTCGGGATTTCGTCCTGTGACTCCGGTGGGTCCATCCGCTCCGAGTGCTCTTTCATCGGCGCCGAAGTTACCTGTGGCGCCGGACGCGGCGTCGGTGGCTTCTGAAGATCGGCGCCGATCTTCGGCTTCGGCGGAGGCATTGTCGACTCCGCGTATCGAGCAGAGGCTTCATTCGAGGAGACGTGCTCTCCGTTTATTAGAGGAGCAGGAGTACCAACGAGTCCTGGAAGAAGGAGAACTAGAGGACTCGGTTGATGGACTGCATGGTCTAGATACAGCCAGTGGGCTGGACACTTCCCCTGAGTGGGATCTTTCGTCTCCAGGGGAATACACGGAGGAGGCTGCTTCCTTTCACGCAGTGGTACGGAAGGCAGCTAGTTTTCTGGACCTGCCTTTGCCGGTGGCAGAGACAAAACAGAACCTTCTGACAGAGGTGCTTCATCCGGCCTCAGCTGCGGCAGAGCCTCTATTGCCCTTTAATGACGCTTTGCTGGATCCGGTGCTAGAGGTGTGGAAGAGACCAGTATCTTCCCCAGCGGTTCATAGAGCCGTAGCCAGGAGGTATCGAGCTGCACCAACTGACCCTGGCTTTCTTTCTAGGCACCCTACACCGGAGAGCTTGGTGGTGCAGGCCTCCTGTTCATCCAAATCAGCGCCTGGTTCTTTCCCGACGGTGCCTGGGGACAGAGACTCGAAGAAACTGGATGCGCAGTCCAAGAAAATCTTTTCGTCCTGCAGTCTGGCGTTGAAGGCCACCAACGCAACTTGTATCCTGGGGAGATATGTTCATGCTCTTATGGAGGACATTTCCTCATCATTTACGGAGCTTCCCCAGGGTCTTTTGGATGTTGTTTCAGATGCCCAGGCTGCTGCGACCCAGATTATTCAGGCTGGGCTGGATACAACCGACTCGGTGGCCAGAGCAATGGGCATGACTGTGGTGGCAAGGAGACAGGCCTGGCTCCGTAATTCGGGGTTTTCTGCAGATGTGCAGTCAACCCTATTGGATCTCCCTTTTGATGGGGACAAGCTGTTTGGCGCCAAGGCAGATTCGGCCTTGGAACATTTTAAGGAGAGCAGGGCCACAGCCAAATCGCTAGGACTCCAAGCTCCTTCTTCCTCTGCCTCTTCCAGGATTTTCAGGAGGTTTCGGGGATTTGGGCGTGGCTCTTCCTCCTCTTCCTTTCGGGGGAGATTCCAGCAACCTGCCTCTTCCCATCCCTATAGATCTTTTAGAGGGAAAGGGAGGGCCCGCACCAGAGGAGCCTCTCAGCAGCACTCTGCCTCTTCCTCGTCCTCTGGAGGGGTGCAGCAGGGAAAGCAGCCTTAGGCTTCCACCATTTCCCACTCACTCCTCTCCTGTAGGGGGAAGATTACAGCATTTTCTCCGCAAGTGGAAGACTATTACAACGGACACTTGGGTTCTCAGTATTGTGGGAAAAGGCTACACCCTTCCCTTTCGGTAGTTCCCGCCCCTCATCCCGCCCCGCCCATCTTATTGTTCAGAAGAACACCTCCTGTTGCTAGAACAGGAGGTACAAGTCCTCCTTTCAAAGGGCGCGGTAGAGTTGGTCCCAGAGCAGGAAAGGGGTCGAGGTTGTTACTCAAGGTATTTCCTGATTCCCAAGAAGGATGGTCGGTTGAGACCAATCCTGGACCTGAGGATCTTGAATTGGTTCCTCAAACAGGAAAAGTTCAAGATGCTGACCCTAGCTCAGGTGCTTTGGGCGTTGAACAAGGAAGATTGGATGGTGTCTGTCGACTTGCAGGATGCTTACTTTCATATCCCGATACTCAAGTCACACAGGAAGTATCTCCGGTTTATGGTGGGATCGCAGCACTATCAGTTTGCGGTCCTTCCGTTTGGTCTTACTTCAGCACCTCGAGTCTTCACGAAGGTGATGTCGGTGGTTGCGGCAGAGCTCAGAAGGAAGGGGATAGCAGTATTCCCTTACTTGGACGACTGGTTGATCAAAGCCAAGTCGCCGGAGCTTGTGTCGCATCATCTGCAGTCAACGACTCAGTTGTTGTTCGACCTGGGTTTTTCGGTGAACGAGCCCAAATCTCACCTGGAGCCCTCTCAACGCCTCCTGTTCATAGGGGCAGTACTGGATACAACATTGAGTCGAGCCTTTCCTCCGCCTCAGCGGATTCAAGATATTCAGGAATTGGTTCCAATGTTTCGAAATGGAGCGGTAGTTCCAGTCCTCAAGGTCCTTCGTCTGCTCGGTCTGTTTGCCTCCTGCATTCTGTTGGTCACGCATGCTCGCTGGCACATGAGGGCTCTTCAGTGGTGCCTCCGAAGGCAGTGGTCTCAACACAAAGGAGATCTAGAAGGTGCTGTCAAGATCTCCAGAGATGCTGCTGTGGACTTGAAGTGGTGGATTGCGAGCAACAATCTTTCACAAGGAAAGCCGTTCGCGCAGTCGCCACCAGTGGCCACGGTCATAACGGATGCTTCCACTCTAGGGTGGGGAGCTCATCTGGGGGATCTGGAGATCAAAGGCCTTTGGTCTCCAGAGGAGCAGATGTTTCATATCAATCTGTTAGAGTTACGGGCTGTACGTCTGGCTCTCAAGGCCTTCCTCCCTTCCCTTCGTGGTCAGTCGGTACAGGTCCTGACGGACAATACTACCACGATGTGGTACATAAACAAACAGGGAGGAGTAGGGTCGTACCTTCTCTGCAGAGAAGCTTTTCGACTATGGTCTTGGGCAAAGGACCATCAGATTTGCTTGGTAGCAAATCATCTGGCCGGGGTCTTGAATGTACGTGCGGACAGTCTCAGTCGCCAATTCTCGGCCGACCACGAGTGCCGTCTCCATCCAGATCAAGTCCGTTTAATCTTCCAGATGTGGGGGTTTCCTCGGATAGATCTGTTTGCCACTCGGGAGAACGCGCATTGTCCGTTATTCTGCAGCCTCCAGTATCCGATGCAGGGAGCGTTAGGGGACGCGTTTCAAATAACCTGGTGCGGCCAGTTGCTTTACGCGTTTCATCCCATACCCTTGATTCCTCGAGTATTGAGGAAGATTCGCCAAGACCGGGCGCTAGTCATCTTAATAGCTCCGGATTGGCCAAGGAGGGTGTGGTACTCCGACCTTCTCCAACTCTCAATGTGCCCTCCGCTCCGTCTCCCTTTCAGGGCAGACCTCCTCTCGCAGTCGCAGGGGCAGGTTTTACACCCCAAACTCCAGAGTCTGCACCTACATGCCTGGAGATTGAACAGGGCAACCTGAGTTCCTTCTCTCTCCCGCCTGATGTAGTGGATGTTATATTAGCGGCCAGGCGACACTCCACTAAATCTATCTACGCTAATAGGTGGTCTAAATTTGTTGGGTGGTGTGGAGAGAGGCAGATTGATCCCTTACATGCTCATCTATCGGACGTTTTGTCTTTTGCTCTCTCTCTAGCGCAGAAAGGTTGTGCAGTGGCTACCATTAAGGGTTATTTGTCGGCCTTGTCAGCCTTCATTTGTCTTCCAGACCAACCATCGTTATTTAAATGCCCTATTGTTATCAGATTCTTGAAAGGTCTTCTAAATAAATATCCTCCAAAACCATTCGTTATGCCGCAATGGGATTTGTCCTTGGTCCTGACTTTCCTTATGGGGTCCCCTTTTGAGCCTATGCATTCTTGCCCCTTAAGGTATTTGGTTATAAAAACAGTTTTCCTGGTAGCGATAACATCTGCAAGGAGAGTGAGTGAGTTGCAGGCCTTATCGGTAAAGCCCCCTTATACAACTTTTTATGGGGATAAGGTGGTGTTGAGGACCAAGGCTGCTTTCCTCCCGAAGGTTGTTTCACCCTTCCATTTGGCTCAGACAATTACTTTGTCCACGTTCTATCCTCCGCCTCATCCTTCTAAAGAGGAAGAAAGACTGCACCGTCTGGACCCAAAGAGGGCGTTGAGCTTCTTTATTGATAGAACAAAGGATTTCAGGCTGGAGGATCAGCTGTTCATCGGGTACGTGGGCAAGAGGAGAGGAAAGGCAGTCCACAAGAGAACACTCTCCAGGTGGGTGGTTCTTTGCATTAAAATCTGTTACTCTTTGGCAAAGAAGGACCCTCCTGAGGGCATTAGAGCTCATTCCACCAGAGCTAAGTCGGCCACTTCGGCCTTGGCCAGGGGTGTTCCTGTGGTTGACATCTGCAAGGCCGCAACTTGGTCGTCCCTTCACACTTTTGCGAAACATTACTGTTTGGACTCTGAGGTCAGAAGGGACGGCCATTTTGCACGGTCAGTGCTGCAGGATTTCTTGGTTTGACCATTTAGGCACCCGCCACCGGGCGTGGTACTGCTTTGGGACTCTATTCATTAGGTGAGGAATCCACAGGTAGTTGTATCCATCAGAAGAACGAGTTACTTACCTTCGGTAACGACTTTTCTGGTGGATACATTAGCTACCTGTGGATTCCTCACGGTCCCACCCGCCTCCCCGTTGCCTTTCTGGTCTTACCAAGTAATCCTTGAGTGCGCTCCTCTTGGTCTTCAAGGTTGCAATAGACGTTGTATATATGGATACGTGTGTATATTATCTGTATATATATATTATATATATATATATGTATATATATCTTTGTGTACATACATGATTTGCATATATTTGTTCGTTATATTAAATTTACAGATATTCATTGCAATATTGTGTATTTTACAAGGTCATGGGATGTTGCCTTGCTCTTTCATTGCATTGGGTGGTTGTTCTCATGCACGTAAAAAATGTTGGTACTGACGTCGGCACGTCGTCGAGGACCTCTTATTGCCTGTATGACGTCAGACGCCGTCGCGTGGGCTAGAGTGACGTCCTCGTCGACGTGCAGAGACTAGGAAGAAGATTTCCGTCGAATGCTGGCGCCATGGGAGTATTCATTAGTTGAGGAATCCACAGGTAGCTAATGTATCCACCAGAAAAGTCCTTACCGAAGGTAAGTAACTCGTTCTTCAGGAACGGTAGAGCAGCTAGAGGGTGCAGAGAGTGGGTAAATGGGAGGCTCTAGTGGCTATATCAGACAGTCATCAAGGAGTTAAAATGGAGGAACAGTAATATGATGAAGGGGAAGCCATTCAAGATACTTTAGCTGCAGGCCATCATAATACTAGAGGCACTACATGTGGACTGGGAGAGCATATGTGGGACAACTCAAGATAAAGGGGACTGTCATCCCTTCAGATGGTGACTAAACCAACCACATACATTTGTTGGAGCTGAAGATGAATCAATCTGGCATTCAAATGATTCTAGGATCAAATCAAGAGGCTTCACATCCTGTCAGACAACACAACCACAGTATGCTACCTGAACAAGTGGGGAGAGCAGTCTATTACCCACTGTTGTAGCTGGCACAAAGTATTTGCTGACGGGCTTTGTGAGAAATGTGTACCTGGTGGTGAATCACGTACCAGGAGTCGAAAATGTACAGAGAGCTGAGCTAAGCAGATGAATAAACAGCTCTCACGAATGATAACTGTGAGAAAGCGGATTGTTAGTTGAGCTGGATGGTAGTCCTGTAAGAGTTTCATTAATTTAAGACTGAGCTCAAACCCGGGTAGCTATGGCACATAGCAGACAGGCTTAGAAAATGTTTAAAACATTTAGAAGTACTAAAACAGTAGAAAAGCTGAAAATACAACACAATAAAAATTCCACTTAAGTTTATAAAAATAGAGATTTTTTTCCTTGAACAATGCAACATCAAAACAATAAAAATAAAAAAAATGGAAATTGGAGATATGAATTTTTAACATTTTATTGAAAATGGCGCCAAAAAGTGCAAATTGCCAGCCATGGGTAACAGGATGCAGTAGACCACGACAAGGGTAAGGTTTGAGGGTCCACGGTGATGGAGTGCGGGTTCGATATGAGAACAGATTAGTCCCAGTCAGAGTTACTTTCAGACTTGGAAATGTTTCAAGTAGAGTCCTCTGCAGGGTAAGGCTGAGGCTGGATCCGAAGACAGGCTCATTGTCAGTGGAAGAGAGGTCAGGGTGAAGCCGTCAATGAAGATGGGAAAAACTCTCCACAACAAAAGTCCAGAGTTCTCACTATTGATGTTGATTGGGTGCTGCTCAGCATCAGGATTTCTACCTTCCGACTTGGACTATTTTCTGTAAGTTGGATTCCCTAAGCGGGTCAATGCTACAGGCTGCATCCAGACAGGGTTCAACATCATTGCATGCTCGTCAGAGTTTGGCCTGCTCGGACAAGTTTGCTGCTGTCACCTCTATCAAGGATCCTGCATATGTTGTCTGTGGTGGCAATGAGTGCTCTTTCTGTACTATGGTTGGGCCTGAATCCACACTGTGTGGCATCGAGGAGCTGGCTGTTGCTGAGTTGGTCGGTGAGGTGTCAGTTGATTAGTTTCCGTAAGACCTTTTCTGGTATGGTAGGAGTGTGTCGTAGGACCCCCGTTGTAGTAACAAGACTGCTGGATGTTGGGCAGCAGCACCACCAAGTGTGGGGGACTGAGTCTGATTGCACACCGTGTGGCAGCTGTCAGCCTAACTCTTTTGGCTAGCTAGCAGCACCTCACCAGTACCAGAGGTAAAGATAATTTGTGGCAGCCTATCGCAAGGCACTCAGACTCCTCATGAAAGTCATGGTTGAACAGATTGCACCCCTTATACAAGTCTCATACACGCAAAGACAAACAGAAGCAGAATCTTGGTTCAGTAGGTTTAGTTGAAGTTACTGTGTTCCATGTAAAAAGGCATGAATTTTGATTCTGAGGATAATGTAATACAACACTATTACATCAGTGACCAGGAAAGTGAAACACAGGAAGAGTCCTACCATAATGTTACAAGAGTGTATGTAATATTCCTACCTACACCTCTAAGTTTCTACATCAGAGCAAATAACAGTGGTAACCCTAATCCGCCCATCTAGTCCCAAGAAGGAAACCCAATCCCCATACATGTGTTAGAGGTAAAGGAGAGGTCTGTTAGTCTGCTGGGAGTCCTCATGTTTGGATGAAGAGGAAGCATGAACTTTCAGCAGAAACTGCAACTACGTGCAGCATGAGATGGCAGGCTGGCTGGAATGTCCCCTCTGACATAGTTTGGGCAGCATGTTGTTTTGTAATAAGTCATGTTGTTCTGAGAACTGCTCTGATGTGATAATGTGTCTTTTCTGCATCAGGTAGACATTGCGCACTCTGTACTGGCAATGCCCGGTAGACTATCGTGTGCAGCCTTGGAGTGAGCACAGGATGACGTGTCAAGCAGAGAAATTAATAACAAAATTCTGCATAGATGGGCAGCAGATAAAAGTAATGAAACATCACCACTAAAAATGAAGCCTTAATAGAATAATAAGAGGAATATAATGACAAGTGCCTAGTTGAGAGGGTGCAGACTTCAGACCCAAGCTAAAATAATAATGCCTACATGTACGTTAAAATAACCTCAGGACAGGAGATGGGTCTGTAGTTGGAAAGCGTGGTCAGCGGATGGGTTCTTGAGCACAGGCATGATGGTGACATGTTTCCAGGTGTCCAGGAAAGTGTCTGAGTCAAGAGGCGTTGTGAATGGATGTTAGCGCTTCAGTGATTTGTAGGAGTCCTTTGGGAAAGCGTGGTGGGGATGTAGCCTCAGAGTGGATGGTCTTTGTGGTAGCAGAGGTTTTGACAGTGGTGATGGCAGGCAACCCAGGGTCGGGGTTCGTTTATTGGCTATGATGGGAAGTTGAGTTGTAATGGTGACGGGGTCCGGTTGAGGGTCGAAGTTGCTGTATTTGAAGGTGATTTTGTTACAGAAGAACCTTTGTGGATGGTAAAGGCTTTTTTTTTGTTGCTACTGTCAGTGCTGGTGTCAATGTGATCTGCAAGAGCTGTGTGCTTTGTGTTCCATATCAGCTTATGGTAGCGTCTTAGGGTTGGTTTGAAAATGTATTGATCTGCAGTGTGTTCACTTTTGTGCTCCAGATGCTTGCAGTGGTATTTCAGCAGCCTGATCTCCTATTTGTACCAGCTGGCCAGTGGTTGGGCTCTTACCTTTGGGTAGCTCATGAGTGAAGCCAAGGTGTTGGCACATGCGATGATTCAGTTGTTGAGGCTTTTGATGGTTTTAAGCAAGCTGCTGGTATGCTCAGGCTGAATCTTGAAGAGGGTGGAAGCCCACTCCTCTTCTGAGATGCTTTTCCTGCTCTGACAGATGGTTCCTGTGGTGACAGGTCTGTGATGTTGCAGAATTGCTCAACTGAAACCGTACGAGGGCATGGTCTGTCCATGTCATAGTAGCTGGTTTGTCAACTGTGAAGTTGCTGACTGAGGCGAAAATCGGGCCCAATAGGTGTCCTGTAGTGTGGGTGAATTCGGTAACATGCTAGATGAGGCCAAGGTTTGCATGGTTTTTAAGAAGGGCCATAGAGTTTGTCAGTGCAGTCTTCCAGGTGAAAGCTTAGGTCTCTCAGAAGGATGACTGTGCTGGTTTTGATGATGAGTGGTGCGGCAAAGTCCAGAATTTGGCTGTGATGTGTCTCTTGAACATGAAGTGTTCCATGCAGCTGATGGGGGTGGAGGGGTCTGTAAGTGGTCCAGCTGATGATATTTTTTATTATAATGGCAAAACCACATCCGGCATGTGCTGTTGGTCTTGCCAAGTAATTTTGTATCCAACGGGGATGGTGATAGCCATGTCTGGCGCTATGCTTGGGTTTAGCCATGTCTTTGTGACAAAAGCATGCCCGGAGTGTGGTCATGCAGTAGGTACCATATGTCCTCGGCATGTTTGGTGAGCGAGCAGGTGTTGAGGAGCATGCATCTGATTGTGGCATGTTGTTTTGGTGTTTGGTCTCTGTGATCGAGTGGGGCCCTGGGTGGTGTTGATGTGTGAGTGGTGGGTATAGGGTGTGGGAGAGTGCTTGAGAACTTGCAGTAGCTGCAAGTGAATACTCATTCTGTGATGTGGTATGGCAGCAGTGCAGCCAGCAGCAGCTGGGGTTAAGGGCGGGCATTGAGGAATGTAGTGGTGTAGTGGTGAGTAGGGTGAGAATAGTGATCCCGGCACTGGGTGTGGTACAGGCGGAGTCAGGCTTGCCTTTGCGTGTCTCCATTGTGTGTCCGCACTGCAACCGCCATTAAATAGGTCCTGGGAGGAGGGAGAAGCACAAGGTATGGTGGGCAGGAAACCAGTGATATCACTTCCTGTGCAGATGGATGATTATTGGCTGCATATAATATTATTCTGGCTGAGGATGGTTGGCCCCCATCCTTTGTAATGGATACTTACACCTTTGGGGAAGAGGTAATACTTGAAACATTTTCCTCCTCAGTGCTTGACGATCTTGGGGGGAAAATATGTTCAGGAATGGGCTTGAAACACTCCCCTTATGTAGTGAGCCACAGGTACCTGGTCAATATCCATTAAAGCTCGAGACAGAGCGTAATATTAAAGCCATCTTCAATTAATTACAGTATCAAGATGTGATTGTGCCTTGCCACTCAGTCACGATCACTCTTCATTTTCTGGGGTTCAATTCAAATATATAGAAATTTGAACTCACGTACGCACATGTAGTGCAAAAGACTCGTAGAACTGAACTGATAATGAACAAAGGAAAAAGTTAAAAAAATAAAATAAAAACTACTTTGGGCATTGCTAATGGTTTCTTTAGCCAAAATACAGCACCAAAATCACAATATTCAACCGTCTTTACATTTGGTGGCATTCAAAATGGTTGTGTTAGACTCCCACACGATTAGAAAAATAGTTATAGGGCTTATGTGCAGCAATAAAAATGGAGATCGTACAAGATGATCCTAAGCTGCTGTTGTACATCAACGTGGTCTGTATTTGTGATGATAATTTAAATGAGTGTGAACAGAATAGTTGCAATTTCAGCTTGCTACAGATATAAAGCAAATTTCTGCAAGTCAAAGATTGCACTCCTTAGCATGATGTTCCATATAGCAAAGACAAAGAATTAGCACCCGATTTCATGCAAAATATGCATCATTTCCACCCCCAAATACACTGGGAAAATTACAATCTCTTATAGCGTAGTTCAATTTTGGAAGAGCATACTTGCCGTACTAGGGTAAAGGAATGAAGGCTTTATATGACTTAATGACAATCGCCTTTTCCAAAAGGAAGTGGACAGACGCAAGTACAGCTATTCTACATGAACTGCCAGCATGCATGTTAAAGACAAAAGATCTCCAGACTTGGAACAACAATAGTAATCTTGTACTTAGGGTTTCAGCTAGCACTTGGGTTATACTTATGTAGTTTATAAGTATGCAAAACTCAACCTCCACAGCATACAAACTATGCTTGTATTTACCTTTAGAGGAACAAGCCACTTCAAGTGAGAAAATTCACAAAGCTATGCAGACTGCCATTTTGAAGGAGCATCCTGTGGCAGAGGGCATAGGTGAGCATCCCTGATGGAGATGTATTGCATCTGCCTTTGGTGCAACAGTCATCAATGCAGAATTTTAGCAATATACAATTTGAGCCCATGCACAGAACATAGGAATTCCTACAATGTCAACAGGCTATACCACACACTTATTATTTGCTACCAGTTCATAAGTAGAAGTTCTTCACAGATGACAGTACAATCTGTGGCTGCAATTAACGCATTTATGCTGAAGTGCAGGGAGTCTTTCAAGATCGTGACTTCTGTGCACTACAAACACACTGAAACATTAGGTGACTCGCCTACACAAAATGCTGAAGTTCATGTCCTCATCCTAGCCCTTCAGAAGGCCGATCTGTAGCTCATACTCTCCTTTTGGCTTGTTCTGCATTCTGTGTGCAATGTAGACCTACCCCATTTGAGCTTGAATGGATTCAGAGATTGGGGAAAGCTGACTGTCTTACTGGCCAAGCTACTCTTGGTCTATGTGCAGCACACAATGGCCCACACAATTAAAATAATTTGTGCTCCAGGAAACTGTTCAGCTTATTTGGCTCCAAAAACAACAGTACAAATCTGTAAGAATGCTGCTGTAAATCTCAACCCAAGATCGAGGCAGATATTTGGTGGAAATACATGTAACAATGAAAGAGGAAAAGCCTCCTGAAGGTTCTCTTCGAAATAATGCTTCAACCCCACCAAGTGTAATGTTCCTATGGTTTTTATAGCAGGGATAGGCTTAGTCCTAATGAGAAAGTTAGGTTGGTTCTTACTGAAGCATCTCAATGAGTGTTAACATCTGCTGCGCTACAATATCAGTTCCAAAGCAAAAATATTGGTGGTGATATTCACAGAAAAACGCCAAAAAGTTAGTAAGACCAAAAGCTCCTACTGTTAAAATATCCAGAAAAAAATCATTTGGTGTCATGTACATCAACCATGTTTGCTCATTTCCAATACATATTATTTGTAGTTGATTTGTGCTTTAGATTTCTATGGGTTTGGCCACAAAAGACTGTCACTCCTTGAGAAGCCATAAGACTTCTAGTGCCTTTTAGCAATAGGAGCAGTGTCTACCTTCCATTCAGACAATGACCGATCTTTGCCACAAAAAGTGTTTGCCTATTCTATGTCTTCCGTGGGAGTACGTCTGCTATGCTTGCACCTTTGCGTTCTGGAATGGAACAGAATCATTAATCAAGCCAGCAGTATGCTTAAACAAGTCTTAAATACTAAGGTATAGGATGCAGGATTCTCGAGGTAACGTAACCTACATCTTGCTCAACAAGCACTCAGTTTGTCTTGGGGTGTACTGAAGGCTGCATGCTATACAAAATAGTTTTGGGAGGATGCACGTGCATGCCTGATATAGGGCTTCCTGAATGGCGGAGTCACAGACTGATTTGTCTGTTCATATCTCACATATACCTCTATTGCATAGCATCAAAGATGTGAGTGAGAAACTCACAAGCAAGAAGTGTTTTTGCCAATGAGATAAAGTTAGTGTCAATGGGCAGCTCCCAAAAGTCGGAAAAAAGTCGGAAAACTAGTCCAAGAATCGATCTCTGACAAAGTGCTACTTGGACAGTCCTACTGATCACCTGTGTCAGTTCCTGAGGTAGAAGACACTCACACTTTTATCCTGCCACAGCAGTCTGGTGCAAAGAAGAAAAGGAACGTGTTGAGCGACCACATAAGAAACATTATATTGACAGTTCTGTTCAGCAGCCCAATGCCTTTGGCAACTTATTGCAGCTTACCTCTGTTTTCTAATTGCCCCAAGAGGAGATCAGCCAAGTTGAAGTCATTGGTGCCATTCCAGATATTGCTTAGTCTCTAGCTTACTACCATCTTCAAATATTGAACCAGATATGGCACAAGAAATCTTTTCAACAAGTAGACATGCTGCAACATCAACTACCATATAACTACACATGTACCACTGTCACTAAAAAGAATACACTTGAACTACAGAGACTATTTCTTCACAATATATTGTATTGTGAGGACAAGAGCCTAGTCCAAGCAAGAGTTGTTTTTATTTCTCTGCCAGAGATGCTGACGTCTGAAATCAGTCAACAGGTATGTTTGCCCACCATTTTCCCTCCTCTGGATCTTTCCTGCAACTTCATCATTCCTTTTGTGGATTACAAAGTTGATTTTTGTTTTGAAGGTGGTGCATGTGCAGTATCCTTTTGAAAAGTCATATCTCCTCTGATGCAAGATCTACAACCCGATTATTTCTCACCTAGAACTAAGGGCCAGATGTACCAAACAGTTTTGCCCATTCTGTGTCTATGGGAAAATGAGTTCGTACATATGGCCCTAAGAGATTACTATACTGTTAACATCACTGCATATCATTTGCCTGATGGCAATCTTTGGGAAAGAGGGCCATATTAAATGTTAGGTCCTACTGAAGTAATTCAAATAACATGTTTTGAGAATTTCATTTGATTATGTTGTCAATGCAGTTTCTTTTGTAAAGCTCATGGGATGTTCAAGCAGTTGTTTTCATAATTATGGTCCTCATAAAATTCATTGATCAACTGGCCAATGTGAAATACATAGTTTTACACAGGTGAAATGCTCTGAGGCTACTCCAGTTAACAGCCTTTAGGCATTTAAAAAGTGTTTTACCTATTTCAGTATTGATAGCCGATCTGATTATTCATTAGTTTATTAATGTTTATGGGACCCTGGTGGATTGAAACTTTTTTAATGATCAGACAAAAACATTTATTCTGCAGAATTCCTTGAATCTGTCCTAGAACAGCGTTATACGTATTGTCAAGAAATTATTCAAGAAGAGTGCTTGGAGCACAAAGTCCTGGCAAACCGAGGAAAATAATCCTTATTTTCTGCATTTTTGTATCCCAAAGCATTCACATTCTCAGTTAAACTGTTTGGTAACAACTGTTCGGGTTTTCGTCACCAACAGATTTAAAGGTGCCTCCTGACTTTTAAAGCCAATTCTGCAGTTTAAAAAAAATTGGAAATGGAAAAGAAATATTTCTAGTGATGACGTGAATGGCATGATTCAAAATGGTACTTTTAATATGACACTGTATGACTTGAATGGAATAGCCTTGTGGCTGCTGATGCCAGTGTTTGCATGCGCAGATTCTTGTCTAGTCTGCTGGCCCTTTAAAAAATAGAGCATCTCCTAGATATTCTTATTATTCCCCTGCTACAGGAGCTACATATAGTGTAGGAAAACTGTGCCAGTAGCAGCTGTCACAAGAGAGACGATTCTTACTGTCCTCTGACAGTGTGAGCCTCGCTCCTCCACTCAGCGCCACCGTTCTGCTGCTGCCTTCAATCCTTTTGAGCCCTTGTTTGAGGCCCTCCTCCACCCGCAGGTCCACCTGGGCCTCATCCCTGGTGGTCCAGTTTTAAGTGACCAGCTCGTAAGTATTGTGTTGCTTGACCCTTTTTCCTGCCTGGTTCTCCCTGCTGTTTTCCTCCTTCCGGTCTCTCTCTCATTCCTGCCAACTCTGCTCTGTGGCCATAGTTTTTTGCTCCTTTTGCCGCTCCTCTGCCTTGTTGCCCCCAGCGCTCTAGTGTTTCCCCTGCTGCTGCTGCCATGCCCCCTCCCAGCACTGCATCTCCCGCCTCAGCTACACCTCTCACCTCCCTCCCCTTCTTAATGGCAGTCGCTGCGTGGCCGCGCAGCAGATGTGTGCAGAGGTCGCACCGTTGGTGCACCAAAGGCCAGGCACCATGCCTGGACCACGCCCAGCACTAGGAACCTTGGTTCTCCGATAAGCCATTCCCCGGCCACCTCCAATACGCCGCCAAGACCCTCCACCGGTTGAACACCAGAGGTCTCAGTGCCTGCTTCACCGCATCTCCTAAGGACACCCACAAACCATTCTCCTGGCGGAACTGTAACCACAGCTTCAGCCACAACAAACAACTGGAGCACCTCAAACCTGAAACCACCAATGCCCGCCACAACCTCATCAACTGCCTCCTTCTGAACATACGCTCCCTCCATACGCACACTACCGAGCTTTGGGACCTGATCAACTCTGCCTGTCCAGACATTGCATTCCTAACCAAGACCTGGACCAATGCCACCTTTGGACCAGATATCGCTGTTGCAACCCCAGATGGCAACAATATCCTACGAAAGGACTGGCCCGTCTGTCTGGGTGAAGGACCGGCCATCGTACACAAGTCGTCACTTCACATCATAGTCAACACGGAGGAACACTGCACCACAATGGAACACCTACACTTCCTAATCCACGCTGTTCACAACCCCTCCTTCTGCGGCACCCTGTTCTACAGACCGTCCGGCCCCCGTCCAGCAATCATTGATGCCATTGTAGACATCGCTGCCCCTCACGTCCACTGACTACCTCCTCCTGGGCAACCTGAATTTCCACCTCGAGGACTGCAACGACTGAAACACCACATCTCTACTCGACAACCTCGCCACCCTAGGCCTCAGACAACTTATCACTATGCCCACGTGGCAGGACACACACTTGACCCAATTTTCACCATAAGTCACCAAGATCACCGTCAAGAAACCTTCCACCCCGGACTGGACCAACCATCACTGCTTACACCTCACCCAACAGCCGCCTTCTCGGCCCCAGGGCCCCCCAGAGGAAATGTAACGAGATCACCAACAAGCAACTCGGGCCATTTTGCAAACAGAAAAGGGCTTCGTACATCTGGCCCTACATTACTGATTCTGTTGCAAGACTGCTGTGTATTGTACTATGCTGCAAATTTGTGTTGTAAGTATTACCTTTATGTTCCTTACCATAATTTTTGTATCTGAAGTTAACTTTTTCATATAGTCGCCACTAAAATGTGGCTTTATCATATCAATAAATCCTTTGACAATAGCAGTGTAGATTTCTTGTGTGCATGCTTCAGGGTAGCTGTTCCAGTAGCCCACATCTAAAATGTGATTCTGCCAAAACTGATTGCCACCAGATAAGCGTTATCTCCTGTAAGTGTTAAAATTGTGTGGGTCCCAGCCTGTGTGTTTCTTCTTCTTCCTAAGCTTATGCCTTGAATCAAACTTGTGCTTATCTAAGGGTGAAGAAGAATCTACTGGGCCATACTAACAGGGGAACCGGTAAACCCCTGTGTTTGTTGTGCCAAGCATGCCCACCGTATTTCAAGTGCTAGGTTTAGCACAATTATCCCTAGGTTGGTTAGGGAGTTTTTTCCCCCAAGCAATGATTCTCTAGCTTCTCCCATTGGTGCTATGCAGCTCCAATAATGGTGTCATCAAAGTATGTGAGGCACTGACGTCGGTTGCTGTTTTTCAGTGCATCATCTGGTCTGGAGCTGTGTCAGTGTCTCACCCGCAAATTCCTCAGTTTTCGGCAGGGCATCAGGTGCTTATCCTTGCAGATAATGCTGCAAGAAGCTGCCGCTTCCAGAACCTCACGACAACTGTTTGTGTTTTCTAGGGTCAGGGTATCCCATGGTCTGTGATTCTTGTGCCTCCATGCACCCAAAGGCCATCAGAAAGCAGGAGACCAAGTTATTTATGGCTATGGGCCTCAGGGGCACTCCCAAGCAGACTCTCTTTCCCAAATGTAAGTCACCATCCAGGGAACATTCTTTTAAGAGATATTACCACAAAAAAACCTGAAAAAGTATCACAAGAAGACGAAGGCTCATTTGATCTCGAGAAAGCATTCCCTGGACCATTCAGAGTCTAAGTGCTGTACCCTGATGCCGGACTCGTCCTCCATGCTGGGTGACCACCCTGGTGCCTAAACGGTGAGACCTGAATTTCCCAGTCCTTTATTCGATCTATGTAGTTCAAGGGCCTTCTTGCTAGCAATTGTGGATCAGTTCTGGATGGCCCTATAACTCTCTAGCTACTCCTCAAGGGATGGTTGTATCCAGTTCGTGTGAGCTTGGTGACAGTAGCTTCTCTGACCCCAAAGCTGGTTCTTTGCAGGTTTCTATCTTGGCCCCTATGATGAATTTGAAACTGGCTAGGTTTTCATGCCACATTTGCTCAGGCAGTTCTTCATGGCAGATCTAGAAACAGAAGACAATGCCAACCGGGGACCTAATTCTGCACCGCCCAATGAGCAGACAGGGGAAAAGTATCACCTGCATGGCAAAAGAGAAGGTAAATGCTCATTTTTTACAATGAACCCTATTGTGAATACCACCCCAGGGCCCAAACGTTTGCTTGCTTGGAGGAAATGTTCAGTTCAGAACTTTGGAGGAGGTTCTATGTTCTGTGACAGTTTTCGGAAGGTGGTGGAAGCTTGGTATTGATTCTACCTTCTATGGAAGTAAAATTATGAAGGAAATCTTGCAGCTTTCCATGTCAAAAGTGGGGCCCTTCCTTCTGTTTCCTGAGTTCTTCAGGGTTGCTTGGAAAAACCTCTTTTGGAGCCTGGCAATGTAGAAATAGATTGCCAGATGCCATAGACCTGCTTCAGCTGACCCACCGTTTGTCTTTCCTTTTGTCACCAGAGAGTATGGTTGTTCCATCAGTCATCCGAGCAGAATCCAATGCCTTTCTTACATTTCCCCTGGATGGGGAGTTCAAGAAACATAACGCCTTGGGTCACAAAACCTTTGCAGTCTGGCATTCGACACACCTAATGCACCTGTCTTTCACGCCTAAATGTCCATTCCATTAGGGAACTGGTGAAAGTAACAGTTACTAACCTGCCAGACCATATGGAAAAGCTGTTCTTTGACTTGGTGCGTGATGACCTGGATGCCTAAAAACAGATCTTAAACTATGGCCTAAACTTTGTGGACATAATTGCGTGTTCTGTTGGTACGGTTGTCACTCTGTGTCTGCATGGATGGATGCATTTCACTGAATTTTCCAGAGATGTCCAAGTTGCACTCCGGGGCATGCCCTATTTGGTGAACGGTGACAGACAGCGAAGGCAGAATAGTCTATGGAGAGATTCAGGAACAGCAAGGCTATGGTTCACGCCCTGGGCCGGATCTCCTGCACAGCAATTCTGCCAACAGTCTTGGAATGTCTATGGTTATTCTGGCGCCATGAAGTCTCAGTAAAGGCAGCTGTCTCAGCCCTTAAAAACTCCACAACACTTATATCACTCCTTTAAGGTCAGGGCTAGATCTGGGGGGCATGGCCAACCGCAGCAGGAGCATGTTCAGTCCGCTCCACCCTCTTTAGGCTCTGCCCCTTTCAAAACCCTCTGACTCCCCCCCTCTATGACATCACCATCTGGTTGGAGAGAGAGGCTCTCATTTTCCCACCTTTTGGGAGAAAATCATGGAAGACAACTGAGTCATCCAGAGGATCTATTGGTGCAGCCTTCCTCTCCAATCTTCCCCTTCAGACCACATCCTTTCCTTAAGGGCATGCTTGCCTCCTCATGCCTCAGTGTCGAAGGCACGATTCTTGCTTGCTGGCAAGGAGGCAGAGGAATTTGCCCAGTAGAAACTGACCTGGGAGACACCCTCGATGTGAGAGCATATAATCTGCTGCTTCTCACTGGAGTACCACAAGTGGGAGATACAGCGGGGTGGCAGAGGTAATCTTCTCCAAACTGGGCTTCCCCTTGTAGAATTCTTCACCATAGCCACGTACAACAAGGGTTCTCAGTTTTCTCTGAATGGTTCCATGGAGGATTCCTTCAGGTTCAGCTTGTCTCAGGCCTGCATTATCCATTCCTTACAATCCCACTGTTGTCAAAAATACTGCAGACGGTACTTAAGGTTTGTGCACAGATAATTCTCAGGCTAGGCAAGGAAGGTCTGATACACCAATCCTTTGGCTCTCATCACTCGCCCACCCCTTGCTTTCCAACACAGAGAGGGCCTGCAACAATAGCAGCATGTTTGGGTCCTCCATTTCAATCCCCAAATGCTGAGTCTGCACACAGAGAGTGGGCATTGTGAAATGAAGTCACAGATTACTTGGTGGCCAGGAAGCCTGCTGTCAAATCCATCTACATAGGTCACTAAGTTCCTTCAGTTGTGCGAGCTCAGAGGCATAAACGCCTTTAAATGTCACTTTTCCATCATCTCATGATTTGTGCTGTCCCTTGCTTAGCAGGGCCTGACAGTGGCTACAGTAAAGGGCTATTTGGAG
Organism: Pleurodeles waltl; assembly: GCF_031143425.1. Lineage (NCBI taxonomy): Eukaryota > Metazoa > Chordata > Amphibia > Caudata > Salamandridae > Pleurodeles > Pleurodeles waltl. Next base: position 830,209,399 of record NC_090445.1, on the reverse strand, counting down.
GCCTTGTCTGTTTACTTGTGACTGCCTGATAAATTTTCTCCTGTTTAGACAACCACTAATGGTGTGGTTTCTAAAAGGGTTGATTTACTTTCCTCCTATTCCATTTAGTGATCCTCAGTAGGATTTGAGTCTTGTTTACTTTTTTTGTGGTATCTTCATTCCAGCTAATCCACAGTTGCCTGGTTCGACTTTTCCCTCTAAAAACAGTTCTTTTGGTAGCAATTAATTCTGTTGCAAGGATCAGAGAACTTCAGGTCTTCTTGATTTGTTCATTTCTCAAAGTTTTCTAATTGGACTGTTTGGGTACGAGGGATGAGCAGATACAAAGGACCAATGTGCTTTCTGCATTCCATATGGCCCAGACAATTACGCATCTATCTTTCTTAACTCCTTTACATCCAACCAAGGAGGAGGAGGAGGAGGAATGTCTGTATAGGCTGTCTCCCAGGTGTTCTGTGTTGTATTACATTGCCCACACATAAGAGCACAGAGGCGAAGACTGGCATTTTTGTGGGTTTCACTGGATCTAAAAAGGGAAGACCATTGCTTAACACACTATTTCTCGTTGGATTTATCCTTTGTATCACAGCAGCTATGCCCTGGCCAAGAACGGCCCTCTAGAGAGCGTTCATTCTCATACCACCAGGCTATCAGTGCTTCCATGGCTTTTTTTCCCCAAATGGGCATCTTTGCATACTTTTGTAAAGCACTATTGCCTCCCGTCTGAAGCGCACAGTGACGGATACTTTGTCCATGCTGTGTTGCATGAATTCCTTGGTTATCCGGAACTAGTCTGTCCCACCTTCCAGAGAGGTAGTGCTATGGGACTTCTTCATAAAGCAAGGAATCTACACAAATATATATATGCATCACAGTAAAATGTTACTGACCTTAGACAGTGATATTTCTGGTGGATTCATAATCTTCCTGTAGATTCCTCATTGTCATCCTTCCTTCCCCAAGTGCTGTGACTAATAAAATCCCAAAGTATGCAAACGTTTTATGTGCTAGTTTTGTCACTGGTGGCACTGGACAGCTTTTGCTGGGGAGACGTTTTCTGGACCAGTCTAAAGCCTGGAAGGACTCCAAAGGTGCAGAATCTATGGGGCGATTATGTATCCATTAGAAATATTGTTACTGAAGGTAAGCATCTTTTTCTTCACTGGTCAACTACCGTTGCCCATGAACAGGGTGGTGAACTGTCTCAATTTCTGTGGGTTTGTCCCGCAACTGAGGTGTGCCACAGTGAGTTATTGTGGAACACCAAAGAACTACCACGAAAGGCAAATTAATCTGCTCATACTGGCTCGTTACTAGGGATTGTGAGAAAATCCCTGTTTGTGTTTTCATGAATTACGTCTATGTGCAGGTTAACCCTCTGGGCATCTCCAAACTCCTGGTGAGATTCAGTTATTATATACAGTATGGCTGTAGTTTGGAACCAATATCGTTTATGTACCAATGGTGACCCTTAAATCAAAATTAGACTGTCCAAGTCATGTTCTCAATATGTGCCAACTCACTACCTCTTCTCCAGTATGGCATGGTTTGCCTCCCCTAAGCTAAAGAATTAACACCTACTGCGCCAACACAAGCATTTTGCTGTTGGTGTCCCCATATGCCAAGAATTACTTTCAGTGTGCAAGAACTGCATTTTGCCACCTGTGTCAACCCTCATGCCAACGAGTACCTCCAGTATACCAGAACCATCGTATTGCCATGGGTGCCACTGGAAGCTAAAAATTACCGTGAGTATGTCATGGCCAGCGGCAGACTCCCAAGCATAACGTACATTCGCACACTCACTTACTCGCCCCGTCACTCAAGCTCTCTAATCTACTCTTCACTCACACTTGTTTCCCCGCACTCTAACTCATACTTCCTCACTTACTCATTATCACTCACACTCACTTGCAGACATGCACACTTGCTCATTCAATGATTGTCACATATACAGTCTCATTTCTGTAGTCACACTCGGTGCGTCACTTAGATTCACTCTTCTCACACTCGCACACTGATTCTTGCTCACCTCACTCACACACAGACTCACAAATACTCTCACTACTTCATTCACTTGCTCACAGACACACACATGCATAGAGAAGCAACACTGGAACCTATGTATTTATATTTTTCAACACTTATCGCACTTCCTTTCCTGGCATCTCCTGAGTGGCAGGGCAGGAATCCAGCACTGGACATAGGAACCAACACGTCATATGTAGTGTAGAGCCCCATATGCAGCTCTCTTGTTCGCCAGGTAGGTTCAACCTTTACAAATACCAAAACCAACATATGTGCTCCTGAAATCTCAACTGCCAATGAGGAGCCAGCATAGCAGCGACTGGATTACTATGCCCACCTCAAGCCATCGTCCAGTTTCTAGTAGGGCTGGAGCACAACTGTATCACAATCCGGGACAGGATTTGGCATACTGCCCCTGCTGCTCTGTTTGGATCCTCGTTGGCCTCAATTATGCATTGATTAGCAGTCTGATAGCCACATTTGAGCAGATATACTAACAACTCGGATACTGTATAACGCGGGATTCACACTCGATAAACTCAATGACCGTGTAAAGGATCTCCTTTTAGAAAGACCAGCCACCTGATTTAGAGGAAGGTCTTATGGAGTAACACCTCCAGTATGCGTTCAGAAGCCCATAGCCACCCTCACCAGTAGGACCATCATGAATTCCCCGTTTTGACAGAGTGTTGTGGGCGTTTCTGGGTCATTCAGTGTGACATAAAACATTCAAATTGCTATTTATGGCTCCTTTGACTTTGATCAAAGATGCTGGTCTCTACATTGAACATCATAAATAGAGTTGCAAGAAGATAGTATGATGGAGCTGAGGGGTGGGGGAAACAAATGAAACAAGAATATGAGAGGAAGAAAGGTAGAGATGGATTGATGGATGTAGAGGAGGATGGAGGAAAGGTGGGAGAGCATGGACGTAATTTAGAGGTCGCAGTTGCGATCCCTGGCTTGCCCCCCTGTGACCACTAACACTGCCTTTGCGACCCCTGTCCTCAGAGGTGGCAAAGTCAGTGGCAGCTCATATTTTTTAAAAACATGCTTTTAAATGCTGGTGTGTGCATGCTTGCAGGTGTGTGTGTGTTTACGTGAGAGTGTGTGCGTAGTTGTGAGTGTGTCGGTGTGTAAGCACATGTGTGAGAGTGAAATTTAAGGACAAAGGGAGCGTGATGGGGGGGGGGGCTATGTCACTTCCACTGCCCCAGGCATTTTGGTGAATTGATATTAATGTCGGGGGGAGAAGGATGGGTGGAGACTGAATTGAGGAAAGTAAGGCTGGATAGGAAGAGGTGTGTAAAAAATATCATTTTGCCACATTGTTTTTAGAATTCACTCGGGGGCAGCAACTCCATGCATGAGTTCAGGCTGGTTATCATTACTTGCTTGGTCAGTGGGAAGCAGTAGTGTCGTCAGGATGGTGCATACACCAGCCCCTGCTCCAGATGCATTCCCCCTGGCCCCCTTGTGCCACATCACCATATTTATTAGGAAAAGCGAGAACACCTGAAAGAAAAAACAGAAAATCGGATATAATCAGTTTAGCTAAACCTACAGGAGGTGGCAGAGCAGTAGGTGAAGCAACTGAGAGAAAACTCAAGATGGAGACGGTTGCAAATAAAAAGAAAAATGAATAGAAAGAAATTGCAAGAGTAATGACAGAAAAGAGAAAAAAGAAGAAACGTGCAAAATGAAGAATATATACATGAATAATTAGGACAACAAATACAAAGTGACAGTCACCACTGTAGTTATAGTTGAGGTGAATGCAGCATATTTACAAGCGCCTCCTTGCACCACATTAGCGTAATTTTTTTAATGCTACTGTGGCACTAAGGAGGCATTTTTGTTGCACCATATTTACAAAGTGGTGCAATGCAAGCATTGTGCTACTTTGTAACCCCTTGTGCCACATTATGCCTGTGCCAGGCATAATGTATGCAAGGGGAGCATTTCCCCATTAGGAGGCCCAGAAAAATGACGCAGTGAAATCTACAAGATTTTACTGCACCATTTTTAGCGTCATTTTCAACACATGCCTTAGGCAGACATTAAAGTGACACTCCCATATTATTCAAAGGTCCTCTCTTGACTTTGGTGAATTACCTCTATAACTTTTGGCGCTAATCCCCCAAAGTGCCACAATAGCGTAATTTTTCACCCTATTGGCCTAACGTGTGCAATGGTGTGCCATATTGTAAATACAGTGCACACATGGTGTTGTTAAAGGGGTGCGATGGGACGCAAGAATAGTGGCACATCATCTATGTGGCACCACTTTCTTGTAAATATGCACAAAGCTTCCTAGGAAGAGCATTTTTTTGTTTTGTCAATAACTGGTGTCTTTTTACAAATCTTCATGACGTTTCCCTCCCCCCCCCCAAAAAAAAAATCTACCACAGCTATTTCCTGTAAAGTTTCACGCTGATCTGTTCAGGTGGGCCAAAAAAAGGGGGGTTCCAAAAAAGTTGCTTTTCCATGTTTATCCCCATTGGAAACATGGAAACTTTGCACACAAATATAGAAAATGTGGCAGTAAGGAATTACACCAAAATTTAGCAAAATGGTAGAACTTTACTCAGAAAGCTTGTTTTTGTGATTTGGTGCAATAAAATCAAAGGTTAAGGTGATGTTATAGATCATGGTGACAGTGTGGTGATAAGATCTTATCTTACATTAAAATAAAAATAAAAAACAAAGGTTAAAGTCACGTTATAATTAGGTGTTGACGCGCTAATCTGCACCTGGGGGGCCGAAGGAGGAGGCACCAGCAATCCGTGAAAGGGCAGGAGCCCTTTAAATTCTGCACAGCGCTCCCGCCTTGTGGGACGCGCTAATCTGCACCTGGGGGGGCCGAAGGAGGAGGCACCAACAATCCGTGAAAGGGTAGGAGCCCTTTAAATTCTGCACAGCGCTCCCGCCTCGTGGGACGCGCTAATCTGCACCTGGGGGGGCTGAAGGAGGAGGCACCAGCAATCCGTGAAAAGGCAGGAGCCCTTTAAATCCTGCACAGGGCTCCCGCCTCGCGGGACGTGCTAATCTGCACCTGGGGGGGCCGAAGGAGGAGGCACCAGCAATCCGTGAAAGGGCAGGAGCCCTTTAAATTCTGCACAGCGCTCCCGCCTCGCGGGACACACGCGGGCGGCGCCCGTCAGCGGCTGGCAGAGGCTGGGCTTGGCCACCCCTCTGAGAACTTCCTCGTGATCCCAGGATTCGGCTCGTAAGTCCTCAAGCAGGTATTTCATTCTTCTTCCTTGACTCCCTGCGATTCTCCCTCTGTAACCTGCAACTCTGTCCTTCAGCCAAAAATCATTAAGCGCTGGGAGAAATCCATCTACTCTCCACCGTATCCATTTTTTCCATAAATAAACGCCAGCTACTATACCTTTTAAAAGAACTCTTATCCCGCAGGTAATCACTGTAGAACTCTTTTGCCTAAAGTAGCCAGCAACAATGGGAAAGAGAAAGCAATCTAGTGTAAATGATATCTCCTCCCAAAAAAATCATACGTCAATATTGAAATTGATCTCAGGAGCTATGGGGGAAATTGATAAACAGATTACTAATGTCGAAGGAAAAATATCTACCCAGAATAGGTCATTAGTTCCCCCCAACCCCCCCCCCCTATTACCAATAACTCCTGATAACCCGGTAAAGACCCTGGAAAGCGGAATCCAGATTAGAAGTATAAATGGTTGCATTCAAGATACAACTGATACTATTTCAGATGCTGATGAGCACCCACCTTCACCGAAACGCAAAAGGAATCCCCAATTAGCAAGGAAGGATAAAGTATCTAGACAGGAGCCACTTGCTAAAATTAGACCTGTCTCTCTGGAAGCCCAATCCAATGCACCTCCTCAAAACGTACAAACTGGCTCCTAAAATGTAAAATCTGATCACAAGAATAAATTCCATACGGCGAAAGGGGAAACTAGTGCTGCAAAGTCAACAAATTAGTTAGCTCATGCTTTGACCAAGTCATAGAACCCAATTGGAGGGAAAAATTTACTATTTGTTTAAATTATTGAAGCCACAAACTATAAACCCATTGGTTTCAACTATCCAGTATTCTGGCGACATTAACCCTAACGTTAGCTCCCCTCTAACGCATCAGATCCCACCACCCATTCACCAGACCATCCAAAGACAAGCTGACTCTTGCGCCTTACCCGTTAGAACTAATATCCCTCAACCTCATAAAATGGCGCCAAATAGAGGGGAACATGTAAATATTGCTAAAGTCTATCAGGGCACTTCTCCAACAGGGAGAGACATTCTTGATCTCCCGCCTGCGGCAACCCCCTATGTGGTAGTACTCGCCAATGTCCCCACTCTATCTGGAGTACAGGGGGAATCATGGGCAGCCTTGAGGAACAAGTCCCTGAATTGGATTGCAACCCGTATGAAACCTGGCTTGACAAATAAACTCTTTGAAGACATTAAGATGGTTAGAAGGGTGAAATGGGTGGATAGAAATCACAAAATATTTAGGGGTGATTGTGTAGTTCTCTCATTCAAAACTCCTACACTGGTCGAAGATATCCTAAGAAATTTAAGCCCACAGCAGACTATTGATCATGGTATTGCCCTACTCCCTTTGGGTTTCTTTTACACGAGTACTATAGGCCATGAAGGTCCTGGCCTTTACCCTGAGGAACAGATAAACAGGTCTGAGCCCCAATATACGATCCCCACTATGAATAGATTCCGGGGGCTCAGCCTGGTAGACACAGATTGACTATCACCTGATAAGGAATTCCTCAGGTTTCTGAATCCTATAGAAGCATCAGACCCCGTCCAACCGGGTGTTGACAGTCAGGCAGCAGACCCCGGAGAAGAACGGCTGGATATGGAACCTTCCCCTAGAAAATTTGCTAAAGACGAATTGCTTTCAAGTGCCCCGTAAAAAAAAAAAAATTGCCCATCTGTGTATTGACTCCTCTCGCACATAAAGAAAGTAACACTATTCCAGGGAGAATACAGGCAACCAATAAGCCCCCCGTGGGGCAGACCACAAAAACGCATAGAGAGAACTTTTCATTTCTATTTTGGAACGTGGCAGGCCTTCGATCTAAAGTGGAGAATGAGGTTTGGTCAGAATATATTCAGCGTTTTCCCTGGGCGTTTTCCCTGGGTGTGCCTTCAAGAGACCTGGTCTGTGAATCCGATTCACATAAATGGCTACAGGACATTACATACTCCTGCTGTTTCTTCTGTACGGGGCAGGGCTAAGGGCGATTTATGTACTTTCATTTCTAACAAGTGTGATATAATCAAGGACATTGTTTTAATTTCTAACACGTTCTATCAAGTGATTACATGTGTGTTAAAAAATACTGTACAATTGGTGGTCATTAATTTCTATAACAACGTACCCCATCAAGACTTTCGACCAGTACTTAACCTTCTACAGGACGACCTAGATCGAGCTTGTAATTCTTCAAACAAACAGTCCTATATCGAGTGGGGGGGGGGGATTTTAACTCACATCTGTGTCCTCGAACGATTAAGGGTCTTTGCCCTCATGTTCCCGGCGGCGACGATGACCTACTACACTTTACACACAATAACACAGGCAATTTGTTGAATGAAGCCTTATTTAGTTTTGACCTCACCCTGTGCTATAGTCTGACCCATGGTAGACTACAATTGAAACACACCTTTAATGGTAGGCACGCCAATACGATTATTGATTTCATTTTACTTTCCAACAACCTTCTTCCTCACGTATCCGATTATAATATTCAAGATACTATTTTCAGCGACCATAATCCTCAAATTTTAGGCCTCACACTTCCCCAACATAATCCCAAATATAGGGAAATGGAAGAGGTAGTAGAAAACATCGAATTGGTAGCAAGAAACGGCTATACAATCCGGTGGTCCGAGATTGAACCCATAGGCTTCATGAAACGATTAATGAGTAATTATTCTAAAGAATTTAATACCTGCCTTGCAGATAATACGAGCCCACGAGACTGCATTAAAGCCTTTACTGCAATTACCGCTGGAATAAAACAGTCCCTTAAAGTAAGCTTTAGCAAACCGAGACCGAAGGAGGCTAAAGGTTGGTTTGACGCTGAATGCACACAAGCCCGTAAGAACCTAAAACGTTATCTACATCTACAAAACCTGGATAAATGTGAAATAACCATAAAGAGGAAGGAGTACAAAAACACCATAAAAAAAAGAAAACAGAACTTAAAAAACGAGGTATGGCAATCCCTTTATGACGCAAGCCTCCAGAATGATAATGTTAAGTTCTGGAAAATTGTGAATTCCCCCCTCCTATGTGATGGTAAATCACCAAAACTTGAAATTGCCATCACGGAAGAGGATTGGGTTGCTTTCTTCTCCGCCATATACTTCACAGAAAATCAGGCATTGGAAACAAATCTCCCTAGATTAGACTCCCATACAACTATCTCACCATTTACTTTAACGGAGGTCATTGACGCCATTAATGCAAGCAAAAGCGGAAAAGCCCCAGGCCCAGATGGAGTCCCAGTTGACATCTATAAAACTAACGTGCCACTCTGGGGCCCACTATTGACGCAGGTGCTACGCGCCTGCCTTTTCCACAGCTTTCATCTCAACCTGGGCTGAGTCTATAATTATTCCAATCTATAAAAAGGGAGACCGCCAAAAACCTGCATGCTATTGCCCAATTTCTTTGCTCGATACACTTGCAAAGATCGCGGGACATATTGTCCTAAATAGACTGCAAGATTGGACAGAGGAAAATCATATTCTCTCTGATTTACAATATGGGTTTAGGGCTGGGATAGGGACAACGGAACAGGCTCTTAACCTAGAGATTATACTTGGTAAATATACAAGGGCCAAGACCGGAGCCCTATATCTCGTGTTTGTCGACCTGACCTCCGCTTTTGACTGCGTGGTGCATTCAAAATTGTGGTCTATTTTGCTGGACATGGGGGTTGACACTACCATAGTTCATTTTATTAGGGAACTGTACGCCGGAGCAAATGCCAGGGTTCGTTACGGGCGCCAGGGGGAATGCACCTCATCTTTTCCTATTGAACGAGGGGTGCGTCAAGGTTGTGTGCTAGCTCCCCTATTGTTTGCCTTATATATCAATAGGCTAGAGGGGGCTCTATCTGATGCCTGCAGCGATCTCCCACAACTAGGCCCTCGAAAGATCCTGGCGCTTCTGTATGCGGATGATGCTGTCCTGATGGCCCGCACCCCGGTGGCCTTACAACGATTAATAGCAACCTTTGATAACTGTATGGATGCCCTGGGTCTTAGAATTAATCATACTAAAACTTTTTCAATGACATACTGTAAAAGTCGCACAAAGAATTGTCATATTGCGTTAAAAGGCGTGAAATTAGCCGATACAGGGACATTCTCGTACCTAGGCATCATGTTCGACAATAAAGGTACATGGGTACAAGCCATAAAAGCGAGGAAACTGCTATTCACAAAAACCGTTACGGCGATAAAAAACTTCTCTAAAAAGGTTGGGAGAGTAACTCCTAAAGATATGAGGACTCTCTATAATGTGAAATGCGTTCCAGTTGCATTGTATGGGGCAGGACTTTGGGGTTACCAGGGCTGCAACACCTTACAACTAGCTGAAAACGCTTTCCTGAAGACAGTCTTAAGCGTCCCGAAATCAACCTCAACACTAGTATGCCACTCAGAAATGGGAGCAACATATCTTACAGATCTCATCCTCGTCCAACCAATTTTACTTTGGCATAAAGTATGGACCTCTGATCCTGCCAGGTTGAACAGGGCCATTATAGCAGATGCTCTAGCACTTACTTACTCGCTTAAAATCCCATGGTTAAACTACATAATGAATTTTTTTGCCGAGCTGGGCCATCCTGAGCTGTTTTTTACCCCAGATAAAATGAAAACAATCTCCAGGAAAGATCTGAAAAATACTTACCTCACTCACCTGGCCGAATCGAGATGGGATACAGAGGCCAATAAATATAGTGTTAGGAGAAATTGTATGATACAGCAAACGAACGGCATGGAACCATACCTATGTAACGTTATGAACCCAAGACATCAGTTTGTTCTCACGCGCCTAAGATTAGAGTCCTTCCATCGCCTTGTTAGTTTTCCCCTGATCAATGACTGGTCTCCACAACTGGAAAAATGCCCTTGTGACAAAGTCTCTGACCAAAACACAATGCATACACTTCTTTTCTGTAAATTTTACTCAACCTCTAGGAAAACGTTTGTGATACCATTTTTAAAATCAATGCATTTTAAACAATGTCGCCCAGCTTTTCTGTATCTACTGTCCCTCCCATCTATCATGGTTTGTAATGGATTAGCTTCATTCCTGTGCTCAGTGATTAAGGCCAGATTATACCTTGAGGCAAATGAGTGAGATTTTTCTTAAGCACCATATTTGAGAGTACCCTTTCTGCTTTTTACTAAACTGTCTATTGATCCTTTTTAACTTTTTTTTATTCTCTTACTTGGCCGTATTTATATTTATATTTATACATATTTTGTATTTGCTTTTATTGAATATTGTTTTTATGTACAATGACTTTTATGATTGTTAAACTCAATCGAATAAAGTACCTTTGATGATGATGAGGTGTTGAAATAGGATAATAGCAAGCATTGGCAAAACTAATAGGTCTCACCCATAGGTGAGCTATTGGCTTTGGCAATTGGGTGGGGCTGGCTAATGGGGACAGGGAAGAAAAAGAGGCAAGGAAGGTGGGAGAAGACAGGGAGGGTGGAGGAGAAAGGGACAGGAAAGAAAACACAGGGAGTTGGTGGCGATATGCTTAAAATAAAAAGAGACATGGAGTGGGAGCAGGAGAAGAAAGATGGGGGGATAAGAAAGAGAGACAATCGAAAAAACAAGGAGCGGTGATAATTTTAAAAAAAGCTATCACATGGCCAGCGTTGACCACGTCATAGGTGAGAAATAGTACCTGAATCTCAGCACAAGCAGTAGATGGCCAGTGGAGGGCCACTAATCAAAGCTAATTATTCCGATGCAATGGCTTTCACCTTATGCAAAAAGTTTTAAAATAGGGTCATACTTTGCCGGGGAGGCCTTACCTGCACCCACCATTAAAGCTCACCCTTAGACAGAAGGATGACTGTCATGTGATGCAGACGATAACGGAGGAACTCTGTTGTCAGCAGCAAAGAAGCATTTTTTTTAATGAAGCCTCCAGAAGAGTGTCGACCTGGAGAGTCCTACTTGCACTGCAAGGTAACGTGGCAGTGGGTCACGAAAATAGAAAAAAAATTCTAAATTAAAGTTGTGCAGTCTCAGAGTTAAGCTGGGAAATCCAGCGCAAAACTATAGACATTGAAACACAAGATGGCAAGTTTCCCAAATTCACCATAACACAGATTGGTTGATCTATTTTCTACCGTCACAGTGGGAAAATACTGTGTCTCAAAACAGTGGATCACAGCGATTTCATGTCGGCAGATGCTGTGGGTGAGGGACATACGAACGACCTGTAAAAAAAAAAAAATCATCATACATCATTTTCCAGGTGTCAATCTTCCAGCTCTGTGTTGTGAACATTTGACATTGTATCATCAGGCCCCTGCAGGCAGAAACCTGTTGGTATCTGGCTGCAAATAGCTTGCCCCAATGGCATGCGTGTGGTGAGAGGGGAACGCACAATGCGTCCCTTATCTCTCAGAGGTGACGGAGATTAAAAGAAGTTTCTAGCTCAAAAGGCCTGAGCCCAGGTGAACTCGAACTCTGGCATGTTGCCACTGCGCTCACCCGGGACTGCTGGAAGTATTTGATCCTTTCCTTGAACTGTGAAGGGAGCTCATAAAATCACAAGCCTGTGCAAGAAAGGAAGCACCCACCTCCATAGAGTGGCCTCCTTCATCATTGTCTTGTATAAAGGAAACACAGCTCGATGTTAGCAAGTCCACTTGCGCATGAAGTTCTCACTGATGGGGGGCAAGTGGCTCAAACATTGTTGCAGGCTCCGAAAGCAATCATGGATGGATTTTTCTACACTCCAAGTCTGCTCCATTTTCCCTCTTGTTTGCTGGTGGTGTTGGTGGTGTTTCGACTGATGCACATGAAGTCCCTTTCTTGCATGAACATAAGTTCATGGTGTGACATCTGGCTGGCAGGATGGCATCTCTCAGTCTCTCATTCCGCCAGCCTCATTGCCTTATGTCCTTGTGAAGGAGCAAGTAATCCTTGAGAGTAGCCGCTCTCTTGATGCCTCCCAGAAACATGATCTGCTGCAGAATCAGCTCTTCAGCAGACCTTGTGACAATATGCCCGGGGCTGGCCTGCAGGGAAGGGTCTGGGCACCTGGCGCTCAGCATGAGGGGCGCAGGAGGAACCATTTTTAAACCTAAGCACTACTAAAGGGCCTGCTAAATAAATGCTTTTCCCTGACAGTGTTTACTCAGAACAGGAGGCTACAAATGCACAGCGAACCAGCAAAGCAATGCTTATTGGTCAGAAAATCAGACCAAAGCCAAAAGGTGCTAGAAATCATAGGGGAGCGGCAGATGGCCAGCAGAGGTGCACTGATCAAAGCAAATTAATCTGTACTTCCTCCGTGCGCCACAGAACAAAAAGTAAGTGACATATACCAAGCGCTGTCCAATGAGAGGGCAACAAATGACATTATTGGGGACATCATACAGTCATTATGACAATACCTGTAGAGTTTGTTGACAAAGTAATTCAACACGCTACATCTGTGGACAATTTTCTATTCACATTGATGGGATTTTCCTTTTAAAAACTTCACACAACCCCCAACTTTAAATCAAGATGTTAGCAAATTGCACTGAAAATGTATGTTTACTTAGGCACTATGGAGAACACTCTGTAGTTTTTAATAACATAAGCTAAGATATTTTTAGCACACCTAACTATAACATCACCTTAACTTTGTTTTGAGAGTGAGAAACATAAGCCAAGATCTTTTTAGCACACCTAACTACAACATCACCTTAACTTTGTTTTGAGAGCGAGAGAGAGAGTGTGTGTGTCAGTGTGTGTGCGTGTGTGTCTCGATGTCTTTGTCTGTTTATTTGTTTTAGTTACCCACGTTTCCATAGGAAATGGATTTTTAGGTTTGCTAATAGCTTTAGTTGATAACTTTGAGTCACGAATCTTCAGAAAACTTTCCAAAAAGTCTCATTCACCTCAGCTTCTTCCTATATCGTTTTGGGGTGATCTGTCAAGTGGGGGATAAAAACAAAGGGTGGTGCCAAAACGAGTTTTATTCATGCAAGCTTCCATATGAAATGTAGACACAGCTACAGTTAAAAGGACTGAACAGAATTACACCAAATTTGGAAGAAAGCTTTTGATCCAGAAAGCATGCGGTTTGTGATTTAGTGTAAATCTGGTCATAGGTTATGTGAAATGAAAGTTCAAAATGTATGTATATCTGTTGCAGCGGGACTCCCGCAGGACTGACAGATTAAAAGATAAGATGTTTGGCAGCCATTTTAGGAGGCGGGGACCTAGTCTCTGTGTTGTAGGAAAAAATAAATAAAAAGACACATGGGGCAGGGTAGGAACACACAGGTAACGATAGCAAACTCTATAAATGCCTATTTCAGAATTTCCATTGAAAATATACTTTTTTAACAACTTTGGTGAAATTCAAAGAGCCTGCACAAACATTTGCCAAAAAAGTACATTTATTTTGATTCTTTGTGTTACTTTTGTTTTACTCTGTCAAGTGAGGCCTAAAATTAAGGGGTTTGAAAAGTGGCATTTACCTTTATAACTCCCCCAGGATTCTCTGCTCCTCTATACAGAAAAGATGGCCTATTGGAATTAGGCCAAACTTGACAAATAGGTAGTACTTTATGCAAGGAAGTACCTTTGCTTTGTTTGGCATAAATACGTTCAGTAGTTTTTGAGTAATGATGTATTAAAAAGTTATGATCTGGGCAGAAGGAGGTTACATTTTAGAGACAGATATCTGGACTTGTAATCCACGTATCCTCCATGGATTTCTGAACCCAAATGGACTAGGGACCCTCTTTTTACCTGTCATCCTTGGCGGACTCGTAAATCCATTTTACCCCATGGTCCAATTGGCAGGCCGTCACAGAATATGTTCTGTTGTGGCTAGCATTACCCTGCAGCCCTCCCCCCGCTGTGATTTGCTGAAGGCCTTGCTCAGTGGAGTTGACCACATGCTGTGGGTTGCAATCAGTATCTAGGCACCTGCAACCAACGTCTGTGCACGCTGCTGAATTCTGTGTGGAAAGTGGATTGGCCTCCAATTGGACCGCACATAGCCAGGTTTGATGGCTTGCCCAACCCTACTGATAAGAGCCAGTGAAAAAGAATATACGTAAGTGAAGTTATTGCTGCAAATTAAAATCAATTTAATTGCTAGGCTATGATTAGGACCACGATCAATAAGTCCCACAACATACAAGAAACCATAACTCACACAAATACCATGCTTATGACCTCACAATGTGATAACTGCCATTAAAAGAAAAGAAAGACAGTTGGTGGGGGAGTCAAAGACTGCGCAGCGAGGACTGGGAATAAAGCGCATTATAAAAAAACATAGACATTGAATGAATAAATCAGGTAAAAACTCAGTGTTCTGTCTGAGATGCCCAAAACCAGTGACCTTCACAATATAAGGTATGCAGCACACACAGTACATGAAATAACTGACGCCGACAACCTTGTCTAACTCTCGCTTAATAATCTTTTTCCATTGTCATTTGGACATTGGTGTTTTGTGCTTCATAGGTGACCTGCGTTATGGCGTCCATTGCAAAACTGGCAAATGTTAGTGTTTTGCTCCTTACCTTTTCAAGTTATAGGTGGCCCCACTGGTTTTATCTGTGGCTGTTTGTTTGAAAGCCAATAATCATTTCCAGAGACGCCATTGATAAGAAGTGGAAAGGACATAGCTCTTTTCCGGCCCATTAGGTCCTGTGGCGCTTCAAGTGCCCCAGGTGGGAATAAGGTCCCTGTCACCCCCGTTAGGAATTCATCCGCCAGCCACCTACTCCCAGCGCGGCTGCCTGAGAAGGGCTCGAGGAACAAATAGACCCGAATGCAGCTCAGCCTATGGCTGTGTTATTCCCTTCCCAATTTGTTTCTTTAAAGAAAAACAAACTTTCGTTTATAAGATTTATAAGACCATGCCAGCACACCAAAGCTGAAAGGTTGGTTATTTTTTTAAGGTTAATACCACATCCCAACGCATCCACGCAGAAAATTCTTTTTGAACAGGAATGTCGGTTTTCCTCCGTTAATAACGTGCCACTGGCAAGAGTGTGTTTGGCATAGTATGAAGGATAGAAGCTGTTGAACCTGCCTCGGATCTATCGTCGTTAAAAAAGCGGAGCTGGGAAAAGCGAAGCACTAGGAAAAAAGTCCCATGTCCCAGAGAGCTAGGGTGTGAGCCTTTGTCTGCCCTGGGGAGGGAACGATACACTGACAACTCTGAGAGATCGCTATGGCCACAATAACAGGCTTCATCTGCCCTCCCTGTACACACCCCTGCCCCAGCTGCTGCCATCGTCCCATCACTAACCTACTTACATGTGTTAAATTACCAGGGTTGCAATTATCATCTCCCCAGCTGCCTATTACACCGATAGGGCCTTAGTTGGAGGTCAGTGGCAATGGGACATCTACCAAATATGTGTGGATTCCCCATCTGCTCAAGTATCATCTCTCCCGCCTCATTTACAGGTAGGAGAATACTTGTTTTTCGATGGTGGACCCACAGCTGTCTCCGCTGTCAGCGGTAGTGACAGTGGAAGCACTGCTGTCAGTGGTGGTGGAAGGCCCACCCTATTGAAAGCCATGGTCTTCTGAGCTATGCCTCCCTGCCCAGGAACACTAGTCATCACATGGAGGTCCCGGGCGGGAAAAAATCGAAAAATGTTCTCCACGTGTTCTTCATGTGCTTGGAAAAATCTCACATCATCGCAGGGACATTGATCTTGCGTTCTCCAAAAAAAATGAAAATTGCAGCTTACGGGGCTCCACTTTGAAAAATGAACAAGGGTCAGCTAGTCTGACATGCCAGCACTGTGGTTTTGGTTTTGTTAGCAGGTGCTCTTTATTTGTTGGTGACATCACTCAGTAAAAAGTCCCTACTAAGCAGGTGCATAACTAAAAAACTGGGCACCCACCTGCTGCTAGGCCAGTAAAGGCACTGCCATAGGTCCTCATCCATTTGGCGGATAGCCCACCTAACTTTAAATGAAGGCCATAATTTGTTACTTGTTCAGTAGCTGAAACGGTACATGTTGTAACCTATCATGACTGGTGGCAGATGAATAATCTGTGCCACAGCTGTCTCTAGGGCAGTGGGACCGGTGCCACTGCTCGGGCCGCTGACTTCAGGGGGCACCGGGTTTGCAGGAATATTATGCTTTTAAAAGAACATGCTGCCCCATTCCTTGCCGTCGGTAAATTTCAGGAAACAATACAAATGTCAGGATAACCCTGGAAGTTTTGATTAATCTTAAAGTAGTGCAGAGGGTTATTGTGCTGCAAAGAACATGTACCATGCAGATCACAAAGTGCATATAATGCAGATAGGTCACTGGGTTACTGCTTTTGTCAGGGAGATTCTTTTGTTGCGTGTAGTTCACAAGTTAACAGGGGCGGCTCCTGTGCAGAGGAGCATCACTCCCCCGCCAGCAGTGGCAGCTGCAAAACCTCTAGAAGAAAACGATAATAAACCTTGTTTATTATCGTTTTCTTCTAGAGGGGCGGGGCCACAGGGGTGACGAGCAGTGAGGTGGAGTGTGCAGCACTCCCCCTCAGAGCGCCTGTGTGTTTGGCCAGCTGTCTCGAGCAGGCCAAACACACATGCGTAATAGGCTCTCTCCAGCCCAGCAACGCAGTCTGCCTGGAAGTGCCCTGGGTGGGCGCACCCAGCCAATCCTGACGCTGCTGTGAGCAGCGTCAGGATTGGCCACAGGGTAGGCTGGGAGCCTGTGCCTGTAGCCGGCTGCAGCAGAGGAGACGGAGGAGTGGCGCTAAGCAGACTGTGTGCAAGTAAGTTTATTTTTTAATTTTTACATTTTATTAATATGTCCCCAGCCCCTGCGTGCCTGCCCTCCCCTGTAACTCCTGCGAGCTGCAACTGCAAGTTAAAATCCTAATATAGAACAGTAAGCTATTAATTGTCAGCATAGAGATGCAGGCAAACTGCAAGACATAATTAGTGTGTTATGATTTTTCACCCAATCTTTCATTATTCTAATGGTTCATTTGGTTTAAATCAATTCTCATCAATAGAGAGAACCCCCAACAATAGTGTTACATTTTAAAATCTGAGTTTGGCTTCTCCAGACCAAGCACACTTAAACTATACTGCCTACCAGCATGGATGACATGCGACTCCTACACCTTGTAGTCCTCTATCGTATGTAACATTTCCTATTCACTGATTTACACACGTATGAATGATTGTTTTTGTGTAATCTGTACCATGTAAAGTGCTCTGACACCCTACGCTGGTAGGAGTGGGGCTACACAACTAACTAAATGCACCTGAGTGAGAGTGCTTATGGATACTTAAGGAGCATTGTTAAAGGGCGGAAGTGAGGGAATTCGTGGTGAGGGTGGTCATTGAGGGGTGCTTACAAACATTGTCGCACCACACACCACAAGCACTAAAGCCTCCCCTGATCTACGCACTAACGAATTTGAAGTCTGCAAGTTTATATTAACAAAAAATGAAATCAGCCAGGAAATCAGAGTTAGCCAACAGGATCTCCTAGGACCCCTCTGAGCATAAACGTAGTAAAGACCTGACAAGAAACAATTTTTGCTTTCATAACAGGTCCAATGGAGATCAAGTGATTAAACTGAAACAGAGACACCACAGAGGGGCAGGATATGAGTTCATGGGATAGTGTAAAAAACACTTTTATACTAATTCAGAAAATGTAAGCGCTGAACAAGCTATTAAAATATGTCTTCACTACGATGCCAGCCATGTGAGCTAGGCTTTGCACTTTAGAGACCAACACATCTTGGTAGCATTGATTAGCACTGAGGGGAAAGATGGCTGGAGCTGTTACAGGTACGCTAAGGCAGTATTTTAATTTTGCAATGGGAAGTTGCTTCTGGTATGGAAGGTGATGAGGGTTCCTTTGGTCTTTCTGCCTTTAAAGAATATTGAGTCCAGACTGTAAGGCGGTGGGAGATAAGGACAGTGCACTAGATCAGCCAAAAAATGTTTCTCATCTTGGCTTGACCACCAGAGTGTGTGATGTTCTGTTTGCATCTAGCTTTTTAATCCTCCAAAAAAAAAACGTTACCTAGGTAGCTGTTTGCAGAATACAAAACGGAGCACAATGCGTAACTGAAAAAGGCCCTGGCACCAACTCGACTCTAAACACATTCATACGAATGCTTTTGAGAGGAAACTTTCATGAGTAATACTCCACAATGCAGGAAATAATCTATTGCTCTATAGACTCCTTGCACATTAGCTTGCCTGGAGGAAAGACACTATAACTAATGGCCCATGTGAGCGCTTATGTTCATGCAAACTCCAGTGGATAATTCATGTGTGGAATGTCTTTCAACCATAGTAACCCAAAGGTGGAAAATTCCAAAATATGAGTCCTCTCCATGGGTTTAGCATTATCTGCAGAAATAGGTATTTTCCACATCACCAAAGTACACCGTTCAAGCTTGTTAGAATACTTGATGGCTTTCAAGTAGTTCAAATGAGCATCAGAGCCCTCCAAACATCTTAGTTTTGCTGACGAATGTTCAACTTCCAAGAAAGAGCTCTGATGCCATAACCCAATGTTAGGTCTAGGAACCAGAACCAACTGACAAGTTTCAGTGCTATGAAAACAAATGTATACCCTCTGTTCTTGAAATGTATGGCATACCTTGCTAATAAGTGAATTAAAAGGGAGTCAGTAAAGGCTCTCTCAGTCAATCAAAAAGGTGTCTCTGAAGGAATCGAGGTCCTCCTCCATTCAAGCGCCCACTAATGACAATTTTCATTCCACTTGTGATGCAGAATAAGGATCAATCTATCCATGTATGAGTGACAACCAGATGTTTTGTGCAAGACACAGTTTTACAGTTTGATTGTAAACTTGCAAACTCACACACCCAGTGAACTAGTCTTTCCTTACTTGCTGATCTACAACATCATAGTGATATAAACAATGTAGCCCAGAGCCCTCGTACTCTGTGCTGAGGCAAGGAAGTCGTTCACATTCACAACAATTGTATTTAATTGTAAAACACTGATATGGCATGTTTAGTCCTCATGCAGCTAAACGTCATGCAGAGATAACTTGAAGTGTCAAAACTGTTGACTCAGGCGAGGCGGTTTAATGGCATCTGAGCAGATGTTAGCAAAAGGTTAAACACCTCCTCCAGGTTGTATGTACAGGATCACAACTCCAGATCTCTCTTCTATACATTTTAGATCAGAATCAGCGTGGGCTTGAGATCTGTTGTATGGTCCTGTAATTTGCTAGGTGACTCTAGGGATCACTCATCTTGAGGTCAGCATTAGATGCCACGTGGACACCCAAGAACGTAAGTCACAGTGGTCTCTGGAACCATGAAACAAACACTAGAAAATTAGAGCCTGGATACATGGAAGCATCTCCGAGGTACCATGTGTATCAGGGCCCCACTAACAGTCAAATATTGAGGTGGTGAGAAGGAAGAATTTTCCACAGTTAGCAGTCCCGGATCAGAGAGAATCAACATAATTTCTATTCAGCATATTCATGGTACCCGGAGGTGAAGAGGATCGAAGCCGTTAGTACAAGAATCTATAAATGTGTACTCAAATAACACGAAAAGCTGCATTAGCACTATCCCACTAGTAAATGGTTGAGGTTGTGAAGCGCTGTCTGAAGTGGAATGCCTTACACTATAGAAGAGCTCCACCTGCTATAATCCAGAAGTATTTTTTCATATCTACGGTCTTCAACCAGTCCCCCAGTTAATGGTTGAAAATAGTTCAATCACACACTCCATCTTCAATAACTCTATGAGGTGACACATTGAGGGCCAACAATTGCCACCCTTCTTGCCACCACATGGGAGTACAACTCTTGATGACTGTTCTGATAACACTATCTTTAGTGTGTTTTCAAGGTATTTTCGTGTCGGAGGTACAGTACTCCCTTTCTTTTTGGAACCCATGTAGCTCATCATACTCATTATTATATTAATGAGAAGTACCCATTCCTCAGGTAGTTCCACACCAACAGCCTTTATAGCTGATGGCTTGAAAGGGCCTGTGACAGGGCGCCGGTGACCGAAGTGACGGGGGCGGACTCAGAGTACCCCAGGGGCACTCCAAAGACTGCAGGCCCATACCTCCGACCGGAATGGCCTGATATCCACAAGGAAGTGGGAGGAGGTGCACGAGGACCCAGAAGAGAAGGAGCCGATGAGGGGAGAGCGATAAAAAAGTGACGGGACACGGAGGAGCGAGGAGAGTATCCTCCGAGGAAAGACGCGTCTGAGAGGACGGAGAAAGGGGAACAGAAAAAGACAACAGGAAGAGGACACCACGGGGAGAGGAGAGTGTCCTCAGAGAAGACGAGGGAGAGGGAGAGACAGGCGAAGAAGCCAGCCTCGTTCCTGGAGGAGCGTTGCTCACACAGGTACGAGAGCGGGCAGGGGAAGGAGGGTAAACCATTTAAGAGATGGACGGAGGAGAAATTAGGGGAGGGGGAGATTAGCATGTTGGGCACTAATGTCACTAAATTTTAAAAAAAAGAAAGATAACTCGCATGAGGAAACTAGCATGAGGTGAAGGAAAGGAAGAAGGTGATGCAGCACTGATAACGCGTCCAGCACTTATAAATTACCTGTACCTGGACACGTTGGAGGTCAGTGGATCTTTTAACCCAGTCGGGCTCTCCTCATCCTAAAATAGCTGAGTCATTCAGATCAATAATCAATAACTATTGTAGGCAGTAATCAATACTCAATTAATAGATCATTCTAGCACATCAGAAATCAATAACAGTTGGTATTTTGGCGCACCATGACCTTTCAGTCATGAATAACCACACCAGTTTATTAGAAGTTAGTGAATTTATTTCCCTATATTAACAAAGCTAGCACGATATATATATGTCTCAAGACCAATTGATATATGTATATGAACATTACTAGCTGTCCATAACGGCGGAAGAAACGCAATCTACGCAAAATCTGAATGATGATACACTCTGTTATAGCAATGCAAATCACCAATGTGACTAACTGTATTTGACTAATTGCATACATTCGGTCAGCATAACAAGATTTCGATTCAGCATGGTACATTGGATGTATACTTCGACTAACCTCTAATTAGCATCGGCATGTGGGACTTCATGCAAAACGAATTTAGTCGACACAAATTTGGAAAACTTCTAGCTAGGGCCCTGTCAAAATAGCAGTTGGTACCTAAAAGGAAAAACACAATGCATAATACATTTATCCTTTCATATTTACCAAATACAATCAGCATTCAAGAAAAGTCTTCGTCCTTCAGGTACCGGTTCGATCAGCATGGGGCAAGTTTCAAAGGGGCAAAGTTAAGGGCAAGCTTCCTTGCAGCGGCAAGGAGAATGGGGCAAAGTTACTGCATGGGCAAGACGGGGCAAATCAAAGTTAAAGTCTCTAGGGTGAGAATTCTTAAAGTCTCTTTCTCTCGGATAGAGAAAAGGGTATCAGGGTGTCGTCCAAAATGGAGTCTGGCATCAGGCTTCAAACTGGCATCGAGGAAAATGGCTGACTTCTCTTTGTTCGGTGGGTTTAAGTAAGAAACATTCCAAATCTTGCAGGGCCTTCCATTGGAGGGTTCATAGGTTGGCTTCATATTGTCCAATGAAAAATTGCCTTTTACTAGAACTTATTTGTGCATACATTAGCCTTGGAGCCTTGGAACACAAGTTGTATCATGGTTTGCCAATTATTTTACTATCTGTACCTTCATTGTCCGCACCTGCAGAGACTGACCTTGTATCAAAGGGGATGAAACCGGCCTAGCACGAAACCTTGGAGATAAGTGTACCAGTCAGCTCTACTGGAAAAAATACAACTTCAAGCAAGAATATATGTTTCATTAGTTCAAGGAAAAAAAACCACGCAGTTAGAATTTGAGACCAGGCAACTAGGCCAAAGCCTGTACTAAATTTAAGCTAAGCAAAACAGTTTTCAAGCAAGAAATCATGGCACACATTTGCAATTATGACGGATTACTACATTTTCAATACTTCATGATTAATAAAGCTCGTTTACAATGATGGCGAACTACCCCGAGGGCACATTTTCCCTCGTACATTATTTCTTTTACTTAACATCACTCTATATTATACGTTCGATTATGCAATATGTATGAATATATGTAGGACCCTCTTTTTCTGCGTCATCAATCCCTCCTCTGATGACTAATTATGTCATCACATCAAGTCTACCCACAAATGTTATTCCATTAAAATTCTGTATAGTAATTTGGCACTTCGGTCAATTCCCTTTTTCTTTTAGTCCCTTTTGATTTTTCTCTATAAATTTCCACCATTTTGTTCTCTATTTTCTCCTCTCTTTTCCTTTTGTTCCTTGCTTTTAATATTTTAATAACTTTCCATATTCCCCAAGGACCTAATAAACAAATTAATACTATTAATATTCCCTTTACTATCTTTAATAACAATCCGTTCCAAACGTTGCTGAGCCAATTTCCAACAGAAGCAAATCCCTTTCCAACCTTCTCCCAAACTCCGGGCTCTTTCAATTCCTTCAAATCTACGCTTTCTTTGGTTAAGTTCGTAAGCATTGTTCTAATTTTTCCACTACTGTCTGGTATATAGGTACAGCAGTGACGTTTACCAAGTATTTTGCAAACGCCGCCATCCTTTGCTAAAAGAATGTCTAAGGCAAGCCGATTTTGAAGAGTCATAGCTCTTTCTGCAGCAAGTTCAGCATCCATCAGGATTATAGCTCCTGAAAACTTTGTCAGCATGTTATCCACAATAGTAGACAACTTTCGTATTTTGAATGAATTCAATATGACTCCTACTGAAGGAATCAATGCTCCAAATATATCTCCTACCACACCAGAAGCTGTCTCTCTTTTCTGAACACGATGTGATTCAGACAGCTTTGGAAATTTCTTTAAGTCGTCTAGTTGGTAAACTTTTGGGAACACTATTCCCAAATAACACCTCCCATACCATCCTTTAGGAAGACGATAATAGGCGTTGAGTCCACAAATATAATATACTCCAGGAATAACTGGATCTTGTCCATTCACAATGAACGTCCACTTAGATTGAAATACGTACGTATGTTTGCATTCACTCGTTCCCACAAAAACTGTGTCATAATATGATTGAAATCTATGTATACAAAATCTTCCCACATGCAATGTATCTAAAGCTATTTTCCCTTGTGTCTTTATTGCAGCAAAAGCATAATTATCTACAGATGTTCTTTCATGTAATTCCCTTTCTAATTTCTCCTTCATTTCATTCTTCCGGTCATCAGTGCGGTCTAAAAATTCTATTTCTACAGGTGAAAGCAAGCATGTAAGGTTCTCTCTATGTGCGTGAGCTGTGTGAAAAGGTGACATTGGTTCGAAGAATTCCCTCATTAATTTGGCATACCAATCTCTAGCTATTTTACTCAAATGCCCTATTATGGGGACATATGCAAAAGTAACATCATAATTAGTGTAGAAATAATGAATATCCTTTTGACCATAAAATCTGGAAGCTATAATACTACATGTAATTCCATATGTAAGAGGCATGCTGTGATATGTTACCCCTTCCACTACTGAGGTAGGTATTTGTGTACACACATAACAATCTTTCGCATCCATGGTCTCAACATACTCACTCAGCAAGCGATAGAAAACGTTAGATGAAAGTTCCTTTTTATCATGCAAGTGTCTCTCGTCTTGTTCGAGTCTTTTCAGAGCGGTTAGTTCAGTAACAATAGTAGGTTTAGAAGTAGTAGCATCATTCGTCTCTTTCTCATTCTTCCCATGCATTCCAAGAACTATTACTACGATGATTAGTACGCATGCAGTTAATAAACCTATACACATGTATTTACAATACTTCATTTTACGCCCCTGTGTAGTGAAACTAGCCATGATCTGTATAGAATCAGAGAGTTGAGGACACCTTATCAAAGCGGTTTTGCAGGTATTTACAAAGCTGAACGAGTTCAATGTTCACACAGTTTTCTTTAGCAGCTTAGTCTCTTATCGGTTAGCAGCGTTGTCTCAAGATCGGTTTTAAAGTCAATCAAGTTAGCAATGTCTTAGCCGGTTGAAAGTCAATCAGGTGACCAATGTCTTCAATCAACAGAGTCCATAAAACTTTTGTTTCCAAAGTGTAGTTCTGCTTCTTCGTTCTCGAGACTGAGGGATACGAATTCATCTGACCAATCGTTATTGGCTATGTATGCCCACTCCGGACCGGAATACCTCCTGCTCGGTATCCTTTTTCTTTTCAATTTTGCATCTCTCTTTGATTCTTTCTCACTGGTACTTTCCTCTTTGGCCAAGTCCTTTTCTTCACTTGGTGCCGGTACTACGACAGACACTTCCTTTCTTTTCTCTTTCACCTTTGGCCCTGCTCTGTCATTTGACGTTTCTCTTATTCTTAGTTTTACTGGTGATATGCTTTGTCTACGTTTTGCACTGGGTCCACTTGACGGACCCGCAACCCCTTCCGAAGGAGAGGTACCGGTTTCACTCTGTATTGTTTCGTCTTCTCCCTCTGGGAAATCAATCAGGTTGTCCTGTTCCTTTCCTGTATCGTCTGTTTCTGGGAAAGCCCTCCTCTGATCAGGCTCTCCTGCTTCTTCACCCGTTTCGAGCCCTTTGTCGCCGTTACTTTCTTCAGGCTCTTTGTCACTCTCAGCTGCTTCGGGCTCTTTGTTACCTTCAGCTGCTTCGTCGCTTTCTGAGGCTCCTCCTTGGTCTTCCCCAAGTGAATCAGTTGCTTCGTCCTCAGAGAATATTTCTCCCTCCTCTATTTCTGCCTGTTCGCTTCTAGTTCTTTTTCGCTCTGTCTCAGCGCTTGGCACTTTGTTATCAGGTACTGGTAACTTCAGCGCTTCAACTTCCTCGTCTGTGGGACACAGTACCCTCTTTGTGTGACTGGCGTGAATCCAGTTGGGAACTCCCGCACACTTCACAGCGGTGGTAGTCGTCAGAATCACTTGAAAAGGTCCTTTCCAACGGGGTTCCAAACACGACTTCCTCACGTGTTTCTTTATCACGACCCAGTCACCTGCTTTCAGGGCGTGTCCTGGACCTTGGATCGGTGACAAGGTGGTTGCCTCCACCTGGTGAGAGAAAGAGCGAACCACATCAGCTAGACCTTTGCAGTAGTCTAACACCATATCATCTGTAATATTCAAAAGCGCATTTGCAGGAACTGCTGGAAGTCTCATAGCTCTGCCCATGAGGATCTCATGTGGGGACAGTCCAGTTTTTCTGTCAGGGGTGTTTCTCATTGACATTAGCACCAAAGGCAACGCGTCAGGCCATTTCAAGTTTGTTGATGCGCATATTTTCGCCATTCTTGATTTCAATGTGCCATTCATTTGCTCCACTAGACCTGATGCTTCAGGGCGGTAGCTACAATGCAGCTTTTGCTCAATGTTCAGTGCTGCACAAAGCAATTTTATTACTTCATTATTGAAGTGACTTCCCCTATCTGATTCTAAAGAGATCGGGAATCCAAAACGTGGTATTAGCTCTCTCAAGAGTAGTTTTGCAACTGTGAGACTATCATTTCTGCGTGTAGGGTATGCTTCAATCCAGTGACTAAAAATGCACACAATCACCAACACATACTTCAAGCCTCCATGCACAGGCATCTCAATGAAGTCCATTTGCATCCTGCTGAATGGACCCCCTGCTCTTCCAATGTGGCTCAAATTTACTACGGTTCCCTTCCCTGCGTTCATCTGTTGGCAAATGACGCAACGGTGACAAACTGCTTCAGCAACTTGATGGAATTTGGGGTTAAACCAATCAGTTTTAAACAACCTAATCATGGCATCCCTCCCAAGATGAGCTTGTCCATGGTAAAATCTAGCTATCTGTGTCAAAAGACTGTTTGGAAGAACAAATTTCCCTTCACTTGAAACCCACAAATCATCCAACCTCTTGAGACATTGTGATTTGGTCCATGAGAGTTTCTCATCCTCACTGACATCATTCTGTAAGGATTTCAATTCGTCCATTGTATCTATAACCTTTAGAGCAAAGATTTTGCTTTGTTCAAGTTCTGGTTCACTTATCAAATTCCATTCATCCCTGAGCAATATACAGTTCAATGCGCAAAACCTTGCGACTTGATCCGCATATCCATTTCCCAGGGAAACATAGTCTTGTCCCTTCGAGTGTGCACTGCATTTTACCACTGCTACTTCCCCTGGCAATTGAATGGCATTTAACAATTCTCTTATCCTTTCACCATTTTTCACTGGTGATCCTGAAGAGGTCATGAAGCTTCTCTGTGACCACAATTGTCCAAAATCATGCACTATTCCGAATCCGTACTGGCTGTCAGTGTAAATGGTAACTTTCATTAATGCAGAAAGTTGGCAAGCTCTAGTAAGGGCTACCAATTCTGCTACTTGTGCAGAGTAAACCCCTTGAAGCCAAGAGGCTTCCAGAACACCTGTTACAGTACATACAGCATACCCTGCTTTCAATATTCCCAATGCATCTCTTAAACATGAACCATCAACAAAAATGATTTGATCATTCTCTTCCAATCGGGTGTCTTTGATATCAGGTCTTGGTTTGGTGCAAAATTCAGTCACCTGAAGACAGTCGTGCTCGATGTCTTCAGCGTTCTCAATTTCGGCATTTTCACTGGGAAACAAGGTTGCTGGGTTCAGCGTAGTGCACCTTTTCAGCTGCACATTAGGTGATCCCAGAATTATTGTTTCGTACCTTGTGAGTCTAGCACCAGTCATGTGCTGTGTTCGGGAACGTGTCAAAAGTATCTCAACTGAGTGAGGGACCATGACTGTTAAAGGGTGTCCCATCACTATTCCTTCACTCTGAGTGAGGCTGATACCAACTGCTGCTACGGCACGCAAGCACCCTGGCAGTGCTGCTGCGACCGGATCCAAAGTAGCTGAAAAATATGCTACTGGTCTGTTTACGCCACCATGGGCTTGGGTCAAGACAGACAAGGAACATGCATCACGTTCATGACAAAACAATGTGAAAGGTTTTGTGTAGTCAGGCATACCTAAAGCTGGAGCCCTGCACATGCATTCCTTTAATTCAATAAAAGCATCCATCTCATCTCCTTTCAGCTCAATCTCATCCAACGCATCTTTCTGGGTTAATTTCAGCAAAGGTTTTGCTAGAGTTGAGAAGTTGGGAATCCATTGGCGACAGTAGCTCACCATTCCCAAAAACTTCCTCACTTCCCTCCTCGTCTTTGGGGGACTCATTTGAAGTACACTTGTTATTCTTTCCTTCATTATTCTCCGTGACCCTTTCTCTATTTGGTGACCCAAATATTTCACTTTCTTCTGACAGAACTGTAATTTTGAAGGAGACACCTTGTGTCCATTCCTTCCCAAATGGTTCAATAGGGCAATGGTGTCGGCTGTGCAGTCACTTTCTGTTTTGGACGCGATCAGTAAGTCGTCAATGTACTGTACTAAGGTTGACTCGAATGGCAACTCCAACGCTTCCAAATCTTTCTTTAGAATCTGATTGAATATTGACGGTGACTCCGAAAACCCTTGAGGGATTCGACACCAACTGTAAACTCTGTCTAGGAATTTGAAACAAAAGAGAAATTGGCTGTCCTCATGAAGAGGCACAGAAAAGAATGCTTGCGATAAGTCGATAACTGAGAACCATTCAGCATCACAGGGAATTTGAAACATTATCACAGCTGGATTCGGTACTACGGGACAACATTTTACTATTATGTCATTTATTTTCCTCAAATCCTGAACAATTCGGACCTTTCCACTTGGCTTTATTAGTCCCATAATTGGTGAATTACATGGACTGCTTAACACTTCTTTCAGTACTCCCTGTTTTACAAACTCATCAATGAGTTGGGCGACTTTCATGAGGGTGTCTTGTGCCATATGGTATTGTGGGGTCTGGGGAAAGGTTACATTGGGTTTTACAGTCACTTTCACTGGTTCCACTCCTTTCACCAGTCCCACCTCTTTCCCTGTCATGTCCCACACTTCCTTTCCGACTGTTTCTTGTAACTCAGCAGGAATGTCTGCCTCAGTGACCATTGGATAAAGGGTAATCAGGGGATACTCTTCATCGACAGTTTCCACTTCATCCCCTCCTACACTGTCCTCTTCTTCCCCATCGCTACTCGTCTGAATTTTAATCCCATCATTCGAACACATAATTGAACATCCCAATTTGCACAATAGGTCTCTCCCTAACAGGGATATCGGGCTTGAATCACACACCACAAATTTATGTGACCCTCGGTAGTTGCCAATTCTGACTTGTACTGGGTCTGTGATTGGGTTCGTCAAGTATCTATTTGCCACTCCCACTACCTGTACTGTTCTTCCTGAAAGTGGCAAGTTTGGTACTTCAATGCTCCTAACAGTGGAACGTGTAGCTCCTGTGTCAACCAAGAATGAGACGCGATGACCCATAACTGTACCCTCCACATACGGACCCTTTTGATCAACTTCCAAAGATGCTGCAAGCACACAATTTCCCTCCTCATCTGAACTTTCACTCTCCCATACATCGTTTATTCCATTCTCGCTGTGTAATGGGAACTGGTGTACTGTGTCATTTTGACTCATTCCCTGACCCGCAACCTGTTGAGGAAGCATTGCTTGCTGCTGATTCATTGGTGCTAAGGGTATTTGCATTTGCTGATTAGGTACCATGGGAAACTGCTGTTGCATTGGCTGCAATTGTGTCATTTGCACACGGGGCATTTGCACCTGTTGCGGTTGCATGGGTTGTAAACCCTACAGCTGGTTTATATTGTTTTGGAAATTTGGATTTGGACCTCTCTGTTTTGGTCCTCTCATAGTCGGAAATGCATTGACATCATTGTTTTGCTGACCTACACCTTCCTGCACCATCATTGGGCACTCCCGTTTCCAATGCCCGACGATTCCGCACGTGTGACATGGCATCACCTTCTTCATTGCCTGTATACCATTTGGAATCATAACGGTATTCAAATCAGGGCCATTATTCACAAAACCCCCTCGGCCTCTGCCTCTCATCTGCGGCTGAAACATAGCATTTCCCTGCTGCTGCTGCTGCGGCATCTGTTGTTGAAAACCTTGTAAACCTTGTAAACCTGTCTGAGCTGCTCTGAGCTGCATCACCATCACCTTTTCCTTCAATCTTTTCTGTTTGGTCTCAATCTCATCACTGCAGTATTTTGCATAATTCAACACTTCATCGATCGACTTTGACTACCAACAAATCAAGTGTGACTTGATCATCTGGCTAATTTCGGGTCTCAGCCCTTCCACAAACCTGAACACAAAATGGAGCATGTCCTTTGGCTCAATCGTTTCCGTGCCACTGTAATTTTTAAACGCTTTCAACAACCTCTCATAATACGCGTGTATAGATTCTTTAACCTCTTGGGCGGTCCTGTCAATCCTTTGCCAATCCACATTTTTCGACGCAACCTTGGTTTTCAAGTGCTCGATCACCTTGTGGTACAAACTCATTACCGTAGGTGATGGCGCACCTGTGTCCCTATCTCTCTCTGGTTCACTCGTCGGCCAACCTACAGCCCTTTTACAATCTTCCCACAAATCTGCCGGAAACACAATCTCAAACAAGGTATTCAAGTCTTCCCAGAGACATTTTGCGAGTTTCACAAATCTATCTGTTTGTTGATACCACTCAATCGGCTTCTCTCTCAATTTGGGAAAATCATCCGTAAAGGATTGAATATCGCACCTGTGCCACGGTACATGTACAAGTTTTCCCCCTGCTGTCTCTCTCATTGGTAACATAGGTATCAAATCGTCATTCTGTTGTTTTTTCTCATTTCGCTCTAGAGTATTTTCTTTCTTTTTATCCTTTTTCTTAACCCATCTGCTTTCCCATTTGTCTAAACATCTCCATACCTGTGCACTCTGCAGTATCTCCTTAAGGTGTGTTTTCATCCCTGCGGATCTCATGTGTTCAAAATCTTTTGTCTCAAAGTCTAACCTGTAACTTCTGCTCAGGTGTTTGGTCTTACCTATATCGATCTCATTTCTGTCTGCGATTTCTTGTAACTTTTTATGTATGTTGCTCACTTCTCTTGTAATCCTAGGGCACATGTATCTTAGTTCTTCCTCTGTGTATGATTCTAATCTGTTCAAACCCATTGTTCCCTCTACCAGTTCATCTGCCTCCATACCCAACCTTATTTTATTCAGGTATTCTTCTCCCTTCCCGCTAGATGTACTCTGTGGGGAGTTCAGGCTGTTGAACCATTGTGTTAACTGTTGCGCGTTCAGTCCCATCAGTGTAGCAGTTACATCAACTGCCACTGACGGTTTCTGCAATGTTTCAGTCTGTGAGGTTAACGGTACTAATAGTGGTGGATGTGACCTTATCACGGTTGACGGAGCACAAATTGGAATTGGACTAAATTCCGACAAGGACCCAGATCCATTTGGCATTGCCGCTATCGGAGTTGTCTCTGGAGTGGTTTCTATGCATCTCCTCCCTGTCCCATTCTGTATCATTGACCCTTGGTCGCTTGTGCTTGAATTTGCCTGTATGTACAGTGGTACTGGTGGACCTACAGTGATAGGTAGAGATATTGCGTCTGGATTCTGTCTGTTCCCCGAATTCTGTGGCATGTTAATCCCCACATTGTGGTTCATCATTGCTGGCATACCTAACTGGCTTTCTATTACTCGCACTTCTTGTGTCTGCTTTTGGGGCATCGAGAACTGTGTTGATTCAGCTTGAATCAATGTCGGTCTCTGATAGTTTTGTCCTCCCTGTGCCATTGAATCAGAAGTCATTCCCATATTATGCTCATCGCAACAGTGCCTTTGAACCTGTGGCTGATAGTTATCAGCAGGTTTCAATGTCGGCACGTCTGGGTACATTCTCTGAATCCGTGGTATTCATGGTGAGAAAGGCATGTCGGAGCTGCTCGGCCTCTGAGATATTCTCAAATTTGGTGTTACATTACCCTGTATTGGTTCTGGAGGGGCAGTACTAAGGCTTGAGCCTTTTTCGCTTTCCACGTATGGTGGTGGGCGATCATTCAGCAATTGTATAATGAACTCTTCATCATCTGACTCGTCTCCCCTTTTCGAGTTTCTATTGCTCTCTCTCTCTCTGGACTGACTCCTGTTTGTCTTATAGGTGGCTTTCCTTCCTTCCGTCTCCGCTTCGTCAGTGATCGCTGGAAACAATTTAATCCCCTGCAATACGTCTGATCTCCAAACCTTTTGTGTGCTGTCCCATCTAGCATCCGCTAGTGTCTTTTCTACCTTTCTTATTCTGGTCTCGAACTTCTTTTGTTGTTGGTTTCTAGCTATCAGCTCCCAAATTGCCAGTGCCTCAAATTGTGCTGGTCTGGGAGGTACTTTCATGTCGTATAACGCAAATCTCAGATTTTCTAAAACCCTCAGATTAAACGACCCGTGGATAGGGAACGCTACACTCCCATGTTTTTCCGTTAATTTGCACTATTGTTTTAACCATAAACATGGCGCTACACCCTTTTCTTCAATGACAATGTAAGCTGGTGTACCCTCAGGCGGTGTTTCTTCTCCTACGTTTGCTTTAATATAAGCATCTCCCCTCATAGCACTCTTAAATGCTTTGAAAAATTTCATCTTTCCGTCTCTTATTTTTCTTAATATGTGTAATCAATAAGTGACTTTAATTCCCGGAATACTCTTCGCTTGCCTTTCCCCTTCCAATTGCGCTTCACGGACTGTGTCCAATCCGTACGCGACCCTTCTCACCAACCGACCTATCCCAGCGCGGCTCCTAGTGACGTCACACTCACACACTGCGGCTGACAAAGTCCCGCGGCTTGTCTTCTTTCACTCGTCTTTCACTCTCAAACTAATTTCTGCAATATAATGCGAGCACTTTACCAAAATAATAAAACAAATCTGTCGGTTTACTACAGGAAGGGTAACACAATCGCTTCAGAAACCTTAGGGATTTTTCACTAGCCTCGGCAGTTATTCCATCTTTCTCGGTTTCCCACTTTCGCAAGCAAAATTTGACCCGCAAACTTTACTCTCAACTGATCAATGAACTATTCTAGTGCACTTTAGAATTCGTCAAATCTCAAAGTCGAAGTTTTCTTTCACTCTGCAACATTCATACCGACTTGTTGACCACGCCTGATCAACCTATTAAACCTGACCAGATCACAACATCAAGCAAGTGTCATATACACTTTTCAACATACTCCGGAGTCTCTTGACCTCGCAGGGCCCGTCTCACCATCAACAACCACGTGGACAATTTTTCTGCTCAAAGCGCTACACACACGTGAAGTTCGACGACTTCCCTACTCTCACACCTTTGGAGTAACACTCCTCTAATATCTTTTAACCCCCCTAAAATCCTCACAAACTTCTCAATTAATCTGCGGCGATAAGCTATGCAAGCGCAAAAACCCTAACTTCACTCATACCGTCACCAGAAACGCCTAGACCATTCTCACACCTCCATGTCCTCCATTCGCAAGCTCCGAGATCCCGGGAAAGTCATTGGGGACTTAGGGCATCATCATCCCTCCAACTTCTTTTATCAAAGAAAATTCTAACTTGACTCTGTCTATTGTTCGGATGGGGTCCCAAAGGGCAAAACCATCAATCTCTGCTACCATCTACTGATAACGCATCCAGCACTTATAAATTACCTGTACCTGGACACGTTGGAGGTCAGTGGATCTTTTAACCGAGTCGGGCTCTCCTCATCCTAAAATAGCGTCATTCAGATCAATAATCAATAACTATTGTAGGCAGTAATCAATACTCAATTAATAGATCATTCTAGCACATCAGAAATCAATAACAGTTGGTATTTCGGCGCACCATGACCTTTCAGTCATGAATAACCACACCAGTTTATTAGAAGTTAGTGAATTTATTTCCCTATATTAACAAAGCTAGCACGATATATATATGTCTCAAGACCAATTGATATATGTATATGAACATTACTAGCTGTCCATAACGGCGGAAGAAACGCAATCTACGCAAAATCTGAATGATGATACACTCTGTTATAGCAATGCAAATCACCAATGTGACTAACTGTATTTGACTAATTGCATACATTCGGTCAGCATAACAAGATTTCAATTCGGCATGGTACATTGGATGTATACCTCGACTAACCTCTAATTAGCATCGGCATGTGGGACTTCATGCAAAACGAATTTAGTCGACACAAATTTGGAAAACTTCTAGCTAGGGCCCTGTCAAAATAGCAGTTGGTACCTAAAAGGAAAAACACAATGCATAATACATTTATCCTTTCATATTTACCAAATACAATCAGCATTCAAGAAAAGTCTTCGTCCTTCAGGTACCGGTTCGATCAGCATGGGGCAAGTTTCAAAGGGGCAAAGTTAAGGGCAAGCTTCCTTGCAGCGGCAAGGAGAATGGGGCAAAGTTACTGCATGGGCAAGACGGGGCAAATCAAAGTTAAAGTCTCTAGGGTGAGAATTCTTAAAGTCTCTTTCTCTCGGATAGAGAAAAGGGTATCAGGGTGTCGTCCAAAATGGAGTCTGGCATCAGGCTTTAAACTGGCATCGAGGAAAATGGCTGACTTCGTTTTGTTCGGTGGGTTTAAGTAAGAAACATTCCAAATCTTGCAGGGTCTTCCATTGGAGGGTTCATAGGTTGGCTTCAAATTGTCCAATGAAAAATTGCCTTTTACTAGAACTTATTTGTGCATACATTAGCCTTGGAGCCTTGGAACACAAGTTGTATCATGGTTTGCCAATTATTTTACTATCTGTACCTTCATTGTCCGCACCTGCAGAGACTGACCTTGTATCAAAGGGGATGAAACCGGCCTAGCACGAAACCTTGGAGATAAGTGTACCAGTCAGCTCTTCTGGAAAAAATACAACTTCAAGCAAGAATATATGTTTCATTAGTTCAAGGAAAAAAACCCACGCAGTTAGAATTTGAGACCAGGCAACTAGGCCAAAGCCTGTACTAAATTTAAGCTAAGAAAAACAGTTTTCAAGCAAGAAATCATGGCACACATTTGCAATTATGACGGATTACTACATTTTCAATACTTCATGATTAATAAAGCTCGTTTACAATGATGGCGAACTACCCCGAGGGCACATTTTCCCTCGTACATTATTTCTTTTACTTAACATCACTCTATATTATACGTTCGATTATGCAATTTGTATGAATATATGTAGGACCCTCTTTTTCTGCGTCATCACCACCACAGACCCCCCCCCCCCACAAATGAAATAATATGTCACACAGCTAACGAAGTAAGCAATGAACAACCAATACTTACTAATTCAACTCTCACAGAAAGCACAGAGCGGGAAAGGAAATATTTAGGGGAGGGGGAAAATAGAAATATTATTATACCAACCTACCCACTTACCTAATGCAGGCTTCGTATCTTCTTTTCTCTCTCTCCTGATTCAGACGGGGTGCCGGAGGTTGGGACAACTTACCTGGGGAGAAGAACAGAAGGAACATACATTAGAGACGAGAATCAACTAGAAGACAATCAAATACTATGGGATTATTAACATTGTACACAGTTATTGTATAAAGAGAATAAGAACAGAGAGGAAGAAATAAAATCCATATATCACAGAAACTTACTGTACCGGTGCCAAAAATTATTCAGAATCCAGATTTAAAGGGGCGAGATATCCTGGCATATTACTACTTGTCACAGGGCCCTGACTAGCTTTATAGCATACAGGTCTAGTTCCTTCTGAACTTTTAGGAGAGGATCAGAAGAATTTGGGTGTTGATATGGAAGGCTGAAGGAAGGGAAAGGGGAAGATGCATTACTGTCCACGTACTGACACAATTCACGTGTCATGGGTGATGTCTACCTATTGCTGCAACAATTAGATAGTCTCCCACCAGCTGGAAACCAATGATGGCTGATCACTCGGAAGAAGGAGTAAGGTGAAGAAACCATTTAAAGACGTTTGGTACTTCCGCTACCAGCCACGCGGAGACCACGTCTGTCATGGCCACAGCTGATGAAACTACAAAATCCATGTAACAGCACCAGGCAGGGTTGCCCTAATACTGCAATGACTTTTGAGGAAGCTGTACTAAAACCATGGCAAATGACTTCACTGTGATACAGTAATTTTACATTGTTTTAATGCTTTTTCCATGGTAGAACGAAAGAGCACTTTGCCATGGGAAGCTCAGTCCAGATTTAGAACACCCATGCTTGCCTTCTTTCCAAATCCTACATTACCGTGCCTAATGATGCTCTAGCCGTGTGGTCCCAAACGAAGCTCAATAGGAGCCCGGGCGTCTCACTTATGGGGGCATTTGGGGTGTCACCCCAAAGTCTGATTGCAGGAGGAGGAGGAGATTGGAAAAGCAATCCCACTTCTATTCTGACAGTAAAAGGACAGCACAACAGTGTGTGTGCATGCACACTGACACAGGGGCAGGATTTAATTATGCCCTACTCTTGCAAGCCCAGTGAATACCCTTGAGACAGCAGTGAGGGCAGGCAGAGACCACCAAGAACAACAGTTTTTCAGGGCGACTATTGGAAAGAATCTTGCCTTGAGCTCTGACAGGAGTTAAGCTTAGCACCCAGATCCTGCCCCCTCCTCTTATTGTAAGGGCCATCAGATTAAAAGCTTATGTAAGGAAGAGTGATGTCCCCTCTTTCGTTGCTGCATGCCTCCTCCTGTTGTCTACATACCCTGAACGGACCAATGCAACAGCGCCCTGATCCCTGCAGGCCCCATTCCGCTGTGTGTAGACAATGCCCATCCACCGGCTGAGGAGGCAGAGAACTGCCAGCAGCAGCACTCCATTTGCTGAGCCTCGGGAGGTCTAGCGCCATATGGTTTGGTGCCAGAGACATCCCACCTCCTTCTCCTCTACTAGATGCTGCCTGGATGGTGATGATGCAGTGACAAGTCGTGAAGCAGGAACCATTGTGGATCTGTGGAGCCAAATCACAACTGTGGCGCGTAGCTAAGTAAGGAAAGGGTCAATATTCCAGCTATCCCTTGCACAGCAGTGGCCATACTAGCCACATTTAGGCCTTTTTTGACAAAAGTCTGCCTTTGACAAGCATGATAGCAGCCCACTTGTGACAGGACACAGGCCCTCATTATGACATTGGCGGAAAGTCCCACTTACCGCCATGCCGACTGCCGCCAACATACCGCCGCGGTGGCGGTTTACCGCTACCCATATTATGACCCACACATAGGAATCCTTCACTGTACAGACACACACAAGTCCGCCAGCCCAAAGGTCAGTGATAAACTGGTGGTATCCAAACCCACACCGTTACGCCAACAGAACAACGCCCACAGCATTATGACCCACAAATCACTGCGGCGGTCATTCAACCGCGGTAAACCATTGGCGGTACATACTGCTGCACTCAAAATACACACACATGCAAAACAACACCACATTGGACAATTCAAACTACACACACCTGACACACATACACACACCACACCCACACACCCACACCACTTTAAAACACACACACATTACCCACATCCGTTTACAACTCAAAAAAATTGACAACTGAGAGAGAGACACACCAAGAGCACCCACAGAACCAGAGCCACAGAACACCATCACCCATCCACCATCCACGCACCTTACAGCACACACCCCAACACATCACCCCACACACCCTAACACACACACCACACACACTACACCCATGGCACTACAAAGACACCCCAGGTTCTCAGAGGAGGAGCTAAGGGTCATGGTGGAGGAAATCATCCGGGTAAGGCCACAGCTATTCGGATCACAGGTGCAGCAGATATCCATTGCTAGGAAGATGGAGCTGCGGCAGAGAATCATGGACAGGGTCAATGCCGTGGGACAGCACCCCAGAACAAGGGACGACATCAGGAAGAGGTGGAACAACCTACGGGGGAAGGTGCGTTCCGTGGTTGCAAGACACCAGATAGCTGTACAGAGGACTGGCGGTGGACCCCCACGTCCTCCCCCACAACTAACAACATGGGAGGAGCAAGTCTTGGCAGTCCTGCATCCTGAGGGCCTGGCAGGAGTAGCAGGAGGACTGGACTCTGGTAAGTGAAATCACTATTACTATCACTCCACCTACATGTATGCCATCACAAACCCCCACCCCTACACCCATCACTTCACCACCTCCTACATACCCCACCATCACAACCCACTCATCCCAATATCAAGCCCTGCATGCACCACCAATGCATGGACCCCCATCACAGACCTGCATGGACACACATCACTAAAGCATGTACATTAGAGAGAACCACCTAGCCCACAAAATCACTACTCACACAAGGCAAAGCTGACAGGGCAATCACAACCATACAGGCCAACACACCCATGCACAAGATGTCACACGCAGAAACAATAACACTGCATTTACTTCCCCATAGGCCCCCCACCCAACGTCACCGGAGAGGATGTGCCATCAACATCTAGTCCCCCCACAGAAGATGCCCACAGTGATGACAGCACCTCTGGTCGCCTGGATCTGGATGACCAACCTGGCCTATCAGGGATCTCCTGACAGTCGTTTGCCCAGGCACAGTACCATACCACCACAGAGCCTTCCCATCAGGAAACACCAGCACAGCACCCACCAAGCCGGCCCATCCCTCTGTCTCCAGGACACGTCAATCAGCAGTGTGTCTACCACTACAGGGACCCCAGGCAACCCCACAAACACAGGACGATCAGGGACATGGGGTCAGTGGCAGTGGGCACACGGTTCAGGGGACACAGGCACAGGACAACAGGGAAGCTGGGCGGACTGCTGTGCGACAGGGGGAGGACAGGCCCAGGGAACTGACTCTCCACGAGGCACTCACCAACATCCTGGGAGCATACCACAATTCCCAGGAGACGATGGGCCAGCTACTGGACAAGTTGCAGGAGACCCAGCGGCTGCAGAAGGGACAGTACCTGGGGATCAGGGAGGACATGATGGACATTAAGGACATCCACACCACCCTGGTCACCATTGCAGGGGTGCTAGCAGACATGGCCAACACCATGAGGGAGGCAGTGGCACACCAATGGGCCCCTGACACTAGCCACACCGATGAACAGCCCTCCACCTACGCTGCCACTAGTGGACAGGAGGCCCCGCCACAGGAACAACAGGCCACCAGCACCCCTCCCCCTGCAGAAGGAGAACCACCCCACAAACGGTCCCGGAGATCCAGGCAGAAACCAGAGAACATTGATAAGACCCAGCCAGGAAATAAGACTCTCCTGATTGTCACCCTTGTGTCCCACTCTGTCACCCTGTCCACCTTGAACTGCCATTGCTCCCCTTCCTATGTCCCCTTGGACAATGCACCTGTGATTCAACTGGACTGGACTCTATCCTGGACTTTCCTCCACCATCAACCCAGCCCATTCCACTACCCCTCTACTTCTTAGCACTTAAATAAACACCATTTAAAAAATACAAGTATGGAGTATGTCAAATGATTTAACTATGTATTGGTTTAACACGTTTTAAACACTGCAATACAACTGTACAGTAATGTATACATAGGAATGACCTGTAGCTGGCTACAGTCAACACACCAGGTGCCAGAGTGGGGCACAGATATCTGAAATAGAGATGCCAAAGGGTACTTGGACTTGGACCTGGCGTTGTTGTTGGTGGTCTCTTCTAAAGACTGAGTAAGGAAGGAAGCCAGTAAGGAACCAAGGAGCCAAGGGGGGGGGGAGCGAACGGTGAACGGAGAAGATGGTTGGGACAAGAGGAAAAACAAAGAAGGCTAGGGAGGCCAACGAGGCGCTCGTTCACCTAGCGGAATTCCAAAGATCAGAGCAGGAGTTCAACAGTTCACAAGGTCTGGGGTTAGACCAGGACCAGGACCAGGACCCCAGAACCATCCAGCTATCCCAGGGGGGATTCACAAACCTAGGAGAGGACACAGCAGAGGGTGTCCAAATCGGGTTTCCCGGCGACGAAAGTGAATGTGAGCCAGGAGAAGTGTTGGGTGGGACACCAGAAGCGGTGCCAGTGCCTCGTTTGCCAGCCCATACTGACTCCGATGACATGGGGCGTGCTTTACTGAACGCAGGAGAAACTGCAGGAGAAACTGTGGGGGGCCTTGCAAGTCCTCTGTGTAGGAGACAAAAGTATACACCGACGCACCCGGGCCCGGGTGGAACCACGGGAGTAAGGAAAACTAGATTAAAAATAAACACCATTACTAACTACTATAACCAAGTGAACTTAAACTCCGAACAGCCGCAAACGCAAAGTCCTAAAGCCAGTGGCCTCCCATTACAGCCATCGGGGAAGAGGGTGGCTACAACGTGGGGGGGGGGGTGAACTGGAGCTATCAGAGACCGGGCTCCAGGACACTCACCTACTCCAGCAGCAATTGGCTGGTTTATCGCAACTATCCTGCCCAATGAATAACCCCCTTGGGGATGGCGAAGTGGAGTCAAATAACTTCCCAAAGTGGGGCAACTTTTCGGGAGAGCAAAGAAAAAGCAACGAATTACTTTATCCTGACCCCCAAAGGGGACTATTAAACTCCGGGAATTTCTCATTAACATTCTCTCCACGATGTGCCCAAGCCCAACTTATAGCACCCCAAAATATAATGGGTCCGGAAACAGATCACTTACCATCTAAACAGACCCATAAACCCTCAGCGCCACAGTTTCACTGTGGAAGTCAAATTGTTAAAACTAATTTAACGCTGGGCAGACTCAACAGTAGTTCCTTCAGTCTGGAGCTGTCCTCGCTTGACAACTCCGTTATTGGCAATATAGACCCCCAACTAAACAGCATAACATCAGAAGATCTAAACTTTCTGGAAGGTAGCATAATAAAAGGCCATAGAGGAGAGGAAGATAAGAACCTAGAAGGCCAGATAACCAACGAGCAAAGTGGAAATAGAGATGACCTCTCATTAGATCAACCAATTCTTAGCAT
Source organism: Pleurodeles waltl (assembly GCF_031143425.1). Lineage (NCBI taxonomy): Eukaryota > Metazoa > Chordata > Amphibia > Caudata > Salamandridae > Pleurodeles > Pleurodeles waltl. The sequence goes on along the minus strand of NC_090445.1, from coordinate 830,169,224 downwards.
CATGAAAGTTATATGTACAACACTGGGCTCAATTGCAACAACGATCATGGCCCAGTCTAAAAAATTTGATGATCAACTTGAGCTGACCAAACAACTCACAACCTCAATACAGTCTATAGATTACAGGATGGCCCTAGTAGAGGGCGTAATTAGGGAAAACCTGTTGCACCAGGCAGTGGCTGACAAAATGGACAAGTTGGACAGACAAGCCTGTGGACCACTGCTGGAAAAATTACTGGAAGTCCCGAAAGTAATCAAAGACATAATCGAAGACTGTAAACATAGCCTTAAAAGCACACAGGTGTGCAACTACGAGTTAGGAAAAACAGAATCTAGATTAATTGAAAGGCCAACAGACACAGAAGATAGAGAAAGGCACTCTGGCCCAGGACGAGAGAATTGCCCAGATGCAAAAAATCAGACAGCTAAGATGGAGAGAACCAACGGAAGTCCTGAACTTGGAATCAAAGCCCCAAATACAGTAGAAAAAAGGACCCCGAGTAAAAGGCGTCACCCAATAGGCAGATGGAAAAACACATGGAAGAAAGCTAGAGGAAAAAAAAAGCACCAGCAAAAAAGGTTTTAAACATGTTACAACAGATAAGCCCAATAGGAGAAATCAGGAACTCAGGTGATGAGACTGCCCAACAACAGCATAGAGATGAAAGCATTAAGTCTGAGAGTCTTGAGAAACCTACTGATAAAGTCTTTAATTTCATAAACAAAAATCCTGGATTATTGTGCGACAAAAGTTGCACTCACCATTCCCATATAAACCGTATATCCATTGGCCCCAGGGGATACCAAGCATCTGGGCATGACTTAGATAAAGGAAGGTGGTCTGGAAAAGATCCTGGAACAAATCATGGGACAAACGAGGCAAACGAGGTAAACGACCCCCTAGTCAATGCACAACCCAAATGGAGCCCAGAAACATCAAAATCAAGTACCGGCATTGATAAGCACCTCCCAGCTATAAAAACTGAACATTCAGTCCAGGTACATCACTCAAATACAGTAGGAGACCACTATGGAAAATGCCAGCAGCCTCCGAATTCCATTACTGAGGGGGCAGAACAAGATAACAGCAAAGGTGAAAGCAGAAGGGCAGAGACCCCAGAGTATATACGAAGCAAACAAAGTATAAGAACAACCATGTGCGTGGACAACATAATAGCCCCGGTTCCCGCACCCCGGACAAAGGTAAAATATTGCTCTCAGGTTAGCCCTGGAAATCATAATCTCAGTAACCAGCCTGGGTGGATCACTGATTCGCCTGCTCTATCGCGCCCAGCACTGGACCTGGAAACTAAAGAAACCAAAGGAAAAAGGGACAACTGGTCTCCAAAAAGGCAACCCTATGAAGAACATAGGAACAAAGAGTTGCAATTTGGGAGGGAAAAAGGCCAGGTAGATCGAACATTGACTAGTTGGGCAGTTACCACTCAAGACAGACAAAATGAAAATAACCAACTTCAAGGAAGACGGTCGCAGGGAGGTGGCGGGCACACTGAGATCCGTTCTGAAACAACTAAAGAGTTTGAAGCCATGATCATGTTTATCCCCGAGTACTCCTCAAGAGGAAGTCACGACATCCTGAACAGGTCTAACATCTTACATTTGGTCAACTCCCTGCCAGCCGTACAGAATGTAACAACCAAAGACCTCCTCTCAGTAAGATTCATACCAAAAAAAGAATTAGAGAACGGGGAATTAACAGAAACAGTCTGGGCCTCACCTTGGATAGTAGAACAGATCCTAAAATGTTCTAACACGATGAAGACCGGGGGAATATCCATTGCTACTCCGCAAAAAGAACCATATCCAACAATATTTCTTGAAAAAGCCTCAAACCAAAACATGATGGGTAGGCAAGAGGTAAAAGGCAATTCTGGTTCGATACTCCAGGGAGCAATCAGCTCCAAACAACAACTCCCTGAACAAATAAATTTGAGTAATATGAGGTTCTGCCTGTTGGCCAATTTCCCTAGAAACAGCAGGGGCAATCCCCCACAGTTACAGAATTGCAAAGAGCAACCATTCAGAAGCTCGTAGCAAAAAATGGACGGCTTGAACATAAAAGATAAAATCAGTCCCATATTAAAAATTCTAAGCTGGAACATTGCAGGCTTAAAAAACAAAATGGAAGATAAGGACTGGGTCGAATTCATTAAAAAACAAGACATCAGCTGTTTCCAAGAAACTTGGTCTATTCACGCTATTGACCTAGATGGGTTCTCCACTTTCCACTTACCCGCTATCAAGCAAAAAAAAGGAAGACCATCGGGAGGTCTGATTATTTGGATCAGAACTTCACTACTGGGAAACTCTGTAGTAACTCATGCTGTATTAAACAAGGGAATCCAGACGCTCGCAGTAAAATACGAGGAGTGGTCACTCGAAATAGTAAATGTGTATTTCCCCCCTATCAGCCGGCCTCAACTCACGCCAGGGGTGCAGCTCCTTAAAGAACATATCCTAAATAAAAGAACTAAGGGTTGGAGGAACCCAGCACCAGGTCACACGAACAACTGCTCTCCCCAGCCTTGTAAAACCGTTTTACTGATATGTGGTGACTTCAACACTAAACCTCATTCTATCCTCTGGGATGAACAAGTAGTAGAGGAAGACCATGCTTGGAATATCCCAACGCCTCTCATCCAACGTTGTAAAGACTCCAAGAAAGGAGAATTAATCTTTGAAGCATTAATAGAAGGAGGAATCCGCACATTAAACGGGAGAACAAATTCAGACAGAACTTTTAAATCTACCTTTCGAACTGGAAAAAGGCAAAGTATAATCGACTATATGGCAATAAACATCGAAGCCTGGCATTATGTCATCGATATGGAAATAAGGGACAGGATTGAGAGTGATCACGACCCACTGCTAATGGAGATAGTCCATCCCGAGCCCAGGGAAGGCTGAGTCTCCATTCAACGGAAATAGCTTAACAATAACTATGAGACCAAATAGGAAAAACATATTAAGGTCAAATGAGGATGAACCTTATATGAGCGCACCTAGTCAAACCTGGCTGTTATCACTTAGCACGTTTTTAAACCTACCAGTTAACAACGCTTTACCCCTCCTGCATAACTTTAATAATCTGCTATTGCAAACAAAAAAGGAAAAGATCAAGCATCTTCAAATCAATCCTAAAATGATGGAGGGCTGGTTCGATGAAGAGTGTTTGAAGCTAAAAAAGACCTTATCACAAGCACTAAAGAACCGGCATTTGAATGACTCCAATGAGCAACATTTTTATGAATGTAGGCAACAGTACAAAAAATTACTGAGATACAAAAGGAAGATATTCCCACATAAACTATGGAAAACTCTACTGCAGGCAATATCGGCAGGGAACTCCAAAAAGTTTTGGGAGATAGTCAGGTGGGGATGCGAAGGTCCTTCGAAAAACCTAGAACTGAATATCAACCCTCAATTTTGGGTAAAGCATTTTACCGCCTTGTACCAGGAAGTGGCCAAGACGGCATCTGGGATGACCAATAACTCAAACATCCTCACTCAAGGGCTGGTAGGCAGAAATCAAAGATTAAGTAAAGTTATTTCCATTTCAAAAGACTCACGCAGTACCTTCAAATTGGCTTGCTAGATTAGTAAACGAAACCCAGAATGTACTAGTCCCTAACGAATTCCCCAGCACAAATTCCATGCAAGTAGCCCATGTCATTTCACGTGCAATGGAGTTAATACCGGAATTCAGTGAAAAAGAGATTAAACAAGTTATTCTCCTCCAAAAGCCGCATAAGGCTGCAGGCCCAGACGGTATCCCTTCAGACGCTTACCGTAACCAGCTAACGTTATGGTTACCTGCTCTAGCCCGTCTATTCAACAGTGTTTGGCACCACGAGGTAATCCCTTCCTCTTGGAAGGAATCAATAATCGTTCCAATTCACAAAAAAGGGCCTCGGGACATGGTGAGCAATTATAGACCTATTTCACTGCTTGATAGTGTTGGAAAGATTTTTGCCAAAATGATTCAGTCGCGTCTAGACCAATGGCTAGAGGACGGAGATTTAATATCAACACACCAAGCTGGTTTTAGGAGAGGCCAAAGTACAACAGATCAACTTTTTAAGCTAAACATGATCTGCGCTAAATACGCCATCCTTAAAGATTGTCCATTATATCTGGTCTTTGTGGATCTCCAAACAGCCTTTGACAGCGTAAACCGCCAAACACTATGGCAGTTATTGTCGGAAATGGGCATACAGGGAAAAACTATTGCATACAGGAAATACTGCCAGGGTCAGATATACTACGAGAAATGATTATACGGCAGAAATTCCAATCGAGCGAGGCGTAAAACAAGGCTGCGTTTTGGCCCCAACCTTATTTAATTGTTATATAAATGAAGTAAGTCAAGTCCTGAAGGAATTAAATCTGGATGCGCCAAAACTAGCCAATGAAAGTATACCTATCCTGCTCTTTGCTGATGACGCTGTACTACTGGCAAGAACGGAGATAGCAATGCATCGACTACTTAGGGGTTTCGAATCATTTTGTACCTGAAGGAGCATGGTAATCAATGAGGGGAAAACAAAGTTTATGATTCTTAACCAAAAACAGACGATGCAATCGACCTTTAGGGCAAACAATAAGCCTTTGGCCCGAGTGGCTACTTACGATTACCTGGGCTGCAGACTAGACGAAAAACAGACATGGAAACCACAAATCTATAAAAGTAGCATTTCCTTGGCCCAACAAGCTGGAGCAGTACTCAGATTCGCAAAAGCTACAGGCAACCATTCCGTGAGTTCTGCACTGCTCGCATACAAAACAAAAGCAAGAGCCGCAGCACTTTATAGCGCAGAGATCTGGGGATTCAGAAAGACTCCATCAATACAAGTAACCGAGAACAAATTTTTACGCCGATTACTTTGTCTAGGCAACGCCACACCAATGAATGCAATAAGAATTGATCTACAGATGAGAAAGGTCGAGGACTACATTGCTCTGGCTCCAGTAAGATACTGGATCCGTATTTGGTCAAAAGAGGCTCTCAAACCAAATAGAGACGTACTTAAGGACATCATGAAGCTACAAAGCCATCGGAAATTGCCCTGGTTCAAACATATCTCAACTATCCTGGCTGCTATCGGCCAGGAAGACCTCTGGCTCCATCCAGAAAAAATCGGAAGGCCTAGTCTAGCTGTCATAAAAAAGGCATATTGGGAGCAAAAGACTGAGACTATGTGCGAGTCATTTAGCCCTTTATTTAAGCGGTATATTTTGTTTAACCAAGAGCTTAAACCAGCAATATTCATAGACAGTATTTATCCGGAGGAAAAAAGGGCTCTCTACTTTAAATTCCGTATGGGCACACTACCTGTGACGGCGGTGGCCAACAGATGGCAACCCGCTCCTCTGGGTAGATTAGAATGTTGTCCATGTCTTCATGGTGGCCCGGAAACACTTTCCCACTTCCTTCTATTATGTCACTTTACGCTTAAACTCCGCAAATTGTACCTACGTCCACTTTTCAGATCCCTCGGAGTTAGGAAGTGCAAGGAGGCGGAAGCGCTATGTATGCGATCAGACGAGAAATACATCGTGACAAAGGTCTCAACTTATATCTTGGAAGCATGGAAGTTACGTTCATCAATGCACCCATAGTTGGCATAAGCATAACAGCCTATGTTATCCCGTAGCTATCTAGCTTGGGAAATTGGTGCAGGGTGGTGTAAAACTGGGTTAGGCCTCGGGCTTCTATTAAATGGTTGGCAGGCACTGTAAGGTCCCAAATGATTTGTCCCAGAACAAGATATTTAAATATTAGATTTATAATGTTTTTCTAGAATAAGTTAAGTTTTTATGTAAATTATGGCTATATATTAGGTTTCACGATAATGTATGGCGAATCGGATACATTTCGGCACATGTTAAATCAAAAACTCAAGCACAGTTTCCCTTTTTTACTGAGATGTTTTATTTAATGTGATTTTTATCGAGTGTGATGGATTGATATTTATTGTGTGATTATTGTTAAGGCCGGATAGGCTAACAACAATTAAATAAATGGTAAATGGAAATAGAGATGCCAAAGGGTACAGTAAGTGGCCATAGAATTGGGAGAATCTGCCTGCCATGTACAATGTCAAATACAAAACTGTCAATGCAAAGTGACGTTACAGTGCCTTACCTGTGTGTCACTGGAAGTAGTGTTGTATAATAGCTGTTCTGTTGTCCTCATCCTCATCCTCCTCATCTTCACTGTCCACAGGGTCCACTACTGCAACACGCCCATCTCCAGCCTCATCTTCCTGCAGAAAAGGTACCTGGCGTCTCAAGGCAAGGTTGTACAACATGCAGCATGCCACAATTATCTGGCAGACCTTCTTGGGTCAGTAGCACAGGGATCCACCTGTTAGATGGAGGCACCGAAACCTGGCCTTCAGGAGGCCGAATGTCCTCTCTATTATTCTCCTTGTTCGCCCATGTGCCTCATTGTAACGTTCCTCTGCCCTTGTCCTGGGATTCCTCACAGGGGTCAGTAGCCATGAGAGGTTGGGGTAACCAGAGTCACCTGCAAATATTGAGGGACAACTGTTAGACACACACTAACCCTTAGGGGCCACACCATACCCATACACCAATATCCACTGGGTGGGGACTAAGGCTCACCTATTAGCCACACCCAGTGCCTCTGGAGTTGAGCCATCACATATGGGATGCTGCTATTCCTCAGGATATAGGCATCATGCACTGAGCCAGGATACTTTGCATTGACATGGGAGATGTACTGCCAGGCACACTATCTGCACATTCATGGAGTGAAAGCTCTTTCGATTTCTGAACACCTGTTCATTTCTCTGGGGGGGGGTGGAACAAATACAATATGTGTACCATCAATAGCCCCAATAATGTTGGGGATATGTCCTATTGCATAGAAGTCAGCTTTCACTGTGGCCAAATCCTCCACCTGGGGGACAACAATGTAGCTGCACATGTGTTTAATCAGGGCAGACAACACTCTGGTCAGCACTATTGAGAACATTTACTGAGACATTCCTGCTGCCAAGCCCACTTTCACTTGGAAGGAGCCAGTTGCCAAGAAATGGAGCACACGTAGGACTTGCACAAGAGGGGGGATCCCGGTGGGCTGACGGATAGCAGCCATTTTCTATCTGTTCACTCACTTGCTACCTGACCTTCAACAGGAGTTGACCTACAGTGCAAGTGCTGCTGTGACCTGTGTCTGGAATGTACCATGGTTCGTGTCACTGGGGAAAGGGCCCCTGCCTTCACCGCTATGGAGTTGGAGAGACTGGTGGATGGGATCCTACCCCAGTAAAGAATGCTGTATGGGTCTCCAGATCAACAGGTAAGTACACTGTGAGCACGATGCAAGGGACATGGATGCATGGAGTGCTGTGTGTGAGGGCCTTGTGAAGGGGGGGGTTGGTGGAAGGGTTCTGGGCAGCGTGCTGCATATATGGTGGGCAATGTCTGTGCGTAAGGGGTTGTGAGGGCTATGGTGGGCCATGAGTGCAACAGGCCGGACGGTATGACTGATACCTTTTTCTATGTATTTTTTTCTGCAGGTCAGCACCCATCAGAAAAAGGGTATATGGCGTGCCATCGCCAAGGATGTGCGGACCCTGGGGTCTATGGCAGGTGGAGCACCCAGTGTCACACCCGGTGGGAGGACCTGAGATGCTGGGCAAGGAAGATGGCGGAGGCTCAGCTGGGGATCGCCTCCCAACAAGGAAGGGGTGCCCGTTGAACCCTGACCCCCCTGATGGCCCGCATACTGGCGGTGGCCTATCCGGAGCTGGATGGGCGCTTGAGGGCATCACAGCAGCACAAGGCGGTGAGTGCAGTTTCACAATATACTACTTGCGCGTGGTGGGGTGGTCTCCGGGTGGGGGATGTGGGCCTGTGGGTGCCCCTAGGCCAGGCCGGACATTGTAGGGTAGGTTCCATGATAGGCAGGGGCTGATGAACACCACCTCCTAACAAGCTAGTAGGCATCCACTACTGGGCAGGGGTCTGTGAGTGTCAGGTATGCTGCTATTGGCGTTAGGTATTCCTGTCCATGGGCTGGTGACTAGAATTGCGACTGGTAGTGCATTGCCTAGTGCGTAGGGCTGTTCCCTATGTGTGTGTGTGTGTGTCGTGTACGCCAATGGTGGTGATGTTGCTGCCATTGACCAAGTGTATCCTTTGTGTCTTCCCCCCCCTTTTTGTTTTGTCACCCTGTCCCTATGTGCATTACCATCATCTGGCAGAGGAGCAGAGGCACCAGTGACGGAGGGAGCCGCATCCCACAAGGCCCATGAAGCCGAATCCACCGAGGGTGAGGGCACCCGTGGGATGGAGGGCGAGGGGAGCACCATGGCGGAGACAGGAGGAGACAGTTCTGACAGTGATACCTCCTCCAATGGGAGCTCCCTGCTGGTGGCGGACACCTCTGTGCCCACCCCAACTACAGGTACAGCCGCCAGCCCCCGTACCATTCATCTCTGTTGGGCAGTCAATTATAGCGAATGCCATCCAGGGGCTGGCAGGCCATTTGCAACAAACAAATGCATCCCTGGCGGGCATTCACTCTGGCATGGCGGCCCAACAGAGATCCAGGCTCTGGCCTACTCCCTGATGGCAGCCATTGTCCCTGTTTCTAGCCTCCCCCTTTCAACTTCCTCTACCCACTCCCATTCTCCTCAACCCCAACCTATCCCAAGCACACATTCAGACCAGCATGCACCCAAGACAATACACATGAGTGGCTGAGGCAAGCACAAGCACCACACATCATCACACAGGCACTCACACAAACACCATGCAGATGCAGACATATCAATATCCATTGCCTCCACTGTGTCCCCCTCCTCCTCGTCGTCCTCCACCCTCCCAGTAGCGTCTCCACTCACACCTGCATGCACTACATCCTCATCCACTACTCCTGTCACCATCACACCTATCACTAATCACTATACACCCCTCACTGGCAGTCACCACCCCCACATCCATGTACACGTCCCCTGTGTCCTCTCCCACTGTGTCTGTGCCCCCTCCTCCTAAAGTACACAAACGCAAGCACTCAGACACCCAACAGCCATCCACCTCACAACAGCATCCAGCCCATGCACCTGCACCCAAACACAGCAGACAGACACCTCCAACAACCACTCCCTCTTCCTCCACTCCCAAACCTTCACCCTCTTCCCGCCCCAGTGTCCCTAAGAAGCTTTTCCTCTCCGCCGTTGACCTCTTCCCTACACCTCCCCCCCGTCCTTCACGTCAGGCCAGGGTGGGCAGCCATCTGAGGTTGCAGGGTAAGGGCTGGAGCCTCCCCCCACCACTGCCAGCCCCGACACCAGCCCCGCCGCTGCCATCACTGAGCAGCCGTCACCGCCAGCAGGCAGTGTGTAGTCCTGCCTCCATGGGCTGTAGTGCATCCTGGAGGCTGCAAATCCAGTAGGTATGACACCCAGGTGAGAGACTGTGACCTTGCACTCCCCAAGTGCTGCATCACAGGGCACAAGGCCCCCTCCAGAACCAGTGGAGAAGCCATCCACTCACCCCATCCTTGCCAGGATGAAGCACACTGGGCACAAGGCCCCCTCCAGAACCAGTGGAGAAGCCATCCACTCACCCCCTCCTTGCCAGGATGAATCACACTGGGCACAAGGCCCCCTCCAGAACCAGTGAAAGAAGCCATCCACTCACCTCCTCCTTGCCAGGATGAAGCACATTGGGCACAAGGCCTCCTCCAGGACCAGTGGGCAAACCACCCACTAGAGAGACTGTGGCTTTGCACTTCTCTGAACCAAGCAGTGGGCAAACCACTCATTAGAGAGACTGTGGCTTTGCACTCCCCAGGACCAAGCATTGAGCAAACCACCCAATTGAGAGACTGTGGCTTTGCACTCCCCAAGATATCGCACAGGGCATGTAGCCCCCTCCAGGACCAGTGGTGTTGTACCATCTTCTGGCTGAGGTGCCCCCATTCCCCGTCCCCCTGAGGTTCCTGTGTATTTTCAACCTGATGCCCCTGCAGTGTTCTCTCCGTGTTTTTGCAGGAGTCAAGTAGGGCCTTGGCCTATGTGATGTGGCCCTGTGGCCCACAGACATTGAGGACTGGGCAGTGTCCCTCCGTTTGTATATATGTATCTACTGTTTTGATTTTGAAGCATGATTTTCTAGTATTTTATCTTATTACACTAACTTTAATCAATTCATTTTGTCCTTGCATTAGTCCTGAGGGGCACGGGGGTATATGTAATGTTACTGCATCTGTTTGTGTGTATTGTGTTGGGGGTGGGGGTGTTGCATGTCTGTGTCACTCTCTTTTTCCTCCCCCTCCCTTGTGTGCTAGGTGGCAGTACTCACCGTGGTCGTCTTCGCCGGTGTTGCTGTTCGTAGTGAATGAGGAGGTATACAATCATGGAGAAGATGTGCAACTCGGGCTCCATGGTGTCGAGGTTCCTCCTTGAGTCTCCAGAGGTGAGTCCTTTGCCTTCTGTGTTCTGTTTATGCTGTGCTTTTGATGTCGTTTGTACCACCCCGGAAAAAGTGGCGGATAGGCCTGTTGTAATACTGTGGGCAGTACATTGTCTTCCGCCTGGCTGTTGGCGGTTACCGCCGCGGTGCTTGTTGCTACCGCCGTGGCGGTCGGTGTGTTAAAGTGGCTGTCTGTGTGGGCAGTTTCTGCCGTGGTCATAATTAAATTTTTTTACCGCTGGCCTGTTGGCGGTATTACCGCCGCTTTATCAGCGACCTCCAAGGTTGTAATGAGGGCCATAGTGTTTTGTACTTCTGAATGTATTCTGGTTATTCCTCACATACTAGTGGCCCATCCGTGACATGTGATGGACATTTTCCTTACCCCTCCCATAATGATGGTTCATAATGATGGTTCAGACATAATGGTGTTCATATTGTGCACACACGTGAAATATTTGTGGCTATTCCTAACATATTACGGAACATCCTTGAAATGTTGTGGTATTTGAGGCCTAATTATGGCCATCCATAGAGGTATGCATTTCATAACTGAATCCTCCTTGACATATTGACATATTGTGGGCACACTAGAGAGATTTTTGAATTATTGTTTGAACGTTTAAATGACTGTGGCTATCAGTAGCATAACTGTGTCACCTTGTCATATTGTGGGCAGTTGTCATATATTTGTAGATTACAATGATATAATAGCGGATCATCTTTCTATTGTTGGCATTTTTTTTTTATATATTTGCTGCATCAAGGCCACAAAATCACTGCCAGAAGATATCAACAACATATCAATTTATTTGCCTTACACTTACATATCTCTGGATCAACTAGCTCATGTTTCCCATTAACAACAACCCCTCATTATTAAAAAAAGAACTCAAGATACACATACCATATTATATGGTTAAGAGGGAGCGAGGGAAACAGTAAACGTTCTGTCATGCAGCTTTCATTCAGGAGCTTCTTCTAACAGGTTTCACTGAGCTCAGCTAATACACCCAGCTGCCTCTAGGGTCATTGTATCAGATGGTTTCTGAATCCACTGACGTTGGTTGGAGTTTATTCTCCAAATTGTATTTCTCTAGAAAGGCTTCCGCCGCCTGGGGGTCTGAAAAGCCATATGTCTTCCTTTCAATCTGTACTCCGTGTTTTGCTGGAAACCGAGGAAGACTCATAGACCATTGCCAAAAATCGTTTTTAAGAATTTGAAGTTCAGTCCATTTTGTTTAACGTGGTCTTGCTCAAATCTACTAAGGTCGATATTTTGTTCCCCTTAAGGGAAAGCCTTTTCTATGTCAAAGCTGTCTAGTTTGCTAATGCCATCTTGGGGGAAAGCTGACCTAGGAATGCATTCTTTACATTGCTTACCATTTGCTTTGTGGTATGTAACTCACATTTGCTTGCTATTTACTGGCTTTATTTGTTTGAGGCTTTGGTTTAGGCTTTTAGGGTTGAGTTCGTCCCTTCCCTTGCCCAATCGTTATTCACTGTCTTCTTCCACCAGTACTCGATTTCTGGAAACAGGCCTTTAAATCTTGTTCTTACCTTTTCACATTTGCTGTGCAGTCAAAGACGGAGGTCAAATGTCCGGATCTGTCTTCCAAGGATCTTGGTGTTTACTTTTCTTTATCACACTTCAAATTAAGAGGGTTTTGTGGCAGTCATGCTGGCTACTGAGGGTGTGGTGGTCAGAAGGTGGATGTTACCTTTTTCTAGCACACAACACAATTTAAATGTCTGTAAATGAACAGTATAGATATTTCTGAATATTAAAGAATTAGGACATTACAAGTGAGGCACATGTTTTGGTAATTCTGAAGTGTGGTGGACACAAATACGCGAATATGATCAAAACAAAACAGTACATTAGGTGATTACATTTCCACACATTCTTTGTTTGTGTGCTGTATACTTTCAGCAGTAAAACTGTATGTCTGTACAAATGTAGTGGTCATTTCAATTGAAGCTGTATTGTCTGTAATGGCAGTATGATACAAGACCATGCACACTCCACTTTACCCTACTCCACTCTACTCTGCACTGCTCCACACTACTGTACTCTGCTCTGCACCACTCCACACTATGCCATTCCATGCCACTCCATACTGCATCACTGCACTCTTCTTTGCACCACTCCACTCTACATCTCTCTGCTCTACACCACTTCACTGTATGCAAATGCTCTCTACTCCACACTATTCTATTATATAACTCTGCACTTTTTGCCACTGCACTCTACACCATTCTACTCTGAACCACTTCACTTAGTGCCACTGCACTCTACACCAACGTACTCTACTCTGACCCATTCCACTCTACACCAGTGCGCTCTATGCCAATCTACTCTACGCTCTAACCTACTTTGCATCACTGCACTCAGCGCCACTGCACCCTACACCACTGTACTCTACTGTGTACGACTCCACTCTACTCTGAACAAAATCTACTCTATGCCACTACGGTTGGCACTCTGCACCACAGCTCTCTACTCTGCACCACTCTACTCTATGCTACTATATTCCAGTTTGCAACATTCTATGCTACTGTACTCTAAGCCAACTGCACTCTACGCCACTGCACTCTACTCTGCCCCACTCCACTCCATGCCAATGCACTCCATGCCACTACACTCTACGCCACTCTACTCTGCACCGCTTCTCTTTATGCTACTGCACTGTACTCTTCACCACTGTACGCCAGTCTCCTCCACTCTACACCACTGCAATCTACCCTGTGCAACTCCACTCTACACTACACCACTCTATTCTATACCTCTGTATTCTGTCACTGCACTCTATGCCACTGTACTGTACACTACTGCACTTTACAACACTCTAGTGTGCAACACTGCACTCTCTGCAACTGAACTCCATGCCACTCTAATTTGCACCACTCAAATCTGTGCCACTGCACTCTATGCCACCTCATCCTCTACACCACATCACTCTGTGCCATTCCACTCTATGCCACTGCACTGTATGCTTCACCACTCTACACTACTCTACTCTAAGCTGTACCAGCCTACTCTACCCCATGGCGCACTACTCCAATGCACTCTAAACCACTTTACTCAAAACCAATCCACTCTACCTCAAATACTCTGCACCACTGCACTCTGCACCACTATACTCTACTCTGAAACACACTATGCCACTGCATACTACACCACTGCACGCTACACCACCCTACACCATTGTGCTGTCACTGCACTCTATGCCACTGTACTCCGCACTACTCTACTCTGCACCACTGCACTCTATGCCAATGCAATCTACGTCATTCTACCCTGCAAGACTACACTTTCCACCAGTGAACTCAGTGCCACTCTCCTCTTCATACCTGCATTCTATGTCACTGCACTCAATGCACCCCTCAACTCTATGCCACTCTACTGCACCCTACACCACTCCACTCTACATCACTCCACTCTATGCCTCTCTAATCTAATCTGCACCACTGCACTACATATCACTGGCTATGCACCACTACATTCAACACAACTGTACTCTTTGCTACTCTACTCTACACCTCTGCCCTCTACCCTGCACCACTCCCCTCCACTCTACCCTGCACCCCTCCATTTCATTCAACTCTGAAACAATCTACTCTATGCCACTGCACTCTACACCACCGTGCTCTATGCCACTCTACACTACTCCTCTCTACACCATTCAACTCTACGCCACTGCAATCTACTCTGCATCACTGCACTCTATGCCAGTCTACTCTGCACCACTATACTTTATGCCACTTCACTCTAGGTCACTATACCACACCACACTCTACAACACTACACTCCATGGTTTTCTACATCATTAAACTCTACTCCACTCCAATCTACTCTATGCCACTCTGCAAGACTATTCCACTCTATGACCCTATAAGCAACTTTCTCTATGTCACTCTATGCCACTTTACTCCACTCTATTCTATGATACACTACTCCACTCTGCTCCACTACTCTACTCTTTACCATTTCACTCTATGACACTCTATGCCACTTGACTCTACAACACTCTACTCCACACTATGCCATTCCATTGTCCTACACCACTCAACTCTGTGCCATTCCACTCTACGTCAATCTACTCTGCTCTGCACCACTCTACTTTACAACACTGTATGCAACACCCTCTATGCCACTCCACTCTGTTCTACACCACTTTACAACACTCTGTGCCACTCCAAACTCCAACACTCTACTCAACTCTGCTCCACTCTATGCCCTTCCACTCTATGACATTCTACTTCCTCAAAAACACTCCACAACACTCTAAACCACTCTACTCTACACCACTCTATGACACTCCACTTCACACCACTCTACGGCACTCCACAACTCTCTTTGCCACTCCATAGCACTCCACTCTACTCCAATTTACGACACTCCACTCCACACCACTCCTTTACCCCCTATCTTTTAGCCATGCTGAACAGCAGCCACGCTGGTGTTCAACATGGCTACAACCTATAGGCAAGACCTATTGTCTTTGCCTGTGGTTGTTTGCATATTAGAGGCTTTACATAGCACTTCTTCACTTTACTGTACATTTCAATGGACACACAGAACCACCCCAGTTTCGGTATTTCTTATTTCCAAAACTCTTGCTGTTAGGTGAATCGTTTGATGCACTTCCAACAGGGCTGTGACATCAGACTCAAGCACATCCACTCTCAAAGCACCCCACAATCTTCTTAATGTCCTTATTGTCCAGGTGTAGGATACCTAAGTCTGCTATGCGTGAGGCTCGCACCGAGTTATCTAGAACTGAAACTTCCCTTTTTAGACAGCTTGATAGTAACAACACTTTTCTTGCCCACTGGTGCTGTTCTCCTCAACTGCCAGATTCTATTTCAGTCCTCCCAATCCTGGTGTTGACTCACTCTCCCCTTGAGATCTTCCTGCCCCTTCAGACGCTGTGACCTTGCAGTCAGTACTTCAGTTTGTAACCCTGATTTTACGTAAATCAGTGGTTCTCAACATTTTGACTTCTGTGGACACCACTTTATCATTACTGGTACCCCGGGATCCCCAATGAATCATTATTGGAATCGGGGCACCCACCATAAGTCATTACTGGAAGCCGGGGACGGCAGGCCAAAACATTGTTGATGGTTTGAACCGCAAAACAATACTATAAAATACAGAAACAAGCATTCCATCAAACGCATAAACAAATGCTAACACATTTTTATTTAATTTGCAAACAAATATAAATAAAAGAAAAAAATAAAATTAATAGGCAGGTTGGAGCTTCTCTAAAGTCACTTGAAGCCACACATCATCAATACTATATTCTGTTGATACACCTGCACTGCTCCCACATATCAATCTGAGGATAGTAATTTAATTTTAACCTCCAATTTCAAATTGCTTGACATTTACAGTACGTTTTAACATTTTCAATTGTTTATTTAGCCACTTTATTTATATACACATTAATCTGATATTATTATTAAATTTTCTAAGCAGTCACAGACTCCCCAAGGAGGCTCTGCTGACCACCAGGGGTCCCCACTGGGCTGGGAACCACTGTGGTAAATGATTGTAGATTAGCATTTGACCTGGAGTCAGATTGGTGGCACGAGGAACATCTGTGTCTATCTCCACCGGGTCATTCTCTGGTGATGGTGCACGACATTAAGCAAAAAAATCTTCATTGTCTCTGGTGCCCTTAATTTTATTCTCTTTGGGTGGAATGGTAACAAAGTCCCTTGATACTGCCTTCTGTCTTTCAGTTGTAGACCAGGTTGGGGTTAGAATAACTACAGAAAGATTTCTCCAGCAGATATCAGTGACAGGGGTGGCTCTTCCAGGTCTGTCAGGCCTTCTTGCCTCCCACACTGGTGAGCTGTGTCAATCCCTGATCTCACAGTGGCTTCTGCAGCGCATGCCAAGGGTCTGATGCTTTTATATTTTACGGGCAGGAACTACTGTCCGAGCATGGAGGTTGGACTCTCTTATGCCACAACCTCTTCACCGGTGCAGACGCTTCCAATTCTGCCTTTCTCATGTCATGTGGGAACAGTCCTGCCTGCACTGGCAGTCCAGGTCCTCCCTGGACCGGAAACAAGCATCCTGAGACCTGTTTCAGGGTATCACCCTTCATCAGCCAGGCTAGATTGAATCCAGTGGCATAGTGAGCCCGGGACCCACGTCTTGGCATATCCGGCATACAGAGGGTGACAAAAGCAAACAAACACAAATGATGGACGGAATTCAGAACCAATCAAACATTCACACCCACTCACAGATATGGGTTTAATCCATCAATTATTTTGCTCATCATGCCACCCCAGTTCACTGAGGGTGAATATTTGATCAGTTCTGCATTCCGTCCATCATATGTTGTTTTTGTATTTGTCACCCCAAGTGGGAAGGATATGCCCAGGCATGGATCCCATGCTTGCTACGCCACCAGATTCATGCTAACCTGGCTGATGAGGAGTGATACCCCAAAACCCATCCCAGGATGCTTGTTTCTGGTCCAGGGAAGACCTGGCCTGGCAGTTTGGGTTGGACTGTTCCCATGGGGGACAGGGTCAGCGCTGATTTGCATACAGCTGGGTCCAACCTGGAATGGCATGGCAAGCGAAAAAACGGATGGATTAAACTCAGATCTGTGACTGGGGGTGAATGTTTAATTTGTTCTGCATTCCGTCCATCATCTGTTGTTTTTGCCTTTGTCAGCCTCAGTGGAAAGGGTATGCCCAGACGTGGGTCCTGTCTTGCTACGCCACCAGATTCATGCTAGCCTGCCTGATGGGGGGTGATACCATGAAACCGGCCCCAGGATGCTTGTCTCTGGTCCAGGAATGACCTGGACTGGCAATAAGGGCTGGACTGTTCCCAGTGGGGAACAGAGTCAAGACTGATTTGCATATGGCTGAGTCCAACTTGGAATGGCATGGCAAGCAAAACAACTGATCGATTAGACACAGATCTGTGACTGGGGGCGAATGTTTGATTTGTTCTACATTCTGTCCATCATCTTTTATTTTGCATTGATATGTTGGTGACATTCTTTGTACAATTGTGTCTGTCCCTGGAATAGTGATGGCCCTGGCACAAGGGTGTTCCTGGTTGACATACTGGAAGCTTTTGTAACGACGGTGGCTATCATTGGTATAATGGTGGCTGTCTGACTAGTGTCATCCTTATCATATTTTCAGCATCATTGACACAATTCTAGCTATTCATTGTTAATGGTGGTGGAAATCATTACCATGTAATGGAGTTTTCTAGTAGCTGATGGTGATAAATGGGCATGAAAGTCAGAATCTGTTCATGTGAGGCGGGGTAAATGAGAGTTATTTATGGCAAGCTGATGTGTGGGTGACAAATATGCAATTATTAAACATGCAAAACTAGTATTTCAGCACAAAAACGGCTTTAGTTCTTGAAAGTGGCAACATTTTGTTTGGTGGAATTAACTGAATCTATCCACAATGAAAAGTATTTTTTATAACAAAATCTGTGTATTTTCAGAAAAAAATGCAAGATGATGTTTTAGGACATAATCGTTGCATTCTGATATTTAAAACTGATATTTGATTTATAAGTCATGGTACATGCCCCAGGTGTATTGAGGATCTTGATGCCACATACCAGTTAGCACTCACTGGGATGGCTATCACTTTTGGCTCTTGTGATTTTACCATCTATGTTGTAACCCTTTTTATGATATTTACTACTACTGATGTCTAATACCCGTGCAACTGTTTTTTTTTTATCATGTGATGTCTCTGTAAATCAAGTGATAGTACTGCTGTACCTATGTGTAATAATTTTCTAGGTCTATTCTCTATGGCTTGTGAATGTGAGATTTGCATAACCTTTGATATTATTTTAACAATGACACTTCCAAGTAGATAAAATACGCCTGACAATCTACAGTGTGGAACAATGAAAGGCAGTGGAATGGTTGAAAAAAAATGAATGTTCAGGTCAAATTGCATACCCCGTTGCTAGGGACCTTTGCATCTTATTCTTGAACGGGTTGTCATTTTGGTATCTCCCCAAGCCTCCATGACTAAATAATTCAACATTTTACAAGGAACTCAGGCACAGAAATGGTAAACTTGGCCCGAATTGTGCTATGAAAAAAAACATTTCTGTTTACGTCTCTGGATATAGGTTCATTGGAAGTCATCTATGAGATGTTAATCACTGGATGACAGTAAGATCAACTGTACATGTAAGGAATGGAGCCACCAACATGAATCTGCAGCTATGAGTCATATATGTTACTAAAAAGAAATTGACCACGTGAGGACATGATATTTATGCCTGCTTCTGAATAATGTGGACAGCTTTATGGATAGTGCGGCCCTGGGAATTGCCATCGAACTTCTTGGATATGCGTCAGTGTGTGCAAAGTTGACTCATCTGAAAACCGGGGTCTTTGTCCGAAGGCACAGCACCAATGAAACTTTGAATGTTTTCACTTTGCATTTTCAGTTTATTTTATGAACCTAATTCCAGTTTGGGATGTATCACCATTGAAAATATATTAACTTTTTCTTCTTTTTGTACCTTTGCAAAACACAAGCCGAGACTTCATGAAAGTGCTTAAGAAATAAAGATAGTATCATAATTTGACCATACTAAGTCAAGGACAAGGTTGAAGGGAATAACTCGTGTCCTAGCGAGTTTGGCATTACACTAGAATTATTTAGGAATAACAATTTGTTCATTTATGCCTAACTATACGTTGTTGAAATTAAAACCTCATTGTATTTGTTTAGGAGTGTTTTATAGTGCTGAATATTGCACATGGGGAATTCATTTTAAGCACAGCAGGTGAGCAGGAGTCTGGATGTTGGGCTCATGGGGAAGTCAGAGTACATTCAGCGGATGGTGGGTCATAGTTCGATATTCCTCATTGCCGAGCACATGATCCTGTTGGGAACATAGTGGGGGGCATTTTTTTCAGGTATACTGGTCCTTTCCCCAGTAAACCTTTTCTACAGTACAGAGGATTTTGAATTTGATCCTCACACCCACCAGGAAACAATGTTTCGTTTTCAGGGTGGTTGGTTATGTTCACAGTTTAGGTGTATTCTGACCAGCTCATTTTAAAGACTTTGCAGCTTGTTAATAAGATTCTTTGAGATCATCTCAAGCTCAGCTCAAGAGCTACCATCACAAGGTCTCTTTTCAACGCCACCTTGTGGTGAGTGCGAAGCAGTGGGAGAATTCGCCAGAGAAGAGAGATTTGCAGATTTGTGCGGTTGAAAAATGTTGATTTGGGAAGTGAAGGACATTTGTGAATCGAATATGACTCCCAGCTTCAATATTTTATGTTTGTGTGCAATGATCGCCCTATGCTGGAAAGCTGTAGGAATGGTGGTGGATTGGATTCAGTTAGGCAGAGCTTCATCATGTTTTTTGGCAGACTTTAGGGTTAAAGTGCTCAAAAAGGGGAACAGTCTGTAGCAATTGTTTCTGAACATTCTTTTAAACTAATAACTATTTAGTAATTTCTTATATAAATAAATATATAATCACTACTTCTTCATTCAAAATATGCATTGAGGGTCAAAATATGCTATAACCCTCTTTGCACGCATTTGAGTCAGCTGGACTTTATAAGGTATTAAAGTTTGTGCATCAGGTCCTCATGAACAACATTATGCTTGGGATCAAGCTCTCCTTTGCACTTAACAATGCGTTTAGTTGCCTCTTTGTCACTTTACGGGCATTGTGGTGCATGAGAGTAAGATTATTGTTGTCCACAGTCCTTATTTTAACACTATGTGTAACAAGTCTTTTATTAGGATGGTTATCTAAACATACCTGTCAGCCTGTGGAGTCTCCAAGGAGGGTGAGATTGAGTTCTAGAAGAGGAGCCTGCTACAATCAATGGAGATGAACAATGATTTCCAGGGTGAGGCATGCTTCCGGGGAGGTGATTCCAGTGACGTCTATGGGAAACATCTCACTTGTCTGTAGGGAGAAGGCAAGTGCTAGTAGGAAGGGTTGGTTAAGATGTATTTCGATACGACTTGCCATGTCATGTTCAAGGCATTTGTACAGTATTGTCATCTTGGTTACTTTCCATATCCTCACAGGCAGGACTTGATCATAAAATGTTTATATACATATATTTATATATATATATATATATATATATATATATATATATATATATATATATATATATGTCTTTGGTGTAGGTGTTGTGTTATAGGCTTACTCTAGTTTGGGTGACAATATCTAACGCAAGGAATTGCGAGTGAATGAGTTTGGTGTCTCAGAGATGTGTGGCGATTGGCTTGGTTGGCTCTTTAGACCTACCTAACACCCTAGTTGTATCTTTAGTCCGCTTCCTTCTACTGCCTGATTTTTGTCTCTTTTACAAGCCCCTTCTCATCACTAACTACATACCTGCCCACCTACTGACTCTCAAACGAGAGTGAGACTAGATGTTTAAAATGGCGATCCCATAAAAGGGAATAGAGTAAAGATGCAAGATAATGCAAGTTTGCAGAGAACGGAACATTACAGAAATTCGTGGCATCATGTTGCTTTTTAGGGGTTGAATATCATTAAAAAGACGGTGACAACGGCCAAATGAGGGTGAGATGACAGTTATGTATATAAATATCCAGCCTCTCGCGTTAGCGCGGAACGGTTTGAAGGGAAGGGACTTTTGCCCCCCACCCCTATATTATTTAACTTCCCATGAAGCTGTGGGCTGCATCCTTCTTGAGCCAGGACCCCGCTCCCTCGCAGTGTAGATGAAACGTCCTGATGGAACCACCGCCTGAAGCCAGAGGGCCTATATCCGGGGGTTATCACACATAACATTTTTTAACCGAAGAAGCAGTCTCTCTCTGAATGAAAATGCAGCAGTGAGGCCTTCTGCCCAGAATTAAAATGAGAAGCTCTAACAAACAGTGGGATAAGAACACATGCTGAACTGTAGAAATCTTACACATAATCTAATTTAAACAGAAGCGCACTGGAATTCCTGCTTAAAGCTGCACTCACACATGATCAGAACCTCAACGTAATCTCTTTCCTCCAGATATGCACGTTAGGTTCCATGTCTTTGCAAATTATGATGTATGCAGCCATGTGTTTAATACCGGTGTGCACTGCGCTTGAAATTATCCTGCACACCAGCAGTGCCAATTCCTGCAACAGCAGCTGAATAATGATGTGGCAAGTTATGTGGCATGTATTTTGCAGTCAGCATGAATAGATTCATGTTTTATGCATTATTAAACTTAGTACCCGATTTAGATCTTGTTGGTAATGGTCTCGCCATCAGTTTTCCATCTGAAAACGTGTCTGACGCCATGACGGTCCGTCCACCCGATTTAGATGTCAGCGGGAGTATAGGCGAAAGACCGCCGACGTCCCGCTATCACCACCAAGAATCTCCACGTCGACGGCGACATAGGCAAAATCGGCTTGCGGTGGGACTCGAGCCCCTTTTGCCACTGAGCCAATCACGAGTTGGCAGATTGGGAGGGAGAAAAGGACAAAACTCACCTTTTTTCCACGTTTCTCATTTTCTTCCACCATGAATCCGATAGTACAAGTTCTGCTGTTGCCGCTGCTCCTGGACCAAGACAAAAATCAACCCCGTCATCGCTGGAACAGAAGGTAAGTAGCTGTTATACCTGTCATCATCGTAATTGTTGCTGTACAATAGCACTGGACTTGAGAATGTTTAAAAAATGTGTGCAAACAACATAGGGATGCACAATGGATATGTGTGTAATGTCGTACTTAGAAAATTGTATCAAAACACTCCTCGTGATATTAGTAGCACCCACCAATCTGGTAATAACTGCCTTCATGGCAATGGACACATATACAAAAAGTCACATAAATCCCAAATAGAAATGTGTCCATAGAGGTGTGTACAATAATTTACCAATTAATTCCATATCATAAACATAAACAGTATACCCAAAAGGAACTACTCAATCTCATGATAATGTAGCAATTTCACTACAACATGCTACAAGAGGGTGTACACAGAATGTATTAGCAATCTTACCTCTAAAGTGCAAACATGGTAGAGATGTAGGAGGTCATGTGTCCCCTTTATGTATGCAAACATTAGATTTAATTTTACTGTAAAGTACCAGGTTTCCTGTGTAATGCATATGTCCATATTATTGACACATCATATCAAAATAAACACACATGCATTCTTTAGTCACAAGAACAGAAACATAACATTTTGGTGTATTTTGTCCAGTAACATGATGAATGCTTGCACCAAAATGAACTGTCCATTACAAATGTACATCACTAATGTATGCATTTAAAAAATATCTAAAATATTCAACATGTGATGGCCACTGTCACAAGTGAGAGTATGTGCATGGCACACACATTAGCGGAAAGGACATCATCAGCAAACAATCAATAACAATCCAACAATAAGGCCAGGACAAATGTATTCTTAAAATATATTTTTATATATAACTGAGATAAATTTCTCATAACTTCAGATATTTTTCATCTGAACAAAAAAGGCTCCAGTTCATTGTCCAATCTAGGTTGCATGTTCATCACTTGTCTCCTATTTTCACTGCCAGAATAAACCTCCTCTTGAAGGGGCATCTATGGGGCAGACAGCAGGCACCTAAATTATGTTATTGGGGGTCCTTGGCTTTTTTTAAAGAGGTGCTAAGACATTTAGGTGGGGAGTACATATATTTGGGAGGGATGATCTGGGACGAGGAAGGGGTCAGGGCCAGGGCAAATTCTAGGTCCTTCTTGGGGAAACAGGTTGGGTGTTTGGAAAGGGTTTGGGCTTGGGAGGTAGAGGGAGTGGTAGTGTCTGTTGTGCATGTGTCTGTTGATGGTGGGGGTGCCTGAGGGCTTGGTGTATGGGGTGTATGTTTTGCTTTCTGTTTTTTACTGGGTGTCTGTTGTGTGGGTGAGTGTGGGCATTTGTGTACAGTACGTGTGTGTGTGTGGATGTGTCAGCTATGAAGATGCTGTGTGTGGTTGTGATGCCTGTGGATGTGCAGGTGCATGTCTGTTGTGGTGGGTGCAGTGTCTGCAAGTGTGATGGTGGTGAGTGTACGTGTTTGTATTCTGGTGAGTGTGTCTGTGCTGGTGGTAAGTGTAGGTGTTTGTGTCATGGTGGGTGTGGGTGGGTATGCTTGTGGTTGTGGTGTATGGTGTCTGCATGTGTGTGTGTGTGTGTGTGTGTGTCTGTGTTTCTTGCAGTGTCTTTGTGTGGATGTGCTGCTTGTGTGTGTTGGAGTGGATGCGTGTAATGGTGTGCGTGTGTTCTGGATAGGGCTAGTAAGAGGGATTTGAGAGGGGAAAAGTTTAGGAGTTGGGGCATGAGGTTGGGGTGTTTGGGAGGCTGCGGTCAATGAGGAGGCCAGACCCTGGAATGACCGCTGTAGGCCAGACAGGACACTGTGAATGCCATCCAGGTAAGCCAGCATCTGGGTATTCTGAGTAGCAAGCCCCTGGATGGCATTCAATAGTGCAGTGTGGCCTATAGCAATAGTCTGCAAAAGATCAACAGCCTCCTGTTTGAGTGGAGCTTGGGAGACCATAGCAGGGGGGAGGTGCCTGCAGCAAAGGTGACGCCACCCCTTATTAGGGAAGGAGCTACAGCCAGCTTGGGGGAAAGAGGGAGGGTGGAGATTGCAACGTGGGTGGTGGACGATGATGCCGGTGGAATAGTCGCACTAGGGTCCACCACCACTCAGGACTAGTCATCTGTGGAGGCATCCAAAGATGAATACGAGTCGCTCGTGGCCTCTGCCCCAGTCCCCTCACCCTCTGTGTCCCCCAGTGTGGGTGGTGTCCGTACTAGGACCACAGTGCCCAGCTTCTTCCCCATCAACATGACCGCTGTCACCTTTGCCTTGCCCAGATAATGCTTTTAAGACATATACAACAGGTTGAGGATATTTGGGTAAATATATTTGAAAATGAGCTTTGCTTACAAAACAGTTGCCAAGTCTACATGTTAAACTAGCTTCAAGGTACTCAACCTTGACTTCTTAATCATCAGTATCTCATGCCTGTAGGGAAGAATTCCACAAAACATTTTCTCACAGTCTAGAAATTCTCCATGCTAGCACCCATACCATGAATGCCTTTTGTCTCTTACCCACTTATATTTCTCTACATGACAAATGGCTTTGACAGCATTAGTAAAGACATAGGCCTGGATACATTCCTAAACCACTTCAATAAAGAGAATAAACTTTTCAACACATACAAAAGAGACATGCTTTTGGTCAGATATTGACTCATCAGGATGGGATACTCCAACATTTATGTAATGGAACCTTCCATCTGCAATTGTCAATTCAGTTATCATTTTGCTCACCACCATTGATTTCCCACCTGGACATAACTAAGGACACTCACGTCATTTGGAGTATGTGTTACTCTGTCACAATGTGTACAGATTCTTGCCTGTTTCACTCGATACATTAAGGCATCAAAAGTCATATTGGTTGACACAGACTGGCTTACATGCACATTTGGGAAGGACTGAGGCTTTGTGACTACCTTCTACTGTCTACGTTAAATTGTTGCTATAGAAAGCTTTCTCAAGTAGATTTCAGACAAGGAATGATACCATTGTACACTTGTTTTCAGTCCTTTTGGTACACATGCTCATGATCATGTTTTCATTGTACCAACTTACCAATGTAATGTCTGAAACAACAAATATCTCACAAGTGTTTATTATGTCATGTCACCAGCAATAGGGCCTACATTACCTACTCACATATGTGATGGAGAATCACGCCTGACCCAATGCTCCTCATAACATGGAGAAAATGCAGGTACCCCATTTTAGGTTGAGCGTGCAAGCGCTCTGACGTGTTGTGATCTCTATGAGCTTTTAACCATGCCCACCGCATGCCCATCACTATCACTCGTTCAACGGCTTGCCTTTCAAAAATCCTTTGTTGTCATTTGTAAATGCTTCAGTTTGTCCCTCCTTGGGGCACTTTTGTTGCCGCCTTGGCCCCTACCCTGTTAAAGGGATAATTGTATGTTTGCTGATACGTTTGACTGTGAGCAAACTTCTTTTTCCTTTTGTGTCTCTCCTTCGTGCTCATGCTCATGGCGGCCATGGCACTTTTAAATTACTTGCTTATATCAACTGTTTTACTTTCCATTTTCAATTCATGTGGCAAGAAAAGTCCAGTTAGGAATTTAAAATACTAATAGCTCTAACCCAAGCAAACAGAAGACCCATTGCATTGCAAATGCTTGTTTCATATGGTGCCATGTGTCTGCTCTAAACAGTGCTTGGCTTTTGAAGAGGAATCTAGTGACAAACTTTAGCACAGAAATACATACTAATCACAGCATCAGACATCACCTCCAGCAATCTTTGTCTGCGTTGGATGTGTGTCAACCGTCATGTTAATGGCAAACAACATTGCGATAAATTAAAAAGGTTAAACAGAAAGATTAGCTACATTCAGTAACCCGCCCCCTTGATGCTGCTGTGGGCCCTCAACTGCCCATCAAGCTCTGAGTAGACCACCGCAAGGATGTGGGCCATTGAGGGAGTCAGGTTGCAGCACATGTGCTTGCTTCGTTGGAAGGCCTGGCTGAGCTGGACATTCGCTGTTTTCCTGGTCCAGTGTCAGAGGTCCTCCCACCTCTTCCTGAAATGCAGGCTGCGTCGCTTAAAGACCCCCAGAGTCCACACCTTTTTCATGATGGCCTTCCACAGTTCCCGCTTCTGATGGGTGTTGACCTGTATGGATGAGAACAAATAACAACAAAAGAGGTTTTAAGTGATTTTGGTTGTCTGTAGTGCAGTCACACAATTTAGTATCCATTCTCACTTGCATTCCCAGAACAGTCAGTACACATTATCTATAAAAATTGCAAAGTTCCTAGTAAACACTAATTTTCAATGATCTTTGGAGTAGACTCAACATTTTTTTCCTCATGTTACCAATACAGGACACAAACACCATCTAAGCTAGGGATAAATCATGTAGTGTGACCCACTCCAGATTAGTCCAACTCATTGTGAGCCCCTGAAGGGGTTATTTGTACATAACCACATGCACAGCTACATTTTCTTCATGTCTAACTTTCTAAGATTCGGATACTATGGTTTGCACCACATTCAGTGAA
Source organism: Pleurodeles waltl (assembly GCF_031143425.1). NCBI lineage: Eukaryota > Metazoa > Chordata > Amphibia > Caudata > Salamandridae > Pleurodeles > Pleurodeles waltl. The sequence goes on along the minus strand of NC_090445.1, from coordinate 830,142,625 downwards.
TAAGAGCAGTATGGGAGGGCTGCCATGTGTCAGTGAGAGCATGGTTTTGGGTGATGTATGAAGAAGTGTGTCTAGTAATCATCTTGTATGGATGATTGAGAGCCTGTGTCATTTAGACTGAAAGTACAGGAAATACCTTCCCCATATGTGGCACCATGACATGTTTGAAACAAAAAGACACTCAAATTCACAAATATGGCCCGCACATTTACTTGACAGAACAGCATCAGACAACTCCATAACTTAGGAAATTCTACTTGGAATTCAGATTTCTACCATTTTGACCTGGGCCGTATGTTTCCACTTAAACTAGTGGTACAGCGCCTAGTAGCCATAGGAAGTAAGGGGCCTGCATTTTGTCTCAAACCTGGTTTTGTGAGCAAACTGGACCAAAACCTCAGATAATTCTTACAGGTGACTTTTCACGTCAATGCACAGACATTCTAATATCCTCAAACAACAACCTGTACCCAGCTAAATCATTCAGTTCACTACCATCCAATCACAACACTTCAGTCATGAACAAAAAGACACCAAATAGCCTTTGGGCAAAGAGGGAACAAGTTATTTTGGCAAACATTTCCTGCTCAAACATGTACCTATTCCTCTGTGGTCCAATACAGCTGGTTGTGCAAGGACAGGACCTACCTGGTGAGAAGCTCCAGCTCTGCAGGGGAGAAGGCAGGGGCCCTATCACCTGCTTTGCCTTTCATCCTGGCTCCCAGAAGTCAGTAACAGCAAAAAAAATGAGAAGGTCCTGTTGGCTGCAGAGTTAGCAGGCAAGTGAGTTGTTTTTTCAATACTCTGTGTACAAGTACAAAGCGGACGCAATCCACGACTGAGATGGACACAGCAGTTGTCTTTCGTGCGTAGCCGTCACATACATTAGCCTATGGCAGGGTCTATTGCTGACTGTTCCACCTACTATGCTGTCAACTTCCTCCGAGGGCCGTCGGGTAGGCAATGTCCTGATGGCAAGGTCAGGCAGCCATCATTTTAGGGTGAGAAGCTGTGAATTTTTAAATTGTTAGTGTGTCACCAACACTCAAAACAAAGATTACTGTCTATACAAATGTCAGATATGACACATTAAAAAGTGAACCATGACTGTGTTTGACATCAATAGTCCCGCAGGGGAAGTAATACCTCAATTGACGGTATATTGAAAAAAAGAATTAATTATGTGCAAATAATACATTTGAAATATATTATTTGCAAATAATAAAAATTAAATTTAAAATTAGACATGTAAAAAAGTGAATTTTGAAGGACAACAATAAGTTGATAGCATGTGTGACACAATTGGATTCTAAATGTTACCATGACATAAGATGTGTGTTGATTATCAAAGTATGGCGTGACCATTTCAGCTATTTTCTTTTCCATACATGCAGATACTTGAATGCAGGCATGGGTAGGAGATAATGGCCTCAGGTCATTTTGAGACCTTGCCACCATGGAGGAAAGGAATGTTATTAAGACGTTTCAGTTCAATACGCAAACTATCCTGGAATCGTGTCACCAGCTGGAGCTGGATCTCCTGTCTCACAAAAGGGATACAACAGCAATAACACCAATGGTGAAACTCATAGCAGTACTTCATTTTGTTGCCACTGGCTGTTTTGAATACACTGTGGCGGTATGTGGAGGCATGTCCCAACCAACTTTCAGTGGTGTGCTACAAGAAGTCCTTTCTTCAGTGCTGAGACACATCAACAGCTACATCTAGTTCCCACGACAATAGGATTTCATTTCATTTGAGTCAAATTGTATATGTGGAATCATTGATTTCCCCTTATTATTCTGTTTCAGGGCCCTTCACCAAATCATCTTCATTTGGACATTTCAAAGTTGTGACATTTGCAGTGATATTGTATTGTATTGTATTTTAATAGTATTTATATAGCGCTTTCTACCCCCGACGAGGCGTTGAAGCACTTTTTGGCGAGTAGCAGGCTACTCTGGAACCCAAAAGGAATTAGTGGTGGATCAGTATAGGAAAATATGAGTACAGTTTTAGTATTATTATGAGTTAATTTGAGCCGCAGATATGTGAGTTTGTTAGTTGGATTGACTGGAATAATGGAGGGGTGGAGGAGGGAAGAATCCAGAAGTGTTAATTGGGAGTTTATAGTAATAGGGTTTAGGCTTGGGATGAGTAAAGGGGGGGTGGAGGAGGGAAGAGTCTGTGGAAAGGGTTAGGGAGATCATAGTAGCAGGGTGAGATAAATGAGGGAGAATTTAGTTTGGTTGTTTGGGAGATCATGGTAGTAAAGTGAGGTTTGGGTGAGTTAGATGTGGAAGAGGAGGGAAGAGCTTAGGCAGGGTTATTTAGGAGATGAAAGTAGTAGAATGGATTTGGGATGAATCAGAGTGGGAATGGAGGATAGATTGATAGAGACATTACATATGGTGATGGGTAGACAAAAGTGTGATATAAAATGAGAGCAGGGATTCATACGTATCTAATATATAACAACCTATCTAGGAGTTATGCAATGACCTATGAACATGTTAAGCATAGAATAACACACACACATATAAATATATATACACACACTTACATACACACATGAATACACACACATAGGTACATACATATACATATTTAAACCATGAGTAAATATACATTATATAAGCAGGTTTAAAGAGTATGTGTGTAGTTTATTGTTATGACATTGTAGAGATACATATTTTCTAAAGAACTATATATAACTAGAATATACACATAATCAGATAAAAATATTTATCAACATAGGCATATGCAGTGCATAGCTGTTTGAATATCAGAGTGCTTTGTGCTGGTCAACTGGGTTGGTTACTACATCATAAAAGGAAAATCAGTTTCCCCTTGTTTTAAGAACATACTAGATCATTACAATGTCAAGTTGTTGCCAAGTTTTCAAGACCGAACAATTGTTTAGTTTGGGTATCTACAAGAAACATGAAGGGGCTACAAGACCAATTTCCAATTACTGACAATTTTTCTGTTCTGCGTGGTGAACAAAAGTGACCATACAAAGCTGGTGATCGGTACCCAATTGCAGATTGCTCCTCAATCTGCATTTTAATAGGAGCAGAACCATCTGGAAGCATCAACACCTAATTATATCTGGTGGCACTGTCCCATTTTCAAATACATAGTTCTTGCTAGACAGCTTGTCAAAATGTCTTTGGGGAAGGTAGTTGAAACTTCAGGAACACAAGCAAGTTCACAAATATAAATTACCCTTTCTCTTGAGAACAGAATAATGCAACACAACACAAAGACCACATCCATCCCACTTGTTACGAATCACTGTCACTGCAACAGATCTATCTAGATCCTACCGTTCTGCACTCACTAGACAGTACTCAACCCAATCTGCTGCAGGAGTCCATCAAAATAAGTCTTGTAAAAATACTTTATTGTTTGCTGTTTTAGTCCTTAAAATGTCCCTTTCCCAGAATTCTCACTGGTTCTTTTTCAGCAGATGACCACTCTCCTCCACAACTATCACTGCAAGTTTTTGTAATAGATCAACAAATGGATCCTATGTGGAACATATTGCCCCCTACTCTTAAATACACTGAAAATGGCTAAGGCACTATTTCACAGGGTATCATATTAGCTGTATGTTATCTATGTTATGCAAAAAGAACAGATGATGGACGGAATGCTAAACATATCAAACATTCAGCCCACAGTAACAGATCTGGGTTTAATCCATCAGTTTTTTTGCTCGCCATGCAATTCCACTTTGCATCCAGCCATATGCCAATCAGTCTTGACCCTCCTCCCCATGGAGACAGTCCAACCCAAACTGCCAGGCCAGGTTCTTCCTTGACCAGCAACAAGCATCCTGGGACTAGTTTCAGGGTATCACCCTTCATCAGCCAGGCTAGATTGAATCTGTGGCTTAACAAGCACAGGACCCACGTCTGGGCATACCCTTCCCACTTGGGGTGACAAACGCAAAAACAACAGATGGTTAGAATGCCGAACAAATCAAACATTCAACCCCAGTCACAGATCTTAGTTTAATCCATCAGTGGGCGTGAGTGTTTCAGCACTCAGTCCATCATCCTTTTGTGTTGTTATCTATCTTATATCTTCCTTATAATGACGTGTTTTGCTTTAATCTTCACTTTGGAACACGTTATAGCACTCTGGATAGTTGGTGTCAGTTGGAACGTCTCTTCACTGCCATAAAACAGCACATACATTACTCAGTTGTAAGCATAGTTCCTTATTGTTTTCTCACAACAAGTTTATTTAAGTTCACTTAATAAGATCCACCAATTCATTTTTTCAGGCGTATACTCACCTTTCAAATGTTTGGCCACATCACCTGTGCCTGCCTTTTCCTGCAGAAAACTCACTAACACACACTGACCATGCTTCTTGGTCCTGAGTTTTCACAAATTACTGTGGTACATAATTAATTTATGTGTAAGCTACAGAAACTCACTTGACATTCCATTAGCAATCGATCACCTGCCTCGACTTGAAGCTGTTAAAGCAAATCTATTTCTTCTCTGTACTAATAAAGCCCACTGATATATAAGCAACTTTACAAACACAAACCAACATTACAAGATATACAATCCTTTGCTATACCACTGTGCACCATCTTGGTCGTTCCAGTGCTTTTGTCACATTACATGCCTTAAAATATCAAAAATATGATATATATAGAATGAGTTCTTCCTTGGAAAAACAAGTGGAGATTGTCCAGGCTTTATCTATGCAGTCGACGTCCCCACAACGTGATCTTTAGACCTCTATTCAGCTCTTGAGAACAGAGAGTACAAAAGCTATCCCTTTCAACATGCCAGCTGCCTTGTATTCACTCTGTGATGGACGAACCAAAATTGCCTCAAGTGGAACTTCTCCAAGCCTGAATTATTCTCGTCTTAGACTGCACCCAACTCACACAACTGCCATCAATGGTAATTGTTAAATTCCCTACAATTATCTTTTGCATCTTTCAAGCACCCACTTCAGCAATAATACAAATAGCATTCAACTAACTTAAATTCATATGAGACAACATTTAGAAGATACATAAGGGATTTGGGCACCAATCAGATGTGCCATCCTGTTTTTCCAGGAATGAATAAGATGCCCAAGCTAACTGCTGGCATGAAGTGCTATGTAGGGAAACTTACATTTCTGTGGATAACCTGCATTTATAATATTATCCAAACATCTGAGTCAACTAATAAGTTATAAAAATGCCATCCCAAGTCAAAGATTTGCAATCCCCAATGACTGTCAGGACAAAGAATGCCTCTGATGCAACCACAGCAGACTGTTTTTGTTCTGTGGTATTGTGGATTCTTCAACATTTAAAGTCTCGCCTCATACAAAAATGGTTTTATCTTTCATTAAATTAAAATGTTATTGTTTTCTAAAGTCTACACAATTTCAATTCTGTGTGATCACTGTATAGTATCTGTATAGCATTCGTTATTAATTGCAAAGTACTGGAAGGAAATTATTTTTCTGTCCGGACCGACCATAGAAAGTTAGTCTATGATACTCGAATCCGAATTGGACTAAAACGTATCCTCTGCTAATGCGAAAACGTCCTGGGACTGTGTATATAGTGTTTATTCCATACATTATGCCATTTTTAAAACTTTTTTTAGATTTCAATTTAGCAATGAACAGCTCAGAAATGAAACCAGTACTTCATAGGTATAAATGTGTTAAATAGGATGCACTTATTTCCAAAAGTATGTTTTTTGGCAGTTTATATACAGAGCAAACTTATCCCAAGGCCATTAGTGCACTTTACACCACCACCAGAATACAGAGGGTCAGATTTGTGTTTTCTTTTTTTTCAAGCACAATGATAGTAACTGATTTGCCCGGAATCACAGGGCGTGCAGCCGACGCCGGGACACGAAGCTTATTCTCTTAATTTCCAAATTGCCATCTCTGCAGAGTAAATACCCTGACACAAGTCTAAATCATTTAGAGAGACTAAGTGGCAAAGGTAAACTATTAGGAGCCACAGGAGTAACCCCCCCCCTACCATTTAAGTGACGTCACAAACATAGCACAGGTAGAACTTAAAAATTGACTTTACTGTCAACGATGAGATGCAACCTCTACTAGGTATGAAGGACAAACTTTGCAAACATATTTACAGGAAACACGACAAAGATGGTATAAAAGCTCTTAAATCGTCAATTAGATTTGGAAACTAGCTGGTGTCAGGAATGATATGAATAAGTCTAGAAATAGCGGTACACTTTAAAAAATAGGGCATAGTGTATGAGGTTTGTCCTTGCCTGTGTTGTCCCTACTGTTGAGAAATCGCCCCGTGTTATAGAAACATAAAAATGTAAATTCAAAAGTAAAAAGATTTTTTTTAAATCGCATCTATGCTTTCTACATAACAAAAACTGAATTTATGAATTATAACATGTGTAATCTCATTTTAGAGTTTGTATTTTTTCTACTTAGGATTTGCAGCATCAAACGATTAACCCAACCACGACCACTCCCACACAAAAAAAAACCATCACGATCACGCCCACACATCAGGAGGATGCCTAAATGCCCCAAGGCCATTTTGCATGCCTAGGTGATGCTGTTCACTATCTGCTGAGGCCGGCGCCGCGTCGGAGCACAAGGTGACAACATGGACACCTACAAACCCCCATCTGCCTGGGGTTAACAACCAATGCCCCCTTCTAAAAGCAGGGGCACTGGTACTTGGCGTCCATCTCCACTTGTACCCCGAGGGCGATGCAACAGAACTCACAAATAAATACAACTCCCCTGGTCCCCTCCCCTAAGTCTGGTGTTTTTGGGGTAATGCCAAGAAGCCAAGTGTTACCCCCAAGCACTGCCTCAATACAGGTGACACTCCCCGAAACCCCCCCCTGCACGCGAGGTCCCAGTACTGAAACAGCTCAGGGTGCTGACTGAAAGAACTCGAGGTGCTCTGGCAGACAGAGTATTTAGAAGGGAAGGGGGAGCAGGCACTTGGAACAGAGACGAGCAGTGATCAGATATCCATGGGGGCGGGTTTGTAACTGGTCCCCAGGAAGGGGAGGGATAACAGGCATCCTGGTGTCTGTGTGCACCGATGCCCCCTAGAGAAGGGAGGGCAGCAAGAGGGCGCATGTCCCAGGACCCTAAGGAGGGAGGAAGTGTGTGAAGACGGCACTATCGGGAAGACAGGAAGGACCAAATCCATGTTTCTTCTGCCGTGGGAGAAATAAGGGACTCCGGGTAGGTGCAGAGAGGAGACTCACCAGAACACAAAATGTGAGCCGACCATATAAACCGGGAGAAGACTACGGGAGGGGTGTCGAGCGACAACGGTGCACCAAGTAGGCCCGAAGGGACTAGGTCGGGGTACACTATTGAAAGTGCAACATGTTCATTGGCACTGGGTCGTGAAGGAGGGGGGCGGGAGCTACACCCCACTGTGGGTGTAGTGCACCACCTTATTCGGAACCTGGGGGCAGTTTTCTATGCGTACGTGAAGACCCATGGTTCCCCCGGTGCGCCATCAGGAAGGGTCCACAGAGGAGGGCGGTCAGTACACGGAAGGCTCTCAGCCGCGAGGGTGAGGGGGCAGTGTGGGCAGGGGGATGCTTGGGGGGGTGTCACCTGTATTCAGGCAGTGCTTGGGGGTAACACTTGGCTTCTTGGCATTACCCCAAAAACACCAGACTTAGGGGAGGGGACCAGGGGAGTTGTATTTATTTGTGGAGGATGTTTTACGCAATCCAGTAACCCAGCTACAGTGTGGGGATTTTGGAGATCAAGGTAGCGCAAAATGAGATAAATAGAGTTCTGTCGCATCACCCTCGGGGTACAAGTGGAGGTGGACGCCAAGTACCAGTGCCCCTGATTTTAGAAGGGGGCGTTGGTTGTTAACCCCAGGCAGATGGGGGTTTGTAGGTGTCCGTGTTGTCACCTTGTGCTCCGACGCGGCGCCGGCCTCAGCAGATAGTGAACAGCATCACCTAGGCATGCAAAATGGCCTTGGGGCATTTAGGCATCCTCCTGATGTGTGGGCGTGATCGTGATGGGGGTTCTTCGTGTGGGAGTGGTCGTGGTTGGGTTAATCGTTTGATGCTGCAAACCCTAAGTAGAAAAAATACAAACTCTAAAATGAGATTACACATGTTATAATTCAAAACTTCTGTTTTTGTTATGTAGAAAGCATAGATGCGATTAAAAAAAATCTTTTTACTTCTATAACACGGGGGCGATTTCTCAACAGTGGGGACAACACAGGCAAGGACAAACCTCATACACTATGCCCTATTTTTAAAGTGTCCCACCATTTCTAGACTTATTCATATCATTCCTGACACCAGCTAGTTCCAAATCTAATTGACGATTTAAGAGCTTTTATACCATCTTTGTCGTGTTTCCTGTAAATATGTTTGCAAAGTTTGTCCTTCATACCTAGTAAAGGTTGCATCTCATCGTTGACAGTAAAGTCCTTTTACATGGAATTTGCTTCCATGTAATATTTCCTTTTTTTCCATGGTGTCAAGGTAGTGGAGGGTTCACCTCTTAATGGCACAGCCAATTGGGGTTATGCATGGTTTGTGGCACTCAGCTCTGATTTTGTCTGAGACTTGTTACCAATACATTGGGATTTTGATTTGTTTTGTTTGTATGAAATGGGTAACACATTACCTCTTTGTCATATCTAATGTTCCTTTGCAACTAAGTGTTCAAAAGATTTGACAAAATGATGGTGGATGACTTTTCTGCTCTGCTTCAGACTGAGAGGAAATTAAATGAAAGGAATGCAAAGAATGCAGCACTCTAAGTCTGAGTAATGGATTTATTAAGGCACTTCCCATGTTTCATGAACAAAAAGAATAACATGAGCTTTTATTTCAAATGCAGCAACACGTGCAATTCTAAAATAATCACAGCAGCATAATAATGAAGATCACAGAAACAAAAAAAATGCTATGTTCTAACAATGAATAATGTATATATATATATATATATATATATATATATATATATATATATATATATATATATATATATATATATGCATATATCTATAGTGACTACGTATTCATGCATGCAGAACCGCAAAGCAAAAAATAAGAATTAAAAATGCTTGACACCGACTTCATCCCTTTGCCTGCCAACTTTAGGTCGTGGAACCCTGGACAGCCAAAACAGAAGGGAGAATAAACCGCAATGGGATTTATTGTCTGGGCAAGGTGTCCCTTCCCAGATGACTTCCTTCATTCCCCCAGATGTCAAGCTTCCCCCACCTTATATACTTTAAACAAATGTAAGAGGAAGGTTCTAGGAACAAATGCTGGCCGTCTCAGGTCAGTGCTGAAAGAACACGCTAGAGATTGGCCAGATCCCAAGGTGTACTTTCAAGACTGAGCTGTACCCTGCTCTACCATAACATTCTCAGCCAGGTATATCCTTATCTCTACTACTCCTTCCTGTTATGTTCCCATCCTTGGTGAGAAAAGAGCAAAAAACATGTTAAAAAGCTGGTGTGGAAAAATACCTATGCCACCTTTGTGATGGTGTTTGAAGCTAAGCTAAGCACAAAATGTAGTCAGTGGTCAAAGTGGAGCCGGTGGTTAAATACAGATAGCATTACAACAACAGACATGAAAAATTACATGCAATTACATTCTTGGAGTTTGTGTCTTTATCATTTATTTACGTGACACAAAAGAACTAAAAATTGTTTAAACAATAAAACAACAATCAAATAAAATAGACTATCATGGTGAAAAGTATAGTATTAGAGGCAAAAAAAATTCGAGTCCAATGTACAAAATACCACTGTCCTCAAAAAAGGTAAATGAGTCCCTGAAATAGTTCACAGAGTGAGTGCTAGACACACAGTGGAGGAAATTAGGATCTGCGCTTCTTGGAGGTGGTGGTGGAGGTCTTGCCATTCTCTCCTGGTGATCTGGATGATCGTCCCCTCCGGTGAGGATGGGGGGCACAGGGTCAGGGACTAGGGTAGGAAGAGCAGGTGGGAGGGAGGAGCCAGGCTCCTCATGTGGCAGGGCCTCCGTGTCTGGGATTGGTGTACTTGGCCCAGATGTAGATGGACCACAAACAGGGGCAGATGGTATGAGTAAAGCCCTGCACATGTGGTGATAGATATCAAAAAGCACCCCTGTCAGGGAGCTCATTTTGTCATTATGGATGTGGATTTTCAACAAGAGCTTCCTCTGCACCTCCTTGATTTTCCAGAGCACAGTTACAACCTGGCCCATCATGTCTTGGGACTCTTGTACTGCTCCCAAGACTCGGTCAATGGTGGCCTGGCTGACAATGACGCCAGTGGCCTCATTTTGCAGGTCCACAGATTCCTTCCCACAATGATTCCCTCCTACTACCCTATGCCCTGGAGGCAACGTGCTGTATCCCACTGGGTCCTAGCACAACTGGAGGCGGTGTTGGTTTTACCTCATTAGCAGCTAGGACTGGGGGGCACAAGATTGGTGTGAAGTTCCTCTGTACACAGGAAGTGGGGTTATCTATGGGCTGAGATGTGGGTTCAGCTGGGGTGGGAGGTGTAGGTGTGGGCCGGGTGTGACTCATTGGAGCTGTATGCCCAGACAGCCCAGATGGCCGAGGCTGCTCCCTATTATCTGGACTTGCAGGAATGGAGTCTTCACTGAAGGCTTGATCCTAGTCTGGAGTGGAGGTGTTTTGAGTAACAGACATGGTCCACTGGCCTGGGATGTTGGACCTGAAAATAATGCAGACAAGATTTTAAAATCTGGTTTGTACCTCATATGTGTCTTTAGCTACAAATGATACGACCTAAAAAAGTAAAATCCGACTGATTGTGTGATTTTCATTGTTGTACACATGCAGGCTGATTTACAAAGATGCAAACTCCAGTGATGATGTTGTGGAGATATATTGAAATGCAAAACGATATTTCCAAGGTGCACATTACATGTACCAGACATTCAACCCAACACAGTGGTGAGTAGATTAGAGTACTAGACCATTCCAAGGCCTAGCAGCCTAACAAATATTAGACACGTTGTAGTTCCACTTAATAGAATAACTGGCATTGGTCATCATATGGATAGTGCAAAGTCAATTGTGTGTGAATACTACTTCTATTCAGCATGCCACATAACATGGTAGGAAGTCTTGGCTTTAACAGACTATGAATTGTGTGAGCATGTAAACCAATTCAGTGTAGCTGTGAGAAGGTGTTAACAGCCCTGATGTACACAACTGACATTTTCTTACAGAGCATGACATGGTGACTATCAAATCCACACATTGTTGAGATGTGTGCCCATATGGAAGTGAACATTACATTGCAGTATTTTTGGCAGATACAAAAGCAGGGCATCATGGTAGTTGTAGTCATCTGTTGACACCACAGACAATAGTTGACTGAAAACTGAGCTACACATATCTATTTCAATAACTAATGTGGAGATGAACACCCATTTGCAACATGTACACACATATGGGTATGATGTGAATAGGTGAAAATACCACTTTCAGGCAATATACCTTCATGTGCAAACGGATAGAGTTTTGGATCCGTCATTTTGGAGAACAACAACATACATTGATAGAAAACTTCTGCGACATTCAGAAACACAGTGATGTACTTTAACTACCAGGTCTATCAAATCACTACAATTTTTAGGAGGATCAACAACTTGGGCCAAAAGATCTTTTAATTGATCTTTTAGTCCTCTATAAAATAAAGAACTCCTCTTGTTTTCAGGCCAACCTGCCTCTGCCACCAGTTGATTAAATGTGGTTATATATGTCATAAGATCTTTTCTACCTTGTTGTGAATTAAGCAATTCAGTATCGACTGACTGTATGAATGAATGATCAAGCAATGTCTTTAATTCTGCCTTGAAAGCTGTGTAATCATAAAGCAGTGGATCATCCCTTTCCACCAACGAAATAGACATTGTAGCAGCTGTAGCGAATGGTACTTTTGATTGCTCATTCGAAAAACAAGCTGGCTTACACATGAAGTGTAGCTGACACTGATTAATAAAGGTAGCAAATTTTGTGGAATCCCAAGTAAATCATTCAGGAGAAGCCAAAGGAATGGTTTGGGGGTAGTAACACGAATGACTGGAGCACCTGCCACCTGACTTGTTCTCGCCAAAGAAAAATTAGTAAAAGTGTCTTCTGAAGACTTCCCCCCTAATGCCATTCTCTGATAACCAGAATGTGTATTTTCCAAGCCCTGTAGGGCGTCAAATCTCTGTGCCAAGGCATGGGTTTCTGTAAATTACCAATAATATGAGCTAGGTCTGCTAAGGTTATGTCCCATGCCTCCATTTCACTCAGGCTAAAACTCCCTGTGAGCTTGTCGAACTGTCAGGATCTCACCTGGTATAGCTCTTTTTCGCAGAAGTAAAATGGAGACCCTGAAGAATATTCCCAACCTCAGGCTCAGGCAAGGAGACCCAACAGTGTCAAGGCATGTCCTGCCCAACCCGGATGAGAGGATGGAAGAGATAGGCGTTCTACGTCTGGTCACCCTGGGTCCTCTCTATCTCCTCCCGAAAAAGATCCAATAATAAGTTGAATGTCGAAGAATTCTCTTTATTCCCTACACTAAACATAAGTGGGTATGTATAATGTAAATACCCAATTCCCCCCCTCTTCAGTATGAACGATGAGTTAGTGCTCCTATTCTGGATAATTCTCTCTGTCTACAATACATAAGGAACAGGTTGTGATATTCTGTCACAACTTAACCAATAACCATACAAGGTTTTCGGTGCGACTACCATAGCTAAAATAGGGTCTGTGGAGCTTTAAAAAAGACTGCGGGACTTGCAGGTACCATAGGAAAAATAAACAAACCTATCTATATAACAGTAGACATTATGCATTTCATCGTGCCACAAGACTGACGTCTAAACATTAGTATTTTAAAAGATAAAATTTAGTAAACTCCACGTTTGTCATTAATGTATGTAGTCTGATAATGACTTGGTCTCCACACACTTCTTTTGTTTATTACAAATCCTCATAACTTGATTTGTCCATTATATAACATATTTTATATTATTGTTTTTTCCCTTTCTTTTGCAGATTGTATGGAACACCTGAGGTATTCCCCCAAGAACAAGTCAGATAAGTGCTTATGATATGCCTTAAGCTCATGTGGCGCGTTACCACATAAAGGTTCTGAAAGGTTGCTTACTTTTATGTTGTTTCAGGGCACATATAGGAAATTCCCACGACAAGCGAAGAAAGTGGAGCGAGGCCAAATCACACAATACAGAAACTCTGCCAAATAGGAGCATCAGGGTCTCCAGGATTTTGGAAATCCAGGGTCGAAGAGCTGCTTCGTATATGTATTGCAGGGAGTGACGCAGACGACGAGTGACTTCCTGTGGGGAAGTGCGCAGCCTTAAAAGCTACGTGCTCCTTTCCTTAAGGAGCCGCAGTATCCTAGGACCGCATTCAGGCAGGCCTGACAGGCACAGACTGTATGGTACCCGTCAGAGCACAGAAGTGGCCAGCTTACAAGCTGGTGCAGCTTGCCCGTCTGTCATTTTCCTCGTTCACCCATGACATACTTTCCTTACACTTATTTCACTCAGTCCCGAGCGTACTCTGAGTTGTTGGCCATCACTTTGTTTCATATGCACCCTACCAATCACTAACTATTTGATGCTCACCATGCAATGTCTTCTACCCAGGGATTTAAGTCATCTGCTTGATTTCCTTGATCTCCTTGACTGCAGACTGCTGGACTGGGCTTCAGCAGAAAGGAAAGGCTTCTGGAGCAACATCGGGCGGCGAGGGACGCTGTTGCAACCTCTGCTACTATAGCAGTGAGTGCCCAAGCTAACGTCTTAATGCCTGTTACCAGGAGGCCATTGCACATATCAAGAATTCAGAAAACTCAGAGGCAGACAAAAACAGGGACTACCTTTGCAGAAAATTAGAACCTGTCTCACAAATCTTCATTATGAGACAAAATAACACAAGGACTAATAAAAAAAAGCTAAGCATGCGAAAACCAACTTTACATCATTATTCAGCCCCAGCACAGCAGTCCTTACAACAGAACGAGAGACTGTGCAGACTGCCGCTGGTTGAGCCTTACAAGGGCAAGAAAAGCTACAGGTGGTCACTCCATCTCAAAATTTAATAAGCGGGTTCCGGGCAACCTTCCCCCCACAGCACAGGATGACAAATCTCAATGTATATCTGTCTTAAAAGGAGTGGCTAGCCCTTCCGACACAAGGGTTCCCCAATTATGCTGCAATCATTGAGTTCTCTTCAACTCCGGACCCAGTGGACACACTGGTGAATCCAATGTTGACATCTGCCCTTACAAACTGTAAGGCCAGCGACTCAATCACAGTGACTCTCTAACATTTGACCACCAAGACTATAGCGCAAATTCAGTACACCAGTAAGAGGAAGGCTATGGAGGATACAGCTGATGAACCAATGGAGAAAGCATGCCTCCACCTACATCGCCTAACCTCTCACCAAGGATTGACAAAGTAAACCAGCATGCGAATTCAGGAAGCTTCTTATTAAACTAATCAGATTCAAAACTACGTGAGGACATTGAGCAGACACAATGAGGGGCTTCACATTTGGCAACCGATTATACACCCGCACAGAACACAACAACTGAAAGAATACTCATGTTTATTCATCTGTGTTAGCAGCAACGAACGTGTTAACCTGGCAGTCCGATAAATTGGAACTTCATATTGACTTGATATCATCATTGGCAAACTTAATATACATGGATACAAAAATCTATAAATTAGAGTCGAAACTGACCTCATTTCACCAATCTAATGAGACAAAGAGTTGTGCATGCAAACTCTGCACCTTGCCACAACTTCTGCCTCTTTTAGTGGACAACTTGAAGAAAATGAATTTGTCAACAAAAGCGCCAGGAGCTACTGAGAAATTGAGCAAGACACTCAAAATAACAGAGAGTATTCTGGCCCCATTAAACCTGGTAAAGACATCAACACACTCACTGCAAGGGAAGATCACAGGGACCAAAGACTTTCAAACCAGGATCAATCTTGCTTACAGTCAAGAACAGATACAGACATGTTGGCATGTGCAGATGGCCAGTCAAAAATCTTCGTAACCCCAGCCATACCAGCAACTGGCAAGATCTTACCAAGAGGAGAAAAAAAGATTAAAGAAAAATTTGAAAAATCCAACTAAATTGACGGGCTGGCAGACTGCCCCAAAGGTAGTCAAAAGGGGCACCACCAGCGAAATTGAATAACACTAACTTTTCACAATATTCTGAGAGAAGCAAACTGTGCAATCATGGAGCAATACATTGACAAAGAACAACGTGGCGATGGTGATCAAAGGTCAATGAGTTTCCAGTGATGCCAAGTAACCAATAATCCCCTCAGCACCACTCGAGCAAGCAAACACGTGACTTCACAATAACACACCAACAATGAATAACGTTATTAGCGAAATTGAAGGTTAGGCAGCTCCAACTGAGAATAACGCACCCATATGCTCTGCAGCCTCATATGAACAAGGAAATTGGTGACTCCAAAGTGATCCATTTGTAAGATACTCCACAATGAAGGAACCAGAGATTCAGGAAAAAAAACCATTCCAAAGCCCTCCAAAGGAAACTAAAAGGAGACTAGAGTGATACACTACAGACAACTGAGCACTCCTCAATTACCTCTGGGAAAAAGCTCTAGCTACTCACAGGACGCGAACTACCTGCTGGACCAATCCAATATGATACTGCCCTTTCACTAGGATTAACGAACAGTAATTAACCATCAGCCATACCAGGGACTATAAGCACACAGTCACATCAGTGCTCTCGACTACAAAAGGAGGGGGCCCGTCAGATGGGAGCAGACAACCCGATCAGAGACGCTCTAATTACATCATCCAAACGTATATTTTCTTTACTGGACACATCAATGGGCAGAAACTATATACTGAATACATATATAAAATCTGAGAACATTATCAGGATCCAGTTTGAAACACTGCACTGCCTTTCCATCATAGAGTCAACTGTAGTAACCTGGAGATCTCCGGGGCTTGTGGCGAGCGTTCTAAGCGAAAAGTCAGTATTCGCACAGTAGAAAATTGAACTAAGAACAATAGACCCCGAGAAATATCCGTAAATACTGCACCCTAGGAGGGAACTACGCATTAACAAATCCCCAGCTACCAGAATCCTGAAGGGAATGAGTAACGCATCATAACAGACACCACACATGGACACTCAGATATGCATCAAGCTCGACCGGGACCAAAGAGGCAAATCTACAGTCTCAATACAACAGATGTCAAAAGCACAATGAACTGGGGCTGGATTGCATATACACTGACTGCCAACACCTCTAACTATTCCCAGCACGCCCCCATAATGCACATGCAGTGCCTGGCAGCAAGAGTGAGCTTACTATAATATCTTGGAATGTTGCAGACCTAATGCATAATCTTAATCAATAAAAACTCCTCATATTTTTTAAAACTGGGGTCGTGATCTGCTTACAGGAAAAATGGGCTTCAGCATCACTCCAGATAGCGGGGTACTATGAGATACGCCAACCAGCCATCAAAGTGAAACGTTAGGCAGGCCCTCAGGAGGTCTATCTATCTATGTTTCAACAAATTTAAAGGTTGAAACAACTGCATTTAATACAGGGAGCTGTGAGTACCAAACAGCAACAATTGGCAGATGCTGTTTTCCTAGTCGCTTAAGCCCAATACTGTTAATTAATGTCTACCTAAACCTGCATAGGTTTGTTAAGACATCTACACTTCAAGATTTCATGTAGACTCTCGAGGACCTCCTATGTAAATTTCCAATTCATGAAGTAATATTAGCATTGGACTTCAACGTGATCAGTTTAGGCAGACAACTAATTGATAACGAACCTAAGTCCACAGTTGTCCGCACCAGGAAACTGACAGACTGTTTAAAAGCGTACAATCTGACCTCCTTACAGCCAGAAAGCCCTTTCCCCTACCTCTTACAAACTTTTTAGGGCATCTCTAACATTAGACTATGCTTTTGTGAGTAAACCCTTCTTGGAGTCCCTAAAGGCCTTCACAATAATAGCGTGCTTTGACAGCGATCACCCCCCATTTTGCACGGCCAGCTGAGGATACTGGGGTCCTCGACAAGGGAAGAAACCAACACGCTAAAAAGGAGACTTAGATGGGGCAAGGTATCCCCAGTCCGGTTTAACAATTGGAAGCAATCTTTCTCCTAACAACCCCTCCCCACTTCGAGCCACCAATACACAAACATCTTCACTTAAACTGGGCCACGCTAACTTATGCACTCTACCGCGACGTAAGTGGTAAAGAGGCCCACCATCAAATAGTAATTAAAAAGCAGGGGAACACTAAAATTTCGTGGTACACATTGGAAACCAGGAAAAGCAAGTTGGTTTTAAGGGCAGCTGCAAGAAAGTGTAAAGACAAAACCAACACAGCTATGGCACAGCTTCTCAGTAACGGAAAAATGGCCTATTGATCTTCACTGTGGTCTGCAAAGGTATGCTGAATCAGAATGGTTACATATTCACACCCTACTTGGTCGTAATAGCCAGACTATATTCTAGCACTACATTAACAATTTAAATAATAAAACCAGTAGCAGAGGGACTTGTGTCCCATCAGACAAATTGATCAATCAGGTATGCAGGCTCTACACTGACAAAGGTATACACATCAATTTACCCAAGGGCCAGCATGGTGGGCCCAAAGGCGTATTGGACGGATTACCAAAGCAGACATTCAGGGAGTCATTAAGGCTTTTAGAAAAAACGAGAAGCCCAGCCCCAATGGGCTACCAACCTCCCTCTTTAAAGAAGATCCGGAATTGTGGACAGAACTGCTCACGCCCTTATATAAGGAATGTTTCTCAAATGCTCAAGTACCGCAGTCCTGGAGAGGCTTCATTCTACAACCAATCTTTAAGAAGGGCGATGGTGGTGATCCTGCAATTTACCACCTAATTGCATTATTAGGCAAAAGGATATGCAAAAATTCTACTGTGTGAACTGGAGGAATGGATTTAGAGAGAGAATCTCATTCCTTTCTCCCAAACTGGATTCTGGCAGAATTCACCTACTTCACCCACCCTAACACTCTCTCACCCACTTGCACGCACACAACAAACATTTAAAAGCATTTTATATTGCTTACCTAAGATGCCAGTAAAGGTCCCGTTCCATATCTTGCTGCTCTATGTTTTATTACACTAACAGTGAACAATAGACTATTATTCACTATTAATATAATAACAATTAGCAGAAAACAAGGAGGTTGGAGCCTGATGCTGATAATGCGAGTCACCCTACCGCTCATGGCATTCTTTTTTCCAGCTCTGAGGCCTGGGTCAAAAGGCAGTGCCAGGGGTAGCAAGGAGCGAGCCAAGGGTCGCAGCTGCGACCGATGGTGACCCCTAAAGGATGTCCATGTACTGTGACCTTTTAAAAAGAGCAGACCAAGGCCAGAGCTGTATCTCTTTGCCCAACCACCGCTAAACTGTCAGCCAGGGAAGAAAGATGTAGCCTAATGGCCAGGGCTGCCAACTTTGGAACTGGGGAACCACGTTCAACTCCCACTGCGATTCAACATCCTGTGATTCTGGGCAAATCGATTAATCTTCCCATGCCTTAATAAACATGAGCTGACCTTGCGTATGTGTGTATAGGAAAATAATTGTTTTGGTTTGCTTATGACTTTGGCGCTGTTTGATGAATTTTCACAAAGCTTTTTTTTTAAAAAGTCTCAACCACCTCAGCTCCTTCCTGGAAAGTTTTGGAGTGATCAGTCAAAGAGTCAAAAAATGTGTTTTCCCCACTTTTCCACAGAAAATGTAGACAAAGCTACAGCCCAAACAACTGAATCAATTTACGTCAAATTGAAAGAAATCTAGAGCTTGTTACTGAAAGCATGCTTTTTGTGATTTGGGATAAATCTGTTCAGTAATTTTTCAGAAATTAATCCTCAAAAACTTTGTATATGTTATGCAACAGAGGGACCGCAGAGCTGGCAGATTTTAAGATGAGATCTGATTCGCTGCCAACACCATCAACAATGATGTGGCCACATCCATATTAGGACTCAAACTCTGTCCCGAGTCTGAGATTTTTTTTTTTTAAAAGCATGACTCCCCTAAGCCGGAGACCCCCCTGGGGCCAAAAGTGTTTTTTGTTTTTAAATTGCAGTGAATTTGCAGTGGATCCACAAATCTGTGGCAACATTTTTGCAAAAGTGCAGGCTCCTGAGCTTAAAAAAAAATACCCACATGGTGGTCAAGGGCATTTGGTGGCGGTGGTGGAACAGTTGTATATTTAGGGGTGGGTGGCACGTAGTCCCCGTCCCCCAGCCACTAGGAGGCCTCTGGAACCCCATCCCTCCAGGCCAATGTAACAATATTAAATTAAAGGGGAGGGAGCGTGGTCCCCTCCCCGAGCCACAAAAGGCTCCAGGAACAGCATCCCCCAGGCCAGCTCCACTGTTGTATCTCGGGGAGCCCACCACTGGAACACAGTTTCCTTGCCTGCAAGAGCGTGGGCAGGGAAAAAATGTGTACTCCCACCTGGTGGGAGCTCAAAAATGATCCTGCAAAGCTGGGTCCTTCTCCTCCCAGGATGGGTGCATGCAGGGGACCCAGCGAGGCTGCAGGGGACCTGGGGTTTCCACTGCAGCCACTAACTTTGTGTGTTGTGGTGCCCAGACCTGCAATGGTAGTGCAGTATTAGAGGCATAGATCGGTTTAATAGGATCTCTGACATCATTAAACATTTTAAATGTGGCATTAATGCCCCCCTCAATCTCATTACTATAGAACTTGGCTTCAGCACACCTCTTGGCTGATACCTGTAGTCTGCGAATGCCTCAGGAGAGTAAGAGCCAGGCCTGTCTGATGTTTAATCATTTTTCTTGAATTGTGGGGTTGGACCAGGGTTATTAGGCCTAATTTGACCTGCGTCCTAGTTTGCCAGGTGGGCAATCAATGGCTCAGGCAAGGCAGTCATTAAAAATCTCCACCAGTGTGTCAGAATCACAGATGTCATGCCTCTCAGTCTACTGTTGCATAAAAACACTCCTGGACTCTACAAGATGAAATCAAGACTAGGGGGGTCATTACAACCCTGGCGGACGGTGTTAAAGCGGCGGTAAGACCGCCAACAGGCTGGCAGTCTTTTTTTGAGTATTATGACGATGGCGGTTACCGCCATGGTCATCTGCTGCTTCACTGTTCCGCCCACCAGGGCGGAGATGACCGCTGGGCTGGAGACCTGGGTCTCCAGCCCGGCGGCCGTCACAATACCACCGCCGGTATTTCGACCCGGCTTACCGCCGTGGATTTCCAGCAGTAGGAACCGCCATGAAATCCATGGCGGTAAGCCCTATCAGTGCCAGGGAATTCCTTCCCTGGCACTGATAGGGGTCTCCCCCACCCCCACCCCGACTCCCTCCCCTACACCCCCCACCACACCTGCCAACCCCCAAAGGTGGCAGCGCCCCCCTCCACACCCCGACCCCCAACATCACATAACTCACACACACACACGACACGCACGCAGGCACCACCAACACACATACACGCACACACACCAACATACATGTCTGCATCCACACACTCAGTCAGACACGCACACCCATATACAGACATACACGCACACATCCATACAGACATACACACAGACATACACGCACTCATTCCCAACACACGCAACACACCCGCAAGCATACACGCACTCACACCCCCCCTCTACATACACAGACGCACACCCCCATGCACCCACACAACACACAACACCCTCCCACCCCCTCCCCTAACGGACGATCGACTTACCTTGTCCGTCGATCCTCCGGGAGGGGACGGGAGCCATGGGGGCTGCTCCGCCGACACCACATCGCCAACAGAACACCGCCACGCCGAATCACAGGACGTGATTCGCTGGGCGGTGTTCTGTTGGCGTGGAGGTGGAGCAACCTCCACTTCCCCGCCGCCCGCCACTATGGCTGTTGGCAGCTCTCCGTCGTAAAGAGAACGGAGAGCAGCCAACAGTCATAATATGCCGAGCGGCAAACCGCCACTACTGGCGGTCTTCCGCATGGCGGTCCCTCGGCGGTCTTGTTAAAAGACCGCAGAGGTTGTAATGACCCCCTAGGAGCAGGTTACTACAGCTCCACTCTCTACCACCCTACAAAGGGCTAAAGTCATCCTGGCGATATCAGATATGTTCAGTGATCTAACTAAAGAAAGGCAAAAAGGGTTGCTGTGTATGATATTAGGTGAAGCAAAAATAAAATCGATAATATGCCGTCTTTAATGAGCTGGGACCTTAATTTTCAGATGGAAATCTACTCTTAGAGCAAAGTTGACAAATATCACTTATCGCTAGACAATATGGCATCTACTCTCTAGCTGAAATCATAGAGAACAATCATCTTGGTGAAACTTATTGCAATGCAACCCACAAGTTCCTAACGTTTACTCAAATACCAAGCGGGTGTGCAGGGGTGGCAATAAACCAGCACTATCCAAACATACATTGGCAAAACCATTAGTCTCGCCTTCAGGACCTGTACAGAATTGACAAACTTTTTTTTTTTTTAAAGATGCAGTAGTGGTTGTGTCCTTCCACTGACCTTCTCATGTGTCAGAATGCATGTGCCTGCCAACAGAATGATGCAAGCACCATTTTCTTTAATCTTTTATTTACTGATCAAAGCTGGCAGATGGCACTTTGATTGGGAAATTAAGAAAATTAAGATTTTGTAACGCAAAAGCACCAATTTAAAAGTACTGTGGGTGTTGGTAGAGTGGGGAGTAACAGAATAGCTGGCTGAGGAGGAAGGATAAAAGCATCACACAGAGGGCACAGGGAGAATCACAGGATGGATAGACCACCACCGGTTGACACAGGTGACAGAAAGCAACACAGAGCTTGGGGCAGGAGAGAAAAGCATCTACAGTCCTTCAAACAAATATCACAAGGTGCATTTATGAATTTGGTCAAAGCAAGCAGGCCTTCTGGTTGCCCTTCTGACCCTTGTCCACCACACATCTTCAAGAACATTCTTTTATCTGCTTATGCTGCCACACCTATAAGAAGAACCATCAACAACTCTTTAACTTAACTACAGGAACTTTTCCTGAAGACCTGAAAAAGGCATACATACGTCCGTTATTAAAGAAAACAAACCTAGACCTGCAGGACCCCAACAACTACAGACCAATCACAAATGGACCTTCCCTGGGCAAACTGATAAAAATAGCAGCATTCACCCAGATGTCACAATTCATTGAACACAATTCCATACTTTCAGACGACCAAACTGGATTCTGCCCAGGAAAAGGCACTGGATCA
This sequence comes from Pleurodeles waltl, assembly GCF_031143425.1. Taxonomy (NCBI): domain Eukaryota; kingdom Metazoa; phylum Chordata; class Amphibia; order Caudata; family Salamandridae; genus Pleurodeles; species Pleurodeles waltl. The sequence continues at coordinate 830,120,266 of NC_090445.1, read as the reverse complement.
GCACTCATAACAATCTGGGATGATCTTAAAAACGCAAGTCGACTGCAATGGAGTTGCTGCACTACTTCTCTTGGACCTCTTGGCTGCCTTTGATACGGTTGACCATGACACCCTAATTCAAAGACTCCATGAAGCCGGCATAGAAGGGACTGCTCTTGACTGGAGTACATCCTACCTTCAAAACAGGACTAATATTATCTATTCTCCCCCCTTCTCGTCCAAACCCTACCTCATAAAAGCAGGGGTCCCCCAAGGATCATTCATCTCACCTTTGCTTTTCAACATATACATGATATAATTACCAGAACTGATCAATGATTTACAACTCACATGCTACAACTATGCAGATGACACACAAATACTATTTAGATTGGAATGCCCCAAAGACATTGAAAACTCACAAATTTTCAGTTGCCTCAGAGCTGTCGCTCAGTGGATGACTTGGTGCCATCTCAAACTAACTACCTCTAAAACAGAAATACTCATATGTGGTGACTGGAAAAATTATGACCCACTGTGCACCTTGCCTGGCGATCTCGGACCACCTCCTCAATTATCTGAGGAAGTTAAAAACCTTGGAATCACCATGGACTCCAAGTTAACAATGAATGCCAAAGTGGACAAATTAGCACGAACAAGCTTCATCACCTAGAAGACTCTGCATGAATCTTCCCCCACCTTGGATTTCCAAACAAGGTGCAGGCTACTATCTCTCTTGTACTATCCAAACTGGATTATGCCAATGGCCTTTACCATGGATCATCACTATCTATTATGAAACAACTACAACGTATTCAAAACTCCGCTGCCAGGCTACTATTACATGTAAATCCACAAACCCACATCTCCCCTGCCTTGAGAGCACTACACTGGTTACCCGTTGCCAGAAGATCCACCTTTAAGCTGCTTTGTATCACCCACAAAGCTATCCATGAAACAGGGCCACTTTTTATCAGAAACAAAATAACAAAATACATTCAACAAAGAAAGCTCTGCTTAAGATTGGCACCCCGCCTTAGAACACCACCATGCAAGAAAAAGACTATAGGTGGTACATCCTTCTCTGTTCAAGCAGCCAAACTATGGAATTAATTACCCCCAAATATAAGATCCAAATGCAACTATCTTATTTTCAGAAGACTACTCAAGAGTTGGCTCTTTCCTTCATAACCACCATATTCAAACAGCAATGGACTGCATATGCCTGTGTTGATAAATATTTTTAATCTGAATATGTGTATATTCTAGATATGTATAGTTCTGTAGGGAATATGTATCGCTACTATGTCATAACAATAAATTACACGCATACTCTTTAAACCTGTTTAACAAATGTATATTTACTCACTACTAAATATGTATATAAATATATATATATACATACATATATATATGTGTGTGTGTGTATATGTGTGTGTATAAATAAAAATAAATCAAATAAAATCTATAAATAAAATTAAAATTATAAATGAGTAAAGTAAAGTTAAATAAATAATAATAACAAATAAATAAGTTAAATAAAAATAAAAATAATGATTAAAAAAGTATGTATATATATATATATACATATATATATAAATAATATACATTTACTCTCTTGTAAGCTTTACTTTGTCTACCCATCACCATATGTCATGTCTCTATCAATCTATCCTCCATCCTCACTCTGACTCATCCCAAACCTATTCTACTACTTTCATCTCCAAAATAACCCTGCCTCAGCTCTTCCCTCCTCTTCCACATCTAGCTCACCCAAACCTCACTTTACTTCCATGATCTCCCCAACAACCCTACTAAATTCTCCCTCATTTATCTCACCTTTGACTCATCCAAAATCCCTCCTGCTATTATGATCTCCCTAACCCTTTCCATAGACTCTTCCCTCCTCCATCTCTCCTTTGCTCATCCCAAGCCTCATCCTATTATTATAAACTCTCAATTAACACTTCTGAATTCTTCCCTCCTCTAGCCCTCCATTAATCTAGTCAATCCAACTAATAAACTCACATATACCCTGCTCAAATTAACTCTTAAAAATACTAAAACTGAACTCATTTTCCCTATACTAATCCACCACTAATTCCTCTTGGGTTCCGGAGTAGCGTGCTACTTGCCGAAAAGCACTTTGGCACCTCGTCAGGGGTAGTAAGCGCCATATAAATACTATTAGAATACCATACAATAGAAAAGCACACAGATGAGACAATACATGTGCGTGCCAGTGGAATGATTCAGGTGCTATTTGCTTTCATTTTTCCTTTACTGATCCAAGCTGGCAGCACCACTTGGATCTGTAAATAAAAATATAAAGATTTTATAACAAAAAAGTGCTAATTTAAAAGGACAACAGGTGTTGGGTGGAATGGGGTAACAGAGCAGCAAGTGAGAATGTGGAAAGAGAAAAGCAGCACACAGAGGGGTGAAAATCTCAATAGGGATAGAACACCACATACCGGTATGGGCGAGAGAGAGCAATGCTACGGTAAGCATGGGGTGAGGGAGCAAAGCACATGGAAGAGGGAGAGCAGCACAAGGGGATAGAAATGCACAGACGACAGACAGCAACATGGAGGGGGAGGGGGAAGAGAAGCACACAAGGGAGACAGCTGGAAAACACATCCACATTCAGAATGCTTAAGCAAAAACAAAAGAAAGAGAGCAGGGTGGGGGAATAAGAGCATACAGACAAGAGAGAGCAACACAGAGTGGAAGGAGAGGGAGAAGCACATGAGAAGGACAGCTGGAAAACACATTCACTCTTGTGGAGTGCTTAAGCAAAAAAACTTTAATTGTGCAAATGTGAGGAGGAGAAGGACAGAAGTAAAGAAGCAATGCTCCAGGGGTGGAACAAGGACACAAGATGTACAAGGCAAGTCATTAGGAATCAAGCAAATGAAAGTGACAATAAAGACAACCAATAGTGAAAAATGGACGGGCTGTAAATCCACTCTAAGATCTGATCAATTGATAATAGGTCTCTTACTTACTTATGCTTACATTCCCTCCTGTGGCATACGCCATCCACTAGGACTCTTCAGCCACCTCTGCTCTGGGCTTTTCTTTCAATCTGACTCCAGGTGTAACACATCTCCTGCCGTGAGCCTTGAGGCCTCAGCGACAGGTGTTTCTTCGCCTTCCTCTTTTCCTTTTCCTATGAGAGTTCCAGGTCAGGGCTTGTCTGGTGATGTTTGATACAGGCTGGCGGAGGGTGTGACTTATCCTGCTCCAGCATCTTTTGCCGGTTTCTTTATGAGCAGGAAGTTGGCCATAGGTAGTTGTTTCTGATGGTGTTTGACCACTGGATTTTGAGGATTTTCCTCAGGCAGGTGTTGATGAGGGTCTGGTCTTTGTTGGTCATGGTCACTGTTTCCTCCAAGTTTCTGCTCCATAAAGAAGGACCGATTTTATGTTGGTGTTAAAAAGCCTGATCTTGGTTTGCAGTGTTAGGTCTTTGAAGCTCCAGATCATCTTTAGTTGAATGAAGGCGGCCCTTGCTTTGCTGTTTCTTGCCTTGACGATGTCATCTGCCCTACTTGCCTATGACACTGCCCAGGTAGGTGAAGGCCTCAACCTCTTCCACTGCATCACCTGCAAGTGTGACTGCAGTTGTGCTGGCCCTCTTAGCCTTCAGGATCTTGGTTTTCCCCCTGTAAATGTTGAAGCCAACTTTGCTGATGTGGCTGCCACCTTGCCGGTCTTCTCTTGCATCTGCAGATGGGTGTGGCAGAGTAGGACCAGTTCATCTGCAAAGTCCAGGTTGTCGACCTGTGTCCAAGGTGCCCACTTGATCCCATTTCTTCTTCTTGCTGTGGATGTCTTTGTGATGCAATCATTGTCCAGTAGAAAGAGAAAAGGCGAGAACAAACAAATTTGGTGGACTCTGGTCCTCACTTGGAAGGCTTTGTTGAGTTGTCTTCCATGGACCAACTTGCAGGTCAGTCCCTTGTAATAGTTCCTTATGATTCGTACCAGTTTATCTGGCACACCTTAGTGGTGGAGGGGTTTGCAGAGGGTCTCTCTGTCCACGCTGTTGAATGCCTTCTCATAGTCGATGAAGCTGCTATAGAGGGCGGGAGTTCCATTCCATCAACTGTGCAATGATGATGCACAGTGTTGCAATCTTGTCTGTACAGGAACTAGCTCTGCGGAAGCCAGCTTACTGATCTCGCAACTGTTAAGTTGTTCTTTCATTCTGTTCAGGGTGACTCTGTTGCCTGAGGTTGATAGACGAGTTATCCCTCTGTAGTTTGCGTAGTTACTCAGGTCACCTTTCTTGGGGATCTTGACGAGATATCCCTTCTTCCAGTCTGGCGGCACCTTTTCCTCTTGTCAGATCCTTCCAAACGTAGGGTTGAGCATGTCTACTGATGTTTCAATGTCTACCTTCAGTGCCTATGCAGGAATGTTGTCGGGTCCTGTTGCCTTCCCATTTCTCAGATGTTTAATGGCTTGAGTATTTCTTCCTTGGTTGGTCTGCTGCAGTTGATTGGCAAGTCCTTGTCAGGTAGCTGCATGTTTGGTGGAGACTGTGGCACGGGCTGATTTAACAGTTCTTCAAAGTGCTCCACCCATTTTCATTGCTGCCTTTTGTTACCCGTGATTGTATTCCTAGCTGGGTCTTTAACAGGACTTTCTGGCTTGCTGTATATGCCGGAGAGTTCTTTCAAGTTTCCATGGCTTGCTGCTTCCTGGGCTTCTGTGGCAAGACCATCAATGAATCTCCGCTTGCCTGCTCTTAAGCTTCTCTTTGCTTCCTTGTTGGTTTTGGTGTATAGGCCTTGAGCTTTTGCTTTTTCCGCTCTTGTTTGTCAGGTGCTCACTGCAGCTTTCTTTTCCTTTCTCCCTTGGATTTTGAAGAGTCTTGGTGGAGATCCATTCTTTATGCTGGTGTTTCTTGGGGCACAGTACTTTCTGGCAGGTTGATGCTGTTTCTTTGATCTTTTCCCACTGACTTTCTACTGGGTCTCTCTCGTCCCATAGTTCTTACAAGACTTGAAACTTGTTACTGAGGGTGACTGAGTATTCACTCAGTTTCTGTGTATCTTTGAAGAGGGTGGGGTTATATAGCTGGTGTTGGTTTGTTCCACCTGTGCTTTCCTCAGCTTCAGCCTGGGCACTACAAGATGCCACGTCCACTCTTCTCATCACTCACATCCTGCAGGGCCTTCTGGAACTTCTTGCTAATGCAGACATGGATGATCTGATTCTCTGCTAAATGGTCTGGTGACACCCATGCTGCCTTGTGTATTTTTCTGTGTTGGAATACACTAACTCCTACCACTAGACTTTTCATTGAACAGAGAAATGCAAGCCTTTCACTATTCTCGTTCATGTCGCCAGTGCAATGGTCACCCATGACTTCTTCGTACATAGTGTTGTCACTTCCAACCTTTGCATTGAGGTCCTGCATCAGTATAGTGATGTTTCTTTCAGGGCATTTCTCTAAGATGGACTGGAGTCTGTTGTACAATTGTCCTTTTCCCGCTTTGCTGTAATTTGTAGATGCATAGCAGTGAATAACATTCATGTTGATCCTCTTTTTCTTTGTGTGCAAGGTGGATGTGAAAATTCTGGGACAATGAGCTTCCCTTTCAATCAGAGCTCTGTTGGCTGCTGGCGTTACCATCAATGCTACTCTCTGAATATATGGGGCATTCTCTTCCTCGTGTCCAGAATACAGCAGCTCTGCCATGGCTGGTCCCAAGCCCAGCTGTGAAAGGAGGGTTATGCATGGGCTAGCTAACCTGATATGTAAAAAAATCCTGGCAACAGAAACGTCAACCAAAGGAGATCCCGGCCTTGGGGAGAGAGAAATCTCCTTCACAGAGAACTATGACTCCTTGTGGTGAAAGCCATAGATCCGTGGAAGGAACAAAGCTGAACCACCTGCTTTTGACCAAGACCATCACCATCGAGACATGGAAAGTGAGAACCATGTACGAGACAGGCAAGACAGCCCAAGTGGCAGTGGCAGTGGAGGTGAAAAAATACAACTTTGTCCTGATTGGCATCAGCAAGACCAGGTGGACACAGTCCAGACAGAAAACGCTGAATCCAGAAGGAATGCTGCTGTAAAAGGTCTTTTGAAAAACAGATACTGCTTTATATGTAGTACATAGTGACTGTTAATTCTGGCTTACAAATCACAAGCAGCAGTAGCCAAACCTCATTCTATGTTTTTCTATCTCCTGAGGACAGCATACAGTGCTTTCCCCTGCTAGAAAACACCTCACTCCCCAATTCACCTGCCCAACTCCCTCACACCCCCACCCCACCCAGCCCCCTCCCAACCACAGGCTATGGATACATTTACTCTCTGCTCAATGTAAGGGGTAAATGTATAGTTAAAATGGAATGGTGAATTCTGTGTTTGTTACAACTGTAAACGGGTCCCTCGCAGTTCCATGGAGTTTTACTAACAATTGCACAATCTTGGTGCAAAATCAAAACCCTAACCTTTACCCCAGTACAGTGCAACTTGTAATCAAGAGTAGGTAGCGAAATTTGCAAGTGGATGGATCTGGTAGTCCTTATTGGCTATGAAGTTTTATGTACTTAAGTGAGCAGCCCATGGCCATTTTGTCCTCAAACCACACCTTTATTAATGCAGTAATCATGTTCTTGTGATTCAGGCATATGAATGCCAATGAACGATACATAACTTTTGGCACCATAACTGGTGGTTTACTGTTCCTGCCACAGTGACCCTGCTTCTGAATCAATGTCTTGCTCTTTCCAGTCTATTGGTAATATATTAACGTAGATGCCTTGACTCACTTCAATATAAAATGGCTAGTGAGGTCACTCCACGGACAATGGAATGTCAAAAGATCAAAACTGTGTAGGAAGCCAAATCTAGGGAGCCAATTGCAAGCTTTGCTTATTTGCCAAGACGCATGTAGTAATGCATAGAGGGCAATTTCATTTAAAACGCGGCAGATGCCCATAGCCATTCACAACTGAATGTCTCTACACAAGGACAGCTACGACTAGCTCAGAAAAGATTAATGTCGCTGCAGAGGAATGAGAACTGGAAATAGCAGAGTTCAGAGCAGTAACTCTTGAGAGGAACACTCGTCCTGTACCCGGACACTGTCAGTGTGCAAACTGTGGATGGGTCAATAGATTGCACTTCCTTCCTCTAAAGAACAGTTGTGGCTTACGGGGCATGGAAGGGGCAGGACGGCGCGTGGACGGGGGAATAAACATTATTTATTTTTTTATAAAACACTTACTTGAACGTCATCGCACCGCTCTGCTCCTCCGTCTCCTCTGCTTTGTCGCTGCAGGCACAGGCTCCCAGACTGCCCTGTGGCCAATCCTGACGGTGCTCAGAGCGGCGTCAGGATTGGCTGGAATCACCCAGCCAGGGTGTTCCCAGGCAGACTGGGAGCCGCCTGTGCATGCTCTCTCCAGCCCGGCAACTGTGTTTCTGGGCTTGAGAGAGCCTACTACGCATGTGTATTTGGCCTGCCCGAGACGCCGGCAAAACACACATGCTCGTCACCCCCATGGCCCTGTCCCTTTACAAGAAAACGATAATAAACACAGTTTATTATCGTTTTCTTGTAAAGGTTTTGCAGCTGCCGCTGCTGGCAGGGGGCGACGCTCCTCCGTTCCTAATGGAGGAGCCGCTTCTGCTAAAGAATACTCTATGTGTACAGGCCAAAAAGAAAAACCTTTGCATTGCAGATCCGCAAGCAAGCAAATGGCAGACTTCAATACGTCTTGACTCGGAGACCCAACTTTCTCCATCTGAAATGTGAATATGTACAACTCTCAACTGACAATATCATAATTATCTTATTTTTATCTGGATCCTCAGTAAATCTTAGTTCTGAAATATATGAGCTCTATTGCCCCAGATTCATTCAGCACCAACTTCCTCGTGCAGTCTCCAGCCTGGTGTCTCTGCGCAATGCGTACCCCTTATGCTGTTTGCTTAACTGCTCTTTTTAACACTGCTCCCATTCATGCTCTAAACCTGCTGCTATGCCAAGCCTTCTTCCGAACAACAGGAGCACCTTCTGATGGTCACACACTTCACGAAAACATCAAACACCCTTCCCTTACCTACCTGAGGCCTCTGCGAATGGTGAAATAGCAAGCTACCACCGCGTGGTGGCAGCAGTGAGCTACATAAACAATGGCCGTAAATGGCAGTGGATAGGGACAAACCCCCTAAGTGACTGTGAACAAAGATGCCCAGTAATCCACGGCACATGCAGTAGTGCAGAAAATGAGCCATGGGCTCAGGTACAGGCCATAAACATGGCCCCACTGGCTTCCGGTTGGATAGTAATCGACAGTCATAAATCAGTCTTGTCTTTGGACACAGCCAGTGTGCGCCAGTCACGTTCTCTTTACCTCTCTACAGCACCACAACACAAGTTGCAAACCTATTGTTTTTACGATATAGAAAAAGATCCTTCTAGGTGTAACGGGTATCTCTAAAAATTGGTAATAGCGGTTCCGTTTCGTGCATGGTATATCACCTGAAGCCCATAGATGCAGCTTTTGAGATAAAGATCTGATTTCCTGATGCAGTTAACGCTGCAGTGCCTTCCGGCAAGGAATTAATTCGTTTTTATTAGAAATAATAAAGAGGAGGGCCGAGCCGGAGCTTTCCTGGTTGGTTTAATGTTGCAGCCCTCAGCTCCATCAAGAGTCGTTTGTTCCATATAACACCAGCCGCGTTTATAATTAATAACATCACCTCTCTAACCAGACGCCGTGCTTTTTTAAATTATACATATAAATATTCATGAGCCCAGGATTAATAATGGCGCATATTTAGTTTTATTACACAATAAACTGTACTGTGAACTAAGGATTCTTCCACTAACATTTGAGCACCGCCGGGGAAGAAGTACCCTACTGTAACTCCATTATTTTTAGAAACAGTTTGCCTTAGACTTGTTCTTTGAATTGTAATATTGCCACTAGGGCTGTAATTCTTTTTATAATATTTTTATGGGAAGCACACTGTAGTGTTTCAGGAAGCAGGGATCCTGGAATGAGCCATATGCATCTTAAAGGGGGAGAGGCCTGGCACGCTTCCCATGCCCTCTCTCACCCACGGTCGGACTGGCCTATAGGAAAATGATGGCTGGTTTGCACAGTGGATTTTCCTGCTATTACTACTTTTTTGAACGATGTGCTTTGCTAATGGCGGCCACTTTTATTAATGGGATCTATTGTTTGTCCCAGACCAAACCTGCTTTCTCCCATCATTCTCATGAGTGCAAGCATCACTGGGACCGAGAAGAAAGTCAGATGCGAGATTCGGTGTTCATATTTGCCAGGAGAGCTCGCCTCAGTGTCAAAAAGGAATCCCACACACATTCCAATATGGAGGCGCCCCAGTGCAGCAGCCCTCGTGCCACGCATTGGTGAAGTTTGTTGCCCTCATCTACGGCGCACATTGCCTGTCACTCAACTTCAGTCTTATCCACTGAATCTCCACTCATGTGACCATCAACAGCCTACTGTCGCAGCAATGTTGACAGTTTTGCTCAAGCTGTTGCTCTTCATATAGGAGGCTGTCTCAGGCCTTTACAAATTGTCAGTCTCATCCTTACCTCTGTGAAGACGAGTGTCCTCTGAGGAGGCAGGGGATTAATCCCAGTGTAATATTCTGAGATATTTATGATTCCCTCGCCAAATATCTCCCATCTATTCACCTCTGGATGTACTCTCACTCTCTCCACTTTGATTCCTTGACTGCCAAATTATTCACCACTGCAGTTGCTCCGTTTACCTTTCCCACCCACGTTCCCATCATCTCAGAGTTTCAGCGTCACGTGGCTCATCTTAGAACATTTTCACCCATATTTCCTCCTTCTCCTGTTTGCATCTTTATCTTTCAAATTTTCCGCCATTGTGAAACCAACATCTTAGCTTCCTTTGCTACTAAATGCCTCATTCAAACTATCACTTTCTCACTCTTTTCACTACTGGTCAACTCTGTTCACCTACCTTCGCCTACCTTCCTATTTATCCTTTCCTCCCCAGTCTATGGAGAGCTCAGACGCTTGAGCTACTTCCAGACTCCACCCCTATCAGAATAGACTTCTCTGCATTCTCAACTATCCATCTCTTCAGGAAGTTACTTCACTTGTTTCCTGACAAAACCATCTTAAAGAACTTTTTTTTAAAAGCCAACATCTTTAAAGAAAACATCTCTCAAGAAGAAATAGACATCATTTCCCGGCATCCACCTCTACAAGAAGTAACATCCCTGCATTTCCCAGCATCCACCTCTTCGTGAATTGACATCACTGATTCCCCCCCAAAACCATCTTTAAAAGATGAAGCCAGACAACTGGGACCTAATTTCTCAGTGTCCACCTTTACAGGATTTACCATCACTCCATTTCCCACATCCACTTCTTCAGGAATTTACATCACAGTTTACCACCAAAAGCATCCTTCAGAGGAATAAGCTGGACAAGTGGCCCTCAGGTTCCAGCATCTACCTCTATTTAAAGTGACACAACTACATTTCTAATCATGCATCTCTAAGGAAGGGACATCCTCCATGCTGTCTTCTTCAATCAGCTCCTAAGGGCGTCCTACTACCCGGGTGTCTCCAGCAACGAGTGAACTCAGGAAAGGTTGTTGCCTCTTTTGGCCGGTTAGGTCCTAGAAGGTCCTTGCCCACAATACTTGCTCCAGTGCAACCATAAGTAAGATATAAACATGTGCCTAACCCAGCACACCACGTTTCATATCCGCACAATCACACCTAGACCTATATCACCCAAACACTCATCTAGTATCCTCACAACACAGAGATCCAACTCATACAGATTCCACCAACCACCACACCTCTTCAAACACACATTCCAACTCATTAATGCATCCTCTACGGGATTCCATGCTCCATGCGTAAATGCCTCATCACCTATTATAAGGTATTTATCACAGAAACATGGTTACCCCCACATCTTTGCTTATCCTAGGCATCTTTGGATACCAGCAGCTATAGGCCCATCTCACCTTCCATTGCCCACCAAAATTGTTAAGAAAGCTATGAACCAGCAACTGACTGCTTTTATTGAAGATAACAATCTGCTGGTTGATACCCAATTCGGGTTTCAGGGTGGCCACAGCACAGAGTCGGCATTGATTGTGGCCTCTGAACATATGTGAGTAACATTGGATAGTGAAGGAAGTGCAGCTCTTACCCTCCTTGATCTGTCAACAGCCTTTGATATGGTCAGCCATGATCTCCTGGTTGATGGTTAGGCTTGCTAGGTATTAAAGGGACAGCCATATCTTTGCTTTGCTCCTTCCTGTCTAGTAGTGTGCAAAAGGTATCACTGGCGGCCTTCACTTCGGAGCCGTTCTTTCTGCCTTGTGTGGTTCCTCGCGGCTCTTTGCTCAGCCCTACCTTGTTTAATTTGTATGTGACACCCCTTGCCACTCTGATTGAATCAGTTGTGTTTTCATTGGTGTCCGACGTGGGCGACACCCGGATTATGGCCTAACAATGTTCAGACCACTGGGGAGAGGTTTCGGAATTGTATATCTGTAGTTATAGACTGGATGGGTTGCTACTGCCTAAAACTGAATTCTTCTATGACTGAAGTGCTCCTTTTAGAAAACACACCGTTGTTCTGGTCCCCAGATTGGTCGCCGACAGACCTGGGAGTCCTTCCCATACCTGGAAAAAGAGGTGAAGAACCTGGGCGTCATCATGGATGACAAGCTCACCTTTAAAAATCAAGTTGATGCCATTATTTCTTTTTATTTCTGGATGCTAAAAATGTAAAAGACAATCCTGCAGTTCATTCCCTTCGATCTTCAGAAAACTGCAGTCTCTGCTTTAGTACTGTCTAGATTGGATTAATGTAATGGGCTTTATCAGAATTTACAAAACGCCCTGCTAAACAAACTACAAATTTTGCAGGACTCGGCAGCCAGGCTTCTTTTCGGATCCCTAAGTTTCAATCTGCAAATCAGGCCTTGAAGGCACTGCAGTGGTTCCCCATTAAACATCTCATAACCTTAAAAGCCTTATGTATTGCTTTCAAGGCCCAGCTTTTCTGAGACAAAGTGTTACCTGGTATCAACCCTCTAGAACCCTTTGCTCTGGCTCTCACAAAAATATATCAGTGTCATCTGTCAAACGCGCCTCTTTGGAGGGGAAGAGGCTTTGTCAGATGCACTGCCCTTCTATGAAATAGCCTTCTCTGAAGCTCAAATCTGCCACTTCCCTGTTCAGTTTCAGAAAGATGCTAAAACATTTCTCTTTAGCTCTTAACTGACTTTTGCATAGACTCATCCCTTCTCTGATAGCTTACCCTCTCAGCTCACAATGCACCAAGACGCCACTTCGGCATTCGTGCGCTCTGAAAAATGTATCATCATCATCTTAGTTATCACAAGCTACAGCATCCATGGTATGACCTGCACATATTAGAATAGGAAGTTCTGCACCATAGCAAGCAACCGACATTCGGATCCATGGAGCTCCTAATATGCCACTTCTCACTCTTTGCAAAACAATCAGCCATCTTTCACGTCATCTACATGCCTCCTGCACACAACAAGGACTTCACTGAGGTTTTTTTGACCACCTCATTTAACTGACATTTCCACACCTTTCTCCTGGGTGAGGTCAATCTCCTAGACAAAGCAATCTTGAAAAAAACACACTCACAGTGATACAGCATGCCATAGAATCAACACCCTCCAAAGGTCATATCCTCAACCTCATCTTCTCAACATCACCAGCCAATCAATACAAACCATCCATACCTTAGGATTGGACCAACCACCTTGCCATCCTCATTTCTGTGCTTATTGTCCAACTAATAAACCAAAGTCGCCTAAAAAAATTAAAAACTAAACATTCAGATTCACAAAACTTTTGAATGGCTTACCTAAGCCTTTCACAAAATGTTCGAAGATCAGTTGCTCTCGAAACACAGGTCAGTGATGAGAGCACCCAGTTCTCCTTCAAGCTGCTAACTAGAGGAAAATCGCAAGTTGACTAGTGGGTGAATCCAGATTGTGTCCCTCTTTTATAGACAGGCCCTGCCTTTCCTCCATAAGTTCTAGCGCGACTTGACATGAGATCCAAGATTTCCATGGTTTGGGCATGTCTTTACCTAGTTGTTCCTTTTGCCATTAAAATATTTTAGACTGCTATGCCTTCTCCTACAACCACTCTGGAAGACCTTGCCCCCAGTCTCCCAAAGACACTCATGACAACAGTGGGAGCATCCTGAGCAAGCATAGGGCGAAGAGTCACTCGTCCAGGGCTCACCTGATGTGACAATCAATGAAGGACTCTTGTACCACGTTGGAGCCATGACGTGAGAGTTCTTTCGGTGTCCTTCTGCACATGCCCCACAGTGTCTGGCCGGGATGCATCAAGAAGCACATAGTAATATCTTGAGCATCGAGGAGGAAGACACAGAGCCCCATAGTAACAGAGTGACTGCATAACCATCTGTGCAATGGATTGTGTTGCGCTGTCTCCACAAAGCTCGCAAAGAAGCCCCTATTCTGCTCAACGTTTGTAACAGACCCAGTGAAACAGAAACTCATTCTGGCTCTCTACAAAGTGAGAAATCACACCCTCTTTCCTGGGCCTTGCAACAGGGAAATGTGGCCCTAATATCTGATGGGAGAGATACAAGATTGAGCTTCGCAGCAAGGGTCATTCTTGTAGGTTGTTTACGATCGGGGAGGGATAACTGTCCTGGGAGCTGAAATCTGCCTTGCGAATCCTGACAGGGGCTCATCCCTACGACCCACAACCTAGAGGGTTTGGCAGACCCTTGGTTGTCCCGCAGATGGGTCCACACACATGGTTTCAGATTTCTGGGGTAAGCACGATCCTTTGTTCTTAGTAGATAATTAGAGCTCATTAAGGTGTCCTCTTCATTTCATCAGGCGCGGCTCCTCCACTAGGGCGGAGGAGCATCCCTCCCCACAGCCAGCAGCTGCAAACCTTTTACCAAAAAACGATAATGTTTATTATCGTTTTTTGGTAAAACGGACGGGGCCACAGGCTGTGACGTGCGCTGAGGGGGAGTGCATAGCACTCCCCCTCAGCAATCCCCCTCACTGCGCATGTATGTTTGGCCGGCTGTCTCGGGCCGGTCAAACACACATGCGCCATAGGCTACAGTGCCGGGCTGAAGAGAACATGCACAGACTTCCAGTGCGCCTGGGAGCTCCCTGGCTGGGCGCTTCTTGACAATCCTGATGCTGCTCTGAGCAGCATCAGGATTGTCCACAGGGCAGGCTGGGAGCCTGTGCCTGCAGCCTGTCTGCACAGGAGAGGAGCAGTGCGGACGTGACGGCAGTGGTGGCACTGACGATTCAGGGAAGTTTAAAAAAAAATATTATTAATTCCCCCCACTCCTCGACCAGCGCATGCGCTGCCCCGCCCTAATTAGCCTTGCGAGCCACTCCTGCATTTCACGTGACCCAGGATGGTGCAACCTAGGGGCACTGACTGCCAGTAATTACGGAAGAACCTCATGTCCACACCTCTAGTCTCTGCCTGTTGTACTTTTCCTAGTGAGTCTATCCAGTTCCTGGGGCAGAGGATGCCTGAGAGCTTCCAGGGCAGCACGTGACATTGCTGCACTTCTAGGTCTCACGCGAGTGACTGCTTTGCAGACCCGAATCCTCACTCTTCAGGCAGCCCCAGCTGCTTCACACACTCACAATTAGTTGTCACAGAATTGGTGCAGTCTCACTCTTGCCTCACCCGGATTACCTTCTTGTGTTCATTGCCTACGTAACTAGTATCGTGCATGACCTAAAGGAGTGGCCTCTCACTAGATTCTTTACTTTGGCTTGTTTGTTTTCAGATCATTTTCCAGATGCAGAGCTCACACAGAAGAGAAAATTAAAGCAGGACATGTCTACATTTTGAACCCCCTTTTTCATGCCCGAATCCCAGTCCCTACGTTTAAGGGCTAGGTGCTGCATCCTGGATCACGATAAACGTCCACACCTGAGGTACATCTTTCACCTGCAACGAGAAGAGAGCACGGAAGCGGTACTTCATTTGATGTTAGCAGTAGTTTTCAGTGGTGTATGGTTTCAGTACATTTGTAGGTTCAGTGATGTGGTTAAAAGGGTACAAGTTGACACTGCAGCTCATTGTGTGGAATGGACATCTTAAATGTTCTGAATGAAAAACTTACAAAACTATTGTACATATTCTGGAAATATTCTGTCTCTCCATGTTCTGGAAATATCTTGTGTCTCTGGACATGGGCGTCTCTGTATGGGAAACTGCAGACATGTTGCTTTGAGAATTTGAATAAGAAGTCTACACTGTAAACACCTTGATTATGTATGTATTTGTGGTTTAACTTTTGTGAACCCCGAAAAGAGTGGTGGAATTTCTTTCACTAAGAAAAGTATAGAAATGTAGGAGATGGTGTGGCATTTGCTGTGTTTGGAGAAATTCATTTGTAGGATGAGCGTAGGCGTACGACCTCAAGTATACTTTAGTATACATATCTGTGGACTTAAAGCCACCCCGCTTCTCATTTGTTTGTCTCAGTGTCCTTTAAAAATCCTTGCTTGCTAGTGGTCAGTCCTTCCTTTTTTCCCCTCCTTCATAGATCAAGCCTAATCAGCACGCATGCGCTGTCTGCAAGACCTGTTGGAATAAGTAAAGGACTTTGTTCCCGCCTGCCGCTACCTGCTGCTTACCATAGGTTGAAGGCAGTGTTGCTCTTGGTTCGCTGACTTCTAACTGGTTTGGCAGCCGATACGTCACTTCCTTTTCTTGGCTGAAGAGCACTCTCCAAGTACAGTTTAATTACGCCTGGATTGTTTTTCTATTGTTTGGACGGACTATTTTTTAAATTGTTTCCTGCCTCTCGTGTTTGTCAGTAAGCACTTGTGTTCACGCGCACAGTTCGTTTTCCGCATTTGCCCTTCACTTGGTCCTCACTTTACATAATCAGTAAATACATGTAGTTGTTTCTTGTGTGTGTGTTTGTTTTGTACATTTATTGCGGCTTCATATAGCATGAAATTGACCCAGGTATTAAATCCTCAACAGCAGCTCTCCCTGCACAGCAGGAGAGCCTATACTACAATAATCACTGTACTCGGGGAAACTCGCCCCATAATGCTTTGCAGGCATTCCTTTTACAACACATTTTTGCCGATAACTCAGCCTGTGTTGGTCCTAGGGCACTAGAACCACCACTAAAACATTCAGAACGGTCTACTCTTTCTGTGCAGGCCATCTTCTGGGTCACACTAGGTTAGGGGGCCCCAAAAGCATATCCTCTTCTGCCATTCAATGTATATTTAAACTCTCTTATAGCTGGAACTTTTGTTTTTACAGCTGAGAGGAGCTTGTGTTATGAGGGCCTTGTTTGTAATAATATTCTGACAGCTCTGCTAGGCCCTCAAATGTGCAATGCACTATGCCATCTAGGGGCTGAAGGATGCCTGAGGCCCAATTAACTCAGCTGGAAGCTATTCTGTGACATTGCATTCAGAGTGCCTTTGGCTCCACAGGGACATCTAGTCATGACCAGTGGTACTGCATATTTTGCTATTGACTCTACAGGGATATCTAGCCATGGTGGTACTGCACCTTCTGCTGTTGACTCTACAGGGACATTTATCCATGACCAGTGATACTGCACCTCCTGCTATTGAATCTACATTGGGCACCTAGTAACGACCTACAGCACTGCACCCTTGTGCCACGGGCCCCGCAGTTAAATGTTATTTAAAAGGCCTGATAGGCCTGAAAATGTGTAATACACTATGCCTTCAAGGGGATGAATATATGCTTACACTGCAATGTCCTTTGTCATTCTTTTTTATGTGATTATGGCCTCTATGGGCTGAGTATATGGTCACATGACCATTTTGTTTTCAAACGCTATTTTTACTGTGGTGCCCTGTAAGGGCTGTTCTGACCATTACAGTCTAATGCTAAGTGTATGAAAGAATACACAAACACAGTTTATTTCTGATAAAGGTTTAATGTGCTGCATGACTAAATATTTATAAGGCCCCAAAGGCGAGATTGTCATTACCATTTACAATGCCAGCCGCTCTAACTCTCGAACAATGCGAGACCTATTGCATTGCAAATGCTTGTTCTCTTTAGTCCTCCCACAGAGCAGGGACTAAGTACACTATCATTTTGCTTTGTTGTGTTCATCAGATCGTGAGGGACTATTTTTTTATTTTTCCCAGCTCGTGTTACACTGAGGGTGCTCAGGCCCGTAGCTGCTTCCATTTTGTTGCAGCTTTTGTTCCTCCCACATGGCTGACATTCTTTTGTATTGTCATGGAGGCAGCACCCAGGCTCGGCTTGCAATGCAGAGCAATTATTTCTTGTGGCTTTAATTCTGCCCCCTTTAATTTTTTTGTTGTGACAGTAGCCTGCATTTAAAAACACCACCAAAAATGCAACTCACAATTTAGTTAGACGAATATTCCCTGTGAAAAATGAGAAATAGGCACAAAAACATACACAGAAACACTGACGGCTGCTCTGGGCCCCACAAAGATATCACTGGCATTACCTCTTTAACCGGTTCCCTTGAAACTGCTTTTGCTCTCTTCCTCTTGTTTCCCACAGAATTTCAAGTTTATTTTACAGGGTGAAGCTGCTGCCCCTCACAGTGCTAGTTTTAAAGCTTTAGCCTGCAGCTTCTTTTTGACCTTGATGGTATTTATTTTACTGCCAGTTTCATTATTCTGGGAAATGAAAATAAACTGTGGTGAGTTTACACTGTAAATGGCAGACAAGCCTCTGGACTGGAGTGGTTTTTCAAACAATACATGGAACTCGTTCATTAAGAAACTCAGAACTGGGGTGTTTTTTAAAATGTTTTCAGCAGTGTAGAGAAAATATATATTTGTGCCACTTTTTTCTTTCTGCTCATAAGAATAGTATGAAATCTCCTCCAGCCCGCATGGCATTTATTTAGCTGTCTGGCAGTGTTTAGGATAAAAAAGCCCTTTGTTGTTTTTCCTCTCAGACCTTGTTGGAAAGTGATTACCTTCAGAATGCAGAAGCTTCCTTCCTTCTGGCTTGTGTCCTGGACTTAGGGGTGAGCGGGCACTGCCTGTTTGTATGAGTTGGGCATTGCCAGTTGGGAGCTGGGAATACAAGCCCCGCAATCGATTAGGTTGTAAAGATGTTGCCGCCAGCTAAGTTCCCACAGGCCCATTCTGCCGGCCCACTTACTGCCTGCTGTTGACACATAGACTGGCTTTACCATTGCTCTGGAGTTTGGACACTCAGAGAACAAAATAGGTGCAGATAATCTACGAATAGCAGAGCTCTAGAACTGTGCTGTAAGCAGGGAATGACTGCAGGGCACTGAAGGTGGTGCGTGTGAGTACTCACCGCCTGGTCTATCTTACAGAGTACTCACGGCAGTGTACTCTAGTACTCCTTCATTGGTGGACCTTGCAGATGTGCTCAACTCAGGATGTGGAAATGTGGGTTCCAATCCCAGCAGCCACACATAAACAAAAAAAGTGTGATTTGCAGCAAATCGCTCTCTCTCCTTCTCTGATGTGTAATTATGAAAAAGGTAGCTGTATTGCCCCAAATAAAGGTTCCCATCCATGACATCCTGTTTTCTTTAACCCGACCAGCCTCCTCACCTCTTGACGAGCCCAGGTACCGAGATGCACATATTGCAATAAAAAAAATATTTGAAAAGGTTCAGCTGCTCGTTGGATGTAGATTTTGTAGTTGCTGATTTTTGGGTGTTTTAGGAGTACTGATTGTTTTGGGTACTGAATCGTGGACTCCAAAGAATTGGTATTGTAAATATTTTCCTGCAGGGTACAGATTGGTACTGCTTCAATACTGCTTATTAGTACTGAAGGATATAAAACTGCAGAATACTGCATGATACCTATAGCCAAGTATCCAATATTGATAACTAGGTACGAATCCCATGGTACTTAAGGGTGCTGAACATTTGTACGGATTGCTGGGCTGTAAAAGGGCTGCAACTGGATGGCACTGGGGTTACTGAGTGAGGCACCTCTCATCTCGCACTTCCACTACCCTCTCTCTTCCCTCCCTCACATTCCCTGTCTCCTTTCTGTGCTCCCTGCTCTCACGTGCTAACTTCCTGTATCTCTCTGCGCTGTGCAAAAATGCACCTCTCGCCCCGCCCCGCCCTCTGAGTGCCCCTTCTACTTGCCCCTCTCTCTTTCACACTGTCTCACATCTCGCGCTCTCATACACGCTTCCTGCCACTCTCATATTAGTTCACTTCAGGTTTTAAATCCCAATTTCTTTCCTGTGGCTTTTCACCATTTCCGTCCCTCAAACCTACACTCTCCTCCTCTTCTAAGGGTCTCTTCTGCACACACATGTCCCTTTTTATGCATCTGTGGTCTTCTGTCCCCTTCTTTCTCACACACACTTTCTGCTCCTCTATCTAGAATTAATTCACCACTTCACGCTCAAACTACCTATCCCCTTCTATCTTCCTTACAATGGAATCTGTGCCACCCTCAACCCTATCTATTCACCATGTCTCATGATTCCACTACACAAATACACTACACACCACAACTAAGAATTCCAGTTCAACCCACATAATTCCACACACATCCACTCCACTCCAAACCAAAACACATAGATAAAAGACTGTCATTTACAATGTCAATAACTCTAACTCAGGCAAATGCGAGACCTATCGGCATTGCCAATGCTTGTTTTGTCTGATACAGCTTCTAATGGGACTGCTGTTCTTGGCCTCAGCTTTTGCGTGGCCGACACAAACCGAACTACTGTATAGTTGCCTCAAGTAGTGCGGGTATTCAAAACAGTGAACATCGCTCCTACCTGTAGCAATACTTTTGAACCAGAATGCGGGAAGAAATCCCATCCTTAAACGCACACTCGTGCCTTGAATTGCTTTTCAGAAATGTATTACTTTGGGTGGTAATGGTAACAAATAAATACGTATTTTTTATATGCAAGTGGAATTATGAAGATTACACAATCGAAAATGAATGTAGGTTGTGCTCGTATTTCAGACAAATGATGCCCTTTATATGTATAACAAAGGCTTAGCATTAGGGGTAGAAACATTGAGTCCTTAATGGTGTTAGCTTCCCGAAGGTAACACCAGTTTGTACCAAACACCACCCAAAAAATATTAACACCAACTCCCATGGTAAAAGCACATTTAGTGGGAAATTATTGTAAAGTAACATCAATGTTCCTTAATCAAACCCCAAATATTTATGAGATACTGAAGTTAGAGTTTTCTCACAGCTGTAACACCAACTCAGGCTCGACAGTCACTAGGCTGTGGCAATACAAGGGACATTTTTCTTTACAGTGACTTCTAACAATGATTTGTGCGTAGTGGCAAGTTCAGAAATGAAGAGCAAACTTGCTTGCAGACACTGTAATTCTTCATTGGACTGGGTCTTCAGTCCATGGGGGGCGTGCTCGTCATTTACTGCCTACAGTCGCTGGTGGTCACGGTTCCTGTTTAGTGGACCTGTAAGTAAATATATGCTGACCATGGCCACATACTCAGTGTGGTGATGTGGTGACCAGCCCAGCCCAACAAATTAAACCCTCAGTCACACGGCTAAAAAAAAGTACAATCACTTGGCTGCCACGTCATTTTGTAGGTGCGCTCATGCATTCAGCATGCATGTTCATTCTAACAAAATGACCCCGGTTTTTGGTAAATAAAAAAGTAGTGCTAAAGTGCTAAAACAGACGAGCAGATTGCGGGTGTGGAGTGGGTTTGGGGTGAAGCAACATTGGGGAAAGGCAGGTAACATGGTGAATGGAGGGAGAAGCAAGGGTCAAAGGAAGGAACACGCAGAGCAAAAGCCCTTTTTAAAATGTATCATGAAGTACCTTTAAAAAACAAAAAGTGTGAGCAGGTTGTGGGAGTCTCTTGAGTGAGAGGGTGAGGGTTGAACCAACATGGGTGATGGGGGAAGAAACAACATGGTGGGTGGGGGATAGAATCAACATGACTGAGAGAACATTGTGCCAAAGAGACAAACACACAGGTGAAAACAAGCAATGTGGAACGCCCGGGGAAAGAAGTACGCAGGTGAGAAAGAGCGACATGAGTGCAGGTGGTGAGACGTAAAGAGATGGTGAAAGAGAGCAACACTGAGAGGAAGAAAAGCACCAGAGGGAGACAGCTGGAAAACACATGCACTCTTATGGAGTGCTTAAACAAAAAGAAAAAAGTAGTTCCCTGACAACAAGCAACGAAAGCACAGAAGCCAGCCAATCAGAGAGATGTAAAGAGACTATACTCCATAGGAGGAGCAAACACAAGATAGACAGGTTGAAACAAACAAAGTCATTGAATGGAAAGAAAGCAAATAAGAGTGACAAAAAAGCGAACCAACTGGAACCAATGGGTGGGCTGTAAAACCCTGTAGGTTCTTGGTAAGCCCACAATATGTCTTTTGCATCCAGACAGCTGTACTGTCTGGTAGGCTTGACCTAAGAAAAAAGAGAGGATGGCTGCTCATTGCTACATTCTAAATTTTGTAGATCAGTGTAAGAAATGCAGACTGCAGCCACCTGTCCCCAGAGCTTGCATTTAATAACCAAGCCAAGCAAAATTATATATATGAAGTCTTAACACTTCCCAAATTTAGGTTGTCACATTTCTTACAAAATTGATTCTAGCTATCAAACACCTTCCACAAAATGTAAAGTGGACTATGCTTTCATCCCATCCGAGTGACCCCTTGTCCCATTTTCCTGCTAAAGGTCAATGCCCAAAGTTTCAGTTTAATTCATTACAGAAGCTCGTAGACATTTGTGGAAAATAACTCTCTGTTGTGCACTCTTGAACATAACTAATCTAATTTACAATGTGTTTTCCATTAATATGTTTTTGCCCTGTTCATATTGTTTGTGTCTCATATCACTCATCAATCTATCACATTTGGAAGAAAGTATCTTCTATATGGGTCTCTTCATTATCTGACCAGTTTCAGAATTCTTAAAAGCACAGGTTCTGGAAATGTCATTCTACTAGGTTCTATAGTATGTGCTTCTACGTGCCCCAATTCCTTTTTAATCCCTACGGCTTATCTAATGCTACGACTGAGTTTATGAAAGTGAATTACTTTCATCTGTTGGTACTTTTCAATTGCAGATTATGCATGCTTGCTATCCATCATCATGCTACAGCTTGGTATTTGTAGAGAAGTTGAAAACATACCTAAAGGTAAAGGTCTTCTGATTACATTTCTTGTTTTGTGGTTGCAGATGGTGGGTGACTCAGTGAGGTTTAGGGAGGACTAGAATCCAAGGCTCTGATGAAAAATCCACCACTAGAAAGCCGTAGGTAGGCAGTTAACGAATCCCTAAGAGACTCAGGGCCAGATTTATATGTTGAGAGGGAACTTCATTGGAACTGCAATGGAGTACCCTCCCCGCCAACATTATGGTCTGCCTGTCCGATTTAGATGTGGGCGGACCATAGTTTGACAACAGCTGAGACTACTCCATCTTTAATGGGGTCAAACACCAGCCCAACACAGTAAGGGCTGGCGGAGGTTTGACTGTATGTCTCTCCACCTAATTTAGATGAGCGGACATACACCTGATTTTCAATGCCTGTCACTGCCAGGAAAAACCTGCCAGTACCTTGACACTTCCGAGAATGTTAAGAAGACGTTTGTTATATCTGCAACAGGATGAATAGATGAGCTATTGAACATTGGTTGGACCCAATGTGACTAACCTGGATGTTTGTGGTCCTTGAGACACTATCATTAGCCTTGAAAAAGTCACAATGCGTGACAAAACACTTGTCGGCTGTTGATGACTAAGAGAATATTCCAATAAAAGGACTTCAGCTCCACCTGTCTGTCTACGCATCCTCACTGTATAAGGACTTTGTTTTGTTGTGAATAAGTTGAAAACCTTGACTTCATTTATGTGGAGGGGGTCCTTTGCAAAACAATTTGTTTTGGTTCCTTTTGAGACCAATAACTCAGTAGCTCTTGGTAGTAAGGCTTGTATACCTGACCAGTACTATATCGACTATGTGCTGCCTCTTTGACATTACCCTCTACAGTCATATCTTCAAGTGGAGGTGCAAGGCATATTCCACTACTTTCCCCATTGGTTTGACAATATTTTCTTTTTTATCAACTCACCTGATGCTACAGATGGACTAGCAGATGCCAAAGAGAGAAGTATAACAAAATGAAGGTGTAGGGCAAGTGCGGGTGAACAAACTGAAAGGCTTTCGGAACTTAACAACCAAAGCAGTTGCAAGGCAGCTTGTTGCTGCTGCTACCAATTTCCCAGGAAGTGTCAATGTCACCTTTTTCCAACAATCAGACTGGTTTACTACTTCTGTCTGATGGGGAAGGCCCTTCCTTGTCTTTCAGCCTGAGCCACAACTTTCCGGTGTTCCATACCCTCCATGCGCCATATCTCTATTGTTTATTTCTTGTTCTAGTAGGTCTGCTATGCTTCACAGGATAGTAATTCCTGCTTTTGTTGAATCACCACCTCTCAAACACAGAACACACTTTGTTGGGAAAACAAGAATAACATTCCTTTACTTATCTGGAGTGTATGTACAATGGATGCTGGTTCCCATCACCTGTCTGATGCATCATACCCTTTCCAAGGAAGCAAGGTACTGTAGAAGACTCTTCCTGTACCTAGAGTCTAAAATAACCTCTACTTCAATTTCAAAATTGCCTTGAACTGTTACCACAGGAGAAAGCCTAATCTGTTGGTTACAAGTGTCAGTAGTTTAATTCTAGATATGGGGAAAAATGTATGCATTCTCCCCCCATTAGTTAGTTTGAGTCTAACAGCAGAACCAATCAACTATTCTGTGAGAATGGGACACACAAAGGCCTAGATTTACAAGAATCTGATGCATCAGAGCTGATGCGCCAGATTTCTTGCGCCCCTCCACCGCCACCTAACGACACCATGGGTGAGTCGTATTTACAATACGGTGCAACATGGCACACGTTAAGCCAATAGCATCAAAATGTTTGCTGCTATTGTGGCGCTTTGCTGCACTAGCGTAAAAAATGTTGACGTTAGTGCAGGAAAGTGCAAGGAGACCCATTGACTTTAATGGGTGCGTCCTTTTAACTCCTGCTTTGAGCAGGTGTTAAAAATGACACAAAAAATGGCACACTGAAATCTTGCAGATTTCATTGTGCAATTGTTGCAGGCCTCCTAATGCCGGAACACCCTCCTTGCAAACATTATGCCTGGCACAGACAGGGGTTGCAAAGTGGCACAATGTATGCATTGTGCCACTTTGTAAATATGGCACTGAAATTTATGCTTTATTCAGCCACATTAGCGTAAATAAAAATTATGCTAATGTGGTGCTAGGTGTGCTCCAAAGTGTGGACAAAACATAGGAGGGATCACTTAATGTGCTGTAGACAGCCAGAGCTATTGTTCCACTCAACAGGTAGGCATTAAAGTACTGTGGCAACTCCCAAACTTCTTGCAAGAAGCTTTAGAAAGCAAAGGTTTGTGGACTGTTGCATGACTGAAAAGGGCTACAATGAGGACTGCACTGAAGTTAAATTAACAGAGGGAGGCCAAACATGATGATGGAATCTATATGTATGGTAAAAGGAGAAAGAAATGCAGAATCTTTAAAGGGGATTGTTTAAAAAAATTGTGCAAATGGAGTCCAATAAACCCATTACTCTTACCTGATGCCCTGATATAAAGCAGCACAATACTTCATTATGGGTTAATCAGATCTTTCCGTCGGACCATCTGTCTGAGGATGATATCGGTCAATTGGACATTATTTTTTCCCAAATGCCTCAACAAAGTACTCCAAGAAAAGATACATAAACCGAACTCCTTTGTCTGTTATAATAACCTTTAGAAGGCCATGGAGTCTCACTGTCTCACTTAGGAAATAGCTTGCTAGTGCTGTGCCTGTGGGCATTTTAGGTAAGGAAACTAGATGGTTTAGTTTGGTAAAATATTTCCCAATCACCCATAATACATTACAAACTGGGAAATGAGGAAGCAACAACAATAAAGTCCATTGAGATTGTCCACCAGAGTTGATGTGGTGAAGGAAGAGGTTGTAAAAAAACATCATTCCCATATGTGTCACCTTGTTTTGTGCAGGTCACATAGTTCATTATGTAACATTCCATTGTCTTTTTCACGTTTGGTCACCATAATGTTCTTGTAACACACTGTGGAGTATTTTCTTTGACTGGAATTCTCCTACAACCATTAAATATTGTTTTGTTCCTGCAGAATATGTTTTATTATCAAGATATTAGATGACTGTGGTGTTTTGACATGGTCAAAATTGTGGGATGAGGTATTGGTAGCATCCTTCTTAGGATCCATTCCATAACAAAGCATCTGCTGCAGCCTCACAAGACCCTGGTGTATATGATGTCGTACAAAACCCTGAAACAAATACAAACCATCTAGCATGCCTTGTATTAGCATATTTCATGTTTTTCAGAAAACCCTTATTTTGTTGATCCATCCACAATGTGGCAAGGTACTTAGAGTCTGATAAATAGTGCCTTTGATGCAAAAACTTTGATGGTGAATAGTTCACAGTCATATATGGTATGATTCTTTTTGGGTGGTTACACAGTGCAGGAGTAAGATGCCACAGGAAGAAAGTCTTGTGTCCCTGCATGTTCCTGCAGTAAGATAGCATATAAAGCAAAGGAAAAAACTCCTGTCCTCACAACGAAAGGCTCAGTACAGTCTGGAAATTGCAGGATTGGAGCAATCGAAAAGGCTGTCTTTAGCACTTGGAATTCTTGTGCTTTTTATTTTTCCCACTGACAAAGATGGTTCTTGTTAAGTTCAGTGATTGGCAGTGGCGTAGCGTGGGTTGTCAGCACCCGGGGCAAGGCAAGTAATTTGCGCCCCCTAACCCGTGGATTTAGTCTCTTCCAAGATGTTGCGCCCGGTGCGGCCGGCCCCCCCTGCACCCCCCACGCTACGCCACCGGTGATTGGTATTACCACCACGGAGAAATTCTCAATGAAGTGTCTGTAGAACTTGGCAAATCCTAAAAAATAACCAACACAGCTTGCACCTTGTTTGGATTCATCTGATTTCCTTGATCAGAAAATATTAGGCTCATAAAAAACAGATTGTTGGTTTCAACAATGCCGTTCTCAGCCCTAACATATAAGGAGTTATCCATGGACTAATAATACGTGTTTTATTTTCCAAAGCACATCCTCAGACACCAGAGGCATCCCATCAACACCAAAAATAGCCCCTGCCAAAGTCTTGTTTAGACATGGGAAGTCTTGTTGTTCACAAAAGGCCTTGTCAATAAAACTACCAGATGATCCATAGCCCATCATAGCTGTAGTATTTAAAGGAACCCCGAAAAGTAGGAATGCTAATCGCAGTTTAAAAATGAATCATTTTAACAGCAAACACTTGTGAAGAAGGGAAGCTTCTCTGGGGTAAATGCTGCTTGGCTGCTATTTTTCTGAAACAAAGAACAATTCTGCACAGTGACCACCCTTGCCACACTACTAAGATAATACTTCTCTTCCCTGTTATTTATTTTCTTCCTGTGTTATGGTCCACTGGAGACTGACACAATCAAGATCTGCATACATTCACCTCCAGCCTTCTCAATCTGCGAGTTTTTGAATAAAGGTTGGAGCAAACTTTCTAATGCCCCCTTTTTCTCTGTCTTTGGGGTCTTTCATATTCTTCCACCTGAAACAGTGAATCAATTACTGCATCACAATCAGCTGATTAAATACCAGTGCTAGAGCATATGTTAGTTAATCTCATAGCTCATTATAAATGGGTGCAGCTGCTGATTCATTCATTCATTTAGCCTCACAGACACTAAACCATGAAAGTCTTGAGCTATTATGGATCTTCAGCACACTTCTTAATGGGGTAATTCCTGTTACTGCATTTGTTGAACTAGTTCTTACTACTATAGTGGGGTATCTAAACATAGAGACGGGTCCAGAATGCAGACATAAAGAGTTCAAAATAAATGTAGGATCCCGGATTAACTCCAGCAAACAAGAATCCACCACCAGGATGTGATCTAGGAAGGGTAAGAAGACAGACGGAACTACAAGGACCATGATGCATCAGGACACTAGAGTGGAAGCCGGGACTGGAATACAAAGCGTATGCAGCAAGGAAAGGTTTAAAAGTGTGGAATCTCATATTTAGTGATAAAGGCAGGAGTCCAGAGGGCCTTCGTGAGCACCGCCTAGTGGCATGATGACAGAATCCTGACGTGTAAGGGCATTTAACATTAAACCTTTACAAGTCCTACTTTTAAATACCATGCACCCTGACTTAATGGGCAGTAAGGCTTCATGGGAGGTGACATAAATATTTAAAAGGAAGGTTTTAGGCCTGTTAAAAGGAGTTATTTTGAGAAGCTGAATTTGCAGTTAACATCTGCACAGACAGGCCACTGGTGGTAGGCCTGAAGTCATGTTTATATTAAGAAAGCATAGCTTATAAAATCTATATTAACGTAAAATGTTTATGAAATAGAGTGTAATAATGCAGCATAGAAATTGTATTAATATGTTTTGCTAAAACATGCGCTTGAAATGTGACCACGGGGAGTGGCCGCCAATGTATAAGAGGACTAATGAAAATGACTAATGCCTATGAATATTTGTATTAAAGAATGGTTTTATACTAATCATTAATGATTATGTTATTAAAAGTTATGCTGAATAAATCTTGTAGGCCTTAAGTTAGCATGAGCCGAAGCTTAGCTGCCTGGCTCTCGTATTAAATGTGTTTTTCTAAACGTGCAGTGTGCTGACTCGCAAAAGGACATGACCTCTTGTTTTATTCAAACTAGAAGCTGAATGTAACTATAGTGGATCCGTTCTCATTAAATTCATATTGCTTGTAGAAATGTTTAGCCAAAATGCAACAGTGTAGATTAATATAATGTACAAGGTCGTTTAAACCGGTGAATACAATGGAGCTACTGACCAAAAGATGTGCAAAGAATTACAGAAGGATAAAATCATACCGGACGTGCTACCTCTGAAGACGTCAATCATATGGACCAATAAACTGTCTGAGAACTATCGTGGGGTGACAAATTTGCTGAGCTAATTCAAAGTTAATTGGGTAGGGATAGTGGGGTGCAACCCCTTAGCCAATTAGATTTTAGGGGAATGTACAAAAGGAAAAGGGATAAAAACCCATGACACAGGGAGCCTAGAGAGAGGTGTTAGGGAATGCTATTGATTTTATCCAGAAACTCTGTCACTCTGTTTGGTGACTTATATGGTTTTAATTAACCATCCTTTCTTAGATTACCAATTTTACACTTTGCCTCCTTATGAGGGAAGTGGCTCTTTTTTCCCCAGAGCTGAGCTTTGACTGGTGGCGAATCAACCGATGTCCTGAAGACGAAGACTGAACCTGAGTGCTGACCTAAACCTTGGAGGGTAACTATGACAATGAAATTGTGATTTGTCTGTTTGCTTTTCCTTTCTAGGTACCAACTGCTTACTTTTGACAGAGACCATAGCTAGATGTTTTCCAAATTGATGTTCTAACTTGTTTTGCATGAAGCCCAATATGCCAATGCTAATCAGTGGTTAGGACAGGTGTTCACTAAACTGATGCAAATAGACAAACGACTGAATCTATGCTTTGTTGAACCGACGCGTTAATGACACTCTGCTAAAGTTGATCTGTGTTCACGCCGTGTTATGTTTTGATGTTTATGATTCTTGCCTTAATGAAATCTTATCAGAGTTGCCATATTGTGACTATGCTATTTTGTTTCTTGGTTTTGAGATTAACACACTTGCTCTTAGAATTGTAATTAATAGGGAATAAAACTCATAAAATTCTACTAAACTGGTGTGGTTATTCATGACTGCCAGGTCATGGTGGTGTCTTGAATTGATTGATGTCTTTGACGAAAGTGAAATGCATTGTTGTTATAAATATTGATGACATTTTTGACGTATTGAATGACATATTGATTAGCTGTCTCATCTTAAGGTGTCTCTCAACTGGGTCAAAAGATTAATTGGCCTAAAACAAGTCCTGATGTGTAATAAATTATCATAAAGGGACGCGTTAACAGTTCTGGTAGCAGAGCGACAGTTTGGCCCTTTGGGGCTCTAGGACGGAGAATGATTGCTTAGATTGTTTTTCTGAGTTAATGCAAGTTGGAGATATGATGTGTTTCTAAATTCCCCATGACTTTCCCGGGATCTCAGAGCCTGCCTAAGTGGGTTGGGAATGTTCTCGGCATCTTAGCATGTGTGGTATAGATTTGCGCTTGCTCAGCTTATGCATTTTGCAGGTGTTTTGTGAAGATTATGTGTGTTTAGGCCAGGTAAATGTTGTTTTAGTAGGAGTGGGAGTGCTCCACAGTATGAGAGTAGGGAAATCGGCGTACTTCATAAGAGTGTGGCGCTTTGTGCTAAAAAATTATCCACGTGGTTGGTTGTTAATGTACGGACCCGTCGTGGTCTAAGACTCCAGAGTATATTGATAAAGTGTAGGAGACACTTGGGTTTATGTTGTAATTTATGCGGTTTAATAGGTCAATCCGGTGTGGTTGACAAGTCGAGTTTGAGTCTAAATGTGTGAGTGAAACCTTCGATGGAGATTTGGCAAATTCTAAAGTGCACTAGAACGAACCATTGACCAGTTGAGAGTAGGATTTGCAGGTTGAATTCTGCTTGCGTATTCGGGAACTCAGAAGGAGAGAGTAGCGGCCGAGGCTTCAAGTGACATCTCTGTAAAGTTCTGAAGTGATTGTGTACCCTTCTTGTAGTAAACCGGCAAATTTAAGTTGTTGTTGTTGTTGAAGGTGCTCGCAGTAATTTTGCATTAGTTTGGTGTGAATCCAGTAAGGGGTGGACAAGCCGCAAGACTTTGTCAGCTGAAGTGTGTGTGAGTGTGACATCAGTGGTGCCGCGCTGGGATAGGTCAGTTACCGAGAGGGGTCGCGCACGAATTGGCAGCCCTCCGTGAGAGGCAATAGGTTGAGAAAGGTAGGTGAAGAGTGTCCTGGGAATTAAAGTCACTTCCTGATTAAATACAAAAAAAAAGAAAAGACGCAAAGATTAATTTTATTAAGGCTTTTAGGAGCGCTCTGAAAGGAGACACATACATTATGGCGAGTGAAGGTGAGCCTACACCGCCCGAGGGTACTCCAGCTTATAAAGTAATGGAGGAGAAGGGAGTCGCGCCTTGCTTATGAATGAAACAGTGGCGCAAATTGACAGAAAAGGAGGGATGTTTGACGTTTCCGGAACACAGAACGTTCAGTACAAGGATTTTAGAGAATTTGAGGTGGATGTTAAGTGTACAAAAGCCACCTCCGAGGCCAGCTCAGAATGAGGCATTAGCAGTCTGGGATTTAATGGCTATTAAACAAAGACAGCAGAAATTTGAGAGAAGAATGAGGAGGGCAGAAAAGACCTTAGCCGAGGCTAGATGGGACAATGAGAGCAAAATGTGGAGAAGGGGAATAGTTGATGGACTTAAATTGTTCCCAGCAATAACACAGGGAGATGAGACACAGGGAAAGAAAGCCACCTGCAAGACAGACAAAGACTCTAATAAGCCTAAAAAGACTAAGAGGTCCTGGATAGAAGAAGATGACTCAGACGATGAAGAGTTTCTTAATCAGTTGTTGCATGATCGCCCGCCACCTTATGCAGTGGACGACAATGCCCCGAGCACTAGTGCAGGTCCTGAGAACCAGACGCAGGAGAAGGGAGTTACAGATACAGTACGGACTGGTGATACGGGTTTGATACAGAATGGTGTCAGTGTACCCACTGCGCCAGACATGGAGATACAGTTGCAACCTCCACTGCAGATACAGAGAATCTATCCAGGCGTCCCAGTACTAGAGACTACTACAAATCTAATAGTGCCGCCTGATCCGATACATACAAAATCGAGGTTAGTGCAGATTGAGCCAATTCTGCAATTGCTGCCCCAGCCGCAGCAACAACTGATTCCAAGTTACAGTCCAGTGGCAGGATCCCCATTCGTACCTACACCAGCCACTGGGAGCCAAGATTTGGGAGTCACTGCTCCACGGAGTTTGGAATCAGGACAGACACCAGCTGCCATATCGTTACCAATTACTGTTGGTCCACCTGTACCACTGTATGCGCAGGGTAAACATGATACATGTGATCAAGGGGTGGGGACCCAGGAGATAATGAGAGAAGGATTCACAGGAACCCCTCGATCAATATCGCCAAGATCGCAAACAGCCGAACATCTCAGATCCCTGTTAAGTCTTAGCCCAATTGGGGCTCCTCTAGAGGTAATGAGACAAGCAGGGTCAAGTGTGTTAGCCCCACAGACAATGAGTGTGGATACATCACAGACACCATTAATGCAGGCAGGAAATATCTTGTTGCAAGGTTTTTCTGTGCCGCAACTAAACGAGTGGCTGGGAAATAACGAAACTTCACAACCTGCAACAGTGATCGCAGAGAGATCAGAGAGAGATGATTACCTAAACTTTGTAAGACTGGGTGTGGAAGCTGCAGAACTAGTGGAAGGGACAATGGGGGTGAACAGATTGGAGTCATACACAGAAGCAGAATTGAGGTATCTGTGCCCCAAAATCACTAAAGAAGTAGGTAAGGTACATCAGAGGTTGGCTAACCTGGCAGACAAATACAATATTGATTTTGAGAATACTAAACATTTGAAAAGAAGCTACAGGTTAGACTTTGACTCTAAGGACTTTGAAGACATGAGGTCTGCCGGAATCAAAGCGCATCTTAAAGAAATACTGCAAAGTGCGCAGATCTGGGGAGCTTTAGAGAAATGGGAAGGCAGATGGGCAAAGAAAAGGGATAAGGAGAAAAGCGACAGTCCGGTATCAAGTCAGGCTAAAGCTTCACCAGATACGGGATTGGTAAAGATGTTACCGATGAGAGAAACAGCTTGTGGGGTTCTAATCCATGTACCGTGGACTAGGGGAGACATTCTGTCATTTACAAATGATTATCCCAGGTTGAGGGAGAAACCGATAGAGTGGTATCAGCAGACAGACAGGTTCGTAAAGCTTGCAAAGTGCCTCTGGGAGGACTTAAATACCTTGTTTGAGATCATTGTTCCACCTGATTTATGGCTTGAGTGCAAAAGAGGTGTGGACTGGCCGATGCAGGAACCGGCAAGGGATAAGGTGACTGGAGCACCATCTGAGGAGGTGATGAAGTACTATCATAAAGTGATTGAGTTTTTGAAGCAGAAAGTGTCACCGAAAGTGACTGATTGGCAGAAAATCGACCGGACCTCACAGGTGGTTGAAGAGTTAATCGATGCTTCCTATGAGAGGTTGTTGAAAGCGTTCAAACTTTATAGTGGCACTGAGACTATTGAGCCGAAAGACATGAACCATCTTGTGTTCAGATTTGTTGAAGGGCTGAGACCAGAGGTTAGCCAGGTGATTAAGAATCATTTGATCTGTTGGCAAGTGAAGCCAATTGATGAGGTGTTGCAGTATGCGAAGTACTGTAGTGACGAGATTGAGCTGAAGCAGAGAAAGTTGAAGGAGAAAGTGATGGTGATGCAGATTAAGGCAGCACAAGCAGGTATGCAGGGAAACGGAATCCAGCAGATGGTACAACAGCAACCGCAAGGGAATAGTGTGTTTCAGGCGCAACCGAGAGGCCGAGGTCGAGGTTTTGTGAATCGCGGTCCAGACTTGCATACTGTTGTGGTTCAAAATGATGCTCAGGGGATGAAAAAGATGTCACCATGTCATGCGTGAGGGGGCGTGGGGCATTGGAAGTGGGAATGCCCAATGTGGTGCATGATGGTGTCGTTCAGCAAAGCACTGATGTCGGTACATTCCAAAATATGAGGGGTCCAAAATTGAGAGGTCAAAATCAAAACTTCCAGAATAACATGGTTCAGATGCAGGGGTTACAACCCATGGGGCAAATACAAATGCCACATGTTCAACCAGCACAAATGCAGCAGGTACAACAGCAGGTTCCCATGGTACCTAGACAGCAAATGCAATTACCATTAGCTCCAATGGGACAGCAACAGGTAATGCTTCCTCAGCAGGTCACAGGTCAAGTGATGAGCCAAAATAACACAGTACAGCAATACCCATTGCGTGGTGAAGATGGAATGAATGATGAATGGTCGGACGACAGTTCAGACAGTGAGGAGTGGAGGCTTGCAGCGTCCCTAGAAGTAGATCAGAGAGGACCCTATGTAGAGGGAAAGGTGATGGGTCACAAGGTTTCATTTTTGGTTGACACAGGAGCTACACGCTCTACAGTCAGAAGTGCAGAGGTTCCGAAATTACCACTATCAGGGCGTACCATAAGAGTAGTAGGAGTGGCAAACCAGTACCTGACAAATCCGATTACTGACCCAGTACAAGTTGAGATTGGCAACTTCCAGGGACTGCATAAGTTTGTAGTCTGTTATTCGAGTCCTGTATCCCTACTGGGAAGAGACTTACCGTGCAAGACGAAATGTTCGATTACCTGTTCTAATGAAAGAATTGAAGTGCAAACCAATAGTGATGATGAGGGAGATGATGGGCAGTTTTCAGAATCAGAAACAGAGATCGCAAACGAAGACTACCCTTTGATAACCTTATTCCCAATGCTTACAGTAACTTACTTGCCAGCTGAGCTGCAAGGAACTGTGGCAGAGAAGGTGTGGACCTGACAGGAAAGGAAGTGGGACTGATAAAAGGAGTAGAACCGGTTAAAGTACAAGTGAAGCCAAATGCAGTGTTCCCCCAGGTGCCTCAGTATCACATGGCACAAGATGTCCTTATTCAGGTGTCGCAGATAATTGCGGACTTTGTAAAGCAAGGAGTCCTGAAAGAGGTATTGAGCAGCCCATGTAATTCACCAATAATGGGTCTGAAAAAGCCTTGTGGGATGGTTCGAATTGTACAAGATTTGAGAAAAGTAAACGAGATTGTGGTAAAGTGTTGCCCCATCCTGCCAAATTCAGCAGTGATTATGTTCCAGGTTCCATCTGATGCACAATGGTTCACAGGTGTAGACCTGTCACAAGCATTCTTTTCGATACCTCTTCATGAGGACAGCCAATTTTTATTCAGTTTCAAATTCCTGGACAAGGTGTACAGTTGGTGCAGAATTCCTCAAGGGTTTTCTGAGTCACCTTCCATCTTCAATCAGATAATAAAGAAGGATTTGGAGTCGCTAGAATTGCCTTTTAGTTCGACTCTAGTGCAGTACATTGATGACTTGCTGATTGCGTCCAGAACAAAAGATGACTGTATGTATGACACAATTGCCTTACTGAACCATTTGGGAAAGAACAGACATAAAGGTGGTCATTCTGACCCTGGCGGTCTATGACCGCCAGGGCGGAGGACCGCGGGAGCACCGCCGACAGGCCGGCGGTGCTCCAATGGGGATTCCGACCGCGGCGGTAAAGCCGCGGTCGGACCGGCACCACTGGCGGGGTCCCGCCAGTGTACCGCCGCCCCATTGAATCCTCCGCGGCGGCGCAGCTTGCTGCACCGCCGCGGGGATTCCGACCCCCCCTACCGCCATCCAGATCCCGGCGGTCGGACCGCCGGGAACCGGATGGCGGTAGGGGGGGTCGCGGGGCCCCTGGGGGCCCCTGCAGTGCCCATGCCACTGGCATGGGCATTGCAGGGGCCCTCGTAAGAGGGCCCCTACATGTATTTCACTGTCTGCTGTGCAGACAGTGAAATACGCGACGGGTGCAACTGCACCCGTCGCACAGCTTCCACTCCGCCGGCTCGATTCCGAGCCGGCTTCATCGTGGAAGCCTCTTTCCCGCTGGGCTGGCTGGCGGTCTGAAGGCGACCGCCCGCCAGCCCAGCGGGAAAGTCAGAATTACCGCCGCGGTCTTTTGACCGCGGAACGGTAACCTGACGGCGGGACTTTGGCGGGCGGCCTCCGCCGCCCGCCAAGGTCAGAATGAGGGCCAAAGTGTCCCCAAAGAAGCTGCAGTACTGTCAGAAAGAGGTAAAATATTTAGGGCATTTGATTGAGAAAGGGTCCAGGAGAATATCAAAAGAGAGGGTGACTGCCATACTGCGGATGAACCCCCCGACAACAAAGAGAGATGTCAGAATGTTTTTGGGAATGGTGGATTACTGTCGTCAGTGGATTCCCAACTTTTTGATTATCTCTAAACCATTGATAAAGCTGACAGGCAAGGAAACTAAGGATGAACCGTATACCCTAACTTTATCTGAGGAAGAGCTTGAGTCATTCATAGAACTGAAAGAGTGCATGTGTAAGGAACCAGCCTTAGGTATGCCTGATTATTCAAAGCCTTTTCTACTGTTTTGTCATGAACGTGATGCTTGTTCTCTGTCTGTCTTAACACAGGTCCATGGAGGTGCAAACCGCCCTGTAGCATATTTTTCAGCTACTCTGGACCCAGTCGCAGCAGCCTTATTGGGTTGTTTGCGCGCAGTTGCTGCAGTTGCAGCAGTTGGTCAGAGCCTCACACAGTGTGAAGGCATAGTGATGAGACATCCCCTAACAATAATGGTTCCGCATTCAGTTGAAATTCTGTTGACCCGAACTAAAACTCAGCACATGACAAATGCCTGACTTACCCGATATGAGACAATTATTTTGTGGTCACCTAATGTCTCCTTAAAGTGATGTACTGTATTGAACCTGGCAACTCTACTTCCTGTTGAAAACACTGAGATTAATAACACGGAGGAAGTGGAGCATGACTGTCTTGAGGTAACAGAACTATGTACCAAACCCAGACCTGACATTAAAGATACGCAGCTAAAAGAAAATGACTGCATTACGTTTGTTGATGGATCATGTTTGAGAGACTCAGTCGGAATTCTGAGAGACAGATATGCTGTGTGGACAATCACCGGTATTATAGAAGCCTCCTGGCTCGAAAGAGTGTATTCCGCACAAGTGGCTGAATTAATTGCCCTTACTAAGGCATGCCACGCAGCTGAAAATCTGAAAGTTACTATCTATACTGACAGCAGATACGGATTTGGAATTGTACATGATTTTGGCCAATTGTGGTCACAGAGGGGTTTCATGACCTCTTCTGGTTCACCAGTGAAAAATGGCGAACATATTAAGGATTTGTTGCATGCGATTCAGTTGCCTCTTGAAATTGCCGTTGTGAAATGCAATGCTCATGTCAAGTCACAAGACTTTGGGGGTCATTCTGACCCCGGCGGTAACTACCGCCATGGCGGAGGTCGGCGGTAGCACCGCCAACAGGCTGGCGGTGCACCGCTGGGCATTCTGACCGCGGCGGTTCAGCCGCGGCCAGAAACGGAAAGTCGGCGGTGTACTGCCGACTTCCCGCTGCCCTTGAGAATCCTCCATGGCGGCGGAGCGCGCTCCGCCGCCATGGGGATTATGACACCCCCTACCGCCGTCCGGTTCCTGGCGGGTCTCCCGCCAGGAACAGGATGGCGGTAGGGGGTGCCGCGGGGCCCCTGGGGGCCCCTGCAGTGCCCATGCCAATGGCATGGGCACTGCAGGGGCCCCCGTAAGAGGGCCCCACGAAGAATTTCAGTGTCTGCTTTGCAGACACTGAAATTCGCGACGGGTGCAACTGCACCCGTCGCACCTTCCCACTCCGCCGGCTCCATTCTGAGCCAGCGTCCTCGTGGGAAGGGTGTTTCCCGCTGGGCTGGCGGGTGGACTTTCGGCGGTCGCCCGCCAGCCCAGTGGGAAAGCCAGAATGACCGCCGCGGTCTTTTGACCGCGGAGCGGTCTTTCGGCGGGAACCGCTTGGCGGGCGGCGACCGCCGTCCGCCACGGTCAGAATCACCCCCTTTGTGTCAATGGGAAATGGTTATGGAGATCAAGTCGCAAGGTTTTGCGCATTGAACTGTATATCGTTCAAGGATCAGTGGGAATTGTTACCGCAAACTGAAAATGAAATGTGCTTAAATTTTGCATTAAGAGTTGTTGACACATTAGATGAGCTGAAATCACTGCAGGGTCGTGCTAGCAGAGAAGAAAAACGCTCCTGGCAGAGGATGCAATGCATATGGAGAGCTGACGATTTGTGGGTGTCAGAGGAGGGGAAGTTGGTTTTGCCAAACAGTCTTTTGTCACAATTTGCAAGGCTTTATCATGGACAGGCGCATCTTGGGAGAGACGCAATGATCAGATTGTTCAAAATTGACTGGTTTAATCCGAAATTCAGACAAGCCGCAGAGGTTACCTGTCACAGGTGCATCATCTGTCAACAGATGAATGCGGGAAAAGGGACTTTGGTGACTTTGAGCCACATAGGGAGAGCTGGAGGTCCGTTTAGCAAAAATGCGAATGGATTTTATTGAAATGCCCGTGTGTGTTGGTGATTGTGTGTGTTTTCAGTCACTGGATTGAAGCTTACCCTACACGTAGGAATGACAGCCACTGGATTGAAGCTTACCCTACACGTAGGAATGACAGCCTCACAGTAGCAAAGCTGTTGCTTAGAGAGCTAATACCAAGGTTCGGTTTCCCGGTCTCTTTAGAATCAGATAGGGGCAGACACTTCAACACTGAGGTGATAAAGCTCTTGTGTGCCGCAGTAGACATTGAGCAGAAGCTGCATTGTAGCTATCGCCCCGAAGAATCAGGACTAGTGGAACAGATGAATGGTACCTTGAAGTCGAGAATGGCAAAAATGTGCGCAGCTACCAACATGAAATGGCCAGATGCATTGCCCTTAGTGTTGATGTCAATGAGAAACACACCCGACAAGAAGACAGGATTATCTCCCCATGAGATAATCATGGGTAGAGCTATGAGGTTGCCCGCAGTACCTGCAAATGCTCTTGTGAATATCACGGATGATATGATGTTGGACTACTGCAAGGGTTTGGCTGATGTGGTCCGCTCTTTTTCCCACCAGGTGGAGGCCAATACATTGCCACCAATCAGTGATCCAGGTCACACTCTACAAGCCGGAGACTGGGTGGTTGTCAAGAAGCATGTAAGGAAGTCGTGTTTGGAGCCACGCTGGAAGGGGCCATATCAAGTAATACTAACAACAACCACTGCTGTGAAGTGTGCAGGAGTCCCAAACTGGATAGATGCCAGTCACACAAAGAAGGTAACATGTCCAACTGATGAGGAACTTGAAGTACCCGGAACAACAGCTCCAGAGAGGGAAGTCTCAGGGCCGGAGAGTATTCAAAGGGAAACTGAGACTGTAGGAGACCTCACTGAGGACGGCCTAGCCCCTCAAACAGTAAATGAGTTCGAGAGAGGTGACGGTGAGCCTATCTCAGTAGAGGCAACAGGAGAACCACAACAAGGAGAGGTTCTTCCAGAAGTAGACGGATATGGGTTAGAGCTTGAACCCGTTACAGACCCAGAAGACGAGGGGGAGAGAGCAGAAGGAGATCAAAACACAGAGATACCTCCTGAACCAATTGCAGGTCCGTCAAGAGAAAACACCATTGTACAAGAGGTGGGTGCTGTTCAGCGTCCTGAAAGGCCAAGCAGGAGGAAAATGCATAAAGGTGATAACTGGCCAGAGAAACAAGCTGCAAGGGAAAAAGTTATCCCTTGTGAAACAATAGAGGAAGAAATTGATACAACCAGAAAAGAGGATCTTAGTGAAGGAGAGTTGCGAAGTGAACGCAGACTGAAAAGAAAAAGGGTCGCAAACAGAAGGTACGCAGGTCCTGAATGGGCATATGCAACGACATCTGAATGGCAACAAGAATTCTTAGCATTTTGCTTTGATCGAGAAGGCCAATACTACGGTACCTGACTTCAAACCAGAAAAGACAGTGTTAAAATTAAAAAATGTTATCGAAAGCTGAAAGCTGAGAAAAGAGACTTATAAATTACAGGATGTGACATATAAAACCTGAATTGACTCTGAAAAACCGATTATGACAAGTTGCTATCCTGATTTGACAAAAAGGGTCATGGGGTGAGTGAAATGCTGTAAATACATGCAGAAAGAGAGAAGAGAGACTTTATCTTGAGAAAAAAAAAGAGAGAGAGAGCTTTTAATCGTCCTCAAGTTGAGTGTTTGTTTTGAGTTATTTTGCTATCTGATTCTTTACAGATCATGGCTTACACTAGAGGTAGTAGCAAAAAGAGTAAAGTGTGTGGTTGGTTAAGTGTTATATTGGGTATTGTGTGTGCAATAATAATTGTGGGTGTGATTATGGGAATGCCATGGTTGGATAAGAAAGTGACTAACAATGCTTCAAAACCTGAGACTGCTACACTAACACCATGGGAGATGTTCGAGCAGGATACTAAATATTTGCATGAGGGAACTAATTCAAAGGGGGAACTTTCTACTAATGTCTTCTATTGCCTATTGAATGAGTATGTTGATACTATGGATGTGAGAAACTGTTATGTGTGCACAAAGATTCCTTCATCAGTACAAGAATTGGTCACTTACCATAGTCTGCCTTTAACCTACGGGATACGTTGTAGTTTGCTACTAACAAGATTCTATGACCAGGAACATGTGCAATATTTTTATTCAAATCTGGTTGTAGTGTTTTCCTTTGTGCCTGTGATTGAATGTTTGAATAAATTAGCTAAAGAGCATAGTATAAAATGAAAGAAATATTAGAAAAATGGCTAGAGAAACGCACATATGCAAATGATTATGCTTACACCACAATAAAGACGGCGGGGCAAATTAGCTATAGATGCATTGCATGTAGGTAGGCTTTGTATATATAGGCCGAAATCTGATCATGACACTTTATTTCTGGGAACGAGTGAATGCAGGCATGTGTTTTTGTTTCAGAGTAAATGAACATTCATGTTAAATGGACAGGATCCAGCGATCACTGGGATCTATTACATCTGTGGACTCAATGCTTATTACCGTCTCCCTAAGGGATGGTATGGGACATGTTATTTGGGGATAGTTTTCCCAAAGATTTACCAGATTGATGACTTAAAGCAAATACCTAAAATGTCTGAATTACAACATGCTAGACAAAAATGAGAGACAGCGGCTGCTGTCCTTGGTGACATATTAGGAGCCATAATTCCTTCAGTAGGGGTTATTTTAAACTCCATAAAGATTCGAAAGTTGTCTACTATTGAGAATAACATGCTGACAAATTTCACAGGGGCTATAGTCCTGATGGATACTGAACTTGCTGCGGAAAGAGCTATGACTCTTCAAAATCGGCTTGCTTTAGACATTCTTTTAGCAAAGAGTGGCGGAGTCTGTAAGATGCTTAACGAGCGTCATTGTTGCTCGTTTATTCCAGATAATAGCAAAAAGATTAGAGGTATGCTTACTAACCTAACAAGGGATAGTGCAGATTTGAAAGATTTGAAGGAACCCGGAGTTTGGGAGAAAGTTGGAAGAGGAATTGCCAGAGTAGGGAGCTGGTTTACCAATATTTGGAATGGGGTGCTTGCAAAAATATTAGGGGGGTCTATTAATTGTCTTGATAAAGTTTATTGGTCTAGGGGGAGCATGCAAAATGAATGAGAACATTAGAAGAAACTGGACCAAAAGGAATAGAAGAAACGTAGAAAATGAAAGGGAGAAAATGTTTAATGAAATTTGGGAGAGCTCACACAAAGGACAAGATGTTGAAATGTGCATTATGCGCGAGGTGAAAAATTAAAAGTGAAAGGTCAAAAGGGAAAGGTTTGTGTGATGACGAACGTCATCAGAGGAGGGACTGAGAGAGCGTAGCTTATAAGATCTATATTAACGTAAAATGTTTATGAAATAGAGTGTAATAATGCTGCATAGAAATTGTATTCATATGTTTTGCTAAAACATGCGCTTGAAATGTGACCATGGAGAGTGGCCGCCAATGTATACGAGGACTAATGAAAATGACTAATGCCTATGAATATTTGTATTAAAGAATGGTTTTATACTAATCATTAATGATTATGTTATTAAAAGTTACGCTGAATAAATCTTGTAGGCCTTAAGTTAGCATGAGCCGAAGCTTAGCTGCCTGGCTCTCATATTAAATGTGTTTTTCTAAACGTGCAGTGTGCTGACTCGCAAAAGGACATGACCTCTTGTTTTCTTCAAACTAGAAGCTGAGTGTAACTATAGTGGATCCGTTCTCATGAAATTCATATGAATATGTGACAGAACATCTAGGTCCTAAACAACTAGAGCCTAAACCACTACTGCTAAACAACTAAAAAGTCTCTACAACTAAGTACTGAACAACTACTGTCTGAACAACTATTGTGTCTGAATAACAATTGCCTGAACAACTAATATATATATATATTCTAAACAACCAATAAACCATAAAAAACAAAAGGAAAACCTTACCTTAAAATTAGTTGTTCAGGCAATTGTTATTCAGGCACAATTGTTGTTTAGACAGTAGTTGTTCAGTACTTAGTTGTAGAGACTTTTTAGTTGTTTAGCAGTAGTGGTTCAGGCAAGTAGTGGTTTAGACCTAGTTGTTCAGGATGTTTCCCCCTCTGAAGACGTCAATCATATGGACCAATAAACTGTCTGAGAACTATCGTGGGGTGACAAATTTGATGAGCTAATTCAAAGTTAATTGGGTAGAAATAGTGGGGTGCAACCCCTTAGCCAATTAGATTTTAGGGGAATGTACAATGAAAAAGGGATAAAAAGCCATGACACAGGGAGCCTAGAGAGAGGTGTTAGCGAATGCTATTGATTTTATCCAGAAACTCTGTCACTCTGTTTGGTGACTTATATGGTTTTAATCAACCATCCTTTCTTAGATTACCAATTTTACACTTTGCTTCCCTATGAGGGAAGTGGCTCTTTTTGCCCCGGAGCTGAGCTTTGACTGGTGGCGAATCAACCGATGTCCTGAAGACGAAGACTGAACCTGAGTGCTGACCTAAACCTTGGAGGGTAACTATGACAATGAAATTGTGATTTGTCTGTTTGCTTTTCCTTTCTAGGTACCAACCATAGCTAGATGTTTTCCAAATTGATGTTCTAACTTGTTTTGCATGAAGCCCCACATGCCAATGCTAATCAGTGGTTAGGACAGGTGTGCACTAAACTGACACAAATAGAAAAACGACTGAATCTATGCTTTGTTGAACCGACGCGTTAATGACATTCTGCTAAAGTTGATCTACATCCACGCCGTGTTATGTTTTGATGTTTATGATTCTTGCCTTAAGGAAATCTTATCAGAGTTGATATATTGTGACTATGCTATTTTGTTTCTTGGTTTTGAGATTAACACACTTGCTCTTAGAACTGTAATTAATAGGGAATAAAACTCATACAATTCTACTAAACTGGTGTGGTTATTCATGACTGCCAGGCCATGGTGGTGTCTTGAATTGATTGATGTCTTTGACTAAAGTGAAACGCATTGTTGTTATAAATATTGATGACATTATTGACGTATTGATTGACATATTGATTAGCTATCCCGTCCTAAGGTGTCTCTCAACTGGGTCAAAAGATTCATTGGCCTAAAACGCTTCCTGATGTGTAATAAATTATCATAAAGGGACGCGTTAACAATATGATCACTGTAGTGGATGTCACAATGGATGCTGCAGTCCATCTGTGACTTTTACCTTTCAGGCATTGGTACCATATATTAGGGACTTCTTGATATATTAAATATGCCAATCAGGAGCATACCAATTTTACCAGGTGGGAAGGAGGAGCTCAAGCACTTTACCTCTGGTTAGCAGGGATAAAGTGTGCATAGTTCTATAGGCAGCAAAATAGGGTTTAGCAAAAAGGAAAAATAATTGGGGTGACTCTGCAGACAGGGAAAGTTTTAAGCAGTCACGATTTGAGTAATAGACTGGAGGTGTTTAACATTGGAGTCCATATTCTGATAAGCGGCCTTATAAACTACTACAACCTGGCCGGGTCTTTCAGGGTTTAGAATGCAAAGCTCTGAAGAAAATCCACAAATCCTTCACTAACAGAGATCAGTAGGTTTGGAATTAATGAATCCCTTACAGACTGCATCCTGTCAAGGCTGAAAGTGGGATAGAGAAAAGGTAAACAGAGCACTGGCCATTCAGGTTCTGTCCCTACAATTCTTCAGATGGGCTTAGACAGTCTCAAAGCAGCTATGGCAAAAGGAGTAGAAAGTGCTCACTCAGGAAACGCGGTAGACAGGATTGATAATATAAAGAACCATAAATTATGGAAAATGGTTTTAAGTGGCTCCATTTAACAGCGGAGTTTGTCACAGGTTGTAATGTTGGCTCACCTGATTCTCCAGGTGGACGCCTCGTCAGGGCTAGTAAGCGCTATATAAATGCAATTTAAACTAACTGATGACGAAATCACAAAGCAAATGGAGAGATTCACTGAGCTCAAGAACAGTAGGAAGATACTGCCTGTGATGACTGCTGCCACAACATGGAGTGCAGAAAGATAGGCAAACAGATGACAGCAAGTAAGAGCATTCAAAAGGGAGGAAGGAAATGCAGAGAGAAAGACAGAGAAAAAACAAAGGTGCAGGTCCTGTACCAGTGAATGAACTGAATGACTGTAAGAACCATGTAACCAAAGCACTTGCAAGATGGCTTTTTTTCTGCTGCTGCGACTTCTTAAATTGCTCTAGAAGCATCAGTCCCACCTCTTTCCAACAATCAGATTGGTCTACTACTTTTGTTTGACACTAAAGGCTCTGCTTATTTCTCAGACCCAGCCTCCACTGTCCAGTATCCACACCTTTCACGTTCTAGGCCTGTCTTTGCTTTCTTCTTCTAGAAGATCTTCTATGCTGTACAGGAGTGTAATTCCTTCTCTTTATTTGCGTTTGTTGAGTCATGACAGATTTGCACAATCGCTGTGTATGTAAAACTGGACATTGATTTACCTCCATGCTGGCAAAGTAGTTAAACCTGCACCAAAGCCCCTCCCCAAGTTCAAGGGTCACATGGTGAAGCACTGAACCAAGCCTTCTCAAGTCTTACTCCAAGATTTTGAAACAAAGTACCTGAGGTTTTTCAACCTGAACAACAACCCTTTATTTCTTCTTGGAGAAACCTGAAGACCCATCTTTTCAGAACCTACCTGAAGACTGAGCCTTCTAAGCGTATATCTTAATCACGTATTTCACCTTTCTGATGGGATAGCCATTACTGTTATCCATTCTCTTTAT
Organism: Pleurodeles waltl; assembly: GCF_031143425.1. Taxonomy (NCBI): domain Eukaryota; kingdom Metazoa; phylum Chordata; class Amphibia; order Caudata; family Salamandridae; genus Pleurodeles; species Pleurodeles waltl. The sequence goes on along the minus strand of NC_090445.1, from coordinate 830,076,194 downwards.
GTCTTTTTTGTATTTTACGTCTGAAGCACTCTGTTGCCCATGTGGCTAGGTCTAGTTATATAAATATATTTAATGATAAATTACAAATACTGTTGTTGATTGTGATCTCGGTGGGTTGCAATTGCAGCACTTCAGGATGAAAGCTATTGACTGATGGTGTCTGTTTTTCCTGTAGGTTGCTTCATCATTGCTTCTTGGTAGACATCTTAGACCCATTAACTGATGGTGCTTCGACGTTCCTCATGTTGCAGAAGTATAGGTTCTGGGCAACCTGTTAGACCCTTGTGCTGTTGGTGCCTGTGGGTTTTCTCTGGTTGCACATATAAGTGGACTCATAGATTCACTTTCTGGTGGTACCACCACTCTGCCGTGTTCAAGGTCGTGCTTAAGCACAATCTCAAGTTTAACAGAACATGAGATGACACCAAACCTCTTCCCACGTAAGCCACCCTCAAGGCACACAGTAAACAAATCATGTACAACAAACACAATACAATACAATGCAATGCAAACAAAAGTATTAAAATCTGCTTGGGGAGAGGGAAACCAAATGTTCTCTCGCAATACTGATACTTTTAAAAATTAATGACAGTATGTGAAGCACGAGACCCCTTTCGACAAGCCTATTGCTCCGAGTCCTATACGGGACATTTTTTTGAACGCTCACGAAAGAGGTACCAGTAATTGCCTATATTGTTTCCTCAAAAGAACATGATATATTAGATAATATGACAGTAAAACGGGTCTGAAATCCCTTCCAATATGTTCAATACAAATGTATTGCAACCAAAATGTTCCCCGACACTTGCAGCAAACCCATTTGAGACACTGAGAGAAAGAGGGTGCTGAGCAAATGGCAAGCACTCTGTAAGTTTACAAGACAATCCTTTAAGGAAATCCAAAAGACAATTTGAACTTCAATCGGAAATTCAGTGGTACCTGTAAACGTGGCAGTGGGCAATGAGCCCCATCAGTAAACATGCTTTGAAAACACAATCTGACCACATCTTAACCCACATGATGCCTAAGTCCTAAAATGTAATGAGGGCCAATGTGTGCAAAGAGTTTGCACGAACGTTCTTCAACAAATAATGCACAGTGCTTCATGATATAGTACTAATAACAATGGTTCATATGGTTTCAGCTAAAAAAATTGTATAAAAGTATTACTTGCTAGTCATCAATTTTTGTTTTTCAAGTTTGTGATGCAGCATAGCACTTGTACCATCCAAAATGTAATAAAACATCAGCACATATGCTTGGGTAACAAAAAACAGGGCAAAGACGAAGGAGGGGCAGAAAGAAACGGTCTGCACGGAGATACAACACAAAAAGTCTGTCCCATTTGTGTATGCCTGTGTTGGCATGTGTTAGCACCGTAACACCAGACATGTTGACTTTTTTAATGCTTGCTATCAATGTGTTTGAGATTTTAACATTTCTGTCTTTGTTTTCGCATGGGGATGGTGTGTTAATTTCAGGATTTTTAAAGGAATGAAGAAGTGGTCTGCCAAATCCAAATCGATGGCGTTTTAATTTGGGTGCGGTGTTTCTTTTAGAGAGTCAGAGCAGTTAGAACCCTTATTAGGGGTAGGGAAGGTGTAATGTTGTAGTAGGATGTTGTCTGATAGAAAAGGTTTGGGGAGAAATGTGTGGTTGTCTGCGTTTCCCGGTGAAGGTTGACCTCTCCTAGGAAAATCTGATCACAAAATGAATACAACACATGCGAGCAGTAGAGATCAGGGGCATTTATCACATAGCACATTTTATAAAATGTTATTTGTTGTTATGTGTCAATTCCCATACCATACACATGGATATAATATTTCATGCAGTTATTTCTTTTTTAGCTGAATATGCTTGTGTGTCCTTGTATAAAACCTAAACCATTGGAATGGCCTGTTGGACACATCTAATTTGATGTTTAGATTTCCTCTCTTAAAGCCTACCTTTGGATTGTTTGTCCCAGGTTTCCCAGAGTGTAATAGCCTCAAGGTTAATGTTTTGGATGAAGCCCGATATGGAAGTTGCTTTAGAGACCTCAGACCTACAGTTCACGAAGACACATTTGATGCAACATGTAGTAGATGGATCACTGGGTTGAGAGGAGATGATTCTTCAAGTTTGCTTGGGCAAATTGATCTTTGATTGCTTTTAGGACATCCGACTCAGGACACTGTGGTAGCGAGATGTGTTTTGGGATCTGTGACCACAGACTATTGAGATATGTACCATGTGTTAGAAGTAATGAACATGGAGAAATGTCCAAAAACATTTGATTTGTGTGCATATTGGTATCTTCAGTATTAAATGTGTCAAGTGAGGTGCAACTGCCAAGAGATTAGGAGGCCAGTCCATTAGAAAGAGTTATTCTGGGAGAGAGATCATCCCATGCACATGATACAGCTTCAGTTTGATGGCAGCAGATCGTTTTGGCCAGTGGATCAGAGATGTCTGCATTGGTTAGTAGTCAGTGACTGTAAAACAGTATTGGGTGAGTTATCACTCCTCTCATACACATCATTCCTATGGGTAGTCGAGTCCTTCTGTGGAAAGAGCGTTTATTGTTGTTGTTCTGATGTAAATGGACTGGCCTAGGAGGTTCCCAGACAAGCTGAGGCTGCATCAAGGGGCAGTGGTGACTACAGGGAAGGCTATGCCATTCTGAGAGTACCTTTGTTCCAGGTTATGGTCTATGCTTTCTTCATGTATGATGTTGAGCTACAGGTGCAGTAGTCAGTAGAGATGGTAGGCATAGGGCCAGTCTAACATAACTCTCACAAGATTTTAAGGGCTTCAGTTTATCACACAGGGTGGTGAAGATGATGAGGTTGTTACCTGAGCATTGGATCATAACCTTCCCATTTTCATACATGGTGATGTGTAGCTCATATTTCTGGTTATGGTAACCTGAGATAGTACGTATTGTCTTTTAAAAGATCTCTGCGTTATTTGAAACTAATAAGGAAAACATTGTGTTTCAACCTAGGAGAGTACCTCCTTTACTAAAAGAAAATGTAGGTCACTTTTAATGGTATCCAGTTTGAGACAATGGTATTTGTCATTGATTAAAGTTTCTGGGTTGGCAGTCAGGACTCGTTTTTTGCAGTATTTTAAAGTAGTTTTTGTAAGTAAGGTGGTTTTAAGATCTCTGAGAGGAGTAGTTATGTGTATCTTGGACACTTGAGCTTTCGATGTTTTGAGTTTGTGAACCTTAAAAACACATTACCATGTGCAGGTTATTGATTTTGATGAACAGATTCAGTATGTCACAAAAAAAATATGAAGGCAGTGGGGTACCACTCAGCACTTACTTACTGCCCATTATGCCAACTGGCATGTAGGGTGGCAATGAAGGACCTCCACTTCTGTCTGTCTTGAGTGACTTTCTGTATGGTACCCCAGATGTGTTCAGAGTCTCCTCCAGGTGTTCTCTGGCCTGCTTCTCTTCTATTTGCATTCTGGGGTCCAGTGGATAGCGTTCTTGTGATGGAGCAGTGTTCTCTTGTGATGGTGTGCCCTTTCCATTTCCATCTTTTTCTCATAATGATGGTTTCCATGCTCTTTGGTTGCATCTTCTGATCTTTTCCTGGTTGGAGATGGTTTGCGGCCAGATTCTTCTCTGGTGTATAAGGCTGACAGTTTGGTTATATAACTTTTCATTCATCAGCATTCTGATTAATACAGGAGTGTGAACAGAATCTTGCTCTTGTAAATCCTCTGCTTGTTATTTATACTGTACTTGGCTGACCTCCACACATTGTTTACCATTCAGAGGCATTGTTGGCTCTTGATATCACATCCTGATGCTCCACCATGTCTTATAATACTTCCTGGGTAGGTGAACTCTTCACTCATGGCAAGGTCACCTCCATCCACCTTGATTGCTGAAGGGTTTAGGATGTTGAGTGGCATCACCTCTGACTTCTTTGTGGTTCTCTCCAGGCCCACTTGCTGTGCATAGATGTTTAGGTGAAGCGTATTTTCCTGCATATGCTGTTGTTTGTGAGAGGTATCACTCGGTACAGAGACAAAACGGGGTAGAAAGTAGTCACATATGTATAGAAGGTGAGCTGTATGATGTGCTCACATTTGGGTGACAGCATACTGTGGACCTGTGTCTTCTTAAGGATTTCTGGGGCTCTGGCCAAGATATATTTGGGCCAGATGCCTGATATCCTCCAGCCAAATTGCAGTTAAAGAAAGCTTGAACAAGCACTAGTAAAGTAATTTATTTTGCATATAATATATATAATATATACAACTATATCATTAGGCCACATGTAGTTCTTACCACAATCTGAAGTACTTTTGGTGGCATGGTTATTTTGTTACCTAGGGGAGGGCAGGGCAGGGCAGGGCCATTGTACTTTTACCTATGGTGGACCTCTAACACCTCTTTTTATACCCTTCAGTGCCTTATCCCTTAATCACACTGGACACAAACCTCAGACTAACATGATGCAGAGCTCTAGACACACCTCTCAACCTTTTCAGTCCCCACGGCAGGACAGGTGGAGTGGTTTTGGAGGGTGAGTCTCCTACAATCAGTGGAACTGAAATGTTCTTTGGCGGGTGGGGAAGGTTTTTGATCCCACTGACGTCTATGCAAGAAATTAAGCAAGCCTGGAAGGTGAATGTGAGTTCAAGGATGGTGGCACTCTCCAGATGAGGGAGATTTGAGAGGTAAGCGGCTTCCAGTGGCTTTCAGTGGTCCAGCAGCCACAGAGTCCCACGCCATCCGTGCCGTCCTGCAGTGGCTTCCAGAAGCAAAGCAGCTTTCAGCTGGAGAGGGGGAGTGCAGTTTAGTGTGGCACAGTGACACAGCGCAACCAGTGGCCCAGCAGCGAAGCCCCGGGGCAAAGTGGAGCAGAGGTGCTGGCAAAGTCCTGTGGCCCAGTGGCACCATCGGCAAAGCAGTGGAGTCGGGAAAGGTGAACGGTGCAAGTAGCGTGGAGCGGTGAGAGGTCCCCCTCCTGTTTTGCCAAGTAAGCCTGCTGCAAGCCAAACAGTGGTGCTGGAGAAGTCGGGAATTCAGGAAAGGTGCGAGGAGACATATGGAGACCCCCCCCCTTTTGAGTCAAGTAAGCCTGCTACAAACCACTGCTTGTATCTTCCTGCTCCCTGTTTACTATCTTCGCCACGCTTAGCCTGTCTGGAGGCCATTTGGACAGGACTGTGTCAGGTGCCTCTCGATCACCACTCACCAGTAATCCATCTTGGAGACTCGGCAAACGCAGGGCGTGTGTCTAGTAGCCTGGGTTTTGACGCCAGTGTTAGCTGACTGCTGTTAAGACACTGCAGTGTAGATGAGTTGACTACACAGCCCAGGTGTTGGTGCCAGTAGGCATTGGTGGTATTGGAACAGGACGGGACCAGGAGACCCGGGAGACTCTTGTGGGAGGGCAGAAGCGGCTGGCAGTAGTCTAGTGCGGCTTGCCCCCAGGGAGGCCCGCCCTCACTGGTCTTTACCATGAGGTCGCCTCAAAGATAGGCGTTTGGGGTTTCTTCTCACGACTAAAAATATATATATTGTCTGCCAGTTTCCTGCCACGACCCTTTTATTTTGGGCTCGGACTCCAAAGATTTATTGGCTCCAGAATGACAGCTAGACGTCTTCGTATGGGTAGAGTTCTTCTTACCAGAGCATGTAAAAAGACAAAGTTCAACCCACTTAGAAACAGGGGTGTATCCCAGCTGCAGGCAAAAAGTTCTGATTCTGTTCTTCCCTTTCTTCAGAAGGAGTCGCCTGATAATCTAGCAGTCAAGGAGGATGGACTGGAGGCAGACACTGTTACTAGGGACTTTGATTCCATCGAAAAATATGTCTCTCCAATCTTACCATCTGGAAAGCTTTTAACTTCAGTGGCAAGAAAAGTGAACAATATATCTTACACTTGTATTGTCCCAGGTGATCCAGGTGATCCTGATGGAGGGCATTTTACTCTTCCATACATTGATGTGAATCAGGTGCGTTAGGTGCCAGGAGTTCCTCTCCCTGCGGTGGAACTATGTCTCTGGTTGGCACAAAACAATCCTCTGGGTTGAGGCTTTTCAGCAGTACACCATCTAATCGAGCGTCTTCAGAACTACAGTTGACTCTAACCCCAGATCTTGTATTCTCTGGGACGTTGTCCAGTGAGCCTCCAGATCAATACACTTTACTATCTGATTCTCTCAAATGTCTAGAAAGAGTTTTATCTTCTATCTTGGCGTTTCTATGAAAATTGGTGAATACCTCTGACCCCACACACAAGATATATTATTGGTCATACTGAAGGACTGAGGGGTCAAAAGGCAGTGGGGTTAGCTCCGGATAAGAATCTTCTGTTGGTCACTAATGAGGCTTGTAAAAAACTGGGGTCTCCACTTATCAATCCCTCTTCAGTGGACGAGGACATCCGTCCTGCAGTACATTCTCATAAGCAGTTTTTATTTTCTGATCAGGGAACCTAGGCAGGGAAGTCTCAAGTACCCCGTAAGTCCACTTATGCTAGGATGGTTTCTCATCAAGATAGTGTTGTCTATTCATTAAAGAATCTTTCCTCGACTCCCTGCACAGCTGACTCTGATATTCCATCAAAAGAGCCGATCTCCGAAGTGGCCTCTTTTCCTATTTTTCAATCAACAGCTAGAGTATACACTGATCATGTGGCATTGGCAAATATTGGAAATTATGAACAGAATGCAAATAAAAGGAAGAAAATTGGGAAATAACTGTCTGGAAAAAAGGCAAGTGGTAAATTTTGAAAAAGGAACCAAATGAAGCAGAGTCTTGCAACTGGAAACCACAGGCGCTTCTCCTTCAAAGGATGAACTTGAGCGGACCACCTCACTAGGATCCTCCCAGGAAAAGCCTTCTGTTGTAGAGAGGGTTTTCTCTTCCCTAAGTCCATGTGCTGATTCTTTCTATTTGGTCACTAACGCCGTGAAGCCAAATGTTGAGTTACCTAACTATTTGTCTGGTCATCATTCTCGCACCTCGACGCCAAAACGTGGAACACACTTCCCACCCACCTTCGCCAGACCACAGACCTCCTTACCTTCAGGAAACTTCTCAAGGCCTGGCTGTTCGAGCAGTAGCCGCACTTCCCCCCACCCCTCCTCAGTGCCTTGAGACCCTCACAGGTGAGTAGTGCGCTTTAAAAATTCCTGAATGATTGACTGATCGGGGGGGGACATTTTATCCAAGGAAGTTGGCTCTATTTGGGCCATTAAAAATCCTGCATGTTTGGAATTTAGAATACTATTTGACTTGGATCAAATTTTGAACCGTACATTTATAATATCTTGCTTTTCACATATTGATGATCTAAAACTGATTGAAAGTAAAGACATTTCTTGTGTGTATTTAACGTATGTTCCAGGAGCAGCGAAGACAAGAGTGTGATTTCATTCCACAATTATTAAAAAATTTGGTCCTAGACAATTACGAACAGCTGCAAAGTAGAGGTATAAATGTGATTCCTATATGGAAAGAAGACATCCATTTAATAAATATCGTGATTCCCCAGTTCCACAACAGTATGGAGGTGGACTATGTCCTTTGTGAGAGCCAATAAGATGTTCTCTCAAAAATCTTAATGTCTTCATTTTTAATGGAGAAAGGGTTGTAAAATATGTGGGGAATTCCACCCCCTCAGTAGAAAATGAACAGGAGAGGTGGAACTGGTTAGCTGGAGCTCTAAATAGCACAGGGCTGATGGGGCATGCATCACAAATGAGTCATTAACAATACCTTCTGTGTGGTTTCCTGGAATGCAGCTGGAATTGAGAATCAAACTGAAAAACTTGATCATCTTTGTTCTTTACAGGCTAACTTAGTCTGCATCCAGAGACCTGGTGTACAGCTGATTTTTCTTATCCAGGCTATACAGTGTTGTGACAAAAGGCGCAGCCCTGGAAGAAAGGTCGCGCAAAAGGGGGAATTGCTATGCTTCTGAGTAATAAATTAAAATGGGATTATGAAAGCCTTACAGTCCCTTCAAATTTTTATCGGCCTTTGAGATTTAATCCTATTATGGAAGGTGGTTGGAGAGTTTCATTGTTAGTAATGAATGCTTATTTACATGAAGTTAAATGAGGTAGAATGTGAGCTGTTATTAATGGGTGATTTAAACTGCAAAATTTCTAATATATCTATTTCTCTATTTTTGATGCAGAGAGGGAATACACTTTTAATATTCCACCTTTATCATTCTTTCACAAATTAGGACTGATAAAAGGGGATACACCCTTTTAAAATGTATGAGGGAATTCAGCTATGTGATCTTAAATGGGAGATTTAATTTGGATTCTCCAGCAGAGCTAACACATAAATCTAGAAGGGGAGGCTCTATCAGTGATAATTTTGTTGCCTCATAGAGCTTAATCTGTGGAGGATCTGACAATTTTAGATGCTTTGTTTAATGATCAGAAGATCCTTAGACTTTCATCGAAGCTAAGTTTGTTGGCTTTCGAAGCATGGAATTGTAATCGCCTAGACACTAATTTCAACAAGAAAACAGGCAGACTCATTGGTCCCCTGTAAAAATAATTTTTGGAAAAAAATGTCTTGAAATGGCTATATTGCATATTGATGATTCGAGTATGGACCTCCTTCATTGTTTTTATGAATTTATGGGTAAAATAGTCCAGAGTAATAAGCTAGGGTGTTCTAAGTCACCTCAAAAGAAGATAAGGCCATCTTTGTGGCTGCTGAAGAGGGAAACTAATAAGTTGGTAAGACTCCAGTTTGTGCTGGATACAAAGCAAAGGGGAAGAACAATCTTCTTATTAAAGAAGAGAAGAGGGTGGCTGAAGGCAGGAATAAAAAAGGAGAAGGCTGAGCAGAGGTGGGTTGCCTTGAGAGAAGCTGCTGTGTCAAAAAACATTTGTAATTATTGGGCAATTATCTCAGAATGCTGCGCATTTCGCAAATCTTCTCTTGTCCCTCCTATAGCTGAGGCAGCATGGAGAGACTACATACTTTCACTTTATGCGGAAAACTTTATACTGAGCTGAGTGAAATGAACATTCTGCTAGACTGTAATGCTGATATTGACATTTAGGGTCCTCCTACAGTGATGGAGATTGAAGGGTTTATACGGACCCTGTGGGCTTCTGGAGCAATGGGCCCGATGGGGTTCATATTTCAGTAATTAAACAGGAACCGACCCTTCACCCTGTATTTCAGTTCTGTTATCTAAAAGGTGCAGTTCCGGCCTCTTGGGTTGGGAGTGTTATAGTCCCCCTATATAAGAAGGGTGCTAGAACGTCCCCATTAAGCTACCATCAAATAGCTTTATTGGATGCAGTTGGTAAGGTATTTGCCAAAAGTCTATTAGAGCATTTCAAGTCTTGGGTCGAGAAAATTATGTCCTTCCTTTGGAACAGGCTGGCTTTAGGAAGGGGCATAATTCTCTAGATAATATGTCAGTAATGCAGCTTTTAAATGAAAAATATCTATAGATTAGGGGTGGTGTTGTATATGATGCACTTATAGACTTTTCAACAGCCTTCGATAGGGTTGATTGCAAGATCCTGTGGAGGAAGCTATTTAACTTAGGCATCCCTGCAAATGTTAAGTTTGATCATAGACTTGCATTCTTCCACATGGTGCAAAGCACTGTTAGGCAGGGATCAGGGTTTGTCAGCTAAATTTCCAACTAAAATGGATTAAAGCAGGGGTGTCTTCTGGCCTGCTGCTATTTTCCTTGTATATTTATGACTTGCATATTGCCCTAGGGAAAAGTGAGGGCTTGGCGCCAAAAATTGGAGGGTGCAAGATATTTTGTCTAATGTATGCTCATGATATGGTGGTGCTCGACCTCACTCCAAAAGGATTAAAACATCACCTGGCAGACATTAATTGCTATACTGATCAGCAGTATTTAAAAATGAATGTCTTGAAATCACAAGTATTGTGCTTTTAAGGGAAAAAATCACGTAAGAAAATATTTTTTTATTGGCTCATAGGCCATCAAAAGCTCGGATTCACTGCACTTTATAGGAAATGTACTGTGATACAGCTAAGCGATCTGATATATGGATGTACCTTATTTGTAAATAATATGGATTATAATGTAGATTTTATTTTATTGGCTATGCATTTAGTCATTTTGGATACACTCTCTCGTTTATGTGGACCACCTAGGAGTTCGAAATAATGAATAAATAAACTTGAAACTTGAGAGGTATAGATGGCGAGTTTAAGGGCACTCTGTTTTCTTTCTCCGTCCTGGTTCTCTCTCTGCCTTTCTATATGACCGATAGCCACTCTGTCTCCCATGCTATGTGGGTGTCTGTATCAGTTTCTTCCCTTCAACTTTTGTCTGCATCTCTCTGTATTTTCTCTTTTTAAATGTGTATGGCTCCCCTCTACGCCTCTCACTGCCATGGTTTCTCTGTGACTTCCGTCTCTGTCCGCTGTTAGGCTTCCTCTCTGTTTTTGTTTTCCTCCCCCTCCCGCCCCCACCGCTACCTCTGTTGGCATCTCTCGCATTCTCTTTCTTATCTATTTCCCGCCCTTATCTGCTTTCCGGTCTTTCTTTAATATTGTCGTCGCTGTTCAGCTCTCCCGTTTGTTCGTAGGCTGCCCGGGCTTCTCTCTTCAGCTCTCATTACACGTCGCACATCTCCAGCCCAAAGACATGGCACGCTTGATGGGTAATTAGTCATAATGGATCCGCAATGCAGAACAGGACTCTTGCAGAACTTGCAGCAACCACAAATGATATTCCCTCTCTCCCCTCCACTCCAGACAAGCCTTTTTTATTCATCTGCTGCTGGACGTTTTTATTGTGCACAAATTCTTATGTTACACGGGCGTTTGAATAAAGCCTGACACCACAGAAGTGCTCGCAGCTGCGAATTCCCGGAATATCTGTCAGGGCCACAGACTGGATAGATGTTCCCAGCAACATTTGTGTTGGATAAAAGCTGTGTAATATCACATGCCATAACACTTCATCCTTTAAGTGTGAAACCGACGCATGGAGCTGTTAGTGTCAGGCCTGTGGGTGACTGCAAATACTTTCGTCCTTTCCTGTTATTTTGTACCCATCACCAGTCCAAGAGCCTAGCTTCCTCTTCCTCCGCAGACGGAGATTTGTACATTTAGCAACGTTTCACACTGTAGGAATGTCTGCAAACCCTGCGAGGTATTGTCTGGGCCAAGGGTTCTAACTGGAAATTTCTCCTTTTGTTCCCTGGAAATGAGACTCATCGCCCGCCCTCTCAAGTCAAGTCCAAGTTTACTACTAATTTCATCGTATGCACAAAAATCCATGTCAAAATGAAAAGGATCCCGCTACAGACATTCTGAGTTTACTAATTCCAATCAGTGTGTAAATCGGAACACGTTTTTACGTGGTTACTGGGCATGGGTATGTTGTGCATGTCCTTTGTACACTACATCAGATGAATGGTGTAGATGGTTTAAATAATGCCGTAATTTGCTTAAAAAAACAGGGCAGCGTGCTTCTGAAATTGAGTGTCGCACACTAAGCTGCAACAAATTATTGATAATTATGCAGAGCAAACAAGTAAAGGGAGCACGTCTGATTCCCCCGTAGAGACGTAGGAGGGGTTGGTTTTCCCTCCATGACAAGTTTGAAACAAAATTGTCAAAATATGTATTTTACATCACAATTTTCAAAGAAAATGTGTAAAAAATACCCGGTTTTACAATCAGTTTCAAAATGGTGCTCATGAAATAGTTAAATACTCTCTTGGAGTTTCACGCATGCCCCACTCCTCATATGGATGTTGAAGCAGTCATCTTCAAGAAAACTTTGAAAGCATGGTGGCCAAAACATCTCTTTTCCGACATAAGGTCCCTAAAATGGGTTAAACAAAAATAGTTTTTTACAATTATACAAATAATCCAAGTAGGAAATTTGATGTGTTCTACTGTTATTTTTAATTTATTCAACTAGCTTGAATGTACTTGATCGTGCTTCTTTCAAGTAGATTATCAGTCATTTGTAATGCATGAGGGTTACTTATAAGGCTCAGAGTCAGAAAAAGAAAAGTAACACAGATCTTTCAGTTCAGGTTTAGGCCTCAGACAGCAATGGTGATGATAATGGAATATAAAGGTACATCAATTGGAATAGTGACATTTTTTTACAAGAGTCATGAAATAAGTTTGCAGCAAGTTCCCCTGGGCACCAGAGAAATCACATCACCAATAAGTGCATTCAATTTAGCATTAATTATCATTCAAATATAACCTTTAAATGTTGTGTGGAAATACAATAATTTTTTTACCCAATAGCCAGTTATCAGTTTTCCTAAATTACACATATTTATCCTCAAATAGTAGCACTTACTTTAGTAGTTGCTGCTAAATGAACACATTTTCTCCAGCAGACACTGGAAACAAAGTGTACAAAATAGTGATGGACGAAATGCTTGAATTAATCTCAGCCACTGATAATTACTGGGGCTGCATCCCAGACCATCGTTCTTTTGAGCACCATGCTAACTCAGTTAGGACCAGCCATAAGCAAATTAGCCTCGATCCTGCTCCAGAATAGGAACAGTCCAGCCAGAAATGCCAGGTCAGGTCCTCACTGAACCAGAACACAGACAACCTAACCTGCATTCGACTGAAGAGGCCCAACTAGGCAGAAACTGATCTTGAGTTGCTTGTGTTACGGTTCAGAGAAGACCTGACTGGGCATATCAGGCTGAACTATTCCCTTTAGCCCATGACCAAGGCTAATTTGCATATGACTGGGTCTAATCTGAGGTGACACAGTGGGCAAAAAACACTATGAGTTGGAATGCTACCCCAAGCATTGCCTGTTATTAGACAAATTGCACAGATTCCTCCCATCACCTTTTGTGTGTTTGCGTTAGTCCTCCAATTTCTCTTCCTACATGATAGCTAGAGACAGCAGTGTAACGTGTTAACCTGATGACCAAAAACTGAAATCCTGGGTAAGGTAAAGTTTACATATATTTTGTTGAGCTTCATCATGTCTTCTCTCACACATGTAGAAGCACCATTTTCACCATTGACAAGCTCATCTACTCAATCAAGTACCAATGTGGGGATACCTCTGTTGGCAATGCTTTGCAAGGGTGAGCAATAGGAGTGCCCTCATAATACTGACGTCCTGTACATTTGCATATAAGATGGGTTGGGCTTGGTTTGTTTGACCTATTTTGTTCCTCAATAGGATTTTAGCTTTTTTTCTTTTACATGCGTACACCATTCTAATGAAATTCTCTTGTTGAGGTATTTTCTCTAGGAATTCACACGGTTTTGTTGATCCTTGTTTTGCTTAAATCTTAAAAATATAAGGAATGGAAATTCAGAACCAGAGGCAACCACACCAAAAACGCAAAACCCCCAGTCACATAAATAAACCCAAGATACTTAAGTGGTTGCCAGGCATGATGAGCAGGTTTTGAGAAATGTGGCATTTTAAAAAGTGAATGTTCTCCTTTGACCTATGTGAGGTAAGATTCACCTTTGACCTACACGAGGTAAGGCTTCCTTTATGATAACTATTTCCATTTTTTGTAGGGCAGGTGGCTCTGCAGTGTTCTTAGGAGGTGTCAGACGAATTCCAGGTGCACGGCTTTGGTTACGCAGCTTTTATTTGAACTGTAGTGAGTGAAAGAGAGGTCGAGTTGAACAAGAGCCATACTTTATTTCATTTCTGTACCAGTGATGGGACCGTTCCCAGACTGTGAGGTCAGCCGAACAGTACAGGGTTATTTTTATATCCCCCCCAACACGGGAACTAAAGTTTGGGCTTGTTTAGGCCACAATAGTGTGCCCTGCTTTAGTAAAAAAGTATTTTTGCGTATTAAAAAGAATAGCATATTTATTAGAATATCAAATCAGATGCATTGCTTCATGATTCAGAAAATTAATTATCTGGATTACATAGGATAACACTTGGGAGTTCTTTCTTTTTAGGTCGAGCGTAGCAGCGATCAAGCCTTGCTTTCCGATGTGTTGTTATCTATCTGTGGGCTTTAACCACGCCCACCTCGAGCCCATCACTTTCATTTGTTCTTGTGCTTGCCTTTCAAAAATCCGTTGATGTTGTTGGTAAATGCCTTATGTTTGTCCTGCCTTGAGCCTGGTTTGTTACTGCCTTGCAGACTGACCCTGTTACATGGCTTATTGCACTATCACCCGCATAGTAGTGCGTACAAGTTACTTTCTCTTTTGTCTCTCCCATGTGCATCGCGCGGACATGACTGTATCAAGTGTGAACCCCATCTCCTGTTTGCGTCGCGCTCCATGGCGCTTTCAAGTTTCATGCACTGCGAACTCACACGGAGGTATTGCAGTTGATTGTTTCCATCTTTTTTTGTGTCTGTGAGCATGACAGTGTTTGTATACATGTATGCCTGTTTTCGTCTCCATATGTATGTGTGGTGAGTTTATAAATGTATTCCAGTCTGTTCTAATGTCACAAGACTAGCTCAACAATCTCAAATCAGACGTGGCGTGGCAGGACGGAAGTGTTGTTGTAGAAGCTGCTTCTTGAAGTAAATACGGCGCCTGCACCCATTTGTGCTGCTGTGAGTATGAAGGGCGATCCTTAGGGACATGCAGGTACGTGACCACCAGGACTCTGCCTGGGACATGCCGGGACACAATGTACCGTGGTGTCAAGTCCCATAGTGCACCAACGAGCCTCTCTGCCAGTGGTACAGAGGGAAGACAACAGACAATGCCAAAAGGCAACTTTTAGGCCTTGCTCACGGTGCGTTATTGTGAACACCAGGCATGATCAAACCTCCACGTGCGTCCACGGTGTCTGCGCGCGCACTACGCACACACACACACACACACACACACACTCTCTCTTCAGGTAAGGACGAGGGCAGGGACGCAGATGACATCCACACAATGGTTAATCATAGTTTTCTCCCAAGAGATGCAGACAAGACGGACAGTGATTGTTGCCCAGCCTTATGTATTTTTTTTCTTCTGTTTGTAGTCCTCATTATATAGTTACAAGCGTAGCACTACATATACCAGGATACATCAGAGCTGGAGTGGATGAGTTACTGGCTTCTGCACTGAGGCATGCTGCCAAAGAGACTGGTCTACAACTTCCAAATCACACCTACACCTGCCTCTGCATAGTGTGGTTTTGGGAAAAGGACAGGATTAAAGTTCCTGTTGTTGGTTTGTGTAGCATGGCATTCTGGGAATGAATACACATCCCACAAAACAACAATTTCTGCCCCCCCCCCCCGCTCCACCAGCGCATGCGTTGATGGTGAGCAGACTGTGGAGATTACAATCGAAAATGGGAGGGTGAGATGATCTGAAATGATTTGACTGTGTTTTAAATTAATTAATTATGCATCACAAGCTTTTTTTAGGATTTTTAAATTGCACTGGAGGCCTTCTTAGGTTGCTGTTGTTGCTCTCCATTAGTTCAGGGAAGGTTACTCGCATTAACCCTTTGTTAAATCACAGATGATTTAGTTTATTTTATTTTTTCAAGGGATTACTTTACTACATTTCAGATTACAGCAAGTAATTGCCTATAGTATGTTCCTTTGTATTACAATGCGGAAGCTCCATGGAGATAAAAAAGGTTCCTGTGATTACTTTATCCCTGCATTTCATTACAGATTGAGATTACTTTGATTTCTCTAGCATGCCATATATGCCAAGAGATTATTATGATTAATTTATAACATCTGAGATTCCAGAAGGAATGTCCACTTTACATTATTCTGCTTCACACTGCAAAAGGGGATTGTTCTGATTAGATCCCCTCAGTAGATTAAAAAGTTACAATCTGGACGGGGTTGGGGGCCAGAAGACAGGCAGGGGCAAGTGGGCTGCAGCTGTGATGTTTGCTTCTGTACAAGGTAAATGGAAGTGCTTTAGTTATATACAGGGTCACTGGAATTATGTGGCAGAGATGACCAAATTATTCGGCAGGGTTGACAAATGTATGTGACAAGAAAAGTCCAGTTATGCATTCACAACACCAATAGCTCTAAGTCAAGCAAATGTTTGTTATATTTACAACATAGACAGGTAACACCGTCACATGGCAGGTGTTTTCACCATCAGGCATGGCTCTTCCGTTTGGGCGGAGGAGCGTCGCTCCCCCGCCAGAAACAACCGCTGCAAATCCTTTCACAAGGAAAGGATAATAAACTCTGTTTATTATCCTCTCCTTGAGAAATGGGTGGGGGACTGGGGGTGACGAGCAGAGGGGCTGCCCCAAATGTTGTGCCTTCTTCCCCCTATTTTTCTAACTTGTTTTTGTTGTTGGCTCTAGGACTCTGGGCACTTTATCACTACTAATCAGTGCTAAAGTGCATGTGCTCTCCCTTCAAAACTTGGTATGATTGGCTTACACCTGATTGGCCCATTTAATTTGCCTGGTGGATGGTAATAGTCTACAGAATTATTTGTCTGGAAAAGGAGATCTGTTGGACAGAGATGGGTTATAAGGTAGGATCGAGTGAAAACTTTACCTTTAATCAATGCAGCACTCAGATCAGGGAGATGATGCTTATTCATAAACTATGCTGAGCTTTGATGGTCTCATCAAAGAAGCTAGGGAACTGTTAAAAGACACAGAAACTACTAGTACCACAGGTTTGAAATCTGTAATATATGCATCAGAAAGTTGAAAGTAACTTCTATTTGGATAGTAGCAATGTAGAATATTATCCAGCTATGTACTGACAATGAGTTGCCGATTGTTCACATAAGTATTTAAAGGCAAAGATAACCCTATCTTGGAGACACTAATCTTCAGATGACAGATTAGATCCAGGAGACCTTGGCACTTGCCATCCTAAGATGCTAATCACTCATAGCAGCTCTAGTTGTCTACCCAATTTATTATATCCATCATAGATTTCGTAAACATAGATCAAACTTAAATGACATTTCAAATTTTGACTTCATGAGTATGTTAAATGAAATTACTTCTGGATGGATCAGTATCAACAACTGAAAGCTTTCTACTGAAGGGTTCTCAATTTATAGACAATTAGAATACACGTATGGGGGTTCGTCGAAGCCATTATGCTGGAAAATGTGCTCACCATCGGCCCAGCTGTTATTTGTATATGGCCCTCCTGCATTTGCTTCTTCCCATCTGAGCTGTTCCTACTGATGAGCAGTGCAGGAGGTGTGTAAGGCAATCACGAGTAACCCCTGCACTATTGCAGCTTCTTGTGGCACTACTCATCCTGCCACAAGCCCTCGCTCCCTCACCTCTGCATCTCTCAGGGCGTAGGGCCCACTCTTCAGATTTGTTTTGCTGTCAATGTAGAATTTCTCATTGATGCAGAGAACTGACTGTCCAGTTATTTTTTCCAACAAGTGACAAAGCCACCCTTATCCATGGTCCTGTGGGGCTTACAGAAGATTGTTTTCATGTCCTCAATTTTTTGATTTAGCATCTCCATTTTATCTTCAGCAACCCACTGCACTAGCCCTAGTGTGCTTTCCATGGGCTTGTATTTTTTGAAGAACGCGCCTTACTGATTTCTAAACATGATCTATGTGTAAATGGGAATGCATGTTGCAAACCCCGTTTTCCCTAATGGGGGCATTACTAAATTGTTGCTTATACTCTAGGGCTAGGAGGCTATATTTCCAGAAGTAGTGTGTGTTGCCTTACTCTTGCATATTGTTTTGTTTGAAACACCGTTCAATGGCCAGGCGCTGTCTTCTCTTCTGGCGGAAATCTCTTTGACTGTCCAATCCTCTTTCTCCTGGGATAGCCTGTAACCACCAAGTATCGCACATCCATCCACTTAGCGACACCTTAGGGTGGGATACCCATTGTCAAAATCTACCTTTACTTTGTACAGTTCCCAGACCAAAGATCAGGACTCTTAGGTCCTCATTATGAGTGGCTGTGAGAATTTCCAATATGCGCCCTCTGAAGATTTACCGTTACTCGGAGGTTCTGGTAATGTTCGGGTGAGGGTACAAGGAAATTATTTGTTGTTGGGAAATAGCATGTGGCGATATGAGTTATCATTTGGATTTTCATATGTATTTCCCTCATATTTCTCCAACAGACTTTCGCCATGCCTCTCCTTGGAAAACCACTTACTAGCTGGGTTTTGCTGCACCCATAATTCTGATGGGCCAGGTAACTCTAGCTACCAGGCCCACTGGAATTAACGGCGCACTTGTAATAGGGCCTTATTCCTCTTCTGGTCTGTGTTAAAGATAGCATGTGGTATTCTCATGGGGAACAGGAGAATATTGGAAGCTTAAAACGGATGTTCACAACAGAAGCAACCGAACTGCTTGGCCCAGTTTATTCTGCTTTGATACCTCCTTCAGGAGCAATTCTTTGCACTGAAGCTTAGAAATCCTTGCATAAATATGCACACATCCTTACAATAAATTCAAAGAATAAGATAAATTGGATCACAAGCTCAGTAGGCCGTGGGATATTTTCATGTTTCAATGATCCCATTATCCGTGACCAAATAGTATTTTATGTATGTCATTCCCTTTTTTAGGGTTGATTCTGCGAGGGCATGCACTAGTGCATGCGTCTCGCTTGTGAGACACTTCTGTTAACAAAAAGTGGCTTGGAGCCCACCTGTTGTTTATTTGTTGCCTAGCCTGACACTCTTCTTTAAAGCCTCTAATTTGTCACTGCAGGCCTGGCATAGTTTCCGGTCCGCTCTGTGGAGCAGGGACCAAGCACTGATTGATTCAACTAAATCAGCACCTGTCTTCTGCTTGCAACATGACTCTGGTATCATTTTGTTCTTTTTTTTTATCTTTTAGTGCCATGCAAACAGAAGGCGTGTGACTGGCAAAAAATGTACCCAGCAGGACAAAAAAAATTAAAAAGTTTTTATTTTCTCGCTTTCTATTATTTTGCCAAGTCTTCATTTATCACTTTATACTCCTATTTTGCTTTGTTTTGATGGTGGGAACTGTTCTCACATAAGAAGGATTATTTTGTTCTAAATATAGCAATGCAACATTATTTCTTTGTTCTGTGTAATTTCCAAAACTATGTTTTCACACATAATCATGCAACGCCAATCCACCCCACCTCACCCCACATCAATCCACCCTACACCAATCCAATCCACCCCACTCCAATCATCCCCACTTCAATCCAAAGCACTCAAACCAACCCACCCTATTCAAATCCTCCCAACCCACCCCACTCAAATCTGCCCCACTTCAATCCAAAACAATCTACACCACTCACTCCAAAACAATCTGCCCCACTTCAATCCAAAACAATATGCTTCACTGCAATCTGCCCAGCTCCAACCCAAAACAATCTGCCCCAATCCAGTCTTCCCCACTCCATCAAAAAACAATCGTCCCCACTCCAGTCCAAAACAATCTGCTTCACTCCAATCCAAAACAATCTGCCTCACTCCAATCCAAAACATTCTGCCCCACTCCAACCTGCCCTAATCCGATCCAAAACAATTGGCCCTACTCCAATCTGCCCCACTCCAATCAGCCCCACTCCAATCCAAAAGAATCTGCTCACTCTTAAACAATCTACCCCACTCCAAAGCAATCTGCCCCACTTCAATCCAAAACAATCTGTCCCACTCCAATCTAAAACAACCTGACCCATTTCAATCTAAAACAATCTGTCCCACTCCAACCCAAAACAATCTCCCCCAATCCATGCTGCCCTACTCCCAATCCAAAACAATCTACTCCACTCCAAACCCAAACAATCTGCCCCTCTCCAATCCAAAACAATCTGCCCTTCTCCAGCCTACCCCACTCCAATCCGCCCCACTCCAATCCAAAACAATCTGCCCCACTCCGGTCTGCCCCACTTTGGTCTGCCCCACTCAGGTCTGCCCCACTCCAGTCCAAAACAATCTGCTCCACTCCAATCTGCCCTACTCCAATCCAAAGCACTCTGCCCCACTCCAATCCAAAACAATCTACCCCACTCCAATCTGCCCAACTCTAGTCTGAAACAATCTACACCACTCAATCCAAAACAATCTGCCCCACTCCAATCCAAAACAATATGCTTCACTGCAATCTGCCCAGCTCCAACCCAAAACAATCTGCCCCAATCTAGCCTTCCCCACTCCATTAAAAAACAATCGTCCCCACTCCAGTCCAAAACAATCTGCCTCACTCCAATCCAAAACAATCTGCCTCACTCCAATCCAAATCATTCTGCCCCACTCCAACCTGCCCTAATCCGATCCAAAACAATTGGCCCTACTCCAATCTGCCCCACTCCAATCAGCCCCACTCCAATCCAAAAGAATCTGCTCACTCTTAAACAATCTACCCCACTCCAAGGCAATCTGCCCCACTTCAATCCAAAACAATCTGTCCCACTCCAATCTAAAACAACCTGACCCATTTCAATCTAAAACAATCTGTCCCACTCCAACCCAAAACAATCTCCCCCAATCCATGCTGCCCTACTCCCAATCCAAAACAATCTACTCCACTCCAAACCCAAACAATCTGCCCCTCTCCAATCCAAAACAATCTGCCCTTCTCCAGCCTACCCCACTCCAATCCGCCCCACTCCAATCCAAAACAATCTTCCCCACTCCGGTCTGCCCCACTTTGGTCTGCCCCACTCAGGTCTGCCCCACTCCAGTCCAAAACAATCTGCTCCACTCCAATCTGCCCTACTCCAATCCAAAGCACTCTGCCCCACTCCAATCCAAAACAATCTACCCCACTCCAATCTGCCCAACTCTAGTCTGAAACAATCTACACCACTCAATCCAAAACAATCTGCCCCACTCCAATCCAAAACAATATGCTTCACTGCAATCTGCCCAGCTCCAACCCAAAACAATCTGCCCCAATCTAGCCTTCCCCACTCCATTAAAAAACAATCGTCCCCACTCCAGTCCAAAACAATCTGCCTCACTCCAATCCAAAACAATCTGCCTCACTCCAATCCAAATCATTCTGCCCCACTCCAACCTGCCCTAATCCGATCCAAAACAATTGGCCCTACTCCAATCTGCCCCACTCCAATCAGCCCCACTCCAATCCAAAAGAATCTGCTCACTCTTAAACAATCTACCCCACTCCAAGGCAATCTGCCCCACTTCAATCCAAAACAATCTGTCCCACTCCAATCTAAAACAACCTGACCCATTTCAATCTAAAACAATCTGTCCCACTCCAATCCAAAACAATCTCCCCCAATCCATGCTACCCTATTCCCAATCCAAAACAATCTACTCCACTCCAAACCCAAACAATCTGCCCCTCTCCAATCCAAAACAATCTGCCCTTCTCCAGCCTACCCCACTCCAATCCGCCCCACTCCAATCCAAAACAACCTGCCCCACTCCGGTCTGCCCCACTCCGGTCTGCCCCACTCTGGTCTGCCCCACTCAGGTCTGCCCCACTCCAGTCCAAAACAATCTGCCCCACTCCAATCTGCCCTACTCCAATCCAAAGCACTCTGCCCCACTGCAATCCAAAACAATCTACCCCACTCCAATCTGCCCAACTCTAGTCTGAAACAATCTACACCACTCAATCCAAAACAATCTGCCCCACTCCAATCCAAAACAATATGCTTCACTGCAATCTGCCCAGCTCCAACCCAAAACAATCTGCCCCAATCTAGTCTTCCCCACTCCATTCAAAAACAATAATCCCCACTCCAGTCCAAAACAATCTGCCTCACTCCAATCCAAAACAATCTGCCTCACTCCAATCCAAAACATTCTGCCCCACTCCAACCTGCCCTAATCCGATCCAAAACAATTGGCCCTACTCCAATCTGCCCCACTCCAATCAGCCCCACTCCAATCCAAAAGAATCTGCTCACTCTTAAACAATCTACCCCACTCCAAAGCAATCTGCCCCACTTCAATCCAAAACAATCTGTCCCACTCCAATCTAAAACAATCGACCCATTTCAATCTAAAACAATGTGTCCCACTCCAATCCAAAACAATCTCCCCCATTCCATGCTGCCCTACTCCCAATCCAAAACAATCTACTCCACTCCAAACCCAAACAATCTGCCCCTCTCCAATCCAAAACAATCTGCCCTTCTCCAGCCTACCCCACTCCAATCCGCCCCACTCCAATCCAAAACAATCTGCCCCACTCCAATCCAAAACAATCTACCCCACTCCAATCTGCCCTACTCCAATCCAAAGCACTCTGCCCCACTCCAATCCAAAACAATCTACCCCACTCCAATCTGCCCAACTCTAGTCTGAAACAATCTGCACTACTCCAATCCAAAACCATCTGCCTCACTCCTTTTCAAAACAACCTGCACCACTCCAAAACAATCTGCCCTATTCCAAACCAATGTGACTGACTCACTCCATTCTAAGACAATCTGTCCCACTCCAGTCCAAAACAATCTACCCCAGTCCAAAACAATCTGCCCCATTCCAATCCAAAACTATATGCCCCACCTTTATCCTAAACAATCTGATTGCTCCAATCCAAAACAATCTGTCCCGCTCCAATCCAAAACAATCTACTCCACTCAACTCTAAACAACCTGCCCCACTCCAATCCAAAACCACTGGCCTCACTCCAATCTGCCCCACTACACTCCAAAATAATCTGTCCCACTCTTAAACAATCTGCCCCATTCCAAAGCAATCTGCCCCACTCCAATCCAAAACAATTTGCCCCACTCCATTCTGCACCACTCCAATCCAAAACAATCTGCCCCACTCCAGGCTGCCCCACTCAGATCTGCCCCACTCCAATCCAAAACAATCTGCCCACTCAAATCTGCCCTACTTCAATCCAAAACACTCTGCCCCGCTCCAATCCAAAACAATCTGCCCCACTCCACTCTGCCACACTGCAATCCAAAACAATCTGCCCCACTCCAGTCTGCACCACTCCAATCCATAACAAGTTGCCCCATTCCAATCTAAAACAATCTGCCCGCTCCAGTCTGCCCCACTTAGATGAGCCCCACTCCAGTCCAAAACAATTGGCCCATAACAATCTGCCAAACTCCAATCTAAAACAATCTGCCCCACTCCAGTCTGCCCCACTCCAATCCATAATAATCTGCCCCACTCCAATCCAAAAGAATCTTCCCCACTCCAATTCAAAACATTTTGCCCTGCTTCTGTCTGCCCTACTCCAATCTGCCCCACTCCAACCCAAAACAATTGGCTCCACTCCAGTCCAAAACAATCTATCCCTCCCCAATTTGCTCCACCCCAATCCAAAGCAATCTGCCCGCTCCAATCCAAAACAATCTGGCCCACTCCACTCTACCACACTGCAATCCAAAACAATCTGATGCACTCCATTCCAAAACAACCGGCCCAACTCCAGTCTGCCCCAAACCAATCTGCCCCACCCCAATCTAATCGAAAACTATCTGCCCGTTCCAATCCATAAGAATCTGCCCCACTCCAATCCAAAACAATCCGTCCACTCCAATCTGCCCTACTCCATTCCAAAACAATCTACCCCACTCCAGTCCAAAACAATTTGCCCCATTGTATCCAAAACAGTCTGCCCCGCTAGGATCCAAAACAATTTGCCTCACTCAAATCCAAAACAATCTGCCCCACTCCAATCCAAAATAACCTGCCAAAACAATCTGCCCCACTCAGATATACCCACTTCAATCCAAAACAATCTGCCCCACTCCAAACCAAAACAATCTGTCCCACTCCAATCTGCCCACTCCAATCCAAAATAATCCACCCACTCCAATCTGCCCCACTCAAATCCGATACAATCTACCCCACTCCAATCCACCCCATCAATCCAATCCAATCCAACCCAATCTACCCACTCAAATCCATTCCACCCCACTACAATCCAGTCCACTGCAACCAGAACCACCCACTTCAGTCCAATCCATCCACCCCACTCCAATCCATCCATTCTAATCCAGTTTAACCATCCCATTCTAGTCTAATCCAGTCCATTTTAATTCATCCACTCCAATCCGCCCCACTCAATCCCCCACCAATCCAATCCAACCCAATCCACCCACTCAAATCCATTTCACCCCACTCTACTCCAATCCACTGCAACCCAATCCACCTCACTTCAGTCCAATCCACCCACCTCACTTCAATAAATTAAATCAAATCCAGTTGAATCCTTTCCACTCCCCTCCAATCCAAACCATCATAATTCACCCCAGGAAAATCCCGTCCACTCCAATCCAATACACCACAATCAAATCCACCCCCTTCAAAAATGCCACCATACTCCAATCCAATCCATCCCTCCCCAATCAAACCCACCCCACTCCAATCCATCCCACTCCCTCCAATCCCCCACCTCAATCCAATCCATCTCAATCCAATCCACACCACCCCACCTCAATCCCCCACCTCAATCCAATCCATCTCAATCCAATCCACACCACCCCGATCCAGTCCACCCCACCCCACCCCAATCCACTGCAGACCATCACCCCGCAATCCAATGCACCCCAATCTGACTCCAGTCTACCACACTAAATCCAATCCATCTCACTTAAATCCAATCTACCCCACTGCAATCCAAATCTCTCCAATCCACCTCACACCACACTAATCCAATTCACCCCGCCCTACTTGATTCCACCCACTCGAATCCAGTTCACACCAGTCAATCCATTTCACACCATCCCACTCCAATCCACCTGCTCCAATTGAGTCCACCCCACTCCAATCCACCCCACCCCACCCCACTCCACTTCAGTCCACCCCACCCCAATCCAATCCCCCCACCCCATTCCAATCCACCCCAGTCCATTCCAGTTCACCTACCCAGACTACCTCTTTCAGTCCACCCACTCCTATTTAACCCAGTCCACCTCACTCTACCCCAATCCAACCCAGTGTCATGAGCTTATTTTTGCATTTACACAGGCACATTATTTAGTCCTAAGCCGGAGGCCTGCACCCTCTCACCTAGTTACATTTAATTTGTATTCCTTTTATTTTTTTTAGAAAAGCTTAACTTTAGTGGAGATGTTTTTCATTCTTTTATCAGTTGCCCTTCCAGGCATACTTTGTTATTCATTTCTTTGCACAACATTTTCATTTTGTGCTCAACCCAAGGCTGTACACCATGTTTACTGGGTATTGATGGTCCAAAGAGTACATTTTATACCCTACACAGAAAAACATGTGTTGTTGCATCAGGGTAGCACATATTCAGGGACGTTCTTGGAATAACAGATATGTCATTATAAAACATCACAATGCCCACACCACATTAGAGGGAACATTCCAGGAAGCTTTCCATCTCATGCTACATGTCGTCACAGTTTATGCTGAAACCCTTTCATTCCCCTTCGTCTACATGGGAGGACTTCTAGCAGCCTAACAGATCTCTTCTGCACCTCTGAATGCAGGTATGGGGGTTAGGCTACCTTCCCGGGACCAGAAGGGCAGATTAGGGTTACCACTGTTACTTGCTCTCATGTAGAAACTTAGCTGTGTAGGTAGGGATGTTATTTACGCTATTCATGGCAATATGGTGGGACTCTTGTGTTTTACTTTCCTGGTCATTGCTGGTCATTGCTGTGTTTTATTATCCTCATAATCACAATTCATGCCTTTTTTACGTAGAAGGTAGTTGCTTCAATAAAATAAATATTGAACCAAGATCCTGCTTCTATGTGCCTTTGCATGTATAAGACTTGTATAACTTAGAGAAAGGGGTTTGATCCTTTCCACCACGAATTCCCTGAGGAGTCTGAATGTCATGCGACAGGCTGCCACAAATCAGTCTTATCTTTGATATTGGTGAGGTGTTGCTAGCTAGCCGGAAGGATTAAGCTGATCCAGTGTGGGATCAGACTCAGTCCCCCATACTTGGTGGTGCTGCCGCCCAAAATCCAGCAGTCTTGTTATTACAACGGGAGTCTACGACATGGCGCCGCCAATGTTGGTTAGGCACCAATTTTACAGATTTCCCAAATATCTCTGTCTCATTTCATGCAAAGGCACCCTAATTAACGTATACAGAGAAGTCCATGGTATTAGGGAACATCCACTTCAGCTAGATAGGCAGTACCTATTTGACGCTGAAAGTTGTTCAATTTTGAACCCTTAAAAGGATACCCTAGTTGGTGTTTCTATCTCAGAGCAATTCAATTCCATTAAAAAAAATAGCAGAACAAAACAGGGTCATAATTGCAGCAAACATGAGACTCCCTCTCACAACACATATGTTAAATAATGACCTCAAATATGAGGGAGGAGCAGTTACATTTGACGTTGAGGATCACGACGCATAGAGAACAAAAATGTTTTATTCTTGGGTCACTTTTCAAGCAGCAGATGGGAATACACACACATTTCAGCACTACAATCCAGCAAATATACCCGCACAATACAGACCATATGCATACTTAGAAATACCACTATCTTATCAAGAACACCAAAATTGGCTTGATGGTGCCCTACCCAATGTTCTACAAAATGTTAGACTAGGTCTTTTAAGTAGTGACTACCTACATGACCAGAGTTGGTGACCTATATACCACATCCTAACATAGGTGCAATGGTGGTAGCAGATGTACGCCGCCTATACACTAATTTAATAGAGATATATAGATGATTAATACAATTTGTAGTGTGGATTTTGAATACCTTCCCAGCAAGGGCTGCTCTAGCACAACCACATGTGGCCACAGCGGGCATCCATCCTGCTACTGTCCATTCAATTATGGGTAAAGTACCGACCAAACATGAAGAGATTTTGTTTTGGTTAGCACAAAAGATGAGCACATTGGAAGCAGTATTTCCCCCTACGGGACCTTAAGATAAACACAGAACTCTAACAATGTGCTTCCCATTTGGGACGGCCCCCTCAGTGGACAACTGCGCCACTTGGGGTGCAGTGTTTGCTGTACTTTACACTATTACATATGGTACACCGACACTTGCGAATCTTCAGGAAGTGTTAAAACAAATTCAGGGTGACTATGAAGGCTGCCCCAGCTCTAGATCTGGGGATGCAATTAATGGGCAAATTTGCCACAGTATCCTTGATCATATTAAGTACCCTTAAAGGGGAAGCAGCATGCACAGTCCACCCCACTCACTCCAATCCATCCAGCCCACCCCAATGCAATCCCACCACCCCACTACAATCCACCCCACTCCAAACTTATCCACCCCACTCCACTTCAGTCCAATCCAATCCACTTTACTCCAAGTCAACCCTCTCTAGTCTAACTCACCCCACTCTAATCCAATCCACTCCAACCCACTCCTATTGCTCCAGTCCAAATCACCCCACCCCACTCCAGTTGACCCAACTACAGTCCACCCATGCAACCCACCCCACTCAATCCACTCCACTCTACCCAAATCCAGTCCACCCCACTCTACTCCAATCACCCCCCCACTACCTCAACCCACTCCAACCCATTCCACTTCACTATAGGCCACTCTATTCTATGACACTCTCTGCCACTAAAACACTGATCTCTCCTCTACTCAACTCTATAACACTCTACTCCCCCTACTCTACGCTATGACACTCTACAACACTCCATGCCACCATCTTTTAGCCAAGCTGAACAGCAACCACACTATTGTACAACATGGCAAAAACATTGTCAAAGCCAATAGTTCTTGTATAGGTGAGACCAATTGGCTTTGCCAATGCCTGTTTACTCTATGGACATATACAAGCACTTTCTTGCATTACTTTGACTTGTTAGGTCAGTGTGGGTGACATAGGCAAGGCTCAGGATTGACGTCATTCCTGTGTTGCACTGAAGAGGGTGTTTATGGCTTCATGTCTGTCTATGGTTGAGGCAGTGTTGAAATGAGTTTGAGTTTTGAATCTGGCTAATATAAGGTGAGAGTTAGTAAGTAGAGAGGTGAGGGAAAATTATAGTCCATAGACTGAACAGGTAAGAATCTGAATAGGAACATAGTGGGTGGATTGAGGACGCGATGTGGACTAACAGTCAGAGATGCCAAATTTGGAACTAGGAAACCAGGTTTGAGTCCCGTCATTGGCTCAGCATTATGTGATTGTGGGGAAATCACTTATTCTCCTTATGCCTACAAATGTGTAATGTAATTTAATGCTCATGCAAAGTGCTCTAATGCATTTGGGCAATGTTTGTGCTATATAAAATTGCCTCCTTAAAGCACCAGTTTTGCCCATATCCAAACGTCACTCATTGCAAATTTTGTACATTGCAAAATAAAATGATGATGAGTTTTGAACAAATATCCAGCTCCTGTATCATACCACAACAATTGAATAGTCCATGTCATGCATTAGTTATTCATGTAATCAACTTTTTATCAATGCCTATGCCACAAGGGAAACTACCATCAGTTCGGTACTCATTTCATAAAAAAGAGCAACACTCATGCAGCCTCTCCAACCCTTGCAAGCAGTGGGCAGTAACACAAAATGATGCCCCAGCGGAATGTGATGAGAGCCGCTGAGTCTCCTGTAAATCACAGACATTCACTGGCCTTGAGCTAAATGGGGACCCCTTGAAAGGTCGAGGAGCCCCCTGAAGTGTTGGGGTGTCCTTGCACCACAGGGGCTGCAGGGTCATGTGTTATGCCCCTGTCTACAAGGTAAAAGTTGAAGACATGTTTTGAGCAAAATTTCTTGACCCATGCTCCTTTTGCGCTCTCCAACTTTACTCTCGTCAGAGTTACACAATGACACCTACCAAGCATCTTTGCCCCCTCAACTGCCTTCGCTGCAGTGGAATCCATCTGATGTGAGGCTGAGGATGAGGCAGAGGTCGAAGTGGGCAGGATTGGAGGGGCATGACATGCCCACACTTTTTGGATTTATGAAAAACCATTCCCCGACTTTTTGTAAAAAGACAACCCTCCTTGGACGGTTAATTCCAATAGCTTAAATGCTTTAGCTAAAGTGTCATTCAGTAAGCTGGTACTGTCTTTAATTGTTCGAATCACTCGAAGCTTTGCAATGACAAATATTTGTTATTTTTGAGTGGTAGTTCAAAGAGTTAACAACTGAACTGTGAAGTGTGTGTTTTAATTGTAATTGTATTTATATAGCTCTCATTACTTCTAGAGGTGTTTAAGAGACAGTAATGTAAAAACATGCGTTCCATACAGTCTGGGTATTACTAAAATCTATGACCCAGATTTATGTTAAAGTGGCGGAGTGCAGTATTGCGCCAAAAATAGCAGCGCTGCGCTGCGCCACTTTAGAAATGGAGAGATACGCCATATTTAGAGGAATACGGTGCACCCCTCCATTTCCCCCTGAGCTGGCGCTGAATTAAGCTGCTAGCGCCAACGCAGGCCTACTTGCATCATAGTGCAAGGGTGTCTGCGTTGAAGGGATAGATTGTTTATGTGCAGGAAGGCGTCCCTTCCTGCACATAAACAATCTATAATGGTGATTTGGCACTTCTATGTGTGCTGCAAAATGCAGCACACATAGAAGTACCAAAGCGTAATTTTTTAGAATGATTGTTTATGTGCAGAAAGGTGTTGATTCCTGCACGTAAACAAACTTCCATGGAATAAAAGTATTCCTCCTCGTTTTGCCATGCTAATGCCACCCCTGAGGTTGTGTTAGTTTTTGGTGCTGCCTCAGGTTTACGACAGCTTGTAAATCTGAGACAGCGTCAAAAGCAATGGATGTTGCTGTGGAATGCCCACAGCAACACCCATAGCAAGCCCCTCTGACACAGAAAACTGTGTTGGAGGGGTCCATATTTACAAGGAGGCATAACGCCACTAAAAAGTGGCATTACACCTCCTTGTAAATGTGAAGCAGTGCTCAGCCACACTATAGCATCACAAAAAGTGACGCTCCGGTGGCCTAGGGGCTCTTAAATATGCCCCCTTATTTTGAAAGCGCCAAAGTCATTTGCAGGCCGCTGGGACAGGCGCTTCCTCGGCTTCTCTTACACCGGCTGCAACACCAGCAGGGCACCGACTAGTAGATGATGTTTTTCGTTTTTTTAAGCTTTATCTTAGTTGTTCTCGGAAGAATTTTAACGTCTGCGCCATGAAACCATCAGGAGAATTAGCCAGAGGGCTGATGTATGCGTTTACCAATAACTCTTTATTTCCAATAAGTTTTTATTGAGATTTTAAACAAAGTGTACAACTTTGAGGCAGGGTAACCAATACATCTTTAATGCCCCCTGCTGATTAGATAGATAAATCATCGGTAAATAGCTGGGGCTGCGACCAGTTAGCCCTTGCCACGGGTGGTGGGAAGCATGGGCGAGTGCAGAGCACGCTGTGCAGTGGATGTTGCTTCACAGGCAGTTGGTTGGTATCCAGATGCTCATTGGCAGACACATTTAGGCTTTGAGGATGACCATCACAGGCTTTTCTAAAATCTCTACCGGCCCCTCTACCTTTTCTTCACAGAGGAATCCTTTCTGACAAGGCTGCCGTGGGCTCTAATGCAAACATGGATAATGGGGCCAGATGTAGGAAACACTTTGCGAGTCGCAAACGGCAAAATCTGCCGTTTGCGACTCGCAAATGCGTGTTTCCTATGTAGAAATGCATTTTGCGAGTCGTTACCGACTCGCAAAATGCATTTCCGAATCGCAAATAGGAAGGGGTGTTCCCTTCCTATTTGCGAGTCGCAGTGGTATGGAACTCCATTTGCGACCGCGTACGCGGTCGCAAATGGAGTAGCAGTTACCATCCACTTCAAGTGGATGGTAACCCACTCGCAAATTGGAAGGGGTCCCTTCCAGTTTGAGACTGGACCCCAAAACATTTTTTCAGGGCAGGGAGTGGTCCAAAGGACCACTCCCTGCCCTGAAAAAACCGAAACAAAAGGTTTCGGATTTTTTTGAAATGCAGCTCGTTTTCCCTTAGGGAGAACGGGCTACATAAAAAAAAAAAAAAAACTGCTTTATTTAAAAGCAGGTCGCTAACATGGAGGTCTGCTGACGTCAGCAGGCCTCCATGTTAGCGAGTGCCTATACTCGCAATGGGGCCGCAATTTGCGACCCACCTCATGAATATTCATGAGGTGGGTCATTGCGACCCCATTGCGAGTTGCAGTCGGTGTCTGAGACACCGTACTGCATAGCAATTTGCGACTTGCAAATTGCGAGTCGCAGGGACTCGCAATTTGCAAGTCGCAAATTGCTTTTTTGCTACATCTGGCCCCAGGTTCCCATATCCACCTGGTGGGTAATTGAAAAAAAGACAAAATTTCAGTGCAAGGGGCCACTCCCAGCTTTGGGCCCGGTGCCGATGCACCTGCTTTACCATTGACAGCTAAGCCTCTGATCTCTGACCAGATTTCCATCAAAGTGATGCCTGATAATTGCTATAATTAGTCACAACTGAGAGACTGTGTCTGCTGGGAGGCATTCCCACTTGACATTTTAAACCCTCTCCATGAATCTTCTTTTCGGCCTTTTAATGTAATGAAGCCATTAATTTATATGGCGAGCTTTGGCCTCCAGTGATTCATCTTTTCAGGGTCGGCGCACCCCTTTTAACATTCTGTCCTAACGCAGAACAGGTTCACCTGCGGTGACTTGGACTTAGTCAACCGCAGGGCATTTGTCATTGCTAGATGGGCGTCGTCTCTGGCCCACCAGCCCTGCCCAAGGCTGCCTTTCCCTTGCAAGGATTGTCACGAAACAGACATATAAGGGTGCTGTCTGTGAGTTTCTTGTGTGTGTACTGTGCTTCACTGGGAAAGAAACATAAGTGCACGAGCCCAGGGCTTGTATTTGGAAGACCTCCGGCAGCGCTGCAAAGGCTAGGGCTTCCGAATAGCGAGGCTGCCTGGACCTGACTCCACCTCAAGCGCCTGGTTGTAACACTGTATGCATAAGGCTCGCTTCATCATTAGGTGATATCTGCCTTTTTCAAGATTGAGCACAATTTCGCCAGTGTGATGCTTCAAGGATGAGCCGGGGGGGAGGGGGGTCAGCCAGGGGCATGCTAGGCGAGAGAAGTAGGTAGGGTGGGGAGGGGAAGGATTTGAGGTGGAAACAGAGAAGGTGGAGAGCGACAGATGCTGGAACGAAATCTACCAAAGGAAGTGGCACTTGGGGGTGGCAACTGTGGCACAGCTTGTGCTAATGGTATCGGGACAAGAATTTAACAAGTAAAAAAGTAAAAATCGGGACATTCCACAAACTTAGGCCTAGGACCACTATTGAGCATGTGGCACAGAATGACTTGACAGCGCTCACCAACACAGAGAACACAATCAGGCACTAAGGGTAATCAAATACAATTTTCCCATACAATATCAAGTATGTTAATTAAACTGGTTTCTGATGAGGCTGCTAACTAATTATTCACTGGAACACATGAAAAAATGCTTCCCTTTCTGTTCAGTCGAACCTTTTAGAAAACTGGCATTTGTGCAACATTTATTGAAATTTGCCAGAAAACTCCTGGTGACGTCTGGTCACCCTCGCTAACTGTAGCGCAGCGAACTTGCAGTGCTATGTTTCTCGGTTCAATGTGTTTTTAAAAAATCATATAACTGAGCTGGTAACACACCTGAATTAGATAAAACATTTCTAGAATCTAGATTAAGGAACCAGAAGAATAACAGAATACCAGTTTCTGAGAACTGATGGAAGAAAGTAACATGTAACAAGTTTATTTTGAGCACCTGTGGTTGTGAAAAAGTTTTAATGAGGAAAGGGAGAATGAAGACTAGTCTCTAAATTCCATACTATTATTCTGAATTAACTCTTTAGTCCTCCCGGCCACGCAGTTTGCTAACTAAAACAAGCATTTGCAAAGGCATTTAATATGGATTTTTTTGGACAGATCTTTTTACCAAACTTTATTAACATACAAGCTTACCCAATACAAACAACTGGCATAGGACAAAGTGATAACAAAAGCAGTACATAGATCCCCCCAACCTACACACACACAGAAGAGGTACAACAAAGGCAGCAACAGTGAAAGGTTTTCCAACAGAGTATGGCATAATACGAGGAGGTTACAGAAGTGGGGGAAAGCCCTCCTTTGCCTCCCTATAGACACGTGTACAGGCATTTGCTATATAAACTTGTAATTTTGTGTGATGGGTACTGGTGTGATGTTATCTGTGAAGGTGTTTCATAGTGAAGGTATCGAGTGACTTTTTTTGTG
Source organism: Pleurodeles waltl (assembly GCF_031143425.1). Taxonomy (NCBI): domain Eukaryota; kingdom Metazoa; phylum Chordata; class Amphibia; order Caudata; family Salamandridae; genus Pleurodeles; species Pleurodeles waltl. Next base: position 830,043,176 of record NC_090445.1, on the reverse strand, counting down.
TACGACGTGTATGTATGTGTAAGCGGATGTGACAGCATGGGTGTGTGTGTGATGGTTTATTGGCATGTGGTGTGTAAGGGTGAGTGTATTATCTGGTGTGTGTGTCGGTATAAGATGGCACGTGTGATTTTTGTGAGTTCATGTGATGGTGTGTTTCATGGTGTTTGTTGTGATCGTGTCAGTTTATGTGCAAGATTGTGCTATTGCGTATAATGATGTGGTGGTGACTATGAGGTAGTTTTCTGTGATAGCGTGCATGTGTGATGATGTATGTGTAATTGTGTGCCAAGGTTTGTGAGATGATGATGTGATGTTTAGAATGTATGTTGGTGTGACACATTGCCACAAGGGCAGTACTGGGAAACCAACAAAATTGCAGAGAAATGTCCTATCAAATTGTAGGTTTCATGTGTTTATTTCAACACGTTTCAATATGCCTTTAGTATGCAAAAGGTAAATCATTACAGCTAAGTATATGATATACATAGGCATGGACCTCATCCTCATTAGAATACTCTGAGAAAGGTACCACTCTCAGATATTTCAAGTACCACCAGAAACAAGGGAGAAACAAAACAAGTGGACCTTTGAGGAAAAAGTGGGGGTAGGGACATTAATATGAAAGAAACAGGTGGGACAAATAAATTGAAGATGAAAGCGATGTGTGCACAATTTAGAATAGTGGTTATTAGCATATTTCTTTAGGTCTAGCATAGCACAGAGTCTGTGTGTAATTGCCTAGAAGTTCTGCTCCTTCACAGGATCTCTCCAGCACATTTTAAGCATCTCAAGGTATCCTTTTCTTCACCTCTTCTTTAGTGGGAAGTGCACAAAATTGATCTTAATTGGAAATCTAGATTAGGCTGCAGGATATAGATTTCTTGCTGAAAGTAGTTACTGGGCCCAAATGCCCACACCATTTAGGAAGATTGCATTTCCTTATCATGACTCTTTTCAGCAGTTTGCGGTTTTGATTGAGCATAATTCAGGACCCACCCTTTCGGTCATCTACACTAAAGTTTTTATGCCAAGGCCTACCATGGTTCGCATTTTATCGTTCAGATAATAAAATGTTCCGTACATATGAAAATATATTTCCCATCTTATCTCCCTTCTTTGCTGGCTTAAGTGTTTCATTCTTGCTGTAAAATGTCTCTCTGAGCAGAAGTATTGGAAAGGGTGGAACTCTTCAGCCCCCTGGACAAGGAAACTGGTGATCCTTGAGACCTTGTCCTGTTGGTTACTGGGAGTTGTGTTCCTGCTGGATCCTTGGTCTGTAGCCTTGGAAAAGACATTGGAGATGTTGTGGGAGGAGGAGCCGGAATGTCCACTCATTATCTACGACCTCCAGCCATTGGTACTGCTCCCTCACCTGCACCCACTCCCGCGTCATAGTCGCCCTGGGGAGTTGGCACCAGTCAGCATCACACCCCGGGGTAGTTGCGTGGTAGTAGCTGCTTCGAGACCCATGAGCCAGAGGAGCAGCGAGGCAAGTGGGGGTGAATGGAGTGAGGTAGCAAGCACGTTGAGCCCACGGTGCATGAGGCACCGTGGCCACAACACTAGGGGGTGGAGATGAGCATCCTAGTGCCTGGTGCGGTTTGCACCCGAGATAGGAAGCCACCAACAGGCCTGCACACACCCTCTTGCTATGACTTGACTCTTCACATAACAGTCTTCTTTGTGTCCATCACTGCATCACAGTCCTCTCATCTGCTCGGCCCATCCCTGTATCACATTTGACCTCCATTGGCCGGCTGTCCACGGCTATTGTTATTGCTGTATTTATACTGTGCTTGTGCCCCAACCCCAACAAGAACAACCAAGACTGTCGACTGTAGACCACAGACAGCACTGACAAGCTTTGGAAGGCTAGCGAACCAGAAGTCAGGGGAAGGCAACAGCAATTCTAAAACAAAGGCTAACTATTGAAACATCACCTAGCGCTTCACTTTCCAATGATGCGGGTTACAACCAGCCAGGCCCTAAACCAGACAAGGCACACCAGATTCTTTCAACCCAACTGGTATCATAAGTGCCCTTACAAGTTCTTTTATTTACAAGAGTGGAAACCAGCAATTTTATTATGAGGCACAAAAATCTAATATGCAAAGGTGGTATCACAGTAAACTCCAGTAGGTGACTGACGCAAAGTGAAACAAACAAACAAAGGCAGGAGGGGCACACAGGAGGCAGCTCAACAAGCGGTTTCTTCATCTAACATCCATGGGGTGGCGAACAAAAGCTTTTTCAATCAAGCATTATTTTCTTCACAATAATAACATTTCACCACCTGCCTCAATTTACCCTGCAGAAAACTCCACTGCGCTTAAAGAAAGCCCCTCATCCCTGTCGACTTTGCACCGGGCTAGCATCTTGGACAGGAAATTTGTAACACCAATATCATTGAACTTTTGTCAAACAGCCTCGCTCGCCTCTATTGTCCCGGAACCAGTAAAAACGAATAACCTTCCGTAGACCTTACCGGCTCACTCAATAGAAGGGACAGCACAAGTTCATCAAGCCCCTGGGTGTCTAGGCTGAGCCACGCACTGGGACTAGCCACATACAGTCTAATGAGCCATGTGAGTCACACAAACCATGCACTCAAACCACAAACTAATGAACCGGATGTGCTCTGAACATTTTCAGCAAGCTTTACCTTGAAAGGCTGAGAAGTAAAACTACTATAGGCTTTCACTCAACAAGCGCTGCACTCAAATGAGTCAAGGAATGAATCAGGAGCAACAGGACAAACATCCATAGAGGTCATCCTACTATCAATCAACTCCACCCTTCCTGCAGCTACAAACACCCTACCCTCGCAGTCCCACAAATTAGAATTCCTGGTTGATCTAATGAAAACTCCTACAAATGCAGTAACTAGCAAGGGATCAAAAATAATAAACCTGGAAACCAAGCTTGGTGCACCTCTTCATGCAGAGGGGCCAATACGTGCACCTGCACCCCCATAGTAGAAAAGTTTGCATACTCTCTGAATTACTCACTATTCTGGTAGACAACCTCAAACTCAATCATCCTACTAAGGGAAAACCTAAAGCATCAGACCAAGCCAGTGGATCAACTTTAGTAGAGAAGGGCACGAATTAAATGTGGACTGTTTGCTAAAAATATATTTGAGGCTGTATGACACTCATTTTGGTTGTTATATTATGAAATCACTGCATTCTCGAAAGCCACATGTTCTTGAGTGTATATATTTGTAAATACCACTGGTGCAGTTTAAGTTCACTTATTCACTTTTCACTTCACCTTCACTTTGTAGGAGCACCGTTATTCTCTAAGGTTTAACTGGCTTTCAATGATATTTTTAATGTTCTATTCTAAGCTGGTTTTTGGTATATTGATTTATGAAAGAATTTGATTTTCAAAATAATAAAGGAGAACTACTCAAACAGAATTAATGATATAAAAACCTTACCTTGTGGGAGGGTGTTTTCTTTGACATGGGAGTCAAGGCTTATACTTCCCCCTCTATCTAGGAGGCAGCACAAAAGGCTCATGGAAAATAAGAAACAGCTGGTTATTTTAGCAGGACTGAAGTGTGCCTTTAACCCTGTACCCTTGACTCATACCAGCATTTCTTCTTAGCCAAATCTGACCCTTAAACTATGTCCAATCTTTCGATCAGCTCAAACCACCCCTTCAGCTTAGCTTGGGTGCCTTACTTCCCAGGAGCATGTGGACGTACATCCAGCTGATCATTATGCAAATTTTGCACCTAGAATTCACATAACCAACACAATTCACCAAAATTCCATCCCAAGCAAAGCTAAGGTGGAACATTTTTCATTCTTCCAGCTGGGAAACATGATTGGCCTGGTGGATGACCTTCCGCAATCATCAGAAATTTACTACGGGTCAGCACATTGTGGTATCATTCCCCAGGACATTTGTCAGGAGACATTTATATCAGCCCATTCCGACCATCGCAAACTGGCCAGTCAACGATTTTACTGACACAAACAACTCAAAGAATTATCAGGAAATTGTATATATGTGCATTAGTGAAGTCCCCCCAAATAGCCATAATCTGAATGGCTCCTGCAGCAATGCTTTGAATAATCCTTCGTGCGCAGGCAACCTAAAACAAGAACCATCTACAAAGGCTGCACCTACTCTGACGTGGTATGATCAACAAGCATCACTGAAAGTAATTTTCACTCCAATGTACACACCAAGAGGACAGAATGACACTCTGAACAGGGCAAGCATCCTTCGCCTTCTGCAGCACATTACATCTCTGCCTGTCTATTAAACCAATGATATTCTTAGAGTTCAGGTTGACCGACTTCATCTATTCATAAACATAGAATCTACAATTGTAAATGGAGAGCCCCGTTAATTGCAACCCAAATTCTTAGTGAAATATACACTTTTGCTTTGCACAATGGGGCATTGATATACCATTCATGAAGCCAGAAAAATATCCTCACATTTTGAACAGCAATTGCTTTTCACCTAAATGCAAATCGATTTAAAGTATTTTATGAGTTGCAAATGGCACCTTAATCTTTAATTAGCCAAGCAACCTCCGGATCCAAGTCTGCTCGAACAAGAGACAGCAGGCAAAACGCATTGTCCAAACCTATTCAAATACAAAGACAGATGCAGATTGGGGTTTGATCGCAGCATCTTTATCTGCAAAGACTAACAATTGCTCCTAGCATTCTGAGCAAAAGCTTGAACTCAGGGCCTGATTCTCAATGATCCACCTTCACCGTGATTTCCTGGAACGTAGCAGGCCTGAGGCAAATGCTAACTCAAGATGAGGTGCTAAAATTCACAAAGGATGCTGACCTCTTCTGCTTGTAGGAAACATGAGCGCTGTCACCAGTTCCAATTGCAGTCTTTTATGGTCTACACAAACTGCCTTCTTAAACAAATTATGATGGACGTCCATCAGGTGGCCTAGCAATAGACACAGCCTCAACTGCTAACCTTGGCACCGCTATAGTTGACACAGATTATCAATCATTTCTGGTAGCCATAATCATAGGGTGTAAACTCAACAAGAGGACCAACCTAATTCTGTTAACCCCTTAGGTGCTGGTGCCCCCCCCCCCCCGCTGAGCCCTTTTTGGGCTATTTGGGGTAGTTTGCTCTTAGGCCATCATAACTTTTTGGCCACATAAGCTACCCACGCCAAATTTGTGTCCTTTTTTCCAACATCCTAGGGATTCTAAAGGTACCCAGAGTTTGTGGGTTCCCCTGGAGAAGACCAAGGAATTAGCCAAAATACAGCTAACATTCAGTTTTTGTCTGAAAAATGGCAAAAAGGGCTTCAGAAGAAAGCATGTGTTTTTTCCCCTGAAAATGACATCAACAAAGGGTTTACGGTGCTAAAATCAGCATCTTCTCAACTTTCAGGAACAGGCAGACTTGAATCAGAAAACCACATTTTTCAACACAATTTTGCCATTTTACTAGGACATCCCCCATTTTTACTATTTTTTGTGCTTTCAGCCTCCTTCCAGTTAGTTACAGAAATGGGTGTGAAACCAATGCTGGATCCCGGACAGCCAAATATTTCTGAAAAGTAGACACAATTCTAAATTCAGCAAGTGGCCATTTGTGTAGATCCCTCAAGGTTTTCCTACTGAAAGTAACAGCTGAAATAAAAATATATTGAAATTGAGGTGAAAAAAAGACCCATTTCTGTCCACATTTTCTTCTATAACATTTTCCGGCTATGGCAGATTTTTGAAAGCAATATACCATTATGTCTGCTGGACTATTCTGGTTGCGGGGGTATATAGGGCTTGTAGGTTCATCAAGAACCATAGGTACCCAGAGACAATAAATGAGCTGCACCCTGCAATAGTTTTTCATTGTATACCGGGTATACAGCACTTCATTTGGTGAAATATAAAGACTGAAAAATAGGTAGCAAGGAAACCTTTGTCTTTCCAAAATGGGCACAATATAAGGTGTTGAGAAGCAGTGGTTATTTGCACATCTCTGAATTCTGGGGTCCCCATACTAGCATGTGAATTACAGGGCATTTCTCAAATAGACTTCTTTTTTATACACTTTCTTACATTTGGAAGGAAAAAATGTAGAGAAAGACAAAGAGCAATAACACTTGTTCTTCTATTCTGTGTTCCCCCAAGTCTTCCGATAAAAACTGTACCTCACTTGTGTGGGTAGGCCTAGTGCCTGTGACAGGAAACGTAACGTGTTTTTTTGGAAGTCCCTAGCTGTTGATTTTGGCCTCCAGCTCAGGCGGCACCTCGGGAAACCTAGGAAACCTATAAATTTTGTTAAACTAGACACCTAGGGGAATTCAGAATGGGGTGACTTGTGGGACTCTCACCAGGTTCTGTAACCCAGAATCCTATGCAACACTTTTCCCTCACATTTCGGTGATGGAAAGGTCTGGAATCTCAGAGGAGCCACACATCTTTTTCCACCCAGCATTCCCCCAAGTCTCCCGATAAAAAATGGCACCTCACTTGTGTGGTTAGGCCTAGTGCCTGTGTCAGGAATGGATTTCCCCACAGTCAATGTTAATCCTTACATGAGGGCAACTGTTGACCCTGGGGTAGTCCATTCCTGTTGCAGGCATTAGGTACAGGCACTCAATTGGGGTAGCGTTTTATCAGGACAGGTGGGGAAACACTGGGTGGTAGGAATTTTGTGGATCCCAGCATATTCCTGAAGTCTGTGTGACAGAAATGAAAGAAAGAGTTTTTATTCAACATTTCACCTTTGCAGGGTATTCTGGGTAAGAAAACTTTGGGGAATCCACATAAGCCATACCTCTGTTGACTCCCGTGGGTGTCTAGTTTCCAGAAATGTCTGGGTGTGGTATATTTCCCTATATGGCCTCCGATCCCAGGATGAAAAATGCAGGTGCCTGCCTTACAAAACCATATTGTTTTGTGATAGATAATTTTGATGTCTCCACAATACGATTTGGGGGGTGGAATTTGGGGCTGAATTAAATTGGGCAGCTCCCAAGAGAGCACTCTCTCTGTGCTTGCCGCCGCATGCACCTGCTCTCTGGGTTGGGCTATCCAGCTATTGTCCCGCTGCACAGACTGTGCTTGCAAAGGGACAGCAGGACTGTCATCATCGCCTCCCTCAGAATCACCGGAAGAGGAGTTGTCGGGTGGGACTCTTACGACTGAAAAATTATTCCCAGAGTCTACGCCATTGTCCTATCCCTCAGATGCTGCCTCAGCATCTGCTGTCTCAGTCTCTGATCCTATGTCAGAGCTGTCCTTTATAACCCGAGTTAGGGCTTGAGCAGCAGTCATCCAATGAGACGCCATCTCTGCTACTTGCTAAACTGTTGCTCTAAAACACTAGCCTATGTAGACAGTCACAAAATTGATGGGGTGTGTGTGTGTGATGTGTACAACAGTAAAGGTCACCTTACCTTTGCTTCGTCCCTCAATCAGCACGTTCTCTCAAGACACTAAAAAAAAAACCACTATTACTTCACCTTGTCACATACCAATCGTCACAGTCTTTAGCGCCTCTGGCGCCCAGTCGAACAATCATTATTGGTGCTCCCACTCTCATGACGTCCTCCTCGGATTCCATCACTACCCCTCAGCAAAAGTGCCCTTTATCTCTCCATAGCCCCCCTCGCATATACATTTCATTTGTGTTATAGCGCAGGTAATGGCTGGCTTTGCTAATCCACTCAGCTATTCACATAAAATACAGTTTTGATCTTTGCAGTAGGCATATAAACCTTCTGCACTACTTTGTGGCATTAAAACTGCCACTAGACAAAAGTCAGCTCCTTGTCTAGCAGAAACATAATCACAAGAGTTACTTGACTTCTTTATTGCTGCATAAAAGCTACAATTGAAACACGTCAGTTGAAGTATGTGCATTGCTGCTTTGAAGACGCACGCTGCAAGAGAACTGGTATCAAATATATATTTATGTATATATATATATATATATATATATATGCGTGTGTGTGTGTAAAGAGATCACTTTTATATGTGGATGTGGTTTCCCTGGGGAACGATCGCAGCCCCCAGGGAAACCACACACACGTATTGACAAAAGTGATCTCCAGATCTATCTATCTATCTATCTATCTATCTATCTATCTATCTATCTATCTATCTATCTATCTATCTATCTATCTATCTATCTATCTATCTATCTATATATATATATATATACATATATATATATATAGAGAGAGAGAGATAGATAGATATAGATATACATATCTATATATATAGATATATATCTATATATAGATATATATAGAGATTTATATATATTTTTTAATAGACGTATGGTTTCCCTGGGGAGGGCATAGTGCCCCCCAGGGAAACCATATAGCAATCAAACAAATTGCCCCCAAAAGGGGTCAGCCCTGGTCATGGGCGACCCCCTGTCAATTTGATTTTTTTAAAACGATTTTTCATATCCCCCTCAGGGGTAAATTCATCTTTTTTTTTAAAACATATGTCCCCAGGGAGGGGGAGGGCCTGTTTTCCGAGGAGGCTGACACTCCCCCCCCAAGTGAAATCCCATCTAGTTGGGTTTCCTGGCCCTGGATCACAGCACGGCTGCCATCCAGAGCCAGGAAAGTGTTTCAGGAAGGCTTTGTTTGAAAGGGGAGAATCTCACCCTTCAAACGAGGCCTTACCGAACGGTGGGGAGGCCTGTTCGGGCCTGTTTTCCCCACCGGAGTAAGAACCTGCTGCTTCCTGCTCTGGTGGGGAAAACAAGCGCTGACGTCACAAAGGGACGTGTGGGGGGCAGGGGAGCCATGGAAGCTCTTCCGTGTATCCTGGGGTGGGGTTTAAATTAAAAAAAAATCATCCAGTGTGACAAACCAGAGGATTTTTCAAACACCTCCCTCGTGTCGGCCACTGGTCTTGACCCGCACCAGGGAGGGTATGTGAGCGTTGGCCAGTGGCTGACGACCGCACTTATGAGGTTAATCAATGTGTATTTAAACACCCACAGAAGTAGCAGACATGTCATGATTTCATCCCTCCGTTCGCCGCTCACCGACCCAGTGTGCAGATTTCCCATCTATGAGATCATAATAACAGGTGACTTTGACATACATAATTTTGACAGCACAGTAGAATTGTACCAGGATTATAACCCCTCCTCAATGGGGGACATATTAGCTTGATTAAAAATCCACAAACTTACCTCCTTGTATTACCAGTACAATCAAACCAGCAATAAAATTATCAATACACCTATACATTCATTTAGAGGCATTACTGCACCAGATTGTGGGCCTGATTCTAACTTTGGAGGACGGTGTTAAACCGTCCCAAAAGTGGCGGATATACCACCTACCGTATTACGAGTTCCATAGGATATAATGGACTCGTAATACGGTAGGTGGTATATCCGCCACTTTTGGGACGGTTTAACACCGTCCTCCAAAGTTAGAATCAGGCCCTGTGTCTTCGTAAATGTGCTGTTACTGGCTCAATGCAAATCCTATATTGTAATGGAATGCACAGAAAGTGACCACAATTAAGATTGATCTGGAGATCCCTACAAGCACCCTCTTATTTACATATTAGGCTGGTACACAAAATGGAGAAAACCACAGTGGTGTGGCAAATAAAGTGGGTAAAAGCAAAGTTGGACCTATTCTACTTCTGGAAGAAGCAAATAGCAAAATTGTTGGTCAACTCTGGGAACCTGCAACGTGACTGGGATCTAATCACTGATCTGGTATTTTGTATACTGGAGGGCCAAACAAACTATTGCCCATCAAGCACTAACAAATTCAGATTGAAGAACGTACCATGGTATACTACTGAATACAGATTAAGCAAATCTGCCCTTGATGCTGCCGCCATAAGACACAGTAAGGATATAACTAGTCAGAGTGCACTACCGTAGTTGAGCAATAAAAGGAAAGTCCATCACACCCTGCTGTGGAAGTCAAAGGCAAAATATGTGGAAATGTAATGGGTACATTTATTTTCTCTTTTGTCTTGCAATAATCAAGAAAAGTCCTGGCTGCACATTAACACATTATATAATACATCTACTGTCAGAGGGAATGCCTTCTCAACAATGAATTGAGTGGAATATGTACAGAAGCTATATGAATTTCTTGATTCTAAAGAAACTCTGGAAGAGAAGAGGAAGTCCAGAGTCGAAAAGGTACCTTGTTCCATGTCTTCGCTGCTAGGTAGGAGAAAGAGTGACCTCTACATCTGCTATGTTGGATATGGAGGAGTGAAGGTTGGAGAAAGGGAAGCAGAGCAGAGGTGTCTGGTGGGATGATGTACATTTGGTGTGGTACAAGTAGGCAGGCCTGCAGTTGTGAAGGGCCTTCTATGCGTGGGTCAGGAGCTTGAACAGGCATCCTTTCTGAACAGGGAGACAGTGGAGTTCCCTGACTTAGGGGGTGATGTGGGTTCATCTATGGAGATCCCCCAAGAGGACAAACCCTGAATTGAAAAAAACTCTGATAGTGATTGGAGACTTCCAGGAGGCGGATGAGAACTGGTACTGAAGGTTGAAGACTACGACTGCAGCAAGGCACAGAAGGTGCAGATAAGGAAAGTGGAAATGCCAAGAAATAGGGGAATAGAAAGGTTCAGTAAGGAAAGCATCAGGAGCAAGGATCACCAGCAGGAGCGAGGAAACAACAGCAGGATTGAGGACACACCAGCAGGAGCGAGGACACACCAGCAGGAGAGAAGAGTGTTGCAACACAAAGAGAAAGACGATTCTTCTCCTTGTATATCCAAAAACAGTAAGTGACATTGAGGAAAAAGTGAGGCTGCCATGATGGACTGGGAAATGCTGGAAGGAATACATGAAAGAGACTCCATAATGGATTGCATAAGTAAAAGCCCTTGCCCAAGAATTCTGGGAACAAGAAGCTGCAGAGAGGAAGAATAAGGCCCACAACCAGAGGAATACCTGAAGCCCACTCGACAAGTGAGGTGAGGAATGGGGTAGTGTTGCAACCCATTGAGTGGCATTTAACATATGATCTTTGTTTCAGTTTTGGGAAGGAAACACCTCTTCTCTTACAGCATGCTTGAATTAAGATTAAGCCTTAATTTCTTCCCAGAAGTCTATATATTTTCTAAATGTGTAGTGGCAGGTACAACACTAAGAGTGATCTATGTGACTGCTCTAAGATTAATAAGGCCCTGGAGGAATGCTCACTATGGAGAGTGGTGAAACTGGTGGTGAGGATCACAGATGCTTGCAACATCTATGTCCTAGACGTTATACGCAACTCAGTTTCCTTTCAGCCATCATCGAGCATGCCTCCTGGGTGAGTTTATCACTAGTGCCAACAACTTCAGTGAGAACGTTAGAGATGATGACAATGTAGTTAGTGGATTCTTCCTTTCCCTTTCTTGACTGCCTTTGAGGCTTTCCCTTTCAACCTCCGTCTATTCAGCATTGAGAAACACAGGACTTAATATGCTCCTCTGAAACCTAATGCCTGCCTTTCACTAGATTTTGTTAAATAATGAATCAAGCCATTGATTTGGCTCAGAATCAGATCTGACCTCATTGGAATACAATGGAAATGATACCTGTTAGACCTGGCAGCCTTTGGTGTGGTCTTCCCCCAACCTTTTTGCCTCAGCTCCTCCTGTTTGCTGAAATTCATTTTTGCTGTCATTAGGACTGTGTGCCCTTTACCACTGCTAATCACTGCTATAGTGCCTGTGCTCACTCCTTTGAAAATGCTAAAATTGACCTACACCCAATTGACACAGTTATTAACTTATCAGTCCCTAGTAAAGTGGTACAACATGTACCCAGGGCCTATACATTAAATGCTACTAGTGAGTATGCAGCACATATTGTGCCATCAGCTTAAGTGGCCATTAACAGGTGTCTCAGGCCTGCCATTGCAGCCTTTGTGAAGTTTTAAACTGCTAATTCAACCTGACAAAATAACTTTTTGCCAGGCTGTAGGAAGTTGGCTCTGTATGTGCTATTTCAAAGTAAGGAATAGCATGCACAGAGTCCAAGGGTTCCCCTTAGAGGTAAAATAGTGGTAAAAAGAGATAATACTAATGCTCTATTTTGTGGTAGTGTGGTCGAGCAGTAGGCTTATCCAAGGAGTAGTGTTAAGCATTTGTTGTACATACACAAGACAATAAATGAGGTACACACACTCAGAGACAAATCCAGCCAATAGGTTTTTATATAGAAAAATATCTTTTCTTAGTTTATTTTAAGAACCACAGGTTCAAATTCTACATGTAATATCTCATTCGAAAGGTATTGCAGGTAAGTACTTTAGGAACTTCAAATCATCAAAATTGCATGTATACTTTTCAAGTTATTGACAAATAGCTGTTTTAAAAGTGGACACAGTGCAATTTCCACAGTTCCTGGGGGAGGTAAGTATTTGTTAGGTTAACCAGGTAAGTAAGACACTTACAGGGCTTAGTTCTTGGTCCAAGGTAGCCCACCGTTGGGGGTTCAGAGCAACCCCAAAGTCACCACACCAGCAGCTCAGGGCCGGTCAGGTGCAGAGTTCCAAGTGGTGCCCAAAACACATAGGCTAGAATGGAGAGAAGGGGGTGCCCCGGTTCCGGTCTGCTTGCAGGTAAGTACCCGCGTCTTCGGAGGGCAGACCAGGGGGGTTTTGTAGGGCACCGGGGGGGACACACGTCCACACAGAAATTTCACCCTCAGCAGCGCGGGGGCGGCCGGGTGCAGTGTAGAAGCAAGCGTCGGGTTTTCAATGTTAGTCTATGAGAGACCTCGGGATCTCTTCAGCGCTGCAGGCAGGCAAGGGGGGGATTCCTCGGGGAAACCTCCACTTGGGTAAGGGAGAGGGACTCCTGGGGGTCACTTCTCCGGTGAAAGTCCGGTCCTTCGGGTCCTGGGGGCTGCGGATGCAGGGTCTCTCCCAGGCGTCGGGACTTTAGGTTCAAGGAGTCGCGGTCAGGGGAAGCCTCGGGATTCCCTCTGCAGGCGGCGCTGTGGGGGCTCAGGGGGGACAGGTTTTGGTACTCACAGTATCAGAGTAGTCCTGGGGTCCCTCCTGAGGTGTTGGATCGCCACCAGCCGAGTCGGGGTCGCCGGGTGCAGTGTTGCAAGTCTCACGCTTCTTGCGGGGAGCTTGCAGGGTTCTTTAAAGCTGCTGGAAACAAAGTTGCAGCTTTTCTTGGAGCAGGTCCGCTGTCCTCGGGAGTTTCTTGTCTTTTCGAAGCAGGGGCAGTCCTCAGAGGATGTCGAGGTCGCTGGTCCCTTTGGAAGGCGTCGCTGGAGCAGGATCTTTGGAAGGCAGGAGACAGGCCGGTGAGTTTCTGGAGCCAAGGCAGTTGTCGTCTTCTGGTCTTCCGCTGCAGGGGTTTTCAGCTGGGCAGTCCTTCTTCTTGTAGTTGCAGGAATCTCACTTTCTAGGGTTCAGGGTAGCCCTTAAATACTAAATTTAAGGGCGTGTTTAGGTCTGGGGGGTTAGTAGCCAATGGCTACTAGCCCTGAGGGTGGGTACACCCTCTTTGTGCCCCCTCCCAAGGGGAGGGGGTCACAATCCTAACCCTATTGGGGGAATCCTCCATCTGCAAGATGGAGGATTTCTAAAAGTTAGAGTCACTTCAGCTCAGGACACCTTAGGGGCTGTCCTGACTGGCCAGTGACTCCTCCTTGTTGCTTTCTTTGTTCCCTCCAGCCTTGCCGCCAAAAGTGGGGGCCGTGGCCGGAGGGGGCGGGCAACTCCACTAAGCTGGAGTGCCCTGCTGGGCTGTGACAAAGGGGTGAGCCTTTGAGGCTCACCGCCAGGTGTCACAGCTCCTGCCTGGGGGAGGTGTTAGCATCTCCACCCAGTGCAGGCTTTGTTACTGGCCTCAGAGTGACAAAGGCACTCTCCCCATGGGGCCAGCAACATGTCTCTAGTGTGGCAGGCTGCTGGAACCAGTCAGCCTACACAGATAGTTGGTTAAGTTTCAGGGGGCACCTCTAAGGTGCCCTCTGTGGTGTATTTTACAATAAAATGTACACTGGCATCAGTGTGCATTTATTGTGCTGAGAAGTTTGATACCAAACTTCCCAGTTTTCAGTGTAGCCATTATGGTGCTGTGGAGTTCGTGTAAAACAGACTCCCAGACCATATACTCTTATGGCTACCCTGCACTTACAATGTCTAAGGTTTTGTTTAGACACTGTAGGGGCACAGTGCTCATGCACTGGTACCCTCACCTATGGTATAGTGCACCCTGCCTTAGGGCTGTAAGGCCTGCTAGAGGGGTGTCTTACCTATACTGCATAGGCAGTGAGAGGCTGGCATGGCACCCTGAGGGGAGTGCCATGTCGACTTACTCATTTTGTTCTCACTAGCACACACAGGCTTGTAAGCAGTGTGTCTGTGCTGAGTGAGGGGTCTCTAGGGTGGCATAAGACATGCTGCCGCCCTTAGAGACCTTTCTTGGCATCAGGGCCCTTGGTACTAGAAGTACCAGTTACAAGGGACTTATCTGAATGCCAGGGTGTGCCAATTGTGGATACAATGGTACATTTTAGGTGAAGGAACACTGGTGCTGGGGCCTGGTTAGCAGGGTCCCAGCACACTTCTCAGTCAAGTCAGCATCAGTATCAGGCAAAAAGTGGGGGGTAACTGCAACAGGGAGCCATTTCTTTACACAAGCCCCCCCCAGCCCACAGGCCAGGAGACTCAGCCCAAGCTGGGAGAGTCTTCCTAGTCTGTCAGGCGAGGAAGAGTAGGAGAAATAGGCTGGTTAGTTGCAGGGCCTACTCTGCCTTACATCCTTCTGTTCAGGTCATTCCCTTTGGGGAACTGACCCACTTCCACAGTGATAGGACCTAGTCTGAATTGCCTCTTGTCTGCCTCTTCAATGTCTCCACCCATTCTTTTTATTTTGGGTTTAGAGGTATCCACCTCTGCTAATCTTATCTTAGCCAGGGTCATCCCTAGCTTACCCAAAGAGGTTACCCAGAGCTGGAGTAACCCCACCATGACCAACAGGGTCAGGGGGCCTAACTTGCTATTTGGCATGGGGTCTGACCACCATGCCAAGGATAGTGCAGCCATAAAGGCTAACACCCAGCAGAGGCCACTGACAGCTGTCAGTGCCCAGAACCACACCTTTAGCTCTTCACCTAAAAGGGAAGGGGCTAAGTTACAGGCCTCTTTGGGTTCAGGTTGCCTGTCTGCTGTATTAGAGTGGGGGGTTACCACATCTTGTAGTAAACACCCTTCTTCCACTCTTTCTTCTGTTAGCTGAGGAGCCACCCACTCAGGTTTAACAGTTGCCTGACTAGCCAGGACTTCTTGTGGGTCAGGTTGGACTTTATCAGGGCCATTTTTGGAGTTCTCCCCTACTGGAGCAGAATCTCCTTGGCTTGCTGTAACCTTGGCTAAAGGTTGTCCACCCTTCCTACTCTGTTTTCTTTTCTTCTTCTTCTGGGGCCTGCTTGCATTTACTGCAGAGGCAGGACTTCCAGAATCCTTGGGAGAGGACTGGCACTGGACCAGTTCCTCTCTTGGGCTCTGACTAACCTCTGGGTAGTCATTTCCAAGGAGACAATCAAGGGGGAGGTCTGTACTGACTACTACCCTTCTCCAGCTAAGAGTGCCACCCACTTCTATGGGTACTAAAGCCACAGGCCTCTTAGTGACCCTGTCTAGGCTAACTCTTACCCTGGCAGTCTCACCTGGGATGTACTGGTTTGAGAGCACCAGCCTGTCATGCACAATAGTGTGACTGGCACAAGTGTCTCTCAGGGCAGTGGTTGGGATTCCATTCACCAGTAGGTGGTGGAAGTGTCTACTTCCCTCTGGAATCTCCAACTCACCTGTTGGGCCCTGTTTCCAGTTGAAGGCTATGAAGACCTCCTCATCTGAGGAGTCATCTCCCATGGCTACACTGGTTACCCCTGGAATTTTGTTCTGGGGTTTGTTTTTGGGACAAGAAGTGTCCTTGGTGTGGTGCCCAGACTGTTTACAGTTGTGGCACCATGCCTTAGTGGCATCCCAGTTCTTACCCTGGTACCCACCTTTGTTTTGGGTTGTGTCTTGGGGCCCACCCACCTGTTCTGGTTTTTGGGGGCCTACAGAGGACTCTTTTTCTTTGTTTCTAGTGTCACCCACTTTCTCCTGGGGAGTTTTTGTAACCCCTTTCTTTTGGTCACCCCCAGTGGAAGTTTTGGTTACCCTAGTCTTGACCCAGTGGTCTGCCTTCTTTCCCAATTCTTGGGGAGAAATTGGACCTAGGTCTACCAGATACTGATGCAACTTTTCATTGAAGCAGTTACTTAAAATGTGTTCTTTCATAAACAAATTATAAAGCCCAACATAGTCACACACTTCATTTCCAGTTAACCAACCATCTAGTGTTTTTACTGAGTAGTCTACAAAATCAACCCAGGTCTGGCTCGAGGATTTTTGAGCCCCCCTGAATCTAATTCTATACTCCTCAGTGGAGAATCCAAAGCCCTCAATCAGGGTACCCTTCATGAGGTCATAAGATTCTGCATCTTTTCCAGAGAGTGTGAGGAGTCTATCCCTACACTTTCCAGTGAACATTTCCCAAAGGAGAGCACCCCAGTGAGATCTGTTCACTTTTCTGGTTACACAAGCCCTCTCAAAAGCTGTGAACCATTTGGTGATGTCATCACCATCTTCATATTTTGTTACAATCCCTTTGGGGATTTTTAGGATATCAGGAGAATCTCTGACCCTATTTAAGTTGCTGCCACCATCGATGGGACCTAGGCCCATCTCTTTTCTTTCCCTTTCTATGGCTAGGAGCTGCTTTTCCAAAGCCAATCTTTTGACCATCCTGGCTAACAGGGGGTCATCTTCACTGGAGTTATCCTCAGTGATTTCAGAGGTGTTGGTCTCTCCTGTGAGGGAACCAGCATCTCTGACTATTATTTTTGGAGTCAGGGTTTGAGGGACCCTGTTCTCCCTAGATAGGACTGGTAGGGGGGAATTTTCCTCCAAGTCACTATCCTCTTCCTCTGAGTTGCCACCCTCAGAGGGGTTGGCCTTTTCAAACTCTGCCAAAAGCTCCTGGAGCTGTATTTTGGTAGGTTTGGGGCCCATTGTTATTTTCTTTATTTTACAGAGTGACCTTAGCTCCCTCATTTTAAGATGGAGGTAAGGTGTGGTGTCGAGTTCCACCACAGTCACATCTGTGCTAGACATTTTGCTTCTAAAAGTTGGAATACTTTTTAAGAATCTACAACTGGTTCTAGAATCTAATTCAAACTTTTAAAAACTTTTAAACTCTAAAAGAAATGCTAAACAGGATCTAACACAAGGCCCTAGCAGGTCTTTTAAGAATTTAGAAAACTTTTCAAATTGCAAAAATCAATTTCTAATGACAATTTTGGAATTTGTTGTGTGATCAGGTATTGGCTGAGTAGTCCAGCAAATGCAAAGTCTTGTACCCCACCGCTGATCCACCAATGTAGGAAGTTGGCTCTGTATGTGCTATTTCAAAGTAAGGAATAGCATGCACAGAGTCCAAGGGTTCCCCTTAGAGGTAAAATAGTGGTAAAAAGAGATAATACTAATGCTCTATTTTGTGGTAGTGTGGTCGAGCAGTAGGCTTATCCAAGGAGTAGTGTTAAGCATTTGTTGTACATACACAAGACAATAAATGAGGTACACACACTCAGAGACAAATCCAGCCAATAGGTTTTTATATAGAAAAATATCTTTTCTTAGTTTATTTTAAGAACCACAGGTTCAAATTCTACATGTAATATCTCATTCGAAAGGTATTGCAGGTAAGTACTTTAGGAACTTCAAATCATCAAAATTGCATGTATACTTTTCAAGTTATTGACAAATAGCTGTTTTAAAAGTGGACACAGTGCAATTTCCACAGTTCCTGGGGGAGGTAAGTATTTGTTAGGTTAACCAGGTAAGTAAGACACTTACAGGGCTTAGTTCTTGGTCCAAGGTAGCCCACCGTTGGGGGTTCAGAGCAACCCCAAAGTCACCACACCAGCAGCTCAGGGCCGGTCAGGTGCAGAGTTCCAAGTGGTGCCCAAAACACATAGGCTAGAATGGAGAGAAGGGGGTGCCCCGGTTCCGGTCTGCTTGCAGGTAAGTACCCGCGTCTTCGGAGGGCAGACCAGGGGGGTTTTGTAGGGCACCGGGGGGGGGACACGTCCACACAGAAATTTCACCCTCAGCAGCGCGGGGGCGGCCGGGTGCAGTGTAGAAGCAAGCGTCGGGTTTTCAATGTTAGTCTATGAGAGACCTCGGGATCTCTTCAGCGCTGCAGGCAGGCAAGGGGGGGATTCCTCGGGGAAACCTCCACTTGGGTAAGGGAGAGGGACTCCTGGGGGTCACTTCTCCGGTGAAAGTCCGGTCCTTCGGGTCCTGGGGGCTGCGGATGCAGGGTCTCTCCCAGGCGTCGGGACTTTAGGTTCAAGGAGTCGCGGTCAGGGGAAGCCTCGGGATTCCCTCTGCAGGCGGCGCTGTGGGGGCTCAGGGGGGACAGGTTTTGGTACTCACAGTATCAGAGTAGTCCTGGGGTCCCTCCTGAGGTGTTGGATCGCCA
The DNA here is from genome assembly GCF_031143425.1 of Pleurodeles waltl. Lineage (NCBI taxonomy): Eukaryota > Metazoa > Chordata > Amphibia > Caudata > Salamandridae > Pleurodeles > Pleurodeles waltl. The sequence goes on along the minus strand of NC_090445.1, from coordinate 830,024,670 downwards.
CCAGCCGAGTCGGGGTCGCCGGGTGCAGTGTTGCAAGTCTCACGCTTCTTGCGGGGAGCTTGCAGGGTTCTTTAAAGCTGCTGGAAACAAAGTTGCAGCTTTTCTTGGAGCAGGTCCGCTGTCCTCGGGAGTTTCTTGTCTTTTCGAAGCAGGGGCAGTCCTCAGAGGATGTCGAGGTCGCTGGTCCCTTTGGAAGGCGTCGCTGGAGCAGGATCTTTGGAAGGCAGGAGACAGGCCGGTGAGTTTCTGGAGCCAAGGCAGTTGTCGTCTTCTGGTCTTCCGCTGCAGGGGTTTTCAGCTGGGCAGTCCTTCTTCTTGTAGTTGCAGGAATCTCACTTTCTAGGGTTCAGGGTAGCCCTTAAATACTAAATTTAAGGGCGTGTTTAGGTCTGGGGGGTTAGTAGCCAATGGCTACTAGCCCTGAGGGTGGGTACACCCTCTTTGTGCCCCCTCCCAAGGGGAGGGGGTCACAATCCTAACCCTATTGGGGGAATCCTCCATCTGCAAGATGGAGGATTTCTAAAAGTTAGAGTCACTTCAGCTCAGGACACCTTAGGGGCTGTCCTGACTGGCCAGTGACTCCTCCTTGTTGCTTTCTTTGTTCCCTCCAGCCTTGCCGCCAAAAGTGGGGGCCGTGGCCGGAGGGGGCGGGCAACTCCACTAAGCTGGAGTGCCCTGCTGGGCTGTGACAAAGGGGTGAGCCTTTGAGGCTCACCGCCAGGTGTCACAGCTCCTGCCTGGGGGAGGTGTTAGCATCTCCACCCAGTGCAGGCTTTGTTACTGGCCTCAGAGTGACAAAGGCACTCTCCCCATGGGGCCAGCAACATGTCTCTAGTGTGGCAGGCTGCTGGAACCAGTCAGCCTACACAGATAGTTGGTTAAGTTTCAGGGGGCACCTCTAAGGTGCCCTCTGTGGTGTATTTTACAATAAAATGTACACTGGCATCAGTGTGCATTTATTGTGCTGAGAAGTTTGATACCAAACTTCCCAGTTTTCAGTGTAGCCATTATGGTGCTGTGGAGTTCGTGTAAAACAGACTCCCAGACCATATACTCTTATGGCTACCCTGCACTTACAATGTCTAAGGTTTTGTTTAGACACTGTGGGGGCACAGTGCTCATGCACTGGTACCCTCACCTATGGTATAGTGCACCCTGCCTTAGGGCTGTAAGGCCTGCTAGAGGGGTGTCTTACCTATACTGCATAGGCAGTGAGAGGCTGGCATGGCACCCTGAGGGGAGTGCCATGTCGACTTACTCATTTTGTTCTCACTAGCACACACAGGCTTGTAAGCAGTGTGTCTGTGCTGAGTGAGGGGTCTCTAGGGTGGCATAAGACATGCTGCCGCCCTTAGAGACCTTTCTTGGCATCAGGGCCCTTGGTACTAGAAGTACCAGTTACAAGGGACTTATCTGAATGCCAGGGTGTGCCAATTGTGGATACAATGGTACATTTTAGGTGAAGGAACACTGGTGCTGGGGCCTGGTTAGCAGGGTCCCAGCACACTTCTCAGTCAAGTCAGCATCAGTATCAGGCAAAAAGTGGGGGGTAACTGCAACAGGGAGCCATTTCTTTACACAGGCCTAAACTCCCTTTCTAATACAAATAAGTCATCCCTACGATAGGCCCTAAACAGACCATGGTGCTGTGTTCAGTGTACTTAAAATGGTGGCCATGTACCTTTAAGTTTTATATTCCCTGGTATTGAAAAGCTCCCATATTCAGTTTCCACAACTAGGAAGCTTACCCCTCCCATAGGAATATTGAGGTACCATATTACATTTTATTACTGCTAACATTTGATTGGGGATAGGTAGAAATGCATAATTATACAAATACCACTTTTAGAAAGTCGGCATTTTTGCTTGTCCTAACCGTTGGGTGCCTGCAGCCTGTGGCCTGGGTCACATGACCTTGAATAGTTGGCAGTTTGCCCTTGTGTTTTCCTCCCAGACAGGGAGACAAAGGGGAACTAAGTGTTGGCAGGTTGGATCATTCTGCCAGTGCGGGAGGGACAGAGCTTTTACCTCCCCCACCTACATTCCAAAGGGGCTGTCTCGAACATACTCACAAAGAACTTTACACTAGTCGTTTGTCACCATAGACCTCATGGCACCTGAGCAGGGGAGGAAGGAAAATTTCAGAAGTGAGGCGAAGTCTTCAACGGCTGGTTCTAGCTATAAATATTAGAACCTCAGACTAACTCTTCAGTTCACTCCTGGACCAGCTGAGGACCCCCAGAAGGAATGCCTTGTTCCTCAGAGGACTATGCCACTGCTTGAGGCCTGCTTTATATTTCAGAGGACTACACTGCAGCTACCAGAGGACTGAACTGCTGTTTGAAGCCTGCCTTGTACCCTCAGAGGACTTCCCTACTGCTTGCTTGCCTTGCTGTTTGATCCCAAGGCCACAAGAATGGCTCCATGGGCTAGTTGGATGGCCTCCTGTTCTGAACTACACAAACACAACAAGCTCCAACAACCTTGAACCTGGCCCCTGAATGAAGTGAGTTCTGCCCTCCAATTGGTGCCCCACCATTCCTAGACCCTTGGAAGTGACTCTCAAATTGCCCAATCAGCCAAAAACTGAAACTTGGGACTTGTAAACATTTCCACCAAAAAGTGGGGTGCATCACAAGCCGGTCTGACTTCACGGTAGCTCCCGTTACAGTCCCCTCAGCAGCAGCAAATCCTGTTCATTAGCCCTTCCCCCTCGAAAGGGATATCCAGCATCATGACAAACTTACATGACAATTTTGGATATTCCATTGTAATTGTTTTGGAATTGTCTTTAGAAAACTGTGGACTCTTACCCCCATTAGGTGTGTCTGGCCACTGCAAAATGCCACAAGATGGTGCCAGATTGCAACACATTGCCTCAAAAATTGGTTTATTGCTAGGGAAGGAGTGCCAAAAGGAGATTTTGAATAGGATTCTGAAAATGTTTACATCACACCTGAAGGGAGTAGCTTCTGCCGTCATCATGATCTTTGTTGCTAGCAAACGTATGTTGAATATTCTCAACTAAGCTTGTTTGAGTACTTTGCCATGATTGGTTCTCTGTGTTTGTCTAGCTAAATTGTTTGGTTGCTTGATTAAACTTTTGTTTAGCCTCAATGGAGTTGCTTGGCTCCTCTGAAGGCTACCAAACAGTCTTTGCTACAGAAATCCCCTTGGCACCTACAGGCAGAGCAGACTTTCAAGATCAGTTGGTAGGTTGCATTGCTATGTCTGACAATAGTGAACAAGCATTGGCAAAGCCAATAGGTCTCCCTTGTGCGAGAGCTATCGGCTTTGCCAATTTCTTTAGCTATGTTGTACAGTAGTGTAGCTGCTGTTCAGCATGACTAAAAGTTAGTTGCATGGCACCAAGTTGAGTAGAGTACAATAGTGTAAAGGAGAATGGGGTAGAGGAGACTGGGGTACATTAGAGTGGCATAGAGTGGCGTGGCCTAGAGTGGAGTGGCAAAGATTAGAGTGGCGTAGAGTGCAGTGGCATAGAGTAGAGTGGAGTGGCTTAGAGTAGAGTGGCATAGAGTACAGTGCATTTATTGGAGTGGATTTCCATACAGTGGGGTAGAGTAGATTGGCACAGAGTGGTGCAGAGTGGAGTGGTGTTAAGTGGCATATAATAGAGAGGCATAAAGTAGAGTGACAGAGAGGGCATTGAGTGCTGTAGAGTGGCATAGAGTATAGTGCATGGAGTGGCGCAGAGAGCTGTAGAGTGAAGTGCAGTATCTTAGAGTAGAATGGCACACAGTGGGATGGGGTATAGTGGAGTAGTGTAGAGTAAATTGGCATAGAGTAGAGTGGTATATAGTGGCTGGTAGTGACAAGGAGTGGCACAGATTAGCACAGAGCAGAGTGGAGTGGCATACAGTAGAATGGCATATTATCACATGGAGTGGCATAGAGTGGAGTGGCGTAGAGTGGTGTAGAATAGAGTGGTGTTGAGATAGTGCAGTGGCTTGGAGTGGCATAGAAAAGCATGGAGCAGAGTGGAGGGGAGTAGAGTGACAGAGCATGATGCAGGGTGGTATAGCTTGATGTAGAGTGGCATAGAGTAGAGTTGCATAGAGTGGAGTGGCATAGAGTCGAATGCGTAGAGTGGCAAAGAGTAGAGTGAACTGGCATAGAGTAGAGTGGCATATAGTGGAGTGGCAAAGAGTGGATTAGCATCAATCAATCAATCAGGAGGTTCTTGTAGAGTGCAGATTTGTCACCCCATGGGATTCCAGGCACAGGTTGGATGCTGCAGTGTTGGTCCGTCTGGCGGAGGTGATGGTCGAAAAGCCAGGTCTTGAGCTGCTACTTGATGTCCTTCAGAAAGGGGGAGGTCCGGAGGGTGAGGTATTTGTTCCAGGATCTGGCGGTGAGATGGTAGAAGGAGCGTCCTCCGAGGCATCCAAGGCATTGGTAAGCATGTGTAAGGATCTTGAAGAGGCATCTTTGCTGTACGGGGAACCAGTGGAGGGCTCTGAGGTGGGGAGTGATGCTGTTTCTTCTGGGGAGGTCGAGAATGAGTCTGGCTGCGGAGTTTTGGATGACCTGGAGGTGTCCTAGGAGTTGTTTGGTGGAACCGACACAGAGAGCATTTCAGTAGTCTAGGGTGGCTGGTGATGAGGGCCTGGGGGACTTTTCCTGGCCAAGAGGGGTATCCAGCAGAAGATATCACGCAGCTTGCGGAGGGGGTTGAAGCAGGCAGAGGAGACTGCATTGATTCGTTTCTTCATCATGAGGCGGGTGATCCGGAGTGGATGGAGGTCAAGAGTTTGGTGTTTTCTTGAGTGTATGGCTGTTTCCATTCGGAGATCGGTGGTGTTGATTAGGGTGCAAGGGGGTTTGGGGATGGAGAGATGTGTCCCGAAGTTACAGTAGATGATGATTTTCTGGTGTAAGTAGTCGGAGAGCCTGTCACAGAGAGTTGGGAGAGGCGTTCGCTGTGGCGGTGGGCAGGAGAATTCTCTAACGATGTTCAAGAGTTCTCTGGTGTGGTTGTAGCTGGCTTTGATGCAGGATTTGAGTGCTTGTTTCTTTGTGTCCCTGAGACTGGAGTGGTACTTCTTGAGGGCGGATTTGAAGAGGTCGAGGTTGGCGGGGGTCTTGTTGGAGCACCATCGTCTCTCTAGACTTCTGCATTGCTAGATGGAATTAAGGGGTGAACCAGGCATATTTGCTTGGTGGGTCGGCAGCTTGAAGATCTGTTCAGAGGAGCTACTGTGTTTGCAGTGAGTCAGTTGAAGAGGTTTTTTAATTGGTCTTCAAGTGGTGTGGAGTGACATGGAGTGGTGTAGAGTGGAGTGGCGTGGATTCAAGTAGTGTAGAGTGGTGTGGTGGGGTGGAATGGTGTAGAGAGGCATGGAGTGAATAGAGTGAAGTGAGTAAAGTGCAGTGGTGTAAAGTGGTAAGAGTGGAGTAGCATAGAATGAAGTGGCACTGACTGGCATAGTGGTATTGTGTGAAGTGTAGTGCCATAAAGTGCAGTAAAGTGGCACTGTGTGGATTGGAGTAGAGTAGAGTTGCACAGAGTGGGGTGGAGTGCAGTGGCATAAAGTGGAGTGGTGTGGCGTAGAGTGGAGTGGAGTTGTGTAGAGTGGAAAACAGTGGGGTGGTGTAGAGTAGAGTGACATAGAGTGGAGGGGTGTAGGGTATAGTAGAGTGGAGTGGCATAGAGTAGAGTGGAGTGGAGAAGAGTGGAGTGGCATGGAGTGGAGAAGAGTGGAGTGGCAAAGTGTAGATTAATGCAGAGTAGAGTGGAGTGGCGTAGAGTAGAGTAGTACAGAGTGCTCAGAATGGCATGGTGTAGAGCAGCACGGCATAGAATGGAATGGTGTAGCGTGGCATGGAGTAGAGTGGCATAGAGTAGAGTGACATAGAGTGATGTAGAGTGGAGTGCCACTGAGTGGCATAGAATGGAGTGGTGTAGAGTGGTGTAACATATATTAGAGTGGCGATCAGTAGTACATCTCTGTGTATAAGTAACTTAAACAAGGAACCAAACTTAAAATTAATGCAAACGTATGAGACCATAAAAGAAATGAATTGCTGAAAGGCAACAAAATATGTGTATTGCAGAAGTCATCAATAAATTGTAAATGTGATGTTTTATTTTAGTTGCACAAGTAAATCAAAAAATGCAAGCGTAGATAAACAATGTCCCAAATGTATTTGAAAACAAAAGGATTGGAAAAAGCTACATGAAAAGTGGAAACAGGGGAAGTGTTCTGAAATGCGTACCTCAATCACAGCATGATCAGCGAACAGGCACTAATTAAATTGAATCAATCTGTGCTTGTTCCATGCTCCACAGAAACAAAAGGAAGTGATGCCAGCACCTACTGACCACTTAGGAGGCAGCAAAGAAGAGTGACAATAACGCCAACAAATGATAAGCAACTGGCAGGCTTCCAAGTCCTTTATAGTAAACAATACTGCTTGCAAGTGAGACAGCATGCACCGAAAAACGTCATTTTAAGCAGTTGTTATATTTTGAATGTAAGAGAGACATACTTAGGAAATAATCTATGACAACAATTGGTCTACACATGTGATTTTAAACCTCATAGCAGTAACACCAATAGAGTGCTTGTGTCCAGTACATTTATGCATTTATACCGAAAAACTGCTTTTACCAAGCATGTCTTTACCACATATATGCCTCTATCAGGCATATGCCTTTAGGGTGAAGGTAATTTTAGGGTTTAGGGGTAGGTATGGGTACAGGGTGTTAAGGATAATTGTAGGGTTTAGGGGTGGGTATAGGGTTGTAATGATCATTTTAGGTTTTAGCGCTGGGTAGGGATAAAGGGTAGTAGGGGTAATTTTAGGGTATTTGGTTGGGTAGAGGTATAGGTTGGTAAGGGTAATTTTAAGGTGTTGGGGAGGGAAGGGATATAAGATGGTAACGGCATTTTTGGAATTTAGGGGAGGGTAAGGGATAGGGTGATAAGAGTAATTTTAGGGTTTAGGCGTGGGTAAGGGTATAGAGTGATCAGAGTAATTTTAGGGTTTAGAGGTGTATAGGGTTATAGTGTAGTAAAAATAGTTTAATAAATTAAACAATGTCAAATTATATATATATGTGTGTGTGTGAGTATATATATATATATATATAAATATATATGTACGTACATATATAGGTTTTAATTACTTCATATATCATGTGTGGTGAAGGCATCTGCGTGGTAAAAGCATGCATGGTAAAGAATAGGTGCTAAAGGCATGAGAGGGAAAAGCATGGCTGCTAAAGTCATACATCCATTAATGCCGCTTTATTGGTAATGCATATTGGCTATTTATACAGTTACACACTGGTAAGAGCCTCTGTTTTGGACTGGGCGGGCCTGTCATTAGGAACAGCTCAAATAGCGTTGGAAGTTCTCTGGGAAGTGAGCTGCTTACAGAATCAGTGACACACATCTGGGAAGAAGCAAACCTCTGATTCACAGCTCAGCAGAGCTCCGGCAGGAGTGTGTCTCACTCAGACCTGGGACTTATTTTGGACTTTAGCATTGACAGGCATGTCTGGCATGGATGAGCCATCAATTCAGAGGAGATGTAAAAGAATGTTGTAATAAGTTGAGTTACTGGTTCAAAGGGTGAAACCCTACTCATGCTGCAACCACAATCATTGTCATGGTGAAATCACAAGCAAACCCCAAATTAACCCATGCTCAACCCTCTGGTAGATTGGCACAAATGCAGTCAGGCTTAACGCAGAGACAATGTGTAAAGGATTTATGTTGCACTTCAAACAGTCATAAAGTGAAACTCAACACAAGAAAAACCCACACCATTTTGGAAAAATAAAGTACAGTTTAATAATAATTGAAGACCAAACTGACAAATATCCAACCAGTAGAACTGGAGATATGCAAATTAAAAGATTTAAAATGGCACCAAAAAGCACAAAGAGCCAACTGTGGTTAACTGGTCATCCCAGGCTGGGACAAAGTCCCAAGTTCAGGCCAACTGCAAAGCTGTCCGGCCAGCTACAGGGACCCATTTAAGCCTTCTGAGCAAGGGTACCTTAACTCCTGGTTGTCGAGTCCCTCGTTGACAATATATTGTGCAGTGGCGGTTCCCACAAGCTGCAAGGGTGTGATGCGAGGTCCTGAATCATCATCAGGAATGCTGAGGAAGAGCAGCTTTCAATGCGAGGTCCTGTGTCAAAGATGTGTTCCTCACTGGCTGGTTTTGAAGAAGTTCCGAGGCTTGTCATGCGAAGTCCTGCATCATCGTCGAGGATGCTGTTGACAAGGGGTTTGCGATGGGAAGGTCTGTGTCGAGGATGCATGGCGCAGCAGAAGTTCCGAGGAGGCTTCGGGCAGTTATACAAATTCTTTGACTGGGAATGCTTCACGCAGTAGTCACTGATGTATTGTTTGGTGAGGCTTTGCACTGTGAAGGGGCTTTGATGTGGAGTTTGTGGGAGGCAATGCATAGCGATGTTTTGGATCTGATGGCACCACGGTTTGGCTGGCAGAGCACCTTAAGGCCTGCTTCCAAGGGACCAGGACTGGGGTGAAACCTTTGGGGAGGGCAGGACTCATAGCTTGCAGAGTCCTTGTGCTGGGTTCAAGATGGAGGAAGCCTGTTCTTTCCTTGAGGCTTCTGATCAGGCCAGCCAATTAGTCCTTGGAGTCACTGACAGACCTGGGCCCAAGAAGTGGGTCTAGTCTTTCTCACTCAGGCTGGAGGACAACAGGGCAATAGGGAAGCACAGAAGGGCAGCAGAGTGGCAGTCCGCCCTGCAGTAAAGCAGTACAGCAGCCTTCTTCTGAGTCTTCCATGGGTACAGATGTGTACTCCCTCTGCTTCTCCTAACCTTTCTGTGAAAAGATCTCTGCTAAGGTGGCGGTGATTTCCACCTGTATATACGAAGCTCCTAGAAGCATCTTTACATTTATAAATACTGTTGTAGGAGCCTCTGTCCCCTCTTTCCTTTTTTGATTGTGTGCATGACATGCATATCTACACTTATGTGTACATCTACACTTGGAAATGATGAAAAGCAAAAAAGTGTAGTCACACCTAGGCATAGTAGTAAATGAATGAATAAATATTAAAATATATTGACTTTTTTTAACAGGCCCCAGTATGTCTACATAACTCAAGAACCTGCTGGTTAACATAGGGTGCATGTCTTAGACGCTCCCTATGTCATGTAATCGTACCTCATGTTACGCCACACAGAAGTAACTGTGCTACACATGCTATCAACACGTTTTTGGAAAAGTTCAATACATTCGGGCAGGCCTGAGTAAGTGCACTCAGTAAAGCTCAGTCAGGATCCCTTCTATATATCGAAGGACCCAGTGCTCAAAAAGGCATCTAGTGAAAATGTTCAGCTCCGAGATGGTAACTTTTCACTCGAGTAAATGGGTGATTCCTGGTTAGTATTGAGGCTACAAACACCTACCCTGGAATTTTGCTGCTGACTGTGGCAATATTGTCGAGGTGGAGGTGTGGAAAAAATACATTTTTGTGTCACCTATTTGGACAATGTTTTTACATGTTGTAGTCACAGATCTTAAATCTCTATTATTTACTGTTCTTCACTCCTGTAATGTTTGCCTAGTAATAAGAGGATCTCGGCCGTGCAGCGACAGTCTGATAAGCTCGATGGTATCCCTAATTGTCTGATCAATCAATAAATGACCTTCTACCTGTTGTTTAAAGTAGCCTTTTATTGGCCAGCCAGGTTTTGCATGCACCATTTACTGTCAGCAGGCAATTGCTCTTTGTTGCAAAATGGAAATCGTGTCAATAGTTGCTGTGATGTTGATGGTCGAATCATTCTGCATGTCTTCTGCTGAGCGCATCTGCTGGAAATGCTTGTTTTAAGAATATGCCAATGAAACAGTCTCTTTGCCAATTAGTCTCAGTTTTACTCTATTTGGCACAATGGATCACTGCGCAAAGTGGCATATTCACATGGAACTGGCGCAGCACGGTGCTGTGCCAAAATTGGCAGCGCCGTGCTGCAACAGTTCTGAAACACAGAAATGCTCAGTTTTTACAAAAATACGGCACACCCCTGTGTTTCCCCTTACGCTGGTGTTAAATTTTGCTGCCAATGCCAATGCCAATGCAGGCATCCTTGCATAATGCAGCGGTGTCTGCGTTGAAGGGAATGATTGTTTAGGTGCAGGAACGTTGCCCTTCCTGTATATAAACAATCTACAAAGCGATTTGGCACTTCTACATGTGCTGCAGAATGCAGCATACATAGAAGTAGGAAATCTTAATTATTGAATGATTGTTTATATGCAGGAAAGCATACCTTCCTGCACATAAACATTCATTAATAGCCTTTTGCTCTTTCTATGTGTGCTGCAGAATGCAGAAATAAAATTATTTCTCCTCATTGCGCCATGCTAACGCCACCACTGGGGAGGCATTAGTTTTTGGCGCTGCCTCAGATTTACGATTACTTGTAAATCTGGGGTAGCATCAAAAGCAATGGGTGTTGCAGTGGAACGCCCACAGCAACACCGATCGCACGCCACTCTGACACAGAAAACTGTGTTGGAGGAGCCCATATTTACAAGGTGGCGTTAAGCCACAAAAAGTGGCTTAGTGCCGCCTTGTAAATATGCACTGTGCACAGCGCCTCCAGAGTGTTGCTAAAAGTGATGCTCAGGTGGCACAAGCGGCTTGTAAATATGCCCCGAAAGATTGCAGAGGTGCGCGAACAGTAGAAAACAGTGCACAGCCAGATTTATAAAGGATCTCCTGCCAATGTTATAGGAGGTTTTGACATCAAAGAAGGCTGTTGTGCATTACACTCAGCCTGGTGCTGTGATGCAAAGGGGAGCCAATGATGTCGAGAGTAGGATTTGTACTCGAGGTGCACGCTCCAGTGTCCGTCCTACGTGAAGCCAGTGGTTTGGGCCTCGCTTGTGTTTGGTTTCACATGATGTGATGTTTTGACCGAAAGCTGGACAGGCTGTTTTATTTGATCTGGCTTTGAGTAAAAACCTAGGAATTTTTACACTGTTGGCTTCCTGGTGTACCCCCTTTGCATACCTTACCGGGTGATCGGTACTACATTACTCAAAGCGACTTTCGGCAGTGTCCAATGGTCAACTCTGGGGGCTAAAACACTTTCTCACTGGAAAGTTGACACTGCTATGTGCGCTGCGTTGTACCACTTCGAATTGTGAAAGTGTCTGTGCAAACCCATAGCATCAGCGGGCCCAAATGTTTTAATGATAAGATTCTGCATTGTAATGTCCAGTACCAGGATTTGATATATCTAGTCTGCTGCATGTCTGCTGTAACCCGTAAACTGTCAGAGTCCAAGCACTGCTGGATTTGGTCAGGTGACCCACAGGCTGAAATCTGAAGTACAGAAGATGCTTTGGCTTGCAGAGTATGGGCCTCATTACGGCCCTGGCGGCCGGCGGTAACACCGCCAACAGGCTGGCGGTGTTCCGCCAGCTATTATGACCGTGGCGCAATAGCCATGGCCATACCGCAGGCCCCTCCAACATATCGCCAGGCTTCCGCCTGGCGGTCATAATCCCCAGGGCAGCGGTGCAAGCACTGCTGCCCTAGGGATTATGAGTCCCCAACCACCAACCTGTACACGGCGGTAAACACCGCCATGGAAAGGCTGGCGGTAAGGGGGACTCAGGGTGCCCCTGGGGGCCCCTGCACTGCTTATGCACTTGGCATGGGCAGTGCAGGGGCCCCAAGGCACAGCCCCATCGCGCATTTCACTGCCCAAATTTCGACAGTAGCACTCGCTGCACATCAACATTGCCGCCAGCTCTATTACGAGCCGGCTGCAATCTTGATGTGACTTTTCCGCTGCGCCAGCAGACGGAAACACTGTTACCGTTTGGTGGCCCAGCGGAAAAGTCATAATAGGGAGCCAGATATACTGGCAGCACTGGCGGTATACTGGCGCCCTCAGCTTCGGCGATCTTTGTGAAAGACCGCTGAAGTTGTAATGAGGGCCTATGTGTTTTTAACACATACATATCGTCATTAAGGTTGCATTTACTACACTGTAGATGTCAGCAGCCAGCAGGGATCTTCACAAAGGATAGTTGAACAGAGCACAGACCCCCATGATGTCCTCTGCAACAGATGGACTCTGGATGGCAGGTGCTTCCCTATCTTATGTAAGAGCCTTATGTGATAACGGGACTATTTCACTTAGCAATCAATTACGTTTATTGAACTCTTGGGGTAGGATTGCAAAACATTTTAACTGTCCTTGGAGATAAGTAAAGGCAGTGCTTGGTGCAAACGCCTTTTTACCACCGTCTTATGAATGCAGGTTTCTGGAGGTGGCAATGTGTCAGAAGAATTTTGAGCTTACTTGTTCTGTTGCATATTGTTGTGGTGGCGTGTTCTGTTTTTTTATGAGTTTGTGTGCTGCATTATTGTGATGTCATGTTGTTTTGTTCAGTAGTTGTTGTTACATATTTTTTTTGTGCTGTACTCTGTTATGTTTTAATTGTGTTATGTCGTATTGTGTATTCAAGTCAGGGTGTTATGTTCAGTTGTTTGTTTTGGGTATGTGTAGGAAGTTGGCTCTGTATGTGCTATTTCAAAGTAAGGAATAGCATGCACAGAGTCCAAGGGTTCCCCTTAGAGGTAAAATAGTGGTAAAAATAGATAATACTAATGCTCTATTTTGTGGTAGTGTGGTCGAGCAGTAGGCTTATCCAAGGAGTAGTGTTAAGCATTTGTTGTACATACACATAGACAATAAATGAGGTACACACACTCAGAGACAAATCCAGCCAATAGGTTTTTATATAGAAAAATATCCTTTCTTAGTTTATTTTAAGAACCACAGGTTCAAATTCTACATGTAATATCTCATTCGAAAGGTATTGCAGGTAAGTACTTTAGGAACTTCAAATCATCAAAATTGCATGTATACTTTTCAAGTTATTCACAAATAGCTGTTTTAAAAGTGGACACTTAGTGCAATTTTCACAGTTCCTAGGGGAGGTAAGTATTTGTTAGGTTAACCAGGTAAGTAAGACACTTACAGGGCTTAGTTCTTGGTCCAAGGTAGCCCACCGTTGGGGGTTCAGAGCAACCCCAAAGTCACCACACCAGCAGCTCAGGGCCGGTCAGGTGCAGAGTTCAAAGTGGTGCCCAAAACACATAGGCTAGAATGGATAGAAGGGGGTGCCCCGGTTCCGGTCTGCTTGCAGGTAAGTACCCGCGTCTTCGGAGGGCAGACCAGGGGGGTTTTGTAGGGCACCGGGGGGGACACAGGTCCACACAGAAATTTCACCCTCAGCGGCGCGGGGGCGGCCGGGTGCAGTGTAGAAACAAGCGTCGGGTTCGCAATGTTAGTCTATGAGAGATCTCGGGATCTCTTCAGCGCTGCAGGCGGGCAAGGGGGGGATTCCTCGGGGAAACCTCCACTTGGGCAAGGGAGAGGGACTCCTGGGGGTCACTTCTCCAGTGAAAGTCCGGTCCTTCAGGTCCTGGGGGCTGCGGGTGCAGGGTCTCTCCCAGGCGTCGGGACTTTAGGTTCAAAGAGTCGCGGTCAGGGGAAGCCTCGGGATTCCCTCTGCAGGCGGCGCTGTGGGGGCTCAGGGGGGACAGGTTTTGGTACTCACAGTATCAGAGTAGTCCTGGGGTCCCTCCTGAGGTGTCGGATCTCCACCAGCCGAGTCGGGGTCGCCGGGTGCAGTGTTGCAAGTCTCACGCTTCTTGCGGGGAGCTTTCAGGGTTCTTTAAAGCTGCTGGAAACAAAGTTGCGGCTTTTCTTGGAGCAGGTCCGCTGTCCTCGGGAGTTTCTTGTCTTTTCGAAGCAGGGGCAGTCCTCAGAGGATGTCGAGGTCGCTGGTCCCTTTGGAAGGCGTCGCTGGAGCAGGATCTTTGGAAGGCAGGAGGCAGGCCGGTGAGTTTCTGGAGCCAAGGCAGTTGTCGTCTTCTGGTCTTCCGCTGCAGGGGTTTTCAGCTAGGCAGTCCTTCTTCTTGTAGTTTGCAGGAATCTAATTTTCTAGGGTTCAGGGTAGCCCTTAAATACTAAATTTAAGGGCGTGTTTAGGTCTGGGGGGTTAGTAGCCAATGGCTACTAGCCCTGAGGGTGGGTACACCCTCTTTGTGCCTCCTCCCAAGGGGAGGGGGTCACAATCCTAACCCTATTGGGGGAATCCTCCATCTGCAAGATGGAGGATTTCTAAAAGTCAGAGTCACCTCAGCTCAGGACACCTTAGGGGCTGTCCTGACTGGCCAGTGACTCCTCCTTGTTGCTTTCTTTGTTCCCTCCAGCCTTGCCGCCAAAAGTGGGGGCCGTGGCCGGAGGGGGCGGGCAACTCCACTAAGCTGGAGTGCCCTGCTGGGCTGTGACAAAGGGGTGAGCCTTTGAGGCTCACCGCCAAGTGTCACAGCTCCTGCCTGGGGGAGGTGTTAGCATCTCCACCCAGTGCAGGCTTTGTTACTGGCCTCAGAGTGACAAAGGCACTCTCCCCATGGGGCCAGCAACATGTCTCTGGTGTGGCAGGCTGCTGGAACTAGTCAGCCTACACAGACAGTCGGTTAAGTTTCAGGGGGCACCTCTAAGGTGCCCTCTGTGGTGTATTTTACAATAAAATGTACACTGGCATCAGTGTGCATTTATTGTGCTGAGAAGTTTGATACCAAACTTCCCAGTTTTCAGTGTAGCCATTATGGTGCTGTGGAGTTCGTGTTTGACAGACTCCCAGACCATATACTCTTATGGCTACCCTGCACTTACAATGTCTAAGGTTTTGTTTAGACACTGTAGGGGTACCATGCTCATGCACTGGTACCCTCACCTATGGTATAGTGCACCCTGCCTTAGGGCTGTAAGGCCTGCTAGAGGGGTGTCTTACCTATACTGCATAGGCAGTGAGAGGCTGGCATGGCATCCTGAGGGGAGTGCCATGTCGACTTACTCGTTTTGTCCTCACTAGCACACACAAGCTGGTAAGCAGTGTGTCTGTGCTGAGTGAGAGGTCTCCAGGGTGGCATAAGACATGCTGCAGCCCTTAGAGACCTTCCTTGGCATCAGGGCCCTTGGTACTAGAAGTACCAGTTACAAGGGACTTATCTGGATGCCAGGGTCTGCCAATTGTGGATACAAAAGTACAGGTTAGGGAAAGAACACTGGTGCTGGGGCCTGGTTAGCAGGCCTCAGCACACTTTCAATTGTAAACATAGCATCAGCAAAGGCAAAAAGTCAGGGGGCAACCATGCCAAGGAGGCATTTCCTTACAGTATGTAACACATGCTGTTACATATTCAGTCCAAAGGAGCACGTGCCTTTAAGGTTCCTGGGGCAAGTAGCATTGTACCCCCGAGTAAGGTGCTAAAATAGCACTGTTTCGGGTCCTCATCTCTGCAAGACTCGAACAGGCCCAACACTGTGGCAAAAGCCGGGTCTTCAGATAGCACTGGCAGCTCTGACTTTGTGTGATACACCCCTCAGATTCTTGTGTCATAGCATGAGGCTCTAGTGTCACGAACTGCTCCATGTGTAAAGGGCACTGTGCTATTTATTCTTCTACTTTTGGTTGTATAATTCTAGTACAGTGGTGGCATCAAGGGAATATTGTTTAAAGAGGCCGCTTAACTGACTGCTATTTCTGAGCTATTTAGGGCATAGGTTATGTAAACGTTTAGCTCCTTCTGGTCAGCTTGGCTCAGCAGGGGGGGGGTGAGGGCAGGGGGTGCAGCATAGGAATCTCAGGAGTCCTGAGGTAAGTGGAGTGGACCTTCCACTCCTGCCTAACCAGGCACTATAGTTGTTGTGCCACCCACAGTGCAGTGCCTGATGTGTGGTCACATTTCACCACCCTAAACATGGGATCGCGCTTGCAGTTGTGTAGCTATTTTTCAATGGACCCTAGTGCCAGAAATATACTTGAGCCCTCTCAGTAGGATGACATTTCAGGCTGTCAGCTCTCCCTGACACTCCATAACCTCCTTCGACAGAGTCTGTATTTGCCATATTGAAACTCATTACCATTCTCATACACTTCCAATTGTAATTGCACTCTCTCCACTGTACTTCTGCATGTCAAAACCATATCTCTAAGAAGCATTAACAAAGGCAATATGTCTGACCCTTGTAAAGTGCAGGCACACAAAGACCCAAAATGCAGGGACCCCAAATTCACACTGCTACCCTTACATATGCACATCCCTCAGGAAACACTCACACAGGGGTATACCTCACTCTGCATTCACACAGGCACAGGATTCAAGCTGTAGACCACTTACACTGCACTCAAAAAACACAATGTTAATCCTGCATTCACACAGGCACACCCCTCAAAATGCACTCATTAAACATGGCGGCTATCCTGAACTCACACAAGTACACTGCTCACACGTAGTTACGCCACTCATTTGGAATGAGCAGAGTTTGGAAAGATAGTGGCATAGGAAGCACATGCTGAGTATATGGTGCATCAGACCAATAGTACAATTCAAAGCTGTTGAGGTAGTCTACCTTGAAGCCTTAATGTCCACTGAGGATATCAAATCTCCCATTAGCCACACTTGGACCAGAATTGCAGACTTTGTGAATCTAGTATTTGTAGATCTTTGGAGGGAATAGTCTTGGCATCAACAAATGTCCCACTTGCTTTTTAAAAAGCAAGGTGGTTGTTTTCTTTGTAGAACATGCATATGCTAAAATAAATAAATGAAAATACAAAATGTCAACTAAATGTAGAGGGCATGTGCTTCAATAACAAACTAAAAAGTAAAGTTTCAAACTGGTCTGTCATCTGGGAACAGTAATAAAATCAATGCAAAGTTTCCAGAATGCCATTTCAAGATAGTGGTAGGGTTTTGAAGCTTACTGTAGTGATGCCTGTTGCTCTGCATAAGGAAGTTGTGGCCCAGTAGCAATGTCAGAGCAGCTGCTGCCACTCTCATTACTCAATTAGAGCTAGTCTGAATGTATATGAGCTGTTGGGGATGAACTTAAAGGAAGTATCTGCAGAGGTTTGACTCCACTGGATTCAGAGTAAAACAGTGTAAGTAGGCAACATACTGTTAATCAGACTGACAGACATCCTACTAAAGACCAGCAGTTGTCTAATTGGCAGAGCCAAACATTGGCAACTAAGCCAATGGTTGAAGAGGCCTGATCCACTGCCCACTTGAATGTATGCTGTTCTGAAGATCTGAACTAATTTGCGAATGACACTCTGTCTGATTGATGAATAACTGAAGTGGGCTTACCCAAAGCCCATTTTCCCTAAGCAATATTATTTATTATTTGTGAGAAAATGTGAGCTGGTGAGACTGCTAACTCAGTCCTTTGGTCAGACCAAAAACACACAGAAACAGAGCACAGGGAGCAGAAGTTCGGGTGGTCATTTACTTAAATGCATAAGACATACAACACTGGCTAAGAGCTTTACAGTTTTCCCTGAGAGACAGTTAACAAGTGTGGATCTGCAGGACCAGTGAAAGCTTCCTCCAAAGACATGGAACCAATGTGGCACCGTGCAGAACTATTTAACACATTCCTTAGATACAATGAACATGCAGGATTTCCGATCTGGTAGAAGTGTAAGGAATAGCACCGGGTGTATGAGTGCTTACTTGAATTACACGCATTGCAAGATGCCCACACACAAAACAGATGCAGTACCGGGCAGGAGCACACACTTCCATCATACCTATAGAATAAACACCCATCTGGTCGGAAACAATGCAAGCTTCCCTCAAATGCACAGAACATGGACAGCAACTGCAGCAACAGTCTAGGGCTGTGTGTAATCACACACACACACACACACACACACAATGTGGAGCATTTGGGAGCAGTGTAAGTACTCTCACATGCAGCACATGTACAAGATGGTAATCAGCCGTGCAAGCTAAGATATCCTCACATACAAAACAGGAATGACACTGGCAGCAACATTTAAGGGTATTTCAGGCACAGAATGGCCAGAAAAAGGTATAGAGGTGGGTGTGCCACTGAAGAATCGAGTCAGATGCAAAACTCTGGTTCCGCTCGAGCTTCTCTTGAGCCCTTGAGCTGAAAAGGCGCTGAGCTTTCTTGTGGCTTTTGCTTTTACCCAAAGCTCTACCCTCATGCAGCAAGAATGAAAGGCAAATTAAACTTTGATGTCAAGCAGGAGGGAAAAAGGGATACCAATTGAGGGGCTGGATTACACAATGTGAAATCAGAAAACCTGGGATCAGTCCTGGCTTGGCCACATGATTAAATTGTGTGATTCTAGGCAATTATTTTATTTATTGTTCCTCCAATTTTTTTATTACTGCACAGGAGAAAACCTTGATGTGTGCTGTACAAAAACGTAATTGACTATAACGTTGCTCCATGTAAAATGAGAATATAGCCTACATAAAGGGTGCACATGGCAACTAACTTGTCTCTTAGGGCACTAATGGTATTGTCATTCTGTAGTGTGGGGCATAAATGTTTCCAAGTTCATGTCTAAGAACTATAATTTATAGTAAATGTCTCTCAATGCCATGATATAATCTGACGAACTAAGGTAAAAAACTTGTCAAAGAATTTTTTGAAGTTTGAAGACATTTTATCATATTTTTATATAATATCAGTTGGGTGATTTCCATGCCAAATGTTCCCATTGTTCAGGTCGGCCTGTGCTCTTAGAGCTGAGACAGACCCTTGGCTCTCCCTTTTAATTTATTGGCTCATCCGTTTCTGCTACAGTACCGTGTATAACAGTTTCTCTAGTTCCTCCTCTTTTGGTATGTCATTCTGGGGAGCAACATCTTGTTTTCTGAGATTCTGGCAGGACTCTACGGGTGTCTGAAGGATAACTATTCCTACTTCTGTTTTTAATAAGGAAGGATTGTGCATTATTTACACCTAGAAGTTGTTTTAAAGTTACTTGTGCATTTTCTTTTAGCATACAATGAAATTAACAACAATCAAATCATTCGTTTTCCCAGTTTCAGAATTCTGTCCTGAGTAAGACTCTATTGTCTTACTAACCGCAATAGTATGCCCACCACCTGTCAGGCTGAACATAATGATTACTGTGACTGTCTTGTCTCCAGACGCCATCCAGCAACATGGGCATAACTTATTTTTTGATCTCTGCTGGTGTCAGGTAGCCTGGGCCAAATGGTGCAATCTATATTTACAAAAGTGAGTATGCGCACTGCTCAGCAATCAATGAGGCATTTGCAAAGCCCCCCTATAGGGGCTTCAGTAGTGTCTGCTGCTCACAGTCTGATTCCTGCAGTTGAGCGAATCAGACGAATCTCACAGAAAACTCCCAGTGCTGTAAGAGCTCATGTGGCCCTCATAGGGATTTTTTTAAATACAAGCATAACACAAAGAATAAGTATCAAAAATATGCATTGGGCATTTAACAGGAAAGTGATAATGGTGTAGTATGAAGCTACTATTGCATTTAGAAGCACAGTGTCACAAATATATTTCTAGATCATGCTGTGGTAGCCATTGTCATTAACAGACAGCAAGTTTTCCATTTAAATGACCATTACATTTGTACAGACATGCAGATTTACTCATAAAACTATGTAGTGCACAAAGAATGATGTGTGGAAATGTGGTTTCAGACAATATTTGTCATTTATGCATCATTTGTGCATCACCAAGTAAAGTAGTGTGGTTTATTTTGATCCCATTAAAATATTTGTTTCCATTACCCTTCAGAATTAGAAGAAAGTACTTCATTTGTGCTTTCCTAAATGTTTATTTATTTTGAAATAGTTGTACTGTTAATTTATAGATGAGTGTTTTTGTGTTAAAACACAACAGACATCATGGGGGTCATTCCGACCCCGGCGGGCGGCGGGCAAAGCCCACCGGGCGGAAACCGCCCAAACACCGCCCTGCGGTCAAATGACCGTGGGGACCATTCTAACTTTCCCGCTGGGCCGGCGGGCGATCTTCAAAAGATCGCCCGCCGGCCCAGCGGGAAAGCCCCAGCAAAGATGAAACCGGCTCCGAATGGAGCCGGCGGATTTGCTGGGGTGCGACGGGTGCAGTTGCACCCGTCGCGATTTTCAGTGTCTGTCAAGCAGACACTGAAAATCTTAATGGGGCCCTGTTAGGGGGCCCCTGCACTGCCCATGCCAGTGGCATGGGCAGTGCAGGGGCCCCCAGGGGCCCCACAACACCTGTTCCAGCCAGCCTCTTCCTGGCAGTGTAAACCGCCAGGAACAGGCTGGCGGGAAGGGGGTCGGAATCCCCATGGCGGCGCTGCTTGCAGCGCCGCCATGGAGGATTCCTTTGGCCAGGGGAAAACCGGCGGGAAACCGCTGGTTTCCCTTTTCTGACCGCGGCTTTACCGCCATGGTCAGAATTGGCCAGGAAGCACCGCCAGCCTGTTGGCGGTGCTTCCGTGGTCGTTGGCCCTGGCGGGCAATGACCACCAGGGTCAGAATGACCCCCAATATATCCTTTCCCTTCACACCAGCAAGATTGTCATATAGTTCACTTTTCAAATTCCTCAAACTTTGCCATAAGGAAAAGGAAAGTAAACACCTGTCTCCATATTCATTAAAAGAATAAGCAACAATTTGTAATAGACTAGACTGACATTTGACCTCTGTTTTTGGACACAGCAGATGTGAAAGGATAAAACAAAATGTAGAGTCTTCTTTAATGCTCCTTCACTTTCAGAACTCCAGCATGATTATTTAGGAACCATCTAACGGCTCAAGGGGCTTCTGTAGCTGGGATACTTTATGTCCCGGCGCATTGCATTTGCTGCATCACTGCCAGCTACGCCACTGCGAGGTTGCATGACAACAGCCCATCAGCATATGAATATTAAATGAGGGCCATTTCAATAGAACTGGCCCTAGTCTACAGTTACAACCCCAGGATAGTTTAAAAGCTTATCAGTGCGGCAGTAATTTTCCCTGATCACTGTCTGAAGCCTAGGTCACAGAAGTGTTTTTTCCAGGAAATACGCAATTTACTTGAACGTCAGTGGGAGAACATTAGGGGGTTATTCTAACTTTGGAGGAGTGTAAAGTAACGGTAAAGTGACGGATATATAACCAGCCGTATTACGAGTTCCATAGGATATAATGGACTCGTAATACGGCTGGTGGTAAATCCGTCACTTTTCCGTCACTTTTGGGACAGATTAACACCTCCTCCAAAGTTAGAATAACCCCCTAAATCTCCCTAATGCCCCTTTCTTATCTTCCTGACTGGGGCTCGGCTCGCAAATATTGTCAAGAATAAGGAGATTTAGAGACAAATAGTATTCAATAGTAATTTTGGTAGATTTCCGCACATCCCAGGTGAGTTGAAGTTATGCTTCAGGTAGCCATAGAACAACGCTCTTCAGACTTTCTGCATCAATGGCCTTTGTTACAAGTGCAGGGCTAATGTCCAGATGCAAAGTGATCAAAATGACGAGTTTTGTGATAATGGTATTTACCATATGTTGTAAGCACCTCACCACAATCCAACTGACCTGTAGTGATGGTCATAGTGTTGGCTTTAAAATTAAATTAATATTTTCTTGATATGAGCTATTTAACTCCATTCACTCCTTGTAGAGGACAAACTAGGGTATGCGGCGAGACATCAGTCAGGTGCTTCTGGTGAATACTTAAGGACTGCCCTAGTGGTTGGAGCATACACACAGGAGCAGAAAGAAAAGAGGAGGTATGTCATGCCTTTATTTTTCGGGCATCACAATCCTTGGCTGAGATGGAGGATGGGACACTGGCACCCTCTCTTTTGTGGCCTGGAAAAAAGGCTTCCCCATGAGTGGTAGCTGCACTGCTTGGGTCATCATTGAAAGGGGGGTGATTGGTTTACGTGGTAGTGAGATCTAAGACTACTTTGTTGTCCCTGGGGAAAGTTGAAGGCCTTAGCTTTGGGACTTCCACTATCAGAGGCGGGGACATGACTGATCGCCTTGGTGATGTAGGCCAGTACCTGGCAATTCTGCTGATTAGAAAACACAGAGGCTTCTGAAATAGTCTGCCATGATGATAGTTTTCCTGTGATCAATGCAGGGCTTTGAAGCTAAGGCTTCCCAGATGCTGCATCTGAGGGTATACAGAGCCAATCAACGTGAAGGCGCGTGGCAGAGACTTTGCCCCACAGTGTGAAGGAGAGAGCTGAGCTGGGACTTAGCAAAAAAATCCTGCCATGGATGGACAGGGAGAAATAATGAAGGAGTCTACAAGATGGGACCAGGCACCATTAAGGAGTTGGGTCACTCAGTTGGGGCTGCACCAACAACAAAGAAAGAGGCAGAAACAGAACAGCCCCATTTGTAAAGTGACCCTAACTGAAGAAGAAAGCACGTTTGGCAATCACCTTGGAGTATGAAAATGTTAAAAAAAAGAGGTGCACCTTATGAATGTGGGTCGATTCCTCTCATTAGAACTTTTTTGTACTGAACAACAAAGGAACAATAAAAGAAAACATACACTTTGAGACTCTGTTTTAGGTTTATGAATTTGATGAATGTGTTCAGGGTGAATGTGAGACGGTACCTATATTTTGAGCAATGCTCTTATTGAGAAGCCTATTTAGCTGAAGTACAACCCATTTCACTCTTCCCTTATCCTACCTTCCCACTTCCATACAAAACCCTACACCTCAAAACTTGGCCCTGTAATTCATACCTACAGGGCATCTCTTCCCTGCCATCCACCCTCAGTCTGCCCAACCACATGCAGGAACCTACCAAGGAGCCGATTCGAACCCCCGACATTCAAAGCAACCTGCACATTGAGTCTTCTTCCACTCTCTTTCTCCCCTTCTATGTCACTCCTCCTAGGTTTCCCTGCTATAGTGTTCCCTCCTCCTCCTTTGTTCATCCTTGCCATATTTTTAAGCCCCCCTCCAAATAGTCTCGAGGCTCTGGAACTTCTTTGAAATGAGCACTTTGAGTCCGAAGCACCCCTTACTACTTGTTTGCAACTCCCCCACCAAGTCCTATGCTGTTAACTTTGGTGTGATGTTACGTGGGCTAGATTTTTTTTATATTTGCAGCTTCTTGAGGCTTGATTCATCTTTCACTTGTCTGTGCAACCTACTTAGCACTGCTCACATTGTTCATACCTTTAAATTTGTCTTGAAGTTATATTGCTTTTATTTTTTTTTACAAATAAACACTTTTTGTAAAGTGCTGAATTGGCTTCTGAGGATTAGTTCACACGCTAACCTTCCCACGCCACAAAGAAATATAAAACAAGCACTGGCAAAGCAACAGGTATTGCTCGTTGTATTACCATTAAAAATGGTTGTCCGCCATCTTGAAATAGTAAAATACTAATGTAACTTTAAAAAATTCCACAATGGCTACAAGTCCATCAGCTCCGCTGTACACGCTAACTCATGCATATGCAGGTACTTTGACATGGGGTCTGTTGTGCTCTGTGAGAAAGATACATACTAGAAGGCTGCTCAAGCATGCTGGTGGCAGTCTTCTTTCTTATCAAGTACACTAAAAAGCATTCGAAGAAGGCCACACCTGCTTTCAGATGCATACGTGTGTGATAAGCACCGGTGTCCATCTTTGATGTTTTTTATGCTTTATTATAAATTTACAAGATGGTTAATAATGGTAAATTTCGAATGGTAATTTAGGAATAACATTCAAGGGATGCTGCACACACACAAGAAGTGCAGCATACAATAATATTGTTTTAAAAAAGCAGGGCGTGGGATGGTGAGTGAGATGAGAGAAGGAGACGGGTGTGGGAGGGGATGGGACAGGAAAAGGGAAGGAAGCTGGAAGGGTAGGGACAGGAGAGGAGCAGAACATGAGATGGTGAGTGGATGGGTGCTTGAAAGGGGCAGGAGAGCGCGAGATGGGGAGAGAGTAAGCTGATTTTGGAGAGAAAAGCAAGAAATTGGGTAGTGGGTGGGTGCAGGGGTAGAACTGGAAGGCACTGGACGAGGGAGTGTTCAATAAACAGCATTCAACACGCAGGTGTTAAGTTAATAAGAAACAAAGATTGGCAAAACCAACAAGTCTATCGTTGGCTGCAAGCCTTTTGGCCTTGTTAATGCTTATTTTGGTTTTTCATGGTAAAACGTTATTGTTTGAGGAGCTGCCAGGCACTTGCCTAAAACAAAAAAAATGCTAGTAGTCCCTGGAACTGAAGGGATCTGCTATGTGTGTAGATGTTCTCCTTGCAAAGGATCAGAATGCCATCACTTATGGTGCATCAGCTGACCCACTGCCCCATTCTGTTTGCCATAGTGGGCGGAAGAAAAATGTGAATGACACAATTGACCAGAGACAGAAGAGGGCTCGCTCACAAAAAAGGGGAACACAAATGCATTCCTATAAAAAGTGTTGTTAAGGCAGAGCTGTGATCTTTGAAGAAAGCTATACCTTTCATTGGAGTGCCTAAAATGTTATAAATCTAAATTAAAAAAACAGATCCCTCATGTCAGCAGTGGACGGATACAAGTCATCTAACCAACTGTAAAGCAGCACAAGAACAGGGAGGAAAGGCATTGAAAATGGAGCAGAGACCAAAGGTAGACAGAAAAGCCATCCAATCATGAGTCAGTGGCGAACCCAATGCCCCTGTTATGTACATTGTATTGTACATAATAAATAAAGCTAAAGCTATCTGACGGCGAGACCTAAAAATGATTGCCAAAAGACTGTCCTCCTGGATTTCTGCATGTCCGACAGTATAGATGCATCACATAAAACTGCAAAAATGGTGCTACTTGCACATAGGCACTTACAGTATACATGGTGCAATACAACAAAATGGCATACAGCTCTGGAGAGTGGACTGATGGGAAGCAGTACAACACAGCTGCAGCAAACAGAATGGAGCATTCTTTCGCTGGACATCACCCCCTGACATGGTTCTGGGAAGGTACACCTGACACTGGTCAGATCCTGATACCAGGTGATTAAAGATTTAATACTGCGTGTAATGGATCAGCTACTAAGAGCACTCCATTTAGGCCACTGCATTAGTTGGAATTGATTAAGCCTTTTAGGCGTGCGGGGTTGCTAGTTTGCTGACCTGCGGTCCCATGTATAAACCAGTAAAATGAATATTAGGCAAATCTCATGTCTACTGAGACTACTTTTTGAGTATGGGAGAAGAAGGTTTGATGATAAGGGGTATTAACTAACATCGGAATGTTAGAATTGGCAGATATACAATCTTCCCTCTGCGTGAGTGGTCTGATAATGTTAGTGGGCGCGCCTGGAAAAAACAATATGTAATCCAAACCAACCACGCACTCAGCAGTCAAATGTAACGTTCCCCATGATCTTTACTGCACCAACTAGAGACTGTTTTAGCTTTTCCCGAAAACATGTCCTCCGTAGACTTTCAAAGCAAGAGGCCTGAGAATGAGTATTTTAGGGCATTCAATGCAGCTCGCTCGTAAATTGTTGCTTGTAAACAGTAACTTCTTGGGAATTCCAGAATGACGCCATGTTGCGTTTAACTCATTCCATTTTCAGCTGCAATTATACAAACAACCCCTGCCATGAGAGGTGCCCCTTAAACAAAATGGTACCTCCCAAACCTGGCAGAGCAGGGGAGTGTCAGCTGCCCCAGGTACACCGCCAGCAGCAAGGTTTTGTGAAATAGTGCACCCTCTTCCTGTGGTGTTGTGAAGGGAGAAGCTGAAAGTCTTACACCTTCAGGGTTGGGATGAGTCAATCAAACAAACACGTCACCCACTGCGGGGATTTAAGGTGCAGAGTTACCGCACATACATGCTATCCTGTGGCAGATAATGGAAGCTGCAAAGATGAAAAGTGCAAATCCTCCCAGGAACGCCAGACCTGATGTCATCATAGATGAGGTATGCTTTCATCCTATTACTCCAACATCTCTTGAATAAAACATTGCTTTCGTCCATACTGCTTTGTGTGTCATGTAACTGTGCACCTAACAAGGAAGTTATGTTTGTTTGATAAGACTTGTGAGTGGTGGACAGAAAGCCTGTTTTTGCGGTTTTGTAGCCAACATAGGTAACTGACAAAACCTACAGTGTACATCAAAGAGGGATCATTTTGAGGGAAATATATGTATGGATGTTATTTTTACCGCTTAATAGAGGAAGCATGTCTCGCAGGGCATCAGAGCAAAGAACAGGGAGCGAGAGGGCTGTCAGAGGAGTTTGACAGGAGCAGTTTCAGGCCCAAAACCCGGCCTAGAGCTGGTTACCAGAGTGATTCACATACATTCATGAAAATGGTTCAGATTTTATACGAGACAAACTACAGATAGGGCTCTGTTTTGAGATGTCTTGGGAGTGAGAACTAATTGGCGTATTTGATGACATCATAGGAAGTGATGTCACAACTGTGTCATCAATGACAACATGAGAAGTGATTTCTGTGAAATGATAAAAGAGCAAAATGAAGGGAACGTGAATAAAACAACAGCAAAGTATAATTAAAGGAGATTCCTAGGTTTAATAAGTTGAGGAGCAGCACTCTGCAGGAAAGTTCCCCCTTTTGTGATAATTCTACCTAGACCTCAGAGAAGCTGCTCTGCACACCACTCTGATTTGATCAGAGTTGCATTTATATATCCAGTTCTAGGCCTTCTCTCCAAGTGCGACATTTAGCCTATTGTGAATGAGTGTTCACCCCGACATCCAAGTTTGTGTCAGTTTTTCCATTTAATTGTATTGCTTAGTTAATAAAAACCATTGCATACAGTTAAAATCAAAAACTTGTTTTGATTGTGTCTGCCAATCCTATAAAAAGAACTGTAAAACCCTTCAGCCGATACACAGCTATGACCTCAGTAACAATGAGTACAACTTGAAGCATCTGAATAGGGCCACTAACTTACCAGAGGACAGTGCACCTATGGAACTGTGCTCAAGCCTGGGGGCCAAACATCTCAGGGGTCCCTTTCCCCACCAAAAGAAGACAAAGAACTGTCAGAAAATAACCTGAGACACACGGTTTTGCATTTTGTTTAATCAACACAGTGTAAAACTGAAAGTGTTTGAACAAAACTATACATAAACCAACTAACTGCATATCGTTGGTCATGTTTAGCCACCCCTTCGGTCCTTAGAGCACTGCATGACTAGTATGCCCGGATGCTACCCACCGGGCCCCATAAATATAGACACTGTACAAGGCAAACATCCCCAGCCCCCTCACAGGGAGAGAAGCCACAGGCCAGAAAGTCAGCTGAGCCTGAAATCACCCATGCCAGAGCAACCCCCTGGCACTCTTTGGGAGGTGGGCCTGGGGAACCGGACCTGAACCTGATTCCCTGAAACAAGGTTCACCTCCCCACAAATCTCTGGGGCAGTGCCGTAAAGTACCCATAGAGCCAAGGACAATCGCTGTAGCGGGTGTCCCTGATCCTGGCTTACAGTCCGTAGTACTTCTGCCCCTAGTTGATCAAAAGTTTTTTTTAAATGTATCTTGAATTCGCCTGCCTTCTTGTTCCTGCTGTCAAGGTGACTACCAGATTTGTGGCCAAACCTGACTCCCTTACTGCAATAAATACGACAGAACAGCTGTGTAGTCTAAGGATACATGAAATGTAATGACTGAAAACTTCAAATACAATTTCACACCTCTCAGAAGAACCCAGACTTGATGACTTCTGACTAGGCAGTAAGAATGTGACTTGATGTGCATCACCACTGTCAACCTCAGCGGATGAGTTAAGGCACCCACTGAGATCATGTTCCACTGTCAATGGGGTGAGTCTTGCTTCTGACATTGACTCAGAGTCAAATAAAAAGGCCACACACTTCCTATTCAGGGACTCTAGGTCAGCCCATTCCAGGTGGATGGATAGTGGGCTTAGGAAGTATGGACCTCACACTAGTTCACAGAATTCTACTCCTCTTCCCTGTTGTCTGTCACCACTGATTGAGATTAGGTAATCTTTGGGTATTTACACCAGGGAGGGAGGATGTGGCCTTGTCCATGATGAGGCACATGAATCATAAGAATACCTCATGTGTGATTGGGGTTTGGGTTTGTGGATAATTAACAGGTTCTGTTTTCTTTCATTGAAGCTTCCTCGCCGGCTAGAGGTTGTATGCAATAGCATTTGTACTATACAGAGAAAATTAATAAAAACAGTTAAACATAAAAACGTAAGAGTGGGAAAAATGCAAAGTTAAAGAGATCAAGGTCACATTTTTTTCAAGATTTGATGTGTGTCCCAGTTGAGATTTCTTTTAGAAGTCCAAAGTGTTTCCACAACGTCCAAAACAATCTTGCCAGAACTTCCACAATTTCTATCAAAAAGTTCTGGAAAAGTAGTGCTGACAGTCAGGGAAAGTCCTCATATCTTCAGGGCTGCATCATGATAATCGAGACCACTTTTACCTGTTGCAGGATGTTTCCAATTCTACTTTCAAATTGACAAGGAATGACTGCTCAGCTGGTCCACTCCCATTCTCCCAGCAGGTAACAGCTTTCTCTGTCTCAAAATCACCTGCACCCTCTGGTCTTGGGGAGCGGTTCTACAGGGGCAGGCAGTTTTCACTAGTAGATCCTTTGCTTATTTTGCCTCGTAGGCCAATAGCACCGCTCCTGAAGCAAAATGGTGAAAGCAGACGTTCTCCCTAAGGATCTCTTGCAGACATGCCGATAGTCTGGGAGGCAGGAAAGTCTTCTTTCTACGTCATATCCAGGTAGATTCCCTCTGTGGAGTGGGAGAAGGTGGATGTCTTGAAGGGTGGACTACCCAGTTATTTTTTCTGGGAGCAAGCAATTCTCATTAAAACGCCCAAGCACTCACTCCCAGTTTTGCAAGAAGAGTAATATAATTAATTTCCTGAGTACATTGCATAGTTCTGTGTTTCTGAACTTCAAAGTGGTGATTCTATGGCTCATTTGTGTGGAGCGGTCTCCTGTCTCCCAATTTCACCACTGTTCATCCACTTAGGCTTCAAAGGAAATCTCAGCCAACCGGCCAACAATTGGTCTTTGTCTGCTGTGGTGGCAGACTTCATTGGTTCTGCTGGGCACCTTCTGTCAATGAGGATGGTGCCTTAGGAGTCTATTTAAACACATGTTCTCATCTAATAACCACTAGAGGGTTCCTTTAGTCCATCCTGGACATTGCATGACCAGTCAATTGAAGTCACAGCTGGCAGGCGAAGACAAAATACCTGTGAATGGGTTATTATACTAGGCAAATACGTGGACCCAAATGGAATGCACTTCAGCTGAGCTCAAGCAGAATGCAGTGCATGTTTTAAAACTGGTATGGGTGTGTAGGTGCTAGGAATTTAACTTGACTCCTAGACATTGGAGCCCAGCTCACCTAAATGCTGCTAATTTGAGTTTGTGCACCTTTACTAATAAAGGCCATATCACATTTTGTAAGCAGGAAATAAAAAGCTTAACTTTTTAGCAGAATACGTGGGGCAGCTCACAAATGCTGCAGAGCGCCATACCCGGCACAAATGTGTGGAACATTACAAAGATATGACTTTTTGAAGATGCATTAAAAATTATTTATTTGTGTCATAGAAGTAAAAAGTAGTGCATGAGATCATAGTCAGTTTAGCTGCCAAGCTCCCTATGTCATTGTGACATTTTCAGCCTTGAGCGGCTTTGTAGTCAACAGCAATTTGAATGCTTGAAATTATGAACTGAGACGTCTAATGGTAAAAATATGCTTTAGAAGTCCCAGAAAGCAATATTCTGTTGGCAAAAACAAGGCATTGACTGAAGGTTTCACACATAACATGGAGTTACTTGGCAGTTATTAGTGCATCATACTAACTAAGCGGGGTGAAACATTTGTGATGAAAAAAAGAGAACATAGACAAAACAATGCACACATATCGAAACTATCTGCAGTCAAGGAGATCATAACTTAGAAAATTTTCTTTCAGATATGAGCAGTTTGAGGTCACACTGACAGCGTTTGAACACAAAGGAAGGTAAAAGGAGTGGGGTCATGCGGACTGTGGATCTTAGAGAATGACAATCTCATGGCTAGAGGTGCGGACCTCAGCCATGTATTTTGCTTAGGTAGAGAGTTTGAGCAAAGAGTTAGCTTGGAAATCAGCTCAAACAGCCTGGATACCCATAACACAAAGGGTGGTTCCCGGACTTCCAGCAGGTTTTAGATTGGAGAGCAGAAGGATCCTGCTGGGGTATAAAGTGATCAGATGCATGGGATAGTTGAGTGCTGCATGGCGAACAGCTTTAAGAACTAAGGCCAGCAGTTTTTGTTTGACTTTATGTTTGGGTGGGAGCCGTCCTTCCTGGAGTGTTCCTGAAACATCAAGCAGGACGCCATGGTGAAATTTCAAGCAGATGGTCCTAATGTCTATATCGACGGGGAAGAAGGATCCCTGCAAAAACCCTCTTAGTTCATTACTGCGGTGGCACACTTTGGTCATGAGTCATGTCTAGGTTGTTCTTGAGCATTGGTGTGGGGAGGCGGAGGGGTGCCTGACCAAGGGTTTCTGTACAGATTTTATGCATGTTGATCAGTTTCTATCTGGTGGCTGAAGTAGTGATAGATGAGTGTAGCCGCTCGGTGTTACTAAACTGCATGTGTGAGGAACCTGGGAGAGGGTACGTGAGATAGAATAACGGTTTTAAGATCAGTAGTGGGCTAGAGGCATCAGGATGAAGAGCCAGCCAGTGCCCGATGGCTTTGAGACAATCAGAGATTATAGTTGACAGGTGGACTATGAATGATGGTAAGGTGGAGAATTCCTGTGGGAATATTTGTGTAAAAACTGAAAAAGGGGATGTTGTTGCCAAGAGCTGTTTTCTAGAGGGTGCTGTAGAGGGGCCCAGGAGTGTGTACTGGGGTCCTCAAGTAAATAATGGTGTGTACAGGAAGAGAGAGGACCACCAGGTCAGAGTGAAAGTCAGATTTGAAAGATGGGACAAGAACAATTGCAACTGTTTTCAAGACTGGCTCTCAGATTTACTACAGATTTACTGTACAGTAAGATGCAGCTTGGACATACGCCAAGCTGCAGCCTCCCTCATCCCACCCTAGAGACATCTGTGCCCCATTGGATACATACCTGCTTCAGCATCAAGCTCCTGCCACTGTTCTGTCTCCATGAGGATCCCCCTGGAGAGTGCACAACTTATGTGGCCTGAGAACTATGCGCCCCCGGCCCTGGGAGGTCCAGAATCTCACCTGCAGGGAGCTCGGAATTTGAGATGGACTGACAGCAGCTATGATCTCTTTATTCGAGAGGGCGTAGACTATACCAGAGATGCGGTGAGGTGACGCTGAGACTGTTGCTGGGTGGCCCGTCTGTTGGGGAGGGAACTGATGACTACTAAACACTTTCACTTGTTGTACAGTGCTCTCGTACAATCATCTGATAGGGATGGGATGTGGCTGGGGAAGGTTGTTGCATGTTAAATGTTACACTGTGGACTATGATGTACTTATTGTAAACTTAAAAATTTTTTTTTTTTTTTTAAAAAGAACAATTGCATCTATTAGCCAGTTCTGTCCTGAAAAACAAGGATGTCTGCATATTCAAGCGGCCCCCATTAATGAATGGTCCAGAGAGACTGAAGACTTGTTTACTGTTCAATATAATTCAAGGTCCTATGCTATGTGCGTGGGGCAAGTAAAGAAATATCCTCAAGTCTTTCTTCTCCCTTCTGGTTCACCTAATTTGATACCCCTCTTTCCCTACTCCCATCCTTGAGGAGTACCTGGTGTACTGATGTCATTCATTTCTTCCTCCTCTCCTGTTTCTCTTTTCTTCTTCCCACGTATGAACTTCACAGCCAGATCCCTCTCTGCCCTCCCTTGCACTTTCGTGCTCTTAACTTCCTCTACTCCTGCCTGCCATACTTCGTATATCCCTTCCTTCCACACTGTGTTCCTTCACATCGAGGAAACTAAGATGACACAAGGATTGTGAATTGTGAATGTATTACCTTAAGACTGCATTTAATGCGAGCTTTGAACAACATCCCTAGCTCTCCTTTGAACATCTGAGTTTGCTAGGTATCCTGAATGTTGGTGAAGTAGCTGCACTCTACCGACGATAATAATCTCTATGGTCAGTTTTACAAAGTACAGTTACACATTGGTGACCAATTATGCATGTATGACCGGAAAACAATGAGGTAAATATCTCCTGATTAAGAAGCATGCATCTTTAAAACACCGAGGCCCATATTTATACTTTTTTAGCACCTCATTTGCATCATTTTTTAAAAATACTATTGTATTTTGTACGTTTGCGCCGCTTTTGCGTAAAAAAGCGGCTCAAATGCGGCGCTAAAAAAGTATAAATATGGGCCTGAGTATTGAACCCATGCCACGCAGACAAATCGAGACCATCGAGAGGCCTGGCTTTTCTGCGCCCCTAGGACGCTTTCTCATGATGCAACCACCATTAAAATGTGGAGCTCACTGTAATAAAGGAAGCCAAAAAACTCATATTCTTTTCGCGTTATTTATTGACACCCAAGTGCATTTCATTCTTTGGAGAAACAAATTACAGCTGCAAACAATTTTATTAAAATTCATTTTAAAATATGGTTCTAATTAAAGACCATGCCTTTCTGGAGAGCAGATTCCAATTTTCATTTCCCTTTTCATTTTCGAATCAGGTCAATGTTAGTCGGGAGGGGCTGACTCAGTATCCCTTCTGCACTCCTGCTGCACGAAGGCTGCAGCACTGGATGGTTCTGTTGTTTTTGCTTCACCTTTTGTGAACAATCAAGTGTTTTGGAATAATCCGGCATTGTTAGAACAAGTATAATCATCAATCATTGATATTTAGCCACATTCATGTGATCATTATGGGACATCTCCCGCCGGGTCTGATTACGAACCCTGCATAGTTGCATCATTATGTATCGCACCCTCTAAAACACCAATGTCCGGAGAACTTTATTTATCAGATGTGATCAACTACAGCAGACGGGTGATGCTGAAAACATGGCATAACATGCGTTTTTTTTAGTACATTCCACACTAATATTCCTACGTCCCAGTACATAATGGGTCTTTTTTACCAAATACATTTCTTCAGGTTTGACCTGTCAAAATTTACCCCGTGAAAAAATCCAACTGTCAGATTTTACCAATAAAGCTATGAGTCCAACACCCCTGCAATCAGTGATTTGGGGGGGGGGTTTGAATTATACAAGGCACTTAATCGAGGCGTCAGTGTTAATCTTCATCCAAATTTATTTATATGGTGTTTATTCGGTGTGCCCTGTATGTGCCTTTTATAGTATATATATATATATATATATTATTTTGTATAGTGCTGCACGTTGCCGGTGAGAGTGCGAGAATCAGGGCAGAGGGAAACAAGCAAGAGTCGCAGGTTCATTTGCTGTCCAGTCTCAGGTAATGATGGCCGGTTGCCATTCTTTTTGTATTCTAAAAACAGCTGCCCAAGTCGGGGTGGGTGGCTCATTGTCCAGATGTATCAAATCAATGGCCCCAATAACAGGGAGTTTTCTTTCAGTGTGTGATGGTTATTGATGATTTCATCTGCCTAGGTCCACCATGCCTCATAGGGCGGCCCTGGGTAAGAAAAAAATGCATCCCAATGACTATGCTTCCTAGAGCGTATGACACACTAAAGCAGGCAGCATTTTGGTGGATGAGCTGCTGGTTCAAGGTTTTCAGTAATGGAGTCAGCTGAGGCCTAGTGGCCTAAATTAGGCAGAGATATTGTAAGGTTGGTTGATCATTTCACCACCAATTTAAAGCAGTTCTCCTGTTGTGCCAATATCTACATGAGGCTCTTTGTCTCCAAATATGATGGTGGGGCGAATCTGATATTCTCTGTTTCAATCTTCAACTAATGTAACCAGTAAAGGGAGAGCCAAAAGAGTTGAGTTCTCAGTCCCTTCCTGAAATCCATGTAGTTTGACTCTACAGTCAAGCTGTGCTTCAAAGAATCCTACACTCTAGATACCAGAACTCCCAGTGTCCTATCTTCATGTCTGATCCTACTGAATGCTCATTAGGTAGTTAGGCGTGCAGAAGCTGAGGGTAGAGTCCCATCAGGTGAGCAGTGGGGAGTGATATTTTGACAGAATGCTGACCTTTTGCACTAGTAGGCCTTGTGAGTTATGGAAAGTACTTTAAACTTGATCCCAGGATCCTCTAGGAGACAAGCTGCACCTTTCACTTGGCTTAAAGTGGCTGCACCTTTTCAGGTTCAAGCAGCCCCTGGAAGTCTCATTTAACAACATTTGCATCTGGGCTATGAATTTTTGTGGGAGTTCAGTACACCTGATATATCAATATTCTACTCGTGCCATCACTAAGGCTCTTATCATTTCCAGCTTGTGATCTTAACAATAAAGTTGGAGAATTCTTCGGAGATGAAAGGAAAGAGTTTCAGGCTGATCCCGTAGGTCAGAGGGTTGACTAGGGGGGGATGGTAAAGGAGAGTTCAGCATCAAAGATGATTCCCAGCCTCTTTCATTTTAGTGACATGGATTGTGAAGTGCCTAAAATCAAAAGCCATTCAAAGGATGAAGACTGCCTTCCGTTATTCCCAGGACCAGGATCCCAGTCTTCTTTCTATTTGGAACTACAAAACTCCTCATTGGAATACTGGCTTATGCTCAGTATGGTTAGTCAATGGGTTTTCCGGTTGGAACTGAAATTACATTTCATGGGAGTACATTTGAACATTCACCTCATGTTGCTCTGAGTGGCGCCAGAGGTGTACATATCTGTTAAAGAGCAGGCTGGAAAGTGATGATCCTTGAGCTATTTCATGAACCTGCTGAATGTTGCTGGAGCATGACAAAGTCTACAGTGAGCCTCGAAATTCCAGCCTATCTCTCAAGTTGATCAACAGTGTTCTCAATGAGTATGAGGGCTGGATTATTGTATTTATCAAGGGACTGCGGTCTTGCACACAGGTCAGCCGTCATGCAGTATGTATGTATTTTCTGCATCATCTTGAAGTTGACTTGTTGCCTCCTTTTTGATAATCTTGCTGTAGAAGGATAGGTTAGAGAAGTGTTGGTAGCTAGACACGGCTGTTGGATGATCCAGTGTTTTCTAGTGAACGGGAGTGATAATAGCATGTTTCTGAGGGCCTGGGATAATGCCAAGGCATTGATCATAGAAGTAACTTCCTTCACCAGAAAAGGTATCAATTGTTTCATGCACACAGTAGGGCAGGAATCTACTTGACCGTTCAATACTTTGATTGCAAGAGCCAAACTGAGTATGTGCTCCTTGGATATTGGTTGGAAGGCGCTGAAAGAGGTCTTGATCAGAGGTAGGGAGAGGGAGCAATAAAACGAGTGTGTGATGTGTCACGCAGTGAATGTTGCTGTGTTTGAGGTAGTGACTTCCTCTTCAACGTCCTCCTTCTTTTTATGATGACATCACTTCTTGCCTGCTGCATTCCTCTGACTGAACACACCAAAACTAGAGTCCCAATTCTAATTGATGCCTTTTTGCTCTCAACCGTATTACCCCCTCAGATTGCTGTTCATCACTTAATTCCTTCCTCAATTAGAATGTTTTTTCATCCAATAGACAGATACATTATGGCATGCAAGGATACCTTGTAAGTGTTTGGGTCATACTGATAAATATTGGGGCCACCTGTTGTCACGCCTCCATCAAAAGAAGCGGAATTGCATGCTGAGTTGATTTGCGTTTGCTGAAGGGACACACGTGAAGGTATTGAAATGACAGATAAATGCTGTCAATTATTTGAGACAAGTTAAATACAATCGGGAATGCTTTGGCAAGCTGGTAGAGAGGTTTGGGCTGTTTGTGAATGTGTCGCAAGAGTTGGAGAGTGTGTGAATTTTAATGTGGAGAGCATTCTAGTCTGCAGCTGGAAGTGAGCTGTGGTAATTATTCCTGTTATAAGGAGATCATTACACATGCAGCCCATGTGTGGCAAAGGGCACCAGATGGAGTAAAGGCAACATAGGAGAACATGCATAGCAGCAAGGGCAAAGATTGACAATCTGTGGTGGAGGCTCCCGCTGATCAGTGGTACTTGAAAAACAGACAGGGACACAGCTACAGGGTTTCAGAAGAGTGGAAGATGTTTGGTAAATGGAGGATGTTGTGAAGGAGGAGGGAGGAAAATGATCACTGAATACGGTCAGCTCATCATACATGGGACCCTGTGGGATCACCCACTGCTGGCTGAGTTCAGTGGACATGTGGTACGTCACCAACATCACTAGCAGGCAGTAGGGCAAGAGGAACATGTACTGTGTAAAGCAGGAAGGCTGTATCCACTGCCACTAGATGAACATGCTATTGCTTTGCCGCACCTGCTAATGTACATGCTGCCTCATCACTGATCCACGGCGAGGGTGTGGTCTTGCATTATGGAAGGTATGTTGGAACATAACAAACAGACTGCCATCAGGGACGGACTGGCCTATTGGGAAATCAGGCAGTGTTTGAGGGGCAGTTCGAGAGATCAGTGTGTTTTTTGCCTGTTTGTGGGCCTGTTTCGTTGTCTTATGGTTTCATGGGCAAACTTTATTGTTGATTTCCACAAACATTGCCTTCAGCAAGCACAAATGCTTGCAGTCTCCCATACCTGGCAGAACACCTGCACAGCGTGTCTTTACAAGCTGAAAACTGCCCATATTTGTAAATGTGGGTCACGTTTTTTAGCTGTCTGATTCGGTAATGGGGCCACATTTATTTTGGTGCCCAGGCCTATTTTCTGTCCCAGTCCAACCCTAACTGGCAGCACCAGTGGAGAACATTCTATGATTAACCCTGCTTTGCCTGCAGGTTTAGTTCTTTTACTACACATTAGGCTACTATCAATGGACACAGTACTATTACTGCAAAAGTGTTATGTGCACGGATGGCATTCATAAATTTGTTGGGATATTTTGAGGACCAGATTTTTTTAAGGGCAGAGCTGTTGTTTTGAAGGTGCACTTAGACGAAAAATGAACTGTATGATTGGTTGTAAGAATTAGGGCAGGTCGCCAGTAAACTTCAGCCACAGAGCAAGCCATTGCAGTAGTTAAAGATACATGTGAAGATGTAACGGTACAAGATACTGAGTTTTTCTCAGAAAGCAAGACTGTGATGGTAACTTTGAAAAGGCATAGCTAGCCCAATAAAACATAAAATGCAATGAATACCAAAGTCAGTAAGAAGAGATTTGAAAAACATGTTACAGAAGGTGTGCACAGAGATCATGTCAACTGAATGACTGTCTCCACTGATTTTAGCCTAAACGGTTGACAATAAGTAATGCACGTGCACAGTGATTTACAAGCTAATATATTGGATGATTCTTGACCTTTACCCTATATTAATGAGCTCAGAGTATGTTGTGTGGCGCTAAGGTGTTTTCATCATTGGATCTGGATCCACACCAGATGGAACGACATTCATAGTTGATGTAATTTACAGTATTTACAACGTTGAATTAGTTGGTTTGATGCAAGCTTCAGTCTTCTAGAGAGGGCTACGCAGTTTATCCCATGATATCGGTGGTTGTGTTTGTTACTTCCAAGAAGATATTTTATTTTTCACAGAAGTTAATAAAACATCATTGTTGTACGGGGGGGAGGTGGAGAGCGGATTAAAGGATGGAGACAGTGTGCCAAAAGTACCTTCTAAGTGTGAAAATGTAATGTGTTATTTGAAGGTTGAAGTGCCTGCTATACAAATAGTGGTATTTGGGAAATACATGCGGCCTAAGAGTTGGGGTCTGTCGCTGTATGTGTGTGTGAGTTTTAAATGTTGGAATGTATTCCCTGGGCCAATGCAAGCATTATAAGGAGGGCACTTAGGCCCTCATTCCGACCCTGGCGGTCATAGACCGCCAGGGCCGCGGGTGACGGAAGCACCGCCAACAGGCTGGCAGTGCTTCCTGGGCCATTCTGACCGCGGCGGTAAAGCCGCGGTTAGAAAACCGGGTCAGGCGGTTTCCCGCCGGATTTCCCCCGGTTGCCCAAATCCGCCATGGCGCCCTTCCCGCCACCCTGTTTCTGGCGGTTTTTACCGCCAGGAACAGGATGGCGGGAACGGGTGTCCTGGGGCCCCTGGGGGCCCCTGCACTGCCCATGCCAATGGCATGGGCAGTGCAGGAGCCTCCTAATAGGGCCCCAGCCTGCTTTTCACTGTCTGCCTAGCAGACAGTGAAAAGCGCGACGGGTGCTACTGCACCCGTCACACACCTGCAACACCGCCGGCTCCATTCGGAGCCGGCTTCAGTGTTGCAGGCCCCTTTCCCGCTGGGCCGGCGGGCGCTAACTTGGCTAGCGCCCGCCGGCCCAGCAGGAGAGTTGAAATGGCCCCAGCGGTCTTTTCACCGCGGAGCGGCCATATGGCGGTTACCGCATGGCGGGCGGCTACTGCCGCCCGCCGCCGTTAGAATGAGGGCCTTAGTCTAGATATGGGGCCAGGCTATGGGTGAGCTATTTCTGTTACTGTACAACAGTAACTACACGTGTTCTTCAGCTTCTGCAGTCCTCACCTTGAGGCCTATTCACAAATTTCATTTTGTAGTTAAGTTTAATAGTACTGCAGTTGTATGCAAACCTATGATTGTACATCGTCATCTTCACCTCTCCTATCTTTTTATGGAGAGATCCTCATCCATGTAAGTTTATTACTTAGTAGTAAACGTGGAAGCTACCAGGTACAGAGTCCCTTCAAACTTGAAAACATTTTCAGGAAGGGCAGTTCTTGCCAGGTGAGTATAAGATATCTAGGAGCCTTACAGTCCTAACCAGATTCACAAGGGATTTCCTCAATTACCCCTAGTGTTCCTTCTTGGAGAATACTAGTGTACAAAGATTCAATATCTAGACCAATGAGGATTTCCAGATCTAGGTTAAAGGACATTTTGTTTGTAATTTAGATGCAAACTGACTGAATTGTTCAGAAAAATTAGCTTGAATGTATTTTTAAGCTGTTTTTAGCCCTCGTTGCAAGCGCAAGTGGTGCTAATGACTGGTTAAATATAAGCAAGTATTGCCAGAGCCAATAGGTCTCACCTATAAAAGAGCTATTGGCTTTGGCAATGTGTTTCACCATGTTGTACACCAGTGAGGCTGCTGTTCAGCATGGCTAAAATGTAGTTGTGTGGAGTGTCAGAGTGAAGTAGGGGAGTAGAATGTCATAGGGTTGATTTGTTGGAGTGTTGTAGATTGGAGTAGGGGGAGTAGACTGTTGTAGAGTTGAGTAGAGAACAGCAGAGTTCAGTGGTTCAGTGGCAGAGAGCATTGAAGAGTTGAGTAGGGTGGAATAGGGTGGGTGGGTTGGAATAGATTGAGGTAAATGGGGTGGATAAGAGTAGAGTGGGGTGGGTTGGATTGGGGTAGAGTGGGGTGGATCGGGTGGAGTGGGATAGATTTTTGTGGAGTGGACTGGACTGTAGTGGGGTGAATTGAAATGTGGTGAGGTGGATTGGATTGGGGTGGATTAGAGTGGGGTGGATTAGATTAGATTGGGGTGGGTGGTTTGGATTGGAGTGCTAGGGGTGGGGGGGATTGGATTGGAGTGGGCTGGAGTGTGGTGGATTGGATTGAGCTGCAGTGGGGTGGATTGGAGTGGGGTGGATTGTATTCAGTGGGCTAGAGTGGTGTGGATTGGACTGGAGTGGGATGGGATGGATTGGACTGGAGTAGGGCGGATTGGATTGGAGTGGGGTGGACTGGTTTAGAGTAGAGTGGATTGGGTTGTAGTAAAGTGAGATGGATTGAATTGGAGTTAGGATAGAGTGTGGCGGATTGTAGTGCGTGGGTTGAATTGGAGTGGGGTGGATTGAAAAGGGGATGGGGTTGTTTGGATTGGGGTGTGGTGGGCAGCAGTGGGATGGTTTGGACTGGAGTGTTGTGGAGTGGATTGGATTGGAGTGGTGTGTGTTGGACTGGACTTGCCATGCGCCCACTACTGTTAGTAGGAATTTGAGCATTCTGTTTGATGATCAGTTATCCTTCAAAAAGCAGGTTAACCATACGGTAAAGATCAGTCTATGGTCCATCAAAATGCTCAGAATTGTTTTTCCTTATTTGTCCCATGAATGGAGAGTATCTGCCATCTTAGCATTAGTGATGTCCAAGGTAGATTATTGCAATGCCCTACTCCTCAATCTGAATAAAGTGCTGATTAATAAACTTCAATTGGTTCAGAATTCCGCCGCCAGAGCGGTTCTTAATCTCCCTCAGCGGACATCAGTTAGAGAGAGCCTCAAGCAATTACATTGGCTGCCGGTGGCTCAGCACATTCAGTTTAAATCGCTCTGTTTAACTTTTAAGGTAGCTCATGGGATCGGACCACGTGATTTGACTTCCATACTTCACTGGTATGTACCTAAGAGAAACTTGAGGTCTTCTCAAGCTTATCGGATTCAGGTCCCTCGAACCTATAAAGCTAAATGGGGGGATAAAGCCTTTACTGTGGCTGCTGCTAGAAGGTGGAACCTGCTCCCTTTGAACATCAGGCAAGAACCCTGTTATTTGAAATTCAGGAAATTGGTAAAAACTTGGATGTTCCCTCGTTAATATCTTTTTCCTGGTGTCTTATGGCCTGTGTTTGGTATTTCTTTTTCTTTTTCTTTCCCTTTTCTTTTGTTTTTCTTAACTCTCTTTGTCTTCTGGGTAGTGCCCTTTATTGTGTCTTTTCTTTTAAGCTCTCTCTTCCCAGCGCTTTGATGCTCTATGGAGTAGGAATGCGCTATATAAATTTTGGCATACATACATACATACATACTGGGGTGGATTTGAGTGGAGTGGATTGGGGTGGAGTGGATTGCATTGAGGTAGAGTGGGGTGGACCAATTGGATTGGAGTGGGCTGGACTGAATTGGGATGGGGTGGGGTGGATTGGATTGGGGTGGGGTGGATTGCAGTGGGGTGGAATGTAGTGCAGTAGATTGTTTTGGATTGGGGTGGATTGGAGTAGGGTAGTGTTGGAAATGGCCCCTTTTGCAGGGTTATCCCCAAACGTTTTGCCTTCTTCCTCCTATGTTTTGAGGTCTGTTTTTGCTGGTTTATTGTCTCTGTGCACTTTACCACTGCTAATCAGTGCTAAAGTGCAAGTGCTCCCTATAGAAATTGTACTGTTGATTGGTTTATCCATGATTGGCATATTTGATTTACTAGTAAAGTGCACTAGAGGTGCCCAGGGCCTGTACATCAAATGCTACTAGTGGGCCTGCAGCACTGGTTGTGCCACCCACATTAGTAGCCCTGTAAACATGACTCAGACCTGCCATTGCAGTGTCTGTGTGTGCAGTTTTAAACTGCCAATTCGACTTGGCAAGTGTACCCACTTGCCAGGCCTCAACCTTCCCTTTTACTACATGTAAGGCACCCATTAGTTAGGCCCTAGTTAGCCCTATGGGCAGGGTGCAGTGTATGTTTAAGGTAGGACTTACACTAGTGTGTTTTATATGTCCTAACAGTGAAATACTGCCAAATTCGATTTTCACTGTGCAAGGCCTATCTCTCTCACAGGTTAACATGGGAGCTGCCTTTAAATATCCTTAAAGCACAGATTCTCTTTAAGAGCAGCTAAAATGTGGAGTTTAGGGTCGCTGAGCTCACAATTTAAAAATACATCTTTTAGTAAAGTTGATTTTAAGTTTGTGCGTTTGAAAATGCCACTTTTAGAAAGTAGGCATTTTCTTGCTTAATCCATTCTGTGGCTCTGCCTGTTTTTGGATTCCCCGTCTGGGTCAGTTTGACAGTTGGGCTGTTCACACCTCTCCTCTAGACAGTGAAACAAAGGGGGCTGGGGTGTAGCCTGCATATCTTGATTAGCCATCTGTGCTGGAGGGGAGGAGAGGAGTGGTCACTCACACCTGAAAGGAGTGTGCCTGCCCTCACACAATGCTGTCTCTGGCCCCCTGGTGAGTGTCTGGAGCCTGGCCTGGACAAGGAAGGATCTTGAAAACACTTGAGACATTGCTTTGAAGTTTGCCAACTTCAAAGGCAGAACTGGGTATAAGAAGAAGAACCAAAACCCCAGACTTTTAGAATCTTTCTGGAATCAGGAGAAGAGGTGAAGAGCTGAAGGAGGAGTACTGTCCCTTTGCTGTGTTGCTTTGCTGGACTGGCCTGCAGTTGCTGCTTGTGCCTGAAAAGAATGCAAAGGGTGAACTTTGCTGTGTGTCCTGCTTGAGAAAATTCTCCAAGGGCTTGGAGTAGAGCTTGCCACCTGTTGGAAGTCTCAGGGACACCAAAGACTTCAGTTTCCTCGACCTGCAGCAGTGGGAACTGTGTGTTTTGTGCTGTTAAAGAGGAGGACCCACTGCGATGCCGCCAATGATGCCGCTGGCCTGCACCATGGAGTCGCATTGCCCCGCTTTGCACCGCGACCCTGGTCTCCGCGACGCTGCCATCGGACGACTTCACCGAGTCGCTGCTCGCACCGCGACCTTTGGGCCCCGCACTCTGGCATCGCCTGCTCACACCGCAGCCTGGGCATCCCCAATGACACCGCTCTTGCTGACACCGGCGCTGCTGCCTGCACCGTGGCCTGTGGACACTGCTCGTGAGGTGCACGAAGCACTGTCCCATCCCACACCGCAGCCCCGGTCCACCGACGCCAGCACCATCGACTCCTGTGTCATCACCAGGCATCCTGCCTGCACCGTGGCCTGTGGACACCGCTCGTGAGGGTCACGAAGCACCGTCCCGTCCCACTGGCTAGGGCCTACTGTTGACAGCTTTTCAGCAACGATGACACCGCTGCCTGCACCGTGACCTGTGGACAGCGCACGTCCCACCGCCCCACTTCACACCGCAGCCCTGGTCTCACCGACGTCGCTGGACGCCGTCACCGAGCCGCTGCCTGCACCGTGACCTGTGGACACCGCACGTCGCATCGTCCCGCTTCGTACCGCAGCCCCAACGCCATCCACGCCGGCACACCTGACTTCATCAGCCTGGAGTTCGATCTGCAACGCGTGTAACCTCAAGGGCCCGACGACTCCTGCACCGACTCCGGAACCAACACCGCGACGTCAGTGACGCCGCTCTCCGGAGCTCACCGCGAGGATCACGACGCCCTGCAAATCCAAGGTACTGTTTGCGGGTCTTCCGGACACCGTAGCTGGCTCGCAACGCCACGGCCGGCCTGAACTGTTGGTTTTGTTGATCACGACGCCGTGATAGCCCCAGGTGGAGATATCGACTTCAAGGAACTGCAGTTTTGAGTAAATCTTGCAGAATTCATATTTTTCTTACTGTATGTTGGATTTTTATCATATTTGGTCTTATAGATAAATATTGGCTATTTTTCTAAAACTGGTGTGGTGTCCTTTTGTAGTGTTTTCAGTTATTACTGTGTGTTATGGGCAAATGCTTTACACATTGCTTCTGAGATAAGCTTGACTGCTCGTGCCAAGCTACCAAGGGGGTGAGCAGGGGTTATCTGAGCGGGTATCTCCCTTATTCTGACTAGAGTGAGGGTTCCTACTTGGACAGGGTGAAAACCGACTGCCAACTAGAGACCCCATTTCCAACAGGTAGGCTGGATGGATTTGATTGGAGTGTGGTGGGCTGAACTGGGATGGAGTAGGGTGGATTGGATTGGATAAAGTTAGGATGATTAGAGAAGAGTGGGGTGGATTGGATTTGAGTGGGATGGAGTGGATTGGAATGGGTGGGGTGGATTGGGGTGTGGTGGACTGGTGGGGGTAGATTAGACTGGAGTAGGGTTAGGTGGATTTGATTAAGGTGGGGTGGGTTGGATTTGGTGAGGTGGACTAGAGTGGGGTGGGTTGGACTGGGGTGCAATTGCATTGAAGTGAGGAGGATTGGATTAGTGTGGAGTGAATTGTATTTGAGTGGGTTGAATTTGGGTTGGGTGGTTTTGAGTGGGGTGGACTGGAGTGGGGTGGATTGGAATGAAGTGAGGTACGGTGGCTTGAAATGTGGTGAGGTATATGAGATGGGGTAGATTTGAGTTGAGTGGATTAGATTGGATTGGGGTTGGATGATTTGGATTAGGGTGGGATGGATTGGATTGGAGTGGGGTAGATTAGATTGGACTGGAGTGAGGTGGATTGGATTGGATTCACTGGATTGTAGTGAGGTGGCTAGGACTGGAGTGTGGTGGATAGCATTGGAATGTGTTGGAAAGGCCTCGAGTGGGGTGGACAGGATTGGTGGGGGGTGGAATGGAGCTGGGTGGATTGGATTGGAGTGGGGTGGGTTAGATTGGAGTGAGTGGGGTGGATTGGATTGGACTGGAGTGGGGTGGGGTGGATGGATTGGAGTGGGGTGGACTGAAGTGGGAGGGGGTGGGGTGGGTTGCATTGAGATAGAGTCGGTGGATTGAGGTAGAATGTGGTGGGCTGGAGTGAGTGTGGTGGATTGGAGTAAGTGTGGTGGATTGGATTGGACTGGGCTGCATTGGACTCGAGTGAGCTGAATTGGGATGGGGTGTGGTGGGCTGCAGTGGGATAGTTTGGAATGGGGTGGGGTGGATTGGATTGGGATGGATTGGATTGTGGTGAATTGGATTG
This sequence comes from Pleurodeles waltl, assembly GCF_031143425.1. Taxonomy (NCBI): domain Eukaryota; kingdom Metazoa; phylum Chordata; class Amphibia; order Caudata; family Salamandridae; genus Pleurodeles; species Pleurodeles waltl. Next base: position 829,980,296 of record NC_090445.1, on the reverse strand, counting down.
GGATGGATTGGCGTGAGGTGTGTTGGATTGGATTGGGGTGGACTGCAGTAGGGTGGATTGTAGTGGATTGTAGTGGATTGGATTGGCTTGGAGTGGAGTAGGCTTGATGGATTGGACTGGAGTGTGGTGGATTGAACTGGCATGAGATGGGGTGGATTTGGGTAGAGTTGGGTGGATTGGAGTGGGATGGAGTTGATTGAATTTGGATGGTATAGATTGGGGTGGACTGGATTGGGTGGATTGGATTGGAGTGGGGTGTATCAGGGTGGAGTAGAGTGGATTGGAGTGAGGTGGACTGGATTGGACTGAGTGTGGTGGATTAGGGTGGTGTGGGGTAGATTAGATTGTGGTGGATTGGATTGGGGTGGATTGGATAGGGTGGGTGGGCTGGATTGGGGTAGATTAGATTGGGTGCGGGGGTTAGGGTGGATTGGAATGGGGTGGGGTGGTTTGGAGTGGAAAGGATGGTGGTGGATTGGGCTGCGGGGTGGACTGGATTGGAGTGGGTGGACTGGAATGTGTGGGGTGGACTGGTTTGGTGTAGGGTGAATTGATTAGAGAGGGCTATACTGGATTGAAGAGGGGTAGATTCAGGTGCTTTGGAGAGGGGTGGGTTGGACTGCAGTAGGGTGGATTAATGTGTGCTGGATTGGACTGGAGTGGGGTGGATGGATTTAAGTGTATAGTATTGAAGTGAAATGGACTGGGGTGGTCTGGGTTGATTGGATTGGAGTGAGGTGGACTGGGCAGCAGGTAAGGCAGGTTGGATTTGGGTGGTTTGGATTGTGGTGGGTGGGTTGTACTAGAGTGGGTGGTCTGGAGTAGAGTGGGATTGTGGTGGGTTCGTTGTGGTGGATTGGATTGTGATGAGGTGAGGTGTATTGGATTGGAGTGGAGCATATTGGGCTGCGCTAGATCGGGATGATTGGATTGGTGTGGGGTGGACTGGATTGTGGTGGGGTGGATTGGAGTGGGGTGGATTAGGATGGAGCATGGTGGATTGGATTGTGGTGAAGTGAGGTGGATTGGATTGGGGTGAGGTGGATTGGACTGCTGTGGGTTGTTTGGGATTGGGGTGAGAAAGGTTGGAGTGGGGCATGTTGTTTTGGATTAAAGTGGGACAGATTGGAGTGGGACGGGTTGAAATGTATTGGAGTGGGCAGGTTGTTGTGAATTGAAATGGGGCAGGTTGGAATGGGCAGACTGTTTTGAATTGGAGTGGGGCTGATTGAAGTGGGGCAGATTGTTTTGGATTTGAGTATGGCAGACTGTTTTGGATTGGAGTGGGCAGATTGTTTTGAATTGGAATAACTGGAATGGGGCAGATTGGAGTGGGGCAGATTGGAGTGGGACAGAATTTTTTGGATCAGAGTGGGGCAGATTGGAGTGGGGCAGATTGCCTTACAGTGGATTGGAGTGGGGCAGGATTGGATGGTTTTGGGTGGTTTGGATGGGAGTGGCGAGAACTGGAATGGAGTGGTGCATTTTGTATTGGATTGGAGTGGCATAGATTGGAGTGGTGACGATTGGAGTGGGACAGATTGTGTTGGACTGGAGTAGGGCAGACTGGAGTGTGGCAGATTGGACTTGGGCAGATTGTTTTGGATTGGAGTTGGGCAGATTAGAGTGGGACAGATTGTTTTGGATTGGAGTGGGGCGGATTGAACTGGGATACATTGTTTTGGATTAAAGTGGGGCAGATTGGAATGAGGTGGACTGGAGTGGGGCAGATTTTTTTGGATTGGAGTGGGGTAGATTGGTTTGGATTGCAGAGGAGCAGATTGGAGTGGGATAGATTGTTTTGGATAGGAGTGCAGCAGATTGCAGTGGGGCAGATTGCTTTGGATTGGAATGGGGCAGATTGCAGTGGGGTAGATGGGAGTGTGGCATATTGTTTTGGATTGGAGTGGGGCAGAGTGGAGTGAAGCAGATTGTTTTTGATTGGAGTGGGCAGATTGTTTTGGAATACAATGGGACATATTCTTTTGGATTAGAGTGGGGCGAATTGGAGTTGGGCAGATTAGATTGGGGTGGGTTGGGAGGACTGGAGTGGGGTGGGTTAGAGTGGATTGGATCGACGTGAGTGGTTTGGATTTGAGTGGGGTGGGTGGATTTGTGTAGGGTAGGTGGGGTGAATTGGAATGGGGTGGATTTGAGTGAGGTGGATTGGGGTGTAATGCATGATTATGTGTTAAAGCATAATTTCAGAAATTGCACATAATAAAGAAGCAATGTCGCTGTGCAATATTTCAAACAAGATAATCGTCATCTTTTGAGACGAGCACCCACAAGCAAAAACAAAAGAAAACATGAGTGGAAAGTGAATAAAGATGACTTGGCAAATTAAAAGAAAGTTAGCTGGAAAAAATAAAAACTTAGCAATTTTGTTTGTCTTCCTGAGCACATTTTTGCCAGTTACAAGCCTTTTGTTTGCTGGGCACTAGACGTTAAAAAGAACAAAATAGTACCCCAATCACATCGGAAGGAGCAGACAAGCACTGACTAAGCTGAATCAATCAGTGCTTGGTGCCTGCTCCACATAGAGGAACAGAAATGATGCCAGGCTTGACGTGACGAATTATGAGGCTGTAAAGAAGAGTGTCATGCAAGCCAACAAATGGTGAGCTGCAGGCGGGCTCCAAGCCCTTTACTGTACACAACAGAGTTTTGCAAGCGAGATGCATGCACTAGCGCATAAATGCGCAGGCTCGGCCCTAAAGAGGAGTATGGTAACAGCCTTGTTTTGTGGCACGTGTCCCCAAAATCAATAAGGAAATTGTTCTCCTGCACAAACCTGTCGAGACCCATTGAACAGTGGTAGGCAGATGCCAATACAATTCATTAATTAATAAGTTAATGAAAGAAACGTACCAAGTCCCCAAATCCCTACATCAACACTACCCTCAGTTCCAAGTCTCACATTGTGCACAAACTAGTTTCACCTGGCATCAACTCTCAATGTTCAGAAGAATGAAGCCACTCCTCTTCAAAACATGAATTCAAGAACCTCCATACCAGTCTTCCAGAAACCCTATGGTGCCCCTAAAGAGAATCCTCCATGTAGCTGCATGGCTGATGAAAGGAACCTAGATTTATAAGAATATAACATTTCACTCATTTATTTGGGAAAGCACATGAAGGGTGGGAGAGGGGGCAGCAGGGAAGAAATAGGGAAGCGCTTGGGGAGAAGTCAAAGCAGCGGGGGTATGAAGCAAAAGGGAGTGGTTGATGGTGGTGGAACCAAGGATCTTGAGGAGGGGGCAATATAATAAAATGCAAAACAAAGCCAGGGAGTGATGGAGAACCAATGGATGAACTGCGGGTGAGCAGCAGAGAGGGTGCAGGGGAGACAGCACACAAGTGAGAGAGCAAGAAAATACATTCACTCCTGGAAGGCTGAAAGAAAAAGAAAAAAAGTAGTTTCCTCAGTGTAAGTACTAATAGGATACATGTCATCTCATTGAAAGCATAGTAAAGAAGCTGTGCTCCATAGGAGGGACAAGGTAAAAGCAAGAAGAGGAAGAAAGAATGGTGAATAAAAGCAGCAAGCAACTAAGTTACAAGGAAGCTATGCAATTGTGAACAATGTTGTTTACCCACAGTGTTACCAAACCTTTTTTTAAACAACAGACAACTCAAAACCGTCTGTAGTTAAGACCTTACAATTCACTGTTACAATTCAGAAAGAGATGTTGAAGTTTAGGATGAAACAGGTGGCTCAGGGGAGATTACAGAGCACCCAGATATCTTCCCTTTCTCTACACCTGTTTACATTAGCCTTACACAACTCCCTGTTAACTTCAGGCCATCTGCGTCTCTTCCTAAGGCCTCTGCCTGGTGTACTCTTTGGTACACTGACCATAAGCATATGACATCATTTTTTTTTTCTTTTAAAAGTTACATCAGTTAGATGCATTGGTAACGTAGAGGCACTACACTTAAGAAAGCTCACTTTCGGGTGCAACGCCAAAGGGGTAGTTTTGCTGTACGGTCCAATGTTTAAGTCTCTTTAGCCTTTTATCTTGAACAAGATGGCATTCTCCCATTTTCTTCCTAGTTCTTCGAATGAAAAAGTTAAGAGTATTCTTCACTTGGACTTTTTTTAATAGGTCTACAAATGTACATATCTGAGTGTCTTGGATATCTGGATTTGACCCAGTAAACATTGCACTCGTTCTACTTGGACCTCTCGGACTGGCACCTCCTTTGTTATTGTTACGATTTCTCCCCATACTCTCGGGTATGCCCATACTCCCACACCATCAAATAACGTTTTGCACGCGCGTGTAGGCACCCTGGGCAAGCCCCCCTGCAGCTGGAAACACCTTCACAATCAGGGCCGCCCTGGCCCACCAGGCACCAGGCTTCTCAGTGAGCTGGCAGAGTGGGGCCGGTTTCACTGCTAGTCGGGCTGGTTTTATAGCTGCGAATCTACCAGACTCGTCCCTACGTGCAGCACTTACAAAAAATAATCAGAAAACAAATGGTCTTAAAGCATGTGAGTGCGCTTTAAAACGATTTCTTTTTACATGTTTTTTTTATTTATAAGCACCGAAAGTAGGAACGTGGCTGGAGGATCCCCAGCAACAAAACAGGTCATGGAGGCAGTGAAACTGGCCCTCACCCAGCCAGCCCACCGGGAGGCTGGTAGTCAGTCGGGACCTGTTTGCGATCCTGTGAACGGATAACTACGCTTGATTGATGCAATTGAAATGTGAAACGACATATTCTGGTCAATTTTTCTTTGTATATTCTAGTATCCTGTCCCAGGCATCATCTGTGATGCCCCCCCCCCGTCTTGCCTTTGATGTTTGATCTGTAAGTATAAAAGGTGGGAGACAAAGAGGCACATGGAATTGAGGCACCATGTTTACTATTCCGAAGCGTGAGAATACGCGAGAAAGTGTTTGACTTTATGGGTTCATCAATTGCTTCAGGCCCTGTAGACCAGACTGCCCTAATTAACCCTGCAAGCGCCATAAACTGTCCTGCACCTATGTCAGAATTATCTCTAATAACACCAAAGGTTTTATAAGTTCTCCGAGACAAAAACACATCCACCACTGTAAGAATCCCGATGTCAGACAATGTCTTTCTAACAAAAGGCTTAATTGTGAGTTTGGCAGACGGGGACACCCATCCGTCAAATTCCTGAAACGGTGACTGCAGCCGTAGTGGAGACCACCCTGCCGGACCTATTATGAATTTCCTGCTAGGCTGACAAGCGGAAACCAAGATTTCTGCCCGTCACCCTAGTGGGAAACTGGCAGCAGCATTGTCTCCGGCTCGAAATTGAGCCAGCAGCAATGCTGTCACCTGCAGGGTGCACAAGCACCGACGCAATGTCTGCACAGCAGACATTGAACACTGCAATGGTGCTGGGCAGGGGGACCCCTGTACTGCCCATGTCAAGTGCATGGACAGTGCAGGCCCCCCCCACCCTGTGATCCCCTGTACCTGTTTTCCGCTAGCCTGTCCATGGTGGTAAAACCACCATGAAAAGGCTGGCGGAGAACAAGATTGTAATCCGCAGGGTGGTGCTGCAGGCAGTGCTGCCCTGGCTGATTGCATCCTCCAACCGCATTCAACCCGTCGGGATCATTGATCCTGGGAGAGACGGCGGAACCCTGGCTGTCTGACCACCACCCTCTTAGTGTGGCAGTCAGACCGCCACTGCAGCGGCGGTCCTGACCGCCACCACAAGGCTGGTGGTCTCAAGACCGCAAGCCTTATAATGAGGCCCATAATGTCTGTTTGATCCTCTGAACTTTGATGGGCTCCACAGTGGGATCTCAAGAGCATATGCAGTTCTCCCTCCCAAAGTTCACGTGTACCTGCTCCATTAGTGCCTAGAGGCTTGGAGATCCCACAGTTGAGCTAAGTACATTTTTTATTCCCCAGTCAGTCACTGGTCAGAGGTTCCCCATCTGCACATGCTCTCATTTCCCAAGCTTCACAGTCGTTCGACTAGCTAATCCACCACAGTGGACAAACCAGTTGTGCTTTCAGACAATATAGTTCCAGATTCGGTGTCCCCCCTCCCAATCCTGGGCAGAGGCAGCATTATTTTTGCATACCTACCCTTTTTCTCTTGCCAGCCCATATCAAATCCGAAACCAGAGCATTCCTCTTATTAAAGGAAGTCAGTTTCAAAATCACCTGAAGTGCCTGAAAATGATATGGTAATCGTGGCACACTCAGCATCTTGACAATGGCTGCCCTTCCTTTCAGGAACAAGGGGAGCTTCCCCCAGAAAGATGCTGAAACGCGGATCCCTGCAACTGCTTTCCCTATATTAGCAAATACAAGAGGGTCGTTGTTAGGATATATCCAGGCACCCAAGTATTTAAAGGTGTCAGCAGTCCACGTTAGTGGGATCACTGCGTCGACAGAAAGTGCAATAGCCCCATCCTTATGTATAAGAAATGGACCTGATGTATCCCAGTTCTCCTGTAGCCTTGACATTTCTCCATACTCAGACAACAGCTCCATTATTTCTCGCAGAGTGACCTTAGGATCTCGTAAGATAAACAATGCATTGTCTCCAAATAATGACGTGATGTGCGGTTCATGCGTTAGAGCGGTGTCCCACTCTCATGAACTGCCACGAAACATGCAATTTATCACTTGGACTTAACAAAGCAATGTCCTCAATTAACTTTACAGCGTCCTTCGGGAACATGGATTCTATGCTATTTATATGTATTGCTACCTTCAAAGCAAAAGCAATATTCAGCTGCAAAGTCTCTGGATTCAGGGTCCCGCCTCAGGCTTGCAGGTACTATTGACCCTTGAGTGCGCGCCTTCTTAGGGGAGATCTGGAAAACGAGCCAAATGGGGTTACATTTAGTTTTTTTTAATTTTTGTGGGCTCTCTCAATGAGCACCCTTTAGTGCCTGACAGGGATCGCGGGCAGGTTAAATAAGGGGCTTTTCACCTGATTGCTATCCACCTGCCTGGCTGCTCCTGGGCTTTTCTTCCCGGGCCCAAGTCAATAGAATTAGGTGATGCCACGGGGGTCTGACTGGTGGTCAGCCATGACTCGGGACTCTGAAAGCTTTTAACAAATGTGAGAATGTTGGTAGGAGATTTCCCATGTAATAGTTCAATCAAATCATCAGTCACGCTACTGTACATATATGTAAATGAATATGAAAATGTTTTTTTCTTAAAGGTTTTACTTGATATGTAGTGTTTATGATGTCCTACAAATACGGCCTGAGAATGGAATATATTTTCTACGGCAGGGAGGCTTGGGTCACTTTTGCGGGGCTAACAAGTAGGCTTAATAAGGGTGTGGTCTGATGTTTTGGGGGAGGTCTGGGCTTGACTGGCCTGAGGGCGGCCCCCCACCTGTTTAAAGTCATGGATGTAGCTGCAAACATATTCATAACATTAGAAATGCTCACCACAGATGATTCGTGGATACACCATGGGAGGGAGAGGAATGAAAGACAAATGTAGAGCTGGTACTTAATCGTCTCCCACAACTTCATAACGCACTATTGACCTTTTTTCCCAGTACCCTGGATCTGCTGTTTAAGACAGCGATGCCATCCTGTATTATCAAGTTGTTGCAGGCATTCATATTGTGTGTGGCAGCATGGCTGGTGAGACACATCCTTGGTCTTAGGATTTATTAGTGGTGCGAATGTAACACATATAAACATTTGGATCACGTAGTAGATTGCTTCTGGATTAATGGGCCAGCTTGGGGAGATACCCCCTGCCCAGTGGGCTTCGCTGTATGATTTTGTCTGTAATTTACCTGGTTCAGCTTCCAAGTTCAAGGCAATCCAGAAAGCAAACACAGCCTTAGAAGGAGAGTTAATTAGGGTCACAGGCCAGAAATGAAGTAGTACATTTTGAAAGCCAGAAAACCTACAATAATTCATTTAAGCTGTAGTTAAAAAGGAATAATGGGTTTATACAATAAAACATCGTTTAAGGTGTAGTTTAAAATGTTTATGAGGGATTAGAAATTCTGAGTGTTTGCAAACTATTCAGATCATCTGAACAAAGCTCTCCTTATTTTAAAGACAAGTGCAGCCCCATGATTTGTAATATTGTAAAATTATATGACATCACCATGTACACAGCACTGCATAGGCATGTATTTGGTTATGCATTGCCAACTGAACAGAACACTTGAATATCAACCAGGTAAATTTAAATAAATCGAACTTTACAAGAGTGTGACATTTAATCAACGACATAAAAACAGCTAAGTATGCCTCACAACTGAAAAACCACACCAAGCTCAGCACTGTGCATATAGGCACAGTGGCAGAATGGAACAAACAGCAACGTCTTTCTCCACACACATTTGTACACATAGTGCAGAACACAAATTCGTGCTGGCACCCTTTATTCAGTATGAACCTGTCAATTATGCCCTAGCCAGTCACTAACCACTGGGGTTCATTACAAAACAATCCCTAACCCAGCAGATGATGGTGTCAATAGACTTCATGGCTACAGTCAGCAGAATTCCTGGACATGCAATGGGCACCAGGACTCGCGGCGCACTACAGGAATCCATGAATGGTGAAGGTGTCCTATGCATGTACTCATAACAAACAGAACATACTAGACGTACATGAAAAGATATGTATGGATCTAGTCAGAACACCATACACGTGAAAGGTCCGTTAACATACGGTAGTTTCAGTTTTGCATCCTAAGCAAATAACTGCACTATGATGTAAGTATCTATTACAGTAAGTGCAGCACTGTAATACTGTTTGCTTTTCTTCCACAAGAGATTCAGCTAAACCGGTTAAGCAGAACATCTCACATGGATGCACATGGATATACAAGTTGTTTAGAATTTATATATATATATATATATAAATTCTAAACAACTAATAAACCATTAAAAAAAGAAAAACCTTAAAATTCGTTGTTCAGGCAATCATTATTCAGGCAAAATCATTGTTTAGACAGCAGTTGTTCAATACTTCATTGTAGAGACTTTTTAGTTGTTTAGCAGTAGTGGTTTAGGCAAGTAGTTGTTTAGGACCTAGTTATTCCATCACATATTCTGTGGCATTTTATTTGAAAAGATTGAACAGTGACACCTGATGTCACCAATGTGTTTCACAGCCGTAAGAGCAGTGCAGCTAGTTAATGAATATGCTAGAGACATGCTGTGTCACATTAGCAACTTTTGTTGAGCATCCTTCCATCAGTTATATAGTACCATGAATATGTGATGGAACAACTAGGTCCTAAACAACTACTTGCCTAAACCACTACTGCTAAACAACGGCTCTCAAAGCACTAAGGTACCATATAACTGATGGAAGGATGCTGCACAAAAGTTGCTAATGTGACACAGCATGTCTCTAGCATATTCATGAACTAGCTGCACTGCTCTTAAGGCTGTGACACACATTGGTGACATCAGGTGTCACTGTTCAATTTTTTCAAATAAAATCCCATGTCATCGTAATTGATAGGGACAGTAGTACAGCTGGTTCAGCATTTGTTTAACTGGACCGGACCTTGCATTATGTACGATCTGTTGTGTATTGAATATCGATTAGAAATGACCTTACACTTAAGAAGCACATATGTTTGAAACTGCATACAGATTCAGGCAACCAGCAATCTAACTCTAAAAATGAAAAATAGTGCTATTTATCAAATTACAACGACAAACTACTTGTATGGGGGGCATTCACTCTATGACTGTGTACGGCTAAGTTATTTATGATGACTGAAGGTGGCCTACAAACTTTACTCCTCATGGTAGTGATAAAGGTGAAACTGTTAGGATTTCAGAAGCGAGTCAGGGAGGAGTCCTTTGCACAGATTACGATTTATTTAGACCGATCCTAATCATCAGCACCATAACATTGTCAACCCCATGTAAACCATAGAATCACATAATTCAGACAGAGAAAGAAATGGAAGCTTTTGATGCCAAGCAGTGGCACCTGGAAACCACTAGACTGCTAACTACAGTGTGGGTGGGAACTCCCTAGCTCAGGATTGGGCTGGCAGATCAATCTCAATGCAGTGAACTCACTGATTCCTATTTGTCAGTGATTCATAGTTGTACTGTAAGGGGAACCAGGAAGGTAAACAACAAGAAGGATGATGGGACTGAAGGACAGCTGAACAAACTAAGCAGGGGCTTAGAGACAATAGAACAATGAATCATTGCCAAGCAGTAACCCCAATGCTTAATCTGTAAATAAAAACGTGCCGGTGCCCAAAGCCCTCCTCTTAAACACGCGGCAGCTGCAATTAAATGTGCGAACACGGAATACTGAGGCAGCTTAATCCTAAAGCCATCTCAGGCCTCTTTAATCCATTTAAAGCCACTCCCTGCCCATCAGCTCACTCTAGCAGCTTTCTGCTTTCTCCATTTGTGATGATTTTTCGTTTTTACCTTCCTCTGTCTTTCCCATATGTGTCTTTTGCTCGCAGCAAATGCTTGAGGCAGAAGAATTAGCACCAGCCCTCAAAAATAAGTGCCGGTGCTCAGCTCCGGAAATAACATGCACAAATTAAGCACTGAATAACCCATGAGTTCAGTGCAGTTAAATATCCTGGAGTTCTATTGATCTGCCAGTGGAATCCTGAGCTAGGGATTCCCACTCACACTGTAGTTAGCAGTCTAGTTAGATGTCACTCCACGGTATTCCAATGGAGACATTTCTTCACTACACCTTCGGCCTTAGAGAAAATCTCAGATCATTTCCAGGGAAAGAAGGGCTAAGAGGAATTTTGGAATGTGTACATTTGTGCTGCTAACCAAATTCCAGCCACCCTCACCCTGAAGCACTCACTGCCCTCTCACATAAGGATGTTTACTCAGAAGGAGAGCTGGCTGTCATAAAATCCATGTACAAGTGAACAATTGCCAAAGTTGGTGTGTATTAGTTTTTTATTTTTAATGGGATCTTTAGTATCTTTTGTTTTTGGACAAATGATGCTAAAACAGTGCCTACAGGGTATCATCTATTACACAATCATCTACGGACACAGAACTCGTACATGCCCTAAGTGTGCAAGCGCCGTTCAGCCTGTGCGTTTCATGGGCGTGCGTGTGGTGTCGCGTGAGAACTCGCCAGTGGCTCCAACCCCTTCCGGAAGTGCACACCGTGGCGTACAGCACCTCGGCCTTACACGGCCTTAAGTCGCTTTCCTCCTCCAGCGCCAGTTATAACACCCCACCCTGTGATCAGTGCATCTTTCCCGGCCTGCCGGCGAAGGTACTACAAGACATTATCCTCCCTCCCTGCACATTTTGTCCGTCTCTCTTCCACGTCGCCACCGGGGGTGGAGGGAACAGTTGCCCTCCAAAGCACAGCTATACTGCGACGCGCCAGGGCGAGGCCCCAGAGGGTACTCATGACCCTGTCAGTTTTTGGGCGGAGCAGCAAGCATGTCTTGAGTGTGTTGGTGTGCCGTGCACCCGTCCACCGCATGAAGTATGCACACACTTCAATCCACGCCATACCTTGCCACGCCATGTGGTAGAAGTCAGCCTGTTCAGCCCCAAGTCTAGGACAACAGTGTGATGGCGCCACAAACAGCTTGAGTAGGCGTGTCAGTGTGAGGAAGGCACAGTCTACATAATTAAATTGCAGGCATTTGAACTGCGCTTTCTGTGATACCTGTGGATTGTGCCTCAGAATTATTTTCCCAGTCAGCAGCCATCAGCTCTATCTGCAGATCTTTGCTTACTTTATCTTTCAAGTCCAATATTTCTGGACCTACAGCCCTATGTATAACATTAAATATGTAAGTTATACGATGGTGTGTCTGGCTCCACGTCAACATGACCTGCAGCATCCGGTCATTCTCCGGTTCCTTGCCTGGGTCTCCCTATGTCTGGCCTACAGCTTGGATAAGGGCGGCTTGAGTCAGGAATTGCCCCGCCGGGACGTTGCAGTCCACACCATGGACGTCAATTCACCGAAATGCCAGGGGGAACAGAAGTGACACCACATGCCATTTGACCCCCACTTTCACTGATACACAAATACTTACACATGCATAAAATTTCACACTTACATACACTCATATAAACACACTCACCTGCAAGCACATACACAACATACACTTTAAACCACTTTTACTTACTTCAGCTGCCATGAAAGGGCATATTCTAGCTGATTGTACTCCATGTTTATTGCACTAATAGTGAGAAATACATTATTATTCGCTATTTGTGTAGTACGAAAATGACAGAATACAGCGAGTGGAGCCCCAACTGAGTCCATAATGAGGAGCTGCCTCTATGCTCCTGGCACTGACTTTGCCAACTCTGAAGCCATGGGTCGCAAAGTCAGTGCCAGGGGTCGCAAAGGGCAGGCCATGGGTGGCAGCTGAGACCCCTGGCAACCCCCAAATGACGTCCATGGGGGAGCTCCTTGAATGGCATGGTGGCTCCCTCCGCGAACAGCTGGCCCCCGACCGAGGTGTGCCTCCACTGTAAGCGGTGTGCTGCGGGCTCCACCGTAGCAAAGGGGTCAGACCAGTGCTTAATTTGTGCTTGTTGTTTCTGGTGCGGAGCACCTGCACTTATTTTTGAGGGCCGGCACTTCTTTTTCTGCCTCAAGCATTTATTGCGAGCAAAAGACACATTTGAGAAAGACGGAGGAAGAGAAAAACGAAAAAGCGTCGCAAAGGAGAGAGCAGAAAGGTGCAGAAGTGAGTTGAAGGGGCAGGGAGGGACTGTAAATGGATTGAAGAGGCCCGAGATGGCTCCAGGATTACGCTGCCTCAGTATTCCGTGTTGGCACATTTAATCGAAGCCGCCGCTTATTTAAGAGGAGGGCTTTGGGCACTGGCACGTTTTTATTTACAATTTAAGCACTGGGACAGGCACCACTGTGGAAGATCTGGCACGTTCGCCGTGCCTCCCTGCCGTCGGCGCTGCTACCACTAGCAGAAGGACTGGGCCACTCGAAGCAATAATGGGGCGTGTTTAACCCGTGCAGCCCCTCCAATCACACCCTGAAGGACGTCCTTGCCAAGTTGGTGTGTATTAGTTAATGAAGCAATATGTACCTAGCATTCTGACTGACACATCCCATTAACTTTAAGCATAACATTCATTCTGGACCTCCACTGGGTGCGTGGCAGGTGTTCTTAGGGTTTTTTCCTTTGCTTTGGCAAGAAATCTATATACCCTCTTCTGTTTACAACCAGTGGCATGTATATGGTTAAATGGCGCAATTGGATTAAACCTGGCAACATCATGGCTATCAGTTATTTGGCCCTGCCATAATATTCAATGAAGCCATAAGTTGTGCCTGGCTTTGGTACATTCGTTAGGAATTTGTCTGTAAAGAAGAACATTTTATCATGTGGTAATAATAAATTTACATACCATAGCAAAGAAAATTCATATCTTACTGTTTCCTCCATCCCATAAACTTCCAGTTTCCAATCTTTTTTCGATTAGTGATAATAGAGAGCCTGTCTGTCTTTAGTATTTGAATTATAATACATTCTATTTAATACGTTTTTTCAAAGTTAGAGGAACTCATTTTATAGAAGGGAGCTAGCTTTCATCTCGGTGATAATACCACCCGAGGGCCGGTAGGAAATGTTTGTATGATCTACATATTTATAACTAACCTCAGCCTCCTGTTGCATCCTGTAAGTCCTAGTTTGTCATGGTTTTTAAGGCTCTTTTTGGACTGTCTGGTTTGTTAACAACTTCTTGTAGGCATTCTAAAAGCTTCCCTGGGAATGCTTCTGCCCATAGCTGACCATTGGCTTTGTGGTTTGTAACTCATATTTGCTTTCTATTTGCTGGCTTTATTTGTTTTAGGCTGTCCAGCTTGAGTTTGTCTGTCCGGCGGAGCATTGCTTGTTTACTGCTGTGCTCATATTTCAGAATATAACAGAATTAGGAAAGTACAAATTAAGTTTATTTTTTTGTAAGTCTGAAGTGTGTTGTATACAAACACTTGAATACGATCAAAACACTTCAGTACACTACATGATGACATTTCCACATAGTATTGTTTGTGCGCAGTAACACTGTATGCCTTAACAAATGTAATGGTTATTTTAATTGAAAATGTGTTGTCTGTAATGTCAGTGTGAACCCACACCATGCATACTCCACACTACGCTGTTCCCCTCCACTATGCAACACTCTACTGCACTTTACGCTACTTTATACTTTTGAACTCTACTCCACTCTATGACCCTCAACTCTGCGTCACGCCACTACATTCTATGGCACAACACTTGGCTCTACTACGTGCTTCTCCATGACACACCACTCCACTCTTTGACATGCCACTCAACTGAACACCTCTCCACTCCATTCTATGCCCCTCCACTCTACCCCCTTCCACTCTCTGATCCTCCACTCCACTTTACCCTAATCTACCACAGCTCCACTCCCATCTACCATCACCCCAATCTACCCCACTTCACTATACCCCAATCTACCCCACTCCACTTCACTACAAACTACCTCAATCGACCTCCACTCCAATCCACCCCCTCCACTTCAGTCTACAATAATCTACCCCATTCCACTCCAACCTCCCCCATTCCACTTAACTGCAATCCACTCCACTCCACTCCAACCTACCCCACTGCACTCAGTCTACCCCAGCCTACCCCACTCCACTCCAATGTACACCACTCCAATCTACCCCAGTCCACTCAATCTACCCCAGTCCAAACCACTCCAATCTACCCTAATCCACCCCACTCCACCCCAATCTACCCCACTCCATCCCAATTTACCCGACTCCAATCTATCCCACTCCAATCGATCCCACTCTAATCTACCCCACTCCACTCTAATCTACTCCAATCTCCACTCCACTCCAATCTACCCAATCTACACCACTCCAATCTACCCCACTCTACTCCAATCAATCCCAGGCTATTCCACAACAATCCACCCACTGTATTTCACTCTACCCTAGTCTACCCCACTCCACTGTACCCCAAATTAACCCACTCCACTCTCCCACAATCTACCTTACTCCAATCTATCCCACCCCAAACCAATCTACCCTATTATACTCCAATCTGACCCACTCCACCTCGCTGTACTCCAATCTACACCACTCAAATCTACACCACTCAAATCTACTCCAGTCTACACCTGTCCACTCTACCCCATTCTACCTCACCCCATCCTAATCTACCCCACTCCTCCCCAATCTACCCCACTCCACCTCAATTTACCCCACTCCACTCCAATCTACCCCACTATGCTCCAATTCACCACAGTCCACTCCATTCTACCCAACTCCACTCTACCTCAACCCACCTCACTCCACTCTACCCCACTCCACTCCAATCGACCTCACTCCACTCTCCTCCACCCAATCTAACCACTCTATCACTCTACACTCTATCCCACTCAAATCCACCCCTTCCACCCCGATCTACCTCACTCCAATCTACAATTCTCCATCCTAATCTACCTCACTACACCAATCTACTCCCATTTACCCTCATCTACCCAACTCCACTCCACTCACCCTATTCCAGTCCAGTCTAGCCCACTCCACTCACCTCTACCCCAATGTACCTCAGTCTACTCCACCGGGATCTACCCTACTCTACTCTATCCCAATCTACACAACTCCAATCTACCACACTGTGATCTACCCCATCCACTCCAATCTACCCTACTTCGCCTCAATCTGACACAATCTACTCCACTCCCTTTCAATCCAACCCAATCCACCCCAATCCAATCTACCTAACTCCCTCACTCCAATCTATCCCACTCCAATCTACCCTACTCCAATCTTCCCCAAACCACTCCACCCCACCCACTCCAACCCACTCTACTCCACTCTAATCTGCCTCACTCCAATCTACCCCACTAGAACCCCCACTCCAATCTACCCCACTCTACTCAAAACAGTCTACTGCAATCTACGCCACTCCACCCCACTCCAGTTTACCCTACTCCATTCTATCCCAATCTACCCTACTCCGATCTACTTTACCCACCCCGTGTCACTAACTTTGAGCCATGCTGAACTGCAGCCACACTGGTGTACAACTCGGCTATAACACATTGCCAAATCCAATAGCTCTCACATAGGCAAGACCTATTGGCTTTGCTAATGTTGTTTCCTTTTTAAATTGCTTGGGGGATGCGGAAGAGCGAAGAGCACGGAGGATATAGTGGTCTGCCTTATTCAGCATGTGCTAAAGAATGTGCCTGGGATGCTGGAACGTGAGGCAGAATTTATACCATGCAAAATTGGAAACCCATGTGGTCCAAACTGTGGAACTAATCAAGAGGAGAAGAGCAGTGTCATGCACAGCGGAACAAGCCCAGAACTGCCGAGGAGACCTCATGAACCCTGAGCCAGAGGAACTGGAAAATGTGGAGAATGAGCTGCGAGTGAAGCTCTCAGTACATTAAAACAGCCTGGCATTGGGCAGCGATGTTCCATCACTTCAAAGATCAAGTTAAATGGGAAAACAGTTTCTTTTAACTTTGCATTTTATTTTGCTGTGGTGTATTTCTATTATTATGTGGGAGGCAGTGTGAAGAGAGTAAAACAATGACAAGAAAATGCTAGAATATGGCAAATGTAATAGTGTTACATTAAACATTAGTTATTGCACATTTGAAAATGAATGAAGAAAATGGGGTTAAGGTTGTTTTCTAATTCAATGCCATTTGCAAGGTTGTCAAAGGTGAATAAGTGAGTGGAGGGTGTGCCATAACATTTTGGTGTCATGGAAAAAGTAGTGTCATGAGAAATCGATCGGAGGAAGTGAAGGCATGATGTCTCAGAGGGAGTACTTGAGTGATTACAGAGGATGCCACAGAGCCATCGGAGAACCCCTCCGCGGTTACAGGTGGGCCCAGAAGTGAACTTACACAAGGAAAGTTAAACTTTGCTATCACAATGCACATAAAGCATAACTGTTGGGTGATTTTCAGGGTGAGCTTCTGAGGTATATTCAGGTACGTTGTTGAGAAATACGTATCGCTGTCTACTATAATTGAGTTATTTCCTGAACTGAAACCAGAAGCAAGGTCAGACAGTCCTTCTGGGGCGGGAGCTGTCCTGTGCCAACTCAGAGGCACCAACGATCGACCAGCAGGAGACGAATCCAAACAGGCTGCAGGAGAAGGCAAAGTTGCTGTAATCTATACAACAAACAAAAATGCTAACACCTTACTACTGCCAAACAAACCAGCGCCCACTGTCTCCCGATGCAGACCTTCAAGTGTGTGCTTGTCTGGTTCTAAGATAAGCTGTAGGGAATGCCGTGGCAAGAGGCCACATAGAGGGGCATATTTATACTCTGTTTGCGCCGGAATTGCGTAGTTTTTTTTGACGCAATTCCGACGCAAAACTAACTCCATATTTATACTTTGGCGTTAGACGCGTCTAGCGCCAAAGTCCATGGAGTTTGCGTCAATTTTTAGCGTGGACACCTACTTTGCGTTAATGATATGCAAGGTAGGCGTTCCCGTCTAAAAAAGTGACTCTGAGGCATGTGCGCCGTATTTACACTCCCGGGCAAAAATGTCGCCCGGGAGTGGGCGGGTCAAAAAAAATGACGTCCAGCCGCTTTTGCGTAGTTTTTTAGCACCTGGTCAGGGCAGGCGTTAAGGGACCTGTGGGCTCGGAAGGAGCCCAGAGGTGCCCTCCCATGCCCCCAGGGACCCCCCCTGTCACCCTTGCCCACCCCAGGAGGACGCCTAAGAATGGAGGGACCCATCCCAGGGAACATAAAGTAAGTTCAGGTAAGTATTATTATTATTTTTTTGTGGCATAGGGGGGCCTGATTTGTGCCCCCCTACATGCCACTATGCCCAATGACCATGCCCAGGGGACAGAAGTCCCCTGGGCATGGCCATTGGGCAAGGGGGCATGACTCCTGTCTTTGCTAAGACAGGAGTCATTTCAATGGGGGTTGGGAGTCGAAAAAAATGGCGCAAATCGGGTTAAGGCGATAATTTTGCCTCAGCCTGACTTGCCCCATTTTTTGGCGCCCAAGCTCCATATTCCACTACGTCGGCGCTGCCTGGTGTATGTCATTTTTTTTGACGCACACCAGGCAGCGCCGCCGGCTAACGCCGGCTAACGTCATTGAATAAATACGGCGCCCGCATGGCACTACAGAATGGCGTTAGCCGGCGTTAGATATTTTGACGCACAACTGCATTGGCGCAGTTGTGCGTCGAAAAGTATAAATATGGCCCAGAGTCTCTGGTTGACCATGCCACTCTCCATCTAGTTACCATCCCGTGCGTTGACAAGTCTATTTTTTATAAGTTATTTCTTAAAGTTGAAATTTTTTTCTCTGTTAAATAAGGTTATTATTGTTTTTCCTTTGCTCTTTGAGTTTTCATTTTGCTGTGTTTTTGTATGTAATGCTACTGAATTCATAATATTAAATTAGACTTAGGGCATGCTTAATATATCACAGGTACTGGATTCTATTTGATCCACATTTTATGATACACTTTAACCATGCATGTTTGAAGATTAATATCAAGTTTTCCATTTATGTTTCCTGTCAATAGGCCCCTCTGAAACTGATAGGAAGTAACTGATGGCGTAATAAGTCAAATTAACTTGGTGATTCAGAATGACCAATCAATCAATCAGTGTATTTGTAGAGCGCACTATCACCCCTGAGGATCTCAAGGCGCTGAAGGGGGGGGGGTGGTGGTGCTGCTACTGCTAAAATAGCCAGGTTTTGAGCTGCTTCCTGAAAGTCAGCAGGTCTTCGGTCTGTCGTTGGGGCAAGGGAAGGGTGTTCCAGGTCATGATGGCGAGGTGGGAGAAGGATCTGCCTCCGGTAGTCGCTCTTCGGATGCGGGGGCTGAGGGGTTGGCGCAGAGGATGAGGACCTCCGTCTTATCTGAGTTCAGTTTCAGTTTGCTGTTCCTCATCCATTCTTCGACGGCCTTCATTCCTTTGTGGAGGTTGGATTTGGCGGTGATGGGGTCCTTGGTGAGGGAGAGGATCAGTTGGGTGTCGTCGGCGTAGAAGATGATGTTAAGGTTGTGTAGCCGGGCGACGCGGGCGAGCGGGCCATGTAGATGTTGAAAAGTGTAGGGATGAGGGACGAACCTTGGGGAACGCCGCAGATGATCTTGGAGGCTTCGGAGCGGAAAGGAGGGAGTTGGACGCTCTTGGTTCTGCCGGAGAGGAAGGAGGTGGTCCACTCCAGAGCTTTGTCCCGGATCCCTGCGTTGTGGAGGCGTGTGCGTAGGATGCGGTGCCAGACGGTGTCGAAGGTGGCAGAGAGGTCCAGGAGGATGAGGGTCGCGGTTTCTCTGTTGTCAAGCAGGGCCCTGATGTCGTTGGTGGCAGCGATGAAAGCGGTTTCGGTACTGTGGTTGCTGCGGAACCCTGACTGGGATGGGTCCAGGATGTTGTTTTCTTCGAGGTAGTGGGTCAGTTGTCTGTTGACGATCTTCTCAATGACCTTGGCCGGGAATGGGAGCAGGGAGATGGGACGGAAGTTCTTGAGGTCTCTCGGGTCCGCCATGGGTTTCTTGAGTAGGGGTTTGATCTCAGCATGCTTCCAGCTCTCGGGGTAGGTCGCGGTCTCGAAGGAGATGTTGATGACTTTGCGGAGGTGGGGTGCGATGGTGGCGCTTGCTTTGTTAAAGATGTGGTGCGGGCATGGGTCTGACGGAGATCCAGAGTGGATGGTGCCCATGGTTTTGATTGTGTCGTCTTCGTTCATGTTGGCCCAGACGAGCAGGGGGTGGGGAGTCTGAGGAGTCAGTGATTTGCGGGGTGGTCTGGCTGTTGAAGCTGTCATGGATGTCTGTGATCTTGTGGTGGAAATAGGCGGCGAGGGAGTTGCACAGATCTTGTGAAGGTGGAATGTTGTTTGTGCTGGAGCTTGGGTTGGAGAGTTCATTCAAAATATTGAAGAGCTCCTTGCTGTTGTGTGCGTTGTTGTCCAGGCGGTCTTTGAAGGAGATTTTCTTGGCAGATCTGATGAGGTGATGGTGATTGCGGATGGCGTTCTTGAAGGCAGCATGGTTGTCCGGTGTCTGTTTGAGGAGCCACTTTCTTTCCAGTTTCTGGCAGGTTTGCTTGGAGGCTCGAAGGTCAGAGGTGAACCAGCTGGCTCTCTTGTTGGCACCTCTGTTGGAAGGTTTATTGAGCGGGGCGAGAGTGTTGGCACAGTCTTCGATCCAGCACCAGAGGTTGCAGGCTGTGAGGTCGGGATTGGTGGGTTTGGTGGGTGGTTTTCGGGCGAGGCTGGTGTTCAGCTGGTCTTGGCTGATTTTGTTCCAGTTGCAGCGGGGGATCTGTTGGATGCGGTGGTGTGTGGTGGGTTTCTGGAAGGTGAAGTGGATGCAGCGGTGGTCGGTCCATGGGAGTTCGTGGTGAGGCTGAAGGTGACATGGGGGCTAGCGTGTGGCAAGCGGAGTGTGTTGGGGTAGTGACGAGTTGTCTGAGTCCGAGGGTGGCAAGGTTGTCGATTAGGGTGGTGGAGTTGGGGCTGTTGTTATTCTCCAGGTGAAAGTTCAGGTCGCCGAGGAGGACATAGTCGGCAGAGGCTAGGGCGTGCCTGCTGACGAGGTCGGCGATGGAGTCGCAGAACTGAGGCCGTGGTGTCTGTAGATAAGGGTTCCTCTGAGGGTGATATTGGGGTTGGTGTGGATCTGGAAGTGCAGGTGTTCGGTGGTGCTGAAGGTGTCGTCGGTACAGGTCGTGACCATGATGGTGTTCTTGTGGACGATGGCTATTCCGCCTCCGACTCCGTTGGTGCGGTCCCTGCGGGTGATCTTGTAGTCATCCGGAATGGCTATGGCGAATCCTACCATAGGATTCATAATCATACTTTCACACTTGATAACAATATCCAAACAAACCCAGACCCAGAGCTTTGCCGGTTACCCGCAAGAATTTTTTATATTTCACATTTGTCGAGGGTGTTACGAGGAAATTCAGAGTCAGGTGGGAAACAGTCAGTTGGAGCGCGAGCCGCTCTATGCGTTTTGCACGAGCTGCGCTGTATGAGTTATCTCAACTCCAGCCGTGCCGCTCCTTGGTCACCGTGTGCTCAGGGCCATTTTCAGAAAAAAGCTCAGCGAGTTGAGTTACCGTGTCGTCTCCTAGGATACAGATGGAAGCCTTGTGTGTTTCACGAGGTACATTGGATGCACGCAAGGTGAGTAAGCTCAGAGGGACCATCTTGGATTGTTCCTGTCCTCGGCAGTGAGGTACATTACTGCGATGATGTGCACACCATAACATGGAGCTCATCCTTTTCTTTTGATGCATGTTTAGTGATGGTGACACACACATTTAGCGCAGATATACAACCAAAACGGGGGTTACCTCAGATAGAATTTTTGACAGTGACACACACCCCTTTATGTATAAGCAAGCAGATGTGTGTTACTTCAGGAAGATGGTTGACAGTGACACGCACAGACATAATTCACAAATTACTGTGTGAGTACCCCGCCTAATTTAGCCACATTGTGCTTGTCGATAGTGACACTTCTACTTAATTGGGGGTGTTAATTTGAATTTTAATACACCAAAGATGTGTACAGTACTTTACCTCACAGTGACATGCATACCCATAATTTACAATTTACTGTGTAGGCAGTGCTTAATTTGAACCAGTGGTTACCGGTGTGGGGCACTGGCACTTATTTTTCTGCGTCCGGCATTTAAAATGAACAAAAGACACATTTGTGAAAGACGGAGAAAGGGAAATATGGACAAGCGTCACAAAGGGAGAAAGCAGAAAGCTGCAAGAATGAGCTAAAGGGGCAAGGAGTGGCTGTAAATTAATTGACGATCCCTGAGATGGCTTCAAGTTTACACTGCCTCAGTATTCTTGGCTCACACTTTTACATGCAACAGCTGCGTATTTAAAGGAGAGCTTTAGGCACCGGCACATTTTTATTTACAAAGTAAGCACTGTGTGTAGGTACCCCACCTATTTTGGCCACATTATGCTTGTCTACAGTGACACGCACACCTGATTGGTGGTGTGTAGTTAAACTTTAGCACACTAAAAACGTGTAGAGTGTTTCATCTCACCATTTCTATATATTATAGATCCTTTTGTTATTCTGCACTAGTTCTTAACTCTTTAGCATGGCCACAATAAATCTTCCAGTGCCTCAACCCTTCATTGCAACGGAAGGTGGGTCAAATCTAAAATGGGAAGAGTGGAAGGAGTACTTTATTAATTATATTGCCACATTTGAGAGTGAAGATCTAACTCCAGAAAAGAAGAATAAAATCATGTTATATTTTCTAGTTCCCCAGCAAAGGTATATGACCACATGGAGAAAAAAGCCTGCTCAGGGGCTGAGAGGTATGTGTTTACAAATGGTTTAGCAGACTTAGATGCATACTTTGCTCCCATGGTGTGCAAAGCTATTGACCGATATAACTTCTACCATAGGAAACAAGGTAGTAATGAAAAAATAGAGGATTATTCAACTGCCTTGAGGAAATTTGTGTTGTTTTGTAAATTTGGTGTGTTGGAGAAAGAGTTGGTATGAGATTAGGTGATTATGCATTGTAATAATGCTTCATTAAAGGACAGATTGTGGGTCCATGGTGACTGTAATGTACAAGAGGTCACTGCAATCATTAGTTAACTGGAGCTTACTTCTAGATGTTCAAAGGCAGTTATTTCTTCCAATAAAAAAAAAATATTTGGGGTGATATAGTTAAAACTGTCAAGAAAAAGGTTTACACAAAGGATGACCAGGAACATAATAAGAAAGGGGCGAAGAATGCAAGAAAGCCAAAACCGAATGAAAGGTTGGCTTGAAAGGCGAATGTTATTGATGTCCTCAGGTGTTGTGCATACAAGAGTATGTGATGGACATTGATGGACGTAACAGGAAGAAGCCTGTTAGTTACACAGTGGCTGGAGAAGTTCGAGTAGCACTGGTGGCTGATTCTGGGTTGCCATACACCATTATTAACAAGTAGACTTGGACAAATTTATTTTGCACAAAAATGGGGTCAAACATTGGAGAAACCCGCTGTCAAACCACAGAGCTTCAAGGGGGAACCCTTAAATCTCCTGAGTTTCCGTAAATTGTTATTTGAATTTAAAGGCAGGAAAGTTGAATGTAAACTATATGTGGCTGTGAATGGTCTATGTGTTCTGGGATGGTGGGATCAGGGGAATTGAGTATCCTGATCCTAACAGTCCTGATCGTGTGTTAATTGTGAGTGTTGACAAGCAGGATGGAAATCAAATAGTTAACAAATGTCCTAATGTGTTTATAGGTAAAGTTGGCGAACTAAAAGGATTTGGCCACAAAATTGTTTTGAACAAAGATGCGTGACCTTGTGTGCACAAGGCAAGGAACATCCCGCTGACTGTGAAAGAGGAAGTGGTTAAAGAACTGAACAAATTGGTTCATTCAGGCGTAAAAGAGCAGTGAGTGAATTAAACAAAAACATTTTTTAGACATGTTTCCCTTGCCCCATACAAGTGAAGTATTGTCTGTAACAAAAGGGATGAGGTGGTTCTCTAGAACAGACTTTTCTTCGGCATACCACCAAGTAGCACTACACCATAGTAGTAAACACCTGATAGCATTCATCACTCTCATAGGATACTTCCAATATAAACGGGTACCTTTTGGACCAGCCTCGTCTGCTGCCATGTTAAACGCCTCATGTACAAATTGTTTCAGGGCAGGAAAAGTGTTACCTTTTTCCAAGATGACATTCTAATTATGGAGAAAGATAACAAGGGAATATGACATGGAACTGTATGATATACTTTAAATGTTGGAGCAGTGTGGGTTAACAGCCGAGGGATCCAAATTAAAGTTTGCAAAAAACATAGTGACATATCTGGGACATGAAACCAGTTACAAAGTTATAACCTCCAAAATAAAACTGGTGGAAGCTATAAGAAAAGCCCTTATTCTGCAGAACAAGGCTAAAGCGCGATACTTTTTAGGATTAGCAGAATTTTAATCTAAGTTTGTAATAATTTCTCAGGAAAGATGTTTCATATTAGACAACTGCTGAAGAAAGGGAGAAAATTAATGTGGAAAGAGGAATGTCAGAAGAGATTTGAGAGTATCAAGGAGGATATTTGCACAGCCCAGAGGGTCTAAAAGTTTTATCACCAACTATGAAAGTGCCAAGGGTCTTGGGGTGGTGTTGTCCCAGTTACAGGAAGATGGTGTAGAAAGGGTGGAAGCCTTTGCATCAGATGCATTGACCCAGAGGAGGAGGCCTACTCTGTTATAGGGAGGGAAACTCTGGCATGTGTATGGTGTCTAAAATATTTTGGACAATACATCTGGGGCAGCAAGGTGATAGTGAGGCGTGACCACAAGCCCCTTACCAAGGTTCTCACTTCGCAAGGACTTAGCAATGTGTCACTGAGAACAGCTAGGCTATCGATGCAGCTTTTGGATTTTGTGTAAGGGGTACGGTATGTTCCAGGAGCTCAAAATAGGATAGCTGGTTTCTTAAGTAGAGTGCCTTTGCCCATATGTGGGGACACAAGTAGTGATTGGGATGATTATATGGATTTAATGGTATTTTCCTAAGAATTACAAAGTATTAAACCTGAGGCATTGACAGCATCCCTAGCACAGGATCACATATTAACATGTTATGAGGCATGTCGAGGAGGGATGGCTAGGAAAAGTTCAACTAGATGATCTTACACAATTTTGGGTGGTGAAGAATGAGTTATCTGTTGAGGAAGGTTTCTTGTTAAGAGGAGAAAGACTAATTCCACCCAAAGATATGCATGAAAGAGTGGTCAATCTATGCCACAAAAGTCACCTCAGCATAGTAAAAACCAAGGGCAGAGTCAAATAGTCGTACTGGTGGACGGAAGTGGAAAGAAATTGAAAGGATGGTGAGGGAATGCATCACGTGTGCCAATTCAGGCAAAATTATAGTCACATTTAAACTACCATTACATCCCAATGAAATTCCCAAAACGCCATGGGAAAGAATAGAAGTGGATATCTTTGGTCCTGTACAGGATGTAAATGGAGTATCTAAACTTATCCTAGTGGCAGTCGCCCACTTTTCGAAATGGACAGAGATAAAAATGGTACGGAAAGCAGATTCCTGGGCAGTTGTGAAATTCCTGGAAGAAGTTTTTGACAGGAAAGTTTGCCCAGAGCAGTGGTTAGTGTTAATGGAGGGCAGTTTATCTACGAGGTCTTCAAAATATTTATGTAGAAAAGTGATATAGTTCATAAAATCACAGCTCTTTATCATCCTGAGAGTAATGAAAATGTTGAGCACTTCTACAGGGTAATAAAAGGTATAACTGAATTATCTAATAGCACTAACATAAATTGGGAGAATGATTTATGTCAAACAGTAAGCACGTATAAATTGTCTCGGTGAGAAACAACTCAGCATAGACCCTTTGAATTGATGAGGGGAGATTTTCCTCACACTAAGGATAATGCGGGGTGGATAACTAACACTAAAAGAGTGCATTGGTTGCCTGGAAAGGCGAGGAGTCATGAAGAATCAGGACAAGAGAAGTATAAGAAGAGATATGGCATTTCACGTTAAACCTCAAGGTAAGGGATACTGTGGACGTGAAGAAAGGAAGGCTAGTTGGTAAAGGGGAAAGCAGGTACTCCTAACCTATGAAGGTAGTCAAAGTTCTTTGTAATTCTGCATTACTTAGTGATGGAAAGGTCTGACCAGCTAAGAGATTAGCATTATTTAAAAGGGACAATAGGAGAAACAAGGAAAAGTGCCCCGGAGATAAGGAGGTTTGATTGTATTGATGATGCAACCACTAGTGGAAAAGTTATTTCTGAAGAAAGCACAAGATCACAGCAGGGTCAGTCAAGGGAGTGTGTAGAAATAAATGGCAACACTAAAGATGTACCCACTAGTGGTAATTTTTTGTCACAAGAATACATAGTATCACAGTAAGATAAGCTAAGGGAATATGTAGAGATAAGTGATAACTCTATGAGTGGTGATAGTGATGAAGTATGACAAACAAATACAAAGTCGGGATAGAAAAGCGTGAAACCCAAATGATAAGGTGATTTTGTAGTAGCAGTGAATACTGTTGTATAAATGTATGTTTTTACTGTTAACAATGTATCCCTTATATAGCCCTTAAACACTCTGTATGCATATATATATATATATTGCCTGTACTGCACAGGGCTTATTCATTGTTTTTTATACTTTGTTGGGAGATCTATGCTCATTATTCTAGTATTAGTGGTTTCTTGAATGTATTTTAAATTATTCATGAGTTTTTTTTTATTTTAAGAGGGGGAGTGTGTGTTGTGCTATAGGAAAGACCCTTGGAATGTTATGAACTCATAGAATGTAGTGAGTTCATGCTGGAATGTAAGGGGCTCATTGCTGGGAAGGGTGATTGCAGGGAGAGTTGAATTTCAGTTCTGTTGGTGGCAGGGGGTTTAACTCTGAAGAATAAATCTACAAAAGAAACCAGCCTGTCATGAGTTATGTGGAACTTAACAGAGTTCAGTATAAGTCCTTTTTTTATTTCCTGGATTTTATCTTTGGGCTTCTTTTGCACATTGTGTGGATTTTACACTTAAATAACAGATGTAATGTGAGGTAGAGTAGCTGTGTATTTTCTGATTATTCATCTTCTCTTTCCCCACTTTAATTAAATGTTATACTAATTTTGCGTCCTAGAAACAAATGTACTTATTTATAATATATTGACTTTACTAGATAATTCAGTTAAGTTGACATCTTCAGAAGGTGGCAGCCAGCCAGGCTCACTCAAACAAATAATAATTATTGGTTTTCACTTTAATTTTACACCTACCCCATTTTGCCTAACACGTTTAAAGTTAAATATTGTGTATTTACAGTGCACATCAGGGAAATGATCGTTTAACACTGGTAAATGGTCTGTCTTTATTTTCTGTCCTAACTGAAGAAATATAAACATCAACAAAACAAAGCTTTCCCAGTCTGCACAGAGGAGTTGTGCTTAATCTACCATGCACATTTATCTTAAAGTCGACGTTTGTAAATGTTTAAATCTACTATAATCATGAGCTAAACCAATTAGCGGATGTCCTACGTCATTATCTGAAAGTAGGCAACTGATGAATGATTTCTAAATTCAGCCAAATCTACTGACCCTTCTTATGAAACAGTATGCGCCAGGGGTAGCAAATGCTTATACATTTTGAGCATGGGCAGCTCCTCAAACTTTTTAGTTGGCAGACTATCCCTTCTGCCCCAACTTCACTAAACGTGTCTGTAATATGTGCTGGTAGCAGCACGTGAAAGACAAGTGACTGGTTAAAGGGGGGCTACTGCTCTATTTTAACATATCTGCAGAGAATTTTATTTGATATTTCTTCAATATGATGCGAACTTGTCCAGACTCCAAATTTAGTAAGCTGCATAAAAAGGGCTTAGATCTTGTGATGAAGCCTAAAGCAAAACTGGGAACACTGCTGGCTTTGAAAAATCAGGAATGAGAAGAAAATGTGTTGTGTCACTTGGGCTGGATGGAAGGAAAACTGATTCCTCCTATCAAACTTGCACCACAATGTATAGAAGTAGAAGGAGAGGGAACTTATCAAGTTGTTTGATCTTCAATGACATCACATTTCTATTCAGGATTCGCACCACGTAGCACGTGGGACCAAAGGATGACCTCATAGTACTGTCACAGGAGACTTTCCTGTCAAGTAACTGATTTTCTGACCAGGGAGCATCCCACAGAAATAGCAACGTTGTAGGGCAGGGACACGGTGTGTGTTAACTGCAACTCAGCCCAAAGCATACTAAACAGGCACCACTGTCAGGGAGAAAATTGGAGTACATAGCCTCGCAACAGGAAAGTGCCATTGTCGCTTTAGTGGTAGGGCCGACAGTGAAAATGGGTCAGGTAGGCAGCTCACCCCAATCACCCCATTACTTTAAACCCATTCCTACTAATCTTACAAGGCTTGTGGGAGATCTAACAGTAGATTCCCCTCTTCCAAAATGCAAAATGTCTTTCAACAATGGGAGAGCAGAGGAGCTTTAGCATTTAAAGTAGTGGAGTCTCCATGTATGAGGGAAACACAAAACAATGAGGTGCGGAACGATTGAGGGAATAGTAATCCAGACAGTGGGGGGAGAGTTGACTGCGGAATTCATGGAGTCAATCCACTATACTGTAAATTGTAAATTGAGTTTACATAACACTTACTACCCCTGATGAGGTGTTGAAGAGCTTTTTGACGAGTAGTACGCTACTCCGGACCCAAGATTAGCGTTTACAGTTAGTATATAGTAATAAGTGCTTCCTTTTTCCCTTGTGGATTAGTTGTGTGAAGTTTGCGCTCTTGATTTCTCTTGTGTTTGTAGAGTTTAGAGAGTAGGCATAGAATGATGGGAATGGGTTAACAAGGCAAGTAATACATTGTTTTTGTAAGTAGTGGGTTGTTAGTTGGGTGAACTGGCTAAAAATGAGTGGGAAGTTTGAGAAGGATGTTTGGGAGCTCATAGTAGTCAGAAAGGTTTGGGATGAGTTAGAGAGAGGAGGAATGGCACAAAGGTTGAAAGAAATATGTTTTTCCTACAAAACGCAAACTAACCTATATACACATGGTAAAGTTTGATGGCTGAAGTAAACTACTCTATATAAATACCCATGTGTACATAGAAGCAGCAACATTTACATGGTCTGATGTGCACATGTATCTTGTCGTGATGTATGCAAATCTTTTTTTTGATCAAATGACTGTAATTAACTTATACATACATACACATGCCACTTAGTAAAGTTTTATTAGCAGTCATAAACCCTTTATCTATGCACAAATACGTGCACAGAAGCAGCAAGATATATATATATTCATGGTTTGATGTACACATGTATCTTGTGGTGAATATGCAAATACTTTGTTTTACTAAATAACTGCAATTAAGTTATGCATACTGATATACACATGACACTTAGTACAATTTTGTAGCAGTCATAAACCCCTCTATGTGTGCACCTGTATGTGTATAGAAGAGGCATTATGTAGATGGTCTGATATAAACATGTATCTTGTGGTTTAATATACAAATGTTTTCCCCTTATATAAAGGTATCTGCTTATAAAAGGAAGCATAGTTCAATGTGAAATGACACATGTATAATGACAACCTATCTCCATGCCATGAGAAGCTTGGTTTGTCATGTTTGAGTATACTGTTTTAGTACTGCTTTGTTGTGAGTATAAATGTCATGTGGGGAAGAACCAGCTCCTTACTAATTTTAACCTGAGATGAATGACAATAGATCTTATGCTTGTGGGTACTGAATTGCATAGTTTGGCTGCTTGAATAGACAAAGATGTTCCACCCATCTTTTTCTTGTATTTTGGAATTTTGATGCAGGGAGCCACTGTCTGGCTTATGTTCCTTTGTTATATGCATTTGTATATTTTCTTTCTAGTGAAGTGCTGTCCTTAGCCATGTATTGATTTGTAAGTGATGCAAAGCAGCTTGAAGATGGATCTTCTGACAACTCGTAACCAGTATATGGCCCTCAAGGCAGGAGGATGTGTGGTTGTGGCATTACATGTAGGAGGAGTCTAACAGCAGTATTCTGAATCCTCTGTAATCTTGGCATAGTTGATTGAGGTGAACCATGATATAAACAATTAGCATAATCTAGTTTTGATACAACAAGAGAGATGGTGGCTTGAAATTTGTGGGGAAATCCTAGGTGCAGGAAGATGCATTCCAGTGTTTTCAGTACGAGAAAGCTTGATTTGGCTACCTTATCCACTTGTGCATTCAGTTGCTTGGGTTCCCTGGTATTTCTGAGGTTTCTTCCCTCCTTATATTTTTTTGGCAGTGGTCCTATATCGTCAGGCCAGGCCAGATAGCGTTATACGTTTTCCGTTCTCCACAGGTGAGTATTTCAATTTTGGAAGCATTCAATTTGAGCTGGCTCCATGTTGTGCGTTGGTAAATGTCCTGGAGGTGAATGAAGATTTTTAATGTTCCAATATATTTTGGGCTTTCCAATTTCAGAAGTATCTGCATGTCATATGCGTAGTTATTGCAGGTGAAGTCAAAACCATTTATCTTATCTGGTAATGATTTTATTTAGATGTTGAAAAGCATGGGTGAGATGATGGAGCCTGGAGAGACATCTGCTTTAATGCTGTATATTTTAGAAGAGAATGGAGGAGTAGGTATAATGTTTGTACTATTGTGTAGGCACAATGTGATCCAAGTGAAAGCTGTGCTCTCTATTCTTCCTCAAGTCTTTGTATTAGTGTGCCATGATCCGCTGTGTCAAAGGCTGATAAGAGGTCCAAGGGAAAAAGGGCAGCAATTCTGTTCTGGCCTACTGTGATTTTAAGGTCATCTCAGATAAAGGTCAGGGCAGATTTAATGCATCCTCCTGGATGGAATCGAGTTTGAGAGTCTGAAATGATAGAATTGGCTTTAATGAACTGTGACATCTGCACAAAGGCTGCTTTTTCTCTAAATTTGCCCAGGAATAGTCCATTTGCTACGGGCCTGTAATTGCCGGGGTCTTGATTGTTCAGGTTGACTTTTTTTTATAATAGGTGTATCTATGCCTTTTTTAAGTCTTCTGGGAGAACTCCTTTTGTTAAGGAGTTGTTGATGAGTGTTCTGACTAGAATGGCTAGCGAAGTTGTTAAAAGAAAGTTTTTGATAATTTGATGTGAGCAAGGATCAGAGGGGCAGCATGTGGTCTTGCTCACTTTGACAAGCTCCAGAAATTCAGTTGTGATAGTTCTTTGAAGGAGAGTTTAGGCTGTTGTTGCATTTCCCTGGAGGATTGTATTGCAAACAGATTGGGATGTTGTTTTTTGATTGGCAAAGTAATAATCCAACATTGAGAAATAGAATTGGTAACTTCTGTGCATTTTGGCTTAATGAATTATTTGAGTATTTTATAAAAAACATTATTATTGGCACAATTTGCATTATGGATTTGCTTGGAATAGCATGTTTTTTTACTTTTACTTTTATAATTGTTGACTTGTATGTTCTGTTATGTCTGTGTAAGCATATCTTCAGCCCTGCCAACTTCACCAAAAACCTCACTTTGTGAGGCGGCAGCAGGGCATTGGAGGGGCTGGGGCCTTGTGCCGAGATACACCTAAGAGGCATTTTTGCCCCCATCCTGGCCCCAAACCCCGCCTAAAAAATCGCTTGTTGAGGCATTGCTGGCGATGTCCTGGAGTGTTTTCACACCCATTAGTGGACATCAGCAGTTAAAAGCCTCTGAAAACGAGCTGAAAACCACTGTTAACAGGGTTTTTCAACTTGTTTTCCCTACCGCTGTGAGATATTGGCTCCTCACTGGGAGACCAAGTGAGGGGAGCCAATATTGTGTGTCACACAGTAGCACAGTGTGAACTGGTAGGTCTGTATCTTGTCATGAGGGATATTTGTTTGAGCCAGTTGTCTTGAAGCTTAGCAATTTTGTTTTTTGATCTTTTTTTTCATCTTAGGGGCGTTCCAAGGGTTTTTTCTAGTTATGCACAATGTTTTTAGATGAATTAGGAGATCAAAAGCTTTCTGGATCCATTGATAGAGTGTTTGTATACAACTGATTATGATCAGGTCTGTGTTAGAGGTAGGCGGGTGTTCTTGTTCCGCCAAATTCAGCTTGTTCCAAGGTTTATGCATAGCTGAGGGAAGATGATTTTAGTTGGGTTTAGTTGTGGTGTCTTGTGTTGGAAGGTAATGAGGTAGTGGTCTGACCATGTGACTGGAGTAATCCTAAGGATTGTGTCAAGGACTGGGTAAGTGAAGATAATATTTATTGTGTGTTGTGTGATGTGTGTGGGTTTGGAAATGAGCTATTGTAGGTTGAGTGTTTCTAGGCCAGTGCAGATGGTTCTGATGATTGACAGAAATCGGTTTGCCAAACCATATGTTGAGGTCACCAAGGATGCATGGGTTTGAGCATATTGTAAGAAGGTTACAAATTGTGTCTAGAAATGTGTCTGGGGACATTGTATTGATAGTTGATGGTCTGTAGAGAAGGAGAAAGTAACATGAGAAGGTTGGTGTGAGGTTGCATCTGACAAGAAGGGCCCCACATTCTTGTTAAGAAACATCCTCAGCTTTAGTGAGATTTGTGGTTTATTTAAATATAACTGCTAAGCTGCCTCCTCTTTTTTGGCTATGCTATTTTGTGCCACATTTTGAAATTCTGGTGCAACAGCTTCATGCGATATTGCTGCCATAGTTTCACCCTGCCATGATTCAGTTATGAAAAGTACTTCAGATTCCGTGTCTATAAATAGGTTGAATATGCAGAACTTATTTTTTTTAACGGAGCGAGCATTTATCAGTAGGCACTGTAAAGAATCTATTTTGAAGGTGGTGTGGGTTTGCGCTGCAGGAGAGTGTGTATTGCCCTTTGTAGTGGTGGGTGGTGTGCTATTGTTGGAGGTGTTACCTGTTGGAGGACAGAGAAAGTGATGTTTTTTTGTTTGTCATTTTCTTCCTCCAAAAGACCTAGAAGACATTTTTTGGGTCCGCTTCTATCATTGGTGGTGGATCTGGTTGAAATTGAGGGGTTGGGATGTGGAGTTGTGTGTAAAAGGTAGGTTTGTTGTGCGATACACAAGGGGATGCGAGGTTATGAAGAATGTTGTGAATTTGCTTTCTTTCATGTATGTTGAAGATGAAACGTGTAGGGACTAGGGGTGGTTGTGGGGCATGAGGATCATGTTGTAGGACTCTGAATTCAGCAAAGGAATATAGACTTGTGAGTGATAAGTCACCTTTCCCTGCCACTCTGGGAGAAGCATGACTAGCATAGACTTAAGGCCTGTTTTAAAGTTAGGCGGATGGGTAACTCTGTCACAAATGTGACAGATATCTCGTCCACTGTATTATGATCTCCATAGGCTATTATGGGATCGTAATACGGCGGACGGGATAGCCATCACGGTTGTGACAGAGTATGCGCCTCTGCCAAACTCTAAATCAGGCCCTTAGTCTTTATTTTTTCAGGCAAGTGTGAAAAGGAGCCCTTGGGACCTCTCCAGGTAACTTAAGCATGAAAATGGCATGATTCAGGCTAGGTGCGGACACATAATCAGACATAGGGTGTGCAGGGGTTGGAGATTGTGGAAGATAGGTCACTGTAAGCAGAAGAAATTGGAAACACAAGACTGCTAATTAACAAAAAGTACAGTTTGTCATTTTCTGCTTTTGGGTCAGTTCTGATTTACTGTCAGAAGAGCAGTAATTAAGACCCTTTGTGCCACACAGTTTTTGCCTGGTAACATGTTGTGAGGTGTTGTAGGTCTTCACTTTCATACCAGTTTGCACGCGTGATCCGTCCTGCATGTTTGTTATTAACTTCCTCTCAGTTCCTCTCATTTGTTCCCATTTGACCTCCTTTGCTCCTTTTTGCTGTATTTGTGTTCTTCCACTCTTTCTTGCCTCCTAGCTTCTGACCAGTGAGTTTTTAGTGGCATCTTGTGCTCTAAACTGGAATACAGGTCTTCTTAAGTCTCGTCAAAACAATGCCTACGACTTAAACCGGTGAGCATTACAAATGCTGCTAACCTGGCTTGTATTAATTAATTTCCTGTTGTCCTCTGTCTTCATTGAACCCAGTTCAGAAAGACCTGTCTCTGCACCATCAAGACAGAGTTGTGCATTCCCTCTTCTAAGTCGATTCCCTTATCGACTACTGAGATCCAGTCCTGTATTTTTTTTCTCAGTCCCCTTCTTTCCCCAAATTGCTACTGTAAATGTTAATGCCATCTTGATCACTTGGGTAGGTATTCAGGGGCTGCCATGGCTTTCAAACTGACAAGTAAGAGGGAGAACAGTAGAGCATCCTGAGGGGAAAGAAAAAACTGAATCGACAGGAGCTCTCATTCAACTTTCTCTTATTCTGACTCTGCTTTCCCTGGATGGGACTAGGGAGAAGGTAATGAGCTCTGCTTCCATTGACCCAGACCATTAAGACTCAGAGATTGGATTTGTAGCCAGGAGGCGATGAAGTCCTGGATTCAAGGCCACTTCCTTATGAACCCTCTGAGGCTGTAGCTGAAGAAAAGTCAACTTCATGGCCTCAGAAGAACTGTTCCGACAAATCACAACTAGGAAAGGTCCAGAACTATACTCTTGTGCTGTTTGAATCCACCTCAGACGTGTCCCTTTGTGAGTAAAGTTCTATTGCATCTAATATTCACTCTCTAATCTGGCTTCTTTCTTTGGGATCCACACCACAAAGTAGCATCCACACTCTTGACCGACTCTTTAGCATTCAGTTAAGATATGGATGACAATGCCTCATTTTTACCATTCACTGCAAAGTTGGTAATGTATTGCTCACACAGGAGTTGAACCATTTACGAATGAGGGTTCCATAATCTATAATACTCCTGTAACAGCTTATGTTTATAAGAAGTTAATCCATATTTTGAAATCTATAGCTTATCAAAAAGCCACCAAGGTTGTTCCAGAGATGCCTGCTAATTGGTACAATACTGAAAAATAATTTTCTGAAGAAACATGAGATCGATTTGTCCCCGGGGAGAAGAGTACCCTGTTGAAGAACACACCATTTAAACCCTTGGTCCCTGTCCCAGGATTTGCGTAGTCTCCAGCTTTGTTCTTGCTTGTCCTTCACTAGTAGCAAGTAGCACTGTCTCATGGGTGCTTTGCTAGTACAAAAATCTAGATTCTGACTAGTGGGCTTTGTGGTACAAGCCCCCATCTTTGTTGTGTTATCTGAGGGTGTTAGCATGGACTAGCACTCTGGCCAGCAGCCACCCTCTAACAGTTAGCCCAGAACTGGTGGGACTCCAGTAACTGTGCCAAGACACCAGTCACCCTAAAACAGACCCCCTGATACCACCAGAGCAGTGCCCTAACCTAGGAAGGATGGGCACTTTTGTTGCTTTCAGTGGTGAGACAGTGGGCTGACCAGGAACATCTGACTTCATGTCAACTGCTGAAACTGTATCACTGAAAGACAAGTATTGGTGCCATTGCTGTAACATCGAAGAATAGCTACATGCAACATGGTCTGCATAATACTGTTTGTGGTCAGAACTGTGGCCCAGAGGGTTATAACGATTTCTGGTTTTCTCTGTGTATCTTAGTTTTGTGTGTAGTACATTATTCTTGTGTCTATTGAAGTGTTTTTCTTTTATAAAGTATAGCACCGACTGGATATTGAATTTATTTGCTGGTCTTACGGTGTGAACTATATTCTAAATGTCTAACCCACCTCACCTCCTTGAGTAAGCCTTGGACTGCTCTGTCTTGCTATCCTGAGAGAGCCACATTATGTAGAGGAACACTTGGTTAGCCAGTTTGAGAGACAGTGGTTTTGTGGCCTCAGGACACCACCAGTGAACTACTCCATTTGATGCAACTGGAGCTCAGTAACCCTTGATTGTCCTGGTGCCCAAGGTACCCAGTCGTCACAGCATCTTTGTTTTTGTCAGAAATTATCATTTGAAGAAAGTCTGGGCCTGATTTAAATTGTGTAGTTCGGTTTGTACTTCGTCAGGGTGATGGAGTAAAATACTACGTTGCCTTGACAGAATACCTGTGCTCTGCATTTATTGATGTCTGCCAGCTCTGCGGACATCTCTAGTCATTGGCAGGAGCTGCCCTCATATGGTACATACCATCTTACACAACTAACATTCACATTCTTCCAGTAACAAATATAGACTCAACCTTTTTGCCTACCTTTCATTGTGAAATCGAACTAAAGGATGGTGGTTGTAAAACGTAATATACTTGCTGGAAAAAGGGATTGAACAATGACTTGTTTTTGATGGGGCCAAAATTAAAGGCCATGAACAGGTAGCAGCTGTTAGAGTCACCAATTTAGCTGATAACCATGAAAGAGAAATGTTGACACTTCTGTGCATTGTGAATTTGAAGATGCTCTAGGTCTGTGGCCTGATTACGACCTTGGCGGAGGGGATTACTCCATCCCAAATCAAATCAAATCATATCAAATCAAATCAAAAAACATTTATAAAGCGCGCTACTCACCCGTGAGGGTCTGAAGGCGCTAGGGGAAGGGGGTTACTGCTGCTCGAAGAGCCAGGTTTTGAGCTGCCTCAGGAATGCAGGGTGGTCCTGGGTGGTCCTGAGGTTGGCGGGGAGGGAGTTCCATGTCTTGGCTGCCAGGTAGGAGAAGGATTTCCCACCTGCCGTGGTGCGGCGGATGCGAGGGACGGCGGCGAGTGCGAGGTTGGCGGAGCGAAGTTGACGGGTGGGCGTGTAGAAACTGAGGCGACGGTTGAGGTATTCGGGTCCCTTGTTGTGGAGGGCTTTGTGTGCGTGGGTGAGGAGCCGGAAGGTGATTCTTTTGCTGACGGGAAGCCAGTGCAGGTGTCTCAGGTGGGCAGAGATGTGGCTGTTGCGGGGTATGTAGAGGACGAGGCGGGCAGAGACGTTTTGTATTCGCTGCAGACGTTTCTGGAGTTTAGCGGTGGTTCCTGCGTATAGGGTGTTTCCGTAGTCCAGGTGGCTTGTGATGAGGGTGTGGGTCACAGTTTTTCTGGTGTCGGCGGGGATCCAGCGGAAGATCTTTCGGAGCATGCGGAGAGTGAGGAAGCAGGAGGATGATACGGCGTTGACTTGTTTGGTCATGGTGAGAAGCGGGTCCAGGATGAATCCGAGGTTGCATGCGTGGTCTGAGGGGGTGAGGAAGAGCACAGAAGAACACAGATGAAGAAAAAGAAGAAAGAACACGCAGGACGGGGTGCAGAGGAGAAAAGAAGAACAGAGAGGAAGAGCAAAGCAGGAAGAAAACGCGGTGAGGAAGAGGAGCGGGGCACAGAGGAGGAGCAGAAACACGCAGCAAGTGGGCTGCAGAAGAGGAGCAGAGAAAGATGGCTACCAGAAGCAGGAAGGAGGTGCAGGAAGCAAAGGGAGATGGACAGCAGAGGTGCGGAGAGAGGTTGGAGGAGAGAGCGGAAGGCAGAAGACAGAAGTTCAAGGAAAGAGAGGTGAGTGGCGCGGGGCTGGGCGTGGGGCTGGGCGGGGGAGTACTTACGGTTTAGCTGGTCTTGCTGGGAGGTGTCAGGAGCCTGGGCAGGTGGAGCTGCAGCGGCGGGGGGAGCGACCTACCCTAGGGTCAAGGGTCGCTAACTCCGCCGCGCAGCGGCCGCCATAAGAGGGAAGGGGGGGAGGAGGGGTCAGCTGGGGGCGGGAGGCGGGAGGGGGGGGCGACGAATGGGAGCAGGAGGGGGCGGGGCCGAGCGGGAGGTGGCGGCGGGAAAGCGGAGGGCAGGGGGTCAGGAAGAGGGGGAGGGAAAAAAGATAGGGAAGGGGGATTACAGAGGAGGAGAGGAGTCAGGAAGAACAGAAGAGAGGGGTAGAAGAGTCAGGGGAGAAGAGTCAAGAGGGGGAGGGGAGAGAAGAGTCAAGAGAGAAGAGTCAAGAGAGAAGAGTCAAGAAGAAGAGGAGAGAGAAAAGTCAAGAAGAAGAGTCAAGAAGAAGAGGAGAGAGAAGAGTCAAGAAGAAGAGTCAAGAAGAAGAGGAGAGAGAAGAGTCAAGAAGAAGAGTCAAGAAGAAGAGGAGAGAGAAGAGTCAAGAAGAAGAGTCAAGAAGAGGAAAGAGGAGTCAAGAAGAAGAGGAGAGACCAGAGAAGCAGAGGAGGGAAGCATCCAGAAGATGAGGAGTAGGCCACAGATGAAGAGAAAGAAGAAAAGAACACGCAGGACGGGGTGCAGAGGAGGAGAAGAGCACAGAAGAAAACAGATGAAGAGAAAGAAGAAAGAAAACACGCGGGACGGGGTGCAGAGAAGGAGAAGAGTCAAGAAGAAGAGTCAAGAAGAAGAGGAGAGAGAAGAGTCAAGAAGAAGAGTCTAGAAGAAGAGGAGAGAGAAGAGTCAAGAAGAAGAGTCAAGAAGAAGAGGAGAGAGGAGTCAAGAAGTAGAGGAGAGACCAGAGAAGCAGAGGAGGGAAGCGTCCAAAGAAGAAAAAGAAGAAAAGAACACGCAGGACGGGGTGCAGAGGAGGAGAAGAGCACAGAAGAACACAGATGAAGAGAAAGAAGAAAGAACACGCAGGACGGGGTGCAGAGGAGGAGAAGAGCACAGAAGAACACAGATGAAGAGAAAGAAGAAAGAAAACACGCGGGACGGGGTGCAGAGAAGGAGAAGAGCAGGAGAAGAACACAGGTGAAGAAAAAGAAGAAAGAACACCCAGGACGGGGTGCAGAGGAGGAGAAGAGCACAGAAGAACACAGATGAAGAAAAAGAAGAAAGAACACGCAGGACGGGGTGCAGAGGAGAAAAGAAGAACAGAGAGGAAGAGCAAAGCAGGAAGAAAACGCGGTGAGGAAGAGGAGCGGGGCACAGAGGAGGAGCAGAAACACGCAGCAAGTGGGCTGCAGAAGAGGAGCAGAGAAAGATGGCTACCAGAAGACAGAAGTTCAGGGAAAGAGAGGTGAGTGGCGCGGGGCTGGGCGTGGGGCTGGGCGGGGGGAGTACTTACGGTTTAGCTGTATGCCATGTTACAAGCTCCATAGGATATAATGGAACTTATAATATGGCGGACGGGATATCCTTCACATTTGGGACAGAGTAATCCCCCCCACCAAGGTCGTAATCAGTCCCTCATTGTCTTGACATTTGAAAAGGATGTGTTCTGACAATTCTCTACTGTTGTCTTCTTCGTCCACCATTAGACAGAAGGACCTGAAGCTTCCTCTGTTGCCGTCTTGCTGATCTGCGCTTGTACACACCCACGAACACAACGGGAAGGCTCAGGCAGGTCGTGGAACGCAGCATGTTTTTTTATTGGTGTTGGCATCTTTGGCTGCAGCCTGTGTTAGTTGATGTCTCCAGACCACTGAGTGCACGGAGTTGTTAGAGGAGGGGGGCATATTTGGAAGGAGTTCTGACTTCTGGAAAGGCTGCTAAAGTGTTTAATAGAAAATTAGGAATAACACTATGGGACTATATCCCAGAATTCTTGCTCCTAAAGTTACCAGGCATGGGAAGTCCCTCTCTCAAACCTAGAAGGCTGAAACTATTTTATGTTATTATGCGCAGTCCAAAATAGAGACTTCAGATATTCATTAGAACACTTCATGTCTCATTAATGTATAAACAGAGGGTGATCTGTTATCGTTGCACTGCAATGCATTCGGAAAATATTTGTTTTGTTGTGTTCATCACACACAACAAAACAACAAAACAAGATTTTTGTCTCTTTTTTTCATTCTTCAGCTTTTTCTTTAGAACTCTTGCTGTCCTTCTGGATCCAGTCCTTTTCTGTTCGGCTAATTCTGTGCCTGGAACCGTCCTCAATGTAATCTGAAAATTCAAGGCACTTCTCTGGAGAGTTTCTGTCTCTTTACTGACCTTTTTACTCTTTTCCAATTAGTGGCTCACGCTAGCACCCTCCTGTGGATTAGTGTAATTTTAAGGTGTTGTTATGCTTAGAATCAATCGTTATAGTTGCTCATTGTATTATTTTATTATTCTCAGGCATAAAATATGCAGGTTGCAATGTGGTCACTGTTCCAGTCAAGTACAAAGAAATTCAAAAACAGGGCTGAGGCTTTTTTAGATGTCACTAACACAGGATCTGCACTTGATGGTTTTGAATTGATGCTGACAGAGGCAGTTCACATGAAATCTCGCAATGCAAGGGTTGTCCAACACTGGCTGAGCCTATCATAGAGCCTATCATAGAGCCTATTGACAGCAATAGACTACTTTTGTTGAACTGCTGTCTGTTGTGGTTACTGAGATTTCAATGGGATTACTTTTACCATAGTTTTATTCTGTTTTAGCCCTAACTCCATCCTTAAATCTAAAGGAAACTCTAATCCTTTGCCCAAGAGTATGTAAAATCATATTTCCATCCACATGAATAATACATTTCTTCTTGAAAAAATGTATTAATATTATCGCCATTATATATAGGAGCATGGTTCTAACAATGGACATTCAGTTATTTCTGCATGTTACATGACTATTTTTCAAGTGCTTCAAGAGTGATAAATGCCATGAAAGATTTTGGTGAAAACAACAAATTATCTCTTTGTAGGTGTTCACAGGAGCTTCAGGGTAACCCCCTTTCTCCTTTCCCAATACAAGCTTACTAATGCCTAAGGGTTCAAGTGAGTGGAATGTTCTGCTTGTGTTTGTGCAATTAGCCATTGAAAAAACCACAAATCTTGATATTCTGTATCAGGATTTGGAATTTATAAACAAGTATTCCATTTTTTGCACACTTAAGTGAAACGTTGGTGCTTTAAGTTTTATGTGAATGAGGCACTAATTCAATGACAATAGAAGAGCTACTTACAATAAACAATCAAAAACCTTGAGTTTGTCGTGTGTGAGCCCACTACTGTCATACACCCATCACGGCACCACATTCTGTAAAGACTCTGTCTACCTGCATCACACCTGTGACCTTATCATGAGTACTACCCCCACCTGAAACGTTTACTGACAGCGTGGCCACCAATAAATTATAAAGTTTATTCATGGCGAGGCGCTGTGATTACCTTAATTCACAAAACCTCACCAAAAAACTTTCGTCTTATCACACTTTTGGACGATGAAGCAAAATACTTTACATCTCTCGTCCTGGACGACCTGTCTGTCTGGGTGGACACAAAACAAATAATCTCCACTACACAATCTGGCTTCCGGAAAGGCTCCGGCACAATTACTAACATCTTGGCATTGTCCATCATCCTGGACCAACTGGGGAAACAGAACCGCCCGACGTGCCTTTGCTTTGTTGACTACAAGTCAGCTTTGAATAGCGTAAATTAAGCAAAGATATGGGGGAAGCGTAGGGCCTGGAACATTCCCACACATCTCCTCAGAGTTGTAGAGTCCCTTTATACACAAAATTGGGGGCAGATTAAAATCGGAGACAGCACCCTCTTGCCCTGAAAAATCTATACTCAACAAGGCCTTGAGCAGGGATGCGTGCTGGCCCCATGTCTTTTTAACCTCTTCATGGCTGACCTCTCACCAGCCCTTGATGAAACCAACAGCCACGCTCTGCGTCTTGGAAATCTGGCATGGAACCACCTACTACACATGTACAACGTGTGCTTCTGCAGCTTAACCAAAGTAGGTCTACAGAGACTGATAAATACTCTTCATTTACATGCTACACAAAATTACTTGATTATCAATTGGAATAAAGCTAAGGTGATGCTGGTTGGCAGGGTACGCAAGAAAAACAGCACTTGGTACCTTGAAGTCCACAGCCTGGAAATATCAAAAGAATACAAGTACCTAGGGGTGACAAGATGGCATGGGCTGTCTAGATGACAAGGGGATGGCTAAGCAACAGCTCTGAGCCATCACAACTAAGAGCAACACCATGATTGCTGCCTATAGTACCTTACGCAAGAATCTGAAAGGCCCAACGCTTGACCCTCTTTTAAAAATCATGGCAGCAACACTCTTGACAACCCTAACCTATGGTAGTGAGGCCCTGATCCCGACTAGGCACCCTTGGACAAACGTTACACACTAAGGCCCTCATTCTGACTTCGCCGCCCGACAAAATCAGGCCGCCGAAAGACCGCTCCGCGGTCAAAAGACCGCGGCGGCCATTCTGGCTTTCCCGCTGGGCCGGCGGGCGCCCGCCAAAGGAGCGCCCGCCGGCCCAGCGGGAAAGGCCCTGCAACAATGAAGCCGCCTCCGAATGGAGCCGGCGGAGTTGCAGGGGTGCGACGGGTGCAGTTGCACCCGTCGCGATTTTCACTGTCTGCAATGCAGACAGTGAAAATCTTTATGGGGCCTTGTTAGGGGGCCCCTGCACTGCCCATGCCAGTGGCATGGGCAGTGCAGGGGCCCCCAGGGGCCCCATGACACCCGTTCCCGCCATCCTGTTCCTGGCGGTAAAAACCGCCGGAAACAGGGTGGCGGGAAGGGGGTCGGAATCTCCATGGCGGCACTGCTTGCAGTGCCGCCATGGAGATTCAGCCCATGCAGGGGAAATCTGTCTGGAAACCGCCGGATTCCCTTTTCTGACCGCGGCTTTACTGCTGCGGTCAGAATGGGCTGGGAAGCACCGCCAGCCTGTTGGCGGTGCTTCCATGGTCCCCGGCCCTGGCGGTCTTGGACCGCCAGGGTCGGAATGACCCCCTAAATCTACCCCCATGCTCCTTCCCAAGCCACATTCGGCTAGAACTTCAAACTAAAACATGCATAGCTCAACTCACTGTTGTCAGCAATTGACAGCTTGAGTGGCAGCAGATACGGCAGCAGCCTCAAAGACTATCTGGACCGAAGCGTAGCAAACTTTCATCTTTGGGAACCTCTGGACCTTACCGTAGTCTTACAGTGCCTTCAGAAAAGTAGTTAATTCTGCAAAGGTTGAAATCTCACTACTTGAAGACAAAGCAGAGCTCTCAAAAAGAAGCCATGCATGGATGGTCATAAATGGTTACTCCAAATTAAACAAGTACTGTACTAATCTCACACTTACCTGTTCCACCTGAAGCTCAAATTGTTGCTGTGTTGCCTGGGCTGCCCTCCAACTCTTACAGATAAACCTGCTTGGCTGTATACTGGTGACAGAAACTGCTGCCTATGCGGCTCATACAAAGGGGATCTTGTGCAAGTAATTTGAATCTGCCTGAAAATGGCAGAGGAGAGGAAGTGTCTCCTCAAGCCTCTGCTTAAGGATGAAGGGACCCACGCATGCAGGCAGGCCGTCATCTCCTGTCTAGAGTCCGTCTACCCTATCCTGAACTGTCGCTCCATGAAATTTTGAAATATATTTCAACAAAATCTCCTTTTAATTAGCACCTGAGTGTTTAACGTGTAGCTGGCCCTCGTGTTAATCATACTCCCTTCGTTGACCAGTTAGAATCCTGGATCAGATGCTAGCCATAGTGGAATTATCATGAACATAACTTAGAGGCTATGCTGGTCCGTCAGGGACCTCTCTACACCACTCAGGATGCCAACTTGCACTTTGATCTTCTTTTAACACATCACTCATGGAGGACCAGTCAGAACCTCGAGCTAGGTCGCTAGACAGAGCGGAAACAACAACCTTAAAAACAAAGAGCGATCGTGGGTCCCCGTGGTTCTTGACAAACTTTAAACAGAGCACAGTGCACTTCAAAGCTATTCATTGGCATGTCTGATTTGCCCTTCACGTCTCCTTTACTCGTCCGTCTATCCAAACTTCTTAGCTTTTTTTCATCACTGTTTTCTCTTTTGTACGATCTTAATTAATCAAAACAAATACTTACTTACTTACTCATTTCTTGTTCATTGTTGGGTATAACAACTACATAAATTACCAGTTACATTAAAGTAGATGCCTCGTTCAAAACCAACCATAAATTAATCATACGTTCTTCTCACAATCAAAAAATTGTGAAAAAAATCAATTAACTGTAACATGACAATACGTTCATTGCAGTACATACTCATTATTTGTATATCGAAAATGAAG
Organism: Pleurodeles waltl; assembly: GCF_031143425.1. Taxonomy (NCBI): domain Eukaryota; kingdom Metazoa; phylum Chordata; class Amphibia; order Caudata; family Salamandridae; genus Pleurodeles; species Pleurodeles waltl. Next base: position 829,936,921 of record NC_090445.1, on the reverse strand, counting down.
ATATCGCCTATGACGACGTAAGTTTACATCTTTTGTTATCACAAAATTGACATTCTGCCAACAGATGTTAAGAAGCTCGATGTTAAGATAACAAAAGTGACACAATCTCAGGTCAGTTGTAACACCTGCCAAGACGTCTGTGGCTGGGATTAAGCAGCAAAACCACATTTCTCAAACGTAAACATTACTTAATAGATGAAGGGCAGCGTATTTATTAAAATATTGAAAGTTGTAGCTTGCCACTATGACACAAAGCGAGAAGCTAAACAATCTACTCTCCGCAGTTTATTGCCTTATCTGCTTTTTGTGACATTGTGTGAGCAATCCGTTTCTATCAAACGAGAAACTGCCAACGAAAGAGCAAAATAATTGGAATCCAGGAATATATCGAATTTCTGAAATCTAGCTATTTGATGTTGCACTTAGTTTCTATGAGGATCAGCTCTTCTTGTCCCCTGCAGCTCAGTCCTGGAGAAGAAACCAAACCAGACACCGAGCTCTGAACCAGACACCGGCGCTGGAGCTCATTGATAGTCTCCTCCAACTCTGACTCCCAACTTATCCAGCAACCTGGGAATCCATATTTCAGATTCCCGAGTTAGCGTGGGAATAGCTTCAGCCTCATAGGCTTTTACCAAAAGGGACAACAAGAGATTTTCTTAAAGCCTTCAAAGAGCTGCCTTTAGCAGTCTTATATTGGTCCCCCAACAGGTTGGAATGACATTGGATCACATAATATTTGTAAAATGTCAGGTCTGTGAGGGCAATGGTCTAGATATGCCACTTTCTGTCATGTTTTGAAGCCAAACACCTGAATTTGAGGAGGTTTTCTAGGTTGAATGTTAGGTAATTTGTTGGGGTGTGCTGCACCAAGCGATTAAAGGTCTGTGGTAGTCCAACGTGGGTCTTTTAGGATATAACTATGCATCTGCATAAATGAAAGCAGAAATTTCTGTTGGAGTATTTTTGGGGTAAAGTTATGCACAGAGACTGTATGGGACCAGGTAGTCTATGAAGATGTCCAATAATGCATTTGTACGTGATAATTGTGGGTCTTTGAAGGAGAAACAGAAAACAATATTAAAAAAACACATTGGCAATGTCCATAGGTCTAGCTTTTATGTGTAAACTCCGCCATTCGAATGCTGTTTAAAAGTATTGCACACACTCAAACCATTTATCCCACAACAGCCTGCACTTTTGGGCTTTGCCGGCGCTGAAAAAAGACATCTATTTGTATAAAGCATACAGGAGATAAATAATTAGATGTGACAGACACTCTGATGAATGAGTGTACTTTTCAGATGTAAATTAGTTCTTCATGTAGTCCAATGGAAGCACTGCCTAGAAAATGGAAAGATACACCAAATAGTCAAAAGAATAATTTGACAGGGCAATCCCCCTGAATGTGAAAGGGTTCATTTTGCATGGAGCCAAAGCCCACTGTCTATTTTATAGAATTGGTAATATGTCAACAGACAGTTGTGAGGTCAAGCCTGACCAAAGCACACCAAACTGATGACATTGACCCGTCCTTGACAGATAAGATTTAAAGATCAATTTTCAGGGTGGGTTGACGTTCCTTCACAACACATATCTGATTGAGTATTTATATAACACTCTCCCTCCATAGCAGCATTATTTATTATTTTTACCACACTCTTTTGCCCAGAAAACAATGCACATTTGCCTCTAAATATGGTTTCCTGTGTGAAAGTCAGTGATGTTTGGCATCCTCCATTACCTAAGTTGCTCAAGAGTAGCAGAGATCCTAGTGTGCACAGCTATTCTTCTCTGTTGTGTGCAAGGAGCACTGTTCACAGTGCATCTGGCCGTCCTGTGATTCACCTCAGGAATCTGTAGCGCTGGCTAGCTGCCGAGGAGGGGGCGAAGTGCACAGTCCTACCAGTAGGGGCAATTCAAGATCTGAACTGCATAACTCACTGCAGCTTAACAAATCCAGAGCCTTCACTTGCGTTGTTCAGTAAAAACAGAATATCCTGGGAACATCTAGAGATCAGGCATCTTTGACTGAGAAACAGCCCTACATAACAAATTGCAATTCAACACTACCGCGTAGAAAATATATTATCAAGTGACTCTAGAATCTCTGGTGAAAATGCATTTTCTGGTTGAAAGCCGTCAATACAACATCACTTATAAAAGGTAAATTAAGGTCCCGTAACCAGGAACAGACTATCTACGTGAGGCCATTAAGCCCCCTTAGTAAACATGTCAAACTAGAACCAGGGTTCAGGATATACCTAAATAGCTATTATAAAGCAATAATTAACATGTCTTTGTATGCAAATTGTCATATTAAAGATCACTTTAAAAGCAGTTGCAAAAAGAGGATGCCTAGGTTTCCCATATCTCATAGGTTTATCCATTGGCTTTGGGCTGAATGGAGGCCCACTGAAGGGTTAGGGGCTGCAGGGGCCTGCGTTAAGCCCCTGACTTGAAGACCTGTTGTGCCTTGAAAACCTCACCATTCACTAAAATGCTGTATTCACGTTTTTGACATTAGTCTGGTAGGGCCAGCTCCCTTCCGGAGAATGTAGCACTCTATAAATTACACATAAATTATGTAACATAACATAACAAAAGTTCATAAACAGACCAACCTAAGTAGTAAATCAACCCATGCTGTTGCTAAAAAATATAGGGCCAGATGTACCAAGTGTTTTTGCATTCGCAAACGGTGCGAATCGCAAAAAATCGGCCGTTTGCGAATGCAAAAATGCCTTTTGCGATGTATCAAAGGCATTTGCAGCGTGAAAATAAGGTTTAGCAAAAATTGCGTTTTTTAGCGAATGCAACGTGGTTTTGCGTGTCACAATCTGCATTTCACAAATAGCTATTTGAAATACCAAATTGCTATTTGCACATCGCAAATTGCGAGCTAGAATTGCAACTCGCAAATAGCGATTCTGTAAATCATGTCACTATTTGCGAAACACAGATTGCAACACGCAAAACCACGTCGCAATGCGATGCATCAAAAATTTGCAAATTGCGATTATTCACAGAATTACATTTTGCACATGCAATTTACCACGAATTGAAACCAGGTGGTAACCATGTGCAAACTATAAAAAGAGGCCCAGAATGACTCAGCCTCTTTTCCACAATGGCTGCACTCTACGTGATGGCGAGGAGAATGAGGATCTTGGCAGGTTTGAGGAGAGGGAGGAGGAGACAGGAGCGCATTTACAGAGTGAGCATAACCCTTTTTGACCAGACAGAGGAGGAGATTTATGAGAAGTACAGATTGAGCTCAGCCGTGACACTTGACCAGCTGAGCTAAAACCCATGCTGCAGCGCACAACACACAGGACCAATAGCATAGCCACCCATGTGCAGGTATTATGCTCCCTGCACCTACCAGCCTCAGGGAGCTATCAAGGGGTCATAGCAGCAGCTGGAGGGGTATCACAGAGTGCCCTCTCTAGGTTTTTCAGTGCATTTCTCAATGCCATGCTTAGCAGAATACACCAGTACATCAGATTCCCCCACACCCCACAGGAATTACAGCACACTAAAATCACATTCTACCAGATAGCACAGTTCCCACTTGTCCTAGGTGCCATAGATGGGACACATGTTGCAATCTGTCCACCATCGGCCACAGCGTATGTGTACCGCAACCGTAAAAACCAACATTCAATGAACATACAAGTGATATGCCATGGCTCCTACATCATTACGGATTTCATCGCCAGGTACCCAGGGAGCACACATGATTCGTACATATTCCACTACAGCGGGATTCACACAAGACTGCTAGCTGGGGAATTTGGTGAAGGCTATCTATTAGGTAGATTGCCACTTTACAATGTTACATTGATGTCAGTGTGGCGTCAGATGGCACAAGTACTCATTTTACTCTCTGTTCCTTCTAGGAGACAGTGCCTACGCATGTGTGCACCAATATGATGACGGATGCCATACCTGAACCCTGCAACACCAGCAGAGCGGGGGTTCAATTCAGCACACAGGGCAACCCACAATGTGGTGGAACGCACTTTCGGGCTGCTGAAGAGCCGCTTCAGGTGTATTCACAAAAGTGGAGGCGCATTACAGTACAGCCCAGAGACAACATGTAAAATAGTGGCCACGTGTGCGATCTTGCACAATATAGCAACCACCAGGGGCATACCAGTGGAATTAACGGAGCCAGACTCAGATGAGGATGATGATCCCATACCACCCCTTCACCCAGCAGACAGGAGCAGTGCAGCAGAGGGCAGGCAGAGGCGTGCTGACATCATGCGCAACCATTTCTGAAGTAAGTAATGAAAACACAACCTCAATAATATGTGTTCCAGTAGTCAGCATCTTTATTACCTTGACCTCAGGTAACATATGTGTCAATAGGACATAGCTATGCACTATAGGCAGACATGAGCGATTAACAGTGTCACAATATTAACATCATAGTATAACTGTTTTGCTACATGTGAAGGTAGTCCCCTGTAGCCCTCAATGTCACTTCTTACATCCACGCATTCCACTTGAGTGCGCAGTGCCCTCGCTGGCACCTCCTGTTGCAGGGTCAAAGGCAGTACTGTGTCTGGCACTGCGACGCCTAGGATCCTTCACAGGGACTGTTAGACTACTGAGGCTAGAGGACTCCTCACTATCCCTAACACCCAGTTCGGTGGTTGTAGCACTGCGTGCTGTCTGCATTGCATCCAGAATGTTGGTTGTTTGCACCAATGCCTGTGCAACGTCCCGACTGCAATGTGCCATCCCCACCTGTGCGGCCACAGCACGCCGTGATATCAAGGCAGTTGAACTCGTGAGCCGATTGACGGATCTGCAGAACCCATTGAACATTCCCATGAATTGGTGATGGCGCCTGTGATGGTTGACACGCTCATGCTTCATCTCAGTGCAGAGTTCCTTAATGGCGTTTGTCAACTCCTTAGTGTTTTCTGCAGGTTTTTGCTGTCCCTCATGCAGAGACTCCAACTGCTTGTGCAGTACTCCCATATTGTCATTATGAGACTCCAACTGCCTGTGCACTGCACCCATGTTATGATCAATTGACACCAACTGCCTGTGCATTAACCTCATGTGTTTGCATTGCAGGCGCTGCACTTTCAGCATGGACGCTTCAAGGCCGCCAAATATTGATGGGCCCTCTCCTTCATCTGTGCACTGTCTGCCTGCTTCGTGACGCCTCCTGAGGGGAGATGACTGACGCTGGGGCAGGGACTGCTGTCTTCCTGTGGATGTAGCTTCTGGGGGTGGTGTGTGGACTTCATCCGGCATTTCGTCTGAGTCCATGTTCAACTCTGGGAGAGGTAACACCCTTGCCCTGCGCCTAGTTGGTGCAATACTCAATTACTCACTGGTGTTCGAGTTGGACTGTGGCTGTGTTTCAACATCCCCCACATATCCACATTCTGCTGCGGGAGGGCCTGAGACATCTGCAACGACAATGTGCAGCATGTCATTTATGGATGTTCCACAAAATGTTGCACAATTTTAATGTATGTACACATACATCGTATCACTGTGAGTTGTGTGTGTTGTTCCTCTGTGTGGCTATACACTTACTTGCTATCTATGTGTTATTTGCAGGGTAGGGTTGTGGACTAACATTCCCATACGGCATTGGTGCTTTGTATGTAAAATGTGGCTTGGACTACATTGCATTGCACTGATAGCTATTTTCTAAGGGGCATTTGTACATGCACATATGGGGAAACACACCATTACTGTCCTTACCTTTGCTGGTGCTGGGTGTGCCTGAGGTGTCAATGTCAGTGACCCCACTGACAGCTTCAGGGAGCAGTGTGGACTCCACCATGTCCTTCAGTGGTGTAGATGGTGGGTGGGTGGTCCTCCTCCAGTGCTCCTTGCCTCCTGTAGCCTGCTGGCTACCCTTTCTTTGGCACGGGAACGCAGGTCATACCACTTCTTGCGTATCTACTCCACAGAGCGCTGCACAGTACCCACTGCGCATATTTTTGTCTGGATTTCCAACCAGAGTTTCCTTTTCTCACTTTCTGGCACCTGTAGTGAGCTCTTTCCAAACAGTCTGTCATGGCTCCTGACAACCTCTTCAATGAGCACCTCCAGTTCCTGCTCGCTGAATTTGATCTTGCGCTTTCTGTCTCCCTTGTCCTTCTCCTTCCCATCATTGGCCATGGTGCCGTTTGATCCTGGCAGGCTCACTAAGCTGGCTCCCTGGTGCTGGGCTGTGTTTCCCTGCCTGCTCCTGTGGGTGTGGCTCCTGGAAACAGCATGAGCTGACTCACTTCCTGGTTGTGATGTAATCAGGCTGTTCCGGTTTGCCGTTTTCGCAATTTGCGATTTTCAGATACCGAATCGCTATTTCTTTTGCGATTCGGCATTTGGACCTCGCAAATTGCATTAGCGAATTTTAAGAAATCGCTATTTCCGACTCGCAATTTTGATACATCCCATTTTGCATGTCGAAAATAGCAATTTCTTAAAATTCGCTATTTTCGATGTGCAAACCGAAATCTTGATACGTCTGGCCCAATCTGTCCAGAGCAACTTATTTAAGCAATTACTCTTTCCAAACAACTCTACAGCAAACAGCCAACTCTTTTCCCCATCAACAACTGAGATCATCAAAAATTTGGGCCCACTGTTTTCAGCATAAGACTTCCCTCAAGGCAGTGCATGTAGTCAGAAATGTACATGTAAGTTCAAAGTATGTAAGAGCAAAACAATATAAACCCCTTCGTAAGATGTCCTAACAAAGGTTATCAAAGGGCTTGTCTTCTACCCCCAGAGTTTGGCAAAGGGGTACCAACAATTCCAGCTCAAAAATATCTGTCTGCAGGTTTTGTCATAGTGTAACAATAATCCACCCTCAAAGGGTGGATTATTTTCTTATATTTTTCACAATACATAAGTCAGACCTACTGCCCTTGTGGTAGTTTTTCATAATAAACAGATCAGATCAGTGATATAACTTTTCTCACTGAACCAATCAGGCCTAAAGCCTTGATTATTGCCTTGTCTTCATAACCAACTCAGTCCTACCGAAATAAGCATAAGGTTTCCCAAAAAGCAAAGCAAGCAGTCTGTTTCAGAGGAAGCACACAATTTCCGTCCAATCAAAAGTGGGAAAGGGCGGGAGGCCAAAGTGTGGCAGGAGCTATAGTACTGCTTCTTAAAGTTCTTTTTTGGGGATCCCATTAGCTCTGAGGACAGCTGTGCTGTCAACACATTCCTATAAAACACATATAAAATGAACAGAAAGCATTGAATACTGGACACTGGCCTTACAACTTACTACAGATCTTAATAATCATAGTTACCCATGCCACACCAATGCTCTGGGAATTTGTCTAACTGTTTTCATTACTGAAAACTGATACTGAATTGTTAACTGAATCTAATCTTTCGATGTATCTTGTCTATTCTGAATATCATACTTTGGGAATAATTACTTAATCAGTTTTATTTGGTATGTTATAAAGTGAAACAATACATGATGCAAATCCATTTTCATATTTAAACCTCTGTCACAGAGATTCCACTTTTCACTGTTTATCTGCCAAACAACCTTGTTGTCTAATCAGTTCTGTTTTGTCTAAACACATGGGGAGAAATTTGGTCCTAGCCACAGGAATCAAACAATGATAGAACGAGATATAGCATTACCTCCTCACTTTTGCACAACATGATCAACACCAAGGAAGGAAAGTAGCATTTGGTCTTTAAATTTTCCAAGAATCCAAAACCTTTCACCATAGTTTCAGGGGAAGGCTTCCCTGCTCCTTCATTGATTTAGTAGCACATTCAGGGGCTTAACCATTCATATTTAAAATAGAAAATAAGATAATATGTTTTAGGTTTAGGTTTAAATACATTCTAAATACATTTTATTTGTGCGATCTCTAAAATTGCATTAACAACTTCCATATGAAAATATTTAACATTTCCCTTCCCTCCCACAAAGTCATCCCATCATCCAAACCCATCCTCATTGCTTCCTCCTCAGTCCCTTCTTTGACGTCTCCTTCTTTCTCTTCTTTTCCCAACTATCAATGTGCCTGCTTCCAAGTTGCTATTATGTCCACCTCCTTCCATTGATGCTCTGTCTCTCTTTGTAAGTTGTATGATTTTATGATGGGATTGTCATAAAAGCACAAGTAGAATATTATCCTAAGCACTGCAGCTCCTCAAAGTATTTACACAAAGAACAATAACTTACATAAATAATCTAAATAAAAACTACATTGCTTTGTAGGCCCCTTGCACTTTTCAATGGCTATTTTAGATGCATTTTCAATACCCACCATAGTTTGTGGAGCCACACGTCTTCTGTTGGAGGTAGTGGGGAACCACAACAGATCCTAGAAAGGATTTTTGCTGCTATCAGCATATGGGAAATATGTTTGCCTTTTCTAGAATATAGTGGATAGATTGTGTCAGAGGGGCTGCTCAAAAGTATGACCTTGGGATACAACTGTGATTATGTGGCCTCCTCAATTGCCTTAAGCACCGAGCTCCAGATGGATGTCAGCTACGGGGTGGGGTGGGAAGGGGGGGAATGGGTAAGACCACATCAAGTGTGTGGAATCCTCCTTACCCAGTATTGGAAAGAATGGAGATGGAAGTACTGTCAGTCTACATCTAACGCCTATGCTATCCCAGTTCTTTAGTACTGCTGTAGTCATCGGGGTAAATGTACACTTTTGGACTTCTGTGTGTTTGAGGTACTTCGCAGAGTGGCCCATGACTCAATGTAGGATTCATTATATACCACTCCTTGTGTGTTCTTTCTGTGTCCACTGAACAATGTATTGTAGGCATGTGGCTTGGTAGTATTTAGTTAGCTGTGGGGCACCTAGATCCCACCTATAGGATGCAGTCATCACTGCCTTCTCCCTACATGCAATCGTTTCCCTTGCAATATGAAATTGAAGCACATTTGTTGTAGGTTTTCTTCTATGTATAGTGGTAGTGTTTGGAAAATGTATAGCATTTTGGGGAATACAATCATTCTGAGTATGGCTATCCACCCAATGCAGAACCTTTTATATTTCCAGACAATCAGTTCTGATCGCAGTGCTTTTCACAGGGTCACAAGGTTGATTTTCTTAAAACCTGAGAGAGTGCCAGACAGTTTGACACACAAATATCTAATATTGCATTCTGATCACAGAAATGGGGCTGAATGCACTAGGGTCTGTTTTGTCACTTGGGTCACTGAGAGGTTGAGTCCTTTTCACTTGCTTAAGTTTATTTTACACCTTTTCAACTGGGATACAGCTAGAGAGCTTGATGGGTCCATCACAGACAACAGTATATTGTCCAAAAACACAGTGAGTTAAAATTCATCCCTTCCTAGTGTAGGTAGGTGAACCCCTAAATTGTACGCATCAAAATATGACCTCCATTGCACGCCCAAGGATGGATCAATTGGTGACAGTGTTAAACTTCAATTTCATGAGACGATATGTTTCAGAGATAAAGCACCTTACAGCATCAAGATACAGTCAGATAAGTCAGGACACACTCAATAATTGAGGTCTGGGGCAGGAACAGAAATTTGAAAAGATTTCTTATAAAAAATCAAGGTGTGTTACCGAAATTGTAAATGCAAATACATGAAGTCTTTGCAACGAAGTCTCTCAGTAAATAGGGCAATACAGAAAAGGTTGCAAAATAAAATAAAAAAAAGTTCCAAATGAGCAGGAAAATCAATAAGAAATCGGGCACCATCCCTAAAAGCACCCAAGAGAATCAGGAAAGTCTTCTTGCTCACTGACAAAATCTGTGTTTATATACTGTTCTCTTGCACAGGAAAGCATTTATCTATCCAATCTCATCATGGTGTGAGCAAAAGAATTACACTTTTAACAAATCAGAGAATGGTTCTACTAAACATCATATTACCTTACCACCTAAGCAGTATTCCACTACATGAATATTGAGTTTGCCCACTCTATGCTAATGTCATCCTGAGATGACATGACAAGAACAACAGCAACCTATTATGAATGAATGCAGTCCAGTGAGCTAGAGGAAGGGTCTTGAGAAACTGCAGCATTACTGTAGCCTTGTTAGAATGTTTTCTTTGAGAAAAGCAAGAACAGCATCAATAGAACTTTAGTTCACTGTGTACTGCAGAAATAATGAACAGTTAACATGCAGGCGTAGACATCCATTTTGAACATATGGTGTTGAGACCTTACTGAGGTCGAGTTAGCATAAGTCAGAAAAAAAGCACTTTATTACATCACTGCAAACTCCATTCAAATGCACTAGTGCCATGTAATTGTGTACATGTAAACTCGAGAGTAAATCCGCCTTCTACACTTTGATAATAATGCAGAAAAATATAAATTACATAAAACCCTCTAACACTAGCGTAATGCCTGTTATGCATACTGATGTCAGTGGCTCTAAAGTTAGGGCAAATAGGACGAGAGAAAGTAGGCACCCCTGTCTTGTGCCTGGTCCAATGTACCCATCTTGACAAGTTATTAATAAATCAAACCTGTGCTCTCAGGGCCTGATGCCCAGCCAATGCCCAACTCAAGAAGCTCTTTCCAAACTCCATCTCTGACAACACTCTATCCATGAAAGAACAAGTGACTCTGTCAAATATTTTTTCATTGTCTAATTATATCAATATTGCTTCATATGTCCTTTTATGGCCTATGTCAAATAAGTGTAATGTTTTCTTTGTGTTGTCTCCACTATGTCTGTTGGAGGTACATCCTGCTTGTCTGGGAGTACCAGGGTTGGTGTCTGGTATCACCTCTTGCAATCGAAATGGATTGAGCCTTCTGTGCTGAGCAAAGAGATTGGTCTGTATGGCACAGAGCTCTCCCTGGCTGGTTTGTCTAGTCTGAGAATGAGGGAGATTGTGGTCTCTGACCTGATGGGAATGGCCTTCCTATCCAGGACTATCTCCTCAAAGACTTTCAGGGGCTCCAACAGCAGATGGACCCCCAAATGCTTTGAAAAAAAGCTGCTGTGGAGCCAACTGCCCTGGGGTCATGCAAAGCTTAAGTGTTTTACTTGGATGTATGATGGAACAACGCATGCGCCAACCACACATGCCTGAACCACGCGGTTGGAACAACGACCACGCTATTTCCACGAATGCCTTTACCACGCACGCCTTTACAATGATTTTTTGTTGTAAAGGCATGCCTAGTTAGTAAAGGCATGTGTGGAATGGCATGCGTGGTTTTCGCATGCCAACTCCCCACCCACCCTAAAAATACATCTACCACGACCCGCCCTAAAAATCAAACTACCCCAACACCCCCACCGCCCCTAAAAACTACCCCAATACTGAGCCTTAAAAACTAAACCTGACCTCCCCACCCACCCTAAAAACAACTTACCCACACCCCAAAAATAAAACTACCTCATCACTAAATACGAAATTACCCGACCCCCCCACCATGCCCTAAAAATAAAACTACTCCGACCCCCCACCCGCTTTAAAAACAAAACTACCCCATCCCCCACCCACAAGATAAAACTACCCCAACCTGCCCCAAAAATAAAACTACCCCACCCCCCCTACCCACCCCTAAAAACTACTTGTATACCCCCTCCCACCCTGAGCCCTAAAACCTACCCCAACCCCCCTAAAAACAACCGACCCTGACCCCCAAAAATAAAACTACCCCACCCCTAAAAACAAAATTACCCCGACCCCCCCACGTCTGCCCCTAAATACCCGGTCTAAATACAAAGTTACCCTGACCTCCCAAACCGCCCCTAAAAACAAAATTCCCCCGACCCTCACCCTAAAAACCATAGTACCCTGACCTCCACCCCTGCCAATTAAAAAAATAAAAACAACCCCCCTGCACCTAAAAACGACCCCCAACCCCTCTCCCAGCCCCACTTACCTGACGGTGTCCTACCCAACCGCCCACCCCCGCCCTAAATACAAAATTACCTCAACCCCCACCCATGCCCCTTAAAACCCGACCCCCCATCCGCCCTAAATACAAAATGACCCTTCCCCCAACACCCTCCCCTATAACCCGCCCCCACCCGCCCTAAATACAAAATAACCCCAAACCCCCACTGTCGCCCTTAAAAACAAAATTACCCCGACCCCCCGCCCCAAAAACAAAACGACCCCCAGCCCCACTTACCTGACTGTGTCGTCTCCCGATGCTGACTCCCTTTTTGTCTGCCTTAACCACACGCATGTGCGTTGTTCAGCACATGTGTGGTTAAGGCAGAGAAAAGGGAGTCATTCTTAACGCAAGCGTGGTTCTGATTTAATTGTTTTAATTGTCCAGAGAGCATCCTCTTCTGTAATCGTTTCCTCCAAAGTAGCCTTTTCTGTCTCTGTTATCTACGGGAGCCATGCCTGAGATAATCCCATCAGGTGTTTTTCATCTGTGGGGGAGGGTGCGGGGATAATGTGTTTCTGCTTTCAACCTTACCTGGTGGAGGGAGAGGGTGGGCACGAGATCGTGTCACCAGGTGATGTCATTATGGCGTTCCTGGCAATGGAGTCCATGGTTTGGAAAGAAGTAAAAGGTGCTATAAAATGGAATAAACTGTAATTGCAAGGGCCGCCAGCCCCTAAAGCCTTACTGTGCCAAGGCTCAGTGGCAGCAAATAACAAAAAAAGCCTAGGGAATCTGCCTTTCTCTTGTGCCACTTTGCTAGAGCGCTTAATGTCCTTGCATCGTTCCTGTTGACTACATTTGAAGAATGATGAATAAGGCAAATACGTGCTCAGTGGTTAATAATAAAATGAAAAAATAACAAGCCATGTATTATAGGACGAGTAGTCAAATGAAATGCCACGAGGATGGCATATAAATCTACATAATCTACATATGTCCAGTTATAAACAAACTTTTGATATCAGCTGTGCAGTGTCCAATCGAAAAATTGCTCAACCTTGTGAAATGCGTAGGCGACAACAGTTAACAACACTCTAAAGCAATATACAGTTTTGGTAAAAATATGATTTTAGATTGTTTTGCGTGCAGAGTTGTATAACTCGATGAGGTCAGTTCTGAGTCAGATGAGTACAAATCGTGCATGGATCTAGGCAATCACAAGCAGGGCTGTTTTTGAAAGAAGACTGGTGATAGGGCCTGCGGGGTTCAGAGAATATGCAAATTTCAGTTCCAGGTCAGCTGTCCCGGTTTGGCCCATGTCACCAGTGATTGGAGGCCATTAACTCCTGATGGCCTGGCAGGGGCTTCGGTCATACGAGTTAATGAGCCTGCGAGCAGGGCCCATGAGACCAAGTTCATCACAATCGACAGTAACTGGTACCCTAATTGGCAGGTTTCTGCTGAGAAGAAAATGGCTGAAGAACAGGAACTATGTTCCCCCCTTTGTCACCCACAGCCAAGGTGCTGTGGGTGACCTGCGTGGACCTTGTGTAATACGTGCAACGAAAACTGAAGCCAAGTAACCTACAGTTTAAATACAGAGCAATCACGGACTGACAGAACTTGGGTGAATCATGGGGCAAGGAAAGTCCAAGTATGTGGATTATCAAGCATCCAAAGACAAATGCGCAGCACGTTCTGTGGCGTTATTACCGAGCTATTTTGGTTATTTAACACAAATAGTTATTCACAGATCATAGATCCTGCCGCTATAGAACATGTAAAGGTTTTCGAGGAACATGGAGCAGATCCTATTGAAAACGCCATTTCCCAACAAGTTGAGATTTTCTTCATGCAACGGGAGACATTTTATTGACACGGCCCTTCTCAGTGCTTAATTTGTAAATAAAAACGTGCCGGTCCCCAAAGCCCTCCTCTCAAACACGCGACTGCTTTAATTAAATGTGCGAACACTGGCTACGGAGGCAGCGTAATCCTGAAGCCACCTCGGGCCTCTTCAATCCATTTAAAGCCACTCCTTGTCCCTCCAGCTCACTCTTGCAGATTTCTGCTTTTCCCCTTTGTGACGCTTTTTCGTTTTTCTTTTACTCCGTCTTTCCCATATGTGTCTTTTGCCCGCAGTAAATGCTTGAGGCCGAAAAATAAGTGGCGGCCCTCAAAAATAAGTGTCGGTGCTCCGCACCGGAAACAACAAGCACAAATTAAGCACTGCCCCCTGCAGTATAACAGTGTGTTTATAACTAATACACTATTGCGTTCAGCAGATGAAGTGTACACAATGGAGTTGGAGCAGTTTTCAATGTAGGGGTGCTGCTTACATAACAATAGTGATAGGGGCTGTAAAAATCCGAGCGTCACGCAAAGACCAAATGCAGCACCTGAGCCATGCCAGTTCAGCACCAACGTGGTGAGGGTGTAGTGTGCGTGGGTGGTGTATTTTGGACCACACAGTAACAAATATATTATTAGAGTGTGGTGTGATAGGTCAGGCTCATATATATATGTGTGTGTATATGTATATTTTCCATTAAAATGCCCACTAAATTTACGCAGACATACAGTTTTACTGATAAAGCTAGATAGCACACAAATGATTGTGAGTGAATAGTTATTGTCAGCCAAGTAAAGTGTCTCGATTTGTTTGGATCCTTATAAAATCTTTGTTTCCTTCACACTTCAGAATTAATAATGTGCCTCAATTGTACTTTCCCTGCTGCTGATATATTTTGACATATTTGTACAGTTCAATTACAGGTATTTAAACGCTGTTGTGTGTTAAAAAACACACATTTTACAGCCTTCACTTTCATACTTCTTGTACCCCAGCAAGATTGCACATAGTTCATGCTATGAAACTGTCTAACTTAGCAGTCAGAGAAAGAAAAGTAAACACCAATATCCCTTTAAAAGTGTAAGAAGTTGGCTCTGTATATACTATCTCAAAGTAAGAGATAGTGTGCACAGAGTCCAAGGGTTCCCCTTAGAGGTAAGATAGTGGCAAAATTAGATAATTCTAATGCTCTATTTTGTGGTACTGTAGTCGAGCAGAAGACTTATCAGAGGGTAGTGTTAAGCATTTGTTGTACACACACAGGCAATAAATGAGGAACACACACTCAAAGACAAATTCCAGGCCAATAGGTTTTTATATAGAAAAATATATTTTCTTAGTTTATTTTAAGAACCACAGGTTCAAGAATTGAAGTAAACACATACAATGTAAGGTACTTCACACAGATAAGTTAGGAACTTTGAATAAAAGCAATATCATATACAGTCTTTGTTAAAATGGCAATAAGCTATTTTAAAAGTGGACACAGTGCAAAAATCAACAGTTCCTGGGGGAGGTAAGTAATGATTAGTTTGTCAGGTGAGTAAGACACTTATAAGTCTCAGTTCCTGGGCATAGACAGCCCACCGTTGGGGGTTTAAGGCAACCCCAAAGTTACTACACCAGCAGCTCAGGGCCGGTCAGGTGCAGAGGTCAAAGAGGTGCCCAAAACAAATAGGCGCCTATGAAGAACAGGGGTGCTCTGGTTCCAGTCTGCCAGCAGGTAAGTACCCGCATCCTCGGGGGGCAGACCAAGGAGGTTTTGTAGAGCACTGGGGGGAACACAAGTATGCACACAAAACATACCCTCAGCGGCACAGGGGCGGCCGGGTGCAGTGTGCAAAGCAGGCGTTGGGTTTTGTATTGGTTTCAATGGAGAGACCCGGGGGTCACTCTAGCGGTGCAGGCAGGCACAGGGGGGGGGGGCTTCTCGGGCCAGCCACCACCTGGGCTAGGCAGAGGGTCGCCTGGGGGTCACTCCTGCACTGAGGTTTGGTTCCTTCAGGTCCTGGGGGCTGCGGGTGCAGTGCTTGGTCTAGGCGTTGGGTCCCTTGTTACAGGCAGTCGCGGTCAGGGGGAGCCTCTGGATTCTCTCTACAGGCGTCGCTGTGGGGTCTCAGGGGGGTCGTCTCGGGCTACTCACGGGTTCGCAGTCGCTGGGGAGTCCTTCCTGTGGTGTTTGTTCTCTGGATCTCGAGCCAGGGGCGTCGGGTGCAGAGTGGGAAGTCTCACGCTTCCGGCGGGAAACGTGAAGTCTTTAAAGTTGTAGAAAAGTTGCAAGTTTATTGCAGATTGTTGAGCAGAGCTGCTGCTCATGGGAGTTTCTTGGTCCTGGGGGTCAGTGCAGTCCTCTGAGGCTTCAGAGGTCACTGGTCCCTGTTGGATGCGTCGTTGGTTGCAGGTTTTCGACTCTGGAGACCGACCGGTAGGGATGGGCCCAAAGCAGTTGTCGTTGTCCATCGTCTCTGCAGGCTTGTAGGTCAGCAGTCCTTCTTTGTAGTTCAGGTTGCAGGAATCTGATTTCCTGGGTTCTGGGGTGCCCCTAAATACTAGATTTAGGGGTGTGTTTAGGTCTGGGAGGGCAGTAGCCAATGGCTACTGTCCTGGAGGGTGGCTACACCCTCTTTATGCCTCCTCCCTGTGGGGAGGGGGGGCACATCCCTAATCCTATTGGGAGAATCCTCCAAAACTAAGATGGAGGATTTCTAAAGGCACCTCAGGGGCTGTCCTGACTGGTGGGTGACCCCCTCCTTGTTTTTCTCATTATCTCCTCCAGCCTTGCCGCCAAAAGTGGGGGCAGTGGCCGGAAGGGCGGGCATCTCCACTAGCTGGGATGCCCTGGGGCGCTGTAACAAAATGGGTGAGCCTTTGAGGCTCACCGTCAGGTGTTACAGTTCCTGCAGGGGGAGGTGAGAAGCACCTCCACCCAGTACAGGCTTTGTTCCTGGCCACAGAGTGACAAAGGCACTCTCCCCATGTGGCCAGCAACTTGTCTGGTTTGTGGCAGGCTGGCAGGAACTGGTCAGCCTACGCTAGAAGTCGGATTGGTATTCAGGGGGCATCTCTAAGATGCCCTCTGGGTGCATGATACAATAAATTGCACACTGGCATCAGTGTGCATTTATTGTGCTGAGAAGTTTGATACCAAACTTCCCAGATTTCAGTGAAGCCATTATGGAACTGTGGAGTTCGTGTTTGACAAACTCCCAGACCATATACTCTTATGGCTACCCTGCACTTACAATGTCTAAGGTTTTGCTTAGACACTGTAGGGGCATAGTGCTCATGCACATATGCCCTCACCTGTGGTATAGTGCACCCTGCCTTAGGGCTGTAAGGCCTGCTAGAGGGGTGACTTACCTATGCCACGCTCAGTGTGAGGTTGGCATGGCACTCTGAGGGGAGTGCCATGTCGACTTAGTCTTTTTCTCCCCACCAGCACACACAAGCTGTGAGGCAGTGTGCATGTGCTGAATGAGTGGTCCCCAGGGTGGCATAAGACATGCTGCAGCCCATAGAGACCTTCCCTGGCATCAGGGCCCTTGGTACTAGGGGTACCAGTTACAAGGGACTTATCTGAGTGCCAGGGCTGTGCCAATTGTGGAGACAAAGGTACAGTTTAGGGAAAGAACACTGTTGCTGGGGCCTGGTTAGCAGGGTCCCAGCACACTTTCAATCAAAACTTAGCATCAGCAAAGGCAAAAAGTTAGGGGGTAACCAGGCCAAGGAGGCATTTCCTTACAAAAAGCATATGCAGCAATTTGTCAGAAAACAGCTTGACATTTGAGTCCTGTTTTTCAATGCATTGCAAATGCAACAAGATAAAAATAAACTCTAAAGGCATCTTTATTTCTCATTTACTTTCTGAACACCAGCAAGGTTATTTTGGGGTTGCTGCATTACTCCTGCACTCCTGCTTCCTACGCCTATGAGTGTACATGTAAACACTCATTGTAATAAAGGGTATACCTCTTTTATTCTGTGCAACCCAGCTATAGTTGAATACCTATCTTCTGGCAAAAAATTTTTAGGGTCCAAACAGCAGGCTCTCTAGAAGCAATACTTCCCAACAAGATACATCTAAGCTGAAGAGTATTGTACATTGAAGGCTGGTGCTACAAATAAATCACAGACAATTGCCTTATGGCACCACAATAAGTGGCCACAAGATGGTGCCATCTTGCAACAGAAGGCTTAAAAAATATAGGGCCTCATTCTGACCCTGGCGGCTGGCGGTAAACTGGCGGTAACACCGCCAACAGGCTGGTGGTGTTCCACCAGCTATTATGACCGTGGTGCAATAGCCACGGCCATACCGCCGGCCCCTCCACTATACCATATTCCCCAGGGCAGGGGTGCCAGCACCGCTGCCCTGGGGATAATGAGTCCCCGACCGCCACCCTGGCCACGGCGGTAAAAACTTGGGGTGCCCCTGGGGGCCCCTTCACTGCCCATGCAGGGCAGGGGCACCCAGACATAGCCCCGTCGCGCATTTCACTGCCCGAATTTCGGGCAGTGAAATGCACAATGGGTGCTACTGCACCCGCTGCACATCAGCATTGCCGCCGGGTCTATTACGAGCCGGCAGCAATGTTGATGTGACTTTTCCAGTGGGCCAGCGGACGGTAACACTGTTACTGTCCGCTGGTCCAGCGGAAAAGTCGTAATAGGGAGCCAGAAATATTGCCAGCACTGGCGGTATTCTGGCTCCCGTAGCCTTGGCGGTCTTTTGAAAAGACTGCCGAGGTTGTAATGAGGGCCATAGTTTTGGCTGGATAAAGGGGGCAGTAAACATCAAAATGTAATTTTGTTTAGGGCTTTGAAAATATTCACATTACAGTTGTGTACATTATTTGTTTACGATTCTAGTGCATCACTAGAAGGTACCTTAATATTTAAAACACCAAACCTTTAAAAGGTGTGGGAATTATATATAATCATTCTAAATTTTGAGTGCCACCTTGAAATAACGTCTGCTTTTATAACACTGCAATGTTGATACAAATTTCATGTATAATGAAACAAAGCATTTTTCTGGCGTACATAGTTATGTAAGGATTTTGTGGGAGAATTGTCTGTTGTGGACAGTAACACCACCAGGGTTTGTACCTGGATACACCAATCAACAAGGGAACTGTGACTACATAACCTTTTCTTAGGGTTGAGCGCAGCATTTAATTTCTTTGCGGTTTTTGGTAAATTTGGTTCCAGGTGAGCCAGACACAATTTTTCATTTGTTGAGATCTGGAAATTTCAGCAGTGATGGTGGAGTAAGAGACATTTGTGGCAAATTCATGGTTATGCAGAAAAAGCAGCAATTAAGCATTATGTAATCCCACTAGCCCCGAACATGTGAGGTCTTGCCAATCCTTCAATTGCATACTATTAGCTAATTGTGAACTATAATGTAAGGTGTAGGGAATTACTATTGAATCTATGGTGAAATAATCTATAGAGAACCCTATTCCAGACTTTTGCATAGGACACTTTCTCTTGTGCTCCCAGCAGGGGCTAAGAGGGTGAGGAAAAAAAAACCAAGAATACTTAATTGGTGAAGATACCCGTCTAGTGCCTCCGCACTTCTCTTTTTTGCTTTACTACAATCTATGCTCTAAATTGCACGTGGTCAGTCTCACACAAGTGCGTAACGTTTATGAATATAATGCAGTGTGGTTCGACAGAAGGGTGGTCTCACTCTCTTGATTACTCAAGCCTAAGCCCATCAGAGACCTTTGTATTGAGTGTACCACGAGTACCACGATTACCAGGAGCGGGTAGAAGTAACAACTGTTATCTACAGTGCTGATAAACAGCAGAAGGACAGTATGAACCACTGTATAAAAATGAATTACCGTAATCTACAAACAGTGTTTCACTGTGTACTGCGAACTGCGGGATGATTGCTCATAAAAACACTCAGGGGCATATTTATACTCTGTTTGCGCCGGAATTGCGTCGTTTTTTTTGACGCAATTCCGACGCAAAACTAACTCCATATTTATACTTTGGCGTTAGACGCGTCTAGCGCCAAAGTCCATGGAGTTTGCGTCATTTTTTAGCGTGGACACCTACTTTGCGTTAATGATATGCAAGGTAGGCGTTCCCGTCTAAAAAATTTACTCCGAGGCATGTGCGCCGTATTTACACTCCCGGGCAAAATTCACGCCCGAGAGTGGGCGGGTCAAAAAAAATGACGTACGGCCGCTTTTGCGCCGTTTTTTAGCGCCTGGACAAGGCAGGAGTTAAGGGACCTGTGGGCTCGGAAGGAGCCCAGAGGTGCCCGCCCATGCCCCCAGGGACACCCCCTGTCACCCTTGCCCACCCCAGGAGGACACCCAAGGCTGGAGGGACCCATCCCAGGGACATTAAGGTAAGTTCCGGTAAGTATTTATTTATTATTTTTTTTGTGGCATAGGGGGGCCTGATTTGTGCCCCCCTACATGCCACTATGCCCAATGACCATGCCCAGGGGACAGGAGTCCCCTGGGCATGGCCATTGGGCAAGGGGGCATGACTCCTGTCTTTGCTAAGACAGGAGTCATTTCTATGGGGGTTGGGAGTCGAAAAAAATGGCGCAAATCGGGTTGAGGCGAAAAATTTGCCTCAGCCTGACTTGCCCCATTTTTTGGCGCCCAAGCTCCATATCCCCCTACGCCGGCGCTGCCCGGTGTACGTCGTTTTTTTCCACGCACACCAGGCAGCGCCGGCGGCTAACGCCGGCTAACATCATTGATTAAATACGGCGCCCGCATGGTGCTTCAGAATGGCGTTAGCCGGCGCTAATTTTTTTGACGCAAAACTGGGTTAGCGCAGTTTTGCGTCAAAAAGTATAAATATGGCCCTCAGTTCCCTTCTCATAATGTTATAAGTCTACAGTCCACAGTCGAACCTCTATCGAGTACCGTGCAGACTGTGCAGAGGCAAAAGATAGGAAAACCACATCACAATTTGTAACTATAATTTACATATTCAGTTATTAGAAAACTTTGTCCATTCTGAAAGTTTGGGTGTATGGCGTTCTGTTCAATAGTTAACATATGTACAAATATGAACTGTATCACGTTTTAGAAATTATTAGAACTAATTATAAGCCAGTTGAATGCATTTCTTCTGATCCTTTAAAGACAATCTTGCATTACTATAACCATCCTTTCAAGAAATCAGCATACTTCTTTTAAAATATGAAATTTTTAGTGACACTTCATTGGGTGATTTTAAAACAGGGAAATAACTTCAAACGATTTAACACTATCTTATTCCTTTGAGGTGGGTATGACATTTGTTAAGGGAAAGCAGTCTTCTAATCTGAGTATGTTTAAGACTCCTTCTCACATGCCAGCATACATTTGGTTTATTCCAGATGTGACTTCACATCATTTACTTCTAAAACAAGCATTTGCAATGCAATAGGTCTTGCGTTTGCTTAAGTTAGGGCTATTGGCATTCTAAATTCACAACTGGACTTTTGTTGCCACATAAATTAGTCAACCCTACCTCACCATTTTGTCTTTTTCTGCCAAATAATTCCAGTGGCCCTGCATATAACTAAAGCACTTCAATTGACCTTCTTCCTCTATCTGCAGCAAAAAATGAATATGTTGCCATTTAGCATCTTCATTTAAATCTGCCATGCTAAATCCAAAAGAATACCTCTTTCACCTGGTTACCACAATTCCCCCAAAAAAGACACAAGACAGCCACAGAGGAGAAATAAAGTAGAAGGGTCACCCAAACATATCAAGAGTGTTCAAACAGTCATACTGTAATAAGACTGTTAAATTGGCCTGTATTATGGTCATAATTGTAATAAGGAGGGCTTATTAAAACATATTAAAGCAATTATCATATAAACCTTTATCAGAAATACACCTTTGACATTCAACTGTAATACTTAAAACAGCCCCTAGAGAGCACCATAACTAAAATATAATTTGTAAGAAACATGGTCATGTAACCATATTGTTAGCCCCTAGAAAGGATAGCCCCATGAAAAAACACAGGAGAAAATAATGCATTGTAACCATATACTTGGCCCCTAGAGAGTGATTTTAGGGCTAACAGACCTACTGCAATGGTATTACAAACAAGGCCTTTAAAACAAAACTGCTCCCATCTGTAAAACAAAAGTTGTAGCCTTGAGAAAGCTTAAAAAACACTGAATGGTGGGAGGGTTTTTTTTTTTTTGGGGTCCCCACTAGCCTATTGTGGGGACCCAGAAATGATGTAGACTGAAAGAGCGTTTTGAAGGTGGTCCCATTGTCCTAGGACCACCACAGGCTGAGTTATGGGCAAAAATGGTTAGTAAAAGTAATGCCCTGCAAAGCATAATGGGGTGAGTGTTCATACAGTGAATATTATAATATGTTGACTGCAAGAAAAAGTAATGCAGCATAACCATATTGTTAGCCCCTAGAGAGCATAGGATATTATACATTTTCAAGGCTAGCAGGACTATTGTAATGATATTATTAAAAAAAAAATCCCATAAAACATAACTTCTCACAGCTGTAAAACAAAAGCTTCAACCATGCAAAAGCTTGAAAAGATAATGAATGGTGGTAGGAGTTATTATTTTGGAGTCCCCACTAACATAGTGTTGGGACCCAGAGATGATGTAGATAGAAAGAGCACATTGTGGTCAATGTTTTGAAGGTGGCCCTATTGTCCAAGGACCACCACAGGCTGAGTTATGAGCAAAACTATTTTGTAAAAGTAACGCTCCACAAAGCATTATGGGACAAGTTTCTGTTCCACGAATATTTTATGTGTTGATATGACTGAAATGCTTAGAACAACCCCTTGAGAGCACAACAATGAAAATAGCATTTGTAAAAAAACATGGTCATGTAACTAGATAGTTAGCCCCTAGAGGACATAACCACACCAAAAGAAAATAGTAATAAATAACCCAGTGTTAATGTATATTTAGTCCCTACAAAACCTATTGTGTTACATATATTCAGGAGTAGCAAGCCCATAACACTGATATTGCAAACAACTCCATTACAACACAAGCTACTCCCCACTGAAAAACAAACGTTCCAGCCATATGAGAACTTCAACAGATACTGAAAAGTGGGCGTGGTTATTATTTTGGGGTACCCGCTAACCTAGTGTGGGGACCCAAATATGATGTAGACAGAAAGAGCACGTTGTTGTGAACTTTTTGGTGGGGTGGTGTTCGCATTGTCCTAGGACTACAACAAGCTGAGTTATGAGCAAACATGTTTTGGAAAAGTAATGCCCTGCAAAGCGTTATGGGGCGGGTTTCCAGATTGCAGTAAATATTTTAGTATCGGCTCTCCCGCTGTGCCAGGAGAGCTACTTTCGTTTTGAAGATTTCTGTTTTATGTAAAGCATTCACCAATTTCATGTGTTTTGAGGGAGAGGCACAAGAAATGTGACCAGCACTCCAGTACTGCCGATCGAGTTCACGCTGTTGTACCTGTTTGCATGGTAAGTGCCATGGCTGCCATGCAGCACGAAGGGGAGGGACAAAAGAAATAGTTCGCCCATGCTGAAGTATATCAGCAATCGTGCAATAATCCATGTAACAGGGGCAGTCTAAAAGGCGTGACAAAAACAGCCTCATGGCAGGACAAACATAAAGCATTTACCAATGACATAAAGTGGCTTCTAAAGGCAAGCTCACAAACAAGTGAAAGTGATAGGTGTGACATGGGCTTGGTTAAAAGACCACAATACTTACAACAGGTCAAAGTGCATGCGCGCTCGACCTAAATAGGCTACAAGTCGTGCCTATGTGAGCTCTATTACCTTTCCAATGTCTTGCAGCCATGTTGTATAGAGGTGTAGCTGCTGTTTAGCATGGCTAAACATTAGAGGAACAGCATAATTGTATTTATACAGTGTTTACTACCCCTGACAAGGTGTCAAAGTGCTTTTCAGTGAGTAGCATGATACTCCGGAACCCAAATGGATTAGTGGTGGATTAGTATAGGAATGTATTGAAGAGAGTCACAATCGGGGGCTCTTATTGGGAGCATTGTCTTTCACATGGCAACTAAACAAGCTTAAAATCACCCCAAATCTCCATCAGCACTGTCAAATCTAATGGAAGGTGGTTACTCAGACGAGGCACTGACAGAGCTTAATTTGAGCCAGTGGTTGAAGGTGGGGCCCACCTGCACAAATGTTTGGGGACTGGCACTTATTTTTCCTGATCAAGTTTTGACACAGAGCAAGAGAGGGAAAATCTCACGAGGGAAAAGATGAAGGAAGAGAAAGACAGAAAACCCATCAGAGGGAAAAATCAAGAACCTGCAAGAGTGAGAAACTGGGACTATGAGTGTTTGGGATGGAATAAGGGGGCATGAGTTGGAATCAAGATCACTCAGTCTTGGTATTCAGCATGCAGGCATTCAATAGTGTGGTCACGGACTTCTGAGAAAAACGTAGGGCCTCTGCACTTTTGTTTATATCAACAAATTAAGCACAGGACCACTCAAGGGGGTCATAAACCGAGGTTTCATTTCATTACTCTGACATTTAAGTTACTAGGCCGTCACAAGTTGTTATCATACTGCTGGTAGGTGATTACTCATGGGATGATGTTGTTTCCCATAATGTACACTTTGTGTGTAGATACAGAGTAATTTGTATATTAGTGTGTAATCATTAGTTTTAAATTGAAAAGCATTGGGATGGTCATGGAATAATTAACTTTTCTGTTTGAGAAAAAGTTCTCCTTGACTTTGGGGGTTGAGGGATGATACATGTGTGTAGTCAATACACTCTATAATGTGAGTAAATGATGAAGTGGCACAAACACCGTCTTTCACAATACTTTTCAGCAGATATGGGATTGTTGGATTGTGGAGCTACAAGAGGACACCATAAATGTTAACTGTTGCTAAAGATGTTATAAGGTGAGGTGCATCGATTTTAGATAAAGACTTTCTAAACCACTAATGCATTTTGACACCTATTCCGTTTTTTAACTGACCACGTTAAAGTAAACATTGTTGCCCTTTAAATAATCCTTACAATACAGTTCACCATTTATGAACACTGAATAACTAGTGGAAACCGGTTATGATCTGAATGTCTCTAATAATAAGGATACCAATGGCAATAATTTTTCCTTCCAATGTTTCTGAATTCACTGCTCTCCCGGTACTCTCAAGCAACTTCCTTAATCCCTGAACTCCCATCTTGTTTTATCAGATTTTGCACTGACAAACCTACTCATGCTGCTCAGCCCAGATGCTTTTCCACCCAACAGCAGCCCCTCTTCCTACTGCTTCGCCTCATGTTTCGGAGGCCACAATGTGACGGCCCTCTGGGACAGACAGCAGCAAATTGTCTCACCAGCCTGCCCCTGCCGGGGATTGTGCTATAGTACAGGGTAGAGTAGTGGCATAGAGGAGAGTGGAGTAGAATGGCGTAGAGTGGAATGGTGTAGAATGGCATGTAGTGGCGTGGCATAGAGAAGAGTGGCATGTAGTGGAGTGGCATAGATTAGTGTAGAGAGGAGTAGAGTGGCATAGAGTAGAATGGCGTAGAGCGGAGTGGTGTAGAGTGGAGTGGCATAGGGTAGTGTGATACAGTAGAGTTGCATACAGTACAGTGGCATAGAGTAGAATGGCACAGAATAGAGTGGTGTAGAATAGAGTGGTGTATCGGTAGAGTGGCCTAGAGTAGAGTGGCATAGAGCGGTGTAAAGTGACGTAGAGTGGAATAGAGTGGCATAGGGTGGAGTGGCATAGAGTAAAGTGGCGTAATATGGCATAGAGTAGAGTGCCATTGAGTGCCGTCGAGTGACATTGCGTGGAGTGGAGTGACATAGAGAGGAGTGCCGTAGAGTTGAGTACACAGGAGTGCAGTGGCATGGAATAGAGCGGGTAAAGTAGAGTGGCTTAGATTGGATAAGCGTAGAGTGGAGTGGTTAAAGTAAAATGGCATAGAGTGGCATAGAGCAGAGTGGCATAGAGTGTGGTATAGTGGAGTGGAGTTGAGTGGCGTGATGTAGAGTGGCATGGATTACTGTGGCATAGACTTGAGAGGAGTGACATAGTTTAGAGTGGTGTTGAGGAGAGTGCTGTGGAGTTGCACAGAGGGACATAGAGTAGAGTGGCATTGAGTGGAGTGGTGTATAGTGGCAGAGTGGAGTGGCATGCAGTAGAGTGGCATAGAGTAGAATGGAGTATCAGTTTAATGGCATGGAGTGACATAGAGTGATGCAGAGTTGCATAGTAGATTAGAGTGGCTTGGAGTCATCTGCAGCCTGAAGGCGTCAAGATGGCGGTCGCACTTTCGTAGTGCTCCGGACCCCTCCGTCATCCGCCTTCTATAGAGCACACAATCTAGCTCCATCGGCACCACAGAAGGACCCCAGGGACCCTGACGCCCCACCGGAATCATAAACTAATTTCTCCGACCCTTCTGCCAGATTATAGACGGGTGATTTGTGAACGACTGCTCGAGGCCAAGATGGCGGACGGCGAGCGGGGCTGCGGAATAGACCGCTGGTAACTGGGGCCGCCGCAACGCCTGTGGATCTTGCGCGCCCTGCTGCGGCTCCTAGACGCTGTGGGATCTGGAGGTGAGGAACGGAGCTGAGCGGCGCACCACCGGACCGCAGGCAAGCGCACTGAAAGCGGCCGCCCGCGGCCAAAGATGGTAAATGGCAGGCGGGGCCGCAGCACGGGCCGCTGGTGACCGGGACTCCGCGGCACCTGTGGACCTTGCGCGCCCTGCGGCGGCACCTCGGCGCTGTGGGGGAGCGGAGCGCCGCTCCTGAGAGGTGAGGGGGGGACGGGCCGCGCCGCTGTCAGAGGGCCGTGGCGGACTCGGCCGGGACTGGCTGAGACAGCGATTGCTGGGCGGCCTCACCCCTCCTGAGACGAGACCTCTGGGGACTAAAAGCAACACCGGCCTGGTCGCGGGCCGAGAAGCTTCCTGTGGCTGCCCGGACCCTGGGATCTGGGTCACGGGTGGACACCGCAGCGCCGGGATGCCTGGGCCGCGGGGTGACCAACGCGCACCAGCGGGGGAGGCCCCCCCGCCTAGTTGAGAACTTACAGCTGGAGCCTAGGGGTGAAGAAGACTTGCTGGGAGGAGGCCGTGAGGGGGAGCAGCTGCCTGTGTGGGAAGCGGGGACCGGCGTTGCTGGGGTGGGGTTCTCTCCCGTGTTCCCCCCTCCTCCTCCGCCGCTGGAGACAACAGCACCCAAACTGAGTTGGCGAACTCAGGCTGAGAGGTAGGGACCGGCATTCTCTCCCACCGGAAGCCTCCTCCCTACCTGACAGAGCAATCAAGACTTTGGAATCACCTGGGGTCATTATACACCTCAACGAGAGCAAGCTGGTGTTTGCAGACCATGGCCCCCTGAATCCTTGTAACCAAGTGGCTGCCCCTCCGGGGACGGAACGGCCTACCTGAGCTAGACCCCCGGCAATAACATCCTTGGCCTTACACCGTGGTGCGGCGACCCTGCTGGACGGTGACGTAAACCTGTCCACCGAGGCTTATGTGGAACAGAGACCGGGACTGAAATACCATGGGCAAAGACAAGGCAACACGGCAAGCAACGGCGCAAACACATATAGACCAGTTCACCACGGGCGCCACTGGTCCCCGGACAGAGGACCGTACCCCAAGTGGAGGTGGCGAACCCCAGACAGCATCCAGCGACCTGGCAACGATTCTCCGGGCGATCCAGGCGTCCCAGGTGGCCGTTGAAACGAAAATAGGAGAGGTGAGAGTGGACGTAGCCCTGATCCGGCAAGACCTCCGCAATGCCACAGCCCGAATTACGGAAGCCGAATCCAGAATTTCCACAATGGAGGATGATGTGACTGCTCTCAAGGCTCAGGTCTCCGCACTGACCACCCACACTTCAGAACTGCACCGGAGAGATGAGGACGCTGAAAATAGGTTGAGGCGTAACAACCTTCGTGTGGTGGGCCTTCCTGAAACCACAATAGAATCGTCTCTGGCCAGGTTCCTGGAGGACTGGTTCCCTCCTGGATGCCGGCAGATCGTCTTACGCCATGGTTCGCGATTGAACGAGCCCAGAGGGCCCTTCAATCGAAACCCCCACCAGGCTCCCCACCCAGATCAGTGATACTCCGTCTCTTCAATTTTAAAGATAGGGACGCAGTGCTACAGGAGGCACACTCTAAAGGAGACCTTGTCTGAGACGGTGCAAAGGTCCTCCTCTTCCCTGACTACACACGGGAAGTGCAGCAGCAACGCCGCTCATTCACTGAAGTGAAGCAGAAATTGAGATCGATGAGCATTCACTATCGTCTTCTATTTCCAGCGTGACTCCGGGTGGTCCACAACAACAAGACTTACTTCTTTGATCGGCCAGCCACGGCCTGGACCTGGTTGACAGAGGAAGTTCCCTTGGGTCCCTACAGAGACGGATCGCGACTCCAACAAGAAAAAATGCCGAGCCACCAGAGGGGGCAGCAGCCCGATCGACGTCGCCGCCCCCGCTCTAGGCGACACGGGGTGCACCGCGGATCCCACTCGGTCTCCCCCCTGGGGCCCACCAGATAGAACCGCAGAACCCACGATCACTGGGGGACTCTGAAGACGCCCCCGGAGACCGGGACTCACGAGATACAACACAGGCCCAGTCCGGGTCTCTAGAGGAAACAGACCTATCTTGCAGCCCGGCACTGTGATCTCATGGAGAGATCCCCTGACAAAAGAACCAATTTGCTGGGCTGATGGCAGCTATATCAAACATAAGCTAACATCGTCTATTGTGCTCTTGAACTCGATCCGACATCAAGGAGGGGTTCACCACCACAGCTACCCTATTAGTTGATGTTTTGCCTCACCAGTTCTAGAAGTGAGGTGCAACACATGGGCGACAGATGCTTCTGGGGGGAAGTATGGGGTGGGGCGGGAGTTGGGGGGCAAGGGAGTTTTGGCCTGGTTTTAAAGGCAAATGTTATGGTTCATATGTTACTGTCATGTTTGAGTTTTTCATTTAATGCACAGAGCAGGGATAGTAGAGACTTAACCGACATAGTAGTGGCCCACACCCTGCGACGACATGGGTGAAATGGGGGCCCCCCGTTATCCC
The DNA here is from genome assembly GCF_031143425.1 of Pleurodeles waltl. Classification (NCBI taxonomy): domain Eukaryota; kingdom Metazoa; phylum Chordata; class Amphibia; order Caudata; family Salamandridae; genus Pleurodeles; species Pleurodeles waltl. Next base: position 829,908,177 of record NC_090445.1, on the reverse strand, counting down.
CAGGCCCAGAAACAAGATATGTTGACAGACACCACGGGAACTTTCCAAACACCCGCCCACCATGACTCAAACACAGGTGATCTCATGGAATGTCAATGGCCTCCTGGACAAAATTAAGCGTACTGCAGTGTTCACCTTCATACACCGACATTGGCCGGAAGTACTCCTGCTGCAGGAGACACACCTCCTGGGAGACCACTGCCCCTTCCTGACCCGCAGGGGCTTCGATAGGGTATATCACGCCGGATTCATGCGCGGATCCTGTGGGGTGGCCATACTACTGCACCGTACATTCCCCATGACAAACATCCAGGTGCGGAGGGACGGACAGGGACAATATGTAGCCATCACCGGCAGGGTCAAGGGAGCTACAATTAATATAATCAGTGTTTATGCTCCCCCTCCACTGGTTCGAAGAACCCCTGACGATCCCACCAAACTACTCTCAGACCTACCGCCCAGGCTTACGATGGTGGGGGGAGACTTTAACGCAACTTCAGATCCGGCCCTGGACGTTGCCAGTCCGATCTCCGTATACAGACAGGCGGCAGCGGCGGGAATCACTGGATGGCTCTCCGCAACGGGGCTCTGTGATGCCTGGTGGGTATGGCACCCAAGACGGCAACAATTTACTCACACTTCGGCAGCTAATGGGTCACATTCCAGAATCGACCTGGTGCTGCTCCCGAGCACGGACGATGCAGCCCTCTCTCATATTGAGATATTAGAGAGGGGAGTCTCTGACCACGTCCCACTTCGGTTTGTCGTGGGTCCCGCCCGGTCTCAATCCCGTCCCATGTGGCCCTTAAATGCGTGGTACCTCCAAGATAGGAACTATACTGAACAACTGCGACGGGCGCAGCGAGATTACTTCGAAATGAATGAAGGGTTGGTAGCCTCAGCGGGTACTCTGTGGGCGGCGAGTAAGGCGGTACTAAGGGGCACAGCTAAAAACTTGTTACGGGAACAAGAACGCGCACGAGCCCAGCACATCGAACAATTAGAGCTCTGGGCAATGGAGCTTGAAAACGAAAGCACAACAGACCCAAATGGTAAAACGGAACGACAACTAATCCTAATCCGGGGAGCGATCCGGGATCGGTCCCTGGAGGCGGCGAAACACCTGTGGGGAGCCACCACGGCGAAAGTCTGTGGGTGGGGGGACAAATCCGGGAAAATGCTATATTGGCTGGTGTCTAGCCACCATACCTCCAGGATTGTCCCAGAAATCTAAGACGGAGAGGGTAGCCTTGTGGTAAAACACCCAGAGATAGCGAACGCCTTTAGCAAGTACTACCAAGCGCTGTATCGAAAGTCTGCCCTGGTTGAACTGGAGCTGGCTCGACGTATGCTAGATGAGGTCCCCCTCCCGCGGCTGCCTGCGGTAGAAGTGCAGATTTTAGACGAAGCTATTAATGCGGAGGAAATAGGAACAGCCATATCGACATTAGGTGCCGGAAAAACACCAGGACCCGACAGGTTCCCCTCCGAATACTATAAAGCTTTCAAAGAGGATGTAACACCATATTTGCTACAGCTCTTTACAGAGGTTGAGAAGGGTGGATCCTTCCCCTGAGAATTAGATGCCGCCACAATTGTGGTGCTCCCCAAAACCCAACCCCCCTCACTGCACTGCGCTGACTATAGACCGATATCACTGATCAACACTGAAGTTAAAATCTTTGCCGCTATCCTCGCTACCCGTCTAAAAAGGGTTTTGCCACAACTGATCCATCCAGATCAATGTGGATTCATGGCTACTCGCAGTACCTGACACTGTATTCGTCGCTTACATGTGGCATTGGCCGAACGTCGCCGGCTACACCTGGACATTGCCCTTTTACTCATAGATTTTGAAAAGGACTTTGACTCGGTTGACTGGGGCTTCCTTTTCTTGGTGCTTCAACGCGCAGGCTTAGGTCCAAGATTCTGTCATTTGGTTCAAGCACTATATGCTAATCCCACAGCCCGCGTGCAAGTTAATGGAACTTTGTCTCCAACTTTTGAAGTTCAACAGGGCACACGACAGGGATGCCCCTTGTCTCCCCTTCTGTTTACTCTGGCCATTGAGCCTCTAGCCCAGATGATCAGGACGGACCCGGTGTACCGTGGTTGGAAATGGGGTCATTCCCAAGAGGATAGGATAGCACTATTCGCCAACGATGTTCTGCTATACATAGAAGACCCCAGTACAACGGGCCCACATAGCCTTTGTCTTCTGCAGCGCTATGAACAGGCGTCGGGATTAAAAATGAACCCCACCAAATCAGTGCTGATCCCGCTAGCGAGTTCACGTGACTGCTTTGACTGGCAGGACACAATACCGCTGCGTCGACTCAGCTTCAAGTACCTGGGCATCTGGGTGTCCATCCTACCTGAATTAGCATGAGCCAAGAACCTGACACCGTTACTGGCACGCATCAGGTCAGACCTGCAGAGATGGCAAACCTTGCCGCTGAATGTAATGGGCCAAGTGGCCCTATACAAGATGATGATCCTGCCAAGGCTCCTATATATCTTTCAGAACTTTCCCCTCCCAATCCCTCGCTCCTGGTTTAGAGCTCTCGAAAGCGCCATGGGACAGTTCTTATGGAAAGGCGCCAGACACCGAGTAGCGACCCGCCACTGTCGGAGAGGGACGTATGATGGGGGCCTAGGTGCCTCAGACCCCTACTTGTACTATCTAGCCACCCAGCTAATAGTGATTCACGACTGGTTTAATGGGGGATGGGGTGACCCAGCGTACCGAGTGGAGCTGGGGATCCTGGGTTTCCCACGTACCCTGGGAATACTGTATGGAAAGCCCCTCCCCCAAGATATGGAAGAGATAACCAGAGTGGTCTTCTTGGCATGGCGCGCAGCTTTAAGACATACCAGATGGAACGCCATTACCACACATCAGACCCCACTATGGACAGGGAAGTGGCTAAGCGCGACAGCGACACTAGAGGGGTTCACAGATTGGGACCTGCTGGGCATTTCTTTGGTAGGTGATGTATGGAAGGGTGAAACTATGAAGTCTTTTCCCAACCTACAGATAGATTTCCAACTAACCCAGACACAGTTCTTCAAGTATCTTCAGCTCAGACATGCCCTGAGGGTCCACTTGCCGACTGCCGCCCCCCTGCCGGAATTTCGCCCACTTGAGGCTAAACTACTTATGGGTAGCCTGGGGGGGAAGGGTGTCTCCCAAATATATAAAATGCTAATTAACAATGCTCCCGGGGACCTGAACTCCATTAGAGCTAGATGGGGGTCATGGGTTGGGGCCCTGGAGGAGTCGGAGTGGAGGGAGGCCCTGATGGCACCTAGGGAACTGGCAGTATCGGTTAGACTCCGCACAGTGCAATTCTATTACCTACATGGAGCTTACCTAACACCATCCAGACTGCACCGTGCGGGTCCGGCCCCTCCGCCCAATGCCCACGATGTGCGAGCAGGCCCGCTGATTTCTTTCATATGGTCTGGTCCTGTCACGTGATACAGATATTTTGGGGCAAGGTGTTCCGAGAGGTTGGGACTGCCCTGGGACGGGAGGTATAAAGGTCCGCGAAGGTGGCCCTGCTAGGGGTGATGGAAGAGATGGTAGGATCACGGGCTAAACGAACCCTGGCCGCCACAGCCATGCTGGTCGCCAAAAGAGACATTGCTGCTGCCTGGATCTCCCCTGAAGGCCCGTCATTTAAAAAATGGAGGAAAGGTGTTGACTGGTGCGCAAACCAAGAGAAAGTGGTAAATGAATCCAGAGGCTGCCCCCAGAAATTTGAGAAAATCTGGGGAGGATGGATGGTTGTATGACCATAAAACGGACAGAGAACACAAGCATGGCTGTGGTAATGGAACTTACACTGAACGTCACCTTTTGGGCCATGCTTGCGTCCAAACACTGTCGTCCTTGTTGGTCTGTCACTAAAATGTATTGCACTGTAAATGTCCGCTGCTCTGACTACTTGCTTTACCTGAAGTTTTCTATGTTTTTTAAAACAATAAAAATTTGTTTATCAAAAAATAGAGTGGCTTGGAGTGATGTACAATAAAGTGGTGTTGAACAGAATGGTGTAGATTGAAGTGGTGTAGAGCAGAGTGGTGTAGAATAGAGTGGCAAGGCATAGAGTGGGGAAGAGTGGAATACAGCAGCATGGAGTGGCATGGACTAGAGTGGTGTAGAGTTGAGAGGCATAGAGTGGAGTGGCGAAGAGCAGAGTGACATTGATAAGAGTGGTGAAGAGTAAAGTTGTGTGGAGCAGAGCGTGTGTGGACTGGAGTAGCTTAGAGTGGAGTAGTGTGGAGTGGAGTAGAGTGGATTCGCGTGGAGGGGACTGGTGTAGAGTAGAGTGGCATAGATTAGAGTGGAGTGTTATAGAGGGTCGAGTAGAGTGGAGCTGTTTAAAGTAGAATGGAGTGGTGCAGAGTTGAGTGGCATAGAGTAGAGTGGCATGGAGTGGTGTAAAGTAGAGCGGCACAGAGTAGGACTGAATGGAGTAAAGTGGTGTGGAGTAGAGTGGCATGGAATGGTGTACAGTGGACTGGCATAGAGTGGAGTGGTGTGGAGTTGCTCAGAGTAGAGTGGCATAGAGAAGACTGGTGTAGAGTGGCGTTCAGTGGAATGGCACAGAGTGGCGTGGAGTGGAGTAGAGCAGAGCGGTGTAGAGTAGAGTGGAATGGCATAGAGAGGAGTGGTGTAGGGTAGAGTGGCGGACAGTGACATAGAGTGGTGTACAGTGAAGTAAAGTGATATAGCATGGAGTGCACGGCATAGAGTAGAGTGGCATAGAGTAGAGCAGTATAGAGTAGAGTGGCATAGAGTGGGATGGAGTGGAGTAGAGTGGTGTAGACTAGAGTGGAGTGGCATGGTGTGGCACAGAGCGGAGTTGCATAGAACAGAGTGGTATAGAGTAGAATGCGTAGAGTGGAGTAGCATAGAGTGGATTGGCGTAGAGTGCTGTAGAGCGGCACTGTGTGGGTGTGGAGTGAAGTGGTACAGATTACAGGGGAGTCATCAACAGTGACAGTAGCATAGAGTAGAGTAAAGGGGTGTAGGGTAGAGTGGCACAGAGTAGAGTGGCATAGAGTAAAATATCACAGAAGAGAGTAGTACAACGTGTGCGTTATGTAGGCAAGACTAAATAACACTCTGTTTTGCACTGAAACTAGACCAATCTGTTCAGCTCAAGATTAATAATGCTTCAAACTGTTGTTGTGGCCTTAAAGTTCTTGATCATCTGTCACATTTTCTATTCGTAATCCACATTTTTTGTTTCTGAACAAGCTGCGTTTGAGTCATGTTCTGATTGAGTGGAAAGGTAGGGACAGATCACAAGCGATGTATTGTTTGTACACACTAGAGCCATCTTCAGTGTCATTAGCTGTATGACGCTTTCTGAGCAGTGCAGCTAATCCATGTTGTTAATTTGGGAAATCAATTTTTTTCACTTTGAAACAGAAACATTAGGTTGGCTTTCACATGTTGCATGCCTGCAAAGAACAGGGGTCCCATAAACTTTAATGTGATTGGCAATGAATATCTGGCTCGGCAGCGTTTGACTTTTTAAATATGTTAACATTGCTGCGACTAATGACAGCAGTGACTTGGTGTTCAGCTCGCAGGAAGTAACACATTCTATGTGAGAAGAATTACTCATTGGCAGCTGCTTTCGTTTAAGTCTTATGTGAGGTTAAAACGGTTCCTGAACACCACGCACTGTTTGTCTTGGGGCAGGAAAAGCTCACAGCAATAAATAACTCCCAATAGGCGTATTTTTAAAACTGGGCGATAATGTTGCATTTGCATTTATATGAAGTTGGAAAACCCCTCCTTAGACACTGGCACGAGAACATTTACTCTGGATGTTCACTTTGAGAAATCGCTGCAGCCGGCAGGCTAAGTCGCCTGTGAATGATTCAAGTGGCGTGGGAGCAGTGGCAGGTCAGTAGACGCAGAGGAAAGACTTCCATTTTCCAGGGATAAAGCCTGCCTTCTCTGTGAAAAGAAAACGCTCGGGGCCAAGAGAATTGGTGAACAAAATTCTGTCAAGACAGGAGGCTTCGGAATATGCGTCTCTCTCTTTACTAAACTTTAAACACCAGCTAATCAAACACATTAAACACAAAAACTACTTCGCCCAAAATCCCCAGTAGTCCACAATACTGTCTAATCATATGCCATCTAGACATATATATGTCCAATGCAACATAGTCCTTCCTCTTTCTTTGCTGGTTGCAGTCCGAGATGGGTGTGTTACATTACTTCTCCACAAAGTGTTGTTAATTTTGTGGGCCTCATTACAACCCTGGCGGTCAAAGACTGCCAGGGCTGTTCTGGAGTTTGTACCGTCAACAGGCTGGCGGTACAAACTCAGGGAGTACGACTGCGCCGGAAGCGGTGCGGTCGCACCGCCGGGACCGGCGGTTTCCCGCCACGTTGGTCCCGGCGGTTGTAATCCTCCAGGGCAGCGCTGCTCAGGGGATTACGAGTCTCCCTCGAAAAGGCTGGCGGAAGGGGAGTCGCGGGGCCCCCTGCCACAGCCCTATGAATCTTTTCACTGTCTGCATAGCAGACAGTGAAAAGCGTGACGGGTGCAACTGCACCCGTCACACCGCCGCTCCATTTGGAGCTGATGAAGCAGAAAAAGGAAGACTAACAAACATTCATATATCATGTAATAAAATCGTATAAGACAATGTGATTTTAGCAAAGAAAAATAATGTATGTAGAAAATGTGCCCACGAAGTAGATCGCCATTAGTATAAACAAGCTTAATTAATCATGAAAATCGACTAATGCATTAAAATGTCATAATTGCAGCTATATTTTATGATTTTCTTGTTAAACTGTTATATACTTAGCTTAAATTTAGCAGAGGCTTTGGCATAGTTGCCTGGTCTCAAATTTAACTGCGTGGTTTTCACTTGTATTTACAAAGACGTGTTTTAAACCTTTAACCCCTTAGCTGCTGGGCCTTCCTCCCCCCAGTGCTGAGCCCTTTTTTGGCTATTTGGGGTAGTTCGCGCTTAGGCCTTCATAACTTTTTGGCCACATAAGCTAACCACGCCAAATTTGCATCCTTTTTTTCCAACATCCTAGGGATTCTAATGGTACCCAGAGTTTGTGGTTTCCCTGGAGGAGACCAAGAAAATAGCCAAAATACAGTGAAAATTTCGTTTTTTCCAAACAAATTGGAAGAAGGGCTGCCGAAGAATGCTTGTGGTTTTTTCCCTGAAAATGCCATCAACAAAGGGTTTCTGGTGCTGAAATCGCTATCTTCCCACCTTTCAGGAACGGGCAGACTTGAATCAGAAAACCACATTTTTCAACACAAATTTGGCATTTTACTGGGACATACCCCATTTTTACTATTTTTGGTGCATTCAGCCTCCTTCCAGTTAGTGACAGGAATGGGTGTGAAACCAATGCTGGATCCCGGAATGCTAAACATTTCTGAAAACTAGACAAAATTCTGAATTCAGCAAGGGGTCATTTGTGTAGATCCTACAAGGTTTTCCTACAGAAAATAACAACTGAAATAAAAAAAATATTGAAATTGAGCTGAAAACAACAGCCATTTTTCTTTATGTTTTACTCTGTAACTTTTTCCTGCGATGTCAGATTTCCAAAAGCAATATACCGTTTTGTCTGGTGGACTCTTCTGGTAAAGGGGATATAAAGGGCTTGTAGGTTCATCAAGAACCCTAGGTACCCAGAGCCAATAAATGAGCTGCACCCTGCAGTTGGTTTTCATTCTATACTGGGTATACAGCAATTCATTTGCTGAAATATGAAGAGTGAAAAATAGGTATCAAGAAAACCTTTGCATTTCCAAAATGGGCTCAAGATAAGGTTTTGAGGAGCAGTGGTTATTTGCACATCTCTGAATTCTGGGGTGCCCATACTAGCATGTGAATTGCAGGGCATTTCTCAAATAGACGTCTTTTTTACACACTCTCTTATATTTGGAAGGAAAAAATGTAGAGAAAGATAAGGGGCAATAACACTTGTTTTGCTATTTTATGTTCTCCCAAGTCTCCCGATAAAAATGATACCTCACTTGTGTGGGTAGGCCTAGCGCCCGCAACAGGAAATGCCCCAAATCACAACGTGGACACATCCCATTTTTTTGACAGAAAACAGAGCTGTTTTTTGCAAAGTGCCTAGCTGTGGATTTTGGCCTCTAGCTCAGCCGGCACCTAGGGAAACCTACCAACCCTATGCATTTTTTAAAACTAGAGACCTAGGGGAATCCAAGATGGGGTGACTTGTGGGGCTCTGACCAGGTTCTGTTACCCAGAATCCTTTGCAAACCTAAAAAAGTGGCTAACAAAACAAGTTTTCCTCACATATCGGTGACAGAAAGTTCTGGAATCTGAGAGGAGCCACAAATTTCCTTCCACCCAGCGTTCCCCCAAGTCTCCCGATAAAAATGATACCTGACTTGTGTGGGTAGGCCTAGTGCCCGCGACAGGAAATGCCCCAAAACACAACGTGGACACATCCCATTTTTTGACAGAAAACACAGCTGTTTTTTCCAAAGTGCCTACCTGTAGATTTTGGCCTCTAGCTCAGCCGGCACATAGGGAAACCTACCAAACCTGTGCATTTTTGAAAACTAGAGACCTAGGGGAATCCACGATGGGGTGACTTGTGGGGCTCTGACCAGGTTCTGTTACCCAGAATCCTTTGCAAACCTCAAAATGAGGCTAAAAAAACAAGTTTTCCTCTCATTTCGGTGACAGAAAGTTCTGGAATCTGAGAGGAGCCACATATTTCCTTCCACCCAGCGTTCCCCCAAGTCTCCCGATAAAAATGATACCTCACTTGTGTGGGTAGGCCTAGCGCCCGCGAAAGGAAATGCCCCAAAACACAACGTGGACACATCACATTTTTTGACAGAATACAGAGCTGTTTTTTGCAAAGTGCCAAACCTGTAGATTTTGGCCTCTAGCTCAGCCGTCACATAGGGAAACCTACCAAACCTGTGCATTTGTGAAAACTAGAGACCTAGGGGAATCCAAGATGGGGTGACTTGCGGGGCTCTGACCAGGTTCTGTTACCCAGAATCCTTTGCAAACCTCACAAAGTGGCTAAAAAAACTAGTTTTCCTCACATTTCGGTGACAGAAAGTTCTGGAATCTGAGAGGAGCCACAAATTTCCTTCCACCCAGCGTTCCCCCAAGTCTCCCGATAAAAATGATACCTCACTTGTGTGGGTAGGCCTAGCGCCCGCGACAGAAAATGCCCCAAAACACAACGTGGACACATCACATTTTTTGACAGAATGCAGAGCTGTTTTTTGCAAAGTGCCTACCTGTAGATTTTGGCCTCTAGCTCAGCCGGCACATAGGGAAACTTACCAAACCTGTGCATTTTTGAAAACTAGAGAACTAGGGGAATCCAAGATGGGGTGACTTGTGGGGCTCTGGCCAGGTTCTGTTACCCAGAATCCTTTGCAAACCTCCAAAACTGGCTAATAAAACAAGTTTTCCTCACATTATGGTGACAGAAAGTTCTGGAATCTGAGAGGAGCCACAAATTTCCTTCCACCCAGAGTTCCCCCAAGTCTCCCGATAAATATGATACCTCACTTGTGTGGGTAGGCCTGGTGCCCGCGACAGGAATAGATCACACAACGGTCAATGTTGGTCCTTACGTGAGTCAGCTGTTGACCCTGGGGTGATCCATTCCTGACGCAGGCACTAGGTGTAGGCACTCAAGTGGGGTAGTGTTTTTATCAGGACAGGTGAGGAGTCACTGGGTGGTAGGAATTTTGTGGATCCCAGCATATTCCTGTAGTTTGTGTGACAGAAATGCAAGAAAAATAGAGTTTTTATTCACCTTTTCAGCTTTGCAGGGTATTCTGGGTAAGAAAACTTTGGGGAATCCACACAAGTCACACCTCTGTGGACTCCCCCGAATGTATAGTTTCCAGAAATGTTTGGGTTTAGTGTGTTTCTCTATATGGCCTTCGAATCCAGGACAAAAAACACAGGTGCCTGCCTTACAAAACCAGTTTGTTTTGCCATAGATAATTTTGATGTCTCCACAATACGATTTGGGTGGTGGAATTTGGGGCTGAACTAAATTGGGGAACTACCAAGAGAGCACTCTCTCTCTCTCTGCTTGCCGCCGCATTCACCTGCTCTCTGGGTTGGGCTAACCCACTATTACCCAGTTGCACAAACAGCTTGCGAAGGGACAGCAGGACTGTCCTCATCACCTTCCTCATAATGTATTGGAAGAGGAGTTATCGATTGGGACTCCTCCGACTGAAAAATCACTCCCAGAGTCTGCGCCATTGTCCTATCCCTCAGATGCTGTCTCAGTATCTGATATCTCAGTCTCTGATCCTATGTCAGAGCGGTCCTCTATAACCCAAGTGCAGGCAGCAGTCATCCATCAAGATGCCATCTCTGCTATTGGCTAAACTGTTGCTCTAAAACACTAGCCTACGTAGACAGTCACAAAATCGATGGTGTGTGTGAGATACGTGCAACAGTAGAGGCCACCTTACCTGCGCTTCTTCACTCAATCAGCACGTTCTTTCAAGACACTCAAAAAACACCTTGTCACATACCATTCGTCACAGTCTTTAGCACCTCCTGCGCCCAGTCCAACAATCATTATTGGTGCTCCCACTCCCTCCTCCTAGGATTCCCTTATTACCACCCAGCAAAAGTGCCCTTCATCTCTCCATAGCCGCCCTCCACCCCGCACATACATTTCATTGGTATTATAGCGCAGGTAATGGCTGACTTTACTAATGTACTCAGCTATTTACATAAAATACAGATTTGCTCTTTGCAGTAGGCATATAAACCTTCTGCGCTTCTTTATGGCACTAAAACTGCCACTAGACAAGTCTGACCCTTTTCCCCCCAGGGAAACCACACACATATTGACAAAAGTGAGATATATATGACAGCCAACCACCTGAAACTCAACTCAAGCAAAACCGAAATAATCCTCTTTGGCCCACACAAAAACACCTGGGACCCCTCATGGTGGCCCACCACGCTAGGCCCTGCACCCACCCCCGCCAACCACGCACGCAACCTCGGCATCGTCCTAGACTCCTCCCTCTCGATGACCCAACAAATCAAAGCTCTCACCTCCTCATGCTTCAACACACTCCGTATACTGAAAAAAACATTCAAATGGATCCCCACAGAGACCAGAAAAACTGTCACTCACGCACTCATCAGCAGCAGACTTGATTAGGGAAACGCCCTCTACACCGGCACCACTCTAAAACTCAAGCGCAAACTACACGCATCCAGAACTCAGCAGCACGACTCATCCTCGACCTCCCCGGACACATCTCTCCACACCTCAAATCCCTCCATTGGCTCCCCATTGACAAAAGGATCACCTTCAAGATCCTCATCCTCGCACACAAATCACTCCACAACACAGGCCCTGCCTACCTCAACGAGAGTCACCTTCCACACCCCTACACGAAACCTCCGCTCAGCTGACCTCTCTCTCGCCTCTGTCCGCCGCATCAAACACACCACCACCGGGGGCAGATCCTTCTCCTACCTTGCACCCAAAACCTGGAACGCCCTCCCAACACACCTTCGCAAGACCCAAAACCTACTTCTTTTCAGGAAGGGCCTCAAAACCTGGCTTTTCGAACAGTGAACCTCCCAGACCCTTTCCCTCCCCCCCCTCCCCCCCAAGCGCCTTGAGTCCCTCACGGGTGAGTAGCGCGCTTTATAAATCTCTTTGATTGATATATATAGATCTATCTATATATATATCTACATAGATATATCTATAGATATATCCATGTACATAGATATATCTACATAGATATATCTATCTATATATATATAGATCTACATATAGTTCTATTTTTTTTGTAGTTTTTGTATGGTTCCTTGGGGGCCAAAATGGCCCCCAGGGAAACCCTACAACATCTAAAAAAAAAAAATTGCCCCCACAGGGGGTCACCCTTTCCACGTGCAACCCCCTGTCTTTTTATTTTATTCATTTTTATTTTTAAAAATAAATAAAATTTCCCCTGGAGGGGGAGGGGGGGAGATCGTGCTCCCCCCAGGGGGCAACTACCTTTTTTTTATTTTTATAAAATATGCCCCCAGGGGGGTGGCCCGTTTTCTGAGGGGGCCGACCCCCCCAAGTGAAATCCCTGGCGTCTAGTCGTGTTTCGTGGCCCCCGATCGCAGCACAGCTGCGATCGGGGGCCAGGAAACACTTTCAGAAGGCCTCGTAAGAAAGGGGAGAGTCTCCCCTTTCTTACGAGGCCTTTTGAAAGTTTTCCTGGCCCCCCGATCGCAGCTATGCTGCGATCGGGGGGCCAGGAAACCTGAAAGTGTTTCCTGGCCCCCGATCGCAGCACAGCTGCGATCGGGGGCCAGGAAACACTTTCAGGAAGGCCTCGTAAGAAAGGGGAGACTCTCCCCTTTCTTACGAGGCCTTCCCGAACGTGGGGAAGGCCATTTTCCCCATCGAAGCAGGAAGCGGCCGCAAGGCTGCTTCCTGCTTTGATGGGGAAAACACCTTTGTAACGTCAGCGCGCCTCGCGCCGACGTCACAAAGGGGCGGGTGGGGGGTGGGGGGGAGACACAGAAGCTTCTGTGTCTCCCGGGGAAAGGGAAAAAAAAATAAAAAATCCTCGGATGCGACGCACCCGAGGATTTATTAATACCCTTCCTGGTGTCGGCCACTGGTCGTGACCCGCACCAGGGAGGGTGTGTGGGCGTCGGCCAGTGGCCGACGCCCGCACCAAAAAGGTTAAAAGCTGTATTTTTCCTGTAGAATGACTAATACCCTTATCTCAAGGTTGCGTGCTAGGCAACTTTCATCCCCTTTGAAGCAAGGTCAGTTTCTGCAGGTGCAGACAATAAAGACACTGATGCAGAATTAATTGGCAACTTTGTTGCTACTTGTGTTCCAAAACTCCAAGGACACCTTATGCGTAGATTAGTAGTAAGAGAAAAGACTCTATTCATTGGTCAAAGAGAAATCACCCCATGGACCCTCCAATGGAAGAACCTGAAGAATTTTGAACTTTTCTTACTTAATCCCATCGGACGGAGAGAAACCAGCCATTTTTCTTTGATGCCCTTTTGAAACCAGATTCGAAAATCCATTTTGATGACACTTTGATGCTTTTTCTCTATCCCAGAGAGAGAGACTTTAAAGAATTCTCACCCTAGAGACTTTAACTTTATTTTGCCTTGCCCATTCAATAACTTTTGTTCCCCCCATTTTCCTTTCTGCTGCAAGGAAAACTTGCCTTAAACTTTGCCCCATGCTGATCGAACCGGTACCTGAAGGACGTAGACTTTCCTTGAATGCTGATTGTATTTGGTAATTATAAAAGGATAAATGTATTATTCGTTGTATTTTCCTTCTTAGGTACCAACTGCTTATTTTGACAGAGCCCAAGCTAGAAGTTTTCTAAATTTATGTTGATTAAATTCATTTTTTTGCATGAAGCCCCACATGCCAATGCTAATCAGAGGTTAGTTGAGGTATTCATTTGATGCACCATGCTGAATTGAAATCTTGTTATGCTGACCAATGTATGCAATTAGTCAAATTCAGTTACTTTTATTAGTGATTTGAATTGCTATAGCCGAGTGCATTATAATCCAAGTTTTGCGTAGATTCCGTTTCTTCCGTCATTATGGACAGCCAGTAATGTTCGTATATGTATATCATTTGATTTTGAGACTTACTTATATTGTGTTAGCTTTGTTAATATAGGGAAATAAACTCAGTAACTTTTAATAAACAGGTGTGGTTATTCATGACTGAAAGGCCATGGTGTGTCTAATTACTGATTTTCTGTTTAACTAATTTGTTGATTGATTATTAATCGAGTATTGGTTATTGAATATAAATGATTATTGATTATTGATTTGAGGGATCCGAAAATTCTTTGGATGAGGAGAAATCAACCCGGTCGAAAGGTTCACACACCTCCGGCGTGTCCAAGCATAAGTAATTTATAAGGACTGGACGCGCTATCAGAGCCGACTCCCATGTTGCGGCCGACATCCCCACTGGGCCAGCGGGCAGAAACTTGGTTTCCGCCCGCCACCCCAGCGGGATGATGAAATGGCCCCTGCGGGAGTGCGGCCGCATTGGTAGCCGCACCGCCGCCCGCCAAAGTTGTAATGAGGGCTTGTGTGTGTCAGTTAATGATCGCAGAGTGGAGTGGGAGTGGGATTTGAACCCAGCGAGTCGATGTGCGAGGCATTCCAATTGCCGTCCATGCGTGATCCGACCAAGGCTGTTTATGCTGACGGATCGTGCACTGCCTGCCGAATGATTTGGGGCTTTGGCAGCAGGGTCAGAGAGTTGAAGAGCGCTCCTGATGGGGCTGGCCCATCCCAATCGGGTCAGTTATTTCAATTTTGCACAGCAGTCTTCTGGACGCCTCCAGTGCCCGCTGGTGATCGGGGACTCTAGTCTTCTGTTAGTGAGGTACATGTCCACAGGCTGTTTGCTTGATAGTTTTGCAAGAGCTCTTTCCCGAGCACAGTATGGTCACTACTACAGCCCAGAAAATCCCTGGAATGCCAGACGGGGATATAAACAAAGCAGTGCTCTGCCCTAGGGTTGATTTCAGCAGGTGGATCCTCTACAATTTAACAGGTACTGCAAATAGTCTGTCTGGCATATTGTGCTTAAAATTATTATATTAAAGCCTGCTGCAGCTGCTCCCCCCCCCTCCCGAAATCCTCCATTCCTCCTGCTATTTAGTCATGGCGTATTAGGCCGAAGAGGAAGAATATTGCCAGGAATTCCCTGATATGACAGAAGAACATCATATGGAGGAGAGAATAGTTGACGCCCTGTGTAACCATGTTCAGGACTCAGTGAATCAGGCTCTCATTAAGGCTTTGAAGCCTTTCACCCAACCCTTGATGAGATTTGTCCATTGTGAAATGAGGGGGACGGACCCCCCCTATGAATACATCCAGGGATGACCTGATATCTGATTTGGGCGTTGCTCAGGGAGCCTCACTTGGACCTGCCTCTTCGGCAGAGATTCCTCCGCACATAGCGCTGTCTGCAGTAAAAGACCATGAATATGGCTCCTTTGCATCTTTGGGTGCCTCGGACTCAGCTCCGTGGCCCTCTAGAGAAAAGTTGGATGCATCCCACTCTACCTCTTGCCACTCCTCTGATTCTGATCAAGGGCAAGATGACCCTAAGCCTTCAGGTAAATGCAAATGTAAATCCTGAAACCTGGAGGAAGATGCTCAGACACAACCTACCTTATTTTTTCATCCTGAGAATATTATCCATCCTCGATCCACGGAGTGGGTTCTCTGTGGAGAGGTAGCACCCTATGTGCAAGACAGACTAGGGAAGGGATTTGACCGTGATGTACGCAGTACCCTGCATTCAGAATGTCCCCATCCTTCCCTTTTAGGCAAGGTGGCAGAAACGCCTGAATTGGATCGTAATTTGGTGACATTTATCAAGAAGTTTACTGAGGACTCCAAGAAGGGTCTGGACTGTGTGTGGAAGAGTTGTCAAGACAAGCTCCTTGCCATTTCTGGTCCCATTACTAAAATCCTGGAACGCGCAGTGCAGGCGAAGGAATCGAATTCTCCATTGGACCCTGACACAGTCTTGGATTGGGCTCAGTGGGCCAGTTGCCGTTTGGGCAATGCCAACTGAGCTATGTCTACAGAAAGTAGACAATCCTTTCTCATGTGTATCGACCCGAAGTTGGCTGAACTGGCCCCCAATGAGGCAGTGACCATGGAGCGTTGTTCGGGGATAAATTTGTCAAGGATTTGGGAAAGTATGTGGCTACCTTTTCTCCGTTGGACGAGGTCCAGCTGTGAATGAAAAAGATGTTTAGTGGGAGCCTTTTAGTCAGGGCCGTATGCTTTAAGGGCAGAGCGCCAGACCGCAGATATTACCGGGCCCCAGGAGGCTATTCCCAGCGGGGTCGAGGTGGCATCTTTGCCGCATCTGGATTCTACCCCTCCAGAGCCCGAAGAGGTCGTGGCCAGGCCTTCAGAGGCAATAACTGAGCTGATGGCACTACAGCAGGTGAGGCTCATTCCGTTTTCAGAAGTAATTCTGGGGGAAGGCTGTGGTGGCATATTCCTGCTTGGGAGCGCATTTTTCAGGATCCATGGATCTTACAGACTGTTCTGGGGTTCAGGCAAGAATTTTACACCTCTCCTCAACAAAACACCCCTCCCTGATCCACTCTTTTTTCCTAAATAGAGAGCAATTTCATAGACGTAGAGGTTTCTGCGCTGCTTCACAAGCATGCAGTAGTGAAAACAAGTCTGCATCCTTCCAGGTTTGTCAGCTCAATCTTCTTAGTGCAAAAGAAACATGGAGGCTCGTGCCTAGTGCTCAATCTATGAGAGTTCAATTCTTGGATTGCCTACCGTCTCTTCAAGATGGAAGATATCCATCTTCTAAGAGACCTTTTGCAAGAAAAAGATTATCTGGTGCGGCTAGACCTCAAAGATGGATATCTAACCGTTCCAATTTATGGCCCGCACTGGCAGTATCTTCAATTTTTCTAGAGAAACCAATGGTACAAGTTTATCGTCCATTCCTTTGGTCTGTCATCAGCCCCTTGGTGCTTCACCAAGCTCTTGAGGCCTGTGGTGCAGTTCCTCCGGCAAAGAGGCTTTAGCTTAGTTATGTATCTGGACGATATTCTGAGCATGGCTCAATCAGAGGAGACAGCGCTGACACATCTGTCATGAGCAATTCAACTTCATTAGGATCTGGGTTTCCTCATCAACTCAGACAAGTCAATTTTGATCCTATCTCAGACCACAGAATGTTTAGGCTTTCAGGTAAACCCAACTGTTATTACCCCGGCTGAAACGGCACTCTATCAAGAAAGAGTTGAGGGGAGCCTTTGTCTCTCCGACTATATAGTTGAAGACTCTGGTTCGGTTGGTGGGTCTTTTGGCCTCTTCAGTCCAGGCGATTTTTCTGGGCCCTATTCATTATTGGGCCCTTCAGCGATTGAAGATCCTGCATCTTCGCAGAGGTCTATCATATTCTGAGCAGATTCTGTTGTCTGACAAGGCTAGAGCGGAGATAACCTGGTGGTTAGATCTCATGGATGAGTGGAACGGCAGGGCAGTATTTGCATCCATTGCGGATGTGGTAATGGAGTCGGATCCCAGCCTTTGGGACTGGGGGGCTTGTTGCAGTTCTGTGGAGATCTCAGATACTAGTGGAGCTAGCCAAGGAGTTCTGGCATTTGTGTCTCCAACAGCATATTTATGTGATGGTGGAATGCATTCCAGGGCCCACCAATGTGGTGGCGGACTGGAACTCCCATTTCCTGAGGGATCGCAGTAATTGGAAACTCGATCTTCAGACATTTTGCAACCTGAATTGGTTGTGGGGTCTGTGTTCTGTAGACCTGTTTGTATCGCGCCCGAATGCTCAGTTGCCTTGGTTTTTCAGTTGGAGACCAGATCCCCTTGCACTGGGGGTTGATGCCTTCCTCCTGATGTGGGCGACGGGACTTCTGTATGCTTTTTCCTCCGTTCTCCATGATTCAGATAGTACTCTCTCAGGTGAGGAGACAGGCAGCGGAGTTGATTTTGGTGTCGCTCTTTGGAAGGCTCAACCATGGTTTCCTGTGGCGATGACACTGTTGTGTGCTTGTCCGATTCACATCTCATATCATCCATCTCTGTTGCTGGACCCAGCGGGACTGTCTCATCCCTTGATACTAGCAGTTCATTTGTCTCTCATGGTGCGGAGGCTTTCAGGAGACGTTGGCAAGTGCCAGGGGTTTCGGACAATGCAATGTTTGTCTTGTCACAATCCTGGCCCCCTTCCCCTCACAAGTGATACAAGTCTTATAGGAAAAGGTGGGTTTGTTGGAGTAGTTAGCAACGTATTAATCCAGTGGGAACAGACATTAATATGATTGTTAATTTCCTGTCTTATGTAGCAGCCCAGGGTTTGGCTTACAGGACTATCAATTACTTTAGATCCGCGATCTCTGCAGGGCTTCCCCATTTGGAAGGTAAACCTGTAAGTGAGCATCCTTTGGTATGCAAATTACTGTGTGGCATCAAGATGGTCAAGCCCCAGCAACCTAAATATTCGGCTCTATGGGATTTAGATGTGGTTTTATGTTTTTTAGAGCCTGGCCATGTAATGAAGACCGTTCACGCCAACAGTTGTCAGCAAAGCTTACTCTGCTTCTTTGTTTGATCTCTTGTCGTCGAGTTTCAGATGTTCATTCAATCGACTTAACAGGTAGAGTATTTACTCCCTCAGGAGTTTCTTTCACTGTTTCTAGAAGAACAAAGACATCTTCTAAATGTATTTCCTATCCTGTTTTTCCTCATAATCATAAAGTTATGTGTGGTTAGGTGTTTGAAGGCTTATGAGGATTGTACTCATAAAATTCATCGAGCTGTCCAGGAACAACTACTCATTTCATTGTAGAATCCTTTTGGTCCGGTTTCGACAGCTACATTGGCCAGATGGGTCAGATGGTTGCTGGGCGAAGCTGGCATAGATATTTCTAGGTTTGGGGCGCACTCGGTTCAGGGTGCTATGGCTTCTAAAGCTTTTTGTACTGGTTCTTGTTTGGAGGACATTATGGCAGCTGCAGACTGGTCTTCAGATTCTACATTCAAGGTGTTTTATCTTAAACATATTGTTGATGTTGCATCTGCTTTAAACTAGTATAATCCAAAGCCTGGCTAATTTTCTAGCTATTGAGTCAAGAATTTACAATTCTATTAAGGACATGCAGTAGAGGATTATCCCACTCGTAGATCGGACACGATTACGTTGTATTAATATAAGTAATTGTAATTCGTATGCGTATAATGAAATGAGATTTGATGTACCCACCCGTTGATCCAATGGGTTGCAATGTGTATTATTTGTATGTTTTCATTTGTCCTAAGTGTGGATAATAAAGTCGCATGAAGGATCTGGAGTTCCGAAGAAGATGTTTCGCCTCGTGAGCTTGAGGCCTGTTGGTAGACGGCGCTTGGAGGGGTTTTTCGGACTGCATTTTCTGTTTGGATTGTAGTTCTGAAGAGTCAGGTTGTTGTGTTCTCAGCCGGTCGCAAAGAAAAAGTAAGGACAATGTTGCAAGGGTCATGTAAATGTGGAGATGGCATATGATCGGACAGTAATGTGGACTACTGGGGATTATGGAGAAGTAGTTTTTTTTGTTCAATGTGTTTGATTGGCTGCTATTTAAAGTTCAATAAAGAAAGAGAAGCATAATCCTCACCTCCGTGTCCTTAATAGAATTAAAAATAGCTAGAAAGTTTTTTATCTTGGCTGAACACTATGAGGTACAAGCTATTTGACTACATGATACATTTCGGGGGTGGTAAGTGATAAGTTCAAAATTCATAACAAGCATTGGCAAAGCCAGTATGTCCCGCTGTCATATACCACCATGTAAACACAGGCATTCACAAATGCTGTTTGTATGCACAAATGTTGTTTATCACATTAAAGTCCTGTCCTACTGGTTTTGCATGCTGGAGAAAGTAGCACAAATATTGCTATATGTTTAGAATGCATGTAGGGGAACAATTTGATTCCCAGTTCTTCCCAGTGTTTCATCCTTTGGCTCTATCCTGCTTCCATGAGGCAGAGTCCCTAAGTGAGCGTTTAGGGGTAGTAAGGAGTTTGTAGGGTTCAATAAGGAGTAGCATTAAGTGGCAGTGAGGTGCTTTTAGGGTTCAGGGAAAGGTAACATCAAGGGATAGCAAGGAGTTTTTAGTGTTCAGGGACAGTTAGTGTTAAGGGGTTGTAGAGATGTTTAGTGTTAAGGGAAGAATTGTACTAAGGGGTAGTAAGGGGATGTTAGGATTCAGGGAAGGATAGCATTAAGGAGTAGGAAGGAGTTTGTAGAGTTCAGGGAAGGGTAGCATTAAGTGACATCAAGGAGCTTTTAAGATTCAGGGAAGGGTAATTTAAATGATAATATATTAAATAAGTATTTTAATTTAAATTAATATATACAACATATACAAATATTGAATTTCAATGTAATATCGTCATTTAAAAAAATGAAGTAATACATTAATATTGACAATTTACATTAGCGTGTTGGGAGCTGAGGAGCTCAAAATGCCTCCCCAGCTTCTAATTCTTAAATTAGGAATGAGAGAGGAAAAACACCATTTTCTCAAGAAGTGCCACATTAAGATGTCTATGAAATTCACAAGAGAGGGGTGTGTGAAATTGCATTTCAGCATCTCATTCCTCATGACTCCCATCCGACCATGTGTGCTGCTGCCTTAGAACAGCAACCACCTTAAGTATCTAATTGTCTAGGAAACATACATCATTGCACTGGCATGTGTTTGATCTAATGGTCAGGCTCTGCTTTAACACAATAGCCAGGCTTGCTAAAGAGCTCTGGCTCATGCAGCTTGACAAACAAATGATCACAGCTCTTGGAGGGTAGTCATATTTTTCTGTGGCAGCACGCATCTTCTGCCAAATAAAAACATGTACTCCTGCCCACCAACATGTGGGCAGAGCCACAGGCACTCTGTAATACTACTGAAATACTGTTGGCAACGGAAAGTAGTGCAACATTTGTGCTGTCAAGCCAGACCTAAAAGGGGTTGGGGCCCAAAGATTGTCCTAGGAGTCCCCGACTGGCAGTGCTCAATACCCTGGATACCAAATACCAAAGTGCTTAGTACAGTGTTTCCCAAACTGTGGGTCTGGGTCAAGAGCTGATTTTTGGTGGGTCATGAAAGTCTAAGCAAGAAACAGAGATGCCTTTAAATTCTGTATTTATCTTGTCACATTTGTTGCACTTCAAATACAGAAGCCAAATGTCAGGCTATGTCTTCTGAAAAACTGCTGCTTTTTAAACTCTGAGGTTGGTGTCAGGGCTGGACTGGGAACCCAAAGCAGCCCTGACAATTTTGTCAGACCAACCCCCTCGGTTATGGGTGGAGGGAGGGAATAAGGGGGAGAGGACGAAGCACTGCTGCTTTTCTTCTTTTGTTACCAGGGGCAGATATTGCAGCACTGCTGCAAAACTGGCTTCCAGCAACAAAACCCAGCCCTCACTGCTGAAAAAACAACCCCCACCCTTCCAGCCTCCTGGGGAAGAAAACGCCGGATGTCCACTACGGCCAGTCCAGCCCTAGTTGGTGTTTGCAAACTCCTCTTACTTTGTATGCAGAGAAAGAAAAGTAAAGTGAATTATGTAACGGTCTTTCAAGGCAATGGGTCATTTGAAAGGGAAGGCTATAGGATGTGATTTGTTTACACACCAAGAAATGTAAATACCTGTAAATGAACTGTACACATCCAACAGTTATGAAGGCAAAAATGAAGCCCGTTTGTTTGTAATTCTTAAGCGTGATGGAAAGGAAGATTTTAATGGGATCAAAACAAATCAAGACACTTGGTGATGAACAAATAATACATATCACTGAAATCATTTTTATGCAATACAGTTGTGTCAGTAAAACTGTATGCCTGTGCAAATTTAGTGGGCATTTCAAAGGAAATGTTGCTGTCTGCAAATGACAGCACATTACCACATCATGCTTTAGTTACATTACAAATTGCCTGACTAATGTCCATTAAACCTAGATGGTTCCTGGAAGTTTGTCATTCCAAAAATTGGGCTGTGGTTCTAAAACGTATGGGAAGCACTGACTTAGGGCCTTATTACGAGTTTGGCGGTCGGACCACCAGGCCGCCACGTTGGCAGTCCTGAAAAGATTGCCATGCTGGTGGTCTTTCATATAGTTACTAATAATGTGATACACTGTTCCTGAGAAAAAACCAGGGGACTGTAAGGCAAGTGCTATGGGATCCTATTAGTTAGGAGCACGAGTCCTCACACACCCAGTTGGGTGTCATGCTTCATCATCGGACAGGCTCCTCGTCAGACTGGCGCTGCAATGTCTGACGGGCACCACCCAACGGGGGGCTCTTTGCCGGAGATCTTTTCTCGATGATGCCACACTCACCCTCAAAAAAATCAAGGGGAAGACACCGAGGAGGGTTGAAAACGGAAATTAAAATTGGTTCAGAACCCTAACTGTATGATTAACTTTATTCTATTTGTATAGGGTAGAGGCCAAGATTAAAATATTCGTCACGAGAGTGGGACAGAGATAATGATCAACCACTCTCTGACTATCTGTCTTGTAATGGGGGGTCAGGAAATTACAAAACCCACCTCAAGAATTGGGTCGACATGTTTCGCGTCTCAGCGGTCCACATGGATCCAATGACGCTTCCTCAGGACCTAGTATAAAGAAACTCCTCCTACTAAAAGCTGAGTAAGCTATTAACATATCAAATCTGACAGTCAAGAAAAGGTAGGTAACGTCAGTCACTTACATCAGTCCATTATGACCATAGATTTACTGCCTATTCGTCGCCCTGGAAAAAATCAGTACATCAATTATTAATTGAAATTAAAGCAAAACGTGAGATGAACTGTGTGGCAAACGGTAAGAGTGTTGGTGATTACACACCCATGCCATATTAATACGACAAAGTTATATCTGCTTACCCTCCTAATTTAAGTAAGGGCTTCCTGGGATCACGCAAGCTTACAGCCAGGATCACATAGCACACTAATTGTTGGTTATTTAAAGAGAAAACGAAGTTAGAAAATAAATAACAATGTTAACAATAGTGTCACAAAGAAACTCCGTTCCCTCAGCTTTTAAAAGAGCAAAGTGACAAACCCCATGGAGAGTCTACAATAAATTTTACAGACGTTGTGAAACATAGCAACTCTAGTACACTGAAAAACTTTAAAACAAGCATCATGAACAGTAATGACAGAGGGGTAGTAGCACCTCTTGTCCAACATCAGTGATCCTACTCTAGTCAAATAGCAGAAAAGTTCATTAGGGGCGATCGTAAGCCTGGAGTTAATTAGGGTGTGCTGGTTATAACAATTAAAAACCGCGGTCCCCAAATGTCAAAAAAACAATTAGTGCCTGTCAATTTTGTTGCATATTACAATTCTCACGAGATGCCGAGTAGCATAAAACTAGTAGACGGGGCCCGGAGGGCGTGCTAACTCCATACTTGTTTAGGTCATAAAAGAGACATGCCGAAATAATTCGGAAGCCGTCTAATGTGCACTTACTTCTAGGTATCCGGCTGGGGGTGGTTGCACCTACCCTTGGTCGCGCTCCCGAAGGTAAATGGGAGACGCGTACCGAGCGGAATAAACCCAATACGGCCGGAAACGGTGATCGAGGACCGGTGTGCGCGTTGTTAGGTGACGCGAGAGCGTCCCACGCACGGCCTTCGTAGTAGCTAAACATAGAAGATGGGCTCAAAGTATTGCAGGCTCACGCTGGAGGTAGACAGTGGTGGCCATCTTTGAATGCATCATCTAAAATGTTAGTCAATCCACAAACTGCTCATGACGGTTGGCACAGCTGGCTCCACTATCAGCAGGAGGCGAAGAGCGTTAACTTGTAGTGTTTTTTAAGGTGTTAGTTGATCCTATCACTAATCATAGAGCTAACGGGGGTCGTTTTTTTATGGTAGATTAGAGTGGTCACACGGCCATTCATACACTCTAGTGAGTCCCCAGTGACAGACTAAGTATTGATAACCACATCATTGGGGGAAGCTTGTCCATGGGATGTCATCATTTAGTCCCTTACGATGAGTCCCTAGTTTGAATACCCAGCGCTGCTCTAGTTCAAAAAGGGATTCAGTACTATTTTGGGTGCATGTTTGTAGTACGACCCACCACATATCATCTGGGCTGTGTTGTACTTCAATGAAATGAATACTCAGTTTCGTCGAGGTTCGGCCACAACGGATATTGCTGCGGTGCTCATTGATTCTTATTCTGACCGCTCTGGTGGTCCACAGGGCAAGTAATCAAATACACACAATTCTTAGTGTTGCAGTTGGTATGTTTAAGTAGTCGCCAATTTCCAATAGGTGCTAAATCTAAAGCGTCTATCCGTCTAGTGAGTGCACATACGTTGCAGTTGCCACAAGGGTGATGTCCACTAACTGGTGGTAAGTCCCAGAGGGTCCTCTGTCTAGTTGGCAATGACTGTGGTCTGGGTCGTGTATGGATCAAGATATCTTTCAAGTTGGTAGTCCTTTTGAAAGCAAATAAAGGCTTGGAGAAGTCCTCCCCGCCACTGCAGAGAATATCCCATCTGTTATTGATGATTTTCTTAATAGTATTAGACAATGGTGTGAAGGTGGTGACACAGGTTAATTTACTTGTCGGACCTCTAGGGGCCGTATGAAGTAGTGACTCTCTGTCACTATACTTGGCTCGTTTATAAGCGGTGTTAACCACTCTGGTAGGATAATGGCGGTCACATAATTTGCGTTTTAATTCTGTGGCTTGTATGTCGAAAGCCTGGATGTTACTGCAATTGCGGCGTAGCCGCAAGAACTGGCCAGAGGGTAAATTATCTCTGAGTGCTTTGGGATGGTAGTTGTCATATAATAATAAACTGTTACGGTCTGTGGTTTTTTGATATGTACAAGTCTTCAGTATACCCCCTTCAATGCTGATCACCAGATCCAAGAAGGGGATCGTGGTGGTTGAGACCGAGGAGGTAAAATGCAAAAAGGGATCCAAATTATTGACCCAAGTGGTGAAGGCTGTTACCTCGTCAATGGGGCCCTGCCAGACGACCAAGATGTCGTCAATATAACGGCGCCATAATTTAATGTTGTCAAAGTAGGGGTTAGAGTCAGGTAGTATGAATCGTTTTTCAAAATCATACATGTAGAGACATGCTAGACTGGGAGCGAAGGTGCTACCCATCGACGTCCCTCGAATTTGATGAAAGAGCTGGTCTTCAAATTGAAAGAAGTTCTCTGTCATGGCTAGAGAAGCGCAATGCATAATAAAATGTACAGGGGTGGCAGAATCAAGTGAAGCAGAGAGAAGGGCTGTCTCTACTACTGTCAAAGTAGCTTGTTGTGGAATATTAGTGTAAAGTGCTTCGACATCTAAAGTGATCAATGCTTGAACAATGCAGGTGGCATTAATAGATTCTATGAGGTTCAGGACATCTTTAGTGTCTCTCAGATATGTGGAGGATTGTTGTACAAGAGGTTGCAGAAAATGATCACAGAATGTGGATAAGGGTTCGAGAATCGAACCTATTCCTGAGACTATAGGGCGACCACAGTTCATCTCACGTTTTGCTTTAATTTCAATTAATAATTGATGTACTGATTTTTTCCAGGGCGACGAATAGGCAGTAAATCTATGGTCATAATGGACTGATGTAAGTGACTGACGTTACCTACCTTTTCTTGACTGTCAGATTTGATATGTTAATAGCTTACTCAGCTTTTAGTAGGAGGAGTTTCTTTATACTAGGTCCTGAGGAAGCGTCATTGGATCCATGTGGACCGCTGAGACGCGAAACATGTCGACCCAATTCTTGAGGTGGGTTTTGTAATTTCCTGACCCCCCATTACAAGACAGATAGTCAGAGAGTGGTTGATCATTATCTCTGTCCCACTCTCGTGACGAATATTTTAATCTTGGCCTCTACCCTATACAAATAGAATAAAGTTAATCATACAGTTAGGGTTCTGAACCAATTTTAATTTCCGTTTTCAACCCTCCTCGGTGTCTTCCCCTTGATTTTTTTGAGGGTGAGTGTGGCATCATCGAGAAAAGATCTCCGGAAAAGAGCCCCCCGTTGGGTGGTGCCCGTCAGACATTGCAGCGCCAGTCTGACGAGGAGCCTGTCCGATGATGAAGCAAGCATGACACCCAACTGGGTGTGTGAGGACTCGTGCTCCTAACTAATAGGATCCCATAGCACTTGCCTTACAGTCCCCTGGTTTTTTCTCAGGAACAGTGTATCACATTATTAGTAACTTGTACAGGAGGACATACACTGGACCTTGAATCCTCCTAATCCCCCTATTCTTGACCGGTCTTTCATATAGCCCTATTACAAGTTACCCAGGCAGGACAGCTGACTGCCAAACAAAAAAGGCAGACCGTGAGCAGCGTGGAGGTCTGGAAATAGGGGGTCTGACCACCAGCGCCGTCGGCACTGTGACCAACCAATGAGCATATTATATGCTCACAGTCGCCATGGTGGTCCCTTCATGGCAGTTTGCGGTCAGTTAAGTAACAGACAGCTGAACATTAGATAAATCTGAAAACAACACAGCTGACACACGTCACCACAGTGGACACACCTGCAAAGGACACTATAAAACACACCCATTCACAGACCACAATCCTTTTCATTTCTACTGCACGACAAAGAACACTGACCGTCTAATCCTATTTTTCCATGATATAGACACCCCTGTTTTTTTCACCACCCCTTAGAACACCCTGCACACCCTGCACATACCTTTTTGCACTTCCCATGGTTAGTAAGTCACTGTCACATGTTTTTTTCCCACAATGTCATGTTCTAAAAATCCACGTTTTTCTGAAGATGAGTTAAGAGTCATGGTGGATGAAATCATAAGAGTAGAGCCACAATTGTTTGGAGCACAAGTCCAGCATGCCCCTATGAGCAGGAAAATGTAAATGTGGAATAGGATCATTGACAACATCACAGCTACTAAGGGCCATCACATGCCATTGGTCCAAACATGGCCAGTAATTCTTTCAATATACAATAATAATCCCAGAACTCATGGTAAGTCTCAACAGGTGAATGTATGCCCAAACCTAAATGCTGTCTGCATACAGATATGTAATACCCAACATCTGTATAGTGTATGTAGTAGAGAGAGTGACATGACTGAAACTTCCAGGAGGCACTGTTTCTGTAACTCCAAACACCAGACCAGTGTTCACTTATCCAAATACCTCTGTGTTGTAACTCTCAATTGAAGTGTACTCATCTGGGATGATATCATGTGAATAGTGTGTGTAGTAGAGAGAGTGACCTGACTGCAACTCCCAAGAGGCACTGTTTCTGTAACTGCAAACACCAGCCCAGTGATCACTTGTCCAAATATCCCTGTGTCTTAACTCTCAATTGAAGTCTAAACACCTGGGAAGATACCATGTGTATAGTGTGTGTAGTACAGGGAGTGACCTGACTACTAAGGCCAGGAGGCTCTGTTTCTGTGTAATTCCAAACACCAGCCCAGTGTTCACTGGTCCAAATAACCCTGTTTCTCAACTCTCATTTGAAGTGTACTCACCTGGGACAATAACATTTGTATGGTGTGTGTAGTAGAGAGAGTGACATGACTCCAACTCCCAGGAGGCACTGTTTCTGTAACTCCAAACAGCAGTTCAGTGTTCACTTGTCCAAATACCCCTGTGTCTGAATTCTCATTTGAAGTGTACTCACCTGGGAGGATAACATTTGTAAATTGTGAGTAGTACAGGGATTGACATGACTCCTAAGGCCGAAGGCTCTGTTTCTGTAATTCCTAACACTAGTTCAGTGTTCACTTGCCCAAATACCCTTGTTCCTCAACTCTCAGTTGAAGTGTACATACCTGGGAGGATAACATTTGTATAGTGTGTGTAGTACAGGGAGTGACATGATTGCTAAGGCCAGGAGGCTCTGTTTCTATAATTTCAACCACCAGCCTATTGTTCAGTTGTTCAAATACCCCTGTTCCTCAACTCTCAATTGAAGTGTACTCACCTGGGAGGATACCATGGTACTATATGTATAGTGTATGTAGTACAGGGAGTGACATGACTTCTGAGGCCAGCAGGCTCAGTTTCTGTAATACCAAACACCAGCCTATTGTTCAGTTGTTCAAATACCCCTGTTCCTCAACTCTCACTTGAAGTGTACTCACCTGGGAGGATACCATGGTACTTTATGTATAGTGTATGTAGTACAGGGAGTGACATGACTTCTGAGGCCAGCAGGGTCAGTTTCTGTAATTCCAAACACCAGACCAGGGTACACTTGTCCAAATACCCATGTTTGGCAACTCCCAATTGAAGTTTACTCACCTGGGAGGAAACTATTTGTCAAGTGTGTGAAGTAGAGGGACTGACCCGACTGCAACTCCCAGCAAGCCCTGTGTCCATTACTACAAACACCAGACCAGTGTACACTTGCCCAAAGACCCCTGTTCCTTAATTTTCAACTGAAGTGTATTCACCTGGGAGGATACCATTTGCTAAGTGTTGGGAAGTAGAAGGAGTGACCTGATTGCAACTCCCAGGAGGCCCTGTTACTCTTAATCCAACCACAAGCATAGTGGCCACTTGCCCAAATACCCTTTTTTGTCAACTCTCAAATGAAGTATACTCACCTGGCCGTGATCAAACAAAGATCATGCCCAAATCAGAGATGTATCTGTCAACATAGCTCCATCTTGACTTGCTAACCCAAGGTTAAATATTTGAGGACAAGAATGACACCTTACCCAGTGTGAAAAAGTAGTATTCATTAGGTCTCAAGATGCCTCAGCAAATTGGTATTGGCAGCAGACACATTCACACTGCACTGTGCACATGATGACTCCAGTTACATATCCAACAAAGTCCTTGGTTTGCTTGCATCACACTCAACTAGACCTCCAAATGGGCAAAGCCATATCTTGTCTACCCACTGTTTTGCCTGCACTGGTGGCAGGATGTCATTTTCAGGCCATCCTCCAAAGTGCAAATTATCTGCACATTTCAGCAGCTGCTTTAGGCAAAATGAATTGGCAAACTGCACACATCACGTCAATACACCCAATACCGTATGCAGGAAAAAAGAGCAACCAGGGCACTCCAAAAGAATAAGTCCGAGATAAGTGAATTTTCAGTAGAACTGTTTAATCCTTTGTGATGAGTAGTCGAATGACATCTCCAAAATAATTAAGTCCACATAGTAGAATAGACATGTATGAATTCAAAAACAGCCAACACGTGTTTCGTCCTCACGGACTTTTTCAAGGCTGGAAACAGAGACAAATGGGAACTATTTACAAATAATAACAACACTACCGTCCGGTAGGTACAGTGAATAAAGATGTAACATATTAAAGTTGGAAAAAGCAAGATAGTTAAAAAGTTCTTGTGCATAGGGCGAATTGGCCTTTCGGCGTGAATAGATGGTCAACTCAATTATAGAGAAAACCCATTATATTGAGACGTGGAACATAAAGGAAAAAACACCCTATAAAACATCGGTGAGTATAGACAGGCAGTGAGTAAGAGAGAAGATTATTTAAAGTAATAAAGAGTAGGGATGCAAAGAATACCCAATACACCCAATACCGTGGTTACTTGCCACATTAAGATTATCTGCAACTTAGCTTTGTACAAGTTCTCTGCTTACTGTAACTCTAAACCAGTAGAGGTAGATGTCACAATACAACCAGTAACATTGTTCGTTTTACATCAACAGGTGGAACGCCTCACCCGACCCTCATCCTGCTATCAAGGTCACAACTGCTGGGTGTGTGTTCTTGACACTGAGGAGGTCCTCCCCGAAGGCGGTCGGCGCCTGGAGAGCGGGGATGAGGAGGAAACCCGAGATCCGAATGGTGGCAGCGGAAAGACCCAAAATGCCGGCCGCGAACTGGACTACTGTGGCAGCCCCGCGTGGCTGAGAAAAGAGCATAGAGGAGGAGGCCCAGGCAGATGAAGCAGCCCGCTGGCACCGGTGCCGCACTGGGTCGTGGCTAGGATGCGCAGCAGTGAACAGAGACTGGGCGGAGGAGGAAAGGTGGAGCGCCGTATCCCCGCATGGGCCTGGAGCACGCAGCGGTCAAGGTGAGCACACACGAGCAAAGAAGTGTTGAGGCCAACGCGGCTGGGAGGAGCACCGTGGTGTGGTGGAGACTCGAACCGGACCCTAGAGACTCTTCTGACAGGAAGGTTGCTGGCCAGGAAGCCCAGAGAGCGCTGGCCCCGTGATTGCATAAGATGGCAGCCAGCGATTGAAGGAGCAGGTGGGTGACCCCTGAGGCACATAGCGAGGACACTGCCCGCAGGCACTGGTGGAGGGGCCGTGCCCAGCAGAAAGGATACCAGCGAGGAGGACGGGAGCCCCAACTACCAGTTCTGAAAGGATCATACTGCAGTAGCGAGGTCTGGCACCACAATCAATAAGGTGAGCAGACGCAGCTGGGCCCTACCCGGCTGAGGGGGCTGGCAAGCAGCAGTGAAGACCTGCGCTGGGCCATGGTGACCCTTGCAGACCTGTTGTTGCCCAGAGAGCTCTGAGGGCACCAGCCACAGGACTGTCCAGGATGATGACCTGGGCTTAGAAGTGCACTTAAACTGTGGGAGTGGGCCCCGGGAGACATAGTGAAATTGCTTGAGGGGCTGAAAACATGCTGCTTGAAGCTACGAGCAGGGAGAACTGCCCAGCAAAGGGGCTAATAGCGAGGAAGGTGAGGACACAAGCCAATGCCATGAAAAATAGTGCAGAGGAGCCCCACGAGAAGCAACATCATAGTGGCATCTGAGGGCTGTGCAAACGCAGGGGGTGGACAGAAGGAAGGCGTATCCTGGAGAAGAATATAGCACCCTGAACGTGGGCACTTACACAGCATGCTGGAAGGTCCAGAGTACAGGAGGAGTACAGCATAAGGAGGGACAAGAGCAGAGGGGGCTGGTTGATGACCCAGAGAAATGCAAATAAAAAGCTACAGAAGGCATCTATAAAGGCTCCTGGAGCGGCAGCTGAACCCCTCTATCAGTCGGAATGTGGGGCACGGCAGCATCAGAAGGATACCACAGAACCTCTGCAGCAAGCTAATAATATAGTGACTGTCTAAAACAAACAACTTGGAGACCCCCGAGAATAGATTACCAGGACTTCAAGAACGCACCATGGGTAAGGCTTTCAAAAAGAGGGATGGAGACTTGGGGGGCTCCCAGCGTATGGCTTGAGAGTGGGGGGGACATCCACTACATGGCCTTATATGCTGATGACTTTTTGTTATTTCTAGCAGATACAGAGGGTGCACTTCGGGGAGCGAGGCATCTGCTAGATTGTTTTGGATCATTATCGGGCCTTCGGGCTAACTGGCAAAAATCCAGTCTATTTCCCAGGACACCTGACCAAGTGGCTCCTCAGGACCTGAGAGGTCTAAAATGGGAACAGCGCTGTCTGACATACCTGGGAGTGCATGTATATCATAATAGAGCAAACCTTTTTGAAGAGAATGTAGGCCGAGCATTGCACGGGCTCTGCAGCAATATGGCCTTTTGGGAATCATTACCTCTGTCAGTGGCAGGACGTGCTGCTCTACTGAAAATGATAGCTCTGCCCGACTACTTTATCTTTTTGGCACACTTCCGCTATGGATACCGAGAGCCTTCTTTAAGGAACTGAACTCACTGAGAGTTGGATTCCTGTGGGGGACAGGTAGACAACTACTTGCACTTGAAATGCTTCAGAGACCTACGGGAGATGGGGGACTAGCAGTCCCAGATTTCAAGACTTGTTATCTAGGGGGTCAACGGCAATGGTTTACCCAATGGATAGCCAGTGAAATGAGGCCGGACAAAGTAGTAACGATCTCTGGACTTTAACCAGGGTGGTCATCCTGCTCGGCCCTCCTGCCACAACCTTATCTACGGAACTGAGAGTACTGCGCAACTGTTTGGCTGCGATATCTCTACAGATAGGGTGGGGCTATGCCTTATGCCCCGGAGATTCCAATGCAATTTATGTCAGTATTACTCCATGGTGTGACTGGAATGGACTTTCTAGCTGGATGGAAGTGGGAGCAGCATTGATGGGAACATTGTTTGAGGCAGACGCTCTACTACCGTTTGAGGAGTTCAGGGCCCGATATGAACTACCCCAGGAGCACTTTCTGCTCCAGAGGGCAGTTACTGAGGCGATCACTAAGCACTGGCAAACGGGCCGAGCAGAACCTTCCCTTTCAAGCATCTGTCAATACCTGACTAGCAGTTCAGGCACATATAAGGCAGTGGCATTCCTGTATGGGAGAATGAGAGCATCTCTTTGCAAACCCCTCACGATCCTTAACCAGAAATGGGAAGAGGACTTGGGTACAGTAATCACAGATAACGACTGGGGGAACATACTGACCCGGGTGCCCAAAGTCTCTAGGAATGCTAGATTCAGGCTCATTCACCTATACGGGCTCCACAGAGCATATCTGGCTCCAGGTAGGTTGAGGAGGCACTTTAATCTGATAGAAGGCATGTGTCCGAGATGTGCAGAGGAGGCAGTAGAGTTTTTTCATATGTTCTGGACCTGCCCAGTTCTGGGGGAATTCTGGATCTCGGTGGTTGATACCATAACAGAAGCCATTGAGAGAGAAATCCCCTATGGCCCAAGACATTGCTTGCTCAGTGGGTATCCTCATACAACCCGACAGAAAGTGACTAACCAGTTTCAAGGCCTAGCATTGCCTTTTTGTTATTTGGTGTAAATCCGTTCAGTAGGTTTTGAGAAATTAAGGTTTTAAAATATTTGTATATCGAAACGGTTGGGTTAAAAGGACTCTTGCAAGAGTTCTTGAATCCAATTTTAAAGAATAGAGTATTCTGATTGGCCCAAGGAGTTTTAGATTCCTTGGGCCATCTGGCTCCTGCAGGAGTCAGGCTCATGCAGGAGCAGAGCCCTGACTGGCTGCCAGCAACATGAGAACAAGCATTTGCAATGCAATGGGTCGCGCATATTTCGAACAAGTTAATTTTCATGTTTTGACAGCATCCACGAGCAAAGACAAAAAAAAAAAAACATGAGTGAAAACTGAGAAAAGAAGACTTAACCAAACAAAATAAAATTAGTTTTAAAAATTAAAACTTTGTAATTTTATGTCTGCTGGGCACGTTTTTGCCAGTCACAAGACTTCTGTTTGCGGGGCACTGGAAGTTAGAACAAAATAGTACCTCGATCACGTCGGCAGCAGCGGACGGGCACTAATTACGTTGAAATCAATTAGTGCTTGATCCCTGCTCCACACCGAGGAACGGAGGCTGTCAAGAAGAGTGTCACACAAACTAACAAACGATGAACGATAGGAGGACTCCAAGCCCTTTACTGACCACAACAGCTAATACAAAAACGAAGTGGTTAATGCCAAAAAAGTTTGCACATTCAATTCAAATCATGAGAACAGTTGTAGGAAAATTCACTTATGAATAGGCGGATGGAAAGGGGTGCCGGAGCGCTGATCGGGGAACGCTGATCGGGGAACCAATCAGACCTAAACAATGTAATATAAACCAGGGCACACCAATGTAATCCAAATGTGTATGTCCAAGTGGAGAAGTAAATTCAAAGTCCAAAAAACACTGGTATTTGATTGGTCGAGGTTTATTCCTTTTAATAGGTAGTGCATCCAGCAAACAGCCGACATGTGTTTTGTCACATTGACGTTATCAAGGCTAAGTATATGTTGTTTGGAAGAAACAGTTCAGGCAATGGAATAGTCCAGTTTGTAGTCGGAGGAAGAGAATAGTGGGTCCGTAGCAAATACTTCTTATAGTTTCAGAAGCCGATTCAAGGTTGTCTTTTATGGAGTAAGCCTATATGTTATGACCATGATAAGCCTTGTTAGTGGTGTCCTGTGTCAGTATGGCTGGTATCGATCGTATTCCTGATCACAACAGCGCCTCGCATATGAGACGCATGCGGAAGCGCATGCATCGTGGGCTCGACCAAAACAATTTTGCTGGCAGCCATTACAGGACTCGGGGACTTAGTTCCCTGTCCTGAACATGTAAAAAAAAATGAAATAAGGGGGCAGAGTATAAGTACCCTGCACTCCCCCCCCCCCGGCCCTATAGGGGGGACCCAGAGGGACCCCCGCTCGAGGGCCTGAAAAGAAAAGAAAATATACACTTTCTGATGCAATGCTGTGGGACTCTCTCAGGATCGAAAAAAATGGCAGCCAATGCTGCTTTCTTTAACTAATGGGAGGGGGCATGCAACTCTCCTGCCATGTGTGAGCAAACACAAAGGGGGTCATTCTGACCCTGACGGGCGGCGGAGGCCGCCCGCCAGAGTTCCCCCACCAAAATACTGCTCCGCGGTCTAAAGACCGCTGAGGGTATTTTGGGATTTGCCCTGGGCTGGCGGGCGACCGCCAAAAGGCCGCCCGCCAGCCCAGGGCAAATCAACCTTCCCACGAGGACGCCGGCTCAGAATTGAGCCGGCGGAGTGGGAAGGTGCGACGGGTGCAGTGGCACCGGTCGCGTATTTCAGTGTCTGCAAAGCAGACACTAAAATACAGAGTGGGGCCCTCTTACGGGGGCCCCTGCAGTGCCCATGCCATTGGCATGGGCACTGCAGGGGCCCCCAGGGGCCCCGCGGCACCCCCTACCGCCATCCTGTTCCTGGCGGGAGACCCGCCAGGAACAGGATGGCGGTAGGGGGTGTCAGAATCCCCATGGCGGCGGAGCGTGCTCCGCCGCCATGGAGGATTCTCAAGGGCAGCGGAAAACCGGCGGGAGACCGCCGGTTTTCCAAATCTGACCACGGCCAAAGCGCCGCGGTCAGAATGCCCTGCGGGGCACCGCCGGCCTGTCGGCGGTGCTCCCGCCGACCCTGGCCCCGGCGGTCTCAGACCGCCGGGGTCAGAATCAGGGCCAAAGTCTGCTCCCAGAGGGCGAGAGCTTCAAAAATACTCCTGCCACCCGACGCAGACTTTTGCTGATCCCCTTCAGAGGGAGTAGCATAAGTAGCTACTCCCTGCGGGCAGAAGCAATGCTGGCTTTCGCTGCATGTGGGGAACTGGCTGGGGCCATGAGGGGCCTGTTGAGGCGAGGGCTTGGGAGCTGATGGCGTCGGCGATGTCGACGCAGAACTGCGGACTGGGTCCAGGGGGTCTGTAGACCAGTGTTCCTCTGAGTGTGTTGTTCACATTGATGTGGATTTTGAAGTGGAGGTACTCGGCGAAGTTGATGGTGTCGTGGGAGTTGGTGAAGACTCTTATGGTGTTTTTGTGGACTATGGCGATTCCTCCTCCTGATCTGTTGAGTCGGTCTCTTCTGGTGATCTTGTAGTTTTCTGGTATGGCTATGGCTACGTCTGGTTCCGAGGCCGAATTCATCCAGGTTTCGGTGAGGAATGCGACGTTGGGCGAGGATGTGGTCAGGAGGTCCCAGAGTTCAATTGAATGTTTGTGGACGGAGCAGGTGTTAAGTAGGATGCATCTTAGGCGGTTGTCTGTTTTGATTTGGAGTTTGGAGGTTAGGTTGCAGGTGAAATTGCAGGTTTTGCAGGAGAAGCGTCCTTTGGTGCGCGTCGGTGTGGACTGGAAGCAGATGGAGGAGCATCCTGGATTAAGGGCATGGAGTTCGTTGGCAGTGTAAAGGTGTTCGGGGGCGCGGGAGGCGTGTTGGCTAGGGGGTCTGGCGCTGAGCGCGGTCTTGGCGTGGACGGGCGCAGACAGGCTTGCCTTTGGCGCGCTTTCGGCGCGCTGCGGCCGGCATAAGAGGGGAGGTGGGAGGGAGTGGCAGCTGAGAGGAGGGAGGGAAACCTCCAGTGGGAGTGCGGGGGGCGAGGGCAGCAGGAGTCAGGAGCGGGAAGAGCTCTGAGGAGGAGGGAGGAGGGAGGGGGGCAGGGCCGTGGGGAAGCAGCGGCGTGAACCTTCCAGGACAGGAGAAGCCAAGAAGCCCAAACAAGCCCAAACAAGCTCAGACAAGCCCAAAACAAGCACTTACCGGAGCAGTGGTGAGGAGGATGCAACCTGCCTGCAAAGATGCAGGGTCAGAGGTCGCAGGTTTCAAGAAAGGTTTCTTTCAAATCTAGCTTCATCTCAGTGAGGCATGCTTTGAGGCCCTCTTTCATCTGGAGGGCCCTTCCCCGCCATGATCTGTTGCAAGCATCGACTGTCAGCGCTGGGGCTAGTCTACCTGTAGAAGTAGCCTGTGATCTCTTTTTCATGTTGCTTCAGCTCTCTGGGCATTTACTGTCATCCCTGGGCATTTACTGTCATCCCTTGCCTCACTTGCTTGGTTGCTCTTGTCAGCATACCCCTTCCCTTTATACAGGTCAGCATACTCCCTTGAGTCAGAGCTCATCAGTAGAACCCATCATTGCATCACCAGATGGTGCCCCCGTCAAGCCATCTCGGCTTATCAAGAGAAGGTGGCCCCGCAGTCGTCCTGGCATATTAGGAGCCAGTGGTCCCAAAAATTTAAGTACTTGTGGCAGCATGTATTTTACTCTGTCTATGCTCATATAGCTCCTGGAGAAGTATGGGGCGCAATGACCCACTGAATCCCACAGCTACAAGTCTCTTTTAACTGGCAAGTGTGGAAGGGTAGGCCATGCTTTCACCCAATGGGGGCTCGATGTTGAAACTCACCACTCCCCAGCCAGCCTGTTACGATCGGTCGCACTGGCAGCCATTTTGTCTTTGCCTCCGATATGCTCCGAGCACTGTCTCAATGTTATGGGGCATGAAAGGTCACTTCCTGGCTCAGCCACTGGCCAGCCTCCCTTCAGGGTGCAACTAAAGTTCATTGCAGACCTCCGGAATCTCTTCCCTAGCCAGCAAGACTGTGATCTACTCTCCACCCATCCAGCTGCGTGGCGCTCCACCTCTGCGCCACTCTTCTTTCTTCTGAGAGTGGCCCACTGGCCCACCACTATGTCTCTCATGGCTCAGTGGGTCTCCAGGTTTCGCCCTATCTCTGATCCACCAGACCCTCTCACTTCAGGAGTGTATGGCTTCCTCAGCGCCACCACCTGCATTTGGGGGCTCGTATTTTGCGCTTCATAGGCATGGGGAGCACCAGGTCTGCGAGGAGCAGATTGGTACAGGTCCTAACTCACTGCCATCTTTACTGGAAGTTCTTTTTTAATTTTTATTAAAGGCCTTATTAGGCCATCGGGACCGAGCATTTTTCAACCCCAGGGCCCCCGGGGGGCCCACATTATTAAAGGTGAGTGTCCTGGTGTCCACACCCTCCTCGGTGACCTTAACTTCCACCTAGAAAATAACAACGATATCAACACCACCAACCTAATCGATAACCTCGCCAACTTCGGCCTCAAGCAACACGTCACTTCACCCACCCACTCCGCAGGCCACACACTCGACCCCATCTTCTCAGCCAGCAACCACGTCTCTTTCAGCCACACCACCGAACTCAGCTGGACAGACCACCGCTGCATCCACTTCTCCTACCAGAAACCAGTCACTCACCACCACCGCACACAACCCCCCCGACGCAACTGGAGCAAAATCTCAACGGATCAACTGATCTCCACTCTCGCCCGGGCCACACCCCCTGGGACCCTGGACCCCAACACAGCCACCACCAACCTGCATCGCTGGATAGAAGTTTGCGCCAACACCCTCGCACCGCTCCAAAAAAAAAAAAACACCTCCCACAGAATCAAGGCCAGCTGGTTCACCCCAGAACTACAGGAATCCAAACGGCTATGTCGCAGAATGGAAAAAACCTGGCACCTTGACCCTACCAACTCCAACCACATCGCTTTCAAGGATGCCCTGCGCAAACATCACCAACTGATCCACACCACCAAAAGGACCCACTTCAAAAACCGCATTGACGCCAACGCTCAAAACAGTAAAGAGCTCTTCGGCATCATCAATGAGCTCTCCACCCCCAGGACCTGCTCCAATGAACCCCCGCCATCACAGGAGTTCTCCAAGTCACTGGCAACCCACTTCCATCGAAAGATAGAAGAAATCCACAATAGCTTCAAACCCCAGTCCCACCAGCTGACTACAAACACCCAAGAACCCAACGCTCCAAGCAACACCCACCTCCTCCACACCTGGACCCCCGTCAACATAGAGGACACCGCCACCACCATGGCCTCCATCCACTCCGGATCACCATCGGACCCCTGCCCACACCATATCTTCAATAAGGCAAACATCATCATCGCCCCCCGCCTCTGCAAAACCATCAACAGCTCCTTCGAGTCTGCCAACTTCCCAGAAAGATGGACGCACGCAGAAATCAACGCCCTGCTGAAGAAACCAAACGTAGACCCAGACGACCCCAAGAACTACCGGACGGGACCTCCTCCCCTTCCCAGCCAAGGTCATCGAAAAAATCGTAAACAACCAACTATCTCGGTTCCTGGAAGACAGAAAGGTACTCAACACCTCCCAATCCGGATTCCGCAGAAACCACAACTCCGAGACTGCACTCATTGCTGCCACAGATGACATTAGAACCATGCTCGACGAAGGAGAAACAGCAGCACTCATCCTCCTGGACCTCTCCGCAGCTTTTGACACAGTATGTCATCGCACCCTCCGAACACGCCTCCACAATGCTGGAATCCGCGACAAGGCACTCAACTGGATCTCGTCATTTCTCTGAGGCAGAACCCAGAGAGTCTACCTCCCACCGTTCCTGTCAGAAGCCTCCAGAATCATCTGTGGCGTTCCCCAAGGATCTTCGCTCGGCCCCACGCTCTTCAACGTTTACATGGCCCCCCTCGCCAACATCGCACGAACCCACCACATCAACATAGTTTCCTACGCAGATGACACTCAGCTCATCCTCTCCCTCACAAAAGACCCTACAACTGCAAAGAACAACCTCCACAACGGACTTCACGCCATCGCCAGCTGGATGGAATCAAGCCACCTCAAGTTAAACACAGACAAGACAGAAATCCTCATCTTTGGCACCAACCCCTCAACTTGGAATGACTCCTGGTGGCACACCTCACTAGGAACCGCGCCCTCACCCACCACCCACGCATGCAACCTAGGCTTCATCTTGGACTCCACACTCAGCTTGACTCAGCAGGTCAATGCCATCTCCTCTTCCTGCTACAACACTCTCCGCATGCTCCGCAAAATCTTCAAGTGTATTCCCGTCGAAACCAGGAAAACTGTCACCCACGCCCTGGTCAGCAGCCGAATGGACTACGGAAATGCCCTATATGCAGGAATAACAACCAAACTCCTAACAAAGCTGCAAAGAATCCAGAACGCATCCGCCTGCCTCATTCTGGCCATCCCACGCCACGACCACATTTCCCCCACCTCAGAGACCTTCACTTGCTACCAGTATCAAAGAGGATCACCTTCAAACTCCTCATCCACGCACACAAGGCCCTCCATGACACAGGCCCAGCCTACCTCAACGACAGACTCACCTTCCAAACCCCCGCCCGCAATCTTCGTTCCGCCAGCCTCGCCCTCGCCTCCATCCCCGCATCCGCCGCACCACCGCCGGAGGAAGATCCTTCTCTCACCTAGCCGCCAAGACCTGGAACTC
The DNA here is from genome assembly GCF_031143425.1 of Pleurodeles waltl. Lineage (NCBI taxonomy): Eukaryota > Metazoa > Chordata > Amphibia > Caudata > Salamandridae > Pleurodeles > Pleurodeles waltl. Next base: position 829,869,070 of record NC_090445.1, on the reverse strand, counting down.
CCTACCGCTCCACCTTTGCCAGACCCATGACCTCTTGACATTCAGGAAATGCCTCAAGACATGGCTCTACGACCAGTAGCTCCCCCCCCCAGCGCCTTGAGACCCTAACGGGTGATTAGTGCGCTCTATAAATCCTTGATTGATTGATTGATTGAAACCCTACCAACTTTGCACACTGACATTGGGAAAGATGTAGCTGAGATAAAAATGGACGTGCAAATGCTGGTCCAGTGAATTGATAGAGCGGAGGATTTTATAGCAGTGTCATGGCTGACAAGCAAATGCGAGGATTTGGAGAATAGATCCAGATGGTAGTACATCTGTATCCGCAATCTAAAAGAGGGAACAGAGGTAAACAATATGAATGAAAGCACTATGGAGCTCTTTAGAGCCGTCCTGCAGGCAAATGCAGCTGTACCTATAAGCACTAAGCGAGCTCACAGGGTGGGACGCAAAACACCAGAGACAAAACAGACACCGTGGGACACCATCATCAAACTCACAAGTTTCCCCATAAAAGAATGTATAATTATGTTTGTTCGCAAATCAAGGAGACTTTCCTATAGAGATGGCGAAGTATTTCTCTTTCAGGATCTTTCCCCAACCAATCTTCCGAAACGCAGATCCTTCAAAATGATGACGATGGACAAAAGACAAATCAAGTATCGCTGGCTTTTTCCAGAAGACCTTAAATTCCTGTGGAAAGGCTCAGAGAAAGCACTGAAAACTCCAGAGAAATGCAGTTAAGTCCTGGGTATTTTAGCCAAGAGCAAAGAGAGTGGCCACAGAGGAAGACCACCACACATCGAGAGGCAGCAACAGTTGAGGCCACCATTGAGAGATGACAACCACTGACTCCTTTAGTAAGAATGGAGGGGGTGGTGTTTGTTGATGAACCCGCCAGACCCAGCTACTATGTGGGAGCCAGACTCTGAATGGAAATGCAACTTGCCACTGGGCACAGTCCCCTCACGGAGAAGGTAATGTTGTGTAGCCATTTTAGTTATAGCTCCATGCACGTTAGTTTAACATACTAGGCCGCTGTGCACTCTGACCTAGATATATTTTATTCGGCTTCACATTGTTATTTTTACAATAACCAGTTTTACGGTCTTGTTTTATTTTCATTTATCTAACTGTTTTTGCTTAGCCCAGCACTGTGTTCTCAAACAAGACATTCTTGATCACTTTGTGCTTTAGTCAAGGCTACAGTTTGGTACATTGCCGGTGAACGTGGTAAAAGTTTAATCTCCAACATTCATAGAAAATACACATCCTTACGTAGGGACATTTTCTTAGAACATCAGCCGTGTTATAATAAAAACACTTCCTAGTCCCAGTACACGTTAAGAGGGGGATTCCAGCCAGGGAACCACGACTGTATGCTAAATGCTCCGCTGCAGATGCTAACGCAGACTACAGGCCTTTGCTCAGGTATGAGGGTTGATGTCCTCCCGGGGGAACCTGAAAGGCAGAATTAGAGCTTAACATGCTGTGCTCAGATTATGACTTAGATAGTAAATGGTCCATCAATCCTACTGACAATATGATAGTGTTATTCTTATGCTTCACGCTTCTCGTTACCGTTTTAATATTGTCATGTTGTGTCGTTCTGGTTATTGCAGCTCACGCTTTGCTATCTAAGATGCAGTCGTTTTATTAAACCTATGATTGAAACATATACTGCTTCTGCCTATCACTTGTGTATGAGACTGTATTGTGAATGAGAGAACCGGATGAGACCTGAGTGACCACGACTTCCCTGAGAAGAATGATATGTCATGCGCTCGGCTGCCCAATCATCTCTACCCCTTGGTAGAGACGAGGCACTGCTTGTTAGCCGGAGCAAAACCCGGATTTAGAGCGACAGGTATCACCCACAGTGGGTCAGACTCAGTCCCTCACACCGTGGACGATCTTGCTGCTCAAATCCAGTAGTCTCATTAGAATAATGAGAGCCTACGCGACAGTAACAAAGGACCAAGGTGGGGGAATATGCCCAGCATCAGGGGAAACACCGGGTGTACGGGCCTGAACTCACCACAGAAACAATGCCTAGTTGGGACTTATTTGAACCAGCAACAAGCCAACATCATTTTCTTGCAGGCGACGCATCTCTTGAAGGAAGACCAGTTTAGAATGACACACAAAGGGTATCCAAGACAGTACTGGTCCTCAGAGAAAACTAAAACAGTGGGGTATCCTTTTCAACATTCCTATACAAATTCAGCAGGTGAAGAAGGACAGGAAAGGCAGGAACCTATCATTGCAAATCTTGATAGCTAACGCTTTCTTCACACTCATCAGTATCCAGTGCTTTAAATGGAAAAATAGAAGTGCAGGTACTCTCTATCAGGGTACCTGCTTGTTTCTGAGAAGTGCCGGTACTCTCCAATTAAAAGTATTAAGTTTTTCTTGAGATATGCCGGTACTCTGCCTCTCAAAATAAAAAAGTGCCGGTACTCAGTACCGGAGAGTACCGGCCCATTTAAAGCACTGTCAGTATCTACACACCCAATACACATCAGGAAGCCTTTTCATAACATACATTATCTACCCTAGTGGGGGAGGCAGAAAGGAGCCTTATTTTGGAGGGGGGGTAATAATCTGTTATGGCATCCAGAATTGGACAGATCGCCACACAACATACAAGCCGCTAGGACAGCTTCACATAATCTAAAAGCACATTTTGAAGTACTGGGCATGATAGACTGTTGGCAGCATTTCCATCCACACTCAGAGCCTGGTGGCTCTTCAGGTGGGAGAGGCCCCAATGGAAGCAAAACACAGATCATGGAGATAACCTCCTGAGGGTGAGGGATGCGGTTCACAAAGAACATTTGGCTTATACAATCCAAGAGTATTTTAATGCTAATTACCCTAAAGTTACATCCTACTGGGGTGCTTTTAAGGCGACCTTTAGAGGAGCAGCCATATCTATAATGGCAGATAAGAGAACTCAAGCCAAACTCTGGAAACAGCAGCTCCAAACGGAGTTGGAAAGAGTAGATGAGCTGCTTAAGCGCGAACATACTAGGCAGATTGAAAGGGAGCAAAATAAACCGCAACTGGGGGCCTTGCGAATTGAAAAGGCAGAGATAACCCTATTGAAACTTGAACAACCTTTATGAGAAAAGGGAAATAAAGCAGATAAATTGGCCAGTAAAGTTTGGGCACAACGAATGAAGGAATACATCCCCACACTGATCACACCTCAAGGACAGAGGCAGGGGACTAGGAGGGAAAACAAGAGGTCTTCCTTAACTTTTATAAAAAAACGCCACACCATGGGGGAGGAAAACTCAGTGTTGATTGATTGTTATCTAGATAGCCTCACATTATCACAAGTTTCCTCGGAGTGGAAACACTTCCTGGAGGAGCCTATACCACACCAGAAAGTATTATCTGTGATTAAGTCCCTTAAATCCCACAAGGCCCCTGGCCCAGATGGCCTGACGGGGCTTTTTCCAAGGAGTCTTCAGCATTGCTCCTGGAACCACTAGCGACCTTGTATAACTCGATCCAGGAAACGGGGATGGTGACTCGCCCAACGAGAGAAGCGGCAGTGATAGTAATCCCTAAACAGGAACGTTGAAAATTATTGTGAAACCTACCAATCAATAGTACTTATAAAAAATGATGTGAAGATTTTTACTAAAATTTTGACTGAAGGATTAAGCAAAATGGTCTGGCGGGGTTTGTCAAAGATAGACAAGGCATGGACAATGTGCAGAAAGTCGCTCATATAGTAGGGGTGGGCACTGAGTTCTGCTTCGCTGGCGGAGTTCACAGAGTTTTGGGCACTCCAAGGAGAGCGTGGCAAAAAAAAAACTCCGGCAGCGGAATGAAGCTTACCGCGTGCAGCTCATCCACCCTTGGGTCGTGCTCGTCCATAGCTCAATTACACAGCTTCCTCGCTAATTTCACTTTTCATTTTTTTATTTCTTCTACTGTTTGTTCCTTTCTGACAAAATACATTAAAAACGGCAATAATGTCAAAATTACACATGGCCCATAACTTGTCAAAGGAAAACTGAAAACAGGGCTGCGCTTTACACCCGGCCCAAAATTAAGATAACATTTGCGCTAAGGCAGGCAAGGGGACTCCTACCTAAGGCTTTGCTTTCTGCTGGTCGGTGTCAAGCTGCTGCTGAGTGGCTGCACCAACACCAGCTCCGGTTCCAGGCCTCCCTCCTTTCACTGTCCTCAGCAGCCTGAGAGCAGGGGTGAGAGATAGGCAGAGAGCCAGGCTGCTGGCAACGGGGACCCTGGACCCAGACAGCATTCAGACCCTCGTCTCGGGTCTCTTCTATGTGCACATGGGGGGGGGCACTGGGCCTGGACATTATTTGCATATGAGGGGGATGTGTGCTTGGAAAAAAAGAAACTTGCAATAAGAGCTCCACGGAAAAGAACCTGTCTCCCCAGAGCCGCTGAGAAACAAAGTGGTGTTATGGGGTACAGTGCTGAGGCCAGCAGGTAGAGCTGGAGACCGGGTGAGCATGAGCTGCTGAGTGGTAGTTCGGCAGCCCCTGCCAGACAGAAATGTGTGTGGCCTGAGAGAGTGCCTTAGAGCCCAGTGGGAAGCAAGGCTAGGCACTTTGTGGAAATGGCAGACATCTGGTGCTAAACTGGTTTGCTGCTTGCTGACTAGAGCTGGGTCCTAAAGAAAGGGAGATCTGAGGCTGTGTGCAAATGCAAAATAAGAAAGTGCAAGGCTGCTGCAAGACAAGTGGTATGCTTGGCCATCCGTAACAAGTTTGTGAAGGGTGGCAAAGTAGGACCTGGCAGCATTCCGTAGCACGTGGAACTCCATGGAATTTCACAGAGTTTTTAGATAACTCCACGTAATTCCATGGTGTGGAACTCCGCGAGCTCTGTACATCCTTACCATATAGTAGAACAATGTAGCAAATGCCAGTTAGCTGCCATCCCGGCATCCTTAGGTGCAGAGAAACCACTTGATGGGGTGAGCTGGGACTTTCTTCAAGCCATCTTATTCAGAATAAATCTTGGTCCAGAATTAAAAGCTAAATATTAGCCATTAATGCATGTCCTGAGGCTCGTATCAGGGTCAATGGGATGGTCTCTGATAAATGTTTACTGCAGTTAGGCATGTGCCAGGGCTCTCACCTATCCCCTCCTCTGTAGTCTCTCGATAGAGCCATTTGTGATAAGAATTCGAACTCACCCAGAGATTAAGGGAGTGATATTTGGAGGGAAGAAACATAAAATCAGTCTATTTGAGGATGATATTCTCTTACCTCTAAAGTAATTGGAGACGTCCCTAGGCGCAGTCCATACTTGCCTGAGCGTGTTTGAAATAGTCTTGCGGTTCAAGGTGAACGTCGATAAATCAGGGATTCTCTATTTGTCTCTCTTCCTCATGCATGTGAAAACTTATGAGAGAGGGCTGTGCAATAAAATGGACAAACTACCTAGGCATCCACAATAATAATTCAATGGGCTCTTGGACTAATGCTAACTGGCCACATCTGAAAGCGCAAATTCTTGATGACTTAGCACAGTGGAAAGGGCAAGATATCTATTTGTTAAGGAGGATTAATGTGGTGAAAATGAACATACTTTTGCGCCTATTGTATATGTTCCAAACCATACCCACAGTCACACACCGGGCTACAGTCACTTCAAAAGCACATAATTAAATATGTATGGGGAGGAGAAGAACAAGAACGAATAAAAGGTTATTGATGGCTTTTTGTAGAATGGTCCATGCGTGAATCGGAAAAACATTGGCTTTTTATGAATTGCGTAGTAGCGGCAGGGATTGTGAGATGTGCCCTGATAATTTGGCACACTGGCCCTCATTACAACCCTGGCGGTAAAAGCCGCTTACCGCTGTGCAGGAGACCACCACTACACCGCCGCGGAATTCCGCCACAGCTATTATGACCCACATCTTGGAATCCGCCGAAATTTAGACACCCACACAAGTCCGCCACACCAAAGGTCAGTGATAAATTGGCGAAAACAAAACCTCCACCGTCACGCCAACAGAAACACACCCATGCTATCACGACACACAAATCCACGCGGCGGTCTTTCAACCGCGGTATTCCATTGGCGGTACACACCGCCGCGCTCAAAATACACACACATCTCCAAAACACCGCCACATTGGACAATTCCAAATGCACACACCTGATACACATACACACACCACTCCCACACACCCAACACAATATAAAACACACACCCACATCACCCACAACCCCCTATGACCAAAAATCAGAGACGAAGGCGACAGACAGAGAGCACAGCAATAGACAACCCCACCACACAGAGGCACACAACACCATCACCCACACAACATCCACGCACAAAACACCACACACCACTACACATCACCACACTCACACCACCCCACACATCACCTACACCACCCCATGGCACGCCAAAGACACCCCAGGTTTTCGGAGGAGGAGCTCAGGGTTATGGTGGAGGAAATCGTACGGGTAGAGCCACAGCTATTTGGATCACAGGTGCAGCACACCTCTATAGCTAGGAAGATGGAGCTATGGCGAAGAATCGTGGACAGGGTCAACGCAGTGGGACAGCACCCAAGAAATCGGGAGGACATCAGGAAGAGGTGGAACGACCTACGGGGGAAGGTGCGTTCCGTGTTCTCCAGGCACAATATCACGTTTCAGCGGACTGGCAGCGGACCCCCACCTCATCCCCCACAACTAACAACATGGGAGGAGCAGGTCTTGACCATTATGCATCCTGAGGGCCTCGGTGGAGGAATGGACACTGGTAAGTCAAATCTTAACTATCATATCCCCCACCCTACCTGCATGCTATCACACACCCCCACCCTCACCCCCTCCCCTATCACGCCAAATCCACACTAATGTACGAATAACACAAACCACACATCCCAACACCAAGCACTGCATGACACAACAAAGCATGGACACCCATCACTAAAGCATGCCCGCTGCACATACTCATAACACCCCCTAACCATCATCACACAAGCCCCCACACAGGAATGCTAGCACTGGGGTACACGCTCACCCACCCATTGCACACCATGACACACACAGATGCAATAATCATGCTTTTACACCCCTGCAGGACCACTATCCAACGTCAGCAGACAGCAGGGTCCAGACATCTCTACCCCACCCACAGAAGAGGCCCACAGTGACGACAGCAGCTCTGGCCAACTGGATCCAGATGACCAGCCTGGACCATCGTGGGCCTCTGGACAGTCGGTTCCCCTTGCACAGGCACAGCCCAACACTGACCTTCCACCCTCTGGTAACACCAGCACAGCACCCACCCAGCGGGCCCATACCTCCGTCCCTAGGACACGTCAATCAGCTGTGTGTCCACCACTACATGGAACCCAGGATAACCCACCACCCCAACAACAACAGGGACCTGGGGGCAGTGGCAGTGGGCACACGGTCCATGGAACGGAGGCCCAGGAACACAGGGGAACTGGGAGGGCTGCTGTGCGACAGGGGGCGGACAGGCCAAGGGAACCCACTCTCCACGAGGCCCTCTCCTCCATCATGGGAGCATACCACCACTCCCAGGAGACGATGGCTACGGTCCTGGCCAAGTTTCAGGAGACCCAGCGCATGCAGGAGGAACAGTATTTGGGCTTCAGGGAGGAGCTCAGAACCATCAGCTCCGCCCTGGGCACCATCGTAGGGGTGCTGAAGGACATACAGAACACCATGAGGGACACCGTGGCACTCCAAGGGGCCCCTGACACTAGCATGGACGATGAACTGCCCACCACCTCTGCCGGCGCTAGTGGACAGGACGCCCCGCCACAGGACCACCACACCAGCACCCCACCCCCTGCAGATGGACAACCACCCCGCAAGCAGTCCCTGAGATCCAGGAACAGGACAGAGCACGATGGCAAGACCCTCGCCAAGAAATAAGACCACCCTGATTGTCATCCCACTGTCCCACATTGTTACCCTGTCCATATTCGAACTGCCCCAGCTCCACTTCCTATGCCCATATGGGCAGTGCACCTGTGAGACTAATAGACTGGACTCTGCCATGGACATTCCTCTACCATCCCCCCTCACCATTTTGCCACCCCCTCCAATAATTAGCACATCAATAAACACCCTTGAACCACAAAACAATCTGGAGTCAGTCTGTGATTTCTAAAATTTGTATTATCTATGACAATGACAAAATCCCTTTGAAGATTGTAATGTAAACATACCTATGTCACACATCACAAGTCCATGAAGGATGCAAGCAGATGACACACGTTGGTAACCACACCTGTGAAACCGTAATGGAAATGTACAACTCAGTTACCAAATACTGCTTCAAATTGACAGACAGGATAGAGGTAGAAGTGTGAAAGTAAATGTACTAGTAAATAAATTGTTCTCACCTGTGTGTCACTGGAAATATTGCTGTATGACAGAGTCCCTGTTGTCAATGTCTTCTTCCTCAGCTTCATCCTCGTCACTGTCCACAGGCTCCACAGCTGCCACAACACTGTCATCTGGACCATCCTCCTGCAGAAAAGGCACCTGGCGTCGCAAAGCAAGATTGTGAAGCATAGAGCAGGCGATGATGATCTGGCACACCTTCCTTGGTGAGTAGCATAGGGAACCACCTGTCGTATGCAGGCACCTGAACCTGTCCATCAGGAGGCCGTAGGTGCGTTCGATCACCCTCCTAGTCTGCCCATGGGCCTCATTGTAGCGTTCCTCTGCCCTGGTCCTGGGATTCCTCACCGGGGTCAGTAGCCATGACAGGTTGGGGTAACTAGAGTCCCCTAATAGCCATACCCGGTGCCTCTGGAGTTGACCCATCACATAAGGGATGGTGCTATTCCGCAGGATGTAGGCGTCATGCACTGAGCCAGGGAACATAGCATTTACCTGCGAGATGTACTGGTCTGCCAAACATACCATCTGTACATTCATGGAATGATAACTCTTCCGGTTCCTGTACACCTGTTCACTCCTGCGGGGGGGACCAGAGCTACATGTGTCCCATCAATGGCACCTATGATGTTAGGGATATGTCCAAAGGCATAGAAGTCACCTTTAACTGTAGCCAAATCATCCACCTGAGGGAAAACGATGTAGCTCCTCATGTGTTTCAGCAGGGCAGACAACACTCTGGACAACAAGTTGGAAAACATAGGCTGGGACATCCCTGATGCCATGGCCACTGTTTGAAATGACCCACTTGCTAGGAAATGGAGCACTGATAGCACCTGCACTTGAGGGGGGATTCCTGTGGGATGGCGGATTGGTGACATAAGGTCTGGCTCCAACTGGGTACACAGTTCCTGGATTGTGGCACGGTCAAACCTGTAGGTGATGATTAAATGTCGCTCCTCCATTGTCAACCAGCGGTCCACCAGCGGTCGGTACACCAGAGGATTCCGCCATCTCCTCACATGTCCCAGCTGACGGTGCCTAGGAAGGACAACAGCGACCACAGAGTCAACCAATTCAGAGGTATGTACCCACAGCTACACAGAACACGACACAAAATACAAAAAACTTTCTGTATGTGTGTAGACTCCAGGCCTAGGTATGTGTGACGCAGTTGAAAATGAAGCCATGTGGGCCCCTGAAATGCCGGATGCCTGACCTCTAAAGTGGGACAATGGGATGTGAGGTAACTGCGCTGGCGTTGTACACCGTCGCGGTAGGCGGTCGTAGACCGCGGCGCAATGCTGCATTGGTTAACATAGGACCCTACGGGTCCCAGGAGCCAATGACGAAGTGCGCCGGCGGTGATGATACGCACCGCTGCGGACGTCACCGCCGCGGACGTGACCGTCATTTTCTATCTGTTCAATCACTCGATACCTGATCTTCGACAGGAGAGGACCTACACTGCAAGTGCTGCTGTGACCTCGGTCTGGAAGAGACAATGGCACGTGCGTCTGGGGAAAGGGTCCCTGCCTTCACTGCACAGGAGTTGGAGAAGCTCGTGGACGGGGTCCTCCCCCAGTACACGCTACTCTATGGTCCTCCAGACCAACAGTTGAGTACATAGGGTGAAAGTTGTATGGGCTATGCCTGGGTGGAGAGGACTGGATGTAAGTAGGAAGGGGGCAGAGTTCTGCGAGCATGAAGGAGTGTGAATGTATGTGCCACATGGCAAGGGCAGGGATGTGGGCCACTCACTTCGACGGTGCAGTTGGTAATGACTTCTCTTCTTCCCCTGTACATGTCATGTAGGTCAGCGCCCACCAGAAGAAGGATATTTGGCGTGCCATCGCCAAGGACGTCCAGACCCTGGGGGTCCACCAGAGACGGAGCACCCACTGCCGTAAAAGATGGGAGGACATTGGCCGCTGGAGCAAGAAGACGGCGGAGGCTCAGCTGGGGATGGCCTCCCAACGTGGGAGGGGTGCCCGTCGCACCATGTCCCCCCTGATGTTCCAGATCCTGGCGGTGGCCTACCCTGAGTTGGATGGGCGCATGAGGGCATCACAGCAGACACAAGGGGGTGAGTACACTCACATTCTCATGACTTTGCGCGCAGTGGAGGGGTCTTGGTGGGGGAGGAGGGCTGTGGGTTTCCCTAGGCCAGGGCGAGTTCCGTAGGCTAGGCCCCTCCGTAATGCAGGCCATGTGGCACACCACCCCACCTCTGTAGAGTGCCAAGTACAGGTATACATGCCCCTGTGTCATCTATGTGTGCAGATGTCTATCATAGCCATGTAGGCCATATCCCAGGAACTGAATCTGTAGAGCCCAAGAGCGCGGCGTAGTGCAGGGGGATGCTGTGTCTGTATTGTCCGCCAATGGTAGCGGTAAGCCATGCACTCAACCTGTCTTTCTTCTGTTTCCCCACCCCTTTTTGTGCTCTCCCTGTTCTCTTGTGCATCAGCATCATCAGGCGGAGGTACAGGGGCACCGGAGCACAAGGGGGCTGCATCCCACATGGCCATGGAGGGCCACACCACGGACTCTGAATACACCAGTGGGACGGAGGGCGAGGGGAGCTTCATGGCGGTCACCGGATCAGCAACCAGCGACACGGACTCGTCCTCCGATGGGAGCTCCCTTGTAGTGGCGGCAAAATCTGTGCCCCCCACTCCTACAGGTACAGCCGCCACCCCCCCTACCAGCACCGCCCTCCCAGCAGCCCCTCAGCGTTCGCCCCGTGCCCGCTCACCCAGGAGGGTGGGCATCACCTTCGCCCCAGGCACCTCAGCCCCTGTCCCTGTCACCCCTGCTGCCCTCAGTGAGGAGGCCATTGACCTCCTCAGGTCACTCACTATTGGGAAGTCTACCATTGTGAATGCCATCCAGGGTGTAGAAAGGGAGTTGCAGCACACTAATGCATTCCTGGAGGGCATTCATTCTGGTCAGGATGCCCATCATCGAACCGTGCAATCTCTGGCCTCAGCACTGATGGCAGCCATTGTCCCTGTGTCTAGCCTCCCCCCTCCAACTTCCTCCACCCAGACCCAATCCCCATTACCTCAGCCTATCCCAAGCACACCATCAGACCAGCCTGCACACACGTCAACACACAAGGGCAGCTCAGGCAAACATAGGCACCACACATCCCACAGGCACTCACACAAGCATCACCCACATACAGACACAGCAACATCCACTGCCTCCACTGCGTTCCCCTCCTCGTCGTCTCCCTCCTCCCTCCCAGTCTCGTCTACACTCTCACCTGCATGCACTAACACTACAGCCACTAGGACTCGCACCAGAACACCCAGCACCACACCCCGCTCACCTGCACTCACCACCCCCACTACCATTTACACGTCCCCTGTGTCCTCTCCCAGTGTGTCTGTGACGCCCCCTCCCAAAGTACACAAACGCAGGCACACACACACCCAACATCCATCCACCTCACGACAGCCTCCAGAATATGCACCTGCACCCAAAGCATCAAAAGTCACACCTCCTACAACCACCTCCTCTTCCTCCACTCCCAGACCCCCTCCAGCTACCCGTCCCAGTGTTCGTCAGAAACTTTTCCTGAGCAACCTTGACCTCTGTCCCCCCCCACCCCCCTCCAATTCATAGGTCCCGTAGAAGCACCTCAGCCAAAAAAAGTCCGGTACCAGTGGTGGCTGTTAGAGGTATGTGGAGTGCACCGGGCACCAGGGCAGCCAGTGTGACACGGAGCCAAAGCACTGCCAGTTCCCTCACTGTGAAGCACCAGAAGTTAGACAGTGCCCGACGGGAGAGGGTGAAGACTCCTGCAGGCAAAGCCGCTCACAAGGGTCCCGGGGGGAGTATCGAGTCAGCTGTGACTCCTCCCAAGGTGGGGAAGGGGCAGAAGAAGTCGCCAAAGTCTGGGAAGAGCAGCACGGCGGAGAAGGACGCCATCCTCCCCGCTGCCCAGGATGCCACCGCCAGCCACATCGCCACTGGTCAGGAGACCACCGCCAGAGTCAGTGCCCAGGAGGGCAGCACAATCGTCACTGGTCAGGAGACCACCGCCAGAGTCAGTGCCCAAGAGGGCCCCGGCAGCCACAGCCCCGCTGGGCGATGAGGGACCGCCATGGCACACACCGCTGCACAGGTCAGAGACAGCAAAGTCAAGCACCGCTGAACAGGGCAAAGACCGCCATGGCAAGCACCGCTGAACAGGGCAAGCACCGCTGAACAGGGCAAAGACCGCCATGGCAAGCACCGCTGAACAGGGCAAGCACCGCCAACTCAAGCATTGTTAGCCCATGTGCGGCAGGGGCAGTACGGAACTGGGACCGTCACGGGGAGCGTGATGCACTGTGGGCACCAGTCCCCCTCCAAAACCAATGTAGACTGTTATCCACTTGTGAGACTGTGGCTTTGCACTCCCCAGGATGGTACAGTGGGCAACCCACCCACTGCAAAGACTTGTGAGACTGTGGCTTTGCACTCCCCAGGACAAAACAGTGGGCAAACCACCCACTGCAAAGACTTGTGAGACTGTGGCTTTGCACTCCCCAGGACTAAACAGTGGGCAAACCACCCACTGCAAAGACTTGTGAGACTGTGGCTTTGCACTCCCCAGGATAAAACAGTGGGCAAACCACCCACTGCAAAGACTTGTGAGACTGTGGCTATGCACTTCCCAGACTTGTGAGACTGTGGCTTTGCACTCCCCAGGATAAAACAGTGGGCAAACCACCCACTGCAAAGACTTGTGAGACTGTGGCTTTGCACTCCCCAGGATAAAACAGTGGGCAAACCACCCACTGCAAAGACTTGTGAGACTGTGGCTTTGCACTCCCCAGGATAAAACAGTGGGCAAGCCACCCACTGTAGAGACTTAAGAGACTGTGGCTTTGCACTCCCCAGGATACATCAATGGGCATGGAGCCCCGTCGTGGATCTAGCGTGGTGCTGTCATCCGGCTGAGGTGCCCCCCCTTCCATTCCCCCTGAGGTGCCTGTTGTATTTCTATCTGATGCCCCTGCAGTGTTCTCTCCGTTTCTGGACAGGTATCGTGTGTGGGCCTCGCCAATGCATTTTGGGCCCAGTGGTCCACGGACATTGAAATGTGCATACCTGCACTACTATTCGTGATGTATATATTTGGAATGTGTATATATTTATGTATATATGTGCTTACTGTGTTTTGATACATTACAATGGTTGTACTTCATTTCCTTTTGTCTTTGCATTCTTCCGGGGGGGTTGGGGGTTGTTCCTGTGATGTTTGGTTATGCATTGGTGTGTGTGTTGTAGTGTGCGAGGGACGGGGTGGGGGTGTTGCATGTGTGTGTCCCCGACTTTTGCCTCCCCCCTCCCCTATGTCGTAGGTGCAGTACTCACCGTTGTCTTCGGCGCCGCCGTTGCTGATGTTCATAGAGGAGCAGGAACACAATTGCAGGGAGTATTTGGAGTTCCGAGTCCATGGTATCCTCCTTCCTCGTGGAGTGTGTTCAGGTGAGCGTTTTCCCATTGCAAAAGCTGTTTCCGCTGTGTTTTTATCCACTGAGAATCCGCCCCGGAAAAGGTGGCGGAATGGCCTGTTGTAATACTGTGGGCGGTACTTTGTCTCCCGCCTGTCTGTTGGCGGTGACCGCCGTGCTGCTTGTCTGTACCGCCGTGGCGGTCGAAGTGTTAAAGTGGCTGTCTATGTTGGCGGTTTCCGCCACGGTCATAATTCCCTTTTTTGTTCCGCCGGCCTGTTTGCGGTATTACCGCCGCTTTAACACCGTCCGCCAGGGTTGTAATGACCCCCACAGTGTCCACAGCACACGGTCTCTCCACACCTGTGGCACCATACACACCAATACATGCAAATCCTAACCTCACGCCAGGCCTAGATATGGAACGATTTCAGAACTGGAAAGCAGGAGGGTGCCTCACAATAAGGAACATGTTCCATAAAAGTAAGATAAAGTCCTTCATTGAGAGCAAAAAAGATTTTAAGCTTTCTGAAAATACGCCACTAGGTTATGCAACCGGATAGCAAAAGCCAGGTAACCAGGAATCTCACCCCATTTCAGAAATTATCGGAAGCTTATGATACCACAAAAGGGCTTATAGGAGCAATATATAAAATTTTGATAGACAAGGCAGTGAGGTCACAGTGGTCCCATAGAGGAGAATGGGAAAGTGAACTGGGACAGGTGTATAGATATAAAAAGTGTCCTCACTATGGCCAGCTATTCGAACGAACATCAAGAGCCTACACCATAGAGAGATGAAGTATTAACTACTTATGAGGTGGTACCTCATGCCCAGTACACTCAAGAGTATGTACCCGTTCACGTTTGACCATTGCTGGCATTGTGGAACTGAGGAGGGCACATTTATTCATATCTAGTGGGCATGCCCAACGATCAAGATATTTTGGAAAGAGATCTCGAGCCACGTAGACTCCCTAATGGGGGGGTCACAGTCCCCAGAGAACCTGCATTGCTGATCTTTGCCTTGGTCAGTGGACAAGGGAAGGGAGGGGGAGTAAGAGAGGGGTAGAACCAGGGTGCTTTTCTGACACATTTTCGGCACAGCCAAAAGGTTGATTATGATGTACTGGAAAAAACAAATGGCACCGCCAACAGAGGTGTGGATACGGAAACTGTGCCAATAGATTGTCCTGGAGAAATTAACATATAATTTGATGGACAACAGTAAAAACTTTGAGAGAATGTGAGGCCCCTAATACAGTATCGCACCACTTAACTTATGATGCAGTTTATGCAGGGCTATGCTCCCCACTGGGTATGGGACACAATTAATTAGAGTGGGTAAACACTTGAGCAGGAGAAGCATTGTTGGGGGCAAGGAACGACTCCGCTATGGCACGAGAGATTGACAGAAAGCAGCCTGAATGTCTGTGATGTGGGTTTGAGGGGGAGCAAGGGAAGTTGGGGTGGTTGGTTTCTTCTTCTTGTTTCTTTCTACATGAAATGCAATGTACTAATGAAAGTGGCATAGAGAAGGGGCCACTAAATATGGGCGGCGGAAGAGACCTCTGCCAAGCCATGCCCTGGTATGTAGCAGGATAATGTGTTTATGAAACATTAACAAAATTTGTTATACAAAAGAAAAGAAAAAAGGCTCTGGGGGATAGGGTCCCCATGGCCTTTTAAATGCTTGGGAAGGGGGCACATAGCCCCACTCAATCTACAAAAAGCAGAGCCCTGGGGGATGGGGGTCCCCAAAAACAGCCTTTTATAAGCTTGGGGAGGGGGCCTGTGCTCCTCCCTCTCAAAAAAGTGAGCCCTGGGGTCCACAGGGCATAATAAGGCTCAGGGAGGGGGGCCCCTTGGTCTCCCTCTCCTTTAAAAAACATAGGCCCTCGGGGAGTGGGGCCATTTGGAACCTCTCACCATTAAAAAACAAAAGGCCATAGGGTCCCCAGGGCCAAATGGGCTTAATTAAGCTTGGGTAGGAGGGCCACTTGCCCCATCCACTTTAAAAGACATAAGGCCCTGTGGCAACCCCCCTCCCACTGCGCCTTGCACAGCAGGGGGTTGGCTTTATGGATGGTAATATTATATTTCTTTACATTTACAAAAACGAGACATTCACTGAAAAAATCAAAGATTAAAGTAAAGTTATACCTAGGTGTGATAAAAAGAATGTTTTTTGTTTGAAAATAAAACCCTGAAAAATTCACTGACTAAGTCAAAGGTTAAAGTGATGATATAGTTAGGTGAATATGTCAGTGACAACATTAATGTTTTGAACTAAGAAAAACAGAAATTCACAGGTTATGGTTAGGACAGCTAACTATTACTTGCGTCCTCGCCATGCACTGCTTATGACCTCACATATTACCTCACACAGGACATGTTATATGACATCACTGATGACATCTCATATGACATCACTGATTAGATTATCCAACCTTTGTTTTTGCACATATTGCTTTATTGATGAGAAAGGCATTAGAGGCCTGAAAGCAAATACAAAACAGCTCAGAATAACATGAGGCATCATTAATGCCATGGAAAAATAGGAAAGGGACCGGGAGATTACAGGTCCAGTGTACGGCCTCCCAATGTAATCATTATAAATCTAAAAGTACACTGTTCCTATTGAGAGTAGTCATTTAGAGTGAACCAAATTCTACAGGAGCAAGAACCCTCATGCATCACATTGGATGACTGGCTTCATCATTGGGAAAGCTCCTCGTTAGGCCGGTACTGCAATGCCTAACGGGCTCCCCCAGAGGGGGTGCTCTTTACCAGGGTGCTCAGGTGGTAGCACGTCCAAAGCAATTATTTAAAGAGGGTCCCCAATTTAGAAGTACCCGAATTAATGCCATCACAGATACAACTCCCTTAAGTGGAGAAAGCATGGATTATGTGCAACATTGATCCTATACCATGCATTTCATGGGTAGCATAGTTCACGTTAACAATCAACCATACATAAATGGGAAACCCTCATTGCTTACGGTGTTCAATCTGTATACAACTGTTCAGAGAAAGTCATGTTTCTAACAATACTTCATCTGTTCCAAATACCGTGCTACAGACAGGTTTTATCTGTACCCAACCCCTGACAGTCATCAAACCTACATTGAGAAATGAAGTTTATATGAGTAGAGAAGTGGGTACTGTAAAACGTGTACACTCTATGGATAGAGTTTACTCCGTGTCACACTGTTTGCAGGGGTGTAGCATTGTCAGTAAGATTGTGGGGTACTTCAGATTTACCAACAATCACACTGGGATTTCTTGTAAAGAAATATACATTATAGGACAAGAAGGACATCAGTGGGGTTTTGGAGGCACTTGAAAGGGAGAGAAGGGTGGATTGCTACGGGTACTCAAAACACAATATTTTTCAAACTAATCAACATTTTTAAGGCCTTCAAAACAGACACAAGAGAGAGTGTGTGTGTGTGTGTGTGTCAGTGTGGGCATGTAAAAATTCCCGTTGAAATCTAACAGACACTTCACCATATCTGACTGAAAGCACGTGTCCCCAACTATTTACTACAGAATACATTTTTAGGGGGATTTAACACCCCAATCAACCCCCTGAAGCTACACTCCTGACTGTTTGCACACAGTGAAATTCTCATGAGTAAAAGTATCTGCTAAGGACAATCTATTCTCTTTGAAACACTTAGCAGAAAACACCCTATTTGCTCAAAATAAGCAATGCCTGGCGGTGCTAAAGATTATACTACATGCAGCCTTCATACTATGCTGAAAACTTTATAGATAAACCATGTCCTGAAGCAAAACAAGCATATGTACGTAGCTTAATACCTAGTGCACACAGTCTTCTTTGTTACGTAGAAATTGTCATACCAAGACTATTCTAATAACTCAAGGCTGCGAACAATACCTACCATGTTGTATGTAGAACCTTTGCCATGTTGCAGACCTTTTCTACAGAGCCTAAAAACGTGTGTGGAATTTGCTGAACACAAGTTGTCAACTCAACTGTCACATGCACACAGGGTTACTCTTCAATGCAAACATTTATAATATGTGCAATACCTGTACACAGCTACGATGTATGAGGAGCACATCTATTATGTAAATATTTACACCCAGTAGCTGGACACATGCTGTACAAAATTAGACAAAGAAGTACTATGGTAGTTATGTCACTTTGTAAACAATAAATCAAGAATGAGGAGTAGTAGGTCAGAACTTTTATCAATGAGTGCATTTTTTCAGCACTGATACATTTCATTGTAAACCGAAGGCATTCCAGGCGGTATCTAGTTTCCAGGCTTTTTTAAATAAATTGCCAGGAAAGGGATTTATTTGAATGAATTATTAGAGTTTCCCGTAGGAAGGGAGGGACACATAAAAATGACAAAGAAAATCACAACTTATCCATGTTCTCTCATCATTAAAAATAAATATTCTAATCATTTTGAACATGTTCATTAGTCTATGGTAGATAACTATATGAAAGCGCAACCATGCTTTCTTGCACAGTTACAGGTAACTACAATGGTATGAGTGGTCTGTGACATATGTGCAACACTAAAGCACTGCCCAACTAGGGCACACAGCATAATACATATTTCCATCTACACCCTAGCATTTAATGATTAAGCATCCTAGATCTCCATTTCTTTTGCCTAAAAAATCACACAAAGAGGATGCGATAATGTATAATAGTGCACTGCCCTGGTCCATATGCACTACATCAAAACAACATCCATATAGGACACAGGACAGACAAATGCTTTTCTATCCATAGCGCTCCCATTGAGTATTATGCTACCCGTTCGGAAATTAGTGTGAGCATAGTGTGTGGGCTATGAAGCTCTGTCTAAATATAACTGTGTTACAATACAAGCTGTGGGCTTATGCATGCCAGGAGCTTGCAAGAAGGTTTTATTATGAGCCATTGTGAAACTCTGGTTCTTGTTAGAGTCAAGCCTGCGATAGCATGTGCTAGCGCATGCACCTTACTTGTGGGCCACTGTTGTTTACAAAAAGGGCTTGGAGCCCTTCCATTGCTTACTGTTTGTGAGCTTCAGCATCACTCTTCTTTACAGCACCCCTAATTGGCTAGTCCAGCTGAAACATCACTTCCCGTGCTTGCTGTGGAGCACTGACCAAGCACAGATTGATTCAACTTAATCAATGCCTGGCCGTTGTTTCGGACGTTACTGAGGTATTATTCTTCCCCGCACCTACTGATTGCTGCTCCCACTATAGTGCTTACTTTCTTGTTTTCCCTTGTTGTCAACTCCTCCTCATTGTTGCTTGCTTTTCTGCCCCTTACAGTTTGCACCCACCCTTCGTTGCTTGCCCCGTGCTATGGAATCTTCACGGAAGGTGGAAATACACAGTGAGCATTAAGTTAATTTTGAAAGTTCGCTTTCACTTAATGTTTCCGATGCCTGGGGACATGCAAGGCAAAGGCGGACAAGAGAACTAATTTTGTTTATTTTATTTACTGCCATGCATCATCCACTGGCCCTCGCGTGACACAACTAGCTGTATTATTGCAAACATAATCACATGCCAGAAAATGTATGTTTGTTCATTACCTAAGCAAGCGATGTTGGCTCTCTGGCCAGCGTCTGATAAGTGTTTGTTGTGCAGAGAGCTTGGCATCAAAAATGTCAAATTCTCAATCCTATTTTTTAATGCTGTTTTATATAGCGCAAGCTCAACCCAAAGGTATTGGAGCGCTTTACATGAGCACCAGCTAAATTACACAGGGAGATGTTCCTTTTTGGTAGCCACAGAGAGATTAGATGATTTGCCCACAATTACAGGATGTTGTGCTGACACCAAACCCGATTCACTAGTTACAAAGTCTTGGCCGTACTGCCACATCCTCTGTACACTAATGTGTGCCCATAAAAATCATAACCAACAATTTTCCTCATAATAAAACGGCTGGACATTCTTTCTTTTAATACTACAAGTGGGTGTTTTCTGAAAAATATATTCTGACTTGCATGTACTTGCTCTGCTACTTTTATATGGAACTTTTCTTGGTTCCTGAAGGCGCCCTGACTGAACTTACTTACCGCTATTTCTTTCTCGAATTCTATTCACCACAACAATTTATGTTCCTGCTTTTTACTATTTTACATCAATTTACTGTTGTTGCTCTATTTACATTTGATAATAGATTACTGGAGCCACAATTGTTGTCTCATGACTTTATTTAATATATCTTTATTGGTGGTTCTGTGTAATGTGTCATAGGTAACCTATTCTTGTGCTACCATGATTTAACATTTACTTATTAGCATATAACAATTACTATTCAACACTCTTGCTGTGGTGATTTCTTTAAAATAAAGGCGTTGATAACTCCACATATGGGAAAAAACAGGAATATAAAAGTTTATACTCCTGTGATGCTGTTGCTCAATCTCAAACCAAAGTTGATATATTTAACCCTTTCTCAGTACTGGATAATATGGAGGAATAAATGGGTACTGCTCATGAACTGTTGGCATCTTCTTCTAATATGTCGGCTGTATCTACATCTAATACCGAGATATCCTCTAAACCTGCTCCAGCATCTGCTATTCCAGCAACCAAAAGAGTTAAAATAGATTCTCCCTCTCTGATTAAATCTAGCATGACAATATCAATGGAACTTCTTCTTGAAGAGATCAGGACACTTAAGCCTTATATGGAGGATACTAATAAACAGCTTCAATTGTTAGATGAGAAATGGTCTTTGGTGGAGAACAAAGTGAGTCAAGTGGAACACAAATTTGAACATCTTGATGATTCAGTACAGACTGTTCATGCATTGCAAGCCAAAGCGTTATCTTTAAAAAAAAAAAACACGAAGACAGAAAATCGTAACAGAAGAAATAATTTATGCATTTATGGTTTGGCCGAAGGATCAGAAGGTTTGGACCCTATCTTCCTCCTCAAAACATTTCTGCCTCAGATTCTGGATCTTTCCCCTCCAACTGCTTTAAACATACAGCGAGCACATAGACATAGTTATTTCTTGTTTCTTCCCTTTTTTATTTTTTCTTCTCATCTTTTGTTTCTTCTTTCTTGGCTCATTTAATTCCTTTTATCTGTTTTCTTTTTCTCCAAATTCTTCATTTCTATTTTCATCTTTCTTTCAACAATTATATTTTACTTTTTGGTATCCTTTCATTCTTTGCTCTCATTGCTTATTCTTTTCATTGTTACTTGAAATTGTTAGTCTACTATTACTTATCTATTATACTACGATCATTTTTTCATCAAAATATTTATTAGCATATAAAGTTCTCTAAGAGTTATTTTTTGGAATATTAAGGGTTTGGGTCCCCCTGTAAATCAACAAAGAGTCTTAACTCATTTGTCTAAACTTAAAAGTGATATTGTCTTACTTCAAGAGACTTGTGTAATTCAATCAGAAATTGTTAAACTAAAATAAAAATGGGTTGCTCATGTCTTTTATTCTCTAGGTACTGGTAAACGTAATGGAGTAGCCATATTGTGTAATAATAAATGTTTAGATATTTAGATAGTGTCAGATTCTGTATGTAGGTGGATTATTCTTTCTATTACTATTAATAAAATTCCTATTACAATTTTTAATGTATATGGTCCCACACAACAAGATAAATCCTTTTGGCCTGACATTGTATCCAAATTAATGTATTTTACTGATGGCTATCTAATTTTTGGAGGTTATTGTATTACGATGTTTGATCCTTTTCTTGACAGACATTCTGCTTCTAAATTTGCACAAACCTGCATGCATACCCAATTCACTTCCACCATAAAACAAATGGGTTTAACCGACACCTGGAGAGTTTGCAATCCATCCTTACAGGAATATACATTTTTCTCTCTGGTTCATTCTTCTCAATCCAGAATTGATTATTTGTTTATCTCTCAGCCTTTAGTACAGCATATTTTACAATCTGAAATTGGCTCTATTGTCATTTCTGACCATTATCTTGGACTTGGATTTTATTCAATATGCCCCTGGGAATAGGAGATGGTGGTTCAATAATTCCCTTCTTCTTGATACTAATTTTACTCAAGCTTTTGAAGCATTTGCCAATAATTTCTTCATTGACCATGAATCTTCTGATATTTCCTTTCAGACAGTATGGGATTCTTTTAAAGCCGCGTCTAGAGACTTTATTATATTTTTTTGGGCCCAGAAGAGGAAATCTTTTTCTAAAAAACTGTTTCAACTTTTGAATCATATCAAACAATTAGAACATCAGAATTACTTATCAAAATCAAAACAGTGTTTAGATAAATTAATTCAAGCCAAATTCACTTTTAATAAAAATTCAACAGAAAACTCTAATTCTTACTTACTTTAATCTAGCACCAAATACTTATGGGGGCAAAACAAATCATGGAAATTACTGGCTAATTATCTTAAAATTAAAAAAGAACATATTAAAATTGAATCTATATTGCCCCATCTAATATTCTCTTTAAAGAAAATGAAGATATTTTAAATAAATTTACTAATTATCTTAGCGCTGTATATACTCCTGAATCCCCATGATCTCAGGAACATTTTTCACAATATTTGAATTCCATCTCTTGACCTTTTCCTACAGGTATTGATTTTGTTCCTTTAGACAAAGATAGTTCCCCTGAAGATGCCCTTTTTGCTATGCAATCTCTTAAGAAAGGGAAGGCCCCACGTCTAGACGATTTTGCCATAGAATTTTATTTGCAGTTTTCCCAATTCTTAACTCCTAGTTTACATTCCCTTTTTACTCACTTTATATCTTCCGCAATGGCCGGAGGTTAGTTCCAGGATGCACACATTTATTTTATTCCCAAAGAAAGCAAAGATCTTGCAATGTGTACAAATTATAGGCCAATCTCTCTTGTTAATTTATATTATAACATTTTTGGCAAGATTCTTGTTCTTCGTCTTGATCCCTTACTTCCTCAAATAATCGATCAAGAACAATCCAGTTTTATTAAAGGTAGCTATCTCTTGGATAATACTCGATTATTTTTCAATGTCTTAAGTAAATCCAGAATGTATAAACAATCCTTAGCAGCTATTGCATAGATGAAGAAAAAGCTTTTGATCGAGTCACTTGCCCATTTATTTTCTCTACTCTTTCTTGGTTTGGCTTTGGCACAAGATTCCTAAATATTGTCTCTTTGTTATACTCCTACTCAAAGGCATCTATCATGGTTAACGGTCTAATATCTTCACAGTTCTCCCTACATAAAGGTGTTCGATAAGGGTACCCTTTATCTCCACTTCTATTTATTCTTGCTTTAGAACCTTTTTTAACCAAAATCTGTTTCAATCTAAACATTCATGGCTTTCAATATGGTGACCAGCAATTAAAACTTTCTACCTATGAAGATGATATCCTTTTGTTTATGTCACAACCTCAAAGTTTTTTACGAGGTTTCTTAACAGAAGTCTTGTATTTTGCCCATGTTTCCGGGGTATGGTTTGAATTCCGATAAGTGTGAGATTCTCCCTTTAAATACATTTTGTTATCATGATGATTTCACTGATTCTAATTTTCATTGGAATCAATACAAAATCAAATATTTAGGTCTTTGGTTTCATTCCAACATTAAAGATACAGTATCTACCAATATGAAACAGATTCTCTCTTCTATTACCTCTCTTACCTCTTAATGGAGTCCTTTATTTTAATCCTAGTGGAGTAGGTTGGATTCCTTAAAAATTATGCTCATCCCCATAATACTGTTTACTTTATCTAACATCCCTGTCAATATGTCATGTTTTTTTTTAATTTTTTATAATTCACTATTATCTGGTTTTCTTTGAAACAATAAGAGAGTTTGTATGTTCCTCCAGAAACTTAAGCGTCTTAAACATCTAGAAGGAGTTAATTTTCCAAATTTCCGTAACTATCATACGGTCTTTTTCGTTAAACAAGCTGCATTTTTACTTAGCGAAAATAATCCTACTCAGGCTCATCTCTGGGTTGATATTGAACATTTTCTCATCTCTCCTTTTTGTTTTAGAGAATTCCTTTCCTTCTTGCAAAAGTCCCTATCTATGTCTCTTGCTATTTATAAGAATGCTCGTAAGCTTTTGTGTCCAATTTCTATCCTTTCTAATGATTGTAAAACTCATTTTTTACAGTCATCAATTTGGCATAATAAATTGGTTAGATTAAATAACAAAACTATATTTTGGAATGCCTGGTACATGAAAGGTTTGAAATGGATTTATCAACTTTTTCAAAATGATTGTTGCCTCTCATTCACTGTAGCTCAGCAAACATTCTCCCTTCCTTCGACATTCTCAGCTAAATACAATTCTTTATATCAGTTATTTCTTCTTTTTAAATTAATTTATCAAATGATCCCTCTCCTGTTACTCCCTTTACTCATATCGCGTCTTCTTTACTTTCCTTTCCTTCTGCATCACAAATATATCCTATCTTATCACTTATCCAGAACTCAGAGAAAAGGAGATGTAGAATGCAATGGGAGCAGGATTTAGGTATTTATTTATTTATTTTCTCTTTGGAATAAAATTTGGCTAAAAATGCAAAAATCTTCAAAGGCAGCTAGTATTATTCAAATATTATTCTTTATTTATAATCATTTAATGTTTACACCTTCCACTTTACACAGGACATGCCATACTTCCTCCCCTTCTTGCTGGTCCTGTAATGCATCTACTTCTGATCTTAAACATATGATTTTTGAATGTGCCTGTACATATCAATTCTGTCTGAAGGTCTGGAGACAGATAAATAGTATTGTTAGTACTAATATTCCTTTTAATTTTAAGAATCTATCTTTAGGCACCTGCTGAGAAGATTGATCCCTTTATAGTGATAGAATTCTCATTTTAGACTTACTTCTTGTAGTAGCATTTCAATAAATAACCAAATCTTGGAAAGACTCTTCCAATTTATCTTTTCAAGCATGATGGTATAGTGTTTATTACAATCACAGATTAGAGAGAGCATATGTAACTCCCATAACATTTGCCATCAAAAGAGAACTTCTTTGGCTGCCACTGACAATTTGTATTGATTCTTCAGCAAAATTGACCACTCCACGTAATCCTCGAATTGACGAAGTTTCCAAACCCCAATGATTTTCTTATTGCTACCATTCTTGCCTATGTTTATGTTTTACTTATGATATTTCTCTTAGTCATGTTTTTAGCAATGATATTGTGTATGGATACTTATTTACAGGATATTTATATTTAACTTATATTATTGTTTTGTTTCTTGTGATGACATGCTAAACAGTTTTCTTCCTTTGTTTTCTCTATTTTATTCCATGTACTTTATTGAATGTATTTTATCAAATGTCAGTAAACTTTCCTTTTAAACTTAAAAAAAAAGAAAAGCTTACGATTATTGGAAGACATTGGGAGTGTCACTAACCTGTTGTCCAAAATATTTTATACTTGCGTTTTACAGTTTCTTTACGCTTTGTTATGAAACTAACATTTCTTTAATTTGATTTTTTGCAAAACGGTGTTATATTGTTTTTACCTTTTAAAATTTGAACTTTTTGCAGTATCTAACGCCAATCAGCTTTTCAACCAAGGTTTATTGTACGAATAGTTGTATTTATACTAGATTAGCGTATTAAACCTAATTTTGATCAATCAAACTGTGTTTTTAAATCGAGCAATTGGGTTGGAAAGCAATACAATGTTTATCAAGTGAAACACACAGTATTCAGGTTTTCTCTTAGAGCACTACAATATCTACATTGTTTTGAAGCAGTGTTTGTATGTTGTATGTTGGTGGCTTGTCTGTGTCCATATGTTATATTGCTGGTCCATACTTGGCAACTACTTTTGCTGCCATTATACTTGAGTGATGCAAAGTAGTATTCAGTTATGTGCTTGACTGTGTCATATATGCGGTATGGATTGTTTTTAGCTGAATAAAGACACTGTACCGTTAAAAAAAAATGTTCAATGCGGAGGGGGAGGGGTGTGTGTGCAGTATTTCTGTTTTTGCAAAGTGTCCAGTAAATCAGTTATGTTTGAGTTTATTACAACCAATCATTTATAACAAGGCTGCAAACAACGATAATTAAACTTATTTTTTAATTCACACTTGGATAAGTAGTCACCCTTCTTTGTCGACCTTACAACTGGTTCCAAAGTACTAAAGGGAGTCACACAAGTTTAATATGCCAACTGTTACAAACCATGCAATATTCATCAATAAACATCGTGTGGACGTTAGCATCTTTCTCTTGGTGCGCATGCTCCAAACGTCTATGCAAACGTCCGTCGAAGGTTCCATAGTCAATTATTTGGCCTGGGTGTTACAACTTGGATTTACTTCCCATGCCTCTGGCTTCAAAATGCACTTGGCCAGTGCTAAAAGTATGTAACTTACACATCAAACTTGTACCCTCTTCTGCCCATTTAACATGGTATTCTACTGCTCCGAACACAGTCACTGCCAGGCGGATCGAATGGGCCTTTATTTGTTTTTTTAAAGTTATAATACCGAGTGTCCCGTGTTAAAAACTGTATCTATATATAGCAGTTAAGGAAACCGTAACAGGGAGATGATTATTTAATTCGGAACTCCCTCCCACCCCCTACGTTTCGCCTAAAATGGTGCATGCACTGTTAGTTGCAAAACATTTTGGCGGTCATTCTGACCGCGGCGGTCGACGGTCGCCGCCCGCCAAGCGGTTCCCGCCGAAAGACCGCTCCGCGGTCAAAAGACCGCGGCGGCCATTCCGGCTTTCCCGCTGGGCCGGCGAGCGACCGCCAGAAGACCGCCGGCCGGCCCAGCGGGACAGCCCCTTCAACAATGAAGCCGGCTCGGAATGGAGCCGGCGGAGTTGAAGGGGTGCGACGGGTGCAGTGGCACCCGTCGCGATTTTCACTGTCTGCACAGTGGACAGTGAAAATCTTTGTGCGGCCCTGGCATGGGCAGTGCAGGGGCCCCCAGGGGCCCCACGGCACCCGTTCCCGCCATCCTGGTTCTGGCGGTGGACACCGCCAGAAACAGGCTGGCGGGAAGGCGCTCGGAATCCCCATGGCAGTGCTGCAAGCAGCGCCGCCATGGCGGATTCCCTGGGCCAGCGGGAAACCGGCGGGAAACCGGCGGGAAGCCGCCGGCTCCCCTTTTCCGACCGTGGCTTTCCCGCCGCGGTCAGAATCGCTCAGGAAGCACCGCCAGCCTGTTGGCGGTGCTTCCGCCACACTCTGCCATGGCGGTCATGGACCGCCAAGGTCAGAATGACCCCCTTTGTTAGCTAACAGTGAACACAGATCCCACCCATTGGTTGGCTGTATTGTAATTAATTTGCTTTCGTCTTATTCATTAGCTTCTCTGGGCTTTGGTGCTGTGCAGCATGAGTAAAAGACATGGGCACAGCCAATAGGCCTCCGAGGAGAAACCTCTTGGCTTTGCCAATTCTTGTTTTTCAGGTGGCTCCGCACCCTGTGTTTATGTTCAGGATTGTAACACAGGCCCCTTCAGCTTCTGTGGCGCAGGGGGGCCCTCAACCCTTCAGGGGCCCCCAATACATTAAGGGGACCCTCACTCAGCCCCAGGCCAATGAATGCCTGTGAGACATTGAAGACGTGAGGGGCTCTAATCACATTTATCGGGGGAGGGGGAGAGGGTTTCACCATTTTACCTTATGTAACTTGTTCTAATCATAGAAAGAGGACCACAGGATGTCTATGGGTTTTGGTACGGGTATCTCTATTTTAGTCATTTCCGTCTCAGTGTGATACTACTGACATAGTAGTCACAATGCTCTGCTCAGATCCATCCGACTCAGGACCCGGGTACACTTGCGAGCTCTGCATTCTTGTGGCGTGCTTCTGCTTCTCAGTTTAGCGCCTCCATACGGTACTCTGGGGCGCCCTTTAGCACGTGCCTGTTTACTGAACGCACTATATATAGAGAGTTTACTTTGCTAACTCCAGAGAGCATATACTTTTGGTTCTATTATTATGATTGATATTTTTGTAATTTGAGAAAAAAAAATTATGGCTCTGATAGTTGCATGCTTTCTTTGATATCTTAGCACCTTACCATCTGCTGCGTTTCATAAACCTCGTCATTTTCATGGCAGACACAGTGCAATATAGGCACACAAATTTTTAAAAAAGAACTCTCTCTTGAGAGAATAAGTGATTGATTGACTTTCACCTCGGCGGGATCAGAGCACTTTAATGAACGCCTGGCATTTCCAGGGGGTGAGATGGGAGGGAAGGACTGCTGCCGGGTCGTGGTTTGTAAACAAACCGGTACCACACTTGGTGTCCGTTTATTCAGATGTGTTGTCCTGTGTTTAAACAGATGTATTGACGTAAGAAAAACGTACTTCTTGTAGGATTGCACGAGCAGTGCAATCAAGACGGATTGAAATAACACACATGCAGCCTGGTTGGGGTCTCAAGGGGAACTGCGTCAGCGCAGTCCCAACTTTATTACTAGACCTCGGTTCCGCCCTACGTCAGGACGTGCGGAACCTGGTCCCAACAAAAGGAGAGCCCGGGTGGCTCTCTACATCCCTCCCATGTTTTACTTCACACAGAAGGGAAAGAAAGAATGCAAGAAAACTAGAAACACAAAAATGAAACAAAACGGACTAGTCACAGAACAGATGCAAAGAACCAAAGTCTCAGGGGCAACACCCCTCTGTCAAACAGGCAGCGATGATCTGACGTCACTCCTCAGGTATCCAGGGTACACAGTCTCGAAGCTGACTGTTCGGCACCGGGTTGGGGCGTAGATGATAGTGTCCACCTCGGGAAAGTGACTGTCCCCGACCGACGCTTTCAACCGGAGAGTGTTGTACACTTGGCGTCGCTACCTGAGCCCCCTGGGCCTGCACCTCCTCAGACGGTGACTCAAGCAACAAGTCATCACTCTCTGCCTCATCCTCGGATGTGATCGCAACCCCTACCTTTCTGAAGTGTGATACATTCCTGGTTACCCTCTGCTGGCCTCGAGCAGCTGTTATCATGGTACCCCGGACACTGACAACCTGCCACAGTTCAGGCTCAAATGGAGTTTGGAATTTCCTTCCTGCAAACCCCTGTATCGACATCGTCTCCGTTCAGTGGCTTTCCGATTAGTGCGTTCTCTGCGCTACTGAGTGGCTTCAACATCCAGCTCTGGTGGTGTCCACTGAGGACCAGATGGGATGTAATCCTGCGGCAGAACTTTAAACATCAGGGCAGCCGGGGCACACCCTGTAGTGCTATGAAGGGTCTGGCGATAAGCACTCAAAAAATCTTGTAGACATTTCTCACTGTCTTCTCTTTGATCAACTCCTATTCTGAGGGCACGGTTTAGAGTTCGCATAAACCTTTCTACATCCCCATTAGCCTGTGGCCAATAGGGCATGACCCTGCGATGACGTATAGCCAAACTATCAAGGTAAGACCGAAACTCCTGTCCTTGGAAGGGCGGGCCATTGTCTGTTCTAACTTCATCCGGAAGGCCAAACTTGGCAAAAGTTTTCTGAAGCACCGGCCTCACATTCTCAAATGCCGTGGAAGATACGACGTCAACAACGGGAAACTTGGTGCAAGAGTCAATGAGGACAACAGACAGCCGCCCATCCGGAAAGCTCCCAAAGTCCATGCTCACTTTTGTCCATGGCTTCACACTAGCTGGCTCAGTGACCACGGGACAGCAGGGTGGTTCCCCTGAGGTGATTACACAGGAATGGCATTTTCCCACCAATTCGTCCACTTGACTGTCCATGCCAGGGAACCACACCTTGGCCCGCAATCTTGCTTTAGTCTTTGCAGCGCCTTAATGGCCTTGATGTGCTAGCTCCACTACTTTGGCCCATAAACTCTGAGGCAGCACAATTCTCCTTCCTCGCAGGATTAGTCCCTGCCCATCTGTAGACAATTCATCTCGCACCCTCCACATCCCTTGCATTGCTGCTTTACATTCATGATTAGCCACGTTAGTCTTTTCCAGGAAGAGCTTCCATTTCCTGTGATCAAGTGCTTCTTTGACCTGGGTGAGCGTTGAATCCCCCTTGGTGGCGTCCACAATGTCTCCTACACTCAGGGCATTAGGGCATGCCGACTTCACCACCATGTTGACAAATATTTCCGTGTTCTCTTCATCTTTCTTTTGAGAGTCATCGGGCGTGGTTAGCGATGGGTGACGAGACAAATAATCTACCGGGTTGTTCACTCCCGGGCGGTAGACGACAGTAAATCGGTACAGTTGCAGCAGAACAGTCCATCGTTCTATCCGCGGGGTACCAGGCGAGGACAACCTGCAAACAGTGCGACTAAAGGCTTGTGATCGGTCACCACCTGAAATTCTTGGCCATAGAGATACAGGTGAAAATGCTTGAACGCCCACCGAATCGCCAAAGCCTCTCGTTCTATTTGGGCGTATCGTGTTTCGACCGACGACAATGCTCTACTGGCATACGCAACCAGAACCCACTCCTGCGGGTTCTGCTCCTGGAGAAGAACAGCACCCAACCCCACTTGACTTGCATCTACCACCACCTCCGTTCGTCGGCGAGGGTTAAAATACGCCATCGTTGACTTTTCCAGTAAAGCAGTCTTGATGTCGGCAAACGCCTTGTCTGCCATCGGGCTCCACTCCCACCGATGCCCAGTTTTCGTGAGCTGCCTGAGAGGTTCTGCCATGGTTGCCAGCTGTGGGATAAACCTTCCACAATAGGTTGCCATACCCAGGAAGCTTCTAACTTCTTTGGTGTTTTTCGGAACTGGGGCTTGACGGATAGCATCCGCTTTTTGAGGGTCCACTTGTAGACCATCCTTTGAAAACACATAGCCAAAAAACTCTACTGACGTCTGACAAAACGCACTCTTTTTCTTGTGGAGTGTTAGTCCAGCCTCCGATAACCTCTGCAGTGTAGCCCTTAGGTGTCAATGGTGTTCTTCTCGGGTTTTGGAGTAGATGAGAATGTTGTCACTCAAATTGATTACCCCCTGCAGTCCTGAGAGCGTCTCCCTAATCACATTTTGGAATACTTCAGCGGCTGAGGATACCCCGAAGCTTAGTCTCTTGTATCGCCTAAGTCCCACATGCGTTGAAAAAGTAGTGATGTTTCTACTGTCAGGCTCCAGCTCCAGCGGATGATACCCAGCATTGAGATCTAATTTCGAGAACCACTGGGCACCATTCAGATCCGCTATGATATCATCCATCGTAGGCGTTATGTGCCGCTCTCTTTTAATAGCCTTATTGGGTAAGCGCATATCGACACACAAATGGATAGTGCCAGGTTGCTTAGGTTTCGGTACTATTACCAACGGCGACACCCACGGTGTGGGCCCATCTACCTTCTCAATCACTCCCTGATCTTCCAGCAACTGTAGTTCCTTCTCCACAGCTGGTCGTAGGTGAAATGGAACGCGTCTGTGTCTGAGGGCCACGGGCGTAACTCTATGACCTATGTGTAGCTTGACCCTTTTACCGTTGAGTCACCCCAGGCCTTCAAAAAGCTGCGGAAACTCGTTAATCAAACGTTCAGCGTGGGAGTCATACACTTGTCTAGCAAAGAATACCAATTCGAGCTCTTCCGCGGTATGACAGCCTAACAGCGTACCTTGATCTCCAGCCACCACGTAGAATCTTGCCAGCGTTGATGCCTGCCCGCTCGACACCGACACCTCCACAGTGCCCCTCAGAGGTAGTGGTTTCCTGCCCCCATAGTTGTAAATTCTAGTGGTAGTTGGGGTAAGCGATGGTGCTGGGGTCAGCTGCCTGAACAGAGTCTCGTCCATCACATTCACTGACGCTCCAGTATCTATGAGTACTGTTGCCGACCTGCCGTTGATCTGGAAATTGTTCATGGGTGGAGGTTGTTTATTTTGTTGCCTCCCACCGGTGAACGAGATCACAGAGATGTTTTCATCTTCGTCCTCTTCAAAGACTGGGGTCTTCTGAGTGGCGGTGTCACCAGAATCATCAGCTTCTTTAGTCACACTTCTGATTTTTGTGTCCCTTGCCTTCTGGTTCCCTTGCCATCCTTGGCCAGACCGGCATACTTTCGTAAAGTGGTTATCTTTGCCGCATTTGATACATGTTTTCCCTTTCGCTGGGCACACCATTGATGGTTTGTGATCATATCCACAGCTTCGGCAGGTGCGTGCGTTTTGTCTGCCGGAGTTCACCTTTCGTCCTGGTGGTTGACGAGTTTGGATGGCCTCTACCTGCTCTTCCTTCACCTGGACTGGATGCGTATTTGACGCAGCGGCCAGTGATTGTCCTCTTACTGCCACCATGGCATCCGCGCGCACTGCTGATAGTTCGTGTGACCGTGCCAAAAACAGGATGTTGTCAAGGGGCATGCCTTGCTGGCGTAGAATGAGTTTCCTTAGTGCGTTCGACCGGCATCCTTGAATGATCTGTGCCCTAATCTCTTCCTGTTGATTAAGGCCTATGCACGAGCTTGCTAGCTTTCTCAGTCGTGCATAGAACATATCCATTGACTCAGCATCCGTTTGCTGAGCCTGCCGAAGTTTGAAGTGTTCAAAGTCTGAGTTCAGCTGTGGGTCGAAATGCTTGTTCAGGGCTTCCACTGCTGCATTGAAATCCACCTTATCACCTGTGTTTGGGAGTGCATCAAACAGCTCTTGCAGTTCGTCTCCCCCCATGAGCAACATGAGAGATCTACGCACGGCCCCATCTGTCTCACGAGTGGCGCAAAAGTAATTTTCTAATCGGTTTAGCCACCGGCGCCATCTTGGGGATGCTGTGGCCGGATCAACCAAATGGCTGAACGGGGGCAGCGCAGTGACTGAGGAGTGGGCACTTGCGCCTGCTTGGGCGGGCAGTTGGGGGTTTTCTTGTGGTGGGGCACTCATGATGCCCCTAGGTATGTAGGCGCTTTTGCTGTTATGATTACTGTTGAGTATTATCTTCCTTTCCTCTTTTTATTTTTCTCAGGGAGTGTCTTTTTCTTTTGTGTTCCTACTTCTGTATTCCCTCTTTGTTTTACTTTGAGTTCACTTTTTTCCTTCTTTTCTCTTTTCTCCTGTTTTTTTTTTTTCTTTGGGACTTTTCTTTTCTTGGGTCTTTGTCCTTTTCTGGCCGTTTCTTTATGTTGTGTCTCTTTGTTTTTTTTAATTTTTTTGCAACACAAGAAAAAAAACGTTTTTTTTTCCTTATTTTTTTTTCTGTTCGTTTTTTTTTTCTCTCTTCTCTTTTTTTTTTTTTTTTCTCTATCAGGGCACCCTGCCCTTTCTCCTTACTTCTACGGGGCTCCGGCCCCTCTGGCTCTTCAGCTGCGTTCCCTTCCCTGGGGAACACAGCCTGAGCGTCGCGTTGCTAAGCAACGGGGCGCGCGCGCGTGTGCAAACGCGCACAGCCCCCACTCAGCGGTGCCGGCCTCGACGAAAGCGCTGCTTCGCAGCAAGCGCCGGAGGTAAGCTGCCTCCTTTCCCTTGATTGCCGCGCGCCGTTCAGGCCGCAGCAGGGCTTTCCTTTTCTTGTGTGGTTGCCGCGCGCCTTACAGGCCGCGGCAAGGCTCTGTGGGGCGCCGGGGCTTTCCTTTGTTTGTGTGGTTGCCACGCACCATTCAGGACTCGGCAGGGCTCAGTGGGGCGCAGGGCACAGCCGGGGAAGTAAGGGCGGCGTACCTTTGAAGTTGGGCGCAGGGCGCCTCTTCCACACTCAGTCGGGTTTCGCCGGGCCACGCGTCCTTGTGCGCTCTTGCGGCACAGCACTAGGTCGTGGAGTCAGTCACGGTTTCGCCTTCTTTTTTTTTTTTCTTTTTTTTCACTCTACCGTGCTCAGTGTTGTTTGAGTGCGACGCGGAGTATTAATCCCGCTCGTCACCATTGTAGGATTGCACGAGCAGTGCAATCAAGACGGATTGAAATAACACACACGCAGCCTGGTTGGGGTCTCAAGGGGAACTGCGTCAGCGCAGCCCCAACTTTATTACTAGACCTCGGTTCCGTCCTACGTCAGGACGTGCGGAACCTGGTCCCAACAAAAGGAGAGCCCGGGTGGCTCTCTACACTTCTTTTCTCACGTCAGCTTTGTCGGTTTTTGTATCTGTGCCTGTGTGCGCGCGTGATGGTTTATGTGTGTGTCTGACTGTGTTCACGTTTGTGGCTGTTTGTATATGTATTTCTTATGCTACATGTCGTGCCTATTTAAATGCGCGCACGCGCATCTGTGCATTACTGTATGCACCCTTTCAGGCAGGCTGTTTGAGGTGTGTCTGTTTTTTACTGTGCTTGCCAGGGGTGTTTTTCCGTTAGATACCACCTGTAACTTCCATTTATGATTGTGTTACTCTGGAGTTCAAATATATCCCTAAAAACTGAGCCTACTGCCTCCCCTCACCCTCTCTGCTGTAATAGAGCTTCTTAGCAGCATGACCTTTGACCTTCTGATTAGAATGTCAGGGGATGGAAGGTATCTATCTGATCAAGGTGCTGGTGGCTGAGGTTTTCTCAACATCATCGGCTAACCTTGCACCCAAAGAGCTTCATTACACGACCCCAACATCTGTGACAGGAGTATCCAGCAGCAAGTGTGTTCGAGGAACAACCCTTAAGCAATAGTAAGTTATCCCTATCACTAGTAGCAAAGGTACCAGGGGCTCTAATGCAATCAAGGAAACTGTGCCCCCATGGTCTGGTTTGAAAGTAAAAGCAAACACTAATTGGAGCAAAGTGGGCACCTCAAACTCTTGGGCCCCATCTCTGTTGCATCTCCTGTACTATTAATAACTACGTTCCTGACCCCAGTGGTGGTCAACACACCGACTGGTAGGACTGGATTCAGCAGTTTGTTCCAGCCACTTAAGTAACATGTGGAACTCCATATGCAAGGCTATGTCCTGTGACAGTAACTTTGTGTTAAAGCTGACGGATAAAGTGCAGTCCAACTTATTCAGGCGTCTTCAGAATCAGCTCTTCTTCAAGACACACTCAAGACTTGTTTGCACAGAGAGCTCTTACATTGGACGAGGACACTCACTACTACAGGGACTTTGGGTCTGATTTAGATTTCGGTGGACAGGTTACTCTGTCACAACAGTGACGGATATCCCATCCGCTGAAATATAAATCCCATAGGAATTAATGGGATTTATATTCCAGCAGGCGGGATATCTATCACCATTGTGATGGAGTAAGCCGTCTGCCAGAATCTCTGCGGATCTCCCAAAATGAGCCATGCCCCGCACATGCATGGTAGGAAGGAAGTTCTCTCCGTTTACAAGCTAAATGAGGTTTAATCGGAAGCCCTTTCCTAAATACGTCATGACTTCTGACAGCTAATAAGAAATGCTCTTAACGTTCCTTAAAAAAAAAACGCTAAGGTATCCATGTTTTCCTATGTCCTGTGGAGGCTTGAAATTTATCGCAGCCGAAACGTGTCGACAGACAAAGATCCTTGAGGAGAAATAAAAATGTATAAATGGACATAAAAGCAAAAAGATGAGTCCACATGAAGGAATCAGGATGTCATAAGAGACAATTGTGCTGGACACTTTCATTTTCATCCCCAAAGGAGATGACTACTTGGTGAATTGTACATATAGCAGTTTACTTGAAATTAGGGAAAACTTTTTTCTATTCGTGATACCTGTTTTTTTTTTAAAACATGTGATTTCGTCTTGTGTATATGTTGTATTTTGTCATGTTGTGATATTGAATAAGTGATGATTAATTGAGGCGCTTATACTAACTCCGTATGTGAATATAGGGGCAATAGTCATTTCTACAAATAGAAGAGGATTCTATAATAAAGAGTGTGTGAAGAAATACAGGACACTCAAGTGATCAATTTATGAGTTACTTTTGAAAATAATGAGAAGGTATTTGTCCCGAATACAGTTGATTCTTAGTGTTGGTTTGATCTCCCAAAATGGTGCACACTAAGGTACAAGAGTTTCATTAAACATAAAGAGAAAGCCTTCACTAGGGAAAATACAGTGGCAGCCGGCAGTTTTAGGAGGGTGGGGGGTGGGCGGGAAGCGCACTCACACTTTAAAACACACACACATACACACAAGCACGCACATCCATTAACAACACTCATCAACATTCAAACATACACGCATGCACCAAACATTCATTAAAAAAGATCACACACACACACACACTTACCTTCAGCCTCGGAGGTCCCAGGCACTAAGGGAAGGCAGCAGTCCCAACCTCATCACAGAGTGGGATAGGGTCAGTGAGACTGCTGACCCCACCCCACTCTGTGACGAAGTGTCACTGATTGACACTCGCCCCGGGCGCTTCAGGGCTTAAACCTGAAGCGCCCAGGTCGGGGGCAATGGGTGAGCTTTCTTCATCACCCGGCGGAGGGCCTCAAGGCACCTTTGCTGAGCCGAGGAGGTCACGCCCATAGGAGCTGTGACCTCTTCAGCTCAGCAAAGTTCAGCTCAGGCAGCCAGGAGTCTGCGCAAATCGCGCATGTCTGCTCCTGGCTGCCTGACCTGAACATGAAGAGTGACCTTTGCTCAGACAGAACGACACTCTTCATGAGGGGCAAAAGGTGGGGGGGGGGGCACACGCCCTAAAGGACGGGCTGTGCCTGGAAAAATAAGGACCAGGATGATGCAGACAATATTGTTAATGGATAAGGAAAGTGACAAGCTGGTAAAGCGTGACAATGTAGGTAGCTTCAGAAACAAGAAACTAAAATGCAGTTGATTGCCAATGGCAATCATGTTCAGAAACTCACCCTGTTTGAGGGCCACATCCCCATATTCCCCCAAAAGGCTGATTCCATAGTAAAGGATGAGTAAAAGAAAATTCAATTATTAAGGTCAATAATCTATCCTTCATCGACAATAGCAAGAATTATGATAGACACAAAGGTGTGACTTGTACAAAGGAAAGGAAGAAAAGGTATGTGTGATACAAATGAAGGGTCTCTTTGACCTAGAGGAATCCTCTTCTGGACTACCCAGACTTACTCAGCACAACTTGTTGAGGAAACGAATACACAACCCTCATCCACACATGGTGACATGCTTCATCGTCGGGGCTGCTCCTCACTGTGAATTGCCAGGGACAATGAAGTATTCTCAGAGCAAGGGAATCATTGAAGTATTACATCCTCATCACTTCCCAGTCCCAGACCTTACACCACGAGGATCTACCAAAGGAGGTATGACCATCACTGATCACCTAAAGGAGGAACATGCCAGAGCAAAGACCTGCCATGGGGGAACAGGGCCAGTCTGCCCACGAGGAAGCAAGAGAACAGGACAAAAGAATACCCCCTGTTGCTAAGATCAAGTCCCAGTTTGAAGCACGTAGGACAGCACAGAAAGGCAACACACATCAACCAAATAGTTTCGGAATGGAAGCTATTAAATAAACACAAATATCCCACCAGAAGAAGCGAATGTCATGTCAGTGAAGTCACATTAACCCAACTCCTATAGCACTGAGGAAGGTGCCAAGGACGGTGCACAAAACACAGGCAGAGGGCAGAAAGTGAAACAAAGGAACACTTTGTCAACAATCATAAGTCCCAAATCAAGAGTGAGGAAGAGAATCACACCCACATGCAAAGAAGGCACAATGAAACCCAAGGAGAAGAGGGCAGAGGTGCCACACTGAAGCAAAAATGCAATCCCCTTAAAAAAGGCTGCAAATGTGTGTTGTGGGGGCAGGCGGGCATGGAGGTACATAAATGACTACCCCAATACCTGAAGCCCCAAAAAACAATGGGGGTGATCCAAAAGCCCATGCAGGAAAGCAGAACCAACTGTCCCACAGGGAAGTAGAAGAAGTCACTATCAAGTGGAACCACCATAGGAAAAAAAGTGAGAAGCTCACAAGCGCAAAGCTCACTAGTAGGCAGCAGACACCCAAACATAAAGTTAATCCGCACACCATGACACACCAATAGATGTGCTCAGCCCTGGGACAAGATGTGCCATAACACAGAGTCACAGGAAACAGTTCAGTGCCGAACAGTAACTAAAGGAAACAAGCAGTGGCAAAGCCAGTAAGCCTTGCCTATGTGAGATCTATGAGCTTTGTTGGAGTGAAGTGCAGTGGTGTGGAATGGGATTGTGTGCTGTGGAGGGGTATTTTGTGGAGTGCCATCCTGTGCTGTGCAGTGAAGCCGCTTTGTGTGGGCTTGAGTGGTACAAAGATAGGTGTAGATGTTGCTATTAATGAGTTTAGAAAGGTGAAGTTAACCCCTTGGTGTTGCAATTGTGCCGTAGTAGGTTTTTTTCTGCAGCATTATCTAGCACCTGAAAAACACATATTTTTTTATTTACAGTTTCTTAAATAGCGCTACACTTTATTGAAAGGAGTCAGCACGGATTGCATAGTAAAAATTAAAAGGGACAATGTAAATTTACTGTAACCGTAAATTGTAACTTTTAAATTAGTGCTGAGAGAGATCAGATCAGCAAGAAATGCATGAAGGGAAGGAGATTATGGAGGGGGAGATTTATTTGTGAGATGGGTCTCTGTGGTTAAACTGCTGACTGTCCTTCCATGAGTTATATTTGTAAAAGTGGCGCCTCTACACCACAACAACACACAACATTGTGTGATCCTGGGCTAACTAGTTTATTTTACTGTGCCTCAGTTCCCATATACATTTGGGAGTCAATATAAAAAGATAAATACGTGCAAGAAGAGTTTAGAACAAACATCAACATTTACCGTATACAAAAGCCCACATACTGAGAAGTTGTTCTACTCACCTTTGGACCCAGGTAAAACTATCTTGTTGAGCAGTCATCCGGTGAGGGATGGCCCTCGGAGCTGGAAGCAGAAATGGTGCTTTGAAGAACAAAAAGAAGCAGAAATGCAAGTCTTCCACCACTGTGCATTCACAACGTCCAACCAAGAAGCTTTAAAATAGTTTTCTGACTGTGGCCGGATTCGGGCTGCCGCAACTCAAGTGGGATGAAGGCTGCAAATATGACTGTGCCTAGAACAGAATCATTTAAATATACTCATGCACAACACAGAATGGTCTGTCGTCTGTCTTACGGAATTTCCTTTTTTAATTTACACTTTTTTATTTTACGTTTTTGTGATAAGTTTGCATGGTGCCTTTCTGACGGTAAAGTATTGCAAATACATCTTACTGCCTTCTTTGTGTGGTAACGACCTTCAAGGTGTGGAATTGCGCAGATGTTTCTTTAAAAAAATGAATCTGAAGTACTGTTCAAAGCATGGAACAGTGTCCCTTTCATCTGAATGGGATCATCGTTAGTCCATCTAATCATTAGTATTCTTCATTTATGGAAAATGTATTTCTCAATTATTGATCAATGCATCAAATTTATTGTGGACTCAAATCACATTAATTATCATCATGCGTAATATTCTCTTTCATTTCTTCATCTGACTCCAAAGCATGCATAAATATTCAAAAAATCCTGATGCATTTCGGGCTGTAGCCCTTCTTCAGGGGATATATTAATCTGTGAAGTAAACAACATAAATAACCAATTGGAAATGGAGTACCTAAGTTAATTCATATATCTAACAATAAGATCCACTCAAAGACCAGGTGAACCGTGCCAGCACCGAGGTAAATTGAATGATTAGAATAGAATCACATTGATCTCGATAACACCCAAAATTAAACTGTGATGTGCAGGGACAGAATGGTTAATCAGTGTTGATAGTCAACAGACCCAGTAAAAGGCGAAGTAAGCAGGCCATGTCACGACCAAATTAAGTTCCAGTGATTCGTGTAACAACTGGGTTTAACAATAATGATAGCCACTGTCGATAAAAAGCCATCATCTCTGTCCGTCAAACTGACATTATGACCAGTTCCAAGGTATGAATATCCACACTGTGTGCTCTGTCATAAGTTAGCAAGTGTCAATATATATAACCCTGCTTCGTCGTTAATTTTGTTAATAACCAATGGTATGTGCTGACCTCTATGTTCATGCATGCTACTTTCAAAGGTGTCTCGAATCGCCGCCATGATGTGCGTGGTTAAAATGAGTCTGCACAGTAAAAATAAAGGTAGGACTACAGGCTCAGCATAGTGTCACGGGCATTATATTAACATGTGCCGCAGCTTCAGGGTACACTCGCCTTCTTCCGGCACTGCACAGCAAATAGAAACATCACTGCCTCAAGTCCAGCTCAGAGCAACCAGAGGAGAAAGGCCTCACCCCGACCAACAAGCCTGGGACAAGTGGTGGTGATGGTGGGGGAGAGGGGGTGGGTGGGTGCGGGGGGGGGAGGTTCCACTTGCACTGATGGAGGCTGATCACAACATCCAGAAAAAAATCAGAACCCAGGACCCAAGCCCAACAGTGAGCTAGGAAAAGGTAGACCAAACACTGGAATCGGTTTCACACTTCCAAACAAGCCCAGCAAGGGGGCCACGGGTACTTAAAGTGCCAGCAGAACGCCTAGAAGAAGTCCAGGAAGCCAGAAACAGTCAGGGACAAAATCCGCAGCAGCAACAGAAACACACAGAAACCAGAAAAAGCTGAAATAGGGCCTTTAAACAAGAACTCCCATTTGAAAATGGAAGCACAGTATGACAGACAAAACAGGAGATTTCTGGCAAGAGGTGGTCCTTTGTAGGCACACCTTGAAGAGGAGGGGTTTGATTATTTTATGTAGGCAGTCGGGTGCCAGTCACCAGGGTCAGGACAAAACTCGAAGTGAAAGTAGTGACGAAGTAACAAAATGTTTGAGAAATCTTCTGCCTTTGGCACTCATTTTGTATCTGGGCAACCCTGCCACTAAGAACCCCCAAACGTAAAAATAAAAGAGCCCAATTTTTGAAGGTATATGCAAACGGAGACATACATCACCCCATCAGCGATATGTGTGCCATTCACGTTTTTACAGTAAATCCATCATGTCATTGTGTGACAGAAATTGGAAACTGCCAGCTCTACCAACACCATCCTCAACAGCAAACTATGGCCCATATTTATACTTTTTTAGCGCCGCATTTGCGCCGCTTTTGAACGTAAAAGCGCCGCAAACTTACAAAGTACAATTGTATTTTGTAAGTTTGCGCCGCTTTTGCGTCAAAAAATGACGCAAATGCGGCGCTAAAAAAGTATGCATATGGGCCTATATTTAAAAAACACAATAGAAAGCAACATCTTATGGCTCATTAATAGATCGTTCCAGGCAGAGAACTAAACAAATACATCTCATCAAATTTTAAAGAAGCAAAGCCTTTTAAATCATGTACCTACAACATCCGCTCAAAAGCAGAAGTACTCAAGTAGGCCAAACGTTGATATGGTGTACTACATAAAACCGCAGAATACTACTGCAAACCAATGTATTGGGTAAGAAGTAGCACCTGTTGTTATTTACAGTGCCTAGAAACGACAGAAGTGCATTATGAAACACTATGCAAAAATACATTCCATTAACCTGCCATTCTGTATGTTCAGAGCATCTGTCCGATTCTGGACGGCATGTCGTGGTATACACTGCATGCCTTGGCATCTGAACTATATCCGTTAACACTAATCTGAAAGGCATTGAGGCCTCAGGAAGCCAGATTCTGAAAATGCATTTTTAGTTCCTGAGTATTTACATCACTGGGACCGGCAATAGGAAAAAAAGACACTGCACACTGAGTCATTTTCTAAATATATCTAGGGTGCGGATAAGAATCCCCAGAGATTGCAAGAATCTTATCGGCGAGGACCAGCCGCATGACCTGGGAGTTGTCTGGTTCGCCTGACAACAGATGAATTCTTAACAAATTCCTGTTTCCACACCTGCCAGACTGATACAGTGCACGTCCTGTTACAGGAGACAGCCGCCATGTTCCCAAACCTGCTCTGACAGTTTCACAGTTTGCCCTTGTCAGTGGCTTCACTTCACTTGAAGGGCATAACACGTTTGTGCAGTCAGGAATCCCAAATAGTCCCAAATCGTACATTATCACACATTCCTCGTGGCAGATTTTTCTCGCTTGGTTATATCCATAAATGCTAATGCATTTAACCCCTCGCTTCCCTCTAGTAAAGACTGGCAGTATTTATTGACACGGAACTAGATCTGCTAGCAAATAACTGAGGAGGGAACATGCACTGCGCCTCCTGCTCGGTCATTGCAGCGTGTTCAGTGCGTCCAGTGTGGTTAATGTTGTACCATCTTCAGCCAGAGCCTCAGTGACAGAAGTCAAGAAAGCACATTACGGCGCCGACCCACTAGTATTTTCATCAATAAATAAAATCAATATTTGGTGGACAAATGTGGTCCTCTTTACAAATGCAAAAAGAACAGATGATGGACGGAATGCAGAGCAAATCAAGCATTCACCCCCAGTCACAAAGATCTGGGTTTAATCCATCGTTTTTTTGCTCACCACGCCACCCCAGTTTGGACCCAGCCATATGCAAATCAGTCTTGACCCTGTTCCTCATGGGAACAGTCCAGCCCGAACTGCCAAGCCAGGTCCTCCGTGGACCAGAAACAAGCACCCTTCATCAGCTGGGCTAGCTTGAATCCAGTGGCGCAGTGAGCACAGGGTTAATTTCCGATCCAGTGCAAACTTGAGTTTGCAGAGAGTTTGGAAAGATGAGTTGTGTGATCATTTTCACACCCTTGCAGTTTTCGCTTGATTCATTCTGGCTAGTCACAATTTATCAAAGAGCAAAGGCCAAAAACAAAGGAAAACATATAGGATATCAGCCCATTTTAAGAGGGCCTGTAGCCTCCTTGGGCCACATTAGCGTCATCCTTGCGCCACATTAATGTCATTTTTTATGAAGCTAATGTGGCCCAACAGGGCCAAATTCGCCACGCCATGTTTACAAAGTGGCGCAATTCATGCAAGGGGGGGTGTTACCCATTTGGGGGACTGCAAAAATGGCGCAGTGGAATCTGAGAGATTCCACAGCGCCATTTTTTGCAAGCTTTTTTTTAACACCTGCACAGAGCAGGCGATAAAAGGGGCAGACCATTGTTTATGTACTCTGCAGGATTAGTACAAACATTTTGGAAATAATCCTGCACAGTACATCAATAGCATCAAAAAGTTCGACACTATTGCCCCTACCCTGCTCCATTGTGCGCCGTATGTTAAATACGGCACACACATGGTGACAGTATGGGGTGGCTAAGGGGTGCAAGGAAAGAGGCGCTGCATTGAATGCAGCACCACCTTTCTTAAATCAGGGCCAATGTGTGTT
Source organism: Pleurodeles waltl (assembly GCF_031143425.1). Lineage (NCBI taxonomy): Eukaryota > Metazoa > Chordata > Amphibia > Caudata > Salamandridae > Pleurodeles > Pleurodeles waltl. Next base: position 829,826,121 of record NC_090445.1, on the reverse strand, counting down.
AAAAAGCGATTTAACATGTTATGCTTCGTTTTCTGTTGAAAACTTGATTTAGCAGGTACTAAAAATGACTGGTAAACTACTAAATTGCCTTGACGGAGTTCCCGTCTGCTAAATGTCGAAATGTCTGCTGGCCCAGTGGACATTTCTAGAACACACAGAAACCCCGATCACGACGGTTCCTGTCAAATGCATTACAAATTTGACGGAGTCATAAGGAAAACATACAACTTTTTTTTACTTAAAAAAAAGAAAAAAATGCTAAAAATTAATGCCCTCCTTACCAAGGGAGTTTTCTCACATGGTGAGGAGGGCATTGAGCACTTTTCAGTGCCTCTTATCACCAGCTTTAGCCTGACAGTGATGGACATTAAAAAAAAACAGCTGTGGGTGGAAATAAACTCAAAATGGTAAGGAAGTTTGACCATGGTGGTTCAAGGGTGGCTCCTCTGCAATGGGGGAGGAGCATTGCTCCCCTGGCAAAGAACCCACAGCTGAAAAAAACTATATTTAATTATCGTTTTATTTTGCAGCTGCTGGTTGAGCCAGGAGCATATGCAGGGATGGGCAGGGCTGGGCCATGGGAGGGTGAACAGCCTAGGGGGAGTGGAGTCTGTGCACTAAGTGCCCATGTTTGTTTGGCCGGCCATCTCAGGCTGGCCAAACACACATGTGCACTTAGGTTTCTCCAATCCCCGTAGTGATACACAGTCAGGTTGGAGAAACTGTACAGGCCCTAGTGCTCTGTCTGAGCAGCAGTCCAAGCCGCTCAGACTAATCCTGGTGCTGCTCTCATGCTAGGATTAGCATGAGAGCAGCACCAGGATTGCCAGGGAGACTGTGCTGATGTTCCAGCGAATGCTGGGACAGCAGAAGAGAAGAGGAGCGAGGCAGCGGTGTTGGGAACAGTACGTTTTTAAAATTATTTATTTCCCCTGTCCCTGTCATCCTCCCCCGCCCTCCTCCTTGTGATTTGAGGCAGCCTCTGCTGCGGAGTAGTTTCTGCTGTTGTCAATCTTTGGTCCTCCAAGTCAAAACTGAGTAGGCGTAGCATAATATTGGCTGGGAGGGAACTCCATAGCTGTTGCAACAGAGCTCCCTCCCCACCAACATCTAACTTGGGCTCTTTTTCTCATTCCCTAGTTCAAACTGCTTCGGATGAGACGAATGTGTTTCTGTGCACTGGGTTTTTTACCGCCACATGAACAACAACAAAGGAATGTCAATTCATTGAAAACCAATAACCAGCTCCAAGATGCAGCAGGAATCACCTTGAATTCCATCACAGCAGTTAATTAGATCTCTATATATTCCACATGCCAGCCACTGGGTCAAATAGAAACTGCGTGGTACTGTTCAACTGGAATTTCCATTAATTTCCAAGGATTAAATAAATGCGGTTATATTTACTCTGCTGTTTACGATGTCTACAGGCATATGATCTACATGGCCTACCTGTCCCTAAATTCAAGTACTCTGTCCCAGGGAGCCCATCCATGGGACAGAGTAGTTTCCCTTCATGCTGGCGGAAGCTTTTTTAAATCTCGTGCCAGCGGGGAGCAAATATGCTTTCACATCCTGCAGCAGTGCAGGTAGGGAAGGCAAATCTGCTCCCAGCCACGGGAGTTTTAAACATACCCCTGTTGGGTGGGAGCAGACTTCTGTTTCCCTGCCTGCCCAATTGGTATAACTTTACTTGTAAGTTCCTAGTATATTGTATCAGTGGTACCCAGCACCTGTGAGCTAAAGTGTCCCACCAAGGCTGCAGCACTTATTCTATCACCCTGGATGTGACAACAAGTAAACATGTCTCCCAGCCTGCCACTCTGGACCGACAGAGAAGTTTGAAACTGCTAACTTTACTTTGCCCTTTAAACAAATCTCTTTAATATATATGTCACCCTTACAGCAGGCCTATTGAGTCCTAAGGCCTGGGGTGCAGTATATTGAAGAGTAGGGCTTTTATATGTCCTAACAGTAAAAAAAAAAACAAATTGTCATTTTTGCTGTGGAACCAATAGTAGACTCATTGGCAAGTACAGGGTGACACATTGACAATTTAGCTATGCTAACTTCTGAATGGGATTACCAAAGCTGATACTTCAAGGTATTAAAATGATCATTGCATTAAACCTGACATGATGCCCAAGTCAAAATTAATGTAACATTTTAGGAAATGCACCATTTAAAAAGTTGCTACTCTATTGCCCAAGTCTTCCTGTAGCCACTCGCAGATGTTGGCCACAAGACAGCCTTCTGCCCTCCTGGGGAGAAATGTGAATGACTCCCAGGAGTAAGAACAAAAGAGGCTTGCCATTGGAAGAGATGTCACCTCTTCCTAGCAGGAAGCCACAGAGGGTGTGAACCCAAAAGCCAAGCTTCAAAGGGGGAAACCGCCTTTGAAGGGCAAGTAGTGAACACACAAGAGAGGGGCTGTTCTTTTGTTGAGGTAGATAGGCCGGAGTCTGGGACAGAGAGGTCAGACCAGTTGCCAAACTGTGTTTCTAGGGGCGTGTAGCTGTCAGGTAGGCACACTTCTAGGGTGGGCTACCAAGCTCCACACACAGAGGCAGAGGTCCTGCCATCTTTGGAGTGAACAGGATAGGGCAATTTGGGATAGCTAAATGCCACACATTCCAGGAAGACATCACCAGGCAGGAGGGGTCCTAGTGGCTCATTAGTTAGTAACTGCTACCTCCTCTTGGGCATAAATATGGCATCCCTGGCACCCAGACCTTAGACCACATCTGGACTGGAGAGAGGACACAAAGAGGATTGCCCTGCTGTTCCCTGGACCTGGCAATAGAGGCTGCACCAACCCTTGGGCTGCACCTGCTGATCCTTGAGCTAGCAAAGAGAAGACGTGTGCCTGTAGTGTATGACTTGTGGAAAAGTCACTCTTGAGCCCCAGACAGACGAGGTGAACTTTAGGACTCGGTTGGCTAATTTCCTGTTACAGCACCAGGGCCAAAAAAGGTGAAGAAGCGAGATATGGTTGTCAATAGTCACAATCACCTGATCGCCACTGACGCTAACGTGCAGCCCAGATGACCAAGTTCCAAAGCTCAAAAGTTGCACCCAAGTCTGTCAGACCTAAGAGAGTCATCGGAATGCAATATGGTCACCCATGACAGACACTAGCTTTACCAAAGGGACCTAGTGGTATTTTCTGTAACCAGAGAACAGTAATCCAGTGGCACCTAGACTTTTTCTGGACCAAAGACGACTCAGAGGGACATTGATTCCTATTGCCAAAGTCACCCCATCTGGATAGCAGACAGAGGACTAGCCACAGGAAGACTCCTGTCAACCACATAGCATCCTCAGCATCTTTCAGCATCTTATATCCCTTGCATCTGGATGACCATTAAAATCTACAGAGGATTGCCCATAGCAACTGGAACTTGACTTGTGACTGCTTTGATGCCAAGGGAGCTGTCCTACTACTCCTTACTGCCCCCGGACCTTCTAACTGTCGGATTTGGTCACTCAAAGCAGACCAGAGTAGCTTAACATAACTTTTTAAAAGTGTTAGAAAGTTTCCAAAATTTGCAGTTACCAATGCCTGTTTGTGTTTTGAGTGAAAAGTTGAGATTTAGGTTTTACTTAAAAATCTGTATCTCCAGAACCCTCTGGTGGATTGTGTTCATTTTGGTGTTTAAACATTCATAAAAATAAGGTATACTATTTTTATGAATTGGTGTTGGATTTCTTTTGTGTTGTGTGACTCTCTTATTTCGTTGTTTTGGTATTTCTAAATGTTTGACACTTGTTTTTTTGTGAAAGCCTGTCTGCTCGAAGCCACTGCTACACAGCGTTGAACTAAGGGTTAACAACCGAGCCCAACTGTACCCAAGTTGTTTTTGTGAGTATATTCCAGGGCGAGCCCACACAAGGGTTAGGGTAAGACATTAGACAATACAAGAAGTGCACAGCACTTCTATTCTACACTTATAAACCTGAAAACACTGCATGTTGTGCTAGTCTGTGCATTTCACAACAAAAAACTGCAAAATTGCATGTTTTTGATTGTGCAAAAAATGTGCTCGGAGTCATCAGGTATAGAAAAAGCATAACAGATTCTGGGCCAGATGGATCAAAGGATTTTGCGTTCGCAAACTGTGCAAATCGGTAAATTCCATAGTTTGTGAAGGCAAAATCGCCTTTCATGATGTATGAAAGGCATTTGCAGTGCAATTATAAAGAATTGCTAAAATAGCGATTCCTTGCAACTGCGACATGAATTTGCGGGTCGCATTCAGCGAATCGCAAATTGTGGCATGAAATTGCGATTCGCATTATGCGAATTGCAAATAGCGCCATGAAGTTGCAATTCGCAGAATGTGAATTGCAAATTCCATCTCGCAATGCAATGCATCAACAAATCTCAAGTTGCAAATATTCGCAGAATGACCTTTTGCACGTGCAAGTTACCACGAAGTGAAATCAGGTGGTAAACAGGTGCAACCTATATAAAGAGGCCCAGAACGACTCAGCCTCTTTTCCACAATGGCTGCACTCTACGTCATGACGAGGAGGATGAGGATCCTGGCAGGTTTGAGGAGAGGGAGGAGGAGACAGGAGCACATTTTTAGAGTGTGCATTACTCTTTTTGACCAGACAGAGGAGGAGATATATGATAAGTACAGGTTAAGCTCAGCCATGACACTTGACTTGATCTACAATCCCTACTGCAGCAAAACACACAAAGGACCAATTGCATACCCACCCATGTGCAGGTCTTATGCTCCCTGCACCTATTAGCCTCCGGAAGCTATCAAGGTGTCATAGCAGCAGCTGGAGGGGTCTCACAGAGTGCTCTCTCATGCTTTTTCAATGCATTCCTCAGTGCCATGCTGAGCAAAATTCAACATCACATAATATTCCCCAACACCCCACAGGCATTACTACAGACAAAATTCAATTTCTACCAGATTGCCCAATTCCCACATGTAATAGGCGCCATCGATGTGACACATTTAGCTATCGGTCCACCATCGGCCACAGAGTATTTTTATCTGAACTGTAAAAGTACACATTCCATGAACATAGAAGTAATTAGCAATGCCTCCAACATTATAACAGATCTCATGGCCAAATACCCAGGTAGCACACATGGCTCCTACATCTTTCGGCACAGTGGAATATACCCAAAACTACTTGCTAGGGAGTTTGGCGAAGGATACCTAATTGGTAATGCTATAGTTGACACTGTTGCCTTGATGTATATGTGATGTGATGAGAACAATTACTAATTTTACTCTCCTGTCGTTCTAGGAGACAGTGCCTATGCAGTGCGAGCATTCATACTGATGCCCTATCTGAATCCTGCAACGCCACCAAAAGGAGGTATAATGCTGCTCACAGGACAACCTGCAATGTTGTGGAGAGGACCTTAGGCCTGCTGAAGAGCCGCTTCAGATGCCTACACAAGAGTGGTGGTGCACTACAATACAGCCCTGAAACAACATGCAAAATCGTGGCTACTTGTGCCTACTTGTGCCATGTTGCCACCTGTGGAACCCACCGAGCCGGACTCATATGAGGATGATGTTCCTGTGCCACCCCTTCAGCCAGCAGACAGACACAGTGCAGCAGAGGGCAGACAAAGACATGCTGAGATCATGCACAACTATTTCTGATGTAAGTAATGACAATACCAAGTCTATTTTATGCATTGCTGTAGGTAGCATCTTTATTGCCTTGACTTCAGGTAATATATGTGTGAATAGGACATAGGTATGCACTATACACAAACAGGTGCGAGTAAAAGTGTCACACTATTGGCATCATAGTATAACTGCTCTACTAAATGTTATGCAAGTCCCCTGTACCTCTCAACATTACTTCCTACGTCCACGCACTCAACTTGAGTGCTCAGTGGCCTCGGTGGCACCTCTTGTAGCCGGTTCAAAGACAGTACTGTGTCTGGTACTGCGATGCCTAGGATCCATCACAGGGGCTGTGAAACTGCTGAGGCTAGAGAGCTCCTCACTATCCCCACCACCCAGTTTGCTGTTTGTAGCACTCTGTGCTGTTGCAGTGTCTCCATACATTGGTTATTTGCACCAATCATTGTGCAACATCCCGACTGCAATGTGCCATCTCCACTTGTATGCCAATAGCACGTCATGATACCAAGACAGTTGTGGTCCTGAGCCAATTGACAGATCTGCAGAACCCATCCAACCTGCCCATCAATTGGTGATTGCGCCTACGGTGGCTGACATGCTCCTGCTGCATCACAGTGCAGAGTTCCCTGATGGCGTTTGTCATCTCCTTTGCATTTTCTGCTGCTGTTTGCTGTCCCTCATTCAGCTTGCACATGTTTTCATTAAGAGACTCAAACTGCTTGTGCATTGATCCCATGTTTTCATAGAGAGACTCAAACTGCTTGCCCATTGATCCCATACTTTCATTGAGTGCATCCACCTGCTTGTGCATTGATCCCATGTTGTCATTGTAAGACTCCAACTGCCTGTGCATTGCGGCCATGTTATGATCAATTGACACCAACTGCCTGTGCATTGACCTCATGTGTTTACATTGCTGGCGCTGCACTTGCAGCATGGAAGCCTCAAGGCTGCCAAACAGTGATGGGCCCTCACTTTCCTCTGTGCACTGTATGCCTGCTTCGCGATGCCTCCAGAGGGGAGTGGACTGACCCTGGGGCAGGGACTGCTGTCTATCAGTGCTTCTAGCCTCCTGGGTGGTGTGGGTACTTCATCCAGCATCTCATCAGAGTCCAGGAAATACTCAGGGAGATGCAGCACTCTTGCCTTGCATCTAGTTGGTGCATGTATGAAGGACTCACTGGTGTTTAAGTCGGACTGTGGCTGAGTTTCGCTATCCCCCACATTTCCACCTTCTGCTGCGCCAGAGCCCGGAACATCTGCAACAACAATGTGCAGCATGTCATTTTTGATTAGTAATCAAATAGTTGCGTAATAGTATTAAATGTTCACTGGCATAGTATCGCTGAGAGTCTTTTTTTGTTGTGTTTCTATTTGGTTTTACACTATCTTGCTACTTCTGTGGTATTTGCACTTAGGGGTAGGGACTACCACTCCCATAAGGCATTGTTGTGTTGTATGTAAGATGTGACATGGACTAATTATCACACTGCATAGGGCCATAGCTATTTTCTAAGGGCCATTTCTACATGCACATATGGGGATAAACATCATTACTGCCCTTACCTTTGCTGGTACTGTGTGTGCCTGAGGTGTCAATGTCAGTGACAGCACTGACAACTTCAGGAAGCAGTGTGGACCCCACAATGCCTTGCATTGGTGTAGACAGTGTCTAAGTGGGTGGTCCTCCTCCGGTGCTCCTTGCCTCCTTTACCCTGCCTGCTACCCTCTCTTTGGCACGTGAATGCAAGTCGTACCATTGCTTGCATATCTCTTCGACGGATCGCTGCGCTACACCCACTGTGCATATTTTGGTCTAGATGTCTGACCACAGTTTTCTCTTCTCATTTTCAGGTACCTGTAGTGAGTTGTTCCCAAAACTTTTGTCGTGGTTCCTGACCACCTCCTCAGTGAGCACCTCCAATTCCCTCCCACTGAATTTAAGCTTGCGCTTCCTGTCTCCTTTCTCCTTCACATCCTCATCAATAGCCATAATCCTGTTTGGTCCTGGCTGGCTCTAAAGGCTGCCTCCTTGGTGCTTGGCTGGGTCTCTCTGCCTGCTCCTGTGGGTGGGGCTTCTGGAAACAACATGGACTGACTCACTTCCTGGTTGTGATGTCATCAAGCTGTTCCAGGTTGCCGTTTTCACAATTTGCGATTTGCAAATACCGTTTTGCTATTTTTTTGTGATTCTGTATTTGCAACTCGCAAATTGCGATTGCGAATTTTAAGAAATCGCTATTACCGACTCACAATTTTCATACATCCCATTTTGCATTTCTAAAATAGCGATTTCTCACAATTCGCTATTTAAGAAATGCAAACCAGGAGCTTGATACATCTGACCCTCTCTCCCTTGCAACTTTGTACCTATCTTGTTTATTCAGGTGGTCATAAAACTACTTGTGATACATTTTCAGCATTGTCTATGCAGGCCAAAGCGTTGTTCCAGCAGGGTAGTACCCCTTTGCTGCCTACCTAGGATTAGATAAGTGCACTGGTTTTAGAGGAACATGTACTCCTACCCACAAACCCCTCAAAATCAAATAAAACAAGGTAGTGGTAGGAGGTGGGAGGTGTAGCGTGATAGAACTCCTCTATTGTGATGAAATGCCAAAGGTGCAGATAAGCTACTCTAGTCATGAAACATTGACGGGCAGGAAATAAGGGTCATAACTCACACCTTTGTTTTTAGAGTTGTGAGGAGGACCAATAGATTACAAGGTTGCTCTACTGTAAGCTATTTTAGTAGTATTGTTCTACAGCAGCAGGTCTCAAGTCGACTGTATCTTCAATGTACCACTTTTTTACCCAAATACTGGCTCTGTGAGCCCATCACAATCACGCTCCCAGAAAAAGTTTACTCAATTAATTTTGCTGCCTAAGACTTGGTATGCTTGATCGGGATGTCTCTGGGTAACAGGTGGTCCCTTCCATTGTTGATCCAGTATAAGGGGGGGAGGTAGCAGATTGCCATATTTTTCTCTCACTTCTCATTTAGGTAATCATACCTATTTTGGTACTCTATGAAGACCAATTTTGTATGAAAATTATTTACAGTTGCACACCCTGAGAACTTTAATTTTTCAGGCAAGTTCAAAAAATGTCTTGCAGTTTAAAGGTGATGACTCATGTATGAGCCTGTATCATCATTTCCGATGCGTTTTGGATCTTCTTCGTCTATCAAAGGAATAGGAGCAGTAATCAAGTAGTCAAGTGGTAGTGTGTGTGTTTGTGCACCGCAAGGGCTTGAGTGTGGGGTGTCTAATGTTTGAACAAATGTTCCTCAAATGAGCCAGAATGAGTGAGAATGCTAGAGGGAGGGCGTGAATTTTTATGTTTGTGTTCCAGACTCTGCTGTCCCACCAGCTGTGCACTCATGATGTCTCCATCCGTGTATTTTATTTATTTGTGGGTTTTTATTAAGCGCATCTATAACTCCTAAGAATTCTCTTGGAGCTAATGTGAGCATTTCCTGGACCCGATGAGTCGTGTATTCTGATGCTTTACGTCCCTACTGTACATGTAGAGTCTGGTCAGATACAGCCCATTTCTTCTTAGGTTTAAGACAAACTGACCTATAGAAATACATACGCCTTGTGAAGGACATAGAAGTTCCTGGTTGGAAACAGGACTACAGTGCTGTGGTGTTTTATGACAGACAACCCTGGTTTATCAGTATAAATCCAGCGCCGAGTACTGACAGGTCTCCCACCCTTTAACCCTTCAATCTCCAACCACCGGGCGCGTGGCTCCATCTTTTATGTGTCTGGCTCTTCGCAGAGTATCAGCCTGTGGCACTATATGGGCGCCCGTTCAGAACGTCATCTGCTCGCTTCACTTCAGCCTGACGCATCATACATGAACTTGTGGAATACATATGGAATGTGTTACACACATACAAGGCAAACCGCTGGCAGCGTTGCAATGCTTTTTAGTAACCATGTCAGTGATGTACCCTTGAAGTCTGTTTAACAGATTAAGTACATTTATGTTACACACATTCAAACCTTGACACCGTTAACTCACAACAGTGGCTAAAAAAACACATTTTGGGGCAAGGAAGGCCTGGTTACTGACGTCTGAGAACACACAGCAATTGCAAGATAAACATTGCAAGTGGCTGCGATTATATACAAGTACTATTGACTCAGCCGATCCAACAAATGGAAGGAATGCAAAATTCCTCCATGCTAAAAGACCAGAAAATCATAAAAGAACAATGTCCATCCGAAGAATAGACATCTCTAAACACACTAGTCAGAACACATTAACCAATATCAGTCCACGCCCCTCCTGATATACATGATCATCAGCGCACAGATGACCTCACCAGGCAGGAACTCCAACGTTTGTGCAAAAATGCAAAAACAAAGTCCCATTAAATGTATATTGTAAAACTATACCCCACACACACTCCATAGTCTCTCTCGCTCTCTTTCTCACTCACAAACACACACACACACACCCTCTCTCCATCTTTCTCCCTCTCTCTTACTCTCGCCTCTCCCTCTCTCACTCTTTCAATATCTCTCATGGGTGCATGCACAATTATACGCAAGGCCACTGCACTGCATGCACATATGAAGGCACACCAACACATTCAGCAGCACTGAAAATGCAATACAGTGAGCACGAAGTTCTGATTATAGTACCAAGGAAATACAGCAGTAAAACTCTTGCAAGAAAGTATTGGAAAGTCTCGTGGATGTGCACCTCACCGACCCTTAAATGTAAACTAGGCTATAGGAGAAAGCAGACACCAAGCATACCACAAGAAGCACACAGACACTGTACTCACAGCACCTGAAGAGTAAAGTGTGTACCACAGCACTATGGAACCAGCACTCTAAACATACAAGCAGATAGATAATTTCCAAATACTCCTGCAAGCCATCATATGGATAAACCTCAATAGCATAACTGCCTCCTCCCTCCCTGTAACTGTGTGGACACTTCACACATAACTCACACGCAACTGCCAAAGGACAACAGTACTAAGAACATTGTGCACAAGTGAGTGGTATGGCTATAGACACATTTATCAGTTGCCCCTGCAACAAAGCACTCACCAAGCAGAAAATACATACAATCCCTAAGCAACACAGTACAACCAGCTTGGACAAAGGAGAAGCTAGAGTAGTTAACATGGTAGAACACTCATCTGGTCGAAATCCAATAACAACTCAACCTCATGCTACACAAAGCCAGAATCTTCACACCCGTTGGTCAAGTTTCTATAATAATTCACAATGCAAAGTAAGAAAAGCAAGATTGACACGAATGACACTTGTTGGCTGTTCAAGATATAGTCACCCAAGAGAACTGAACTGTTCATCCCTTGCACGTGGCATCAATACCCAACACCCAACAGACATTCTACCCGAAATATTCTCCCTTTATCTAAGTCAGGACACCTTAACATCCAGCCCAGAACATTTAAAGATGTTTTTGCTTATGATTCCAAATGCACCAATGACACAAGCTCTCTAGCACTGACCAGGGACTGAAGGCACTAAGCAAATGCATAGGGGCCAGGGCCAGCCTAGCAAAATTCCTGACTGTCCCTTATGTGGTGTTGGAATCCTGGTCCAGGAGCTAGAGCCACATGTCCACTCACTCTTCTATTCTGGTAAAAACAGAAGTCTGTCCAGAAATCCATACTGACCGATATATGCCCAAGCACAACACAGCTAAACTGTGACACAAATAAAAGCTGAGATTGTCCTTGAAGAAGCACCTCATTGGCATGAAGAATAGCCAGTGGGTATGTTCCAAAGACCCCTTGTTACTGCACAGAAGGGGGCAACAAAGTAGCTGCAGGAACACATAGAGACACAGACTGCACGGCTAGACCATTCATTGGTTTCAATGAAATGTCTAGTGTTCCTAAACCAGATTCAGGCCCAAGGCAGTGACCCAGGGCAAGATGTGAGAGCAGAGTGTACTGGCAAAAAGCTAAACTATGATCACGCAGAAGAAAACCAATGCAAGCCAGAGCAAAGTAAGACAATTCACATCACAGCTTTAGCAGCCTGTAACCTTTGATTCAAATCCTGGATAGGAGTTGGTGGTGGGTGTTAATGCTACCGTGTCCATAAAAGAGGTGACCCCATAAAAGATGTGTCCCCAGCCATGAAGCCACGTGTAGGTTATAGCATCTATAGACTCCATTCCTTTACATCAGAACACAGCTGTGACAGAATTCCAGTGTGTCCAATTGCCCCATATTCCAGATTAACAAAGTCTGTGATTCAAGGCATACTTGTGAATCATGATGGAGGTATCCACAGAACTGAGATCTGTTATACATCTCCTTCCATATATCTCCTCCTACACCGATGACAGTAGATCAGCTCCTGACACACAGGAGTTGCATGGAGCAGTAATAGTAAAATATATCTTTATTAAGATCATAGGCCCTCATTACGACCCTGGCGGTGGGTGATAAAGTGACAGTAATACTGCCAACATGCTGGCGGTAAGTACCGATAGACAGCCAATGTACCACACCGACCGCCAGGGTGGAAACAACAGTCACCATGGTGGTAGCCACCTACAGCCAGGCGGAGGACAAAGTACCACCCACCATATTTTGACCCTGCAATCCACCACCTTTTCCAGGGCGGTACTAATGCCATCAAAAGCCTGGCAGAAACAGAGCATAAAAGTGAAAGGACTCACAATTGGAGACACAGGGAAGAACCACGCCGTCATGGAACCCGAACTGCAAGTCTTCCCGATGATCTTCTACGTTATGCTCCACCTGGAACACCAACGCCGATGAAGATGACCACGGTGAGTACAGCCGCCTAGCACACGAGGGAGGGTGGGTGGAAAATAAGAGTGACAGACACAAGCTCAACACACACTTTACACACACACGCCATACACACAACCAGATGCATAACAGAAACAATTTGACTCCGAAAATCTGCAGAATAATGCAAGGACAACAGGAATTGACGAAAGTGATTGTAATTGGTCCAACAATAAAATCAACAATCCGATTTGGCCATTGAACAGATATGTAAACTTGTATAAAAAAGGGACACTGCCCAGTCCATAGTTCAAAGGGCCCACATGGCCACAGGTTACAGTCCAAGGCCCTGCTCGAATCCTGCACCAATCCGGATAGAACACTGCAGGGGAATTAGTTGTCAAATAGGCAGGCACCTCAGCCGGATGCGGGAACAAGCCCACTGGTTCTGGAGGGGGCAACATGCCCATTGCTTTGTCCTGGGGAGTGCAAGACCACAGACTCTCAAGTGGTTGACTTGCCCACTGGTTCTGGAGGGGGCAACATGCTCTGTGCTTTGTCCTGGGGAGTGAAAGGCCACAGTCTCTCAAATGGGTGTCTTGCCCACTGGTTCTGGAGGGGGCAGGCCGCACAGTAGCCTCTGGAGACTGGACTACATGGCGTCCGCAGGCCCTGATGGCTGAACTGTGGTGGTGGTTGTGGGAGGCTCCTGCCCAGCCCCTGCACTCTGTGATGGCTGCCTTGTGGTGGTGGTTCGGGGAGGCTCCTGGTCAGCCCCTGCACCCTGTGATGGCTACACTGTGGTGGTGGTTGGGGGAGGCTCCTGGTCAGCCCCTGTACTCTCTGATGGCTGCACTGTGGTGGTGGTAGGGGGAGGCTCCTGGTCAGCCCCTGCACTCTGTAATGGCTGCCCTGTGGTGGTGGTTGGGGAGGCTCCTCGTCAGCCCATGCACTCTGTGATGGATGCCTTGTGGTGGTAGTTGGGTGAGGGTCCTGGTCAGCCCCTACACTCTGTGATGGCTGCACAACCACGGCTAGCGGTGGGAGCCCTGTGACAGCTGGTGGTGGTGGCGGTGTTTGGCTGACAGCTTCCACTGGGGTAGATTGGCTCCTCTACTCGTTGTCGTGGGTTGGGGATCCCTTACCCTTCCTGGCAGGGGTGGATGGGCTTTCCCCCTTTTTTCCAGCTGGTGCAGGCTCCTTCCCCTTCGCAGCTGGTGCAGGCTCCTTCCCCTTCTTCACAGCTGGTGCAGGCTCCTTCCTCTTCTTCGCAGCTGGTGCAAGCTCCTTCCCCTTCAGTATTGTTGGTCTGCAATCCCTACCACCACGAGTAGGTGGTGCTACCACTGGCCCCGTGGACTGTTTGGCTGAGGTGATGGGCTGGGTCCTTGCTACCCTGCCCATACGTGCAGGATGGTGGGGGGGTAGGGAAGAGGTAAATCGTGGAAAAGCTTTTTAGGTACGTTGGGGCAGAAGCAGGGAGGAGCAATGGGAGTGGAGGATGAGGGAGTGGTTGTTGGAGATGTATGTCTGCTGGATTTGGGTGCAGGTGCATGGGCTGTATGCTGTTGTGAGGTGGATGGCTGTTGGGTGTCTGAGTGCTTGCGTTTGTGTCCTTCAGGAGGGGGGACAGACACGGTGGGAGAGGACACAGGGACGCGTGCATGGATGTTGTGAAGGCGTCTGCTAATGAGGTGTGTGTTCTGCTTGGTGTGGTGATGATGCTGGTAGTGGATATTGATGTAGTGCATGCAGGTGTGAGTGTAGACGTAACTTGGTGTTCGGGGTGGAGAAGGAGGAGGATGGGGAGACAGTGGAGACAGTGGAAGTTGTTGTGTCTGCAACTGAATGGTGTTTGTGTGAGTGCCTGTGGGATGAAGTGTGGTGCTTGTGCCTGTTCCACTCTTGGGTGTTGTCTTGTGTGCATGCTCGTCTAGTTGTGTGCTTGGGATGGGTTGGGGTTGAGGAGAATGGGACTGGGAAGTGGAAGGGCAGCAGGGCTCACTGGGGCAGGGCCTGAGGTGCCTGAGGCAAACGAGGCGAACGAGATGCCCACCCTCCTGGGTGAGCGGGCACAGGCAACTCACTGAGAGGCTACTGGGAGGGCGTTGCTGGCAGCTGGGGTGGTCACAGAGGTGTATGCCACCACCAGGGAGCTTCCATCGGAGGAGGTTTCTGAGTCTGTGTTATCCCCTGCAGTCTCTGCCGTGGTGCTCCCCTCGCCCTCTGTCCCATTGGTGCCCTTAGCGTCCTGTGGGATGCAGCTCCCTCTGTCGCCGGTGCCTCTGCTCCTCTGCCAGATGATACTAATGCACATAAGGACAGGATTATAAAACAAGAAAAGGGGGAGAGAGACAAAGGATACACAGTGTCAATGACTGCACCAGCACCTCCGTTGACATACACAGCACTCTCATACACAGGGAACAGGCCTATGCACTATGCATGGCACTACCAGTGAAATGGCTAGTCACCAAGGAATGGGGAGGGGCACACACCGCCAACTGCAGCACACCTGGGACCCACGCAGCCCTGCCCAGAAGTGAATACTAACAAGCTCGGTAAGCAGTATTTCACATTCAAACCTTTAGCCACCAGAGGACCTACACTTCTATGTCTGGCCTGGCGTAGGGCCACCCACTGACACACAACCACCATCCGGATACCACCCCACTAGCCGTAAGTTGTAATGATAGCCACTGAATTCACCCCCTTGTGGCTGCTGTGATGCCCTCAAGCACCCATCCAGCTCAAGGTAGCCACCGCCAGTATGCAGGCCATCGGGGGGGTCAGGGTCCGACGGGCACCCTTCCTCGTTGGGAGGCCATGCCAAGCGTCTCAGGTCTAACCACCATTTCTGACAGTGGGTGCTCTGCCTGCCATAGAACCCCAGGGTCCGCACCTCCTTGGCGATGGCACGCCATATTCCCTTCTTTTGATGGGCGCTAACCTGCAGAGGCAATACACACAGGAGAACACCATTAGACAAACAGCCCAGCCTGTCACACAAATGGCCCAACATACCCGTTTGCATCACCATTGGCACACACATAGCCCAGCACATAACATGTACACTGCCAAGTGGACATCCACCCACCCCCCTTACATGAGGCCTTCACACACAACTCCATGCATTCATGCCACATGCATCGTGCCCACAGTGCACTCACCTGTTGGCCTGGAGTCCCATGCAGCAGTCTGTACTGGGGTAGGACCCCATCCACCAGTCGCTCGAACTCCTCGTAAGTGAAGGCTGGGACCCTTTCCCCGGTCACACAGGCCATGGTAGGTTCCAGACACAGGTCACAGCAGAACATGCAATGGAAGTTCAGGAAACAAGTGAAGAATCAGATAGAAAATGGCGGTTACGTCCGTGGCGGTGCATACCGTCACCGCTGGCGTAGATCCCCATTGTATACTGCACCCATAGGGCCCAATATTAAACCAATGAGAAATTGTATGGCGGTTCACGACTACATACCGCCAAGGCGCACAACGTCAGCAGCATTACCTCACTTCCACCTGTCCCTCCACACAGGACAGGCGGTCGCCATTTCAGGGTGGGGGGTGAACAGGCCTATCGATAATTGCTGTGTCACAGGATACATAGGCACATACTTCACAAATTACACTGTCCCATAATGTGTTTGCACATTGTGGACTGCTGTTGTGGCTCCATTGTTCAGTTTGTGACGGCCTACTCACTCACTCTTGTGTCCCTTAGATACCTACTGCTGCGGATGAATAGGAGATGGAGACATACCCCCGTGTACAGACCCCTGGTGGACTTGGCTACACTGGAGGACAGGCAGATAATACTCACCTGTAGACTGGATAGGGCCACAATCACAGAGCTGTGTGCCCAATTGGAACCTGACCATCTCACTGGGATCCCCCCTCTTGTGCACGTGCTATCAGTGCTCCATTTCCTGGCAACTGGTTCTTTCCAAGTGACAGTAGGCTTGGCAGCAGGAATGTCACAGCCAATGTTCTCAATCTTGTTTGCCCTGATAAAACACATGTGCCGCTACATTACTTTCCCCAGGTTGAGGATTTGGCCACTGTGAAGGCTGGGTTTTATGCAATGGGACATATCCCCAATATAATTGAGACAAGTGATGGAACACTTATTGCATTTGTACCCCCACGCCAGAATGAACAAGTGTTCCGTAACCGTAAGTTTCCACTCCATGAATGTGCAGATGGTGTGCTTGGCGGACCAGTACATCTCCCACTTCAGTGCTAAGTATCCTGGGTCGGTGCATGATGCCTTTGTTCTGAGGAATAGCAGCATCCTCACTGAAAACTCACAAATCTTCAGTTGCCTCAGAGCAGTTGATCAGTGGATGACCTGGAGCCATCTCAAACTAAATACCTCCAAAACAGAAATACTCATATGTGGTGACTAGAAAAATTATGACCCTCTGTGCGTCTGGCCTGACGATCTCGAACCACCTCCTCAATTATCCAAGGAAGTAAAAAACCTAGGAATCACCATGGATTCAAAGCTAACTATGAATGCCCAAGTAGACAAATTAGCACGCACAACCTTCATCACCTTAAAGACTTTACGACGCATCTTCCCCCACCTCGGATTTCCACACAAGGTGCAAGCTACTATCTCACTTGTACTATCCAAACTGGATTATGCCAATAGCCTCTACCATGGATCATCTCTATCTGTTATGAAAAAACTACAACGTATCGAGAATTCCGCAGCCAGGCTACTACTACGTATAAAGCCGAAAGCCCACATCTGCCTTGAGAGCACTACACTGGTTACCCGTTGCCAGAAGATGCACTTTCAAGCTGCTTTGTATCACCCACAAAGCTATACATGGAACAGGACCGCTTTTTATCAGAAAGAAAATTACTAAATACATCCAACAAAGAACCCTCCGCTCAAGACTGGCACCCCGCCTTAGAACACCACCATACAAGAAAAAGACTGTAGGTGGTACATCCTTCTCCGTCCAAGCAGCCAAACTATGGAATTCATTACCCCCAACTATAAGAGCCACAGATAACTTTCTTGTCTTCAGAAAACTACTCAAGAGTTGGCTCTTTCCTTCATAACCACCTTTTTCAAACAACTATGAACTGCATATGCCTATGTGGATAAATATTGTTTTTCAGATGATATGTATATTTCTATTTATTTATAGTTTCTTTGGCAAATATGTATTGCTACTGTCATAACAATAAAATACACACACACTCTTTAAACCTGTCTAAGTATTTTTTTACCCATGATTCTAATTATGTATTGTATGTGCATATGTGTGTGTATTCATGTTTGTGTGTATATATATATATATATATATATATATATATGTGTACAGTATGTATGTGTATATGTTGTTTCTGTGCTTGGCATGTTCGTGGATCATTGCATGGCTCCTGGTTTTTCATTGTTATACTAGATATCTATGAATTCCTGCTCTCATCTTATCACACTTATCTACTCATCACTCTTATGTCATGTCTCTATCAAACTATCCCCCATTCTCACTCTGACTCATCCCAAATCCCTTCTACCACTTTCATCTCCTAAATATCTCTGCCTAAACTCTTCCCTCCACCTCCACATCTAACTCACCAAACCTCACTCTACCTCTGTAACCTCCCACACAACCCTACTAAATTCTCCTGCATTCATCTCACCCTGCTACTATGCTCTCCCTAACCCTTCCACATACTCTTCCCCCTCCGCCCCCCTTTATTCATCCCAAGCCTTATATACTCCCAATTAACACTTCTGGATTTCTTTCCTCCTCCACCCCTCCATTACTCCAGTCAATCTAAATAACAAACTCTGATATCCGCGGCTCAAATTAACTCATAATAATACTAAAACTGTACTCATTATTAAACAATACTAATCCATCACTAATTCTTGTTGGGTTCCGGAGTAGCGTGCTACTCATCGAAAAGCGCTTTGACGCCTCGTCAGGGGTAGTAAGCGCTATATAAATACGATTACAATACGATTACAATACAATACAATACAATGTCCCAACTACAGAGGCACAGGGTGTGGGTAATAGGTGAGCCCTGGTTCCCACCCAGTATATGTTGGTGTATGCCTATAGGATAGTGTGTGGCTAAATGGTGTCCCTCAATATTTGCAGGTGACTGTGGTTACCCAAACCTATCATGGCTGCTGAACCCTGTGAGGAATGCCAGGACAAGGGCAAAAGAACGTTATAATGAGGCACATGGGTGAACCAGAAGGATCATTAAAAGGACCATTGGCCTCTTGAAGGCCAGGTTCAGGTGCCTCCATCTGGCAGGTGGATCGCTGTGCCACACACTCAAGAAGGTCTGCCAGATAGTAGTGGCATACTGCATATTGCACAACCTGGCCCTCAGACGGCATGTACCTTTTCTGCAGGAGGAGGAGATTGGAGATGTCCCTGCGGCAGCAGTGGACCCTGAGGACAGTGAGGATGAGGAGGCAGAGGATGAGGATGTGGACAACAGAACATCAGTAATACGTCAGTACTTCCAGTGACACACATGTGAAACAGTGCAACTTCACATTTCTATGAGTATTGGTGTATTCTGTGTGGCACTGGCATGCTAGCATTACCCACGTCCTTGCCCTACTTACTGTTACCTATGGAAATTCATTTTGCAGATGTTGGTGATATGACAACATTCTCCTGGTGTGATCACAACAGCAGCAGCAGCGGAAGTGGAGGGCTGTTCAGATGACTGGCTAGTGCAGGGGCCCGCTGGTATGCTGTTGCCTCCCTCATGATGTTGGCCATGTCTGCCAGCACCCCTGCTATGGAGATCAGGGTGTTGTTAATGGCCTGCAAGTCCTCCCTGATCCCCTGATACTGTCCTCCTGCAGCCGCCTGTTCTCCTGCACGTTGTCTAGGATATGGCCCATTGTGTCCTGGGAATGTTGGTAGGCGCCCAGGATCTCGGAGAGTGCCTCCTGGAGAGTCAGTTCCCTTCTGTTTTCCCCCTGGTGCACAGCAGTCCTCCCAATGTCCCTGTTGGTCTGTGCCTCTGTCTCTGTCTTTTGAACAGTGTGCCCACTGACCCCAGGTCCCTGATTGTCTTGTGTGCGAGGTGTAGCCTGGGGTTCCTGTACAGGTGGGCACACTGCTGATTGACGTGTCCTGGGGACAGAGGTGTGGGTAGGCTGGGTGAGTGCTGTGGTGTTAGATCCTGAGGGGGGAGGCACTGTGGTGGTCTGTGAGTGGGCTTGGGTGACCAGCTGTCCAGTGGTCCCTGATGGGCCAGGCCGATCGTCCAGATCCTGAAGTCCAGAATTACTGTCATCACTGTGAGCCTCTTCTGTTGGGGGACTGGATTGTGGTGGCACCTCCTTTCCAGTGACATTGGCTAGGGTACCTGTGGGGATTTAAATTATGTTTTATGCTTCAGGTGCCTGACATTTGTACTTCTGTAGCTTCCCCTCTATGGTTGTTGGTTCCCTGCCAGCTTTTGCTTGTGTATGTTGGTGTATTGTGGTTATGTTAGTTTCCCTATGCTGTGCATGCTTTGGTGATGAGTGTCCATGCAGGGCTGGGAGGGGTGTCCATACATTGGTACAGCATGCATGGCTTGGCATTGGGATTAGTGAGATGTGATAGTGGAGTGTGTGGGATGTGGTGGAGTGATGGGAATGAGGGTGAGGGTGTGTAATGGCATGCAGGTATGGGGGGTGATAATTCTTAAAAGTAGACTTACCAGTAGACAGTCCTCGTCCAACTCCAGCGAGTCCCTCAGGATGTGGTATTGCCAAGACTTGCTCCTCCCATGTTGTGAGTTGTGGGGGAGTTGGTGGGGGTCCACTGCCAGTCCTCTGTATGGTGCGCTGGTGTCTTGCTGAAATGGAACTTACCTTCCCCCGTAGGTCGTTCCACCTCTTCCTGATGACGTCCCTTGTTCTTGGGTGCTGTCCCACGGTGTTGACCCTGTCAGCCATAGCTCCATCTTCCTTGCAATTGATATCTGCTGCACCTGTGCTCCAAAGAGCTGTGGCTCTACCCTGACGATTTCCTCCACCATGACCCTTAACTCCTTCTCAGTGAAACGGGGGTGCCTTTGTGGTGCCATGGGGGTTGTGTGATGTGTGTTGGTAAGGGCGTGTTGGGTAATGTGGTGGGATGTGTGATGTGGAATACGTGAGGGGTGTATGGGTATGAGTGGTGTGTGTGTCTAGTTGTCCCTGTGCTCCTCTTCTCAGTCTTGTGATGGCAATAGTTGTTGGTAAAGGGTTGTGGGTAATGTGGGTGTGTGTTTTATAGTGGTGTGGGTGTGGTGTGTGTATGGGTGTCAGGTGTGTGTTGTTTGAATTGCCCAATGTAGTGTTATTTTGTATGTGGGTGTCCATTGTGAGCGTGGCGTATGTACCGCCAATGGTTTACTGCCGTTGAATGTCCGCCGTGGTGATTCATGGGTCATAATGTGATGGGCGTTGTTCTGTTGCCATAACGGTGTGGGTTTTGGGACCGCCACTTTTGCACTGACCTTTGGTCTGGCGGATTTGTGTTTGTGGCTGTATTCTGTTGGATTGGGGAGTGTGTGTCATAATATGGTAAACGGATATTCAACAGCATGGCGGTAAGTTGGCAGCCGTCAGCATGGCGGTAAGCGCCATTTTCCGCCAATGTCATAATGAGGGCAATAGTCTTTTAGACATCAGCACAATTAATCCAGTACATTATTATACTAAACAATTAAAACAAACTTTATTACAGTAAAATCAAGTAAAAACTTCCATAGAAGTTAAATTCCTTGAAAATCTACCCATCGCAAATGTCACATCTAAATATTGCACAGAATCTATAAACCTTATTGTGTCTATTCGTACTGTATTATTGTATTTGATTATTATGATGTGAAAAGAGGTGTTGATAGATGGGTAATAGCCACTGCAGATAGGAACAGGGTAAAATGTACGCAGGGTGGAAAGTCAGGTCAGCAATGATGAAACAATGAGGAATAGGGGGACAATGGCCACAATACGAAGACATATTGAGGTTAGTACTAACGGGAGGGATTCAAAAGGAGACCCCATATCCCAAGTAGTTTAGGGAATGTCCAGTAACGACAAAAAGGAAGGATATGTGGACTAGTACAATACTAAGTCATATGATGCTCAGTGATCACACACATGAAGATACAAGTGTATGTAATACTGTTGGAGGGGTGGGTGGGGAATGAACACAAGAGAGGGTGGCAAAGTGCAAGCAGACATGACTTGAATCTATCAAACTGCAACATGGGCAAAAGCTTCCAGAAGAAACTAGAATACTAGCTGGAAGAAAGTTTCTCCTTGGTGTTGGAGTTGGGCCTCTTTCTAATGAACTTTCTTGTAATTAATTACCAGTTTGTCTTGAGGGGTTACCGAAAGTATAACACATTCAGACCAAGAGGGTACCTGCTGTATTTTCAGGAAGATCTCTATAGAACCTCTGCTCCTATTGATTTATAGGTCCACGTGAGCCCTATCTGTCAACCAATTTGGCCAGTGAATGACCCTAAATCTAAAGATATTCTAATAGTCTTTCAAATTTGGCAAATATATTAATTTGCAATCTCCATGTTGCTTGGTTTAGAGGCACAGTGCCCCAGTGGAGGCTGGCAGGACAATTAGGGAGTCAGACTACACCAAAGATTTAAAGTCAGGTTTTCCTTTTTTATAGTCAGTTAATTTAAGAGACAAAGTTTCTGTTTCAATAGTAAGCATCCTTCTCTTGGTACCCTCACTGAATATGCTCGGCCAAGCAGTGTAACTTTCCTAAGTTAGTTCAACTACATTAAAAACAAGAAACCATGTGCATGTGTTTATTTAATCATCATATGATGTATTTTATTATCTTAATTGATAGAATTGTTATATTGTTTATGTCATTTCTAAAGAAGAGGTGTGTCCCAAAGTAGCAAGTAAGGGTTGTCCATAGCAAAGAGGATATAGAGAAATATGGTAAGCAAAGGTCTCCTGATTGTACTATTACTTTCTGTATTAAGAGTTCTGTTACTCAGAATATTACCTGGTTTCCCCAGGGTTACAGGACTTCCATTTTGCTTATTTTGAGGCCATTGTTCATGAGTGGACTGATGTGAGGTACATATAATAATGGAGAATGTTCTGAGGTGAGTTCTTTGCAATTCCTCAAGGCAATTGGGTTGACAGACATTAAAGATCAGTGAATGCTTTTAATCCTCCCCCAGAGTGAAGAAGGGATCTTGGCAGTCTTAGTTGTAGGGGCAAGTCATTGCAGTGGAAGAAAATATCTGTTTTGAGTCCTTTCCTGCTTGTCTCTGGATTGCTAAGTGGATGAGAGGTTGGTTTGCTCCTTGACCACCCTCTGCACACATATGGGATATATGTGACAAGAGTGTTAATCTTCAGGCATCTGTATGATTTTGCTCATCAGTAAACAACCAGTTATGTGCATGTAGTGGCTGCCTCATTCCACAAAGTCACAGTTTGAAATGAAAGTCTGTCATAAGTGATAATGTCCAAATAGTACTCTTGTTCGTTAAAGTAATATCTGCTCTTGCGAGGCATTGGATCCCACCTCCCGAGTATTTAGTGGCAGGCAGGCTGTAGCCCTACTGTGCTCCCCTCTCGACCTTGCCCAACCATCTGACATAACTGTGGAGGGCACTGTACCTACAAGGCGTAGGGGTGGGAGGCAGTAAATATAATAGGGTGCAGGTGGTACTGTGACAACAGACACAATGGATGGGGGACAAGAGTGATCCCATAGGAAGAAGGGGGACTTTAGAGGAAAAATGGGTAACTTCATACAAAAGAGAGAGAACGTTTTAAAACAAGAGAGTGTGGAGAGGTGGTGCTGACTACAGCAGGTGAGATTAGAAAATGAAATGATGGTTAGAGGGACTGTGTTGGAGAAAGGTATAAGTGTGAACTTTAGTGGATATGATCTAAAGCAAAATAGAACTGGACTTCATGTAGTGGTACCGAGAGGCACATACATCATCATTAGTGCACCTGACTCTCCGGGTCTTGTAAGCTACAACAAAGCCCGCCCTGCCATCTAAGAACCTTGGCTAATTACTATATCCAAAACAAAGGTTCTTATCTATAATAATACCTGAATAATATTAATAGAGAATGCACAATAGCTCTAATTACTTTTGCAACAGGATGTACAGACAGGCAGCTTTCTCATTCAAATGCAAGGAACGATCTTAACACTCTGAAAGAAATGTTAACCTATACATTCATATGAAGTGCATATACAAACACCTATTTACATACAAGCCAACACAATTCTTGTCCTATAAGTTATCTTGCTGCATTTCAAAAAAGTCCCACAACCTTGAATCTGTAACATATAATGACGTCCATAAGAAATGTAGAGCAAAACAGATTTCAATCAATCAGCCATACACAACTCAACATACAGTAATGTCCATTTTTATGCCATAAATCACAAGGCAAATTTTGAGTTTGTTATGGCTTAGTCAATGACGTTCAACCCTCTATGCAATGTGGGGTCTCAGCAGCACAACGTGGATGGTAAAGGGACATCTTTTAAAAGTGGAGACCACATTCACCAAGTGCATATCCCAAAGTGTCGAAAGATAACATTTGTACTCCCAAGAGGGAGCTATACACTGTTTCTATTAGGCAGAAACATATATATAATTTATATAATGAATTCCAATCCACTCCAAGGCAGAATAACCCCTTAAAAAGGAGACAGGCAAAAAACAGAGATCGTTCCTTGCATTTGAATGAGAAAGGTGCCTGTCTGTACATTCTGTTGCAAAACTAATTAGAGCTATTGTGCGTTCCCTGTCTCTCCGGGGGCACTTTTGCTGAAAACTCCTCTCGAGAGGGACCTTAAATACAGAGAGATGGCTTCTGCTGAGCTGGTGCAGATGGTACCTCTGCCACTACCAGTGGCTCTTGGCCTGCCTACCAGGACCAAACCAAGCCCAAAATCTGGACACAGAAAACCTTTGGCCAGTGGGACAGTGGGAGCCTAGTTTTCAAAGATCCATGTTAGTGTGTGACTCCACACTCTCATTAGTTCAAATGTTGAGGGGGCTTTAGGGAGCTTCGGCTTCTCTCGTGTTTGCCAAACAAAAAGGGAATAGTTTGGGGTGATCCAGAGACCCTGCAAATGTTGATATCAGCAATTGACGTCTGCCGAAACTGACAGGAACTGTGTTGCACTACTTTTTACTGTTAAATACTTCCACTTCGTTTTACAACCATTTTTGCAGTTCATGTTGTTGCCTGTTGTAGTTAAGAACGTATTTTTTTTTGACATTTTTGTTTTGATACATTTTTGGGCTGATTGCTTCACCTGTGGTCACTGAAATCTTATGAATTTTGGGGATCCTGGGCAAGATGTATTTTGGGGGCGGGGGCTGTCTGGAATACACTGGAATCATTTTGATAATTCAATCCCTAATGATGCCAAACGATATGGAATAACACATTCAGAAATGAAGACCGAAAGCTCAAACTCCCTCTTTACCTCCAGTCGAATAGTGCCAAAAGAATGCACGGATGAGCACAGATTAAACTATTTGTTTTTTGCGACTGGATACAGAATGTCTAGGTCTGGCAATGTTGAATTTTTCTAAAAACGCAACTCTTTTACATTCAGATTTTTACAGACTGTGAAAGTTGGCACTTTCGGTATACGTTTACAAATCAATAACGCATCTGAGCTCTCAGCTGTGCACAGGGCAACACAGCTTGCAGGAGTGGCAGGACTTTTGACTTTCCGACTCATTTTACCAGGGGAAGCCTTCTAATGTGGGGGCCTTGGACAATTGGCCACTCTGCCCATGTCTTAAACTATGCTCCTTAAGGGCTGGAAAGGGTTTAAACTCTAAACTGTTATGATCAGCCCCAAACCCATCCCAGAAGTGCCCCTTGAAATACTTCCAGCAGTTTGCATAAAGATTGCGTACGTGTTTATCACATTTCCACCAGTTGCAATTCTCAAAGAAAGGACACTACAGCCTACACCATACCGTGATGGCAGTCTCCTTTAGAGATTTTCTGTACTTTCCACAAGAGAGCACTGAGAACTCCCTTCTGCCTTATGTAATATATAAAAACAATGACGTGGAAAGCACCTTCTTAACCTTTAATCCTGCATTTGTTTTAAGCGATATTTTCTGGAAATGTGAATACAATTGTTTAGGTAGTCTTCAAAAAGTTAACTGTGAAAAAGTGGCCAAGGGGTTGGAACAAAGGCACAGTTCAAACCTCAGGCAATCATCAAACAATAAATGTGCACAGTGCCAGCCATCTGGAGATAGTCCAGGCGCCTGCACACAGGCATTCATTACCAATGTGAACAAAATGCTAGGAAAATAAAACATATGTCTTTCAGATAAATTTAGACACGCAAATGGCAAGGCGCAGAAGTAACGCACCCACAGGAACAAAAACTGGGAAGTTAAACAAGTATTAAAACATTTCAGCTGAAATGATACACTATGAACTGTTGTCAATGCAAAAGTGACCCCAAAGCATCTGTGAAGGCACCACAGAGGAAGCAGCAGAGAAAAATACACTCGTATAAATGAAGTGGATATGGAATGAAATTGTTTCTGCTCTGTGATTCTATGTCAAGACAGGAAGCTAGTATTATGTATCATGGGAGGTCATTTGGAAGACATTTTGAAAGCAGCGGATTGGTCAAATGCTCAGACATACAGGAAGTGTTATTTCAAAGAAGTTGAGCATATTTCAAAATGTGCTTTACGGAGCTTTGAACATGCATAATGCTAGCCTCCTGTCTTGACATAAAATTGCAATTCTTTTGGCTTACTGAACAAAGGATCGGGATTTTATTAAAGACAATGAGGCAAGCATTATCCCACCCACCCAACCCGGGTGGGGCAAGATATTTATTTTAACTTGTAAGATGTTTATAACTGTACATTTTTGTATGTGTGTATCAAATGAGGTTTATGGCATTTTTTATATTTTTAGGAAATCGCTTTAATAATGTTATTTTGTAATTACAAGGAAAGGTATTATAATATACGTTTTTAAATTTTCAGATTGATTATCGCAGTTAAAGATATGGTTATACTACGGATTTCAGGAGGTTGAAAAGGAGAAGACAAACAAACAAGCGAGAAAATAGTTGGCAAGCTATGTTTATTGGACACAAAATTCTATTCCATTGTGATGTGTGTGCATATTCTATAGCAGGCTTTTAAAGATGTTGGTCAGAATTAGTGAAAAAAAGTCATGCTTTCAAAATGTCTTCCAAATGACCTCCCATGATGCATAACTCTAGCCTCCTTGTCATTAATAAAATCCTGATTCTTTGTTGAGTAAACTTATAAGAATCGCTATCATATTTTTATCAAATCTTGTCCTACTCCTAGACATAAAATAATGTGAATCGGGCATATGTTAATTCTGTCTCCTTTTCCTGTACGGACTTGATTCTATACTTCTCCGATCTTTTTCTGTGTTAACATGAACGTCTTTAAGACCAGGTGTGGAATTCGGTTACCCTATATAGACATGACACTTTAGTCCTGGCCACTGGAATTATGAGGCAGGGGAGGGCCAAATTATGTCTCAGGATTGACTAAATTATGCAGCAAGAAATTATGCTTCAGAATATGAAGCAAATTATTTAGCGTAAATGCGACACATTTTGCAATAGTATTACTTCATTATTTTGTCATTTTACTCATGGTAACATTGCCTGGACAAATATTTCACCTCATTAGTACCATTTTAACACCTAAAGACAGCAATAAGCAACTGAAAGATGATCAGTCAACTTATTCAAAGGACCTTGCACTGCACAAGACCATACCACCCCTTTTTTAGTGACTTTTGATCTATCTGATATACATACATGTTTTTGTTAAAATCTGCAGATTGTATAGCAGATGATTGCTTATGTGGCAGATTTATAATTATGTGGAAAACGCTGTGGCCACAGAATTGCATAATTTCAGTGGCCTTCACTATAGTGAACCTGTGTACAAGCTTTGGTTGTGAAGCATATCCCTTGTTCGTGTAGGGATCCACTTGCATGTAGATAATGGTGCAGGTTCAGCATTGCTGCCACACAGTGTAAGTTCCCCTCCCACCCTCATTTGCACCTCTAAATCGTATTTTACACAATCCACATTAGAAACCCACACTCTGCTAATCAAGAAAAACCAACACCGTAGACTCTAGGCGATCCATCAGAAGACTTTCAGGGCTTAGCAGGTGCATGTAGTGCAATACAAGGCTATAATGCATTAAATGCAATAAAGTACAATTGAGGCAGAAGAATGTGTTACAAATGTGAGTTACTCAGGACAATGACCGGGCTCACTTGGTAATAATACTAGAAGGCACTGAGAACACAAGTTATTACCAGTTTTTTCCATGTTAATGGAGATATTATATTTCAGTCCAGTTTTTTCGTTCTACAAACCATTGTAATCAAGAAGAAAGTGAGGTGCACAAACTCTCTGTTTTACCATTTCTACTTTGTCCTATAATTCTAATGTTTCCTGGCTTAACCTTACTGAATTTGCCATTGTATTTTCACCAACCCAGCATAAATAAGCATGTTCAGTTTGTATATCAACACTACAATACGATGCCCATTCTATAAAAAGTGTAAAAGGACAACCTATTATGTATGGTAGGACATAAATAATTGACTGCACTCTCCCCATCTACCTCCAAATCACAACAACTTCAAGAATATTAAATTATCCATAACTGAAACATCCGCATCCATTAGCGACAACAACAACTAACTTCCTCCAGGCTATAAACAAATAAACAATTTAGCACTCTCTAATAGCAGACTTTCCAAACTACTTACATCTAGCACTAGAAACTAACTCTGGGCTCCGCAAAGTAGTGTGCAACCCTTTTGTGAAGTGTTTCAGCACCTTGTCAGAGGCAGTAAATGCCATATAAATTCACGATGCAACACAACATTCCCAGAATTCCTAAGTTTGTTAAATAAATGCCCATGGTTTGAAAATGGTGCCCACGACCTAGCTTAAAGAAATTGTGTGTCTTACATCGTGGAGTGATCATGTAACTTCTTCCTTGACAGACATTGTAATTAATTTGACCTTGGATGCTGTGCAGCCGTAATGGAATTGTTGTGTAGCCATTTTAGTTATAGCTTCATACACGTTATTTTAGTGAACTAGGCCTGCTGCTGTACCCTTTAACCTAGATACATTTTATTCAGCTTCGTTTATTATTTTAACAATAGCCACATTTGAGGTCTTGTTTTAGTTCTCTCCATCTAGCTGTTCTTTGCCTAGGCCAGCACTGCGTTCTTAAACAAGACATTTCTTTCACTCTGTGCTTTTCTCAAGGCTGCAGTAAGATAGGTTGCCCGTAAACATGGTAACGCTTTGTCTCTAGTGTTCATAGAAACATACACATCTTTTCGTAGCAACATTTTTTCAGAACATCAGCTGTTTTATTATAAAAACACTTCTCTGTCCCAGGCACATTAGAGGGAGATTCCAGCCATATGACCACAACTGTATGCTGATTGCTGAACGCTTCGCTACAGGTGCTTATGCAGACTTCAGGCCCCTTGCTCAGGTATGAGGGATGATGTATTCCCAGGGGAACCTGAAGGGCAGAACTGGAGCTTAACATTCTGTGCTCTGACATAGCCTAGGTAGGAATTATTTTAATGGCTATAATGACAATGTGGTAGCGTTATGTTTATGCTTTACCCTCCTCGTCACAATTGTAATCCTGTCATGCTCTATCGTCCTGGTTATTGCAGTACATGCTTTATTATCTAAGATGCAGTTGCTTCATTAAAACCTTATTGAAACATACACTGCCTCTGATTGTCTTTGTAAATGTGAGACTAATATAACTGAGAGAAACAGATGACCAGAATCTGAGTGACCACGATTTACCCGAGGAATCAATTGTGTCATGCGCTCGGCTGCCCAATTATCCCTGCTCTTGGGTAGAGACGAGGAACTGCTAGTTAGCCGGAGCAAAACCAGGATTAGGCCAACAGGTATCACCTGTAGTGGGTTCAGACTCAGTCCCCCACAGTGCATGTGATTCTGCCGCTCAAATCCAGTAGTCTCATTAGAATAATGAGAGCCTACGCAACAGAATGCTGCACTGTTCAGGAAGGAGGGAAAACCAGAGAGTGCTGATGGGAGACACTCAAGCCATGAACATCTGTATCACACAAAATGCCCGAAAAGCAGCACAAAAGGGAGAGCATCACAGAGGATGTGGAGAAGCACACAAGTGAGAGAGCAACAGAGAGCCTGGGAAAGAGAAGTACATGGGCAAGAAAGAGCAGGATGGAGCATGGGTAGTAGGGAAGCACATGGATGAAAGAGAACAACACATGGGGGGCAGCTGGGGAACATATGCACTCTCATAGAGTGCTTGGGCAAAAAAGTAAAAAATAGTTCTCGAAAACAAACACGAAATGGACAAGGTAACATGACTCGAGCAAATGAGTGTAACAATAAAGCCAGCCACTGATATCCAATGGGCAAATCACACTGTAAGTTCTAGCTAAGGCAAATGAAAAGTAAAACAGTTGACACAAGCGAGCCGATTTAAAGCGCCATGCCCTCTAAGAGCATGAGCACGAAGAAGAGACATAAAAGGAAGGAGAAGTTTGCTCGCAGTCAAACGTATCGGCAAACTTGCAATTATCCATGTAACAGGATCGATGGCCAAGGTAGTAACAAAGCTGCCCCAAGGAGGGACAAACGAAGAGCATTTACCAATGATAACAAAGGATTTTTAAAAGGCAAGCCCATGAAGGAGTGATAGTGATGGGCGTGGTTAAAAGCCAACAGATAGATTATAACATGGCAGAGTGCTTGTGCGCTCGACCTAAAAATGGTCTGCTTCTCTGGCACATAAACAGGTTGCCTACCACCATGCAGAACCTTTCCACCATGGTGCAGAGGAGTGTGTGATGTTCAGCACAGGATTTGTGCAGGAACCATGCCCTTCCAGTACAAAATCCTACGTATAGAAAAATTCTAAAAACATGCCACATATTGTATGTGTGAGGTGCAGCATGCATGCAATATAGGGAACGTTTGGAGAAATCAAAACTGAATAAAATAAAAACTCCTGCTTCAAGGAGACATTATTTTTTATATAATTCCCGATCTGACATTCTTGGTGAATTGTACTATGTGTGAAAAACAAAGGCTGATTGTGCTGATCCACCCAATAATGCCCCCTTGATGCAAAGAGAAACAAAGCGGTGCAGAGTTCTGTGTGTGCTAAGAAAAAGGCACATTTCAAGTGCAAAATACCTTTGGAAGGGAAAGTAAATACCCTTCAAGTCTTTGCGCCACTTTGTATCACTTTTTGGGACTTGTTTTATGGGGCAGCATGAGAGACAAAACACTCGGCAACATAAACAAGGTAGGAAAGAACGTCCAAACTAAACATATATTTAAATATATATGTCAGCAAAAGGCTACTATATCTGTCATTGAAACGAAAAAGCAATATTTAGGTAACTTTGATATCAAGCTTCACACATTTTCATCAAACAATTAAGGCAATGTTAAGAAGGATGACTTTTACATATGGGCCTAAGGACAGACAGCAACAGACAGCACGTCCACTACATCTAGCTGAAGGCCAGCAATTCAATGGATCTTTTAGAATAGTAGTGAAGGCTTCATTTCGTTTTAAAATGTCTTCTCTAGTTCCTTCCCACAATCAAATAGGACCTCCTTTTGTGTAATTTGAGGGACAGGCCTCACAGTCTCTGAGAACCTTTTCTCAAAATGTTTGCTGAACGCCAGAAACCTTGGAATTTCTTTCTCAGATTGAAAAGATGTACAGTCCTTTACTGCATTACCTTTAGCTCGGTCCAGGTATATACCTTTATCAGGAACTTCCTAAAACAATTCAGTGACTTCATTTAGATATTTGTCCATCTTAGCAAACAAGTGTACTCGTCACCAATTCAAAACTTCTCTGACATGTTCTCTGTGTTGTTCAAGAGAGCCTGAAAATATTAGGATGACATCAAGCTGAATGGCCATGTATAGCTCCAATATATCTCTGAAAATATTGTTGCAAAAATGTTGAAATACTACTGAAATATTGAACAGACCACATGGCATGACCAAGTATTCAAAATGCCACTATCGGGCATCAAAGGTCATCTTCTACTGGTCTGCTTGTCTGATTCTCACCAGATTATATAGGCAACTCTCAAATTTATTTTGGAAAATATCTTTGTGGGTCTAGTCTAAACAAACTGATATGAGAGATAACGGATATCTATTGTGTACTGCAATTACATTACATTCTCTGTAGTAAATGTAAGGCCGGTGCACCCCTCCTGATTGAGGGATGAAGAACATAGGAGCATCAGGCAGAGAATAATAATGCTGAATAATCCTTTTCTGTAGATTTTCCTCTTATTAATAACAAAGAACCTCACCCTCTTGTACTGCTAGTGGATAGATTTGTCTATGATGGATTTTAGATTCTGGCAAAAGATCAATTGGCAAGTCATACAACTGGGATAATGGCCACTGGTCTGTCCCTATCTTAATAAATACATCTTCAGAGCCTTTCTAAGCTTCTTGGATAGGGATTGAAGGAGATTCTGGCTTTAGCACTCTACAAGTGAAGGACATGTCTAGTATTAGTCCTTGATGTGGAACACACTTTACATCGTCACACTAAGAAGAGAAAGCAATCTGCAGTATCTATTAATTAACCTGAGGATTATGCTTGTGAAACCAATTGGTTTGAAAAATAACTTCAAGGAAGCAGCTTTGAGGATATCATAGTGTATCTTTTCAATATGTTCATTTTCTACAGCCAGCACCAATGTTGTTACTTCTCATCAAACACCATCCTCTGGCGGAGCTTTACCATTAATTTCCAAAATGGCTTCTGATTTCTCCTTCTTTGTTTGGTTTGGGAAGCCTGTGCAAAGTATGAAATGACTGGCTCATAAAAAATCCCAAGATCCCTCAGTCTAATAGTGCCAACAACTTCATAGAGCCTTCAGGTGTTAAGATTTGTAAGGGCATCTGGAAATGGGCTCTTGTTGTATCTTCTGTCTCTAGGATAAAACGCTTGTTTTGGAGCGAACCCAACTGAGGTTCTTCACTTACAGTCAGGCTTTGTAGTATCCTGCCAACGTATGACCGTCTCCGACAAAATGTGAGTCACTTTCACACCATATACATAGTTAACTTTGCTGTCTTCCAGCTTTCTCCTCTGAAGTGAGAATCATTCAGAAATAACAAACCTGCATCTGGTTGTTTGGGGGGTATCACAGAAGTTTCTGCATCATCCACCGGGTTCTTTATAAAGACTACTTTGGGATAGAAGGGTCTTTCTCTAGTGCCTTTGGTTTTTCTGTACATCAGTTTGCAGTGTTAAATCTGTTTGTGCTGCTGATGTGGTAAGCCAGCTCATCACCTTAAAACATCCTTTAATTCCACTCATATTCTTTGATAAAACGCAGCTATAGCAGATTCTTGTGTCCAGCTGGCCCCAGGCACTAACTGCTTGTACTGACAAATATAACCAATGATATCTCTGGAACCTTGTCACAGAATGAGTAGTCCAGTATGTGCAGCTAGTCTGGTCTCTTTTTTTTCTGCCAAAAATAATTTTATATTGTTGTACAAATGTCTGAAAATTGGAAAGCCGAGGCCTTTGATTCAAGAATAGGTGTGTGGCTCATGCTAATGCATCTTTAATTAAATACAATAACATAAATTGATTGTTAGTTAACTGCTGTGGTTCAGTCAAAAAATGCTGATTGTGTTGGGCCATTGAGAAATGAAACTGCTGAGGCTCTCCAAAGACATTTTAAGGTATTGAAATGGCTGTGGTAAGAAAAGGGGCTTAAGGAAATCCTGGTATGGAACTTCCGCCAGCTGCATCACAATATCTGCAGTGAGTGTATCCCCATTGGAGGCTGAGTTCCTGCTGGCGATGTGCTTATTGGGATTTCACCAAATAACTGGTCAATTTTGTCTAACAAAAAGGATTGCTCTTAGTGAGTCATTTCTAGTTTCTCTTGAATCTGATTAATTGCTTGTGCCATAACCTCTAAAGGATGAGCCTCAGTATCCATAGTAGGTGGTCGGCAAAGTGTCGCAATCCTCACAATTTGGCTAATGGTATGGCCAGGTTAAAGCCATCTTCTCCTGTTAGAGGTAGTCCCACTTTCTGTATCAATATCCAGGGGAGTCTTAGGCACCTGCCAGAACGTAGGGGAAGAGGGATAAAAGCAATAAAAACATGGAAGCCCTTGCTTCCGGCAGGATGGTTGTTAGAAGACCTATACTGGAAGCTCTGAGGTACAGGCTGACACATTGTTGGAACAGGTGTACTGTGGCTCGCTATCACTAGCAAGAAGAAATAACAAGAGGCAATGAATATTTGAGTAACTTACCTGGTGTGTGAAGCATCATCGCTGTAACTAGCCCCCAGGCATACCAGGAAACTTTCCCTAAAACCACAGATGAAATGCACACCTCTTTACTGGCATGTAAAGTCCTACAAAATGGGGAATTACGCATCAAGGTACAAAAGCAGGTTCCGGGTAGTGAGTGTAATCGCAGGGGAAGACAGGCATGCATTACAAACTGTACCTGAGTTGAAAACCAGTTATCAGACCCACATAGTAATGAGGGTAAATACAGGGAGCAGGTAGGAAGGAACCGATAAAGAGGAAAAACAGTAAAAGTGAGGGAATAGAGATATGGACATTAATTAAATCGTCAAGCAAATGAGTTGAAACAATCAATTCTGCCAGACATTTTTCAGGGTCCATTAATAACTTACAATGCTCTGCCTCTCTGTGTGTCAATTCTTTATTGAATTTTTCCACAACAAGAGTGGTACTTTAAAAGATACACAGTCAAATCGCCACTCAGGGCGAGGAAACCAACAAGTTAAAATGCAAACCCTTAATCAATCTGTAGATCAGGCCACCATGAAGGACCCTCAAAAAATGAGGAGAAATACCAAGACCAGCTGGGTATAAATCTCAAGGACAGACACAGGAAATGGGCACTTAACAACTTAAATGGGGGGAAAAAACTACAACCATCATGATGGGAAAGGGAAACACGCTCCTGTAATGGGTGGAGGAGGGGAACACCTGCACAGGAGGTAATACAATAAGATAGCCTTCTTTAGGGCCTGCAAACCTGGATGTGCTCCAGTTAAGAACTCTTAAGCCAATCATCTGCCTTTGCAGGCAACAATGTTTGCTGTGACCCCTTAAGAATGTTTTACACAGACCAATGCTTGTTTACAGAGACCAATGCTTGTTGGAACCAATGCTTGTTTAAGACCAATGCTTGTTTAGAACACATGTTGCTCAAGCCTCTAGCATCCCTATGACTCAGACTGGGAGTGGCCAGAGGCACACCACAATCATCCTGAGTGAATTGCTTGCTGTAAAGGTCACCGACTGCAGAGAAGGAGTCTCTGCTTCTCCACATTTGATATTCATGTTCAGTCCAGTTTCTTGGATGCCGCTTCTGGGAAGAGGAGGAAATCAAGAGAATTAACTACTAAAAAGGGGTAACGTGCTTTGCACGCTCTAAAGGCATTTATTTGTGAAAACCTGACATTTGATGATTTGATATTCAACAGTCTGATGTTTTGGAGCGCGATGCACTTAAAAAGGCACGTCATTGGTGTTTAAGGTCACTAGGATGCTTGCCGCATAATAACGCTTATTGCTACTGCTTGCTACCTATCGCAGAAAGGAAAGTCTTTTGAATTATTATAAAAGCAATGTATTTTTAATGTGTTTGTTATCGCTAAGTTTAATATGACATTTGCATAATTCTAAACTGAAGCTGGTGATACAGAGCATTCTGTGTAAGGCCTAAATGTTTGTCATTGCTATTCTCAACTTATGCAGTGATGTAACAGTGATAAAAATGATCGCTTATGTTTTTGACATTAACCCCATGTTCCCAGAGTGATGCAAACCTTGTACTGTGATCTTATGATATGAACCCAATGTTCCTAGAGTGATGCAAACTTTGCCCCTGTGATCTTTTGATGTTAACCCTATGTTTTCAGAGTGATTAAAAACACCGAAATGTGTTCCCTGGAATTCTAAGTATGGTGCGGTAATTAGCCCATTAATGTCCGCAAATCCTAATTACCTGAGAATTTGTTGTCATTATTTGTTATCTATTTATATGTCTATGAAGCCGAGGGAGTCAACATCTTGGGAAACCTCAGCAAGGTGAATTAAGCAAGGTATCCAACCAACATCAAGAACATTTATGTAGGTGTTAATTAAGATGACTTGCGACCAACCTGAGGTCACAGTGGGAGCAGTTATAAATACTCCAGGAGGTTCAAGGTTCTTATTTAACTACAGGTCATCCACATTGTTTACCGAAAATTCCTAGAGAGAGAGAGAGCAGTCTAAAGTGGGAAGGGGGACCCTAACAGGTACACCTTAGCTTGTACCTAGTAGTTAGAGACTAGTGTATACATGGGTTATGAGTATTGAGTTGTTTGACTGATGTGTAATTTATCTTAGGAAATACCGGCTCTTCGAGAAACATCACTATTCGTTTTTATCCAGACCTGTGGCTCCAGTGTCTCTCTCTCTCTCTTCATCCATCACCTTTCCCCCGGGACGTTCCGGTGTCAATCATGTGCATTTAAGTGGGAGGCACAGAATGTCTATGAGGAACTGGGAATAAGCAACTTGGTCAACATTGTGTCTCCATGGGGCAAACAGGTTAATGCTTGACAGCCTTCAGTCCCCTGCGCTTTTCAGGAGAAGTCACAGTGACCTGTCCTTATAGAGTGAAAACCAAGGAACCCCCATTAATGAAAGCAAACAACATTATGAATTGACAGTGGAGATACCTCGGAAGGAAGGGGCATAGGAATAGAGCTTTTGGCTATCCATGGAGCATGAAGCTGGAAGAGGTACACAGTACACACCTTAAGTGTTTGGGTGTGTTTGGCTATTCAATTTTTAACAAAACAGCCCCAAAACTTGTCAAATATATGCAGTTTGTCACTTAGCTTATAAATAAAGCATGCCATGCTGTACATGTTGTCCGACCAGGTCTGTAATGTGGGAAGTAGAGTCGATTTCCAGAGTCACAGAACTGCCAATTAAGCCACTGCTTTGGGCAGAGGAGAGCCATGCATTATCATGTTGAGTCACAGAAGGGAGATCAGAAGTATTATGCAGGAGCACCAGCTGGGCAGTCAAAGGCATGTCTACCCCAATATCTTTCCTCATATGGTCCCAAACCTGAGATTATAAGGCACTCAGCCAGTCACATACCCAGGAAATATGGACTATATCCCAGTCTGTTAAGCCACATGTCCAACATGTGAATCGACACTACAAAGGGTATTGTGTAACCTTGATGGTGACCAGTGCCACCGCTGGAGGATCTTAAAAAAGCTATTCGTAAAGTGCACGTCTCATAATCCTTTATTATAATCTGCCAGTAGAGTATCCCATTCATCATCCTAGAATTGAATGTTAAGACAGATTTCCCAGCTCTTCCTCACCGACCTTGAAGTCAAGTTCCGGTCATCAGGTGACTGGGGCGGTGTGTATCGGGCCCTTCCCTGGAAGTTGGTGTCCCTCACGATTGTAGTTTCTACTGCCCAGTCTCCATTTCCTCCTTGTGGTAGGCTTTCAGCAGCATCACAATTAGGCAAAAAAATAGGCAATAGGGTGAATGACTAAATTAATATCAGCTAATGGTTCTTTTTCTGGCAACTTTCCAATCCAATATTTTTTTGCCCACCATGCCACTTCAAATAGAGACTACCCTTAAGCAAATCAGACCTGGTCCTGTTCTAAGAAGAACTGTCCATTTTATACTGTCAGTCTAGTTCCCCTCCCAATGGGAACACAAGCAATTCCAGACATATTTTGGCCTGTGTATTTAGGCATCATGGTGAGGTATTGCTTACATTTTATGGCACAATGAGCACAGAGCCCATGTGTGGGCATATCCACCACACTTAGGGTGTTGCACCGAGGAAGGTGGAATAGTTGAAAGAACCTCAGCCACTGGCAATTCCTCAGGACAGCATTCCAGGACATTTTTGTTGCCCATCATGCCTCTTCAGAGACCAGATTTATGCAATTCTGAGTTGGCCCTGCTCCAGCCTGAACTGCCAGGCCCGGTCACATTCAGATGAGAACACAAGTAATCCCAGTCTTTTTGTGCTCTTTTTAGGCTTCATCAGTGAGGTATAGCTGGATTCCTATGGAACAATGAGCACAGAACCCCTCTCTGGGTATAACTGTCACACCTAGGGTGAGTATGCTACCTTTACAATGCGATAATTACAAAGTGGTACCTTTACCACAATATAAATATAAAGCAAATACAACAGCAATACTAGATGTTACAATGCATTGGTAAGTAAATAGGTTGAAAATATTTATTTTAAGGTTTAGGTCTGGAATGTAAGGGCTATGGGTGTTGGTAGGAGGTAGTTTGGGGATTTTCCTCATAAGAAATATTTCTTTTGAGTTTTAGGGTGGGCTTTATGGGTTATGGAGGTGACAAAGGGGGTTCGGAGGTTTACCTCCTTCACATAAGAAAATACAAAGGAATTGTTTTTATTTTAAGCACTGTGAGTTTTTGGAGCACAATGCTAGAGTTTTGGGGGCCAGGGGGTGAGTCATTTATCTTTGGGTAATTACTTTAAGCCGTGGATAATTATTACTTGTTTGGCTCACTGTATTCAGGTGTTCAGGGGTGTGTATTATGCCTTTTGGAAGGGCATGGGTATTTATTTTATATATTTAAAGATTTTTTTTGTCTTATGCATACTTAGTTTTAGGAGCAGAATGCTAGGATTTTAGGGGGCAGGGTGGGAAGTGATTTATTTTTGGGCAATTTATTTTGGGTGAGAGTAAATATTACTTTTTTGGGGGGAAGACTTGTAGTGGGTTCAAGAGACCACATTCAATTTAGGGGATGTGGGTGAATAAAATACATTTTTAGATAAATGATTATGGATTAATTAACATTTAATTTAGTATGTAATTTATATTGTATACTATATATTAGTTTTAACATTTTACATTCATTATCACAAGTAAATATACAACATGTTTAATATTTTTTATTCAACATCCATAAGTGTATATTCATTTTTAAAAGGTATTTTAGTCATTTGAAAATGTGTAAATATATTTTTACATTTTATTTTCAATTGTTAAATACAATACAAACAATAAAACATTTTTTTAACATTATTTTTTGGGTTTTTTTGCAAAGATTTTTATTGTTTTCAATGAACGGAACTGCTTTTTAAAATTTTTACTGGTAGCATTCATGCATTGCAGTTCTGGCTTAGATGTTTGTTTCTTCATTTGCAGAGGTGTCATAATCCTGGTCAGAGGGAAGCTGCTGTGCCGATTGGGTAAGACCATAATTTTTTTGAGGGTTACGTTTTTTGTGAGGGGTAAGTTAGGGAGGTTAGCACAGTGATGAAATGCTATTTATCTATATTTTGTAGGTGCTTTTTCATCCCTTTCCCTATACAGGTTGTTGGCCTGCAAGGGTGTGTGTATCAGGAGTGTTTGTATAAGCACAGAAAGTAAGGGACATCAGTAGAGTGTATATTTTTTAATACATCTCTCCTCCACCCTTCATTTGTTCCTGTTTCATTGTGTTTTATTTTTTATTCTGGATCTTCCAGTTAAATTCCAACCTTTAGACTTGTCTTATGGGGTTTTTGCATACAATTGTAGGGGGATGTTAGTTATTAAAACTGAATTAAAAACCCTCCTTACTATCTTTGCTCCATTATCAATGGTGCATTTATTTACAGTAGTTTTTTTTAAAGTAATAGTTTATTTAAGGATTTTGGAAGGGTACCTACATGGATTGCATTTTGAAAGACTGAATGTGTTTTATCAGTTTAACAAATTCATTGTGTTGAGTCAGGTATACCTGGATTTGTGTGTTCTAAAATATCATTAGTACATGAAGAAAATAAGAGAACACCTGGTAGGATACTCTTTTTACCTTATCAACGTTGTTTTTCAAAGATGGAATTATATTACAAATTGTCCAGTTAGTAACGCACGAGGGTTTGAGTTTTAAAATGTTATTTGTCCAACTGATTTTTTTAAAGTCAAGACAGGAGAGAATGGGAAGTAATAATGTTTTTTATAAGTTAGTAATGTGTTTTTTAAATTTTATTCTTGGTTGCAGACTGCCTGTTAAAAATTGTGCCGGATGTATTTCCTGGAACCTTTGTACTTCTTTTCCAAAATTTCCAGAAAGTAATAGAAATTTTGGTGCACATTACCTTTGATCCTATGGCATTGTTTTTGCTCCTCCTTCTAAACAAGTCAAGTAAACATTTCACCACTGAATGTGAAAACTTAGATCTCCTGTGACCCCACCTGTTGGGTAGTCACTGCATCTTTCTTCACAATAGTTTACTGATTGTGTAATTTTCATTTAAAGAGTAGTATTGTGATTGAATAATTGCAGTGTAAAAGTAGTCTATCTGCTCAATATGAATAAAAGCTAACATCGTTTTTTTATTTTCAATTGTAGCTTATTGTCCAACATGCAATCTTCGGCTACAGATGTTTTCAGTGCATTTTGCCAGATTGCCTAGGTAAAGTTGAAAAACATCCCTGAATTTGAGCTGTTTTTTTAATAACAGAAATCATAGCCAATTCATACTCAGTTGCTATTTTCTGTTCCTGTTTTTTCTTTTATTACTGCCAAAAACTCACAACAGGTGGGAGACTGCTTGGAGGTAAGCTGTAGAGTTGAGGCATTGTAGTATTGTTAATTTTTGGATATGTTGTACAAATTTAGGTGAATGCATGACATTTTGTTTTGAATGAACCATCCATCATCCAGATTTCACTTATTTCAAGCATTACTGCTTGTGAAGAGTTCCAAACATTAGTATTCTTTTTTTATGGGTTGCTGATATCACAGGTCCATGATTGAACGTTTGTGATCGTTCCTTGGGTATTTCTGTATCACTAATGTTTTTAGGTAGGATAAATGGAACTTACCATCTCTCCTTTTCTGCTTAAAATCATTTTTAAATTTGGAATGGCAGGAACTTCACTGGCAACAAATATGGGGATGTTTTAGAGACCTCCCACTGCTCCACAGGGCTCGTTGAAAGTGTCTCAGAGTGCTTTCATTTGAACATTAACTCTTACTCCTACTTCAATAGCAAAGGCAGAGTGATTGAGTTTTTTTTCAATAAAGTCACTTTGAGTAATTTTTCTGCTGCAGCAGCAATTAGAGATATATTGCACATACCTTCAATTAACTTTAGGAACAGTGTATCTGTCCTTACACTAAAGGTATGATTGATGTATCAATAGTCGGTTCCACTTTTAGACCCTACACATGTAGGTGGTGTCATGCTTTCCATTTCAGTCACTAGTAATAAAAAATATAAAGGCACAGATAATAAAATAAACATTTTGCAATTTTTAAATTTGTTACATGTTTACTATTTTCTTGTGATCTTTTTACCTTGCTTTTAAAAATCCAGTAGACAAAATGTCAGCTGTCTGTGTTTTATTTATTCTTTATGGATTTTATTTTCTGTTGATTTCTGTAATTATTAAAAAATACAATGTAAATTAGAAAATTTTGTCTCTTGATTGTGCCTTTGTTTCCTGAAACTTAAAAAAAATGTTTTATTAATTGAGGCATGTTTCTAGGTTTGTTTTGCAGTAAAAGAAGGTAGAATCAATTTAACCTGTAAATTGTAAGAAAAAAGGGTAACATTATCTTCCCTTTTGTTTGTTAAATTTCCAGTTTTAATATTTTTTATTACACAAAAATACCTCATTATGTATATTCAGCCCTTCATCTAGTTTCCCAAAAATTCTACATAAATGTATTGTTTTTTTATGACTAAATAGATAGTTATCTTACCCGTAGTCGTGTTGAACTTTGTGATGGGGAGAAATGAACATAGAAAAAAATATTTATTTAGTTATTCGTTTTAGCATTACTAATTTTTATTTATATTTTTCAAAGCTGTGCTTATCTTGTATTTTAGATAGATTGCACCCTCTAGCTTCGTAGTTCTGATTCACTCATGGTGTTTTCTCAAAGGTCTCCACATGAGTGAAAACAAAATGGTGGACAATGTTTTTTATAGGTTTATCATTTGTTCTCAGAAAAATGCGTTTCAGAATCTAATTTTTATGCACTTTATTTTATGCCAGAAA
Source organism: Pleurodeles waltl (assembly GCF_031143425.1). NCBI lineage: Eukaryota > Metazoa > Chordata > Amphibia > Caudata > Salamandridae > Pleurodeles > Pleurodeles waltl. Next base: position 829,784,518 of record NC_090445.1, on the reverse strand, counting down.
TTATTTTTTAAAGATTATGTTGACAAAATTTGGTAGAATCTTCTTGTGAGTCTTTTTGTGGCCACCATATTTGTTGAGGATGTTTTTTTAGCTTCAAATATTTCCTTTATTCATAGTATTTGCCTTTTTATAAAAAAAATACATTTATGAATACTGGTTACTTTAATTCTCAGGGTCCAATATAGTATTTTAATAAATTTGGCAGCATAGTTATATGTACACTGGGAGAATTCCCAATACGTGGGTGTCTCTCAAAGGCTGCTATGGGTACTGAAGAGTCAGTCAGATGCCAAGCACAATTTAATTGAGTCTACCAAATAGGCCTTCCAGGTAGGGGTGGGCAAACAATTCCACTCCACCAGCGGAGTTCACGTAGCTCGGCCCACTAGTTCCTGAAAAACTCCTTCAACCGCTGTGTGCTGGAGTTCTTTCTCACACGCGGCTTGCCAATGTTAAGTTGGCGAGCGAGTATGTGCATCCCCTAGTGTGATTTTCAGGTGCTTGAACGCCTCCTGACAAGACTCTTCAATGTGGACAGTTGCGGCAGGTCGCAACCATTCACATTGAGAAAGCTGCCACTCACGTAGAAAATCTACGTGAGTGGCAGAAAGAAGCAGCACCCTCTGGCACATCTCGTGGTGTCGTTTGTGCTGATTTTACAGCGTGGTAGAAGCTCCAGGTGCTAAAAATCAGCCCAAGCAGCGCGCCATGTCCAATTCTGCCCGCCTGCTTACGGAACTCTGAATAGTTTCACTGGGGTTTTCTGTAACTTTGTGGAATTTAGTGGAGTGAAACTCTGGAAGTTCCAAGGAGGCCTACTTCCAGTGACAGCTCCCTAGCAGCAGTTTTCATACGTTTTCTCAGTAGCCTAGCCTACCAGCATTGATGTTTGGTCTTAGAACAAATGCAATGGGCCTAAATCAGGAAAATGTGGAAATGTTACTGTAGGTAGTAAATAGGAATTATGCCCCTTCAATAAGATATATGCCATTCTAAAGAGGAACAGTATTAATCATTGTTGAAAATAATTTTGCCAGATTAGTGTTTACATCAGATTTCCAATGCTTTTTGCTAGAAACGGCCTGATTTAGATTTTGGAAGACAGGGTACTCTGTCACAGTGGCAGTGGCTGCAAATCTCAAGAGGAGGGGGGGGGCGGAAAAAGAGGGGGAGAAAAAAATACTTCTCTCATCGCCATCTCCGTCTCCTGCTGCCTTGCGCTCCTCTTCTCTCCATGTGGTGTCCCAGCATTCAATGGGACACCAGCACAGGCTCCCCAGCAATCCTGGCGCTGCTTACATGCAAAACAAAGCATGTAAGCAGGACAGGATTGGTCTGAGCGGCAGTGCACAAGCCTGGGATCTGTACTGTTTCTCCACCCCGGCTGTGTACACAGCCAGGTTGGTGAAACCTAAGTGCACATGTATGTTTGGCCGGCCCTCCCTTGGCCCAGCCTGCCCCTCCCCTGTACTGCTGGCTGAGCCAGCAGATGAAAAAGGAAACGATAGTGGAACTATTGTATCATTTTTAATCTTCTGGCTTTTGGCCGGGGGGGCCATGCTCCTTCACCATAGCAAAATAGCCGCCCCTGCTCCGTCACAAACGTGACGGATATCCTACTTTGCCAATTTGCAAGTGCTATAGGATATAATGCAACTGTAATACGGTGGACAGGGTATGAGTCACGTTTGTAATAGAATATCTCTTCCTCTGAATTCTAAATCAGGCCCAAAGTTTCTGTCTCTAACCTCTTAATTGATACTTTTTTGCTGGACTGTGGCATTTTTTGCCCCTGGGGCAAAAATTTATCGCCAAGTAGTATGCACAGTTAGCTGCTGAAACCATAAAATTATGTACAATGCAGAAATTATTTTTCCTAGGGTTTAATCACCAATGGCAGTGTTTATCACTGGTGGTAGTGCCAGAACATTGTCAGTAACACAGACTATGAACACTTCCGTACAATGCTATTAAGAGCAGAGTGGTAATAACAGTGCACTGATTTACCATTACCTTTATTTATTTTGGAATGATGGCCTTTATCTTTGGTTCCTCTTTAATCAGGATTAGAACTCTCGTATTTTCAAAAACATGCTAGAGAGGTGTTATCAGTAGCCTACGATCTGCATGTTTCATTAGATGCCTGCAGAGTAATAAATAGTTGTTTCAGTTGGGCATTAGGAACATGTAGGTTCTCCACAGAATCGTTTCGTCGCACACACCAGGTCCGAAAATGAAACTGAGCTCGTGGCATTTACTGAATGATGATGAGTCAGTTCCAGTAAAATAAATAGCAGACACACTGTTGCTATGATAAAGGATACTGGAAAGCACTCACTGGGGAGCAGCCATGCAAACAAAAACCTTTGCTTAGCAAATTGTAAAAGGAAGCATTGACACCCGCCTTTATGTTTCTTAACGCCGCCCTTACCCTTGGTAAGGTACTCCAGCACCTTTTTTCTTGTACATCATATTTCGTGAGAGTTAGCCAAAAGTAGGAGGTTCTCACGTCTCAGTGGCATGGACACAAATTCTCTTTCTTGGCATAACAGATGCCCTGACGCTCTTACTGGTGAAGCAGCTGCAATATTATATATGAGCACTTTTGCACTCCATTTCTGAGTCACTCTCATACATTTTGGTGCACTAATCCTTTGTAAATTTAAATAATAATAGGAATAATATGTTTGCATCAGAAAAAATCAAAACATAAATGGTATATTTCTGTAAATACAAAGCACGGCAGCATATTTGCATAACTGCTTTCTTACCTGTTATGGTGGCATCGATAAAACTCGAGGTAGGGCCTAATTTAAGAAAACAATCTGTTGCATGTAGACAGCATGGGCAGTGCTGCTGGACGGTCATTAAATAGTAAAAGCTGAAGAGAAGTGATCAAATGAGTGCACTGGCAAACATGCTCAGTGACATATTCACAAAGCTATTTGAACATGTACAGTCGTTTAGGTACAATTTTGTTTACTTAAGAGTGAAAATTCATTTTTGTAATTAAAAAAATGTTAATTCGCACTTTTAAATGCATAGCCAAGCATCTGTTAAGCCCACCAACCATCTGCCTGAACTCGCATTCCAACGTTATTGAGCACACCCAATTCATATTGATTTAATCTACCACAGAGATATTGAGTAAATCCATGGAATGGTTTCTTTGAGATTACAAGGCTAATCCCAGTTACCAACAATAACCACTGAACTAACCACTAATTCTGTGCTCTGAAGCAGAGTGCAGCCTGGAGTAAAACTCTTCAACGTCTGTTAGGGGTAGTAAGCTCTTATTAAATGCAACTGCAATAAAACACAGTGTATAACTCTACTCCAGCCTGGTGTAAATTAAGACATGGGTAAATCTTTTCCTAGTGATGGGGAGTGTTCATCCCAGAGTGGATTTGCCCTGGAAGGTTCAGCCAAACAACTCAGGTTTCTGGGCATTTCCAAACATGTTCCATTCCCACCCTAGAAATAATTGCTGATATATTCCTGTTGTGGCTCGATGTAAATTGGTTTCCTGGTGGGAGTGGAAGGGAAAGGACCTTAAAAGTGGTGAGTGTAGTATGGTTGGGGTGGCTACGTGCTGGAAAAACAATGTGCATTTCCATATGCACAAATATACACTGCATAATCACACATGCACCACTGCACCCATTCAAAATGTCAACAACCTTTTCCAGTAGTACTGTTGAAAACCTTTGTGAAGTCTGAAAATGTATGAATCTGCACCACTTGAGGGCATAAACATGTGGGTGTAGATTTGCAAATTGTTTTGAGAATCAGGCCAAAAAGAGTCTCCAAACCTAAAGGCCTCATTACGATTTTGGTGGTCAGACGAGCCGACTGTCAAAGCCGCGGGGAGGAGGCTGCCGTCATGCCGGTGCCCTCCCCCCAGTCGTATTACGATGTTTCCACCGGGCTGACTGGCAGGAGCATCATATTACAATTTTTCTGCCGGTCAACTCGGTGGAAACAGTGCCACAGACTTGGCCATGGCGAGAACCACGCCATGAAAAGGATGGCCCAAAGAGGACTCGGGATCAGCACGACAGTGCTGAACTCAGTGCCACCGTGGCTGACCATGACTCCAACCGCTGCCACACCATCCTGATCCATGATCCTGGTGGTGGTGGTGGACCCACCACCAGGGTTGTTATCTGGTGGTCTGACCACCACCGTGGGTTTGGCAGTCCTCGGACCGACAAACTCGTAATTAGGCCCTAGGCGGTAAAGGATTTCTGCCTAATGCTGGGGATTAGCTATCAATATTTGGCTCAACCGGAACAGACAACGGACAAAGCTCTGCCTTTTGAATGTATGTACATGAGACAGAAGCTCTGAAATAGTACAATACGCAGGAAGATTCTTTATAGAACCCAGCAGAAGTACAAAATGTATAAATATCAGAATATAGAGCATAAACACTTATACCTTGCTTAACCTCAGTTTAAACACAGTTGACCACCACAGAATGTCTGCAGCACATCTAGGGCTGCATGACTTCAAATTGTCTGCCTATTATTCCAATAATATGCTGGAAATAACTATAGATAAAACTAAAACCAGGATTATTGGTAGACAAATAAAGAGAAAGGTTCTTGGTATCTAAATAAAGAAAAAAATGTAACACTACAAACATATAAATACTTGGACACAGCATTTGATCATCGAGGGACCTTTCATGAACATAAAGGAGCTCTAGAGCACAAACCTTACTGATTGAGCCTTGCGTTCAAGTTCTTGCAATTAGTGCTTAATTTGTAAATGAAAAAGTGCTAGTACTGAAGCCCTGCTTTGAAACATGAGGCTGGTGCAATTAAATGTGCATGGACAAAATACCAAGGCTTCATAGTCCCAAATCTCCCTCGTGCCTCTTTAATTCACTAACAGATACCCCCTTCCTCTTTAGTTCACTTCTGCAGGTTTCTGCTTTTTTCCCTTTGTGACACCTTTTCAGTCTTTCTCTTTCCGCTTTTTTTATTTTTCTGTCTCTTGCTCTTTTTAAACATCTGATGCAGAAAAATAAGTGTTGGTCCCCAAAATTAAGTACTGGTGCCACCTGCTCATATTAAGCACAGCCTAAAATTCTAACCTTAGTGCCCATTATTGGAGTTGCTGACAAAGGTAATGAGAAGTAAACTACATCCAACCCTGTCATATGGTCTAGCCACTCTGCCCCAATCAACGGTGTCACTGATTAACACAGTAATTTTCAAAACCCACAGGCATGTATTCTGCATTCTGCCGAATGACTCACCATGGCTGTAGCTGCGTGGTATAGGGGGGTTAGTGGTGGGGGGGGTTTGGGAGAACATGTGAGGGCCTGGCCATGCACTAATGATATTGTATTGCAGCATTTGTATAAGGCTTACCACCCCTATGTGTGACACAGAAGCGCTAACGTCCATGGGCAGCAAGCTCCTCCATATAGGGTGGTGCAGGGTTGGATTGGTGTTGTCTTTTTTTATGATCCTATGTGGGAAGTATTTCCATGTCATGCGTGAAGACCACCAAGGTGAGGTTAACATGTTATAAGATGCAGCGCATAGCAGTGTGGCGGATGATGAGGTGTGAGAGGCACAGTTGCACAATCTATGGTCTTTCAGTATGCATGTAACTTTGAACAGCTCTGCAGGTTCTTTTGTGGTACTTCATATGATTATAGTCTGCTTAGCTGGTTACTGCACTGGATTGGCTAATCAGAAACTCTGGGGCAGATTTACTTACATTTCAATCAACTCAACACAAAGCACACACCAGAAATGTACCATATTTACAAAGATATGGTACATCGCTGCCGTCTTCTAGGTCTGGCACATTGTGCACTGCCTAGCACCAAAGCAGGCACCTCTGTGCCAGGGTACAAGGGTGCCTGCATTATGGGCAGCATGGTTTTTGTGAAGGAAGTGGCACCTTCCTGAACAAAAACAATCCTTCGAGGCATATTCCACTTTCTGTACGGAGGCTCACATGAAAGGAATCTCAAGGTAGTCAGACCAATCAACTAAGCTGGGGTCACTAGTGGTCAGCAGAAGATTCGTCAAGATGATTAGTCAAGTATGCCGACTGTGTAGTGTGTAGGGTTTTGGCTGTTTGTGGAAATGTTATTATGAAGAAACTCAGAATGCGAACTGGCAGATGTGTCATTAGCATTGCCTCAATGCGGGCTGAAATCACCTAGTAAGATGATAACCTCAAGAAATGATCATGTGGGTCATAGTGCACTCTATAAATTTCTCAGGAAAAGGCTTATTCTTACTTGCAGTTAATAGATGATCTTTAATCTGACTCTACGGGCATTAAGGGCAGAGTCTTTCAGTGATAGCCATTGAAAAGAGTAGCACTAATTGATGAGAAGCCTTTTACAACTGATTATATTCTCATGAACAACTGCTACTTTACCATCCAGTTTGTCTTCACAGACACATTATGGAATGGACAAATGTGAGAGAGAATGAGATCCAAGACATTGTGCCAAGTGTATTTGAGCCAGATATGTAGGTTACCAGTGGCGTCAGAAATCTCTAAACAATGCTTTACTGATGAACAGCAGTTATGCAGCAGGCAACACAGAAAGAAGTAGATGGGCTTGGAAAATAGAGAAACAAGAGGTTTAATAGGTACTTGAGTGAGGTCATTATGTTCCACCTTCTTAAAAATCGGTAAGATATGAGGTGCTTTCTGACTAATGATAGAGGAGAGGGAAAATTTAACTAAGACTTAGTATCATACAGGATGGGGAACAAAATTTGGATATTCATAATTTTCCATGGTTCCTGAAGTTCCTCATTGTCAAGAGGACTCACTCTTAGAGGAAAATCAACAGAGCAAAGATTGTCCTTCATGGACAGGCAGTTAAACCAGTAATCTGGAGGGATATAGCAGTTGCGTTTGATAAATGACATCTGATACATCAGATTAGATTACCTGCCACAGTTAGAGCACTGAGGCCCTCATTACAACCCTGGCGGTCGGTGTTAAAGCAGTGGTAATACCGCCAACAGGCCGGCAGTACAAAAAATGGAATCATGACCACGGCGGAAACCGCCAACACAGACACCCACTTTAACACTTCGACCGCCACAGAGGTAACAACAAACACTGCGGCGGTCACCGCCAACAGACACTCGGAAGACAATGTACCGCCCACAGTATTACAAGGCACCAATCTGCCAGCTTTTCCGTGGCGGTACCAATGAAATCAAAAGCATGGTGGAAACAGACTTTGGAAGGGAAACCACTCACCTTTCGACACTCAACGAAGAACCAGGATGCCATGGAGCCCAAAATACAGGTGCTGCCAATGCTGGTGTATCTGCTAATACACCAGGAACGTCAAAGAAGGCGGCGCGACGACCACGGTGAGTACTGCACCCAGCACACAGGGGAGGGGTGAAGGAAAAAGAGAGTGACACACACACGCAACACGTAACGCCCCTACCCCCACCCTCACCCACAACACCATACACACAAACACATGCAGCAACATTACATGTACACCCCATAACCCCCTGGAAGAACGCACGGACAAAAGGAATGGAGTTAAATCAGTGATATTTAGAAAATGCAGATAAAGTTAACAATTGTAAACAGCAGTATATACAAATATTTACAATATGTACAGAGGGCCGTACACTGTCCTTTGCAAATGTCCGTGGACCAGTGGGCCCAAAAAACAGGGGCGAAGGCCACACTTGACTCCTGCCTCAAAACGGAGAGAACACTGCAGGGGCATCAGGTCGAAAACACATAGGCATCAGGGGGAAGGGGAAAGGTGGCACCTCAGCCGGAAGATGGTACTATGCCACTGCTCCTGGAGGGGGCAACATGCCCACTGCTTGGTCCTGGGGAGTGCAAGGCCACAGTCTCTCAAGTGGGTGGTTTACCCACTGCTTGGTCCTGGGGAGTGCAAGGCCACAGTCTCTCAAGTGGGTGGTTTTCCCACTGCTTGGTCTTGGGGAGTGCAAGGCCACAGTCTCTCAAGTGGGTGACATTTTTCACTGGTGCTGGAGGGGGCTTTGTGCCCAGTGTGCTTCATCCTGCCAAGGAACGTGATAGTGGATGCATATCTCCACTGGAGGGATCCTTGTGCCCAGTGATGCTGCACCTGGTGTGTGGCAGGTCCAATTCCCTCACCTGGGTGTCTGAGCCACGAGATGTGCAGGGAACAGGTAGCATGATACTCCATGGAGGCAGAGCCACACTCCATCCTGTGGCCACTTAGGCTGCAAACTGCTGGTAGTGCCGGTGCTGGTGGTGGTGCTTCAACTGGTGGGTGGAGGGTCCAGGCCACCTCCTGCATCCCTGGACGCCTGCCCACTGGGGATGCTGCTGATGACAGATGTAGTGGCACTGGCTGGGCATGTGGCGGTGTAGATGGCGGCACAGTTGGCAGTGCTTGCGGCGGTGTCTGCGGCAGAGATGCTGCCAGTGCAGGCCGTGGTGCGGTGCTGGTAGTAGTGGAGGGAAACACCAGGCCGTCTCCTGCAACCTCGGACGGCTGCCCACTGGGGATGATGCTGCTGACTGTTGTTGTGGCAGCGGCGGTGCATGTGGCTGGGCAGATGGCGGTGCAGGTGGCGGTGCCTGCGGTGGTGCCTTCCGCTGTACAGGTTGCTGGGCTGTCATTACTTATGGTGGGCACCAGTCCCTCACCTGGAGGGTCTGAGGCCTCAAGTGCCTTGCCCTGGGTTTTCTTGCCCTTCCCCACCTTACCAGACGCTGGTGGGACCTTGGCACTGGCAGATGCAGTTTTGGAGAAGGCCTTGCTGGTTGGGTCCTGCTTCTTGGCCGTGCTGCTTGCTGGCACGCCCTTCACCTTGGCAGGTGGCGGAATGGGTTGGTCCTTTGCAGGGTTCACTGGCACACTGGCAGCCCTGACGGGTGCCCCCTTTGATTCCCTGGGACTTGCAGGTACCACCGCGGAGGCCAACTTGGTTGCTGAGGTGCAGGCCTGGGATCTTGACACCCTGCATGAGGGGAAGGATGGGGGGGAGGTGTAGGGAAGAGGTCAAAGTTAGCAAGGAAAGGTTTTTTAGACACACTGGGACGGGAAGATGGAGAGGGTTTGGGAGTAGAGGAAGTGGGAGTGGTTTAGGACGTGTCTTTCTGCTGAGTTGGGTGAAGGTGCATGGGCTGGATGCTGTTGTACGGTGGATGGCTGTTGGGTGGGTGGGTGCTTGCGTTTGTGTACTTTGGGAGGAGGGGTCACAGACAGACTGGGAGAGGACACAGGGGACGTGTGCATGGTTGTGGGGGTGGTGACGGCTCGTGATGGGTGTGTAGTGATGGGCGTGCTGGTGATGGAGGTAGTGGGTGAGGATGTAGTGCATGCAGGTGTGAGTGGAGACGAGACTGGGATGGGGATGGATGATGAGGAGGAGGGGAACACAGTGGAGGCAGTGGAGGCAGTGGATGTTGCTGTGTCTGCATGGGCATGGGGCTTGTATGAGTGCCAGTGAGATGAGGTGTGGTGCTTATGTTTGCCTGAGGCACGTTTGTCTGTTGATTTGGGTGAATGCTGGTCTGAAGGTGTGCTTGGGATAGGTTGGGGTTGAGGGGATTGGGACTGGGTAGAGGAAGTTGAAGGGGGGAGGCTAGACACAGGGACAATGACTGCCATCAGTGCTCAGGCCAGAGCCTGAAATGCTCTCTGTTGGGCTGCCACACCAGAGTGAATGCCCTCCAGATATGAATTTGTTTGTTGCAAATGCCTCTCGACACCCTGGATGGCATTCAGAATGGATGACTGCCCAACAGTGAGGGATCTCAGGAGGTTTATAGCCTCCTCACTGAGGGCAGTAGGCCTGAGGTGCCTGGAGCGAAGGAGATGCTCACCCTCCTGGGTGAGCAGGCACGGTAAACATGCTGAGGGGCTGCTGGGAGGGCGGTGCTGGTAGGGAGGGTGGGGGCTGTACCTGTTGTTGGGGTGGGCACAGAGGTGTCCAGCACCACCAGGTAGCTTCCATCAGAGGAGGAGTCGCTGTCAATGGTCTCCCCTACTGTCCCCGTCGTGGTGCTCCCCTCGCCCTCCGTCCCACTGGTGCATCCACCCTCAGTGGATTCACCCTCATGGGCCATGTGGGATGCAGCTCCCTGCCTCTGCTCCTCCTCCAGATGATACTGATGCACACAAGGACAGGGTGACAAAACAAAAAGGGGGGGGAGAGACATAGGATACACTTGGTCAATGACAGCAACAACACTACAGTTGGCGTACACAACACACAGGGATCAGCCCTATGCACTATGCCATGCCCAACCAGTCACTAAGGTAGTCACAAGCCCATGGGGTACAATGCTAACGCCAGCATCTGCACACCTGACACCCACAGGACCCTGCCCAGTAGTATATGCCCACTTACACCATTGGGTTTGGAGTGCTTCAGAGCCTGCACACAAGGGACCTACTCACCCACAGCCCACATACCCAACCCATCTACCTTCTAAAGCGTGCAAAGTGAGGAATCAGAATCTGTACTCACCCCCTTGTGTCTGCTGTGATGCCCTCAAGCGCCCATCCAACTCTGGATAAGCCACCGCCAGGATGCAGAACATCAGGGGGGTCATGGTGCGACGGGCACCCCTTCCACGTTGGGAGGCCAGCCCCAGCTGGGCCTCCACTGTTTTCTTCGTCCAGCGGTCCTCCCATCTCTTGCGGCAGTGGGTGCCCCGCCTGTGATAGCCCCCCTAGGGCCCGCTCCTCTTTGGCGATAGCACGCCAAATACCCTTTTTTTCTGGTGGGCGCTGACCTAAAGGGAAAAGACAGGAGGAAAGGAAAGGAAATAACTCACTCATCCGGACCGGCATACTCATTGCCCCCCCAGTTCCAACCCATGCCCTGACGCACATACACTGACCACCTCTCATGCAGCACTCAGGCCAGGACGCCTCAGCACCCCACCAACATGTGGCTTACATCCACACCACTCAAAACATGCATTGCCAACAGATCATGCTCTCAGTGTACTCACCTGTTTGTCTGGGCGACCGTAGAATGACGTGTACTGAGGTAGGACCCCATCCACCAGTTTCTCCAACTCCTCCGCAGTGAAGGCAGGGGCCCTTTCCCCAGACACTGTAGCCATTATCGCTTCCAGACTCAGGTCACAGCAGCACTTGCAGTGTATGTCCTCTCCGGTTGGCTATCAGGTAGCAAGTGAGTGAGTTGTTAGAAAATGGCGGTCACGTCCGCGGCAGTGCGTACCGTTACCACCGGCGTACATCACCATTGGCTCCTGAAGCCCATAGGGCCCAATGATAATCAATGCGAAGTTGCGCGGTGGTCATTGACCACCTACCGCGATGGTGCACAACACCAGCGCACTTACCTCATTTCCACTTGTCCTTCCTCACAGGTCAGGCAGCCGCCATTTCAGGGGGGCTCATGGTACCTAACTGCGTCACAGCAGACATTGGCCCATCAACTGACTCTTGACTTCACATACTGCTTCTGTGACCTAACTTCAGCAACAGTTGTGCATTCTATGTGGAAATATGACCTTCTGCTCACCGTTCTCCTCCATAGGATACAACCACTGAGGCAGATGATGAGATGGCGGTGTACAGACCCCTGGTGGACCTGTCGACAATGGAGGACAGACACATTATCATCACATACAGACTTGATCGTGCCACAATTCAAGAGCTGTTTGCCCAATTGGAGCCAGACCAGATGTGAGCTATTAGCCAGCCCACAGGAATACCCCCTCTAGTGCAGGTTCTGTCAGTGCTTCATTTCCTGGCAAGTGGTTTATTTCAAACTACAGTGGCCATGGCATCAGGAATGTCTCAGCCAATGTTCTCCAACGTGTTGACCAGAGTGTTGTCTGCCCTGCGGAAACACATGCACAGCTACATTGTTTTCCCCCGGGTGGAGGATTTGGCCACAGTGAAAGCTGACTTCTATGCCCTGGGACATATCCCCATTGATGGTACACATGTGGCATTTGTTCCCCCCCGGAGACATGAACAGGTTTACAGGAACAGAAAAAGCTATCACTCAATGAATGTGCAAATGGTGTGTTTGGCGGACCAGTACATCTCCCATGTGAATGCCAAATATCCTGGCTCTGTGCATGACGCCTATATCTTGAGGAATAGCAGCATCCCTTATGTGATGGGCCAACTCCAGAGGCACCAGTGTGGCTAATAGGTGAGCCCAAGGTCCCCACCCACTATAGGAAGGTGTCTGGGTATGGGGTTGTCCCTAAGGGTTAGTGTGTGTCGAACAGTTGTCCCTCGATATTTACAGGTGACTCTGGTTACCCCAATCTCTCATGGCTACTGACCCCAGTGAGGAATCCCAGGACAAGGTCAGAGGAACGTTACAATGAGGCACATGGGTGTACAAGGAGGATTATTGAGAGAAATTTCAGCCTCCTGAAGGCCAGGTTCTGGCGCCTCCATCTGACTGGTGGATCCCTGTACTGCTCACCCAAGAAGGTGTGCCAGATCATTGTGGCATGTTGTATGTTGCACAACATGGCCTTGAGACGTCAGGTGCCTTTTCTGCAGGAGGATGAGCCTGGAGATGGTCTTGTGGCAGCAGTGGAGCCTGTGGACAGTGAGGAAGAGGAGGCAGATGAAGAAGATGTGGACAACCGAACAAACAGTATACAGCAGTACTTCCAGTGACACTCAGGTAAGAGACTGTAACTCAAATTTACATTACAATACACTTTTGGACATTGTACATGGCATCCTCTTACCTTCTGTCTATGGACTTTGGAATCAATATTTTCAGATCTGTGTACCCCATTCTGACTACTGCTATATGTACTGCTGCCCACCAAAGGTCATCCTGTGGTATATTTCACTGAACATAGACGTTGCAATGCTTTGAGAATGTTGTAAGAATACATCTTTATAATCATTACACTGACTCCAGTATGGTTTCTGTTTCAAGGGTGTTTATTTTCTGTGCAAAACAGTATGGGGGTAAGTGCAAGGGGCTGGGGTGATGTTGGAGGAATGTCCAGTTAGAGTCCAGTTTATTGGTATCACAGGTGCATTGTCCAATGGGGCATTGGAAGTGGAGCAATGGCAGTTTAAGGTGGACAGGGTGACACAGTGGGACAGAATGGTGACAATCAGGAGAGTCTTATTTCCTGGCGGGGGTCTTGGCAATGTTCTCTGTCTTCTGCCTGGATCGCAGGGACCGTTTGCAGGGGGTGGGGTGCTGGTGTCCTGTTGGTCCTGTGGCGGGGCCTCCTGTCCACTAGCACTGGCGGAGGCGGCAAGGCTGTTTCTCAGTTTGGCTAGTGTCAGGGGCCCATTGTTGTGCCACTGCCTCCCTCATGGTCTTGCCCATGTCAGCCAGCACCCCTGCAATGGTGACCAGGATGGTGTATATTTTAGTTAGGTCCTCCCTGATCACCAGGTACTGTCCCTCCTGCAGCCACTGGGTCTCCTGTAACTTGGCCAGTACCTGGCACATGGTCTCCTGGGAATGGTGGTATGCTCCCAGGATGTTGGAGAGTGCCTTGGAGGGTCGGTTCCCTGGGCCTGTCCTCCCCCTGTCGCACAGCAGTCCTCCCAGCTTCCCTGTTGTCATGTACCTCTGTCCCCAGAACCGTGTGCCCACTGCCACTGACCCCAGGTCCATGATCGTCCTGTGTTTGTGGGGTTGCCTGGGGTCCCTGTAGTGGTGGGCACACTGCTGATTGACGTGTCCTGGGGACAGTGGCATGGGCCAGCTGAGTGGGTGCTGTGCTGGTGTTTCCTGAGGGGGGAAGCTCTGTGGTGGGTTAGGACTGTGGCAGGGTAACCAACTGTTCAAAGGTCTATGATGGGCCAGGTTGGTCATCGTGATCCAGGCATGCATAGCTGCTGTCATCACTTTGGGCCTCTTCTGGGGGGGGCTGGATGTAGCTGGCACCTCCTCTCCAGTGATGTTGGGTAGGGGTCCTGTTGGGATGCAAATGCATTGTTAATGTATTTGTGTGTGCCATCTTGTGCAATGGGTGTTTTTCCCTGTATGATAGTGCTTTCCCTGTTGGCTTGGACTTGAGTGAGTGGTGATTTTGTGGGCTGGGTGAGTCTCTCTATTGGGCATGCTGGGATGATGGGTGTCCATGCAGGTCTGTGATGGGTGTCCATGCACTGTTGCATGCAGGGCTAGGTATTGGGATGGGTGGGTTGTGATGGTGGGGTATATGTGAGGTGTTGGAGTGATGGGGGTGAGGGTAGGGGTAGGACTTTGTGATGGAATGCAGGTAGAGTGGGGAAATAATAGTAAAGATTTGACTTACCAGAGTCCAGTCCTCCTGCGACTCCTGAGAGGCCCTCAGGATGCATGATCACCAAGACTTGCTCCTCCCATGTTGTTAGTTGTGGGGGAGAAGGTGGCGGTCCACCGTCTGTCCTCTGTACAGCAATCTGGTGTCTTGAAACCACGGAACGTACCTTACCCCGTAGGTCATACCACCTCTTCCTGATGTCATCCCTTGTTCTTGGGTGCTGTCCAACAGCGTTGACCCTGTCCATGATTCTACGCCATAGTTCCATCTTCCTTGCAATGGACGTCTGCTGCACCTGTGATCCGAATAGCTGTGGCTCTACCCGGATGATTTCCTCCACCATGACCCTTAGCTCCTCCTCAGAAAACCTGGGGTGTCGTTGGGGTGCCATGGATGTGGTGTGAGTGATATGTGTGAGGATGTGTGAGGTGATGTGTGGGATGATGTGTTGGGGTGTATACTGTGATGTGGGTGTATGGTGTATGGGTGATGGTGTTCTGTGCCTCTGAGTGAGTGTGTGCTCTTTGCTTGTCTCTCTGTGCTTGGTCTCTGTTTTTTTCGTTGTAAGGGGTTGTGGGTAATGTGGGTGTGTGTTTTAAAGTGGTATGAGTGTGAGGGTGTGGTGTGTGTATGTGTGTCAGCTGCGTGTATTTTGAATTGTCCAATGTGGTGTGGTTTTGTAAGTGTGTGTGCATTTTGAGCGCAGCGGTGTGTACCGCCAATGGTTTACCACGGTTGAAAGACCGCCGCGTTGATTCGTGGGTCATGATACTGTGGGCGTATTCCTGTTAGTGTAACGGAGTGGGTTTTTCTATCGCCAGTTTATCACTGGCCTTTGGTGTGGCCGACTAGTGGAGGATTTCTATGTGTGGATCGTAATACCCGTGGCGGATTACCGCCGCAGTCATGGTATCTTGGTGGCCGTTGGCATGGCGGTAGACGGCATTTACCACCAGGGATGTAATGAGGGCCTTATTGTCTCAGCAACTTGAGCTGAATGGTCATGAACACTAAGTTGAGAATTGGGACTAGAGTTGGTCTCGAAGTGAGATAAGTAGGCTGGTTTAGGGATGAGGCCTAGCAATGACTGCTTGTTGGGATGTTGGTTCAGTGGTGAAGGAGGAGGTGTGATAGCACAGTCTCTCAGTGAAATTGATCTGTCTGTTCAGTAGTAGATTGGTTTCAAGAGGAGGTATAATTGCAACATCGTGTGTTAGCTACGACAAACGTAAAAACTGAACTGAGGGAAGATACATCATAGAGAGGAGCAGAGATGGCCTAGCACAAAACTGGAATTCAGAGACTCCCACTGAGGCATTATTGGATGCAGAGGACCCCTGGCCTTAAGCAATTTCTATGACTTGAACCTCAAAACAATACACAAACATACAAAAACAAGCATACACTACAGAAATGCTCAATGATTGAAATATTTAGTTTAGTCCACAAACAAACAGAAAGTTTTCACATTTTCAATTGTGTTTCTTTATTTTTATATACTTTATTAATTGTAATGTATTAATTTTGATATTATTTAATTTTGAAAAACAATAGGCTATTATCATACATCACTTACAACAATAAACAATTGGCATGGTACCACTTACAATTATTCACACAGTATGACTCCATGCCATCTAGCTTACTACATTTATGTCAACTCAACTTTACATCTATATTAAGTCATATTCACAAATCCCCCTGCACCATAAATACACACTGGACACACCCCAGGAGACATCATGCCCACAACATGCCTCCAAACTATATTGTTGCCTAAGGGTTTGCCACTTCATCAGCGTGCATACACATCACACAATGGCACTAAACCATGTAACAGGCAAAGAGCCCAGACATGTAACAACCACCAGAAGCCCAGTAATGGACAACTGTAAGCCTCTGCAGTAAGTAAAAATTGTATTGTCCTTCCATGCATGTATCCAGACACATATAGCCTCACTGAAATCTACAAACACAATTGATTATAATATCATCAACAGCACACTTTGACTCCAGTCAAAAACACTATAAAGAGAACCCACATTGCAAGAGTACTAGGGGACCATACAAATGGGAATGCACTATGCAAATGCACTTAATACCAATACGACCCTTGGTACCCCTCCTTTTGTCATACCTCATCATTTGTTAGGAAATCACAGAAATCTCACTCAGAAAGTTGACTCTTTCTCTGTTCACTTTAGTAAAATATGCATTTTCTGAATAGCTAATACTTGCCCTCTACCATATTTTGAGGAGAACCCGCCCTCCATGCTATTCACCCCAAAAGGAGTGACTGTCCTTAAGCCATCAGGAGAAGTTACTGTGAGATTTGAGGCACAATGCTCTGGACCTTTGTGAAGAATGTCTCAATGAACTGAACCTGCCCATGAGACATGAGGGTCTACAGCTAGCTGGCAATGACTTCCCCAAAAAGCATGAGCTTCATTTGAGAAAAGGACATGCTTACTCTGAAATTGGTGTTGCACTTGTATTCCACTCAATGCCCCCTTACGTTGTGAGAGACCTTATTCCCTGTATCCAGTCAAAAATAGGCATTGTGTAATATCTTGGCTGAGGAAGGCCATTTCCAAGAATATTGTGGTTATGATTTGCGGAAGGGCACTCATGCTAAATTCCAATTTCTC
Source organism: Pleurodeles waltl (assembly GCF_031143425.1). Lineage (NCBI taxonomy): Eukaryota > Metazoa > Chordata > Amphibia > Caudata > Salamandridae > Pleurodeles > Pleurodeles waltl. Next base: position 829,767,620 of record NC_090445.1, on the reverse strand, counting down.
AGTGAAAACCAGTGGGTTAGTGTACACCACCTGGTGTGACTGAGCAAGAAATAGAGGCCCCTAACGGTTGGCCCTTTGAAACCATGACTATGGAGACCTGTTTTACAAGAACTTGTCTCATCTTGCGTCTCGTGCCACCTGCCACGAACCACAGCATCTCAACCTTACTGGACCTTTGACTTTGGGATACAGTTTCTTGGCACCCTAAAGCGAGCATCTTTTGTGGTTTGGAATCCTGGTTCACCTTTGAGGTTGGCCTTTTGGATTTTGGAGACTTTGAAGATTCCTATATGAAAATAAAGACATGCTTTTAAAGAGACAGAGCTCTTTTTGGACATTGAAGGAGTGATTCACAGAACCCATTACGCCAATGCGGTAACAGAGCTTGTTGTGTATATCCACACTAAACGTCATGCATACATTTTCAATTCACAAAACCTCATTTGGAAATATATTCCCCGGTGCAGCTGAACCCTACACTTGAAGAAATGGGAGGGCAATGGAAATCCATTAACAAACCAAAAAAAGTGTGAGTCAACACTGAGGGAGTTACAGTCACAAAAAAAACATCCATCCCTACTTAAGAAGTACGCATGTTTTCCAAGCTGAAAGCTAAACCCACTCGATCTTAAAAGCAGGACACACACACAGATCTCTCATTGGAAGGAAGAAGCACCAATAGATGCAGCACAACACACAAAGGCAAATTAAAGAAATTACAAAAAATAAACAGAAAATGAGCTGTGCCATAGGACAACAAATCTCACAAACCTACTGTTACAACAGCAGAATTAAGACACATCCACACACAGAGTAATAGCATGAAATTTGACACTTAAGCCGACAACAAAGTGCACTGACAATGAACTGGACAATGAAACTCTACAGTGAGATGCATAACCTTGGACAATAGAGAAGGACATGTCCATAAAACGCAATTTAAACAAAATATAAGGAACACCAAGCTAAGTGCGTGACAAGACACCAAGTCAAGACCTTGCCAATATCTGTCCAATAACACATGAAAACACTTTAATCAAGTCCATCAGGGGTTGGGAAGGGTGATATCAGTGTCAACTGTTGGGGAGGTGCATCACCCCAACCCACCTGCTATGAATCAGTATGTGAACAATCACAAACATTACCCTATATGTACCCTAGCCACACACCAGTTGTTCTTAGGAATAACTGGCGGAGGACAGAGAATATTCAGGCAGAGGATCAAAATCTTTGGCTAGCTGATGAAAAGGTGTTGGCAAGATACCACTCCCCCTCACCAAATACGATCCTGGCCATGATAGTAGAATGGGAACCTGAGCTACCTTTGCCACAGGCCGCTCTCAAGACATTTATATCATGTCAAGGTACTTTCTGCACTTCCTGGCCACCAAATCATTCCAAAGAACTAGTGGCATCATGGCGGCATCTAATAGCCAAACCAATAACTGAGCTGCAGCAGGTATTAGGATGCATGAATAACCTTGTGCACCAGTACATGATGAGGCTGCTGTCACAGGAGGACAGGCAAAAAGTGGAGAGTAAGTAAATGCCCTGGGGCAGATAACCCACACAATTTGCCTTACCCTAAAAGTACACATTAGACACAACTCAGGAGCCATAATGTCCTTAACATGGCTCCAAAGTATGTCGGCAGCTAAGAGTTTGCCACTTTATCAGCAAATTGATTGAAATGATGTAGCATACCTATTTGCTCACTTAGTAGCTTGCATATCAGCGATCCAAAACAAGATAACTATAAGTGAACACACACATACATATGCAACATGTATACAACCAGGCACATACAATGGCACCAAAAGCATGTAATAGGCAAATAAGTCTCGAATTGTAACAGGCACCGGAAGTAAAGTAATGGACAACTGTAAGCCTCAGCAGTAAGAAAAAATTGCATTGCCCTTCAGGAAATGTATCTGAGGCACATATAACCTCTCTGAAATCCATAAAAGGACCGAGCTAGCCACTATCCTATATAATCACAACTAAACAACCCTTACTCCACTTCAACCCTCCCACCTACTGACAAATATGCTCCCTCTTCTAAACAATACAGGGATTCACTATCCTACATGATTCTGAAGGTTCCAAACAGGGAAAGGATCTGCTTTCTGTAAGCCTGGTCTTCTACATGGCTTAACCAAAACACTCATGCCATTCAACCTTTTTGTTTATCAGCCATCCCCATTCGACCATTAACACCACAACCCCTGTGTCTAATACCCATTACAGTGTCCTGGACCTGTTTCCCTTGTCCCTTTGCCTGCGTCAGAGAATTTGGTATTTCACTGTTCATGGTGGACATAATGACCTGGGCTTGGGGAATGATTTTTCTGGTTGTTTTTCCTCTCATTGAACTTATTTATGAAAACATTATACTTTCTTATAGTTGCTGAGTTGTGCTGGTGGCTTATGGATCAGTTTATTAATTACCCTCTGTAGGAAGTTGGCTCTGTATATACCATCTCAAAGTGAGAGATAGTGTGCACAGAGTCCAAGGGTTCCCCTTAGAGGTTGATAGTGGCAAAATTAGACAATACTAATGCTCTATTTTGTGGTAGTGTGGTCGAGCAGTAGGCTTATCAGAGGGTAGTGTTAAGCATTTGTTGTACACACACAGGCAATAAATGAGAACACATGATCAAAGACTTTATTCCAGGCCAATAGGTTTTTATATAGAAAAATATTATTTTCTTAATTTATTTAGAACCACAATATTCAAAATTCAGGTAAGTACATAAATTGTAAGGTACTTGACAGGTAAGTATGGAACTTTGAATTAAAACAGTAATGTACACAGTTTTGGCAAAAATGGCAATAAGCTATTTTAAAAGTGGACACTGCAAAAATCAACAGTTCCTGGGGTGAGGTGAAATTTGGTTAGTTTCTCAGGTAAGTAAAGCACTTACAAGTTCATACTCCGGGGCACAGACTGCCCACCGTTGGGGGATCAAGATAACCTCAAACACCCAGCACCAGCAACACAGAGCTGGTCAGGTGCAGAGGTCAAAGTAGGGCCCAAAGAGCATATGCGCCTTAGGGGAATAGGGGTAAGTACCTGCGTCCTCGGGGAGCAGACCAGGGGGGTTTTGTAGAACACGGGGGGTCCCAAACCGGCACACAAAATACACCCTCAGCAGCACAGGGGCAGCCGGGTGCAGTGTGTGAACTAGGTGTCGGGATTCAGATAGGAATCAAAGGAGAGACCCAGGGGTCACTCTGGCAATGCAGGCAGGGCACAGGAGGGGATTCTCGGGCAAGCCACCTACTGGGCAAGGAGGGGGGTGCCTGCTGGTCACTCTTGCCCCATTGGTTGGTTCCTCTCGGACCTGGGGGCTGCGGGTGCAGTGCTTCTTCCAGGCATCGGGTTCCTTTGTTACCAGGCAGCTGTCTCTGTCATCTCTGCGGGGCTTTCAGGTCAGCAGTCCTTCTTCTTGTTTCAGGTTGCAGGAATCTGATTTCCTGGGTTCAGGGTCACCCCTAAATACTCAGTTTAGGGGTGTGTTTAGGTCTGGGGCAGTAGCCAATTGCTACTGTCCTTGAGGGTGGCTACACCCTCTTTGTGCCTCCTCCCTGTGGAGAGGAGGGAACATCCTTAATCCTACTGGGGGAATCCTCCAAAACAAGATGGAGGATTTCCTAAGGCAGGGGTTACCTCAGCTCAGTACACATTAGGGGCTGTCCTGACTGGAGGGTGGGTGACTCCTCCTTGTTTTTCTCATTATCTCCTCCGGACTTGCCACCAAAAGTGGGGGCTGTGTCCGGATGGAAGGGTATCTCCACTAGCTGGAGTGCCCTGGGGTGCTGTAACACCAGGCTTGAGCCTTTGAGGCTCACCGCCAGGTGTTACAGTCCTGCTAGAGGGGTGACTTACCTATGCCACAGGCAGTGGGTTGTGGGCTGGCACTCTGAGGGTAGTGCCATGTTGACTTAGTCTTTTTCTCCCCACCAGCACACACAATCTGTGAGGCAATGTGCAGTGCATGTGCTGAGTGAGGGGTCCCCAGGGTGGCATAATACATGCGGCAGCCCTTAGAGACCTTCCCTGGTCACAGGGCCCTTGGTACTAGGGGTACCATTTACAAGGCACTTATCTGTGTGCCAGGACTGTAGCAATTGTGGAAAGAAAGGTACAGTTTAGGGAAAGAACACTGGTGCTGGGGCCTGGTTAGCAGGGTCGCAGCACACTTGCAATCATAACTAGCATCAACAAAAGGCAAAAAGGTAGGGGGTAACCATGCCATCAGAGGCATTTTCCTACACCCTTATTTATTTGGATTTCGTTTTTTTGGAGAAGACATATATTGCCCATGTTTGTACCCTCTCCACTCCTTATTTAGCACCTTACTTTTAGGTGTATTTTTTTTAATTTTGCTTTTATTACCAGCCCCTATATTTTACTTACACCTATTCCCCTGTTTTTTCATCCCCCCTCACCAGCACTGTTTGTATCATAAAATATATTTTTATGGTCATATTAGATGGTGGCTGGCTGTTATCCATTAGGGGTTGTTGGATGTGAAATTATATTGTATGTTTTAAGTGCTGTATCATTAGGGAGGGGCACGTGTGAACATATGCACCTTTCCCAGCACTATTATGATTATCATGCTGTTTCCCTTTTACTTTTATCCCTTCTTGAATTATATATGTTGGTTATTTATATTGACAAGTACATGCACATTTATGTATTCAACCCATTCGCTGCTAAGCCAACATCCCCACCCCCATGGTAAGCTTTTTTTTTAGCTAGTTGGGGTAGTTCGCGCTTAGGCCCCCATAACGTTTTGTCCACATAAGCTATCCATGTCAAGTTTGTGTTTGGAATTCTAAAAGGTACCCAGGGTTTGTGGATATCTTTTTGAGGAGACTGAAAAATTAGCCGAAATACAACTAAAATTTGAGGTTTTGTGAAAAATGGGAAAAAATTGCTGTGGAAAAAAGCATCTGTTTTTTACTGGAAAATGGCATCAACAAAGGGTTTGCGGTGCTAAAATCCCTATCTTCCCAGTTTTCAGGAACAGGCAGACTGTTGTTACCCATCTGCCCTTCGGGGAGGCAGAAAGACTGAATTGTGGCAAAAAAATATAGGCGGAGCAAAAGCCCTTGCTCGAGGGGCCGCTCCCCCTCCCTGGTGTCTAGTGGTGTGGATCCCTGCTTAGAGATCTTTCATCTTGGGCACCGTTACGTCAGACGGCTCCTAACCATCCAACGCACTGAAAGGGTTAATATTGACTGCAATGTGCTAATTAATGGTATTTTGTAGGAATCAAATTCTCTGTTCTTATGATTGTTTGAAAAAATAAGCAAAGTTTCATAGAAGATAACTTTACTTCTCATTTATTGTTTTCAAACAAACGGCAAGGTCGTGCAGAATGTACACAAGTGAACAATGATCAGATATGTTATTTAAGCTAAGAACAGAGTGTGAATGAGTAGAGAGGGGATTTGCATCTGCTACTGCCAAAATTTAATGTGTAATGTCCAATACTATGAACAGCGTCAAAGACAGTGATCTGGAAAGAAATAAAAGGGTAGTTTTACCTAAAAGACCCTACTCACTCTGAACAACAAACTGCAGCTCCCTTCACTCCCACCGTTTTCCAAGTGGCAATGGCACATGAAGGACCTAATTGAATTTCTATAGGAGCCTCTCCATTGTCCTCACGTCACTGTCTAGGTCCCCTCTCTCCTGCATTCTGACACACTTCCACTGTCTGGGAATACGACATCACCCCAAACTTGTCCACTGCAATAGGCGTGGGACACTCAAAATGTAACCCACATACCTTCATCACTCTGCTTCACTTGCACATGCAATGCTTATGCTACAATAGTCATGTATGCAAGCATGTACAACATACACTGGTATGGGATTAGGTAGAAAAATAATATAGGTTATATTTTTGTCATAATATAGCGATGTTTTTGTAGTTGAGACTTCTATATACAGCTGCTGTTGTACCTGATGGAGCAGGCCAAAATATCAGGTTTCTAAACTTATAATATTGACAACAAAAATATTGAGATTTAAAATATTGTAAGTATTAAAATATCTAGTACACAAATATCTAATACAAAAAAAAGTATTTAAACATAACAATAGTATTTACCACAGTATCTATTTAAAAATATAGCATACTAAAATATCGAAAAAATAATATCATGTAAATATATTTTTAATTCATATAAACGTTCACTAAAACTGTAATTATTTATAAATACATATATATATATTTAATACTCTGTAGAAACAACAAAAATGTATTTATATTTATAGTTTAAAACAACATAAAATATGTTTTACATTTTAGTAATTTAGCTTTAAACAAAAATGTAATTAAAAATAGTTTATGAATTTGTGACCCAAATTTATTATACCTTAAACTATATGTCATAAATAGGCTGTTCAATTTTTGCGGATTTATTTTTGTGGATTTCAGTGATGTTTCCTCGATGTTTTGCAAACCTTTTGAAATCCATTCTTATAATTGTTTATTTAGCTGCCTAATCCCCAAAATAAATTAAAAAAACTGTATATCCTAGTGTTTAGAAAATATGCTTTTGTAGTGTTTGTTATAGAGTGCGTTCTTTAAGCATGCTGCCGCTGCTTTTGGCACTCTTTGTGACTACATTAAGGTGGTGTTGCTGTTGTGTGGACATTCGTATCTGCGAAGTGTCCCTGTGGCAAATGTTTCACTTCAATTCAGTCCTGACTTTTTAACTGACATCACGTTTTACCACCACTTTAACCATGATTGCAAAATCAATATAATAAAGGGGTGAGATTTACTATTCTAACTCTAGTCTCTCAAATATTGAGAAAGTGCATAAGGAAGCAGATTATCATTCCTGCACAGTAACCACAGTCCCTTCTCAAACAGACCTCAAACAGAACTGAAAAAGTGAGAACACCACAAGTAAACTCTACACAGTATAATCAAAAATGAATCCGAACACAAAATGAAGGAATTTCCAATGATGAAATAATTCCATAGACTTGTGATTTTCTTGATAAGGTTTATTTTTCTTTTCTCTTTTTGTTACATGTTTTCATCTGAATCTATTACATAGCAGAAGGGTTGTGACAGCCAACATGTGTTTCGCTCCTCAAATGGCATGCTGGCTAGGGTAAGAGTCGTCATGCAGTGTAGATAGTGATTACAATGTGGAAAGTTGGTGTTTCAGGGCTTTAAACATCTGGATTGGATACTATCCCCACGTCAACGTAATTCACCAAGTAGAAAATTCTGAACTAAATAGAATTTGTTTATCAAGTGGGATATCAGGACTCTGGGGCTCCCTCCTATTTTCTCTTTTCCAAACAGAACAAGAACATTATGAGTGCAGAGGACTGAATGGTTATCCTCTTGTGTGGGCATAAGCATGAAGTTACGGTGTTTCATCCTATTTATCCATGTATGTGTTATAGATATGGTGTGGGGGCCCACAAAGAGGGTGGAGGGGTGTCACTATTGTAAACCTTTATAAGGATAAAATGACACATTACTCATAATAAAATAATTAATTAAACACCACTCGCGCTAACCCTAAAATGTTTCCACAACCCAAAAAACCTTTAAAACAAAAGAATCAAAATAATAGTATAACAAAATAAACATAGTAAATCAAATATTTAAATATAGAAATACATAAACATAAAAATGGAAACATTACAAACAACTATATTAATTACCACAATATTCTAATATCCAAAATTGTAAACATTGGTTTTATTGCACAAGATTAAAAAACAATGGGCCAGATGTACCAAAAAAGCAATTTGCGAGTTGCAAATTGCGAGTCCCTGCGACTCGCAATTTGCAAGTCGCAAATTGCTATGCAGTACGGTGTCTCAGACACCGACTGCAACTCGCAATGGGGTAGCAAAGACCCACCTCATGAACATTCATGAGGTGGGTCGCAAATTGCGGCCCCATTGCGAGTACAGGCACTCGCTAACATGGAGGCCTGCTGACGTCAGCAGACCTCCATGTTAGCGACCTGCTTTTAAATAAAGCTGTTTTTTTTTTTTGAAGTGTAGCCCGTTTTCCTTAAGGGAAAACGAGCTGCACTTAAAAAAAAAAACGAAACCTTTAGTTTCGGGTTTTTTTCAGGGCAGGGAGTGGTCCCTTGGACCACTCCCTGCCCTGAAAAAATATTTTGGGGGCCAGTCACAAACTGGACCAATTTGCGATTGGGTTACCATCCACTTGAAGTGGATGGTAACTGCGATGCCATTTGCGACCGCATATGCGGTCGCAAATGGTATTGCATCCCAATGCGACTCGCAAATAGGAAGGGAACACCCCTTCCTATTTGCGAGTCTGAATGCATTTTGCGAGTCGGTAACGACTCGCAAAATGCATTTCTGCATTGGGATACACGTTTTGCGACTCGCAAACGGCAAATTTTGCCGTTTGCGAGTCGCAAAACGTTTGCTACATCTGGCCCAATATACTGAACCTCAATAGAATGTATTATAGTCACAAATTATTTACCATGGTTCTTTAATCGAACAATATTTTGGAGTTGATATTCAAGTACCATACCACAACGTCAGGTAGATAGACATCAGAAACATTGACAGGTAGGTGGCTGGTGGCAATGAGACCTCACTCAGTAGCCCCATTTTAAGTCTGTCCTGCAAATTCACACATCTACTATAACCCGTGGCATGATCTGGAGCATTGCTGTAGCTAAACAGTGTTGTTGTAATGGGAAGATTGTCTAAATGTGTGCATCATGAGACATCCACATTATTCAATGGATAGATGTGGGTTTCTTATAAAAAGGGTGCTTGTGGGTCAGCACACTATGAACATATCACTTGAAAATAAGACACAGCTGATTAGTGAGGTATGCATTAGTCATGGTGGTGAGTTTTTCGTGACTACCTTGGGTGAGATGTGCCTGAATGTGAGTGCCTGGTTTCTATGCAAGGAGTTAAAACTGTATCAGAGATCATTGACAACACTTACCATTCTCCCTAATCTTGGCATTCAGGACCATATTTATACTTTTTAGCGCCACATTTGCGTCATTTTTTTATGCGAAAGCGGTGCAAACTTACAAAATACAATTGTATTTTGTAAGTTTGCCCCGCTTTTGTGTCAAAAAGTGGCACAAATGCAGCACTAGAAAAGTATAAATATGGGCCTCAGTGTGGCCAGCATCTGTGGTCTTGCAGCAACAACTACACCTCTGGTGTTTTTTGCAGGTGTCGAAGGTGCATCAAAACAGGTCCTATATGTAGTGGGTTACATAAATATGTGGATAAAGAATGGTCTGCAGTTGTGTGTGGATTGCAGGTGGCAGGCTGTTTGATGTACACAGTCATGGAGGAAGGGACAAGATGGTAGGTGCAGTAATCAATCAATCAATCAATCAGGAATTTGTAAAGCGCACTACTCACCCGTGAGGTTCTCAAGGCACTGAGGAGGGGAGGGGGGAAAAATAGGGGGGTGGTGCTGCTACGTACTCCCAGTAATCATATGGGAGTAAAGATTTGAGCACTGCATCGACTTCTTTCCCATATGTGTGGTATGTAGCTGAGACACAAGCCAAGGGCACACCTACCTGTCTAGCACCACTAGAGCTTTTAAGATACAACGTATATTTGCTGGTGTTGTTGCTAGCAATGGTGGCCACAATAGGTCTGGAAAATAAATATGATTATTTGTGCGTGTGTGCCAAGTTGTGGCTGCACATGTTTGTGCTGTCCAAACTATGTATGCTTGCTGCTTTCTTGTAAGGGGAAAAAGCAGTGCAGTTACTCGCCAAATTAAAGATGTGGTCCTGAAGAGGCAGCACGTACAAAGTGCATTTAATAGCATCAATAATTTGAGCAAAGCAGTGCATACTAGAGCACTATTTTCATCCTGCCCCTTCCAAGGTGATTTTAATTCATATGTTGTGACTGAGAATCTATTAAGAAGGAACACAAATCTCACAATCTCAGGCAGTATTCAGCATATCTAGATTTTCCACACTCATTCATCAGTGCTGTTGCTCAGGTTCCAAACATCTGGATGATCATCACTCAAATATCAGCTTCAAATGTATAATTAGAAATGCAATAATTCTGTTCCTCGACACAGATTTGTACACACAAATTTCCATCAAATATAAGTTTTGCATTTTGGAAAAATAAACCCCATCCCTCCAGCTAAAAGCTTTACTTTTTCATTAAAAATGAAATTTGTGTCTATTGTGGGTATGTTAGTGTTTATCCTGACCAGGGTTATAGCTAATAAGGGAAACGGATAAACGACTCCTTACATGGGGTGAGTACGTGATTTCTTTTATTTTTCTTATCTATCTCTTTTGTGAGTTTTTCCAGTTAATGATATCTTTGATCCTTCTTTTTTTAATTTTCTCTTCTTTTCTCTCTCTCTAGTCGTCTTCTTCTATGGCTTTATTTAATATCTTGTTCTTTCCTTTTCTTACTAGGTGTGTCTCTGTTTCTGGAAACGACGTTCCCCACAGGAGGATCGGTAAGAGTGGAAAATAAGGAATAGAGGGAAAGATGGTAAGTATTTTAAATTTTAGTATTGGCTATTATAACCTGGTGGGGAGGGGGAAGGGAGAAAGAAGAACCCGTGATCAGAGAGGGACCATGTCTAATGATGTACACTTAGCATATCTGCCTTTAGTCTCAGAATAGTGGCAGGATGTACTTGAATTAACGTGCAACCAGAAAAAGAAAGACAAAAAAAAAGAAAGAAAATGAGAAAGAAGTCCCTTTATGTTCTGCTTTCTATTATTTTACAGAGTTTTCGTCTGTTTCTGACTGTTTCTTTCAGTAACTTTACATTTTCCCCTTGTCTTTCTCTTTTCTCACTCCTCTTTCCTCTTCCAAAATATGGGGTTCAGTATGCAGGCACGTACCTGCATTAGCCACATTCCTCCTGGGACGTGGCGGGTAGTTTCGGCTTCTCCCAGCCTTTGCACCTCTTTGGCTTGGGGTCCAGATTCCCCGACTCGTTCTGTCTCTCCGGGACCTCCCACGCTCTCCTCTTCTTTCCCGGCATCCTCGTTTCCTTTCTTCGTGTCCTCTTAATTCTTGCGGTCTCTCGGTCCCGCGTCTCCCTTCTCCGGGTCTCTCTTGTATGCGTCTTCTCGTTCGCCTGCTCCTCCTCCTTTTTGCGCGCCGCTTCAAAACTCTCAATTTACGGGTTAGCAGGCGTGCTTTTATGTCGGTAACTCATTGGAGTGCCCCGGGGCACTCTCCTGTCGGCCCCACTCGCGTAGTGGTGTCCGACATAGCATGAACCCTGTTACAGAGTCTTGCATTACCACCTTTATTCTTGTTGAAGAGGAGAGTAGGAATCAATAATTATTCATCTGTCTCATTTAAAATCTTCACATACTCCTGGACTGAGGCAATGAAACTTTGGGGCAAGTGAGAAAGGGAAGAGCTGCAAATCAAAAACATCAAATATTCTCAGTTTCTTTTCTTAACATTTTCTTTTGAGAGTCAATAATGAGAGTTTCTGATTATATTTTAAACCATTTATTTAATCATTTGTTTATCAATATTTTATTAGCAAATCTTATCAGTACAAATTACAGAACAATGCATATAGCATGTCCCGTAAAGATCTAATCCCTATTTTAATCTAGTTTTCCGGAAAATAAAGTTCAGTACAACCCTTAAAGAGTTCTTGTCTCAGATGTGAAAACATACAATTTTTACTTAAATATCTCACTGAGAATTTCAGTAGAGTCTCTCTCTAATAGGTTCAAGCAGGATAAAGTCAGTCTCAGAATTAATCCAAGACCTCAGCAAAGCGAATAGAGCAAAAAGTGTAAGAATTAGAGGACTCTCGGAGAGTCTCTGAGAAGTGACTGCATGTGCATAGCATCTGAGAAGAGTAAGCCTGCGAGAAGAGTCCATCCCTATCTCATTCTGAGAGGAACTCATTTTATAACATTAAAAACAGAAACAAGTTGCAAAGCATTAGTAGATAATCTTCAGCTTTAGCCAATCATTTGTTGGTGTCTTCATGTGAACAGGACAGCTTCCGCTGGTATGGCAAATTTTAACAAAGAACATTCCAAATGCATGATACATTTAACTATTTTCCAATCAGCAATGAAACACAAGTTTTGTTCCATGTGTGAGCATCTATGAGATAAAGAACAGTTTAGTGGGTACAATACATTTTAAGGTGGTCTCATTTCCATTCTCACACAATTTTCTGGCAAAGCTTTATTCATAAGAAACAGTTTTAAGATGTATCTATCATTGCAGTAATTCTTTTCATGGGTTAAATGGTCATGAAACAAAGCACTAACATTCTTTCTATTCATGTGTTTGTTACTATAGGACAATTGTGTAATGAAATGTTATACTTATGGTCATTACACATGACAAAACTAACAGATAGGAAGAACAAGGAAAGGAGAGAAATAGGAATTCACCTCTGTTATTTGATCAGCCTAGTACATGTCGCTGTGCAAGCTTCAGATGCAAAACCCACCTTTAAATGCAGTGCTTGGTTAAGGCCTAGAAAAATCCTTTTGTGCAGGTTAATTAATATGATGTTTTTACTCTTATACAAGACTTACTCTCATTCTTAAGTAAATATACGTGTTGCCCAAGCATCAGTATGTCATTTTCAACAAGTACTCTCTTCTAATACTGCCACACATAGATTCTATCGTGTGTGTCCATTTATCTCCATCCCATACCATGGATGCCTTCACTAAACCAATAATTACCTACACCATGAGAGGTGGACATCATGGAGGGGTGGGACTCGTCATACACAGTGGCTCCCAGTATTCCAGGAATTACCAATACTACACCATGGATGAGTACCATTGTGTCACTGATGTGCATAATAAACCAGGAATTACCACCTTTCTGCACTATCAGCATTCCTTCAAGGGTGGGCACCTTCATATCAACAATGCCCACAATATGCTAGGACTAGCATTATACCAGGGATGGACAACATAACACCACTGTTGCCCAAAATATGTTAGAAATAACTATTATTAGGTGAGGATCAACATTGGGCTAAAAGTGGCCATCTTTGTGCAAGTGTGCCCACAGTATGTCACTAATTACCACCTTAATCCCAGGGATAGTATTATGTCAGGTATGAGCACCAATGTGCCGTGGCTGCCTACAATATGCAATAAAATGCCACCCTTGTGCCAAAAAAAGCTTTATGACTAACCCCACAGGAAGGAAGTGGTTACTGCCTGTGGGTGACAGAAGCACTAGGCCGAGATTACAGCTATATGTACGTGATGACAGCACTGAGAGTGTAGGTGTTACAGTGACAATCGAGTGTCAACTGCTGAGATAGACAATCCCTCGCCACACATTGTGAGCCCAGTCTTGAAGATATGCAACACTTTCTTACTTGAACACAGAGGCACAGATGCACACAAGAGACACACCCTTTCAGATATGGCCACAAATGCACACCCTTTACTTCATCCGACCTTCAAGGAATCAATAGCTTTTTTTTAATTACCGGTCCCCAGCAAGGGCCATGTATGGATCGTATACTTCCCTGTTTTGGCGTGTTCTTCCATGCTGTCTGCCAGGCGCACAACTGTGGCCACACACAGGGGCTGCTACATCATGACCATTCACTATACAGCAGATATATGGTGACAGGTGATAATGCCAGCACACATGTTATCAATTACACTTTAAATGTGCTTTGATGGCCCAGAGGTGGTCATTCCGAGTTTGGCGGTCATCACTGAAGACCGCCCTGCAAGTGGCCACCGAAAGACCGCCAGTGATGGTGGAGTGTAGACCACCGCATTACGAGTCACCCACACAAAACCGCCCAAAATACACCCAAAAAATGACACTGTCTGCCGAAACGAAGGAGGTGGCTGCACCACCAGCACCGCCACGCCGATAATATCTCGGATGTCAAATAACAATTCACAAATCAGCACCGCGGTCCCAACACGGCGTCAATCCAATGGTGGCCTCAACCGCCGCGGTAAATAAAGGCACCACCACCAGAACACCGCACCACATTGGACAATACCATTACCCAACATCTGAGACACATACATACACCTGTCCACAGCACTACAAAACACCCCCCACACATACCCAGAACCCTTTGTAACCACAAAATTTAACAGAGTGAGACAAGAGCACACTGAAAGGAGGCACTGCACCTAGATACCACAGGCACCATCACACTGAACACACATCACACAACACACCACTGCACACAAACACCACAAAGCACACACACACACCACTGCACACAAACACCACAGAGCACACACACATACCACTACACAACCTCACATGAACAAACAGCACTCCCAGAATCCCTGCACAACGTACACCACCACCCACAACACAACCACCACGGCACCACCGGAAAACCCACGATTCACAGAAGAGAAGCTTAGGGTAATGTTTGACAAATTGTCAGAGTTGAGCCGCGACTGTTTGGAGCACAGGTCCAGCAGACATCCATAGCCTGGAAGAACGACTTATGGTCAAGGTTAGTCACCAGGGTGAATGCAGGTGGAAAACCTCCTTGCACAAGGGAGGACATTAGCAAGAGGTGGAACCACTTACAGGGGAAGGTACAGACCATGGCGTCCAGGCACCAAATCGCCGTTATGAGGACAGACGGAGGGCCCCCACCGGCTCCCCCAGAAATGTCACTGTTGGAGGGGAAGGTCCTGGCCTTTCTACATCCAGAAGGGCTGACGGGAATACCTAGTGGACTGGACACTGGTAAGTCATCTGTACTCCCTGGCCAACCTGTCCCCGTGCACTGCATGTACCCACACCATCCTCTCACCCCTTCACACCACCCTAACGTGCACAGACCCACCATGGACTCAATACCCACCCTTGCATGCCACAGCACACAACTGACACCATTCTCTCACAGGCCCACCTAGTGCATGGATACTTCACACTGCAGCAAGTACTACATCTACCACAATACAACAGTCCCTACCCTTGCATGACTGTTACATCCACATCACATCTCTGCAATTGCACGTTAAACCATGTCACTCCCCATCACCAATAAGTTTAAGGAATGCACATCAGTCCATGGCAATGACAGTAGCAAGACAAACATTAACTATCCTCCAAAAGCAAAATAGGCCCATTGCAACATTCCACTGATGGTAACACAAGCAGTGGACTGGTAACTGTCAATGCCATTACTGCTCTGTAAATCCAGTTATTGATGGCATACAACCATGCGTGTCACTGCTACAATACCATCATCTGACACAATATCCCTCATTGCACAGGTCTCCCAAGTACTGCCATACAGCAGAGGAGCCCAGTGACAGAAAGCCCAGGCCTGGAAGCAGATCCAATAGGGGAGGACTCCCCTGGAAGTCTGGATATGGACGACGAACTTGGCCCATCAGGCATGAGTGGTCAGCCAACCACCACCAGCCTCACCCTGCCCACAACTGAAACTACCTCCCCTGTGGCAACCAATGCACAGCAGAGCCCACCTTCCCATACCTGTGTCCCAAGGTCACATCAAATAACAGTGTGCCCCACAGGACAGGGGCAGGAGTCAACGGTGCAACCCGAAGACAATGATGGTCCTGGTGTCAGTGGGAGGGGGCACACTGCACCAGGGGCACAGGCACAAGGGGCAAGGGCCAGTGGGAGGGCAATCGTGAGTTAAAGGACGAGCCTGGTACAGGACACGACTGGCCAGGAGGCCGTCTCCAGAGTCCTGGGAGACTACCAGCAAACCCACAACAAGATGGGCCAGATACTCACCACCTTGCAGGACATGCAAAGGCTGCAGACGAAATACCACGAGGAGGCCATGTAGCAGTGGCAGGCAGACAATGCCACCATGGTCTCCATATTAGGGTCGTTCAAGGAATCCACGGACATCCTCAACCCAACAGCAGACCCATCCAGTAGTCAGGCAACACCACGGCCAACAACATTAGCACCTGCTACTGGAATTGAGGCACAGCATGAGGACACACAGGCCACCAGCATCCCTACCCATGCAGCTAAGGGACCCCCAGCAAAAAAGGCCACCCATCCAGACATCCTGAAGGACCTGAGGCCAATACCAATCCCCCCACTCGGAAGTGATCCTTCTTCTGAACTGTAACCCTTGTGTGCCACTGTTACACCCTGTTGGCTGTCCAATACCAAAGTACATAGCATACTGGGCAAATGGATACAGGACCTGTGAGACAAACAGCTGTACCACCCACTCTGATCATCACCCACACCATTGCTCCACTCCTCTGGACTGTGATGCCATGCTTCTTCCATGTGCAGATGACATACAATTCACACATACCAGTACATTATTGAAAGTAGTGACAAATCATGTCAGTCCTGTTGTCATGTACCTCATCCTCATCTGCCTCTCCCTCGGCATTAGAGTCACCGGCCCCAAACACTGCTCCAGCATGAATGTCCCACTCCTCCAACAGTGGGATGTGCTTTCTGAGGGCCAGCTTATGGAGCATGCAGCATGCAACAATGATCTGGCAGACTTTCCCTGGTCGGTACTGGAGGGCACCACCAGACACATGAAGGTAACAAAATATAGCTTTCAAGAGACCAAACGTCACTCAGTCACTCGCCTCATCCGGCCATGTGCCTCATTGTACCTGTTCTCCCCTCCTGTAGTTGGATGTCTCAAAGGTGCCAGGAGCCAGGGAAGGTTGGGGTATCCGGAGTCACCTGTGTGGAAAAGGGAACATGACTATAAGTAGCAACGCTAGGCAGAGTGCTGACAGTGTCATGAGGGGTGCAAAAGTCTGACATGGAGGGCAGTACACATACCTATGGGCCAGGCCCTTTCTCCCTGTAGCTGTGACATCATTGCAGGGACACTACTGTTCCTCAGGATGTAGGAATCATGTACTGATCCTGGGAATTTAGTGTTCACATGTGTTATGTACTTATGTACACCACTTGTACATTGAGCAAATATGTACTCTTCCTGCTTCTGTAGACCTGTTCATTGAAAGTGACTGTTCCTTAGTGTACTAACTAGGATGACGTATTACTATCTACACTATTCGTTATAGGAGAAGTCATATTTTGGTCCTGATGAAGCGTCAAAGGATCCGGCTGGACCACTGGACGCGAAACATGTTGACCCTAGATTAGAGGTTCTATGATTTTTTCGAACCTCCCATGTATCTTTTCTGAAAGTGACTGAGCAAGACTACTCATATTTCATTTTCAACTTGTTTTTAACCTTGGCCTACACCCCATACTAGCTGAATAAATTGGTGATGTTAGTTGAGGTTTAGGGCCAATTTTATTGTTTCCTCTCCTGATTGCTTAGTGTCTGCAGATAGGCATTTTCCACGAATTACGGCAGTCACTATAAAAGAACTCCGGCAAAGAGGCCCCTTCTGGGGAGCCCGTCAGACATTGCAGTGCCAGTCTGACTAGGAGCATTCCCAATGATGAAGCATGACATCCAATGGGATGTGTGAGGGCTCTTGCTCCTAAAGAATTAAGTCTCCCTGCTTCTCTATTTTGGAATAGTGTACTCTATGGTTTTTGTGATTTCTCAAACCCAGCAGGAGGTCTGGCTTCAACTCGGCGACCAGTTCCCTGATGCACAGACGCTTCAGTCGATAGGTCAGGATGACATGGCTCTCTTTCATGGTATCAAGATCTACGAGTGGCCAGTAGACTAGTGCATTCCTCACCACCCCATTGTGGCGATATCTGAGTGGGGACACAAAAAACAATCTGGGAACCTCTCACAATGTAGGGCGTCAAGTATGACATACAACAGTCACAAAGTTTTATTCATGCAAGCTGAGTGTCATGTTGTGGGAAGACACATTACTCCACACACCATTCCTAACCAGACGATGGCACATGATTCCTGTGGCAATGGACATATACAGGGCATGTACAAGTACACCTTGCAAGTGTTCCACTATACTGATCATCTATGCTGCCAACTGTAGTGACAAGTGTGGTGATGTCACCAGACACTCACTACATGTGTCATTATCCACAATGAGTGACCATCTATCTATTTGTTACGACATGCAGGTATTACGCAGTGTGGACCCAAGACAGTCATGTAACAGACTAATATGGCATCCGCCTGTCCGGCATGCACTGGACAGCTGGAAGTGACCTCGTTCCGCTGGCGGAAGTCGTCATGGCGGAAGGCGGTCTGAACCGCCGTGCAACTCCCCATTGGTTAACATTGATGTCTATGGGAGACTGGGACCAATGATGATCCCCGCCGGCTGTGACAGTCATGACCGCTGCGGTCGTAACCGCCATTTTGTATGGGCCAGCTCACTTGACTCATGGCTTTTGGGCAAGACAGACCTCCACTTTGTGTGCTGCTGTGTCCTGTATCTTGGAGCAATGATGGCACGCACTGCAGGGGTTAGGGCCCCAGCCTTCACTACGGAGGAACTAGAGAAAATGGTGGAAGGGGTCCTACCCCTGTATGGGCGGTTGTAAAGTGTTCCAGGGCAGAAGATCAGTACAACGTCCTATGTCCCACATGTTGGGTGGTGTTTGATGATGTATGTGTGTGCACATTGACATGTCATGACTGATCAGGTGTTTCGCATGCACATGATATGTATGGGATATTGTCAGTGTGCATGGTGGTGTTTGTTGTGTGTCGCCAAAGGTTACTTCTGTATTGTAATAATTAACATCATGTCCCCCATTTTCGGAATGTTTCCCATGCAGGTCAGCACCCACCAGAAAAAAGGGTTATGGAGAGCCATTGCCAAGGAAGTGTGGACCCTGGGGGTCCACAGCTGGCGGTGCACCCACTGCAGGAAGCAGTGGGGGGACCTGAGATGCTGGGCCTGGAAGACTGCAGAGGCCGAACTGGGGACGGCCTCCAAATGTGGGGGAGGTGCCCGTCGGACCCTGACCCCCCCTAATGGCCTGCATACTGGTGGTGGCCTACCCAGAGTTGCAGCAGCAGCCACAGGGGGTAAGTGTTGCCTGTCAGGTGACAACTGCATGGTTGTGTACTGTCACCCTCACTGGACTTCGAATTGACGTGGTCAGGTGTGATTTAGGGAATGTACAGTCCTGGTTGTCACACCCATCGTGTAGGAGTGTGTCACGTTAGCTATGTTGAGCCATGCAGGAAAAGAAATGGTGGTACTGTGACACGCGTTCATCTGCATGTATTGGTTGCTCAAGTATGCTGTCATGTCACTGGCTGCATCCTCCATCTCTGCGTGTGCTGTTGTAGTACAAGGTGGTCATTTTGGAACTGTATCTGGGTAATGACAGGCATGTTACATGAACATTGCAATTGCTTCACTTGCTACATCAATGGATCTCTGTACCACATGTACTCCACACATTCCTTTCAGTTGGTTAGTGTTCTCAGTCATCTGTGCTCAGATTTGTATCATTCTGTAATGGATGACATGTGGATGGGTATGTTACTGGGCTGGTTTGTTTGATACGTCATTTAGGCAGTTGATAGCCATGTAGTGTTCTTCATTCAGGTGTTTAGGCTGCTGGGTTGAGGTGAGTATGGGTATCGCATGCATGACTCAATATTAAATAATTGCTAAATAGTCTCTTGTTTCCCCAGCAAGGGCTGTAATCTGTAGTTTGTGTGTAAAGTGGATGTGTGGGTTATCATAATTTCCTCCCTTTCTGTTTCTCCCACCCTCCTTCTCTCGCTCCACCTCTGTCTATGTGTGCATTAGCATCATCTGGTGAAGGAGGAAGGGCACCAGCGAGTGGGGATGCAGCAGCCCACAGGACCCAGGAGGCTGACACCAGTGAAGCCGAGGGGACCAGTGGGATGGAGGGCGAGGGGAGCACCACGGGGAGACTGGAGCTACCAACACATCTGATACAGATTCCTCCTCCGATGGTGGCTCCCTGGTGGTGGCAGGCCCATCTGGGACGACCCCAGCACAATCCTTGTCCGCCACCCCCCTTACCAGCACCGCCCTCCCTGTAGCACCCCACCCAGTTGCCCGTGCCCGCTCACCCAGGAGAGTGGGCATCTCCTTTGCTGCAGGCACCTCTGCCCCTGCCCCAGTCATCCCTGCTGCCCTCAATGAGTAGGCTATTGACCTCCTGAGGTCCATCTCTGTGGGGCAGACAACGATCGTGAATGCCATCCAGGGATTGGCATCTCAGATGCAGCATTCCAATGCATTCCTGGAAGGCATTTGTGGTGCGTTGTCTGGCCTACAGAGATCGTTTCAGGCTCTGGCTTCCTCATTGACGGCAGCCAGTGTCCCTTCATCTTCCGTCCCCCCTCCAGCTACCTGTTCCCAATCCAAAACCCCTCTCCCCACACCTGTCCAAAGCACACCTACATACCAGCATACACCCACTACAACAGACAAGGTGCGCAAAGACAGTCATAGGCATCACAAACATTCACACAGGCATGCACACACACAACACATCTGCAGACACAACACCAGCACTTCCCCCACCACTTCCTCCCTTACAATCACATCTCCACTCACACCTGCCAGCACTGCATCATCACACACTGGTCCTGTTAGCATTCTTGTCATACCTTCAATCACCACAACAGCACACTCACAGACACACACCACATCTGCACTCACCACAACTATCATCTGCAGTACATCCATCTCCCTCTCCCTGCATCTCTGCCCCCATCCTCCCAATGAATGCACACACACCCACTCACCCATCCAACATTTAACCACCACATACATACACACATTACACACCAGCATCCACGTACAGCACACCAGTACGTCAGACGAGCAATCCCTCTACCCCACTCCCAACCCTCAATCATGTGACTGCCCCATGTACCTAAGAAAGATTTCCTTGCCACCCTTGACCTCTTACCTACTCCTCTCCCACCCTGTGTTCCTCCTAAACGCTGGGTCCCTCTAACCCCCTCGGGCCCTTCCACCTCCCATTCCTCTGGTGTTTCCCCCACTCCTCCACCCAGCAAAATATCCATCCCTCCCAGTGCCAAAGTCACCCCTCCCAAATCCAAACCGAAATGTGCTCCTTCCACATGCAATCCTCCCCCACCGCCCCCACACCCTTGAGGTGCCTGCCTGTCCCATTGATGCCCCTATGACATGGAGGCCTATTTGCTGTCAGGAGTCAAGTTGGGGCCATGATTTATGGACAATGTTTCCTGTGTTTCTGGACACTGGACTTGCCATTGGCACATATTGTAAGCAGTTTATTTTTATAATCTGTTGTAGAATACAACTGCCCACATTGCTGTGGTTGGCAAGTTGAGATGCTCGTCCTGGTTTCCTTCTACATGTTGGTGTGACGTCTGTGTGCAACGGTGTGTGAGGTCTGTGTATGGGTTGTGTCTGTGTTGTTGCATGCGCTGGGTAGATGGGTTGTGCCATGGGCATGTTGTAATGTGTCTGACTGCTTGCTTGTGTGATTGTATGGGGTGTTATGTGTGTCTGTGTGTAAGATGCTGCATGTGTGGATTTCCTTGATTGTTGGTTGTGCGTGTTGTGCAACCTGTGTCATTGTTTGGATGTCTGATCACTGCTATTGATTGTGTGTCATTGCTACATACAGTTCATGGTGTGTGTGTATGTGTGGTGTCGCATAATGTGCCTGTCTATGCCTGCGTTGAGGTGTTTGTGGTCTAGTTGTTGTTGTGTGGTTATGGGCTGTGTTGGTAATGTTGGTGTGCGTTGTGCTGTATGTTTGGCACGTATCTGCTTGGCTTTGTGTGTTTATTGGGTACTTGGCATTGACATATATTGTGTGTGCTTGTGTGTGGCCTCCTCCGTCTGTGCGAGGTATTTGTGTTATGTGTAGGAGTGTATCACTGCCATTTCCTCTCCTCTGTGCTAGGCGTACTTACGGTTGTCGTCTTCGTCGTTGTCGGTGGCCCTGCAGGTGTATGGCGAAATACAACACTGGGAAGACTAGCAGTTTTTTGTCATTCATGGCGGCCGCCGAGGTGTCTCTGTGCCTGGAGGGGGGTGTCTCCTTTGGTACTTTCTGTTTCCGCAAGGTTTTTCGTAGCGGCCAGCCCACCCCGTATATCCTGACGGCGTGGTGACTCGTAATATGGTGGGCGGGACATTGGCTTCTGCATGCATGGAGTTGGCTTCTGCCGCCGTATGCTGCTCGTCTGCGGTGGCGGTGCTAGCGTGAGTTGTCTGTGTTGCGTTGGGTTCACTGCCTTACTCGTTATATGGCGACCTTCACCACCACTCTGGCGGTGGTCATTACACAGCCGCCGGCGTGGGGGTCAGGTTACCGCCACACTCGGAATGACCACCAGAGTCTGCACTTGCTCCAATTTACAGCTTAGAAAAATTAGATCACATTGAGAAAACATTCATTGTTCCAGATGACAATGGGGCAGTAGATCACCTTGCAAAGAGACAGGGGCAGTGCTTCATTTGTACATAAAAATAAAGTGCCAGGGATCAAACTTTTGCTCAGTATTACCGAGCATCTGGAGTGTCTAACTCCAAGGCTGCATATCTTTACTCTACATCATGTTTTTTTCATCCACCACCCTACATTCCTTGTCCACTTATCTAACTTGCAAGTGCTTTTTCATCTCTGCTTTCTCCCTTTGTCATTGTTTCTCCATCTTTCTCTTCCTCCTTTCTCCTCTCTTTTGTATCTGTTTCTCTCTTGTTCAGGGTCAAAATCTGATCATGAAAAATAAGTCTTGGTCCCTAAAAATGATTGCCCGTGGGCCCCACCTGGAACGACAAGCTCAAATTAGGCACTGGACAGGGCAGCATGAAGTTTGCAAAAGAAATCTTCTCGACAATGCAGGTTCACCAACCAACTGTGCCATTTTTCAAATACAAATGGAGAGGGAAACACCCATAGTTTGGCAACAATGGTAGTGAAGGTTCCACATCAAAACCTGTGGTTCTTTACATCATTATGCAACTAAAGAAATTTAGGAGAACCTTACTGGTGCTGATTGCTTACCAGCCCGACAGCCTTCAGGTTGGGTCTCTCCTCCCTGCCTTTTCTTTGCCTTCTTAATGTAACCAATGTTTCTAGAAACACTTCAATACATCATTTAAAAGACAGTCTCCAAAAGTATGAGTGTGTTGAACCTTCAGTGAATTTCCAGCACCCCCTTCGTTCCAGCACATTAAAGGAGGGTCCCCAGATAGCCTATAATTCGTCCCTTGGCTCTCGAAATTTGGTATGGCCAGTGGCCTGCCTACTATGAAGGTGAAGTCGATATCATGCGTGAAGAGTAATGCACCATAAGTTTATTTATTTAGAAATAGTAATACAATTTGAACAAAACTCCTGTACAAGAGAACAATATCAGTACAAAGGATTCATAGTCAGATTCAGTACAAAAAGCAATAAAAAATGATTAATTGAAGCATGGCTAATGGTGGGCACCATTTAGTTCAGAGAAGGACAGGAAAACACATACTTTATTACCAACATTTACAACACTAAGCATAGATACATATTCCTACAGTTTTATTAGGGGGGATTGTGTGGGCAGTAATGTCTGGATGTGTCAGTGTAACTAAATGTAAGAGTTATTTAGTAATTACACGCACCTTAAACTTGGTTGAAGAAGAATAGAGGCCTCTGATAGACAACTCAAAGTACATCCACCAACTTTCCTTTCAAGGTGTTTGTTTAGGTCTGTATTGAATTAGCATAGGGAGTAGATAGTTGTGAGAGCAAGGACAAGGGAGTGCCAGTTCCTGTCTGTCGCAATGACCAGAAACAGGTACTGGAGGCAGGGGGTGGAAGGCTGGGTGATGTGAGTAATGAGTTTGGAATATTTACTATCAGATTTAGGTTGAAGGGGAACTTGAGACTGCTCCATCGGACTGCCCCCCAAGGTGGGCCCATAGCCCAAGGACAATATGATCCAAGAACTACGCACAAAATAGCGGAAGTGCATCTATCCCTCAAAGGGGTGTTTCAGGATAAATGTAAAACATCTTCAGTGCAGTTTACCAGTCATTCAAATTGATGGGGTGGAAGCATTTGCAAAACAACTGCAATATAAAATTGTGTTGCGGCTACCAATCACATGAATAAACAACTGCAGACGATGAGCTTTGCAAGCCTCTACATGGCCTTTCACAGTTTCCTATGTGGATGGGCAGAAGGTAGACTTGAGCCGGCTCGTACTCACTCTAAAATGGATGCTGCATTGCATGCCTCTATGGCCTTTCACAGCTTTATATGTAGATGGGAAGAAGATGGAGTTGAGCCGCAGCGGCCCACTCCAAGATGGATGCTACTGGTGTTATCTGTGAAGATATTCCTTTCAAATATGGAGGATGGGCAACCTCGTAGATGGGGCAGATTGCGCTTGGATATGGCATTGCTTTCTCCTAACTGAACCATGCTCAGGTGGGATGAAGAGTTGTTGCTCTTACACTTTGACGTTGAGGACAGGCTGGTATTCCTGTCCCTCGATTGCCTCGTACAATGGCGCCCTTTAAGTGTTGAAAAATGTTTGCAATTAATCTGTGCTGCAACTGACATGGATGTCTGCAAACTATCTCCTCTGTCAAGTTTTAACAGCCCTTGGCTTCCCAACTTGCATTACAGACCTATAAAACGCGTTTTAAAAACAGCATAGCATAATATTTTAAAATACAGCATTACACAACATTATACACCGACAACATGACAGAAACTGCAACTAATCAATGCAAGTAAATATTTAAAAGGTGATACAACAATTGCTCTATAAAAAAAACGGTCTCTTAATCATCATTCCTTAACCCCTTCTGTGCCTTGGACGTAATGGTTCCATTCAACAGCACAGTGCTCATGTGCCGAGGACGTAACCATTACGTCCTTGGCACTGAGCTAGCGCTCCCTCTGTGGGCTTCCCTTCCACCCCCCCAAGGCAGGGATGGAAGGGGAAGCCCTTCCCCACCAAACCCACGCCCACCCCCCTAATGACATCAGTGCACGATCACGCGTTGACATCATTACAGGGTGCCAGTCGCACTGGAAGCCATTTGCTTCCAGTGCGGTCGAGGAGAAAGAGATGAGTTTCTCCTCCGGCGGGTGGGGGTTTCAAACAAAGAGGCACCAGGGGAAAGGAAAGGGTTTTCCTTTCCCCCAGTGTCTCTTTGAGCATTCCTGCTGCCAATCGCATTGCAATCGGGCAGCAGGAATGCCCACTAGACGCCAGGGATTCTTTTTTTGTTTATTTCTAATGTTTTTTTCTGTCAGGGAGCGGCCCCTTGGGCAAGGGTCGCTCCGGTTTGGGGGGCATGTTTGCTATGGCCATTTCTGCCCCCCTTGGGGGCAGATCGGCCTATTATTTTTAGGCTGATCTGCCCCCAAGGGGGGCAGAAACCACTAGAACACCAGGGATTTTTGTATATATTTATTTATGTGGGGGGGTGCCCCCTTGGGCAAGGGGGGCCCCCCCAAGGGGGACACTGAACTGTTGGCCACTTCTGCCCCCCTTGGGGGCAGATGGGCCTATTTGTTTTAGGGGCAGAAGCCACTTAGGCACCAGGGATAGTGTGTGTGTGTGTTAGTGGATGAGGGGCGGCCCCTGGGGCAAGGGTCACCCCCCTTTGGGGGCACGTGTACCAAGCCCATTTCTGCAGAGCGGCCTATTATTTTTAGGCTGATCTGCCCCCAAGGGGGCAGAAACCACTAGAACGCCAGGGATTTTTTTCATATGTTTATTTATGTGGGGGTGCCCCCCCCCCCCCAAGGGGGGCATTGAACTTTTCGCCATTTCTGCCCCCCTTATGTGTTTGTGTGTGTTAGTTGGTGGGGGGGCGGACCCTTAGGCAAGGATCGCCCCCTTTGGGGGCACGTATACCAAGGCAATTTCTGCCCCCCTTGGGGGCAGATCGGCCTATTATTTTTAGGCTGATCCGCCCCCAAGGGGGGGGCAGAAGCCACTTAGGCACCAGGGATAGTGTGTGTGTTTTTATTTTTTTGGGGGGGTGGCCCCTTGGGCAAGGGTCACTCCCCATGGGGACACACTACTAAAGGTATTTTCTTCCCCGCTTGGCGCAGATAGGCCTATTTTTAGTAGGCCGGTCTGCCCCCATGGGGGACAGAATCCACTTAGGCACCAATTTCTAAATGCTTGATGGTAGGGTGTTTGACAACAGGCGAAGTATTTGTATTTGTAATTAAAAAAAAATGTCTCCTTTTTGTTCTAGTTCAAAGCTTTTGCTTTCTTTGCTGTGGCTACTTGCGGTTTTGGCGGTCGTTGCCCTGCGGTTTGCATAGTTGCATTTTTTAGGTAAGTAAAAACAATTTACTCCAAAGGAGTATTGTTGCCATGCATGAATGGCATGTTTGTAGGTGGTGTACTAAATGCAGGATTGGGTGTGAAATTGTCCTTAGATTTGTGCACAATGATATTTGTGTTGTCTTATTTCTAATTTGCTTTTCTTTCTTTCTTTTTAGTGGGATATCATTGGTGATTGCTGTGTCTGTGCAGAGTAGTTGCTGGTGAGTCAAGCTTTTTCAAGCAAGTTAGCGGTATAGTTTTTGAGTTTATAACTCTTACTGATAAAGCTACACTTTATTACTTATCTTACACAGCGCTGGTAGTTGGTGGTGCATTTGTCCAGTTACTTTTTGTAGGAAAGATCATGGCTAGATGCAGGATGACCACTCAGCAGGTGGTTAGTATGGTTTTTGAGTCATTGTCTGATCATGATTATGAGACAGACTCTGCATCCGAGGCAGAGGAGGAAGTGAGAGATTCTGGCAGTGAAGTTTCTGTCGGAAAGGAATCTTTTGATGAGGAAGCCACACTCAGTGCAGATGAAGGGCCTGTTTCAGAGGAGGACACTGATGTGCCATTAGTGCAGCAGCCTGGGGCTGAAAGGTTTCCTGTTAGAAGACCTGAACTCTGGGTTGCCCCAAACATGGAGCAGCCAGAGTTGCCTGCCTTTACTGGTCTCCCAGGGTCTAGAGTCAATACAGAGAACTTTTTGCCTGTCAATTTCTTTGAGTTATTTATGGATGATGTGTTTTTGGAAGAGATTGTTGCACAGACTAGATTGTATGCGGAGCAGTATTTGAGGGACAACGCTGCTAGACTTAGGCCACACTCTAGAGCTACCCAGTGGATTCCCACAAATTTGGAGATGAAAAGGTTTTGGGGTTTGACTCTTTTGATGGGATTGATAAGGAAGCCGTCACTGGCTTCTTATTGGTCTACTAGTCCCTTGATGGCAACAGCTATATTTCCTGCAACCATGAGTTGTAATCGGTATTTGCTTCTTCTTAGGATGCTGCATTTTGTTGACAATGCATTAGCCTTGCCATTAGGCCTGTCCTTGATCATTTTGTAGATCGGTTTTCAGTGGTCTATGTTCCAGGCAAAGAAATAGCTGTGGACGAGTCTTTGGTCCTCTTCAAGGGTCGTTTGGTTTTTAAGCAGTACATTCCTAGCAAGAGGGCACGATATGGAATTCAATTGTATATGCTGTCTGAAAGTAGTACAGGATATGTGTATAATTTCCGCGTCTACACTGGTAGGGATTCCAGTATTGACCCCCCGATTGTCCTCCCACTTTTGGAGTTACTGAGAAAATTGTGTGGGAACTTGGTAGACGACTGTTCAACAAAGGTCACCATTTGTATATAGATAACTTCTACACTGGAGTGCAGTTGTTCAAGGAATTGTTTAGAGTGGACACTGTTGCTTGTGACACAACTCATTGTAACCGGAAAGGCTATCCAAGGGAGCTTGTCTGTAAAAAACTTGAGAGGGGACAGTGCAGTGCCTTGCGGAATGATGAGCTGCTAGCTTTGAAATTTTTAGACAAGAGGGATGTCTACATGCTAAGTACCATCCACGATGAGAGTACTTCCCCCATGACTGTTTGGGGCCAGGTTACTGAAGTGCGCAAACCTCTGTGCATTTTAGATTATAATAAGCACATAGGAGGTGTAGATAGAGTTGCTCAGAGGTTGGAACCTTATACTGCTATTCGTAAGTCTTACGTTTGGTATAAGAAGTTAGCAATTCACCTTTTCCACTTGGCAACTTTTAATGCTATTATATGTGTTTAAGGATAGGTCTCCAGAGTCAAAGATGACATTTGTCAAATTTCAAGAGTCAGTGATAGAGAGCCCTATTGTGGTGGAACAGGCAAGAGTTCCTATAGAAGCAGTGGTGGAGGATGTGGCTAGATTGAAAGATCGCCACTTTGCTGAGCACATTCCTCCCACACCCAAAAAAGACTTTACAGCTAAGAAATGTAGTGTGTGCTCGAAGAGGTATCCGGAGGGAGACTCGAATGTACTGCCCAGATTTTCCTTCAAAGCCTGGGCTCTGTGTGGGTGGTTGTTTCAAGAATGACCACACCCAGAAGAATTACTGGGAACTACCATGAGTGTAAACTGCCTGTTTTATATTTTAATGTGTTCAGTTTCATGGTTGTCATTTCTGTCATGTACTTAGTTAGAACTTTTGTGTTTGTAGTTTGGTAATTATTTCTAATTAGTTAGTGGTTTCTTAGTTTTTAAAACAAACAAAAAAAGTGATGCCATTGTGTGTGGAGTGGTGCTTGGCTGACGGTGTACATATTGACTTGCTGTTGGCTACTGCAACACACTGCCAGCCAAACGCCAGTCCACACACTCCCATCAGTTGGTGTGATTGCTGTATCAGGCATGTGGGCGTATGTAAGTGATGGGCCCTTCAGTGGCGCTGCCTGTCGATGCGAGTGTTGTAACGTGCTGGGCCCATGGCTGGCGGCGTGAATGGTCTTGTGCATGTCATGTATGGAAGGTGTGTGAATGGACTGTAAAGCGGTTGGTGCCTTGCTGTGGCTTTACATTTCACGAGCTGTGAGTCATTGGTTCTGTTTTCTAGCCTTTCAGTTATTAACAGTGCATTTCATTTTTGTGAAATCTCTTGTTAATAAAATTTGATCCACTGAACCATCACTCACCCTTGTGCCAAATCCAACCAGTATGTGTAGTAAAAATTACAAAACCTGCTCAGCTGTAATCAGGCGTCGGAGCACACCTGTGACCGCTAGGTGTCTCGGGTGGGACCCCGATGATGAAGCATGCCACCAACTTGGTTGGTGGGTGAGGGGTCTTTTTAACATAACCCAAGTGCATTTCCTTTCACAATTTTAGTGTTTGGAACATCACATAAGTATGTGGACACACCAAAATGATCTATTGCAAAACTACCTGTGTTTGGGGGGGGCACCTATGTTTTTGGTCCCAGGTGCAGCCTTCATCTAGGGAAATCTACCAAACCCAGACATGTTTTAAAAATAGACACTCCAAGGAGTCCAAGGAGGTGTGGCTTGCCTGGATCCCCCAACATTTTCTTACCCATACTCCTCTGCAAACCTCAAAATTTGCTTAAAAGTCATATTTTCCTCACTTTTCTTTGTAGGATCACCACTGCAGCACAAATTTCCTACCACCCAGCGTTCCCCTCAGTCTCGCAAGTAAAATCATACCTCACTTGCGTGGGTCCCTAAAGCAGAATCAGCCTAAAAGATGTATGAAAGAAAAATATGTGCTTATCAACTCGCTGTGCTATCCCTTCAATCTCTACAGATTGTCGGCATTTTTCTGTTGCAGGCACCTGGGCCACCCGCACAAGTGAGGTATCATTTTTATCGGGAGACTTGAGGGAACGCTGGGTGGAAGGAAATTTGTGGCTCCTCTCGGAGTCCAGTACTTTCTGCCACTGAAATGAGAGGAAAATGTGTTTTTGGACCAAATTTTGAGGTTTGCAAAGGATTCTGGGTAACAGAACCTGGTCAGAGCCACACAAGTCACCCCATCTTGGATTCCCCTAGGTGTCTAGTTTTCAAATATGCGTAGGTTTGCTAGGTTTCTCCAGGTGCCGGCTGAGCTAGAGACGACAATCCACAGCTAGGCACTTTGTAAAAAACAGCTCTGTTTTCTTTGTGAAAATGTGATGTGTCCACGTTCTGTTTTGGGGCATTTCCTGTCGCAGCTGCTAGGCCTGCCCACACAAGTGAGGTACCATTTTTATTGGGAGACTTGGGGGAACGCTGGGTGGAAGGAAATTTGTGGCTCCTCTCAGATTCCAGAACTTTCTGTCACCGAAATGAGAGGAAAAGTGTTTTTTTGGCCAAATTTTGGGGTTTGCAAAGGATTCTGGGTAGCAGAACCTGGTCAGAGCCCCACATGTCACCCCATCTTGGATTCCCCTAGGTGTCTAGTATTTAAAAATGCGTAGGTTTGCTAGGTTTACCTTGGTGCCAGCTGAGCTAGAGGCCACAATTCACAGCTAGGCGTTTTGTAAAAAACAGCTCTGTTTTCTTTGTGAAAATGTGATGTGTCCACGTTCTGTTTTGGGGCATTTCCTGTCGCGGGCACTAGGCCTACCCACACAAGTGAGGTACCATTTTTATTGGGGGAACGCTGGGTGGAAGGAAATTTGTGGCTCCTCACGGAGTGCAGAACTTTCTGTCACCGAAATGAAAGGAAAAGTGTTTTTTTGGCCAAATTTTGAGGTTTGCAGAGGATTCTGGGTAACAGAACCTTGTCAGAGCCCCACAAGTCACCCCATCTTGGATTCCCCTAGGTGTCTTGTTTTCAAAACTGTACAGGTTTGCTGGGTTTCCCTAGGTGCCGGCTGAGCTACAGGCCAAAATCCACAGCTAGGCACTTTGCGAAAAACAGCTCTGTTTTCTTTGTGAAAATGTGATGTGTCTATTTTGTGTTTCCTGTCGCGAGCGCTAGGCCTACCCACGCAAGTGAGGTACCGTTTTTATCGGGACACTTGGGGAAAAACAGAATAGCAAAACAAGTTTTATTGACCCTTGTCTTTCTCTCTATTTTTTCCTTCCAAATCTAAGACAGTGTGTAAAAAAGACGTCTATTTGAGAAATGCCCTGTAATTCAAATGCTCGTATGGGCTCCCCGGAATTCAGAGATGTGCAAATAAACACTGCTTCTCAAGACCTTATCTTGTGGCCATTTTGGAAATACAAAGGTTTTCTTGATACCTATTTTTCCCTTTTTATGTTTCAGCAAATGAATTGCTGTATACCCGGTATAGAATAAAAACCCATTGCAAGGTGCAGCTCATTTATTGGCTCTGGGTACCTAGGGTTCTTGATGAACCTACAAGCCCTATATATCCCCGCAACCAGAAGAGTCCAGCTGACGTAACAATATATTGCTTTCAAAAATCTGACATGACAGGAAAAAGTTACAGAGTAAAATGTGGAGAAAATGTCTGCAGCCCTTTTTCCCCTTTTTTTTAAAAAAACGAAATTTTTGCTGTATTTTGGCTAATTTCTTGGTCTCCTTCAGGGGAACCCGCAAAGTCTGGATACCTCTACAATCCCTAGGATGTTGGGAAAAAATGACGTAAATTTGGCATGGGTAGCTTATGTGAACAAAAAAGTTATGAGGGCTTAAGCGCGAACTGCCCCAAATAGCCAAAAAAAGGCTTGGCACAGGAGGGGAAAAGGCCTGGCAGCGAAGGGGTATAGGTAAGGGAATAAACGTATTTAGGTTTTTTGAAATATGCGGTATCTAGAAACCAGCTCTGATCACAGGGCAAAGTTCAAGGGTCCTGAGGCGATCCCCAGCACTATGAATAAAGCTGTGGTGGTGGGGGCAGGCCAGGCGTGTTTGATAAACGCGGGGAGAGGGACTCAGATCAGGACCGTCTGAAGGGCGGATGTCTCGCGTAGGTAGTAACTGAAGAGGAAGGGCAGCAACGGCAAGTGATGCCACCCCAACACCAAAGCACCACGCAGCCACCACGCATCTGTGCAACCGGAAAGCTGTTGTCTTGCCCCAGCTGTGTCAACACCTACACGAGCAAACACAGCTCGCAGTGTTTGCAGTTTGAGGATCTCGAGCCAGTATGCCAGATGCGGCACAAGGCCGACAAGGGCCTGGGCAGCTGCGCACAAAGGCAGAGTGGACACCTTAAAATAAAGACAGGCGCAGCTGGAAGGGGGCAGAAAGTAGAAGTGCAAACAATCTGAGTGCCCGATATATAAAGGATGGCTTTGTTTCGATCATATACCTCATGTGTGGAACATTTTTCTATTGGGTGCTATGTGAGTGAGTAATTGTGACCCAAGATCCACAATCGATTGTTTGATTTCGAGCGCTGCTTGTTCCACTACAAAACACACTATTAAACTGGCTTTCTGCACTTTAAAAAAAAATCTGTTAAAATCACCTTAAAAACACATAGGGACAGACGAAACTAATTACTAAAAATGATGAAAAAATGCCACCATTTGATTAAATATTTGACCGAAGCTCTTTATCATACTCTACTTTCACCTGTTAACTTCAAAGGCTACCAATGATATGTGTTAACAAGCTGTCAATGAAACATGCAACTGAAACAGACAAATAAAAGGAGATATACAGCCTGCACACTAACAAAGCAAAGTAGCACTGCACAAGTCTGAATTCACAAAGAGTGCATCAGAGTGGGCCTAAGGAGTAACACTGAGAGTAATAACAATTGAATCGTATGGCATAACCTATGTAGTACTTACTACCACTAAGAGGAGCACTCAAGCGCATGCTTACAATGAGCAGCATGCTAAACCATGTAGGGTATGTGGTTGGAAATGTGTTTCCTTTGTTTACATCCTATGTGTGAGGTGTTTCCACATGGTTAGTGATAACCACCGAGGTGTGGTTATCATGTGACAGCATCGGCGCTTAGCTGTACGGTGGATGAAGAAGTGTGAGTTACTGAGTGTGAGTGACTTTATGCTTTTCAGTAAACTGGTAGCTTTGAGCAGAATAGTATTTCTTATGATCACAGTCTACTTAGCCGGTTACTGACTGGGCTAGCCATTCTAAGAGATCAGTTTGTGGGACTGAGCAGGCATATGTTGGAGTGAAAAATGGTGGAGTGAACTGCTCAGGTGTGTCTTTTGTCAAATATCATCCCCTAGCTGATTGTCATTGTGAGAGGTCAAGAAGTGGCCATAGTGTTTATCTAGTTGGAACCTGTAGTGGTGGTCTAAATTCAAGTCCTTTGTTGACCAGCAGAATGTGACAGATCTCTTCAGTTATTCAGTTGGTGTTGGGTGATTTATTGCTCTGAACTAGTACAGTACTGACAAACATGACCCGTACCAGTTTTGCCTTATGTGAGAGTAGGAGTGTTAAGTAGAGTAATACATGAATTCTTCAATCCCTGTATAAAAACCTGCCTCTAATTTCTTTATAATAGATGACTTGTGACACACCCAATCAACTATGATTACGAAATGATGTAGCCACTCCACTCCAACAACCTACTATGATTTATATCTGCAAATATGCCTTTTCTTTTATATGAAAGAAGTACGCACCAAAGATTTAAGTGGTTTGTGGTAATACATGGGAATGTGTATTATAAGGAATAAAATACTCCCAGCTGTATAAGATAAGAATATTGCAAGGCACTTCGGAGTTCCATAACCTTATAGAGGAACTCAGCCTTTGGCTTCGTTCCTCTATAGGGTCATGTATCTTCTCAGTGACTTGCAATATCCTTATTATGTTTGTTAGGTGGTACTTCACCCCACATATTATGCAGCTTTTATAAACTACAATCAACAGCCTGAGTGCTAAGCATTATGGTATTAGTATGCGCCAGGAGGTTATATATTGTGTTGCAATTACATTTACATAGCGTTTATAACCCCTGAAAAGGCACTGAAGCGCTTCGAGCCAGACAGCACACTGTTCCAGAAGCCAAGGTTAGTGTTTATTTCGGAGGTTATTGATTATCGGGATTAGTCTTGTACTCTTAAGGAAATTATTCTATGCACTTATTCCAATTTCTATGTGGTAGATTAATTTAATAGGAGTTACATGTTATCTTTAGTAAGGGTGGGGTATGTGAAATCATGCAAATGGTTTGCAGTTATGATAGGTGCTGAAGGGTAAGTAGCAGGAGATTAGGTGCTATTAGGTAGCAGGGGCACAACATTTAAAGGCAAGGTTGTGATCTATGGGTGAGGTGTGGGCAATCTGCATAAACACAATAATATTAAGGCAAACATACAAACACGTTAATATACTGTTCTCAGAGAGAGGATGCCTACAAAGGATGGAAAATAAAGAGAGGTTAATTTGTAAGTCAAAGAGAGAGACAAAAAATGAAAAATTTAATACAAGGTAAATTTTCATGGGTATACAGAGAAGGCTTCTTTGAGACAGCCTGCAATCAGCACGGGTAAAAGGGAAAGGATTGTCAGATTGGGGAACGATGATGGGGATCCCTGCTCTCCAGATACAGATGCAACCAATGTGATTGGATTGTGTGGTTGACAGGAGAAAATAGTGCTTAGTGGTCCAACAGGATCAGGGCCACCTTCTTGGCATTAATGACAGCAGCTGAGAGGTCTCATTAGACATCCATCATGATGGTTTAAGTTCCTTTTCTGGGCTTGATGTCTGAATGGCAATCAAGCAAGACAACTGCATCTCAAGCAGTACTGCCAAATGACTGCATTTACCCTTCAATGTCTCATCGGGGTAGTAAGCATAAATACAATTTACAAATACAAATTGCAAAATACATGGAAACCATGAGGTGAGGAGTGCAATGCCATTGGACGCCGCGTCCCCTGCTTTCTTATCCTGTCTTCCACTCAACTAAACAGTTTGCTACAGGGCAAACCACCTTACCTCCCTGTGCCTGTTTTTTTCCTATCCCCTAACCCTCTCTAAAATGGGAGTGCTTAAAAATCAAATGAATCCCCAGCATTGAGCGCCTTTGAAAATGTTGACATATACCTGCGTGCCTAGCTTATTAAAATGGCTCCTCGCAGAGACGATGCAAATATTTTGAAGCAAATCAGGCATTAACCAATGAAATACAGCACAGCTCAGGACGGATTATGCAGTCAAGCCTTCATGGGAAATATATTAGCAACTGAACGCTATCGTGCAGAATTACAGATCGACAACAGATGCACTTTTCCGCCCATTAAATACAGCGCATATCATATTCAAAGACACAGTTTTGTTCGCTGCGCTGAACACGTAAACACATTTGAATTCCACCCCAGTGTGAACTTGGAAAGAAAGAGATTTGTCCTCTGCTTTGACAACATTACGTCTCCCAGGGCCGAGATAACTCACTCGCGTTGGTTACCAGGGGGAAATAGCCAGAGCTGAAAAGACAAGCTGCCTGTATTTGTGTTCAGTTCTTAGCTGTACGTGTCTTTGGGCCTGTGTTTCACCCGTGGGTCGTGTGCATGGATGTATGTCGTCTTTTTATATGTGCAGGTTTAATATATGTCTGCCACCACTTCATCTTGTGTGCGTGGATGTGAGGAAAGGGGTTAACAAACGGGGAATATGGGAGAGCAGCACACTACACGCCAGCTCGGAGTAAGTTACATTTTTAGATAGTAAAGCGAGTTTACATTCCCCCGCTTTCACACTCCTAATTAATGCTATTCACAACGTGGGAGACACCTCGGCCTGCTCACACGGGCTGCTGTTTTCAATGACACGCATGAGCGAGCTCCAGTCACACCTTGATCCTGCCATCTCTGATGCTTCCAGCAGCAGGCTGTTACCCGGGTCTGTGATATACTCCCTTTTCACGATATGGAAACAGAAAAAGCCCCTCTCCTTTGTCCTGCCAGGGGTGGGGGAGGGAGAGGGAGGCGGGGAGTAGCTCCCGCGCCTCATACAGCAAAGATTGTTATCAACGTAGCCCGAGTAACTGTATATCCGGAGAGCCCTGGGTATAAAGCCTGCACTGAACTGCGTAACTGGGCCTGGAGAAGGTCAGGCGGAAGTGTTATCAAGAGATCTTTCAGTGCAATCCACCCGGACAGTGGTGTCTGTCGGGGTACACGCGGCAGGACTGCAGCACTGACCCTGGCGCGGGCTGCCGTTTGTCATCTGTCTCCAGCATCCTAACGCGCACCTGCCAAATGTCACACGGCAGGGTGGTGGGGGAGGAGATGCGGGGGCCGCCATTGTTCTCGAAGCTGGAAGCACAGCGCGACCCTCTGCCTTGCTGAGAAGCTCTATATATGGATTTAAAGCACAGTAGCAAAAATAGTACCGCCGTTATCAAGTGCGCAGTACAGTACCTATTTGCATAGATATCACTGATTGATGTTGGAGAGATTTTTTTTTTAAAAAAGCACCAGGATAGGTACCGTCACCTTGTGCTAGGCACAGAGATATCTTTTAGGATAATGGGCAAGTGAGAGCCACTATGTCAGCTATTTCAACACAAGCACAGCAAGGTGAACCTCAGAATAAACGCACATTCGACATTGCTTTTATGATCATCACGGCAGAAAAGACTCATCTGAATGCTTCACGATGGCAAAGAGGCTCATTCATCCCAGCTGCTGCGTCAACATGTCCCTTAACACAGAAGAGAACACACAGAATCCCATTGCCACTCAAATTCAAGATGCTGTCTCAGCTGCCATCAATGGCATTGTGGGCAATAGGGCTGAACGTTTGGTTTGTTTGAAAGACCACACCGCCATAACAAATACCTCAACCTTAGCATGCACACTACAAATGCTCCCTAGGCCATCCATAAATATAACACACACAGATTGGTCCTTTACCTCTTTCAGCTCAACCTGGCCCCTTTAACCTCGTAGTCGTCTCTGCTCCCAGTTGAAGCCATGGTCTGACTGGAGGTGGCTTGTATAACACACAAAGCCCTTCACAATTCAGGCCCTAAATACATAGCTAATAGGATCAAGCTATCAGGAGGAGGAAGGGATTCTAAAAGTGCTAAACCCCTCATACGTGAACCACCCAGGTTAAAGAAGAAAGAAAACCCATGGTCGCACTTTTGCTGGATCTGCCCCCAAAATTTGGAACTCGCTACAACTCAACTTCAATGTTTTACCTAAATAAGCAGGGGAGCAAGTATCGTACCCATTGTCGCACCTAGCTCAGTCGATTGGCATGTGGACAGTTCCATTAAATATTTTGATTGTGGCCAGTCATGTGCCAAAGGTAGAAAATGTTCACAAAAATGAACTAAGCAAGTAGACAGGCTCCTCCCACAACTGGGAACTAAAACAGTCTTTGGTGGACTGGTTCTTTCTGCAGTGGAGCTTGTCTCATGTAGACCTGTGCAAGCAAAGGAAACAAAAAAATCTAGTACTTTCCATCCAGGCACAGCCATCCTCACAGGGGAATGCACCATTGATAAGCTGGTAAGATAAATTTGCTTGTTCATTTCCACCAATACAGCTGATACCTATAATTATAGAGAAGTTGAAATTCTCCAACATTACATGATTGTTGTGGCATCAAAGTAGCTACACCAGATTTGGTACTCAAATCTCGTGCAAATGGCACAAGACAACTTAAGATTCCAATAGCCAAGGAAACACGGACCATGCAAGAGAGCTAAGGGGATGTTTTCATCCAAATCAAGGGACAATTCAGCAAACACTTTACTTCCTGAAATATCTGCTTTCTGTCACTTAAACCTCCCCAACAAAACTTGAAATATCACAAACTATGGAATTCATTACCCCCAAATATAAGATCCACGGATAACTATCTTGTCTTCAGAAACTACTCAAGAGTAGGCTCTTTCCTTCATAACCACCATATTCAAACAGCAATGGACTGCAGATGCCTGTGTTGATACATATTTATAATCTGATTATGTGTACATTCCTGATATGTATTGTTCTTTAAGGAATATGTATAGTTACTATTTCCTAATAATAAATTATACACATACTATTTAAGCCTGTTTAACAAATGTATATTTACTCACGGTTACATATATAAATATGTGTGTATGTGTATGCGTGTGTGTGCATATATGTATATATATATCTATGTGTGTGTGTTTGTGTGTATATACATACATGTGTTTTTTATTCTATGCTTAACATGTTCATGGATCATTTTTTAGCCCCTAGATAAGTTGGTATATTAGATACTTATAAACCCCTGCTTTCTTTCACAATGAGCACTTTTTCGCTTAACTATTTAACAACACGCATTTCGCTATTGAAAAATTGAGGAAAGATAAATGGATGTTAGGAAAGTACACTTATTATTAACATCAAATAGTACACATCTTGAATCTGTGTTTATACAATAAAACTTTACTTCTCATATTACTATACCCATTATATTCCTGCCATATATTCCCTACTATGTATTTACATATCAATTTATTTATTACTCTTGTCCTACTGTACTAGAGAAAAAAATAAATAAAAATAAATACAAATTAAATCCATAAATACAATTAAAAAAATAAAATATATATATATATTATACATTTTACTCTCTCGTAAGCTTTACTCTGTCTCCCCATTACCACATTTCTCTATCAATCTATCCTCCATCCCCACTCTCACTCATCCCAAACCCATTCTACACCTTTGATTTCCAAAATATCCCAGCCGAAGCTCTTCCCTCCTCTACTGCATCTAGCTCACCCAAACCCCAGTTTACTACTGTGTTCTCCCCAACGACCCTACTAAATTCTCCCTCATTTATCTCACCTTTGACTCATCCAAAACCCCTTATGGTACTATGACCTCCCTAACCCCTTTCCACAGACTCCGACCTCCTCCATCTCTCCTTTACTCATCTCAAGCCTCATCCTATTACTATAAACTCCCGATTAACACTTCTTTTTCTCCCCTCCTCTGTCCCTACATTACTGTAGTCAATCCAACTAACAAACTCACATATCCTCTGCTCAAATTAACTCATACTAACACTAATACTGTACTCATATTTCCCTATACTAATCCATCACTAATTCCTCTTGGGTTCTGGAGTAGCGTGCTACTCGCCGAAAAGCACTTTGACGCCTCAGCAGGTGTAGTAAGCGCTATATAAATACAATTACAACACAATACAATACTACCCTCAACAAAAGGAATTATCTCACTCAAGCTTTTCAAGACAGAAGTCAAAGCCATCGTACTTGAAAGACATGTTGCATAAAATAACTATTTTGAAACTTTTATCTGCCACTATTTGATACTGTATCGTATTGTGTTATACCTTGCTGGTCGAACTCTTTATTCTATGTATCCTAATTGTTCTTACTACAAAGTAACCCTTAGCAGCTCTCTTTCTCTACAGTACTCAGATACCATGATGGTCATGTTTGTGCTTTATAAAACACAATAAACAAATAAAATAAATAGGTAGTACTACAACATGATAGCTGGCAGCATGAAAGTAGCCAGCGACCTTGCAGTCCAGGTACAATGGGTGTGGGTAATGACTTCAGAGTAGGTCCATAGTCCATATATTACGAATAGTGCCAACAAAGCATTGCTGCAGTGCTATCTGCAAAGTATATAATTACAAACCAAAGCAAGTCAACAAAATAACATTAAGTGATGGTATAGTTTGTTTCTATAATCACATACAAACCAATGATATAAAACATCTTAGAAATTCCCTGAAAAACATCAGTTTGGAGGGGATTTACGATTACAACTCAAAACCTAAATGCACTGTCTGGTCCCGCTGGACCATCAATCGATCAATCAATCAGGAATTTGTAAAGCGCACTACTCACCCGTGGGGGTCTCAAGGCTCTGAAGAGGGGAGGGGGAGAAAGGGAGGTGGAGGTGCTGCTACTGCTCGAACAGCCAGGTCTTGAGAAGTTTCCTGAAGGTAAGGAGGTCTTTGTTCTGGCGCAGGTGGGTGGGAAGAGTGTTCCACATTTTGGCAGTGAGGTGTGAGAATGATCTACCACCCGCTGTAGTTCTGTGGACGCATGGGACGGTTGCAAGGGTGAGGTCGGCAGAACGAAGATGCCGGGTCGGGGTGTAGAAGGAGAGTCGTCTGTTGAGGTATTCTGGTCTGGTGTTGTACAGTGCTTTGTGAGCGTGAGTGAGGAGTTTGAAGGTGTTTCTCTTGTTGACTGGGAGCCAGTGCAGGTTTTTCAGGTGGTCTGTGATGCGGCAGTGGCGGGTGATGTCCAGGATGAGGCGTGCAGAGGCGTTCTGGATGCGTTGCAGCCTTTTCTGGAGTTTGGCCGTGGTACCTGCGTAGAGGGCATTGCCGTAGTCCAGCTTGCTGCTTATGAGGGCTTGGGTGACTGTTCTTCTTGTTTCAGTGGGTATCCATTTGTAGATCTTTCGGAGCATGCAGAGGGTGTTGAAGCAGAAGGAGGAGATGGTGTTGACTTGCTGGGTCATGGATAGTGAGGGGTCCAAGATGAATCCTAGGTTGCATGCGTGGTCGGTGGGAGTTGGAGTGGGTCCGAGAGTGGCAGGCCACCAGGAGTCATTCCATGCAGAGGGGGTGGAGCTGAAGATGATGACTTCCGTCTTGCCGAAATTGAGTTTGAGGCAGCTGCTCTTCATCCATTCGGCGATGGCCTTCATTCCTTTGTGGAAGTAGGTCTTGGCAGAGTCCTTGGTGAGGGAGAGGATCAGCTGGGTGTCGTCGGAGTATGAGATGATGTTGAGGTTGTGGGATCGGGCGATGTTAGCGAGCGGGGCCATGTAGATGTTGAAGAGGGTCGGGCTGAAGGACGAACCCAGGGGTACGCCGCAGATGATTTCGGTGGCCTCCGAGCGGAATGGGGGAGGCGGACTCTCTGGGTTCTGCTGGTGAGAAAGGAGGTGACCCAGTCCAGGGCTCTGTCGTGGATTCCAGCATTGCTGAGGCGTGAGCGTAGGGTGTGGTGGCAGATGATGTTGAATGCGGCCGAGAGGTCCAGGAGGATGAGGGCAGCGGTTTCGCGCTGTCCAGTATGGTTCTGATGTCATCAGTGGCAGCAATGAGGCCGGTTTCGGTGCTGTGGTTGCTGTGGAATCCGGATTGGAAAGGGTCCAGGATGCGGTTCTCCTTGAGGAAGCAGGTTAGTTGTCTGTTGACAGCCTTCTCTATGACTTTTGCCAGAAAGGGGAGCAGGGAGATAGGCCGGAAGTTCTTGAGGTCCTTCGGGTCCGCCTTTGGTTTTTTGAAGAGGGCGTTGATCTCAGCGTGTTTCCAGCTCTCCAGGAAGGTGGCAGACTCAAAGGAGCTGTTGATGATCTTCCGTAGTTGGGGTGCGATGACGGAGCTTGCTTTGTTGATGATGTGGTGAGGGCAGGAGTTAGGTGGAGAGCCAGAGTGGATGGTGGTCATGATTTCAATGGTGTCGTTGTCATTGACGGGGGTCCAGGAGAGCAGTAGGTTGGTCGGAGGTGAATCTGTGGTGTTGGTGGTTGCCGGGGGGGGATCTGGGTGCTGAAGCTGTCGTGGATGTCTGCAATCTTGCGGTGGAAGTAGGAGGCGGGATGTCGTTGGAGTTGGGGTTGGAGAGTTCCTTCACGACATTGAAGAGCTCCCTGTGGCTGTGTGCGTTGTTGTTGATTCAGTCTTTGAAGGCGGTTCTCTTGGTGGCTCGGATGAGTTGGTGGTGTCTGCGGATGGCGTTTTTGAAGGCTGTGAGGTTGTCCAGAGTCTGATCTTGGCGCCACTCTCTTTTGAGTCTTCTGCAGCTTTGCTTAGATTCGTGGAGGTCGGTTGTAAACCAGAAGGCCTTTCTGTCGGTGCGTCTGTTGGAGGGATTCTTGATTGGGGCGAGAGTATTGGCAGAGGTGTTGACCCATTGCCTGAAGTTGCGGGTAGCTGCATCAGTGTCGGTGGTTTCAATGGGTGGGTTCTGGGAGAGGGTCACGATAAGTTGGTCTTCAGTGACCTTGTTCCAGTTGTGGTGGGGGATCCATTGTGGGTGGTGGTGTGTTGTGGGTTTCTTGAAGGAGAAGTGGATGCAGCGATGGTCTGTCCAGTGGAGTTCGGTGGTGTGGCTGAAAGAGACGTGATTACTGGCAGAGAAAATAGGGTCGAGTGTGTGTCCTGCGGAGTGGGTTGGTGTTGTGACAAGCTGTTTAAGGCCGGGGCTGGAGAAGTTGTCGAGCAGGGTGGCGGTGTTGTCATTGGTGTTCTCGAGGTGGAAGTTTAAGTCTCCGAGGAGTATGCAGTCAGTGGATGCGAGAGCGTGCATGCTGATGATGATGGTAATGGAGTCGCTGAACTGCTGTCATGGGCCAGGGGGCCTGTAGACGAGGGTCCCTCAGAGGGTGGTGTTTGGGTCAGTATGGATTTGGAAGTGCAGATGTTCGGCGGTGCTGAGTGTGGCTTCGGTGTTGGTCATGATCCTGAGAGTGTTGTGGATGGTGGCGATGTCTCCTCCTGGTTTGTTGGCGCCGTCCTCTTGGGTGATATTATAGCCGTCCGGGATGGCTAGGGAGAAGCCAGGCGCTGAGGACAGGTTCATCCAGGTTTCGGTCAGGAAGGCGACGTCTGGGGATGCTGAGTCGAGTAGATTCCATAGCTCTACTGTGTGCTTGTTGACGGAGCGGGTGTTGAGGAGGATACATCTGAGATGGTTGCGTCCTGCCTTTGTCACGACTCACGTGCTGCTTGCGCCTGGAATCTGCAGATCTGGTGGCGTGGGTCTTGAGTGTTCGGCTTTGGCCCAAAAAGGGGCGACTCTTTCTGGTAGCCACGGTGCTGTAGGCAATGGAAACGCCAAGAACAGA
Source organism: Pleurodeles waltl (assembly GCF_031143425.1). Classification (NCBI taxonomy): domain Eukaryota; kingdom Metazoa; phylum Chordata; class Amphibia; order Caudata; family Salamandridae; genus Pleurodeles; species Pleurodeles waltl. The sequence continues at coordinate 829,725,176 of NC_090445.1, read as the reverse complement.
CCGTGACCTTCAGAAAATAGCGCCAGAGGGAAAAAAACCCTTACAAAAAGGGGAAAAAACCTCCAAACAGAATGACTCCTGAAAACAAGAACAAAAATACAGGAATCAAAAGAACTAAATTCAAATAACACAGAATTGGCGAAATCCAGAACCAAAAGGCAAGGAAATCAGGAGCGAAGACACCATCCGAACAGAAAGTGTTGCAGCGCAAAGAAAAGAAGAAAACACATCCTTTATATACCAAAAAACAGGAAGTGACCCACAGGAAGAAAAAGGACACCATCTTAGATAGGGAAAAGTACATAGAACAGAATAGAGTAGGAACCATAGAGAATAGGGAATAAGGAATGCTGGGAAGAAAAAGGTAACCTGGGAAGGGGGAAAAGACATAAAGGAAGGTGCAACAAAAAGACCCAAGAAAGAAGAAAAGAAAAAGAAGGAGCAAGAACAGGTAAGAGGGATCAGGAGACCCCAAAAATGCGGAGGGAGAAAGCAGAGCGAGGCCCCATGCCAATTCTGGGGCCTCGTAAAGTGCAGGAAAGGCTAGGGGCGCGCCGCGTTTTGAAAACGCGATGCGTGGCCCGAGCCGAACGCCCGGCTTGTGCCGAACACTCGGCTTGCGCCGCACCACGCGGCGCGACAGTAGGTCCCCCTCCCGAAGGCCCAGGTTTGAGAGGAAATAAACGGTGAAAGCGCTGAATCAGAAGAGGTGCGTGAACAGAAGATGCATCTTCCCAAGAGCATTCACTGAGAGGATAACCCTTCCAATGAATCAGATACTGAAGACGTTTGTGAAAAAGACGAGAGTCACAAATTTCCTGTACCTCATATTCAGGACCATCATCCACTAATACAGGAGGAGGACAAGGAAACTGACGAGAGTAAGGGTCAGGTACATAAGGTTTGAGCTGGGAAACATGAAAGACTGGATGAATCTTCCATGTATGAGGCAAGTGAAGACGGACAGTGACAGGATTAATCAACTGAAGAATAAGGAAAGGCCCGTAGTAGCGAGGTGTGAACTTGTTCTGAGAAAGGCGTGAGGGTAAGAATTTGGAGCAAAGCCAGACTTTATCGTGCAGATGGTAGTCTGGAGTGGACCTACGTTTCTTGTCTGCTACTTTCTTCATATATCTCTTGGTGTGTAATAAATTGGATCGAATTAGTCTATGGATTTGTAGAAGTCGTTTGGAGAGATAAGTAATAGCGGGCAGAGGAGAGGTAGACCGAGGAGAAGTAGGGAAAGAGGTAGGATGAAAGCCATAAGAACAGAAAAAAGGAATGACCTTGGAGGCACTATGGACAGTATTATTGTAGGAAAATTCAGCAATAGGGAAATAAGTGTTCCAGTTGCTTTGGGTAGAATTGCAAAAACAGCGAAGGTATTGCTCTAATCCTTGGTTCAGACGCTCGGTCTGTCCATTGGTCTAAGGATGGAACCCCGATGACAGGGCTCTATTGATATTAAGTGTTTTACAAAAATATCTCCAAAACCGGGAAATGTACTGAGGTCCTCTATCAGATACAATGGTATGTGGAAGTCCATGGAGACGGAAGATATGATAGATAAATATCTGGCTTAGTTCTTGGGATGTAGGTAGCTTTTTCAGGGCAGTGAAGTGAGCCATTTTAGTAAAGGAATCCACAGTGACCATGATAACCCGGTTTCCTGCTGATGGTGGAAGCGAACACATGAAATCAGTAGAGATGGTGTGCCATGGAGCTGGCGGAACAGGCAAAGGCTGGAGCAATCCTGCAGGTCTGGTACGGGGAATCTTGACTTGAGCACATATGGGACAAGCCTGAACGTATCTTTCAACATCCAGCTTCCAGGTAGGCCACCAGAAAAATCGTGAAAGAAGTTCTTGTGTGGCCTTGATGCCTCTATGACCAGCAACCGGTGAATCATGGCACATTTGTAATGCCTTTTCTCTAACTCTGTTAGTAGGGAGGAATAACAGGTTCTGATAATAATAATATCCTTGTCTCTTACGTAATAAAGGTCTTAGTTTCTCTACTTCGTGATCAGATAGGCTGGAGTATTCCAGTTGTACCTCCTCCAGAAAAGACTGAGCTACTCCAATGATCTTACTGGGTTCCAGTAGATACTGAGATGGGGAAGGAGTACAATCTGGATAACGGCGAGACAGAGCATCAGCCAGAATGTTTTGGGAGCCAGGAATATAAGTAATGTAAAAATCATACTGACTGAAGAAAAAGGCCCAACGAGCCTGGCGACTATTCTGGCATACAAAATTTTGTAAACATTGTAAATTACGGTGGTCTGTTCTCACCTCAAAAGGCTCCTTGGAACCCATCAGAAACTGTCTCCATTCTAGGCAGGCTGTTTTCAGAGCCAATAATTCCCTTTCAAGTACTGAGTAATGTTGTTCTGCTGTAGAGAGTATATGAGACAAATAGAAAACAGGGTGTTCAAGACCATCATCCTCTTGTTGTTGGAGTAAGACAGCTCCAATGGCTCTTTCGGAAGCATCTGTAACTACAATAAATTGTTTGTTGGTATCTGGATGTCTTAAGATGGGAGCTTGAGTGAAAGCCCTCTTTAAATCTTGAAAGGCTGTTTCAGCCGCATTAGTCCAGACAAACCCTTTCGTTAAATTTTCCTTCTTTAAAGTGTGAGTTATGTGGCTGGTCTGTTTCGCAAAGTCTAAGATGAATTGCCGATAAAAGTTTGCTAATCCTAGAAAACATTGTGTTTCTTTAATAGAAGATGGAGAAGGCCAATCTAGAATAGCTTGTACTTTCTCTTGATCCATGGCTATGCCGGTGGGACTTAAATGATAACCCAGATATTTGACTTCCGTTTTGTCGAACTCACACTTTTCTGGTTTGCAAAATAGTTGATGTGCCCTGAGTCTTTGAAGGACTTGTTTCACATGGGAAGAATGGAGTTCAGGATTTCTAGAATAAATAAGAATATCATCTAAGTAGATTACAACTGTCTGGTTCAGAAGGTCAGAAAACACAGAGTCCATAAATCTCTGGAAGATTGCGGGGGCATTAGTGAGACCAAAAGGCATAACTTTGTATTCAAAGTGACCAAATGGGGTCCTGAAGGCTGTTTTCCACTCGTCTCCTTCTTTAATGCTTAAAAGGTGGTAGTCTCCCCGTAGATCTAGTTTGGTAAAACGTTGAGCCCCTCTGACTGCTTCTAGAATATCCCTGATGAGAGGCAAAGGATAACGATCTTTAATAGTTATCTTATTCAGGCCTCGAAAATCCAGGCAAGGACGAAGATCCTTTGTATTCTTGGGTACAAAAAAGAGAGGAGCCCCGGCCGGAGAAGACGATGGAACAATAAGACCACTCTGTACATTTTGTTCCAGATACTCTTTTAGAACTTCCTTTTCGGGTTCCGCGAGAGAATACATCCTCCCAAAAGGAACGATAGTGCCAGGTTCCAAGGGAATAGCACAATCGTAGTCTCGATGTGGAGGTAACACAGGTCTGAATGGTTTTTGGAACACATCTTGAAACTCCAAATAGTGTTCAGGGACTCCTTGGACTGTATTAATGGAATAACCGGTAGTACCTTCAGTAATTATTGATCTTTTCGGTGACCAATACTTGTCGGAAGCAAAACAGTGCTCATGACAAAACTGTGAAGACAAGGAAACAGTCCGGGTTACCCAATTCACATACGGATTATGTCTGATGAACCACGGAATTCCAAGAATGATGGTATGGTTGGGGGATGTTATGAGATCAAAGGAGATGTGTTCTTGATGGTTACTGATCTGTAAACTCAACATCAGGATAGTAGTATCAACTGGACCAGAGGATATCAAGGATCCGTCCACTGTGTGCACTTGTTCGGGAATTTCTTTGGGTTGTGTAGGAACTTGTTTAGTAGTGGCCCACGTCTTATCCATGTAAATACCACTAGCACCACAATCTAGTAATGCCATAGTCTTTTCTTGACGGCCGTCAGGAAATTGTAACATGACAGGTAATATGAACAAGGATTTCGTATGGTCATTAAAGGAACTGATGGAAGGTATAGCCGACGATCCCGTCCCCTCCCTTCTTACAGAGGATGGGAAGTGGCGTTTCCCGATGGTCTTGGCGGACGTACAGGACAGGTACGAAGCATGTGACCAGCAGAACCACAGTACAGGCACAACCCTTTCTTTCGTCTGTCTTCCCGCTCGCTAGCGGAGAGCGGGCCTCGAGTAGTATCCACCTGCATGGGTTCTCCTTCGATGTCTCTAGCAGGAGGGCGAGGTTCCTCAGAACGATGCGGATAAGCTCGTGAAGTGCTTGGCTGGGAAGACCCTCTACTCCTTCTCTTCTCCGATCTCCGTTCCTGAAGACGGTACTCGATGGAAAGTGCTTGATCCATCAGGCCACGAAGATCTTCCACTCTGGTGGAATGTACTAATTCATCTTTTAATTCTTCTTTGAGTCCTCTACGAAACAAAGTCACCAGAGTACGTTCCACCCAGGTGGTCTCTGCCGCTAGCTGACGAAAACGTGTTATATATTGAAGGACATCTTGTGAGCCTTGTTGGATGTCGCATAAGGCTTCTTCCTCAGAGGCCTCCAATCCTGGACGACTAAACATTTGTTTGAAGCGATTCACGAAGGCGGAATAGTCCGACAATACCGGATCGTTGGATGATACCATCGGAGTTGCCCAGGCCAAGGCAGGATCGGATAAGGCACTGATAAGATAACCCACCTTTGTCCTGTCATGGGAGAATTGGGTAGGTCGGAAGGCGAAGTACACCGTCAATGCATCAAGGAACTCACGCAGTTTGGTTGGTTCACCGGAGAAACGAGGGGTAGAGGCAGAAATAGTCGGAACATCACTACTGCGGAAAGCCAAAGCCTGTCGTAACGCAGCATTCTCATTGCGTAGTTGTTGCAATTCTTGAGCTTGTTGCTGAATCGTTGTCAGAAGAGATTGATCCGGATTTGCAGCAGCCACCACTGTGTCATCCATGGTGTTTGAAGACATCGGGATGGTTGGGCGCTGCAATCTGTCACGACTCACGTGCTGCTTGCGCCTGGAATCTGCAGATCTGGTGGCGTGGGTCTTGAGTGTTCGGCTTTGGCCCAAAAAGGGGGGACTCTTTCTGGTAGCCACGGTGCTGTAGGCAATGGAAACGCCAAGAACAGACCGTGACCTTCAGAAAATAGCGCCAGAGGGAAAAAAACCCTTACAAAAAGGGGAAAAAACCTCCAAACAGAATGACTCCTGAAAACAAGAACAAAAATACAGGAATCAAAAGAACTAAATTCAAATAACACAGAATTGGCGAAATCCAGAACCAAAAGGCAAGGAAATCAGGAGCGAAGACACCATCCGAACAGAAAGTGTTGCAGCGCAAAGAAAAGAAGAAAACACATCCTTTATATACCAAAAAACAGGAAGTGACCCACAGGAAGAAAAAGGACACCATCTTAGATAGGGAAAAGTACATAGAACAGAATAGAGTAGGAACCATAGAGAATAGGGAATAAGGAATGCTGGGAAGAAAAAGGTAACCTGGGAAGGGGGAAAAGACATAAAGGAAGGTGCAACAAAAAGACCCAAGAAAGAAGAAAAGAAAAAGAAGGAGCAAGAACAGGTAAGAGGGATCAGGAGACCCCAAAAATGCGGAGGGAGAAAGCAGAGCGAGGCCCCATGCCAATTCTGGGGCCTCGTAAAGTGCAGGAAAGGCTAGGGGCGCGCCGTGTTTTGAAAACGCGATGCGCGGCCCGAGCCGAACGCCCGGCTTGCGCCGAACATTCGGCTCGCGCCGCACCACGCGGCGCGACAGCCTTGGTGGGTGGGTCGTTAGTTTGGAGGCTGGTGAAGTTGCAGTTCTGGCAGGAGTAGGGTCCACTGGTGGTCTGCGGGGAGGCTTGAAGGCAGGCGGGAGAGCGGCCGGTGTTGAGGGTGCGAAGGGTGGCGTCGTCGTAGTGAAGGTGTGCGTGACGCATGGGGGGAACGGGAGCCAGGGGTTCTGGTGCTGGGCGCGGTCCACGCGCCGACGGGCACAGACAGGCTTGCCTTTGGCGCGGCACGCCCGCTGCATGCATCTGCTGCACGGGCACACAGCGGCTGCCTTTAAGTAGGGAGGTGGAGGGGAGGAGAGGACGGCTGGGAGGTGGGTGGAGGACAAAAAATGGCGCGAAAAAAGTGGGCAGAGCCAAAAAAGAGTGCGGGACCTCGGGGGCAGCAGCACGGGGGAGAGCGAAACTGAGAGAGAGCAGAGTGAGAGAGAAACGAGGAAAAAGAACACTGAGGGACAGTAGTGAAGCAGAGCAGAGAGCAAAGCAAAAGGAGGAGAGAGGCAGAAGGTAGCCTAGTAGGAAAGCAGAGTTCTCCCACTAGACACCAGGGATGAGGCGCAGGCAGAAGCCTGCGGGTGGGGGAGGGCCTCGAAGTCCTGACAGGGGTTGAGCCACACGAGGCAGAGCAATGCACTGGCCAGGTACCATCTGCCCTATTCTAAATGACCCCAAATATATAAATAGACTGTGTCCAAAAACACCACAAACTGAAGATCCTATTTGGACAATGTGTTCAAAGGTCCAAAGATCACATCCTCAACACATAGGTTCCAGCTCATTATATGCTAAGTGAGGCAAATAATATCCTTGACTTTCCTTCCCCTCTCATTCAGGCAGGACTCTCCAGAGATATCAGGATAAGACAGGCGGAACTTACTTCAGATCACACTCTAAGTGATGTCCCCTCACTTCTGGGAAACTGGCTCTCAGGTAGACACCAGCTCTGATTGCACAGTAGTCATCTGGGTACTCTTTGGAGCTCCCCTCCTTGGTCAGCATCCCCACTCTTATACAGGTACAGCAGACATTGAATTGCATTGCCTTGTAGTCTCAGTCTGCACTTTCAGGACCGGTTTAGACAGTTTTCCTTTCATGTGTTCATTTCAGGCTGTCCTGCAGAGTCTTCAAGTCTTTGTCTTGAGCGATGCACTTAACAGCAGGGTTGTCTTCAGGCTGGAGTGTTCACAACAGAGGCACAAAGAGGTGTGAGCAGTTTGCACCTGACTAATATAGCCACACCTGACATTGATCAGGGAGAGACACAAAAGACTGGCCCTCCTCAAACAATCCTTTGCACCCTATCAAAAGGAACTGTAGTCTGATTCTTAACTCCTTCCATTCACCAAATGTGAGTCTCCAGGAAAACTAATCAGCAGCCCTTCTAAGTCAAAGGATCTAATCACATTTCTAAGAGGGAACCTGTCAACTCTTTCCCCACTTCACTTTCTGGGTTTTCTTCCACCAGTCTAAGGAATGTCAGCAATATATTTCCTCTTTCTGAAAAAGTAGCATCACCTCCATCTTGTGCAGAGGCCCGGGTCTCCAAAATGGAACCTAGAGGCCCGTGCCACTCTGTGATGAGCAATCTACACACTGGATGTTGATAAGAGTAAACCCCTTATCAACATTCAGTGTGTAGGTCACTCATCAAACACTACACACATACATCCATGTGCTCAGGATCTCTGACTTGGATTGCAGGTTCATCATTAACAGCATGAATTTTGACAAGTGGGCTGATAAACTTCCAGTCCTGTCACACATGTAAGCAGGCCTGAGCATGCTAAGATCTCTAAAACATGATATGGTGCTACAACAATGCCACACATGAGCCAGAGACAGGGACACTCGTCCTTTCCCACTATCGAGGGCACGTTTGGTGTGCCCTCTAGGTCCAGGACAAGTCCATAACTAGACTTGTGTCAAAAAGCAGGCCTAGGCTTTCATGCAAATTCAGGATTAGCACGAAGCCAGGGCCAAAAATCTAAATACCAGGATACCAGATACTCGCAGATGGGAACGCAGGGTTGGGGACATGACTGGACACCATGCAGAGGACACTTCTTTCCAAACATGTGTACAGTATTACCAGTTTAGGTACATGAAGATTAGGGGTGGCATTTAGGCTGGTGTTAGAAGTCTATCAAGGCTTACTCATCATCCCCTTAAGAGTTAACCTCTGCTGTAGTGTTTCATTGCTTTGCCAACAGGAGCACTTTTGTCTGAAATGAATGACAAGTGGGCACTATGTTGTTTTGAGCTGCTCAGCATTCTTTTTTGTTTCTTTCCAAACAAACTTCTGAAGCAGGAGTTTGTGTGTATAAAACAAAAAAGCAATGACCCTCACATGCAGTGAGTTTTCTCTCCATGTGTGCGTTTTCTCTCCATTGTTAGGTTTCTCCTGCCAGGGACTGCAGTGCCTCTCATCTCAGTCCTGGGCAGTGAAAATATGAATCAAGAGGACCTCCCTAAATACAGCAGACCACCTGATGCATAAAAGACAGCAACCATGTGGTGTTTGGTTCATCAATGGTGGCTCTATTGGTGGCCGGTTAGCAGTTCCCCTACCTGTAAATGAGAATCACAAGCTCGCCAGGGCTTTAGAACCAGCAGTTTCTTGCCCTACCGCCCCAAATGGCCCCCTACATAATTTCCCCTAGACTCACACTTTTTTTGGTCAAAAGCTGAAGCTGCAGCTGCAATTAGAGAACTCTAGGTTACAAAGTCAGTAATTTAGCCACTAGGTGACTTATCCCTACTTCTGGGCCAGCATAAGCCTCCAGGGGTGCTTTGTTTAACGGAGAAGCAAGAAAATCACCACAGAGCCATGCTTAACTTTCTAAGGGGCGGATTACAAGTGGTCCTGTTTGATGCAAAAATTATTGCACATGATAAAATTCAACACCTAGGAGTTTGGAATTAATTGGATGAGCTAATCATGTATTCTGACTTACCGAAATTTGAAAAAGGGTGCAAACATTTCCGTACTTGGTAAGTGCCATGGGTGCCGTCGCTGAGGCCTTTGCGCAGGGGATGCGGCGCTGCGCTGCCCCAGCTGCTCCCGTTTGGAATACAAGGGAACTATAGGAGCCAAAGGAGCTGCAACAAAAAAGAGACTGTGAAACCCACCCCCCAGCAGTCACTGGCTTGTGGCACTTTGAGGAACCTGAGAGGAAACAGAAAGGTTTTGAGAGGCACAGAGGTACGAAGAGGCCTGCAGAGTCTGCAGCGGGGATTAAATTAGTGAAAATTTACAACAGTCCACTATATTTAACAAACCACAACACGGTAACTCGGTGACTGGTGTCAGAGTGTCAGAGGTAAGCCAGAGGGTGTGAGTTCATCAAAGGCACTAGGCCGCAGCCTGCCCTTCTTGCACGGAAGTGACCAGTAATAGATTGGTGCGGCTTGTGCTCAAGGGAAGCTGCTAAACCATCTTTTACCTGTGCAAGAATCCTAGTGTTGGCTGAACTACCTTGACATAGTCTGACAACCCTGGTGGAGAAGTGAGGATGACACTAACTCGGGGGAGAAAAAAAGCAGCAAAGAGGCAAAGACAAGGTTCCCCAGGTGAGGGTCAGATTGAGCAAAGGAGTGAGTCCACAGAGAGGAACCCCCCCAAATCCAGCAGACTTTAAGAAAATCTCTCATAAATCACTGAGCCAGGACAAGAAAGCAGTATATAAAATCACTAACTTCTTGGTAACCAAGACGGCTGCGAATTCCATAGTTGCCTCAAACGGCTCAGTGTCTTCCTCCCCACCGTTCACCAACGACACTGAGACAATGGCCGCAGTGGCTGTGAAGTCCCCTCAGGACGCAGAAAGGCCTTGTGTTGACACTTAACGATCAATGCAGAAATTCATAAGTGCTACCAAACAGACTCATTCTCCACTCTAAACCTTAGTAACTGGAATAATTGGGGTGAAAGTCTGTGCTCCACATCACATACTGAACAACCACTGCAAGAGGAAAATTATATTGACTGTATTATGATGGAGGAAAATCCATTAATTGATCTCTCAGAGACTTGCTCAGACACACTTTTAGGCAAACAGACTGCTAGGGAATCCCTAAAAGTCATTTCGCGACCCACCTGTAGTACTAGCTCACCGATGAAAGAAGACCCCCTTTTCAAAACAATGAGTCAAATGACCTCTGACACACAGGTAACTGCAGCAGACACGGCATCGGCCAGTCAAGAGGAAACTAATGCCCCAGTGGACCCTTTTATGGGGGTCAAACTTAATGTGGAACTGCCAACATCAAGAGACGCAGGAGATTAGTGGAGGGGTATGCTATCAACTATGGATGCGATGTCCGCAGCCATCCACTTTCAAGCAGATAAACAAGACACCCAGGTAGAATTACTTAATATCTTGGCAGTGCATATAGTGAGAATCAACAAGAAGCTTCAAGCGTTGAATGACATGATAAGAAGGGCTAAAACCCACTTGTATACTCAGCAAGTGACATGCCAGTGCACCACTATAGGTGACAATTCACAAAGGGACACAGAAATTTTAAGCAACATCTTGAAAGAAGTAAGAGTACAGGCTCTTAGAACAAATATTATTTTTGCTGCATGGGAGAAACGGTGCATAAAAACCTTGTGGACATGAAAACTGCACTCAACGAAGTGGACCCCCCACAGGAAAGCAAAAATCCAATGGTTAAACACTCTCCTGGTCAAGAAAGGATTTTGAGCACAACTGAGGGTAGGTCAGGTCTCAGCGTGCAAGAAATTAGCCCTGATATGGGCGGGACTGCGGGAACAGTTACCAATGATTAAACAGTGCACAAGGCCTCACTCACGAAAAGGGAAAAGAAACAACAAAGGAAAGCACGGGAGAAGTTTAAGGGGGTCCATCAAAACAGCATATGGAAGTCATTCGCTAAATCCAATGGCACGCAAAGCAAGGAACCAGCAAGGACAGATAATAGTAACAAGGTAGTAAGTAGGATAATGTTCAGACAGATGATGGAAGTGCATCTGGATAGCGAGGACAACTCCACGATCGAACCATCTGCTCCCAGTAGTCAACCAAAACTGCAGCAACAGTAACTTAAGATAAAAATCCCAGTTACCTGCAGTGACTGGGGTGAAAGCCCTACGCAAGGTGAGGTGGCCGTAAGCGAATCCCTGGAAGAGGTTCTTACTATTTGTCAGCCCCCAGGACAAGGCAATCAGTGAGGCAATGCCAGGTTGGAAGCCGGCAAACATTGGTAACACAACCTAAAATGTGCTGGTACTGAAAATCGCAGGATCTCACAAAATCAGTCTGTGAAAAACAATAAGACGATCTCCAACAAGGAACACCACCCTTGGCCAGACAATTGTACAAACAGCTCAGTACAAAAAAGAACACCAGGATGTCAGACATCGCATCACAATTTGGATACTGAAGATAATAAATTACTTTTAACCCCTTGTTACGATTTGAAGGGGCCATTTGATATTTTAAACAGAGGAACAATATTAAACCTAATAAATGCAATTCAATCTCTGGCTCATATCTCCACAACAGAACTGATGACTGTGGACTTTACTCCCCATCCGAACAACAAAGATAATGAGGCAACATTAACATCCTGGGCCACGTCTGCCATTATCAATGCAACTCCAGCACATCAAGACACGTTCAGTGCATGGAGCTTTACACTACAAAAATTAGAAACCTCTTTGATACCCCAACCCTTTGCTCCAGGAAAAAAAGAAGGTGGAGTCAGTATTAAAAGGAGCAATGAGCGAATGGTGTAGAAATGTCCCCAAGTAGACAGGAACATTTCACAATATTAAAGCACCAAAGTATGCTTCATCATGGCATGTACCGACAAGTTTTTATTGGTATGCCTTCGACTTACAAACAAGTAGGAAGGCAAACCTTAAACGACTATAGTCGTAATTGGTCCTGACGGATAACCAGCAATTGATGACAGCATTTATATATACTCCTGGAAAGCCCATGGTTTGAAACATTTCGTTATCAATGTGACGACACTGAGAATCCAACAGCAGTTCGATATTATCATGTTCCAGGGAACCTGGTGTATGGAGCCGATTCAAATCTCTGGATACATTGGGATTAATGTTTCTGCAAAACAACCTCAAAGACGTTGAGACCCCAAAGGTGGCCTGACAACGTACTGTTCAACCAAAATCAACTGGGACATTAAACTGATTGATCTTGGAATTGACTGGTTGCTACCAATAAAGTTGGAACACCAGGATCCATCTGGTTCTGACAGAACATTACTGTTGATCAATGTATATATCCATCCAAATAAAGTCCAAAATAGGGAAAACATTAAAATATTGTTCAGTATCTTAAAAATACCGCAGTGGCAATATAAGGATGCTACCCTTATTGTGTCTGGTGATTTCAACATATATTTGAGTAAAGGCAGTACAAAACCCTATTATGGAATCCATCTGACTAAAAGGTTTGAAAATCTTGGCTTGTGTCGCTTGACGTCCTTTCCAGGGGATGTTTCCTGTGCACCAGTAACTTTCTTAAGTGGTACAAAAAAATCTAAAATTGACTTCACATTAATAAGTGAAACTGCACTGCCATTAATCTCTTCATATAATATTCAAGTACACCCAGAAAGCGAGCACTTCCCACAACTTATTAAGATACGACACAAATGAAAACGGCTACCATCTGTAAACATCATAATCTCTGCCCCTGTGACTTATGATACAAACAAACTGAAATGGCATGGGCCAGGCCTTGAGAAAGTGATGGAAGAAGTGTATCGCGGTGTAGGGTCTATTGATGAGCTTAAAGAAAAACTAAGAATGCAGGAACAAGCAGAACTGATTCCAGGAGAACGGGTGAAGGCTTGGAAGCATTTCTGTGATTCTTTATTGAACAAATTCCACATTAAAAAGCATCCTTTAATTATGGCAATGGAGGCAAATAATAAAGTTAAAGGTGGCCTAGTGGAGCACCCATGGTACAACAGAACACTGCGCAAATTAAAAAACCAAGTCTCTAGTGAAACAAAAAAGTGGCAAAGGATATTCAATGGGGAAGGAACACAGATTAAACAAGGCTTCTTGAACTAAGAGCTAAATACAAGAAAAATTGTTGGATGGAAAAACAGAGATATGATGAAGATTTGTGGACCAAGAAGAATAAAAAGTTCTGGCAATTGGTGAATGGGCTAAGTCAGGGTAATAATCGACAAGTGAATGCAAGTATAAACGCAGCTACCTGGGAAGCCCACGTATTAACAATGTATTCACTCCCAGAGCACCACAGGAAGGAGGAGGCCTCTCGGGCTGGAGGTCTTCATTATCCATGTACAATAAACTTTGGCTTTAGAGTGAAGTTGAAAACAGATTCCTCTCCGTCTGATATTGAACAAGATCACACTCTAATAAACATAGGCCCGTATTTATACTTTTTTTAGCGCCGCATTTGCGCCGCTTTTTGACGCAAAACGGCGCAAACCTACAAAATACGATGGTATTTTGCAAGTTTGCGCCGTTTTTGCGTCAAAAAACGACGCAAATTTGGCGCAAAAAAAGTATAAATACGGGCCATAGACATTGAACAGCTGACAGGCCTCATTAAGAAACTAAAATTGGAAGGGGCAGCCAGTCCCAGTGGAATCCCAAATGCCCTATTCAGAGGAGATACTACATTCTGGTCTTACTATTTGGCGCCTCTTTTTAACGATCTCCAGGGTACTAAGCGGCTACCAGATGCATGGAAAGGCAGCATCTTCCACCCAATATATAAGATTGGAAATCCTGCATCCCCCTTAAACTATAGGCTAATAGCCTTGATCGATGTGGAAGCCAAACTGGATGCAGCCTGTCTATTGCAACAACTATCGTTATGGATATACGAAAGACAACTGTTACCACAAAGTCAGACAGGCTTCATAGCTGGCATGGGAGCCTCAACTAATCTGGCAACACTGGCTCTGTTGGGTACTAAAGCCAGGCTCAAGAACAGTCAGTTATATGCATGTTTTATTGATCTGATGGCTGCCTTTGACCGTGTGCCAAGAACTCACTTATGGGAAAAATGTAAAGGTTGGGGCCTTCCCTGCAGTCTAATGAACGCATTGATGGGCTTATACTTGGGCACTTGGGCGCAAGTAAAAATTGGATAGGGTGGCCAAGTCACCAATAGTATTCAAACCGCAAATTGATTAAAACAAGGGTGTGTACTAGCTCCTATGCTGTTTAATGTATTCCTTGCAGACTTAGCCGACGAGCTTGCACCGGTGAATAGTCATCCGCCGGGTTTGGCCGGGGAAGCCGAAGGAATAGCATGGAATAGCATGGCTACAGTATGCAGACGACATAGTTTTACTCAGTCAACCACCAGTCTGACTACAGCACAGCACTGATGACCTTACTACATTTATTATTAAGCAAGGTCTGGAACTGAATTTGAGCAAAACTAAGGTTGTCCGTTTGCGTGGTTCATTAATGGAACACAGGTGGAGGTTGTCCCTATATACAAATACTTGGGTTTCACCATGGATCATCTCTTGACCTTCAAAACGCAACTTGCTGCTGATCAAGCAAAGGCCCACACCTTGACCTATGATTTCAAACTATTAAAATGAAAATTTAGTTGCCCGTCATATAATCATCTGCTTTCTGTTATGGCAGCTCAGCTAATGCCCACTGTTACTTATGGGGCCGAAGTAATGTTGGGTAAGGAAGTAGTTTTCTATGACCAAGTTCAAATGAAGGATTACACATCAGTATTTCAAATCCCACGTTCAGTATCCCCTGCTCAGGTTCGCTGAGAATTTGCCCTGAAAAATTATGAACATCAGAGTAAATGTGCCTATATCAAATTTTGCTGGAGAATGCAAGCAGCAGAGACTGGTACCATCAACAACCTATGCTGGACTGAAATTGAGGAGCAACAGAAATATAATGATAAAGGCACATGGGGTCATCACTTAAACAACTCTATTAAGGATCTAGGCTTGCAAGAAGCATGGGATACGAACCTGGGTAAAGTGCAGTTTTACTGGAAGGCAAACGCTGCCACTAGGTTGCTGTCCTTAACCATTGACAAACACATGCTCTCAAGAAGACAACATGCCTGGACCATATTAACATCATATAAATCTTTACGGGTTTAGGACTATCTAACAGTACCCTCACACAGACATTGAACATAAATTTATGCTTTTGCGATTTGGTGTGATGGAAACCAAAGACATGGTCCCTTCATGGAGACAGCAAGCACAGACACATTCTTGTTGACTTTGTGGGTACAAACAACAGTCACTTGTACATGTTTTTTGATTGTGCATGGCTTTGTCAGAATATAGGAGAATATATATTTTTTTAAAAATGTGGTCACTAAACGTACTCTCATGCAGGCCGGCTGTTATTAGTTGGTTAAGTGGTATTTCAATCCTGTTTTCTTGTCGGGGACTAAATTCATGGTTCAGCCCCATAAAGAAATGGAGAAAATAGCTGAGTAGGTAGTGTGTGCCTGGCATTGTCGATATGTGTCCATGTTGATGAATATATACATGGTAATTCTTAGTATATTAGTTAATTTCTAGTAATTAGTTTAAATTATGTTTCATTTGTCTTTATGAATTTGACTATGTTTTATTTTAGTAACTAGGATGCAATGTCACTTTTTCATAGACGTAAGCGAGTGCTTGAACTTAAGACCAACAAAGAAAGGATGAAATTAGTTGAGTAGGTTTATTTATGACTGTAATCATTTATAAGCCTAATATTTTAGGAAATGATTTAGGATTAGGACAAACCAAATTTTTATGTGCATTTAAATTTTAAACCAAGAGCACGTTTGAGTGTTTATAATGTACGAATGTGTGAATAGCGATGGTTTTAATTAACTTTGCTAACAAAATTATTCACGAAGGTGCTATAAATATTGTGCCACTTATAATTGTGATCTCAGTGCATGCAGGTATTTGCACAGGGATCAAAATTTAACAGCTACATGAAATCGGGCCTTAGTAAACATAGTAGTACTCGCGGCCAAAACTTTAAACTATTTGAATTACATATTTTAAACCACAATAAGAACCAGTTTAAAGTTTCGCAACTTTCCTCATGCAAAAACTATCAGTTGTTGAGATTTCCTGCATGCAGATGGTAAACTGCCTCGGAGACTCCGTCAGAAGCCTTTGAGCTTATATTGTATTACTAGTCGTTTGCGTAGTTTCTAAGGCCTGCAATGCTTCTGGTCTTCGATTACGATTATTTTAGAAGAGTAGGGAATTTGAATAAGCCATGAGAAGGAATCCTCCACCTAGGACGGATTACTGCTCAGACAGTGGCGTGATTCTGCTGCGCCGCGCGCTCGCTGAACACCCCTGCTGCAGCCTGCCTCTGGCCACCGTGCTCCGCGTGGCCTTCATACTTCCCATTCCATGAGCCACTTATCAGCACACATGCTCCCTTCATCTGCCCCACTTGCTGTAATGCTCTGCAAATTCCATAGCACAGAGGGAAGGCCTTGTTGTCAGGAGGCAGTGCAGAAAACAGGAAATTACCAATGAAGACAGATGAAACTAAATTTGCCAGATGCCTGGCTAGGCCTCTCACAGCAGCCCTACAGTTTCTGCTGAAAAAAGGATTCTGTTATACGGCTTCCTGCTTCCACTCCGAAATCTCAACACCCCTGATTAGGAATTTTCCCTTTTTTTCTGAAGTTTAATGTTATGGCATTGTAAACGTTTTGATCTTTTACTTTAAGGAAATGGACTGGCAAATTCAGTAGCAGAGTTATTCACCTTGCTGGCTCATTAAACCCATAAATTCGCAGCCTAACACTGCCCGAACAGAGAACATAGGGATCTGATTTAGGGACGTTTTGCGATTTAGAAAATAGTCACAAACTTGTTTGCGAAAGCAGAACATTAAAATGAATAAAGGTTTAAAAACTGAGAAATAACATTTGTTTTGCAAACCGAATAAATAAAGGGTATTTTAATAGTGAATACATTTTGCAATTACCGAACTACAATTACCTTATTGTAATTCGGTAAGCTAGTGTTTCTAACATTCAGAACTTGCAAATAGTCTCAAAATAGTATCTTTGTATTCACAAAGTACCCAGTGGCATAACACATGCCCCTTCATCCTCTGCCTGGCAGGTGACCCCCCCAACCCTTCAAGCTTTATATATCTCACACCCTTTAGGGTGTAAGATATGCAAGGCTCAGGGGCCCTTCAGCACATTGTGCAGGGAGGCCCCAACATTTTGTGTTACGCCATTGAAAGTGGCAGCAGGTGGAAGCTGTTGAAAAAATGAGATGCAGACTAGGAAAGGTGGACTAGAAAGTAGGTCTGTTTCTCCAAAATGGCTGCACATTATTCAGTTGCAGGGGTAATGGGGAACCTGGCAACAAAGCACAGGAGAACGAGGACAAAGAAGAGAATTTTTGGGCTCAGCGTCACGATATTTGATCAGAAAGGTGTTCAGGTCAGACACTTACCTGCAGTCCGGATCTGGGTTTTTTGCTGCTCAGGATAAGGGCAATTGTTTCCTGAAGCCACATTATCACCACACACTATAATATGCAATAGGCAAGTGCCTTCGAGAAGCGGTCACCTTCTCAGGAGAGAAAAGCCAAAGCATAAAAAACCTTTTGGCTGGATGAAGACTTCAAATGACTAAAGAAAACAAGTAATCAAGAACCAAACTGTGGGAATTGTCTGACACAAAGAAATCAGAATCAGTAAGTGGAGGGAGCAATAGAACAACCAAAGGAACACAGCTTTGTTGCGTTGCAGATTCCAACCAGACTGAAGCCTCTACATGGAAATTGCAATGCAATGGGTCTCGCATTTGCTCGAGTTAGAGCTATTAGCGTTGTAAACTCCTAATCGACTTTTCTTGCCACATAAATTGAAAATGAAAAATAATACAGTTTCACATAAGCGAGCCAATTAAAAGTACCACACCGTGAGAGTGAAGAAGAAAGTCAAACGTATCGGCAAAAGTGCAATTAGCCAGTAACAGGGTCGATGTCCAAGGCGTTAACCAAACCGCCCTAAGGAGGGAAAAACGTAAAGCATTTACCAATGATAACAAAGGATTTTTGAAGGGCAAGCCCCTGAACGAGCAATAGGGATGGGCATGAGGTGGGTGTAGTTAAAAGCCCAAATAGATAACAACACGTCAGAAAAGCAGCGTTTGCATGGTACTATGCTCAACCTAAGAATACAAAAAGGAAATGAGAATAAACATCACATGATAGGAACTATAATGGCTTGGGTAAGTTAGGAAGAAACAAAGTAAGAGATAGCTACGATGGAAAAGGAAAAGGAAAGAAAATGAAAACCTGAACTGGATTAGATGCAGAAGAGCTTTAAAAGACAGCTGCTAACTCTCAGACAGGTGATTGCCATTTTCGAGCTGGAGGGGCGAGGAACAGGAGAGCAGGAGCATGAAAGAAGACAGCCCCAGGTGAGTGAGACCCACAGCATGCAGCTACGGCCCTTTTGTAGTGTTTTATGACATCTGGGAATTGGGGAACTGCACTGCCTTTCTTGGATGCCCAGAAGGCTGACACACTGCAGCAGCAACAAGAGAAGAGGTGACATTTTATTAAAGTACAGGTTGAGCAGGCAGGTGGTTTAAAGCTCATCACAGATTTGATGCTTATATTGGGAAGGTCAACACACAGTGTCATCTTAAGGATTTTTGGGACCCATGCACACCATATTTTGGGGCCTCAGGATTTGGAATAAGTTTGATTTTTTTTACCCATTTTCTGCCTATGTAAGCCTGCAATATGCCCAAAAAAATACTGAATAGTATGTTAATTTTTCACAAATGGGATCAAACAAAAACATAAAAAATATGTCTTGGCTGGGGCCCCAAAGACAATTCCTAGATACAATTTTGCAGAAAATAAATGTACATACTACTTTTGTAGACATTGTGCAGCAATTGAATATCAATAAACCTATTTTTTTCTAGGACTTCCCAATGTCCTCAGGTAATTGAGTATGAAGCTTGGTCTTAGCTGTTCACATGTTGAAAATACATTTTTGTATTGCAATCATAAAATTCAGCTTTGCAACAATATCCAAGGTGTTTGCAATATAGAGTGCATTATAGCTGTGTACTTATCCTGGGGGTGCACATGACTCCTATATCTCTAGGCATTGTTGTCTTTACATTGACTTGCTTGAGGGTAATTTTGGAGACATTGTCATATCGGGTATGTGATTTGTAGGTCTGGTATTAGCCAGGACCTTTTGATTTTACTCACATTTATATATATAAAATACTTACTTATTGGGGGCTTCAACCAGTCCTGTTAATCCATTGACCTGCTGTTGTATCATTCACATTTGTCTTCTGTCCACTACAGCATACAGCATGGGTCACTGGGTCAGCCAACTTCAGACATTGACTAACTGCACTATGAGTGTCAGCATTCTGCTCTTTCACAAGGAACACATTCACGCACAAAGTATAGTCCTTCAATGGTAGGGACTACTATGGCAATGTGTACATTTTGAGACCAAACATTTGTTTTGCTTTTTACCAAGCGTTTTTTTTTTTTTGGTGGGGGCTTGGCAACTTCTTCAACAATACAATTTTACAAAAAACATGACAAACCAAGCATTGACAAAGCCAAAAGACTGGCAGCCAACACCAGGCTCACTAAGTTTGCAATTTCTTTTTTAATTGTATTAATACAATAGTATTTCTCAACTGTACACTGAATTTGCTACTTTATGCTGCTATTGTGCTTGACAGTGAATATTAATTCAACCTTGGATACTTACGCCTTATTTGACCCCAGTGAGAGGAGGTGCAACAGAGAACATAGACTAAGACAGTAGTAGAACTAATATAATAGGAAAATTATTATTAGTAGTTGTAGTATGTGCAAGAAATTGGATTATTTTGGGTGGGTGTCTACCCACCTCAAGAAATAATCACAATCTTTGCCAGGGTGAACCCTTGAAGTCTTCAAATTAACATGAGCTCAACTCCCTGGAAGCTGTGGCACAGAGCAGACAGGCTAAATTTAGGGCAATATGCCAATATTTATGTAGTAGCAAAACAGGAATAAATACAACAAATGTCAATTGGTCATTATCAAGTATTTAAGTGTGGTACTGCCACACACGGATACATTTTGGCTTAATTGTTTGTGTATCAGCATCTCATGCCATGGATGACAAAAAATTGCCAAGATGTAGTGCCATTGTACTATAGTTGGCATTATACTGCAAGTGGGCATCATGATGACCTAGGAGCTCACAGTATGTAAGGAATTACCTCCATTAAGCACCTGCCAGCATCATACAAGGGTTGGGTGAATGCCCAGAGTTGCCATCATTAAGCCAAGCTCAACGTTATATCAGGGGCTAGTATCAGGGGCTAGTATCACTATTCTGTGGATGCCCAAACTATGCCAGCAGTTACTAATATTATGCCAAAGCCAGCATTATGCCAGGTATGTTCACCATCATGCATGGATGCCCATATTATGGCATGAACTAGCAGAATTATGCAAGGGTATGAATCATCTTGCTGTGGATGCACAAACTATTCCAAGAATTACTGCCATTAGACTTTGGTGACCATTTTACCAGAGGTGGGCACCCTCATGATAAGGGTGCCTACACTATGTCAAGAATTACCACCCTTATGACATGATAGCATTATGCAGAAGATGAACACCATCAAGCCATGTATGTCCAAAATATACTAAAAATCATCACCAATCTGCCAGGGCTGATGTTATACCTGAGGTGGAAATAACCCAACTATACTCCCCTGCCTTTCGGACCCTACTTGGTTATTAGTTGGCAAAAGGTCCATTCAAGGTGCATGGTATCACCCAACAAGCAATACATGGACCAGGACTGCTTTTCATCAGGAATAAAATCACCAAATACATTCAATACAGGAACCTCCACTCAAGATAGGCACCTCATCTCACAACCCAATAATACAAGAAAAAGACAATAGGTGGTGCAGCTTTCTCTGATCAAGCAGCCATACTATGGAATTCATTACCCCTAAATATAAGATTCACGGATAACTATCTGATCGTCAGAAGACTGCTCAAGAGTTGGCTTTTTCCTACATAACCATCAAACTCAAACAGCAAAGTGCAGCAAATCTCTGTGTATGTAAACATTTGTGATTTGATTATATGTGTATATCTAGATATCTGTATTTCTTTGTCAAAATATGTATAATAACTATGTTTTTTCCTTAAAATATATACATACTCTTTAGGACTGCTTAACTAATTTATATATTACTTACAATTATATTTATATATGCTATATATATAAAACTTATATAGAAACTATGCAATTAAACTTATAAAGAAACTATGCAATGATTACACATATAATTCTATGCTTAACATGTTCATAGATTATAACATAGTTTCTATATAAGTTGTATATATAGTTTCTATCTAAGTTGTTTGATTAGATGCGTATGAGTCTCTTTTTATTATCTATCACAATAGGTAAATATTATCTGAACTATTTATCTACAAGCATTTCACTATTGAAATATTGAGAAAAAGATAAGAAAGAGAAAGTTACAAAAAAAGTACACAAATTACCTTCAAATACTGCAACACTTGAAAGCCTATGTTTATACAATACAACTTTACATTTCAATATATTACTTTCCTTATACATATATTCCCTTTCTATTTAACCCTGTATCTATATATTTATTACTTTACTCCTTCTGTACAAGAGGAAAAAAACATTCTCTCCAGTACACTATTATGTCTCACCCTAAACCTATCTCAATCTTTCCTCTATCTCCACCCTCTGACTCGGCCACACCTCATTCTACTACCATGATCCCCAAAATACCTGTTCCTAGACTCTCCCCTCCATCCCTCCTGACTCACCCCAAATCCCAGACTACTTCTATGATCTTGCAAACAACCCTACTAAATTCTTGCTCATGTATCTCTCCTTTGACTCATCCCAAACCTCAGTTTACTACTATGATCTCCTAAACAACCCTTTTTAAATTATTCCTTCATGTATCCTTCCTTTCACTCACCCCAAGCCTCATTTTACTACTATAATCTGCCAAACAACCCTACTAAATTTTCCCTCATAAATCTCCCTAATCCCTTTCTACAGACTCTTCCCTCCTCCATCTTTCCTTTTATTAATCACAAACCTCATTTTACTACCATGAACTCCAAATTAACACTTTCTAGATTCTTCCCTCTTCTATCTCTCCATTATTCTATTCAAACTGACTAACAGACTCACATGTCCACTGCTCACATTACCTCATATTTCCCTACACTAATACTATACTCATATTTCCCTACACTAATCCACCACTATACTATTGAGTTTGGGAGCAGCGTCCCAGTCCCCGAATTGCACTCCAACACCTCGTGAGGGGTAGTAAACACTATATAAAATGTATAAATACAATTACAATTACTCAGACTTTCATGAATGAGTATACACACATGCACCTACACACATAAACACGCACACACACACATGCATAAACTCACACACAAACACACACACACAGACACAGTCAAAGATGCAGTCATGCACAGGCACACATGCAGAGCAGCAACATTGAAGATACATTTTTTAATTCTTAACATGGCGGTGGGTGTCTGCAATGTGTCCTCTTCGGCTGCCTCATCAATCCATCAAAATCCTCTGCTCACACCACTAATTCTCGCTTCATAGCAGACACTGGGCTTGATTTAAATCTTGGCAGTCGCACCACCCCCTGTTTCGGCCGTGTATCCGAAAAGACCATCACGTCGATGGTCTTCCACCCGCTGTATTTAAATGTTACATTTCTGAAGGTGGATTTAATGGCGGTGGTTTGTTGACGGAGGGAGACGGCGGCGGGACTCAATGGACTTGACAATGCCAGGGACTATGGAAGAGAGGTAAGTAACACACACACACTGTAACTTAGTCATAGGTGTACCGCCTCACTACACACTACACAACACACCACATTCACACAATAACCCATTGCCATTCCTACACAACACAACCCGTATGTGCCGAAAACACACAGTGACATACATCCCTGCCACAACATAAACACACCATTGACATTGAACTCACAAACAACACAACCACAACAAACAGCACAACTACACACTCAGCTACACAAACACACTCACACACACAACTGCACACATCATGACAATGACTACCACACAACAACAACACTAACCTGAATGTTACTCACGGCAACCCAACATACACAACAACATCAGTCTCACATTCAAGAGACACACATACAGACACAACCACATCACCCACACCCACTTCCCCACCTCAACCAACCAATCGCATTGCATACACACATACATGTACTGACTCCCACACACAACTCACAGCACAGCATGACAGGTACAGGTCCCTTGGCAATGTGCACACATGGACACACTTGACAGGTGTGAATGTACCATCATTGTGGTGCCAGCATCCATATGGCAATAAACACTGGTATCATAATGACAGTTGTGCGTGTGTGTGTGATATGTGTTGTTTACTAGTGTGTCTCCATCCATGTCTGACCCACTTGTGTCCCTGATGAACGCATGTTCAAGTGCTTACAAAAAATTACTGTGACATGTACATGTCTCCAGTGGTCCCGACCTCCTGTGCATAATGGAGGCCATTCTTGGTTGTGGTGGATGCTCATGGCTTCTGATCCTGGTGGATAAGGTACATAATGGCTAGCCCTAGTATACAGTGGGAATCCCTGGGGTATGATTGTGATACATGGGCATGTGAGGCAGATTATAGAAATGCTGTGCGGTAGTGCATATAATTACTTGCTGAAAATGCGTAACCTACATATGGGAACTAAACTCCCACAAAATGAAAGACAGGTATTTAAACCCATAATATGGGGCCTTTTAGCCAAAGTGTTTGAAAATTGTGCTGTAAAATGCACAATCTGGCTACATTTGTTCAATATTTTATTGTATGCATAACCTACTATCAATGGAGAAGTGCAGACTCAGTTGGTAGTCCTTGAATATACAGATTTTTTTCATGAGTGCCTCTCCAGAACTACTAGGAATTTCTTTGGGCTCTCCCAAACTCTTTGGAAATTGTTTTGCATAACGGAAAAGTAGGCACCACAGTTTCTAACTTGTTTTCTGGGGGAGAATTTGTACAAGAACACCTAGGAGGTGTGTTTTCATGATACTATTCACATATATGGTTCATGCTCCTCATTTGCATACAGCTGAGGCTAAGCACTAGAAGCAGCACTGCAAGCTTCTGCAACACTCAGAATAAGCAAGACATAGGCATTAATAGTGTACACTTTCATATGTCCATGCACCCATGCAAATAACAGACAGCAATGCAAGCTTTCCTCCATCACAAACCAGGGACATTAGAGTATTAGCCACATCCATACAACCATGTTTATTGTTGGGACAAGAACATTCCCTGCATAATATACAAGTGTGTGCCTTTGCCTGGAGTGCTTGATTGCATATGAATCTGGTATCTTTACTTTAACTTTGGCTCTGGCTTCAAGCTAATTTAGTGTGTGTGGGGAGGCCTACTTCTTTCCCTTACAAAAGCAGGACCTGTCCTGTGACCTGTGGCCCTCGTGATGGGCAGGGGACTATTGTCTCTGACATCGGTACAGCACATAAAGGCTTTGAACTGTGTTTTGTGGGTTATAGTGTGACCAGATCTTTTTTATTTGTGTCAATGAGAGTGTGGCCTAGTGACCCCTCTGGTGAAAGGTGATGCTGTTTTGTGGACCCCAGAACAATCTGTGGACGTTACCTGTATGTCAAGTGGATATGTGAGTATTGTGAGCCTGCGGTACATGTGTAGTAGCGGGTCTGAGTACTAAAACCAGTGTGATCTATTTTGGATGCCCCTGGTTTAGCATATGGCAGATGGAGAATGAGGACAGCTCTCCAGACAGTGATAGGATATTGCCTGCATTTCAGTGGCTGGATGGTGGAGATCCAGACACTGATGCGAGATAGGATGGAGACAGGGCTACATTTAGAAATTCCATAAAGACCTTGTTAGCAAGTGGCTGCTGATTAGTTCTTTTTGAGCACTGGTATTGTGGTGGATGGTGTAAGATATTTTTTTACGGTTATATTTTTGTGCACTATTAAAAATAAGCAGAATGCATTTTCACCCTTGATTTCATATGAATACACTGGTGTAATGCTACTGCTTTTGAAAGGCATTTTCCATGATGTTGACGGATCAAGGATGTTTATAGCTCAATCTGTGGGTGTAGTAATTAAATAACTCCTGCCACTGGGGGGCAAGATCGCTGAGTAGACATTTCCTAGAGCTGTTCTAGCTATGGAAGAAATATCCTAATTAATCCTGTAATGCCCATGTCCCTATCACCCCCTTCAGATGTGAGACTATCTTTAAAACTAAGTGACGACATGCCGAGACCTTTAAATATTTGTTGTGGAGGCTGAGGAGCCATCCTCCTTTAGCTGCCGCGCGGTCGAGTGGGGGAGCAGCTCATGGCCTAGAAATGATGCAAGCATTGGGACGTATGCTGTCCATCAGAACGTGTTCTAACCTCAGGATGGAAGACGATGCTCGGCTGGGGCCCCGATACAGTGGTGTGCCTGACATTGTTCTCCACTGGAAACCATGCGGCGAGACACCTACATTGTGAGGAGCAGGCCGCAACTGATGGGGCCTAAGATGGCAGTCCACCTGCTGCCGGGTTGCTGGATAGAGTCACGGCCGTGCCCAGTCGGGCTGCAGTGATGGGACTCCTCATCCCTGGTGGACATACCCCCTTTCCGTAGGATCATAGAGGAGAGGAGGGGGGGGTCTTTTTGGCAACTGTAAGAGAGGACTGCTGATGGCAAAAGAGACAGGGAATCAGACACGCCTTGGGTGGCTGCTGTGCTCGAGGTACTGCGGTCCCTGTGATACTGTGTGACAAGGCATTGGTGGTCCCTGGGCTCCATGTGCATCGATAAACGTGGTCTGGCCTGACCCACGTATTGATATACCGCCTCAGAAGAGCACATCATTTGTTATTATTTATCCTGAATTGCTGGATTGTTCCTGTTGCCACTTTCCTTGGAGGGGGGAGCGACTGTCAGTTGAGGGCCCCCCTGCAGGGCCAACCTACTCTAAACTTGACCATTTCGACCTGCCACTATGCCTGGCTCTGTGGGATGGCCCTGTCTGGGGACGAATTGTGTGTCTCCACACAAAGATACTTGCACTTGACTTGAGTCAATTATATTGCTAGGCACCTGGAGCCCTAGCCCTAGCATGTCATGGTGAACTGTTGTGCACATGTGCACAGCAGTTGGACAAATCCTGAGGAGCCTCAGTCATCCCTAATTTCTTATCCTGACTTCAATAAGACACAATTGATACTGGACTTCTCTTGCTGAGAGGCAGGAGGAGGTAAATGACAGCTCTAATTTCTTCTGCAGGGAGTGTAGAGTGATATCCTTAATGAAGGATAAGGCACAGAAAGTTGGTCAGGCAAGTAAGATTGTACAATGTACTGTCCCTGGTCTGGGCCCCCAGGAGGTAGGCCAGGAGACTCGGATGGAGCAGGACCGAGGAGACCCTGCCCAGAGGACTGCTGAAATCCTGGCTGCAATTCAAGGTTCCTGAGTAGCCCTGGAAACTAACATGGACTTTATGGCCATGGACATAAACCATTTACAATTAGTCCTATGTAAGGTTGCTGAGCGGGTCACTACCGCCAAAGAAGAGATTAACATGCTATAGGGCAATGTTAAAGAACTGCAGGCTATGGCTGAGGGATTAAAATGAAGCGCAACACAAATGTAACATAGATTTGGTGATGTCGTAGGCCTTTGCGCATGACTAATCTACGCTTCCTGGGATTCCCCAAGAGAGACGAGACCTCTTCCTTGAGGATTGGATCACCACTGCGTTCAAACCTAAAAGAGTTTCAAAATTCTTCTCTATTGAACGAGCACACAGGGCACTGATGCCCATGCCTCGTCCAGGGGTTCCCCCATGAGCACTTATTGCCCGCTTCCTTAATTATAGAGATAGGGATGCAATTCTCCAGCATGTCCGTGCACATGGCACCCCCCCCCCCCCCCCCCCCCTCTATGGTGATAAACCCATACTAATTTTTCCTGACTATAAAAGGAAAGTACAGGACCTCTGGAAGACCTTTTTGGTGATCAAGAGACTTCTGAGAGAGCACCATATTCAGTTCCACCTCCTCTTCCCGGCCATACGTCAAGCACAGTATGAAAGCAAAGTTCACTTTTATGAAACCTCTCAGGAGGCTATAGACTGAATGGAATCCTTAGGCATGGGCTGTGATGACCACTCTTCAGCATGGGAAGAACAGTGACAACGGGGACCTCCCCAATTGAATCGGAGTGGCCATACATCCAACAGCCAGTCCAGACCGGCGGCATCAGCAGGGGTGGAACGTATCTTGGTGTGCCTGGACGTCACACAGCAGGCTGAGGCTGCAACCCTGGACACACATAATGCCTTCTCACCACTGTGCATGGTTCAGGAGACTCCGAATGGCGGACCTGAGCTGGAATTAACTGACCTTCTCTGGTAGATGCATGCTATGCTGTTCTACAACTTGAATAATGTGGTGGGCTCCCGGAGAACCAGGTATTTGCAGTGACTACTACTTCTCCCACCTTTGAATGGGGATTGTGAGTTACCATGTACTCCATGGCTGGCTGGTCTGGGGGTTGGGCTGGTGCTGACTGCTGAGCTCCCTCTTGATCTGAGCTTGTTATCTATGCCGCTCCTAGTGCCCTAGTCTGATGTAACACTGACTATTTTTTCCATTATAGTTGTGTTTTGAGGGATAGGGTGGGAGACTGGGGCGGGTTTTGTTACTTCTTGACCACTGGTTGTGCGAGCAGGGTAATTTGAAAACTGCCTGAAGGGTTGGCGATAGTTAAAGGGGTTTATGGCTCATTTAGTTATAGATGTGTTACTATCACTAGTTCTAAGGGATGGGAAAGCTTCGTCTGTCATGTTCATGTGAACTAAGTACAAACTGCTGACCTGGAATGTGTAGGACTAAAAAAACTGAGAAATAGAATAGGGTCCATCCACCTCTGCTGATATGGAATATCTGTGGTCAGTGCTTAATTTGTAAATTAAAAGGTGCTGTGCTCAAAGCTCTCCTCTGAAACGCGGTTGCTGCAATTAAATGTGCGAGCACTGAATACCGAGGCAGAGTAACCCTGAAGACATCTCGGGCCTCTTTCATCTATATACTGACACACCCTGCCCCTCCAGCTCACTCCTGCAGCTTTCTGCTTTCTAACTTTGTGACGTTTTGTTTCACTTTTCTCTTCCTCCGTCTTTCCCATATGTGTCTTTTGCTACAGAAGCTCGCAGCGAATGCTGAAGGCAGCACCGGAAACAGCAAGCACAAATTAAGCACTGTCTGTGGTGTTTTTACAAGAGGCACACTTATGGGGGGATTACATCAAACATCTGAGGAAGAAATGGAGAGGACAGGTATATGATACATCCTTATTCTGGGTATGCCCTAGGGCACTTATGTGGGTGGCTCTTGGGGTCTCATTTAAACAGTCACAAACCACTGTGGGTGGAGATACAAGATATGTAATACCTGAGGGCGCGTTAGACGCACATGAACTTTGTCTAATTAATGTTTATGCACCAAATATTGATGATGGTGCCTTTATCGGCAAGGGACTAGCAGACGCACAGATTTCCCACACAGCAGAGGTCATTCCGGTTGGTGAATTTAATGGCGTGCTTGATGACCAGTTGGACACTGTACTCCCCTCAACGAGACAGT
Source organism: Pleurodeles waltl (assembly GCF_031143425.1). Classification (NCBI taxonomy): domain Eukaryota; kingdom Metazoa; phylum Chordata; class Amphibia; order Caudata; family Salamandridae; genus Pleurodeles; species Pleurodeles waltl. Next base: position 829,696,569 of record NC_090445.1, on the reverse strand, counting down.
AAGCCCCATATGACCACAGGTCTCAAACAGCCTTTAACAACACGAGCCCTGCTGGATATCTGGCACATGCACAACCGGCACTCACTCGTGTACTCTTGCTACACACCAGCGACGGCTACATAAAGCGGCCTAGATTATTTCTCCACACACGTAAGTGCAGCGTAAAGGGTTTGGACACACAGTATATGGCCCAATATTTATCGTATATTTCGCCATTACTACTCACTTATTCACTGGAGCGAAAGACTCCAAGGATGCTAGTATGGCGATTAACATTAACACACTAACTGATCAGGCCTTTAAGACTACGCCTACAGAGGCCCTCTCTGAATACCTCAAACGTAATTGGGGTAGTACAAACAGCAAGGCGACAGAATGGGGTGCTATGAAAGTGGTGATCCCCCGGGTGTGCCTAATCACCACAGTCAGCATATGCTGACCGCTGGAGGAAGACCTGACGAGACAGGAGACAGAACTGGCGATGCTCGAGAGGGCATTATCTTCTAACCCGGAGAGCCTGGGTGAATGGGACAGGCAGCGGCATAGGGTATGCAAGTTGTAGGACCAGCCTGAAAAACACGCGGAAATGCAGGGCGGAGTTGCTGGTACATAGGGGGAGATAAGACTGGAACAGTGTTGGCCCAACTGATATGCTCTGAGACTGTCACCCACCCCATCTTAGCGATAAGAAACCAGCAGGGCATAGTGGTGCATACACAACAGGCAATTAATAGCGCCTTTGCATCTCAATTGCAACGGATGTTTACCGAATTCCGTGCTTGTCCCCTGCAGACTGCAGGGTCTTGGTAGCCTCTTGGATTCTATGAGAGAGGCTCTGATTGTCACGATACCTAAACCGTGCAGGGACCCCTTGGAGAAGGATTCTTACAGATCACTCTCCATGTTGAATGTTGATCAGAACATCCTTAGCCATGTCCCGGCAAAGAGGCTGCCCCCATATCTTCCATGACTCATCCATACTGATCAATCAGGTTTTATCCTACAGATTAATACGCTGCATAATTTAAGTCGACTTGCCTATGTACGCCACGTGCTGGGAGTTGCAGGTTGACCCTTACCCGCTGGCCTTTCTGGGTTTGGAACATCCCTTTGACTCGGTACGCTGGGAGCATATTTGGCAAGCACTGGACAGATTAGGACTGGGGAAAAAATATATAAAATGGGTGCAGTTGCTCTACAAATCATCAAAGGCTAGGGTGAGAACAGGCCGATATGTGTCAGAAATTATTGATTTACAGCATGGTACCCAACAGGGATGCCCATTGTCCCTATTACATTAATTTTCACAATGGCACTGGAACTCCTAGTCTGTCAGCTGCAACAGACCCTACATGGGTGGAGTATATAAATAGGCAGCACTGAACTTATAGGGTCACTGTATGCAGATGACGCGATGATATATATCCGTAACCCCATAATCCAGTTCCTCTTTTGCTCAATGTTATGCTTGAGTTCTGGTAATACTCAGGATTGTGATTTAATAGCACTAAATCTGCACAGTTCTCGCTAGGCTGATTGCAGGGCTTGCCTGCACAATATCTCCCATTGGTGGATGGTGTGATCTACCTTGGACAGCGAACAAGGTTGGGGCCCATATTTATACTTTTTGACGCTAAACTGCGCTAACGCAGTTTAGCGTCAAAAAGTTTTGCGCCGGCTAACGCCATTCTGAAGCGCCATGCGGGCGCCGTATTTATTGAATGGCGTTAGCCGGCGCAAGCAGACCGGCGCTGCCTGGTGTGCGCGAGAAAAACCACGTACACCAGGCAGCGCCGGCGTAGGGGGAAAATGGCGCATGGGCGTCTTAAAATGGGGCAAGTCAGGTTACGTCGAAAAAATCGTCGTAACCCGACTTGCGCCATTTATTTTCGACGCCCATCCCCCATCAACATGACTCCTATCATTGTAAAGATAGGAGTCATGCCCCCTTGCCCAATGGCCATGCCCAGGGGACTTCTGTCCCCTGGGCATGGTCATTGGGCATAGTGGCATGTAGGGGGGCACAAATCAGGCCCCCCTATGCCAAAAAAAATTATTAAAAAAAAATAAAAAAATACTTACCTGAATGTCCCTGGGGTGGGTCCCTCCAGCCTTGGGTGTGCTCCTGGGGTGGGCAAGGGTGGCAGGGGGGGTCCCTGGGGGCAGGGGAGGGCACTCTGGGCTCATTTTGAGCCCACTTGTCCCTTAACGCCATGCCTGACCCAGGCGTTAAAAAGCGGCGCAAATGCGCCGTTTTTAGCCACGCCCACTCCCGGGCGTCTCTTTTGCCCGGGAGTATAAATACCACGTAAAGGCCTGGGAGTCATTTTTTAGACGGGAACGCCTCCCTTGCATATCATTAACGCAAGGAAGGGGTTCACGCTAAAAAATGACGCACATTCCGGGAACTTTGGCGCTATTCGCCTCTAACGCCATAGTATAAATATGGCGTTAGTTGGCGTTAGTTTAGCGTCGAATTTGCGTCGAAAAAAACGACGCAAATTCGGCGCAAACGGAGTATAAATACGGCCCTAAATATCTTGGAATATATATCTTGTGCACGATACTCAATTTACGTTTGAATAGAACCTGGGCAGAGTGATATGTAATTGGCATCCCTCGATCAAGCTCCGGAACACCCTTAGATTGCCCCTGAGGGGGAAGATCGCGAGAATAAAAATGGTATTCTTGCCTCATTGTCCTTATGTCCTACAGGGCACTATGTATGAGATTCCCTGGGAGGTGTTTCAAGACATAGACTCCCTCTTGTTGTAGCTTCTGTGGGTCATTGAGAGATGCAAAGTGGGCCTCAGTATACTTAAATGAGAATGGCGTAAGTTGGGAATGGAAGTCCCCGACCTGGAATTGTATTATCTTGCGGTCCAACTACAGCATGCTGTCCACTAGCCGGAGGGTAACCCCCAACTGGAAGAGATTATTATTTGGGGATACACATGATAGATACCAACTGAGAAGACTGCTGATGTTGGGACAAGACATTCCAGATAATCTTGCCTACCTGATCCGACTGATGGGCAGGCTGTGGTCTAGAACGATTCAGCGGGTGATCGGACGAGTCCCATACTTCCCAGACTTAGATATTTGAATAATCCACCCATTTGCTCAAATAGCATATTATTTGACAGTTGATAAATGGCAGGAAGGTGGATGCATGATGTTGGTGGACCTCTACCTTGGGGCACGCTTACAGAAGGCAATGGAGATGTTTGGCCAGGAGGGCGGGGGTAATTCCTCCAATATTCAAAAATCTCAGCCACAGCCTGACAATTATGGCCAACTTCCCTGGAGCCCCTGAATCATCACAGACGTGGATGACTCTTCTAAATATAGCGGGTGGATGTAGACTGATGATCCATTTGTATAGGGCCCTACTAGCGGATAAGCAGACAGCGCCGCTGCATATATAGGGGACCTGGCAAAATTTTCTGCGATGAGCCTATTACCCCAAAAGAATGCCACAAACTTCATATCAGAGTCCGTGGGGCATCCACCCATGTGCAATTTAAACATATACAATATAATATTGTGCATATGGTATGCCTCTCCCTTAAAAGGTTACACTCCATCTATCCTGTCAGGGACCAACACTCTACCTGATGTGGAGCTACTGAAACACATTTTTAACACATTTTAATGCACTATACGATTGTTGTATGATGTAGTCCTTTTCTGGGTGAACGTACTATCCAAAATAAAGCACCCATCAGGTTGGGACATGTCACTGCAGATTACCTGATATCTGCATGGTCTGCTCCCTGGAAACCCAAAATGACACTGAGTAGGCAAAACGCATTACTGGGACTTACTGTAGAAAAGAAGTGAACTGCAATATATTGGCTGAGTTCTCTACCCCTGACAACTGTAGACTGGAAAAATAATTTTATTGAATGGACTAGAGTGGAAGGGGCACATTTGAGCGTAAGGACGCTAAGGAGGCAGACACCCTGATGGCCTTGGGTACAATTACCCATGCTCTTTTAGAGCCCTCAGGAGCGGACTGTTCTGGAGTTGGGGATGAAAAGGTTGAGACTGAAAGAGCACCCCGACGGATGAGATCAGTGTACCTGACCATGACTGAACCACCCCAGGCATATTTACATTACTCTTTGCTGACTACAGAAGTATATACACGCTAGGTGGAAGGAAAAACATAACAAAAAGCATACTACTTATCACTGCACAATGAGGTGACTGGAAGGCACTGGGGGGGCGGGAGAATTGGGGGATTGTTTATAATACATTTGGTTTTGTATGTTCACTTTGTAATGAATGTACAATTCCACTCATGGGAACATAGGCAATGCTCTTTAATTGCTGTGAGGAAATCAGCATCAACCTGAATGTTTGAGCATTAGAGTCTTTTCTTCTGCTACATGCTAACTTGTAACATTGTTGCTTCTGGCGTACATTTGTATTCATTGAGTGGAGATGCTTGTACTGAAATGTGTACGCTTAAATGCTAACAAATAAATTTGTCAAAAAAAAACCTGCCACTGATCATATGGACATTTATTCATCAATGAAGAGAGTTTAAAAGGAGCGATCATTTACATCAATCTTTTCTGAATCAGCAGTTCTTTTGGCACTTGTAAAGTCAATAAAGAGAATTTGTGTGAGTTAAAGGGTTTCATTAACAATTTAGTAAATTCAATCAATTTTTTTTAGAAATTGTTATTCTTTAGTTATTCTTCCTACAAATTCAAATAATCCAGCAGTCAATATTTAAAAACAAGATAAAATACAATGTTTGTGAAAAGATTTGTCAAAATAGTAATAATGCAATAAGCGTGTTTCATAAAGGAATTTCTCTAATCTAAATTAAATTGAGAAACTCAGTAAAGACCGCTGATGAGAGAATCAAATGCATAAGCATGAAGCCCTTTCACTTCAAATAAAAGAGTATTGTTAAACTGGAAAGTATTCTCAGCTATAAGTCAGCAGACATCTAGAAAATTGGAATAGGCTTAAAAAGTAATCTATTGTGAAGAGAAATATGGTCTCAAGAAACCTAGGGAAGGGTCTCCAGTATAAAATGACCTACTCTAGGAACGCATGCTAATATAACCACAGCAACTTATAAATTGAAACAAGTAACGCATTCTCCATTCATAGCATCCAGTAGGATTTCCGTAAGCTTCTGAAAGGAGGTATACTCCCCAGTTTCACACGATTTCACAATAGACCACAAATACAAGTTCTTGAAAAGTTACTTCGCTCACATTCAGTGGTTCAGACAGTCTTTCCATGAACCATCCTTCCTGTTGTCTTCTCGCCTCCCGGTGAGAACCTCACTATCAGTTGTCTAATAAAACTCAAATGCCTATTCACTAACTAACAGAAGGCTTCTGGAAGTTACAGCAGTGGAAAGAAAAGCATCTAGTGCAAACCAGCAGCTCAATTGTAAAAGATCGGCCTTTCAAAGATAGCATATACATCTCTGTTAATATGGCATCGACAGGCTAACTTAAGTCAGTACATTGTTATTTCTTTTGTGTCCTTATAATGCCTAAGTATGATTACTTACTTCAAAATGTTTAATACATAATAGAAATGCGCTCTAGCGATGCTTAGAAGTGTGTTTTCCTGATGTAAGTTAAATAGGCCACTTTATTAGTTCAAACACCATCTTGTTCAGGATGGAAGCCGTTTCTGTCACTCACCCACCCACTTTGTCCAATCACAAACACTGCAGCTTACAATCAAGCTGAGATGTAATGTAACTCCATTGTTATTGTTATTCTGCTCTCGATCAACTTTACCCTCTTCTGCCATGACTTGAAACAATTAAAAGGTCTTTACGTTTGTTCACTGTGCTGTATTCATTCACATAAAATGTAGTGTTAAGGTATCTTGTTCTGTTCAAGCATCCCCAGATGACATTACCATAGACGGTGTTGAATAACTATTCAAGTAGTGGGTTATTGTTTAGGCCTTAAGGCAATATGGTAGTTATTTTTCATGCAACCTGTTTTGCTTATGAAATACATTTGCTCAGACCACAATGAGACTGCTGCTCATGTAATTTCATATACTAAAATAATGTTTAAAAACCCTTGATTTTGGGGATGAGCAAGAAGATTTTCCATTTCCCCTTGACTTTCCCACCAATTTGGGGCTTAACCCCTTAGTTGCTGGGCCTACCCCTCCTACACCCTCCCCACCCTAGTGCTGAACCCTTTTTGGCTATTTGGCGTAGTTCACGCTTAGGCCTTCATAACTTTTTGTCCACATAAGCTATCCACGCAAAATGTGTGTCTTATTTTCTCCAACATCCTAGGGATTCTAAAGGTACCCAGAGTTTGTGGGTTCCCCTGGAAGAGACCAAGAAATTAGCCCAAATACAGCTAAAATGTTGTTTTTTTCAGAATAATTTGAAAAAAGGGCTACAGAAGAAAGCATATGTTTTTTCCCCTGAAAATGGCATCAACAAAGGGTTTGTGTTGCTAAAATCACCATCTTCCCAGCTTTCAGACACAGGCAGACTTGAATCAGAGAACTACATTTTTCAACACAATTTTGGCATTTTACTGGGACATATCCTATTTTTACTATTTTTTGTGCTTTCATTCTCCTTCCATTTAGTGACAGAAATGGGTGTGAAACCAATGCTGGATCCCGGACAGCTAAACATTCCTGAAAAGTAGACGAAATTGTGAATTCAGCAAGGGGTAATTTGTGTAGATCCTTCATGGTTTCCCTACAGAAAGTAACAGCTAAAAAAAAAAAATATTGAAATTGAGGTAAAAAAGAGCCATTTCTGTCCACGTTTTCTTCTATAACTTTTTTCAACTATGGCAGATTTTTAAAAGCAATATACCGTCACGTCTGCTGGACTCTTCTGGTTGCGGGGGTATATAGGGCTTGTAGTTCAGCGAGAACCCTAGGTACCCAGAGCCAATAAATGAGCTGCACCTTGCAATGGGTTTTCATTGTATACCGAGTATACAGCAATTCATTTGGTGAAAGATAAGGAGTGAAAAATAGATACCAAGGAAACCTTTGTATTTCCAAAATGGGCACAAGATAAGGGGTTGAGAAGCAGGGTTATTTGCACATCTCTGAATTCCGGGTCCCCATACTAGCATGTGAATTACAGGGCATTTCTCAAATAGACTTCTTTTTTACACACTGTCAATTTGAAAGGAAAAATTTAGAGAAAGGCAAGGGGCAATAACACTTGTTCTTCTATTCTGTGTCCCCCCAAGTCTCTGGATAAAAATGATACCTCACTTGCATGGGTAGGCCTAATGCCCGCGACAGGAAACGCAGCATGGGCACATCACATTTTTACATTGAATTCTGATGTCTTTTTGGAAAGCGCCTAGCTGTGGATTTTGGCCTCGAGCTCAACCGGCACCTAGGAAAACCTAGCAAACCTATATATTTTTGGAAACTAGACACCTAGGGGAATTCAGAATGGGGAGACTTATGGGGCTCTCACCAGGTTCTGTTAACCAGAATCCTTTGCAAACCTCAAAATTTGTTAAAAAAAGAACACTTTTTTTCCTCAGATTTCGGTGCTGCAAAGTTCTGAAATCTGAGAGGAGCCACAAATTTCCTTCCACCCAGCATTCCCCCAGGTTGTCTGATAAAAATGGTACCTCACTTGTTTTGGTAGGCCTAGTTCCGGCGACAGGAAACCCCCCAAAATGCAACATGGAAACATCAAATGTATACATTGACAACTGACGTGTATTTTGGAAAGTGCCTAGCTGCGGATTTTGGTCTCTAGCTCAGCCGGCACCTAGGAAAAACGACCAAACCTGTGTATTTTTTAAAACTAGACACATAGGGAAACCCAGGATGGGGTAACTTGTGGCGTTCTCACCAGCTTCTGTTACCCAGATTCCTTTGCAAACCTCACAATTTGGCAAATACTGATACAAGCCGATACAATGTTACTAACAATGGATACTAAATAAACATCAGAGATAACAGCCGTTTGGAGTCCCAGCATTCTGTGTTTGAAAATGGTGGTGAATATATATATATATATATATATATATATATATATATATATATTCGCCACCCGTTCTCTTGCATTGCAGCTTGCGTCTTCAAAGCAATGCACATACTTCAACTGATGCGTTTCAACTATAGCTTTTAGGCAGCAATAAAAAAATCAAAAAACTCTTGTGATTATGTTTCTTCTACAAAAGGATCTGACTTTTGTCTAGTGGCAGTTTTGATGCCATAAAGTAGCGCATAAGGTTTTTCTGTATTTTATGTAAATAGCTGAGTGGATTAGTAAAGCCAGGCTTTATCTGTACTTAAAAAAAAATGAAATGTATGTGAGAGAGGGGCTGTGGAGAGATGAGAGGCCCTTTTGCCGGGTGGTAGTGAGGGAATGTGAGAAGGCGGTCATTGGTGGGGGTAAAAAAGATTGCCACATCGGACACAACCAGCGCTAAAGCAGGCCCTGTGTGTGCACATGTGAGTGTGCATACATGCATGTCTGTGGCTTTGTCCAGCCACTGAAGCTTATTGAGCTAGTGTCAGTTTAGTTTAGATGACATGAAAGCGATTGCATGCTGATGACTTAGTGGGAAGGGACCATTTGGTAGGCCGACAGCACATGAGGATCCAGTTGATTTTTACCTTGCATTTGGTAACAACACTGAACATTTAATTTGACTTACTCTACTGTGGTTCCTTCCATCTCATATTGCTCCTCCTGCACATGTAGACCTGTGTGTTTGAAAAGCTATTTAGATTTCCAGAGGTCCATCATCATGCTGTTGGTAAACTAGTTCCCTAAAAGCCCAGACTCATTACAGAAAGAACATTGTCCTGTTGAGAAGGTGATCTTTGAGGAGAACCAGTGCTTAATTTGTAGATAAAAAGGTGCCGGTGCTCAAAGCCCTCCTCTTAAACACGCGGCTGCTGCAATGAAATGTGCGAACACGGAATACTGAAACAGCGTAATCCCGAAGCCATCTCGGGCCCCTTTAATCCATTTAAAACCACTCCCTGCCCCTTCAGTTCACTCTTGCAGTTTTTTGCTTTCTCTCATTGTGATGCTTTTTCGTTTTTCTCTTCCTCCGTCTTTCCCATATGTGTCTTTGGCTCGCAGCAAATGCTTGAGGCAGAAGAATAAGTACCGGCCCTCAAAAATAAGTGCTGGTGCTCAGCACCGGAAACAACAAGCACAAATTAAGCACTGAGGAGATCCTTACAAATAGAGTCTCATCAAGTGTGATTGACATCTAAGATATCCCATCAGCTAAAGACTTAGCAACACTGTTTCTTGCTGATTTCTTGGTGAGCTCTTAGTAACTGTTTTTTTCTGGTGCCAGGTGTAATTGTTTGTATGAAGTGCACACTTTTCAACTCAGCTAATACTGGACACAATACTTAAACTAGGCCTAAGGTTGTTGTATATACAAGAAATAGTATCTATTGTGTTAGCGTTTATAATCAGAGCCAATGGAATTATGCAAGTAATACAGTGTAAACAAGTGTAAAATGACAAAATAATGAAGTATCACTATCACAAAATGTGCTACATTATGCCACACAATTTGCCTTTTCATGCTGCATATTTTACTCAACCCTGCAAATAATATGACCCTCTCCTGTGCATAATTCCAGTGGCCCTGATTATAATGTACCCTTAAATGGTTAAACATTTTCATATAAGTATATGCAACAATTACGCCAGTTTTGTAAAGGGATACCTGTAGCTGAGAGATTACTTCAGATTGCTATTTTAGATAAAAACAAACACATAAGAAGAAGAAAGGTGGCACGCAACAATGTCTGATCAGATAGTCAGTGGCCGAATCCAGTATTCTTCCCTGTATCTCAGAGTTGGCTGATTGTTCAGTTGATGGGTTCGGATGCGGCCCGAGTGATTGCCAGCAGCTGGGATTAATTCAAGCATTCCATCCATCACCTTGTTGTTTTTGTACCTTATGCCCTAAGTGCGCCGGGTATGCCCAGACATGGATCCCGGGCTCCCTATGTCACTGGAACCAAGTTATACTCGGCTGAAGAGCCCATAACAAGAGTGAAACGGGTCACTGGTTGCTTATGTTCTGGTTCAGAGAGAACCTGGCCTAGCAGTTTGGGATGGAATGTACCCATAAGTAACTGGGGCAAGACTGATTTGAGTCCAAACGAGGTGGCATGGTGGGTGGAAAACAATAAATTGGGATGCAGCCCAAGCGATTGCCAGTGGCTGAGATTAATTAAATCATTCCATCCATTATTTTGTTGTTTTTGCGTTTGACACCCAAAGTGTGCCAGGTATGCCCAGACACTGGCCCCAGGCTCACTGTGCCACTGGAATCAAGCTATACCCAGCTGAAAAGGCCATAACAAGGGCAAAACCAGTTCTGGGTTGCTTGTGTTTCGGCTCAGGGAGTATGTAGCCTGGCATTCCGGGTTGGACTATTCCCAGGAGGAACATGGTCGAGACTGATTTGCATATGGCTGGGTCCAGACTAAGGTGGCATGGTGGGCAAAAATCAGTTGATTTGGATGCAGCCGAAGCAATTGCCAGTGGCTGAGATTAATTCAAACATCCCACCCATTGCCTTGTTGTTTTTTTGTTGTTCAGTTGGAGGCAGGTCTGACTAGCTTAGTTGTTTTCAAGTATTTCTTGAACCACACATAAGCTGAGCTATTCAGACCTGCCTTCAACTGAACATTCAACAGAATCAAGGAACGATTGGACTCTGGCACCATCCATCAGATTAGAAATCCTCCTTCCCTCTGCACGCAACCAATACTACAGTTCTTTTGTAGAGTAAAGGGGAGCGTTCATTCATTAATTTATTAATGCAGTCCAAATCTTTTGTGTGCACCCACGAATAGCGCTTTATTGCTGTATCAAGTTGTGCACAGGGTCAACTTCAGGACGGTGCTACCAGTGCAGCTGCACCTAGCATTGACTTTGGTGGTGGTGCTGTGTTTAAAAATACCTGATGGTTTTAAAAGTACAGCAACTTCCATGAGCATCCTGCAATTTTCAGGCAACAATAAAAATGTCACGGTAACTTTGATAAATAATGTTCCTGCTGATGAGAGATCGGAATGTTGTCTAAGGCCAGTTATGACTCAGCATAAAGTAGTGCATGGCTCATGCACCTGCTGCAAAGAGTGTGTACCACTCAGATCACAGAACTGAGCGAACTATGAGTAGCGTTATAAAAAAATGAAATGCATGCCAGAGAGGGGCTCTGGAGAGAAGAGGGGCACTGTTTGAGAGAGTTCTAGTGAGGGAATTCGTGGGGAAGAAGTTAATGGGAGGCGCCATCAGCGTAAAGGCCGGCCCTGGGTATGCATACCATTTCTTGAGGAAAAACAGGCATTTGGGCCCTCACAACACTTCAGCTGTATAGGTGCCTGAACTTCTCTATGAGCGTTTTGTCTTGAACTACCCAAATGTCGCATACTTGGTTAAAAAAAGGCTACATGTGAGCCTCTGTCTTGACTCACTAATTTATTTTCTTTGATATACTTGTGCACTGGTATGTTTTTTGTAACTGTTACTTTATCCCGCCAATTATTGCAGTTTCTAAACCATCTTGCCATTGTTATCCTTCCCCCAATTGTTTCATGCACGACATTATTGTAAGATTCAAGGCCTCTCCATGCAATCAAGGGACCAGAAATTTTCATCCAAGATCTTGTTCATGTCCTTTCATAGATTTAGTTAATCTCCTGGCAGATACTTCCAGGGCTCTAACGCTTTGAACCTCAAACCAGTAGAAACTCAAATGAAACTTTGTTTTGGGGCCTTTCTCTGGGTCGATTTCAGGTTTAACATGCTCTTCTATCAATCAGTATTTCCCCCATGAACACATTCTCTGCCTCCTCCTCTGCAGCATAACCCTGAGACTAATTGAGAAACAAAATATACGAAGATGTCATGTCTCACTTTTCTTGTTCATTGTCTTCTAAACCCACACTGACTCTGACCAGCCTGGTTGTTACCTATTGCAGGGGCACAGCGTAGGCCGTACGGTTAGATATGTGGAATTGGAAGATTTTACTTTACCACTCCATACTGAATACTTTCAAGGTGTATTTGATAAGGCAAAATGGTGAGAATTTGTCACCTTATCAGTCCTTCTACTTCCCTAACCAGTTTTGTATTGTTGAGTCAATTTCAAATAGTCACATTTATGTGTTATCCTTGGCAGAAAGTGAGCTCCTGAAGGATTATCTGAAACAATATTTGATGAACGCTTTCATGTGCTCTATGAGTTTTCCAGCAGCAATGCTTTTATTGATAGATTCAAAGCCAAATGGTAAACCACGAACCTGAAAAATAGGTACTCCTAAACACACAATTCCAAACTAAATGAGCAGATTTTCCCTGAGTCACCCCTCTTCCTGTTAAGAACTGGTCATCTGATGGTGGTTTATACCGGACACTGCAGTCTTCAATTGTTCCACTCAGCTTGTTCTACCAATGTGGTGGCACTTGTTCTTCTGTGCCGAGTTTGGCTCCACTATAATATTGCATTTTGGGACAAAAAAGACGTGGAGGCTTCAATGACTCCACAAGCCATCATTCCACCAAACACACAGGTGGTTGTCATAACAAAGTAATTTCTGCATGATGAAAGGGAAAGGTCTTTTCTCCCGATAAGCTGCATCACTGTGCTTCACTGAACTTACAATGAAGCATCAAACATGGACTATATCTTGCCTCTAGGTTGACTTTCTCATCCAAACACACAACTACACTTAACCCAATGCCACACCTTTTGCTTGTATTGTTGATTTATATAGCACATACTACCCCTACAAGGCATTGAAGCACTTCATGAATGAGTAGAGTGCTACCCCATAGGTCTGAGAGTTAGCTTGTAGTGTTAGTTGTAATTGCTGGAGTGAGTCGTATATTATGCAATACTATCAGAGTTGATATACTGGTTATTTGCATGCAATTACAAGCGTAAAGGAAGTTAGCTGTTAAGTGTTAATATTGATGCAGATACTTCAGTGATATATCAATCTGCATTCTCAAATGTGTCTCTGTGATTAAAAGGAATTGAGAAATATTATGTTATTTAATTGTTTGGTTGTCCTAGGACACCATGTTATTAGAAGGCAGCAGCGTGCGTTCATAGAAAATAGTTATACATAATTAGGGTCACGTTTATGCAGACTAAGTGAGTCTGGTGGGAAGAGTTCAACAGGAGTTAGTTTAAAAGGTCAATAAGCACTAGACAGAAGAAGACGGAGACTAGTATAGTTTTAGTTAGTAGGGGCATGAAACAAGCCTGTTATTGAACTCATGTACACCCAGTTGATAGCTGACATGCTGTGTCATGCCAAGAAGTGCAAGTACAAGGAGGAATTCAACTGTTTTTTATTTGTAATTACATGATTCTATCCTTCGGATTACGAGAAATAAAAGTTGGCAGAATTGCATTAGTGCTCTTTAGGTCTCTGTAGATGTTTGTGATAGAAGCATGCCTTCATCCTCATTTCCATATATAACATGGTAACCTTGTTGATGGTGTGATCGATAAGTATTTGTGTGCACTGTTTTTTGGATCATGGTCAGGGGTATGTGATCTTCCTAGTTTCTCTGTGTTACACTATGTCCCCACTTCCTGTTGACGGTGGAATCATTATTCTGCATTGTTTAAGGCTGAAATGAAGAATAGCCACGTTTTCTGCATCGTCCAGATGGTTTATTTCAGCCCATATCTTTGCTGGGATTGAACTCTATAATTTGGCTTTAGAAGGATATCCTACCAACAATTTTCTTTTTATATGGTGGAATAATTAGTCATAGGGTCATACTGTGGCCGGATTACGGAGGCACTGCAGCGGCGTCAGGGCTGCAGTATTGGTCGCGGTAGTTGCACTCTGCAGGGACCACGGCTTTGGTGCAGAAAGCAGCACAGATTCAGACAGCGGTACCATTTACGAAGTCGCTCTGGAGTCGATGTGCTTGGTTTCTTGTTGGTGGCACCAGAACTCACTCTCAAGGGCCCAGGAACTCTATTTGGCACCACTTGGCAAGTCTGACTCTCAGCAAGTGAGCCCAGGTGCTGGCAGATGAAGTCTTTGAAGTCCCTGAGACTTTATAACAGGAGGCAAGCTCAGTCCAAACCCGTGGAGAACCTTTGGAAGCAGGATGCAGAAAGCAAAGTCCAGTCCTTTCACTCCCAGGACAGAAGCAGCAAGCAGTAGGCCAGCACAGCAAAGCAACAGAGTGACAGTCCATCCTACAGCATCTAGCTCTTCTCCCTGGCATAATGTTTGCAGTCCAGAAGTGTTCTATGTGGTGTTAGGGGTCCAGGAGTTATAACCATCTCTGTCTTTGAAGTAGGCAAACTTCAAAGAGAAGTCTTTGTAGTGCACAAGAACCTGCCTTTTCCTGTCCTGGCCGTAGACGCACTCCAGGTGGTTGGAGACTGCTTTGTGTAAGGACAGGCACAGCCCTCTTCAGGTGCAAGTGTCAGCTCCTCTAACCACTCTAGCTCAGGAATACCCATCAGGATATGCAGGGCACACCTCAGCTCCCTTTGTGTGATTGTCTAGAGTGAATTCACAAACAGCCCAGCTGTCATCCTGATCCAGATGTGTATTTCAGAGGCAGGCAGAGCACAGAATTGTTAAGCAAGAAAATGCCCACTTTCTAAAAGTGGCATTTTCAAAGGTACAATTTAAAAGCCAACTTCACCAAATGATGTATTTTTAAATGGTGAGTTCAGAGGCCCCAAACTCTATATCTCTATCTGCTCCCAATTGGATATTACACTTAAAATATATTTCAAGGCAATCCCAGTGTTACCCTATGGGAGAGATCGTCCTTGCAATAGTGAAAAACGAATTTAGCAGTATTTCACTAGCAGGACATTTAAACCACAAAAGTACATGTCTTACCTTTTAAATATACTGCACCCTGCCTATAGGGCTGCCTTGGGCCTACCTTAGGGGTGACTTACATGTAGTAAAAGAGAAGGTGTGGGCCTGGCAATTGGGTGCACTTGCCAGGTCGAAATAGCAGTTAAAAACTGCCCACACCAACACTGCAGTGGCAGGTCTGAGACATGTTTACAGAGCTACTCGTGAGGGTGGCCATTGGTTAACACTGTTCTCAACTATTATGTGTAACCAAGAATAGTCATTGATGACTGTAACAAGATGTGCACATTGTTTCTTGTGGAGAAACATTTATGTAAATATTCCTGTTTTATGTTCATGATGATTTTTATACTTATTTTGTATTTGTACTGTGTCTGAAAGAACTTGTATTGACAGACATCATTATATAAAATTAAATCTACAGTTTTCAACATGTTGTAATATAACTGGCACATTGTTTCTGCTGTGCTCAGCAGTGTTCTGCACCAGTATATATGCAATAGAAGAGGTGGTTGTTTTAACAATTTGAGTACATACTGTGTACTTATTTAAACAGTATTTATCCCTGCTGGTCTGAATGGTTTGCAAATTATGAAATTGGATGTAAAACATCGAAAACCGATATACAGTTTGACAGGTCACCGTGCAGTGCTGTCAAATCAAAAATAACCTTTTTGTGCAACAGCCAAAGCAAGCCCAACCCAAAAATCCATTGTTACACTAATGCTATACAATGGACAATGGTAATTTACCAATGAGTCAGTCAGGCTTCTGCCCTGAAAATGGGACAGAGAAACCTCTGTTAGCAGTAAGAGTGAATTCTGGTGCTGTTCAATTTGGCAATAATGCTGTTTAGTTACAGTGGGGAAACAGGACAGCATGAAGTTTACCAGATCTTTTTTCTATTGTCAATATGAAGTTACATGGACGTTGTGAAAAGGATCAATGTACAGTTTCCTGAGGCATATTTCAAACAGGGATACACACGTTTCGCTGGGGCATCTGTCTTTTATTTCAGGTGCATTTTAAGGGCTTAATTCGCTTCACGTTTGGATGTAACGCTCCTGTGCTAGGGAAACTACGGAGTACTGTGCATTTATTTGGAGTATAATTTTCAGACTGCCCAAATGCTGGTGCTTACACGCAGTATTTTAATATCAGCAAAGTACAAGCTCTACTTTATTGTATTCATCTTCGATGCGGCATTCATGATTGCAGTCTGCCTCTCTGCAAGACGTCTTTACTAAATACACACCTTTTACTGCAGTTTTCATATTTTTCTGAGATTCACCCCACCTCTTTATTCCCCACTCACATTCTCCTTGTCGCAGAGCTTCTTTTGGGCGGGCCAACGACATTAAGGAAAGAACCACATCTGGAACGCGCTGGGGTGTACAGCTACCCCACGTTGTGCGGTGGAATTCTCTTGGAACACTCTCTTTTCCACTCATAGACTATCATGGGGTGCGAACCTGTCCTACAATTATTTTTACAAACTGCTTAACTTTAATGTAACACTGCCGCCATCTTGTTTTTTATTGTTTGGGCCTCAAAGTATTTAGGGAAAAATATTCAAAAGATGAAGGTATTTACATTATGAAGGGGACAATTTTGATGGTGATGAATAACGTACACATACCATGCACTCATTTCTTGACAATGCTGCCTTATACAGGAGGCTGTCACCTTCCTTTAAACCAGAAGCCAGGAGCACGGGCACTTCAGCTGTGAGGGCTATAGCTTATAAGTTGACCACTCAGTTTGGTAGTAGTAGGCGGCAATTTCCTTCTGACCCTGTGCTCAGCTCTTTCATTCTGAATTTACAAATGTGCAAACTCTTAATGTTTCATTTAGTCATATCCAAAAAAGTGGGTGCTAGACTCTCCTTCAGTTGCGATTAGTGACGCTACATTTCAAAATGTTGATGGCTTTTATTCATGCAGGGGAGCCTCAGCCCTTGACTTGGAGGAAGAGGAGAAACTTGATGCTCCGTGGAATGTTCCATGTCCTTTGATCTTCTAATCCACCCATACCTCGTTATGCTACTTTGTGGGTTGTTAATTTTGAGTTATAAGTGCTCTACCAATGGTCTGACAGTGATTTCCTTACCCTGTCAGCAGAACGTACCACGTTAAGTATGCTTAAATTTGTTTAATTGGGTTTCCAATGTCAGGGCCTTAGCTGTCTCTCCTAGCCACTTTTCCCTATCATGGTTGTCTTTTGCTACTACAAGGGGAAGAATGCTTCAATCTGTCGCGGTTTTCAATGGTCTTACCGTCGAGGCTGAGAGGCGTAGGGGAACGACCCTTGTTCCGGCTGGTTCTGCTCTGGCCGAGGTAGGGGCGACCCCTTCCAGTAGCCACGGTGCTGTTTGGTATGAGCAAACCACTACAGTCCGTGCCCTCCAGAAGGAGTCCCAGAGGAAAAACCCTCGTAAGGTAAAAAACCTCCACAGGAACTCCCTGAAATGAAAGGAGGACACCAGGGCTTTAGGACCAAGGATCAGGAAGACTGGAAAACAAGGCAGGACAGGAATAGACAGGATTCGTAGGAGGAGATCAATCGGAGCGTGACTACCACCAAGGAGTGTTGCAACACAATGAACAGGCAGTTGAAATCCCCTTATATACCCCTAGACAGGAAGTAAAAAACAGGAAGTAGAAATGCCACCATCTTGAATTGGGGAAAAGAAAACAATAGTGAATCAGAAACATGCGTCTGACAATGCATGCTGGGCAGAGAGGAAGAGGTCAGCATGCTGGGAAGAAAAAGGGGAAGTATAAAGTGCTCCTTGTGTAATGGTTCGGGTTTGTTCCCAGGATATCGGTAAGTGAACATGCAGTAAATAAATGGTTAAGCGCATAAAGCGCTGTACGTTGCCAAGTAGCGTCTGCCTTTATGGCAGAGCTTAAAATAAGGTAGGCGGCGAGTGCCGCAACCCGTAAACCGGCTCCTAGGAGCCTCCACGGCTCCTGCCTGAGCCGCGGTATCCCCCGCGACCCAGGCATCAGCCGCGGTGTCCCCTGTGGACCGAGCGCCGGTCACGGCGCTCTCCGTGACCCGGGTGTCGGTCGCGGAGATATTGAGGCGCCGCGCCGCGGCACCCTGAGCCCGCGGCCTCGGTGAGCGCCGCGGCGAGAGCCGCGGCGTAACAGTATGCCCCCTCCCCGAGGCCCCGGGTTTGTGAGGGAAAAGCCGAAAAAAGCGGCGGATCAAAAGAGGAGCATGAACTGAGGAGGCATCCTCCCAGGAACATTCACTCATAGGGTAGCCTTTCCAATGAATAAGATACTGGAGGTGCCCATGGAAAAACCGAGAGTCACAGATCTCTTGAACTTCGTACTCAGGCACGTTATCAACCAACAGAGGAGGGGGACAGGGCAACTGCCTATGAAAAAGATCAGGACGGTAACTTTTCAGTTGCGAGACATGGAATACAGGGTGGATCTTCCACGTCCGAGGTAGGCGAAGATGCATAGATACTGGGTTGATTTTCTTGAGAATGAGAAAGGGACCATAAAAGCAGGGTTTGAATTTGTTTTGGGTGAGTCGGAGAGGTAGGAATCTAGAGGAGAGCCAGACCTTATCATGGACCTGATACGGAGGAGCCGCACAGCGTCTCCTATCTGCCATTTTCTTCATGCGGGACTTAGTGGACACAAGGTTGGAATGGATGATTCGCTGTATACCCCGTAGCTGCCGAACGAAGGAGGAGATAGCGGGAAGATTGGAGTTGTCTCTCAGGGGAGTTGGGAAAGCCCTGGGATGGAAACCATAAGAGCCATAGAAAGGAGAGAGTTTAGAGGCACTGTGTAGAGAGTTATTATAGGAGAATTCTGCAAGCGGTAAGTAGGGAGCCCAATTACTTTGTGTAGCGTTACAGAAGCTACGTAAGTACTGTTCGAGACCCTGATTGAGTCGTTCCGTTTGTCCATTGGTTTGAGGGTGGAACCCGGATGATAAAGCTACTTGGATCCCCAAGATCTTGCAGAATTGATTCCAGAAACGGGAGATATATTGAGGACCCCTGTCTGATATAATAACTTGGGGTAGCCCATGTAGCCTGAATATTTCTTGAGTAAAGACCTGACTTAACTCTTTTGCCGTAGGTAACTTTCTCAAGGCTGTGAAGTGGGCCATCTTGGTGAAGGAGTCCACAGTTACCATTATGACGTGGTTTCCCATTGAGGAAGGTAATGCGCACATAAAATCGGTGGATATGGTATGCCATGGGCCTGGGGGAACAGGTAATGGGCGGAGTAACCCCACAGGTCTGGTTCGGGGTGTCTTGGCTTGAGCACATGTAGGACAGGATAACACATATGCCTCAGTGTCAGCCTTGAGAGTTGGCCACCAGAAAGAGCGAAGCAAAAGATCTTGAGTCGTTTTCATTCCTCGATGACCTGCAATGGGGGAATCATGGCACATGCGTAAAGCTTCGATTTGTACTGTTTTAGTGGGCAAAAACAGGGCCTTATCATGATAATAGTAGTCATGATCTATGTGCAACTGTGGACGTAACCTTTTTAGTTCTGTTTCGTGTAGACGGGCATATTCAGATTTGACTTGATCTAAAAAGGTCTGTGCTACCCCTATGATTTTATTGTTGTCAAATAAGTTTTGAACCGCAGAATCACCGCACCCAGGATAACGTCGGGACAGGGCATCCGCCAGAATGTTCTGAGAACCAGGGATGTAGGTGATATAGAAATCATATTGGCTGAAGAAGAAGGCCCATCGAGCCTGCCGGCTGTTTTGGCACTGGAAATTTCTTAAGCACTGTAGATTTCTGTGATCGGTTCGGGCTTCGAAGGGCTCCTTGGATCCCATCAAAAAGTGTCTCCATTCGGTGCACGCGACCTTTAAGGCAAGTAATTCGCGTTCTAGCACGGAATAGTTTCGCTCAGAATCAGATAGAATGTGTGATAGATAAAATACAGGGTGTTCTAGGTCATCATCGTCTTGTCTTTGTAACAAGGCAGCCCCAATGGCTCTTTCTGAGGCATCTGTGACAACAATGAATTGTTTGCTGGTGTCTGGGTGTCGAAGAATAGGAGCTTGAATAAAGGCTTTCTTTAAGTCCTGAAAAGCTGACTCGGCGCCTGGTGTCCAACAAAAACCTTTCTTTAGGTGTTCTTTTTTGAGGGTTTGGGTAATGAAGCTGGTTTTCTGGGCAAAGTCTGCTATGAACTGTCGGTAGAAGTTGGCTAGTCCCAGAAAACATTGAGTCTCCTTAATGGAAGAAGGAGATGGCCAATCCAATATTGCCTGTACCTTGTCTGAGTCCATGGCAACTCCGGTTTGGTCTATACAGTATCCCAAATATTTTACTTCTATCTGATCAAATTCACATTTTTCAGGCTTACAGAACAAATGATGTTGTCGGAGCCTCTCTAAGACTTGACGGACGTGCTTGGAATGTTCCTCTGGATGAACCGAATAAATTAGGATATCGTCAAGATACACTACCACTGTTTGTTGCAAAAGATCAGAAAAGATAGAATCCATGAATCTTTGAAAGATGGACGGGGCATTAGTGAGTCCGAAGGGCATTACCCTATATTCAAAGTGACCAAAAGGTGTTCTAAAGGCGGTCTTCCACTCATCACCTTCTCTGATTCTTAGTAGATGATAGGCTCCTCGGAGATCCAGCTTGGTGAATATCTTGGCTCCTCTGACTGCTTCTAAGATGTCCTTGATGAGAGGTAACGGATACCGGTCTTTGATAGTGATCCTGTTTAACCCTCTGAAATCGATACAGGGACGCAGATCTTTGGTTTTCTTTGGTACGAAGAAAAGAGGAGCCCCAGCGGGTGAAGAGGAGGGAGTTATTAACCCACTTTGTAGATTCTCATCTAAGTATTCCTTCAAAATGTGTTTCTCTGGTTCAGTGAGGGAGTACATCCGCCCAAAAGGAACTACAGTGTCTGGCTCTAAAGAAATGGCACAGTCGTATTCTCTATGGGGTGGCAATTCAGGTCTTTCTGGCTTCTGGAATACATCGATAAAGTCCTGATACTGTCTGGGAACTCCCTGTAGGACATTAATGGATCTTCCCACCTGAGAAGGTGCTGTTGAGAGACTTTTTGGGGACCAATAATCCCCGGCTGGATAGCAATGGTGTTGACAAAAGTGGGAGGATAACGAAATGGTTTTTGTTTCCCAGTTGATGTAAGGATTGTGCCGTGTAAGCCATGGGATTCCCAGGATCATGACATGGTGTGGTGATGAGATTAAGTCAAACGAGAGGATTTCCTGATGTTTACCGAACTGTAAACAAAAAGTAGGGGTGGTGTATTGTACAGGCCCAGAGGCCAAGAGCGACCCATCAACGGTATGTACCTGTTCTGGTATTTCTTTGGGTATTTGTGTTATCTGTCGTTCTTTGGCCCAGGTTTCATCTAAATAGAGGCCACTGGCTCCGCAGTCCAATAAAGCCAAAGTTCTTGCTTCGCGGCCATCAGTCAAATGGAGGGTAACTGGTAAGAGAAAAAGAGCAGTTCCTTCCTCCCTGGAAGAGCAAATAGAAGGTATATCACGATATCCCGTCCTCACCCTTCTTACTGGGGACGGGAGTTGGCGTTTCCCAAGGGCTTGGTTGGACGAATGGGACAGGCGCGAATTAGGTGACCAGCTGCACCACAATATAGGCAAAGCCCCTTCCTTCGTCTATGTTCCCTTTCACTGGCGGATAGAGGTCCGCGAGCTGTGTCAATCTGCATGGGCTCTTCCTCGATATTTCCTTTGGATTCAGGGCGGACTTCCTCGGAACGATGGGCGAAGGGACGAGATGGTACTGAGTGAGAAGGCAAACAACTCTTCTTTTTCTCCATTCTTCGTTCATTCAACCGATACTCTATCGTTAGTGCCTGGTCCATCAATCCTTTAAGGTTTTCTATCCTGGCAGAATGTACTAGTTCATCTTTGATGTCCTCTCTTAGACCTCTACGGAAGAGTGTCACAAAGGTACGTTCCACCCAGGTTGTTTCTGCAGCTAATTGTCTGAAACGGGTGATGTATTGTAATACATCTTGACTCCCTTGTTGGACTTCGCAAAGAGCCTCTTCTGCTGACGCCTCGAGTCCAGGGCGTTCAAACATCTGTTTGAAAGTAGTGATAAAGGTGGGATAATTAGATAGGCAGGGATCGTTTCTGGTTACTAAAGGTGTGGCCCAGGCCAAGGCTGGTCCTGATAAAGCACTAATCAAATACCCCACCTTGGTCTTGTCTTGTACAAATTGCGAGGGGCGAAAGGCAAAGTACACCGTTAAGGCATCCAGAAATTCTCTTAATGTGGTGGGATCCCCGGAAAATCGAGGTGTAGAGGCAGCTACTGCAGGGACATCTGTGGTCCTGGAGGCAAAGGCTTGTCGATAAACTGTATTCTCAGTACGTAGTTGCTGGAGTTCTTGAGCCTGTTGTTGTATCGTCGCCACTAGGTCCTGGTTAGTAGGTTCTGAGTTTGCCACTGGGTTATCCATAGTTCCGGACTGCAACGGGAATTTTGGGCGTTGCAATCTGTCGCGGTTTTCAATGGTCTTACCGTCGAGGCTGAGAAGCGTAGGGGAACGACCCTTGTTCCGGCTGGTTCTGCTCTGGCCGAGGTAGGGGCGACCCCTTCCAGTAGCCACGGTGCTGTTTGGTATGAGCAAACCACTACAGTCCGTGCCCTCCAGAAGGAGTCCCAGAGGAAAAACCCTCGTAAGGTAAAAAACCTCCACAGGAACTCCCTGAAATGAAAGGAGGACACCAGGGCGTTAGGACCAAGGATCAGGAAGACTGGAAAACAAGGCAGGACAGGAATAGACAGGATTCGTAGGAGGAGATCAATCGGAGCGTGACTACCACCAAGGAGTGTTGCAACGCAATGAACAGGCAGTTGAAATCCCCTTATATACCCCTAGACAGGAAGTAAAAAACAGGAAGTAGAAATGCCACCATCTTGAATTGGGGAAAAGAAAACAATAGTGAATCAGAAACATGCGTCTGACAATGCATGCTGGGCAGAGAGGAAGAGGTCAGCATGCTGGGAAGAAAAAGGGGAAGTATAAAGTGCTCCTTGTGTAATGGTTCGGGTTTGTTCCCAGGATATCGGTAAGTGAACATGCAGTAAATAAATGGTTAAGCGCATAAAGCGCTGTACGTTGCCAAGTAGCGTCTGCCTTTATGGCAGAGCTTAAAATAAGGTAGGCGGCGATTGCCGCAACCCGTAAACCGGCTCCTAGGAGCCTCCACGGCTCCTGCCTGAGCCGCGGTATCCCCCGCGACCCAGGCATCAGCCGCGGTGTCCCCTGTGGACCGAGCGCCGGTCGCGGCGCTCTCCGTGACCCGGGTGTCGGCCGCGGAGATATTGAGGTGCCGCGCTGCGGCACCCTGAGCCCGCGGCCTCGGTGAGCGCCGCGGCAAGAGCCGCGGCGTAACACAATCAGTGTTGAAAATCCATACTTCCGTGCACAACCCAAGTTGTGCATTATAAAGTGTCAGAAAGAATAAGAATTGAAGACTACTCCTTGAATAACCTCCTCCCTACAATTGTTCATAACTTTCTGAAAATCACATGCGCTGAGTTTTCCCTGATTGTGTCCCTTTGGGTTAAATGGTTGGCTGGAATTAACAATAAGTCCTTTGGGCCTACTTAGCACACACTCAGTTCAAAGTGCAATAGGCTCCCAGACCCTTTAGTCGGAGCAAATTATCGGATACTCTTATATCAGCTAACTGGTCATGAGTTTCAGCATATAAGTCGTGTTAATGCAGATTTTTAAAGTTGGCAATGTACTTGAAATAAGCATGATACAAATCTCCAGTCTTGTTATACAATTAATATTTTCCTAACCAGAATGGAAAAGGAATGTTCTGATTTTAGTACAGATGCACAGGTGAACATTATTCCATCTTTGACTTTGTTGTAAAATATTTATTTTCACATCCTGTTCATCTTCACCCACATCAACTCTTGGCTTATGATGTGGTGTTTTACATCAAACAAAGAGGAAGTTGTTGCATATTGGGAACTTTTTATGATTTTAATTGGTTTTAATTGGTTCTGTTACTTCTCAGTCTTTGCAGTTTTATCATTAAGTCTCCGTGGGAAGTGCGGTTCAGTTTAATAATAACATAATTTAGCCTTTACTGTATGAAACAACAATAAAATGCTTATGTGAAAATATAAAATACATCTTATAAAGGTGTATTAAAAGCAAAGATAGAAAACATTTTACTCTATTTAAAAAGAATCAAAATATTTTTTTTTAAAACACATTCCTTAAAGCGATTTAATAAACGACCTAATCCTATGAGAACGTCTACATATCTCATATCTGCCCATACAGATTTAGCTGATTCAAGGCACACTGTGCCTTATTTAATAAATAAAGGTTTTAAAAATTGACATGAAGTAGATACAAATAGTACACACTAAAATTAAATACGCAAACAAGTGCATTTTATCGTGAAAGGACACCAACAATTCCCTTGTTTAGATTTAATTTATAAGACATTGACGAAACCAAGAAAGAAGGGTTGAATTCTAATCGTAGTTTAAATATTTCTGATTATTTTTATTTGAAAGATAAGAAAGGTGCTCGAAAGTTGTTTCAGCACACAATAACGTTAGAAACAGGCAAACCAGATGCTTACTTTCCAAATAGTTTTTATTGGTACAGATGTGGGCTTAAGGAGGAAGAATTGTCATTTATAATTTTAGTTTGATTAGCAGTTCAGATCATCAGCAGTTCTTGTGCTTGCTCTGTGTTCCTGGAAATATAGTTCTCTAATTTGTCTCACCTGTGATAAAGTAGAAGTGACCCAACTATGTTTGTGTGATTTAGCTCCTTCCAGCAAAATACAGATATTTTATGTTGATTTAACAGCAATAGGGCATGTAGATATCTCAAAGTGAGACTAGAAGGTTGATCTTGCCAGAAGGTGATGTTCAGTTCTAATCTAGAGAATACACTGTAATCTGGAAACGTTAGTGTTTCACTATGGATACTATTACAGTTTAACAACCTTGGAAACCATAATAATCATCACTATGTCCTTAATAAACTCAAGACTTTCTTTTATTATTTTAAGAAGTAATACATCCATTTTCATCCTATTGATTGTCCTTAAAGGCCTTGCTGGGAATGGGAGCTTCTTTTTGGGATGATCTGAGGGTTTATCAGAAGCATAGTATTGGATGTATGGAGAAGGGTGAGCACTGAAGGATTTATCCACTAAAATGTAAAGAAAAGAGGAGTATGCCTTTTTAAAAAAAAAAAACAGAGATTGATTCTTCCCTAGAATGCAGTCACCAGTTTGGACTGGAATCTTAGATGTGTTAGTCTATGTGCATGCTCAAAGAAGAAGCTGTTGTGAGTACCTCTTGGACCCTAGTTAGTTCCCCCTTTTTTAGCTTCATTTTACATTTCATATTTCATTTATTTTAGCTGTATTGCTTTCAGCGATGACATTTACACACATTTCTTGTATGATATTCTTCTAGGAATATGTGGTACGAGTTGCTTGTTTAGTTAGCCTTCAAACAGTATGTAATTAGCACTTTCTGTTCCAGGCTAGGTACATCGTACACAATATCCTAGTTTGTGTTGCCCATTCAGGGGACAGCCTCTATAATCTAGACACTGCTTGGCATCGGAGCTGTGCTTCCAACACAGTACAGCTTTATTATATAAGCAGTGCACTGATCCGGAAGGGACAGAGGGCATACCAGCCACGACTGTCCTGGGACAAATGCTGTGTTCAACATGCAGCTCTGCTGATGCTAATCTCCCAGCTTCCCAAGAGGATTGCCATCCACACAGCAGGCCGACTCCTGACACTCTATTCAGGTGTCGGGCTTGGGCTAATCTTTTAGATGGGGCCACGCAGAAGGGTACACTCACTATGCTCTCCTTAAAGTGCTTAGTCATGGGCAGCATACTGGCTATAGTAGTCGAGTACTCTCAAAAACTGTGCTGATATATAGTTAGCTGCTTTGTTACATGCACAATGGAATATACTGCAATGTTTTGCAGCATAGAGACTTCTGCATAGAGTATTCTACTAAAAGGGCTATAAAGTGCTTGAAGTACTTGTTCTCATACTGGGAACTGGCTACGATGATACAACGTTCAACTCTAGTAGCAACAGGGAAAAGGTAGTTTGATTGTCTGGCTTCTAGAGTACAGGCAGGAGGTGATGGACGATCAGTTTGTCAAAGTCTTAACTGGTCTGTTTGTAGACAGCTTTTTATCAACCAGTTCCAGGGCAATGTATTTCTGCATATGATTTACTGCCTTTATTCTCCTCTTTTATGCATAATTGCCTAAGGCTAAGGTATTTGCCAAATTTAGCTAGTTCTATCAGCTCTATAAGAGTGAACACCAAGTTTGTGGCCTTGTTGCACGTTTGTATGCCGCAGGCAAGAAAGAGTGGTTTTAGCAGTGTGTGTCAAAATCTTAAAAGTGCTGGGCAACAGCGTAATAGATGATTGAAGGAATCATACTTGTAGGCACAAAGTCTGCAATTGACAATTTTGGTAAGCGACTCCCACCTGGGGTTTACTTCTTTGGACCGCAGCTCCATTAGCCTTGCAAACATTATTTGATTAAGGCAGCCTTTGCAAAGTCTGCAGCGGCAATAAGGTTGGGATCTGAGGCAGCCCGGCTGTGCAGTGGCATACAATTGACCCACCACTTGCAGTAGTTTTGATTTATTGAGATTATCCATTTAACTTGCTTTTAGCCGTGTTTTTTTTTTTTTTTTTCAGGGAAGCTTTAATAGCCCCCCACAAACGCTGCAGGCTGCTCAATACTGTCTGATCAATGGGGAGAGTGGCAATAGATCTTTAGAAGCATACTGGCCATAGATTCCCTTCTAGGGCAAAGATATCCTGCAGGACAGCTTTCATGGTAGTGGATATGGCTTTTAAAATCTTATATTAGTGGTTCACAAAAGACGCATGCTTGCCCATGTTTGTCCTCCAGACCAAATTTCAGCCTTATTAAGCAGCTCCAGCGGTACGATGGTCATCTAAAGACCATTTCTTGAGCTGGTATTTGTCCATGACGGTAAATAATTGCCCTGGGTAGGCTTCATGGTCATACTTAATCATCGGTATGAGGGTTGCTGCTAATACTTGTCTTATAGGGATGGTAAAAGGGTTTTGCATGGTGTTTTTTAGTTTGCACATTCTAATTATTATTGATTCCGCCTTTGCTGCTGTGTTCCTCAAGTGCTTTTTAGCTCTTCCTTTAGATGATATCCAAATATCCAGGTAGTTGTAGGCATTAACAGTTTCAATTTTTAATGGACCCATGGTCCAGATGAAGTTTAATTTTTTGGTTGGGTTGCCGAAGACTAACACTTTAGTCTTATAGCCGTTTGCCACCATTCCGTTGGCCAGGTTGTAACTATGCAAAGAGTAGAGGGCTCTTTGTAGGCCTGTTCTTGAGTGGTCCAGGAGGATGATGTAATCAGCATATTGAAATAATGTGACCTTGGTGCTTCCAATTTTAGGCAGCATAAGATTTGCTTCTTCAAGTGCTGCACCCACATCCGCAGTATAGAGATTGAATAATAAGGGCACAAGCACACAACCTTGCTTAAGGCCATTATTCGTCTGGATTTTCCAGATGAACACTGTCAGTGTTAACTTCACCCTGACTGAGGTAAAAGTGGATCGGAATATAATGACCTGGAGCAGATTGTTCAGGATGCCCCAACCTCTGAGCTTTCTCCACAAGCTGTTAATGTCAACCAGGTCAAAGGCAGCTGAGTAGTCCACAGAACCGACAAAGAGCAGGAGCTGCTTCTTGCTCTTTTCCCAATGAGTTAGGTAGGAAAGGTCCACAATGTTATCCAGTGTGGAGGAATTTGCCCTGAAACCTGTTTGACTGAGTGGAATTATATCATTCACTTTTTCCCCATGTTCCAGGTCTTTCAAGAAGGTGGAGGCATAAGCCTTGGCTTCAATGTCCAGGAGGCATGGCTCACTGTAACCTGATTTGACCGGTCAGTTCCAGGTGGTGCTCACTGAAGTCACCACATATGATGACTTCCAGGTTTGTGTTATCACAGAGCACAGATTCAAGAGAATCACAAAGTTGGACCAGCTGGTCTGTGCGTACTACTCCAAAACAAATAAAATATACTTTGACAAACATAATCTTCAGATACTGGTTGTTTATACATGGGCCTTCCAAGACAGCCTTTTAGAAAATGTTGTCGTGTGTTTCGAGTGTTTGAGTTTCAAATCCAGGTCCAGGCTTACATAAATTGAGAGGCCGCCTGAGGGTCTCCAAAATATATTAGTTCATGTAGCTGGTTGATGCAATTCATTAAATCCTGGGACTATGATAGGACTAGTTGCCCATGTTTCCTGGAAGCTAAGGAAATTGGCTGTCTGGATAAATGATGTTGCAACTGGGGATTTGAGTAGATTTGATAGCCCTGCTACATTCCATGAGATGAGATTTATGTTTGGTTTCCTTTTGGGGTTTGTCTGTTGTGGATAGCTATTTGAGCTAGGAATCATTTTTTGTGTTATTCGAAGTGTAGTAGACAGTCAGCTCCAGTAATTTCCTTGTTTTGTTCTGTCAGTGTGCTCTAAAGCTATTCTCCTTGTTTGACCTGTTTGGGTGGAGTAGGAGCATGATATTCTCAGATCATTGTAAGGCAGTTTAAGTTGGGAGTTCCCTACCCCTCTAAGGATATTTAGAGGGCAAAGGTTTCCTAATCTCTAATCCCCCACTCTTCAAAAGTCTGCTAATAATCAGGATATCTGCTTCTAATGTGGGCGATCTGAGAGTTAGTATTGTTGATTCTGTCCCACTCAAACAGTTTGCCAGTTTTTAAATTGGACTCCTAGGATACTGTCCGTGGTTATATTTGATAGGTTCTGGAAGATTTTGAATGACCTCAGCAAGTTAGATCTGTTTAATATGTCATGTGGGCCCTCAGAGGGATAGTACAGGGTGAGGATCAGTTTAGCTGGTGTTTGTTCACCATTAGGCTCGATGTGAATACCGTTACTGCGATCGTGACTGATAATGTGGTTGTCCCAAGGAATTTCTTCCAAGAGCCGATTAGGGCTGATGTAAGAGTTGGGCAAGTTAAGTGGCTAAATTTGTGGAAGTGTTGGAATCTGTGGATGAGTTTTGGGCCATAGCCCTAGTTGAACATTTGTTGGTTGAGTTGCCCTAAACTGAGCTTGTGACACAATGGGAGCTTCTTGTGTCTCTTGATGGTTAAGTAAATTTACAGGGAGATCTAGTGCTGGAGGATACAGTGTGCTGATTGCTAGGTGTTGATTCAGTTTTTGTATGCCCGCTACCACCTTTGGTGCTGTATTTCCCTTGAAGATAGGGTACAGGGTAACCGAGTTGTCACATATTGAGTGTGCCTGGGTTTGGAGCACAGGAGTTTGTAGGATTTGTTGACAATGGTTTACAGCTTTATTTTGAGCCTTTTCAATATTTTCTTTTATATGTTTGAGAGTGGTATTGTCCATTTATTATTCAACTGTCTTATGATGCCTTGAGTGCCACATGGAGATTGGCTACCATCTGTTGCCATTGCGTGGTAAGTTGAATCAATTGGATTTGCACCAAGAAAGCCTTCACTAGTTGTGGAGACATCCAAGACAGGTGTAGTTGGAGATGGACCTATATGGCCAAGCGAGTCGGGTTGCACTATGGTAGTTGGTCCGCCTTGTGCTGGTGGTAATCTGTGTGCAGCTGTGTGAGGCATAATTGTGGAGGTGATCAACACTTGGAGTGGAGTCCGAGGGCTTGATTTAACCAGCCATTGGGAGGCCTGTTCTCAATCCTATTTAATGGTGGATGAGACTTCTGGCAGATTGCCCAATTTCTATACTATTGGGTGGCAGGAACAAGTAGTTTCCCCCTTCCCAATTACACTGGGATGTTGTTCACCTAGATCCAGAGCATCTAATGTACATTCCAGCTTGGTTCTTGACGATGCTAGGGTGTTGATTAGATCCAATTTGTCCGACTGCTCTGTTAGAGCATTTATCGTGGCGATTAAAGTTGACTTAATTGAGGCCAGTAGATTTCCAAGCTCAAGGTTGGGAAGGAATGTAGGTGGACTATTTTCTTGTATCTATTTTGAGTCTCTGCTTGCCTATGATTCTGCGCAGTTGTTGACTTCATTTTGAAGCATGGGGCCTGCAATGCTCACTCAGTGGTTAGGTCTTAGGGTAGCAGCACTTTATTGGGTACCACTGCCTGAATAATTATGATTATCGAAGGCCTTGGACCACTCTGACATACTCCTCCCCAGGTTCGGACTTCCCTCTATGATGTTCTGTGTTTTGAAATGAGCCCCACTATGTTTGGGGTTTCCTCCAGCAACAAATCATTTGCTTGTCTGGATTCTTCAAGCAGATATTATGTGTTTGGGGGGGTCTTTCTGTGCAGACCAGCAGGGTACAAAAGCAGAATTACTTTTGTTTTTCTTTCAGGAGCATCGAATTAAACATTGTTTCGCATTCCAGTTGCCCTGATGATGACCTCATACAAATAATTGAGCCCACAGTTCCTTGAGGTCGGAACGCGCTGGCGAAATTGCATGATGAAGGTGGAGTGGCCCTTCCTGTACCACGGAAGAAATCAAGTAACAAGTTCCTGGAGAACAAGTGGACTGAGATTAGTAGAGGAAGGGGCTATATATTTATATAATCTACTCCTGACTGCGCTATTTGGACTATATATGAACATTTTACAAGCAAACCCTGTGATCTGCTCAAGGGAAAGGTTTCCATAGTTTTATGAATACAGGATTCTGGACATTGTCTATTTATATGTGGTAACCCTTCCAAAATCCTCCTTTTAAGGGATTAATGACCTTATACATTGGTTTTGGGTGTACAGAAACATTATTTTATTGTCTATTGTGCTTTTTGTAAAGTATCAGGCTGTGGTTTTTACTACTTTGTATATATGTATAAAATGAGGAGATTTTGTGTAACAAGATGATAAAAACGGAATAATGAGATGTGAATAACACATGATTACACACAGGATTATATGCTGCTTTGTGTATTTCATTGCAATCAATTCATTGATAGCTGGTGGGGGTCTCATGTGTTCTTGCTCTGCTCAATGCATTTTGGGCTAAAAACACACCTACTCAGACATTAAAGGGGCAGATGCCTATTTCAACATCATGGTGACTATTCACTTCATGAGCAGAAACGTGAAGTCAAATAACCTGTAGTCCTGCTGCACACTTCTCGTCTGAGTAGGTGTGTGCCACCCATAAGAGTGGATACGCCTTCCACCACTTGAAACAAAAAGGGATGTACACTGTGTGACACTTTTGTGGAATGGGTTCCAAATTTGGTCCACTTTTCATTCATGAAAACCACTCCCACATCCTCCAATTACCGGGCCTGGACATGATTCAGTAAAGGGCTTTGCATTGTAAGCATTGTTTGGTGCTGCAGTGCTAAACCACTAGTATGCATGTTTAGCAACAACTGTGCCAACCCATAAGCAGAAGGTTCATTGTGCCACAGCCCAATGGCCATAAAGGTGAGAAGGCTACACACCACTCTAATTTCAGCAAATATATATGTAAACTGCCCAATTGTACATCATTTGTACAACATCTACCTATCAACATTTGAAAATGTCAGTGCCTTGGAGCACTTTTCAAATTAAAGCAAACCTCAAAGGGGGGTTTCGCGAGTAAGACCCAGGTTTTTGTTGTCTTTAGAAAACTCCTTGAGCATCGAAGAGCCACAGCTATCAACCTAAAGAAAAGAAGCGGCAGGTGCAATCATCCAGCACTGCAACAGAGATAGTCAGACAAGTACTGTTTAACAAAAATGTATTTTCTATTGTTTCTCTGTCAGATGGCTACTGGATCCTGAATTACTATTGTACCTGCAGATAGTACAACTCTCACACAGTAAGCAGAATTAGTGATCTTAAAATGCTTTTACCATGTACATCCAGTAGTCAATGGTCTAGTAATCCAAATGGCTTTGTAAAATTCAATAGGACCTCCATCAGGGTCTGGTAATTTACTTACGGTCAGACTTGTGATTGTATTTTAATCTTGAACTAAGAGATTGGTTTATCTGGAGATTTATGGAACAGATTGCTCAAGTAGGGAATCCGTGCAGAGTAAGGAAACTGATGAATCACAGCCGTAGGGACTCCCTTTGACTATATGCAGATTCACACGAATAGACTGGAGGCAGAGTTTGTACTGGTGTCATCATTAACAACATTTATGCCTAATAATACAAAGGTTACAGACAACCAGCAATTCAATCCTTTTAAACCTGAGATTACGTTTATTCATCAATTTTAAGAAATAAAGGCCTCTTTACACATAATACACTGGATCACTGTACAACAGAAATCCATAATAATCGATTGATGTCAAATCTTTACCAAAATTCCCAACTATATGACAAACGTTAAACAATGCTAATCATGGAATTAATTCATCATAGAAAAGCAGCACATGGACACCCAGCACTTGTTTCATTGTAAGAACACTTTTTCTTCAATGCTGTAAAATAACAAATTAACAACTTAATTACACCACATCAATATTTGAAAGTATACAACAACCCAATAGATAGGCAAGTGTCATCATAATATGTTTCAAACGTCACTGGTTATCCAAATAATACATATGAATAAACATATTATATTGTCTAACCACATTTTTAAATGTGTGCAATACATGCAAGCCTCGAAAAAATAATTTTGTATCAAAGAATTGAGTAAAAAAAGAAACAAAGAAAGGGGAGAAATAAGGAAACACTCAGAGATGACAGTAAATTACCTGAATAGCTTACCTAGATAAATGTCTTTATTATTGAAAATTCTAAGCACCTATAAAAACAATTTGATAATTTACTCTGCTGCTTACAACTGGGTTCTCCTACATCCAGTTGTGGAACATGGGTGTGGGTACATTGGAATCCTCTTGGTCCAAAAGAAAAACACAAGACAAATTGTAGGAGTTATACATAACAAGCATTGACAAAGCTGAAGGGACTGGGTTTAATGTGCTAAAGCATGCAGTATTAGTATATTAGAGTGAGACACACAAGAAGGAGCCAGCAGAGAGGGTAGAAAGGTCTATAGTTGTAAGATAACCCCTCATGCAAGGACTCACGTGGGGGAGGAAGGATACATCCATGCAGCCAATAGCCTTAGTGAGCGATGAAGAGTTCACTGGGCTGAGCCAATATATGATTGAAAGAATCTCAAGCCTAAAGGCTGAATGAGGATGAGTGACCAAAGCCAATGGTTGAAAAGGGTGGCTTCAAAACCCACTCTGTATCTATTAGCAATAGGTCGGTTTGACAGTTATGTTGTCAAAACCCAGACCTACCAGATTTAAAAAGCACTGCTGAAAGTAGTCTAGACCATTGAACAACAAAGAGCACTGGAATGTGTAGTGCAGTAGTAAACCAAAACTCTACATGCCAACTACTGTATCCTGTAGAAACCATTTTGTAGCCAGTCAGCTGTCCTTCTACGTTGCACCCCAATTTTCAAGCTGATTCATGAACAAGGCAATGTTATTGGGGCTACTAGCAAGGAATAATTGCACTCTAACAACACACAAAAAATAAAGGAAATGGTGAACACATTTGCTCATTGTCTAAAACGTGGTAATGGAGCATTTGTATGCTTTTTCATGAGGTCAATAATCTTTTTCCCTGCAAGAGGATTAACTAGGAAGTTAGGTAACAATATGTCAACATTAATTTACAGTGTAACCAATTTGGCTACACAATGAAAACCCAAATCTGAAGTAGAGTTAATAGTTTTTAAAAAAAATTAACACTCAGGTTAAAATTTAACAAATCTCAAGAATATACTATAAAGATACTAAATAGCAATTGGGTAACTAAATCGTCTAAAGACATTTTGACAAATTAGCATAAGACAAAACAGAAATTCTGTCACTGCAATACAGAAAATCAACAATAATATCTGATGTTCAGAAAACAATAGTCAGTCTTCCTCTTACACATTAGTGCAAGTGAAAGCCAACTAATTAAATGGTACTATGGGCAATTAGGGAAATCTCCTATAAATCTAAAGTATTTCAAATGGAAAAATCCAACTAGAAAAAGCATGAGAATAAAAAGGCGAGGAGCAGAAATAAGGCAAAAATGAAAGGAGGAAGTGAAAGGTGACATCATTTCAGAAGCTTGGTCAAGAGTTTTCTTAAGAGTTAAGTGTAAGCCTAAGCCACACTCAATGAAGCTTTGGGAACAAGGGGAAAAGTCAGAGGTCTGTCCCTCTCAAAGTCCAGGAGAAAGTCTGCCTACAATCAGTTAGTGAAAGCCCAATCAGGTAACGCCTTTCTTGGTCACCCCATAATGAGTTGCATTGTATTCTCCTGTCCTACGGTGTAACTTCCAACATCATTCTTTGCTCCCACAGCAGTCCTGAGAATTTTCCTGTTCTTGGTCCTCTGGACATCATTTGCAACATGTATAAATACAAGACAGTCATCTCACTCTTGGTCTCTCCATGCTCTCACTACAATGACTTTTTATCAGACTCTCTATTAGTAAAACAATAGCACATCTATTTTTAAACTAACATTTCATGTGACTGCACCTGCAATGAAATGACAGTAGCAGAAAATGAAAAACAGTTTCTCATGTTAAAGAAATTCAGGCCTAGTAATGTCAACGTTAAAACAATGCACATTTAATTTCAAATTATACTGCATGCATATTAATTTCTACAGTTATATAATTCTCAATTACATGTATTCAAATAAAACTTCATGTGACAGTAAATATGAATGAAATACATTGTCAGCACATGAAGGTAAACATGGTTGAGAACCATATTTCTCAACATTAGACAGTGAAGATTAATGCGCACCTTAAATAAATTGCTATTGTTTCTAGTACAAATACATTAAAATAACATAAGGATGGATATAAAAATACACTCATTGGTTATATTTCATTTAATAAGGTTTAGGAACACAATACATGATTTTCCTAACACTAAAGTGAATGCACTTTATTATTGACTTTGAGTCCTCTACTTTCCATTAGTTAAACGTTAAGCACACATTATGTCATGTTTGGGAATATGTATAGGTCATGATTGTGACCTAAAGGGTGGCAGCAAATCTACGTTGTTCCAGTCCTCCCTCTGATGGCGAATCAAGCTATCACATCAAACTGTAATCTCTTATCAGAGAGACAAATCAAAAATCTCAGAGGTTTATCCAGGAAAGATCTTCTGAATTGCTCTAACTGCTTCATGTCGTCATAATATATGCTTCGTCTGTTTTCAAGTTCTATGCCTGCTCTACTCCTTGTCCCTCCCTTCTTCATCTGCACTCTCCTGTGTCCCTTTTTAAGTCCAAATATGATAAATCCACAAAACGCCATTGTCAGCAAAGGTCTCAAGGTGCTTCCAACAATTCCACCACCTACATTTCCAAATCAATTGTCAACAGCTGAAAATCCACTACCTACAGCTTCCCATGCACCTAATGCTTCTAGCTCCTTTAAATCTTCTTTCAGATCAGTAATGTTCTTGATTTATTTCTTCAGTTCCTTACTAATATCAGAGATGTAAGTACATCTTTGTTGAACTTTTAACATCTGACATACTCTGCCGTCCTCCACGAGAAGGATGTTTAACGGAAGTCTATTTTGCAAAACCATTGATCTTATGCCAATCATACCAGTATTGACTAGTAATAATGCACCTGTTCTACTAGTGGACAACTTACTACAATGGTGGATGCCTTTCTTATCTTGAGATCATTCAAACATAACTCCTACAGATGGAATCAATGCACCAAAAATATTTCCCACAGTTTCTGAACCACTGCACCTCTTGTAAGTCTGGCATTTGTCTCCCATACCGGGCCATTGAAATGTTCCACATGATAATTCTTTGGAAAAACTATTCCTAAATAACATGTTCCATACCATCCTTTGGGCAACCTAATATACCCATGATCTCCACAAATAAAGTTCACTCCAAGCATAGCAGGGTCTTGTCCTGACAACATGAATGTCAACTACTTTTAATTTCACATGTGTGCTCACACTCACTATTTCCCATAAAGTTTGTATTCATTGTTGAGCTCATCCTAAATGTGCATAATTTCCCATTATGTTTCCAATCCAATGTTAGAGCAGCTTGACTCCCTGAAGTCACATGTTCAATTTCTTCTCACTCCCAATTTTGTAGTACTATACCCTTTGCTGCTTTCACTTTCATTTCTCCTCTCCTACCTTCCACTAAATTCAGGAAATCTTTCTCATCCTTTGTCAAGGCACATGTTAGATTGTTTCTGTGAGGATAAACTGTATCTAGTGACATAGTAGGTTCAAAAAATCCCTCAACTGTGTCAATGTTCTGTGCTTTGGGGTTCTTGTTCAAATGTTTTAGAATGGAAACTTCTGAAGTACCAAATCATAATTTGAATAATTATCTAGAAAGTGTTCATGTTCATACAGAAGGTTCGTCAATAATCTACAAGTAACATCATAAGTAAAAGGAGTATGGTGATATATATGTATTCTCCAGCTGATGCAGGTAATTGCATACACACATAGCAAACCTTTGTATCCATAGCGTCAATATACTGATAAAGCAATTTATAATGCACATTTGATGAAAGATTTCCTCTAGTTGTACCCACATGTAATTCATTCTCACTCAGTGAATGCATTCCATTATCAGTAGGAAATGGGACTTCAGGGGTACTTGTGGATCCGATGTTTTCTACTCCAGAATGTGTAGGTAAGCTCAATCCTATAAGCAAAGCAATCATGACAATAATTGTCACAACTAACACTCCGGCTCATATGTATTTGTGTTTACTATTACTGTTGTATCTAGGTTCCATGGCTTCTCTAATGTTGAACCTTTTAATGAACTGCAGCAATAGCGATATCAATAGTCTAGTCTTTTGATTGAGCAAAGCAGTAACAAGAAATTCTCTTTGCAACAAAGTTCAAATGTTATTTGCAGTCTTCGTTAGTCTTCCTTAAACCTTCTCCGTTTTCTTCTAAATGACAACCCTATAATGAATTCTGCAGACTCTGTTCTTGGTACTCTTCTTTATTCTTCACAAAATCTATCAAATATGTCTAATAATTGTGCAGTTCATACTCACTAATAATCACATCCAGGATAAAATATTTCAGTCTGTTTAGAGGCAATGCAATTTCAAGGCTCAGTTCTGCCACAAAATTCAGTTAAAGGAGGCTCAGTTGGATTCAAATTGTTATAACAAAAGATTCCAAATTCTCTCTCCCAGTCATTGATAGCAAGCTTGTCAATTCAAATGAGGCGTAACTCCGACAGAGCACCCTTGCTCTCTTTGATCTCTGGACTACTGGCCCTTCACCATCACTGTCACTTTGGCCAAACTCCTTAGTCTCTTTCAGAATTGTTTGTGGAACAAAGTCTGTTCTCTTGGCCACTGGTCTCCAGGCCCAACTCATTTTGCTATAGCACTAGGTCCTTCGTCAGCATCTGAATTTTGCACAGTCAGCGTCTCTTTGTGCAACCCTTCTGTACCGACTTCACCTGTGGACTCACTCAGATCCCCCCCCCCCCCAGACCAAAGATGTGCTGTCCCAGTCACTTGCTCATTCCCAACGGCTTGACTAACCTGCTCCCTTTGTCTCACTGTAACCAGTCATTCAGGGATAGGTGAGTAAGAAAGTACCCTTTTTTGGCATGGTCACCCCCACTTTTTGCCTACTGTCAGTGTGTTTGGACTGTTTTCACTGGGATCCTGCTAACCAAGACCCCAGTGATTGTGCTCTCTCCCTCTAAATTTGGTTGCTTAGGACTTTGCACACCCCATAATTGGAATACTGGTGCCCCCATATAAGTCCCTAGTATGTATTACTTAGGTACCCAGGGTATTGGGGCACCAGGGGTTCCCCATGGGCCACAGCATGTATTGTGCCACCGATGGTTGCCCATGCACAATGTGTCTGCAGGACTGCCATTGCAGCCTGTGTGAAAAGGTGCATGCACCCTTTCGCTAGATGTCACTGCACCAGGTCACTGTAAGTCACCCCTATGGTAGGACCTCCTAGTCCAGAGGGCAGGGTGCAGGTACCTGTGTGTGAGGGCACCCCTGCATGAGCAGAGGTGCCCCTATGAAATCCAGCTCCATTACACTAGACTTCGTAAGTACTGGGAAGCATTTTACCCGTGTACTGGACACAGGTCCCTACCTGTGTCCAGCTACATAATTGTTACTTCAAACATGGGCATGTTTGGTATCAAACATGTCAGAATCATACCCAAATACTGTTGCCAGTATTAATTGTATGATTCCATGCACTCTGGGGACTCCTTAGAGGACCCCCAGCATTGCTCCTTCCAGTCTCCTTGGGCTTTCCGAGCAGCCTGCGCTGCTGCCACCCCTCAGGCAGGTTTCTGCCCTCCTCCTGCCTGACCAGCTCAGGCAGAGAAAGGCAGAACAAATGATTTCCTGTGGGAGAGGGAGGTAACACCCTCTCCCTTGGAAATAAGGTGTTACATGGCTTGGGAGGGGTAGTCTCCCCATGCCACTGGTATGCGTTGAAGGGGACATTTGGTGTCCTCCTTTCATAAACTGTTTTGCACCAGTACAGGGACCCCCCCATCCCTGGTCCGGCGTGAAACGGGACAAAGTAAAGAAGATTGACCACTCCACTGTCCATCACCACCCCAGGGGTAGTGCACAGAGCTCCTCTAGGTGGCTACTTGATTCTGCCATCTTGAATCCAAGGTGAACAGAGCCCCCTGGGTGCATCTAAGTGGCCAGGTCAGGTAGGTGATGTCACAGCCCCTCCTGATAGGTGGTCACCGTCCTAGGTGACCAAACCCACTTTCTGGGCTATTTAAGGTCTCCTTCTTGGGTGGGTCCTCAGATTCGATGTGCAAGATTCCAGCAGGACTCCTCTGCATCATTTACTTTATCTTCTGGCCACTGGTACTGCAACTGGCCCCACCAGGAACTGACAATCTGTAACTTCAGCTACGACTCTGCGCTGCAACATTGTTTCTCCGGCTCCTTCCAGCAACTGCAACATTTCCCTATCTATGCATCCTCTGAAGGTCGCAACCTGCACAAGAAGTAAGAAGGAATCTCCCTTGGAGTGAAGGAGTCATTCTCCTGCATCCACAGGCACCAACTGCAACGCCGACTGTCTCCGTGGATCTTATCTCCTCTGGAGCTGCGTGAATCCTGCATCACAGATAGTGGTCTGGAGTGGCCACCTTGGTCGTCTCTAGCAGCTGTCAAACTTTGGAGAAGGTAAGCCCTTGCCTCTCGTTACCCCTGTGCACCTACCAAGGTTTGTTTGTTCCTCCTCCAAGGGATCTTCAGACTTTGTGTATCCCTGGCCCCCAGCACTCCTTCCCACAAAGCACAGTCTCCTGCCTGCTGCTCCAGCGACTCCTCTTCAGTTGTGCTCAGTGGGCCTAACTGTGTCTCCTGTGTCTGCTGCCAGTGGGTTGCCTGTGGGGGCTGCCTCCTCTTATTGTGACTCTCCCAGCTGCTGAGGGTCACCTTGGACTACCCTCCTTAGGTCAAGTCCCCTGGACCTTGCTGGTCCTCTTCAGCCTTGCAAACCTTCTCCTCCATCTCTTGCTTTTGCCAAGGCTTGTTGGTGGTTTTCCTGCACCACTGACAGAATGCATCTTGACCGCCTACGTGGGACATCACTTGCATCAGTTCTGGGACTCCTCTTCAGCTCCTGTGCTGCACTGCTGACCTTCTTCGTCCATTGTCAACCTGGTCCTGCATCCACAGAAGGGTGGGTAGTGGCTCCTGCCACAATAAGACACTCCAACTCAAACTGGACTTGGTCCCCTTCCCTTGCAGGTCCTTTTCTGTCAGTATCCACCTTTGTGTTCTTCCAGTCTTGGTTGAGTCTTGCACAATTCTTTTCCAAAGTCCTCCTGTTGGTTTTAGTTAAAACCTGGTACTTACCTCTGCTCTCCTGGTTGCTGGGGGTCACTCTGGTACTCACCTCTCAGGGTTCCTATTGTCCCCAGCTCCTTTCCACCAATTCCCTTTCCTTTCACATTCCAATTTTTAAGTATATGGTTTATCCCTCCCCTAGGGCCCTCACTATTTGCTATTGCTTTTACCAATGCCTATTGCTTTCTATGCTATTTACTTATTGCTAATGTGTATAAAATAGTGTGTTTACTTACTTCCAGTTGGCGGATTGCCTATTCAGTATTCTAGTATTTGTGTTACTATAATTAATCACCTTTATTTTTGTAACACTGTGTGGTTCGTTCATGTCTGTAAGTGCTGTGTGACTAGAGTGGTATTGCATAAGCTTTGCATGTCTCCTAGATACGTCTTGGCTGCTCATCCACAGATACCTCTAGAGAGCCCTGGCTTTCTAGACACTGCCTACAATTCACTAATAGGGGATACCTGGACCTGGTATAATGTGATAACACTACAGCAGCTCACCACACACCAGGCCAGCTTCCTACAAGGTGCTGTTGTATTATCAAGGGGAGATGGAATTCTATGAGTATGTGCTGCCCGCACCCAGTTTGGGTGACCTCCACACTTCACAGCTGTCATTGTGACAAATATCACCTGTAATAGATCCTTCCACTGAGGCTCCAAGCACGTCTTGCGGACATGCTTCTTCACAATAACCCAGTCACCGGGGCTGAGGACGTGCACTGCTCTTTCTGCAGCAGATTTTTAGCCTCTTCAACCTGATGAGACACCAAACAAACCACACCAGCCAGTCCTTTGCAGTAATCAAGAACCATGTCATCTGTAATGTTCACAAGCGCATTTTAAGGAACAGCTGGTAATCTCATAGCTCATCCCATGATGATTTCATGAGTAGACAGTCCTCTTCTTCTATCTGGAGTATTGAAAAGACTCATCAAAACAAGAGGCGATGCATAAGACCATTTCAAAGACGTTGAAGCACACACTTCAGCCAGTCTGGATTTCAGCATTTCATTACCTTGCTCAAGAAGACCAGAAACCTCCAGTCTATAGTTGCAATGTAATCTATGCTCAACTTGCAATACTGCACACCGTAATTTCGGGACTGCATTATTGAAATTAGTCCCTCAGTCTGACTCCAAAGAAGTTGGGAACCCGAAACATGGAATGCGGTCTCTCAACAATAACTTTGCTACTGTGAGACTGTCATTTCTCCTAGTCGGGTAAGGTTCGACCCTACAAGAGAAAATGCATACAATAACGAAAACATATCTCAGTCCATTACACACAGGTAACTCGATGAAGTCTAACAGCATCATGTTGAAAGGACCTCCTGATCTTCCTATGTGACTCATTGTTACTGCAATTCATTTACCTACATGCATCTGTTGACATGTATCGCATCTATGACACAATGCTCTTGCCATCAGCCTAAACCTATGATTGAACCATGTCTCTCGGAAGCATTCTCACCATTGCACAATGATCTACATGAGCAGGACTGTGGTAAAGTCTTGCCACAGGTGGTAACAAGCTAGCTGGCAACAGAGACCTTCCATCATTTGTAACCCAAATGTCATTCTCATCTGTTTTGACACAGCCTGCTCTCCTCTTCCTGCAACCTCTTAACTTCCTCCCATGTATCTGCTGCAGTTATCAAGAGATTGCAATTTGTCTCTTTTGTTCCTTCATTCTGATATTCACTATTGAAAGCACAACCATTTAATGCACAGAATCTGGCTACTTTGTCTGCATGGTTATTTTCCACAGTCGCATAATCAGTTCCTTTGTGGTGAGCAGAGTATTTCACAAACTCAACTGGGTCAGGCAGTTGTAATGCCTTCAAAACGTTATACACCTTTTCAGCATTTCTTATTGGAGAGCCGGAGGAGGTCATAAAACCCCTCTGTGACCATAACTGTCCAAAGTCATGGGCAACACCAAAGCCATACTGATTATCGGTGAAAATAGTCACCTTCAACATAGCATGCTCTTGTAAGGGCAATCAATTCAGCCACCTCTGCCGAAAATGAACCCAGGAAGCTTTGACCACACCTGAGACAGTGCAGACTGCATAGGCAGCTCTCAGGTTTCCTTCAAGGTCTCTTAAGCAGGAGCCATCAAAACATATTACTTAATCTGATTTGGAAAGTGGTCATGTATCTTCTATGTCAGGTCTCGGCTTGGTGCATAGTTCAGTGCCATCTAGACAGTGATGCTCAATTTCAGCATCAACATTTGCATCATTTACAGGCAATGGCAACAAATTTGCAGGATTACATTTTGTACATTGTTTCAGAAACACATTTGTGGTGGCTAAGATTGCCTGCTCATAGCATGTTAACCTATTGCTCGAGAGGTGCTCAGTCTTTGTTCAGATTAATAAAATCTCTACAGAGTGGGGAACAAAAACATTCAAAGGATGACTATAACAATGCATTTGCACTGTTCTATGCTGACACTGGTGGCGGTAGCCACTTTGAGACAGCCGGGCAACATTAAAGCAACTGGGTAAAGTGTAGCTAAAAAGTAAGCAACAGGTCTTTGAGTGTTTCCTTGCAACTGTGTTAGCACTGAGAGAGTGCACCCCTCCCTCTCACTCCAATACAAAGTAAAACATTTGTTGTAATCAGGCATTACCAGAGCATGGTCACAACAGAGACTTTCTCTCAGCTCTGAGAAAGCATCTATGCAAATGTCATCCAATGGTACCGGACCTGACATACGCTTGTGGGTCAGCCTCTGTAAAGGCTTGTAGGAAAATGTTAGGAATCTACTGACAAAAGTAGCCCACCATTCCCAAAAAGTTATTTTTCAGTTGTTGACGGATTCATTTTCAGATTTGCTGAAATTCTGTCTCGGAACACTTCCTTCAGCCTTTCTCAATGTGATGTTCAAGGTATAGGACTTCTCCCTTACAATACTGTAATTTGGTTGAGGATACTTTATGTCCATTCTCAGGTAAGTGGTTCAACAGGGCAATTGTGTCTTCTACAAGCTTCTTGTATGTTTGACGCCCCCAATAGGTTATCAATATACGAGATCAGGAATTAATGATAGGGCATCTCCAGGGTCTACAGAATCTTTTTCAGAATCTGATTAAGGATTGATGGGCTCTTAGTATATCCTTATGGGGCTCAGCACCAGGCCAAAACATGACTGTCAAACCGAAAAGCGAAGAGGAAATGGCTTTCCTCATGTAACAGTATGGAGAAAAATGTTTGGCAAAGATCGATCACAGTAAACCACTCAGCCTCACATAGAATCTGAAACACAACCACAGCTGATTCAGTACCACAGGACAACAAGGAACTACAATCTCATTTACTTTTTTCAGTTCTTGAACTATGCTGTACTTTCTGTTAGGTTTCTGCAGTCCCATGATGGGTGAGTTACATTGCCTCCCCAAAAGTATTCCTTGCTCAATCATAGAGTTTATTATTGGAGTAATCCCTGCAATTGTTTCAGGAGTAATGTTGTATTGTGGGATTCTTGGATACTCCGCATTTGGCTTTACAGTTATCCGTACAGGCTTAACATGTTTGATGAGCGCTACATCTCTTCCAGAAAAGTCCCAGACTTCAGGTAGTACTGTGTCTCTCAGAGCTGCATGTAAATCATCACTTGTCAGCATGGGGTACAGTCTGACTTTTGGGGTTTGATTCACAATTTTAAATACAAAACCCTTATCATGAGTCTGTATCTCTATGCTTCTTGGAGTGCAATAGAAAGAACAGTTACGTTTGCACAAAGATCAAGTCCAAGCAGATTCACAGGGCTCAAAAGACACATTGCAAATCGGTGACTATCTTCAAATGACCCTATTTTTACAGTTACAGCTTCTGTTACGGGGCTAGTCAATTGTTTATTTGCGACACCTAAAACCTGGATTATTTTTCTCTGAGAGGGGTAGGTTGGGAATCTCTGCTGTACTCACAGTAGAGCGGGTAGCACCTGTGTTGATTAAAAATTACACGGGTGGCCATTCCCCTAGCCATCTAAAAATGGACCACTCTTGTCTACCTCTGAGGATGCGCCAAGTAGGCATTCCCTCCCCCCCCCCCTCTTCAGGGACTGTCATTGTGATTAATCAGAATTGTAATACTCATCTGTTGGGATCATGGGGTACTGATTCACAAAGGGAATGTTTTTTTATTTGGGTCTTGATTCAAATTAGATGGGGGAACATTTGACTTTTGCTGTGGCATCAGGCTTGTGGAACTTGCAATATCTGACTTTAGGGCCCATTAACATTTTGCATTCGCTGTCTCTGTATATGCTGTGACTGGACCGGATTGTTTCCCTGAGACCGCACAAATCCTCCATTCTTTACCTGTTTCTCATTTGCCACATTATTTGGGTTAAAATGACATTTCCTCTTCCAATGCCCACCTTGCCACAGACATGACACAGATTAGTCCTCTTCAAAGTCATCCCATCCATTCCTGTACTCGGGTCAATTGAAACACCTTGCCCTCTACCATGCTGTTGAAATCCATTACTTCCTTACATCATTGGAACTCCCTGCTGATAGACACCCTGCATAGCACAAATGTTCTCTACGAACTGTA
The DNA here is from genome assembly GCF_031143425.1 of Pleurodeles waltl. Lineage (NCBI taxonomy): Eukaryota > Metazoa > Chordata > Amphibia > Caudata > Salamandridae > Pleurodeles > Pleurodeles waltl. The sequence continues at coordinate 829,652,170 of NC_090445.1, read as the reverse complement.
GATTTTGACTCCTTTGTGCAGCTATCATCTGTGCCACCATCAATTTTTTATTCAATTTCTTTTGTTTCATTTCCAAATCACCACTGCACTATTTCACATAGCTCAGGATCTCATTAATCATTTTACTCTGCTAACAAATCAAATGTTGCTGAATCTTTAGGTTTCAATCCCTTCACAAATCTGAACACAAAATGTCCCATATCTTTCACCTCAATAGTCTCTGTGCCACTATACTGTTTAAACGTCTGCAATGATCTCTCATAATAGGAATGTATTAACTCTTTTGACTCTTGAGTCGTTTTGTCACTTTTCACCCAATCAATATCTTTAGGAGGCACTTTTAATTTCAAGAATGAAAGCACCTGATGATACTTCTTCATCACTATTGGAGACGGAGCTTTAGTCAGTGGATGTCTCATAGGTTCTTTGTCAGGCCAATCAACAGACACCTTGCATTCGATCCATAAATCACTTAGAACGACAACGTCAAACAAGGTGTTCAAATCTTCCTATTAGACTTTTGAAAACTTTACAAACTGTTCGACCTGTCTGTACCATTCCACAGGCTTCTCTCTCAACTCTGGGAAATCATTTGTGAATGACACAATATCACTCTTACTCCAGGGTACCTGGACATAACCTCCACCAGGAACTTCTCTCATTGGAAGCATTTGAATATCTTCCTCATCCTCATCTGCTCCAGCCGGAGGTATATCTAGCCTTACTTTCATTGGATCCTTCTTCTTTACCCATCTTCCTTCCCATCAAACTAGTTCACTCTATTTTTGAATGTAGCTATTAATTCTCTGATCTGTAATTTCATTCCTGACGTTCTTATGTTAGCAGGATCTTGATCATTAAAGCTCAAGCTATAGCTTCTCTGTAGTGCTTTAGTGATTTAAATGAATTTCATATCTGCAAGCAAATTCAGCTAGTCTCTCACAAGCTTGCCCTGCATGTCTTGTAATGTCTTTGCATATGAAGAGTATTTTGTCTTCTTGGTAAGTGTCTAATTGGGATGTGTCAAGTGTTCCTAGAATCATCTAATTCAACTCTAATTTCGATTCAGTCACATCTACTGCCCTCTCTCTCTCTGGGGTTTGAAATTTCCTCCCACTCTCTCCTAAACTTCCAGCCTCATTTGTCTACACCCTTGAGCCAATCATCATATTCATGATCAGCAAGACCTGGTTGCTCTGCTGGGTTTTCCTGTTTGACTTGTTGTCGGGTTTTGTTTGCAATGTGTGTAGCATTTATTTGTATTGCCTGGGACACTCCTTTCTAAATGGAAACAGCCATTCTAATTAGGAACAGCTAATGTATGCGTGTTATTCCCTGTCACCTCTGGTCCACATAATGGAACTACAATATCAATTGTAACAGGAACAGTCAGTGCATCTGGAGTAGACAAAACATTTAGGGGCATATTTATACTCCGTTTGCGCCGGATTTGCGTCGTTTTTTTTTACGCAAATTCGACGCAAAACGAACTCCATATTTATACTCTGGCATTAGACGCATCTAGCGCCAAAGTTCATGGAGTTTGCGTAATTTTTTAGCGTGGACACCTACTTTGCGTTAATGATATGCAAGATAGGCGTTCCCGTCTAAAAAATGACTCCGAGGCATGTGCACCGTATTTACACTCCCGGGCAAAAATGACGCCCGGGAGTGGGTGGGTCAAAAAAAATGACATCCAGCCGCTTTTGCGTCGTTTTTTAGCGCCTGGTCAGGGCAGGCGTTAAGGGACCTGTGGGCTCGGAAGGAGCCCAGAGGTGCCCTCCCATGCCCCCAGGGACACCCCCTGCCACCCTTGCCCACCCCAGGAGGACGCCCAAGGATCGAGGGACCCATCCCAGGGAACTTAAGGTAAGTTCAGGTAAGTATTTTTTTTAAAACAAAATTGTGGCATAGGGGGGCCTGATTTGTGCCCCCCGACATGCCACTATGCCCAATGACCATGCCCAGGGGACATATGTCCCCTGGGCATGGCCATTGGGCAAGGGGGCATGACTCCTGTCTTTGCTAAGACAGGAGTCATTTTAATGGGGGTTGGGAGTCAAGAAAAATGGCGCAAATCGGGTTGAGGCGAAAATTTTGCCTCAGCCTGACTTGCCCCATTTTTTGACGCCCAAGCTCCATATTCCCCTACGCCGGCGCTGCCTGGTGTACGTCATTTTTTTTAACGCACACCAGGCAGCTCCGCCGGCTAACGCCAGCTAACGTCATTGAATAAATACGGCGCCCGCATGGCGCTTCAGAATGGCGTTAGATTTTTTGACGCACAACTGCGTTGGCGCAGTTGTGCGTCGAAAAGTATAAATATGGCCCTTAGGGTCTGAGGAACTGTTGTCCTTAAATTCCCTCCTGTTTGATTGGAATTGAATTCTACTGGTGCAGTGGGTATGTCGAAGTTTCCATTTCCCATTGTCTCCGTTTTCCCTCCTGTTTTAATCATGTTATAAGGTGGAGGACGATTAAGCAACAGCTCATTTATGAAATTTTATGGCAAGACCGGAGGCTCATATTATGCCATTATCTTTTCTTGTTAATTAAATAGCAGCAGTCAAGATAAGGCCAAACGAAAAGTGGCCAATGGGAGCAAAACAGTAGTTTCAAGAGTCCACCAATGACAGGGCACCAATCCCCTGAATACGTATCTTGACTGTGAACAGCTCTCTTTTCTTGCTGCTCGCAGTCAAGATAAGTATTTCATTTGTCTGCTCGTATTATTTAAAGTTTTACTTGGTAGTTATTATTCAATTTTGTATATTACATGTGTGCTATCGATGCGTATTTGGTTTTCCCTACTCTAGTTCACCCAGTCGGCTTGTAGCAGCAATTTTCTTTTCATTTGTTTAGCATGTCTTGCCCCACACGCGCGCTGTGCTCTGGCGTTCCAAACTGCCGTTTCTGTCAGCGCGTCTTCATTTGTGGCGTCGCTTGACAGAAATGGTGGTTTCCTGGCATATCTCCGTGTTTCCGCTTACCTGCTCTTTTGAAACTCCAGTTTTTCCTTGATTCCTCCGGGCTCCTGAACATCCCGGTTTCCTGCTCCTCACATATCGTGTTTTTCCTGTTCTCTGCCTTCGTGGTTACCGCCCATAGGCGAAGCCAAGTTAGTTCCTGCACTCTCCTTAGAAATTGAACCCTTACTCGGGTTTTTGTCCTCTTCTACTTGGGGAATTATATTTTCGATTCAAAATGGAAAGCTCAGTGAGCAGAAATGGCTTGGAGGAGGAGGAACAAATGCATGAACAAATGAATGAAAATATTTGTGACTTCATTCAAAGCTCTGTTGAACAGGCTGTATATACTTCTATTAATAATTTATCCAAATCTTTAGAAAATTCTATTTTGAGCTTGGTTTCAAAGACGATTTTGGCCCAATCTGCGGGGGGATGCAAAAAAATGCCCTATTGAAAAAAATGTTTCAAAAAAGGCGTTAGTAAGTGAGGTTTCCTCACATAAGGCAGAGGACGCGGTTCCTCACAAGGCTCCTGCTAAGGAGGGTTCTTCCATGTCCCATTCTAAATCGTCTATTAAGTGTACTAAAAAAAGCAAGCATCTTTCTACGCCTATTGTGGTTTCCAGTATTTTAGATACTGATGATGATGGTTCAGATTCTGCTTCTGATGCACAAAATACAGATGATGACGATTCTGTTTGGCCTCCTCCTCCAAAGAAGACAAAATTTATGGTGCAAGTGGCTTCTCAACCTCTAATCATTTCGGATGCTGATGGGGTTCCCATGTTCAACCCAGATGATATCCATCACCCTAATTCAACAGAATGGTTTCAGGCAGATCATGTGGGTGATTATTTGGCGTCTAGATTACGTTCATCTCTGGACAAACAAACAAGAGCCAAACTCCATTCAGAATGCCCTCGTCCTTCTCTCTCATCTAAAATCACTGCCACCCCAGTTATTGATCCTTCCCTTATTAATTTATTTTCCAAGTTTGGTAAAGATCCACGGAAAGGTGTGGACAAAGCTTGGTCCACGTGTAAGGACAAGCCTTTGGATGTGGTGGGTCCTCTCACCCGCATTTTTGATTTGGCTGAAGCTACACGTATGGACAATTGTCCCATTAATCCAGTGGATTTATCTCTGTGGGTTCAGAGATCCTTTTGCCTCTTAGGCAATGCCAATATGGCAATCACACACGAAAGAAGGAAAGGCCTGCTTCTTAAGTTGGATCCGAAGTTAGTCAATCTGGCTGTGTCAGACCCTGCTATCAAGGCAGAAGGGCTCCTTTTCGGAGATTCGTTTATAAAGGAGTTGAGTGAATATGTTTCTACCTTTGCATCTTTGGACAAGGCCCAGCAATCCCTCAAAAAAATGTTTCATAATCAGGTTTTTGCCAGGGCCGGCAGAGGTAGGAACCGCTTTGCCGGCCGCTCGTATTACAACCAGAGTTCCCGTGGTGCCTCCAATGCCTCATACCAGGACTACAAACCACAATTTTACCCGCAAAGAGGATGCGGTTTCCGCAACAGAGGTGGCCAATCTTCCAGATTCGCAGCCCAAACCGGTAAGTCTGGCTTCTGGCCATGCTATTATAGGGGGTCGTCTTTTGTTGTTTCTTCCAAAATGGCAGTCGATCACTTCAGATCCTTGGGTTCTAAATTCTATTCAAGGTTACAATATGGAACTCTACTCGGAGCCTATTCAGACTCACTTTCCTCAACCTCCCAAGTTGTCACAGGAAATGACGTTGGCAATATCAGCAGAAATCCAATCTTTACTTCAGAAACACGCCATCGTCCCCTGTCAGCTGGATCCTTCAGGCTTCATCAGTTCTATTTTCCTAGTCCTCAAAAAGAACAAAAAAATGCGCCCAGTCATCAACCTAAAACATTTCAATCAATTTGTGGTTTACCTACATTTCAAGATGGAGACTATTCTCCATCTCAGAGATACTCTTATTCTGGGCGATTGGATGGTGCGTTTGGATCTACAGGACGCTTATTTGGCGGCTCCTATGCATCCAGATTCCAGAACATACCTTCAATTCGAATGGGAAAATCAGTGTTAGCATTTTTCTTCCCTACCGTTCTGGCTTTCTTCAGCCCCTTGGTGTTTCACAAAACTCATGAAGCTGGTAGTGGCTTTCCTCAGGGCTCAAGGAATCAGACTGATCATTTATCTAGACGATATCTTCATCATGAATCAAAATCGTACTTTCCTTCAATCTCATCTTCTCTTGACCTCCAATCTTCTCACCAACCTAGGTTTTCTTATAAACAATGAAAAGTCTTCCCTGGTTCTGGTCCAGCACATAGAGTTTCGAGGGTTCCTAGTAGATTTGGTATCTGCAACTCTTCATCTCCCCTCCGCAAAAGTAAAGTCTATCAAGTCCGAAATTATTCACACTCTACGCAAATCCCTTATATCCCTCAGGTCTTTGGCAAGGATAGTAGGCCTGCTTTCTTCTTCCATCCAAGCAATATTTCCGGGTCCTCTACATTACAGAGCCCTTCAAAGACTCAAATTCGACATCTTCAGAGGGGACTCGCTTATTCAGACAGCATTGCTTTAGATCTCGAGTCTTGCGCGGAGCTTCAGTGGTGGATAGACCATTTAGATGCCTGTAACGGCAGGATCATATTTGCGTCAGCCCCAGATCTAGTATTAGAATCCGATGCAAGCCTCTCCGGTTGGGGAGCCCGGTGTGGTACAATCTCGAGTTGGGGCACATGGTCTCTTCAGGAGTCACAGTTGCACATCAACTGTTTAGAGATGCTTGCCGGCTCCTTTGCTGTGAAAGGCCTGGCAAGAGATCGAGTCTGTTGTTCAGTTCTTCTCAGAATGGACAACATTTCAGCCGTCAGGTATATCAACCGTCTGGGAGGCACAAGGTCCAAACCTTTAGCGGAATTAGCGAAAGGGTTTTGGGAATTTTGTCTTCAAAGAAGAATTTCAGTTCAGGCGGAGTACATTCCAGGCAATCTCAATACCATAGCGGACTGGCATTCTCGTTTTCTCCAGGATTCCAGCGATTGGAAGCTCCATTCAGGAGTTTTCAGGGATATTTCTCGCAAATGGGGTCCTTTTCAAATAGACCTCTTTGCGTCAAGTCTCAACAATCAGCTGCCTCAGTTTTTCAGTTGCCGCCCAGATCCGTTGGCTCTGGCCTTCAATGCCTTTTCTCAGGATTGGTCTGCTTCTTTGAATTACGCCTTTCCCCCTTTCATTATGATAAACAGACTCTTGGCCCACATCAGACGTCAACAAGCAGTTGTAGTACTTGTAGCCCCTTTTTGGCAATCCTGAGTATGGTTCCCATCTCTTCTAGAATTAACAATAGATTTCCCTTTTCTTCTTCCTTCCTTTCCGGACCTTCTCACCAACCCTCTCGGATTTCATCACAATTTGATTTTAGACAATCTTCTCGTCCTCTCAGTTTGGAAATTGTCAGGGATTCCCAACCAATCCCTGAGATTTCGGCAGAAGCTTCTAGCCTCATTGAACAGTCCTGGGCATCCGGCACAAAAAAGGCCTACAGCTCCACTTTATCCTTATGGCATAGCTGGTGCATGGGAAAAGGTATCAATTCCCTTTCAGCAGATATAACCTTTATCGTTAATTTACTGGCGGACAAAGCTAGTAAAGGTAAGTCATATCGTACTATTACATTGTACAGATCTGCGATTTCTTCACACCACCCTTACATCAATGGTAAACCTGTTGGGGAACATCCTCTGATTTGTCGACTATTAAAGGGTGTAACATTTTCTAATCCTCCTTTACACAAATACAGTTCACTATGGGGCGTCAATGCTGTGTTTAATCTGTTAGTATCCTGGCCTGACAACGATATGCTTTCTTTGAAATAATTGGCTGTAAAGTTAGCTATGTTACTATGCTTGGTTTCATTTAAACGGCTTTCGGATGTTACATCTCTAGATATCACTGCTCGTCAGTTTACCTCGTCTGGTGTTTTATTCAATATTTACAGATGCACTAAGACTAATTTGTCATCGGTTTTTTATCCTTATTTTCCTGACCATCCTAAACTCTGTGTGGGTCAATGTTTAAAAACATATGAACATCAAACAGCCGATTTGAGATCATCTTCTGCTTTCCAACTACTTATTTCCTTCAAAAAGCTGTCTCTTCTCCAACCCTAGCTCGTTGGGTCAAATGGGTTATGCCCTTAGCTGGTATTGACAATTCCGTTTTTGGTGCCCATTCCCATCTAGCTTCTGCACAGGTATGCAGCACTTTCCTGACCTTTCCCTCATATTTCTCTTTCTGATGAGCTATGTGTTCGTAAACATTATGTGCTTCAAGTTGTGGGTGTCTAGGAGTGGTTTCATATTGGACATAATTTATCTTAAATTTTGTGCAAATGGAACATTTTGGTACCTTCACATTGTATGAGCGAAGGTTGAGAATAAGAATTAAAGTGCTGCTTTGCAGACAGTGCATAATATTTTTGCTAGATCACAGTTTCATCTTAATAATGTTTATGTCACTGGGCCACACATGTTCTTGGGCCTGTTCAGAACAACATTGAGCTTTACTGCCTACCTTCTGCTAATTCAAGATGTCATTTAATATGTCATGAATTTTATAATATGTGAGGTTGTAAGCAGTGCATGATAGGGCCACAAGTTCTAATTAGTTCACTTTTTAACATTAGATTGTGTCTCATTCCTATATCACTTTAGCTGTTTGTTTGTTTGTTGTCAGTTGAAAAAGAATATATAGGAGGCTAGAAATGTTTAGAAGTAGAGTTAGGAGAGAGAGGTCCTTACAGCAAAAAAGGGACAAAGATGAGACAGAGTGCGAGGAAGATTTCCAGAGGGGCCCTTGGAAGGTGGTGGCCCCACTTTTCATATTTCTTAAAGTGTCTCTGCTAGATTGAGGAGGAAGCCTTAATATGCCGGGAAAAAACGAATTCCTTTGTTGCTGTCTATGACAGTCTGGTTGTCTTCTCGCTGAAATGACGCATTTCCATTACGTCCGCCTCTGTTCTTGTGTAAAAGGCATTGACACGGTTATCATGGGGTGGTGTTAGGTGGCTGTACTAGAGTAGAAGCCAAATGGGGAAGCATCAGAGTGGCTTAACGAAACTGGCGGGGAGGGGGTGGGGTGGAGCTGCAAAGAACATGAAGGCAACCCCTCCTCCCACCCCTCCGGACTCGCCCAGGCCAGGTGCTGTGATGAGAGTTGCCCGGGCTGGAGCGCGCGGGGGCTGCGGGGGCCTTTGTTACGCCAGAGCATCAGGAGGGTGTTTTCCTGGATTTCGTGCATCTGTTTTTTCGAATGCAGTGACATGAACTCTCAAGTGAAAGGAAATATATAGAGCTCTCTCGAACGGCTGCTGTTAATTGTATGCGTTGACGCAGTTTACTGAAAATCCTGACTCACGGATGCCAAAAGCTCAGAGATCACAGGGAAAGGAAGAGGGCGGCGGAACCCGAGTGGGAGAGAGCGAGAGAGGCTCCCTTTGAGTGCATACAGCTACAGCTAGCCTGAGACTTTGCCAAACTGGCCTGACCAGAATCTGTCACAGGAGCAGGAAATGAGTCACTGCGCCGAGCAGCTGTCTAGCACATTTGCATAGAAAGGCAATCCCAGAATATAAACCCTGTCACGACCACCCATTTTCTGTATTTTATGATTATGCATAGGGGGCGTGTTTTTGTGTTCCATTTTCTCTTGCTTGCAGAGAGATTTCCAGGGGATTATTGTACAATCGTGATTTTAGATCGCGAGGGGGTGGGGAAAGGCGCTTCTGAGACTGCTCTCCTAACATTTATTATGACTACAACCGTGTTATGCGTTCCATTTTTTATTTTAGCTTTACAGTAAATTGATTTTTACAAAGGTACAATAAAACGGCTGCATATTTTATGCGCTTCTCTACAGGAAAAGAGAGGCTCGCGTGTATGCATGTAACCCGATACAGGAAGGAAAAAAAATAAGTTGTCTAGATGAATCACTTTTAGATTTGCACCCTGAACAGTCAAGCGATTCGTTTTCAAATGAATATTGAACCCGACGGGGGAGGGGCAGCGGCGGGAGGGGCGCGCGGGCTGTCAGCGCAGCACAGCCTGCAGGGCATCTAGGTTGCTTGTGTCTTTTATCACTGTTACGAATTTCGATAGAGAGCGGATTGTTCAGGTTTAGCCCCCACCGCCATGTTTTTTTTTTTATTAATCATTGAGAATGAGACCATCCCTTAAAGCGGCAATGCCTGCCCATGAGATGGAAGACGTCTGTCACCCATGCAGTGTGCAGGAAGCAAAGTGCTTATTAATGGGGAAGAAACATTTTCACTTTTCACATTATAACAACTTATTTTTAATAGATAAAGCTTTAAGAGATCTCTTTGTATTATGACGTGTTATTGATACCCAGTGCAGTTGTATTTAAGTGGGCGACAGTCTTAAATTGAACCCAACTTAAATAAAAGCTTATACTTTCAGAAAAATAGGATATTGCATGTATATGCCATCTACTAAGCAAACACGGAAGTACTTACATATTCATAATGGACAGATCTCTGCTGTGCAACAGGCACACTTGTTGTAGGATATAACATATCAACTGATGCGCTTCGGTAGTTTTGAGACATAGGGGGTTATTACAACTTTGGAGGAGGTGTTAATCCGTCCCAAATGTGACAGATATACCACCAGCCGTATTACGAGTTCCATAGGATATAATGGACTCATAATACGGCTGGTGGTATATCCGTCACTTCACCGTCACTTTTGGGACGGATTAACACCTCCTCCAAAGTTGTAATAACCCCCTTTATGTTTTAAGTGCTTTCGTTTACTTGCTGTAACCCTGCCATTATGAGAACCCTACGCTTTTGTCATTTATCAAATATATAACTCGTGTTCTGCATAGTGCTTGCAACTCTGCCTCAAAGCACATGTTCTGCAGTCATCACTGCTCCGTTTTATCAGCCTCAGAAGGATGATCTACTGAGATGCCATTTCTCTGATTCAAACCTGTGTCCTGTGGGTAGCACACAGATCCCTGTAGAAAGTGTATATTAGAGGTGTCCATAACTGACGTAGTTCTCTGTAGCGTAATTACCTGAAAATTACTCATCATTGTGTGTAATCACGTGAGAAGCATAATTCAACATGTTGTGCTGTTTTCGTAATGCAAAATGTACCCTTGCATCCAGTGGCGTAACAAAGCGTAAGGTCCCCCCTGCAAGATATGCGGAGCCCCCCCACCCCCAACACTTACATTAGTAGGAGCTGCGGGGGCCTGTGTAACACCCCTGCTTGCATCCAAAATAGGCCTGAGGATGCATTTTGAACTAAAGAAATAGCACTAAATGCTGCAGGACACGAACAGCAGTAGTCAGCAGCCACTCAATCTCTCTTAGTTTGTTGTTGCTGTGCTTCTGTGGTAGGATTATTGCCCCAAATTACTCTTAAATACTTAAGCTGGTGTAATTGCTTAATTTAATTAATTTCACATCAAAAGAGTAGTGCATAATTACTGATATTGCTCAAATTACTCCGGCGTAATTAAAATTTTGCTGAGGCCTAATATATATGTCCACTAATGGGAATGGTTGACCGATCATGGTTTGTTTAACCCAGTGGATGATAACCTGTTGACTTCTGTGGACTCCTTCTTAATTATTACTGGAACAGGGGACCCCCAATGAATCTTTATTAAAATCCAGGGGCCTCCACTGAGTCAATACTGGAAGTCGAGCACCCTAGCATAAGGATCTTCGATGATTTGAACAGAAAAACAATAGACAAAAACTACAAAAACTAACATTCATCAAACAAATACAGAAATGCTGAAATATTTTATTCTAATTCACAAACAAACACTTAAAAAAACAAAATGTAAATTTTAATGGGAACGTTGGAGCTTTTCTAAATTTATTTGAGGCCACTGATTGTACACACTAGTTGCGTTTGGTGCAATTGTACTGTTCCCATGAATCAATCTGAGGATACTAACTTAATTTTTAGCCTCCTATTTTAAATTACTTCACATTTATAGAACGTTTAAAAATGTTAAACTTTACATTTTGCTTCTTTGTTTACATACACTTTATTAATCTGTTTATACTATTTAATTTTCAAAGAAATCGCAGAACCCTGGAGCATAGATCAGATGGAATGCAGTATTTCTGTTTGTTCACTTTACAGTCATATAGTCCTGCACGTTACGAGTGGTCTTGAACACTAAGAAAATAAAACAAACAACAATTTAGAGCTATGCTTCAATATTATTAACAATTCTTATTTCGTAATATTTTCCTTTGGAAAACAAAATGCTTCTGGAAAATCACGGTCTGTGTCTTTTGACTGCCCTTTGATTGGAGCTACTTTCTGTCTTTGGTTGTGATAGGAGGTTGCAGGGTACCTCCTGCTGTTTATTCGTGGATGGAGAGGGGTGTGAGAGTGGCAGCTTCATACGCCCTGTTGCCTTCACACCTATCCATGGATAAATGATGCAGTCCATGTCACTGCTCCTCATCTTGAAAAGGGCACCGAGGAGGCAGATAGAGCTTACAGCAGAGGGTAGGACTAATAACAGAAAAGAGAAAACAAATAGAAGCAACTCCATCTGTAAGAGTCCTTAGAAGGACAAGTGGAAACCTTTGGATATTACCGGCCTACCGGTCAGCAGCCTCAGCCGTTTCAGCCCAGCTATTTACAGTTGACCAGGGGAAGGGGTGGAGCTTTCACAGCCAAAATAGGTGGAGCTATACTCAGCAAAGTAGCTGTTTCCTGAGTCCTCCCTGGCATGCCTGGAGACAGCCAGTAGGAAGGCACATCTCACACAGAGACTGCCCGGGCCAGCCACTGCCGTTTTGCGTAGGTAAACTGGCTGCTCGATTTTGTTTATTTTCTTTGCTCAGGGTCACAGCATGCACCTTAAAGCTGTAGGAGTGTTTTGGTTGTGCTCCAGAAGCTGGGCTGGTGCAAGCAGATGAAGCTGCTTAAACCTTAGGAAAAAATATTGCTCACAGACTGTACTCAAGTGTAGTCTTACTGGGCAGTGGTCCATTGCCTGCCTTACCTGTCCTGCTTGGATCTTACGGGAACCCAACAACGAGCGTCTTCCTCCTTTCTGAGCTCGGACTCTGGCCACCACGGCAACCAGGAACTGTTTGTCTCATTGAGATCAGAGTAATGAATGAGCCCTATCAAGGGTCTGTTCCCCTTCTAGTAAGTGTGACACACAGTTCCAGGTTGAATTTGGGAGCAAAGAGTTGGCCCATCCTGTCTCCATAGGCTCTATCGTTTTGAGAATGGGAACAAATGCAGGCTAGGACTGATATGGAAGGAAAAAGCAAAGAGAAATCCCTAGGAATAAATGTGCAGTATGTGCATGGTTCAGACTACTCAAAATCTAGGTTTCCTACCAGGAACAAGTGAATTATTTTAAGGTCTTACTTTATTTGATACCGTTGCTTCAGGATATGAGCGGCAATTGCTGTTTTATTGAAAATGTTCTGATGTTTGGATATCATCTTCTTAAATATTCCAGCATAAATTCCATTTGCAAGTGTTACAGTCAAAACATGTATTTCTTTTGCACCACAATGCATTGTACAGCGCTCTGAAAGTTGGATGGGTGGAGTTTGCTCTCGTACACTAAGTCAGATTCTGAAATAAAGCTGGATTGTGCAAAATAAAAGAGGCACGTTTTCTTACAAAAAGTGCAAGAAGGATCGTGTTCTGCTGAGTTAAGTATTATGCATGTTTTACATAATACACAAATAACTTTACTCTGGAAGGAAGAAAATGCTGCTACCATTTGCAAGAAAATACTTGAGAAACTAATCTTTAGCAACTACATTCTTTTTTGTAGGCAAATAACACTTTACACCACCTCCAAGCTGAATTTGGACCTAGTTAGAGCAGCAACCTGGTAGTCACATCTGACCTTCATAATGTGCGCAAACCAGCTATTCAGGGTAGTGCCAAGGCTATGGTTATTGTACACCTTTCTGCAGCCTTCCATACCCCTGATTTCTCCCTTCTAATAACCAGACCGAAATAAGTTGCCCTTGATGATCTTCCCGTGAAATTGATCAGCGCCTTAACATCTGACTATTCTCAAGCAACATTTCTACCACCATTCCAGTCAGAGTCCAGGTGAGTACCCTGTATTATCCCTCAGGAATGACCACTCTTTCCACTCTTATTTAACATTTACATGTTACATCTAGCTTCCCATCTAGCCCACCTGTTATCCACCCTGGAAACAATTGTACATTTAAGCTAATGATACCCACTTGGTATTCACTCTGTCCTCCACCGAATCAGCTTCATCCTCCTAGTCACCACCCAAAGAGGCCTTCCCCGATTTCTGAAGAATCACGCACCACTGGATGGCTTTCAGTTTCTTCAGATTAAATCCAGCTAAAGCAGAACTTCTCCAGATAACTGGAATCAAACCTGCTGGCCAAGCGCCATGGGCCTTTTCCCCACCTAGCCAAATCTGTCTGGAATCAGGGTATCTATATTGAGGCAGATCTTAGCTTGAGCATCAGATCACTAAGGTGGCAAGTTGTTGTTGCAGACAAATTAAACACCTAAGGAAAATGTTATAGTACCTTATCTCTGATTACCCTATACCCGCAGTCACGGGTCAGGCTACGTGCCAAAATTATCAAGAGATTGCAGCTGGCACAAAGCTCATCTGCGTGTCTTCTAACCGGTGGTAAACCTCACGTCACTCCAGAAATACCCCCTGGTTTCCATTCAAAGATTTGACTGAGGTGGATTTTTCTGTTTTTCGGCATCAACATGTCATTTGTTTGTTTCCGAACAGCACTATGTCTATTAAGATAATGGCTACCTGATGTCACAAGAACTGAATATGTGTCATTTGGTGATAATGCATTCTCTATTGCGGCCGCCAAAGAATGGAAACGTACTGTTGAAATGGGAGCATTTTATTCCATGCAAGGCAGAATAGGTAACGCCTTTTGTAACAGTATCCGTTATCTGCTGGATGTGTGTAGTTTTCTTTCTTAAAGATCTCTGCTGTTCCTATTTTTTCATTGGAGCACTTTTGTGTCAGTTCCTCTGTGTTGTAAAATGTTGCAATATATAGATGATAGTAATGCCACAGAATCAGCCTAATCATTTTCTCTTAATTGTACAATATTTTCCATAACTTGCCTTTCTTTGCCTCATGATTCAGTTAACACTGCTACACAATTTGGCCCATCATTGCTGTATAACTTCTGTGGCCATGATTCAAATGTTACCAAAAGTTAAGATCTTGTGTGAATATACTAAGTGTTCTACAAATAAATGTAGGTACGCATATGCGTGGTAACGGCAGAGAAAGCTGTCTAGGTGTCTGGGCGGAACAGGAAGAAGCAGAGAGCAGAGGAGATAGAAGTAAGTGGGGCAGGGTCTGGGGGAAGGTAGGGTAATTTTTGGGACAGCGCGGGTCGGGGTAGTTTCAGAGTTCAGGGATGGCGGGAAAGTCGCAGTACTTTTTAGGACAGGTCGGGTATATTTTAGGGGTCAGGGATATAGGGAGTCAGGGTGTTTTTAGGACAGGGTGGGGTAGGTTTTAGGGTTCAGCAGGGGTCGGGGTATTTTTTTGGACAGTGCGGGGTAGGTTTTAGGATACAAGATGGGGGGTCAAGTAGTTTATAGGACAGGGTAGCGGAGGTTTTAGGGTACAGGGTGGGGCGTTGGGGTAGTTTTTAGGACAGGGTTAGGTTTTAGTGTTGAGGGCAGGGAAAGGGGTACGTTTAAGGGTTCAGGGCCGGGGTTGGGGGTCGGGGTAGTTTTTAGGACATGGCGGGGTAGGTTTTAGGGATCAGGGCGGGGAGTCAGGGTAGTTTTTAGGACGGGGAGATTTACGGTTATGGGCAGGGGGTCGGGGTAGTGTTTAGGACAGAGCGGGGTAGATTTTAGGGTTCAGGGGAGTGGTAGAGGGAACAGGTAGTTTTTAGGAGTATGGCAACGCCCTCTGCGCAGGAACTACGGCCAAGCTCCAGAAAAGACTGCAACACATACAGAACACCTCAGCATGCCTCATCCTGGACATCCCCCACCACAGACACACCACAGCCCACCTGAGAGACCTGCATTGGCTCCCCGTCAACAAGAGAATCAAGTTCAAGCTCCTCACCCACGCTCACAAAGCACTGCACAATGCCGGACTACAATACCTCAGCAGATGACTCTGCTTCTACACCCCGACCTGCCAGCCTCGCTCCACTGACCATGCCCTCGCCACCGTTCTACTCATCCACAAAACGACCGCCTGTGGCAGATTGTTCTCCCACCTCGCCCGCCAAAATGTGGAACATTGTTCCTATCCACCTGCAACAGACACAGGTCCTGCTAACCTTCAGGAGACACTTCAAGACCTGGCTGTTCGAGCAGTAGCAGCACTGCCCCCCCTCCCCCTCAGCACCTTGAGACCCTCACGGGTGAGTAGTGCGCTTTACAAATGCTATGATTGATTGATTTTTAGGACAGGGCAGGATAGGTTTTAGGGTTCAGGGTAGGGGGTTGGGGTAGTTTTTAGGACAGGACGGGGTAGGTTTTAGGGTACTGGGCAGGGTCAGAGGTAGGTTTAATGTTTAGGACACAGCTGGGTAGGTTTTAGGGTTCTGAGTGAGGGTGGGGGATTGAGATCGTTTTTAGGACAGGTCGGTGTATGTTTTAGGGTTCAGGGTGGGTGCGGGGTCAGCATAGTATTTAGGACAGGACAGAGTTACTTTAAGGGCTCCAGAAGGGGGCTGTTAGGGCTCAGGGCAGGGGGTGAAACAGCAGTTTTAAGGGATTGGGTGGGGTGGAGTATGGTATCAGGTGTAAGGGGGCAGGGCGGGGAAGAATTTACCACCCATATTCCTTTACCAAACATAATTTTACAACAAAATCTGTTGTAAGGGCATGCGTGGTAAAGACATGCATGGTAAGAACACGGTCGTGCTGAAAGCATGTTGTAAAGAGCATGCATCATATATGCATGTGTCGTTCCATAATACATCCATAACGTGGTGATCTGCAGGTCACAGGTTCAATTCCCTGCAAGGTCAACTCAGCCTTTCATCCTTCCATAGACAGTAATCTAAGCACATTTAATTGGGCAATATAGCATCTCCTATTTGCAAAGAGTAGAAATAACAAAAATGAACACGGAAGGTCTGAGGGGATTGAAGAAACAACTCGCAAAGAAAAGACTCACTCAAATACAACAGTTCAGCTGGAAAGCACTTAAAAGAGGTCTATGAAGGGTGGCGCTGAGAAGGAGGAGGGCCTTGAGGGTCTGAGGGAGAATTAGGCCATTCAGGATAGCTGGATCACAACGGCAACACTTCCAGGGTGGCATTAGAAGTATGTGTACCTGAACAAAGTTGTTGCACAACGTTTTGGGTTGTATGGTCCCCTCTGCAGTTAATTTGTTCACCATTGGTTCCCACGCCTTTGTTGTCATCAGAGCATGGGTTAAGGCATACTCATGGGAAGGGGGTTGAGGCTGTTAGGAAACTATTCTTCAACCCTCCTCAGAGTGACGCAAAGAAAACACAAACACCAGGCAAGGCTCCGGAACAGATGAAATGCTTTCATGAGGTACCAAGGTTTATTGGCATGCCAAGGCAGAAGGCAGACGCACATCCCAGTGTAACGTCTTACAAGCTGGCATCTTCTGCCCTGAAGCATATAAGTCAGGCACTTATATATGTTAATAAGTGCTGTCACAGCACAACCCCAAAAGGGGACACAGTCCAAACATGGGCACACACATACAAAAGAAATGCTGCACATACAAAACTAGAAGTCCATAGTGTAAAAATATACAGAATGCAGTGTGAGCATGAGCACGTGAACAGACAACAGGTGGTCCCTAAAGAAATGGGGGCTGGGTTGCTGGCTGAACTTAAAGTGTGAGACTGAGCTAAACTTAACAACATGGCCTGGAGAGGTTTGTTTGTACAACTGGCATAGGTGTCAGAGAGGTCAGTAGGGAAGTCTTACTGGGATTCAGATAAGGGTAAAGAGAGTCGGAACTAAAGTATAATATCTATAGGTACATACATGTGAATATATATTTTTCCCAACAATATCTCCTTTTTGATAGTAATATCATACTGGATTGCAAAAATATATATATACATTGCAGAAATATAGTAATAACATATCAAAAATACATATCTTTGGATGGCATTACACATTTTGTTCAGATGAAACACATATATTGTCATCTAGATATACATCTATGAGGTATTCATTATTTAAACATAGACTAAATGATATGCTAGTATTTAATCTAAAGCATTCATGTGTTATGGGTCTATAGCCATTAAATCAAACATTTCTTTGTGTGCTTCCTCTACATCTTGCTGTATTGTAAGATATCTGAGGGCTATCTCCTGCTCTGTAGGATGTAGGACTTTAACAGCAGAAAATGAATAGATGTTCTTACTACAGAACTGTTGGAGCATGGAGCAACAGCACTGGAGGCAACACAAAAGTACCACTATTGTTATAAAGATACCTAATAGCGCTAGAACTAAGCTCTTCAGCCATCCTGTTGGTAACCATGACCAAAGCCAGGACCAATCATCAGAATCAGACATTTTCTCTGCTCCATGAAATATTCTAACTGCTTTTTTAATTTGGGTGACATCCCTTGCTATGTTTCCACTTTTATTTAAAAAATAACAGCAAGAGGAATTCAACAAAACGCACAGTCCTCCTTGTTGTAGTGTCAGGAGGTCAAGGGCAATTCTATGTTGGATAGTCATGGCAGCCACTGAATTAATTTCCACCTGCAACTCTTGAAGTGCATCTCTTGTTGCATTGAATGCTATGGCTAGCTCAGCAGACATGTTAACAAGGGCCAATTCCAAATCATATACGCCATATCCAGGGATTAATATACGCATTAGCTCAAAAAATAGACCTTGTCTAGCCTCCAGAATAGGTGTATGTATATCTCTTTGATACCTATGAGCAAAACTCCCCAAGTTTAATGGCTCATGCACTGCAATATGCGGCACAACTGAAATGTTTGGTGTTAGATAAGAAATAGCACACATGCCTTCCCAATGCCGCGGAAGCACCTTGTAAGCCTTAGTTCCACAAATGAAATACATACTGCCCTGTAACTGTGTGTCCAATGTGTGATATTTACTGAGAGGAAGGCCTACCCCCTCAGGGAAAGTGTTCTGAAATTGGTCACACCATTTATAATCAATCCATGCAGAGTTTATAAAAGTAACATTTGCCCACGGCGCCATGTAAGAGCAGCGAGCTGACCATAAAGGATATTCTAATATTTTAGAAATCACACTTGGTGCCCTACTATAATAATTTTCTTGTTCAATTAGTGGATCATATAGAAGACCATCAGGTGTTATCAACAGTGTTTCTCCAAGAATAGTGATGTTCCAGTAATGTAAAGTGTAGGTAACTTTCTTTCCTTGCCTCTTAGTTGTCCAGATCCTACTTATTAACTGTCTGTCCTTTAAATTCCAATTACCCGTGGTATCATCAAATTCTAATATGTTAGGACACTTGCTACTTGCGAGGTATCCTAAGTATCGGGAATCTGGGTTACATCCTGAAACTTGATGCTTTATACATACAGGAAAAGCACTGTCCTCTGCATTGTTCTCTCTCATAGGTGACACTGGGTATTCAGCTTGAATATTGGGCAGTATGGTACAACGTGGGTACCATCCAATCCTTCCTTCTCCACAGTCCCAAGTTACATTTGGTATAAGGCATCCTTTTCCTTGTGCATAATTCTGTATAGGCACAGGTGTCCCATGTAAGCCAATAGGGTCATTGGGGTTTCTGGATAATTCTCTACACATCCAGCAGTTTTCAAGACCTAAGACTTGGGCTACTTTCTCATGTACCGCAATGAGGGGATGGTCAGCTGTTTGTCTAAATACTGTTAGGACATACAAAATTAAGGTACTAAAAAATATTATTTGTACTATGCAATGCATTTTTTTTTTTTTTTTTCAAAAGTTATAGAAATAGATATGAAGTCTGTTCAGTAAGGCAATGGCACGCAGTGTGCTGTCCTCGTCTTCCCCTACTAGTCTGCAGTAGTCTTGTTCAAGGGCGGTTTCACGGACCTGCCCTGCAGTGTCCTCTTCAGTCTATTTTTCTGCAGGTGTGACTATCACCTTTCTTCGAGACTACGTTGTGTGCTTCACTCAACTGCTTCAGTTGGTGTCACCTGACACTTGATGACGGACCCTCATCGTGGCTCTTGGGAATGGTCTGGTCTGTCTCCCCTTTTTCTGGTAAGCTGTGCTGCTCCACGGGTTGCATGTGCTCATCCGTTGTAGACACGTCGGTCTTTGTTGTTGATGGTGCGAATCTGCACCTAGTTCTGTGAATCCACTCAGGACGTCCCTGTACCTTCACCGCCGTCCGCGTCACCAGTAGCACAAGGTTTGGTCCAGTCCACCTAGAACTAAGAGAAACATCTTTTATTTTTCTCACCATGACTATGTCTCCAGCTTTAAAAGGATGTGTGGGCTCTGAGGACGGATGGGGCAAAGCTTCCTTCACCTGGAGATGGTGATGCCTCAAGACTGATGACAATTTTATAGCATAGTCAGAAATGTTTTCATCTGTCCACAGCAGTGCTGCTTGAGATGCTGGGAGAGGCAACCTCAACCCCAGAGACATAGGCCGCCCCATCAGTACCTCATGGGGGGACAAAAGGGTTGTCCTAGATGGAGTTGCCCTTATGGCATGCAGCACTAAACGCAGAGCATCAGGCCATTTCAGGCCTGTTGCATCAGTTGTTTTTGCTAATCTATTTTTTATAGTGGTGTTCATCCTCTCCACCTGTTCTGAACTTTGGGGGTGGTTAGGGGCATGCAGTTTCCACTCTATTCCCAAACATTCACACATCTTTTGCACCACTGCAGCCACAAATTCACCCCCTCTGTTGCTATTAATGCGCTGGGGGACCCCAAATCGGGGTATGATAACTTTCATCAAGCATCACACCACAGTTGCCGCATCATTCTTCCTTGTGGGAAACGCCTCCACCCATTTTGAAAATTGATCCACACACACCAGCAAATATTTGAATCCATTCACTGGGGGCATATAGGCAAAGTCTTTTTGGACATTGGTAAACGGCCCCTGTGGTACTGGTAAGTGATCATGTGTAGCAGGGGACTGGCCTTTAGTATGCTGGGCACAGACAAGACATTGGGAGCAGAATTGTGCAGTGAAGGCTGTTATCCCTGGTGCAAACCATTCCTGTCTAATTAGCTCATTCATCCCCCCTTGTGCCATGTGAGTGGGTCCATGAGCAAGCCTTGCAAGGGGAAGGAACATACTACGTGGAGCCACAGGTCTCCCATCCTGGTGGACCCACAATCCCTCATCATTTTGCAAACACCCAGCATCAGTCCACACTCTTTCCTCAGCTAGTGCTGCAGACCATTGTACTTCCTTTACATCAGCTAGTAACAACTGTCTCTGAATAAGCTGAATTTTAGGAATGCTTTTTGCCAGTAGGGGCACCATTTGTATTGGCTGTAACATGCTTTCTCTTGCTGCTGTGTCAGCCTTGGCGTTTCCTCTGGCTATCTTGGTGTTAGCCCCTGTATGTGCCTCACATTTTATGACTGCTATGCTGTTGGGTAGTAGTATTGCTTTTAACAAATTCTTTACTAAAAGGCCATTTTGGATGGGGCGCCCTGCTGCTGTTATGAAACCACGATACTGCCACAGCTGGCCAAAATCGTGGACAACTCCAAAGGCATAACGTGAGTCAGTATAAATGTTAACACTTTTCCCATCGGCTAGGATGCATGCTCTTGTTACAGCATACAGCTCAGCTTGCTGGGCAGATGTGCCAGGGGGCAGAGCTGCACTTTCAATTATGGTGTCTACTGTTGTTATCGCATACCCTGCTCTGTAATCGGTGTCTGTTAGTCTACTGGAGGAACCATCAGTGTACCACTCATAGTCTACCTTTTCTAAAGGTGTCTGTTGTAAATCTGGTCTGGGTGTGGTGCATGTTTCTACAACCTCAACACAATCATGGTCAGGGGTCTCATCAGAATCACCTATGGCAGGTAATAATGTTGCCAAATTAACAGGGGGCATTTTTTTAATGGTAATATGAGTGTTAGACAACAACGTGACCTCATAACCTGTGTGCCTGGCTGCCGAAAAATGCTGTGTTGCTGCTGATGACAACAATAACTGTACCGAATGTGGCACATAAACAATACAAGGGGTAGTCCATCACAATGGGAGCCGACCTCTCTACCATCACAGCGGCTGCCGCCACTGCTCTCAAACAGGCTGGATGCCCAGTCACTGCCGAAGGCAAAGTCACAGAGTAATACGCCACAGGTCTTTTTCCAGAGCCATGCTGCTGTGTCAGTACACCATTTGCAATGCCGTCTTGCTCTGACACATAGAGATGGAAGGGTAGTTTGTAATCAGGGAGCCCCAATGCTGGCGCAGTACACAATGTCCCTTTCAGTTTCTTGAAACATTCTGCAAGTTCATTAGTCCATACAATGTTGTTTGGTGCATCCTGTAGTGTGCATTTCCTCAAGAATGCATCATAGGATCTGTACTCAGGGATCCACTGGCGGCAGTAGTTCATTATCCCCAGGAAGGACATCATTCCTTTCTTGGTGGACGGTGGCTGCATGCTTTGAATCATTTTTATTCTGTCAGGTGATATGCAGCGCGTACCTTTGGATACCACATAACCAAGGTAAGTCACTTCTTTTTGGCAGCACTGAAATTTTGACAATGAAGCTTTGTGTCCTCTCTCCTGGAGGTGGTTCAGCAGAGCTAGTGTCTGTTTCACAAGCCTCAAGTGATGGAGATGCTACAAGGACATCACCAGGGTACTGCAAGATTACACTGTTGCCCTTCGGGTGTAGGCTGTCCAGGTCTCTCTTTACTGCCTGTGCATAGACTCTCTGTGAAGCCTTGGGCCAGTCTTGTGAAATTGAACTGGGTATCATTTACTGTGAAGGCAAAGAGGTACCCACTCTCTGGATGGACCGTAATACTGAAAAACACACTTGCAAGACTTAACTGAAACGTACTCTGCTTCTGCAAGTATAGAAGATAATAAAGTATTGGTGTCAGGCACAACAGGTGCTAAGGGAGCCACGATGTAGTTTTTCTGACGTAAATCTTGTATGAATCTATATTGCCCAGTGTTGCCCTTGGGCAATGGAATTATTGGACTATTACAGGGGCTACGCACATATGGTAGTTCTGCATTTTCCTTAAGCGTTACTTTGTGGGGAGGGTGTGTTTTTAATTATCCTGCCTCATTTTGGTGTTTGCCCAAACCTCTGAGTTCAGTTGTTCTAGGACCTTGTTTTCTGTGAGCTGTAAAGTCATAATCCTTTCAAGCTTGTCAAAAACTATAGCCCTGTCATTTCTGAGCTTACGTAACATTCAACACCATCCTTCTCCATCTCCCAACACAGTCACAACTCCCAAAGGAAATGTAAAATTCTTAGTTACCATGGGGCCCAAATTTGTAGGGTAGAATCCTGGTGCTACAGCTATAGACGTGTTGTTCTGAAGCTGGCCCTATAGGAATTTCTCTTCCTGTGGCCCTAGGTCAATGCTCACTGCTGCAGTTTGCGCTCTGTTAATCAATTCTAACCTCCGCTAGGTGCTTGTAAGTAAATCCCATTTCCTGAAAGTATATAGTGTTGCAGAAATTGTGGCAGATGAGGTATACCCCCAGCTAATTGGTGGGGCACATCTATATTGAAATTAAGAAATCAACCATTTTATCTCCTACCTTAGTTGGAAACATTGTATTCTCTTCAGATGTGTCAGATACCTCCATCATAAAGCACCGGGCTCATCGGTTTTCCACTGAATGGGTCATGTCTCTCTCTGTGTCATCCTATGTTCCTACTTGTTTTCTCTGGAAAGCGTTCCTCATGCAGTGCTGTTTCTTCTGTAAGCCTCTTGGCATGGGAAAGAATAACACTGATCCCTACTCTAGTCTCCTTGCTGGTATCCTTGCCCTCCATCTTATCTATACTTTGTCCCTTGATAATGTTATTCAATTATGTAAGTCCTACCTTGCATATCTCCTACAAAGGTACTATTCCTCAAAGGAAACTATTCTTCAACCCTCCTCAGAGTGACGCAAAGAAAACACAAACACCAGGCAAGGCTCCGGAACAGATGAAATGCTTTTATGAGGTACCAAGGTTTATTGGCAGGCCAAGGCAGAAGGCAGACGCACATCCCAGTGTAACGTCTTACAAGCTGGCATCTTCTGCCTTGAAGCATATAAGTCAGGCATTTATATATGTTGATAAGTGCTGTCACTGCACAACCCAAAAAGGGGACACAGTCCAAACATGGGCACGCACATACAAAAGAAATGCTGCACATACAAAGCTAGAAGTCCATAGTGTAAAAATATACAGAATGCAGTGTGAGCATGAGCACGTGAACAGACAACAGGTGGTCCCTAAAGAAATGGGGGCTGGGTTGCTGGCTGAACTTAAAGTGTGAGACTGAGCTAAACTTAACAACGTGGCCTGGAGAGGTTTGTTTGTACAACTGGCATAGGTGTCAGGGAGGTCAGTAGGGAAGTCTTACTGGGATTCAGATAAGAGTAAAGAGAGTTGGAACTAAAGTATAATATCTATAGGTACATACATGTGAATATATATTTTTCCCAACAATATCTCCTTTTTTGATAGTAATATCATACTGGATTGCAAAAATATATATATACATTGCAGAAATATAGTAATAACATATCAAAAATACATATCTTTGGATGGCATTACACATTTTGTTCAGATGAAACACATATATTGTCATCTAGATATACATCTATGAGGTATTCATTATTTAAACATAGACTAAATGATATGCTAGTATTTAATCTAAAGCATTCATGTGTTATGGGTCTATAGCCATTAAATCAAACATTTCTTTGTGTGCTTCCTCTACATCTTGTTGTATTGTAAGATATCTGAGGGCTATCTCCTGCTCTGTAGGATGTAGGACTTTAACAGCAGAAAATGAATAAATGTTCTTACTACAGAACTGCTGGAGCATGGAGCAACAGCACTGGAGGCAACACAAAAGTACCACTATTGTTATAAAGATACCTAATAGCGCTAGAACTAAGCTCTTCAGCCATCCTGTTGGTAACCATGACCAAAGCTAGGACCAATCATCAGAATCAGACATTTTCTCTGCTCCATGAAATATTCTAACTGCTTTTTTAATTTGGGTGACATCCCTTGCTATGTTTCCACTTTTATTTAAAAAATAACAGCAAGAGGAATTCAACAAAATGCACAGTCCTCCTTGTTGTAGTGTCAGGAGGTCAAGGGCAATTCTATGTTGGATAGTCATGGCAGCCACTGAATTAATTTCCACCTGCAACTCTTGAAGTGCATCTCTTGTTGCATTGAATGCTATGGCTAGCTCAGCAGACATGTTAACAAGGGCCAATTCCAAATCATATACGCCATATCCAGGGATTAATATACGCATTAGCTCAAAAAATAGACCTTGTCTAGCCTCCAGAATAGGTGTATGTATATCTCTTTGATACCTATGAGCAAAACTCCCCAAGTTTAATGGCTCATGCACTGCAATATGCGGCACAACTGAAATGTTTGGTGTTAGATAAGAAATAGCACACATGCCTTCCCAATGCCGCGGAAGCACCTTGTAAGCCTTAGTTCCACAAATGAAATACATACTGCCCTGTAACTGTGTGTCCAATGTGTGATATTTACTGAGAGGAAGGCCTACCCCCTCAGGGAAAGTGTTCTGAAATTGGTCACACCATTTATAATCAATCCATGCAGAGTTTATAAAAGTAACATTTGCCCACGGCGCCATGTAAGAGCAGCGAGCTGACCATAAAGGATATTCTAATATTTTAGAAATCACACTTGGTGCCCTACTATAATAATTTTCTTGTTCAATTAGTGGATCATATAGAAGACCATCAGGTGTTATCAACAGTGTTTCTCCAAGAATAGTGATGTTCCAGTAATGTAAAGTGTAGGTAACTTTCTTTCCTTGCCTCTTAGTTGTCCAGATCCTACTTATTAACTGTCTGTCCTTTAAATTCCAATTACCCGTGGTATCATCAAATTCTAATATGTTAGGACACTTGCTACTTGCGAGGTATCCTAAGTATCGGGAATCTGGGTTACATCCTGAAACTTGATGCTTTATACATACAGGAAAAGCACTGTCCTCTGCATTGTTCTCTCTCATAGGTGACACTGGGTATTCAGCTTGAATATTGGGCAGTATGGTACAACGTGGGTACCATCCAATCCTTCCTTCTCCACAGTCCCAAGTTACATTTGGTATAAGGCATCCTTTTCCTTGTGCATAATTCTGTATAGGCACAGGTGTCCCATGTAAGCCAATAGGGTCATTGGGGTTTCTGGATAATTCTCTACACATCCAGCAGTTTTCAAGACCTAAGACTTGGGCTACTTTCTCATGTACCGCAATGAGGGGATGGTCAGCTGTTTGTCTAAATACTGTTAGGACATACAAAATTAAGGTACTAAAAAATATTATTTGTACTATGCAATGCATTTTTTTTTTTTTTTTTCAAAAGTTATAGAAATAGATATGAAGTCTGTTCAGTAAGGCAATGGCACGCAGTGTGCTGTCCTCGTCTTCCCCTACTAGTCTGCAGTAGTCTTGTTCAAGGGCGGTTTCACGGACCTGCCCTGCAGTGTCCTCTTCAGTCTATTTTTCTGCAGGTGTGACTATCACCTTTCTTCGAGACTACGTTGTGTGCTTCACTCAACTGCTTCAGTTGGTGTCACCTGACACTTGATGACGGACCCTCAGCGTGGCTCTTGGGAATGGTCTGGTCTGTCTCTCCTTTTTCTGGTAAGCTGTGCTGCTCCACGGGTTGCATGTGCTCATCCGTTGTAGGCACGTCGGTCTTTGTTGTTGATGGTGCGAATCTGCACCTAGTTCCGTGAATCCACTCAGGACGTCCCTGTACCTTCACCGCCGTCCGCGTCACCAGTAGCACAAGGTGTGGTCCAGTCCACCTAGAACTAAGAGAAACATCTTTTATTTTTCTCACCATGACTATGTCTCCAGCTTTAAAAGGATGTGTGGGCTCTGAGGACGGATGGGGCAAGGCTTCCTTCACCTGGAGATGGTGATGCCTCAAGACTGATGACAATTTTATAGCATAATCAGAAATGTTTTCATCTGTCCACAGCAGTGCTGCTTGAGATGCTTGTAGAGGCAACCTCAACCCCACAGACATAGGCCGCCCCATCAGTACCTCATGGGGGGACAAAAGGGTTGTCCTAGATGGAGTTGCCCTTATGGCATGCAGCACTAACGGTAGAGCATCAGGCCATTTCAGGCCTGTTGCATCAGTTGTTTTTGCTAATCTATTTTTTATAGTGGAGTTCATCCTCTCCACCCGTCCTGAACTTTGGGGGTGGTTAGGGGCATGCAGTTTCCACTCTATTCCCAAACATTCACACATCTTTTGCACCACTGCAGCCACAAATTCACCCCCTCTGTTGCTATTAATGCCCTGGGGGACCCCAAATTGGGGTATGATATCTTTCATCAAGCATCGCACCACAGTTGCCGCATCATTCTTCCTTGTGGGAAACGCCTCCACCCATTTTGAAAATTGATCCACACACACCAGCAAATATTTGAATCCATTCACTGGGGGCATATAGGCAAAGTCTATTTGGACATTGGTAAACGGCCCCTGTGGTACTGGTAAGTGATCATGTGTAGCAGGGGACCGGCCTTTAGTATGCTGGGCACAGACTGGGAGCAGAATTGTGTAGAATTGTGCAGTGAAGGCTGTTATCCCTGGTGCAAACCATTCCTGTCTAATTAGCTCATTCATCCCCCCTTGTGCCATGTGAGTGGGTACATGAGCAAGCCTTGCAAGGGGAAGGAACATACTACGTGGTGGACCCACAATCCCTCATCATTTTGCAAACACCCAGCATCAGTCCACACTCTTTCCTCGGCTAGTGCGGCAGACCATTGTGCTTCATTTACATCAGCTAGTAACAACTGTCTCTGAATAAGCTGAATTTTAGGAATGCTTTTTGCCATTAGGGGCACCATTTGTATTGGCTGTAACATGCTTTCTCTTGCTGCTGTGTCAGCCTTGGCGTTTCCTCTGGCTATCTTGGTGTTAGCCCCTGTATGTGCCTCGCATTTTATTACTGCTATGCTGTTGGGTAGTAGTATTGCTTTTAACAAGTTCTTTACTAAAAGGCCATTTTGGATGGGGCGCCCTGCTGCTGTTATGAAACCACGATACTGCCACAGCTGGCCAAAATCGTGGACAACTCCAAAGGCATAACGTGAGTCAGTATAAATGTTAACACTTTTCCCATCGGCTAGGATGCATGCTCTTGTTACAGCATACAGCTCAGCTTGCTGGGCAGATGTGCCGGGGGGCAGAGCTGCACTTTCAATTATGGTGTCTACTGTTGTTATCGCATACCCTGCTCTGTAATCGGTGTCTGTTAGTCTACTGGAGGAACCATCAGTGTACCACTCATAGTCTACCTTTTCTAAAGGTGTCTGTTGTAAATCTGGTCTGGGTGTGGTGCATGTTTCTACAACCTCAACACAATCATGGTCAGGGGTCTCATCAGAATCACCTATGGCAGGTAATAATGTTGCCAAATTAACAGGGGGGCATTTTTTAAGGGTAATATTAGTGTTAGACAACAATGTGACCTCATAACCTGTGCGCCTGGCTGCCGAAAAATGCTGTGTTGCTGCTGATGACAACAACAACTGTACCGAATGTGGCACATAAACAATACAAGGGTAGTCCATCACAATGGGAGCCGACCTCTCTACCATCACAGCGGCTGCCGCCACTGCTTTCAAACAGGCTGGATGCCCAGTCACTGCCGAAGGCAAAGTCACAGAGTAATACGCCACAGGTCTTTTCCAGAGCCATGCTGCTGTGTCAGTACACCATTTGCAATGCCGTCTTGCTCTGACACATAGAGATGGAAGGGTAGTTTGTAATCAGGGAGCCCCAATGCTGGCGCAGTACACAATGTCCCTTTCAGTTTCTTGAAACATTCTGCAAGTTCATTAGTCCATACAATGTTGTTTGGTGCATCCTGTAGTGTGCATTTCCTCAAGAATGCATCATAGGATCTGTACTCAGGGATCCACTGGCGGCAGTAGTTCATTATCCCCAGGAAGGACATCATTCCTTTCTTGGTGGACGGTGGCTTCATGCTTTGAATCATTTTTATTCTGTCAGGTGATATGCAGCGCGTACCTTTGGATACCACATAACCAAGGTAAGTCACCTCTTTTTGGCAGCACTGAAATTTTGACAATGAGGCTTTGTGTCCTCTCTTCTGGAGGTGGTTCAGCAGAGCTACAGTGTCTTTTTCACAAGCCTCTAGTGATGGGGATGCCACAAGCAGATCATCAGCGTACTGCAAGATGACACTGTTGCCTTCCAGGTGTAGGCTGTCCAGGTCTCTCTTTACTGCCTGTGCATAGACCGTGGGACTCTCTGTGAAGCCTTGGGCCAGTCTTGTGAAAGTGTACTGGGTATCTTTTATTGTGAAGGCAAAGAGGTACTCACTCTCTGGATGGACTCTAATACTAAAAAACGCACTTGAGAGATCTATAACTGAGAAGAACTCTGCTTCAGCAGGTATAGAAGATAATATAGTATTGGTGTCAGGCACAACAGGTGCTAAGGGAACCACAATGTTGTTTATCTGGCGTAAATCCAGTATGAATCTATACTGCCCAGTGTTGCCCTTGGGCAACGGCATTATTGGACTGTTACAGGGGCTAGTGGTCTTTTTGATGATACCCTGTTGTAAAAGGGACTCAATCACAGGTTTTATTCCCTCCTCTGCCTGAGGTGACAGTCTGTACTGACGCACATAAGGTAGTTCTGCATTCTCCTTAAGCTTCACTTTATGGGGAGGGCATGTTTTTAACAATCCTGCCTCATTTTTGTGTTTTGCCCAAACCTCTGAGTTCACTTGTTCTAGGACCTTGTTTTTTGTCAGCTGTAAAGCCATATTCCCTTCAATCTTTTCAAAAACTGCAGTCCTGTCATTTCTGAGCATACACAACGTCCAACACCATCCTTCTCCATCTCCCAACACAGACACAACTCCCAAAGGAAATGTAAAGTCCTTAGTTCTTGGTAAGACCCGGAGACGTTGGACCATGGGGCCCAAATCTTTAGGGTAAAATCCTGGTGCTACAGCTATGGACACATGTGGTTCTGAAGCAGGTACTTGAAATAACCTCTCTTCCTGTGATCCTAGCTTAATGCTGGCAGCACAACCCTCTTTTCCTACATACAATGTGTCTTCATGCAACTCCGTTGTCCAGTACAAATATTTGTCTGCCATGTAGGCGTACCATTCAGGCACTGGGCCTGTAAAAAATGCTGCAGTACAGTGTCTTGGCCCAGGTACTAATTCCAACTGTACTAACTTGGTCATCAAGTCAATCTCAATGTCAGTGCTGTATTTAAACAATTCTTTAAACATGTCATTGTAGAAATCTCCCTGTAACGGGGTCCATTGGTATCGTGTTGGAGAGAGAGATAAAACTGGGTTTGGACATAGCATAGAGTCCTCACTCAATTTGCAAGCAGTAAGTGCTCTATTAGCCAATTCTAATCTGTCCTCAGGCACTTGTAAGTAAATCCCATTTTGTGAAAAATATAAGGTTGCATGCAATTTACAGAGGAGGTCTCTTCCCAGCAAATTGATGGGTGCATCTGGTGACAGAAGAAACTGATGGGTCGTTGTGAAATCCTCAACAGAAACTGGAAGGGGTTCTGATAACTCTTCATGCATCAGCATTCCATTTACAGCTACAGTAGTTACTGTTTTACCACTACTGGGACCCAATTTGTTTCTTACTGCAGAGATAGTTGCACCACTGTCTGTTAGGAAATCAATTTCCTTACCTCCTACCTTAATTGGGAACATGGGATTCTCCTCAGGCGTGTCAGATACCTTCATCATAAAGCACTGTGTTCGCCGGTTTTCTGTTGTTTGAGTCATCTCTCTCTCTGCGTCATCCTATGTTCCTACTTGTTTTCTCTGGAAAGCGTTCCTCATGCAGTGCTGTTTCTTCTGTAAGCCTCTTGGCATGGGAAAGAATAACACTGATCCCTACTCTAGTCTCCTTGCTGGTATCCTTGCCCTCCATCTTATCTATACTTTGTCCCTTGATAATGTTATTCAATTATGTAAGTCCTACCTTGCATATCTCCTACAAAGGTACTATTCCTCAAGAAAACAGCAACAACTCTGCCCTGTCCTTAATAGAATCTGCAATTCTTCCTTTATCCAGTCTTGTTAGTTGCATAGTGATGGTCCCTCAAGGAAGTTACAATCCAGTGAGACACCGGCTCCTTCTTTTAGTTATGTTTTATTGACACTGAAAAATGCATCATAAGGGGGTCAATCGGTTTCATTCTTGGACCTAGAATGGACCTTTGGTGTTTAATTTAGTTTCAAGAGGGCTGAATTAAAGCCAGAAATTTATTGCTACCACTCTGCAAATTCTTCCATTTATTAAATGTATTTAAATTACTAATGAGGATATTCTAAAACAGTTTACATGTATTCAGCATCAATTTGACCCTCTTTTTACTAAGCAGAAGGACTTTCTTTCATATATTAGCTCTTTTTTCCTAGTATGTTCTGGTTTGTATATTACTCAAAGTGGGTTCTCCTACCATGGAATAGTTAGAAAATGTAGGAAATTAAGTTATTCTTAACCTACTCTTCAAAATTACAAGCATACATTATATATCTTTTCTTTGGTCTGTAGTACCTATTTAGAACAAGTTGCACTCCAGTATGGCTTTTTTTTTTTTTTTCTTTTTTACTTTTAGGAAATTGTGCTCATTCAGTGTGTTGAGGGCTAACATGACACTGCACTGTTTGTACGTGTGTGGAAGAGAGCTGTCTCAAATGAGGACAAAGCTGCAAGCCTCCCTACACAAAGCATCTGTTGCAAACCATAAGAAATAGAAGCAAAACTGCTGAAAATAAGTAGCCAGTCCTCCAAACTAGCTCACCCGTTTCATTTTCTTTAATATTATTACAAGTGGTATATACCAAATGTACAAATTGCATTAGTACAATTAAAAATGTACATGTATATATACATATATATCTATCTCATATTTAAAAATATGGTGATGGCATGCAGTCATGCTTTCACAGTCTAATGTAGACCCTTCAGCAGTTTGCCAAGCTACATGTGTGCATTTGTCCCTTTTAAATAATTTAGATAAAACCAGTTTAATCAGTGTACTGCTAAAAATCTGGTGTAAAATAGGACTGCCACAGTTGCCATTACTTATTTGCATAACTTTGAGGAAATAAAGCTACCCTTGAGTTTTTTTGTTTTGTTTTGTTGGTAACAGCAGTGCAAGTCAGGGCTAATTACAGAAGCTTAGCATCTGACACTTAAATATGTAGAATCCCTGTCCTTATGCCAGAGATTTCCCTTGGTAGTTCTTATAGACAGTCCACCATATGAGAATATACTACTGCGGCACCTAGTCTATTGTCCGAGGACGAGCTCTGTCAGAGATGAACTGAGGACCCTGGATCTCTTTTATCCCTATACCCTGTTACCCCTTTTCCCCTGCAGAGTTTACATTACAGCGATGGTCATTACTCTCCACCCCGATTTTAGTCTCTTCTCTGGGCAGAATCGGAGGATTATTAAGAGTTTCTGGCACCTTATAGCCACTTCCTCTTCAGGATAGTGACACACATAAAGAATTGTATTAAAACAAGTCATTTTTAGTAGAGTTAATGACGTGGATGAAATATATCACTCATGCTATTTCTAAATGCATACCTACTTCAGTTATTTCGTGGTTATGATTCAACACCTAACAACACTGATTTGTATAAGTTAGAGCTGGCTATGCAAACATAGCTTGCCCTAAGGCTATGACCTCACTTCGCGCTTTTGTATTGCACCGACCAGCATTGTAAAGGTATTGATGTGTCATGTGTGGGTAATAGAAAATGGTCTGCTTCACGAGCCTTATTTTGTAGCATATAAAGTAGTACTGTAGTATTACTATTCAAGTACTACAAAATGCAAGTCACAATCCTACGCCAGAGATGAAAGGCCTGTGCATATTTGACAGTGGATATAGTGGGGATCCGAAGAGTGCTGTTTGACAGAAACTTGCTGATCCGGCTGCAGGAAAAGGCAAGTATGGGCAGCACAGCTACAATATGGCCTAGATCTCTTGGTTGCTCTTTACCGCTCCTTAACCATTTCATGATCTAGAGGATCTGATGTTGTGGGGTTGCAAGATGTACTACAAAATGGAAGACGTTCCACTGCAGTAATGAACATTTGGCAGCCTCACAAAAAAAAAGAAACTGGAGATTTTGCAAAATAGGGCAGTCCGGATGACGAAATCAGCAGTAGCTTGGCTCTGTTGGCTAACTATTTCTCAAATAATCTATTTCACATGTCTCTTATCTGGGAGGCAGCATGGGGTTTGGCACCCAGCTACATATCAACGCTGCTGTTGAAGCCTGTAAGGGCCCTCTCTTCTGCTTTTCAGGACTGTGAGGGATTGTGTTCAGTCATACACAACATTAAGCTGACAGAAAAACAGAGAAAGAATTGGAAGCCCTCTACATAAAGCTTTAAGGGCCTGATTTATGGAAAGTTAGCGCCGCCTTTACGTCATTTATAGTTATATTTTGTAAGTTTGCGCAATTATATTTTGTACGTTTGCGCAGCTTTTGAGTCCAAAAATTACGTAAAGGCGGCGCTAACGTTCCATGAATCAGGCCCTAAGAGCGATACTACCTAACTAGATAGACATTGATTACAAACAATACTCACAAACAACGGATTTACAGAAAACAGCACTAAACTTTCAAGAGAACCTACGAGATAACAATATAATAAAACAGTGGGTGGAGGGACTTGATATTACAATAGGGATTTGGGGCTGATTGGCCGAGCTGAAGCACGTTCGTTGTCTGCAACCAAATACTGATGACAACATTTCCATACCATGAATAGGTGATACTGTAGTTTGGCACGCAGAAACTGGTTAAGCCTAACCTTGTCCAATTTGCTTTTCACAGAACACTGGTATGGCACATATGTTCCTCTTTGTCTCTGTGTTTTTGGGACCAAAACTGCATGACGAAATAGTAACAAAAGAAATGCTGGTAATGGTGGGATGCAATCACCAAACACTCGAATGTTAAAAAAAAAGAGACAAGATTGCATATTCACTGCCTTTATCCTTCTTTGTGATGTAGTGCAATTTATGAAAAACATTTTCATAAACCCACAACAGAGGATGAAATATCGTGTGGCAAAAAAAAAAATGCTGGTGCACGATCATGGATGAGTATTTAGTATGGTATATCTGCCACTCTGGCACTTTCGTGGTAGGCTGCTTGTGGAGTTGGGGAGTGGAGGGAGCCGGGGTGAGAGGAATGGGTGCTTTCAGACACTGCTTAATTTGGGCTTGTTGTATCCGGAGCGGAGCCCCGCACTTATTTTCCTGCCTCAAGCATTTACTGCGAGCAAATGACAAATACGAGAAAGACGGAGAAAGAGAAAAACGAAAAAGCGTCACAATGGAAGAAAGCAGACACTGCAGGGGTGAGTTTAAGGGGCAGGCAGTGGCTGTTAATGGACTAACGAGGCCCGAGATGGCTTCAGGATTTCGCTGCCACAGTATTCCGTGTTTGCACATTTAATTGCAGCAGCCTCGTGTTTAAGAGGAGTGCTTTGGGCACCGGCACGTTTTTATTTACAAATTAAGCACTGTTTTCAGAGCAAGATGGGCTATCGTGACCCAACCATTGGCCCTCTCTATTCAGACCCTCCTGCAGTGTGGAGCAGTTTGAGCATTTTTGCACGGGATGATTTTGGATTCCAACCTGGCCCTGTCGATTATTGACCTGGCACTGGATTTTCGGCCATATATCGCCTTACACTTGTGATGTAGCCAAGTGGTGCATGGCTGCTTGTCATGGGACTCACTATTGTGGTAAAGGGATCTGTCTGCAAGTTGTGCAAGTTCTGAATGTTAATGATGCGATTATAAGGAATGATTGGCAAGGGGAAAACAGAAAAGAATATCTGTAGCCCGAACTACATCCGGCGTGTCTTCCCCAACCCACTTATCACAGAGTTAATTGGTGGCGGTGAGAGGGGTTTGTTTAGCAGAGGTGAACCTTTGTGTGAGAACAGTCACAACGAGCCCTAAAACTACTTTCCAGTCAATTTAATAGAAATTACTAAAGGTGACGAGACCATTATGTCTGAAATGGAAACTATGGGACTAGAGTAGGAGGAAACAAATGACAACACTTTGACTCTGGCACATAAAACTAAGTAATACTGTGAATATTTTAAAATGTATTGATAGTTATAGTTTTGTAAAAATATTATTTTAAGTGATGATTGGTATGCATTGCTTGTCCAGGGTGTTCTACAGCGCTCTGAAGTCTACCTGTGGATGTCATGTTTGATATATAATTAATTCTAATAAGCATGAAATACGAATACAAGGCCTTTAGTTGATTACTAAAGACTATTAGAACTTGCAGCTCGTGCACTTATGCAGGTCAGGACTGACCGTATTAGACGCAGGGAATTCTCCCATGGTTGAGGACAGGGGGCTATTTTCAGGCTGGATGGACTGACGGATGTGGAGCCCATCCAGCCTTAATGCAAAGACATTGTGTTAAAAATGTGTCTCGATTTTGGTGCCAGAATACACACTGCTGCCTGTGAAACCACTGCTTAGAAAATAGTCATGAAAAATGAATGGTGTTTGGTCCCATCTTAAAAAAACTAGGGGTGGGAGTAACTCGTCTAATTCGAGGTAACGTAATCATGTGGAATTACCGAGGAATTCGGCAAGATCATGTAGAATTATGTGAGAAGAGTTAAGTGTTATTTTGTTGCACATAAAAGTGTTCCCTCACATGCAAAAGGGACATAGGATAACGTCAAATGCAACAGAACAGAAATAGCAATCACGAGCAACAGTCCGCGCGCTCTAAATGTGCTCTCGGGGTAGAATTTTTTCCCCGACTTACTCCCGACATTCAGTGCTATTTTCTTAGCGTAAAATGGATGTGATGATGCATTTTGCGCTAAGAAACAGTGCAAAATGCAGCAGAACACAAATAGCGAGTGCAAGCAGATGTTAAATGTGTTCTTGCAGTAGAATTTTTCCATGCAAATTACTCGAGGGTGAATTATTGCGTAATTATTGGAAATTCTGCATCAAAGAGATGGAATTCTCAAAATTACGCTGATTACTCCAGCGTAATTGAAATTCCGCCCAGGCCTAAAAAACCCTTTACTGATCAATATGCTATAAGGGGCTGGCATAAAAACACTTCCTGGGGCTGCTTTTAGCCCCCAGTCCAGCCGCCTGTAATGTGTGAAGAGTGTGAGGTACAGCTACAACAGATGAACTGTGCAGACTCTGGTGCAGTGCCTGTCTTATTATCAGGGACTGCCTGTGGGCCGTGGTTCAGGCTTGTAGCCGGTGGTAGATGTTTTGAGAGGCATGGCACAGAGGAACTACTGCACCTTTAAAGGGGTCCCAGAGTTGGTCAGGGGTCCCCCACTATATTGTTTAAAAAACAGCTTACTATAGTGACATTTTAAGCAGCCAACGTATTTTGCAATATTTTTTAAAAGTTTAGTTTTACTCTATCTCTACACTTATTTGTAATAATTAGTAGGAAATTGTGCCTTTTAAGCAGAGTGAGCCATAAACATTGGGATTTTTTCAGGGAGTGGGTGCTGAATGACGTTTTGTATGCATGTCTGGAGAGTAACATTGATGAAAACAAAATAGAACAGAAATGGAATCATACACATGGTTGTGCTTTCTCACTCATTGCAACTGTGGGGAAATATGTGGCAAATGCTGTATTTTTAGGCAGTTGTTACCAGCTACAATTGATAATGATTGAATGAGTTGTAAACGCAGTTATAAACACATTGACGGATAGTTATGAGTAAGCAACCACGTGGACACAAATAGAACGCCCCACTCTCAATCAGCACTTTAGTGCCTGTATCTAGCTCCTGCTGGTGAAACTTTGGTGAAACAAACAGCAGGACACATTGACCATGGAGGCATAGGGAGTTGGGAGAGCAAGGGCACAGCCCAGGGAGCTAGGTGATGGGCCCACTTCCACTTGTCACAGGACCAAGAACTTGCCAAGCAGCTGCCCAGCCATTGTTCCAGAGTCTCGGACCTTGCTCCTCCTGTGTGCAGGAGATTGCAGGTGGCTAGTACCAACAATCTTTTTGTGGAATTTTAGGAAGCTGGGTTCTGGTTGCAGTACTCACCCCCACTTTTTGCCTGGTTTCTGATGTAACTTTGTCTGAAGTGCACTGGGTTGCTGCTAACCAGGTCCCCAGTGCCAGTTCCCCCCCCAAAAACAAAACACCTGGTCACTTGATCCCCAAGTTGCCAGGCCCCTTTAGCACCTCTGTAAGTCCCAGGTAAATCGTACCCCAGGTAAATTCCTATCTCTAAATGTACTCACATGATTCCGGTGATCTTGGTATCTAAATTTATTTAAAAGAATGGTTTATTTTTTATAATTTGGTGGTGGATTTCTTTAGTGGGTGTCTCACCCTCTGTATGTGCCTTACATGCCTAGCACTACCCTCTGATATGCCTAACTTCTCATCCACACTACGACAAAAGAGAGTATTTGGGATGTCATTTGTGCCTCCGTGAAACCTCTGGAGTTTGCTTGGACTCTTTGCACAGTGTACTCCATTTTCTTCCACTATAGTAAAGCCAGCACCCTACAGGGATCCAAACGTTTTTATCATCACCAGATTTTGGCTCACACCAACAGAGAGAATAGCAGACAAAGGAGAAAGGTGGAGAGAACAATGTGAAGAGAGTGACAAGAAGGAAATGCAGGGATGTGGAAGAGCCTGCAAGAATAAGAAAATGAGGCATGATTTTTAGCATGGTGGAAGAAAAAAGCATGACATATTTAAAATGAACAGTCTGGTAAGCATTGCTCGAATACCAGCGACTGATGGTTTGATTTTAATGATAATAAAGGCTCACACAATGAGGGAAAGACAAGCTCTTCTTCTCCACAGGCAGCAGGTCTAACCTTACTGAAGGCCACCTTGACTGCACTGTGACAGCAGAAAGCAGGTGAGCTTCTCTCAGTGGGGCCAGCTGAAAGGTGTATTCTGGGGACTCTATACTTCCATGCTGGGGTTGGCATACTTTCTAGTGTTAGTGTCTGCACCCATGCATCATAGCATCCCAGTGTCACTCTCCCAAAATGAATGGCCTGTGTCAGTGGCTCTTCATCAGGGTTCCTGGGTCATTGTCCCTGACTCAGTGTTAGTGCAAATGCAACAGTGTTCCTCTGTTTGTTTCCACTTACCAGTGTTCTCGTGTACAAGTTGGTGTCCCTATTTCTCCATCTACTCTCTTCACAGTGTCATGCTTTGGCATCACTGTCTCAGTTCCACTATCTTTGTGTCAGTTCTTCACAGTGTCAATATCATGTTAGTTTTAGTGTCTCTATGTCAATGTCCTCTTGTACCAATATCAATGGTGGCTGTGCACCCAGGCAGAGTCACTGAGGGAGTAACCCTAGGAAGTGCTTGGTGCCCAATATCCTTGTTTGTGTCCCAGTATCCCAGTATCCCAGTGTCAGTCCCTGTGTCCATATGTCAGAGTCATAACCAGAACAGAAGAGGAGGCAGAAGATTTAGGATAGGATGTATCATTTTCCTAAACAAACGTCTACTAATACCATTGATAATATAGCTTCCTAATAAGAAAAAGAAGAGCCTGATACTCTAGGTCCATTGTGCAAAACAGCACTGCTGAAAACCACAAAGGGAGTGTAAAAGGACTCTTACCCACATGATCTATGTGAAATATATATATGAAAAAATTAGCATCTTGCACAAGGGGACTCTGTGTCCCAGGAGGCCCTTAGTGGAGGGGGCCGAGCAGAGACCTGAAACGCTAATAAAGTGCCGACAAGACACTGCTGTGCGGGATGCGCGCAGGCCGTGCCCAGGCCGTGCACGGACCAGGGGCGGGCCCGTCCCTTGCCTGTCATTGACCGGAAGAGGCCGGGCTAGACCCCCCCTCTTAGATTTGGTTCAGTGGGTGAGTGTTCAACTTCTTTGACTACTGCATAATCCCTATATAAGCTAAACTCTATGGTGAAGAGAAGCGTTTTCCTTTTCTTTTATATGAGATATTACCCATCCAAACTGCGGTTGAAAGTGACTTGAGGCAGACCTGAGACAGATCTGAGAGGCCCTCTTGGTAAATTGAGAGGATGGGCAGGAGAAGGGCCTTGCAAAATGGAGAATATTGTGGAGGTGAAAAGGGAAAAACTCAACGCTGGATTCCTTTCTTGTGCGAGATGTTGGGATAGTCACGAAGGAAATCGATCTAGCAGAGAAGAGGCTCTCGCTGGAGATGGGCGACTTGCAGCAAGCATCCATAGAAAATGGGGTTCTGGGGTTTTCAGAGGATGGGTTCCCACGGACTGGCCAGGGGGATCTGCCCAAAACCACTTTGCAAGCAGGAACAGGGGTAAAGGGTATGGCTGGATCAATAAGGAAGAGCAGGAGGCTTCTGATGTTTTCTCCTTCTGGCAGTAGCAGCCCTCCCCTGAAAAAGAAAGACTCTGAAAAAACTTGGGAAAAGATCAAAACTGCCCTTGTCTGCTATCCCAAACCCCTCGGATACTGCGGATCACATAAGCATTAGCCAGTGCCCAGGCTCCTGTGTAGAAAATCTACTGCTGAGGCTCAAGGAAATATTTGAGGCTAGTGTGGCCCCGGTTATGGAGAAACTGCGGGCGCTTGAACTGCAGTCTCCTGGTTGAGTGGAAAAGAGAGGCCTAGGCTAGCTGTAGCCAAAGGGGGCCCCACGGATCTTAGGTGTGAAAGCAGTTCTCCCGAGGGGGTACTTCCCCAAGAGGGAAACCCCATTCCCCTGGTGAGAGAGACGCTGCAACCTTTAAGTTGTCCCTGGGGAAGGGTCTTTTGTATACTTTCTGAGATGATTGGGCTGGAGATTCCTCCATCTCCCTTGATGGCGATGCTGGGAGGAGTGAATAAGGTGCAGGCTTCAGTGTGGCGTCTGGTTGGCATGATGCTATTGCTAGCTAAGCGCAGGGTGGCAATCTGTTGGGGCCGGGCCCGGTCTCCTCAAATATCAGATTGGCTGCGGGATGCCGCTTTTTGCCAGGAACAATTAACAAATTATTGGGAACTGACTCCGGTTGGCTCTAGGCCACGTGACATCTGGGCACCGCTTAGATCTTATCTTGAATCTGCGTCTGTCTAAAGAACCTGCTGCGGATGGGTATGCTGAGGTGATGAGTGCTATTCACACTACAATGGGATAAGGTTGTACAGAATGGTTGCTGAGAACTGTGATTGCTCCTCCCGGCCTTCTCTCTCTTTTATTTTTTTAAGTTTTTGTCTTCTTTTAATTTTTTTTTCTTTTTTTGCTATCTGCCACATTTGTTTGGTCCTGACTTTGGACTTGACGACCAATGGACCCTTCCGGCTAGGACATCCTATTATATGGGAATTCGGCAATGTTTTTTGGCTTCCCCGGCCTGATTAAAAAGAGTTACTGAGACGTGGGGAGCTTGGAGAGCCGAAGATAGATCAAAGTAGCTGACTGATCCATTACTGTAAGGACCAAGGTGGCATTTTATTTTATGTTATACGTTGTTTATATAAAATTATAAATAAAACAAAATAAAAAAATTAACCTTTAAGTTGTCCCAACTTGGGGATCACTGGTCACTATGTGGAGACTGCTTCGGATGACTTCTCAGCAGGTTCAAGGGAAAATTGTAGGATTAGAGATGGTCAGACAATTGGCAGCAGGCACATGGGAAATGTGGGGGTCCCTCCAGACAGAAGCGAGGCTCAAAACACGCAACAGGTGAAAGGCCCTCCACGTGTCTGCTTAGAGCTTCCCCCGGCCTGCGCCCCCTATGTGGTGGTACTTACTGATGTTCCCCTTTTAGCAATGGGTACAAGTTAATCCACAGTCCAGCTAAAGAACAAGACTTGTCACTTGCTGAGTAAAAACTGGGACTTTACCTGTAAGGACTTTGAGGATATTTTGTTTGTAAGAAGAATTGATTGAGTCGGGCCCCGGGTAAAGAGTGGGAATGGGGATTGTATTATTGTAAATTGTAGATATCCAGGCCTGGCCCAGAGGTTCCTCTCATCACAACAATTGGCACTCCAGTTCAAGGGTAAGATTGGTATGGTCCACTTGTTTTTTTTTCTATAATCATACCAGGCTGAGTGATGATTTCTTAACTAGGAATCCTAGCTCAGTGCAGGGTGTTTTCCAGCCTACTAGTTTGGGCAATGGTTCCACTACCTCCCTAGGTGTGGAGGGGGTGGATTGACGTTATGCACAGAGACCCTCAGTGGGTGGGACGAAATCTTCTTCTGTTGTCATGAATACTGAAGGTCGGGGTGGATCGATCGCGAAGTGCTGCCTTATTTCATGGAATGTTGCAGGGTATGACTCTAAGCTATCAGACTGTGAATGGGTAAAGTTCTTGGTACACTATGATTTTATTTTACTCCAAGAAACTTGGTCAGATGGGTTGGCTGTCTGGGATGAGTTTCAAAGGTTTGCAGTCCCGGCCATGAGGTCTCAAGGAGGATGCCCTAAAGTGGGCTTAGTTACCCTAATTCAATTTTCTAAAATAGAGAGAGCCTATCAAATTACCTGTAAACATCAGGGCCTTTTAATTGTCTGGGTAGTCTTTCCAAAAAAATTTAATGTCCTGCTGGTAAACTTCTACAGTGATGTGTGGGACGCCGGCTGTCAAATTGGGGTCCTTTTTTCAGTCTTGCAGAAATTGAAATGTAGATTGGAGGGGTTTGGTCTGGAGTTCTGTGCGGTTGTGTCAGGGGATTTTAATGCCAAAATAGGGAGATACATTACTGTGGTGATCCCTTTTGAGCAGATTATGAGATACATTCAGATGTAGGTTCACACAACCTGAGGGGTGGGGCCCTGATCAAGGGCCTAAGGAGTTTGGGTCTTTTTAATACATGAGACCTGGAAGTGGTGGGTATACATCAGGCCCCTACTTTTGTTGGCAGGGGGGCTGGAACAACAATTGATTATATTTGTGTGTCCCCTTCTTTAAAGAATTTGGTTATCCAACGTGAAGTAGTAGTGCAGTACTTCAGTGATCATAACCCTCTCACGATCTTCTTCAATTTCCCTGAGATATTATGTAAATCAGTGTGGGGTGGGCCAGTATCGGTGAAAGCTAAAGATCAGGGTAAAAGACTTGGCTGGAGACAGGTAAATATTCAGCAAGTAGTAGAGAGGGTGGTGGGTAAAAACCTGAATTTGATCATAGGAACTCTCTTGGCTGAATATCCCAGTTCAGGGGAAGTCATGGATGCCATGCTCAAAGTTAATGTAGCTATCAAAGAAGGCATGATTGTAGCTGCGCAGCCTTCTTGTAAGAATCAGGATTGTTGTTTCAGCAAGCCC
Source organism: Pleurodeles waltl (assembly GCF_031143425.1). Classification (NCBI taxonomy): domain Eukaryota; kingdom Metazoa; phylum Chordata; class Amphibia; order Caudata; family Salamandridae; genus Pleurodeles; species Pleurodeles waltl. The sequence continues at coordinate 829,610,580 of NC_090445.1, read as the reverse complement.
TGTTACAAGGCTTAGAAATCCCTGAGGAAGGCCTTAAATGAACAACCTAGAGACAAGGCTTGTGTAAAAGATGCGAGGGCCCACTATAAAACTGCTCTAAGGGCCAGGAAGCAACAGCTCAAGGACCACGTCTGAGAGGAGCTGGAATGTGCATCTTCTCATCAGAACCCAGGCCTGTTCTGGAAGGTTGTAAACAGGGGCTCCATTGAGACGGGAACATCTGAGGGTTTGGGAGGTAACATTGCCCCTGAGGATTGGGTAACCCATTTCTGTGGGATCTTTTTGTGGGGGCCTTTAGGGGAGAAAAAGGGCAAACAGCATGGTCACCCTCCTAATTTAGCTATTAGGTTTAATCTTGAAGAGGTGATGGAGGCGCTGCAAGGCAGTGCTATCCATAAAGCCCTGGGCCTTGATACTATTCCAATGGATCTATATAAACATTGTCTTCAGTTGTGGGCACCTATTCTGCTCAATGTCCTCAATGCTGCAGTCAGTGTAGGTATTCCCGCTACTTGGAGATCGGCATCTATTATACCTATTAACGACCCAAAGTCGTATCGACCAATCTCACTTCTTGACTCCTCAGCTAAAATTTTGGTTCCAATTATCCTTAGACGCATTGAGGACAGGATGTCTGAAAATACAATCCTGAGCAGGGTACAGTATGGCTTTAGGGAAGGGCTTGGTACCCTAGAGCAATGCTTAAACCTGCTTATGCTGATTGGCATATATACACAAGCAAAGAGGGGTACTTTGTATCTTGCCTTTTATGTATCTTAGCTGTGCCTTTGACAAGGTTTATCGGAATAAGCTGTGGGAAAGGTTAACCTGGCTGGGTATGGATCCATACATTGTGGAGCTGCTTTGCTATCTTCATCTAGGAACAAATGCTAATGTGAGGGTTGGTCCACATGGGGAATGTACGGAGCCGTTTGAGCTTAATAGGGGCGTGTGACAGGGGTGTGTTTTGGCCCCTATCCTTTTCCTGCTATAGACAAATGGGTTGTATGATTTTTTTGTCGAAAGATGTAAGGATGCACCCAAAATCAATGGCAAAAGTGTCCCTGTATTGATCTATGCTGATGATGCAGTTCTCATGGCGCGCACCATGAATGGACTCCGTGAGGCAGTCAAAGCGTATAAAATGTTATTGTCAGCCCTAAATTTAGAGATAAACTGCAGCAAATCACATTTCATGGTGTATGGAAAACCACTAAGTAGGGTGGGAGCACTGAAGATAAATGATCAGGTAATTAGCAAGGTAAACAAATTCCCATATTTGATTTACCTTGTCATTGTTCATTATGTGTGATTTGTTTGATCACTTACCTCTTCAGCACTCAGTGTTATGTGCTGTGAAAACACTGTCACCTGCATGTTGTTCATAAAAGTTTATTATCACTGATATGTTTACTGAATATTGCATGTTATTATTACTTTTGGGTCCATAAAAATCAACCTGGGCCTGGAGTGTACTCATTCATGAGTGTGTGCAAGCTTCAATGCAATTTTTCCCATGAAATAACTACTCTTGGGTTCGGAATAAATTGATTGAGATCTTTGGTCCTGATGAAGACCATCTGCTCCTTTGCGACAATTAAAAATTGTCCATAACATTTAGACCTATATAAGTAAGATGCTGGATTAATAATCATTCCCTGTGTCACCTTTTCTTCCTTTTAACCTTACTAGAGGACATCACTAATAAGTACGAATATGTGATGGAACAACTAGGTCCTAAACAAATACTTGCCTAAACCACTACTGCTAAACAACTAAAAAGGCTCTACAACGAAATACTGAACAACTACTGTCTTAAACAACGATTTTGCCTGAATAACAATTGCCTGAACAACAAATTTTAAGGTAAGTTTTTCTTTTTTTTAATGGTTTATTAGTAGTATAGAATTTATATATGTATATATCAATTCTAAACAATATATATATATATATATATATATATATATATATATATATATATATTCTAAACAACTAATAAACCATTAAAAAAATGAAAAACGTACCTTAAAATTCGTTATTCAGGCAATCATTATTCAGGCAAAATCGTTGGTTAGACAGTAGTTGTTCAGTACTTCATTGTAGAGACTTTTTAGTTGTTTAGCAGTAGTGGTTTAGGCAAGTAGTTGTTTAGGACCTAGTTGTTCAGGATGTTTCCCACTATCAAGAGCTCCCTTTTTAGGTTGAGCTCATTCAGATGCACTGTCATTCTAGATGAAGAGCTCTATGATGAAGCATGCCACATGGATCAGCCCCTTCATGGTTTTGAGCAGCACTGTTTTGTACCTCGGATCTAGAGTCTCAGACTCTTCATTATCATATTATTAGGCTATAGCATTTGTGGTATAAGCATATGTCTCTGTGCGCACCAGTGTTCTTATGTCACAATTCCAGTATTAGAGTCACGATGTTGTTATCCACAGATCATTACCCCAATGTACCATCACTCAGTGCCATTGTGTTAGTGTCCCTGTGTCCTGTCATTGCCCTGGTGTTGTGTCTGAGTGTCAGTGTCTTAGTGTCAGTATCCTAGTGCCGCTTTGTCAGTCTCTCGGGGTCACTGTCCATGTTATTGTCCCTTTAAGTTAATATGCCCATATTCATGTTCATGTTCCTTTGTCAGTGTCTCAGTATCAGTGCCCCAGTTGCAGTGTTGCAATACCAATGCCCTTGTGTCACTGTCACTGTGAGATTGGTGGTGCCCAACATCAGTGTCAGTGTTCGTACCCCTGTGCCAGTGTCCTCGCAAAGTTAATGTCCCATGTCAATTTTCCACTGTCACTACCGCCATGTAAAAATCCATCATCGCTTTTGGTGCCCCTGTGACGGTGTTCTAGTGTCTGTGTTCCACTGGCAGTCTCCCCGTGTCAGTGTCTTTGTGTTAGTGCTGCAGTCAGTACCCAAATGTCAGTACACTAGTGACAGGTCCCCACCAGTCACTGTCTCTGTGCCAATGTGCCTTTGCCATGTCACTGTTCTGGCATTGTGTGCTGGTGCCAATGTTTTAGTGTCATTGTCCCTGTTTCCTAGCAAAATGGATCCATGCTAGCATTAGTGTTTGTGCCCCATGTCATTGTTACAGTGTCATACTTCCATGTCAGTGTTGGCGCTCCTGTTTCAGTGACTGTTGTGGTAGTGTCTTAGTGTCATTGTCATTTGCCTGTATCTATATTTTAGTGTCAGTACTAATTTGCCAGTGCCCCTGTGTCAGTGGCCCCTTGCTAGTGTTGTAGGATCTCACAGGACTCTTATCATGGGGGTGATACTGCTTGGTTTAGGGCAGCAACATCACTGTATGTGTGCGACTGAGTCAGTTCCACACCGACTGGAAGCTGCTGGCCTGACCTTCTCGGCTAGTTAGAGGCAACGTACCCAAACCCAGAAAAGTAAAGGTGATTTGTGACAGCCTAAAAACATGACACTCTGACTCCTCAGGGAGGCCCTGGTGGAACAGATCATTCCCCTTTCTCTAATTTGCACAAGTCTCACATGTGAAGGCAGACAAAGATATGCAGGATAGGTTTCAATGCATTTATTGAAGCAACTGTATTCTATGATAAAAGGCATTAGCTGTGATTATTAGGAAGGTGAAACATAACACAGTGATGATTGTGACCATTAGAGTGAAACATATAAACAGACCCAACATCCTGACATGATCATTAGTCTAAGAATTCCTACTTACACTCTAGCATCTATCATGAGAGCATAGCATTGTTAGCCCTTCTGCCCATCCCAATCTAAAGGAGAAGCCCCGGCTCCATACTTGAAGGTAGGCACGGGGTCTGCCTGTTGTTCTGCTGGCAGTCCTCTCATTTGGCTGGAAAGACAAGCCAAGATCAGCAAATCTGTCAACGAAGTGGTGCACAGCATAAAATGGCTGGCTGGAATGTCCCTCCTACCATTCTTCTGCCTGTGTGGTGTTTATATGCCAAAATGTGTTGTGTTCTGAGACAGGCCTGAAGTGATAGTATGTCTGTGGTTAGAAGGTTGACTCCGCTGCTCTTGGAGCGGCAATTCTAGGTAAAATATCGGTATAAATATGACAGCCTTGAGCAGGGCACAGAGTAAAATGCATGGAAGAGACAGATACATGCAGAACATGAACAAGTATATTTTCTAAGAAAAAGCACGGATAAAATATAAAAGAACAAGCTAAAAGCGAGCTGTGCCAAAATATAATAAAAGTGAATCAAATGTGTTTGCTTCTTAAATGCACAGACTGTGGGCCTAAGAGGTAAAATATGGGTGCCCAACCTAGGCGCTAAAAGGAATACACAACACCCTCCCCATTGTCAGTACAAGAGTAGTTCCTCTTTGTCACTGTATCCACATCATGTCCTGGTGAGCGTATCGGAGCTCCTGCAGCGGTGTGACAGTGCCCGTATGTCACTTTTGGTGCCACAGTATTAGTTTCCTTTTGTCAGTGTGGTCCTGCAGTGTCAGTGTACTGGCCCTGACACTGCAACATTATCCAACATTATCTCCAACATTATCTCTTTGCTTAGAAACAACTTATTCCATCTTAATTCCATTTAGAAGCAGCAAAGGGATGGAAGACCTCTGAAGTCTGAGGGTAAAAATGGATGAAAAATCTGGTGATCTAAAATATACCAAAGATGATAAGTATTTTAGGAAAGATACATTTTTAAAAAGTTGCAAATTAATGTTTTTCTTAGCAAAAGAGATCCACTTGCTAGAGGGATAGCTTAAAGAGCTAAAAGTCTGCCCCTCAAACAAAGCAGAGATCATTAGGTCTTCAGTTTACATGCCTCCAAGGCCAACTCAACATTTCATCCCCCAGAAGTAAGCTCACTATCATAAAATAGTGAAGACGAACATCAGTTATTTATCGCACTTAGAGTCAGTAGAAGTATTGTATGAAACACTGTATTAAAACAAGTTATTTTCTTTCAAACAAGCATCGGCAAAGCTAATAAATTTCGCCTATGCAAAATATATTTGTCAATGTTTTTTTACATGTTGCACTGCAGGTGAGCTGCTGTGCTACATGGCTTAGGAAAAAAAGCACTATGACGTGATCAATGCTGGCCGCATCATAGCACTTTTTAAAAATGGTTTGAATGGTAGCTCGCATGCTGAGCGTATTCGTAGGAAGTGTTGACATAAGCTAAGCTTTTGCTTAGAAAACAGTCTTTTGACCTGATAGCACTGCCGGCTGCCAGGTGCATTTAGTGGAGACAAGCATTAATATAAGGTGTGATGCCAGGCCAGCAGGAGACCAGTGTTAAAAGTTACTTACTGTGGGTGAAAGTCAAAAGTCATTCTGCATGGGAAACTCTCCGCTAGCTAGCTTCGCCTAATGTTAGAGTAATGGTGCTATTGACATTGTAAACCTATACGCCCATTTATGAACGACCCCTTCAGGGGATATTAAAAGTAATGAACATTTCCATATTCTATCATCCAATCTGTCTCAGTCATCCGCGGGAATACTAAGAATCCATAATGGTCCGGACGGGAAGTCTTTTTCCGTCTCTGAAAGTTTATGATGCCATAAAAGGTGGGAGTGCCTGTGTGGAGGGCCCCTCTGGGGTGGATCGCCCACCAGCCTGTTTGACAAAGTGAAAATTTAGTTTTCTTTAAGTCTATTATGGTTCGTCTGAGAGCATTGCCAGCTGTCTCCCTTAATTTAAGACTTGATGTTTTTTTAAATGCTTATATGACACCTACTGCATCGGTGATTTTGCCACTTATGTTGCTGAATATTGATGACAATCTTTTTACCATTTGTTACCTGGTGATGTTATAGAACACATCATTACAGACACCGGCATGGCTTGGCTTTTGTGTTATTGTAAAACGTCACCAAAACTTGAGATGTAGTTAATATTAATGAGTGAATAGCAGCAGGTTCTTGGCATACGTTCGCTTTAATTCTGTCTGGGGATTGGGTACAAAGTTGGAAGGATGATTCGGAATGAGGGGTAAAGATCAGCTTAGCTTGATGCGTCCTTCAAGCGTTCTGCACCAGTCCCCACCGGGGCACTGAGATGGGGCAAACAATGAACTGCTGACCCCCCCATGGTCTCCTTGCTAAACCCCAAAGCCCTTAGCCCAGGTGGGATCAACCTAGATGCGATCAGAAGGGAGAGTCAGTATGAGCCAGTCCCCTTTGAATTCACACATTTAACAGGCACTCAGGAACAATCAGCGAATGAGGTTTTATCCATATAACAATATTTTTCAACAGATGCTCCGATACACACTATTTGCCTGCAAATCAGTGCCAATGAGAATCAATTACAGGGGTATTTGCCATATTAATGACGCACTGCTGCAGTCCCAAAGAGATGAAGCCACCGACCTTGAAAGTAGCCATGTGGCCCAGCATGGCACAGAAAGGGAATGTCAAGTAGCAGAGACTTGGGCTTATAAGTTATACATCATACAACATCTGCAGTGGCACAGAAAAGTGTCCTTGCTGTTTACGGAAAGAACTGGACAACATTTTTCACAAGCAGAGAAGAGCTGTGATTGGACAGCTTCTGAGCATTATCTGCCCTCCCACTACGTCTAGATAGCCGGGTAGCTTCCGGTGTGGGCGGAGATAGTACAGGAACGCTTATCCAACAGCCTAGCTTACTGCATGGTGGTGTGAACTCTTTAGAGCAGGAAGAAACTTACCATATTTATACTTTTTTAGCGCCGTTTTTGCGCCGCTTTTTGTTGCAAAACCGGCGCAAACTTACAAAATACAATTGTATTTTGGAAGTTTGCGCCGCTTTTGCGTCAAAAAGTGGCGCAAAATGCGGCGCTACAAAAGTATAGATATGAGCCGTTACTTTTCTTTCCTTCTGCAGGGACCAGCAAAGAACGAGAGCTGGGCAGAGGACCAGGGACTGGGATCTCATCAGCTGCTCTCGTTAATCACCCTGGCTAATGTGCCCTCTGGACTGAGTCCGGCCGAAGCATCTTCCTGCAGAAAAGTACAGGCAGCGGGGAACCCAACCAACTGTCTGCCCATGTCTCTTTCTGCTGCTCTCTCCCTCTTTTGCTAATTCCATTCACTTTCACGTCACTCTGGCATCCCCAGGATATCAGAGCTACCTACAGACTGTAGTGGTCAGTAACTGAGTCCTCTTTATTGTCCCTGGAACTCTAGGTATTTTCACAGGTATATTAGGCGGTAAGAGGAGGTAAAAAGAAAAAGCACCATCGCCGAAATGGTAAACACAACCTCTATGGCACAGATATTCAGTGGATAATGATTGAAATCTGTACCACGTCTCACCTATACAAAAGCCACTGAGGGGAATTTCAATAGATGTTAATTTAGATTTAGAGACAGAAGAGGGAATTAATGGCAGACACATGAATGAAGTTGAATATGATGAATTTGCAAGCTGTTATAACATACTAAAAAGGTAGCGAGACATGGGAGTCTTTGGCGAGTCTCATGCTCAAGTCACATGGTAGCTGGGTTAAGGGTAACCTGGCAGAAAACCATGGATAGCTGGCAAATTCGGTTAAAGCAGTGATCATCCTTGTGGAGTTATGTAGACACTTGGTTGATTTCGAAATGCCAAGCCCTATAGCCTTATTTGAGATAGCAGGCAGATATTTCAGCAGCAGGTGCAGTAAAAGAACCAAAGGGGCAGAAGAAAACTGGAGCAGGACTCCAGCAGTCTGCTGACATGGGAACCAAAGGAACGACTCCTCCATAGGTGCCTTCAATGATAGAAGGGTATGATAAAACACCTCGAGTGTTAAGGCAGAGGCATCAAATGAATGGAAGAAGTCCATCTTCCAAAGACCCAAGGGGTAAAGCTTGGATTGTAAAGATTCATATAAAATAATTAGGTACATCGCTTTCCCTGCGACCTCAAAAACAGCTGACTAGCTAATAACCCAGCTGGAGTATTGGGGCATGGGTCTTACTAGTTACCTAGAGAAGAAGGGGATTACTTGTAGGTCCAGGAGAGGGTGCCTTCAAGTACCTCTACACACTTTTAGAAAATCTCAGCCAACAAAGTTAACACAGTTGCATCTAGGGACCTGGGGCTAGCCAGACTTTGGAAGAGGAGAGGCTAGTGAGACCGAGCAATCCCTTAACAGAGGTCACCTTAGAGTGGAAGGGGATATTGCACAAAGGAGAGATGCAGGTGGGACATTTCTTTCAGTTGACTAGCATCTGAGTTGGCAGAATCACTGCCACATCCAAGACTGCAGATGAGAGGAAATTAGACATATGTAACACAAGTAAAAATAAATAAGTGTGTTAGTAGAAGAGCATTCTGGGGCTGCAGGCAGGGCGTTATCATAGCGAGCAGTGTCATGGAGGTGTGGGCAAACAAGACGGTGTACCCGACCAAACAAGGCAGTGTATATAATAGAGGAGGAGGGTGCGGAACCTTTCAGAAGGCTACAAATCTGGAACTGCACAAAACTTTGCTCTGCACACCCCTACCAAAGAGCCGATTATCTAAGAAATGCATACTTCCTAATACCATACACCCATACATGACAACGCCACAAGGCCACGTTTTCAAAGTGTCATAATGCATTGCCGCAACAACATGATATACACTGGTAGGTATACCACTGCATTGTACCTCTGCTGTGAGTGGCTTGACACTTGCTGCTCCTTATTCCCAGGCACCAGTTGGTACATCACAGAAGAAAATCGCAAACAGAAACAAAGCACAGAAATGGGTGCTGTGATGCATGAAATAGCTTATGCTGTGGTTATGGCAAAATGACTCACCCCTGCAATACGTGGCTAGAGTCCCCTGAAATTCCTGCATGTCAACAATAGAAGGCTCAGGGGATGTGGGGTCTTGAAGGAAGGCAACCCTTCCCTCTCCTGCAGAGTTATACACTGTGGCACTAGGCATGCAGGTGACTGTTGACCCCATGTCAGGTTGGTTGAGTTGGATTAAGTGGAACTGGCATACCTGCCACATGTTCAGATTTCTAATGTGTGACACTTACACGTTGTCAGTCTGTATATATGTGGCATTGCAATGGCTTACTGTGTCATACTGTACTGTGAGTAGGACTATGTGTAGGAGGCTGGACTGGCTTGTAGTGAGTACCAAGGGGTACTTGCACCTTGCACCAGGCCCATTTATCCCTTATTAGTGTATAGGGTGTCTAGCAGCTTAGGCTGATAGATAATGGTAGCTTAGCAGAGCAGCTTAGGCTGAACTAGGAGACGTGTGAAACTACTACAGTACCACTTAGTGTCATATGCACAATATCATAAGAAAACACAATACACAGTTATACTAAAAATAAAGGTACTTTATTTTTATGACAATATGCCAAAGTGTCTTAGAGTGTACCCTCAGTGAGAGGATAGGAAATATACACAATAGCAAAAATATGCAGTATAGTCTTAGAAAACAGTGCAAACAATGTATAGTTACAATAGGATGCAATGGGGAAACATAGGGATAGGGGCAACACAAACCATATACTCCAAAAGTGGAATGCGAACCACGAATGGACCCCAAACCTATGTGACCTTGTAGAGGGTCGCTGGGACTATTAGAAAATAGTGAGAGTTAGAAAAATAACCCTCCCCAAGACCCTGAAAAGTGAGTGCAAAGTGCACTAAAGTTCCCCTAAGGACAAAGTAGTCGTGTTAGAGGAATAATGCAGGAAAGACACAAACCAGCAATGCAACAACGGTGGATTTCCAATCTAGGGTACCTGTGGAACAAGGGGACCAAGTCCAAAAGTCACAAGCAAGTCGGAGATGGGCAGATGGCCAGGAAATGCCAGCTGCGGGTGCAAAGAAGCTTCTACTGGACAGAAGAAGCTGAGGTTTCTGCAGGAACGAAAAGGGCTAGAGACTTCCCCTTTGGTGGACGGATCCCTCTTGCCGTGGAGAGTCGTGCAGAAGTGTTTTCCCGCCGAAAGGACGCCAACAAGCCTTGCTAGGCGCAAATCGTGCGTTTGGCGTTTTTGGACGCTGCTGGGGCCCAGGAGGGACCAGGAGGTCGCAAATTGGACCTGAAGAGAGAAGGGACATCGAGCAAGACAAAGAGCCCTCACTGAAGCAGGTAGCACCCGGAGAAGTGCCAGAAACAGGCACTACAAGGATGCGTGAAACGGTGCTCGCCGAAGTTGCACAAAGGAGTCCCACGTCGCCGGAGACCAACTTAGAAAGTCGTACAATGCAGGTTAGAGTGTCGTGGACCCAGGCTTGGCTGTGCACAAAGGATTTCCGCCGGAAGTGCACAGGGGCCGGAGTAGCTTGCAAAGTCGCGGTTCCCAGCAATGCAGCCCAGCGAGGTGAGGCAAGGACTTACCTCCACCAAACTTGGACTGAAGAGTCACTGGACTGTGGGGGTCACTTGGACAGAGTCGCTGGATTCAAGGGACCTCACTCGTCGTGCTGAGAGGAGACCCAAGGGACCGGTAATGCAGCTTTTTGGTGCCTGCGGTTGCAGGGGGAAGATTCCGTCGACCCACGGGAGATTTCTTCAGAGCTTCTGGTGCAGAGAGGAGGCAGGCTACCCCCACAGCATGCACAAGCAGGAAAACAGTCGAGAAGGCGGCAGGATCAGCGTTACAGAGTTGCAGTAGTCGTCTTTGCTACTATGTTGCAGGTTTGCAGGCTTCCAGCGCGGTCAGCGGTCGTATCCTTATCAGAAGGTGAAGAGGGAGATGCAGAGGAACTCGGATGAGCTCTTGCATTCGTTATCTAAAGTTTCCCCAAAGACAGAGACCCTAAATAGCCAGAAAAGAGGGTTTGGCTACTTAGGAGAGAGGATAGGCTACTAACACCTGAAGGAGCCTATGAGCAGGAGTCTCTGACGTCACCTGGTGGCACTGGCCACTCAGAGCAGTCCAGTGTGCCAGCAGCACCTCTGTTTCCAAGATGGCAGAGGTCTGGAGCACACTGGAGGAGCTCTGGACACCTCCCAGGGGAGGTGCAGGTCAGGGGAGTGGTCACTCCCCTTTCCTTTGTCCAGTTTCGCGCCAGAGCAGGGGCTAAGGGGTCCCTGAACCGGTGTAGACTGGCTTATGCAGAATTGGGCACATCTGTGCCCAAGAAAGCATTTCCAGAGGCTGGGGGAGGCTACTCCTCCCCTGCCTTCACACCATTTTCCAAAGGGAGAGGGTGTCACACCCTCTCTCAGAGGAAGTTCTTTGTTCTGCCATCCTGGGCCAGGCCTGGCTGGACCCCAGGAGGGCAGATGCCTGTCTGAGGGGTTGGCAGCAGCAGCAGCTGCAGTGAAACCCCAGGAAGGGCAGTTTGGCAGTACCAGGGTCTGTGCTACAGACCACTGGGACCATGGGATTGTGCCAACTATGCCAGGATGGCATAGAGGGGGCAATTCCATGATCATAGACATGTTACATGGCCATATTCGGAGTTACCATTGTGAAGCTACATATAGGTAGTGACCTATATGTAGTGCACGCGTGTAATGGTGTCCCCGCACTCACAAAGTTCAGGGAATTGGCTCTGAACAATGTGGGGGCACCTTGGCTAGTGCCATGGTGCCCTCACACTAAGTAACTTTGCACCTAACCTTTACCAGGTAAAGACTAGACATATAGGTGACTTATAAGTTACTTAAGTGCAGTGTAAAATGGCAGTGAAATAACGTGGACGTTATTTCACTCAGGCTGCAGTGGCAGGCCTGTGTAAGAATTGTCAGAGCTCCCTATGGGTGGCAAAAGAAATGCTGCAGCCCATAGGGATCTCCTGGAACCCCAATACCCTGGGTACCTTAGTACCATATACTAGGGAATTATAAGGGTGTTCCAGTAAGCCAATGTGAATTGGTAAAATTGGTCACTAGCCTGTTAGTGACAATTTAAAAGTAATGAGAGAGCATAACCACTGAGGTTCTGGTTAGCAGAGCCTCAGTGAGACAGTTAGGCACCACACAGGGAACATATACATGCACACCTATGAGCACTGGGGCCCTGTGTGACAGGGTCCCAGTGACACATACATATAGGCCACAAACCTATGAGCACTGGGGTCCTGACCAGCAGGATCCCAGTGACACATAACAAACATACTGAAAACATAGTGTTTTCACTATGAGCACTGGGGCCTGGCTATCAGGATCCCAGTGAGACAGTGAAAACAGTGACAAACACCCTGACATACACTCACAACCAGGCCAAAAGTGGGGGTAACAAGGCTAGAAAGAGGCTACTTTCTCACACAACCCCCCCCAAACGAAGGACAATAAGGCTAACCTTGGCCAGTTGAGACTTTATTGTCTAAGTGGTGATAAGTAGAGAGTAGCTCTGCAATAGACTGGTTACTCCCTTTATCATCCACTATATGGTTACTTCCCTGTGGGGATGTAAACCACCCTGTTTGAAGTTTTTTAGCTAAGCAACAATGTGAAGATGTATTTTCAGAGTTTCTATCAGTAAGTTTTAGTTTAGAGCAGTGGGAATTGTCCACTGAACCTATTTGTAGTGATGGAAATGCCAGACAGGGATGCTGTCTCAGAAAAGCCATAGCTGGGCATAAACTTTGTCCAAATGGCTGGAAGAGAGAACAGGGATGCTGTTTCTCTTGAGTTGGAGCAGGGCAGGGATGCTGTCCTATGAGCTCCACACTAGGGCAGGGATGCTGTCCTAAGTGTTGTGAGGCAGTGCAGGGTTTCTGCACTAAAGTTTCTCTGGGAGGGTTGGAGGGATGCTCCATGTTAACTAAAATGGTGCTCTTTTTCTCACCAATGTTAGTTATCCCACAGAGAGGTACTTCTACCTCAGGGAGTCCAGCTTTGCCAGCTGATGATTCCCTTGGAACAGGTGTCACCCCAGGAGAGGTTTCTCCCACCACAGGAATGCTATCCTGAATGGTAGGGTGGTTAGGGGATACTGTGATACCCTTTTTACCTGTTGATGGAGAGGGATCCTGAGTTTTCAGGCCTTCTCTCCTTTGCTTTTTCATTTCACTTGAAATGAGAGGGAACAATTCCTCAGGGATGCCCAGCATGGCTGCATGGGCATAAAACTCTACATCAGCCCAACCTGAGGCCTCTAGGTCATTACCTAAGAGACAGTCTACAGGTAGGCTAGGTGATACCACCACCTGCTTAGGGCCAGTAACTCCACCCCAACTAAACTGAATTATAGCTAAGGGAAGAAACTTAGTGGAGTTATGGACATCAATAATCTTATACTGTTGTCCAATGATGTGTTGTTCAGGAGCTACAAGGTTTTCAGTCACCAAAGTGAAACTGGCACCTGTGTCCCTGTAGGCCAAGGCCTCAACACCATTTATTGAAACTGTCTGCCTGTACTTATCCATTGTAAGGGGACAAGCAGCCAGTGTGGCAAGGCCAATGCCACTAGGTGTGACAGAAACTGTCTTGGGACTGATTACATCAGTTTCCACTATGGACCCATAAGTGAACCCAACTACACCCTTTGCTTGACTGTTGCCAGCAGTCCCACCACTAGTACCACTACTGCTAGGGGCACTAGAGCTTGATGTATTAGTGGTGGTAGGCTCAGGGGGTTTACCTGGACAGGACTTATCCCCTGGCCTATGGCCTCTGTTTTTACACACAAAGCACCAAGGCTTTTTAATGTGTGCAGGTTGGGAAGAAGAGGAAGAATTTGTTTTATCCCCACCCTCTGAAGAGTGTTTAAGATTTGAAGTGGGATCTTTGGTTTTACCCTTATCCCCATGCTTATCTTGAGATTTTTCACCATCTTTCTTCTTATTGCCATCTTTGTCACCCCCTGTATGAACTTTTCTGTTCACTCTTGTTCTGACCCATTTGTCTGCCTTCTTTCCCAATTCTTGGGGAGAGGTCAGATCAGAGTCTACCAGGTACTGGTGCAACAAATCAGACACACAATTATTAAGTATATGCTCTCTCAGGATTGTGTTATACAGGCTTTCATAATCAGTAACTTTACTGCCATGTAACCACCCCTCCAAGGCCTTCACTGAATGGTCAATAAAATCAACCCAGTCTTGTGAAGACTCCTTTTTGGTCTCTCTGAACTTTATCCTGTACTGTTCAGTGGTTAAGCCATAACCATCCAGGAGTGCATTCTTAAGAACTTGGAAATTGTTAGCATCATTTTCTTTCACAGTAAGGAGCCTATCCCTACCTTTTCCACTAAATGATAGCCATAGGATAGCAGCCCACTGCCTTTGAGGGACATCCTGTACAACACAGGCCCTCTCAAGTGCAGCAAACCACTTGTTAATGTCATCCCCCTCCTTATAAGGGGGAACTATCTTGTGCAGATTCCTGGAATCATGCTCTTTTGCAGGATGACTATGGGGAATACTGCTGCTGCCACCATGGGTATCTAAACCCAACTTCTGTCTTCCTTCTCTACTTCAAAAGACTGTCTATCCAAATCCAGCTGTTGCTTTTTAAGCTTCAGTCTGGTTTGTTCCACCCTCAACTTATTGAGTTCCCTCTCTAACATTCTGTCATCAGGGTTGGTGGGAGGGACATTTCTAGAAACAGAGCTATGATGGGAATGAACAGAAGGAGACCTGTCCCTTACAGGAGCCACCCTAACAGCTTGGTTTACAGAAACATTACTACCGTATGGTGAGAGTAAATGCTTTTGCTATGGTGTGAGACAACACTATTTATGTGGTGTGGCTCATCATCATTACCATCTATGCTAGATTGTCTAGTAAAGGGCAGGCTAGGAAGTTTATTTCCTGAATCTTTTCCTGGGGGAGTCCCTGAATCAGATTGAGAACTATTAGGTACTTTTTCAACAGATGGGGCACCTATGGCCTTATCCTGTTCTCTAAGCATGTTAAGTAACAGTTCCAAGGAAGGATTCTTCCCTACACTCAAACCTCTCTCTATACAGAGACTCCTTGCTCTTTTCCAGCTAAGGTTGTCATATGCAAGTTTGGACAGATCAACACTTTGGCCTGTGCCAGACATTTTTTTTAGAGAGAGTTAAAGTGATAGAAAAAGAGAAAAAAGTTTTCAGAACTTTTTGGAAAGACAGAAAAAAAACTTTTTAAACTTTTAAGAACTTTTTGAAAGTTTAGAAGTACTTTTCAGCACTTAGAAAAGAGTGAAAAGAGGAAATGCAAAACTTTTTGGCTATGTGTATATACACTGACCTTGTTTTGTATATTTTTCTCTTATGAAAAGTACAATGACAAGAGTGGTAAGTAGTCTCAAGCACTTATCCCACCACTGCACAACCAATGTAGGAGGCTGGACTGGCTTGTAGTGAGTACCAAGGGGTACTTGCACCTTGCACCAGGCCCAGTTATCCCTTATTAGTGTATAGGGTGTCTAGCAGCTTAGGCTGATAGATAATGGTAGCTTAGCAGAGCAGCTTAGGCTGAACTAGGAGACGTGTGAAGCTACTACAGTACCACTTAGTGTCATATGCACAATATCATAAGAAAACACAATACACAGTTATACTAAAAATAAAGGTACTTTATTTTTATGACAATATGCCAAAGTGTCTTAGAGTGTACCCTCAGTGAGAGGATAGGAAATATACACAAGATATATATACACAATAGCAAAAATATGCAGTATAGTCTTAGAAAACAGTGCAAACAATGTATAGTTACAATAGGATGCAATGGGGAAACATAGGGATAGGGGCAACACAAACCATATACTCCAAAAGTGGAATGCGAACCACGAATGGACCCCAAACCTATGTGACCTTGTAGAGGGTCGCTGGGACTATTAGAAAATAGTGAGAGTTAGAAAAATAACCCTCCCCAAGACCCTGAAAAGTGAGTGCAAAGTGCACTAAAGTTCCCCTAAGGACAAAGTAGTCGTGTTAGAGGAATAATGCAGGAAAGACACAAACCAGCAATGCAACAACGGTGGATTTCCAATCTAGGGTACCTGTGGAACAAGGGGACCAAGTCCAAAAGTCACAAGCAAGTCGGAGATGGGCAGATGCCCAGGAAATGCCAGCTGCGGGTGCAAAGAAGCTTCTACTGGACAGAAGAAGCTGAGGTTTCTGCAGGAACGAAAAGGGCTAGAGACTTCCCCTTTGGTGGACGGATCCCTCTTGCCGTGGAGAGTCGTGCAGAAGTGTTTTCCCGCCGAAAGGACGCCAACAAGCCTTGCTAGGCGCAAATCGTGCGTTTGGCGTTTTTGGACGCTGCTGGGGCCCAGGAGGGACCAGGAGGTCGCAAATTGGACCTGAAGAGAGAGGGGACGTCGAGCAAGACAAAGAGCCCTCACTGAAGCAGGTAGCACCCGGAGAAGTGCCAGAAACAGGCACTACAAGGATGCATGAAACGGTGCTCGCCGAAGTTGCACAAAGGAGTCCCACGTCGCCGGAGACCAACTTAGAAAGTCGTGCAATGCAGGTTAGAGTGCCGTGGACCCAGGCTTGGCTGTGCACAAAGGATTTCCGCCGGAAGTGCACAGGGGCCGGAGTAGCTTGCAAAGTCGTGGTTCCCAGCAATGCAGCCCAGCGAGGTGAGGCAAGGACTTACCTCCACCAAACTTGGACTCAAGAGTCACTGGACTGTGGGGGTCACTTGGACAGAGTCGCTGGATTCGAGGGACCTCGCTCGTCGTGCTGAGAGGAGACCCAAGGGACCGGTAATGCAGCTTTTTGGTGCCTGCGGTTGCAGGGGGAAGATTCCGTCGACCCACGGGAGATTTCTTCGGAGCTTCTGGTGCAGAGAGGAGGCAGGCTACCCCCACAGCATGCACAAGCAGGAAAACAGTCGAGAAGGCGGCAGGATCAGCGTTACAGAGTTGCAGTAGTCGTCTTTGCTACTATGTTGCAGGTTTGCAGGCTTCCAGCGCGGTCAGCGGTCGTTTCGTTATCAGAAGGTGAAGAGGGAGATGCAGAGGAACTCGGATGAGCTCTTGCATTCGTTATCTAAAGTTTCCCCAGAGACAGAGACCCTAAATAGCCAGAAAAGAGGGTTTGGCTACTTAGGAGAGAGGATAGGCTACTAACACCTGAAGGAGCCTATGAGCAGGAGTCTCTGACGTCACCTGGTGGCACTGGCCACTCAGAGCAGTCCAGTGTGCCAGCAGCACCTCTGTTTCCAAGATGGCAGAGGTCTGGAGCACACTGGAGGAGCTCTGGACACCTCCCAGGGGAGGTGCAGGTCAGGGGAGTGGTCACTCCCCTTTCCTTTGTCCAGTTTCGCGCCAGAGCAGGGGCTATGGGGTCCCTGAACCGGTGTAGACTGGCTTATGCAGAATTGGGCACATCTGTGCCCAAGAAAGCATTTCCAGAGGCTGGGGGAGGCTACTCCTCCCCTGCCTTCACACCATTTTCCAAAGGGAGAGGGTGTCACACCCTCTCTCAGAGGAAGTTCTTTGTTCTGCCATCCTGGGCCAGGCCTGGCTGGACCCCAGGAGGGCAGATGCCTGTCTGAGGGGTTGGCAGCAGCAGCAGCTGCAGTGAAACCCCAGGAAGGGCAGTTTGGCAGTACCAGGGTCTGTGCTACAGACCACTGGGACCATGGGATTGTGCCAACTATGCCAGGATGGCATAGAGGGGGCAATTCCATGATCATAGACATGTTACATGGCCATATTCGGAGTTACCATTGTGAAGCTACATATAGGTAGTGACCTATATGTAGTGCACGCGTGTAATGGTGTCCCCGCACTCACAAAGTTCAGGGAATTGGCTCTGAACAATGTGGGGGCACCTTGGCTAGTGCCAGGGTGCCCTCACACTAAGTAACTTTGCACCTAACCTTTACCAGGTAAAGGTTAGACATATAGGTGACTTATAAGTTACTTAAGTGCAGTGTAAAATGGCTGTGAAATAACGTGGACGTTATTTCACTCAGGCTGCAGTGGCAGGCCTGTGTAAGAATTGTCAGAGCTCCCTATGGGTGGCAAAAGAAATGCTGCAGCCCATAGGGATCTCCTGGAACCCCAATACCCTGGGTACCTTAGTACCATATACTAGGGAATTATAAGGGTGTTCCAGTAAGCCAATGTGAATTGGTAAAATTGGTCACTAGCCTGTTAGTGACAATTTAAAAGTAATGAGAGAGCATAACCATTGAGGTTCTGGTTAGCAGAGCCTCAGTGAGACAGTTAGGCACCACACAGGGAACATATACATGCACACCTATGAGCACTGGGGCCCTGTGTGACAGGGTCCCAGTGACACATACATATAGGCCACAAACCTATGAGCACTGGGGTCCTAACCAGCAGGATCCCAGTGACACATAACAAACATACTGAAAACATAGTGTTTTCACTATGAGCACTGGGGCCTGGCTATCAGGATCCCAGTGAGACAGTGAAAACAGTGACAAACACCCTGACATACACTCACAACCAGGCCAAAAGTGGGGGTAACAAGGCTAGAAAGAGGCTACTTTCTCACACTATGTCCATGTAATGTGATAAATATTAGAAATAACTCCCTTTTGGGTGTAACATTCTTAAAATGCGATTGACATTCCCCAGAAAGAAGAAAGTCCAAATATTGGAAGATGTTGTATTGAGTTTTTTTTGTTCCACAAAATGTATACCTTAAAAACATAAGCTTGTCATCATCGAAAACATTGTAACTGGTACTTGTACAGTCCAATTAAAGTGAAATAAATCCATACATTCTACAGTGCATTATCTTATTTTATGAAAGCAAGAGACTATCTCCCCATCTGTCAATAGTGCTCATTTTAATGACCTTATACAAGCAGTGCAGGGTATGCCCTGCCTAAATTTGAACCTATAACCAATAGTTTAGTGGCAGTTCTCTGCAACAGGGACTACATTACTGAGCAGTCTTATCATAAAAGTAAATAATAACATCATATCTCTCAAGCAGATCACCACCACTCCAGATCCCTTTCAAGAGTCCCTGAAATATACACTCAGATTTAGTAGGGGTGCATACAGGGATGAACATGTGATGCTAATTTTGTAACAATCCTTTTCTCCCGGAAATACGCGCCAAAACCTTCTATGTGGTATTGAAACTATTGATCAATTATTTTTGTTTGATCTGATGTCAAAGCATAGCTGTAAAGTGATCCCATACAATGTCAGTCAGTCAGATGACAGTCAGCCCTACATGTTTGGACAACAAAATGTTTCAATCTGGGACTTGTAGCTTTGCTTTTGTTCATTGTTGGGATTCTCTCCTCGAATTCTAGGTGAGTCCAAAATGGGATTGGGTGGCTTTGGCCCCACTTTGAAACTTGTCCTGCATGATTCTGAGCAAGCAAGTGAGGTAACCAGCCTTTTTTGGAAGTAGGGGGCTGTTCATCTGAGAGAATTATCAGAACTATCTCGCCACGGCTCCTCTCATCTCTTTTCTGCCCTTTTCTGTCCATCCACCCACCTTTTGGTCCATCATCCATCAGTTCCTTTTCCCCCTCTTTTCCTCCTCTTCACCCTTCCATCCCTTCATTGGTCCCTACATTCACTAATCTATCCTTCCTTCTCTCCATTCGGTAAGGAAGGAGGAAAAGTTGGCCTGAGCGGGTCCCAGAGTGACTGGGCTCCTATAGGTGGTGGTCCTGAACTTCTCAAAGACCGTGTTATTTGTAGGGGCTCTGCAGAGATGAGCCACCGAGGTTGACTGCAACAGGCAGCTACCTCCTGGCACCTCACTCTCGACTTCTCTTGGGAGCATAACCGTAGGTAGGCAGTCTTTCTTTGCTGGTGCTGGAGTAATGATGTGCCCATGGGTGACAGGCTGATAACTCACAAAGATTTGTCCAGTAGAAAGATGGGCCTTGTGTTGCTGCATTCTCTACTTCTTTCCCAAGGGGTGCTGGAACAATTTTCATTAAGGTGGTGTTCCTGCAAGCAATCTTACATCATTAGGAGTGTGAAAGATACAAGCTGCCCATAGAGAACAAGTATACTAAATGATCCACGTCCATTCAGCATGGGAGCTGTAAGGTTGTGTTATGCAGCTGATGCTGTATTTTGGAGCATAATGTCACAAATATTACTAAAGCATGGTGTGGTACCACACTGACATTTATGGACAGTACATTTTCCATTTTCGTTTGAAATTGCCACAAAATTCACACAAACATGTAGTTTTACTGATAAAACTATATAACAAACAAACAATACTGTGTAAGAATTGGATTTCTTATTTTAGCGCATCACCATGTAAAGTTTCTTGATTTGTTAGGATGCTATTAAAATCTTTGATTCCATCACACTTCTGAATTACAAGAAAAATTGCTTTATTTGTGCTTTTTTAACTTCTGATATATTTTGACTATTTGTGCAGCAAAAATACAGGAATTTCAATGTTGTTCCATTCACACTCCCTGTATCCGATTAAGATTGTCAGATAGTCTCCTTTACAAAATCCTTCACTTTGCAGGCAGAGAAAGAAGAGTAAACACAATTTTCTATGTTGAAATAATAAGCAGTAATTTGGCAGAAGGCTTAGTCTGACATTTGACCTCTGTCTTTGAACGCACAGCAAATGGAAGAAGATAAAAGCAAAATTAAAATGGCATCTTTATTGCTCATTCAACTTCTGAACTCCAGCATGGTTATTTTGGGGATGCTGAGGCACATCCTTCACCCATAGTTTCAGCCCTTTGTTTTCCCCCCATCAACACACATTGAAGGACCATGGTTGTCTTCAGTTGTCTGGAGAGGCAGCGCCGGAGCCTGGAGGATGTCCTTCCATACTACCGTACATGATGGCAAGTGGGCTCAAATGCTTCGTTGCCAGTGTGAAGTCATGGGCACTAGGCTCACGTCTGTGGAAAAGAAGGACACAGAGACATGGATGATGGACATAACTGGAGTGAGGTTAAATACGTCTAGCTACTATTTATTGGCATGGTCACCTGACTGGTGACACCCGTGGACGTGTTTGACAGCCCTATGGCAGGGGGGATGCTCCATGACATGTTCTCAAGACACTCCAGGTGTAACGTTTGTCTCACAACGTGTGCTCAGGCATGTATTGGCCCATGTTCTGTAGCCTGCCTCTCCCTGAGTTCTTAGCTTGTCTGCCCCCACCACAATAAGGTGGAGAGCATGTCTTACCTATTTTGTAGCAGGACCAATATGTGTGCTTCAGAACGTTTGTACTGACTGGGTCAGCACAGGTCAGTACAGTGGACCTCTTACGGGCACTACAGCAGCGACTGGACATTGCTCCACTCTTTTGGCAGTTTGCTGACTATAGGACCTGTCAGCCTAATGTCCAGGCCACCTGCACTAGAAAACTGGGGATGCAGGAAGGCTGAAGCATGGGAAGAAGGATGCGGGGCCCTAGGACCACAATTCCGGCACCTGCCCCCTGTCACGCAACAGTAGGTCTGAAGCTGCGCCAAGGGACAGGAGAGTCGAGCTGTTGCTTCAGGGATAGACACCCCTTTTTAGTAGCTCAACTGGAGTCTGCCCTAGGTGCAGACATGCCACAGAAAACTTGAAGGTTGCTGTAGTGTTCACGACTGGCTGCTGTCATTGTCTTGTAGTGGCATGCACCAGTGTCTGCTGAGATCAAGACTGGTTTCAAATCGGGCCATCATGGAGTATCACATCCCCAGTTTGTAACCAGACCCGACCTGTCACGCCGACTGTTGAACTTTGAAAAGTATTGTCGTCAGTTTAGAGATTCCCCTCTCACTTGCAAAGATTCCCTGCTGTTTAGGGAGACTGAGAAGGTTCAGTGAGCACTGATGTTTGCAATGCCCATTATTTAGGACTGCCTCAATTCCCACTGCAAAGGCTTCAGTGTATTCAAATGGTAGCATGCACTTAATTAAAGGCCAATGAAGTATCACTTCATTCCACATTTAGAAATGTGTGTCCAAAATGATGATCCAAACATTAAAAATAAAAGGATTAGTTCAGGCACTCCCATGTGAAAATATACATATCCCAAACCACACATCCATGACCACCTAGCACCCTACTTGCTCAGCTTTCAGTCCTTCACAACAAAGGATGATCAAAGGGTTATTGTTAAATGATGTCCTGTGGGCAGCTCTCTGCAAGTGACCTAACCACACTGCATCCATCATTTAGGTTAATACAAGTAAAAAGACCAGGGGCAGCTCCTGTAGGGGCACAGCGGTGGGGCGGAGGCACAACAACATAAAGAAAAATAAAAAAAAGTACCTCTTTTGCCGCCTTGCCACTCTTCTGGCTCCCGCTCCACTCACGGCAGACACAGGCTCCCAGCCTGCCCTGCAACCAATCCTAACATTGCTCTCGCATGAGAGCAGTGTTAGGATTGGCTGGAGTGCCCTAGCTTGGCACTCCGAGGTAGAGTGGGAGCCTCTGCCTGCGCTCTTCAACCCGGCAACACAGTGCTGGGTTGGACAGAGCCCAATGCACATGTGTGTTTGGCTGGCCTGAGACTGACAGCCAAACATACATGTGAACTGAGGGGAGTGCTGTGCACTCCCCCTCTGTCCTTGTCATTGCATGTGGCCCCGCCACCCTGAAAAATAAAATGATAATAAACACTTTATTATCTTTCTTATTTTTCATTTTGCAGCTCCTGCTGCCGGCCGGGGGAGGGAGGAAGGTTGTTGACGCTCCTCTACCATAGCAGAGGAGCCGCATATAAAAAAGACATTGACCTCTACCAAACATGCTTCACTTCTGAAATATCCAATTTCTTTTGCATCTTTTGAAAGCTTACATAAAAGCTTATAAGAATCCAAGCATTGATTTAAGTTGTTGTATTACTCCTTGTTCACAAAACCTATAGCAAATTGGCAGAGTCATTGATTGATCTCAATAGTAATTTCAGTAATCTTGTTATATAAATATAATCAGCGATGTCATCAATGATGTCACTTAACATATCATGAGTGATGTAAGATGTGAGCTCATAAGCAGTGCATGATGGCATTGCAAGTTATAGTTAGTTCATTAAACTATAAATGGTGTATGTCAATGGTTTTATGTTTTTACTTTAGCTTGTATCTCATTCCAACACCTAACTATACTGTCTCCTTGAACCTTCTTTTTCAGTGAATACACACACACAAACACACATACATATTTTTTAAACCATCTCTTTTAAAACATATATATGAGGAGTTGGTATTGTTGTCTAACTTTTCCTATGGAAATTGCATGAGAAAAATTGGACTCCCCGCCCCTGTTTTCTTGACTTCTGCTTGACGGATCACCCTGAAACTTGAAACGAAGGAGCTGATGCATGTGAACTTTTCTTGTGAAGATCCATCAAACAGTGGCAAAGTTATTAGCAATACAAAAAACACTCTTCCATTGGAACTTCTGACTCACCTATAACTACACAGTGCCTACTGCCACTGCTTAATTTTTATATATATAAATATGTATATATATATATATATACACACACGCACACACACATACACACACACACACACACACACACACATATATATATATATATATATATATATATATATATATATATATATATATATATCCAAAGTCCAGTGAAGGTATTAGTGAAGAAAGCGCTCACTCAGCGACCAAAAAACAAAGGTTTATTTCTGATAATGCGTGATCCGGCAATAAAATTTTAAAAAATTATTTTTAGCCCTGGGTGTGGCCCCTTTGGGACCCCCTACCAGAGCTAAGTGGCCAGGGTGTTCGTACCCTGGACCCTTTTCTTTATTTTTAACTTTTTTTTCTGGGACTCGGCTGAAGCAGAGCTTAGTTGTTGAAGTGTTTTCAGCCAATCAGATCTCAGCACAAGATCAGGAGGGGGTCGAAATTCCTTCATGTCCTAGGTACACACATTTGTTTTCCCCTTAATTTCTCAAAAAACTGATCAACGGAATTATACCTAAAGAAAAAAAGAACACTTTCTGGACCAGGACCTACTTTTCTGTTAAATGTTGGGTAATTTTATCCAGTAGTTTAGCGCTGTTCAAAATCCGTATGGAAAAATGAATGGGGAAAATGTGTTTTACCCCCCCCCTATTTTTTTCACCCCCGGACAGATCACCCTGAAACTTTCCAGACAGCAGCTGATCTGGCTGGCACATTTTTTTGTAAAGTTTTGTGAAGATTCATCTAGCGGCGCCAAAGATATAGGCAAGTTAAAACACACATTTTATATAGAAACTAGGTCCTAACTATAACTGCCTCATGGTGACCGCAACTAGATAATCTATCTATCTATCTATCTATCTATCTATCTATCTATCTATCTATCTATCTATCTATCTATCTATCTATCTATCTATCTATCTATCTATCTATATAACAGAAGTTTCTCCAAATAAAAAGAACGATGGACACTCTCAGGGACAACCTCACATTAGTGTGCAGTTGTGTTATCGATAATGTCATAGAAGATGTCATGACTGAGGTAAAATGTGAAGTAATTCGGAGTGCATGACAAGGGCACAAGTTATAGTTATCTTAGGGCATCAGATATAATTACTATGCTTCTGTGTGCGTAAATTCTGAACCTAACTATAAAGTCCCTGCAACCTTTGTTTTTTTCAGTGAATATCTAAGGTTTTTTAAAATGTATTTCCTAACTATAATGTCCTGTAACCTCTGGTTTTTTTTCAGTGAATTTCTATGTTTTTGTTTAACGTGGCAGAGGGTTGGCCACTGGGCATTGCCTGTGGCCAGGCTCTGCAGCCAACCCGCCGCATGCAGCCAACCCCCCTGCATGCATCCAAACCCATGCCACGCATGACATTCGCCTGTGTAGTGTGGGCGGTGGACCACAGGCCAGGCCGCAGGGCAGGCCCTGCAGCCAACCCCCACATGCAGCCAACCCAGGAGGAAGCCACTCAGCCTCGGGCCATATTTTGGCCCCAGGTACCTCATCTCCTGGGGCTCAGCCTTATTGTAAATGAGGAGGGGTGTCCCTCTCCGGGCTGCTTTCTGGCACTAAGGACCCATCTCCTGGTGCCTGGCTATATTTAGAAGGGGAAGGGGGCACATGGCCTCCCTACCCGTTCCATATTTTGAGTCCAGGGATCCCATCACTGGAGTCCAGCCTTATTATAAACGGGGAGTGGGCTCCCACCCCAGTGAGCCTATTTCTGGCCCTGGGGACCCCATCCCTTAGGTCCTCTTCTATGCATAATTGATAAAGGTGGCCAAGTAGTCCCCTCCCAGGGCCCATTGCAGCCCCTGAGGCTCCATCTCCCAGGGCCTGGTCATATTATGAAAGGGGGATTGAAGGCACGCAGCCCTAGCTCCCTGGACCAGTCTTGGCCCCGGTGAACCCAATAGCCCGGGGCCGAGCCAGTAAATGGTGTGTGCCCTGGAATCCACCTAGGGCACCGACTGCTTCTTTGTTGCAGGTCGCGGGGGAGCCCAAATACCCCCACAGCCCCAGTTGGCTCCCCACCTCCAGTAAGAGCTGGCATTGCTCCCACCCCCAGAGAGCAGCTAAAAATTCTACTCCCTGTGGGTAGGAGCAAATTTTTCATCTGTTTCCCCTGCCCACTTCACAGTCGCAGAGAAACAGATGAAAAGTTGCTGCCAGTAAGCAGGAGCATTTTTCATGCTTCCGCCAGTGGGGTGTGGGCATAGTGTTTGCTCTCGCTTGACGGGAGATTTACAATTGCTCCCATCATGCAAAATCAAACACAGGGTTCTCAGGCCACACCATTGTGGTCAGGGAAACAGCTATGTCCCAGGGATTGGCACCTCAGGACATAGCAGGAGCTGGCACTGGAGGATTGGGTCACCAGGGCTCTTAATGGCTCTAGAGGGAAGTCACATGGCCTCCTCACTTTGTGCGCACAGCCTGGCCCTAGGGTCAAAATCAGCCAGGGAGGGAGGGAGACAGGCCCCCTCCCCATTTGCAAATTCAGCTCGGCACCAGGGGGTTGAATCTCCGGAGCTGGAATTGGCCCAGGAGGGGGGCCACATGCACCTCCTTCCCCTAATATAAAATTAAATCACCCCGGGACTGGCCCAACCAGGGGCCAAAAAAAGCAAGCAAGTTTTTAAAAAAAATTCTGCGGGTCCTCCGTGAATTCGCTGAAAATTTTGGAAAAAAAAGTTTGAGGGAACCTGGCAGGATCCCTGTGGGACCTCACCACCAGGCCTATGGAGTCAGGGTATTCCTACCCTACTGCCTTCTGTTTTTCTTTCCTTTTGTCTTGCGACTCGGCTGAGTCCAAGACCCAAAAAGGCTGCTTCCACTTCCTGGTTGAAGTGGTGCAAGCCAACCAGATTTCATTTTAGGATCTCTGGGACCCGCAGACCTTCCATGTCCCTAGATATACATAAATCTTTTTTGTTTAATGACTCCAAAACTACTGAATGGATATACACCAAATCACAAAAAGAGATCTTTCTGGGCCAAGATCTAGCTTTTTGTCATATTTGGTGTAATTCTGTTCAGCAGTTCGGGCTACAGTTGTGTCTAAAAACCCTATGGGAAATTGCATGGGGAAAATGTCTTATGGGAGCCCCTTTTTTCTTGGGCTCCACTTGTCGAATCACCCCGAAACTTTCAAAACAGCAGCTGAAGTGAGTGGCAAACTAGTTATGAAAATTTTGGGAAGATCCATCAAGTGGCGCCACAGTTATTATTAAAACAAATAACACTTTTCCATTGGAAACTACCACTGGTGACCGCCAGTAGGTAGTGTCTATATATATATACATATCACAGAAAAAACTAAAGTTACAGGGACGTTATAGTTAGGAAATAGAATTTAAAAAAACATAGAAATTCACTTATAAACCAAAGGTTACAGGGATGTTATAGTTAAGCTCACATTTTAAACATATAAATAATAGAAATGCACCTGTTATAGTTATAGTTCTCAAGTAACTATAACTTGTGTGGCAAGGTAACTATAACTCGCACCCTCGCCATGCACTGCTAATTACCCCACAAATTACAGCACTTATGACACCTTTGATACAGTGGCCGGCTCCTCCATTTGGGTGAGGAGTGTTGCCCCCCCCCGCCAGCAGCGGCAGCTGCGAAACCTTTTAAAGAAAATGAAAATAAACTATGCTTATTATCATTTTCTTTGAAAGGGGCGGGGCCACAAGGTGATGTGCACTAAGGGGGTGTGCTCAGCACTCCCCTTTCACAGCACATGTGTATTTGGCCAGCTGTCTCGGACCGGCCAAACACACATGCGCTGTAGGCTCTCTCCAGCCCAGCAACACAGTTGCCGGGCTGGATAGAGCCTGCACAGGCTCCCAGTCTGCCTGTGAGTGCCCTGGCCGGGCACTCCCAGCCAATCCTGATGCTGCTCTGAGCGGCGTCAGGATTGGCGCAGGGCAGGCTGGGAGACTGTGTCTGCAGCGAGGAGCGTTGATGGACAGAGGTAAGTGATTTTATTTTTTTTAATTAAATAAAATGTTTATTCCCTCCCTGTCCCCCCACACCTCCCCACCCCATCCACAGCCCGCGAGCCGCTACTGCTTTGATACCATCAATGTAATGCACTGTAAAAAAAAATTATGGAAAACTGTGCATGACGGGGGCGCAAGTTATAGACAGGGCACAATGTTGCTGAGGTCCATTCACCTCGGTACAATATTTTCACTCTCCTTCCATACATTCCAAAGAAGGCTTCAGCACACTTCAGCACATTTTCACAGTACTAGTGTTCTTTTATTCCAAAACACCGAAAGCTCAATGCTCAATGCATTTTGGCTATTCAATACCGCAAGCAAATTGGTGGAAATAATAAATAATAAACCATCAGTCCCAAGAGTTATCCCCAAATGGTGGACAAGCACATAGCCCGAAAAGGAAAAAGGCAGGGTCAATAGAAACAAAGTAGCCACCTGTCAGACAGACACTAGTTTGACAAAATGGTGGACAAGCAACTGACAAGCAAAGAGGAGGCATATATAAGGTGAAGAGAAAATGCCTTCATGCATTGGAGCCCCTCCCCAGTGCCCCCCTCACCACCATACGCACGCAACATTGGAAGGCAAGGATTGTAAAGATATATAATGAAAATGTTCTTTGGCCCACCCACAGACCCATACACCACTACTAAAGCAGCAGACAAAATGTAAAAATCCAGTCAAAAAAATAAATGATGACAGGACAGCAACAGGGATTAAAGCACAAAATAATGAAACATGTAAGATGCCCCTAACACAAAGCAGAAATTACCCTTACCAAAGTTGTTTAAAAGGTACAGAAAATACAAATTAATCAACCATCTTGCACACACTCACATACACAAAATGGTGGATGGGGCAGGGCGTGGCTGTGAGCTTAAGAAAATAGTTGAATCCCTTGGCCGTTGCCCTTGGTGCCTCCTTACCTCCAACTTCCCATTCCATAGACTCCCACCCCTGGCACCAACAGGCACTTGCAGACAAAGAATAACTTAAATGTGGCATGAACTCTGGTCCTTGAAGCAAAGGGGTTTGGACCGCAGTTCAGAGCCTGGATGCAGTTGCTCTATACTAAAACAATAACCAGGGTGAGACTGGGTCAACTAAGCTCTGCACCTCTCAAGGTGAGCAGGGGCACACGGCAGGGATGCCCGCTGTCTCTCTTGCTCTTTGCATTAGCATTGGAACCCTTAGTCATACAACTCCAACAACACATGGCAATGCGGGAAATCCGAGTGGGTAGGTGAACCTTCTAATGTGACTATATGCAGGTGACACACTCTTCTAACTTACAGCTCCAAGAGAGTCATTGCCATTGCTACTGGAGCACCTCACTGCCTTTGGAGAAATTACAGGGCTGCATATGAATCCAAAAAATTCCCTGATCTTTTCCTTGGGCCTGCTAGTCAGGCAGGAACCCACAGCTTTGTCGGCCTAGCCATTGTGATGGGAAACAAATCAATTTATTTGGGGATAATGTTGGCGCACATGGACAAGAAAAGGAAAATAATATAATCTTGAGTGGATGATGAAGGGCCTAAGTCAAAACAATTCTGAAACACTCTCCCGCTGTCCCTCTTGGGACGGGTAGTGGTAGCAAATAGGGTGTTCCTCCAAGGCTGCTTATATACGTTACAACACTCTATTGACAAACTGCAGAGGGCTGTGTTCAGGTGGCTAAACTCTTTTCTAACGAGGCTAATATGGGCAGCAGGCAGGTATGGATTATCCTGTGAGATCCTACACTTGCCCATGGAGGAGGGGGGTAGCATTGCAGAATATGAAGATGTAGTATCTCTCATCTCAACTGCAGTGTGCTGCACACTGATTGTCTGAAGAGGACAACTGGGAGAAAGGTTTGCTCACGGATAGGTCCCTAGGCACTGTGCTGATACAACTGCTGCATAGTGGTGAGAGAGCTGACATGGCTGCGCCATACATTGTTATGCATACAGCTTCATTGTGGGAGCGAACGGTGAAGGTGGTACTGGGACGACCCCCTATGGACGGAAGTTTAATTTCTGGGATCTCCCGGCGTTCTGTGCATTAGCTGACATGGTAGATGTGGGCGCTTGATGGAGGGGTCTGCAAGACACTGAGTGACCTTTATCCCAATGAGATGTTTATCTCATTTGAGGCAGCCCAAAAGGCCTTTAATGTTAGACAAGGATACTTTCTTGTGTATTCATGGATAGCAGTCAGAATAAGGGATAATTGGCCCACATATCCGGATGCTCCCCCTTCCTCTGCTTTGTTTAGGACACTGCTGGAGTACGTGGGAAGCAGACACTTGGTCTCCCACCTGTACAGGGCAATGATTGCTGATAAACCTAGGCTCATATTTCCAGCCAGGGCAGCTTGGGAGGAAGACCGGGGTACACCAGTTGAGGATGCGACCTGGAAAGAAATCTGTGCGCTGGTCAAGTTGGGAATGAGTAACGCGTTTTTCAAATTGGTGCACTTCAATTACATTCACCGTACTTACGTCACTCCAGTACTCCTTCATAGATAGATCCTTCTAGAACAGACAGATGTCACTGCTGTCCAAGCATGACTGCAACCTGATTACTCTTAGCTTGGGACTCTCCACCACTTCCGGCAGTCTGTGGCACAGGAGCGATGACGGTGCTACTGAGGATCTGACAACCTGGGGATCGCTCCTTACCAGGTTTGAGGAGGGAGGGAAGACCCACTAGGTCGACACATCAGACTTCTGAAAATGATTGAACACTGAGAGACGCTCACATGTCTGGGGGAGGTGGATTAAGATAGTATTTTCAAATGATGTATGCGGAGGAGAATGATAATCTCTAAGGAATTGCTGATAATATATACCACATGTTAAAAGATGGCTGAGAGTTGTTCAAGGTGTTATTAGTTATGCAATTATAATGAACGGAAGGATGTTGAAGTACAATAAAATCATTTCTATGAAAAAATATGTCATGAACTCATGCCCATCCATATACCCCCTAAATATCTCTAGCACAGCATAGTGAAAATGTGAACATCCTGTCAAGTAACTGAAAAACAATTATGCCCAAAAGAGTAAAATACCACAGTATAATACCAAAACTAGTCGAAACAAAAGGAAAGGGAGGAAATATATCATCAGGCCTCCACTAGCCTAAAATTGCCATTTTCCATGCTCTCTTATCCCTTAATTCCCCACACGGACCCCTTGTGCATTCTTCAGACCATCCAGCAACAAACAAAATTAAATACGTCTAAAATGAGGAAACAAGTTGCTGTTGTCTGCCACCTCTCAAACATCAAGCCATCATAAAATAATATTTTGCAAAATACTGAATTGAATTTACTTGATTGTCCCACAAAAATCTAAAAAATCCAAAGGTGAATGATAGAGCAGTGATCGCAGTCACAGGACGAGTGATGCTTTCCCTCTAGAATCCAAATCCAAAACAATCGGCGACTCCACAATGAACAGGCAGAATAAGAGAATAAGAAGAGGAAGTTTCTACTGTATGTACAGAAGCCTCAATCACTTCCACTATAAACAAAGAAGTGCTAAAAGAATTGCACAAACAGCTGATCATGTTTGTGAACGCTTTCTAGTGTCGGTCCAATGTGTCCACAGTAACTGCCAGGCCATGTTACTTTGAATACAGAGCTTGCTGCATAAATACGAGAGTGCAACACAGTGAAGGAGATACACATGCTGATCAAAGAGCTGTAATGTTTAATGTATGTCTTTCTTAGTTAGATGAAAAGAACCACAGCTCTGAAGATTCCAAGCAGTAGCATCTTTATGGTCCTGACATGTTTCTTGGTGTCTGTGTGGCTCTCGTGAATCTGCAATGGTGAAGGATACCAATGGCTCTTAACTGTGGAATACTATATTGTGGTGGCAATGAAGGTTTTCTCTTTTCAGAGATCAGCTACACATTCCTATGGTTGGTTGTATATAAGTTTCTTTGGAGCTTATGATTATGTTTGGTAATTCTGGACTGTTGAGGGTTACCTGGGTATCCTGGAAGAAGAATACTGGAGCTTGCCTTCCCTGATATCGTAGTTTGCAGTTTCTGGCCTTAGCATCCCTTATCACTTCCATACCATGCTCTCCTACCTCCATATAGGATGCCCCCTGGGGCCCTTTCCACCTTCTGAGCCCTCCCCACTACCTCCCTCCTTGGTTACCTGTCTACCATTGGCCACTCTGTTGCTCCAGTCCCAGCACCTTTAGGAGCGCCTCCCTCTATAGTGTGAGTTCCTATTAGGCTCAGCATGGTTTTACAAATGTCTCATGATTTGAAGCAGGGGACTTAGGGGGCTTGAATACCCCACTTTCCCCAATCAATTATATCTGTTAATCATGGGCCTATTTAGAGGACCACGGAATAGGAAGTACATATCATTTTAACTGAACTAATTTAATTAATTTACCATTACTTGCTTTGATGTGCTATTTTAATTCCCTGCATCCATTAATTTCTAGAGGAATATGTTACAGTCCCAGTGGTTGGCCATATTTGGTGCTTTAATTACTTTAAGGCTGGACTGGAGTACATTTACATATGTTTGACACCTTTAGGCTTGAGTAACTTAAGAAGTGTATTTGTATTAGGATGTCAATACCAAACCCTGCCTTAAATTTCCCTAAACCCTTTCCATTTAGTAATAAGTACTCCCCATTTTTCAACCACTACCACTTATCCCTCCCATATTTACCATCAAAAGTTTTCCTATATATGCAGGACCTACATCACCATAGCAGAGCTCTCCGCATAGAAAAGATAGCCGCACCAGTGGCAGAGGTCTCCGGAACCTAGGTTTGTAAATTGCATATTGTAGAGCATGAGTAGTACTACTGTGGTACTCCTTTACATACTACAAATTACAGTTTGTGGATCAGGTCCAAAGTCGATAGTGAACTCTTGGATACATGCATTTCATGAGATGGGCCATGTTGGTGGTAAGTCTTATGTAGTCTTTAGGTTATCACTGTGTCAGTACCCAATATCCAGTGTGGAAGGGTGGGTTGGTAGGTGAATGAAAGGGTGAGAGGATCGATAGCTGAATGAGGGAAGGGTGAAAGCTACTCCTCTAGGTAAGGTTCGGTTAACTTGCTCAATGGCGGTGGTATTTTAATCTCCTGGCCACTCTATTATGCGATTTAATGGTTTCAGTAGCTGTGCGTGCC
The DNA here is from genome assembly GCF_031143425.1 of Pleurodeles waltl. NCBI lineage: Eukaryota > Metazoa > Chordata > Amphibia > Caudata > Salamandridae > Pleurodeles > Pleurodeles waltl. The sequence continues at coordinate 829,578,189 of NC_090445.1, read as the reverse complement.
AGGATAGAGGTTCTTTGTGAGACCTCAGTTAATGTCTCTGTATCTGATTACCTGTGCATAATGAAGGTGATGGATAGAGGTATTTTTCAGGAGCTTACTGGATGTCTCATTACTGAGCGGCTTATGCTGCGAGTCAGAACAGATGTTCACAGTAAGAGCTTTGCAGATGTTTCAGTCACACGAGGCAGGTTAGGACTGGTGTGCATTGTACAACGTCCTATGGATACCATTGTGCTGGAATAATGAAGTGCACAGTAAGGCCAGGATAGCTATGCATTGTGGGAGCTCTTGGCATATCTCATTATGGGCATACTGGAGTGCATTGTAAGAGGTTGGTTGGTATCTACACTGGAATAATGGAGCATGCTGAAGGGCAAGACAGAGGTACATACACTTCAGCAGATGGTAGGATAAGAGTGCATTGTGAGAGCTTTGATGCTCATGCATGAAGGGGCTAATCTGGTGAGATATTACAAGAGAAAAATAAAAGTAATGGTATCAATACACAACGTTACTTAAATCGTTGGCCTTGTCACAAAATCCGGTTTTACATTGGCCAGCTTAATCACTTTTCCTGTGGTGGTTGCCTGGACAAGATTCAGGGTATGTGATAAGTAAGTCAGGCTGTTTCCCCAAAAAAGTAGAATTAAGGGGGTCAGGTCAAAAAAGTACTATTGCTGGACTTTTATGTTACCTTTCTTTTTAACGGGATGCTGTGCAAATTTATTAGTTGGTTAAATTGACTAAAATGCCTCTATCCTTACCATTCAGATTGGTGTCTGCTGATTGTGGCTTTGCGAACGACTCGGACTCAGAAGGAGAGTCAGGTGTTGTGACCTTTCATCCCTAGTCAAACAGGATTACTTTAGAAGCCATTCCAGAGTCATTGGATGATCATCCAACTACACTAGAAGTCATTTTCACATCATCAGGCATCATCAAGCTCTTGAAGTCATCAGCAAGTTTGTTTGATGATTTGAGGATGACCTGAAAATGACCATCCGATTACTTCAAAAGCTGGGATTGTTTCTGATGATTTTAGGATGACTTTGAAATGCGTATCTGATGACTTTACTTACTTAGGTTATTTCTGATGATTTGAAAATGAGTACCTGATTACTTCTCAAGCACTAACAAAGTGAAATTGTTACTGATGATTTACAGATGATTTGCTGTTTATTTCATGACGACAGTAACAATTTTGGTTCAATTTTTTGTTAGAAAAGTTTAACAAGTGACATTATTCCTGATTATTGTTTTCCTACTACTGCACAACCAAAGCTATTTGGATAGTGAATTAATTTTACATTAGATACAGGATTAAGTATCTACATAAGTACATTTTAAGCACATTGATAGGACTATAGAGAGTAACAAAGTGCCTTGCTGCTTACATTGTAATTTGTAGAGCAGGTCCAGATAAGGAGTAACAAAATTCTTAAGGGATTAATGATCTGTCAGAAGTACCTTAAATTTGATCTTAGTAGAAAAGTGTCATCAAGAAAAGTATAGTTTGCAGCTGATTTGAAACTTAAGCAGCACTTAAATGACCCTGTATCTTATAGAAAACAGCATGTAGTATTTACTAGAAAATAGGAGACTGCTGAGCACCCAACCAACATTCAAATATCTCCAAGGTGTTGGGCTCATTTTTTGTTCTAAAGTAGCTCAGTGGACTGAATGTCTGCTGCAGAGAACTGTGAGTAATTACAAGTTACTTGTTTGATTCTAGCCTGTTGACTAATCCCTTCAGTAGAATGTGGACAACGACCAGAACATATGGACTGAGTAACAGAGATAGGTATTACTTAAAATGGTGAGCAACAATTAAGGTTGTGATGTGTGGTATAGAAATGTGTTACTAATATTAGTCATGTTCAAATCATAGCCATGGTCCTACATAGAGGACAGGACACAGCAAACTCCTTCAAGAGGCGCAGTACATTAGGTTTGACGTCTTGAACCATGCCCCAGGGTCCATGAGAGGTGACTGAATGTGAAGAGTAGTAACCATTAAACCTGTAGAAATAAGAATTTGAACTCTGCGCCAACAGCCATGCCACCATTGAAGAATAGCTAAAAGATGCAAATAACCATCAAAGAATCTCCCAGAAGCACTGTAACAACAAATGCCTGGGCAAGTACATTCCATTTTGATTCTTTGAACTATTAGGCCAGCAACTATAGGTGGTGTGAGAGCATCTAAGACAGATCATGAGAGCGATAGGCTGTGGCATTATGTCCAGAGCTGCCCACTTTGGAACTGGGGAACAGGTTTGAGTCTTGGCTCAACATCCTCTGATTTTGGATAAATAAATGAATTGCTTTGCCTAAAATAAAACCTTGTTTAATGTAAATGGTGCTCATGTAAAGTGTCCCAATACCTTTGGGTTAAGTTTGCTCTATGTAAAACTGCAAAAATTAAATGAGGATCAGGTACCTGGGAGGAAAAGTGACAGCGGCACACCTGTGCACTCGTTAAGCTGCATTTTGAATCATGCAGTGGAACCAAGGCTTGACATTATATTTGCACTGAATTTTAAAGTAATATAAGTGTGCTCTTACTATGTGAACTATCAAGGCTCTAGTAAACTCCTCGTACATCTACCTTATGGCATAATACCTTACCTAATGAGTATATAAGGGGTCATTGGCAGAGTTATGTACCACATAAATAAAGCAAGAGGAACCAGGTAGGTTCATACTGGCTCCAGGGTGACATATTCTTTTGATGGTGGTGCATTATTCCATCAAGTACCAATTGGTATTTTGTTCTCGGACTTGCCTATAAACTTAAATTAGGAAACATATTGCAGTGCTGAAAAAAAGTCAGATTTTGGTCTTTGGTAAATACAGCTATCTCGTTTTAGACGGCCTTTCAAGTTTTTGCTGAAACGCTTTTTGCACTCTGGGGTTTTGGGTTCCCAACAGAAAAACTGCAAGTCACAGTAAGTAATGTGTGGTTGGTAAATAGTCAGACATGAACAGTTTTTTCCTCAGATTTCTGAATTGCTCTTGAATGACTGAGGTTTCTTGATTTGAACAACTTCCCCCCACTCCTCTGGAACCAACACAATGGAAGCAGAGATAACATTTTGAAAACAATCGAGAGAAATAAATTGTCCCATTAACTTTAAGTAAAAACATTTTAAGTTTAACAAAATTAAATAAGGGTGTGTTGCTGCAAAAAATGCATTTTCTGGCTATAATTGGAGCGCTGTATTTTATACAGGTGTTCTGTCTTGGCATGCGCTCACCTGCACCTGCAACGACTGGACTGAGAAGCAAGTGGTCTCAATCAAAAGCAATGCGCTTCAAGCACGCTTTCTAAAGCACTTTTGTACGCACATCCGGCGGCGCCGGAAGTACGTCATCTGCTTATTCCAACGTTCGTGGGAACGCGCTTAGGTACGGGGAATCAATGAGTTCCATAAAGAGGAGAAAAGCAGCGTGATTTACACTTTCTGTTACAGCTTGCAGCTTCTTCAAGATCCACTCTACTCAGTCATTTTTGCCGGAAACTTTCTGCGAGGTAAAATCAATCAGCAAAGAAGCCGAACTTATTTGCACGTGATTGTGTCCGGTAAATTATTTCGGGACATGGTGTTTTTCTTTGTTCTGTGATTGAGTCGGTAAGAATCCTGTTTAATTCGACAGCAATCTTCTTCTGGGTTTATACTTGTTACGAAGTGATTGGAGCTAAATTTGGAAGTATGCTTTTAGAGTGCAGTTCAATAAAGGCTTTATTTTCTGAAAACTCACCCGTTGCATTTGTTCATTTAAAATGTACGTATTCAGTTTCCTTACAAAAAAAACCTTACTTGACCGTACACGAATCATATTCCCCCGATTTTGTTCAGAGACTCGTATTTTTCTGCTCTAAAATATTAGTGTGTATGTTTTCTTCACAACGGAGACCTTTGGGCTTTTCTACAATGTTTGTAGCTACTGCGATTTGCTGCACATTGTTCTATGAACACGCCTGTGTCACACTTGATAATAACTGATGTAGGAAGAATAGGAATACATCACATACAAACAAACATAAGTTCCCAAATCCCAATACAAACATTTTAGGCTAGATAGTTGTAAACCAATGTAAGTAGTGAAAGGTTTAATACATGACATGTTAAAAAAGACAGACTGTGGGATCAATAGAAAAGGCAGGTCATATTTAGGACAAACAAACACTTGTTACTTAGGAAACATATACACATGCTGCATTGTTAAGTTAGCTGTGCTGAAACACATAAGAGGCCCAAGCCACATTAGAATGAGAGTTTTTCTTTAAAGCTGCACCAACTGTTGCTTTCAAAATGTTCACTTAGCATGAACAGGGTGAAACAGAAGGGTGTATCCTTCCTTAGCACAGGGGTCCTAAAAACCACAAGTCATTCATATTGTGTTAAGGGGAACTGTGTAAAGGGTCAGATAAGTATTTGCAAGGGAGGGCTACCATGAGCAGCACGCAACATATAATCTCTTGTTGTGCAGAAAGATAGACATGGTGAATGACGTCACTGTAACTTGCCCACCCATGAGGCCAACAAGTGCAAGTGCTTCTTTCCAGAGGCACCTCATTATCTTATCTGTACTGCTTGTAGTTGCTTACGTCAATGGTGAACTCTTCACCACAGTTTTTTGTGTTTTTTACAGTATAAATGCTACTGGTGTTTGAACCAGAACTTTGAACTTCAGTCATGGCCTCTATGTGAGACTGCCTGTTGTTCCCAGCTGAAAATCGATTAAATTTATATTATTGTGTCAAAATGATTTGTTTTATTTTATTAACAGATTTCCCTCTAACATATTGGCGAGCTAAGCCAGGAGCTCTACTTTGATCTCACCAACTGCTGGACTGGGGGCCCTGCCTGTCTCCACTAGGTGATTTGTGCACATTTTAAAGAGGTAAGGGAGATGCCTACATTTATGTAAAAATCTCTGATTTCGTGGGGACAGATGGGTCTCAGTGGAAGGTAGTGAGGTGGACAAAGTACGAGGTCTGTTCCTTTTATTTTATAAAGACATTTACAATTTTGACACTGTAATATATGTAATTTTTGTGTTTGCATGCAAGATTGTGTATGAATTGAGATAATATTAAGGGATCCCGGTGGTAAGTCCGGAAGATACAGGGAGCTTGACTAAGTAAGTCAAAAGTGGTCAGGAGTAGTGTTGGACTTGGGGGCTGAGCAATCAGTGTATGTTTTAAAGAACACTCATGTCAACCTAACCCAGATATTAAATCTGGAAGTCACTTTTTTGTTGAAAATAGTGAAAAGTTGTCCCCTCTATGAATCCAGAGGGAAGTGACCAGTAGTATTTTGTTTGCCCTAGTATGAAATTAAGAATTACTGTGTATGTATATTAAAATTTACTGTGTATGTATATGCATGTATAGACAGAAATGTGGCCACATAATAATGTCAATATATAAGTTTGTTATTTAGTGTATAATTTAGGAATAAGTATCAGACCTCCTATTCTTATGAAGGTTAAGTTATAATAGTATACTCAAAAGTAAAGTAATTGACTGGATTGGGCAGGTCCCAAAAAGTCAACTAATTAATTCCACATCCCTGAATTAATTATAAATGTTTATAACAGTCAGGCTGTCGCCCTCTGCAACAGAACTGACCTTAGTAGATTAGCAATATCAATACCATAGAATCATTTTTTTTTAAGTCAGAAGTTTATGTATTTATAGTATATCACCTCTAGGCCTTAAAAACAATCTACATTGACATAGAAGAAATGCCTGTTAGACAATTATAAAAAAATATTCAAAGAACTAATACAAGGACATTATCCTCCAAGTTAAAAGTAGTGTAGTAGCCTCATGAACCCCATAACAAATATTAACACTACTAACTGTTATCCCCATTATGAAACTATAGAGCCTTAAGATTGGAGGCTAGATGAATTATCAAATAGTATAGACTGGGACATACACATATATATTGAAGGTATACAAATAGAAGGAGAAATATCAGCTACTATACATACAAATATATTTAACTACCTTTCATATAGATGTGAACAGGATCTTCACATAATTAGAATAAAAGAGTTTATTTTGAAATGTACAAAACCTGTTGCAGTTGTCTTTCCAAGAGTAAAGCACTCATTTGAAGGCCTCTAAAAATAAATACATTTTGTTTTAATTTTCTCATGTGTGACACTGGAGCCACATTGTGGCCAGAAAGTGAATACATTGAAGTTACTGCAATTTTTCAGTGGAACCTTGGGCAACAGTCACGTGAATTCCCTGCAAAATAACAGACTCATATTTAGCATTAGACCTCCTACTGTATGCATTTATTGGGGACCTCCCAGTGTGGAATTTAGGATATGAGTAATTAATAAACATGTATATAGATCACAATAACATTATTGTTTGTTGTGTCAGGCAAACAAACCACTTAGGCCACACATAAATGCACCTACCATATATATCTATATATAAATGAACAAAGTCTTTCAGAGATTAGGGATATATATATATATATATCTGATAATAGTCTATGTGAAGTCTGGAAATACCATAGGAAGTAAATAGAAGCCCATTTAGAGTGTAAAACATATAGTACAAAAGATTAAGTTCACTAAACAGACATGGGGTCTCCTTTAGAACACGTGGTTAAAGTGTTCTCTTGAGACAGGGACAGGATAGGAAAATACTGTAAGGAATGGCACAAAGCAACATTAAAACTTGCACATGCATGGCCCAAGGAGGGCACACTTGATAATACAATAATAGAACACATGGGCACCTTCCTACAGAGCAAATACAAGGGAAATAAACTAGAGAAAAGGAAGATCACACTAGACCTATGGAGGGTCTTTTGTGAAACAAATATGAATGAGTCAAATACAAAGCCTCAGACCCTCCCTTCGGCTCCTCCACCCCCTATCAAGATGTGCAATTAAGGTTAGGCAGTGCTAAGGTACAGGGCATGTATACATTGCAACCTGGTGCCCCACACTCATTACCCACCTCTTCACATCCCCCTGCTGTGGGATATACAGACCCAGAGTATAGCCCACCATTAGAATCTTTTTCTAAACATAGAGAATATGTTCACCCATCTCCAGGTCCTCAAATGGCCAGTACACCACGGGAAATGTCAGGTGGGGACAGTACTAAACACATAGGGACACTAGATGCCACATTTACACTTTATTTAGAGGATGAGATGTCCCCCACTGGAAAAAATAAAGGTATACCTAATGAGGGATCAAGAGAGGCACAGAGAATGGATGGGGCTAGAAAAAGGGAAGGTGTTTTGAAAAAAAAAAAAACCAGTACTAATATTAAAAATAAGACAAGAAGGTTAGCTTTCACACCACAAAGTTCTCCCACAGAGTACTGGAGGTTCATGTACCCAGGAGCAGAAGAGAATAGTGTAGGCAAGTGGATCACAGAGCAGGAAGATGGATGGGTAGACAAAAGAGCGACTTGGGAAAAGGAGGAAGGGCCCCTGAGGCAGTCAGGGGCCCTCACTAGGCCACAAATGATTAAACAAGAAGGACTAGATGACACAGTCTCCACACACAGCAGCTTAGGTGAAAAAGATCTGGATTTAGAAAAATCTTACAAAGGATCAGAGGGGGCATTAGACGACATCACTGAACATGTTAAAAGAATGTCCCTTTTTGAGGACCATAACAAGGAACAGTCACAATATGCCTGTGAGGGAGAAGAAAACAATAAGACAGGACAGACTTTACAAAAGAAGCCAAGAGAATTACAGAGATTAGTATTTGATGGGGCGCATGCACGCCCATATGAGAGAAAGGGAACATTTGATAAGGCAGGAAAAATGACACTGAGGAAAGACATGGCACATGCATTCCCTGTATGCCCTGGCAATAATTTGACACCCAATTAAATAGTAGCTCAGTATGAAAATAGTTGGTGTAATGTTGTCCCTTTTACTGACAACCTAGCAGGTTGGACAGAAGGATTGGCATCACAGATGACACCATGGCCGCAAGAGGGTTCCTTTGAACCCTGAGACATGGCTAATGCAGAAATGTGCATTTTTTAGGTGCAGGGGATCCTTATTGGGATTATCCCTATATGCAGAAAAGTTTAAGGGTGTGGCAGAGATATGCTTGTAAGTATGACTCTCGTCACCATACTGGCAATAGGACTACAGTCCTGTCACAACTGCCCTTGATATTCAAGGGCCCAGGGGTGCCTCAATATATACCGTGGCTCCAGATGGACAAAGAAAATCTTAAAAAATAGTTGCCACAACATTCTGAGGGTGCTGGGAAATGGATAGCAGCTCTGGAGAAACATATTGCAGGGATTACTCTTGCAATAGGGGACATTAAGAGTTTACTAAGTTCCCTTATAGGAGATGAGACAGACACACTGTTCACAAAGGCAGGAGTAAAGGATGTGACATTGACTAACCCAAAATGTGATGGGGCACCCTTTAATAGAGTAAGGGGAATTGTTTGGAAACAACTGAGGAAAATGTATCCAGACAGGCCAGACATTGGGTCCCTTATGGTACAAGCAATGCAGCCAAATGAGGACCCATCCCAATTCCTTAGCAGAAAGAAGGAAAAATGGACACAGGAAGTGGGGGAGAGTTGGGATGTCACTGGACAGAACGCAATACTATTTTTCAATATAGTGAAAAAGTGTCTGCCAGTTGAAGTACAGGATAAATTAGATAATATAGTTGCCTTAGAGGCCAAACCATAGACAGAGATAGAAGCATACATAATACATTTTTGTAAGAAGAGACAATAAAAGGAAAAGTGAGAGAAAGATAAAATAGAGAAAGCAGCAGCTAAATTGGTCCAGCAGAAACTAGCCAAGAAAACAGAGGAAGGAATTGCCACTGTAATGGCCAGGTGATGACGGCTGTCCTCACCCAAAAGTATCCTTTAGGCCACAAACCAGTTGCATATTTTAGTGGCCTACTTGATTCTGTCATGAAAAGTAATTACCCTTGTGAACAAGCACTAGCCACAGCAGCCTTTGTAGTAGAGAAAAGTGCTCCCATTGTCATGGGTGCACCCTTGACCCTGTATGCTGAACCTGCTGTGTTTGCAATAATTCAGAAAGCTAAAACAACATTAACAACACGGAGAGTATCAGGCTATGAGATAATATTATCACTAACATCCTTGAAGGTGGTTAAATGCCACACAAATCAATCCTGCTACCTTCTTTGCACACCCCATTTCAGACACTGACGATGATGCCCATGATTGTGCCACATATACTCCAGATGAGTGTAGCCAAGCAACAGAAGACTCCATTCCAGGTAGTGTTGTATATTTTGTGGATGAAACTTCCACAATAGATCAGGACACAGGGGTAAGACATACAGGTGCTGCAGTGGTCAGAGCGATGCAGCACAACTCTTCAGACACACTGCAGATAACTGAACAGATAACTTTGCCATCTCAATATTCAGCCCAGGCTGCTGAATTAGTAGCTTTAGGGGCAGCTATCAAACAAGGGGAAGGAGAAACAATAACAGTATACTCTGATTCAGCCTATGTCACTATAACAGTGCATTCCAGCATTATGCGGTGGAATAGACGGGGATTTCTCAAGTCTGATGGAAGCCCTGTCATGCACCGTCCCCTTTTAGAGGACTTGATACAAGCTTTAACACTGCCACATGCAGTTGCAGTAGTGAAATGCGCAGTCCACAATAATGCTCAGATTTTGTGTCCTGTGGAAATGCCCTGGCTGATTGGGCAGCCAAAGATGCAGCAACACACCCTCTTAGTGACACACATACCACAGTTTTGTTAGCTAGTCAAACATTGACACCTTCAGACCCTTTGAATGCATCCAGACATTACACAGAGACAGCTCATCTGCATATAAGAGAGATACAAGAAAATGCACCAGAGCATGAGAAACAGTTGTGGGAAGCCAGAGGATGCACACAGACAGGAACAGATTTAATATACAGACAAATATCAACAGGGAAGCCTGTCATGTCCTAAGCATTGCTACTGATAGCTCTAAACCAGCTACATCTTCCTTCACATACTGCTAGACACAATATGTCCCTCCAAATACGTCAGGATTGGTTTGTCACTTACTTACATGAGATTATTATAATGTACACACACACCTGCACAGTGTGCCAGCAGTATTCACCAAATCCCACCTCTAAGGTAATAGCTTCTACAATACCTCGCCCACAAGGTCCCTTTAAGGAACTGCACATTGACTACATTGATATGATTGACAGATGCAATCATTATTGCTATCTTATAGTTGTAGTCTGCCCATTCTCAAGGTGGATTGAAGCAGGACCTTGAGTTCACCATAATGCTAAGTCTGTTAACCCTCTTTGCTTTGAGAAATACCCCAGGATCAGAGCACTATTTGACTCCTCATCAAATAGTGACAGGTAGAACAATGAGCACATTTGTGCCACCAACCAGACATAAGTTGGAGACTGAGAGTGCACCTGAAGTTGTACAAACTGAAATGAATGAATACATGTCTGAGCTAACCAAAGTTGCAAAGTTCTTCTCTAAACAGGTTACACGTGCAGCCAAGAAGCGCGCCAACACATCTCCTGTAAAGCATCAACAAACACCATTACCTTTGGGAACTTTAGCAATTTTGCAAGACAATGGAAGAACTGCAAATTTAATGGACCCTTCCCAGTGCCATCCATCCCTTTGGACACCGAGCAGGAAAAAGAGGGGGGAGAACAGGAGAAGCAACCGGAGTAAAACCTCCCTCTAAAGCCTCAATCTTAGACAATTCTTCTTTTAAGTTATGTATTTTATGTTTGTTTTTCCTCCTCGTTGCACTGATTTTGCTGCTTTTAGCGCCCTTGGATATTTTAATTATATCAATTATTACACGCATGCGTAGAACTGTTGATAATGATACTGACCATCACCCTCGCCATATTGCTTTGTTTGACAATGTGTGGTATCAGCACATGCACAGTATAGGCACATCCACATCCAACACCAGTTGTTATGTATGCTCTCTCATCCCCCATGCTGCTGGAGTAGATAAATTGCATCTCCCTAAAAAGGTATCCCCAAACATTACACATTGTCTCCTGCACCTATTTTTATGCAGAATGAGAGCACAGCTACAGCCAACTCATGTTAGTCCTGTGACTGCACGAGCTAAACCCCTGCTTCCTGATTGCGCAGGCAGGCCAGTTATTAGTATCACAAGATCAGTATTTGCCCATGATAAATGGTACAGAGACACAAGGTCCACTAAGCTTTAATAAGATAATAGGCCAGTGTCAGGAAATATGGGATGCGAACATACAGAGATATACATGGACAGGGACTACCATACAACCTAGAATAGCAATGAAATTAACACAGTTTTCTCTTTGTTTCAGAGGGAATGGGACAATAAAGGTGGGGAGTAACCTCAACTGCAACATCACCACCTACAACGCTGATATGCAGGGCGGCACCTTCAGCCTGATGGATCACTACTGGATGTGTGGGGCCCGGCTCCACATGCAACTACCCCCAAACTGGAATGGCCTCTGCTCCCTAGTAACTTTGCACACCCCCTCCCTGGTGATACCAGGTGTGGACATCTCTCAGTTACATGACCATCCCATGAGCCGTCCAACAACCTTGCTTCACCATTACCGGACAAAACGAGCTGCTGAGTTTCTTGTAACTGAAGTGTGGAAAGACGTTCCACAGGAACATAGACTATTTAATGATGCCCAAATATTTTTTGGTAGCATCCTACCATTCATTCATTCATTCAGGCGAAGGCAACTGCACGCTGGCTGCAGATCACGCACTTTGAATTGATGAAGACCATAAATGCAATTGAAGATGGGTTCAATGCTATCAAGGAAGAACTTCGAGCCCTTAGGCTGATGTTAATGCAACACAGATATGTATTTGATTTAATGATGGCCATGGAAGGAGGGGTGTGTAAGAAGATTGGATCTTTATGTGCCGGCCAATGATGCGGACAATGGGACATTAACTCAGGTCATTCAGACATTGCATGATCTACAAAAGAAAATGATCGATGAGGGGGGTGCCCCTGATGGGTGGTTCGAGGGCTGGATCGAATGGGTGCCGTCCTGGATGTCGGGGTTGTTCAAGGCCTTGTTGCCTTTGATTGTGTTGTTGCTTTTGATGTGTCTTATTTTTCAGGTAATAATAGCATGTTGCAAAAGGATGACAGCTAAATTGGGAGGGACAGAGTAGTGGGTATGTGACGATTCCCCTAGTTTCATTAGTAGATGGGAAGGTAGGAAAAGTAGTTGAATAATCAACTAGAGGGAGGAATGAGGTAGGAAGAATAGGAATACATCACATACAAACAAACATAAGTTCCCAAATCCCAATACAAACATTTTAGGCTAGATAGTTGTAAACCAATGTAAGTAGTGAAAGGTTTAATACATGACATGTTAAAAAAGACAGACTGTGGGATCAATAGAAAAGGCAGGTCATATTTAGGACAAACAAACACTTGTTACTTAGGAAACATATACACATGCTGCATTGTTAAGTTAGCTGTGCTGAAACACATAAGAGGCCCAAGCCACATTAGAATGAGAGTTTTTCTTTAAAGCTGCACCAACTGTTGCTTTCAAAATGTTCACTTAGCATGAACAGGGTGAAACAGAAGGGTGTATCCTTCCTTAGCACAGGGGTCCTAAAAACCACAAGTCATTCATATTGTGTTAAGGGGAACTGTGTAAAGGGTCAGATAAGTATTTGCAAGGGAGGGCTACCATGAGCAGCACGCAACATATAATCTCTTGTTGTGCAGAAAGATAGACATGGTGAATGACGTCACTGTAACTTGCCCACCCATGAGGCCAACAAGTGCAAGTGCTTCTTTCCAGAGGCACCTCATTATCTTATCTGTACTGCTTGTAGTTGCTTACGTCAATGGTGAACTCTTCACCACAGTTTTTTGTGTTTTTTACAGTATAAATGCTACTGGTGTTTGAACCAGAACTTTGAACTTCAGTCATGGCCTCTATGTGAGACTGCCTGTTGTTCCCAGCTGAAAATCGATTAAATTTATATTATTGTGTCAAAATGATTTGTTTTATTTTATTAACAGATTTCCCTCTAACATAACTATGTGCTTGGCAAACCTGCTGCTCCTGATTACTGCTGGGTCTGTCCTCGGTTCGAAACACTCTCGGCATTACGCACCACCAATTTGTAATGGTGACAAGACCGTGCATGATTGTACATTAATTACGTCTACCACTGGTATCTCAGTTTTAATAAGCCATGCGCAGCCCTCTCATTACACTGATGTTATGATAAATTACACAAGGTGATTAGGACCCTGCACCCCACTTGAGCCCATCGTCTTGAAGACCTATTGTTTTCTTTAATCCTGCCCAGGGAACGTCGGACCGATGTTACAGTCACCGAATCCAGGGAGTTCCTGCAGACCCTGCTCCCCTTTTCACAAAGTTAGCCAGACAGATGTTTCTATCTACTCGGGTCTGCCACGAAATATTTGAAATGTCAACATGTGCCAAATACATTCCGTGAAAACATTTGTGAATGTTGAAGTGGTTCTTTAAAAAAAAAAAGAGTTGGAATATTTTTATACTTGTACACAGTTTTTGTGAATCCTTTTGACCTGTGTTCTCTCAGCTTGGTGTTTCTTATCTTCATTTTTTTAAATTTATTTATATTTTTACCGCGCTTTCTGTTGTTGCTGCCTTTTTAATGCATTTTGCATAGCGGAATAGTCGGGCCACAAGCATAATGTTTTTTTTTTTCCAGCCGCACTGTTTACTGAATTATTATGGCTTTGCCACATGACCCACCATCTGCTGTACATTTTCCAGATTGTCACGAAAACATTGCTTCAACCTCACCTGGCTCAAAAATTACTAAAATGTGTCAACGTATTTTGCTGCACAATGGAAAGCTCTTCACAAAGGTTGACGGTCACATTTCTTCTGTTTTTAGCTGCATTCCAACAACACACTGGTACTACTGATGTGAACTCTTTGCCAGGATAGTGCTAACGTGTAAAACGACGAGGTAATGTTTTCACAAAATGTATTAGGTGCTCATTTTATCAAAACGAACACTACATAACAGCAAAGCTCTATATTTTTATGTCAAAGCAAACATTGCACAAAGTAGTCTTTGGCTCTGAGGGGACTGCTTGTTGTGCGGGTGTGCAAGAGAAGAATGCTATCACTTAGGCATATAAAAGAATGGTTGAAGTAGGATGACTCTGCACCATGCTGTAGGCCCTGGTGGAAGAAAGCAACATTCTATAGCAGTCCAATGGGTGGAAAGGGCTGATTGAAAGCCCCTGTGAAAATGTACATATATTTTCATTACAAATAAAAGGCCTTGGCTAACACAGACCCTACTAGGTTATTTTTTTTTTATTACAGTATTATTTTGTGACTATTTTTAATTGTTTTGTAAAACTCGATCATGTGACAAATTCCATCTTCAAAGCATGGGTGATGTAAAGCTATAACAATTTCACAAACCTGCACAGACTGCCCACAGGGTCTTTCTATTCATAATGTGATGGTTGGAAAAGGGTGTTTTTTGGGGTGGTTTTGTTTCTACCCTGCACTGTTTCACTCTATACCACTTCACTGTACTCTGAAATAATCTACTCTGTGCCACTCCACCCTACACTACTGCAGTCTATGCTGCACCACTCCGCTCTGCACCACTCTACTCTGTACCACTCTATGCCACTGTACTCTATGCCAATGCACTCTACACCACTTTACTAAAAAATGATGCACTTTATGCCACTGCACTCTACATAATTTACTCTGCACCCCTGCACTCAAGACCATTATACTCTATTCTGCAACACTATATGCCACTGAACTCTACACTACTCTAAAAATACTCCATTCCACTGCACTATGCGCCAATCCACTATACATCACTGCATTCTGTGACAGTCTAATCTGCACTCTGCCACTAGACTATTTCATTCTACTCTATGCCACTGAACTGCACTCTACTCCGTATCACTCTACACTATACCACTGCACTTTATCCTGCACCACTTCACTCAATGCCACCACACACTATGCCAATTCACTTTAAGCCACTCTAATCTGTTCTGCACCACTGCACTGTACAATACTGCACACTGTGGCACTCTATGCCACAGCACTCTACACCGAAACATTCTACTCTATGCCAATGAACCCTACACCTCTGTATTCCACTCTTCACTATTCCACTCCTCTCTATGCAGCTGCACTGAACACCACTGAACACTATGCCAATGCATTCTACACCGCTTTACCCACAACCAGTACATTGTATCCCACTGTACAGCACTATCCACTACTCTGCCACACTCTACAACACTGTACTCTACAGTACTGCACTGTATGCCACTTCACTCTAAGCCACTGAACTCTACACCACTGCACCAATGCAATCTATGCCACACCTGTGCACTCTGTGCCACTCTACTCTATATGTTGCATCACTCTGCACTATGCCACTGCACTCTACATTGCGTTACTCAAAACCAATGCTCTCTAAACCACTGCACTCTATGCCAACTACTTTGCCCCACTGCATTCTATGCTACTGTACTCTGCAGCACTCTATGCAAGTGGCTCCTAACCTTTTGACTTCTGCGGACCCCCCACTTTGTCATTACTGGAACCCGGGGACGCCACTGAATCATTATTGGAATTCAGTAACCCCCACAGAGTCATTAATGGAAGCCGGTGACCTAGGCCTATACATTGTCGATGATTAGAACTGCAAAATAATACACAAAAAGTACATAAGCAATCATTCCATCAAACACATACACAAATGATAACACATTTTATTTAATTTACAAATAAAATAAAAATAAAATTTTTAATTGTAATAGGAAGTTTGGAGCTTTTCTAAATTCAATTGAAGTCACCCATCGTCCATTGTATGTTCTGTGTGATGCACATGCACTGTTCCCGCAAATCGATGTGAGGATACTAATTTAATTTTTAGCCTCCAAATTCATTGAGAGTACATTTAACATTTTTGAATTGTACACTTATCCACTTTATTTATATGCACTTTATTAATCTGTTAATATTAGTTAATTTTCTAAGCAGTCAAGGACCCCCGGGGAGGCTTCACAGACCACCGCGTTTTTCCCGGACCACAGGTTTGGAACCACTGCTTTATGCCATTGCGTGTGATGCCACTTTACATCATTGCGCTCTGCATCACTGCACTGTATGCTGCTCTGCACCACTGAACGGAATGCCACTGCTCTCCAAAGCACTACTCAGCAACACCCTATGCCAATACACTCTACACCACCACACTCTACTCTTCAAGACTGCACACTATGCTAGTCTGTACCACTCATCTCTATGCCACTACTCTATGCCACTCTAGTCTACTCTTTGCCACTGAACTCTACAACACTGCACTCTATGCCACTCATCTCTGCACCCTATCCCGCACCACTGCACTTTACCCTGCACCATCTTACTCTTAAACAGTCTACTGTACAACACTGCACTCTGCACCACCCTGCACTGCTCCCCTTCATTGCAGTCTACACCACTGCAATCTACGCTGCATCGCTTCACTCTACTCTGTACCACTCTATGCCAATGTACTCGACACCACATTACTCAAAAGCACTGCACTCTACACCACTGTATTTTATGCCACTTCATTCTAGCCCACTCTACTCTCTACAACACTCCATCCCATGATGCTCTACTACATTAAACTGTACTCTATAGCACTCTAAGATTCTACTCCACTCTACAAAACTCTAAGCAACTCCCTCTAAACCACTCCATGTCACTTTACTCCCCTCTATTCTACAACACACTACTTCATTCTACACCACTGCACCACTTCACTCTACACCACTCGAGGCCACTGTGCCATTCTACTCTGACACTCTATGCCACTCCTGTCTAAAAAAAAATCTACTTCGCTTTACACCACTCTACACCACCCCAGTATTCTCTGCACCATTCCACAACACTGACACTTTACTCCACACTATGCCACTCCAGTCTACGATACTCCAACCTACTCAACTCTACACCACCCCAGAACTCTTGAAGCCACTTCATAACACCCCACCCCACTCTACTCCACAACACTCTACTCCACTTCACTCCACACCACTAACTTTTAGCCTTGCTGAGCAGCTGCCAAGCTGATGTACAGCATGGCTAAAACCTACTGGCAAAAGCCAATAGCTCTTGCATAGGCCAGACCTATTGGTTTGCCAATGGTTGTTTTCTTTAGCACTCCAGCAGAATGCATGTTTTCTTGCTGTTCCTCACTTACTGCCCTTTAAATGATTTACAGCCGTTCATCAGGTGCTGCATGTTGCCCCTCTTCCACTACCCACAGCTTATTTATTGCTTGCTTCTCATCCCTGTTTGTTTTTGCTTTTTATTTATTCCCCTTCCTCAAGCTCCTCTGTTGCTACTCTTCCCGCTACCTATTGACCATATGCATTTACTACTATCATCCTCCCCTCCATTGCTCTCCTCATGTCACAGTCCTTAAAAAATATTTTCACTTTTTTTTATGGCCTAGCAGCTCCTATTTGCTGGCTGGCCCGCTCTGTTTTCAACAGCTTTTTACTACATATTTTGATATTTACCTTCCCTCCAATTGGAGTTCTCATCTTGCAATTGTAAACAAAACAATAAATAAAACTGTGGCCGTTTCATGCAGAATTGACATGCATGCATGATGATACAAGCATGCATATGTCATCCTTCTTGGCCACTGTATTATTATGATTTGCACACATGACAATGGCACGCTCATCATTTCACTCTTTTTCAGATTTTTCTATTTTTCCCAGTACTGCAGACCATTGGCAAGTCCATTTGGTTGCAAATGTGACACCTATTGGCTTTGCCAATGTTTGTTTTTATAGAGGTAATCTGCTCTTCCAGCAAACTAATAAAACTGTGGATTTCTTAACTTCCTGGATATGTCCAACAAGATGTATCCATTACTACTCAAGCTCATCCTAGAATAATACATACCCCTACCGAAATTGCAATGCAGTAATGCAGTCAGAACCAATCGTAGGGTAATACATCCTCAAATCCTCATTGATTAGTACAGTCCCATACTAAAGGTATCCTGGGATTATCCTTGAGTAGTGGAGCCTCATTCTGCACTCATCTCAAGATCATTCTGTAATAATACAGGCCCATCTTGAAATACTCATAAGATCATCATGGAGTAATGCAACCTAATCCTGAAATCATCCTGGGATCATCCTGTAGTAGTAAAAGATCATCACATGTTTTCCACTAAAGTAATCAGGAACTAATCATGGAGTAGTTTCTCTGATGACTTTAGAGTCATCTCATTTAAATATTTCACCCTATACACATACTTCAGGATGGCCTGTGATGACTTCCCCAGATAATTACAAGAATAGCCCAGCTGAAGTCATCAGATGACTCCCGAATGACTCCAGGATGATCTTCCTTTTTGACCTGGGATTGGCATAAGTGGTAGGGGGGCACAGGTGGTCTTGGACTGGTTTACGGTGCGTATGTCTTTGTCTCCCTGTGCTTTGTTTGTTATATGAGAAGCATTTTGTGGGAATGGCTTGAGAAGCGAAGATGGCAGGCGGACTTAATTTGAAAGAGCTCCGCCACGAGACCCAGTTTATGCTCTAATTATTCGCCTGCAGGTGAAGCAAACGAGGGCTGTACGAGGGAAATCAGCCAGCAGCATGCCCTGGATCTGCTGTATGACCCGGCGGCCGTTAAAAGTAACCGGAACCCATTGTGCAGCAAGCGGGTGCCGCTGAAGAGCGGGGCCTGCTGGCGCAAAGCAAGGAGGAAGCCGTCCGACCAGTGAGTGGGGGAAGTTGGCGGAGGGGGGATCCGGAAACAGTGCTCCCCTGCAGCGAGTGGCGGCCGCGGTAACTGGAGATGCAGCCGCTGCCCCCTGTGATGATCTTGATGGCTGCAGAGGGCGGCAGAGGCCTACGAGGCTGAAGGGGTGGTCAGCCCCCCAGCATGCAAGTAAAGAGAAGGCTGCCAGGGCGTGTCTTGGGGCGGTGGAGTTAAGGATCGGGTACAGAGCGGTCCCTATGGGTGCGGCTATGCCACTGGAGCACCTGCGGAGCCACCGGAAGAGTTGGGAGGAAACCAGGCCTTGATGCGGGCCTCACGCAATCGGCCTACTGAAGCGAGGCATAGAGCGGAGTTGCCTGTGGGCGGTTCAACCCACAGAGAAGGGGAAAAGGAGACAATACATCCCTGACCTCCCGAGAGAAACGGGTGAGCGCTGCTGGAGGACACGGTCACCCTCTGGGTCCGATCCGGACGTGGGGGAGTCAGGAGAGAGCCCCGCTCAGTTTGACCTAGAGCTGGACTGGCCTGCTCCTCCCTTTTGAAAGGTGTTCCGGGGAGAGAATACTGGACTGTACCAACATGGGTTGCTCCCCACTACGTCAGGACATTTTGATGCCTAGTGATCCCCAAGAATGAGAGGTGTGGAGGAGGGCTGCTGGTGACACGTCTGTCCCATCTTAGGCAGTAGAGATCAGCTTTTGTTGCTGTGCTTCGTGAGGAGCAGCTGGGGGGGTAACAGCTGAACTGCTTCGTCTGTCATTGCCCCTGGCCTTACCGCATTGGTGCAGTGGAATGTGTGCTGGTCGCCACGGTGGGACACCAGTGGAGGTGGCACCTGAATTGCATCATCCTAAGGGCTGAGAGGTGTGGAGGCGGGCCGCTGGTGACACGCCTGTCCCATCATAGACAGAAGAGGTCGGCTATCATTGATGTGCTGGGTGAGGAGTGGCTGGGGGGGGTAACAGCTGAACTCCTTCGCCTGTCATTGCCCCTGGCATTACTGTGTTGGTGCAGTGGAATGTGCACTGGTCGCCACAGTGGGACACCAGCGGAGGTGGCACCTGAGTTGCACCATCCTAAGGGCTGAGGCACCGGAGCAAATACAGTGGTGTGACGCTGCGGAACTGAGCAATTGGCGGCAACCGCTGTGCAATAAACAATGATCTGTCAGATCGTGGAGATTGGAGAGACCTGTCCACAGACCCCTGAAACATGGAGCGGTTGCACTCCAGGACGGGCAGTGGCTCATCAGCCCCGAGCACTGGCTCTCCAACATCAATGGACCATAAACTGAATGTGGTGCTGGATGCAGTGGGGCATCTTGGTACATCTTTGGATCAAACCAGAACATTTCTGGAGCATACGATCGACACTGTGGTGACTGATCTCAATTTTCTCCATGCGGACCACCTAAAACTGGCAGACAAAATACACACCATGGAACACATCTTGCACGAACTTCCCCCAAAACCCAACGAGTGGAAACTTCTGTGCAGTCTTTGCTTGAGAGGGTAGTCACCCTAGAGCATAGAGTGGATGACTCAGAGTGACGCTCCCAGAGAAATAACATTCGAGTAGTGGGCCTGCCAGAGGGGGTTGAATGAAGTGACCCTCTGTCCTACGTATAAAAGTGGACAAAGGAACTGATCCCCCCTGGGGCACTCATGCCATTTTTCACTGTGGAGCGGGCTTGCGCCCTCTTCTGTTCTGCTTACTTCATTACACAGACATAGACTCCATACTACATGAAGCAAGGGCACTACAAATCATCCAAGTTGACAATGCTAAGGTCATGCTGTTTTCCGACTATACTATGGCTGTGCAGAAAGAGAAGAGCTCTTTCTTATCTGTGAAATGCCAGCTCCGGCACCTTAATTTGAAGTATTCTCTCCTTTATCCAGCAAAACTTCGGGTTGTGGCACATGGACAGTTGAGATTTTTTGTTACACCTGAGGCACTTCGGGAATGGCTGGAGGCAACGGATCAGGCACGAAGAACTATATCACCAAAGACTTGCGGCAGAGCGCGGTGAACGCAGTCTGACCGTCGGCGGAACAGAGGACACCGCGGAGCCTCTTCCCAACGATCGTCACATGCTTCTGACCTCAAACAGATCATACAGGAATGATGAAGTGCATTGCAGACAGCGGCGGCCATAGGAGAGATGTTGCGGATCTCAGATCTGGAGGAGGGAACTGGAGAGGTCGGCAGTGAAGACTTGTCCATGAACGGTGATGGTTCAGAGGCAGAGACCGTGACCTCACCTGACGTGACACCACAGACAGCAGATGAAATTGTGTGAGATGTCAAATCAGATTAATACTACTGCAGCTGCATTTCCATACTACTGTTATAAATAGCAGTTATATATAGTCGCATAACTGACGATCACTTGACTGCCTTGGGTCTCTGGAAGATGCCCTAATAGCCCCGCTCTTGATCCCACTCCTTCTTGCTTGGCTACTCCCTGCTGGCAGCCTGCTTCTCACCCCAGTGATGCCTCTCCCCTCCCTTCCTTTTATTTCTTCCCATTTGCAGAAGTGGGGTACATTCCCTGATTGGGGAGGCTGTATAAAGGGCAATGTTAAATTCCTATGCGATGCCTGCCTAACAGTGATAGTCGACAGGGACCTTCACTCTTGTCAAACCCCCTTATAGGCACTTTCTTCCTTATTCCTTAGTTGAACCAAACTGAGAAGTTTGGAAGTTTAGGTGGAAGCCGTTTGTCTTTCTGCCCTTATGGTATTCACACTATATGTTTTAGAGGCACTTGCTCTTGTTTTGCCGCATTGGTTTGTTGATAAATGGAGCCTCTACATTTGCCTTTCCCCTCCAACCTACCCACCACCCATTAGGTGCTCCAGTGACTGCTCTATATCTGGACCTGACGCTGCTCGTCCACAGACCACCAATGCCCCGACTAACATTCTCTCATGGAATGTGAGAGGTATACACACACCAGCACGGAGATGCACTATTTACTCATACCTCAAAAGACATTCCATTCACATTAGATTTTTGCAGGAAAAGCTCCTCACAATTACAGAGGCTACTAGGTTGCTGAGGCACTGGCACGGACAGCTATTTGCAACCCATTTTTCCTCTTAAGCTACGGGGGCCTCTCATATGGGTTAAACCAGGTACCCCCTTCCTGGCTGAGGAGCAGGTAATTGACGTTGATGGTCAATATGTATTCATACGCGGTCGTTTAGATGGCCGGTCGTTAATTTTAAGATCTATCTATGCGCCAAACACAGAACAAGCTTCATTTTTGCACAAATTGTCTGGCGTGCTGTCCTGCTGGAATGGTATCCTGTGGCTTATGGGGGGAGACTTTAACAGCGTCTTTGACCTGGAACTGGACCATTCCTTCCTGCCCATACCTACGGCACCTGCAATATATGCTGCAAGCTTGCAGCATAACTGACTCTAGCATTGGCACTAGACAGACGTTTGGCACCACCGACACAGCCAGGACCGTTTATACTCATACTAATCTGCCCCACACAACTTACACATGCTGTTAGACAGAGTCCTCTGCAACAACAACCTAATATGCACTGTATTGCACACGGACTACCTGGGCCGCATCCACTCTGACCATAATCCACAATACGTACAGTTGCCAGACGACAACCTTGCTCCTGCCATACCCGCTTTACATATAAGGCCTGAGGCACTGAAGGACCCCCCTTTCATGAGTCTCTCAATTGAGCTATCACGGAATACTTCAACACCAATGACCAGACTGCCTCATTGAGGCGCCTAGAATGGGACGCATTCAAAGTCACACTGCAGGGCCACTGTTTGGGTGTACAATGAAACATGCGCAAGTCTATTGAAGCGGACGTAACACGGATGGAGGAAACTCTTAAATCAAGAAAAATACATGCTACAAGATCCAGAGGGGTGCGTGCCCTGGCGGGCAGCCACACAGAACAAATATCCCTGTTGGAGCACCTGCACTGCCTTAATTAATCGGTTAGGTCGATTGTTGGCATGGCTGATACGTCAAGTGCGCACCACCGCCCCAATAATGGCGTTACACTCTGTGGCGGGTTACTTGCTGCACACCCAATGGGAAATACACAATGAGTTTACACATTACTATACACACATGTACCAATCTACGGTGTCGGCGAGTCCTGCAGACTACGATGCATTCCTCACTTCACCTCCTTTGCCTCGCCTTACAGATGTGCAGCGAGAGGAATTGGAGGAACCACTTACACCGACCGAGCTACAGGAGAGTATATTTGCTCTCGTCACTGGTCAGACCCCGGGCCTGGATAGCCTCCCAACTGAATTTTAGAAAGCTTACGTCCCTACCATCGACCCTCACCTACTGAGAGTGCATGAGGAGGTGCTCTCTGTGGCCACACTCTCCTCTTCTCAGTGTGAGGCGCTGCTGATCTTCCTTCCAAAACCTGCCCATGCCCAACCATGTTGGGCTCCTATAGACTGCTGGCTATGCTCAACATGGATTATAAAATACTGGCCAAAGCGCTTGCGACGCGCTTGGCGCCTTTTGTCTCCACATTGGTTCACCTGGACCAGAATGGATTTGTGCCAGCGTGCAGCACATCATTGAACATCTGATGCTTCTTCCGTGACATGTAATATTCCTGGTCTACTGATGGATGCCTGGTATTAGACCTCGAAAAGGCCTTCAACCTGCTGGAATACGGTTTGATTCCTGCTTTATGGGACTAGTGTGGCTGTTATATATGCATCCCCTGCTCAGAGTAAACACTGGGTCTGCCATTTCTGACCCGACCCCAATGGATATGGGAACCCGTCAGGGCTGCCCCTTTCTCCCCTACTCTTCTCATTAGCCATTTGAACCCATGGCAACAGAGCTTCCTCGTCATTGGGCAAACTGTGGCATCCCATTGGGAGGCGGGCTTCATGCGGTGACCCTATATGCGGACAACCTACTTCTTTATTTCATAACTATCACAAATATCCCCGCTGAGGTTGCGGAAGTGCTGCAACACTGTCTGGCCTGCATTATACTGGGGCAAATCATGCTTGTTCCCCTTTCACGAAGAGATGAGAGACCCAGCCCTGATACTTTCCGGTGCACCAGTCGTATGGCAACCCAGAACATTTAGATATCTTGGGATCTGAATAAATCATTCATCGTCTGATCTGCACGATGGGAACCTAAACATGCGGTCACCTCAATTCACACTCAAATGTCCTTCTGGCAGACTCTGCCTCTGTCGTGATGGGCCGAGTGGCCTTCCTGAAGATGGAAGTGCTTCCCCGCCTTTTATATTATCTTTCCAACCTACTTGTTTAAATTCCGGCAAAGTTTTTCAGGGAGTTAGAACCCAGGATCAGGGAGTTCATATAGAATGCAGGCTGCTGCTGTGTGGCACTGAAGAAACTATATGCACCGGTGCCTAAGCTAGAACACTATTACTGGGCCTCCCAACTAAGGTGGGTGTCTGGTTGGCTCTTGGGCCATCACTTATTGGACATAGCTACAACGATGCCACTGTGTACTTCAGCTAGCATATCCAACCTATTCCACTGAAACATGCGTTCTAGGGCACCAGACTACCTTCTAAGTGTGGCGCATCGGTGCTATCGCAGGAGCATCAATCTCACACGTTCAGTGACTCCCTATGCACCAACCCTAGCCTTACTAGGTACTCCCATGAGCACCACATTTACATCAGCAGCGGATCTGGAGCCCTGGCATGCAGTAGGACTACATTTTCTGGTTGACCTATACAAGGATGAACTCTGATTTCCTTTGACACACTGGCAGCAGAAACTGGCTGACCACCGGGATAATTCCTTCTATACAACTCCTTGAAGGCATCCCTCTCACATCACTAGGGTGACATGACATATCGATGGAACTGCCAACTCATTTGACGCTACAATACATACAGGGCATGGGGCGGGGCACACATTTAGGGTATTGGCTGAGAAGATTAACAGATATTTTCACTGCACTGATGCATCCTGTCCCAGATGCGCAGCGTGGCTGACTTTTTGCATATGATGTGGTTGTGTGCCTCTTTGCACGTTCACTGGCAGGGAGTGACCTTCCACCTATCTGCCTGCACAACGCACCTTCATTATCTACCTGAGAGGCATGCATGTTGGGATTATTCCCTAGATCCAAGAAATACAAGGCAACCTCCCGATTCTTGGACTTGGGCCTTCTGATAGCCAAGTGCCTTATTCCAAAAAAGTGGAAGGCCTCCGAACCTCCCTCCCTAGTGGCATGGCTGCATTCTTTATCGGTGTGGGCACAGGCGGAGGGAACGGTGCTGCACAAGGAGGATAGCCTGGAACTGTGCAAAAACCCACTGTCCTCTAGCTGGGAGAACATGCTAACTGACCTCAAGACACCTCACTGTGAGTGTGAGGGTGAACTGAGGGCTTAGAAGGCATGTTGAACAGATAATTGGGGTCGGGGAGGTGGTATGTAATCCAGTTGAAGGGAATTGCAGAGTACCGGAAGTCTCAGCTACTGCATGGATTTGTCCCCAGGGTGCAGGGGTATCTGAGTGGATGAGGTGAGATGGGAAGCAGGGAAACGAAACATGAGTGAAATCATAGTCATAGGCTTTGGTTATATTTGTTGAACCTACCATTGTTACCAATAGTAAATAATGGAACAGATAAATCTTCTTGATATGCCGCAAATGCTGTGATAAGAATGGTTGATCATTATGGGACTATCAGAACTTACTTGTCGCTCTCTATCTGCTCATGTCCTGAAAATAGATACAATGAGAGGCCCCAGCTATCGTGGTCATGTCTCCCCCTAATTTATGTACAATGCAAGTTGTAGCCATTGCAGACACGAATGTAGTACAAGTTAATATGTGGACTACTGGAATTCATATCTGCTGGAGATGTTTTTTTTTTTCTCTTCTCACTGTTAATGGTTATACCCAAATGATATATTGTTAAGTGGGTAAAGATGTAAAAAACAGAATAAATAGATTTATGAAAAAGGAAAAAAATTAGAAGCATGTTTTCCGATCTTCGTGAATCACCCACATTGAAATAGATAGCAATCAGAGGAGTTGGTGATACATGGTGTTCAGGGTGATTTTTGAGAACCGCTTTCACTTTGTCTTCCATTTTTTGCGTGAGGTAGTGATCCATGTGAATGGTAGTGTTGGGAAGGAAACTCAGATCCATGCTTCCTGAGCTATTCTCCAACAGTATGAGAGTTCCATGGCAAGAGGCCTTCAGCTCTCTCAATGTGATCTGCCAATTTTGTTCATCTCATCTTCCAGCTTTTGCCTCACGCTGAACACTAATCTTCGTTGCTGAAGTGATTTTGTCAATGTGCTACTTGATCAGCTTGTCTTTTAGGCAAGGCAACACCTGTGATAGTGCATTGAATTCCTCTAGCTTTCCACTAGCACTCGCCTAGCAGTCTACATTCATCTAAAAGTTTGAACACAGAGTGCAAACTGGAAAACGCAAAGTCTTTTGATGGTGTGTCAGCTAAACAGAGTTCCAGAGCCAGCTTTCACAATACTGACATTGGTCTTGATGTAGAGTCCGTCATGAGCAATGTCTACCATCAATAAACCACAAAGAGGGAGAAGCTGTTTGGTCGTTGTCATACATAAATATATAAAGGGTAGGAAGCAGGTGAGGAGTTGGTGTATGGGGAGAGCTAGGTGTGTCATTACATCTACAGATGTGCCTGTGTTAATCATCGTATCCTGGGGCAATAATGATTCATTGTGGGTGCTACCTGCAGCATCTGGCAAAGGTATTTATAACATGAATGACATAGATGACTGTTAGACCTGGCATCCTTGGCGTAGTTTACCCCCTAACTTTTTGCCTTCAACCCTCCTGTTTGCTGAGTCTGTTTTTGCTGTCTTTAGGACTCTAAACACTTTACCACTGCCAACCAATTTTAAACTACTTGGGCTTTCTCCTTAAAACAGGATGGAATTGGATTATACTCAATTGGCAGAATTAATTTGCTTGTACGTCCTAGTAAAGTGGCAGTATCTGTGCCCAAGGCCTGTAAATTAAATGCTGCTAGTGGGCCTGCAGCACTGTTTGTACCACCCACTTAAGTAGCACTTTAAACATGTCTTGGGCCTACAATTGCAGCCTTTGTGGGCAGTTTTCACTATCAAATTGGAGCAGATAACTCATTCATGTTTGATTTCTTTGGAATTACAGTGAAAATATCCTAATATGGTCAAGTCAGATTTTAAATTGCAACTTTGAAAACACCACTTTTAGAAAGTTGGTGTTTTCCTTCCTTGGCCATTTGGTGCCTGCAGCCTGTCTCGGGGTCACATGACTGGGTGTAGTTTACAGTTGGGCATTGCATACTCCTCCGAGACAGCCACACGCAATAGGGAGCTTAAGTGTGCCTGGTTGGGCCATCACTGGCAGGATGGGAGGGAACAGCTGGGCCCAACCCCACTTACACTTGAATGGACTGTGTCCTGCCACCACACAAAAGGCTGTATACCCCTTGTAGTTAGTCTGGAGCCAGGACCAGAAAGGCAGGACACCGGTGCACTTCAAAGGCATGCCTCTAGAAGCTTGTCCCCACCTCAAAGGCACAACTGGGTAAATGGATATAAATTCTGGACCTCAGAAAGCAAGTCTTCAGTACATTTCTGGACCTGTGAATGCTCTCCCATGAAGAAAGACTGCTGTGCTGCTGAAAAGACTGTCACTCTGCTGGACCGGTGCTCTGAAGGACTGCTGTCCTGCTGTGATGACCTGCTGCCCTCTTGCCTGGGTGAGAAGGAATGGACCTGCATTTTTTTTTAGCTCAGGACCCCAGAGTGATTCCAAGGGTTAGTTGGCTGGCATCCTGATTTCAAAGACAGAAGAATCCTACAACCTCGACCCAGCACCTGGACTCAACCATCTGTGAGCCTACCCTGCCAAGTGATACCACCCTAGTCCTGAACCCTTGGAAGTGAGTCTAAGGTGCTCTGCTAGCATCTGTAGACCCATCGGAACCGGCACATCTCCGGTGCTGCATGGCACAACCTCAAGCAGAATTGACACATCGCTGCTGCCGCATGAATTGGACCTGACACAAAGACCGCATCACCTCCACAGCCCGCAGCCTCTTGGGAACTCCTGCTGCATGATGCATCCGCTGCGCAGGCCCTCGCATTCTTGGTCGACGGCAGTCTCTATGACAGACTCTGCATCCTAGCCGTGCAGCTCCTCACAACTGACGTATCGCCCAAGTTGTACAACGCATCCTCAACACAAGACTTCACATCGCTGGCAAAGGTATTGGGGAAGGAGGAGGGAGAGCGGAGATGATGGAAGAGGGCAGTTTTAAGATTGGGACAGGCGAGAAGGCATGTACAGGGCAGTGGAAGTGTGATGGCAGGTGGGAGGGAGACTGCAGGGGTGAGGAGTTAAGGGAGCATTGATTACAGTTTCTTCAAAGGGGCATCTGCTGCCTGTAGGGTACAGGCCTTCTGGTCTAAAGAGCTGTGTGGGCTTGGATAATTTGCATGGATTGTTCTTCAAATGGATGGCTAAGCAGCTATGTGGCATGGAGCATTTACGTATTCTGGAATTGCTGTAATTGAGTGTGATGATTATGAATTTATCAAGCAATACTGGAAATATTTGTGTTACATTGATGTTAAGCACACGGTTGAGGTACTTGAGATCTGGGGGGGTTACTGTATTTAAAAAAACATAATTTCAGTTCACTTTTACAGACATCAATATTTCATTTCGGTCTATAATATAAATTAAATGCAGATTTAATGACCAAGACCCTAGCAACTGGAGTTAGCGTTATGTAAACCAACACAAGCATAATGGCAACGTGCTCGTCTCCTCTGTCATAGACAATACTAGACCGATTAACTAGTTCATATAAAAAGTCAGTCTTTGCTACGGGACTCCTTGGGAGAAAAACATTCTCTTGGGCGTTATATCAGTCTGGAGCTAGCCTGTGCGTCCTAGTGAGCAGCGTACAAGGAGCTATGTGTACATAGGCCACGCTCTATGCTGGCATGATCACCCTCATTCAGATCATGAATCGGGTTTTATGACTGTCTCCACTTCGGCATTGGTGCACAGGAACCCAAACTATGAAGACCATACACCAATAAACCCTCGTCTGACTGGGTGCCAGACTCTGGTCTAAAGTTTAAAGGTGTTGCAGAGCCGGCATGTAAACGGTCTCCGTGGCTACATGGTGAAAGCTGGTCTAACTTGACAACCTGGCCCGTCTGGATAGTCGGTTCACTCAGGGATTACATATCCCAGAGATTCAGAAAAACATATATCCTGTGTTACTTAACTTCCCCTCTTGTGCCTCTCACACACTGAAATCACTTTCTGACATCTCTGTTCTCTTCTTTGTAACTGAGCATCCAGCCCCCTCTCTCTTGTTAAAGTGTCCCCCACCTTACCTGGGGGTAACAAACAATATAAAGTGAGGGAAAATGTGGATCTGTGAGCCAGTGTGCGGATCCTTCCCTCCTGCATCACCTAATAGCTCGTGGAGCCTTGGGCATTTGTGGGATCCCAAGAAGGGAAGCACATGGCTTATACTTTGCTGAGGGTTAAGTCTGCAGTAAAAGACCCACCACCCCGGACAACAAAGCGGAGTCCTCATCGGTGATGTATATGATCTACCAGGTTGGTGTTCTTAATGACTGATGGCTGGGTAGTGCTGGTTCTTTGAAAAGACAAGGCAAGAGACCGGAGCCCACCGCGCAGTCTGGTGCTCTGCCAAACCCCGGGGCTGCGGGCTGGCTGGGGCGAGGTTCAAGCTCTGCTCCCTCGGGGCTGGGTTCGCGGGTCCTCTCAGTGCCTGCGCCGCTGGGATCTTTGACTGAGGCTGCCGCACGTCATTCCTGGCATTGAATACCAAAATGGATTAAGGCTGTCAGAGGAGCGGATTGCAGAATACCTGTGTGTGTATCAGCGCTTCACTAACACCCAATTGTAAGGAAAAGTTGGAAATGTTACTGCATACACTCTCAAAACAACATGTTGCCCTAACTTCGAGGAGGGACTACACGTCCCAGGATTCCCTCTTGCTGCCTGCTGGTGGGGGGCCACCTTCGCATCGCGGGCGCTACAAAGCACACTGCGCACCGCTGCTCACTGTTGCTCTGACTTCGAGGCGGGACCACACGTCCCAGGATTCCCTCTTGCTGCCTGCTCAGTGACTCGGGCTAACTAGCGAAGCCGTGCAACGCGAAGACTTGAGATCATTGAACGTGAGAAAAGTGGCAAGAGCCAGAAGTGCCTTTGTGAGCCCCTTGCATACATCTTAGAGGTGGCAGTCTAGGAGGGGAAGAACAACCAGTGAGGAAAGTACACAGAAGGGAGAAGAGAAAAGGGAGTACATAAGGGTGAGTGATGGGCAGACGGAAGGGGGTGGCACCAAAAGATAATTCTAGAACTAACAAAACTTTAGATGGTTTCCTACAAAAGGCAGTTGGTGCCTTGGACAAAGAGATAGAGCTGGTTGCGTGTCGTCTATCCATCTCAACATCCCCAGTCTCCACCCCCCAGCCTCCACTTTTACCACAAACCTGTTCACAGCCCCCGCTCCCACCAGCAGTCCCAAGCCATGCATCCTGGTATGGCACCCCCCCAGCTGCTTATACAAAAAATGTTCAGGAGACTACCTCAGTGACCTTGGATAAGGCTATTTCAGCAGAATCTGCACAGTTGACTCCGGCTTCTTTAGCTGGAGCATTAGTATTCGATTCAGAGCCTAACCCTAAAGGGAAAAGAAAGCGTGGAGAGGTCAATCTGAGGAACAAACGAGCCCGTACTATGAGTACCAACAATCCGGGTTCTGAAGTCGGGAATGACAGGTTTACAATATTACAAGAAAGTACCACTGGCCAATTGGCGCTTGAACGTATAATGGAGCACATAAGGGAGGAACTCGGCAAGAGATTGCATCCTATTGAAATCCGTCTCCAAGCCATCAAGGAGAAATTAGGAGAGCTTACTAAGCCCTACAAGCTGATATCACTCTGCAAGGCGACACAATCCACTGTCATCCCCTTACTTTGGGTTACTCATCTGGTACTAACGACAGGACCTCCGTAAATTTAGGTGAGGGTTTTCTACCACTCAAGGACCGTTGTGACTACCCTCACCGATTAGAGATGGATCGGATTGCCAGGTCGCATATCAACTCAGATGATAACTGCGTTAAGGCAACAGCTACCATTTCTAGGGGAAATGTAGGAGTAGCTCCAACTACTAACACAGTGACTAATTCCAGCAAAGCTTTTAATGCTTGCGAGCATCACCAATACGGCCCTATAGAGATGGACTTGGAGCCCAGCAGAATCAGTTCAGACAATCATGGGGGTCAGTCTAGAGTCTTACATTTGTCCCCAGAATCTTGTCCATATGTCCTTGTAACTAACGTTCCCAGATCTCGACCAAATAGTCTGGAAACTTATATTGAATTGAATAACAAGGTTACACACTGGTTGCATGTTAATGCTCATTTCGCCTTTTGTATGGTACCCTCTATATTAATAGTGAGGAGGGTGGGATGGGTGGGCCCGTTGAATAAGATTGGAATGGGAGATTGCATTGTTGTTAATTTTTACTCACCCGCCTTGGTTCAACAACTTTTTTCAAATTCATGTATAACTGGCCCTTCAGCAGGAGGTGCCTCTTTGTGTAGACTTACAGCTTTCTATTCCCCAGTAGCCAAATGTGCCCTAAGTGGGCCAATATCCGATCTCAGAGGCCCCCTTCACCCCCTCATCCCCAAATGCAACATGCTTACCAGTTGGATTGTAGGCATCCCTCATCTATCCTTTCAGATGTGGACTTACATAAAGCCAATGTTATACAGGACACCTTAGAGACTCCGGGGTTTGGACCAACTATTAGGGAATGCACCATCCCCAGTGTCATTGAGCAAGAAAGAACCAGAGCAGGAAACCCAGATGGAACTTTGACCTTAAATGCGGATTCTAGGGGTCCTACCCAAACCATAATGCTAACCCAGAATGATGCAAGGCCTCTAGTAACTAGATGGAATACAACAGACCCTGAATTTACAGGGGCGAGGGATACTACTGACAAAGATGTAGGGGGACTTATTGAGAGTTGTTTATCGACAGTCGCAACGTGTAATACGAATCCTATGAGCAACCCATCTATCACTTCTCAACTTCGACTGACGCATTACAAGTCCAAGATGATATTTCAGCAAAAATCCTTTGCTGGAATATAGCCGGGCTCGAGCATAAAATGCGAATCCCTGAATGGGGCCATTTCATAGATGAGTATAAGATATGCTTTTTCCAAGAGACATGAGCTTTGGAGCCCAAGTATAGATGTGGTTTTAAAAGTTACTGGGTCCCAGTTCATAAGGTGACTTCTGGGAGACCCTCGGGTGGCTTACTTACATGGGTTAATTGTTCACTTAAGTGTCGGGTTGAAGAAATAGATATGGGCAGTGTAGATCTGCAAGGCTTAATATTATCAACCCATAAAGAAAAACCCCTATTATTAGTAAACATATGTAGCAGGAGTATGGGTAGCAATTGTGAGTCTGATATCTTGATTGCATTAGAAATATCTTAGCCAGCAAATCATCCACTCATCATACCATAATTGCAGGGGATTTCAATGCGACTTTCGAGCCTTACTCAGTGGCCCAAGAACTTTATGAAAAAGAGGACATTTATTGGGGTATTACGCAATTAACATCGAACAAAAGTCTTAGAATGAGCAGAACAGCCTATCAAATTGTTGACATCACACTTGCACACGGTCTTCGTGCCTGTAATGGCCGCTCTCGCTCAGATGTGTAACCTTGCCCCACCTTTAGGAGAGGAGCTTATAGGAGCCATATCGACTATTTTTTATTGGATATGTGTTTGTGGGGACATATGGTCAATATGATGGCAATGGAACACGAGGAAAGCAACCATGAACCACTAGTTTTATGTACCAGGGGTTTGCTGCCTATATTAGAAACCTCTGATCCTAAGGAATATGTGCAGCAGCTTGCCATGACCAATAACAATCGCAATATTAAATGGAATGCTGTTAATTCCTCACTGGGCTCCCTTACATCGATATACAGCCTTTTAGCAGAACGAATGGAGCATATGCTCCAGCTACCCGAGGATGGCGATAGGCTTATGGCAGCACATCTAGATTTATTCAACTCTCTCCAAAATCATTTCATCAAAGAGATGGCTGCCAAAACAAGGAATAAGCGCAGTGAGAGATGGTTTAACCATTCATGTAGGGAAGCTAAGCTTAAGCTATTGAGGGATTTGAGAAGGGGGACTAGAGAGCACATAAGGCAATCAAGAAAGAGCTATAAACAGGAACTCATCAAGGCCCGTAGGAGCTGGGAGGAAGCGAGGTGGGTTGCTCTTCTGGATTCCGCAAGAGCTAATGACACCTCCAAGTTCTGGAAATTGATTTCAAATGATTGTGGAGACTCCCGGCCTCCACCTGGTACCTCAATCCTCCCTGTAACTTGGGTGAAACATTTTGGGTCTCTTTATACAGAGGCAGATGCATCAAATTTCAGGGAATTGGTAGAAACCAGGAAATCTGTTGTACCACCAATTAGATTCACCTTGGCAGAAACCAAGGCAGCAATAACCTCTTTGAAGTGGGGGAAGGCCCCGGGTCTTGACAAAATTCCTGGTGATCTTTATAAATTGAACCCTGAAATCTGGGCCCCTTATCTGAACTTGGTCTGCAATGCAGTTGCTGCAGGAGCAACCAATCCCCGGACATGGAAGGGAGCCGAGATAGTTCCACTCTTTGAAAAAGGCAGCCCTAGCGATCCCTCTAATTATCGCCCAATATGCCTACTCGATAACCTCCAAAAACTCTTTGCAAAGCAGATCTTGTTCCACTTAGAAGAGTGGATAACAGAGAATGGAGCCATCTTCAACTTACAGACAGGGTTCAGGCCTGCGATTAGTACAATAGACCAGGTCTTAAGGTTTCTAGCAATTAAATGGAAGACAGTGGATGTTGGAGGTGGAAATCTATACGTGGCTTTTGTTGATCTTAGAGCAGCATTTGACCTGGTACCTAGGAACAAACTTTGGTTGACTCTATCTAATATGGGTGTCCCTATAGGCCTTCTGAACTTCATAGTCCGACTTAATGACAGTACCTTTGCCCAAATCAGGAGCGGTAAGGATGGTGAATTATCTGACCCAGTTGCTATCGAAAGAGGAGTGAGGCAAGGCTGCGTCTTAGCACCTACCCTCTTCCTTTTATATATAAACAACTGTATTAAATATTTAAACAACTGTAATAACGATTTGCCCAAGTTGGCAGGCAAGAAAATACCAGGTCTGCTCTATGCGGATGACACCATCCTATTAGCCAAAACTCCTATGGGATTGCAAAATCTTGCTAACCAATTCTGTTTGTTCTGCAAAGATTTCGTTTTGAAGTTAACGTTAATAAAACCAAGCTTATGATATGTAGCTCCAGGAGAACAAAAGCTAAAGCGACCATTACAATTAATTCTATTCCTTTGGAAAGGGTTACTGAGTATGATTATTTGGGGATCATATTAATGGATTCAGGCAGTTGGGCCGCAGCTATCAAAAAAGGGGCTCATATAATATGCCAAAGAGGGGGGGCCCTAGGACGTAAAGCTAGGACCATAGCCAGTCTGCCTTCGAATCCTATCCTTGAAATATATAAAGTTCAAATTCGAGGTGCTGCACTGTATGGGGCAGAGTTATGGGGTTCTCAAAGGCAGTTGGACGTTCTCCAAATTAAAGAGAATTATTTTCTCAGGTTAATAACCAGGTTGGGGAAAGGTACACCGATGATCCCTCTCAGTCTTGATCTCGGAATAAATAGCATCAAAGATGTAGCGGGTCTGAGACCTCTCTTATATTGGATCCGCTTATGGAAAATGGAAGAACTGGAATCTTTTCGAGAGGCAATAAAAGATTTTATAAAGACCCAGAATAGCTGGGAAAAGGTCAGCTGGTTGAGGGAGATGAAATTGGCCTGGGACGAATTGGCTTTTCCCCATTTCTGGAAGAAACCCGAGTCGATCCCCACCAATGCTATCTCATTAGTTAAACAGAGATACTGGGAGAGGGCCAATGCGGAGATCCTTCATAGTAATGGGGTGGGCCGATTAACTTCTGAGTTCCTGCTTGTAAAACAAGAACCATGGCCTGAGCAATTTTTTGACCATCCAATACCTGCTTATGCCGGTGTTTTATTCCTCCAGCTTAGATATGGAACTTTACCAGTCAACAGTTTTACTGCTCGATGGTCGAAGAACAGTTCTGAGGCAAATAAATGCTCAAAATTTAATATTTTGGAGGAATCAAACGAACATATTCTGTTTTTTTGCCCCATATATAAGAGTCCTAGGGGGAAATGGATTATTCCATTGTGTAAAGCTTTGCTATTATATGACCGAGCTATAGAATTTGTAAATATGATTCATCTACATTGGTTGTAAGCGCGGTTCCTAAATTTTTGACAGCAGCTTGGTCTATTCGTTTTAGGGCCACTTTTAGTGTCTGATTTACAGTGCTGAGCCTTATAGCAGGTATAGTGGGGAACAGTAGATGGTTATGATTTTTGGATGGTTAGTCCCCTTTTTCCTGTTTTTATTTAATGTTTTTAGAGATTATATTTTCTTCCTAAATCTTATTATAACTTACAGTGACAATATTATGATGATAACAGTATTTGTCTTTACTATCTTTAGTTTTTATGGTCAATGGTTGAGATAAAGTACTTATCTGTCAATCCATTTACTGCATAACAGCACATTGTACTTTAGTTTGTTATGATTAAAATAGTTTTTATGATTTATGGCTGAGACATCGCATTTATTCTTAAATCTATTTACCGTATGATAGTACATTGCACTTTAGACTGTTAGTATCTGAATCATTTTAATAAGAATAGCTCTCGTTACAAAAGTTCCTGTTTTTAGTATTTATTAAGAGTTTTTTATTATTTATTTTTACATAGTCCTTTCTCGTTTTTCTTCTTTTTATGTACTGATGTATGGTTGATTGTACTCTAATGGTCTAAATTTTGACCGAATAAAGAGAATTGAATGGAATTGAATTGACTGATGGCTGGGAGGCTGTTTCCCACTTACTACCATTAGAAAACAGTGGGCCCAGGCTCGTTCCAACTTCTTTTCATCCTCTGCACCTCAGGGCTGAGGGGAGATGGCATGGCCATCTGGCCCCCAGGTATCTTCCCCTCAGTGGGTCGACACTAGCCTAGTCCTAAGCCACCCAGCTTGCGTGTTGCAGAGAATGCTGTCCATGCTGCACCCATTGACCTCATTATATTGTGCCCTCCCAAAGATTTTCCTTCCATGCAGTCACAATGCCAGTGGCAACAGGTCCAGTGCATTAAAGGATTTCCTAGCTGGAAACTCACCTGCAGACTCCCACTCCCTTATCTGAAGATTAACTTGACACCTCCGAAGCATTCATATCAGAAAAAAGTACGAGGGACAAAACCTAGGACACCCTCTTCCAAAAAGATAGTCTATACAATAATCCCTGGAGATGTGTAGTAATTGTGTAGACTTTCCCTATAGTTCTATTTTCTATGTGACAAAAGTATTTTTATCACACTGATGGATAAGAACAAACAAATAATCTATACCAACATAAAGACTTCTACTTTGAACCACCAGACTGTACTCACTTCAGAAAGAGAATAAATAAAAGATTGTAGTGGCACCTCACAGGAACTGCCAAAGAGAGCACAGCGGAATCAAACTACTGTGTACTAGGCTTCTCATCATTGTTCTCTTTTGTCTGCAAGCCCTGTCCAAACAGGATGGACAATTGCGCATTCATTGTTAAACAAACCTATTCAA
This sequence comes from Pleurodeles waltl, assembly GCF_031143425.1. Taxonomy (NCBI): domain Eukaryota; kingdom Metazoa; phylum Chordata; class Amphibia; order Caudata; family Salamandridae; genus Pleurodeles; species Pleurodeles waltl. The sequence goes on along the minus strand of NC_090445.1, from coordinate 829,541,487 downwards.
TTGTGGTTTCTTTGAGTGTGGGGGCTATCTGTGCTCGCCCTATTTCTTAAGTTTACCTTCAGTTTTGAGTCGGAAGCAGTGGTAGTAATGTGTGTGTGTGTGTCTGTGTGCCATCAGTTGTATGTGGGAGAGAACCCAATAGCTTTTAAAATTTTATCTAGGCTACACAGTGTGACTCCTATTGTACACTAGTGCAAATTGAAAGCTAACTAGCCATATTACATATGTGAATCTTTGTAATGTTAAAGTCGGCATGTTTCACATCCTTTAAGATGTCGCAGCTTTATCAGGACCAGAGGGCACTAGGAAGTGGCAACGGTGTGTCCTAGAATATCTTAGTTCCCCTGTTTATGGCCTGATCCTAAAACTCAAAATCGTACAACATTGAAAGAGTATAGATTTTTGTACCGATATCAAGCTTCTTTTTCTTCTTAAGAATGTTCCCTGTCTCATCGCTTTGCTGAGGGGACTCCCACCTTGACTCTTCTAAAGCACTGTACATAGACAGTTCAGCTATTGCAGCTAGTACGGAATGCTACAGCATGAAACCCGCTTAATCTGTCATGACCCATCACCATTTACAAACATCTACGAATCTTACATTGGCTTCTTATACAAATACACGTGCTGTTCGGAAAGTTGTGCATGTTGTAAGGTCCTCCAAGGCTTAGGGCCTTCTTCATTCAGCACATTTTCTCCTGACACTCTCTCATGCGCACCCTCATCCCTCTTCGTCTTCCTTCTACAAGCTAAAAAAGGATTGATATGGTAATATATCTTTTGCATATAAGCGTCTGTCCAATTTTAAATAGTAATAATAATAATAATCATCACAATCATCATGAGGCATGGGATGGAAATATTTGTAGGGAAGGAGAGGATTTTTGTCTTTTATGGACTGTAGTAGTCAATATGTCTCCATCACCTCTAGTCATGATATAAAACTGATAGCTTTGTTTTGCACGAACACCATGTGAATCTTAACTGTCGATCTTATAAGTTCAACCAGGTTAGAAACTGCTGGAATTCATACTTTTTCCCAGTCTTTACATCAAAAATATCACCTGTGTGACGTTTCCGCAAACAAAGATGTTGTTTGTATGGGTCAGAAGAATGGTAGAGGGTGTTTCCTTCACACAATTCAACATAGATGCAGACTGGACCCAGACTCTGTTCACTCCCATAGAAGCCCCTGATAATAACATATATAGGGCTATATTTATACGGAGAAGCCACCTGCCAAATTTGGAAATGATTGACGAGCTGGCAGTCATTTCTATAGTATAAGCAGGAACAGGCTGCGGCTGCTGTGAATATTGTTTGCAGTTTGGTGCAGGACTTCTTCAACATGACTGCTGGAAACCCTGCCTGATGCACTGAAGTGATCACCACTGGTAAATTTGCATATGTGGACACTAATGTAATTTTGTCTGATGTGGTCACTATTACAACACTAATAATATTAGTACTTGCAATTAATTTAATTGAACATAAGTAGCTCTTATTACACAAACGGTTGGAGATCTCTGTTCTATCAGATGGCATTTTGAGGATAAATATATTCATACGAATTACCTCTAGTTTGATTTGGTATTCTGTGGACTGTAAAGAGCTGGTGTTATGTTTCAATGTCTGAGTGGGGATTCTTGTGCCCTTAACTTCTCCCATCGTGGGTAGTTATGTTGCTGCTGACCCCAACATGCCAGTATCATGATGGGTGCAATTTCTAGTGTTGCCTAAATTTCTCATTAATATTCATAAGGCAGGTCAATTTGCAACCTACCAGGAATCAGTATTTTGCAAAATTATCTATTAGTACATAGTTTGGTTTGCAAAACATACTAGTCACAAAAATACTAGTTACAAACTGTGGCCAGTATTTTGCAACCTATTGTATCTACATCTGTCCCTAACAGTGTATGCTTTTCTGCTCTCTGTATGTTTCCATATTCTTCAATATGTCTCTCTTTCCCTTTATTCATTTTCTGTTTTGTATGTGAAATTAAGTTTCTATGTGTTTTTCCATAATTCCAATAAGCTAGCTGGCTTTGTACCTGTTCTTTGTCTTCTTAAAAGAGAAAAATATAGTATGATGATGATGAATAATATCTTATAATAATAATAATAATAATAATACTAATACTAATAATACTACTACTAATAATAATAATAATAATAAACAGGGTCAAGATTTTGTTGTCTGAGTTCCTTGGATTCCTTGTCCCTTTACTCAGCTCTTAGTTAAGTCGCCAGTCACAATAGTTTTCTTATGCTTCTGCCCTCACATTCTTTTTTCAATATCAGGTGCTCAAGACTCTCTTTTATTGCTGCATTTCATACCAAATCCCCTAGAATCTCCCAACCACCTTCTCGTTACTCGCCTACAGAACCGATCCTGGGCCGCAATCACACGCAAGGCTATCTTGGCTCCTGGGTGTTGTCTCACTCTCTTGGCCGTCCACAATATGCCCTTCTTCTCTGCTGGTTTCAATTCTACTGCTGCCTTTTCTGCCGAAGGCACAATCTGCCAACATCCAGCAGCTTTTCGGCAGGCGTTCTTCTCTTGACTGCTGGCGTCTCCCTTTCTTTTGTAGGCATCCTTCACCTCTCCTGTCCATCTGCTGTTGCTATCATCTTCTTCTCTCACTGCTGTTTTCAACCTCCTCTCTTGTCTGTCCTCTCTCTCTCCTCTGGTGTGCCCCATCTCCAGCTCCTGTAAGGACACTGACAAGCACCTACTCAGGTAAGTCTTCCCCTCGTGCTCGACTAGTCACTTGTTGCTAAATACTGGTCGCAATTTGTGATCAGTAAAACATTTTCCGAATCAACCTATGTTCAAATAGATTGGTTTGGAAAATTGTGATTTGAAGTGTGTCGTTCTCCGACCTACATCATTAATTTGAATAAGGCAGGTCACAAATTGCAGCTCACTCTGATCAGTAGCCTTCACAACGATGGTGGCCTGCCAGGGCCAGCAGACTACCATGTCTTTATTATTGCAGCCTATTTCACCTAAGGAAAAAGGCACTGCATTTAAAAAGAAAAGTTTAATTTTTAAAAATGTGTTTCAAAGCTGACTGTAGTTTTCTGGACCACTACCTTCTCTCAACAATTGTTTTATTTTTATTCACAAAGGGGAAGGGGTCCCAAGCGAATGCCCTTTCCTTTTTACGAATGCCTTACTGCCCAACCTTATTTCAGTTGCAAAACATTGAAGCATCACATACCTATTCAGTATTTGGAAGGGATACCTTCCAAATACGGAATCAGAATGTTTTGGCAATCCTATTTTAGGAGTCAGTAAAAGCTTACTGACTCCTAAAATGGGGTTAATAAACTACAAGAAACATGTTAATGGTTGCAAACACTCTGATCCAGTGTTTGTGACTGTTAAAAATGCCTTTTTCTCTCAAAACTAGTCCTACATGGACTCAGGGCCTCCCTCAGCTACCTGAAAACTCTCCCAGTCACAAGATCATCTCCTTCTTTCAATTATAGTTTCCCTTGTTGCCAAAGTGTTGCTGTTGATCTGCAGTGTCTTTACAAAGATGAGCATTGAGCCACTAAGGACAGAGGTACATATTTATTTTATACTCGGCCCATAGTTACAGCAACAGCATTCTAGCTCCACAAGGGCTCCATCCTCCCCCAGCTCTCCAAGTTCACAACAGGACACAGGCAAACATTCTCACAGGATCCACACTCAACATTCTTACGCACTCACACTCTACTTGTCCACATACCCCATGCATTCATTCACACACACTGATATAACCATTTCAAATATAAAACATGTTGAAAACTGATTTAATATGTAACAAATGATACATTACAACATGTGTGACCATACAATATAATAGAAGTCACAGGTGGAGTATGTTTGTGCATGTGAAGGCAATACCTTATAGAAAATGTTAAGCCCTTTTTACTGAAGTGGTGTAGGTAGGAATACAAACAGTCTAAGAACTTTGCAATTGCCGTTATTATGCCCTTGCCGTTATTATAAAGAGGTTGAGATTATATTTTATGTTTTTAGACATGCTGTATGTAAGGTATGCACATACATATATATGTGTATGGGTCACCTACAGTAAGAATCTTGCCAAAAGACAGCATAGCGCTGTCTATGGTCAAAGGCAAGCACAAGTCAACAGGAACGTAGCTTAGTCTGTAAGATGGGTGGGGGGCTGAACTTCAAGTTTTCCACCAATATAATGCTAAAATACATTATTTCACAAGAAGGGTGCATGAGAGGGACTTAAGGGGTAGTGAAAAGGGAGAGGCATGCAGAGTAGTAGGAGTATTAAGTCAGAGAAAATCACAATTTTTTGTAAAATATTTTTTAATATTTTCAAAATGAAGAGAGGGAGAGTGTGTGTATTCATTTTTTTCTGTGTGTCTGTAAAACGTCTTGGTGAAATCCAACAGACAACTCACCATTACCCGATTGAAAGCAGCAGTACCCAATGATTTACCAGAAAATAAATTTACTAGGGGGGTGTAACACCCCAAACACCCCCCCTGAAGCTATGCCCATGACAATCTATGAGTCATAGGGGACAAAGTTGGGTTATGAACAGTTAATGCATTGTGATGTAGTGTTCTTTAAAGAGGTGAGCCTTAAACTAATTTCTAAATTGGAGCAGCATTGGGTGGTCTTGATTAGGGGTTGGCAGAACTTATCGACCTTCCCTCTGTAGAATTCTGCTGAGTTACATGAAAACTCCACGAGATTCCACAAAGTTCCACCAATAGGTGGAAAATTTGCAGCTTGCTGTGCTCGTGCTGCAATTTGGCATCAGTAGTGCGAGTAGCACTAAAAAGTGTGTGTGAATGGCACCATGCATTGCGCAAAGGTGTGTAGCCATTCAAGTTGATTTTGCGCCACTCAAGTAAAAAATCTACTTGTGCTGGAGCACATCCAGTCGAGCAGCAGTCCTCTGACCACCCATGACTGTCTACATTAGAAAATCATGCTAGGGGAGCCAACTCTCGCTTTCACTTGCCAGCTCGGTTTTTCTGGAGCCTCACTGGAGAAATATTCCATCACACTGTGATTGGTGGAATTTGGCCAGAACTCCTTGTTAAAGAGTAACATGGAGCGAACAAAGTTTCACCAACTCCATAGGCTGAATGAAACATTCAGTCCACCCCTAATCTAGATGGATATTGGGGATATTTTCTAGATCCTGGGTGCATAGATGTAAAAAGCCTGGTGTTTTTTTTTACACTTTTTAGTCTGCACTCTAATGATGTCCTGGCATTGCAAGGACCACTAGAGATGGTGAGTCTGTCTGCAAGATAAGCGGGGTGCTGGTTGGAACAGCTTTGAAAATGATGCAGCAGATTAGAAAAGATAGTGCAGTTCAGCAAGGGGAGAAGCTGGGGTCCCATCAGGATGGGGTTGATGTGATCATATTTCTTCAGACCATGGATGAGAGGTGCTACAGTGTGTAGGGCACTCCTAAAGGATGAGAGTGTAGGAAAGTTCCCCTTTTTGACATGGTCATCCCCATTATTCGCCTGGTAATTCCTGCTAACCAGGTCCCTTGTGCCAAGTCTCTTTCCCTAAAACTGTACAATCGTTCCCCAATTGGCAATACCTTTGGTCCCCTGGTAAGTCCTAGTAAGTGGTACCCCTGGTACCTAGAACATGGGTGTCAAAGAGGGTCCCCAAGAGCTGCAGCATGTATTGTGCCACCTTCAGGGACCCCTTACCTAGCACACACAGACTGCCATGGTAGGCTGCATGTCTTCATGCAGCTAAAAGTGAAAAGACAAGATAGCAAGCAACCTGTGTGTCATGTCTCCCAGCATTGTGTGCAATATATGGTAGTCACCCCTACAGCAGGTCTTACAGTCCTGAGGCTGGGTACATTATATTACATGTGATGGCATATCTGCACAAACAGATGTGTCCCTGCTATGTCTTTGTTGAATCAGAGACATAGTGAGTGAAGAGGGAAGCAATTTTAAGTACATGTGCTGGACACTGGTCACTGTGAGTTCCCCAGCTACATGATGGTTTCACTGAAAATCAGGATATTTGGTATCAAGCATCTATTTTTAATAAGTCCTCACTGATGCCTGTGATATATTTATTAATACATGCACCCAGAGGGCACCTTAGAGGTGAACCTATAAACCTACCAACTACCCGTGTGTGAACTGACTAGTTTTAGCCAGCCTGCCACTAACAGACACAAGTTTGACCTTCTAGGGTGAGAGCCTGTGTTCTCGGGTAGTCAATCACAAAGAGTGCTCTGGGAGAGGTGCTTAGACACCCCACCCAACTGGATGACCTGTAAATCTACATTCCAAGGCAGGGGCTTTCAGAGAGGCCCACCTCCCATGGTATGCAGATCTGGCTTCACTCAAGGGAGAGTTGCTGACCCCTGCCCCAGGGTTCATTTGGCACCCGGACAGGCAGAAAAATGTAGTATTCAAGGAGGTGTGTTCTCCCCTCAGGTCAGTCCTACCCCAAGGTGAGCTGCCTGATGTGGACACAACTTTTAGAAATCTGCCATCTTGGTCTTGGCAGATTTAGGAACTCTGGGACATGGTTATGCCTACTTCCCACAGGAAATGGTCATAGAGAGGGTTTAGCAACCACAGTGGTAAGGAGCCCATTGGCTAAAACCCTACACTCCCTAAAACTCCCTGAAATGCAGTATTTAGGGGTGCCTCTAGCACCAGGAAAGCAATTCCTGCTGACCTACAAAGAAGAAGGATGTTTAAGAGCTGCAAAAGCAAAGCCCAAGGAAGAAGCACCTGACTTGACCCAAGTCCTGCTGGCCTGTCTGCTGTTCCTACCAATTTGCGTCAAACTCAACTCATCCTGTAAGCTGCTGTGCCTTTAAAAGCCTGGGAGGACAGCCTGACTTCAACAAAGACCCAGTCACTCCTGTGGAGCTGCAGAGCTGCTTCCCTGCATCTTGCAGGCACCGCAACACAACTGTGAGGACTCCAGACCACAGAAAATCTGACACCAAAAAGCACAACTGCACCCGTGCTACCTAGCCCAAGTTAAAGTGGATCAACATTGGCAACATTGTCCCCCAGCCCTCCAGAGACAAACACCATGTTGGACTTCCCCACTGTGGACTCACTGACACCGCCTGCAGCTTCTGCCTGCAGACCCCCTCAACTGCGAGTGCTCTGGTGGAGAAAACGCAATGCCTCAGGACACCTCTGCACCTATTGCCCCTAGCCCGTAGAGAAGAGGACTGAAGATGTCCCCACATACCCGGACATCTCCAGATTGGAAACCACTTATTGGTTCTTTCCAACTGGATCCCCAGTCCTCACCTACAGCATCTTTGTCACCGGAATAATCCCTATTGACTAACATTGGGCATCCGACGCCGTACTACACCTCTGCACATGACCACCCTAGCTCCACCCGGTGTGACCTGTTAGTGCGGTCTTGACCCTTGCCCAATATTCACCTTAAGTGTAGGAGATTGTTCCCATAAGTCGCCGTACTATACCTGAATGCAGTACTTGTTTTTCTCTCCATAGGATAACAATACTGTTTCTGAAAAATGCACTGTGTCAACATTTGAACCTGTAAAGATTTTTCTTGCAAAATGTGCTTACCTGATCGTATTGATTCTGGTGCCTAAATACATATAGAGATACTGTCTATTTTTATAAATTGGTATGGATCTCCTTCTTGAGTTGTGTGTCTCATTTATTGATTGTGTGTGTATTTGCAGATGCCTAACACTCCTCTCTGATAGGCCTAAGGCTACTCAACAACACTATCCTCTAAAAGAGTGCCTTGGAATTGCTAGAGCAAGCCCCTGGACTATTTGCACTATATATCTTATTTTGATATATCATGTAAAGAACCAGTTTCCTACAGAGAGGCCATGAAGTAGGGCATGACCACCGTCCAGATTCAAGAGTATGTAGGCTTGAACAAAAGGTCTGAAACTGCTTTTAGCAATGTGTTCTTTGAGGGTGACGATGGTGTCCATGGTTAATCCAAGTGACTTGTCATTCAGTGAAAGTTTGGGTTTGAATCCTTCAAGATTCATGCCTTTGAGCCAGGTTTGCACTGATGCTGTTATCTGTGATTAGACACACTAATAAAAATTAGCAGGCAGGGACGAATCTGCTCATTATTTTAAACAACCAATATTAACTCTTGGTTTAAAGGGTGAATTACTTTCCCTTATTTATTTAATTTGTTTGCAAAACACAGCATCAAACTCATCAAAACAACACCTATCACATATTCTGTCATAATAACACAAATATATACATATCACATTTATATCACAAACATTTGTCACATAAATCACAAAAATGGTGACATAAAAAACAAAAATACCTAAAAGAAGGATTGTGCCTATCTACATTACTTTATATTATGGTCACTGTAACACAGTTAACAATGTGATCTCATACCCTATGGTGATCAAGGGTCTTGCACCCAGCTGTAAAATACCTAAATATTTTTTCAAAGGTATTATGTAGTGCTACACCAATTTTGTTTGTCAATTAATTTCCCCTCCAAAGCCCTTGATCCCACTAGAAAGATGTCGACGCGTTTCGGCCTCGTCATTCAGGGCCTCGTCAGGACTGTCAGGGGGCACTGGCACCTCTATTTGTACAAGCAACTCAGTCTTAGAGTAGGCATCTATATGCAGAGGCGCTGTCATTTATGCTGTGCACTCACATCCGTGTGAGTTGCGGCCCTCGCGTTGCCGTAAAAGCTTCTGAATATTATTTAATTTTTCTCGAGTCACGCTATCTGTGATTAGAGCACAAATGCTGTTCTCTGTGATTAGAGCACAAAGTGGCCACAGGTAAAGGTTGCAGTTGACAAGAGACAGTACAGAACCCTGGGGAACTCCATGCAAGATAGGGATCTTTGTGACCTGGAGGCGCTCACGTGAACGGACTAGTGTTGATAAGAAAGGTAGAAGGAGAACAATAAAAGGACATTGCTAGTGAATCCCATTCGAGACTCCAGGGTACGTTTAAGTGTGGAATGGTTGACTGTGTTGGAAGCAGCTGGGTGGCCCAGCAATATCAGGAGGCAGAGGCCATCTTCTTCTGTGGATGAAAGGAGATGGTAAGACATCATTTTCATAAGTAGTGGCTTAGAGAGAGTTCAGTATGTCAGTGAGATCTGGGAGAGACACGACTCTGAAGGCTGACGATGTCGTAGTTTGACCTGATAGGTATTACATGACAACGAGAATCACTGTCCCAGCCTACATGATTGCAGTACAACGCAGATGCCTGCGATAAAGCCCAATTGATAGCGTAGGCTTGTTTTACTGCTTCTGGAACAAGATCAGAGAAAGAATGCAAAATGACATCTTCCCCATGTGGGACCTTATGGATGTGCTCGGGTGGCCAGTCCCTTTCGGCCAGTTGGATATCACAACTAAGTTCATCCCAGAATATCACACCAATGGTATGCTCCACGTCTCCTTCAATTTGGATATTGAAATTATAAACCCTGTTGTGGGAGAACGCACCCATCTGCAGTCTCAACTGCAATATAATCGCCAGTTGCTGTTGCATCCAGATGATCTTTCAGACTCCTGTGACATACAGTGTCACTGCCCACGTCTTGTTCTTCAGCAATGTTATCAAGTGTACTGGCATTTTTAATTGACAGTTCTGCCACCTTTTTCTTCTTAAACTGTGGCTTTTGCTGTGGGGACTTATCTTCTTTTTTGTCTGAAGACTGTGATGCGCCTTTCTTCTGTTTCACGTATTCAGGACGTTGATCAGGACGGCCCCCTCTATCGATGTGTCTATCCAGTGCGTCCTGATAGGAAAGAAAGGGACGTGAATCAATATATCTGTCAGGAGCTTTTATGTTTTCTCTATTTCTGAGAGTACATCTCCTGTCGGAGTTCTCCGGGTGTGGAGAATCAGCTCTCTGATTTAGTCTATCTTTAAATTGTTTTTGTTTATCCCAGCACTTCTTAGAACCCTCCTGTGGTTGTTTAGTACTTTCCTTAGGGGTGGTACTGTATATTTCTATCTTCTTCGGCTTGGCTACCAAACTATCCCGCCCTATACTGATATAGGTATCAGAAATAATTTTCGGTAGCTGTTTCTCCTGGTCCAAGTGTGGAATATCTCGGAGGCACTGGCGTATAGCCAGTGCTACCGCTTCCTCTTTTATGTTATTTAGTATGATTGAGGAGACTGCATCGAAGTTATGCATTAATTTCATCCCCAAATCTAAGGCTGGAGCAGCCCCATGCTCATTCTGATTTTGTTTTAACATTTCCGGTAAATTGGCAAGTGTTGGGGTACCATGTGTTGTAGTATAAATTGCAGCGAAGACTGTACCCCATGTGGTGCAGTCATCCACCAAGGGAACCATCCCGAAGGGCAAGCACATTGTGAGAATTCTATGTTTTTCCTGTGGCCCTGAATGGGGAAACACAGCTTCCAGCTGATTTGTTTTCTGGGCTATCCAGAACGGAATTTTCTCTTGTTCTGTGGGTACTTTACCCATTATAGTATGTACTGTTTGTGGATTCATTTCAGTAGCCAATTGGTATCCAGCAGGTGCTGGTGGTTCTGGATTCACTGGTGTAGTGTTCAGAGTTCGCATTACGAACTGAACAGGTCGTCTATATAGTGTTGCTATCTCAATGTATAAATTGTGCAGATCTGCTGCCTGCATATTTTAAATACCTGGGTGAGGTGTATATGTGGGAAATATAGGCCAAGTTAGTCCATCATTACCTAAGCAACCTAATCTCACGGGTTGTATTAGATGTGGTAGCGCGCCTTCAAACCAGTTCTGATGCTCCTGATGAGTGAGCCTTATTTCATGATACCGGTATGCTTGGTACCAATGAGGTGCGTTTGCAATTCTGTATGTATGGAATGTGAATATAGTGCTGTATTCCTTAGGAAAGTGAACCCAGGAAAAAAAAAATCTTTTTGATAAGCTTCACTAGCTTCCACTATGAATGTAACATCCCCGCCCTCTTCTCTTAAGCCATGCGCTACTAAGAGTAATGTTAATGCTTGTCTAGCATTCTCAGGAATGTCTATGGTGTTACCCATTTTGTGAAATGGTTAAAGAGATGGAACACCAAATGGGGAGAAAAGTTGTTTTATGAGTTCGAGCTCGAACAACCTACAGCCTAATTGGGTGCTCCCTGTTCAGCTGAGGAGGATCTTCCCCAAGACCATGGACGTCTCCGTATAATGGTACTTAGCATACCTGTTGTATGTTAGACAGTGATAGTCAGGGTATCCGTAAATTAGTGCCTAAACACCACCGTTGGTGGCGCCATGTCGCAGTTTGAGTCTTGCTCTAGGCAAAACTGCTGGTTTAACGATGACAGTACTTATGTTTGTAGGCGACTATGCCTGTCCTACAAGAAGTCGCAACTGTTGTCCCAACCCTCCCGGTTCACAAGCAGTACCTCACCAAAAACCCAAATGGTAAAAGGTGATTTGTGGCAGCCTTTACGCATGGACTCAAAAGTGTGACATATCATGGAGTGTCGTGGTTAAACAGAGATTACCCCTTTCTCACATGAACAATCATGTCTCAATCAAACACAGGCAAGGAAAAGTATGCAGTGAAGTTTTCAATAGGTTTTATTGAACAAAACTGCAATCTACGATAAGTTGCATGGGCTGCAATGAATAGGATAGTGAAGAATGCAAGAAACAGAATGGAAAAGAGAAGAGTCATTAATACAAAGACCCCCACCATCTTGCAAGGATATGAAGTGACAAGAGATGTGAAATATGTCCTGATAACCTAATATGATGTACCTCATCTCTAACCTAAATGAGAGCTAGGTGTGTTAAACCTAATCTGCCAATGCCATGTCCATGACAAGAGCCCCCCAACCCTTGTTACCTTGGAATGAGGTCTCTAGCTCAGACTCAAGACTGGGTCAGTGTCAAGGCGTTGTGCAGCATCGATAGCAGTGATGGCATCTGGTCAGAATCCCTCTGACTATCTGTCTAAGTGAGGTGCATTTATACACAACTGCTCGGACCCCTGATGTAGGTCTGTTCCCAAACAATATCTAACAAGACAGGCTTGGGACTGCAATTTATGTAAACAAGTCCCTTGAAGGTGAGAAGAGGGAAAGTACCTAATATGAATATCTACAGTTTGTTTATCTTTGTCGCTTGATATTGACGCCTTAGCTCTATGGCACAGATAACGTGAAAGTAAAACATTGACCTAACTAGAAACAATGCAGCCATCTTGTAAACATATAATTAAATAATTGCGCTAAAACAGAGCAAGCTCAGTAGGGTAAAAGTCACTAGGTGACGGGGACACAGGTCCGCAAGCCAGAAGGCTAAGCTAACTCCTGTTTCCTATTAAAACAAGATAGGATTCACTACAGCCATTGCAGAATTCTATGGGAAGGGGGTGTGGGAGATTGAGCAGGCCTAGTGTTGTCAATGTGCTGTCAAATTCTCTACATTTTTTTCACAGAAGAGGAGGTTAATGGCATTGAGAAATTGGTGGGTCTGGCAAATAGTTGATGCAGTGGCTTATTATCTTGAACTTCATTCTACTTCTGCTAGTGGCTTCAGTGATGGTGTTGGTGTAGTACTTTGCTTTGGCTGACATGTTAAGCTGGCTGCATGTTGTGAGGAGGTATTTCAGTAATGAGGAGTCCCAGGGAGTTATGTTTTTCTCCCATTTTCTTTTCTGTCTGTGGATGGATCGTTTATGGTCACCAAGGTCTTTAAAGTAGCAGGGTGCGGAAGGCTTTGGCTTCCACTTGTGTTTTGTAATTGGGGTGTGGATGTTCACATGGCTTTCCATAAAAATTGTTGAACTTGTTTAGAAGAGTGTTGGCATCGGACATGGATATGGTAGGGTAGTAGTAGTAAGTTTATTAGCATAGTTAATTAAAACCAGCGCCAATTTAAAACACATCACATTGTCGGGTTAATAAGCACTCGCAAACACTTTAGTAATAGTTAAAAAACAGTCAAGTACAAAAAAACTGAAAAATTGCACCCCAGTAATATTTAATTGATGTACCTCTAGACTACTCACTTTCACAGAGGATGGCCCCACCTAGTGGTCATAACGCTTAAAACTTGTCTTTCAGAATGGTCCAAAAGCAGGGTCTTGAAGATAAGACCTCTCTCATAGCCATGTGTGTACAATAGCAGTACAACCTAATTAGCAATCCCAAAATCCCCATAAAATCAAAAGTTTCCTTGTTCCTGAGTCTTAAGTCTAAAATCTAAAAATACTTGATGACATCGCATGATAGATACTAACCCTACAACTAAACTTTGATATGTCATAACCTGCTCAGTTTCCTGTGCTTAGCCAAATAACTACCCATCAGCAAGCACCCGAGGACATTAGAAACTGCGCCACCCCTATCCATCCTGCCATTGCGCTACCATTTCAGCAATATTTGACAGTTTTTTAAAGTCAACACCATAAACTTAGTCCCCAACAGGCAAGAGTAATTAAAGAGCCACTTAACCCGCTAATGACGGCTGGCCTACATGAGCGTATACCCAGGGCCATAAAAATGTGTTTCAGGTATATTTTCCTTTGTTCAGCCGACGCCGGGCATGCACAAAAACATGAACAAGTGACTCTTGTTTGTACCCACAGAGGTGACAAGATTGAGTCCTGAACTGCTGCTTCCAGGAAGGGGCCATATTATTAGTTTCAATCATCCCAAAGTGCAGAAGCATGAATTGATATTTCAGTGATTGTGTGGAAAATGCTGATAAATATTCCTGTGCTCAGAGTGCTTTATATTATGATAGCACGGTCCAGGCGTGTCGTCTTTTGGCAAGCATGTTCTTATCTGTTGTAAGCGACAGTTACCAAGATACAGCGTTTTCCATCCGGTAGAACTCTGCTTTGCTCAAGCTCATGCCCCAGACGTTTTGCAGGCCCAGTTCCTTTATAGAGTTGTTTAGATGCTTTCCCATGAGCCTATAGTGTTGCAGCGCTGTTGCGCCTCGATTTCACGCCAGCATAGATTGCTTAATGTTCCTGTCTCTGCAGCTCGCAGTCTCCAGCAGAGTTTTACGTATGTGGTTTTACTCTGAAATTTGTAGTTTTTTAATCCAAATTCTAGGCGTACCTGAGCTGATTTTTTTAATCTGGAACACTGTTTTATAGGCCTTTGTTTGAATTTGGTTTAAAACTGCTATTTCTTTGCCCAACATTATTTCAGCCCCATATGTAACGGTTGGCATTAGCCGTGCAGACATTACAAAGAGAAGATGGCTGTATGATGGACAACTCATTTTTTAAGATCTTAAATCCATGGACCAAGGATTGTGCCTTTGCTTGAGCAGCAACAAACTGAGGTTTAAAGGTTAGTTTGTGGTCCACTATGAAACCCAAATATTTATATGCAGGAACGACCTCCACCTGGGATCTGTTGATGAACCATGAAAAAGACTTACATTTCGAGTCCACCAGTCTGACCACTTTAGTTTTATTCAAGTTCAGTTCCAAACCTTGCTTGGCTATATAACTAGTGAGTGCATCAATGCTGCCCTGCAGACCTATTGGAGTTTGGCTAAGTAATACTATGTTTCTGCATATTGTAACCATGCAATTGCTTCCTGAGCCAGAACGGGGGTGATTGTTTCCCGGAGAAAGAGCATTAGCTAGGTCTGCTAGATATAGATTAAAAAGCATATGGGCTAAGACACATCCTTGCTTTAGACTGTTTAACGTTTGAATTATTTTAGTAACATGGCCACCTTCTCCCATTTTGACTTGCGCCCAAGTACCTTAGCATAATTCCATCACTGCGTTCCACAGGCTACTGGGGAGACCCCAGCTTTTCACTTTTTCCCATAGTCGACCTCTTGGGACATGATCAAACGCAGACTTAAGATCAATAAAACAGGCAAATAGGAGGCTTTTCTGGTGCCTGGACTTTATGACTAGCAGAGCCAGGGCAGTCAAGTTGGTTGAAGTACTCATGCCTACTCTGAAACCATTCTGACTACGTGGTAGGAGATGTTTCTCATGTATCCAAACTGATAATTGTAACAGCAAACAGGATGCATAAAGCTTTGCTGCACATCAATCAAGGATATTAGCCTTTAATTTAGCAGAGAGGCAGGATTGCCAGTCTTATAAATTGGATGGAAGATGTTACCTTTCCAGGCATCTGGAAGCAGCTTTGTGCAGTGGAGATCGTTAAAAAGGAGCGCCAAGTAGTAAGCCTAGTATGTTGTATCACATTTAAAACGGGCGTTAGGGAGACCACTATGACCTGCAGCTCCTTCCGTTTTGAGCTTTGTTATAATGCCTATTAGCTGCTCAGTGGCTATATCCGTGATAGCATTGTCTTGAGTCGGGAAGGGAAGCGTCTGTTTTCAGCTTTACTCTGAAGCAAAAGTCGGTCGAAATTGGGATGCTTCGAATTGCTGGCAGAGCGTCCCCTCCGTCACCTTTTGGTCTGAGGACGAATACAACATTGAGACGTGGGCTTCCCAGGATGCAGCATTAATGCCTGCATCAGAATTATGTTTTTTCTCATGTACCAGCCCATTCACCAGTTGCCAGAACTTCTTGTTCTTCTGTTTGTTAGACATCAGGAGCTTTGACCACAGGTCACCATAGTACAGTCTTTTTTTCATCCAGAAATCTTTTTTGTATTGTGAGCTCAATTTAAGGAGCTTTGTTTTATCGGGGTTCTTATTCCTTCGTGCCTCCATTGCCACTTTTTTTGTCTCACGTGAGACTTGAGTTTTTCAGATTTTTATTTGCAACAATTGCAGAGCTTGAGAAGGGGATTTTATTAGGAAATTTGTTCATTAATGAATCGCATAGGTGCTTCTATGCCTTTACCCGTGCTCCTGCACACAATGCAGTATGTTCCTGATCCTCAAATTCTCTCTTGAGCTCTTCGAGTGAACCTGCACAGCGATACACTTCTTCCATCACTTTCTTAATGGTCCCTGCCATTTTAACTTCTTCGTATAGTAACTCGTTGGAGCGACGATGATGTTTGCGGTTGGTAGTTGCTTCCATACCCGTCTTAACTGTATGGCTTGTGGAAAGTGATCGCTCTCTAGACGTGCATTGATATTGTAGGCAGCGACAAGTGGCAGAGCTGCTTCATTTATTATTGTGAAGTCAATTGTTCCTCTTATTGAGCCACTTGAAAATGTTACTGGAGAGGGAGAATCTCCCCCTAAGTAGATCATCAAGCGACAGAGGCCACGATTTTCAAACCTGTTGTTCAGATGCAGGCCATAGTGTTTATAACCCTGTTTTGTATAGCCTTTGCTCAAGTCAACATTGAAGTCACTGGACACAATATGAATGGCCTCTTTGTACTGCCTCATCAATGTTCTAAGGATGTTTAACAGTGTTTCCATGTTTTCTCTATTTTGCTCCTTATTTGGGTGAATGTACACATTGGTTAATAGTAGTGGTGTATTAGCCCAGTTTAGCCCCTGAGGTTCCAACTTAATTGGCAGCAGCCATTCTATTCCGAGATCAATTTGTTTGATGGCCCAATTAGTTTTAGTTGAACAGAAGGTAGTGAGGCCACCTTTGGGGAGCCCACATTTTTGGATCTTGACTACAGGAACATGCCAGCCGACATAGCCTGAGATTTGAATAGGCTCCGTACACCAGGTTTCCTGAAGCATGATGATATCACATTTCTATAAGATCGTCAACGCCTCCGCGTCTGTTACCATTTGTTTCAGACCATGGCACTTTCAAGAGCATATACAGAGGCAGTCCTCAATGGCAGTTTCCCATCTAGATCTTTCGTCAGGACCAATTGCTACTGTGGGACATATTGGTTTGCCGCTCTGCCTGATTCCAAATTGGAGGCCTGCCAATAAATATTTGATGGCTACTCCCCTGATGAAGCAAACTTTGATTCCTTACTATAGTTAAATTTTCTCATCTGCATGGAGTCGGTTCCACTCCAACTGCTCCTTTCAACACTGAGGCCCCTCTCACAATTCCCGGTAGCAGGGGGCTAGGATATTGGCATGGTTCTTGTCTTTGTAACGTAATGCCCCATGAACTAAAGATGCCCTGGTGTGCCAGGATATAGTAGGGTGAGAGATGAGTTCAAGCATTAGGTTGTATTTAGAGAAGTTTTTGAAGCACCTGAAGATTTGGTCTTCTCTTTTGTGTTGACCTTGGTTTGTTGCAAGGACACTGTGCAGGGAGATAGGGATGGCAAAGTGGTCTGTCTAGTCCATACTTATGGGTGGTTTGCATTGGATTGTTGGTGAAGTTGAGAAGACAAAGTTGAGGAAGTGGTCTTTGGAATGTGCTGGTTGTGTGACATGCTTTACCACAGTGGTTCCCAACCTTTTGACTTCTGTGGACTCACACTTTATCATTATTTAAACCTGGATACCCCCGCTGAATCATTAATGGAATCCACCCTCCCCCCAACTGAGTCATTACTGGAAGCCAGGGACCCCGGCCTAAACACTGTTGATGATTTGAACCACAAAATAATACACAAAAAATACAGAAACAAGCATTCATCAAACATGAACACAAATGATAACACATTTTATTTAATTTGTAAACAAATATAAATAAAAAAACATAAACAATGGAATTTTAATAGGAAGGTTGGAGCTTTTCTAAATTCAATTGAAGCCACACATCATCCATGTTGCATTCTATTTGACACACATGCACTTCTCCCATGTATCAATCGGAGGAAAACAATTTAATTGTTTTGCCTCTAATTTCAAATTCCTTGACTTTCATAGTACATTTAAAAATGTGCAATTGTAAATTTTGCCATTTTATTTATATACACTTTATTAATATGTTAATATTATTTAATTTTCTAAGCAGTCACAGACCCTATGAAGAGGCTTCACAGCTCCTTGGGGTCCCCGGTCCACAGGTTGGGAACCACTGCTTTACCATGTTGAGTGTATCAATGAGGTTGAAGAGGGTTGGAGTTAGATCGAATAAAATGGTTTCTAAAGTTAAATCTGGTAAAGGGAGGTAGGCGATGACTCAAAAAGCTTACAATGTATGCAGGTGATCTGCTTTTGATTTTATGATATAGTGAGAATGTAAATTGAGTCTTACAAGTAAGATATTGTAATTGTCCAACTTACTCATGACTAGTGAGTTGCTCAGGATCTTGGGTGTACAGAACAGGAGAAGATATTGGATCTTTCAGATACAGTTAGTTCACAATAGTGGAGGATGTGCTAAATGATTAAATCCTATGGTTGAGTTATAAAGGCCATTTAGGCTTCTGGATATTGGAGTGGTAGATAGTGTGTCATGAGGCGCAGCAAGAAGGTCGGGGAGCATTTGAAGCAAGAAAGTAATCAAATCCTTGGCGCTTCATCATACTTATTTACTTAGTTTTGTATGTATTTACGAAAGTACATGAAGAAACGTTTCCGAAAACAAACCAATTGAGCCTCTTTCTGAAGCTGTTCCAGGTTAAATAGAAGCCCAGTCAAACAGACGGTGAAGTGATACAGAGCTGTGGCCTACAATTCATCATTGTTTAGCCACATAATAATACAATACTTTTGACAACTCGTATTTTTCTGTAGTATTACACACAAGTAAAATTATAGTGTAGTGACGGAGGCACAGCTGGGAGACTGACAACTTCTTGGCAGCTTTTTTCACAGCACAACCAGTCAGTCACACGCCTAGCATAGGATTAGCTGCCCACAAAGCCTCACTAACCATCAGTGATGTCACCTAAAAACCTGAGGCCACTAAGACATTACACACTACAAACACACTTCAGATCGGAATGCAGGTGAAATTGTCATTAGCTATGTCTGATTTTCTGTCTGCTGGGAGTGTTTGCTGTCTGCCTCTTGTTTGTGTGTGTACGTAAGGCGTAGGCCTAGTTAAACAGAGGCCTACAAGCCCAATGCCACTGCCGCGAAGTCCTGCCTGTGTGAAAAGGTCGCCGCCACTAAGTGTGGGTGCCAAGACTTCGCTGTTTGCTATCCTGTGACATGTATTATTCAGGCATGCATCTCTGTCCGGCTCACAATCGGCCAGACATATCTTCATATCGAACCGTCTTCTTTGAAAGCCAGCCCCATTCAGGATACACACGCATTGGCGCTGTGCCCTAAAAAAACAGACCTTGGGGAGAAATCTTCCTGAAAGAGTTCACAGAGCTGAGTTTCCTTCAACGAAAAAGTGGCCTACATTTAATGTAATCCGATTAAATCTCTTTGTTTTCGATCACTTGAGTGAAAAATCAACTCTCCGTTTAGCCCCTGCTTGATGAAAGGCGACAATGTGTGGGGTCCTTTACGCAAGCCAGGGCTAGGGTGCAGTTCACGCACAGCACAGGCCCAGGGACAGGGCTGAGGTGATTCTACATACTTAAAACCATTCTATTCTGCAACCGAGCTCCAACCCGCGTTTACTCATGAGGCACCGGATGAAATCATTTACAATGCAAGCTTTTCACGTTTCTCTGCTGCTCACCTCAATCCTAAATTAGCTTGTTTAAAGACTGACTCACTCTTTTCTTACAACGTGCAGTGCAATACAAGCATTTTGGTTGTCTGCCCCAAACTATAACTGGCCTGTGGGCAATCAATGGGCCTTGCCTTCCTTCCAAGAGCGGCACTCCCAAAACAGCCGCAAATAGTAGCTATAGAGAGCCTAAAATCCTTCCCAGGCCAACGTGTTCCACAAGAGCTCCTTTGTGTTGCTCTGCCTAAAACTGGTTTAAAAGAGACAGCTCCACCTTCGAGGCATAAGCACCTGTAAATATTTTAATGCTCAGTAAGTAATGCTGTCTATAAAAGGGTGCCTTGACTTTGATGTTCAGCCTTTGGAGATATGAATAACACTGGGCTGGTGCGCAAAAGGCCATCTACGTCACTGGCCCGGGCTCTCAAGAGCGTTTAATTGTGTTAAAGGCAAGTTCTGCTTTCTGTTTTAGGCATCATGGGGCCCGCATGTTTACTGAAAACAATGAATAGGAGGAACTGGAAGATCCAACTCCGGGCAAATGAGAATCTTAAAACGAATAACAATGTTAAGGGATGATGAGGCTGTACAAAATGGCCGAACACACATTACTAGCTAAACGCTTCTGTTTTTTGTCTGTGGACCTTTGCTTCGTTTTACAACTCACCCTTGAACATCGGTGGGTTCTCAGCTGGCACGTTCATGATCTGTTTCACCTATTTACTTCTTGTTATACTATCGTTGCAGCTATTGTTTACATCAGGCTTCTCCAACCAGTAGCTCATGAGCTACTGGTAGCTCTCCAGCTACCTGTGCGTAGCTCTCCTGTGTGCAGTTCAGCTTACCAAATTGGAAACCTTTGCTTGGTTGAATTATTATGTGTATAACAAAATTGAAAAGTGTGTATTTGAGGCGAAAATATGTGTATTTTCAGAACCCATGATTTCAAACATATATTTAAAGCTGATATTCGAATGATAAATCATGCAGCATTGGTTGACTTATTACTAACATGATTCCCTTTGTGCTAGGGGGCATTGCAGCCATATCTGTTACATATTTTCCCTTGTAGAGTTATTTCAAACTGACTAAGCTTTTTTACATTACTGCTGGCAATCCTGTGCTAAAGTAATCACGGGTGGTAATCTTGCATGGGTCCTTGTAACTAGATCCTTGTACCTGACCTGTGGCCACTAATGTACTCTTGTCTTAAGTGTACAACACTAATAATTTTGGTAGCTCTGAATGATTTTCATGGAGCAAAGTAGCTCTTGTTAGTAAAAGGGTTGGAGACCCCTGATTTACATACGCTCAGAGATAGGTTCTTGATATGGGAGACCGTGGCAGTGCGAAGTGTCCTCTTGGGATGGTGTCTTCACATAAAAGGTGTTGTGTTTTTTATTACCTGTTCCGGTTACAAGAGTAGGAGTGGGGCTGCATTTAAAAGATTTACAACTAAGT
The DNA here is from genome assembly GCF_031143425.1 of Pleurodeles waltl. NCBI lineage: Eukaryota > Metazoa > Chordata > Amphibia > Caudata > Salamandridae > Pleurodeles > Pleurodeles waltl. The sequence continues at coordinate 829,520,588 of NC_090445.1, read as the reverse complement.
TGCTTAAGAATTCATTTAGGTCCTGGTATCTGTGTCAAAATATCTGTTTCATGCAGGGAAAAAATAAAGCCCTTTCAGGCTAATATGTTTTGGGCACCAAGTTGCAGTGCTTAATTTAAGCCGGTGGATGCTGGTGGTGGCCACCGGAACTTATTTTTGGGGACCGATATTCATTTTCTCTGATAAGCCATTTCCTGAGAGCAAGGAAGGGAAAACATACATAGAGGTAAGATGGAAGAATAGAAGGGCAGAGAAACCATCACAAAGGGAGAAAGGATGAACCTGCAAGGGTGAGACAAGGGGGCGGTGGATGTTGTGTGGAATTGGATTAAGGAGGCTTGAGGTGGATTGAAAATGATGCAGCCTTGGTATTCGGTGTGCTACATTTAACACCGCCAGCTATGGGCTTCTGAGCACAGCTTTGGGAACAAGCTCTCATTTTTACACAAGTTACTGCCAAGTTGGTTTAAGTTCTGTAATTGAAGACACTGCCAGCACTAAACACATTTAGGAATGTAAAGGGATGGACTTTTCTTTTCTAAGCTTTTCCTTGAAATCCAGTCTCGAGGGCGCATGAGTTGGCCTTGCCCACCTCCATCTGCCACTGTGAAAAATATAAAAGTTTATAGAAATTCAGCACAAAGGGGGTGGATGCTAGGTATATGAGTGGAATAGTAGATTTTCTTGAAAGACCAGTAATCGGACGATATTTCCTGTGCTTGCTATTGAAATCCTCTTAAATTGACGGATGCAACATTTCTAACGGAGGACTGAGTTTTGCCAAACTTTTAGAATGAAGGTGGAGACCCTATCATCCAAAGAAAGTCTTCCACGCTTTAGGTAGATCCCATCACCCAGTAAAACACCAAATATTCCTTCAATTTGAGCATCAAGTGAGCAACCTAAAATGCAATACACATAAGGAAAGCTCTTGCTATGCCCAATCAAAAGTGATAATACAAAAAAGGGAATGAGAAACAAATGAGGACATTTAGCAGCCCGCCTTTTTCATTGATATCCATCACCAAAGCCACTGCCTAATCTCAGGTGTAGTACTTGTTACAGCTTTGCATGAGTCCTGGCTCTTCGAAAAGCCCACCCCTGCAGCAACCCAAAATTAATCAACCGGTAGTGATCCTCCTCATTGAGAACCATGCCTTACCAGTCCTCAGCCAGAAGAACCCCGACCTTGGGGGAATAGCAGGTTTTGTACTGCAGGAGATGAGGGAGGCCAGTGGGCTGGAGTAGGCTTGAGGGGGGCCCCTCTAAGCTGTAACACCAGTGTCTACCATGAGCACGAGTGTCTCTAAGGCCAAAATATAGTGCTTTTTACAATCTGCCAGGTACAATGCCAGGGTTGGGGCATGATCTTAAAGGCAGTCTACAGAGACTGCTGGAAAATAAATTGCTGCCCTTCCAAATGTGAATTAACTACCTAATTTTAGACCCCTTTTTAGCAGAGGGGGAATGGGGAGGTACAGGCTGTTTTTCTATTGTTAGAGCGAAGTTCATGGGGGATTTGGGGCATGAAGGGGTGCACTGGTAGAAATGCTGGGTTTCCCTTCCTCTGTGGCCTTATCTGTTTCCATAACAGACAAATGGCAAATATTGTTCCTTAAGCAATTTAGTAAACATGTGTCCCAACATCACTAACTTGGCCCAACTTCCCCACTCACTCGTCCTCTGTGAATCCACATGCCTGTAGTTTTCTTAACGTAGGGAGTATGAGAACGTAGAATGGTAAGACACTCATTATTGGTGATTCATTTTCACAATGGAGTACCATGTTGGAATGGGTGTTTCCCAGTTTGCTCTATGCGATATGAAGAATGGTGCTTGTGCATGAACCCCAGAAGTAGGAACTTTGTCTATCTTAACAATCTAAAGAGTCACAGAAATATATGCACTACTTTCAGGATAAACAACGATGGCCTAAAAATAGTTGGATGTGTACTTCCGTATTATCAATTGTATTTTAATATTAGGAAAATTATTGAGATGGAAATGTTGCCAGGATTAGACTACGGAATCTTCTCAGAATTCAGAATGTCGTTTTATATTGTGAAAAATGCCTAACTTTTTAGATTCCCTTGTTCTGTTAGGGCAGTAACAAACTCTTAATAACTAATTAGGAACTTGGTCATCTTGGATAAAATGGATATTTCAAAAATTTCAGAAGCGAGCGACACGTTTTTTGGGAATTTGAAGCGTTGATTGGTGGCACTTGGAAAACACATACTGACAACTATTTCAGATAGTTTCAATGTTCAAGAATACATTTATATGTTATGTTATCAAAAGATGAAGCCCAGGTTACGATTATACAGGACAATATATTGTAAAAAGCATATACCGTTTCCTGGGTGTCTTTATTTGAAGTTAGGTGTGTATGCTTGCAGTTATTCTATTTAGGGCGCTCGTTTCGGTTAATAATGTGCTCATGTTAATTTCAGTAGAACTTTGACGCTTCCTGTAATCATTCTCACACCAGAGACGGTCTTTATAGCTTGCCTGCAAGGGTCTCTGTGCGCTGGAATGTAAGCAGCTGCGAGGAGCTATGTGTGTGGGCTTCCGACTGCCATGGCCCTTGCTTTCCACTCAACCTTCTTTAATAGACACCTTACCTGGAGCAGTCCGTACTCTAACGTTTCGTTTTATTGTAAGGGATCAGGGTGGGTGGACCTCGGATGTACCCAGAAATAATATAGATAGGGATTTTGAAATAGGTAACAAGTATATCATAGAAAGCATGAAACAGCAGCGAAAAGAAAATGCATATAAAATGTCTGTATTTTCTGCAAGATTATCTCGGCCTCTTCACTCCCTCTCGCTCTTTCAGTCTTTCTCCCTCCTCTGTCTCTCTGTCATCAAAGGCCTCCAGACATTCACGTGACTTTTCTTTTTTACCATTACTTTTTGTTTCTGTTGCAAGCATCATTAAAATCCAGCAAATTAGATGGTTTGTTTCACTTTACAAATCTTCACAAAGAGCAACAGATATACACATAGCTAAAATACATTCATATTGTAATTGTAATTGCAATTGTACCTATCACAGCTACAATTTGGTTCTTTTGTCAAACAACGGAAGCAAAATATACCAAACCTAGAAATTACACCTAGAGTCCAAGCCCTGCATGCCTTCCAAATTTGATTAACGTTTGTACAAACATTTAGAATTTTTCACTAAGAACATCCCCTAGGGAGACTTCCATTTGAAATAGTACTTGTGGTACACTCTATCTCCCAATATCTTCACACCCTGCCCCTGTTTATTCTGTTCCAATGTGAGCTAAACAAATTGCTTAATTTGTAAATAAAAAGGCGCCGGTGCTCAAAGCTCTCCTCTTAAACAAGCGGCTGCTGCAATTAAAAGTGCGAGCACATAATACTGAGGCAGAGTAATCCTGAAGCCACCTCAGGCCTCTTCAATCCATTTACAGCCACTCTCTGCCCCTTCAGCTCACTCTTGCAGCTTCCTGCTTTCCCCCTTTCTGACGCTTTTGTGTTTTTCTCTTCCTCCGTCTTTCCCACATGTCTTTTGCTCGCAGTAAATGCTTGAGGCAGAAAACTAAGCGCCAGCCCAACAACAAACACATATTAAGCACTGAGCAAAAGCTTATTGCATTTGATATGGATCTCACAAGCTTAAGAACACAGGTGTGGAATCCACTTCTAGAATACATATGTATCTGTTGAACTAGAAGTGTATGTGGGTATTCTCTTAAAAACTTTGAAGGTTTTGTTCCAAAATCTATTAACAAGTAAATTCATCATCTCAGGTGGCCTATAGATTCTCTGGAAAACTTGTTGTGAGACTGCTTTTAATAAAACATTACTTTAGCCCCCGTCATACTGAGATATTTTTCAGGAAATTTAGAATGATCAAAAATGAGTTTACTTCATTCCCAGTGAAAATTGTTTCTTGAAAGTATAGAAAGAAGATATGTTCTCACCGGGAAACATCACTTACAACGCGGTAAATGCAACGAGATGCATTTAACACATATGCGTTTACCACGCATGGCTTTACCACGCATGCCTTTGCAACAAATTTAGTTGTAAAGGCATGATTGGTAAAGGTGAATGCGTGGTAAAGGTTTTAAAGGTAAGTACAGGTAAGTATTAAGTGGGTTGAGTGATTGATATATATCCAAATATATATAGTGTGTGTTTAGGGTGGGTAACAGTTATTGGTGGTAATTGCATTTTTAAGTTTTAGTTTGGGTATGGATATTGGGGTGGTAATAGCATTTTTAGGTTTTAGGGTGGTCATGGAATTTGGGGTGGTAAGGACATTTTTAGGTTTTAGGGTGGGTATGGGTTTTGGGGTGGTAAGGGCATTTTTAGGTTTTAGGGTAGGTATGGGTTTTGGGGTGGTAAGGGCATTTTTAGGTTTCAGGGTGGGTTTGGGTTTTGGGGTGGTAAGGGAATTTTTAGAGTGGGTGTGGGTTTTGGGGTGATAAGGGAATTTTCAGGTTCCAGGGTGGCCATGGGTTTTGGGGTGGTAAGGACATTTTTAGGTTTTAGGGTGGGTGTGGGTTTTGGGGTGGTAAGGGCATTTTTAGGTTTTAGGGTGGGTATGGGTATTGGGGTGGTAAGGGCATTTTTAGGTTTTAGGGTGGGTTTGGGTCTTGGGGTAGTAAGTGCATTTATAGGTTTTAGGGTAGGTTTGGGTTTTGGGGTGTTAAAGGCATTTTTAGGTTTTAGGGTGGGTATGGGTTTTGGGGTGGCAAGGGCTTTTTTAGGTTCAAGGGTGGGTATGGGTTTTGGGGTGGTAAGGGCATTTTTAGGTTTTAGGGTGGGAATGGGATTTGGGGTGGTAAGGGGTGGTTAGGTTTTAGGGTGGGCATGGGTTTTGGGGTGGTAAGGTAATTTTTAGGGTTTAGGGTAGGTAGGGTTTTTGGGTGGAAAGGTGTGTTTGTGTGTATATATATATATATATGGATCTCACAAGCTTAAGAACACAGGTGTGGAATCCACTTCTAGAATACATATGTATCTGTTGAACTAGAAGTGTATGTGGGTATTCTCTTAAAAACTTTGAAGGTTTTGTTCCAAAATCTATTAACAAGTAAATTCATCATCTCAGGTGGCCTATAGATTCTCTGGAAAACTTGTTGTGAGACTGCTTTTAATAAAACATTACTTTAGCCCCCGTCATACTGAGATATTTTTCAGGAAATTTAGAATGATCAAAAATGAGTTTACTTCATTCCCAGTGAAAATTGTTTCTTGAAAGTATAGAAAGAAGATATGTTCTCACCGGGAAACATCACTTACAACGCGGTAAATGCAACGAGATGCATTTAACACATATGCGTTTACCACGCATGGCTTTACCACGCATGCCTTTGCAACAAATTTAGTTGTAAAGGCATGATTGGTAAAGGTGAATGCGTGGTAAAGGTTTTAAAGGTAAGTACAGGTAAGTATTAAGTGGGTTGAGTGATTGATATATATCCAAATATATATAGTGTGTGTTTAGGGTGGGTAACAGTTATTGGTGGTAATTGCATTTTTAAGTTTTAGTTTGGGTATGGATATTGGGGTGGTAATAGCATTTTTAGGTTTTAGGGTGGTCATGGAATTTGGGGTGGTAAGGACATTTTTAGGTTTTAGGGTGGGTATGGGTTTTGGGGTGGTAAGGGCATTTTTAGGTTTTAGGGTAGGTATGGGTTTTGGGGTGGTAAGGGCATTTTTAGGTTTCAGGGTGGGTTTGGGTTTTGGGGTGGTAAGGGAATTTTTAGAGTGGGTGTGGGTTTTGGGGTGATAAGGGAATTTTCAGGTTCCAGGGTGGCCATGGGTTTTGGGGTGGTAAGGACATTTTTAGGTTTTAGGGTGGGTGTGGGTTTTGGGGTGGTAAGGGCATTTTTAGGTTTTAGGGTGGGTATGGGTATTGGGGTGGTAAGGGCATTTTTAGGTTTTAGGGTGGGTTTGGGTCTTGGGGTAGTAAGTGCATTTATAGGTTTTAGGGTAGGTTTGGGTTTTGGGGTGTTAAAGGCATTTTTAGGTTTTAGGGTGGGTATGGGTTTTGGGGTGGCAAGGGCTTTTTTAGGTTCAAGGGTGGGTATGGGTTTTGGGGTGGTAAGGGCATTTTTAGGTTTTAGGGTGGGAATGGGATTTGGGGTGGTAAGGGGTGGTTAGGTTTTAGGGTGGGCATGGGTTTTGGGGTGGTAAGGTAATTTTTAGGGTTTAGGGTAGGTAGGGTTTTTGGGTGGAAAGGTGTGTTTGTGTGTATATATATATATATATGGATCTCACAAGCTTAAGAACACAGGTGTGGAATCCACTTCTAGAATACATATGTATCTGTTGAACTAGAAGTGTATGTGGGTATTCTCTTAAAAACTTTGAAGGTTTTGTTCCAAAATCTATTAACAAGTAAATTCATCATCTCAGGTGGCCTATAGATTCTCTGGAAAACTTGTTGTGAGACTGCTTTTAATAAAACATTACTTTAGCCCCCGTCATACTGAGATATTTTTCAGGAAATTTAGAATGATCAAAAATGAGTTTACTTCATTCCCAGTGAAAATTGTTTCTTGAAAGTATAGAAAGAAGATATGTTCTCACCGGGAAACATCACTTACAACGCGGTAAATGCAACGAGATGCATTTAACACATATGCGTTTACCACGCATGGCTTTACCACGCATGCCTTTGCAACAAATTTAGTTGTAAAGGCATGATTGGTAAAGGTGAATGCGTGGTAAAGGTTTTAAAGGTAAGTACAGGTAAGTATTAAGTGGGTTGAGTGATTGATATATATCCAAATATATATAGTGTGTGTTTAGGGTGGGTAACAGTTATTGGTGGTAATTGCATTTTTAAGTTTTAGTTTGGGTATGGATATTGGGGTGGTAATAGCATTTTTAGGTTTTAGGGTGGTCATGGAATTTGGGGTGGTAAGGACATTTTTAGGTTTTAGGGTGGGTATGGGTTTTGGGGTGGTAAGGGCATTTTTAGGTTTTAGGGTAGGTATGGGTTTTGGGGTGGTAAGGGCATTTTTAGGTTTCAGGGTGGGTTTGGGTTTTGGGGTGGTAAGGGAATTTTTAGAGTGGGTGTGGGTTTTGGGGTGATAAGGGAATTTTCAGGTTCCAGGGTGGCCATGGGTTTTGGGGTGGTAAGGACATTTTTAGGTTTTAGGGTGGGTGTGGGTTTTGGGGTGGTAAGGGCATTTTTAGGTTTTAGGGTGGGTATGGGTATTGGGGTGGTAAGGGCATTTTTAGGTTTTAGGGTGGGTTTGGGTCTTGGGGTAGTAAGTGCATTTATAGGTTTTAGGGTAGGTTTGGGTTTTGGGGTGTTAAAGGCATTTTTAGGTTTTAGGGTGGGTATGGGTTTTGGGGTGGCAAGGGCTTTTTTAGGTTCAAGGGTGGGTATGGGTTTTGGGGTGGTAAGGGCATTTTTAGGTTTTAGGGTGGGAATGGGATTTGGGGTGGTAAGGGGTGGTTAGGTTTTAGGGTGGGCATGGGTTTTGGGGTGGTAAGGTAATTTTTAGGGTTTAGGGTAGGTAGGGTTTTTGGGTGGAAAGGTGTGTTTGTGTGTATATATATATATATATGGATCTCACAAGCTTAAGAACACAGGTGTGGAATCCACTTCTAGAATACATATGTATCTGTTGAACTAGAAGTGTATGTGGGTATTCTCTTAAAAACTTTGAAGGTTTTGTTCCAAAATCTATTAACAAGTAAATTCATCATCTCAGGTGGCCTATAGATTCTCTGGAAAACTTGTTGTGAGACTGCTTTTAATAAAACATTACTTTAGCCCCCGTCATACTGAGATATTTTTCAGGAAATTTAGAATGATCAAAAATGAGTTTACTTCATTCCCAGTGAAAATTGTTTCTTGAAAGTATAGAAAGAAGATATGTTCTCACCGGGAAACATCACTTACAACGCGGTAAATGCAACGAGATGCATTATATAATGTATGTTATACTTACCTCTACATTTTACCATGCATATGCCTTTACCAACTATGCCTTTACTACAAAATTTTTGAGGTAAATACATGCGTGGTAAAAACATTTTGTGGTAAGTAGATGCGTAGTAGTGACCATGCATTGTACTTACCGGATCGTAAAGGCATGCGTTGTTCCATCATACATCCGTTCTCACCAAGTCTCACTTTGGGCAGAAGATGGTCGCTTTACTAAACTGTAATCTTTTTTTCAGTCTATCTTACAAGTCACATAGGAAAAAAATGTTGTGACTCAGTAACAATTGTGGAGATGACAAGATGTGACTTTTTTAGGATCTTTCCTCTTAGCAGTAGTCAAAATGTAAATCCATAGTTTCCCTGCCTATTTATCCCTACTACCCCCATGCAATCTTCTTTGGGGTGCATTCTATATTTGAGGTAAACCCAAACACACTTGTATATCCTGTGGTTATCCCGGTTACTAAATCAGGAACAAGGTGGGTTAAATATCAGGAACAATTGTTTAGTTTTTTGCTAGACCCTCACACACACTATCAATGTCATGCTTCATCCTCGGGTCTTATCCTAGCACCTAAAAACCAGGATAGGCTCAATCATATTTCAGAGAGCACTTTTTGATATTGTGAAACGGACTTAAGAAGATAAAAATATCTTGAGATCACCCAGATTTCTCGTTATTATTGGCTATCTCAGGTTAGGTTAAATACAAAACTTTATAGGTGTCTGAAGGGAATTAGTGCCCTTATACCTTTCTTGTCAACATGTTTTAGCCTTTTTAGTTGGCCTCTTGTCGTCCAGGGCTTTCATCATCAGGACATTCGGAAAACACCCCACTGTGAATTATAATGTGGTCCTGTCTAGTGGCGGCTGGTCAGGTTTGAAAGTGGTGAGGCATAATGCCCTACTTCGAACTGTACAGATGGATCGCAACATGCCAAGTCAGTCTGATAGCTTAGAACAAATGTGGCCGATGACACAAGGAAAATTGACCCCCTGTGCCCTGGTTAGAGTATTTGAAAACAATAGCCGTTGTAGATCCCTAAACCCCATTTTTTTTTTTTATTTATTTTATTTATCTAGTATTTAGTAAAGTGCATTTCGACCAGAGGTATCAAAGCACTATAAGGGGAAATTAGACCATAATACTATGATCGCTCTAAGTTAGGCCCGAAATAACCAGGTTTTCAGTAGTTTACGAAAAAACTGAAGAGAAGGGATATTCCTAATTTTCAAAGGGAGAGTGTTCCATAATTTAACCGCAGCTGTAGAAAAAGCTCAGTCCCCCCATTTCACTTTCTTGGTCCTAGAGATGTTAAGCTAACTTCAAATCAGCTGAGCGGAGAGTCCGACCAGGCATATACCACTTGATAAATGGAAGAGGCGAAAGAGGAGCCTGTAAGTAAAGAGACTTGTGAACCAGGCACAATGCTTTAAAAATGATCCGCTTCCTAATAGGTAACCCATGGAGTTTGTGCAGGCTGTCTTTGGCCGATACAAACTTGTCTAGACCCAAAACCAGACGCGCACTATGATTCTGAATCAATTGTAACTTATTTAACAAGGCTTGATTAATATTTAAATAAAGAGCATTACAGTAGTCCAGTCTTGATCCAATCAAGCCTAGCACTACTGTTACTCTCAAGTCCTGAGGTATAAAGGGAGGATTCTCTTAAGCATCCTAATGATCCAGATGCAAGAATTGGTGATTTTATTAACCTGGATGTCAAAAGTTAAGGCAGAATCACAAAGGACTCTAAGATTTTTCACTGTGGCTGAGGGGACCGGTAGTGTCCCACAAAGTTCCGGCCACCAATTAGAGTCCCAAACAGATGACCTGGCCCCAAAGATAATGACCTTGGTCTTGTCTCCATTCATCTTAAGCCAATTCCTATCCATCCAGTTCTTAACCTCCAGCATGAAGGCCTGAAATTGTTTAGCAGTATCCTGCATCTTGTTTCCAAAGTAAACAATGATTTGTGTATCATCGACATAGGAAGACACCTGAAACCCAAAGGAACGCACTAGTTCTGCCAAAGATGCAACATACAAATTAAACAAGGTTGGACTAAGGGAGGATCCCTGAGGAACTCCACAAGGGAGCTGAAAAGGGTCCGAAATATAGTTAAAACATTTGACTGCAAGTGATCTATTCTGAAAAAAAGATGTAAGCAAGGTTAAGGCTGGTCCTCTCACTTTGACCTCATAAAGACGGTCAGTTAATCTAAGTGGCGAGATGGTGTCAAAAGCTGCTGATAAATCCAATAAAATTAAGATTGCACCCCCCCCTGTATCCACCTTTTTTCTGATTGCCTCGGTGGTTGCCACCAGGGCAGTTTCCGTACTATGATGTTTCCGGAACCCATGTTGGGAGCCATCTAGACAACCATAGGTAGTCAGGTAAGAAGTGACCTCTTGATTTAAATGTTTCTCCAAGATTTTAGCTAGAGTAGGTAACAGGCCAATAGGGTGCATATTCTTAAGATCTTCAGAGTCATCGTCAGGTTTTTTCTTTAAGTGGACAATGATTGTTTCTTTCCATTCTGGAGGATAGGTGACCCGTTCCAACACTCCAGCATACAACTTTTCCAAGGGTCCTAACACTGAGTCACAAATCTGCTGTAACACCCTAGGGGGACAGGGATCAGCTAGAGATCCTGAATGTGTCCTGGATAAAAGGGACATAATTTGTTCTGAAGAAAGTGGAGCACAATTTTCTAGGATGGGGCGCTCAAGCTGCTCTGGATAGAGATCTAGATCCCGGTCTCTCATCAGAGGTAGGGGGTCCTGGAATCCGGTATGGATCTTAATAATTTTATCCTTTAAGAATCTAGCTACCTATCACAAATCGATTGTGAGTTGTCTAGTCCTTGAGGCATAAAAGGAGAAGAAAGGGACTTAATCGTTTTAAACAATTCCTGGGGCGAATTTGAGGCCTTGAGAATTCTCTGAGAGAAATAGGCAGTTGTGGCCTGTCTGATGGCCATTTTGTATTGATTTCTAATATCTCTTAATTTGATACTTTCTAATAGGGTAGGGTAAAGTTTCCATTTCCTTTCCTGTCTTCTGCAATCCCTTTGGATGCTCTTCAGCTCAGAGGGAAAACCAAGGGGCAGAATTTCTGGTCCTCTCTGTGCGGTGGACTACCCTCAAGGTAGCCATCAACTCGATAGCCTCCTTAATCCAAATGTTAAAAACAGAGACGAAGAGTCCAGATGCATTCAGACGCTCTATCTGAGAATGCTCTAAGATGGCAGAAAGATCCTCACTCTTTATCTGGTTCCATTTCCTGTACTTCAAAGTACAAGGATGGGAAAATGTGTTACTGCCCTTCAAGATTATCTCAAAAGCAATAATGCTATGATCAGTCCAATCTAGTTGATTACAGTCCCCTATCTCCATGGTGTTAGATGTAGTAAAAATGCCATCCAGAGTATGGTCAGCGAAGTGGGTGGGAGAACTAACTATCTCCGACCATCCCAGCCCTGACATAAAATCTAAAAGCGTGGTGGTGTCTTTATCCTCACTATCCTCCAAGTGGAAGTTGAAGTCCCCAAGGATGATGCTTTGGTCTGATGTACATAGAGGTTCAATAATTTGCAGCTAAATCTCCAAAAATCCCTTTTTTGGTCAGGGAAGGCGATAGAGTAGAAGTCCTTCCAAATTAGGTGCACTTCCTGATTTAATTCTAAAGTGAGCACCTTCGCAGACATCAGGGTTGTCTGCTAATAGAACACGGCTAAAACTCAATGAGTTTTTAAAAAGGATTGCCACCCCTCCTCCCCTTTTATTCTGTCTATCCTCTCTAACGGCCCCAAACCCTGTGGGTAAAACAGCCACAAAGTCAGGATCTGAGTCCATTTTAGCCCAAGTCTCAGTAATGAACAGGCAGTCCAAATTTGTATCTAATATTAGTTCCCCAATTTCGAGGCTATGCTTGGGAAGTGACCGAGCATTTATTAGTCCACATTTAATGAGGGGCTCTGAGCTAATGCTCGTTTACTGCCGAGGGGACTGTAATCCAGGCCCCTGGGAGTGAGGCACCCAAGGAGTCCAAGCACACGCCTGACAGATCCAGCTTGACCCTGGGGGGGAGAGAGATAAAGGCATCTCCTCCCTGCTTCTGCATAAATTGGTTCTAAGATTGAAAAGTTGAGATCCCGAAAAATATTTCACTTGCCTGGAGTCAGCCGCACCAGCAAAGTTCCTAGTCCCTGGTCAGGCGCGCGTCCACGTCCTCATCTGGCAATTAAGGGCTGAATTAACCCCATGAGCCAGCTGCCACTACACCTGCTGCACCAGTGATATTGTGGTCCCTACTGAAATGTAGGCCCGTTTTCTCCGCTTAAAAGTGCTATTGAGTTGGCTGGCCTTTTGAGTGAAGGAGATCCAGCTCACTTTGATCACTCTGACGGGCAATTTTTCCTAGGTTTTTCCTTGAGCTGCCCATTGTTTTCAAGTTGATGAAACAAGAGATTCACCCAGGCAGTTGAATGAGACCATTCTGGCATAGAAAATTAGAAGGTGCCTAGCATAAGTAGTGTACAGATGTCCCCTGACTGTTCTATATTATAGCTAGAGTTTAAAAAGGCACTGGATTATTGAATGGTTTAGCACAGAAGGGAAGTGGGAGCCAGACGGCTCAACGATCCTGGCACCTGGTTCCCAGTCAATTCTAGTTTTCATCTTCAAAATATCAGTGTCAGTGATAGTGCCAGAAGACAGCATGCCTGTCTGCTATGCATATTCGTCCGGTGAATGGCCTCAGCAGTAGTAGCTCATTTCTATCCATCCAGCATTGACTGACCTGGCCTGCTATCTCAGCAAGAGCCCGTCGGCTGATTGTGACTCTCAGCAGCTTCTCTGGTAGGCCAGGGTTGGCAAGTCAACTGCTCTACCAATAGCCCTATTGTGGCTGCCAACAGGCTGCAGTGCTCACTAGGCTCTTCAGGCAAGCCCCAAACTTCAGCTTCCACTGCTACTGGCCTTCAAGGAACCGCACATTTATACAGCTGCCTTTGGCTTAGGCATGTCACCTGCAGGACTGGTGTTGATTTTAACTCTGCATACTGGTGAAGGCCCACCCCCACCGTACACGAGATAGTTGTTGCTACAAAACAGAGCAACACATAGTGCCCTTTGTGGGACAAAGACCACAAGCAGCCAAGACCCTGTTTATTTATCCCATGTGACAAAAGTTATAAGTCTAACTCGGTTAAATTGTAAATATATGTATAGTAGCACTCACCAGTAGATGAGTAACTCTTCCTGGGTAAAAACACGCTCTTCGACACTCCTGAATACATGAAACTGAAAGCCAAGCTTGGGTGATGCTGGGCTTCTTGTCCAGCTTGCCCCTTAGCATTCAAACCAAACGAGCAATGGGTGATAGTGTCCGTGTCCTCGTCAGCCTGCCCTGGCCCCCAATACTTGAATAGAGTTATGTGGACCTCACCCTGGGCCACAGCGTAAACGCTCAAATGCAGACATATTCAGCACTGCTAGACCTTTCTTCTCCCATCACTGTGATGTCGCTGCCCTGGCTTGTGTCTGCACAGGCTCTCAGTGTGAGCAGGTCTGTCAACGCAACTAGCATCCCTCTGTGCTGAGCTGCTCGAATTTCCTTCTCCTCCTCCCTATCATTGTTGAGGCAACACCCCTCCTAACTCCCTTGTTCACTGGCCGCGCCTGATCCTGTCCTTTAAGTCTGTGCGAGTACATGAACAACTCTCAACATAGATTTTCTTGCAGGCATACTGTGCCTTCTGAGTCGAGCACATACTGGTCCCTTGAAAGGATAACGTATAAAACAATCAATAATTACAGGAGCTGTCACAAACATGCATTGTTGCGCCGTCACTGTCAGTTTTAACCTTGACATCGAACTGACAAACAAAAATTCAGATTGCATACTGAACGGTCCCATTAAAATAGAACTCGTCTCATGGACCACCACATATGAAACATGCAGTAGTCACACGTGAGACACTGCACTGCAAACTTGTGAAGCTGATCACACTTGCAAAGAGAGGGAAAGTTTTTGTCTCACCCTACACGTAACTTGTAAAGCTGGTCACATTTGCAAAGAGAGGGAAAGTTTTTGTCTCACCCTACACGTAACTTGTGAAGCTGATCACACTTGCAAGGAGAGGGAAAGTTTCTGTCTCACCCTACACGTAACTTGTGAAGCTGATCACCCTTGCAAAGAGAGGGAAAGTTTTTTTCTCACCCTACACGTAACTTGTGAAGGTGATCACACTCGCAAAGAGAGGGAAAGTTTTTGCTCACCCTACACGTATCTGGCTGTTTGCCTCACTTTCGGAAGGTAGGGTAGACATGTCCCTGTATCCATACTCGGCACCTGAAAGTGGGTCACAGTCACATTAACCGGTCACTAAACAGTTCCAAGATTTCAAAATTGCACTGGCAGAGAGTTTTTCATTACAAAAGGAAAATACTTAATATGCCAAAGGTACCATGTCACTGGTTAACCTACTAGTATCCTGCTGTCTTCTTGCTTGTGCTCCAACCCCATGCAAGCAGTCTGTATATCAGTAGAGAGGACAGGTCTCAGCAGTGCAGCTTGCACGTCAGCATTCGCCTGTGTCTGACATCATCTCATAGCATGCATTGCGTCGAGGCTGATGGGCAATGTAGTTCCCTACTTCTGTGTGGAGTCCCTGACTGCCTTAAAAACTTCCACTGTCATTGTATTTGATTCACTATGCAGCAGATCATTAACAGATGGCATCTTGAAATGAAGTTCTTCCTTATTTGAAATTTGTAAAGTTGCTGTAACTGTTTTTTTTGGTGTTTTTTAAAGACTGCGTTTTTGGTCATCTGCAATTGGGGTCGTTTGAATCTATAATAATGTTCCTCTTTCAGCAAGGTAAGCCTATGTCAATATATACATAAACTAGGCATTTGACATATTTCCAGGTATGCTCAATTAAAGACCAGAGTCAGAACCTAGTGTAGCTAAACATCCTTTTTAGGTAGCAGACTACCAGACAGCAAAGCTGTCTAGTTTGCTAAACACATCTTGGGGCCTTTCAGAAAGCTGACCTAGGAATGCATTCTGCTCGTTGATTACCACTTGCCTTGTGGTTTGTAACTCACACTTTCTGGCTTTCTATTTGCTAGCTTTATATGCTTTAGGCCGTCCAGGTTCAGTTTTTCCCTCCCATTGCCTAAAGCATGTTTACGGTAGCCTTCCACAAACTCACTTTCTGTTAACAAGCCTTTAAATCTTGTTCTTATCTTGTCACTATTGTTACCATTCAAAGACTGAGGTCAAATGTCAGGCACTCTCTTCCGAGGGTGCTTGTTTGCATTTCTTTCTCTGACTTCAAAGTGAGAGGATTTATGTGACAATCTTGCTGGATACTGAGGGTAGGAAAGAGGTTTTTTTCTAGCACACAACAACATTTAAATGAATTGTGTAAGTATTTCAGAACATATCACAATTATGAATGCACAAACGGAGCACATTTGTTGCTTTTTCTGAAGAGTATTGGAAACAAATACTTTAATATGATCAAAATTAATCATTAAACTAGGTTGTGCAATTTCCACACATTTTTGTCTGTGCACTGTATAGTTTTATTATTAAACCTGTATGTCTCTGCCAATGTAATGGTCATTTCAATTGAAAATGTGTTGTGTCTAATGTCCATGTGCTACCACACTATGACAACTTTACTCTACGCCACTCCACTCTTCTCTGTGCTACTTCACACCACTGTACTCTACACTGCACTACTCCGCTTTACACCATTCCACACCACTGCAATCTGCACCACTCCAATGTACGCCACTTCAAGTTATGCCTCTTTACTCTACTCTGTATCACTCTACTCTATGCCTATGCACTCTTTCCCACTCTACACTACTGCACTTTCCACCGCTGCACTCTATACCACTCTAGTCTAGGCCACACCAATCTACTCTGCACAACTCCACTCTGTGTCACTCTGCAACACTGCACTCTAGGCCACTGCACTCTATGCCACTGGACTCTACTCTGTGCCACTGCCCTCTGCATCATTCAACTCTATGCCACTTCACTGTGCACCACTCTACAGCACTCTACTCTACTCCACTGCACTCTACGCCAGTCTACTCTACTCTGCGCCACTACACTCTGCACTACTCTACTCTGCACCACTACATTATGCACCACTCTAATCTACTCCACTGCATTTTACAATGCTGCATTGTACAGCGCTGAATTCAGTGCCACTGCACTCAATGCCACTGCACTCTGCAAAACTCTAAGCCAGTGTTCTCTATACCAGTCCACTTTATTCTATGCAACTCCATTGTATGCCACTCTATGCCACTCCACTCTATGCCACTCCAATACACAACACTCTCTGCCACTCCACTCTACAGCACTCCACCCACTCTTCACCATTCCACTCTACAACACTCCAATCCACTCTCCTCTTTGCCACTAACTTTTAGCCATTCTGAGCAGCAGCCACGCTGGTGAACACAATGGCTAAAACACATTGGCAAAACCAATAGCTCTTGCATAGCATCTTACATAGCTCTTGCACAGGCTATTGGCTTTGCCAACGCTTGTTACTAACTCAAGAGACTTTTTAAGTTCTACGATATTTCATTGATGGGCCTAGTTATGTAGTCTCTCACATTGCTGCGGTGTTCTCAGGTTCTAATCTTTATTTTCCTGGAAGTCATCCCAATGTACTTCAACCCATCTGATCACCTAATCAAGTGGATAACGTTTGTAAAATTGCAAATTCTATGTTTACGCTGTTTCCAGGGTCTAGATAGACATAGATCTATCGTTTTAGCTGCTGACATCAAGTTGCAATCCAAACACTGATCACACAGGTGATGTCCAGTTACACATGGAACACTTCCTCACCATAGTCCTGTTTGTAATAGTTTTTTCTCTTGTGCATGTGTTTTTTCTGAATAAGAACACCATCTTTTCAAAATGTAGTTCATTTGTATTCATCATCATCATTATCATAATAATCTTTATTTCGACTGAGAGCCCTAAAAGAACAGAAGCAACAACAAGTAAAATGTATAAAAAGGAATCGTGCAAATGGCACCCAAGCAGTCAATTCCTGATAGTAAAATATAGATATAATTTGATACACGCAATACAATCATAAAACAATGAGTTACCAACAATACATTTTGGGATTAAAATAAATACAAATAGTGCTATCATTAGCACAATGAAGCAACAAAAGATGGACATGTATTGTTTTTTTTGCCCAGTGCAGTGAAGTGCAAGTGCTACTATAGAGTCCAAAGCAAACAATGCAATCATAAAACAATTAATTGCCATCAATTCATTTTTGATAAAAATCGGTGCAACCAGTACTTTCCTAAAACACATTAAATCATCAAAAAACATAAAAATGTTAACAATCTAGCCCAGGACGTTAAAGTGCAGGTGCTACCACAAGGCCAGGATAAATTGGGGCACCCAGCCTCTGGAGGGACAAAGGCAGTATTTAACAGACACGTCGTTTGCCTAATCCTTATCATTGAATGCAAATATTGTGAAACAGCAAAAACAATATCTTGCCTCGTATCCGATTTCAATAGTCGGATTGCCTCAGTATATTTCCTAACTCCCACATTTGGGCACAGCGGACCTAACCACCACTTTCTCCCTTTCAAGTAGGCTGGGCAGAGGAACAGGGCATGTCCCTTTGTTTCCTTGGCATCCCTGAAAGAGTCACAAGCCTGTCTAACTGGATCACCTGTCTGAGCCTACCTATGGGTAAAAGAAGGAAAGGGTAATGTGCCGTAGTGGAACTGGAGATAGAATTTCCAGGTGGCTGCAGGTTCGACCTCATCCAGAAACCGCTCTGCCCGGAAGACATCCTTCACCAGGAGGAAAGCATCAGTCAGGGCACAAAGGAGGATTGTGCCTGCAATAAGCTTCACCTATATCTCCTATACTGGCCATAGTTCCCCTTGATGGTTAGCTTATTAATAGGCGGGGCTACTGATGGGTCATCCCACAGTATCTCGTTGCCTGACTTTATGAGAGTTTCTCTGACATACTTGATCCACTGTATTTTGCTGGAGCCAGGGTGGCCCCGGATCTCTTCGTATACCTGACGGTAGGAGAGAAGCTCAGGAGTGGTCCAAATCCTCCTCCAATTAAGGATTCGTCTTATGCCTGTCCCTTCAGAAATTGACCTCAGCCCCATATCAAGTCTAAGAGGGAGTAAAGGGTACTAGCAGGGAAGATCAACAATTGGTACAAAAAGCTTTTTGCCACTGCTGTTAGGGCCACAGTGTCCTCGTGGCCCCAGAGCTCTACGCCATATACGGCAATAGCTTGAGATTGCTGTTTATAGATTTGTAATGCTGGGAGGATTGGACAAAATGGGATCTATGATGCATTTTAACCAGCACCTCAGTTTATTGCTTTAATTTGAGCCTGCACCTGTCATTGTGATTACACGAATCCAGCTACTCTGTAAGGATCAGCCATAGGTTCCTGAAGGTACTCAATATGCACCAATGTTTATTAATAATTTGTTGATGATTTGCATTGTTGTTACACATGCTCACACAGATAATCTGTTTGGGTGCAGTTTTCTCTCTGTGTCTAAGTAAGGAATCTCTCTGATTGTATTTTGGCCTTTTCTTTTCTCTCTCAAATGGTAGATTATCTTTCAGTGCACAAGGGTGGGCACTGTTAAAATGAAATAAGCTCTTTTTGTCCGTTGGTTTATTACATAACTTGGTCTTTAACGTGCCACTCAAAGCCATAACAGATACATTTAAGAAAGCGATAACTTGTTTGCTCATTGACTTTGTGAATGCTAGTGCGGTGTCTTACTTGCCTGACTCTCCCCAGAGACGATTCTAGAACAGTGGAACCTTAATGCCACAAGATTTTAGAATCTTCTTCGAGGTGTCAGTAACACTCTGTGGTGACAGCTGAAGGAAGCTGTGGCCGAGGTGTACTGAATAAACATCTCCTTACACTCGTCTGTGCCTCTTGGTGGGAGTGCTTTCTTGAATTTCACAGTTAGGTAGTCATTTATTCCATTGAGCCAGGTAAAAAAAAGTGTTTGCCATTCCCTCTGAACCCTGCCATATGATGAAAATATAATCTCTCTACTTTTGCCAGAGGCTCATATGTGTCTGATATGGGTTGCTTGTCGAGATGTTTTCTTCTTCGAATTACTGGGCAAGCCAGGCTTGGACACCTTTGCACACGGCTGACTGGCGTACTGGAAACTCAGCGGGAATAAACCAAGATACTTCGGTTTTGAGTTTCCCTATCAAAACACTGACATTCAGTACCATTCTTCTATATGTATGAGTTTAAAAGAAGAAAAAAGCACATTAGAGCCTGACTTTAATTTCCAAGTTATTTTTACATTTGAGCCCAGTGCATGCATACACTGGCTGCAAAACAATCCCAAAATGGAGATTCAATCTTCTTCTTATCTAAAACAGTTTTTATTAATTTCAACAAGGATTGTTTGAATCATGTAGGATTAGCTTGGTTGCAGCTGATTTATTTATGGCATGGAATAAGTTCAAAATCATTTTGCAGGGATTCTGCACATAACAGTTCATAAATAACAAAGAGTTGGGAAGGTAGCCTTTGAGAATCAGATGCTCATTTGCTGACATGCAGGTAAGACTAGTTGTGGGTGTGGAGATCAAAAAGCAAGTGCCAGAGATGTTGGCACATTTAGGGAAAGAGTGAGGCAGATTCTGGGAAATTGACTCCTTGGATTCCTTGAGACAGAAAGAAAGAAATCTCTCAAGAAAGGAAGAATGAGGGAAGTTATATGCATGGCAGCTGAAGAGAGAATGCGCAAATGCTGGTAGGAATGTTTATGACCAATCTAATAATTGAAGAGAGACTGTAAAAGGAGGATTCCGTTGGTCTTTCTTGTTTGACAGTGAATCTTAATCATTAGGGGTTTCCCTACCAATGGTCAATTAGAGTAATGTGTTGTCTCTTTTAATTTGTCCAGTGTGGACAGAGACAAGTCACTTGACTAAGGAAGAGAAGATCAATAGCATAGCTATTCAGTGACAAAATGCCTCTTATAAGATTGTACCCAGA
Organism: Pleurodeles waltl; assembly: GCF_031143425.1. Lineage (NCBI taxonomy): Eukaryota > Metazoa > Chordata > Amphibia > Caudata > Salamandridae > Pleurodeles > Pleurodeles waltl. The sequence continues at coordinate 829,500,549 of NC_090445.1, read as the reverse complement.
CTATCCACTGCCACAATATCATGAAGGCATGTACACATGGAGAAGTATCCATTTACTATTCTTAATTACACAGTGATGTATCTTAATGATATCACCAAGGCAAGTGATGCAGTGTTAAGAATAGTAGATCTATATTTACCTACGATACCTTTGCAGTATTGTGGTAGTTGATATTCTGGTTGTAATATTTTTTTACAGGATGACATGTAAACTTGGTATTGTGATAGAGCACTAAGAGAAGGAGGATGCAGTGCTGAAGGGATTGGCAAATAGAAAGTCGTCAGGTGCTAATGGCATCCTATGAGGATTATATAAAGCTTTAGTAAGCTACTTTGAATTTGATCGGTAGACATCTTTAGTAAGGTACCTACTCACCACAAGTCCCCATCTTCCTGGTGGGATGGATGTTTGTCAGTGATCCGACCTATTCAAAGATGCAGCGCCAAACCCCTTTAATGATATCGATGATTAGCACAAGAAAAATCTTCAACAGAGTATGTGGCATTATCTTTGGCCAATCCTGAGAAAGCCCAAGGTTACCCACAAAGCCTTCCCACAAATGTGCCTTTCAATCAAGTCAGTTCAGCATCAGTATTGTTCACCAGATTAGAGTCTTCTCGCAGGGATACTATGTGGGGCCATTCATTATTTCACTGTCTGTTCAAACCTTCCTTTAACAGACCAGACTAATTTGAAAGAGAAAACTACTGCCTTTCGAACTGTTAAAAATCAAGCTGTATGCAGGCAATGCTATGTTGTAGTCAAGCGCCTGCAGACGTATAGTCTAGTCTGCATCTGTCGCATATTATTAGCAGATTTAGGTAGTATTTACAGTTCTAATGTTAACAAAACAAAAATTGGAAAGAATATGCTGCAGATGAGGACTCTGGAGGGGCTACAGGCAAGGGTGGTGTAGAAACAGGCAGAATGAGTGTAGCTTTCCGGTCTTTGTATATTGGTGCTATTTTCCTGACTACAAAGAATGTGCTTCCCTTAAGCAGATCTTGTACATTAGACATGCAGGGTGTAAATTCTGCACATTTACATTGGTTGCACATCTTTACTATTTCTCCAGTTCGTTGATGGTACTCACATTTGTTGTTATTTATGAGATCCTTTTATTTTCCATCTACCACGGATTCTGTTCTTTCTACTGTGATTGACTTTGCCATTGAGATACATGACTTCTGTAGTCTCTTCTGTTCAGTGCACTGGATGATAATGAGAGATGGACGGGTTTCAGCTAAATGTTCTTGATATTCCTCCTTGCGGTGAAGAGTGCTTTGTGATTCGCCATCCTACATTTCAGGTGGTAGGGTGATAGGGGTCTATCCATCTCCATGGAATTCAGGTCCAAAAGAAAGGTTAATTCTTCACCATCCTTCTGATTCGCACCTGGCTATTGATGGCTCGTATCCTTGCCAAAAGTGAGTTCCAGAATTTAGTAGCTGGAATAGAGAAAAAGGTGCCACCAGTAGTTTTCTATTTGTAGGCCAGCATGATTAGTTGAAATACTAACCTGGAGTGCAGTGTTCTAGCTTTAGCTTCACCTGTAGATAAACTGATCCCTTTCTATGTATTGCCTCCTGATACTGAGTATATTGAAATTTGCTTTTCTAGCTACAGGGAACCAGTGAAGGGCCTTGAAATCGAGGAGATGTGGGCTCATAGACCTACTTGAATGAGTTCTCTCCTCGTTGTATTCAGAATTCTTTGAAAGGATCTCATAACTGAAAGCAAGACTCCAAGGTAATGCTATAAGCATAATCCATTACTGATATGGTGATGGAGATAGTTATATCGATCTTCTGTGAAGATCACAGATCCATAAAAATATTCCATAATGTCCTCATGGTATGACATGTAAATGTTGTTACTTGTGCTAATTAAAACATTTGGTGCCTTTATGGGCCCAGTACCAGAGGTCAATGGGAGCTTTCATGGCACATGACTGTCAAACTTACTTTATGTGTAAAATAACAAACAGGAAGTTTTGGCTAGAGATCGTGTAAATGGCAGAAATCAAAACAAACGTCAAACATTTTATATTATTTAAAGGATTTTTTTGGGCAGTAGGGAGAAGCAAATTGTACAGGTCAACCAGGACCAAACTACTGGTGCCAATGAAAGAGGCAGACTTAAAATACATTTTTACTTGTGTTGTGCCAAGACAGCAAGTACACAGCACAATTAGAGTGTGGTCTGTTACTACCAAGATATCAGGATCAACATGGAACAATGCCCAAATAACACTACTCAGAACTTTTTGTAGACAGGTGAGGGAATCTGTGACAGGAACGGAACAGACCTGAGTGAGAATCCCCTCTCGATAATACCATCAAAGGGCTGACTTGATACAACTTGGTGCAGATTTATCAAGGAAAACGTCATAACAGCTGGAGTTTTTCATCTCTAGTGAGCGCTGTGAGGGTAGGCAAGGTTACTCACACCTATAGGTATACAATGAAAAATCTCCCAAAACATACAAAAACAATGTGAAACGAAATGAAGGGCTTTATTGAGAGCTTGAGGGATGGGATACTCCATCACAATATGGGAGATATCCTGGACCCACCATCTTTCAAGTGCTTTAAGCTACAATCTGCCATGTTTGTGACAGAGTATCCTTTCCAGGCAAACTATAAATAGGGCCTTAAGACTAAAATTAAAAAATACGTATTTTTGTTATTTCTAAAAAGGTGACATGGGCAGAAAAACGCACACAACTATATGCTGAAGTACAGACCTGTTCCCCTGCCATAAGGAGTGAGACCTCAATGTGACATGGTCTAGTAGAATGCCAAGAAAGATGCAGATCTGCTCACCAGAGTCCAGGTCTCTATAGGAGATAATTAATCATTTGTGCATGGACAACAGCATAATCAAATACTGAGTAATGTGATAAATTACCTGACAGTTTTAGTACTGGTTGACCCTTCAAATAAGGCCTTACGAACATACAAACACAAGTCCAGAATAAATTAATGAAGAAGCAAAACAAGGTTTTTGCTGCCATCTATGAGAAAGCATAGGAAGAGATTATGCAATAATTATGATGAATCAAGAACAACTACAAGGAAATATAGAAGTGTTTTTGAGTGAAAGTGGGTTTGAGAGCTTGTATACATCCTGGATACAAGCTGCTCTGAGCATCGTCAGAATTGGTGCAGGGCAGGCTGGGAGGCTGTGCCTGCAGGCAGAAAAGAGGAGAGGAGCAGCGCGGTTCTGAAGGCGACGACGGCACAGGTACGTTTTTTAATTGTTTTTAATTTAATTCCCCCCTCCCCCGTTAAACCCCCCTCGCTCCCCGTGAGCCGCACCATCCCTTCAGCGTCGCGAGAGCCGCGACTGAACCTTAGTGAGCACTAGCTCAAGGCACATCCTACACAGGACACCCAGTGTCGCTGTGACAGTCACATGGAGCTAGTAGGGCATATTCTTAGACACAGGTCATGCCTGTGGCCAGAAAGCATCACTCTTCCATAGAATAAAAAACCGCCAGAGAAAGCCAATCCATTGCCAAAATCCCAACCTGATGCCCTAGTCAGGGCCTAACCAAAGCTGAAGCAAATCAAAACCTTAACAGTAGGTCAAGCCCAGATCTAGCACATATGTCAGACCTCCTCTTAGGGAGGCAGAGGCTGCAGATTCAGCTTGCCTTTTGGAATGCCTTTATAATAGTCTCGGGAAGAAAAGTGAGCTTTTGTGTACTTGTGAGGGGCAAAAGCCTCTCTGATGCTGTCACTATACCTCAAAGCCATTGGTCCTGTGATGAAGTAGTGTTACTTTACACAAGCACTCCCCTTCTCGATATTGAATGTAGCCAGAATACCCCGCTTTAGCAGCTTAAGAGGGGGTAGCCGCAAACCCAGATAGTCTGGTAATCTGGCCCCCACTATATGTTGACTAGTTGTATAAATTGATTAGTTCTCTCTGCAGGGTGCAGATAAAAGCTCATAAAAAGTCTGTACAAGCATAGCAGGACGAATTGAGAGGTGGGGGTAGTGGTTGCAAAGTGAGCCGGAAAAGAAATTTAAAAAAGGAAAAGAAGAAGGTGGGGAGAAAGAAAGGATCAAAGAAAGGGCATGTGGAAGGAAAGAAATATGAAAGGAAGAAATGGTGAAAGTTAAAGGACGAAGGGAAGGGTGGAAGAAATGGTGCAAATATGAATGGTTGGAATAAAGAAAGGATGGATAGATTGAAAGATGAATGGGTCTGTTGGTGAAACTATGGAAGAAAGGGTAGGTGGACGGGTAACAGGGTGAAAGGATGAATAGATGCAACAGTGAAAGGATGGACGGATCGCTGTGTGAACAAATGAGCGTTGATGGATGGATGATGGATGGACGGATGGAACGGTGAAAGGGTGGCTGGAGGAATATGTGAACAGATGGATGGATGGAATTTCAATGGATAGTAGGAATACTGAACGGATGGATCGAAAGATGGAATGTTGAAAGGCTGGTTGTAAGGGTGGGAGGATGAACAGATAGGTGGATGTAAGGGTCAAGGGAAGTATTCTAAGGAGCGGCAGCCTTATTTGCTCATCTGCTTGATTAGATGTTCTGTTCTTTACTTCCTCGAATGTGGTAATTTCCCTGTTCTTCACAGCAGCACTTGGTGCTGTGCCAGCCTGGTGACCACAACCAGAAGGAATAATAGGGACATGACAACATATCACATCAGAGCTCGTCCACTGTCAGCTTTGAGTAGCTCTGCTGGCCCTGGCACTGCTCAAGATGCCGATACCAGTCACAAGGCAACTTGAGGTCTCCAGCATGATGTTGATACATTCATTGCATTTGTACACTTGCTCGAAATGTGACATAACTCGCACAGCACAGGCTGTCAGCGAACCTGTATTTTAGGTATTTGAACCAGTGTGACTGATTGCAAACTCTCGGATTCTCTAATCAAAAACTCACGGTCTCTGAGATGTAACAGCTCTTGCTGTCGCCACTTGTGGGCAGCGACTGTCGCGATAAAAAAGAAATCTGCGGTAAATATGGAAACTGCAGAGAACAAGCACGCACGTAAAAGCATCTGTTCCCAGACGGGCGGAGCCGGGGCAGGGACAATATTCTGACGGACGGCTTCCAAAAACAGCCTCTTCCCAGATCCACTCCCAGGGTGCATCGGGCCCTCTGGGGAGAAGAAGCCGCGCGAGCCGCCTGCTGGTCCACGTTCGCCTCACGATGGGATTAGGGTACAGGAGGCGCTGGGGCGTTTGCCTCTTACGATGACCTCTTTGTAAATGCACACGTTACTTTTTAACTCTGGGAAGGGACATGTTTTGCTATGAACGTAGACCTCTCGTGTCCGTTGTCATTTTTCAACATACTTTTGACTGCACAATTTGGCATCATTTAAAAATGATGAGTGCCAGGAATGAAGCAATGGTATCAGGCCCTTCTTTAAAAGAGAAGCAGAAAAGGGCTTTTTTCCCCCTTTGTAAGAGTGCTGTTGACGTTTTCACAAGATTTAACCCATTTTTGCTGCATTAGGCCCAATAAACTTTTGACTGTCAGGTTCATTCGACAACGAACGGGCGCCTCTTCGTTGTACTTCGCGTCTGATGAATATTTTCCGTTTGTAGAGCGAAGGCAGTAAGTCACTTCAGACTTCAGAGGGATCCGTGTGAGCCCCGTTAGCTCCTGCATGCGGAGGCGAGAGGTGATTGCAGTCTGGGGCACCTTCACGGGGTGAGTCAGGAAGGAGTCAGCGCCTGGTGGGAAATTGTGGCGCAGTCTGCTTCTGTCCACCCACACACGCCTTCTCGGACAAGGTCAGGCACCTGGCGCTGTGTGCAAGCCTAGGGGACCGATGATGTACACACAGCACAATGTAGGATCTGGAGAGGGGGGAAGGGGGGGGGGGGGGGGACAGCCAGGCAGCTCACCACACAACCTCTCCCCTGACGCAGCATTGTGGAAGCGATGAGAGGCGTTGGAAAGATTATCCGACTGACTGCGGCGGGGTGGACAACAGCGTACAGGACTTGCCAAGTGAGGACAACATCTCCATGTAAATCATGGGACAACACTGTCCAACTAGGTATATTTTGTGGATATGTTTAGTATTCATATAACACCTCATCGATGTATTGTCCAAAGCCCGAAGGGTCAATATGAAAAAGAAATGTCTGGATATGACTAAAATCACAGTTTTTTAATCCAATGAAAACAGAATATTTACAAGGAGGTGCAACATGTAAAATCGTTAAACTAGCATGCTACGTGCTTAGTGTAATGTGAACACGTAGTGGTCAAATAATTCTATGCAAAACCATGGGATCGGGGGGATCACATTAAAAACCAGAACAATGGCAGAGATCTCAAGAAATGGGGGATACGAGTTCCAAAGTAAAGATTATTTTGTTCCAGTGGTTTAAACAAAGTCCAATCCCCCAAAGGGGTTAGTCAATCACAATCTCCCTCAGCCAAAGGTAGCCAATGGTATTTCGACCCATATTTCAATCATGGGTCATCATCATCAGAACTAGAGTGATAGATACTGATTTCACACAATTTGAATTGCGGAAAATAATCCCAAAGGAACATACAACTCTAGAGAACACTGAATTAATCCTCACAAACAGTGGTTTCCAACCTTTTGACTCCTGAGGACCCTCACTGAATCACTACAGGAAGCCGGGGACCCCCCAGCAATTTGTACGATTTAAATTTCAAACATTAAAACAATAATTTGCAAAAAAATACACAAAAAAGTACACACCAAACAAATGCTCGATTTACTAAAGATTTAATTATTTTATATTGAAAAATATGCAAAAATTGAAACATTTTCCTGGGAAGATTGGCGCCGTATCTCGGTGACTAACGTTTATATGTTTTTTTTTTTTTTAGGGAAGCTGAATCCTCCGGTCAGATTCTATATTTCACAAGCGAGTTCTGTTTTTATTTTTTAGGTGCATACGTTTTGAGAAAGCTTTTTCACATAAATATGTGGTGGGAAAGGAAGTAAAACCATAAGGGCCGCTCATCTCGCCATAGCCTCTCTGTCACATGTAATTCATTTGTTTTATAGCACCTCTCATACCAGTGTAGGGTGTCGGAGCACTTTAAAGGAAACTACAAGGTGTAGAATTCACATGTAATTGTATTGTATTGTATTGTATTGTATTGTAATCGTATTTATATAGCGCTTACTACCCCTGACGAGGCGTCGAAGCGCTTTTCGATGAGTAGCACGCTACTCCGGTATCCAACAAGAATTAGTGATGGATTAGTATAATTTAATAAGGAGTACAGTTTTAGTATTATTATGAGTTAATTTGAGTTGCGGATATGAGAGTTTGTTAGTTAGATTGACTGGAGTAATGGAGGGGTGGAGGAGGAAAGAAATCCAGAAGTGTTAATTGGGAGTTTATCCTTCATTTACTCAATCCAAAGGCTTGAGATGAATAAAAGGGGAGCGGAGGGGAAAGAGGATGTGGAAGGGTTAGGGAGAGCATAGTAGCAGAGTGAGATGAATGCAGGAGAATTTAGTGGGGTTGTGTGGGAGGTCACAGAGGTAGAGTGAGGTTTGGTGAGTTAGATGTGGAGGTGGAGGGATGAGCTTAGGCAGAGATATTTAGGAGATGAAAATGGTCGAAGGGATTTGGGATGAGTCCGAGTGAGAAATGGAGCCATGCAATGATCCACAAACATGCCAGGCACAGAAACAACATATACACATACATACACATATATATATATATTTATATACACACACACATGAATACACACACATATGCACATACAATACATAATTAGAATCATGGGTAAAAAATACTTAGTCTGACAGGTTTAAAGGAGTGTGTGTGTATTTTATTGTTATTGGTTTAGTTTCTGTAAAATGAGCATCGTGGCCTACCCAACCGGAGTATTTTCTACGAGTATGTCAGTAAGCATAACCTAGCATGTTTTATATGCCCCGTTTATATTGTACACTAAGGGTCCGTGATGGGCCACGGGGTAAAAAACGTCTCCAGCAACCTTGTGTTCCTTTGGCAATGTGATTGTTACTAGTGCGTCTTTGTGGAGATGTCCTCGTTCTTCTGAGCATCAACAACGCACCACCGGAATCGGCGGTAAACGCAGTGGGGTCGTTTTGGAAAGCTGTCCATCATCCTGGTAAAAAAGGCGGGAATTCCTTTACCTACTTCGAGGGTGGACGGGGCGTGGCTCAGCGGGCGGAGCTTACAGGTGCTTTATAAAGGGAGAACATTCTACTTTGTGTCTCCAGGAGTTGAAGATAGAACCCGCGCGTCACAGTCAGATACAGATTACGCTCCAGTACATCATCAGTTCACCTCCAGGAAGGATTCTAGATCTTTTTCTGCTATGGAATCTCTGAGCGCACAGCCTTGCTTTATCTTTGCCAAGCCCAAGAGTTAGGGTGGCTTGTCCTTTTCAGAAACTGAGCTTCAACTGCGGCACCTGTTACGTTTATATGTAAGTGCTTCCTTTGTGGTTTAGTTTCTGTAAAAAGAGCAACGTGGCCTACCAACCGGAGTATTTTCTATGAGTATGTCAGTAGGCGTTACCTAGCATGTTTTATATGCCCCGTTTATATTGTACACTAAGGGTACCTGATGGGCCACGGGGTTAACGTCTCCAGCAATCTTGTGTGTCTTTGGCAATGTTATTGTTACTAGTGCGTCTTTGTGGGGATGTCCTCGTGCTTCTGCACATCAACAACGCACCACCGGAAATCGTCGGTAAACGCAGTGGGGTCGTTTGGAAAGCTGTCCATCATCCTAGTAAAGGGCGGGAATTCCTTTACCTATTAGGAGGGTGGACGGGGCGTGGCTCAGCGGGCGGAGCTTACAGGTGCTTTATAAAGGGAGAACAAGTTAGGGTGGCTTGTCCTTTCCAGAAACTGAGCTTCAACTGGGGCACCTGCTACGTTTATATTTGTAAGTGCTTCCTGTTGAGATTTAGTTTCTGTAAAATGAGCATCGTGGTCTACCAACCGGAGTATTTTCTACGAGAATATCAATAAGTGTTACCTAGCATGATTTATATGCCCCGTTTATATTGTACACTAAGGGTACCAGATGGGCCACGGGGTTAACGTCTCCAGCAATCTTGTGTGCCTTTGGCAATGTTATTGTTACTAGTGCGTCTTTGTGGGGATGTCCTCGTGCTTCTGCACATCAACAACGCACCACCGGAATCGTTGGTAAACGCAGTGGGGTCGTTTTGGAAAAGCTGTCCATCATCCTGGTAGAAGGCGGGAATTCCTTTACCTACCAGGAGGGTGGATGGGGCGTGGCACAGCGGGCGGAGCTTACAGGTGCTTTATAAAGGGAGAACATTTTACTTTGTGTCTCCAGGAGTTGAAAGAGAGAAACCGCGCGTCACAGTCAGATACAGATTACGCTCCAGTACATCATCAGTTCACCTCCAGGTAGGATTCTAGATTTTTTTCTGCTATGGGATCTCTGGGCGCACAGCCTTGCTTTTTCTTTGCCAAGCCCGAGAGTTAGGGTGGCTTGTCCTTTCCAGAAAGCTGAGCTTCAAACTGGGGCACCTGCTACGTTTATATATGTATGTAAGTGCTTCCTGTTGAGGTTTAATTTCTGTAAAATGAGCATCGTGGCCTCCCCAACCGGAGTATTTTCTACGAGTATGTCAGTAAGCGTTACCTATCGTGTTTTATACGCCCCGTTTATATTGTACACTAAGGCTACGTGATGGACCAAGGGAGAAAAACGTCTCCAGCAACCTTGTGTGCCTTTGGCAATGTTGTTGTTACTAGCGCGTCTTTGTGGAGATGTCCTCGTGCTTCTGCGTATCAACAACGCAACACTGAATCGGCGGTAAATGTAGTGGGGTCGTTTTGGAAAGCTGTCCATCATCCTGGTAAAGGGCGGGAATTCCTTTACCTACTAGGAGGGTGGACGGGGCGTGGCTCAGCGGGCGGAGCTTACAGGTGCTTTATAAAGGGAGAACATTCTACTTTGTGTCTCCAGGAGTTGAAGATAGAACCCGCGCGTCACAGTCAGATACAGATTACGCTCCAGTACATCATCAGTTCACCTCCAGGTAGGATTCTATATCTTTTCTGCTATGGGATCTCTGAGCGCACAGCCTTGATTTATCTTTGCCAAGCCCAAGAGTTAGGGTGGCTTGTCCTTTCCAGAAGCTGAGCTTCAACTGGGGCACCTGCTACGTTTATATTTGTAAGTGCTTCCTGTTGAGGTTTAGTTTCTGTAAAATGAGCATCGTGGCCTACCAACCGGAGTATTTTCTACGAGTATGTCAGTAAGCGTTACCTATCATGATTTATATGCCCCGTTTATATTGTACACTAAGGGTACCTGATGGGCCACGGGGTTAACGTCTCCAACGATCTTGTGTGCGTTTGGCAATGTTATTGTTACTAGTGCGTCTTTGTGGGGATGTCCTCGTGCTTCTGCACATCAACAACGCACCACCGGAAATCGTCGGTAAACGTAGTGGGGTCGTTTGGAAAGCTGTCCATCATCCTGGTAAAGGGCGGGAATTCCTTTACCTACTAGGAGGGTGGACGGGGCGTGGCTCAGCGGGCCGAGCTTACAGGTGCTATTATGAAGGGAGAACATTCTACTCTGTGTCTCCAAGAGAGGAAGATAGAAACCGCGCGTCACAATCACATACTGATTACGCTCCAGTACATCATCAGTTCACCTCCAGGAAGGATTCTAGAACTTTTTCTGCTATGGGATCTCCGAGCGTACAGCCTTGCTTTATCTTTGCCAAGCCCAAGAGTTAGGGTGGCTTGTCCTTTCCAGAAGCTGAGCTTCAACTGCGGTACCTGCTACGTTTATATGTAAGTGCTTCCTTTGAGGTTTAGTTTCTGTAAAATGAGCATCGTGGCCTACTCAACCGGATTATTTTCTACGAGTATGCCAGTAAGCGTTACCTAGCATGTTTTATATGCCCCGTTTATATTGTACACTAAGGGTACCTGATGGGCCACGGGGTTAACGTCTCCAGCAATCTTGTGTGCCTTTGGCAATGTTATTGTTACTAGTGCGTCTTTGTGGGGATGTCCTCGTGCTTCTGCACATCAACAACGCACCACCGGAATCGTCGGTAAAACGCAGTGCGGTCGTTTTGGAAAGCTGTCCATCAAACCTGGTAAAAGGCGGGAATTCCTTTACCTGCTTCGAGGGTGGACGGGTCGTGGCTCAGCGGGCGGAGCTTACAAGTGCTTTATAAAGGGAGAACATTCTACTTTGTGTCTCCAGGAGTTGAAGATAGAAACCGCTCGTCACAGTCAGATACAGATTACGCTCCAGTACATCATCAGTTCACCTCCAGGAAGGATTCTAGATCTTTTTCTGCTATGGGATCTCTGAGCGCACAGCCTTGTTTTATCTTTGCCAAGCCCAAGAGTTAGAGTGGCTTGTCCTTTCCAGAAGCTGAGCTTCAACTGCGGCACCTGCTACGATTATATTTGTAAGTGCTTCTTTTGAGGTTTAGTTACTGTAAAAAGAGCATCGTGGCCTCCCCAACCGGAGTATTATCTACGAGTATGTCAGTAAGCGTTACCTAGCATGTTTTGTACGCCTCATTTATATTGTACACTAAGGGTACGTGATGGGCCACGGGGTAAAAACATCTACAGCAACCTTGTGTGCCTTTGTGAACATGCTCCCGAGGGACCCGGAAGGGTACTCAAGATCTGGTCCTTGGCAAGTTCCAGATCCTCAAACTATTGTGGCATTGCTGAAGGCCCGGGAAAGTCAGGAGCATGGTTCAAAACTTTTCTATATTCGAGGAACAACTATGCTGCCTGGAGCTCAAGGACAGCCTTGTTTGGACTTTTTTTTTTATTCATTGGGATTCCTCTGAGTGACAGTGGGTCTTCAACTTCTTTTGGAGCTTTGCAACAGTAAGTTTGGCTTCACAGCTGCAGATGGCCTTTGGTTTTATCTTGGTATGTCAGTCAAACAATGCAGAGGCAGACATTGTGGGTGTTGGCCACCAATATCTGGCAATGACAGCCTCTGCTGGGTCTAAACCCTCTATTTTTAGGTGGGGCCATGTCCCATGCACACTGTGGAAATCTGAGTGAAAAGAGTTACGGCAAGCTGACTGGAATTGATGGCACTCCAGATTCATGTCAGAGGAAGCATAAAGAAAGGAACTGATGTTAGCACACATAGGTGGTGCAGATTTATTTGCCCAATGTCACATCTGGATGGGATGGATCGGATGCAGAGCCACATGACACCACCTACAGACGTGCAAGGGAATTGGTATTGAAAATTATCAGGATCGTGTCTGGGGCTGAGAGTATTCACAAGGTGAGGAATATGCAGAAGTCTTAATCAGAAAAAACATTTTGGTACATTGTCTATTTTCTCAGGCACCTGTGGAGAAATAGGAGCCACATTTGTCTTGGATATCATTTGAGGTGTGGGAAAAAAAAGTTAAACCGAAACTGTCCCAAATATCAAAAAAGGGCTCAGCGTACGGGGAATCCAGAACTACTAAGGGTTAATTACAAAGATGGCATTTCACTTTATACTTTTGAAACACCACAATTTCAGAAGTGATCACCACCTAATACAATGATTTTTGTGCTTAATCCACAAACAAACAGTGTCAGAGCTTTTAATGGCTTTAATGCAAGCTCGTGCAAAGGGAGCTAGAGACTTGTGTGGATACACAAAATTTCTGATTTACCAAACTTTATTTTGGTTCTATTTACACAATCAGAGTTTCAATTTTTTTTAGATGTCTCACTGAAAAGCAATTGTAGATTTATGGATCTGTGAGTTTTGGATGTCTGAATAATCAGCATGAGTTTACATTTTTTTTTTACCTGAGATCACAGTTCCTTTGGCAACTGTGTTATTTATCTTGGGGATAATCAAGATTAAGAAGAGGTGCTGAGGCGAATAGAGAATACAGTTAATTTCTACAGTTTAAAATAAAATGGATTAGCATCATTTTTGATTACACGCAGCTCTAAGTTTTTGACAGTCCACAGTTCTAAATAAAAAAATAATTGACAACGGTAGACATTTTCTAAGAGTGCTTGGTCTGGAGAAGCACAAACTCAGGATTCAGAGCATTACTCAGTGGTTACCAATGACTTTATTAATAAGAATGTATTTCTACGCAAGCAAATCTTTTTAGCAGCATAAGAATAATGAAAGGCTGGGGAAAAACAGAATTTTCTAATTTGTGCCATGCAGTTTGCATGCATCTCTTTGAAGGCAGTTTATAGCTCACTGTGCTAGATTATGATTGTAACTTATGAACTGCACAGTAACAAAAGAATCTCTGTGACAAAAGCAGTAACCCACTGTGCTATGCACGTAAAACACTGTTCTTTGCATGATACACGTTCTTTGCAGCAGGCATAATAACCATCTGCGCTACCTTAGATGAGTCAAAACTGCTACTAGAGAAAACTCCTATCTCTCTCCAGCAAATACATTAATCACCAGAGTTATCTTGACACTTTCATTTTTGTCTGAAAGCTGCTGGATGTACAAGGAACTTTACAGTGCTTTTAAAACTGCTGTACAAAGGAAGTAATAAATATTTAAAAAACACACATTTCTGTTGAGAGGCCTCAGCTGGACAAGTGCCATTCTTAACAAAATCGATATAATTAATTTGCATCAACCTTGCAGAGATAAAAAAGCTGCGTCAGGATAATTTCTTTTTGCAGTTTTATGTAGCACAAAATCGACACAAAGGTATTGGAGTGCTTTATGTATTTGTTTTGCAGTTTTATATAGTGCAAACTCAATACAAAGGTATTACAGCTCTTTACATGACCACTGGTTACATTACACAAGAACACATTAATTTTTGGTAGCAAGGAGAGATTAAGCAATTTGACCAGAATCACAGGATGTTGAGCCAGTGCTGTGACACAAACTGTGTTCCCCAGCTCCAAAGTTGGCAGCGCTGGCCCTTACGCCACATCCTCTCCCCTAGGGTTCTTTGTCTGGCGGATGATGGGGCAGTCTGGGAATAACTCATTGTTTTTTAATATAGCGTTTAGTAATGCAGGTTCTGCCATTTCATAGCGCTGCAGAGCATGTGCCATTCTTAACAAAATCGCTATAATTCATTCGCAGTTAAGCTACCTCTTCTGTTATTCTCTTTGTATACAGTCAATGTTTTTGAAAGTTAGGCTGGTGTTGCCAATGTAGAGGAAAAATTCCTTTGAAAGTTTAACACACAGAAGTATATGGCTACCCCCTTTTCTTTGCTCCTAACTCTTTTGCCCCCCCTCATTCTCCGGGTTAAATGCCATGAAGGTTCCTCTTTATGGCTTGTTTGGTGCTATAAAAGTTTAGGTAAACACACTAGAAAGGGATGCATCTTTCAGGTATCACAGCCACTCTCTAAGAATGAGGTAAAACACTCCCAAAATGGCGGGCTTGTTATGTCCTCTCTTCTGCAGCGACAGGCCTGGGAGGGTGGCTGTGGCACCTGGCATACATCCACTACACTCCAAGCCAAGACACATAAGTAAAAGACATTGTAATTTACGATGCCAATAGCTCTAACTCTCACAAATGCAAGACATACTGCATTGCAAATGCTTGTTTTCTTTTCTTACCAGGTGCCCCGGTCAATTGAATAAGAACTAACTCAGGATGCCCTGATAGTAGTCAGAATTAGATTTACAAATTTGTGTTCCTTTTAACTTTATGCCCCGGTCCCCTTGTGTTTACGGGTTACTCCCTTTGCTTAAATTAATACTTTTATAGAGCGCATACTATTGGGAATGTTTTCTCTCTTCCTCCTAATGTTGAGCAAACTGATGGGAAAAACTAAAAAAAGGACTACTGAGAAAAAAGTTGGATTTTCAGCACTTTTCAAAAGACAATATGAGAATCGGTTTCACACATTGTTTCTGAAAGGGAATTCTATAGCTTGGCATCTTGCACCAGTAAAGATCGACCTTTCTAACTTTAGAGTCATGGAATCAATAGTATATAAAGGAGTCTGTCAGCCTTGGAAAGTGGTTATACCTCGTTAAAAATTGTACTGATAATTTCTAATATAACATACCTAAATTATGAGCAAACAAGGTAAATACTGGGTGGAATAATAACCCTAGCACCTAGATACATTTTGGCCTGTCAAATCTGCCATGTTCATGAAAATTGCCCAATAAACATGGTCACATGCAGTTTTGGAGCAGTAAGCACTAAAATCCACATCTTATTTCAAGGGTAAACTTGTACTAGGCAGTAATTATTGCAAGCAAAACATTTTCTATAAATCCATGTCAGTTTTTATCATGCGCAATAATTATCGCACATAAAACCTGGCCACTCGTAATCAGGGCCCTGGCTGGAAGTGAGAAATCAAGCCAGATGAAACCTGGTCTTTCCTGCAAGTGGGGTGCTGTAGCATTCTGATTGAGTTTAAATCATCCAATTAGAACATTGGAATGTTGAGAGCTGCATGGAGGACAATGGAGTAGCTCCACGCTGGTACGAGCCTGGAGCTCCAACTTTCTAAAGTTTGTTTTCATGTTTCTCCCTTTTTAATTTAGAACATTCTACCCTCAGTGGGTGGAATGTTCTAATCTATGAAGAATACACGATTCTCAACTGACTCTTGGCTAAGACATTGTTGACACATGCATCCAAGCCAAATACAAGGGCCCCAAAGGCCCTCTCGCCTTCCAAAAACAGTTATCTCCACTCTGCCTGCAATTAACTTTATCTTAGTATTACTCTTCTAATCACTAAAAGCAGATCCGGAACATTTAGGGGTTTGCACATGGGCTAAATCACAAAAACAATTGCTCATACCTAGTGGAGTAACAAGTGTAAATCCCTGCAGTTCCCTCATTCACTGACAGATGTTTTGGAATCTGCACCTGGCCACACTGCTGTATCCTTGCAATAGCCTTGCACAGGGGAGAGGACAAAGTATGAATCTGAGTGTTGGCATGTATAGTCCATTTATGGCTTGTTCATGTCAGTGCTGCTCTCATGGGTGAAGAGCGCTGGTAGAAGGAGCACCAGACATTAGCAGGCCCACGTTAACATGACCACATGACTCATGGGAGATAACGCATGACAAAGCAGTGCGCATAAACATTGTACTTTCTTATGCAAGGACCGACAGGGCAAAAGATGCAATTGCAGCCTCTCTCCTTGCTGCATGGTCCACCCAGAGGTCGCATTGGTAAATCTAGGCCACGGGGCACCTGTTTCTGAGAAATATTGCCGTTTCATTCCTTGCTTATCTTTTCTATAATGTATTTAAAGCTTAAGGAAGAGAAGAAACGCAGTCCTAAGCCCAACTGTGACTGAAACAGGAACACCTGCTGCTCTTTACTTACTCTAGAATTAAGTACCTCTCTCCTGACTTGAGGGGGCAATGAAAAGCAGCTTACCTTGTAGCAATGTTTGATGTGTGCCAGTTGTTTCTGGTGGGGCCCACCGCACTCACTATTGGAGAACAGCACTTATTTTACAAAATCAGATATTGGCCCCGAGAAAGAGAGAGAAAAACACACAAACAGAAAAGACAGTGGAAGAAAATGACAGAAAATGGGCACAAAGGGAGAAAGCACGGACCATCAAGAGTGAGAATAAGATGCAGGGAGTGTCTGGTAGTGGATTAAAATGTCCTGAGTGGATTCAACAGACGCAGACTTGGTAATCGGCGCACCAATTTTTCATAGCTCCTCTGGGCGCCAGAGATAAGACTACATGTTTGCAATTTCAGTGTGTAAACAAATCCTGACTTCTGTGTCTAAAGCAAGGCACACTATGACGGTTGGCCATTTTGCCAAGCCAACAAATACCTTGACTACTGTGGTGAGCTGTATGTTTAGCTGCCTCAAATGTTGATGCATTGCCTGGAGTTAGCTAGGAGTGAAGCTTTGAATTCTGTAGATGGCCTCGGGTAAAGGATGCATTCCTTTGGACTGTTCCTGGCGGTTTTTACCAGTAACCACCAGGATGAAATTCAAAATCAGTGCTTTACTTACTAAGCTCTTTATGGAAAGTCTGTATTACCTATGACAAAGAAAATTCTGAAATGCTGTCCTCAGCTCCCCTTCCCTCCCAATGAGGCTTTCATCCCAGGATCTGGGAATCAGGGTATCTTGTTACCTCTGATCCAATCAGGTAGCTTTGGTGACCTTGTTATGGGGGCTGTGAACTTGGGCCTTGATTGCATGCATAAATTCTGGTTAGGGGATATATAACCCTTGCTGGCTATTAGTTAAGGCGTGGCGAATTAAGCAAAAGAACGCCCCCCCTTGAGCAAGGCAGCAGTGGTGTTTTCAAAGTGGGAGTGGCCAACACAATTTTTCCCAGCCCCTTGACAAGGCCCAGAGGATTATTTTTTACAACATGATCTGGCATGGCCAAGGTGTATTTATAACCCAGTCCGCCCTGGGCAAGCTAAGCTGAAGAAGTGGAAGTGAAGGCACTTTTCACTTTAGATCTGTTCTTGGTCTGTCATATGGAGAGGGGTCGATCCCGGGAACGATCTGGAGGCCTGCCCATTTATATGTGATGTAGCATCTAATTTACTTATGCTGCATTCTTTATGATTGACTGAAACCCCTCTGGACAATTTCTGTCGGATTCCAGCCAATTAGATATCCATGAAAATTTGGAAAATGCAGACAATCAAATTATTAATAATGTTCATAATCATTGACACATATATACAGAACTATTGCATGCTAACTAGCTGCTACCTATTTTTAAATAACTTTAAAATAAATGTAAATACAACAAATTGTGTATAGGCATCAAATGGCATTTGGCACTGCATGCCTTTAAAATTTGGTGGCATTTCCAGCATGTTCTATTTTTTACACAGAAAACTATCTACAGAAATGTCCATGTTAAATCTAAAAATCAAATTATTGGAACAACTTTCTAACTTTACCCTCTTCAGCATCAAATATGGCAGTATCCGAGCATGACACTTGTATGCTGTTTTACCAAACTTTGGTGAAAGTTTGTTGAAGGGGCTAAATTTACCAAAGGTGCAAAAATTAGTTTTCCTGTGTAGCAAAGTGTCAACCTTAACTACAGAGACGTGAAAGCTGCCTCGGTAATATACCACTGGCAGTTACTTTCTTACGATGTCCCTTTCATAGTCTCCTAGAACAAGACTAAATACAGCACTTGTAATCACTACCACTACTGAAACATGACAAGGAATCCTGGCATCTGCTGTGGATGTCTGAGAAGCACTGCAGGCTCTGACTTTGCAAGACCATGAGCTACTTTTGGGACTGCGCTATGAGCGACTGTGTGACCGAGGAAGCTATGGTGGGCAGAGCAGGTGCAGCAGTAGAGTTACGCTCCGAACTTGCACAGTACAAGAATTGCGCATGGAAGTCCTTATGTAGAAGCATGTACTGACTTAAGACAAAAATGTCGGGCCTGTCTTGCAGAAGCACTCTAAACTCCACTTGAGACTTCTTTTTAGACCTTGATGCAAATCATGTTTTCACCATTTTTGTTCTGCTACCGAGTTAAAGCTAGGCCAAAGTATATTTCTTCAGGTGCATTTTAGCTTGTGGTTACAACCAGATCTTAAATTGTGGTGGATGCCAGTGCAAAAGGGGGAGATGTATAAGTTACAAGTGGGAAATGGCCATGTTTGGACTTTTGAGTAAATCAGCAGCAAAGCTCAGAAAACAGTTAGCACAAACGTTATTTTGGCCAGGAACATTTTGCACCTGGTTTTGGCACTGGTGTCTGAATGACTGCAGTAGACATCAGCTGTGTTATTCCCCTGCCCTGGTTCTGTGCTACATCCTTTTGGATTCCTTGCCGACTTTGCCCCTAGCTCCAGTCTTGTAATGCAGGTCCACATTTCTGTCACCTCCATGATGGGCCTTGGCCTATAGAATCAGGTCCTTTTCTATGTTTATAGTCCTAGGATGTCTGTCCTGTCCACCCCCTCTTCCCGGTTGTGCATGTTCATGTACCCACCTCGCCATAGGATAAAAGTCTTGCTTCACCTTGGTAGCTCGGGCTTCTTATGGTCTGTAGCTCAAATGGCTACATTTTAAACTAGTCTAGATTTAAATAGAAAATATAGAAAGTAAAAACTCTTACATTTGTTACAATGCTCGAAAATAAGCGTACATGGCCTTTAAATGTACACTTTTAATGCTGTTATCCAATTGGTGCTCCCCGCTTGGAGATCCTTACTTACAGAGTGAGTTGCTTCATGCGAGCGTCACTGTTCCATGAGGACACTAGTACTTTGGTCCATGCGTGTCCAAAATCACTATCTACTTGGCCTTCCAAAGTTACAAAATGAGGTTCAGATCAGTAAAACCAAACATTTTGTGCCTTCTTAGCAGCATTTGGGAGCATTTGTGGGACCTCTGGAAATGTCAAATACATGCTCGTTGCAAGGGCAAAACTGTAGTCCGTGTTTTAATCCTTTTTGATGTCTGAGGCCTAGAGCTGGGCACAATGCACTTAGAACCTCAGTAGTTCTTCCTTTTAATGATTTCATCTTGTCTATCTTGTGATATTTATTTGGTTAGAGTACAATTTATATCAGCACTTAGTGATTGGGTGGGGTTGTTTCAAAGCAGATCAAATTGTTTCCAGATGAGGAATTATAGTTTACAATGGGATGAAGTGATTGGGCCACAGTTGGATTTAGCCAAGATTATACATCGGTCCTGGTAGCCCCACAGCTGCCGGTGGAGTAGGCCTTTTTCCTTTGCACTGCTAAATGTTTCACTGTATAGGTTACTTGGTTGCAAAAGGGAACAAGTTCCTTCCCTGTCCAGTTTCCCGTTTTCTACCTTCATCCTCCCCTGCTACTGGTTTTATCGGTAGCATTTCTTTTTTTTCCCTTTTGCAAAAGTGCTTTGCAACGCCTCTGCCGTTCCGTTGGAAACCACTTAAAGTGATGAAAGGAAATGGCTTGCAAAGCTAACTCAGGCGACTGAATGGAAACTGCAGTGAGCTGCAAAATAGCACACTCGCGTCTCTCCTTCCTTTCTTTTAACGAAAAACTCCACAGGCGCCCCTTGAAAAGGGCTGCTTGGCCTTTCCTACTTGCAGACTTAATGGGGGAAACAGGAGAATTTTGTACAAAATGTTTTTTTGCACATTTCATGCTTCATGGTTTTGTATGTTCAAGAAAAGTCACAGATGCTCAACACTCATACATTGTGTGCAGGTGACATTTCTTTGCCTGTCCCTCTTTGTATCCTACATTTACTGATGTCAACAAGTTCTGACTAGAGGAGCAGAACACAGGTTATTATTTCTGTAAAATGTCTATCTAAAGTGATTGGTTAATTTCCCTTGTGTCATCTCGTCAAAACGAGTGAGGTACGGAAATGGCATCATACACTTTTCACCAACCAAAGCCATCATAGGAAGTGACATCATATGATCTTGCACCCGAATTGCGTAAAAAAGAGTCAGGCAACCACTATTAAGCTTCGTGGCTGCCCCATTTGATTAAAAGTGGTTGAATAATAGAAAAAAAACCGACCAACTACTGAAACCAAGAACAATCACGGATATACCTTAAAAGAGCAGTGGTCAGATTGTTAAACCTGCAAAACAGTTCAGATGGGTAGTGAGCAGCAACAGTGGTTTCAATTGCATCCAGAAGCTCTCCTTCAAGACCCTAGGGGTCAATACAGATAGAACCCATGGCTCTTTACTGACTGGTAATCAATGCCATAAACTACATGGGCTTTCCACTGCTGATCAGTCTCTCTCATTGAAATATGACCAGGCCATAAGGGCGTAGCTATGAAAAGTGTAAAAATGTGCAGTGGCACCTGAGCACACTAGTGTGCGGGGCCTTTGTTCTCCACTTGTGGACATATTTCACTCCACTTGTGGCTGTATTTCATTTACTAAATGGGGACACAGGGGCCATTTCGATGCATGCACTAGGGCCTTGGAAACCTTGCTCTACCACTGCCTGGAAGCAATCAGTACTTACGTAAACCTTTTGAACATCCTCCCATTAAAATCTTTGAAGTTTATCTTAAAAGAGGAATATTTATCGCTTTCAGAGCTGTTCAATATCACACTTCTGATTAGTACTATAGTCTATTTGATCCAGTGCTGTGCACTCTTTTGGCTTCAAGCACTTTTTCTTCCTTCTGTATCTTAATGGGTTTCCTGTTCCTGATATTGTCACCTCGCAGTTTCATCACTTATCTCATTTTTTAGCAAAATGAGGAACAGTTCTTAGGCATTTGCTCATGGAAAATGCCTGTTATCAAAAGCCTTGAACAGTGCATGTATTTACCAAAATTCTCACCTTCATCAGTTGAAAAGGCTTGAAATCTTCTAAAACATGAGAATCAAAAAGGTTGTAAGCGATGACCCACCCTCTCCACTTTTGATGGAGACGGCCACGCTTCTACACACAACATTCCAACGTCTCTGATATTGTTGCTTTACTTCAATGTTATTGGATCTATTTTGAAAAAGACCAAATGGAATTTTAAGACCAATGAACACCTCATTAAAGTGGTCAATAAATGCTATTCCGCAACTAATTTAAAGGTAGTAACTAGAGTGATTCTAAAGTCAGTAGCCCAGGTTTGCATGGCACTTCAAGAATCAATAGGTCTGCCATGTAACAAGGTGCCACCTGAAACTCCACCATCTCAAATAGCCTCTAACAGTGGTTTCCAAAGCTTAATGTTTCATAAAAACGCCATTGGTGCCTAATAGTGACATGTTACTGAAGCACAAGCTAATCCTAATCCATACAACTAGGTCGTCTGAGTCACATGCTTAGAGTGTGGTTTTACAAGTGCTTTAGGGAGGACAAAGGTACTATCG
Organism: Pleurodeles waltl; assembly: GCF_031143425.1. Taxonomy (NCBI): domain Eukaryota; kingdom Metazoa; phylum Chordata; class Amphibia; order Caudata; family Salamandridae; genus Pleurodeles; species Pleurodeles waltl. The sequence continues at coordinate 829,478,747 of NC_090445.1, read as the reverse complement.
GAAATATGGGACTAAAGTGTTGAATGCAGATACAGCCACATACACATTGTCCAGAGGAAGCAACACTCACAATGAAAGGCACTGAGTTCAAGACTGTGTGGTAGCAGTAGGGCCTTGTTGGTGGTCATGGCCTTATCCTTTCCAGCACACAAGGCTCTTGAAGGTGAACTCCTCAGACATATTGTTAATGGTAAATGAGGGTGGGGAAGAAGGATGCTCCAATCTTTTGCATAATATGCAAAAAAATTACTTTCTGTGCACAATTCCTCCAATTTTCAGGGTGGGTTGGTGGTGTTTGCCTATCCCTAGGCTGATGACTTATCTTTAGGCTAACTGTGATTTCTAACTGGGTCTCCTTTTTATAACTGCTGTCAGAATCTCATCGCCTTTGAAAAGGTGACACTTTTTACCTATCAGACTCCAGTACTAAGTGGTACTATTTTAGGGTGATAGGCAAGCACTGGAATGTAATACCAAGAAACAACAGTTCTAATTCTTTGTCTTTTATTTTCCACGCCTCTTTCTCTTTCTTCCTGGTTCATATCTTCCACATTCATGGAATCTGTCTTCAAGAGTTGCTATTTCAACACAAGGTCAAAGGACTGCTAGGTTTTGATGTTCATCCCGTCTTTCTTCTTTGGAACTAATTGACAAATATTCACCAAATATTTATAGAGAACCAGACTGGCACTACGTAACATTACTTGGAGATATATGGCATCAAAGGACATGATATTGCTTGGCACAGCACAACAGGACATGACATAGAGAGACAAGGCACCCAGTGACATGCAGAGAGACAAGGCGCCACAGAACATGGCCTTGGGAGAGATGGCACCATAGAACATGACCTAGCAAGGGATGGCACCACAGCACATGACATGGCGAGACAGGGCACCGCAGTTACTGTACGCACAAGTTATAGTTTCTTCAAATAAGTATAACTATAACTTCTGAATTTCCATGGTATTGTGTGTGTAAAATGTGAACTAACTATAATGTCTCTGTAACCTTTATTTTTTCAGTTAATTTCTATGTGTTTTTTTAACATAAAGTAATAATTACCATACGTTAATCCAACCACAGCTGCTCACGGTCTTCAGCCATGCGAGTCGGGGAATGGGCACATACACCGGACTCCAGGCTGTGCACAGCCTTTGGCTGTGCGTGACAGGGTCTTGGTGAGTAAGTGTGTGTGTAGGTGTGTTTTTTTCTCTTTGGGGTGTGGATCCACAGATCCATTGTAGATTTTCACTGGGAGGATGGGCTGAGTGCCACGGATCCTCAATTGCCCCAAAAGAAAAGTTTTTGGCAAGTATCTTGTCCATGAGGGGTCCCTTAATGACCCTTTCATTGTTCCTATGGGGTCAGGATACCTTTATCCTGACCCTTATATCACTTTTACTGTTTATTTCCCCACTGACCGAGCCGCAAATGTTCTCTCAGATTGCAGCCAGTCAATCAGGGCCTTGCTTTTAGGCAGTGGATCCGCATCCCTAGTATACATATATCTTTTTTCTTTAATAACTCAAAAACTACTGAATAGATTTGCACCAAATAACAAAAAGAGATCTGTCTAGACTAGGATCTAACTTTCTGCCAAATTTGAAGTGAAATTCAGCAGTTCGGGCTGTAGTCATATCTAAAACCCTTATGGGAAATTCTATGGGAAAACACATTTTGGGACCCCCTTTTTTTCAGCCCCGCTTGATAAATCACCCTGAAACTTTCAAAACAGCAGCTGACATGAGTGACAAACAAGTTTTGAAACTTTCATAAAGGTTTGTCAAATGGCACCAAAGTTATAGACATAAAAAAAATGCTTTTCCTATCACCAGTCGGTAATATGTGTGTGTGTGTGTGTGTATTTATATATATAAATAAATATATATACAAAACCAAAAGATACCGGCGCATTGTGGTTATGTTCAGATTTTGGACATGTAAAACCATAGAAATTCAGCAGTTATAGTTACAGTTATCTAAATAAACTATGACTCGGGCCCTAAGGTAACTATAACTTGTACCCCTGCCATGTTTTCTCCTCAATAATTTTACACCAAATGTTGCGTGATATTATTAATAATGTCATAGAAGATGTCATGACTGATGTAAGATGTGCAGTAATTAGCAGTGGTGACAAGGGCGAGAGTTATAGTTACCTTAGGGAACAAGTTATAGTTTCTTGAGATAACTATAACTATAACTGCTGAATTTCTATGGTTTGTGAGTGTGTAAAAAACGTTTTTGTAATGTAAAGTAATAATTAATTACCATACCTTAATCCAACCACTGCCATGCATATCCTTTGAACATGCATGGCAAGGAGGTTCCTGCAGGGCCTGTGGCCAACCCCACACATGCAGCCAACCCATGCCGCGCACAGCCTTCAGTCATGCGTAGCAGGGGTTTGCCACAGGGACTGCGGCCACCCCCAGCATGCAGCCAATCCCACAGTTTTGTGGATCTCTGACTGGGTGTATGAGTGGTTGTGAGGGTGTGTAAGTGGATGTGGCAGTGTGTGGTGGGTGGGTGTGTGAGTGGCTGTGTAACTCGCTGTGTGGGTCTCTCAGTGATGTGTCAGTGGTTGTATGGGTGTGTGAGAGGGGTGTCAGTGGTTTTGCTGTATGGGTGTGTTAGTGGGTGTGTAAATGGCTGTATGGGTCTGTGAGTGAGTGTGTAAGCAGCTGTATGGGTGTGTACAGGGCTGTCTGAGTGTGTGAGTGACTGAGTGGGTCTGTGAGTGGATGTGTGAGTGGCTGTGTGGATGTGTACATGGTTGTGTGAATATGTGGTGAGTGTGTGAGTGCATGTGTGAGTGGCTGTGTAGGTCTGTGAGTTGGTGTGTTAGCGGCTATGTGGGTCTGTGAGTAGGTGTGTGAGTACCTGTATGGGTGTGTACGTGAGTGTGTGCATGGTGTTCTGGGTCTCTGAGTATGTGTGAGTGGCTGTATGGATGTGTGAGTGGGTGTGTGAGTGGTTGTGTGGGTAAGTGGGTGTGTGACAGGGTGTCTGAGTGGGTCTGTGAGTGGATGTATTTTTTATTAATTGGAGTTTGGATACATAGATCCATAACGGATTCACTCAGGGTCAGTGCTGAGCACTGCAGTGGATCCGCGGATCCTTGCATGCCCCAAAAAAAATGTTTTTGGACAATTTCTTGTTCATAAAAAGTCCCTCACAAACCCCTCCATTAGACTCATGGGGTCACGGTGCCTCTATTCTGACCCCTTTTCCCTTTTTCAGTTTTATTTTTTTCCCCTGGGACTGAGTGCCAGTACACAAAATTTCTTCTCAAGTTGCAGTTAACCAATCACTAATGTTGTTGGCGTGCGGCTTTGCGGATCCATCGTGGATTCGCATCCCTAGATATACATAAATATTTTTCCCTTAATAGCTCCAAACCTACTGAATAGATTTACTCTAAATTAGAGATCTTTCTGGACCAACATCTAACTTCATGTCAAATTTGGTGTAATTCCGTGGGTTTGGCTGTAGTCTTTTCTAAAATCCTATGGAAAATTGCATCTGAAAAATGTATTTTGGGCTCCCCCTTTTTCTTGGCCCCTTCTTAATGAATTACCCCTAAATTTTCCAGGCAGCAGTTGAAGTGATTGGCAAACTAGTTTTGAACATTTCATGAAGATTCATCAGACGACATCAAAGTTATTAGCAGAACACAAAACGCTTTTCCTATGGAAACTAGGTCCTCACTATAACTTCTGATTGGTGACTGCCAGTAGGTTATATATATATCTGTTTTATTTGCCAGCATTGGAGTAACACAAGACGGTTGAGACATTTTTATATGTGCTTTGCAGCTATTTGGAATCCGGATATAGTATTGTGGGAGGCACCCAGCACATTGGTTGTTAGGAAACAACAAAAAGCGGCCTATGAGATGTATTTTTGAATGAAGAATTATAAGGCCTGCTCTTTCAGGAACTATATCTGTACTGTGTGTTGCCTCATCTCTCTCCAGCCTATCTCCAAGTATAATTCTATCTGCCCCTGTTTTGGAAGGTTAATTAATCAATGAAAAGAAATTGTTTTTTAAACAAAGAGGGGGTTTGAGATATAAATAATTACTTGGCAGTTTCCAGTGACTGATTGTTTCTCTACTATTGGACTACATTACACTGAGGTAAACTTGTGGTGGTAGAGTGGACCATAGACAGTGTGGGTCCACATTTGGTGGTCCATTGTCTTTATCACCAATATGGCTTCCTCTGGAGGTTAGACGGAAAGAGAAGTCCAGCAAACTCTTTTCTGCCCATATGACAGACACAAAGGGAAGAATGGACAACCAAACGAATGGTGGCTCAGAACTCAAGTTGCAATTACTTTATGAAAAAATGGAGAAACTGTCTAGAAAGGAGATTTCCAAATGGTGGGAGATAGAATCTCTACAAAATTATATCGATGTGGAAAGAGTACAGAGAGGTCTGAGAATATATATACCATACCTACGTATGAAGATCCTGACCCTGTTTTGCTTGAGGAGTGGGCCGAAAATTCAAAAATTAGTTCATTGAATACGATGAAGATCTTAATAAAATATGCAATAAAGGATAGGAAGAAGATTCTGGAGGAAACTGAGAAAGTGTCTACGGAGATCGTGTCACTTACCTCAGAGGATGCAATAGAAGAATTCAAGAAGAACTTGGAGAAGAAATTAAGTAGTTTTGAAGGAGACATTATGTCCAAAAAACAACGCAAGTTCCTACGAGATTTTAAAGACTATCAATCGGGCAGGATTTTAACTTTTCATCGCAAATATGATCATATGTATGTGGAAAATGAAAAGGAATTATCAGCGGATAATAACAACAGGGACTTCACGTCGGAGGTGGAAGAAAGTGATATTTCAGACGGGAACCAGTCTGATATATCTGATTCCCTTTTGGAGAAAGGACCGGTGGTGGATAAGAATGCAAGCAGGTCTAATTTTTTTAAACAATTTCGCCTTTTGAACCAGGGAAGGACAGACCAAAGAAAATAAATATTTCCACAACGGGGCAGGGGACGGGGTGCAAGAGGCAGAGGGAGAGGAACCGGGCAGCAAAGATACGGGCCAGGAAAAGAAGAGCTCAGACAAACAGGTGTCACAACCCGAGCCGGGAAAGTGATGTGAGAACGGTAGTAAATTTTTCAAAGAGGACACTAACTGAACAAGAGACAAGCCTCTTAGCACTAGGTTTATCATTCTGCCCTAGGACTGATTTTGATTATGTACAGACAAGGATTGATCTTTTCCATCTGGTCAGAAAATTGAAATGAAAGAAATGGTTTCATACAAAAGTTACTTCAGAGGTGTTAGGAGGTGATAAATACAATGCTAGTACACTAACCATTTCTGATGTGGAGGTATTGCACATGCTTTCATGTTTACATGATGGCCTTGAAGCTCATGAAGATCCTATTTTAAACCTAGTGGACCTGGGCATTGATTTGGATTGCCCTTGTCCTACTACGTTTAAACCGAAATCAATATTTTTACCTGCCATACATGATGGCATTGAAGCTCATGAAGATCCTATTTTAAACCTAGTGGACCTGGGCATTGATTTGGATTGCCCTTGTTCTACTACGTTTAAACCGAAATCAATATTTTTACCTGCCATACATTGTGAGGCGATTGATGTTTTTGAAAGAGATGTCATTAAGCAATTGAAAAAAGTGAGATACCAAGTGAAAAATAATGGACAACAGAATTTGACCAAGGCACAAACTGAGGCACTAAAAGGTTTAAAAGATGATGGCAGCATTGTGATTAGGCAATCAGACAGAGGGGGAAATGTGGTTGTTTTGGATAAGGATGCTTATTTAGCAGAAGGATTGAGACAGGTTAATGATCATACCTGCTATACACCGGTAAATCTGATGGATGTTAAAAAATCCAATACTCAATATTTTGAAATGTTGTTGGATTGGAGGGATAAAGGGTTACTCAATTGGGAGGAGTATAATTTCCTAAAATGTGATTCACCAGTAATACCCATTTTGTACCTATTACCTAAAATACATAAGAGCAGTGTCAGTCCTCCAGGGAGACCGATTGTTTCTGCTATCGGGTCCCTTTTGGAGAACACTTCTAGGTACATTGATTATTTTCTGAGACCTTTTGTTGAGAGCCTTCCATCTTACATGAAAGATACTACACAGTTTTTGAGGATAATTGATGGAATTCAATGGGAAGATGATTACCTCCTTCTAATTATGGATGTTACCAGTCTATACACATGTATTCAACATGATTTGGGACTGGCATCAGTCCGACATTTTTTGAGGGCAAGATCTCTCTCCTTTCTGATGCATACAGAGATGATATGTGACATGATTAGCTTCTGTCTTAGCAACAATTCTTTCCTCTTTCCTCTTTGATGATAAGCTGTACAGACAAATACAGGGTACAGCTGTGGGGACTTGTTTTGCACCGAGTTATGCAAACTTGGTTATGGGCTGGTGGGAGGAGCAGATATCTACAAGTTCACCAGATGAAAGGATGATTCTATGGTGTCGCTATATAGATGACATCTTTGTGATTTGGAAAGGTGATGAGAAATCGGCAAAAAGTTTTGTAGCCTTTCTTAATAGAAATGACTACAATCTACATTTGAGAGCACATTGCAGTAAGCAACAGATTCCTTTTTTGGACGTAGAGGTGATGGTTCAAGAACAGTCATTAAGAACTAAACTCCATAGAAAATCCACGGCTGGCAATAGCATATTAAATGCGTATAGTGCCCATCCACCAAACCTTATTGCCAGCATCCCCTTTGGGGAATTTTTGAGAGCTCGTAGGATATGTAATACCTGGGAGGATTATCAGAAAGAAAGCAATAATATGTTGTTACGCTTTCAAGAGAGAGGGTACAGTAGTAGAATTATCCTTCAAGCTAAAAGTAAAGCTGATAACATAAAGAGAGAGAGCCTGATATACCCGAGGATGGAATCTGATGTAAGTGAGCAGAAGGTGAGATTTATTACAACATATTCTAACCAGTCACAAGCCTTAAGAAAGATTTTGAATAGGAGCTGGTACATATTACAGACAGATTCTACTCTAAGCAATGTCATCCCCAATGTACCTTCGATTACTTTTTGAAAAAGTAGATCATTAAGAGAGGATCTCAGCCATAATAGAGTAACTAGTGACAGTGTTAGAGCTGGGCCTATAGACCTTCCTGCGGGCTTCTTCTGTTGTAGATGGTGCAAAGCATGTAAATACAGTAACAATTGTTTTGAAGTGTGTGGGGACAATGAATATTGGACCCATCAAATCCGAGGACATTTCAATTGCAATACAGATTTTTGTGTCTATTGCCTGATGTGCCCATGTGGGAAATTATATGTGGGCAGCACAATACATAAGGCCAAAAAGAGGGTTCTGGAACACGTTCGAGCGATTCGTAAGTGTGACCGAACATACCCAGTGGCTAGGCATTTCCATGAAACACATAATGGAGATGAGAGGTTGTTGAGTTTTGTAGTCATAGATCAGATCAAATCTAATATGAGGGGAGGTATAGAGAGAAAAAGATGAGGATTTTGGAATCCAAAATGATCATTAGACTCAACACCCTGAGCCCGGGGGATTTGAATTTGAGTGAGGAGATGAATGTACATTTGGGCTAATTGATTTTGCTGGATACTGATTTGTTATTATATATTTTAATATGTATTCTATTTGCGTTATTTGGGGTTTAATGGTACATTGTGTGATAGATGTGACACAGTTGGGGTATACTCACACGTTGGTATGAAATAACACATAGACACGTAAACATATACCAGCAACACAGGGACAGTAAGGAACAAGTGTACATCAATGACTATCTTATGCTCATTAATAGAATGATATTTAACTTATATTATGCTCTTATACTATTGATTTTTCTGATTATTAACAATATTTAATATTTAATATTCAAAATATTTAAAATATTTAAATGTAAATATTGAAATGAGGATATTTAATTGATGTATAATGGAACAAATATTGTGGATGGATTTGTGATTATGAGATCATTTTAGCATTGTTGTATGGATCATTCTTAGGCATTCCAAGATGGCGCTTACATTCGTATAGTGTAGGACAAACATGCATTTCGATAGTCTTTCTTTTATGTCTAGCTTGGTTGAGGTATATAGTTTGTGTGTAATACACTTTTAAACAGAACGTGAGCAAGGCTACGGCTGAAACGCGTTGTACTGGGAGGAAGCATTGGTGAATAAACATTTTGGACTTCCATTTGGTGTCCAGGAACTCTCTGTATGGTATCAGAAGTATTTTTGAAATATATATATATATAAATATAAATATATATATATATATATATATATATATAGCTGCTAACCACAGTCACATCCACCAAAATGGGGCCGCTGCCACAGTGCAGACTCAGAGAATGGCAAAAATCAAAAGGGAACTGTGCCACACTATCCAGAAACAGGAAAGATTGCACTCCTCGATGTGATTAACAAAGGCAGTTTATTCAGCAACACGTTTCGACTGGATCGGTCTTCCTCACGGCAAATTTCTTTTCTGTGTTTGGATTTTCACCCACAGTACCCTTTTGAGATAGAGAATTTGAGATTTTGTGTCCTCAACATGACATCAATATGAAAAATGAAAACACATGCAGCTGAGCTACAGTTACAGGGATGAAAAACATAATGTTGTATGACAACATTCTAAAAAAGACATGAAAAATAAAACAGTGACTGCTAAAAGCAATAATTACGTGTCTCTCATAAGTGAGGCAGACCTGTGGCTTACGGTAAGATGTAGATCATTGCATCAAATGCATTGGCAACCAAGCTAAGGAAAAATAAAAGCAAAACTAGGCGGTGAAAGGAAATGGGATAGACATTCTACAGATGTATTGTGTTGTGTACTACCTGCTGAGCTAATAAAGGGCGATGTCCTACCGCCCCCAACCTCTGCTCCCTGTTTACATTATACAACTATATGGAGGATGCAGTTTTTTCATTTAAGTGATGAGAGTAGTGTTTAATGTGTGCCTGTGGTTGCAGGAGGTAGGACTTTTACTTTTTGTCATCAGACTTTAACAGAGAACAAGAGAGAGAAAGTCAGAATACTGAGAGAAGAGAAAAATAGGACAAGAGGGTCAAAGAGAGAAAGCAGAGATGAAAAAAAAACTCAAGTGTGAAATAAAAAGACAAAAAGTGTAGGGTGACAGGAGAAAATGAGATGAGGTGGAATCAAGATCAGGTATCCTTGGTATTCGGTTGAACCAATGGTAAGCCCCAAGGAAAAAAGTTGGGTCACTGTACTTACTTTTTTAACTGAGATGCCTCAAAGTCCTGTGATTCCTCAAATATAATATGCATTGTCAAAGCGAATACGTTTTCTAGTGGTGGAATTCTCTTAAGCAACTATGGAGATTTTTTGGTGTCTCTTTTGCTTTTTAGGTCAAGCCTACCAGACAGCACAAGCTGTTTGGTAACAAAAGACCAGTTGTAGGCTTGTCAGGTATATACAGGGGGATACAGCTTGCACATTGCTTACCATTGTTTGACTTTATTGTTGATCTCCTTTGCTCACTTCTTTTTCAATAGCTTTTCTTGTCCCTACTTGTCTATCTTGTATTTGTCCCTCCACTGGAACATAGACCCTATATCATCTTTCTGACTGCCAGATGTCTAACCATCCACTTCTAGGGAATTACTTTTATTGCTTTGCTTAAGCACCCAATGAGACTGCATGTGTTTTCCACATCTCTCCCCCCTGTGCTTGTCCCTCAGTACACTGCCACTGTGCACCATGCTGCTGTCTGCCTCATCTTGCAAGCTCCCTCTTGTCTTCTCCCTCTGCAAAACTTCCTCCCTCCCCATGCTCCACGTTTCCTTTGAGCTTATGTGGTTCTCCTCCCAAACCCGGTGTTGATCCCCCTCATTTGCTGTTTGTCCTGTGCCCAACCCACTGCTTATTGCGTCTCTCTTTCAGCTTCTTAATTGCCACCCATACCCCAATGTTTTTTTTTAATTTATAATTTTTCGCTTGGAGAAGACCAGACAGCAAATTGCTGCCAGCCTCAGCTTTAAAAACTGCTTTTGCACAATTTCGTGTTTATTATTTTTTTATTTTACCAATCAATCAATGGACCCCGAGTCATTTTGTAGGCACTAATGGGTAATGACACATGCCTGCACCTACAAAACGACAAGGCCACTGCGGTTGTTTCATCATACCTTTTTTTTTGCTTTTTTCTTTTGGCCATGCTACACAGCATTTCGACAATAACACACAGCATTGCATTGCCAAAAGGTATTAGCAACAACATTATGTCCAAAAAGACGAGTTCACTGCCTATGTCATTGCTTGTTTAATACTACTGGTGAGTGCATGAGTAATGTAAAACAAATTATTATTTTGCACTAAATATTTGACAAACAGTGCCTTAAATCAGTGGTTCCCAACCTGTGGTCCGCATACCCTGGGGGTCTGCAAAGCATCCTCTTGGGGTCCGCAACTGCTTAGAAAATTAAATAATCTTAAAAGATTGGGTCCCCAGCTTTCAGTAATGACTCAGTGGGGGGTCCCCAGAGTCCAATAATGATTCAGTGGGGGTTCCCCGGTTCTAGTAATGATAAGGTGGGGTCCACAGAAGTAAAAAGTTTGGGAACCACTACCTTAAATGATAGAACCATGAAAAATGAAAGGCTTGACTTCGAACACGGAGTACAGGCAGCACTTCTGCATTTATAGTCTCAGTGGAGGAACATGATGGAGGATGGGTTGTAGGTGACACCCACAGAAGACAAATAAAGCAACATTGAAAGACTGCAAACCTGTACTAAAGAAGAGGAATGTGAAAGCTGGTACACACAATAACTACTTGCACAGTCTCAGCCCAGACCAATGCACATGGGCCAACATTTCCTTTTAAGGCTGAGTAAATGTTTTAGAATATAAACCCCAAGCAACAGCAAAGAATATGGAAGGGCTGCGCAGCAGGGGCATAAAGGAGGCCCTGTAGCCCCTGCTGTGCAGGAAGGCCACTACACTTCAAGGGCTCCCTAAACCTTCATGGGGGGCATTCCGCTCTAGGTCAATGAATACTTGTGAGGTAGGGGCAACTTAGGGGCCCTTCATAACATTCTGGAGAGGAGCTCCATCATTTATGTTACCCACTGCTGCACAGTGATGGTTATTAGTGAGAAGGCAGCATGGGCCGAGCCAGGGATGAAGTACACCTGCCAGAGGGCTTGGGGTCAGAGACAGAAATGATGGGTAATGTGGGATCTCCATTGAAAGGTGATGTACACCAATACATAGAAACAGTAGTTGACTTTTAATAATGCACAGAAGAAAACAACAGTTCAGCTCTCTCTCAAATCTGGAGATCCCTCGCAAATGATAGTTTCTGATACTCTGCCATGGGTGTAAACTGGGTTTTCAGAGCAGTGTATACAGCATCCTCCTCTCGATGGAGAAACCAGCAGACCACTGATTTCCCAGCTGAAGGGAGCAAGGTGTCATTCCTTCCACCATAGTTGCCTAGAGTTCAATCCTCCTTGACAAACCTTCAGGTCACTAGAGTTCAGCATGGGGTATGCTCCCATTCAACAAGAGAGAAACCTCAATTTCTTCCCTTCCCCTCTGTGGACACTAAAAAAGAGGAAGATTCTGGTTGCAGGACTCTCCATACACTTACCTGTTGTGGAGTGACTGCCACCCACCATGGAAAGAGGGCTCTCCATTCAGTGAGATTGATATCTTTCTCAGGAAGCCCCTCTTCCCTGTAGTGGAATGTTCTAAATTGTTCTGGTGATGTCTGAAGGTCACCTGACATAAGGAGCCAATCTGGCTGAGTACATAGGGCCTCATTACGAGTCTGGCGGTCTTAAGATGCCAGACTCACGGTGGAGGTCGGACCACCGCACTCCTGGCGGTCCGACCGCCAAATTACGACGACCACCAGGGGATTGCTGCCACTGCTAGAAATATGTTTCCTGATGGGGTGGGAGTGGTCAGAGTCATGGCCAGCCATGGCGGTCCTGATTTCAGCGCTGCCATGCTGATCACAAGTCCTCTTTCGGCCAGCATTTTCATGGCCTGCGTTGCGCCACAGACTGTGTGTATTCCGAGGGTGCTGGAAGCACCCTCTGTGCGATGACATTGGCCCCGGCTCCATGAGAAGCAGAGGCCAATGCCACTGCACTGTTTCTACTGGGCTGACTAGCGTAAACCTCTGATTTTGAAGGTTTCCACCGGTCAGCCCAGTAGAAACATAGTAATCAGCCTAGGGGTCTCCGCTCCATGGGGCTGGTCAGTCGGCCCGACAACCTTGTAATGAGGCCAATTGTCTCTTTTTTCTTTTTCATCAGTTCCTTGTGGTGAGGCCCACTCTGGATTGGTGGACTGAAGGACACGGCCCCTTGGTTTATTGTTCGTGGACTTGATTGTACTGATTAAAAGTGGCCATCAAGTGGAGGCCCCTGCTCCCAGATCTCCCGCACTAACTGGGGCTAGGGAATGAACTAGACTGCTAATAATGGTTTCCTTGAGCTCAGTGGTGGTCAGAGCAAGCAGAATCAGAAGGTTTCCCTCCTACAAGGTAGGTATACTTCAACAGGATGCAGGGGTACCTGTAACAGGCACGCCCTTCGAAGCATAACCATAGAACATCGATAATATTTCTTTTACCATATCTCAGGTAAAGGTCTCAGACAGTTATCTGCAGGCTTTGTCCGCTAACTCCAAGAAATCTCTCAAATCCTGTCCCAAGACATTGACCTTAGTCAGCTCTGCTTCCTGTCTGTGTACCGAATTACGCATGGGAATGTGAGGCTAGGCAAATAGATATTCGACCTAGCATTGTTTATGACTTTGTTTCCTGCAATGAGGAATAGAATCATCATAAAAACATGATGCATTAAACCCTTTTCCATGAAAGGCAGACCTGTACAAACTTGCTGTCACATTTTGACATATCTTTTCGTGGTATGGTCTTCCAGGACCGCTCTCGGATGTAAATGCAATATATAGTTACAATTGCATTGATATATTAGATAAAGCAGCTCTGTTCAAAGAAGACACTTTTCTCTTAAAAAGTTAAGAGTTTGCAAATATCACCTTGCGAAGTTATTATTACTGTTATAGAACACCAAGTATAATCCCTCAAGCAAATGACTAGTTACTTACCTGTAACACTGTTCCTATATATTTGTCCGAAATGTAGGATGGTTCTTTGAATCAAACGCTGTAAAGAACAAAGAAGCACTGGAATGATCTTCATTGTAATGCAGTGTATTGTAACATTTAGAAAGCTCTTACTGCCCCTATGTGTGGCACTGAATTTTGTTCTAGGCCTGTGCGGAGTTGACAGATGGGACAGGCCAGTGCACAAGAGGCCTGAAACAGCAGCTTCCACTGCCTTCGGCCCGTAGGCAATGGAAGCTGCAGTTTCAGTCCTTGTTTGTTCACCAGTGTGCACAAACAATGAAAAAAGAGAGAAAGAGACCAGGACTTACCTGGGTCTTCCCAGGGGTCCTCCTCTCCTCGTCGAGTCTCTACCCACAGTAGCTGCCTCCCTCTGTGCTCCAGTGCATGCTGCAGCCCAGTTATGGGCTGCATAGCATTAGAGCAGAGTGTCTGTGCTTGTGCTGTGCAACCCATACCGGGCTACAGCGTGCATTAGGTGAGCTCTGCTCTGCTGGCAGGGTTAGCGGAGTTTTTGGACTTACTCCACGCTCTAAGCAGAGCGCAGAGTTCCAAAAACTCAGTTAGCTCTGCCAGCAGAGCTGAGGTCCCTGCACACCCCTAATTCCTACATAGGTAGCATACTACACTGTGGAGAGTTTGTGGTTGGAAAGGTATTGCTTTTGTTTAAATCCTATGTAAGAAATGTTTCAATGGCGTGATGACCACCAAAGTCAGGCTATCGCATTATAGGGTGCAGTGCTTATCAGTGAGATGGATGACAAAGTGCCAGAGACAGGTGTGCAGTTTATAGTTTGTTATAACCAGGCAGCGTTTAACAGCTCTGCAGGTCCCTTTATGGTATTTATTATGATCATAGTCCACTTAGTTGGTTAATGCACTGGGTTGTCCGTTCTGAGATTTTTAGTTTAAAGTTTATGGACCTGAGTAGGCATAGGCTGGAGGGAGAAATGGCGTTGAGAAGTGCTGGGATGGACTTTGTTCACATTACCCCATATGTGATGGTCACTGTGAGATGTCAACAAGTGGTCATAGTATGTAACTGGTTGGGACATGCAGTGGTCGATTAAATTAGTGTCCTCCTTTGGCCGGTGGCATGTAGTAGATCTCTTCATTCATTCCATACCTGCCCAGTTGATGGGTTGTTTATTGCTTTGGTCTTCAATGTTACTTGGTGATGGACTTGACCCACAGGAGTTCTGTCTTAGGTGAGGTTAAGATGATCATGCAGTATAAGGGAAGCATTATGCAGCCTGTTTGAACTACAATCAGCATCCCAGCTGCTGAGTGTTATTTTATTAGTAACAGTGTGGACCAGGAGGTTTAAATATGAATTGATATTATAATGTAGCACGGGGACTAGACATAGATCAATCCTTCATAACCTATCTGACCATAGAACGCTAAGTGCTGGCTGTGCTGTTCCACATCTGTGGACTGTAGATTGTACTTGAAGAAGCGATTATTATTCCGGGTTCTATCACAAGTTTCTTTGGATTATGTAATTATTTTTTAAATAGCCATGTTTTCACCTCTCTTTTGGATTGTAAATGCTCCTGATTGTTGGTTGGTACTGAGATGCCAGAGCATGGCGGCTTGTTATGTTATAGTGTTTATAGAACGCATGGCTGCCCAAGGGCTTCCCAGCACTAAGTAAGAAGCTACTGACTATAGGAGGTGTGACTGAGGGAAAAATTGTTGGGGGGGAAAAACAAGCCTTTATCTTTTTCCTGGAACTGATTTCTTGATCCTTCTGCCTAAACTGAAGACACATAGAGTTCCAAAGTTTGGGGACTAGGTAAAGCATGGATCTACCTCCTCATCTTGACTTAATAATTTTCAGGACACTCAGAAACTGCTAGTTGGATGGTCTTAAAGGTCTGGTCGGGACATAGATCTTAAAGGTCTGGTCGGGGCTTGTACCCAGAAAGTGGTACTGTCTGTGGATTTCTTATAGTAAGGTGGTATAATGATCTGTGGTCGAAGCCTGGAGTGCAGTGTCATATTTGGAGTAAATTACTTGAACTTAACTTGTACGAATAGTGGTCTTTTTCTGTGGGTGGTTCTGTGAACATTATTGAGTGCCTTGAACATAGCTGTTCTAACTGTAGGTAGTTAGTTAAATTATTTCAGGACTGAAGGCATGCGTTCTCTTGGGTACAAGCAGATAAGGAGTCTTTCAGCAGTGTTTTGGATTAGTTGTATTTTGTGTATGATGAAACTGGGTGCATGAATGTATAGGCTGTTGGCACAATCAAGATCGGAGAATGTGAATTTGAGGATAACTTGTGGCTTTTGTTTGTATACAAGATATGGGAAGATGCGTCAGAATGTTTTAATTGTGTATAAGGTGCTATTTGTGACCTTGTTGACATGCGATATAAAGGATACTCTCCATTGTTCCTAGATAAAAAATGTCCTGTGCTAATGCCTGATGTGACCCATCAGTGAATCACTACACCAGAACAGGTGGGGGAGCTGCAGTGACTTATAAAAAAGAACTTTCTGTATTAACATGGACTAGCCATTCACTTTTAAATGCTGAATTCTTGGCAATCCCTGTCACTCTTAACTCTAAACACTCTTTGAAATCACTATTAGCATATAGCTAACCAGGGTTAGTGAAAAATATCATATCTTCATTGCAGGAAGCGATTTCCTTGACCTAATTGGAAACAAACTATTTGATTTTACTTAGGGTTTTTAACATCCATGTAAATAATGAATCAGATGCTGATGCCACTGAGCTTTTATACATTTGGTTAGCTTTTGACTTAGTCCAATGTGTCTGTAGGTCTACCCACTTGGCAAGACATACTTTGGATCACATTTGCGCTAGACAGTAAATTGTGAATATCTACTTGATAAAGCAGCTACCATGAACTGATTATAAGGCATTTCTCTTTGTAGTAGCTCCACAAACGAGCACTCTTCAAACTCCTCATGCACACATACAAAGCCTTACACAGCATTGACACCACATTCCTCAACAACCTCATAAACTTCCACAACCCTACTAGACACCTCCGCTCTGAAGGACTCCTACTTGCACACACCCCTTGCATATTCAGAATGAGATCCGGTAATTGTGCCCTCTCCTATCTCACTCCTGCAGCCTGGAACGATGTGCCACTGAGCATCTGAGTGCCCTTCTCATTTCTTGAATTCTGCAAAAAACTGAAGACATGGCTCTTCATCTAGCCCCAACCTGGTTCAGCCCACACAGCTTTCTTCAGCAACAGGATACCTTGGATGAGTTATGTGCTGTACAAATATTCTTAACATATTAACAGTAGGTTAAGAGGCACATAAATCTGTAAATACTACAGTCAAATCTAGCGCCTCATATTGTGCTTGGTTTAAACTTGATGTACTTACATTGAATAACCTTTGAGGATTGACTCAACTGGTCATGCATGAGGATATTAATGTTTCCTTAGAATATTTGAATAACTAACTCGTGCTGTTGATGTCATCTTACCTATGAAGACTGTTCATTCCATCGTTTCACCCCTTCCACTCCCTGGTATGCTATCAACCTCACCTTAACCAAAAGAAAGTGTAAAATGTTTGAAAAGGTTTTGAGGTGTGGAAGATATTACACATTTGAGTTATGTATGCACATGAAATGGAGCTATTACGGTTGAAACAAAATTGTTATGTGTTTTTCTGACTTAGGCTAAACTAGGCCTCAGTTTGCCTCAGATTCATCTTTTAAAAATATGGCTTCTGTTTCATAATGTCCATTGTGTAGTTGCATATCTCTCTTGACACCACAAGCAGAAAAATGTGCACTGTTTGTTTGTTAACAATTTGCTGAAGAAATCTAGGAGAAAGCATATTTGTTACTTTCAATGCTTTTACTACACGTTTGTTAAAGTCTTTACAACCATGAGTCTTCCCATTGTTTAATGTAACATCTTTATTCCGCCACCTCCAATGACATTTGGTCAGAAAAAGTTTAAAATATTCAAATGTGGGGATAGTGCTTATATGGTGATTTATACGATATTTGAAAATACTGAACTGTGGCTTGCTGAAATCATTATACTTTAGCTTACACCATGCTGGCATTGCAGTTCCCATCATTTTCTATGGAGCAATTGGCTATATAAACCCTCAAATCTGGGAGTGAGCCAGAGACTTTTTGGTTTCCACTATGTATGCTGATTTTTTACACCTTTGGGACTTTGCCTAGTTTTCAGATTTTGCTGAATTCTGTATTTTACCTAAACTCCGAGAGCCTTCATGGCAATTGTTGTCTATGCCCTTTGATTAATTCTGTGAGATTGTTACTGCAATCGTATTTTCATTTTTTCTTTACTGCACTTAACATTTAATAAACCCTTATTGTTTTTTTCCTAAACTTCTGATTCTAAGCTCCCTTTTTGCGTTAATACCTTCTTACTGACTGTATTTTAAAATGCTGTTTTGAATCTCTAGGAACATATTGCCTCATAGATCTTGTGGTCAAAGCAGTCTCCGACTCTGGAAATTGGGCGCCACTATTATGCAGATTATCTAAGAGACAGCACACCTACAGAGGAATACATATGACACTGTCGACAAGCTCAACTATAAAGGCAAACTTAGAGTTTAGGAAGACCTTGTTTGTACAGCTCGCTCTAATTCATATTAGAACTGGATTTTCTCTACCAAGAACCCCAACAAAGAAGTGTTTGCTGTCTACAGTTCTTTGGCCAGTTGTGAGGCCAGAGCTACTAGAATCCCACCCACCCAAAACTCTGTTCAGTTTTGGCTGAAATTTTCTAAGACAAAATTGCTCACCTTCTGTCTTCCTTTATTCCTGCCTCGCCCATTATATCCAATCCTCGAACAGACAAGACATTGCTTTCAACCTGGTTGGATTTGAATCCAGAATCATGTGATACTGTTTTAGCTAAATACAATCCACAAATTCTGGCTCTCCACTAGGTCCTGGTCTTGTTAAGGTCTTTAAGATTATTGCCTTGTCAGTAGCCCCTGTGACTACATATATCTGTAACCAGTGTTTAGCTAAAGGTCAGGCACCAGCTTTTGGTAAAACCGCACTAATGATTCCTTTTCTAAAAGAGCCTTAATTGGATCTTGGGACTTTAGCTAATTATTGCCCTACCTCTGTCCTCCTCTCGGTCACAACGATACTCGAGAGCTTTGTCAACTTTCAATAATCGCAGCATATAGAAAATAATTCCCTACCTAAAACTTTTTGATCAGGCTTTCACCTGACCCTGAGCTCTGAGACCATGTGAACTGCTGTCGGCAATGATATTTGTATGCTTTTAGACTTTAGGGGCTTGGCAGCCCTCATAATTCCTTGACGTATAGGTGGCTTTTACCACAGTCTCTCATAACACATTTCTGTCCAGACTACAAGGCAGTGTTCCTGTGTGGTTTAGACCCTTTCGAGTTAAAGGACACAGGTAGTTCAACTTTCTGTCTTTTGATCTTCCCTTAAAGGACTACCTTTCTAGGGCATTGCCAAAAAGAAGAAAGCAGATACACGTGCCTTGATTAGTCCTGGTGGCAAATTAGACCAGGTGAATGGCGGAAACTGGGTCTAACTACAGCAGCGGCTGGCATGTAGGCAGAGTGGGGGAGTGGGCAAGTGTGGTGTTGGTGCCTGCGTGCATGCATGCACTGTGAGTAGTGTGAAAAAAGAAATAAAAAGAAAAAAACACTTACCTTGATTGATGCACAACGTCCAATGTCTTCCTTGCTGTGGTCTCCTCGGGCTCCAGCAAATTCCCTTAAACAATCCTGGCACTGCTTTCATGTTGGTAACCAGCATGAAGGAAGTGTTATGTTTGACAGGAGCTGCCTCCCTCAGTGCTCTTAAGAGCATTGGAGGCCTCTACTTTCTCTAACCCGGCTGTCCTAAGATAGCTGGGTTGGAGAAGTTTAAAGTGTTCATGTCTGGCTGGCCATCGCAAAGACATGCGCACTTTAAATTGTGCTCCGTCCTGAAACTCGGTTCAGGATGGGAAGATCAAAAATAAAATGGTAATAAATTAAATTTATTGCCATTTTTTTTCATCCCTTGGGGGCATTTTAGGCAGAGGTGCGATGCTCCTCTGCCCTAAAGGAGGAACTGCCGCTATCTAACTAGTAAAGCTGCAATAATAACTGGAGACAGGTAAGAAGCCAGCAGTTGTACAAGATACCGAAAGGGGCACACAAAAGCTCGCAAAAGGGTGCACATGAATGAGGAGGGAAAGGTGAGTGAACTAATTGAAAGAGGAAGACCTAACCAGGGGATTGCCAAGCATTAACTAGAAGGTATTCCTGGCTTGTATACCATCAAAACTAGTTTAAACGTGGAAGTGAAAGATCATCAACCCTGAAGCCATTGATGGTCATCTTGGATTGTGAAATCACCTGTAGCAGAAAAACAGGTCATAAAAGGGGAGTGGACATTTTGAACTCAAACCATGCACAAGGCAGAGAGGACGATGAGCAAACAATCTCCATCACTATCCTGGTGACCGTCACTGCCATCACCCAAAGACTGGCACACAGAGACCCCTAATACGCAATGGTGAAAAAGAAACAGGCTGAAACTTTCTGAAAACCCTGGAGTCTCCAAAACCCCCCTTTCCCACAGTAAGTCCTGACACTGATATATATTTTCTACACAAAGAGTCAAATGTTAAACAGAATATTCTAAGTGTGGGCTGACGGGGGCCTTGTGCAGTTCTAGAATGACTATGTTTTCCTGCTTTGCGTGACACCTTTTAATGAGGTGCAATGCAGGATTTGCTTTGCAAGCACAATTAGGGACAAAACTGAAAGGATGAAAGCACAGAAAAATGAGACATCACTGAACAGCTTTTTGAGGGTGACTTATCCCACTGAAATATCAGCTTTTGAATCAAATTCCACTCAGGGACATTTGCAGACCTTATTTCACTGGTAGCTTTGCCTCTTGAAAAATGTCCCCTGGCATGACCTGACAAGTGGTGATTGGCCAGTTTGAAACAACACATGATGCAATAGATATCTGCCATGTAATAAATGATTATCACCAATTTTACTTTTAGAAGCACACCCACTAGGAAAAACGTTTTTGTTGATTTTATATCCTTCACTACCTTCAAATAATGCATAGGACTTGTCCGAACAAATAGTGCACTTTTTGTCTACACCTTTTGGACGATGATGATATCGTTGGCAGAGTGTACACTAATAGGGCTTCACCCGTTTAATGCTGAGCCTAATTTAGCATTGCGTTAGAGCATGTTGGTACGGATCAAATACTGCTTAGTGCAACATTTGCACCAGGAGTAAGTCCTCAAATGGAATCGGCATTCCTACAACTGCCCGAGGGTGACTTGTGTAATAAGTGTAACGTTTGCAAAGGTTATACACATTACTCAGGGTCCGTCCTCCAGTTCGTCCTCATTGTTTACACCTGTTTACACTCGGTGCTAGGATTCTGTGCTAGGCAAGGCAAGGCCACGCTGCTTTCTGTAACTTTAGACGTCAAGGATTTACCCGGAATCCTAGGGGCGTTGGAACTGTTTTTCCCTATTTCACCCCTTTTCACAACCACCAGGAGTTTGAGTCTATCTGATGCAGTGGCATCTAGTACTGTGCTCAACATACATTGGCACTTGGCAGGTAATCCACACAACTGCTTGCACCACATTGTATCACATATTGCTACTTTGCGTCATGCGGGCACCCACAGTAAAGTTTAGGAAATCTTGGCCCTGTTTTAAAAATGGAGAAAGAGTCTGCTCCACCTCCAGACTAAACTCTTACGCTTGAATACTATAAACCACCTATGAATTGCGAGGAAGGATAGTTACCTCCAGGTTACATAGGCAGCCATCCCTCTTCCATTTGAATCTCCATGTTCTCCTGGGGTGAGGTAAAATTATCACATTCAGATTTTTTCAGAAGTCATCCTAACGTCCTAACATAGGCTCCATTAGTGTTTATAATATATTATCCTATCTGAAAAAGCAGGTCAGGTCTGTTGGAACCGATGTTCGCCAGAAGAAAATACAAAGAAGTTCTGAGGATTCAATCAATCAATCAATCAGTTTTTGTAAAGCACAACTACTCAACTGTGAGGGTCTCAAGGTGCTGGTGGTGGGTCTGGGCCTCATTCGAAGAGCCATGTTTTGAGGTTCTTCCTGGAGATGGTGAGAGATGGGCTTTGTCTGAGGTGTGTGGGCAGGTAGTTCCAGCTCTTGGCTGCGAGGTATGCGAAGGATCTTCCTCCGGCTGTGGTTTTCTGGATGTATGGGATGGTAGCTAGTGCCTGCTGGGCAGAGCGGAAGGGTCTGGAGGAGTTATAGAAGGAGATGCAATGGTTCAAGTAGGCCGGTCCGATGTTGTGCAGGGCCTTGTAGGTGTGGGTGAGTAGTTTGAAGTTGATTCGCTTCTCTACTGGGAGCCAATGGAGGGTTTTGAGAGATGTGTTCTTGGTGGGGGAGGTTCAGGATGAGTCTTGCGGTGGCGTTTTGGATGAGTTGTAGTTTCCTGATGTTCTTTGTTATGATGCTGGCGTAGAGTGCATTGCCGTAGTCGGGCTTGCTAGTGACTAGGGCGTGGGTGATGGTTTTGCAGCAGTCAACTGGGATCCATTTGGTCAGTTGGAGTAGGGGGTGCGCTGAGCGATGTGTGCCACCAGGAGTCGTCCCACGCTGAGGTGGACTTTCTGAAGATGATGAGCTCGGTCTGGTCCGAGTTGACTTTGAGGCAGCTCTCCCTCATCCAGGTGGCGACGGCTTTCATCCCGGTGTGAAAGTTCGTCTTAGCTTTGTCTGGGTCTTCAGTGAGGGATATGATGAGTTGTGTGTCATTGACGTATGACACGATGTTCATTTCATGGTCTCTGACGATGGCTGCCAGCAGGGCCATGTATATGTTGAAGAACATTGGGCTCAGGGAGGATCCCTGAGGGACTCTGCAGCTGACTTCTGTTGGTTTGGATTTGAAGGGTGGGAGCCTGACTCTCTGTGTTCTTCTGGTGCTCCATTGCAAGGCTTTTCCACAGATTCCTGCGTTGTGGAGTCTGGTGCAAAAGATGCTGTGGGAGACCGTGTCAAAGGCTGCTGAGAGCTCGAGGAATATGAATGCTGCAGTGTGACTGTAGTCGAGGAGTGTGCGGTGTGGATGTCATCGGTTACTGCAAGAAGAGCTGTCTCTGTGCCGTGGTTGCTGTGGAATCCATACTGGGAGGTATCCAGAGAGTTGTTGTTCTTGAAGAACTGTCACAGTTGCGGGTTTATGGCTTTTTCCAGGACTTTGGCTGGGTAGGGTAGCAGCGAGATGGGTCAGATGTTCTTGAGCTCTGATGGGTTGGCTGTAGGTTTCTTCAGGAGGGGGCAGTCTTTGGCGTGTTTCCAATCTTTGGGGAAGGTGGCTGCTGTGATGGAGCAGTTCAACATCTTGCGGAGTTCGGGGGCGATGGATGCTCTGGCTCTGTTGTAGATGTGGTGAGGACATGGGTCTGTTGGAACTCTGAAGTGAATGCTGTTCATGATAATGGGACTCTTCTGTGGTGAAAGTGGACCAGCTGTGGATGGTTTGGGTTAGTTCTGGGGGGGTTGGGTCAGTCGTACGTTCGGACACTGGGTGGGTTCTGTGGGAGGAAGTTGACATATATGTCCTTAGTCTTGCGGTGGAAGAAAATGGCCAGTTTGACGCAGAGGTTTGCGATGGAGGGATGTTAGTGGCTTCGGAGGGAGGATAGGTGAATTAGTTGATTACCGTGAAGAGTTCTCTCATGTTGTGCGGGGAGGTGTTGATGCGTTCACGGAGGGCAGTTTTTTTTGCATGCTTGATGCATTGGTGATGGGTGGCAATTGCGGCTCTGAAAGAGTTGAGGTCTTCCCTGGTTTTGCTGTTTCTCCATTTCTTCTCTAGGCACCTGCAGGTGCATTTGGATTCTTGGAGTTTGGCGGTGAACCAGCTGGCTTTTTTAGGGACGCGTTTGACCGAAGTTGATCGGTGGGGGGGCTAAGGAGTTGGTGCATTCGGTGATACAGGAGTTGAGGTTGTGTGCTTCAGCTTTGGTATTGTCAGTGGGGGGCGGGGGTGATTTGGCGAGGGTCGTGGTGAGTTGCTCGTTGGTGATTCTGTTCCATGTCCTGTGAGGGGGCCCTGGGGCCTCGGAGGCGGGTGTTAGGTGCGGTGATGGAGATGTGTATGCAGTGATGGTCGGTCCAGTCCGGAGTGGAGGTATTCTTGAAGGTGATCCGGTTGTTTGAGGTAAAAATGGGGTCTAGTGTGTGTCCTACGGTGTGTGTGGGCACAGTGATCAGTTGCTTTGAGGTCGAGGGTAGCAAAATGTTTGAGTAGGGAAGAGGTGTTTCGGTTGTTGCGGTCCTCAAGGTGGAAATTCAAGTCACCCAGGTGGACGCCAGGGTGTGGGGGCTGGCAACGTCCACAGTGGTGTTGATGAAGGCTGAGCTGGGGCCAGACGGTCTGTACACTAGGGTGCCGCGGAGGGAGGAGTTGTGAGCAGAGTGGATCAGGGAGGATTATTTCTCATTAGCTAAATTTGAAATTTCAGGATCATTTGGCATTCAACTACCTGTATTTCCCTATAACTTTGGGATCCAGGAATAGAGTGGAAAATAAACATTTATAGAAATAGCTGTCTAGCCAGTTTATGTACTCATTGGTCACTTCCTATAGGTAGGTGTTCCGCTGTTGAAAATATGCTGTTCTCAGGATCCAGGTTATACTAGCTCATTGCTTTGTGTCAGTGCGCTCACCCACAGACTGCTTCACAGAAAACTGCAGGCTTAGTTTTTACTCTTTGTGTCGAGTTCTAACTTGTTTTACTGGAATACTGTGGATAGGGACAGATAATTGAGCTGTGCCACTCCCTGACCCCTATGTGTGCTTGTCTGAGGCTTGGTTTGGATGATTTGTTTCCACAAGAAAGAGCATTCCAGATGTTACCTATGGTAGTAAGACTCCTCTTCCATGTAGTCGACTGTCAGTCAGTGATCTTTACTAAATGTTGTTTTTTTAACTAAGCAAGGTCATATCTAAGCCTTCGACTTGGGCATCTGAATGAGTCATACATCCAAGCAGTTATAAATGTCCCTCAAGGTCGTTTTTCTAGTAGCTTTGTCTGCTGGGGCGCGGTAAAATCTAATGTCTGACTGGAAACGTATTTGTTTTGAGAAAGTAGTAGTACTTGTTTCTGTGGCTCAATATCATTACTTTACTATAAATATGCCAGCACTCACATTTACCTTACCACGTACTGACACTTTATTTCTGTCGTGCAACGTCGTTCCATATTAGCCTAAGAAAGCACATTGTGTTTGTCTGCAGTGTTGCATGTATTTTCCATGCACAAAAGACATTATATTTAGTGTTGTACAATTGCACATTTTGTGCTCCGGGTAGTAGGCTTCTTCTGCGGATTGGCACCACTTAGTGTGAATTCTAGAAAGTCGTTGAGTCAGCACTTGTGTGAGTTTCCTTAAAGGCTTTTCACATTGTTTCTTACAAGAAGACATCTGCTCATTATGTAGTTTCGTCCAAGTAACATTACGGATAACAGGCTCGTTTCCATTCACTTGTATTGAGAGAAAACTGCCTAAAAATGTGCTCAAAATCTATGGATTTTATTATTATATACTTCATTCAAATAGAATGAAGCGCGATCTCTGGTGCACTGAAACAGCAATTGTCACGCATTCTTTTGCTTGCATACTGGCTTTTATTGAATTAAATGAATGTTAGATTTCTAAACTTTCCCGGAGTGCTGTGTTTTATTTTACTGATAATGTATTGGCTGGCAAACCGTCTGCACAAGACACACAGGAGATTGCTGGACTGGACTCCACATGAAAACCCCAGGCGCCAGAGGTAAGGGACAAGTTTACTCAGGTGGACTGGGGTGCAGCACGAACTGGTGATTCAGCCGGAGAACATAAGCTCGTTAAACCCAATTTAGGTAAAGTCTAACTGCATTTACTGTATTTTGCTTGCTTGCGTGCAGTGGCAGCCGGTAATTTTAGAAGGGAGGGGGGCGGGCGGGAAGCACACTCACACTCATTCATTCACACACGCACACACATCCATTCACAACACTCATCAACATTCAAACATACACGCATGCACCAAACATTCATTAAAAAAACACACACTTACCTTCAGCTCGGAGGTCCCAGGAGAGTTGGGACTGCTGCCTTCCCTAAGGTCAGACAGAGAGGGAAGGCAACAGTCCCAGCCTCGTCACAGAGTGGGATGTGGTCAGTGAGACTGCTGACCCCACCCCACTCTGTGACGAGGTGTCACTGATTGACACTCGCCCTGGGCGCTTCAGGGCTTAAACCTGAAGCGCCCGGGTAGGAGTCAATGGGTGACGCTTCCCCTCGCCACCGAGGGGGAGGGCCTCGAGGCACCTTTGCTGAGCTGAGGAGGTCACGCCTAAAGGAGCTGTGACCTCCTCAGCCCAGCAAAGTTCAGCCCAGGCAGCCAGGAGTCTGCGCAAATTGCGCATGACTTGCACCTGACTGCCTGAGCTGAACATGAAGAGTGTCTGTCAGGCTGACCTTTACTCAGTCTCACAGGCACTCTTCATGAAGGGCAAAAGGTAGGGGGGCGTGGCCCCTCCGCCCTAAAGGACGGGCCGCGGCTGCTTGCATGGCCTATATTATTCTGTGTTTGCCCCCAATTTGGTAAATGTGCACAAAGAAGTGTCATATGGGTGGGAAGTGACTAGGTAATTGAGTGTTTGGATGGGTAGGGCCGTCCATAGATGGAAAATGAGTATCCACGGCATAGAATAAGCGGGCTCTAGTAGTAGTGTGGAAATGGGGAAGATAAGCAAGAGTGCCTAAACTCAAAGCACAGGCAACCGAATGATGAAAGTGGGAGGGAAAGAGATCCTCTGATCTAGCTGCCCGAACCCTTCGCTAGCACCTTTCGGCACCTGATTAAAGGTGATCCAACATAGGATCTGTCAGTGTGCGTGTGTGATACCTTTCCACTCTTTCCACTCTTCCCTCAAGAGATTAGTTACAAAAATAACTGATGGTGTTGTATAATCTGGGACCTTAGCACAGGTTTACAAGGTTTAGCTTCTCTACCCACAAGTGCCGGGACTGAGTTCAGCGCACTATTGCTTGAGCATAGCAGTCCAGGTTATTGTGGTCCTACGCAAACCACTGAGCATAGCTGCTGGTGTCATGGCCATGCTTCCTGGGTTACTAACAGTCTCTTGAAAGGTTCAGGGACGCAGTGATAATTCGAATCCAGTTTCATTCTTTAGAGTAGCACGCTTAATAATTGATTTAAGAAAACACACTATATCGATTTAACAGAGTTTTATTTCAACAGGCTCATCCTGTTTCATAGTACATGGGTAATAACCACACAGAATATAATTAAAACAGGACTTATGCATGTTGCTAGCAGGGAGAAAAAAAAATGAACCATTCTAAACATAGTTAGAATGTTCCTAGCAGTCATCCGCGCTATAGATACTTCTATGCGCTACACTATGAGAGCATGGAATAGCTAACTTGCCACTAGAGTTTCATGGGATCCAACACAATGCATATATGTACAGAGAGGATCAGTTGTGATTATCAGACTTTACCCAGGAGAGAGTGATCCCTCGTGAGGAAAACGTGTGATAAACTGGACACAGCTCCTCTTATCTTTGTACCAACTCTTGCAATAAGCGTGGGTGCCATAGAAGTCTGGTGGAACTTCTTGGGATAACCTGGTATGAAGGCCTCCCAAGTTCAGCTGTCAATTCAAGGTGTTATAATAGGATTGACGAAATACTTTTAGCCTACATTGGGGGGCATTCCAATAATCCAGTATACAACTGGTCTAAACCAACATGATGAAAATATGTAAACTCTGTCTGCAGGTTTCTTTTACACGTCTGCTTTTAAACATTGAAACATATATAATGCATAGCTTGTGGCAAACTTATGTTACCTTATGTGATTGTAAAATCATAGTTTAGATTAAATGACACTTTCACAAGATGTGTGAAAGACATGGTGAATGTGGACCAAATGAAGATAAGCTAACTTAAAGTGCCCCAAGTGGAATCTGTCTTTGGGATTTTTGCAACCTCCATCCTCTTTTCTGTTGTCTTTCCACCCGCCCTTAGCGGGATGAGCTGTGGACACAAAGCTGGAAAAAAATGTTCTTGTTACCTAAGTGTGCATGAAAGATAGGAAATAGTGATGGGGGGGGGGCAGAAAATGTAAATCTAGTGTGCCTCTACTGAAAGGGACTCCTGCTCTCACTGCACCAGTGTGGTAAAGCCATGTGCAAACTTTTAAAAGAGTGGATGGGGCTCACTAACAAGAACGGGAAAAAGCCCTTTCCTGAAAATGACACCTTTGATGTAGAGATATTGGGAAATTTACAAAAGAACTGAAGTACCCAACAAACAATTTAGATACCGAGCAGTCACTTCTCTTTTTGCAATAGCATGGGGAGGCCCATAAACTATAACATAATCCCAAATCTGTCGTATGAAAAATACCCAGGAAAAGTTGGAGTACAAAGGAATTCACCTCAGGGACAGAGTAAGGGTGTGTGCTTCAACCACTCTGTCTCTCTCTTATCTATTCCCACTGATCACTGAACCACAAGTAAAGGAGCAAGGACCCCAGGGAATAGGTTTGCTAGCCATGTTCTCCATGCTGGACAAGTAGGTCGAGGGTGCAGATGCACCTGGAAACAGAGCAGCACCTGCAGGACCGCCGGCAAGTAGAGCACAAGGAAGTAACCATATGTGAGCACTGCAATATGACTGATGGACAGTAAAGCACCTAGTAAATAGGTGAAAGTAATGAGACAAGACAGAGATTCTACTTCTTTGGATGGATCAAGGGTGCAAGTACGGTGGGTGCAAGTACGGTCTATCCCGGTAGAATTGAGAGCCCCAAGAGTACATTTCCACATTACTAGAGGAAGCTTCAGACAGACTGACAACCTACTGAAAAGGAGACACTTTTGTTTTTCCCAATTTAGTGATGTTCCTGACAAAGACCCATCCCAGTCTATGCCCAACACACTTCTTCCTTTGAGGAACCACCCCAAAGCTTGAGGTTGAATTATGGTCCATGTCCTCTTGACCACCACTGACTTAAACTTTTACCTAAGACATCTCATGTGGCCTATTTTCCCATCATTTTGCACATTTTCTCTTTTGACACCAGAAGCCTATTTGAAATCATATTATTGCTTTAGAACCCTCTTGTTGGGAAGCTCACTTTAACTTAGTTGACACAGTTGCAGTGGTGGCTTATTTTGAATTATTGTCAGGCTTGCTCGATATGTGCACAAAAATATGGGCTTTATTTTGCTTGAGTAGATCATTTTGGCACGCAATCTGAACGACTCTTTGATTCTTTCTAATCAGGTTTCTCAAAACAACTTTTGTGCTGTGTGCAACATGCATATAATTGCTTTTCTGTTTTGTACTCTTTTTGTTGGCTGTATTATTGCTGTAAATATGGTAATCAGATGGGAAAAGGCCTGGACTACCATCTGAGCGAAAACAGGGATTTTTTCTTCAACCGCAACTACCAATTCCAAACTTTCTTCATGGTTGTCATTTGGTGCTCTCCAGAGGTCGCAGTTATGACCCCTGGCGACCCCTGGTACTGTCTTTGATAACACTGGCCTAGGCGGTGGCAAAATGAGTGCCTGAAACACTGGGCCAGCTCGTCTTGATAGATGTAGGGTGGGGAATCCACTTCCCTGGATTTCTGTCAGTTTTTTTATTACACATATAGTCAATAATTGTATTCACTATTGCTGTAATAAAACATTGAGTGCAATTTGCTGGAATGTGCAAATATATGGCAGCTAATGCAAGTGAGAATGCTTTAAAACGAATGTTGTATGCATGCTTGTGGGTGAGAGTGTGTATTTATGTGAGAGAGTGTGTATTAATGTGTGTGTGAGGTAAAGTAAGGGATAAATGGTGTGTGATGTCATTTCGATACCCTTGACATTTTGGTGAATTAGCACCCATGTCTTTCTCTCAAGGTAACTAGACCAGATTTCCCAGCACCAATTATTAGTGCATCGTGA
Source organism: Pleurodeles waltl (assembly GCF_031143425.1). Classification (NCBI taxonomy): domain Eukaryota; kingdom Metazoa; phylum Chordata; class Amphibia; order Caudata; family Salamandridae; genus Pleurodeles; species Pleurodeles waltl. The sequence continues at coordinate 829,449,505 of NC_090445.1, read as the reverse complement.
TCTACCTATCCTGGTAATAAAGCTACACTGGGGCCTTTTTGTATCAGATTCAGAGAACTACCTTTTGAACCACACCGATACCCCGAACTACTGTGTTTTCAAAAACGATAGAAACGCTTCCCAGTCATCCAGATTGGGATCCCAGCCCTTCGTTGCACCCTCACATATTCTAGAATTAGTAGAGAGTGGTCTGGTAGAAATTGAACCAGATATGGTACTTCCATATATTTGTAGTAACGCTCCACTGGAACCATCACATATTTAGGACTCCGGGTGTTATGGTATTTATGGCTTTTAATATTTCTGTCTGTATTTATCTATATTTATTTTTTGATCATATTATTGGTATTTATCCATATTTAGTTTGTGTTTTGAGGATAAACGAGTTGTAAAATGGTATATTTCCACAATTATTTAACTGATAAATATGCACACATACTTTGATGCCTGTTGTGTTTTAGCAAATTAAGCAGTCTAATATAAATAAACACTACACCCACATGTAAATATAGCATTATGTATAAATATGTGTTAACTAATGTCTGTATTTAAGGAAAGCTCATCCTGATTTTTTATTCCCCATGTTTTCTCCTGCACCCAGATACTCTCAGGGGTGACAGTGCTGCACTTTACAAATGCTGATTGATTATTGATTGATTCTATCTGTTCAGCTGTTGGCCTGGAATTCATGAAGAACATCATTGAGAGTCGCTCACAAGGAGCACAATTTTCTGTGTTTTTACTTTTTTCTTAAAAATAAATACAGACAGAAAACAGATTGTTTTCTGGGTGTATTTATCTGTAATAACAGAAAACTGGGAGCCTTGCAAATAATCCAGTCTTCTTAGAGTGCTGCATATAGACAAATAACAGAAATAATGGCTATCTCTCGGGTGCTGCACTCCCACACATCTACCTGTAGACACTTGCCCATAATTTCAATCAGAAACAGTCAGTGCCAGTTTAGTTGCTTTAATCGGGAGGCATACAACCCTAGTGGCCATTCAGTAAACAATTTATATCAACTGCTCACAGATACCTCTCCTCATGATCAGCTTTGATTTCTTTTAACTTAAACAGGATACCCACTGCCACCCAAGTTAGCATGCCCCTTCTCATAATTGGTGTAGGATGCTGCATATTTTGCCCCATCCAACCTTTACCTAACTTCCCCCATTTCTTCCTGTGTCAATGTGCCTCTTGCAGCATTGCACTTCCTATTACATATCTCATCAGATAGGAATGTTTTCTGTATCGTTTTGGATAGGTATTTAGGCCTCTGACTTTCCACATTGCTAAATTCCATGGTCCACCCTTGTCCACCATACTATATATTCATTCACTTGCTGCCTTACTTTCAGCTTCATAGTGGACTTACGCGTTGCCAATACACAAGGTAATTCTAAATACTCAGGATGTGTCTCTGTGATCACTTTTCACTGTCCCCACTTTCAACTGCACTATGTATAACATTAACTCCATTGCCCCCTCCATCCCTCCCACAGGCAGACCTTTAAAGCCCCAAACAAACCCATTGACTCCTTAATGAACTTTGGTAACTGCCTCCTATGTCAATGACTACAACCTATCGTAAAAAGCTAATAATGTAGTAGAGTGCCATGGGCAACCAGCGTTAAGCCAAAGTCCACATTTTGAAGTGGGCACCCACTAATCCACAAAAAAACCTGCCACAAGTGCTAATCTGTCCCAAAGCCTCTACAGATGAATGAGGCAACTGCTATCACCTCATCACCTCAGAGGCAAGCCAAAGTGGTGCATCTGTAGTTCATCCAAACAAGTACACGCCTTCTTCTTACGTTTTGTTGTAGATTTTGTTTTCATTGATCCTTCTCACAATTATTTGCCCCTTTGTCCACAGAAGCTTATTTCACTTACTATCACACCAGCTACTGTCTTCTCATTTGTTTCTGTACCAATTCAGCTCATCTAGTCGGTATGTCAGACACTTCCCCACCCTCCTGCACTAACATCCTGCTCAGCAGGTGTTGATCTTCCCAGCTGCCCTGAGCAGTTGGTGTTTTCAGCACCATCCCGATCTGTTGGTAATGTTCCATATTTCTCTGCATCCTGACTCATTGTTCATCACTCCCTCCCTGTCATTCCTATAAACTTTCATGGGACAGAAAAAAACGGGTTTGCCATTGTGGATAACTGTAATCTTCGCTGGGTACATCAGGCTGTACTTCAACTTCAGTATCTCCAGCTTTTGCTTAGCTAAGAGAAATTACTTTCACATATCTTGGACTTTTGTTATATAGTCAGGTAAGATCATGATGAATCAATTATTGTACGGCGGAGTCTCTGCTTTGAAAACTCCAGAATCTCAACCCAGTCTCTGTGAGTGAATACCTGTGCTATGGTGGCTCTTAGCACTGCAAGTGACAGAAGGAGTGCCGTTAATACCCTGATCACTCTTTTGATCATGAAGAAGGCAGAAATCTAGACAGGTTTCAGAGTGCTTAGCATCTAACCTTCATGAAAGAGTTCAGCCAATGGCGCTTTTACTCTCACGGGAATCCCAGGAATCTCAAATTATTCCTCCAAGAGCGACCATCAATGTCTTTAGCCTACAGTTCCAGCTTAGTAGTCAGCTTCATCAGGAAGCCAACTTTTTCTTGTAGTAACTTTTCCTCTTGCCAAAGGATTACCATTGCTCCTCTGCCTCAGTCACCCTGCCCGCATTTATTTCATGACCGTTCAACGCAGACTTTTATCTCATGAGATTTGATCAATCTCCTCCTCAGAGCCATTTTAAAATTCTGGATAGCTGCCAAGATGTCCTTCGTAGTTGCTCGATTTCATTTTCTTTCTGAGTTCAGGCCCCTGGGACCACCCAGCTCCATCTCCACCATGAGGTGCAACATATGCAATATTTTATTGCTCTATGTGGGATTTTGTGACTTATCCTTGCCTGTGTTGCATCATTTGTGTCTCTAGTTGGTATCAGACCTCCAGGTCCCCCTATGCCAACTCCAGTTATAGTGCCACAAGGCTATCCAGCACCACCTTAGAGACCACCTCAGCCACCATAAATGTCACGTTCAGTGATGCCCCAGTGGGACACTGTTCTTACACTGTTTTTAAGTTGCCTCAACATGACATCAATGCGGACCCACTCCTGACTCTACAATATGAGTGCAGTCTTTTCACCCCTTAATGTTAGAATTTCTTCATCCAAATGCTGCTGATTACTCAGTAATTTTTCCATTCACTCCTTGTTTCACAGACAGGCTTTCAATGAGCCAGCTCCAGTAAATCCAGGCTTTCTGCATCACTCCAAGACTGTAGTGCACTCAGTTGTCGCCCTGATCTCACCACTTTTCATTGTGTTGCTGGTACACCTCTTAATCTGCTCTGGTTCATTGCAATTCATCTCACAGCTTTGGACATCTTATTTGGTGGCTTTTGCAAGCTAGTTTCTGATTGGGGCTCTGTAGTCCATTTTAGCAGGCTGCAGCCTTTGCGCATGCCTTTTCTATCCTCCATTAATGTAGCCACTTCCCTTGTCCAGCTTACCGTCTAAGCACTGCATGCAGGGCCCAACTTGATCCTCCTTCCCTTCATGGCTCAGGAGAACCTTCTCTCTCAATAGGCGGTAAGCTCTCTCTGCTGTCTGCCAGTGACTTTGCCCAAGTTTCAACGTTTCTGTTCTCACCCGCCACTGCACACTCCTCCGCCTTTGTTTGCCTCCTGTCCTCCATGGCTATGCCAGCCTAGCCTTGGAAGGGTGCTTCTGACCTTTGGTATTTTTCCTTTCATTTTTTAATAATGCTTCTCTTTACAGAGTCCTTGCAGCACCAAAATGAAAAACCCATCAGAGGAATTAGGATAACAGCGGTTGAATAATAGAGGTCCAGCCATAAACATTCAAAAGAATGCACAATTATGCTACATGTAGTCACTTCACTAACCAATTATGCTTCACATAGACCTTAAAGAAGTCTGCCTTTGGTTGGTTGTGTGTGTGTGTGTGTGTGTGTGTGTGTCTGTGCGTGTGTGTGTCTGTGTGTGTGTGTGTGTGTGTATATATAAGAGAGAGACAGAGAGAGAGAAGTGGTACTAAAGGACCCCAGTGTCAGTGCTCTGTCTGCTTTTTATGAGAGCCTTCCAAAAGGAAAACCTCCCAAGGGCTGAGTCCTTCCTAGGTGGCTGACACGTTGCTTAAAAGTGCCTACAAAGAGGCAGGTACTTCTCAGCACTTTCTTCTACCTACCCCTCTGTTCGGCATGACTAATGCCTGCTAGCCCAGAAATCATTCGGCTCGCCAACCGCTGCTCCTCAGACAACCCCTACGTTTATGCACACACTTTTCATCCCTAATTGTAAGGCCAGGCTGGCTGTAGATAGAAGGACGTAAGGACATTTTCCAGGTGGATTGGTGAACCACACTGTGGATACAAACGTGGTTTCATTATCCAGTGTGAGTAGTTTTGAGCTGAACTGTTTTGGGTGTTATTGTGGGCTGTGCTGTGATAGATTTCCACCCGGGGTCGTCCTTGGTCTATGCCTATTGTGAGCTTTGAAATGTAAAGAGTATTATTCCAAGCTACTGTTGTAGCGTTGCACCCCAGTTTTAGGACGCGGAGCCACCATAATAGCCGAGTAGGGTAGTGCTTCAAACTTCAGCGGCTTGCGGTCCCACAGCTCCACTTTGCCTGCCACAACTTCTAGCTCACAGCAACAACACACTCACTTCGCCTGTGCAGTGTGCTAAAATCTTCAGCAATACCAGACTTCAGCATTGATCTCTAAGTGCGCCACCCACATGCAAACACTAAGGTGCCACCAGACCTCATACTTGATATTTTTTTAGAGCACTCTCCAGGTAGGCTGTAAGAACTATTTGCAGTGACTGTTTTGAAAATGGAGCCAATGTATGTGCATCTCCTTTAACAAAGTCCGCCTCTTAGCTGAATGGTAGAATAAACTATTGTTTTTTTGTATTTTATTGCAGTGCTTCTGTGCAGAAATTGTGTCTATTGACTTAGCATTTGAAATTGTCTGTATGTATGTAGTGACTTAGGTGCAAACGCTAGGTGTTGTATTGTCTCTTGAAGATCCTCTGCCCAGAGCTCTGCCCAGCTGACATGACACTTTATGAGATCAGGCACTTCATGATCTCAGAACAGAACTTGAGGGCAGTGCTTAGTTTGTAAATAAAAACGTGCAGGTGCCCAAAGCCCTCCTCTTAAACACGCGGCTGCTGCAATTGAATGTGGGAACACGGAATACTGAGGCCACTCCCTGCCCCTTCAGCTCACTCTAGCAGGTTCCTGCTTTCTCCCATTTTGACGCTTTTTCATTTTTCCCTTCATCCGTCTTTCCCATATGTGTCTATGCTGGCAGCAAATGCTTGAGGCAGAAGAATAAGCCCCGGCCCTCAAAAATAAGTGCCGTGCTCAGCACCGGAAACAACAAGCACAAATTAAGCAGTGCTTGAGGGAAATATTAATATTGTGAGCCTGGACTTGAATCTAATTTGAACAGACCACATAGAGCATCTGAAACAGTGGGTGAAGAAGAACGCGTTATATTTGAAACCATGAAGGAAAAGGTGAAGCCCATCTCAGAGGTCACCGGTCAGCTAGTACAGAGGGTGAAATATCAGGATGCTGGGAGTGTCCCCCACCCTGCGGAATGAGTACCTAGGACCCGTGTGTCCCCTAGGCATTCCGTGCACAATAATTTATACATTGTTAAACTGTAGGGATGTGATCTTTCATTCGGACAGGCAGAGACCATCCTCTATCAGAATGCAAAGATAGTGCATTTCCAGTTTACACTCGGACCGTGCACAATGTGCTAAAGCTGAGAGTTTTGATGTAGTGAAAAACATGAGCTGCGAAATGCAATTAAAAGATATCATGCTGTTCCTGGCAAAAGAGAAGATTATAAGAGATCTTCCTATATCATCTTCTTCAAGCACATAAATAAAGGGTTGGGTGGAAGATTGTCTTCTGGCAGGGGACCAAAAAGGGGCTCCACATGAGTGGCAGGAAGAGGAAAGCAACAATTCCAAAACCAGAAATGAGAGGGCTAAGCATATAGCGAAGTGATTTACAAAATACTGCGGATGAATCTGTCAAACCTTAGGAAAGGTGTTGTGCAGAGTAAACTAAAAGTAAGTAGAACAGGGCAAGATGGTGAACCAAAATTTAGACTTGAAAGCAAGACGATAGTTTAGGGGCTAAGGCAATTTTTGATCTTAGTTGTCATTACGTTTGTTAACCATTAGGTATAAGAGCCTGGTTTAGAGATGGTCAGATGGCTAATCTGTCACAGATGTGACAGATATAACACCCCCCTTATTACAAGTGCTTGATGGACTTGTAATAAGGCAGGTGGGATGTTCTAAGTATCTGTAACAGAGTACCCGTCCAGGAAGCCCTAAACCAGACCCACAATAATCTGTGGGAGTCTCTCTGTGGCCTCAGGCACTCAGCACTGGTTGGTGGAGGGATTTGTCGTTCTCACGTCCAGAGTGTAAAGCACACCAAGAGTGGGTAATGGCTCGAGTGCAATACAGCACTGTCATTGAGAAGTAGTTGGAGGTGCAGTGTTAAGGGCATCTATTGAAAGTGGTTAGTTAGTGGGGTTCCCCAAATGCAGGTTTTCATGTTGAAAGATGCCCAGGTGGATGGGAAATAAGAGGTTTGGAACCGGTTAAAAGTACACTCTTACAAGTAGAGGAAGGGACTATTGAAATAAGAATTTTGCATCAATCCATGCCAGAAGCAATGGTGTTTCTCCTTCAGAAACCGAATAAAAAGCCACCCAAAGCACTGTAAAGTGCACTAGTTGTATGCACTATAAATCCTGATTCCAAGGTATTTACAGATTGTTGTTCACTTGACCCTTGAGAATCAATGTGGTATGGCGGCACCAAATAGGAACACCGTTAGCAGGGGCACAGCTTGGTCAGTATGATTTGGGGATGTGAGCTTCAGATTCCCCAACAATCATGCAGGGACATCTTGTTAAGGCACATTATATGGGAAGGACATGAAATGGACTTGGGGGTAGTGGAAGAAAGAGTGTGGATTATTACGGGTGCTTAAAACGCACTATTTTTCAAACTAATCAACATTTTTAAGGCTTTCAAAGCATAGTCAAGAGAGTGTGTGTGTTTTTCTTTCTGTGTGTGCGTGTAAAAATCCTACAGATACCTCACAATACCCAACTGAATGTACTTGTACCCAAATATTTACTACAGAGTTACATTTTTAGGAAGGGTGCAATACACTAAACAGCCCCCCTGGAGCTACCCGCTGCCCGTTAGCTAGCCGCTAACCTGAGATGGCTACTAAATGTGATTAATTAAAAAAAATATAAAATTGAGTACTATGCTTTGGCATCCATATATACTAAGAACGAATTTGACATAATACTGTTTAAGGTGCCTCACCACATGAAATTTGAGGGAGCATTTATTAGCTAGGTCAAACATTTGTAGCCATTCTTAGCAAGCATCAAATCTGGCATTGTAGTGTCCGACAGCTGAAGGAGTCCAATGATGATAGTGGTGGCGCTACTGTGCAGAAAACTTATAAGGACACTGACTGAGAATGGAATTAGGATTTGTAAATAGAACACACTTGATTTCTCTGTATGCAGATGACACTGTTGTTTATCTGAAAGACCAAGAGATGTTGGCTTCAAAGCTGTTTGATGAAGTCAAGAAAGTTAATGTTATGGCAGGATGAAGGCTAAACCATAGCAACTCCCACTCCCCCTCTTCCCGCTAGGTGTTGTGGTCAGAAAGTCCAGTAGGAGGCCCTAGGGCTTGGGTACCCTTAATAGCCGGAGTCCTCTAAGTATCTGCGTATGGAAGTATACCACAGAGATGAGGGAGGAGCTAAAATGGGATGATATTGGTAGGACTGCGAAGTGCCTCACAATTTCAGTGAAATTCTGGAGTGGATGGGGAAGGCTGGTGGAAGCAATGGACGAGCAGAGGAAGTACAACATGGAGAGCGTGTAGGGCGATGGGTGGAGAAGGAAGCAGATCACGAGGAGAGAGCAAGAAAACAGATGCACTCCCATGGAGTGCTGAAAGCAAAAGAAAATGTAATTCCTTGAATATAAATAGTAGAAGGATACAAGACATCCACTGACAAGGATGGTAAAGATGCTATACTTCAGGGGAGGGACAAACACAATAAGAGGAAAGAAGGTCGTCAAATAGGAAGCAAGCAAATGAGATTGAAAGCTAACCAATGGTAAAGAACGGAATGTCACAAAGCACACTGCAAGTGTTGGTATTGTACAAAAAAGGTATTTAACAACAGACAGCTAAAAGGTTCTGTAGGTGAATCCTAAAAATGGAGTGGCAAAGAAAACGGGATCTTCTGCTGCCATAAAACGCGTGGTCTCAACCCTCGATAATGTAGATGGATGCTGGTGACATATCAAGAAACAGGACATTAGAGTGATGTGTCTCTTCCAGCCACCCACATGGAAGATCTGGAGCTCTATAAGGGTGCACCTGCTCAAATGTGAGAAGCTCTTTGCAAATTAGTAAGACTTTCTCCACATGGCCCTTTCTTATCTCTACCATCATGTCCTGGCAGATCAAGGTTTTGTCGACTTACATAATTCTACATTTAAACCTGTTAATCATCTGAAGCACTCCTTCCTATAGTGACTTCTTTCTGGAAGGATTGCTTTATGAGTGCCTTGTGTACATCGATTTTCGTGTGCCTTAGATTTATTTCACAAACCTTGTCTTGCCTTGAACTGATGTACACATGATCACAAATAACTTATCAGTAATTCAAAGGAAGGTGGTAAATAAATACGGATCTTCATAACTCAAAGAACCGACGTCATTTTTAAGTAGAATGTGCTCTTTCTGCCTTATAGGAGCAGAAGATCAAAAGACATATTAGAAATTAAATTAGACCTACATTAGCAGGTTTTACCTTTTGAGACCGGTTAAATAAAAATCTTACAAGTTAAACTATCATCCATCCCTCTATGGCTTTTAGTTACTAGTTACTGTGCTGCGTTATTAATAGAGCTTTGGTGTCTCTGAATATCAGAGTTTCTCTAGTTCATCCTTTCCATGTGCCACCACACCCCGGGTTATATTTCTTACCTGGTCAGACAGCATTTCATGTCACCGAATCCTGATCATTATCCAGAACCCTCAAGTATTTTTCAGGTGCGTGGGACTAAATGGAATAATCAGAATTCCAATTCCTAGTATGCACTTGGCAATGATAAAATGAGGCACACTAGGTGACTTTGTTTCCCTGTGACCCGGAAATGAGGTGCACTAGGTAGCTTTGTTTACCTCTGACCAAGAAATCAGACGCACTAGGTGGCTTTGTTTCCCTCTGACCAGGAAATGCAGCGCACTAGGTAGTTTTGTTTTCCTCTGACCAGGAAATGAGGTGCATTAGGTAGCTTTGTTTTCCTCTGACCAGGAAATGAGACGCACTAGGTGGCTTTGTTTCCCTCTGACCAGGAAATGAGGCGCACTAGGTAGTTTTGTTTCCCTCTGACCAGGAAATGAGGCGCACTAGGTAGCTTTGTTTCCCTCTGACCAGGAAATGAGACGCAGTAGGTAGTTTTGTTTTCCTCTGACCAGGAAATGAGGCGCACTAGGTAGCTTTGTTTCCCTCTGACCAGGAAATGAGATGCAGTAGGTAGTTTTGTTTTCCTCTGACCAGGAAATGAGGCGCACTAGGTAGTTTTGTTTTCCTCTGACCAGGAAATGAGGCGCACTAGGTAGCTTTGTTTCATGTGACCCAGAACTCTCTCGTGGTGACCAAGTAAATGCGCCTGGGCAGCTTCCTCGCGTGCTTATTGTGTTTCTGCTTTTTGACCGACAGCTTCGAACCTGAACTACCCGTGTGACAAGACAACCTTTACAAAACGGGAAAACTGGACATCTATGCTTTGCATAAGCCTTGTTATGGTTAGTCCCAAACTACCCCCGGATCACAATTATATCAATGCATCTTCAATAAATTCATGCAAAGCCCCTGAGGGATTCCGGTGTACGTTTCTTCTGCATTGTTTTCTGTAATTTCCTCAAAAGCCAGGGCTGAAAGTGCAAACGCCTTAGGTCTATGGGGTCAGTGGGTTAATTACAATAAAGACAAGTCCAAGGGCCAATTTTTTCTCAGGAGCCCGCTCCTGGCATTGACGAATGCCGGGCTTGCTTAACATAAAGGCTCTCTCCTCTTCATTCCACCTAATAGGTATTTCTTCCACCACCAGGGCTGAAAATCGAAAAACACATTTCTCTGGAGACCTCTAAGTTAGGGTTCAAAGTGTGGTCCCCTTTCATGAGGGGCAAAGTAATGAAAGGCGAAGCCTGAGAGTCGACTTATACCTTTATTTTTGAAAAACATTTTCACAAAGAAATTGCCCACAAGGGCAAACGTAACAGGAGAACTCTCCTGGCTACCCTAATAGGTCGCAAAGAGGTTGCATTTTAAAATATCTGAGGGGTTAAGGCACCTGCTGCAGAGATTTTTGTGTGCTCAGCAATTTTCCCCGAAAATAATAATAATGGCAAAATAACTCTGGTGGTTAATGCACTTGCTGTAGAGATCTGTGTTTTGTCTAATTACAAGTCTAATTAATAAAGTAGAGGGTTATTGTGCCTACTGTAAAGCACATATGTAGCATGCAGATCAAAGATGTGCATTCTATTTAGGTAGTTCAGTAGGTTACTGCTTTTGTCACAGAGATCCTTTGTTACTTGCAGTACTCAGGTTGCAATCCTTCTAATTTAGCACAATAAACTATGAACCAGCATCAAGGAACTACATGAAAACTGCAATGCATGGGTTTAGGACTTTATTGCTTTTTATCATTCGATATTCTTGGGTTGCTAAAAACGGTTCCTGTAGGAAGTAATAAAAGTCTTATTAGCACAAATAATCCCAACGACTGAGTCACATTTTAAATCCTGGCTTTGTAGTCATCCAAACCATGTACTCATAAGACACTCGCGGGTGCTGCTGAATGTGTCCCGTTGTGGGACAATTACACCAGAACAAATTCAGCATATTTCATGGGGCCACCGTGGATCCCAGATCTGGCTCAAAAATAGGTGCCAGATTCGCTGTCCGGCTGGATCGCCCTCATTTCCTACACCCTGTTGCCACTCTACACCTCCTGCTTCTTTGTCCCTTTCTTACTGTTTTCTTGCTTTTCTCTACCTCCTTCTTTCTCCCTTTCTCTGTCCTGCTCTGGTTCAAAGTCTGATGATAAAAAATGAGTCTCGGTCACCCAAAAGTGAGTGCTGGTACCACCTGTAACCAGCAGGACAAATTAAGCAGTGCTACCATTTACTGTTTGTTGAGTGCCAGTGGGTTTTTGAGATGTTGCCGACTGTGATTGGACAGTACTTTCTGCTTTTAGAACAGGGAGTGATTGAACATTATCCTGCAACTGATGTAAATTGATGTACGGTTACTTTTCCCTATTAGCTGTATCTCCTTCATGAGCAGTGGTTGATTTCATGGATCATGGTGTCTGTCACCCATAGTACAAGCATTTTGCTCTATTTGGTGTGTCCACATTTAAGAGGTATTGCTAGTTGCAAGGATCTGTGTGTCTGCTTTAAGGAAAAGGGCCTCGTTTTTTGATTTGCTATGTCTGCTTTTAGAATAGAAATTCTCTGTGTTTGTGTTCACTGTATCTGACTTCGCCGTGGTTTGCTGTGTTTACTTTAAGAACTTCAGTTCATTGTATGGTTCACTGTATCTGTGCAGCCAGTGTCTGCCTTTGCAGTGGTTTGTGGGTTCTGCATTAAGAGCAGCAGCTGGCTGCATGATTCCCTCTGTCTGCTTTTACCATGCTTTGCTGCATCTGCTTTGAGAGCAGCTATTGTTTGCATAGTTCACCGTGGTGTCTCTGTGTCATCCTTTGCAGTGGTTTGCTGGTTCTGCTTTAAAGCAGTAGTTGGTCACATGGTTTACTGTGTCTGTCTTTCCAGTGGTTTATGGAGTTTTCTTTAAGAACAGTGGTTGCTTGCATGGTTAACTGTATCTGCCTTTACAAATGCGTTATGTTTTTGGTGTAAGAGCAGTAGTGCTTTCGTAGCTCACTGTGTCTCTGTTCACTGTGCATGCCTTTAGAGTGGTTTGCTTTAAAAGTCGATGCTACTTGAACGGTTCTTTGTTCCTGCTTTAAGAGCAGTGCAGTGTTGCATATTTTCCTGTAAGTGCATTTATATCTGGGCGTGACTGAGGCTTGCAGTATGAGTAATATGTGAAAATTGATGTGGTATTCCTGGACTGTACTGTAATTATTAGGTGTGGCATTACAGCATCATTACACGTTCTCTTACTCGAAATACCAATGCAGACCAATGTCCAAAGGCTTTCCGTCATATCATGTACCTGTGACTGGACAAACGTTGCCTTCTTTTAAAAGGTAAAATTTGCTGGGGTAAAACCTCAATGGTGAACGTTTACTGTACAACTCATATTCTGTAAAAAAAAAAAAACAGAGGGGTGAGGCAGCTTCTGTCCACTCACGTAGTGCTTCGGCGCCTCAGAAGCACCGCCAAACCATGTATCCAGCATTCCAGGCAAGGAGGTGGGCCCATCTGTGGAAGGGGGTGAAGCTTTGAGTACAGTGTTTACATCAGGGTCAGTGCAAGCTGAAGAGCATTAAAGCATGACAGCCCTGGTCCCTGGCTAGCTAGGGCTTGGGAGTGAGAGGTACACACCCTATACATAAACCTGGTCAGTGAGCTGGATGCAGCGGTGGAAGCAGATATGCCAACCCTTGGGCCCAGGTAGGCTGCGGGAAGTTCATGTGAAAACAGTTTGCCAAAAATCTTTTGCAAAAGCTTAGAGGCAGAGATAGAGCTTGCAAAAATATTGATCTTAGATACATATCTTCTTCAAACATTTTGTCGAAGAAAATCTCCTTACACACCATCTGTAGTCTGAAAGGCTTAGTTAGTAAAATAAAAATGATTAGTCTATAAATCACAGAGTCGCAGCCAGAATCTCCCCCAGCACAGCGACATGGAGCAAGCTTGTAAGGTAATAGCAATGCACATAATTATACATTAGCACTTGTAACTTTCAAATATAGTCAAGTAACTGGTTATTTCGAAACTAAAAGCAGATGCCTAGGCTGAGATCATGAGAACGAGTAAAATGACCTTCAGAGAGTGACAATAATATGTAAAGGATTTGCTGAGCGAGTTGGTCTTCATTTTTGTGTCATTGGAAGCCCATGAGTAGATACAGTTCAATGTCAGAGATGGGCACTTCCTGTGGGAATCATTTGCATGGGCAGAAAAACACGGGGGAAGCGATTACAAATACACTAAGGCAGTGATTTCTATTCCAAAATCCCTCACTCTGGTGCTATTTCTGTGCACAATCTTATGACATTTCAATATTCATTAATAGATTTACTTACAGTCCCTTATTTTCATCATAACATTCAGAAGAACCATAATCAGACTTCCTGTCATCATAACCATCTTTATCATCCAAAGTTCTCACAGGATAAAATGGCAATACTATATAGGAAGATAAGGGCGAAGAGAGTCAGGGATATAATTAATATCAGGAGAACCCTCAAGCACCCAATAGGGTGACAGGTTTCATCATTGGGCTATCTCCATTTCAGACCGGTGCTGCAATGTCTGGCGGACCACCCAAAAATTGGGATGGTACTCAACCGAAGGCAATTTGCCAGGTGGAGGTCTGCTGGGAAACTGCAACGGATTTGAGGATCTCACAGATGGCTTCAATGCAATTGGCAGACACATATCTCACCGAGTTGAAATGTTGTGACCTCAGTATCAAACATGGTGTAAACACAAATGCAGTTTTTCATTGGAAGCTTTATCCTACTTTTTACCTGATTCATTGAGCAGATATACATCATCAACCTTTCATTAATCCAGTAAGTTACCAACCAAAAATCATTAAGATATTGAACAAAGTGGATACTTCTGGAACTGTGAGGGTGTCCACCTGGGTGTAGCTTCAGTGGGGGTTGTGTTTGGGGTATTACACCCCACTAATAAATATATTATGTAGTAAATATATGGGTACAGGTGCTTTAAGTCAGGTATGGTGAGGTGTTTGCTGGATTTCACATGGGATTTTTACATACACATGCAGGCAACACCCAGACACAAACACACACACACTGTTGTCTCTATTTTAAAAGTCTGAACATTGTTATTCTACAAAATAATGTGTTTTAAGTTTAAGTACCACTCCCAACCCACACTACTCTCCCTTCCTACTGCTTCTAAGGTCTCCCCCCGCCCTGCTTTGCATATAATGTATTTTAACAAGTGGAATTGTTGTAAATTTGGAAGTACCCCCCAATGTTACTGACCAAGCTATGCCCCTGGGTATCTAGATCTTCCTTGAGTGTCTGTAAAAGGTAGACTGTGACTCTGGCTTCCCCTTGAGAAATCCTGACCATGTGTGGCTCCCTGAAAATGTGAATGAGAAAAGAAACTGGCTTTCTGGTTGCACACGGATTGAGAAAAAGGCAAGCACAAATCTGCAAGTGAACCATGTAGCTGTTGCTTATATGCAATTTGGGATGGTAGCAGAGTTTGGTGTAACATGATTTAAAAAACATCATTTATGGCAGCGATTGGTGTCCTAATCAGGTTTCCAAAGTATTATACTGGGGTAATACAAACACACACATTGTGCATCATACTCATTTGTTTTAGGATACCAGAGATGATGGGGCAGAACCTTGACTCTGCCTCAGGATATAATAGGTATTGAGGAATGTGAGGAAGCGTTTTTATTACCTTCAATCAAATCCTAACTGGCTTGCATGTTCAGACCATAAGGAAGAGGGAATTTTGATCTAGCACAACTGATATTAGTTGAAGGGTAACCTGCATCGGATTATCAGGTTCACATGGATCAGTATTTTTATACAAAACATCATTCTTATTTTGAATTGGAACATTCAGATTAACACAGTCACATGTGCAATATACAGTGCAATTGAGTTTGCATAGAAGATCCCTCCCCAAGAGGTTTGCTGGTGACAGAGGACTCAAAAGAAAATAACTTTGGTCAGTGATGTTAACTTTATTAATTGGTGGTCAGGGGCCCATGGAATAGTACAGATTTTACCCGTGCTACTGGTCTGCCCTGGCAAGCAAAAATAATCCTGCTGCAGTGCACGACATCTGCACGCCTGGGTCCACCTGACACATGCAGAATACCAACAAGTAAAGATATGCTTATCTTGGCGGTTCGCTGCATCTCTAAAATTGTGGAAATTGGGAGCATGCCATACTGGGGAGAAATCAAAATGGTGGCTCGGTGTGCATCTGGAGAAATTGGGGGCTGTAGTGTCTGAGGGCTAACAGTGAGGCAGGCTTTATAATGTGGTGGAGATGACCCTCTTTACATTGAGGTGCTCTGACTAGTAATCTTTGAAAGTTGTGGGGAATAATACTTGCCAGGAGTTCACACCTGCCACGACTCTGTCATTCGGCCTCTGGGAACGCTGTACATGGACCATCTGCAACCTGGGAATCACCATTAAAACTCATCCAGAGTCCCTTTCTGACTCGTACTTGCTTCCCATTTCGATATTGTATGCTACTCAAAACCTACATTTGTTTCCATCGACTTCAAGACCATAATGCACTGCCTAGTAGGCAATAAGAGCTGAAATCTGCTGTCCATTGTTTCCTATTGGAATAGTTCAGCAGTTCCTCTGTACTGGATTCTTTCCTCCAGGACTTGTGAGAGACTGAAATCACACACACCTGTGATCAGTCTTGTGCAGCCCGGCCATGTGAGCCCACCTTGGGCTTCCCCCTGCCTGGAAATGCTTATAGGCTGCCATTAGCTGAAGTTCCCTGTTCGTGCATTGAAGTTTATTCCTTTGTGTACCGGAACTCTTGTTGGTTTGTTTTCTAGTCCTGTTCCTGCTTGCTTCAGCACTGTTCCTGTGAAGCCTGCTACGGATTTTTCCCAGCCCTGTTTGCTTTGCCCTGCTCCTGTGCAGCCTGCTACAGATTTTTCTGAGCCCTGTTTTCTGTGCCCTGTTCCTGTGCAGCCTGCTACAGATTTTTCCCAGCCCTGTTTGCTTTGCCCAGTTGCTGTGCAGCCTGCTACAGATTTTTCCCAACCCTGTTTGCTTTGCCTTGTTCCTGTGCAGCCTGTTACAGATTTCCCCAGCCCGGCTTGCTTTTGTTTTGTCTTTTCTCTGGCTTTTTGTACTCTTGGTGCAGCCCTTGAGCCACTGTGTTTCTAATTGTTCCTAATATGTTCCTTCTATTCCTGCTATTATTTCCCAATTACCTATTCCTTTTGCTTCTACCATAAGTCCTGAAATTCCTCCCTTGTGTCTTAGATGTTGCCCTAGTTTCTGTTCCCTTTTATTTATGATTCTTTTGCAGTCTTTAGTTCCCCTGAAGTTCAAGTCTCTTCCCTGTTACAGTTTCCTAGAATCCTTGTGCATGACTTACCTGTTCTCCAGTTTTTTTCCTTTTGTTAATTCTCTTGAAGTTCGAGCCTCATGCTTGTTACAGTTTCCTAGAATCCTTGTATACCTCGCCTGTTCTCTAGTTCTGTTTTCTTGCATAGTCTGCTTCTGAAATATTAGCTACAGTTATTAGGCTCCTCTCTGGTACTTGCTCTGTATTTTCCCCTTGGGCTATTGTTTCTGGTAAGTGTACTATTAGTCCTCACCTGTGTATAAATGTTTTCCTTTGTACAGGGGTAGGCTCCTGGTTCCCAGGAGGCAATTCCTGCCCCATCCTTTGTCTTGTGTTATACGTAGCCTTATGTGGTTTATCTGTGACAGTGCGCCATTTCTATTTTCTAGGAATTGGCATGGTGTCTCCAGCTGGACCCATAAGGGCTTGTCTCGTGTATGTAAGTAGAATCCTTGTTTGTGCCCTAAGGGTTCAGAGACAGAATCGCTTCTGCTGCCTCCTTTCTCTGGGGCTTGCTGTGTGATTATCTGTAAGAGTAATCTGCACAGAGGCATTGACATTCCCTGTTACTGTGGGAAATTCTGAGCCTTACCTGTGTGCAACCTTAGTGGTAACCCACTGTGTTGTCCGTTAATGGTTTATTCCCTGTTTGTTTACACTAAGACTGCTCTGCATTCATGATCCTATTCCTGTGCTCAATGTACAGCTGTTCTTTCCTTGTGTATGCCTTTATCTGCTCCTCTCCTTCGGTACATTACATCCATAGGGAGATATTCCTTGACCTCAAAGGGTGCTCTTCCCAGAGTTCCTACAGACTTCGCCCAGAGTCGTGACAACACCACTTTTTTCAAAATTTGCCTTGAGAATTCCCCATAAGTTACGAATTACCTTCATTGTGCCAATGCCAGAATTTTGTTATGCGTACGTTCTTATGCCAAGAATCACATGCAATATTCCAGTTCCAGAATTATGCCACTGTTATGGCCCGTCAAATATCACATCCAACATTTTATCATTGTTTGCTTCCCGCCCCTCAGCCCCAGTATGCCATGGCTGCGCTCTCTGAGGCAGAGAATTACTTCCAGTATGCCAGCACCAGAATGTTTGTATAGGTGTCCACTTATGTCAACATTTTGCCTTGGGTGCCCTCCTTTAAGCCAATAATTGCCTCTAATGCCCCAGTACTGGCATTTTGCAACAGGTGCACCCATGCCAAGAATTTTCTCCAGTATGTAAGCACTTATATTGCTTCACTCAGTCCCTCACACTCACTTTTGTTTATTCATACACGCTCTCAAATTCAGATTCTCACTCACTTTCACTCTCATTGAGATTCAGACACTCAAACACACACTCTCACTCAGTCTCAGGCACTCTCAATCACTCACGAGTACATTCACAAACACATACACCAAGGGCGTAAAGCAGGGCCATGCAGCCCCTGCAGTGCAGGGGGCCCCAACCCTCTAAGCCCTCCCAAACCCATCAGGGGGCCCTATTCAGCCAGAGCAAATGAATATCTCTATGATATAGGACACTCGGGGGCTCCTCATCACATTCTTAAGGGGGCTCCATCATTTTGTGTTATGCCACTGACATACACATACATTTTTCATTTTACCTTGCTTCCTTCGCTGGCAACTTGAAGGTTCCATGGCAGCAACATAGCAGGAATCATGCACTGGACATAAGAACTAGCAAGCCATCATTCTCAGGGAGAAGTGAGACAAAGCTGTAAGGCCAGGTTTGAAAAGGAGAAGACCCACCTCAGTCCCGCTCCCAGCTTCTTGATAGGACTGGAAGTACAGCCCTATATGGAGCTGGAACAGTGTAGGGGATACTGCCCCTGCTGGTCTGTGGGGCTTCCCTTTAGCATAATGGATGCACTCATGTGTACCCTGACAGACCCATTTGAGCAGATATGCTGTGATGCTGAGATAGTGCAGTACGTGTGTGTGAGGGGATCATGGTTGAACTCTGCCCCTAAGACATATGCAATCGAGACATCCAACTACAGAGTACTATGTTTTAAACAGCTCTCTGTAGGGAATCGTTCCCCAGCCCTCTTCTTGTCCTGCCATCAGGAGCCTGGAGACGAGGCCAAGAGGGCTGAACTGTGAACTGACAGTACTCGTGGAAACACAAAAGTTGTGTATTCATGAACACTGTTCAGTTAATAATTTCCATTTGTGGCAAGGAATAGTAAACGGTGCCTAACACAAGGGAGGCGTGACTGTGCCTTGAAGCCCCTGATGGAGAGCCACCACTACTGAGGGAGGCAGTGAGGCAGAGGAGAGGAGTGGGACAATCGTGCCCTTGATACAAGAGGAGGATCGAGAATTTGCATGGCCCCACTGCAAGCACACATCCAACAACAGGACCTGGATGTCCAGAATGAGCTGACCATGGAGCCAACCCCTGTGCCCGTGGACACTCCCAAAAGATAAACAAATAGGAAGGTACATCCCAGGAGTCCTTCTTCCCAGCAGGTACACGACAAAAGAGCGCAGGTGTTGAAGGCAGTAGCTGGCCTCCATGACAACAGTACAGCAGGAGATTTTGTGGGAAAGGCCAGCAGTGACTCAAATTCTGAAAGAGGACTGTCCTGCTGCTTGGAAGAACACCAAGCTTTGCCACTCATGATGATAAGGTTGGCGAATGAATTGATATGACCTGCATAAGACTTGATTGCACTCAATGAATTAGTCACCTGTTAAAATTAATACCATTGAATAGTCTTGTTAAGGGCTGCCTTGGACAGGTTTATAGATTCTGGGGCCTTTCTCTTTCACATTGGATGCAGATAATGGATAATATTGAATATATTTTGACTTTTTTCAGTTTTATTCATGTATAGGGAGCTGTTCCCTTTCAGTCTGTGGGAGGGTTGTTGGGGTTACTAGTTATACAGTTTTTTAGTGGACCAATGATGGATGGGCGAGCAGTTATGAATGTAGTAGTCAAGAATTGGGTTTCACAAGACAGACATGGCTCAATAGATTTCCCAGGCTAAATTATAGCTGCCCAGGCATCACCCTAGATAAATTAGATACTTCCACTGTGACAATGGGAGTCCTGATGGGTTTTAAATTCCTTCCTTAGAATGTTAGAGGAATGCACAGTACTGCTAAATTGTGCATGTCCAGTGAAATTGTACACATCGCTCTCTTGAACAAAATGCCTCTCACACAGAAACATTGGAGGGGATACCTATGTTATATGAGCTATTCAGGTATGTCAGAGGCGCCCTTATTAGGATTTGCCCAGGAGTGCTGCTTCAATTAACTAAATTTATAGCTGACTGAGAGGGGCAATATATTATGATAAGTGGCAGACTTGGTGGGAAGGAATTAGCAATAGTGAACTTATATATACAACACATAACCCACCCATCATTATCTGCTTCCACGGCCATGAGGACCTCCCAATTTCATAGGAAGTGGTTGACTTAATGGGCATTAACGGATTAATGAAGGGCTCTTCACCCGAATGACAGGGAGTATTTATTTTACTCCCTAGTGCATGATCTACAAGTCAGGCTTGATAAGCTGGTTTGCTCTGATCAGTTACACTCAGCAGTGGTCCAGCCCGAGTGTCTATTCAGGACACTCTCCAATCACAATCCACTACAGTTACCGATACAGTGGAGTAAACCGAAGGCAGCAATCCCTGTGTGGAGGCTGCAAGTTCCAGCACTGGAGCATCAGATGTTTAGGAGCTTGAGGCACAAGGCAATACAGAACTATTTCAAAGATAACAGGGGAATTGCTCCCTCCTTATTTTTTAAATGGAAAGCCTTTAAAGCAGTTAAAAGTGGGAATTCCACAAAGACAATAGTGGGGAGTCCGATCAACGTTATCCCTAAAAATAAATAAATATGAAAACCCTGCACTGCAGGAGATGTATGTGCAAAAGAGAGGGAAACAGGCACTTCTGGTGGAGAGGCTGTGTTACTGAGATTACAGGGCATACCTGACCAAGTCTCACAATGATTGTGATAAGGCAGGGTACTAGGCTTTGTTCTTGAACCCTGAAGATAGAGATAGCCGCATTTTGGGCATCCGGACGGAGAATGGGAGAAAATTTCACTCACAGGCATATATAAACAGGCATTTGAGTGCTACTACTCAGTATTGTATACATCACTTAGGGTAGTGGATGACCTGAGGGTGTATAACTTCATGGAGGAGGCAGAACAGAACTTGCTTCAGAGGCAGCGGGGGCCATAGGAAAGGGAATCTCCGTAGCTGAAATTAAGATTGCAGCTAAAGAGATGTCTCGAAGCAAGATGCCTGGCCCAGTGCTCTCTGCTGAATTTTATGCAGCATACATCGAGTACATAGATCTGTTGGCTCGTGTCGTGGGTGACGTGTTCAACTGTGCATGGTGGGAGTACTGTCTGCCTACTGTGAAACAAGAGGCTCTGCTGATCTCAAGCCAGAAAGGGATGCAACAGACCTGGCATTTTACAGGCCCCTCTTGATGCTCAGTGCATATTATAAAATAATATAATATAGGTCCTGGCAAATAGACTCCTCCCTTTAATGCTGCATTTGTTCCACCTGTACATTAGTGGGTGTATCACAGGCCTCATCATGACTTTGAATATCAGGAGGTTGCTCCCGGTGTCGGAACTACAGATGGATCCACTCCTTTGTGTGGAAGTTTTATTAATAAATGTCAAACAAGCATTTGACACACTTAAGTGGAAAGTCCTGTATGATGTGATGGAGGGTTCCATGTTACTACATTGGATATCACTATTGTACATCATACCTACTCCACTACTCATGTTGCGACTCCTGTCTCCACTGCTGTTCCCATTAGTGATAAAGAAATTTGAAAACCTAGGGAATAGTGTTGTTGTGAATGGCATGACCCAATATATTTCATTGTAACCAAATGACATATTTCAAGATGATACCCATATTGAAACCGAATGCCACTGTGGCTCTAGAGGCCTTTGGTAAGGTCTCGGGACTTAGATTGTATTGAAATATGTCAACTATCTTTCCTGCACACCCTGCTAAAGCAGGAAGGTGCTCCTTGAGATCTGCCACAAGCTGAAATGGCAATTTGCTACACTGTGGTACTAAGAGACTGGATATATCCCTCTGAGACCGATTTACTTGTTGGGGTTATAAGGCCAGCAATAGCGGCAATTAGAAGTGGGTGATTTTTGGAAAGAGATTATCTCTATTGATAGAAGGAAGAAGAACCCTTTCAAAATGGTAAATGTACTAGACTCATTATATTATTTTGCTGCTCAACAAAATCAGAACCCCAGGAAGGTATTTCACAAATTTGACTCCATAATGGTTGATGTGAAATAGGGCTCAGGCAGGCTCAAAGTAGCACTGTGCAAACATTGTCTGCCCATGACCAACGGCGGTCTAGCCATTCCAGACTATGGGCCTGATTTAGATATTGGCTGACGGGTTACTCTGTCACGATGACAGATATACCGTCCACCGAAATCTACATCCCGTTATAACCTATTGGATTTAGATTTCGGCAGAGGGGATATCCATCACAGTTGTGATGGAGTAACCTGTCCATCAATATGTAAATCAAGCCCTATGTTTTGTGCTTGGTGGCCGTCTAAATGCAATGGGCTTCAAGGTGGATGGAAGAGCACACAAGCAGAGATGCAAGTGGTGACCCTAGTGCTTCCACAGTGGAGGAGCCGGTGGGAATACTTCACGTCCTAGAAAGGGGCCTGGATATCTATCAAGATTGCTAGAGGCCTGTGACGCTTTCTGTTTATAGTGAATACTCAGGAGTCAGTTATCGTGGAGTTATGTGGGTTTTATTCTCAAATAGCTTTGAGGTTACAGTCTCTCTCTTTCTCTGTTCTCTTCTCCTGAGCTTTGGTTCTGTTCCGGTCTTCTTCCTTCTGGTCTTTACGGGGTTGTTGAGGGTTTATCCTTCTCAGTCTTCTCTTTTGGCTTCCGTCGTCTCACAGGTTCCCTGGGAAAACGCATGCGGAGAGACAGAAAGATACCATGGTAAGTACTGTGTGGTGCGTCCCTTTCATCTAGCCCTTTCCCTGTCTTCCCTTGTCGTCCTGTCTTTTCTGTTTTCTGCCCTCTGTTTTCTGCCTTCTCTTCTTCTGACCTGATTCCCCTTCTCTTTTCTTCCTTTGCCTGTTATTCAGTTGCCTCTGTTTTATCTGTCTCTGTCTCCAGTTCCTGTCGTTCTTTACTGCCTAGGAAGCCTCTTCTTCCTATTATTCTCCTTTGTCTCTGTTCCCGTACCCACAATTCTCCTGTCTTGTCCTATGTAGTTGCTCCTTACCAATCTAAGTGCTTACTGTTTTGGGCACCTGTGTACTATCTTATTTATACCTTTTTGTGTAAAGGTGCCAAGGCGCAAAAGTGCAACGGTGCAAAAACTAAATATAATAGGTGCAAAAGGTGCCCAGTACCTCCCCCCCTTTCCTTTTCCCCTTTTTTCCCTTCCCGCTTCCTTTACTCCACCGGTACCACGCACCTGGTAGAGCCACGCTTCTCCAGAAGCGTGACGGGGATGAGCGCTTCGCCTCCCCGGGGTTCGTTGTTGCGGCTTCCGGATTTGTTGATGGGGCCCCGTCTGGGTGTACACTTCCACGAGTCAGGCCACCGGCCTCTATCCCTCTCCAGGTCCGCCTGCTCGTCTTCTTCTCATCCTTGAGTGTATTCGGACCTCTTCCACTCGTCTTCTTCTCTTCCTCGGTGTGAATCGGCGTCCTCCAGGTCTCCTCCTCCACCTCCCACGATCGCGCCCTCAAGTGCTGGCGCTGCCGTATTTGTCCTCCCGTCAGCCGGCGAAGGGACGGAATTCAGCCAATCACGGGAAAAGAGGTCAGGAGGGTCGGGGATAACAGGGGCAGAGACAGCACAAGTCTCGTTCCTGTGTGGGCGAGACACATTCAGCCCATCACAAGGCCCTTAAATATTGTTGGGCACATACCCTGCAGAAGACACATATGCAGACACCACATGCACCGGATTCAGTGTTACACTGGCTTTTCAGCAACTCTGGCAGTGCCAGAAGGGAAAGCTTGAAAGGACCAGTGTGTGGACTGGTTGTTTCAGTCTTGCCAATTAAGCCATGGACAAGTACATAAATCATAAACCTGAGGCCTGTTTACTGGGCCTTGTTATGTGAATAAAAAATTTACTTGCAGGTTTACCAGTCTAGCACTAGTACTGGCAAAAAGGGTAACAGCAAGGACTTGAAAACCAATGGGTTGGCCTAGTTTGACTACTGGGGGCAGGAAGTGCTACGATGGGCTGAATATAATAGGAGACTTTTGCCCCTGAAGATCACACTTTGCCCAGAAGTGGGACATGATGATAACAACAGCATTTACCAGTGTGACGTAGATGGTGACCTACTCGACCAATGATATGAAGGATGACTTAAATCCATAGCTTGGGGGAGCCCAGGTGTGGGTGGATGGTGGCTGCAGTGGTACTCTAATTATATTGCGTGAGCACGAAATAAGCATGTTTCTCGAGATGCAGTAGCACCACTGTTCAACATATGTACTTATGTACATACTTCGTGCCCGCTTCACAAAGGGACTTACAACTTGTAAACGTATAAGTGCAAAATGTCCGGACTTGGGACAGAATCTCTGCAATGAGTACTGCAGTGCGGAGATTCCGCCCCGAGTGCAGAGATTCTGCACTCATAATTTTAATAAATATTATTGATTGAGCACAAAGAGGCATGTCGTGTTTGAAATAAAATATAGTAAATAAAGTGATAAAAGCATCAAGGGCCTTGTTTCTCATTTTAACCAAAAAAAATATCTATCTTGACTTCCCCCTCAGGTTACCTTCTGTAGACATCCTCAGTAAGAAAGCACACCTCTCAAAAAGAACTGAGGGGGAGGTTCTAGAAGAATTACATATGCAACATGAATGTATGATGAAACAAAGGTGACTTTTTCCTTGCTGAACAAATGTTATGTTGACCAAAATGAAGCAAACGCCAGTTGTTTGTGTGATGCATTTTGGGGTCAGTTTAAAGCCTGTTTATATGATTTAGGAAAAACAACAAGTGATGGACGGAATGCTGAACATTGTCAGATACTCACCCCCAGTCACAGATCTGGGTTTAATCCATCGTTTTTTTGCTCACCATGCCACCCCAGTTTGGACCCAGCCATATGCAAATCAGTCTTGACCCTGTTCCTCATGGGAACAGTCCAGCCCGAACTGCCAAGCCAGGTCCTCACTGGACCGGAAACAAGCAACAAGCATCCTGGGACCGGTTTCGGGGTTTCACCCCTCATCAGCCAGGCTAGCTTGAATCCAGTGGCATGGGAAGCACGGGACCCACGTCTGGGTATACCCTTCCCACTTAGGGCGACAAAGCAAAAACAACAAGTGATGGACGGAATGCTGAACATTGTCAGACACTCACCCCCAGTCACAGATCTGGGTTTAATCCATCGTTTTTTTGCTCACCATGCCACCCCAGTTTGGACCCAGCCATATGCAAATCAGTCTTGACCCTGTTCCTCATGGGAACAGTCCAGCCCGAACTGCCAAGCCAGGTCCTCACTGGACCGGAAACAAGCATCCTGGGACCGGTTTCGGGGTTTAGGATTCTTTTTTTAAGCACACACAGCCACTCCTACGTGATTTGGGTCTGGATGATAATCAAAGTGGGAGGGATGAGAAACTTTATAATTATTTGGTGTCCAATAGATTTAATTTTCTTGGACTTTGCTTAGCAGCAGCCAATGTGATAGCTGGGTGTGGGGATTTTCTACACGCCATTTCTAGATAGGAGGCACTTGGGTAAGGTGCCAATTTGGGAATGATTCAGATATTTGTGCAGGGCAAATGCAGGGGTTTAAATAGAGGCTTTTTCACATAAGTTCACCGTATCTCTCTTGTTGAGAAGCAGCCAGCTTTTTCTCAGAGTAGTTTCCTTTGGTGACCCCAGTCCAAACTGTGATGAAATATCGCTTGAGGGGGGTTAGAGCTGAAGAGGTAGGGTGAAAGAGTAAAAGTAGAGACATTTCTCCTGGCCCTGGGTTGTGAATATAAGCACGTGGCATGGACAGTGCAGCGGCCCCCAGGGGCACCCCAAGTCCCCCTTACCGCCAGCCTTTCCATGGCGGTGTTTACCGACGTGGACAGGCTGGCTGTTGGGGACTCATAATCCCCAGGGCAGCGGTGCTTGCACCCCTGCCCTGGGGATTATGAAAGCCAGGTGTAAGCCTGGCGGTATAGTGGAGGGGCCGGCGGTATGGCTGTGGCTATTGCGCCACAGTCATAATAGCTAGCAGAACACCGCCAGCCTGTTGGCGGTGATACCGCCAGCTTACCGCCGGCTGCCTGGGTCGTAATGAGACCCACAGCCTCTACAGGAACAACCTACCCACTCTGAATCAGTCAGAGTGAAATTCCATGTGGTAAGGTATCTGAAATGACCCAGCAGTTACACCCTACTGCCCATGTATGTGTGCAGGGAACACTGTGGCTCTGACCTTCTCTCACATACACAGCATGTAGGATGAGCAAGCCTACCAACCATTTTATCCACCTTCACATGCTTATATTTACAACCCAGGGCCCAGAGTTGTAATGAGGGGCTGTGTTTGGTGCAGCGCCAGATGCAGCACTTGTTGGGTTTGCATTGGCAGTGTCTTCAGGAGTGGCATGGGACTGCGAACAGAGGCCTCACTCCTCCTCTTTGGGCTACTTGGCGGAACAAAGAATCAGGTTTGGTTGGCTGGTGCTTGACTTCAGTAGTTCTAGTGTCCTGACGATGGGGGCAGGTTTTCTGTTGCAGTTGCAAGAACAATCTTAGCAGGATACATCACACTAGGGCAAAGTCCCTCCAGATCCATATGATGAAGTCAATCAGGGCATTGCTGTTTGCAATTTTCTTCTCGCGGTTTGCTACTCGAACCATGCAGGAAGACCAGGTGACCATGACCTCTCAATGGTCAGTTCCTTTTGCACTTCTCATATCACTCAGCTTCTTCTGGCTGCTCCAAATGCTGGGAACACATTTGTCTCCTCTGGGACAGTCTATTTTCCTGCTGGGCCAAGTGCTCCAACTCTGAACAGGCAGGTTGGTTTCTAGGTGCTAGGCAGGCCTACATATTCTCCTGCAAGTTGCATAGACGTCAGGTAATGTCTTCACACTTATGCAAGACTGACTGTCATGCAGATACCAGCCTTGGTCTCACAGCAGCTCTTTGAGTACTATTAGGAGTGCCGCTCTTCCTTAGTCAATGAAGCAGCTTAGAACTGGAACCCATTGGTGTGGTTTGGGTCCCACTATGATACTCATTTCCCAGGCAGAGAATGTTGATACACTGTCTGAGGTCCGGGAACTGATTTGAGATTTATCACTTTCAAATGTGATTTTTATGACAGTATGCAGTGGAAACTCAATCTTTGTGCAAGGTGATGGCTCTCAGTACGAGCCTGTCAGCTTGCTAAAGTAGCAATCAGGAAAGACAAAAGGGTGTGAATGCCTAAAATATTCCTCACAGAAACTGCTGGCTCCCCTTCCACACACACCCCACCATCTTCCAAAGGCAATGCTTAGAAAGGGCTAATTAGTAGGCTCTTGTTTAAAAGGACATCATGGAATATCTAAGGATAGCCTTGTCTCCATCCTCTGTCATTTCCGTGTTTGGGTTTTCACAGTCTAGCTTTAGGTATACAGGCAATAAACCTGCACTGTCTAAGTTGAATCCACCTTTCCATACTGTGCCTTGCCTTGCTAATCCAGAGGAAATCCAAATTGTATCCCACTGGTTCCAGCTTCTAGACTGCCATCACTTATGGAGTCTTGCTATCATACATGTTTCAAACACCCATCATACATACATGTGGACCTAGCAGGCTGCATTTCCTCCTACAGCAGAAAAAAAGTTTTTTTAGGACTATTAATTCATAAAATCTGTATGCTGCTACCACTGCTTCATGTCAACAACCCAGGACATGAATAGTAGTTACATGGAATAAAAGAAGACATATTTGGTGGACCACTCCAGCTCATAGAACATGTTGGGCAGGCCAGCCGCACCATGCACATTAGATCTGCAATCAGGGAAGCCACTTGAGCAGGCAATTGGTGATGTGAGGTTAACTTATAACCCTTATCCAGCATCACGTAAAGTAGGAAGCCTCTTGTACCCACTACCTCTTCATCTGTCACACCAAATAGCATAACATTCTGCCTGAATACTGTCTTTCATCTCGCTAATCTACTCCACCTGGTCACTAAAGACAGTGATGGCTGGTGGTCTTGAAATGTGGGCTAAGTGGCCACAGTGGTATATGCTACTCTTAAACATTTCTCCTGAGGTGGTTTGGTGTAGAGCACAATGAACTGAGGTCAATGGATGGCTCGTATGCATTTAATGTCCAGTCCTTGAGGGTCATTTTAATTTTGCCAGGTTTAATATTTATGTGTGTTCCTTATAAGTAATAGGTTTGATGCATGTTCCTTCTGAGAGTTGAGATGTAGTGCTTGTTGGCATTGCTGTTTTGTACTACTTCCACTTTTCCAGAGACTTGTTGTCCAGAATGTCCATTATACTAATTGCCATTCACTCTTTCTGGGACTTTGAGCACTGCTGAATAGGTATAGTGTATGTTAAGAACTGCAGTGATATGAAAAGATTTGTCTCTCAGGCTTTGTCACTCTCCAATCCTCTCTTTTAATTTTCCACCTTGTGAATGTTTTTTCTTTGAATTGTCTTCTTCAGATGACCTATTGGCAATTCCGTTAACAATACATTTTTCTGATCTAATTCTCTAAATTTGACTAAATGCCCATTTGAAAGTGCCGGTTTTTCACTTTGTCTAGATTCAGGATTTAAGAGGCAGCAATTCTATAAAAAGGGAATGTACAATTTTGCAAGCATATGCATGTTTTATTCCCTTTGTGAATCATGAAAAGTTATGCAATACATATGCTCTTACTTAGGCATTGCATAATTCTCCTTCTGGCCCTTCCAGGGTTTTGTGAATAAAATCCAAAGTGCCAACTAGTTACTGTGAATTTGTTATTTCCACAAAAGAGATTGAAGAGGATTTAGGCCACAACATCTGGAAGCACACCATGTGGACCACTTATGTTGGCTGGCAACAGAAGGGGTAAAGTCAAAGGTCCGTGTTGTGCTGCTTCACTTCGGGTTTTAATTTTCTGGCTAAACCTTCTACTTCTTCCTGCTCAGGAAGATTTGTGTCATATGTCCCATGAGTGGCATGCAATGTACTTTGAGTGCATTCTTCCCTGCAGATTGTTTGACTCTTTTGAGGGTGTAATCAAATGCCCACCTACTCTAGTGGAGGGGACTTCTGTCCACAACAAGTGTATCTAGAGATAGCCAGTTGGTGGCATGTATCTTGGGGACACCAGCTATGTTGATCTGAGGCCCACGTAGAAGGTGACAGCTGGTTTCTTGCAGTAAAATCGGAGCTCCCCCTCATAATTGGGAGCCTTCTACCCACAGCACCTGGGTTCTGTGTATATGTTGGGTGTCTTGTGAACATAGATGAACAGGCTACTATTAGCTGTTGAAAATAAATAAAGAATACTGCTATTCACTTTGTTTTTCAGTCAAAACACCATAGGTTCTCTCAAATATGCCCAGGGTTAGGTCCAATGTCTTATTGTATCTAAGACTTAAGCTGTACCTCCCAGAGGATGCCTTACAAGGCCAAACCCATTCACAAGGAATGTGCCCTGGATATTTGGGCTCAACTAGTTTTATTGAAACAGCAACAAACCTGGTTTGCATGAGGACGTTCCATGCCTGATGTGGCACAGTGAGCATAAATATGATGGTCTGCACTGTGGTCCAGAGTAATTTTCAGTTGTTGTGATTATTCAGGCTTTCTATCCATGACTTTTTTGTGTCTCCCAGATGTGAGGAACCACAGCCTTATGGCCACTAATAGCCTGCTTACTCACTCATAATCTCCATTCCTACAATTCTGCCATTCTCATCTCAGTACTTACTCCATGGACAGAGTTGCTGCCTCCCCAGTCCTTCACTCCATATCTAAATTAGCACTAAACGTTCTTGCAGAACCCTTATATTGCTCCAATCTATGGGGTGGGCTTAAAGGACAGCTGCACACAAGAAAAACACAAAGCCAAAGCCTTCAGGGGTGCAGACAAAGCACCTCTGGGTGAGGGAGAATCAATCTAATGAACATTACCACAAGTAATTCAGACATTACTTCTTCATCCCCTTTCTCATTCTAGGCCTTACTTTATGAGGATGAATCAAAATGGTGTGCTTTTGTTGCGATCCTAGACCTGAAAAAGACACACTTGCAAACAGAATTAATGCTGCACCAAACCTTTTATTTTACCACCATGTCAGAAAAAGCAAACGTGAATTGACCAATCAGAGTGCAGAAGCCCCAAGATATGACACTAGTACCAACAATAATTTCAGCCCCTCCTGGACAAATCAAACTTATAATTGGAATACGAAGGAAAAAGTGCAGCACATATAGCAGTGCTGAATATGCCTGAAATAGATGTTCCGCCAAACTGCCTAGATGACTGCCATTTGGTTTGTAGCGTGAGCTGAAACATGACCAGGAATTGATAAACCAGCCTGACAGTGCACTTAGGAAAATCCAAACAGAAGCCCAGCCATTACCTAAAAAGTTAACCCTCCAGTCAACCCTGGAAACCTTTGGTTTCATATAGAAAACCCTCACCCACCACGGTTACCCTTTGGTGGCATGCTTCATCATTCGGTCCATCCCATCCTGCTACGGAACGGGCGTGCTGCGACCTATGAATTACGCAGGAGCACATCTCAAGTTTTCCACTATGCTGGCAAAGGATAGGACAGGGAGGGGTCTTACGTGAGTGCAAAAAGGTTTAAAAATGCCTCCCCTTAATGGAAAATATTGTTTTATTTCTTGCCCTAGTGGCAGTATGATTAAAAACTGGGTCAGTGGAAAGGAGGGCTATTTAATGCACCTGCTTTTCTAATATATCTGGTCTACATGCTTCAAGCCTACCCCTTTTTTTCATCAGGACCAAGAGTGGCTGCCTAGTGTCACTCCTAAGAGAAGAAATGTGCTAATACACGCCCCTTTACATGCTGGTAATAAAGCATACTGCACCTATTCATTGTTGTGCATTGGTAACTGCCGTAAAGACACAAACAAGAGAGTTAACCTGCCCTGCTCATGACAATATTTAAGTTTGCTTAGGTATATGCACCAGTCTAAAGCACATTTGATTTACATAGAACACCCCAAACATCAAAATCACTTGTGCTGAATGCACTTAAAATTACAAGGGGTGGTCACATTCAGTGATGCCTGAGTAGCGTAAAGCACAACACAAGACAAACGACATAGAGCAAACTTTGTGCATGGTAAACACACAACATACATTTTTAGTATTAGGTTCATGGATCATGGATCCTCTGGTGGAGGGTGAGCTTGTAGCCACACTCTGAAACAAGGAGAAGGAGGAATTACGGCATGTTTCTTCCTTCTCGTTGTAATCCTCTCTCATTCTGCAACAAACATAAAATAATGGTACTCAATACCCCAAAGCGTCATCCTCACTTTCAAACCTGCAAGTTTCCTTACCGGGGTCCAAATATTACCTTCCTCACTGCTTGCCGTGTTCCTACGTTGTGGAAGTGGGCTGGGAATCTGGCCCACTCTGCGTCCTCCCAGAAGTGCGTGAGCACTAGACCACTCACCACTAGCACGCTAGGGAAGTCACAAACTTCACCCTTGATTGAGGACTTTCAACAGCCGTTGGCCACCCTGAAATGCATGAAAACTTTATTACACTATTGATACTCAGCAGAAATGTAGAGGTAAATCTGCATAGCCATCAATACATTTAAACAAATGTAACTTTGTGTCTGTATGAGGGGTGAGTCTTGGAAATAATATAGAAGAACCAACTCAGTGGAAGGCAAAGTTGGCCATAGTGAGAAAACTTGGGTCCATCTTCAACACCATGTGATCCCTAAGATATCTCAAATCATCCGTAAAATGCAACAATATCTCAAAAGGTAATAGTACACTTATCTGAAAAAGCACAGAAGAATGTAGAGAAAAATATTTTTGTTTTGGAAAAACATACTCCCAAAAACAGACTTTTGTTTTTGAAAAACAAAAAGTGAATGGCCCCAAATCCTCAGAGTTTTCTTCCAAGGTGTTAGGGTCATTATTGTTTCCTTCCTGTCCCTTAAAACCTGTTTTTTCCTGGCAGTGATGGACAGGAAAAAAGGTATTTACACCATCCACCCTGCGTAGGCAGACGGTGTAAAGTGCTTCTTCCAGTGGCCCTCATGGCATTTGATCATCGTAGGAAGTAAGACAGCCGGGGCTTTGTAGGCAGAATACTTACTGTCTGCCTGACTGAGGGTTTGACAGAGTGGGTAGACTGAGGGTTTGGCGGACAGGGTATTCCATTGTGTTTGCGATAGAGTACCCTGTCTGCCAAACTATAAAACAGGCCCTTCATTGGTCACCCCATTTTGATAGCCAGCCTCTAATCATTCCTATGCCTTTGTTACCAGAAACATAATGAACTGCCATCCTGGTCCCTGGTTCAGTAAAATGAGAAACTTAGGGCCAGGTAGTGGAAGATGCTATAAGGAAGTGTTTTGAGCTTCATTCAGATTTATGGATGCAGCCAATAACTGCCACCAGACTGGCTGCAGCAGATAGGCTCCAACTACTAGTGTGTTACCAGTGGTATATCAGCCCTTTCTAGTAGGCAGGGCATTTAGAGGTAAGTTGCCACATGGAAGTGCTTGCTGAACTTGCAGCAGGGGGTTGTGAAACAGACAGTGCAGCAAGTCTAAGCACAATATGACAACTGTGGTGCAAATCATCCGATTAGCCGGCTTCAGTCAGGTTTGGAGTGGGTTCCTGGGAGCATAAGGGCATGTTTTCAGCCACAAAATGGAAAGGGTTGGATTGGCCAGAGGACATTGAGAAAAGGCTTTCCAGTCAGGTAGGACTAAGGCCTTAAATATTGGCAGAGTTTTAACCAAATATTTGATGATGCAGGTTTTGCTAAGGGATTCTGTTTGGAATATGAGGGGCCTAGAATGCAGAATGGGTAAATTTGAAAGCATTCAAGGCGCATCCCTAGGTTGTCAATAAGAAACTGTGTAAAGAAGTTGAGAAAGGGAAAGTAGGGGGCCTATTTGATAGCTGGCTGAAGGATGTTTTGATTATTTTTCTGATACATGTGGTTCCCTATGATCCAGCATCTTTTGAGGCCAGAAGGCCTTCCTGCCTGCCTGTTAATTACATATTATTGGATAATATTGCTGAACTTATTAGGAAGTTGTTCACCTGGTGCATATGACAAAGTGTGATATTAAATCGGTCTTCCATTAGCTGCTGGTTCACCCTGACAATTAAGAGTTCTTGGGTTTACAGTTCCATGGGAAGATATATGTTGATAACAAATTTCCAATAGGTTGGTTCCTTTCTTGTTCATTCTTCTAGAAGCATAGTTTCCTTTAATGGGTCTTCTCTTTTGCAACTGGTTGATTTTCAGTTAATTCTTAGATCATTTTTTGCTAGTGTGAAGGATACTGTTAGATGTAGGTTGGCAACTGAGACCTTTCATGGTTGATGGATGAGGTGGGGATTCTGTTGCTCCTGGGAGGACAGTGTATCCAGTTGTGGTCTTGACATTATTTGGGAAAGAGCAAGATTTGTTGCCCATGGAAACAAGATTACTATGTAACAAGAGAGAGGGGATGCTGAAGCTAATTTGAGAAGCTTCCAGATTGCAAAAAGCTGGAGGAAAGGTCCATAGAGGATGTTTTAGATTCTATGAATTTTGCACGTAGGATGGTGAGAGCAGGAATGTTTTTTGTAGAAGACTGGGCTTGGAGTTGTTGACAGCCTTTATGCCCATCACAGGATTAAGCTGTCAACAGGCCTTAAGTTGATCTGCATGTGTGGGCTTTTTTGAAGAACATTAAAGGCATTTCTCTTTGGAACCTGAAAGATGAAGTGGAAAGGAGTTTTTACATGCGGCTAGAGCAGAGGTCTTCAAACTATGTGGCAAGCCTCCCTGGGAGTCTGTGGTTGTATTCCCAGGTGGAGGGGGGGGGCTAAATGCCTCATCAAGTGCTTCTAAATGAAGATGGATTGAAGGTCAACTTTGATTATTTACTGCGTTCCCAGCCTGACTTAATTTACATGCAGCGGTTTAAGTGTTTAAAAAAAGGACAAGGACTGAGGACATGAGTGCTGTGGTAGGGGGTCAAAGATGTGGTTAAAAATGAACTAAATATTGAGATTGTGTCTTGTTGGTTTTTTGCCTTCAGTTACTGGCATATAACATAACACAAAAGCCTTAAATGAAAAATAAATATCAGTTAAACTAATAAATGGGAGATGTTACATTAAGAGAGTCACAGGACTGAATCCTGGTTGTCTGGTTGGGGAATAGTGCTTTGTGTGTTTGTGGTGATGGGGGGAACCCAGTATGTAACAAAAACCGCTGTATGTAAGTCATTATTTTTAAAATTGTATTGCTCACAGTATAGGATAGGCTGATGCAAAACTATTAACTTTTTGAAATACAGCAAGTGTTTTCAAATTATGCATTTTGGTAAAAGGTAATCAGACTGTACATAAGTGCAAACATTTTTAAAAGTGTCCATTGAAAGTACATTTTCCAGAATTCGGCTGACAATACCCTTATTTCTATTCTGGGAAAGAATAAATCTTTGTCGTCATGAAGCTTCAAGTGATGTGACTCCAATAATTAATTAAAGCCTATTCTGACTCCCAAGCAGTCTTTACCTTTGGTGATTAACCAATTGCACACAGTTACATTTCTTTCAGGTAGCAGGCACCTTGGTTAGGAGGCTTGTTTCTTCGTAAGCTCTCTGTCCCTCCCTCGGCTTCACAGCATGGAAGACACCCTTGTTACACCCGCACTCCTTTCACTTTCACCTGGAGGCACCTCAATGTCAGCATTCATCTTTCAGGGATGGTTGTTATTTTTGCAAAACATATGGAATTTTTGGGTACAATTAATAAAACATGGACATATTGCTCCCCATAGATTCTGCCCACTTCGACCTATTTACATGCGGATTTCCTTTCAGATGAGTCGAGAGGGTGGCCAGGGTGGAGACCAGCAGGGTCGCATTTTAGATGCAAAACCGTGATCATCCACAACTTGGGACCTCAGAGCAATAGCTGAGGAGAAAGAGGAAGGGACCCAGATCCATGAATGGCATCAAAGGGATAGCCCTGAGGAGGGAAGCTGTGTGGGGGCTAATTTTTCCATACTGAAATGGACATAGACAGTGTCCTCAGAGAGAGAAAGTGGGAAGATATTGAGGGTCCCTTTTTTTCTTCAAAAAGGCATTCCTACCAAAAGTGCAGCAGGTGCAATGGCACTGGGTCGTGGGGTGGGAGGGCCACGGCACCCCAATTATATCTGTCTTACTAACAAAATGGGGGCTGGGAACCAATTTTCCTTGCTAGCATTAGTGCCCAAGTCATTATTGCTGCGCACGGGAACAAAGCCCAAGCAACAGGGAGAGAGACGTGGACCTTTTTCCCCCCTTTTTCTAAACATATGCTGCAGGGTCACTGGCAGTGGAGCACTGTTAGAAATGGGTTCTCTAGTTGGCAGAGGTATACATCCTTGTCCAAGTAGGGGTCGCAATCCTAGTCAAGGCAATTCACAACACAATCCAAGTTATCATGCGCACACCCTCTGGTAGCTTGGCACAGAGCAGGCAGGCTTAACTTAGAAGTCAATGTGTAAAGTATTTGTTCAATAACTCATACAGTAACACAGTGAAAAAAAACACACAAAGTACTCCACACCAGTTTAGAAAAATAGATACTTTTTTCTGAATAAAATAAGATCAAAACAACAAAAATCTAATATGCACAAGCCGAGATATCACTTTTTAAAGGTTTAAAGAGTCTCAATCCTTAGGAATCAGTGGTTGTATCCTTGAAACACACAGTACCTGCGATGCATCAAAAATGACAATGCACGGGGGCCAAGGAGGAGGAAATGCATTGAAAAATAAGGCACTGCATTGGATTTTCCAGCGCATCACAGATGATGTGTTGTTTCTTTCCATGCTGCAAGGTAATGTGTCGATTTCCAGGGAAATTTGACGTATATGTCTGTGTGCATGTGTGCATGTATGTGTGCATGTATGTGTGCGTGTATGTGTGCGTGTATGTGTATGAGTGGTGTGAGCGTGCGTGTAGGGGGGTGGGGGTGTGTGTGGGTGTTTCTTTGGGGGTGCGGGGGTGGGGAGGGGGTCCTACCACCTTTGGGAGGTGGTAGGGGAGTTGTGTGTGTTGAGGGAGGACTCAGGGGAGACCCCAATCAGTGCCAGGGAACAAATTCCCTGACACTGATAGTGCCTACCACCATGGATCTCGTGGCGGTAGAAAACCCTACCACCCTGGCGGTCGATGTGTAAAAGTGGCTGTTTTGCATGGCGGTAACCGCCATGGTCGTAATTCAATTATTTTTTCACCGGCCTGTTGGCGATATTACCGCTACTTTTACACCGACCTCCAGGGTTGGGTTGTAATGAGGGCCTTTGTGTTGATTATGAGCTAAAGAAAAAATACCCCTAATATGATCTCATAAGCAAGGCACCCTGTGCTCAACCCTGACCAGTTCTTGCCATAAAGCTTTGGAGTGGGGTCCAACATTAAAACATTTTACTAGGGGGTTCACTGTAAAGACATGTGAAGTCCTCTGGGCTAGATGAAGCAGTTTCTGCTAGTTTTGGTAACAAAAGTGGTGCATGGAACAGAGGTCAGAACTGTGGAAGAAGGAAAGTCAGATTATTGCTTTTCTGGATTTGTTTCATTTATTGGTAGAGTTGGTTCTCTGGGAAGCGGATTTCAATTATAGGAAAGTGACTTTCAATGCTGACAATCTGGCGGGGGTGGAGAAAGTGAACAGGCAGTCTGCTAGGGTATGAAAGTATTGTGGTTACAGTTGTTTTTTTGGTTTTGGGTTGCCTGCATTATAATATTATGTTCTGTGTGAAGGAAATTGTGAGAAATACCAGTTATATTGGAAATGCTTTATCTCATTTACAGTAGAGGATTTTCCATGGTCTTGCACCAGGAGCAGGTGTTTACAATGCGGAAATGCCAATGTTGTTTGAAAGGCGAGAGGCAGGTGAAGGAAGCACAGGTGATTGAGAATTCTTTGGTACCCTTGACCTGACTTTCGTACAGGCAAGCATAGCTAAAGTTGGAAGCTAGTGGAACGAAAATATAGGGGGTCATTGCTAACATGGCGGTCTGGACCGCCATGACGGTGGTGGCGGTAACTTCCGCCAACAGCATAGCAGTCCAGACCGCCATATAATGTATGTGGCAGTACCACCACGGATAAAACACCGCCACCGCCAGGCTCCCGCCACCAGACAGCCTGGTGGTGGCGGTGTTTCTGATAATGAGTCCGATTCCACCAGCCTTTCGGCTGGCAGAATGAGTGACTCAGGCCCTCCTGGGGGCCCCTGCAGTGCCCATGCATTTGCCATGGGCAGTGCAGGGGTCCCCATACACAGCCCCGTCGCGCATTTCACTGCCCGATTCATGGGCAGTGAAATGCGCGATGGGTGCTGCTGCTCCCACCGCTCTGCCACATTGCCGCCGGCTCTATTTGGAGCAGGCATCAATGTTCAGGCCCTGAATCCAGCTGGGCCGGCTGGCGGAAACACTGTTTCTGCCAGCCGGCCCAGCTGGATGTTCGTAATGTGGCCGGCGGGCGGTTCTGCATGCTGGCAGTCTTCTGTTGACCATCAGCGCCGATCTCGGTGGGTTTCCCCACTGAGATCGTAATGAGGGCCATAGTCAGTTAATTGGGGGCTAGTTGAAACAAGATAGGAAAAGATAGTGGTCTTTATAATGATAGTCAATAGCCATTTGTAGACAGTGACTATTGCTGGCTGGCATACTTTTTGTGAAAACTTCACTTGGAGCTATGGTGAGAAGAATTCTAGTAAGAAGGGCAAGAGAGGGTCAGACAAGAGTGAGGCGTCTGATGACACTACGGCTGCTTTCTAGGATTATAAATTCTTATGAATTGTTTATGCAACTGCTAGTGAGGAGTTGCTTTTTGCCATGTCCCTGTCATGAGTATTATTAGGTGCTTTTAAGATTTGAGACGTTTTAATTGTCAACTGGGGCAAGGCAAGGTGTGATGGATAAAGGAGGAGTAATAGAGGTTTGGTTGAACAACTGTAATTAGAGCAGAGGTTAAAATGGAAAGTGGTCTATATACAGGTTATCAGCTGGATATGGTTTGCCCAATAGATCATTCAGTAGAGATGTTTTTAAGGTGTGGTGTAAAAGTATTTGTGTGCACCAGTTTTTCGTAGGTGTACAATTTACACGTATAGTAGATGTTGTGCACTGCAGTGGTTGAGTTGGGTTTGCTTATGTGGGAGTTTGGGCCACATTCCTTTCGGACTGGGTTAACAACAGTGGCGAAAGTATGATTCTGTGGACAAAAAACACCGATAAAATGACCCAGAAAAATACAAAAAAGCTATCTGCAAAGCCCAGACTGATTTCCTTTGTGAAAAATTCTTTCATCAACCAATACCCCCTAAGAAGTTTATGGAACAGTCCAATCGTTTCTTAGTCCCAGGGCAATTAGTCAGATGATTAACCCTTCTACAGAACTGTCTGAAAATCTATCTCTATTCTTTCAAAATAAAATTGATAAAATCCATTCAGAATTTCGTGCTTTAGCATGTAATGCTGAATCTTCTGTGTTCCTCCAGCTTTCTCTCTCCGAGGCTGGTTCCACGAAGAGTTCAACTATATCGCACTGGAAGAATCTGTGCAAGCAATACTTATTTATCACTATGGTTCTCCAACAGACTCTTGATCACTTCACATTTTTGTTACAGCAATTCTGGCAGTCAATCCAATATTGAATAATTTATACAATCTCTTATTTCAGCAACTGTTCCACAAAGGTTGAAACATGCCCAGATAGTTCTTTTATTAAATGAGCTGACTGTGAATCCTACGTATATAGCCAATTACAGATGCATATCACTACTCCCAGCTGTTTTCTAAAATGCTGGAGAAAAGGGTAACTAGTCAGCTTTATCTTTACTTAGATACAAGCCATTTGCTCCATTGCACATAATCGTGTTTCAGACCGAAATATAGCATGGGACCAGTGCTTCTGGTTGTGTCTGAATTTATTAAAAATGTGTTCGGTCCAGGGTCAGTGTGCCACCTTGGTGTGGCTTCACCTGACTTCAGCATTTGACAGTGTCTCTCTCAGTTTTAGTAGAATAATTACACAATATAGGGGTATTTGGATGTTGTAAATTTGCATTGCACTGACTTCAGTCTTTTCTAAATTACAGATCTCAGATACAGTAGTTTGTCTCCCCCCTTTTCTTCTTCCCCTAAGTAACTCACAATGGTGTCCCAGAGGGCTCCTCTTTGAGCCCTATGTTGTTTAAATATTTATGTGGCCACTTTCGCAGCTATCTTCCAGTCATTTGATATTAAGGTGGTGTCATATTCTGACAACACAACTCATGTTCTCTTTCCAAAAATCTACTAAAGACCTCAAAGTTTGTCACATCAGACATGGTCCGCATGAAGAGGAGCTGCTTGATGCTGGCTTCAGACAAAACTGAAAGTTTGTTCTTCAGAAGCTCCCAATCAATATAGTCTAGCGCTTAGTGGCCGAATTAACTTGGATGGCCACCTACACCGGCTAATTATGCAAGGAGTTTGGGACTTGAATTCGATAACAATCTCTATTTACACGCACAAATTGTGATGGTGACTGTTACTTGCTTCTTTCTCCTACCTTCCTTGAAAAACCCTGAAAGGTGTTCCAGAGAACACCTGTAAGATGTCCATTCAATAATCACTGGTAGACTAGACTATGCAACTACTCCATACGTGGGTTTCACTGCCTGAAATCACTACCTGGTCCATCAGTTCTAGGTGATACAAAATGCCACAGCGAGGCTCTTACTTAACATTCCTCGTCATCATTTCTTACTTGAAGATGTTGCACTGACTTCAATACGGAAGCAAATACATCTATGAAGTCTGATGTTGACACACAGAGCTTTCTATAAGAAAGGCTCTAAATAGCTGATGGATAGATTCAGTCACTATGATCCAAATAGATCACTCTGGACCTCTTACTTGCCCCTTCTTAAAACTCCTAAGATCCTCAGTACTAGAAAGGGGGGGCACTCTTTTTCCTTCCTTGTCATCAAGCTTGGTAATTCACTGTCTGTGCCATTCCTTCTGAACTTTGTATTAAAAAACTGCTGAAAGATTGACTATTCCAGACCATTTTACATCATTGTGTCTGCTTTAGCTTCTGCCCTACTTAGATAGTATTGAGATGCCCTTGCTGAGTAGCTGTTGCACCTTATATATGTTTGAATTCATTCATATAGAGCATTGTTTTCTCAGCAGAGTAGATTAAGGATTTGGGGAGATGAAGGTTGAATTGTTTCAGGAGATACCTTTCACCACAGTGGTGTTGACGTCCATTAACGTGTTAACCACTTGTTTGTTGCTGTTTGTTTTCTAGGGTGTATTCCTGAACCTGATCCCACTGTAATGATTATGGTGTGGATTTGCAGCCATTCTTGTCAGAAGAGCACAGCCAAGAAAGCTGAACAGTGAACTTTAGGCAAGCAAATGGGTTTCATTGCTCGCTGATGTTATAGTACAGGTTAAATGGTGGGATGAGAGGATAAGGTGGGCCCAGCTTCTTCCAACCTTGAAAGATTTGTTTAGAGGCAGAGGTTGTCCTAATGTTTTAGTCACCAATGTAGGTGAAAATGATCTTTTACAGTCAAGAGGTATTGTGTTGGTGAATGAGATGAAGAAGGAAATTATGAAGATGAAACAGTTGTGGGCAGGGATACCCATTGTGTGGACTGAGTTGAATCCGAGAAAGGTGTGCACTGGGGCAATGAAACCCATGAAAATAGATATAGCTTAGTGCACAATTGTTAGAGAATTAGAATGTTTGTGGGAAAGAAGGCCAGAGACGATTTAGCATAGTGAGATTAGGTTCATGAAATATCAAGTTTTTAGAGAGGCTGGGCTGCAAATGTCTTTCATGGGAATGGAACTGTACTCCTTAGGGTTGAGGGAACTGTTGACTAGGCCTTTGGGGAAATGTTTTTTGGTAACTGTAGGCAGGATCAATGATTGGTCTCACTACTAATATGGTGTACCATCTTGAGGAGGTGAGGGGCGGTGTGGGGATGTTGACATTGGGATTTTGAAAGTATCAGAAAATTGATGGATGGACAAATCATAACCTGGATGGATGGCTCGCTGAGTGGGTGGATGGATGGATGGATGTTGCAGAAACTCGGGTAAGCGGAGGTAAATAACATAGATGGGCTGATAGAGATAGTTTTAGGACTTACCAGTTGGAAAGACTTAAAATTAAAGGTTTTGGATAGGGGGGCAAGGCCAGCAAGATGGCCGACAGGACGCATCTTCAAGGAGCTCCGATCCCTGACTGCACTATCCTACTTAATCCTGTCTTTACTGGTGATGAAACTGCCCTACTAAAATAGATACTTCCTTTCCATGAGGAACAGGGGCCCCTGGATGATCGAGAAGCAGTGGAGGTGAGCCAACGGACAGACGGACAGCCCAGGGCCATCTGCGGCCTATGCTGACACTGGCTGGTGGTGAGACTGTGACTGCAGCCGCGGATGGCAGACTACACTCTCCTACGCTGATGGCAGTGGAACACGGCATGCTGATTGTGGTGGCCTGCTCACCTGTGAGCGTAGTGAGTAGCAACGTCACCGAGCTGGCTGGCTCTGATCACACAAGGGAGGATGGCACGGAGAGGCACACAGGCAGGTGAAGACCTCGGACAGCAGCGACCTCCGATACCCGACACATGCAACGTGGCTTGGGGCGCACTGCACAACATGGCACTGTGGAGGGGACCTGAAAGGCCTAGAAGAGTGCACCACCAGCTTCAGAGTGGCTTGTTGACTCTTTTTAGAAAACTGCAATCGGTGGACCTAGCACGTTGGAGAGGCCGACCCCCGCATCAGGAACTGTGCCCTCCTCAGTGATTGTTGATTCCTGCTGGTTGGCTCCCTTCAAAGCCAGTGAACAGTTACATCGGGACCATACTGTATGGGGATAGTGGTCCCTTATTAACTGTAATGGCCCTAGCAGTACTGGAGAGACCAAGTAGGGAAACACTCATAAGCCAGGAGCACTGCTGGTGAACTAGGGACAAAATATTACGCACTGGTTGGGACTGTGCCCTGAATGGGTACCTAAGCAGAGGCTGCGACAGTAGGATAGAACAGACCCATGGCTTTGGCCGCGGCTCGTGGTACAGCAACAGCGGGAAATCCTACCCTCCTGGTGACACCAGGGAAGCAAGTACCCTGTGTGGAGGGGGAAATTAAAGGCTTTTTGGGCTGGTGATGATCGGGCCCATCTCGAAGGCCACATTTTTTAGACTGTTTGCCCTGGGGGAGCAGTTCCTGAGCAGCATAGCTGACGCCCGGTATCCGCAGCTGAGAGACTTACTTCACGGTCTGCAAGAGCGAATAGCTACCTGAAAGTAAGACCTCTTCTGATCATACATATCTCTCATTGACCCCACCCAAATTGAGCGTTTAAAGGAACAGAGTACTGGTTGGAGCGTAGAAAAGCAGGCTGCTGACCCTGTGAACAGTGGGGATACAGGGAGTGCTGACATGGGCACCCGCTGACATTTGTGCAACACCAGCTCCTTGATGAGAGCTCTCATATGCATTGAGATTTTAGCACTGTTGTTCCCCTTCTGGGGTTTGTGTTTTGGTTACTCTCTTTTCTGTGTGCGGAGACTACTTATATGCCAGAGAAACAAACAGCCTGCCATACCAGAGCGGGGGACACTGTTGATTGCTCAACATGGGTAATGAAAGGCCCAGAAGCAGGCACCGAGCAACACCATTACGCAATACACGACTCCTCGTCAGGCTACTCACAGAATCACCAGACAGGGTGGTGGAACACCAGAGCAATCACCAG
Source organism: Pleurodeles waltl (assembly GCF_031143425.1). Lineage (NCBI taxonomy): Eukaryota > Metazoa > Chordata > Amphibia > Caudata > Salamandridae > Pleurodeles > Pleurodeles waltl. Next base: position 829,406,995 of record NC_090445.1, on the reverse strand, counting down.
AGCAGCCAGCTGAACTTTCGAGGGCCATGCAGGGTTCAAGGGTGGCACTGGAAGAGCAGATTGCTAGGGTATCGATGGAAGTAAATCTCCTGTGAGCTGACCTACGAAAAATAGCTGACAAAGTGGACACTGCAGAGTCCAACATCACGACTCTCCAAGGTGAAGTGCTACAGCTTCAACAACAGGTGACACGCCTGACTACGACCATGACCATGCTTGAAGACCAAGCTGAGGATGCACAGTGCCACTCGAAAAGAAATAATATAAGACTGTTGTAGTTCCCGAAGCGTGTAGAAGGTCAGTTATCAGAACTCTTTCTGGAACAATGGGTGACAGAAGAACTGAAGCCGAAAGGGTTATCCAAACATTTCATCATTTAACCCACGCACAGGGCTCTGCCACCCCTGCCACCACCGTGTGCCCCACCTAGGGCTCTCTTAGCGCACCTGATGAACTATAGAGCTAGGAATGAGATACTGAGGACGGCCAGAGAAACATCAACACCGCATCGACACCACAGTTTGAGGGACGCAACATCAGAATATACCCTGACTACACACCGAAGGTGCAGGAACACCACAAAACATTTCTGGAGGTGATAAAGTGCCTTCAGGCTATGGGACTCCAATATATGCTATTCTATGCCCACAAATTAAAATTTATAGAGGCGACGCAGGAAAGATACACTTCTTTGAGAAACCGGAGGATGTTTGATCCTGGCTGGACATGGCGCCACATCCTCAAAGACGTCCCTGCACGGAAACAGAACGTAACCTACCAGACAAAAAAACTTGCACTGAGACGGGAGGCGACGGCAGAGTAGTAATACATGAATATGGTACAATGACAGCGCTGCTCACGGATCAGCAAACGGCGGCGCAGGCCCTAGGGGGCTTAACTCTGACACTGAGGAATCTAATTCATTTGGGGGCTCTGAGGATGTTATCCAGGGTACCGGGATCTGATAGGCAGAATGTCCCTTCTCCTTCCCCTCTCCCTCTTCATTCTCACTGTGTGGCCTTGGCTCTGAGACTGATGAACCACTAGGGACACCTTCCTAATACAGGAGCAAGGGTTGTGTGTGAGACTGATGTGCTATAACATACAGCTACTCCATTTGGTGGCAGGTTGATTGTTCTAAATTGAATGGGAGGTAAGGGATAGTAGAGGGAGGAGTAGGGGATGGAGTGGACAGCGTGCGATGACCACTGCAGATTTTCAGATACCGAATCGGTCTATAGAGGCTTTTAATATTTCAAGGGATTAGCAGGGGCACAAGTTTCTACAGCATTGACGTTAATGTTACCTTTATGTCCTCGATGTTATAGGGAATTTGACTTAATGATGCTTTACTTCGGTGGTTCTGAGGGAGACTTCACTGGAAGGTTGCTTAAGAGGGGAAGTTCAGGTGTGAGATAAAGGGCGCTGACGATGCAAGTCCTGGCACATCAAATAGGGTGGAAAAGACTTTAGTATCTGGTTGCTGTTTCTTATCCTGGGTGGGGGGAGGAAAGTTCTGTTGGGATGTTTGATTGGTTGATGTGTTGTAGTCACTGCCAGATTGACATGATGGGCTTTTATACGAATGGAACAGTTGCTAATATATGTCAATGTTATCCCAAGTAAGACAAGACGCCTATCCTGGAAAGTGCGGGGACTGAGTGGGATCTTATCAAAAAAGGTACGGAGAGTTGTCCCTTCTTAAACAGCATGGAGTAGGTGTTGCCTGTCTGGGAAAACATCTTACAGATGAGGAAGCAAACAATTTGGCAAAAAAAATGGAGGGGTTAAGTGTACTATGCCAATTACTCGTATTCCCAAGACGTTTTGATATGGTTTGCCCCAGGCGTGCTGTGTGCATTGAGATATTTGAAGGCGGATATCTGCTAACACATGGCAGATTGGATGGAGAGGGTGTGGCCTTTTAAGTTCCTATGGACCGAATGTGGACCATAGCTCTGGCAGAGATACAAAGGACCGCACCTGAGAATGAGCAGGGGCAGCACAAGGAGACCATCTTGCGTCATCAGGTGGCATCAGTCAGGCACAAACTTGAACACTACACCTTGAATTCTTGCCGCCAACTGTTACACAAAGAGGGAGATAGGTCCATGCTCCTCCTAGCCGTATCCTTCATCCTGAAACCCCACCCTCTCCTATACTGCATCTTAAGACCTGACTGATGCATATACAGAGCACGCTATCCTGTGCACACTTAGGGACCACCTGGAGCTTGTGTACACTAGCCCTTAATAACCAGATCAGGAGTGTGTCTCTGCCTTCCTGCAGAGAATACCACTACCGCCAGTGGGGGAAATAGCAGCACAAGAGCTGGATGCTGACCTCACATTGGAGGAGGTTCGACTGGTGCTAGTGTGCCTCTCTGGGGGAACGTCGCCTGGGAATGATGGCTTTCTCGCTGGATTTTGTCAAGCCTACACAGCGGAACTTGCGCAACAACTACTCAAGTTATGTCTAGAAGCAAGGGGAAAAGGAGTGCTACCTCCATCTATGAGAGAAGGGTGTATCACCATGAGCTGAAAACCAGGTTCAACACCCTCAGACCCATCTTCCTATTGCCCGCTCACCATGATTAACACAGACACTAAAGTCCTTTGCAAGATTCTTGCTTTCAGGCTGCGGCTGGTGATTTCCCAATTGATACACCCTGACCAGTGCAGTTTATACCCGGGTGGAACATGACTATGTACTTAAGGAGATTGATGCAGGTTATGCATGAGGTCAAAGAGAGCAGGTAGGACTTAGTGGTGGTGTCTATTGACATAGCTAAAGCCTTTAATATTGTGGACTGGCAATATTTAATGACCGTACTGCAATCAATGGGATTCGGACCACGGTTTAGGTCATGGATATGACTGTTGTATACTGACCCCACTGAAAGGGTCAGAGTTGGCTGCTTATGTTCAGATGCACAGAGGGTGAGTAGGGGGACACAGCAGGGCTGTCTGCTGTCTCTACTACACTTCGCCATAGCACTGGAACCCCTAGTGATACAAATTAGACAGGAGATGTTGGAGTGGGGTATTCATGGGGGTGAGGTGACACATTTAGTGTCACATTATGCAGTTGATACATTATTCTATATCACATCTCCCAGAGAACTATTGCCTATGCTCTTGTGGTATCTTGATACTTTTGGAGATCCTTCTGGATTGCGGATTAACCAATGTATATCACTGGTGTTCCCGCTGGGAGGGATGGCGGTAACAAATGTTGCTTCTCTGTTGCCCCTCCCATTTGATGAGAGACTGATCAGTTTCAGTACCTGGGGATCATGGTGGCCTCTACCCCACGTAAAAGGAAGCAATACAAAATAGATAGAATTGTGGTGGGTCTGTAGGCATTGGTACAATTCTGGAACATTAATCCCACCATCGTTGATGGGACGAGTTCCGGTGGCAAAAATGGTCTTCCTGCCACAATGTCTCTATATTATGCAGAACTCTTTTGATACTCTGCCATGAGCAACCTTCAAATATATGCACTCGTTGCTTACAATACTCATTTGGGCATGTGAGAGGAGTAAAGTAGCTCGAGAACGCTTGTATCTACCTACGATGGAGGGTGGGCTTGCAGTGCCAAGTACGGAGCTATATTACCTTGCAGCTCAACTGCAGCATGCGGTCCATTGGCTTGCATAGGGGTAGAACTGGGAGAAGGTTCTCTTCCAGAAGATACACGTGCCACTGCGCTCCAGCAGTTACTACACTCTGGCAGACAGGACTCTATTAGGGTTCCATATCTCATTAGTCACACAGCGTCATTATGGGAGCGAGGTATGAGCGAGGTGCTAGGAAGGGCTCCCTTTGCCAAGGAATTTTACTTCTGGGACTTACCCACATTCCGAAACCTGGCTGAAGCTTTGGATATTGGATATTGCAGCTTGGTGAGAAGGGGGTTGTGAGACTCTGAGTGATCTATTCCCCAATGAGGAATTAATTAACTTTCAGGCAGCACAGGAAACCTTTGCAGCAGGAGGTGGCCATTTCTTATCACATGCTAGCATTGCCAACATAGCCCAGGAACTATGGCCCACTTACCCGACTGTCCCGCTCTCCTCACTTATGTTTTGAGCACTATTGGAGCTGGGGAGTACACAACACCTAGTTTCACATCTATATTCAGCCATGCTGACTGACAAACCTAAGACCCAATTTACAGACAGAACGGCATGGGAGAAGGAAGTGGGGACACCGATAGAGGAGACACTCCTGCAGAGGGGGTATTCATTGATTCGCACAGTATCCTGCAATGAGTGGTTTAAGCTGATGCACTTTAATAATCTCTATCATACCTACATCATTCCGGTACTCCTGCACAGAATAGATCCCACTAGGGCGAGTGGATGTCACCACTACTCCGAAAGTAATACTACATTCCTGCACTTAGCATAGCACTGCCCTTTGGTTGAGGCATTCTGGGATGCTGTGGTGCTGCATCTGACGGACATCTGTGGCATAAATATACAGCACGAACCGTATGTCTACTAGGGGACATAAAACCATGCAAGGGCAGAAAAATGGAATATAAATTCAGTAAGCGGATTGTGGCAATTAGATGGATGGGTCAAGTGGGCCAGAGTGTAGGTGGCTGGAAGAGGGATGTGACAGAATGGATGGTAGCAGAGGAAGTCCACCTCAGATGTAGGCGAGAGGACAAGGTGGTGGAAGATCAAAAGGTATGGGAGTAATTATTGGTGAGGTTTGAGGAAAGGGAAGGGGAGATGCTGGAAGGAACGACAGATGAACACATGGGCTGTTAGGACTGGTGGCTGCAATCACAGGAGGGGAGGGAATGGGGATAATTGTACAAGAGAGATATATGTAACATAATAGCCCATGAACCGAGATATTATGTTTATGCTGCATGTCAATTAGATGGAAATGGCAGCGATCTTTCTTTTTCTAAGGATTTGTAGAAAAGTTGTATTTCTGTATTGATTTTAGTGGTGGAAAAAATAAAAAGATTTGTTTTGGATATTTAGAGGGGGAGACGTTTAAATATAGTATATATTTAGTATGTTTTTTGTGGTCTATATGGCCTTAGCCAGAGTTTTAGTTTTACTGTGATGCGCACCTGTCTCATAAAAGCTGCCTTTCCAAATATATGTGTTGTGGTTCCTGGTTTGTCTTACCTGAGAGGGGATCCTGTGGGGGAAGATAACATAAAGCACTCTCCCTGGGCACCTCCTAGGGCAACAGGACGTAGGTATTGCTAGGAGGTTAATAAGGAGTGGTACTGGAGGGGTCTTAGGTGACATGCTAACAGGTTAGGGTCCTCTTTTGTCTCATGCAGCCAGCCCAATCGCCCCTTTAGTAGTAGTACCCTGATATTCTTGTATGTATAGATACATGTTAACTTAGTTAAGAAACATACATTATTCTGCAATATGCTTCCCTTTGTTGTCGCTACCATTGTCCCTTGATGTAGCTTTCCTTCTCTCTTCTCGCCCCTTGTGCTCATTGTTTGGTCCCCCAGACTCTTTGGGTAAGGACATTCATTGCGACAAGTGGAAGACTCCTAAGGGAATGTTGATGCAATGGGATGCTTGTCCTGCTTACAGCGTCAGTGAACTTTAGATTATTCCTGAGTGCAACTCTTTAAATGTCATCATGGCAACAAGATAAGTACATAGGACTAGTCTAATCTTCTAAAACCACAGAAATAATTTTCACAAGCATTGCTAGCATCAAGCTACTCCGTGGAATGGATCAGCAATGAGGATCTTTTCACCGCGTTGACGCCCCAGTGAATTCCACCATGCATTATGGAAGTGTTCAGTAACCTTTTGCAGTGTTACAAACACAACAGCCACATATAGTTTTCTGCCAGAATTCCAACCGTGTTGAGGCCATAAAGTGTTTTTCAAAATATGCACATGTTATAAACTAATGTTATATGGCATTTTGTAGCTATTCTCCACCGCCCTGCTATGATGGAACTGTGCCTGCACCTTCTAGCTAATGTTCCCGCCTATGTACAGTGGACAACTGTCACTTGTCCTGCAAAGTAAGATCTGAGAAAAGGCTCTCAGTGTTTCACATCTTGAACACAATGGCATCTGATGACTTCCGGTTTCATTAAATTCATGCCACGGTGCCATCATGCGGCAATTTTTTGTTGTGTATATCTGCGATGTGCACAAGATAACATTAAAAAAGGAAGTGTTATTTATTTGTTTAACATCTGCTAACAGTTGCACTGGGTCATGTCAGATGTTCTGTGCTGTCATGCAGAAAAATAAAGAATTGCATCATGTCATTCTCCTCGTCCATGTACATTTTTGGGTTAATAATATGTTTGAAGGAGCATAACCTGGCTGCACCATTATGCTTCTTAAAACGTGAGAAGAAGGGGTGGTTATTTTTCTTTTTGCATGCGTAAAAAGAATTGTTAAATGTACTGCAATGAAGTATATTAGTAAAAGTGCACAATGAAGTTAATATTTCATGTAGGCCATATATAATCTTGGTTTGCAAGAATGTCTATGTTATAGTATTTTAAAAATATTTCTATTCCACAAGCTAGACATTTAAAGCATATTTGAATTTCAAGTATATTCCTTTTCCTTTTAGTTGGTCAGAGTGAAGGCCACATTATTTTTGTATGTTCTAATCTTCAACGTGAAAGCTTATTTTTCCAAAACTTCAGGTGTTGAAAGTCCCAGGGAACTCATTGTACACCAGAGATAAGAGAGTGTGAGAGAAGCGCGAGATGGAAGGAGTATCCTGGCATTGGCAGTTATAGCTTTTGAGATTTCTGAATGCAAGGGTGTATCAAGGTCACAGAATACTAAAATGTTAATTATAATAGATTTGCAGTATTGTATTTCAAACAAGAGTTTAGGCTGTGATGTCATCACACCTGGAAACTAAGATTTAAGAGCGGTTTAGCTGGTGAGAGATTCATATTCTCTTTGCCCCTTGCGAAGGGTGGATCTTTTTGAAACTTTAATTTGGACTCTGAGGTTTAATGTGTGACTATTCAGTTGCACTTCAATTGATTTTAATAATCTGGTAAATTATCTCCCCACCCCACGGAGCAGAGAAGAAAGATTCATTGGACCCCAGAAAAAGAGATATGGCCCGTGCTGGATCATATACAGCGTGCACACACAAATAGAATGCCCATCAGAATAATTAATAAGATTTCTGTGATCTGCACACATTTCAACTTCTAAACCATCAGGATCCTGCATCTACAGCAACAATGCAGTTACTTACTTTATTTTGCAGTCATTGTTATTCTGCACTTGATGTGTTTTATAGCAGCAATTAAGTCAACAATGCACATTTTCCATAATACTGTTTCTTTATTGATATTGCATTTATATTAGTTCTTTAAGAACCCTGTTGCCATATTACAGCTCTGTTACATTTAACCATGTTGATGGTGCATGATTCAATTTGTTGGGTGTTTTTGTTGGTTGTCAATACATAAAATTAGAGACTCCACAAAAACAGTTATTGTAAAGGAGGTCCATCTATTCCATTAGAAAAGGTGGAAGGAAAGCTTCCTGACTTATTTATTGGCAATAGAGGCTTATAAAAAGCAGTAGAAATGACAAAATGCATTGTATACCACTGTTTGGGTTCTGACGGTCAAGAGATTTTCAGAACATTGCCTGGAGTAGTTCTAGCTGAGGACACATAGGGGGTCATTACAACATCGGCGGTAAAAGCCGCTTACCGCCGTGCAGAAGACCACCAATACACCGCCGCGGCCACGGAATTCCGCCACAGCTATTATGACACACATCACGGAATCCGCCGAAATTGAGACACCCACACAAGTCCGCCACACCAAAGGTCAGTGATAAACTGGCGAAAACAAATCCTCCACCGTCACGCCAACAGAAACACGCCCATGCTATTACGACCCACGAATCCACGCAGCGGTCTTTCAACCGCGGTATTCCATTGGCGGTACACACCGCCGCGCTCAAAATACACACACATCTCCAAAACACTGCCACATTGGACAATTCAAAATACACACACCTGATACACATACAAACACCACTCCCACACACCCAACACAATATAAAACACACACCCACATCACCCACAAACCCTTACGACCACAATTACTGAGAGAAGGCCAGAGAGAGACACCACCATCAACAATACTAGCATCCACGGGCACACAACACCATCGACCACACAACATCCACGCACAAAACACCCCACAACACTACACATCACCACACTCATCACCACATACACCACCCCACACATCACCCACATCAACCAATGGCACGCCAAAGACACCCCAGGTTTTCGGAAGAGGAGCTCAGGGTCATGGTGGAGGAAATCGTACGGGTAGAGCCACAGCTATTTGGATCACAGATGCAGCACACCTCTATAGCTAGGAAGATGGAGCTATGGCGAAGAATCGTGGACAGGGTCAACGCAGTGGGACAGCACCCAAGAAATCGGGAGGACATCAGGAAGAGGTGGAATGACCTACAGGGGAAGGTGCGTTCCGTGGTCTCAAGACACCACCTGGCGGTTCAGAGGACTGGCGGCGGACCCCCAACTCCTCCCCCACAACTAACAACATGGGAGGAGCAGGTCTTGACCATTATGCATCCTGAGGGCCTCGGAGGAGTCGGTGGAGGAATGGACACTGGTAAGTCAAATCTTAACTATCATATCCCCCACCCTACCTGCATGCTATCACACACCCCCACCCTCACCCCTCCCCTATCACTCCAACTCCTCACTAATGTACTAATAACACAAACCACACATCCCAACACCAAGCCCTGCATGACACAACAAAGCATGGACACCCATCACTTAAGCATGCCCACTGCACATACCCATAACAACCCCTAACCATCATCACACAAGCCCCCACACAGGAATGCTAGCACTGGGGTACACGCTCACCCACCCATTGCACACCATGACACACACACATGCAATAATCGTGCTTTTATACCCCTGCAGGACCACTACCTAACGTCACCAGACAGGAGGGTCCAGACATCTCTACCCCACCCACAGAAGAGGCCCACAGTGATGATAGAAGCTCTGGCCAACTGGATCCAGATGACCAGCCCGGACCATCGTGGGCCTCGGGACAGTCGGTTCCCCTCGCACAGGCACAGGCCAACACTGACCTTCCACCCTCTGGAAACACCAGTACAGCACCCACCCAGCGGGCCCATACCTCCGTCCCCAGGACACGTCAATCAGCTGTGTGTCCACCACTACAGGGAACCCAGGATAACCCACCACCCCAACAACAACAGGGACCTGGGGGCAGTGGCAGTGGGCACACGGTCAAGGGGACGGAGGCACAGGAACACAGGGGAACTGGGAGGGCTGCTGTGCGACAGGGGGCGGACAGGCCAAGGGAACCCACTCTCCACGAGGCCCTCACCTCCATCATGGGAGCATACCACCACTCCCAGGAGACGATGGCTACGGTACTGGCCAAGTTTCAGGAGACCCAGCGCATGCAGGAGGAACAGTATTTGGGGTTCAGGGAGGAACTCAGAACCATCAGCTCCGCCCTGGGCACCATCGTAGGGGTGCTGAAGGACATACAGAACACCATGAGGGACACTGTGGCACTACAAGGGGCCCCTGACACTAGCATGGACGATGAACTGCCCACCATCTCCGCCGGCGCTAGTGGACAGGACGCCCCGCCACCGGACCACCACACCAGCACCCCACCCCCTGCAGACGGAGAACCACCCCACAAGCAGTCCCTGAGATCCAGGAACAGGACAGAGCACGATGGCAAGACCCCCGCCAAAAAATGAGACCACCCTGATTGTCATCCCACTGTCCCACTTTGTAACCCTGTCCATATTGGAACTGCCCCAGCTCCACTTCCTATTTCCATATGGGCAGTGCACCTGTGAGACTAATAGACTGGACTCTGCCATGGACATTCCTCCACCATCACCCATCACCATTTTACCACCACCTCCAATAATTAGCACTTCAATAAACACCCTTGAAGCACAAAACAATCTGGAGTCAGTCTGTGATTTTGAAAAAGTGTATTAGCTATGACAATGACAAAATCCGTTCTCAATAATAATGTCAACATACCTATGCCACACATCACAAGTCCATGAAGGATGCAAGCAGATGACACACGTTGGTAACCACACCTGTGAAACCGTAATGGAAATGTACAACTCAGTTACCCAATACTGCTTGAAATTGACAGACAGGATAGAGGTAGAAGTGTGAAAGTAAATGTATTAGTAAAGAAAGTGTTCTCACCTGTGTGTCACTGGAAGTATTGCTGTATGACTGAGTCCCTGTTGTCAATGACTTCTTCCTCTGCTTCCTCTTCATCACTGTCCACAGGCTCCACAGCTGCCACAACACCGTCATCTGGACCATCCTCCTGCAGAAAAGGCATGTGGAGTCGCAAAGCAAGATTGTGAAGCATAGAGCAGGCGATGATGATCTGGCACACCTTCCTTGGTGAGTAGAATAGGGAACCACCTGTCATATGGAGGCACCTGAACCTGGCCTTCAGGAGGCCAAAGGTGCGTTCGATCACCCTCCTAGTCCGCCCATGGGCCTCATTGTAGCGTTCCTCTGCCCTGGTCCATGGATTCCTCACTGGGGTCAATAGCCATGACAGGTTGGGGTAACCAGAGTCCCCTAATAGCCACACCCGATGCCTCTGGAGTTGACCCATCACATAAGGAATGCTGCTATTCCGCAGGATATAGGCGTCATGCACTGAGCCAGGGAACATAGCATTTACCTGCGAGATGTACTGGTCTGCCAAACATACCATCTGTACATTCATCGAATGATAACTCTTCCGGTTCCTGTACACCTGTTCACTCCTGTGGGGGGGGACCAGAGCTACATGGGTCCCATCAATGGCACCTATGATGTTAGGGATATGTCCCAGGGCATAGAAGTCACCTTTAACTGTAGCCAAATCCTCCACCTGAGGGAAAACGATGTAGCTCCTCATGTGTTTCAGCAGGGCAGACAACACTCTGGACAACACGTTGGAAAACATAGGCTGGGACATCCCTGATGCCATGGCCACTGTTGTTTGAAATTACCCACTTGTTAGGAAATGGAGCACTGATAGCACCTGCACTTGAGGGGGGATTCCTGTGGGATGGCGGATTGCTGACATCAGGTCAGGCTCCAACTGGGCACCCAGTTCCTGGATTGTGGCACGGTCAAACCTGTAGGTGATGATTAAATGTCGCTCCTCCATTGTCAACAGGTCCACCAGCGGTCGGTACACCGGAGTATTCCGCCATCTCCTCACATGTCCCAGCTGACGGTGCCTAGGGCGGACAACAGCGACCACAGAGTCAAGCAATTCAGAGTATGTACCCACATCTACACAGAACACGAAACAAACTCCAAAAAGTTGTCTGTATGTGTGTTGAGTCCAGGCCTAGGTATGTGTGACGCAGTTGAAAATGAAGCCATGTGGGCCCCTGAAATGGCGGCTGCCTGACCTCTAAAGTGGGACAATGGGATGTGAGGTAACTGCGCTGGCGTTGTACACCGTCGCGGTAGGCGGTCGTAGACCGCTGCGCAATGCTGAATTGGTTAACATTAGACCCTATGGGTCCCAGGAGCCAATGACGCAGTGCGCCGGCGGTGATGATACGCACCGCCGCGGACGTGACCGCCATTTTCTATCTGTTCAATCACTCGATACCTGATCTTCGACAGGAGAGGACCTACACTGCAAGTGCTGCTGTGACCTCGGTCTGGAAGAGACAATGGCTTGTGCGTCTGGGGAAAGGGCCCCTGCCTTCACTGCACAGGAGTTGGAGAAGCTCGTGGACGGGGTCCTCCCCCAGTACACGCTACTCTACGGTCCTCCAGACCAACAGGTGAGTACATAGGGTGCAAGTTGTATGGGCTATGCCTGTGAGGAGAGGGCTGGATGTAAGAAGGAAGGGAGCTGAGTTCCGCGAGCATGAAGGAGTGTGAATGCATGTGCCACATGGCAAGGGCAGGGATGTGGGCCACTCACTTCGACGGTGCAGTTGTTAATGACTTCTCTTCTTCCCCTGTACATGTCATGTAGGTCAGCGCCCACCAGAAGAAGGATATTTGGCGTGCCATCGCCAAGGACGTCCGGACCCTGGGGGTCCACCAGAGACGGAGCACCCACTGCCGTCAAAGATGGGAGGACATTCGCCGCTGGAGCAAGAAGACTGCGGAGGGTCAGCTGGGGATGGCCTCCCAACGTGGGAGGGGTGCCCGTCGCACCATGACCCCCCTGATGTTCCGGATCCTGTCGGTGGCCTACCTGGAGTTGGATGGGCACATGAGGGCATCACAGCAGACACAAGGGGGTGAGTACACTCTCATTCTGCTGACTTTGCGCGCAGTGGAGGGGTTTGGGTGGGGGAGGAGGGCTGTGGGTTTCCCTAGGCCAGGGCGAGTTAGGTAGGCAAGGCCCCTCCGTAATGTAGGCCATGTGGCACTCTACCCCACCTCAGCAGAGTGCCAAGTCGAGGTACAGTTGTCCCTGTGTCATCTATGTGTGCAGATGTCCACCATAGCCATGTAGGCCATATCCCAGGAACTGCATCTGTAGAGCCCAAGAGCGCGGCGTAGTGCAGGGGGCTGCTGTGTCTGTATTGTCCGCCAAAGGTAGCGGTAAGCCATGCACTCAACCTGTCTTTCTTCTGTTTCCCAACCCCTTTTTGTGCTCTCCCCATTCTTTTGTGCATCAGCATCATCAGGCGGAGGTACAGTGGCACAGGAGCACCAGGGGGCTGCATCCCACATGGCCATGGAGGGCCACACCACAGACTCCGAATACACCAGTGGGACGGAGGGCGAGGGGAGCTTCACAGCGGTCACCGGAACAGCAACCAGCGACACGGACTCGTCCTCCGATGGGAGCTCCCTTGTGGTGGCGGCACCATCTGTGCCCCCCACTTCTACAGGTACAGCCGCCACCCCCCCTACCAGCACCGCCCTCCCAGCAGCCCCTCAGCCTTCGCCACGTGCCCGCTCACCCAGGAGGGTGGGCATCACCCTCGCCCCAGGCACCTCAGCCCCTGCCCCTGTCACCCCTGCTGCCCTCAGTGAGGAGGCCATTGACCTCCTCAGGTCACTCACTGTTGGGCAGTCTACCATTGTGAATGCCATCCAGGGTGTAGAAAGGGAGTTGCAACACACTAATGCATTCCTGGAGGGCATTCATTCTGGTCAGGCTGCCCATCATCGAACCCTGCAATCTCTGGCCTCAGCACTGAAGGCAGCCATTGTCCCTGTGTCTAGCCACCCCCTCCAACTTCCTCCACCCAGACCCAATCCCCTGTACCTCAGCCTATCCCAAGCAAACCTACAGACCAGCCTGCACACACCTCAACACACAAGGGCAGCTCAGGCAAACATAGGCACCACACATCCCACAGGCACTCACACAAGCATCACCCACATACAGACACAGCAACATCCACTGCCTCCACTGTGTCCCCCTCCTCGTTGTCTCCCTCCTCCCTCCCAGTGTCGTCTACACTCTCACCTGCATGCACTACCACTACAGCCACTAGGACTCGCACCAGAACACCCAGCACCACACCCCGCTCACCTGCACTCACCACCCCCACTACCATTTACACGTCCCCTGTGTCCTCTCCCAGTGTGTCTGTGACGCCCCCTCCCAAAGTACACAAACGCGGGCACAGACACACCCAACATCCATCCACCTCACGACAGCCTCCAGAACATGCACCTGCACCCAAATCATCAAAAGTTACACCTCCTACAACCACCTCCTCTTCCTCCACTCCCAGACCCCCTCCAGCTACCCGTCCCAGTGTTCGTCAGAACCTTTTCCTGAGCAACGTTGACCTCTTCCCCCCCCCCCTCCAATACATAGGTCCCGTAGTAGCCCCTCAGCCAAAAAATGTCCGGTACCAGTGGTGCCTGTTAGAGGTATGTGGAGTGCACCGGGCACCAGGGCAGCCAGTGTGACACAGAGCCAAAGCACAGCGAGTCCCCCCCCTGTGAAGCACCAGAAGTTGGACAGTGCCCGACGGGAGAGGGTGAAGACTCCTGCAGGCAAAGCCGCTCACAAGGGTCCCGGGGGGAGTGTTGAGTCAGCTGTGACTCCTCCCAAGGTGGGGAAGGGGCAGAAGAAAGCGCCAAAGTCTGGGAAGAGCAGCACGGCGGAGAAGGCCGCCATCATCCCCGCTGCCCAGGACGCCACCGCCAGCCCCATCGTCACTGGTCAGGAGACCACCGCCAGAGTCAGTGCCCAGGAGGGCAGCACAATCGTCACTGGTCAGGAGACCACCGCCAGAGTCAGTGCCCAGGAGGGCAGCACAATTGTCACTGGTCAGGAGACCATCACCAGAGTCAGTGCCCAGGAGGGCAGCACAATCGTCACTGGTCAGGAGACCACCGCCAGAGTCAGTGCCCAGGAGGGCCCCGGCAGCCACAGCCCCGCTGGGCAATGAGGGACCGCCATGACACACACCGCTGCCCATGTCAGAGACAGCAAAGTCAAGCACCGCTGAACAGGGCAAAGACCGCCATGGCAAGCACCGCTGAACAGGGCAAGCACCGTTGAACAGGTCAGAGACAGCAAAGTCAAGCACCGCTGAACAGGGCAAAGACCGCCATGGCAAGCACCGCTGAACAGGGCAAAGACCGCCATGGCAAGCACCGCCAACACAAGCATCGCTAGCCCATGTGCGGCAGGGGCAGTGACGGAACTGGCACCGTCAGGGGGAGAGTGATGCACTCTGGGCACCAGTCCCCCTCCAGAACCAGTGGAGAACAGCATCCACTACCTGAGTCCTTAATAGGATGATGCACTCTGGGCACCAGTCCCCCTCCAGAACCAGTGGAGAACAGCATCCACTACCTGAGTCCTTAACAGGATGAAGCACCTTGGGCACCAGACCCCCTCCAGAACCAGTGGAGAACAGCATCCACTCCATCTGTCCTGCACAGGATGAAGCACCCTGAGCACCAGTCCCCCTCCAGAACCAGTGGAGACTGTTATCCACTTGAGAGACTGTGGCTTTGCACTCCCCAGGATGGTACAGTGGGCAAACCACCCACTGTAGAGACTTGAGAGACTGTGGCTTTGCACTCCCCAGGATGTAACAGTGGGCAATCCACCCACTTGTGAGACTTGAGAGACTGTGGCTTTGCACACTTTTGTCTATGTTGGCGGTTTCCGCCACGGTCATAATTCCCTTTTTTTTCCGCCGGCCTGTTTGTGGTATTACCGCCGCTTTAACACCGTCTGCCAGGGTTGTAATGACTCCCATAGATTTTAGGGACTTTGACAAAGGCATAGAAGTAAAAAACTGTTTCAAGCACCACATTTAGTTGACTCTAGATGTTATCATTTTTATAAATTGGTACAAAACCGAACAAAGTTTCTTACTAGTTAGAGAGAACTAGCTGAATTTTAAGAGATGAATTTTTCGAAGTAAGCCTCAGCAAGGCCTACTAGTGCAAGGGGTTCGCCCTTCTATGCACAAAGTCCTCAGACCATATAGGAAGAAGTTGGCACAGAAACTGAAATAAAAGACAAAGTTTATTAAACCTAATGAGGTGGTACTATAGTTCAAACTGCACCCTTCGGTAATGTTTGAAGTAGCACACTGAACTAAGAGAGCATGGTCCTTTTATACCCACGCAGGGGCTAAAAGAAGGTGGTACAGTTATAGAAGCAAGACTTATATACAAATAAGGTCATATGGAAATGCACAGTTGACAGGTCGGAGGGGCTAACAGTTTTCAAGGACTAGTAGACACATTACTGTCAGTTACTAATTACTAACAGCTGCAGATCTTACTGGGCATTTGCGAAAGTGGGAGATGCTAAATATAACTTGTCACTAGACAGATTTTCAAGAGTAGTTAACAGGAAGGTAGGACAGAGCACATGGCGAGCACATGGCAGCATGTGGCAGAGAAAATGGCTGCCATGAATACAAAATGGATTCCGCGAAATGTTCACAATAGTTGCTAAATACAAGATGTCTTCTGCTAATGCTTAATCTAATCGCTACTAAATTACAACAGACAACCCTTTCAGCATTAGCTGAAGACATTCGTCTTTCTGGGATAATCTAAATATTCATCTTGTATATTTATGCTCATCATTTCAGCTATTTCCTTATCTAACATGTGTTGTGCTTTCATTTCTGTAATATCTCTTTTGGTAGGCATACAGGCAGTAATACACATGGAGCAGAACATTGGACCACACTGAATACAGATACAGCATGTGAAAAATATTGCAATCACCACACACAGGATAGTCAGTAGTTTACAGCCCCAAGCGGAAACAAGAGCCCAAAACCATCCAGAAAAAGTCCAAGTACCAGTCTCTGTGAATTTCTGCAGCAATTTTATGCAATTTAGATATTGCATCATATACTGAAGGTGAGTGATCTGGAATGAAAACGCAGCAACGACTGCGACATGCACCACCTCGATCAGCTAATATCACATCTAGTACCATACGAGTTTGGAGCGCTACAATCCTCGCAATTTGGAGCTCCTTGGTAATATTCCCAAGTGCCAGAGCTGCCTGATTGGTAACAGCTTCCACAACCCTAGTCATTCATCTCACTTTCCTACTGTTTAACGCAGCACCCACAAAGGAGAACAACCCTAAATTAAAATCAACATATTGTTGCAGGCTAGTGTCCGTTTGGTGTACCTCATTTGTACTTATTGTCCGTTTATATCTATTTTTAATAACGTCATTAAACAGTTTAAAATCTTGGTGATATGATGCAGGTGCCAAAAACACAGGGGGTAATAGAAAAGATACATAACACACACCTGACCACCCAACAGGTAGTTGGTAATATCCATAGTTACCACAAACAAAATATGTATTATGTGAAGCTGTAAAACTACTATTATTTACACCCTCAATAGTTAAACTCAAGGTACAATCGCTTGTCCCCACTGGAATTCGCCCAATGCTACGTATACATAAATCTGCTTTAGTTTTTGTAACAGAAATCACAAATTGTTCTTTCTTGTCAGAGTCTCTTATATTTGTGAAGACATATGGTATTGAAACATTGTCCGGTTGATACTCTTCCCATTCCCATTTAGTTCCTTTGGCTTGGGGATACCCATCTTTGTCTTGGTAGCATACTTTATTAAGGCGAAAAAGAAGTCCGCCCTATGTAGGTTTTCCAGATGCAAACAAAAGCGTATACCAAGCTTGACAAGAACCACTGTGTGAAAAAGGAAGAAGAATGAAAGGTGTTCCTCCTTTCTTTTGATGCGCAGGTATCATTCCACATACCCAACAGTTAGTAGTATTTGTAGCATTATGAGTATAATGCAACATCTGAATGGAAGTATGATTGACGGTGCTTCTGCTCATGATAGGGAAGCGTAAAGTAATAGTGATCCTCTGGTACTGGAATAGTGGCAACAAAAAACTCACGAGCCGGAGCCATCTTTTCAACAAACCAGGTGATTATTGCCATAACCACCAAAACAACAACAAACCCCATAGTACTAATGATCACTTTGTTATTCATTTTAGCAACAGTGATAATCGACCCTTCCTGAAATTCATTAAAAACAATCGTTGGAGCTCTTATCCCTGGGCAGCCGCTGATTTCTTCACCATGGGCCAAGATGGGTGTCACTACTCTAATGCATGGCTGATCCCCCCCCCCCCTTGCCACATTGGCTCTCTGTTTCACTAACCCAGGGAGGTAGCTCAACCAGTTTTTTTCAGCACTATAGATTCTTTCCTCGGTCTCAAATTATATTGCGACACTCCAGAAATCATATGGTCCGGGAAGAACTCCGCAGATTCGTCAGGTGATATAGCACAGCCTTTCTCCGTAGTCAAGATCTCTCGATGATCGGTCAGCACAGCAGGTTCCACCAAGGTAGGTAGCACTCTCTTGCAGTGAGTACTATGGACCCAATTCTTTCGGTTTGTCACTCGAAATGCTGTCCTTGTCGCAAGGAGCACCTGCTCTGGGCCTCGCCACCTTGGTTCCAAGCTGCTTGATCGTTCAAAGGACTTAATCATCACCTGGTCACCAGGTTGGAGTTCATGGCCTTCACCTGTAGATCTATCAGGGAGTGCTTCTCGAACCTGTTGATGAATATAAACCAAATTGTCGGTTAACTGTGCCAAATAATCATTCATCAGGACACAAGGTACATCATATACAGAATTTGGCTTAGGAACTCCCCAAATGTTCATTGGCCTTCCAAATACTATTTCATAGGGGGTAAGGCATGTTCGAGAGTGTGGCACTGACCTAATAATGCCAACCGTAATGCATCCGGCCAAGTTAAAGATGTGGAAGCTTGTATCTTCGCTAACTTCAGCTTCAAAGTAGCATTATACCTTTCCACCAACCCTGCTGATTGTGGGTGGAAAACCGCATGGAACTTCTGTTTGATCCCTAATCCTTTCAGGACATACTTAATAACTTCCCCAACAAAATGAGGTCCGTTATCATTCCATAAAAGTCTGCAAACATCAAACCTAGGGAAAAATAATTTCAAAAGCACCTTTGCTGTGGTAATGGCAGTATTATCCTTTGTGGGGTACGCCTCTATCCATTTACTGAAGGCACATACCACCACCAAGACATACTTTAAATTGTTGCAGCGTTCAAGCTGAATCTAATCCATTTGTAGAACTTCGAAAGGTGCAGTTGGTGTAGCAAACCCTCCCGCAGGCGTTCGTGTCCCTTTTCCAGGATTGTATTGTAAACAGATCAAACAAGACCGTACTACTCTCTTAGCTGTACTGGAAATTTCTGGATGCTCCCAAACTTGCGTAAGCAACTTCGTTATTGTTGAAGCTCCAACCTGTGCCAGCCCATGTGCCATCTGAACCATAGGTTGTACAAAAGCTATAGGCAATTTCCATTTATCCATCTGCTTATTCCGCCAACAGCCCTCATCATCCAATTCTCCTTCTTCAGACCATTGCTCACGTTCTTTCACAGAAGCAGATTTCTGTATATCTAATACGTCTTGTCTAGCATTATGCCAACGTTCAGCTTGTGACTTCACTACATACATAGAAGTAGTACTTTGCTGCATCGCATTCTCTCGTGCCACGTGGTCCGCAAGGACATTACCTTGCCCTATCTTATCGGTCACTTTCTTGTGTGCACTACATTTCACAATAGCTATTTTCTTTGGATATGTCAATGCAGTCAAGAGGTTATGCACTAATTCTCCGTGCATTATCTGCATCCCGTGGGATGTGAGAAAGCCTCTCTCCTTCTAAAGCAAACCAAAATCATGAGCCACTCCAAAAGCATAGCAGCTGTCTGTATAAATGTTCACACATAAGTCAGTACTAAGCTCACATGCTCGTGTCAAAGCTATTAGTTCAGCTGCTTGAGCTGACTTCTGTGGTATACGAGCTGTCTCCACTACCGTGTGTATTGTGGTGATTGCATATGCAGCTGAGGTCGTACCGTCTGGCAACTTCAAACAAGACCCATCAACCCACAATTCCCCGTCTACATCTGGAAGGGGCGTATCTTGCATATCAATACGACCCTTTGTCTGTTCTTTGGTAAGGAATATACAATCATGTGTTTCTTGTGACTGAGGCTGAGTCACCGGATATGGCAACAAAGTGGCTGGATTTAGTGTTGCACATCTCTTCAGTGTAATGTGAGGAACCAGCAATGTCAATTCATATCCTGTCAGGCGAGCGCTAGTTAAATGTTGCGTCTTTGTTTGATTTAAAAGAGCATCAACCGCATTGGGTACTAACACCAACAGCTTATGTGACAAAACTATCCCTTCACTCTGACGTATTGACACAGCTGTTGCCGCAACTGAACGAAAACACCCATGCAACGCTCGAGCGACAGGATCAAGTACTGCTGAGAAATATGCACAGGGACGCTGCTTATCGCCATGTGTCTGTACTAAAACTGACAATGCACATCCATCTTTCTCATGTACGTAAAGTGCAAAAGGCTTCGTGTAATCTGGAGTACCTAACACTGGTGCTGAACAAAGGGCTTGTCGTAGCTACCGGAAAGCAGTCTCACATTCATCTGTCCATGGGAGGGGCAATGGAGTATCTTTAGTCAAAAGTGCTAGCAAAGGTTTGACAATGTGTGAAAACCCTAATATCCATTGCCTACAAAAAGAAGTAAGACCAAGGAATGCACAAACATCTTTCTGAGTAGAGGGTACTGGTGTGTCTAAAATTGCTTGAATACGATCTGATGTAAGTGCACGGCCCTCCTTAGACAAAAGGTGACCTAAATAGGTTACCTTTGGTCTACAATATTGCAATTTCTTTTGTGACACTTTATGATGTTGTGACGAAAGAAAAGAAAGTAAGGACAAAGTGCACTTTTCACATTGCTCAGGGGTATCAGCTGCCAACAAAATATCATTGACATATTGTATGAGAGCCACACCTTCAGGCAAAACAAAAGAATCAAGTTGCCGTTTTAACGCTTGACTATAAATACTAGTACTCTCAGTATAGCCTTGAGGAACTCTGCAAAATCTATATGATTGTTTATTCAAAGTAAAACCAAACAAATATCGGCTGTCAGGATGAATAGGGATCGCAAAGAAAGCATTCTTCAAGTCTATCACAGAGAACGTAGTTGCTGTCGGGGGAACCAAATATGTCAGATACCACAGGATATTGTGGTACCACAATCTTATTCACTTCTCGTAAATCAATAATGAATCGGTAAATCCTAGTATCAGTATCCTTTTTCAGAATAGGAAGAATCAGACTGTTTCAAACATTATACGAAACTTCCTCAACAACTCCAACTGCAATAAGATCATGCACAATTCGTGTGAGTGCTTCTTCGCCCTCCTGTGAAATTGTGTATTGTGGCAAACGTGGCAATACAGCTCCCTCCTTGACACTAACATGTACCGGTGGAATAATCATTTGTCCCACATCAGTATCTGAAGTAGCCCACAAAGTACTAGGGAGTGAAGCTAATGTAATATCCTCTTTAACAAGACAAACTCTTTCCATCACAGGATGATTGTCATTCAAAATAACACGCACCCCTTCAGGAGAGCATTGTATTGTAGCCTTGAAATACTTGAGCATATTAAGACCCACAATATTGTCTGGTGTATTTGGAGAAAGCAAAAACGGACATGGAGCAGTAAATTTATCAACATGGAATGCAAGTGGTTGTGACAATGGGCTAGGGGAAGGTGTTCCATTGAAACCTATCAATGTAATGGTTAAGCCAGACAGGGGAGCCCTTGGAAACAATTGTTTAGACTAGGCGCTACGAGTAGCTCCTGTATCAACCAGAAACTGATCAGTAGAACCCAAAACATGTGGTGTAACATAGGGACCCCTCTGATCTACTGGAACTTCAACTGATTCCTTACCCCATCCTAGGCAATCCTAAGCATAAGCAGAATCTTGGAAATCAGGCTGCACATAGTTAGACATCTGGTATTGGTTCCGTCTATCAAAAGTGTTAAACCCATCCTGCCTTCGTACATTAGCATCAAACCTAGCATGATCATTCGTGCTTCTTCTAGGCCCTGAATATCCTGAGCGATTTCTCATTTGTCCCCGACCACGTGAACACTGCTGAACACGTAGTGCTGGACAATCGGTAACCCAATGCCCAAATTTCTTACAATACGCACACTGATCAACAGACAAATTTGAACGAGTGTAAGAAGAACCATAAGATCCACGTCCACCTCTATCACTACCTCTAAAAGGCAGACCATAAGCTTGAGCCAACATAACCTTCTTCTTTAATTCTTTAATCTTTGTATCCTCGCTACCTTTTGCTTCTAATTCCTGACGTTCATAATACTGAGCCATAGTCAAAAGAGAAACCGGAGTAGAGGTAGTCCATGAACTTTCACTAGCTTTTAGACGACTAGCTATTCCTGGTAACAGATTTGCTACATATTTATCGACAAACAAATGTCTGCCCATATCATCTGACAATAACTGGCCGCTAAAATCATAAAATGCTTCTTCTAAGTGTGTAAAGAAATCAGAGACCGATTCATCTGCCTTTTGCTTACAAGACACTAAAAAAGTCCAATCTATCTTTTTAGGGGGAATAATCATTTTTAACTTAACTAATATGGCTGCGGGAAGATCTAGAATCAACTGATACGGCTTTTTCGCAGGTTCCCTATCCCCGTCTATCTGTTCTAGTTCTTTCCATGACGCCCCAAAAACTACACGATCATTAACTTTACGAACAGTTCTCCAGATATCTGGCGGTAATATCAATCTGAAAAATAAATCAATGTCAGCCAAAGTCATAGTACAAGACCTAATTGCTCCCTCAACTTCCTCATAAAAGGCGGCTGGATTTTTCCGCAGGTCAGGTAATGCTGTTTTAAGTGCCATTACATCTGCCCTATTCCAAGGAGTATACGCCCAATTATAAATAAAATAACCCTTAGCATCAACAGAAGTTTTATCATCACTTGTACCCGATCCTTTAGGAGGAACATACAAAGGCGCGGCCTCCCGCATTGGTTTCGCGTGAACTATCATAGTCTTATCTGTTCCGAAGATGGAAGCTTGCACCCCGCCGGTCTGAGATGTCTGTGCAACTACGTCCATGGCACTTTTCTCCTCTCGCAAACGGTCTGCCGCAACACATAATTTCACCAAACGCCTGATTGCATCAGCCACCTGGGACAAAACAAAAAGACCATCATGCATTCGCTTACGATCAGCTGCTACATCATCAGGCTCTAACTCATCAGAATATTTCCGAAATAGTTCAATAACTTCTGTGCCAAAAGCCTCAGTAAAATATAGCTGCTCCTTTTCCGTCCACCCTTTAATGTTGTCTAAAAGTTCAGAAGCAGAGACAACGCTACGAATTGCTTTACGAGCAATAGATCTAATCTCAGACGCACGGTCAGCAGGCAACATAGAGCGACTGTCTCGCACCTTCTGTTGCTCCGAACCGGAGACCTCAGCTAACTCATGATGGGTAGAAGGAACTACATACGGAGGTGGAGGGCGATCTAGTAACAAAAAATCATTGTGCGGTTTATTAAGGATAGGATAGAGAGGTTGCCGAACAGTGTATTGGCCAGTTACCTGTAATTTACGTTCTTTCTCTTCTATCTCCTTTAAATCATTTATTTCTTTCTTTCTCATTTCCAATGCTTTCACATATACATTCTTCCGCTGCTCTTTCTCAAGCTAGGCTTGCTCACGCTTCACTCGTCCACGCACTTCTTTCTCCCACATTCGTACACAGTCAAACATATCTTGCCTAGACCTTCGCTTACACATACATTGTTCCACGTACTCAATCTTTCGAAAATCAAATGACCCATGCATAGGCCAACGTAACTCAGGATCCGCACGAGTGTATTTATTCCATAATGTGCTGTACATTATAGAAGAAAGACCATGTTTAATACACATATTTATATTGGGGGTCCTCTCTGAGGGTGCCAGTTGCGATTTTTCCAGTCTCAAATTGTTACCATTGCAAAAGCAACACATCCTACGAAGTGCGCTAAAAACAGGCATGCCAAAAAATAGTGCTGAATATGCAGTATTATAATCAAAGTAGTACTTAAGGTGCCGTTCAAATAAAAATGTAATTGGAGAAAATTCTCCTCATTACCTGCCTATATAAATTGCAATTTATACATCAATTCAAAGGACACAAATTGACTAGTCACCCAAAACACGAGAGCCAAGGTAAGAGGTGAAACAAAGACATCAAAACCCACAGCAAGTGCCGTAAAACGGCTCTTACCAATCACAGGGCGTTCAGGTTCCAACTGCCAAGTTCTAAAATCGACCAAATGGTCACTGCATGACGAATGAACAAAAAGGATCTCACTCGAGGACTGGCGCCATCTGGATGGTCAAATCAGAAAGAAGGGGAAAGCGCTGTGGTTGCCAAGTCTCGGGTCTCCTCAGGCATTAATCGTCCGCAGCGAGATCCCAATCCTTCGTCGTAGCCAATCCGTCAGACGTCCGAGTCGCCGATGAGTCCCTGTTCGGGCGCCAATTTGCCGAAGTAAGCCTCAGCAAGGCCTACTAGTGCAAGGGGTTCGCGCTTCTCTGCACAAATTCCTCAGACCATATAGGAAGAAGTTGGCACAGAAACTGAAATAAAAGACAAAGGGGGTCATTCTAAGTCTGGCGGGCGGCGGAGGCCGCCCGCCAGTCTTCCCCCCTCCAAAATACTGCTCCGCGGTCGCAAGACCGCTGAGGGTATTTTGGCTTTTGCACTGGGCTGGCGGGCGACCGCCAAAAGGCCGCCCTCCAGCCCAGTGCAAAAACCCTTCCCACGAGGACGCCGGCTCAGAATTGAGCCGGCGGAGTGGGAAGGTGCGACGGGTGCAGTTGCACCCGTCGCGAATTTCACTGTCTGCAATGCAGACAGTGAAATTCAAAGTGGGGCCCGCTTACGGGGGCCCCTGCAGTGCCCATGCCATGCCCAGGGGCCCCACGACACCCCATACCGCCATCCTGTTCCTGGCGGGCGAACCGCCAGGAACAGGATGGCGGTATGGGGTGTCTGAATCCCCATCTGCGCCGCCATGGAGGATTCAGAAGGGCAGCGGAAAACCGGCGGGAGACCGCCGGTTTTCCTCTTCTGACCGCGGCTGAACCGCCGCGGTCAGAATGCCCTGCGGGGCACCGCCAGCCTGTTGGCGGTGCTCCCGCCGACCCTGGCCCCGGCGGTCTAGTACCGCCGGGGTCAGAATCACCCCCAAAGTGTATTAAACCTCATGAGGTGGTACTACAGTTCAAACAGTACCCTTTGGTAATGTTTGAAGTAGCACACTGAACTAAGAGAGCATGGTCCTTTTATACCCACGCAGGGGCTAAAAGAAGGTGGTACAATTATAGAAGCAAGACTTATATACATATATGGTCATATGGAAATGCACAGTCGACAGGTAGGAGGGGCTAACAGTTTTCAAGGACTAGTAGACACATTACTGTCAGTTACTAATTACTAACAGCTGCAGATCTTACTGGGCATGTGCGAAAGTGGGAGATGCTAAATATAACTTGTCACTAGACAGATTTTCAAGAGTAGTTAACAGGAAGATAGGACAGAGCACATGGCAGCATGTGGCAGAGAAAATGTCTGCCATGAATACAAAATGGATTCCGCAAAATGTTCACAATAGTTGCTAAATACAAGATGTCTTCTGCTAATGCTTAATCTAATCGCTACTAAATTACAACAAACTGATGGTGAATACCATCTCAAAAAACCTCAAGAAGTGTTCCGAATATGGTCATCCTAAATTACATGAGGTTGTAACATCCATGAAGGCGTTAGAACAATACGTTTCCTGGGTGAAAGAAGCAAATAAAGATAAGCCTGTAAAAGGGCCAATGACCATGTGCTGTGGGAAATAAAGGAGCTGATTTAGATCTTGGCAGTGTTACTGCCAAGCCACGTCAGCGGCAGACCCAAAAAGACCGTCAAGTCTACGGTGTTCTGCCTGCCGTATTTAGATGTTACAGCTTTGCAAGCAAATTGACTGGTGAGGGATTGCTGACAGAGAGAGAAGGCAGCGGGACCCAATGTACTTCGTACAATGGCAGGAGCTATGGAAGAGAGGTGAGTGACACACACATTGTCCCTTAGTCATATGAGTACCTCTGCACTACACAATACACAACACACCACATTCACACAATAACCCATTGCCATTCCAACACAACACAACCCCTACATGCTGAAAACACTTGACTTACATCCTTGCCACAACATGCACACCCATTGACACAGCACCCACACATGACACAACCACAACAGCCAACACAATTACACACTCAGCTACACAAACACACTCACACACAAGCACAACTACACACATCATGGCAACGTCTGCCACACAACAATAACACTCACCTGAATGTGTCAAACAGCAGCACAACATACACAACAACATTGATCCCACATGAAAGTGACACAAATACAGACACAACCACACCATCCACTCCAGCTCCCTTCACCTTAACCAGCCAATCCACACACACACAAATTGACTCACATGCACACTAGATAGCACAATCGTACCCATACAGGTCCCTTTGCAATGTGCACACTTGGACACCGTTGTACAGTGTGAATATACAGTCATTGTGGTGCTAGCATTTATTTTGCAATGAATGATGACACTACAATGACAGTTGTGTATGTGTGCAATATGCATGTTGTGCCCGTGTGTCCCCAGCCATGTGTGACACCACTGTGTAACCCACATGTGCAGGTCAAAGTGGTTTAAAAAAATTACTGTGACATGTATATGCCTGCAGTGCTGCTGACCTCCTGTACGTTGGGTGGGCACTGACCTCCCTGTGCAGTGCGCAAGATATAGACTACTTCTGTACACTACAACTGGTGAATTTCAGTGTTTTTTGCAATTACAATGTTACCTTGTGAGTGACATTTTCACCTAGCTCTGATGCCACTTTAACCTTTGTTTTTGTTCAGTGAATTTCTATGTTTCTTATATGTAAAGTTAGATATTATTACCAAACTTAACGTCACTTTATCTCTTGGCTTCTTCAGTGGAAAATATATATATATATTTACAAAGTATCCCATGGGCCTAGGCGCTGGTGGTGCGTTTATGGATGTTTGCGTCTGTAATGTACAGTCGAACTCCTCAGTGGTATCAGAAAAAGATTGCACTCACGTTTTGGCATTGTCCTTGTTCACGGGTAGGGTATGACCAACAGACGTTATTTTTTAAAGTGCACAGTGTCAACAAGAAAGATGGACATACAAACAAGGCATTCATACAAATGGTCACAATCTTAAAGTGTGTGCAAGTCTTTACAAATAAATGGAAAAACTCATGTCAAAAAAATAATAACAGAATCAGGATGGACACTAATAATAGACAAACAGAAAAAAACAAATAAAAGCACATACCATGTGAATTATATGAGAAATATTCATAAGCTATTCCAGTAATAGTCCTTGCACCACATGCGTGCTCTGAAGTGCACAACATAATGACAGAAAAACCTGTCAGCAATGCCAGTGAACCTTTGAATAGCTTAGAGTGACAAAATATGTGGAAATGCATGGGGTCAAACTGGACATGTCAATCTGGCATAATTGCCACTTCCAGGGCCTAAGCATAATGTGGTGTGTATGTTATTAGAGTCATAATGCCCAAATCAATGGTTACCAAGGTGAACATATACCCAAACAGACATCACTACATGAGGAGTCAAAATCAGTACCCATGGATCATGAAGTGGGAGTGTGACAAACATCACAGTGCCAATCCCACATTCGACTGGTGACTGAAGTAAGTATATGACCAAGGGTGCCAAAGAGATATAAAGTATTAAGTATGAGAAAAAAAGGTATATGTCTCCCTGGGTAATCAGAAGGGATGGTGCAGCTGGGGGTACTACCCCACCCCAACTGAAACAAAACACACTGCCCAAGTAGGTGTATATCAAACATAAGGGCAGAGACGAAGTATCAGAAATACAGAATGGTCAGCAGATTCATGACATCCCTATAAATGTACACCGAAAAACAACTACCACATTAATAATGGTCCAAATAGATAGTAAGGAACAATCCAACGGTCTTACTGCATAGTTCCACCTCCAAAGATAAATAGAAAACAGGTCCCGGGCACAAGAGCATCTGTGAAAAAAGTTGAAAACTTAAAACAGGAGTAAAATTAAGTCCAGGCAGATGTTTTACAAGCAAGCAAAGCAGCATAATCTCACAAATATAGTAGGCAAGATATCTAGTCAATTCTTCATCAGAATATAAACCCAGCAGGGTTAAAGTGCCTACTTTGATGATATATCTAGACTCCAGTTTCTTTGGGATGCTACTGTACTGCCATTCAAAGTAATTGGTCGGATTCTTTCGCCCTTGCTGAATTCTCCTAAAACAATACAGTACATAGTGCAGCCGGAGCAACACCTTTTTATTGCACCTATGTTTTCCATCCTAGGGCCATTTCCACTATTCCTTGTAAGACTTTGCTTGTTCCTGCAGCCACTTCCTTTGCACAACAAATCCGGCAAATCCAAAGCCTAATCCATACCACTCTTTTGGCCTCTAAACAAGCAATGAAACAGAAGGAGGATTGTCAACGTCAGAAGGCACCCTCATATCAAGCAGGACACAAGGTGTGGCTTTCCTCCAGATTTCTGCCCTCGCGGTTTTCTCTAAACAAATTTAAACCTCGTTTTTATGGGCCCTTTCGGATACTGCCAGTGTTGAAACCTGTTCGACTAAAGCTGCCTCATACCTGGAGAGTTCATCCTGTTTTTCACATGTCCGAGTTAAAACCTTTCATTCCTGATCCGTACAACTGACGTTTTCAACAACCTCCTCCCCTTTTTGTGGATGGCCATCCTGAACATGAGGTGCAAGAAATCTGTGATTCTCGATTTTTCCGTAACAAACTGCAGTTTTTGATCCACTGGAAGGGTTATGCCCTCAGTGATTGCTCTTGGGAGGATGCCTCATCCGTCCATGCCCCCGGTTTGGTTTGCCTTTTTTATTCCCATTGTCCTGAAAAGCCTGGGGCCTCGGGGAGAGGACCTACTGTGACGCAGCGCTTAACCGCAGCATCTCTTTTTTCGGCTGTGGTCAGACCGCGACTCCGATTATCGGAGCGCCATCTTCTGCGTTTCTGCACCACATTTACGATGCATTTCGGGAAGCACAGTTTGTGCTCCCGGTCGCATCATCCTTACCTACTCCCATGACATTTCTTCTTGCTTGTCGGTGGTGGACTCCTCTTCTTGTCTTTTTCCTTCTTTTCTTCTGGTTTCTGTGCACTTCGTCTTTTCTTTCTCCTGGTGTCCATGCTGTCGTCTTGCTGGTTTCCATGTTGTCTTCTTTCTGTTCCTTTTTCCCAGCATGCCTTTTTTCTTTTATGCTGCTACCTTTTTCCTATTCTTTTCTATGGGCCTTTCTCAATCCAAGATGGTTTTGTTTTCTCTTTCCTGTGTTGTCACTTCCTGTCTTCCAGTATATAAGTCACTCAGTCCTGATCTGCTTTGCGTTGCAAACACTTCCTTCTGGTTGTGATCCTCGCTCCTGTTCGTCGTGTTTTCTCCACTTCCTGTTGCTCTGATTGAGATTTGTTCCTAATTTTTTTCCCCTTTTCACTCTTGGTTTTTCCTCTTTCAGGAGTTCCTGCTTTGAGGTGTTTTCCAACGTTAGTTGGGTTTTTTCCCTCTGGGACTCCTTCTGGAGGATACAGTCTGCTTAGGCATTTCCTGTCAAGCAGCACCGTGGCTACTAGAAAGGATCGCCCTTTTCTTGTCCAGTCCAGAACCAGCAGAAGACCGGGTGCTCTTTCAAATCCTTCAGTCAAAGGTGAGAAGCATCGTGCAGATCGTGACATCGCCTTGCACTGCTCATTACCATAGATATTACAGCAATCATGGTATCTTTCATAACATCATTAATAATATCACTGTAACATTTGCTGTAAAATAATTCATAAAGAATCTGTGCATGGTAAGTTGTAGTTACCTTAGGGTACGAGTTATAGTTACTTTAGATAACTCTAACTATAACAGGTGAATTTCTTGGGTTTGGTACATTTAAAATGTGAGCTTAACTATAAAGTACCTGTAACCCTTGTTTTTTTTAAGTGAATATATATGCATGTATATATGTGAGATTGTGTGTGTGTGAGTGTGTGTGTGCACACGCGTGCAATTAAAACATGTGAACTAAAATCCTGTGTGAAACCTGACAAACCTGACCAGTAATTGGGTGCCTCTCTGAGAGTCTTCGGTTATGCATCCAAATATACCAGATAACAAAAAACAAACAAGTTATAGAGACATCTGTCCGCATATTCCTCACCTTTGAATTTCCCAGACGTAAGACTAGATCTAGAAGATTTTTGATGAGCAGTATCGCTACATGCCAGTAGGTGGTTCCATGCGTCGTCACTGTCATACCAGTCGCAGTCACCTATATATGCACCACCTCTGCGCGTGGACGTCAGTTCTTTTCTTTCCACGCCAGTTAGCGCTGATCCGAGAAGAGCTACCCCTCTGCCTTTTTTGACAGAATTTTTCGACATTTTGTCAAAAAAACATTTTGATGTTTAACAAAGGATACACTCTGCACGAATAAAGTCAAGGTTTTCAACGTATTCAGAACAAAACAAAATCCTTAATAGTGAGGATGTGACGACAAGCACGTGAAGCTTTTATTGGCATCTGATCTTAATCCTCAATAGCCGACGTGTTTCATCACCAATGTGACTTTTTCAAAGGCTAATGTGTGTTTCCCAAGGACAACAAAGTAGACTTGCAGGAAAGGTCAATTCGTAAAATCGAAAATTCATCACATCTAAGTAAGTAGCCACAAGTGCTTAAAAACAACAATGTTTCATAGCTTGTCAGTAAGTCCTGTTGCAGATATACTAAACGTCTTCTTAAAATATTCAGGAGCAACTAGAAGTGACGTAAAAAGGACCAATGAGGGGCGGTGTATCCCCCAAGCTCAGTCTAGGTATTGTGAGGTACCAAAAGAGAGCAGCATTCAGAGCATGACTGTAGTGAGGCCACAGTCTGAGGTCAGCAGCATAGCAATGAAGCGTTGAGTCAATTGCAAGTGCTGTGTGGAGGATTTCTTCGAGGAAGACAGGGTTGTCACCCAGCTGTGTGACACTTGTCACCACACCAGGTAAGTTACATTGGTCTGTTTATGGTGTCTTGAGTGCGACCACGACACCAAGTTGTGCTTGGGCTACAAGGCCATAGCACTAACGTCTTTGAGGGAGTGATTCCTGAAGCTGGTAGGGACCCGGCAGGCGACACTACATTATGTCAGTTCTCGGATGTCTCGGTCCCAATCGAGGGGAATGTCGCAAGACTGCTCCAGGAACCCCAAGTCCTCTTCATCCCATTGGAAATCCTCTGGACACTCTGAGAAGAGGCACAAGAGATATAAGAAGTCAAAGAGTGCTTTGACTTCTCCTCGTCAGTCGGTCAATGATTCGAGTAAGGAACATTGGCGTTCCCGGCACGGTTCTGTGAGCCCACTCCTGCGGTTGACTTCATGCCTTCCCGCGTTTCTGTGAGCCGGAGAGACCACCTCTCAGGTAAAGGAGTTTTACAAGGTCATGTGCCATGTATTTGAGCGGGCCGACCCCTCCTGAGCGCTGTGGGGTCAGAGGGAGCTCCATCAAATTCCATGCCAGTAACTTTGGCCCCGATGGGCCCCAGTGGATCCCATCTTGGATCTGGACTGGAGCCGGTTGTGCCTCCATGACCTTCCCTGAAGCTGGTCCTGATGCTCCTGGAGGCGCCGGCACCCACCAGCTGCACCAACTCTATTCTGATCCCACACAACTTAGAGTCGGAACAACGTCGATCGGCGTCGATTCTGGTGCCAATAAAACTCAGAGATCCTAGGTTACCGCATGAGTCCTATTCTAAAAGGATAGGCATGGTAGAAGAATCGGAGGGGTCACTGGACCCTTTGGAATACCAGTTGGAAGGACAGGTGTCAATGGATCTGGTGTGAGGAGATGCCAGTGGATTGGATACCTCTCCAGATATTGGCTTGCTTTCTCCCCCTACTGTGGCTACGGAGGAGGGAGCATCTTGGTGGTGGTGGAGGGCAGTGTAGGTCCTTGACCTCGAAATGCCCTCAGTGGTAGTCAACACTAACATCTTGATGAAAGTGCTTCAGCCCGGATCTTCCTCTTCTAAATCCCTGCTCCCCTTTCCCTGTTGGGAACCTGTTCCAAGCCCAGCACAGGGGCTCCTGTGAACAGGACAATCACCCTTGGCCACTGCCCCTGCCCTCGGTGACTCACCTTTCCTCACCCAACACCCCACCCCAGAAAGCTTGGTGGTCCAGGCTTCCACTTCTCATGGCGCGTTCCCTATCACTACCTCAGATAGGGAATCCAAAAGGCTGGATACCTTAGGCAAGAAAATGTTTTCTTCCACCAACTTGGCATTGAGGTCGGTGAACAGTGCATGCCTCTTCAGCCACTACTCTCACACACTGTAGGACATGGTTGCACAAGTGCTGCCACAGGTCCCGGAGGCAGCCCTGGCCATTCTCTCCCAAGCAGTCAAGGAAGGGAGAGATGCAGCCAAGTTCACCATCAGTTGTGGTTTGAATACGACCGACTCCCTGGGCAGAGCGGTTTCATCGACGGTGGCACTTCAACGTCACACCTGGCTGAGGACATCTGGCTTTTAAGGAGATGTCCAGCAAACCTTATTGGCATGCCCTTCAATGGTGCTTGTTTCTTTGGAGAGAAGACAGACTCAGCACTGGCAGGCTTTAAGGACTCATGGGCTACAGACAAGTCTTTGGGCCTCTCAGTGACTACACATCCCCAGTCTGTATTTCGGCCCTTTTGTGGCTATAGAAGGGGTGTGCCACCGCACCAACCCTATGTCAGCCACCGTCCTGTGCAAGCTTGTTAAGCTTTGTGTAGGCGCGTTGCATACCGACCCCATAGGTCAGATAGCCAGAGTTCGTCCTCAACCACCAACCTTCCAGCAGCAGCAGCCTCTAAGCTCTCCTAATATAACTCAAAAAGATCATGGCTGTCCAGTGGTGGGAGAATCCACCATCATCCTAACAACTGGCAGTCCATTACGTCAGACAGGTGGGTCTTATAGTTCAATAAGAGGGGCTACTCCCTTCCCTTCAAATCCTCCCTTCCCCCTATACCTCCAACACATGTTCGTTTGGCAGAGGATCATCTTTTGTTGCTCTGCGAGGAAGTCACAGCTCTCTTTGCCAAGGGAGCCATAGAGAGGGTTCCTAAATCAGAAGTAGGCAGTGGTTGGTATTCCCGCTACTTTCTGATACCCAAAAAGAACAAGAAGCTTCGGGCTCTCTTAGACCTCCTCAAAAAGGAGAAATTCAAGATGATCACTGTGGCTCAGGTCTTGTTTGCCCCAGGCCATGGTGACAGGATGGCAGCATTGAACTTGCAGGACGCGTATTTCCATATTCCCATCCTGCCTGCCCACAGGCTTTACCTGTGGTTCAAGGTGGGCCACAAGCACTTTCAGTTCACCATGTTCCCCTTTGGCCTTACCAGCACCCCTCGGTGTTCACTAAGGTGATGGCGGTGGTCGCAGCTCACCTGCGGAGATTAGGGGTTTTAGTCTTACCTTATCTCGACGACTGGATGTTGAAGGTGGGCTTGCCCCAGGCTGCATCACCCATCTCCAAACTGCTGCGGACCTCCTGCATTCACTGGGGTTCACTTTAAACATGCTGAAGCGAGACCTGACTTCTACTTAGATGCTCCCTTTCATAGGAGCTCTTCTGGACACAGTGCAGTTTCGAGCTTACCCTTCAGAGCAGCGAGTTCTGTGTATTCAGGCTATGAGACCGAAGTTTCAGCCTCTATCCTGGATTGCAGTGAGAATGACTCTGAGGCTGATAGACCTCACGGCCTCAAGCAGGTGACACATGCCAGATGGCATATATGGGCTCTGTTCAGTGGAACCAGAAGTTCCAGTGGGCCCAGCATCAGGGGAATCTCTCCGATATGGTCCAGATATCAGAGGGTACTGAAAAAGACCTGCATTGGGGGCTAAAGACCCCTGATTGGGTCAGAGGCAAACTCCTCTCCATTTCCCAACCAGATTTCACAGTTGTAACAATTGCGTCACTCTTGTGATGGGGGGCCAGCTGGGAATGGTGGACATCAAAGGACTCTGATCTCTGGTGGAATCCGGAATCCACATCAACTTGCTGGAGCTCCAAAAGATACGGCTAGCATTGACAGCATTTCTTCCCTATATCAAGGGAAGGATAGTGCATGTATTCACGGACAACTCCAAAACCATGTGGTACTGCAACAAACAGGGCGGATGGGTTTGTGGCCTCTTTGTCAAGAGGCCTTTTGTCTCTGGACGGGGCTAGAATAGCAGGGCATAACCCTGATGGTTCAGCACCTGGTAGGTTCTCTGAACACCAGGGCTGACGAACTTAGCCTTCGATGCCTAGTGGATCACGAGTGGTGTCTCCACCCAGAGGTCACGCAAGACCTCTTTCAGCAGAGGGGAGAGCCTTGGTTAGATCTCTTTGCCTCCAAAGAGAACGCGCAATGTCAGAGGTTTTGCACATTGCAGCTTCCAAGATGACTATCGTTCAGGGACCCTTTTCAGCTTGAGTGGAGTTCAGGCCTTCTGTACGCCTTTCCACTCCTGCCCAGAGTTCTAAAGAAGATCAAGAACGACTGGGCACAAGTCATCCTTGTGGCTCCGGTCATGGCATGGATAGTCTGAATTCCCGAACTCCGATCAGGCTGCCCCCTTTGGGAGGATCTTCTATCGTAGCAGCAGGGGAGGGTTCTCCACCTAAACCTGTCAACACTCCACCTTCTTGCATGGAGTTAGAGCGGCGACAGCTGACAGCTTTTGACCTTCCTCCCAAAGTCTGTTATGTTATTCTGGCATCCAGGCATCCCTCCGCCAAGACGGTATACGCTTTTAACTAGCCAGTCCGTATGCCTTACTGATGCTTTTTTTATCTTAGCGAGATAAATAAGTAGTGACAGTTATGTTTTTGTGACTAATTATAACTGAAAATGTTTCAATCTGAAATTATTACACTGTGCATTAAACATTATTAAGATTTGTGGAAGTGGTATTCCTAGTGTCTCAATTATGTATGTCTCCCCCTTACCATCACAGTCCTCTGCAGTCTTTTGCTCTGTTTGACACTTAAGGGTCTATTCTCAAATGTAAATCTACATGTGTAGATTTACCTCACTGAAAATTACTCTGACGCTTTTGAGCAACTTTTGGTTATTTACCATTTAATTGTATGAAGTTACTCAAATGTGTAGACTTACATGTCCCCATTCCCTAAAATAGGGGGTAAAGCCAATAAAAAAAGTCAAAAACAATGTTTAAATTACTACTAGTAGTGACTTTAGAACTGTATTTGCCATTCCACACACATGTTGAAGACCGCCACAATCAGAGCAGAGATCTCCATATTGTAAACTATATGGAAAAGATTATTATTTTTTTAAATAAAAATATGAAAAACTATTTTGTTAAATATTTATGTTAATTCTTTTAACATCTATTCTAAATGTAGAATAATATAAAAAGTTAAAGCATTCATAAATTAATTTTGAATGTAAAATAAGTATTTTGACTACATAAAATTAAAATAAAAAAAATATTTTTCTGAAGTTGAAAATAAAAGAAATGTCCATGCAGAGTAAAAACATATTTGTTATTATGTATTAAAAATGATTGATTAAAAGTGATGTATAAAATGAATTAAAAGTGATTTAATGATTTTACTAAATATTACCAGAGTATTTTTAAACTTTAAAAAAGTTAATGAAATATCTTAGAATTAGATAATATTTATATTTATTTATAGATAATGTTTTAACATTAAATAATATCTATTTATATTTTTAAATAGTTTAAATAATGTAATAATTTTAACATTAGTTCTTGTGGGGGTTCTATTTTATGTCTCTACATTCATTATTATATATGGAAGGGTGTTTCAGTACCAGTGGTAGGCCATGTCTTGTGTTGAAATTACTCCATCTCTGAGCTGGAATACATTTATGACTGTTTTGGGTCCTCTTTGGCTGTAGTAAATATAGAAAAGCAGTTTGTGAATATCAGTGTGCTTACTCTTTTGTGAGTGGGTGCATGCCCCTTCCTAAACCTCACCTTATCCTTCTTTAAAACCCCTCCTGCCTCCTCCTATTAGCCCCTGTCATTTAGTAGTTAGTATTCCCCATTTTCCAGCCACTCCCCTCAGTCTCTTCCATATTTACTACTAAAATTGATATTTATGTGTGTGGAGAGCTCAACAGTTGGGGCAGAGATCTTTACACAGGAAAGATAGGAGAGGCTGAGGCATAGAACTCTCCCTGTATGTTTGTGAATAGCATTTTGTATGTTAGCAGTACTATTGTAGTACTACTAAATGTACTACACAATGCAGTTTGTAAATAGGCCACCTTAAACCCTTTTCTCTGCTAACATCCTTTTAAAATCCTCCATCTGCATATCTTACACATCACCCCCTTCCTCTTTATCACTGTCTTTTCACTCGGCCTTGTCTGTACTTCCTTGAGCCTCCCCTCCTTTACCATGACCCCACTCCCCCACACAAACACACATTCACACTTGCTCTCTCCTCTCACCAGTAAACACTGGATTTATTTTCCTTTGCAATTGTTTACAGCTGTGAATACGGCCTTGTAGTATTTTGTTCTGAAGTATTTGCTGTGTGACTGGAATATGCATGTGTAGGCTGAGAGATGGAAAGTGTGTTGTACAGTGTTCAGAGCGTGTCAGTATTTCACCGGACGTATGGATATCATTAAGCAAAGGGATGAGTTTACATTAACACCTAGCTCATTGTCAAATTCTCTACATACAGAATTTACTTAAGAATGTAAATAAATGTATGCATAGTTACACTTATTGAAGTGAATCTTCCTTTAAATGGACTGTAACTACTACACTAGTTCACATTTTTTCACATAAATGGCAACTACAGGCGGCATATATGTGACCATCACTCTTCATGTGCTCTGCAGATAGGCCAAGGGAT
This sequence comes from Pleurodeles waltl, assembly GCF_031143425.1. NCBI lineage: Eukaryota > Metazoa > Chordata > Amphibia > Caudata > Salamandridae > Pleurodeles > Pleurodeles waltl. The sequence goes on along the minus strand of NC_090445.1, from coordinate 829,370,427 downwards.
GGATGGGCATACAGTCAGATCACCTTTCTGAATTCCTGATAGGAATTGTGAGAAACTCACATTATCTTTTGCCTCAACTCCAGAGCTCTTAAATTGTGCTGCGTCATGAACAGTCACCCACAACTTGAAATCTCCAGACATGTGAAGGCAACTCAGTTCACAGTATGACCTATGTAGAGTGACAAAAAGTAAAGAAACACAACGCCTGGAAAAAGCAAATACTCATAGGGAATACAAGGTGAAGTAAGACCTGTGAAATATAAATGGGGACAACATCACTGAAATTGATTATCTGATGGGTTTTTGATCATTTTTGAGAAATGGAATACACTATGGCAAGACCGTAGGCTTCGGGCTATGCTTCTCCTTCTTTGTTGTTTATTGTTATACACACAGAGCAGCCAATCAAATTAGACTTTAATAAAACTACATTTCTCAAAAATCTTTGATGACATCATGGTCCCCTGCCAATGATGGTCAATGCCACATATATAGGTCCTCTGGAGCCATTTTCTTCCTCTTTCTTTGCTGGTGCAAGACAAGTGGTTTTTCATTTCTCTCTCAATAACCTCTATTACTATTGCTTGTTTGGATTGTATGCAAGTGGAACACGCGCTTAATCACTATTGGCACCCAACGGGGGTGCCCGGAGGCAGGAGATGAAAAGCATAATTGCAAGGACTGTCCATTCCTCTTTCTAGCTTGGCATGCGTACTCTTTGCGCGGCGGGCATTTCCCTTACCGATATTGGGAAGCGAGCTCCACGCTTAGGCTCAACAGGTCAGAGCCAGCTGCTTGACACCCGAGGCCTCATTTTTCACCTCGACAGCAGCTTCCAAACGTCTCACCCGTACCCTATGCCAGTGCAAGTACAGGCTACAACAGGATTTTTCCCGAGGGGCTCTACTTCCTGTCAGTCTACAGGTTCTCTGTAGCTGGAATAAATATATATATGTTCTGGCCTCCTGAAAAGCGACCTACATCTCAGATTGGCTGCTCTCCCTCTGATTGTCAGTCTCACTGAGATAGAGATATTGCCATTCTCAAACATGCATGGCACAAAGGGACCTACCTGAAAAATCTCCTGCTTCCTCAAGACGATAAGGATCTTGTCCATGCACTTGTCACGTCTTGTCACTCAATCAATGAATAGAGCATTAGCAGTCGCACTACAATATATAGCCCGCCAATTAAAAAGGTACGCCCTTACGATTCACAACCCAATGTCACATCACCTCCCCGACAGACTGACGACTCCGCACAGTCCTCTAACTGGCCTCACCCAGAGGCCATGTCCTGCATATCCCAATCCTTGACTTCAGACCATACCTATTCGGCACCCAAAGTGTCCACTGGCGCCTACCCCTCAGATTGCCATTCTCCGGATGACACTGGGGCTTCCTGCTTCAATTATTTTGATTCCGATGACAACACCTACTGAGCCCCCAAACGTTGTCATGAAAACCCACGCAACCTGTCCTCTTCCCTTTCAGGCACCTTATTGACCGAGGACTCTACACTGGACTTTTACCCTGACAACTTAGTTCATCCCTGCTCCTCCGACTGGTCACCCCTCCCAGCAGTCTCAGACTATGCCCATGAAAGACTGCGCAAGGCCTTGGATTAAATCGGTCCGTAACAGACTTTGCTTTGAGTGTCCATGCCCAGACATTCCACATAATGTCACAGAAGCCCCAGAGGTTGACGCAAACTTGGCCACTTTTCTCAAATTATCCTCCAAGGATTCCATTAAAGGGATCGACATATCTTGAAAAGCCTGCCAGGACAAGCTCCTTGATATATCTCGCCCCTTATGCAAAATACACAACATGGCTGTGGCAGTAAAACAATCAGACACCTCTGTCGACCCTGACACTTTGGCGGCAATCTGTGCTCATGTGCATAGACCCTAAGCTAACTGAACTGGTCAATGGGTGCCTTGGCAAATGGGATGCTTTTTGGCAATAAGTTCATCAAGGACCTTGGAAAGTTCGTATACCCATTTATGGCCTTGGACAAGACTCAGAGTTCCATACAAAAAACACTGAATCAATTACTTTTTGCTAGGGCCGGCCATTTCAGAGGGTGACCGTCAGGCCGCTTTTCCTTTCGCAGCCCCCATCCCTTCACCTCAACCGGAGGTCATGGTAATACCGCCTAGAACAGAGACACCTTCTACCCAGCCAGAGCATGAGGTGGTCGATCTCGTTACAGAAGAGGCTCCCTCCGAGAACAGTCTATCCACAATTCTGGAGCGAACACTCAAGGTAAGATTGATTTCACCAACTAATGTGATTTGGGGAGGCAGGACACATTTATTCCTAGCCAACTGATCTTTTCTGACTTCAGACCCTGGAAACAATAATGGGGTTCAGACTAAAATTCTTTGGAGTTCTCCTCCAAACCAACTCTCAAAGAAAGAGGCAATCTGCCCTTGTCTACCAGACCCCTCAGGTTTCTGCAGCAATATTTTGTAGTAACAAAGAAAGGGGGAGGCTCCCGCCTGGTCCTAAACCTGAAGGGTTTTAACAGTTGGATTCTATACTGCCACTTCAAAATGAAGGGAATCCACCTTTTGAGGGACATCCTTCGAGAAGGCGACTGGATGGTCCATCTGGACCTGAAAGAGGCTTATCTCTAAATCCCGATCTGGCATCCACACTGGAAATTTCTCCAAGTCCAATGGAGGGGCCAATGGTTCCACTTCCAAATCTTTCCCTTCGGACTCTCTTCAGCCCTGTGGTGTTTCACCAAGGTCATGTGCCCAGTGGTAGAAAGACTATGCTCCAAGGGTGTTTGTCTGATTATTTACCTAGATGACATTCTAATAATAGCCCAAGAGATTCAACTCCTCCTGGACAAACCTTCATTGGACTATCCAATTCTTACAGGACCTAGATCAATACCTCTTCCTCCCTTCTATCTCTTCCCCCTCTGAAACTAATAAACAGTTCAAAAAGAAATCAAATCCGTCCTTCACAAGGAACAGTTCTCTCTGAGGACTTTGGCCACAATAGTGAGTCTCCTGGCCTCCTCCATCCAAGCAATCTTCCCGGCCCGCTACACTATAGGATCCTACAACGCAAAGATACGACATCTCCAAAATGCTGTGGATTATTCAGATCTCTTCTCACTCAACCCCGAGACCAAGGATGAACTTCAGTGGTGGCTAGACCACATGTCAGCTTGGAACAACAGAGCTATTTTCAGTTCTCAACCAGACATTGTTCTGGAATTGGACGCCAGTCAGTGGGCCTGGGGCGCCATGTGCAGAGACATTTCCACCAGGGGGTGTTGGCCCCAAGAGGAATCCCAGTTGCATATCAATTGCTTAGAACTCTTAGCCAGTTATTTCACAATTCAAATGTTGGCTCCCCTCTCCAAATGTTGCATCCAGCTGAAGCCTGTCCCACCAGTTGACCTGTTTCTTCTCTTGGAGACTGGATCCACTGCCTAGTTTCAAAGATGCCTTCCTTCAACATTGGAACTGTCATCTTCACTACACTTTGCCTCCATTTCTAATGATTCCAAAGGTTGCAACTCAAGCCCTCTGTCCACAAGTGGAACTGATCTCGGTCACATCATTGTTGAAGGCTCAGCCTTGGTTCCCTATCCTGTTAGAAATGTCTCAGGATTTTCCAGTCCTAATCCCCTCTTTACCAAATCTTCTGATGGACCTGATGGGTCGCAGTCACCACCTTCTTCTACAGGGCAACCTTCAACTCATGGCTTGGAGCATTTCTGGGCACAATTACCACTCTGCTATTTCTGCAGGTCATACTTTTCTCGAGGGTAAGCCTATTGGTGAAAACTCACTGGTAAGTAGGGTCATTAGGGGTATTCGTATTTCCAATACTCCTCTTCCGAAGTATTCAGCTCTATGGGATGTTAAAATCGATTTTAACTTTCTGCAGCGATGGCCGTGTAATGCTAACCTGTCTAGTAAACAGCTTTCAGCAAACTAACTCTTCTACTGTGCCTTGTGTAGTGCAGGAAGGTGTCAGGCGTCAGAGCCCTGACATCTTGGGCCGCATTTTTCCCCATATGGGGTCACCTTTTCCAAATCCAGATGCACAAAGAACGTTTTCCAAACAAATCACTTACTCTAGTTTGACCTGAAATCCAAAACTGTGTACTGTTCATTGTCTGAAAGAATATGAAGATTGTACCAGAGAGTTTTGTCAGTCTAACGGGGTCAAGTCCTAATTGCCCTCCAGAAATCTTTTCACCCTGTGTCTTCCGCTTCATTGGCTCGCTGAGTGAAACTGATTCTTTCAGAAGTAGGTATAGATACTTCTAAGTTCAGAGCACATTCACTGAGAGGAGACATGGCTTCTAAGTCATTCAGTCTGGGTTACCATCTACAAGACATTATGGAAGCAGCAGATTGGTCTGTCGATTCTACATTTAAAACTTTTTACTACAAACTGATTCTAGATGTAGCTTCTTTAGTCCTACAACAGTTTTGAGCAAGCATAATCTGAAGCCTCCAGTCCTGCCATAGATTGAAAAATGTCTAGCTTTTGTGTCAATAATTTTCAGTTCTATTAAGGGCACAGAAGTGAGGATTATCCCACCCGTCCGTTCATCAATACAATAATATATGAAAATTGTTTCTATGCAATCATAAACGCAATTGTATTGCTGATATTTTCCCTCCCATTTATGTAGGTGGCAGTTGTGATGATCTCTATTATAGAGTTCTGGGTGTTAAGAGGTTTTATTTTATCTTATTGCAGATTCTGAGCAAAAGAATTGTTGAGAGGAGATTAACCTTTCTTCTCACTTTCCAGTAATGGACCCAATTGGTCCTTGAATGAGTTATTGGTTACCTTCGCCCCCCTGAGTCAAGCTGTAGTTGTTCAGTTCAGAGGCCTATCCAGTTGCGTGTGAAGATTCATGGATCACATCATGTGGTCAGGCAAAGAAAGAGGAGGAAGATGGAGCCAGAGGACCTTTATATGTGGCAGGGACTGTCATTGGCGCAGGGGACATGATTTTTGGGAAATGTTGTTTTTATTAAAGTCTAATTTGATTGGAAGCTGTGTGTGTTTAACAATAAACATCAAAGGATAAGCATAATCCTCACCTCCATGCCCTTAATAGAATTGAAAATTCTTAAAGCGAAAGCTGGAAATTTGTTTGTGTTTTTGCCTGTAAAGTTAAGGATATGGCGCCCTATTTTGATCCATGTCTGGGCCAGAGACTTGGAAGCGCTGCTCCCACCTAAAGCTCCAGACACGTCTTTTTAAAACACAAAAACACAACTTTAAGGTGACTGCTGGCAAGTGTGCTGTGTTTTTAAGAACTGGAGTTGACCTCTATAACAGGTTCAACCCACGGCTTCCTCAAAAGCAGTGAAATTATTCGGAGCAAACGGCAGGCCTTTAGTATTGCCTCCAAAGCCACCTAAATCAGCAGGGCCGACAAGGGTGGATTTCTGATTGTGCGGTTGCTGTTGCGTAGTTCCCATGATGCATATGCCTGCTTTAAGCGCAGTCCCGTGCCCAGGACACTTGGTGACTGTCCGCTTTAAACCCAGGCCTGCGTGCTGTTTCCTGTGTCCGTTTTAAGCGGGCCTGTGTGCGTGGTTCCCTGTCTGTGCCCGGGGCCCGCCCCCTTGGAGGGCCCTCCTTTGTCCTTGATCTCTGTGTGTGGGAGTGACGGCGGCGGTGGGGGCGCAGGAGGCGGTGGACCCGTCGGCGCGCCTTCTGGAATACGCAGACTGGCGCGCGGAGGCAGCGCCCTTTTAAGAGGGGAGGAGCCCGGATCTTTGATGTGCGGAGCTGGGCGGCTCACGTGAGGGGTGGGCGCGGCGGAGGGGGCGGGGCCAGAGCCCGTCCGCAGCCCCAGCCGAAGCCTCGCCAGTCAGGCTGCAGGAAGGAGGAAGGAAGCAGAGTCGGTCGCCGCCCGCCCGCTGCTGGGCCTAACTGATCAGTCCAGAGGGAGCCGCCGGAGCCAGGGCAGCGCCAGAAGCTCATCGCCGAGGGGTGGAGGTACGGCGCGGGCCGGGGGCAGTCCTGCGACCGACTCTGTTTACAGGAGAAACAAGATGGCTGAGGCTAGCCACTGATCCCCTGCCGCCTCCGAGCATCGGAGCTTTCGGGGCGAGAAGCCGAAGGTCCGGAGCAAACTGCCTCCACTAGCCTGCGTCGCCCGTCTGTTGTACCCTCAGACCCACACACCGCCATCTGGGGCTCGGGAGGAGAGCGCCCCCACCCCCGCCTCAGGGGCCCCCGGAGCACTCGCGCCCCTCTCATGAACACAGGAATCATTTCAGGGCTGAGCTGGTGGTTTTAAGACCGGCCTCGGGCTCTCGTTTGCATTTCAGTTTTGTTTTTGATGAAAACAGTGCACAGTGCTTTTGTTCCCCCCCCGCCCCCCTATCCAAACAAACCGGATAATAAAAGAAAAACAAACTTAATTCATCCCCCCAGTGTACCTGGCTCCGTGCTCTTCAGCAGGAAGACCGATTCACTCATTATTGAAAGAATTACAAAACAAGATGGCTGAAGGTGGCCGTGATGAGTGTGTTGGATTTTTTTGATCAGATGAAAAAGGCACAGCAGCAGCTGCGAGCTCGCCGTGAAGTTTCCCTTCGCTGAACCGAGACCAGTGCCGTTAAAACAAAATAATCTAGAGCCGGATGTCACTGGAAGCCGTTTTATTTTCCTTTTTTGAAACAGTCTTCTGTGGGTTGGGGCTGTCGTTTGCGTCGGTCTACTCCCACTCTCGGTCTGAAATAGCTTTCATGTCCGAGGGGGAGGGAGAGTGAAGGAGGCACCGAGGGGGGAAGGGTTATGATTAACAGCGGACACATTCCTCCTCACTCTGATCAAGGCATGCCTGCTGACCAGCACAGCATTTCTCCATCCTCCGCCTAAAGGCTACAATGTGCATAGCCTAAAAGACCCAAGGCTTTTTTAAATGTATTTTCCTCTCACGAGGATACATTGTATATTCTTATTTTTTAGTGAGTGATACACAAGAGATCCTGCTGGCCATAACCTGTCTTGCCTCGTTCGACTAGGTGGAAGGACTGGCTTATTGTTTTTTTTGTTTGTTTTACTCGCCCAGGGCTGGAATTTAATACACGTGATTAGCTGGTCTCTCCCACGGAGCTGCCTCCCCCTAGCAGTACAGTTTGCCGAGCAGCCTTCACAGTTTTGAGACTCTTTTCTGGCGAGGCCTATTTCCTCTTCCTCCCTGGCCATTTTTCTAGACAGCCGGATTCACCCACATTGATTCTGTTAAGGAAGGGTGTTCTGAAGCGGTTCAAACGCAATTTATACCACTAACCATATCAGCGCAGATCCTGTTTGACCGCTTGTTTGGCACTTGGACTTTTTATGTTTCTTCGTATGGGTACAGAGTGCGGCTTGGGGATCTCACGCTTCTGGAATTGATATGCTTGTATTTTCCCAGGAGCCATCTTTTAAGCAACTTTGCCTCGCAACGCTCTTCTAATTGAAGACACAAATATCTATCGGCACATGGTGAATGTACGTACTGAACTGCGTGATGGTCACGAACTAGCAGAACCTGAGCACTCGGTCGTTAAATCCGTGCAGTGAGATAAAATCTCATTACTTAAAAGGTGCACGTTAAAATCGGCCCATCTCCCAGGTGTCTTCTGTTCTTTGCTAGGACTTTGCTTGTCCCTCATTCTGATGGAGATGGCAGAGAACTGGAAGAACTGTTTCGAGGAGGAGCTTATTTGCCCCATCTGCCTACATGTCTTTGTGGAACCAGTACAGCTGCCCTGCAAGCACAATTTCTGCAGGGGCTGCATTGGCGAGGCCTGGGCCAAAGAGACTGCTCTTGTTCGCTGCCCTGAGTGCAACCAGGCCTACAACCAGAAACCCACCTTGGAGAAGAACTTGAAGCTTGCCAACATTGTGGAGAAGTTCAACTCGCTCAATGTGGAGAAGACTCCCTCGGTCTTACACTGTGTGTTCTGCCGCCGGGGGCCGCCCCTGCCCGCCCAGAAGATCTGCTTGCGCTGCGAGGCGCCCTGCTGCCAGTCACATGTACAGACACATCTCCAGCAGCCCTCCACAGCCAGAGGCCACCTACTGGTGGAGGCAGATGATGTTCGGGCTTGGAGTTGCCCTCAGCATAATGCCTACCGACTCTATCATTGTGAGGCCGAGCAGGTGGCTGTTTGCCAGTTCTGCTGCTACTACAGTGGAGCCCACCAGGGACACTCGGTGTGTGATGTGGAGATCAGACGAAATGAAATTAGGGTAAGTGATGTACCAGTGTTGATGCGATGATGAAGTTCATAATGCCGAGTGGTAGAGGGACTTTCTGGACATAGATCACTTGCTCGCTGGTAGCAAGCAAGGCCAAAAAAGTGTTGGGGTTTCTTTATATTGCACACAAATTGAACATCACCTGGCTGTGCTGGCATGTTTCTATTTTTGTGCAAGCTTTGACTTAACTTTGCTTGTAAATGCATCTTTTTATAGTTAGACTAGTGATCGTTTTTTTGACGTTATGAGGACACAGATAACTTGCAAACCTGGAGCAGCCCCTTACACTCAATTAGAACTGGGGTAAAAGTGGAAAATTAATGCATAATGTCCTGTGTGATCCATTCAAAATTATTTTACCTGTAAGGATAAGTCAATATTGCAATAAAAATGTAATCAAGACCAGTTATTTACAGTATGGCTACTTGAATTGGAAGGTTAGTTGAGAATATTCATTTAAGTTCAGGCGGTACCTCTAGGGCGTTGCATTTGATACATGGTTTTTTCTTTGGGGTCAATCTGGATGTCGTATGACACTTTTTTTTTTTTAAACAACCATCGACGTTTGTGTAATATTTTTTTGGTTATGTGTACATTTTTGTACCACTATGAGCACTGCACAGTTTATTTGATTTTTTTTTTTTTTTACATTTGTTTTGCTTAACCTAGACTGAGGTCTCATGCCCGGGTAGGTCATTAATACTTTGACCCATCGTTTCCATTGCTTCATGCCCTGAGGCCAAAGCTTGAAATTGTCTTTCCCCTTGCTAGTCATAGCAACGACTGACCCATACTGGGTTTGGTATGTATTCTTTGTGTGTGCTTGCATGTCCATGGAAAGGTTCCAGTTAAGAGATCAGTTCGGGCATGGTCTGTTTTTATAGACATGGACGCATACAACGGATGGCCCCGATATCAAGAATTGAATGTAAAAGCCTCATTTGTGTCCCTTTTCGTCTATGTTCTGAAGTACTGTCACTGAACAATGTAATACATTGGCCGTCTCGGACAGTGAGAAAGACCGAACACTGTCGCTACAAAAAGACATAAGATGCTGGTCTCATTTGGTAAAGGTTGATAAAAAGCAAAATGGTGGTGAGTTGGCTGCATGCCACCAGGGAGTGAATCTTGGGCGATGTTTGGGGGAAGGGTGGCAAGAGTGAGTTCATAAGAATGTAGTTCCTGGCAGTGTGCTGGTGGTGGGGGTTGCATTGCCCACGCGCCCATGGCAGAGATTCAAGGGCAATGGTAACCTTAGACTCGCCTAGCTAAGTGGCAACCACCAGTGGCCAGGCTATCCTAGGCATTTGTTGGTTGAGTTGTATGGCTGAGTAGTTTGTTAAATTAGAGCATGTCTTGCCAGAGGTAATTGGAGAACAGGTTTGGATGTTGAGCTAATGGTTATTAAGGACCAGCATATTCAAGTGGCTATGCGGTAATACAACATTGTGTGCCACCGTCAAAGGCTTTGGAGTGATTTCTATGCATTGGATGGGCCTCAGACTAATAGCATCTATGGACAGTGATTAATTTTATTTTAAATATTTTTTTATGGTATCTAATAGCCTAGACAATTTTACTATTTCGTACATGATTCAGTCACATTTCCATTTCCATTTTTTTTATTTTTGCTTTATTAATTCACTACTTGACTGGCAATTTATCTGGGAATTTCAACACTTTCTTACCCAATAAGCTGTTCTTGCATAGCCAGATGAGTCACTTTCTTTACAATCTGATTAGTAGGTGCGAACTTTGCCCCAGTTATATATAGATGTAGCCCCTTAGAAAACTGATATGCTTGTCAGTCCACCTGAATTTTTTTTTTTTTTTTTTTTTACTTGAGAACATTAGGAGAAGCCATGCCTTTCCTGTGAAGTTGAATTTTGTCCCTGGCTGGCTCAGCATTGTGGCTTCTTTGTTGTGCTCCTGTCTGAGTAGAGGTTTGAATCGACACTTCTTAGTATCCTACTGGTGCAACACCCATCCGGCTAAAATTGTTCTTACAAAACAAGATGCCCTAGAACTTTCATATTTAGATGACATTTTTATTACATCACACTTTGTGTGACGAGTTTCTTTAATGTGCCAAACATTGTATTTTGGACCTGCTGCCAGGAAGAGAACAGTTAGAAATGAGTTGGTGAACTTGTTAATTGCTTGGTTATGTACAAGTCGCACGACTCCCTCTTACTGTGACCTCAAAAAAACAAACCATATTGGACGTTGGACTTTAGAGTGTAGTTAAGACCAGTACGTGGATGGGAATTTTTTTTGATAAATTTATTTTGATTGTTTCCATCCCAGTATTGTCGAATTTTTCACACACCAGGTGTCTTCATTGATAGTATGGTCACTAAATGTTCAAATGATTTTCTACGTCTGTCTCGGTACTTTTGGGACTTTCCAGCGTGTGTTGCATTCATGTCGTGTTGACGTTTTGAAGACAGTTGAAAAATCGGATACTTTTGGTTCTCTTTTACCATGTCTCTCGCGCCATATTACAAGAGGGCCTACCATATTCTAATCTCACCAAGCTGTGCACATAAACTAGGACGATCAGTGTTACTTTTGTGCATTTTTGCTTGCATCTTAGCATCGCCCATGTCACAATTTAACTTATTCAGTTAAAATAAGCATTTTTTTGCCGAAGTGGGAAATCAGATAGGTCAGAGACGCACTGTACAGTAAACATGTAGATTAGATTAAAAAAAAAAAAAAATTATAGCACAATTTGTGGTCGGCTAAATCAAGATTTTGCATTACATTTTAAGGGACACAACGGCGCCCTGTCATTGGGTTCATTTAAGTAAGGTGTTGAGAACAGACCGGAAGCTGCACGATCTGCTATTTGGGTAACTAGAGACCATTTGCTACCTTCGTTCCACTCCACCACAGAATCTATGGTTATAATTTTCTGTTTTTAGGATCTGTGTGGTTCCCACTCCTTTTTGGTGATGCTGGCTAGTCTTTGGTGTCCCAGAACCGCCCCAGCTATAAAGAAATATGGTAGTGATGTAGTCTTGTGCTTTTACTGGTAAATGTTTTTTATCAGAGCCCAAGATTTTAGGAGGTGGCTAGTTTTGTGCTACTTAGAACAAAAGCACGTAGATTCTTATTGAAGAGATAAAAGATAGGATGTAGCCAATCAAGGACGCTGAGAAAGTCTGAATACCATTTTAGACATCCTGAGGAAAGTGTGGTGACTCCTATGTCCATGATGCCACCCTGCACAGAAAACAAATGAGAAGTGCAAATTCTCCTGTTAGATGATCTCACAGACCACCATATTGGAAAAGGCCATTTGTGTGCCATGCTGAATTCTTGAGTGCCACTGTTGCCCTTTGTGCACCATATGGCTTGCAAAAAAACCCTGTGGGTCACAATGAGCATGGAAGTGCTGAAGCGACATTGGCATTAAGGACCCTTCACATCAGTCTGGACGTGGAGTCTGGCAGTGCACATGTAACACTGATTTTGTCTGAACTAGTATGTCTCTTGCCCTTGGACCTGTCTTGAGTAAAATTGGGAACAAGCCTCAAGGTCAAAACATTACTCTGTGCTGCTCTAGACTAGGAAATTTCAAAGTTAATACACTTGGAGTGATATCTGCCTTCAAATTGTAAGTATATAATCACTGTTGTGTCGCTGGGCCTCTTTCAATTGGCACCTGTCCTAGCTCCTTAACCAGAGATCGTTGGCATTGGCCATTTTGCATGTGGCTCCCCTTTCTTGTTCATTTTGCATGTGGCTCCCCTTTCTTGTTATTTCCCTTCTCTCTCGTTTAAACTCTTATTAAGCTGTCCGACGAAAATCAATAAGATTCAGCATCTTGAGCAGTCACCTCTATCACTCTTGGCCCATATACCACATCCAATCTTTGGAAGCTTTACTGCTTGCTTCTCCATATGAGAATTCAGTGGAAAAATGGACGCTTGTATGTAAAATGGTCTGCAATAGTGCCCAGGGCAACCCAACTCAAATTACAAGCCCCTCCTAACCACCCAAGCCTGAACAGCAGAGTTAACAAATGAGCTGCAGAACTGGACCAGCAGGTCTACCACATCTTAAGTACATGTTCAAGTGTGGGTCACCTTTTGTGCTAGGGTTCACATGCAAATCATGAGAGGGAAGTTGAACCATGGAGTGTTCTTGGGAAATTGTGTAAATGTATAGGAGTGCTTTGTATTTGCCCCTTACTGTTACATGGTCCGTATATAATATAGCGAAGAAACTAAAGGGTAAAGTGACACGAGTGTTGGGTACGGTTAGATTACGATAAAATAAATACAGAAATGCATTGCAAAAACACGTTTAAGTGACGTTATAGTTAGCTGTTGAAATAACACACTAAGGAATGTTTAAAAACCAACCAAACACATTCACACATTATAATTTACTGAGCTAACTATACCTTGTGTCCTTGCCATGTACATATTTCATCCCTGATTTCATCTAGGCATTGGTAGGGCGCCCTAAAGGGTTTGTGAACTTGAAGTAATTCAACATACCACACCTGTGGCAATAAGTCTATTCATCCTAATCTGATTACTTCCTTTAGACTGCTAGTGTGTAATATAAACATGTATATATGCCACTAGTAATACATATTACACACTGGCAGTTGCCACTGTGTAGTTCTAGTTGGTCAGATTCTATAGGAATATATGTATTTTTTTGTTTTGCTAATATCTTTGGCTCCGGTTCATGAGTATGCATGAAACTTTCCCTCCCAAAAAATCATGCATCTCTTCTGGAAAGTGTCAGGGTGATCCATCAAGCGGAGGTCAAGAAATAGTGGGTGCCTAAACATTGATTTCCCGTAATAAACCTTGGCCACAGAGGCAAAAAAGTAACAGCTGAAGGAATGACACAATTTTTGGTAGAAAGTGAAAACTTCACCCAAAATGCGTGGTTTTTGTGATCTGGTGTAAATCCGTTCTGCTGTTTGCAAAAAAAAATGCACTTAAAGAGGTGCTTGGGGAGGTCATGCTAAAGGTTTTCTTAAAATCCTGATTTGGTTGCGGTTTGGCAGACACACACCAGAATTGTTTACAATCCTGTGTGCCTATTAATTTGGCATATGAGCCTCTAATTAGTTATACGAGGAATGAATGAGCCATGTGCGAGGTGATTGAAAGCAGCAGTTCACATTATAAAATATTGTCAAATGTACATGATTTAATGTTATCACTGTTAGCCAGAACATTATTTACCAGTGTTCCCGAGATAGTGACATAAATTATTTGTCAAAGGGTAAAGATGTGTCCCTCAAAACCACACCATCCATTTATTCGATATCTGGCTCTAGACATATCATAGTGGTTAAAGCTAATCATTTAAAATCGTTTCCTAGGTGTGTGGTGTGGTGTTTTTTTAAACATCCGTTTGGTTCTAAAATCCTATCTCAGTATAGGTTAATTGTTAAATAGTTTTATTGAAATTCAAGGCAGAAAGCAAAATATTAAAGATTAAAAGAAAGATGCGAGCTTTAAGGTGTAATGGGGAGAAAAACATGTTTTTGAATAATTGAGGCTAGAGTACTTAAATATTTTATTAACGTGAAATAGCACAGGAAGCTTCCACCCGCCAGTGTTAGTGGTATAACTGTCTTCACCTTCCAATTTGTGGCTTTAATGGGTAAGGGTGTCATGGTGCACAAGCCAGCAATCTGCCTTTTGTTGTTGAAGAAACAATATTTTAGAGGACTTGGAATTAAAGGGGACATTCTCAGTAACGCAAGTCAGGATGAAGGGTTCCATGAGGGTGTTCTGAAGTCGAGTCGCAAGCTTGTGATCAGACACAATGCTTTGTGTTTATATGTAAGAATTTCTCTGAAATAGATCTGCAAACCTTTATCCCAAAGAAAACATTTACACCTCTTCCAAACAGATCCTTTAAAACTTCAGGTTCTTGCTTTACTCTCATGTATCAGAAAGATGTGTGACCTTTGGAATTGACAAGGCCATTGTCTAGGCACGTCTGGGTAGAAATGTGGAAAACAAATCTTTGACACTTTGTAGACCAACAACTACAGACAGTTCACTGTGCATATTCATAGAATATATTTTTCATCTCTTAAAATTTGAAATTGTAACTTCACAATGGTAATAGTTGGTGATAAGTGATTTTCCTGCCAGTATCCTAGTACATGTGATTTATCACTGTAGGCAGGTTGGCAGCTTTTAGAGGGAAGGCATACATACGTTTTTGTTGGTCTTCGGAGGACAGGTCAAAGAATCAATAAATGATCTTGGCTTACCATTGGAAAAAGTGGATGTGTAATCTTAAAAAAAAAAATACCTCGGTAACCTTGTGCCCACTAAGCTTTGAACTCATTTTCTTTGTATGTTCTGCTTCACCTTAAATTGAAATATGGATTTGTTGTTCAGGATTATCTGGTTAATCTTCTTTGCCTCACATTTTGAGTTTTCTCCCAGTAGTATTAGCCGAATGTTTGCAGATGTTATATTTATGGCTAAAAGGTTAAGGGCTATGTGGTTCTGCCTTTTCTATTCAAGCTTATGTGTACCTCTTGATCTCATGCAAACACAAATGTAGATGTGTTCTTGAGTAGTTACTTAAATCACTCGCCTATATTGCCATAATTGGTTTGACATTGTTGAGGTTGAACCCATTTTCCAATGCCACTTTCATATGCCAGTTAAGACACCAGTTCTAATGTCCAGTTTTAGTTTCAATCTATTGAGCTTTAAATACATTGCAGCTAGCTTTCCAGTCCGCATACTACTACTTCCTGCAGCCTTTCGCACACTGCTTCCTCTCTTCAACAGACTATTTTGTGAGTGCAAAATAAGTTCAGACTAGTTGTTTGCCCAATTATGTGATCATAGTACGGCATTATAATGCACCCCGAAAGCTGTATAGCTGTTTACATGAATGCAGTTGAGCTTCTGTGTGCTTAAACCCTTGAGGTGGCTCACCTATCAGCTGACTCTTCGTGACGATAGAAATATTATTTCCTGGGGGTGCAGTCATGAGGGAAGAGATTTGTTTGTCATGTCAGCTGAGCCACAGAAACTGAAGACCTTCAGAGAAGTTAATTCCTTACATTTGTTTGGTTGCTAAGATTAGTTCATTACAGCAGCGATCAAGCAAAAATAGCTTGTCTTTATTTATTAATTGATGTAATGATCACTGGTGCCTTTGGCATACAAGATTTACACTTGTTTTTTTTTTTTTTTTTTGGTATGTTGACTCTAAAGCCCATTTTCCCACTAATTCTACATCACTGCTGTGTTGCTAAAAAAACAACAACTTTTTTCGGCATAGCAAATGAAGCAGTGCCTGGGAAAGTATAACTGAATTATTCAAATTATGATTATAACCTTGATAAATGTCTATGAAAAGTACCTGGTGAGTTCATATGTTAACTTTTATTTGTCAGATAAATTATCCATTTCTTGAAAACGGACCTCAACTTAAGACAAAAGAGTGCTTTTATAATATAATCACAAATTGTCAAATTTACATTTTAAACTTTGCAGAGGAGCTGCCCCATTTAACCAAAAATGTGCGGACCAATTATGTTTGGTGTTCCAAAGGTTTTGTCACGGTTGTTGTGAAAAAGAGATCTCCTAATTCAAGCAGCATATAGTGTGTGTGTCATACTATCTGCTGTTGTGTCTAAAAAGCTTAGATGTAGTTATCAAGAAATCTGGATTTCTTTGCAAAGTGTGAAGGCAGAGGCTACTGGGCTGCATCTATGGAAGTTGAGGTCCTTTCAGCTGGTGTCCTAGGGCCTGTCTTACTATGGCTCTGCAAATTGGACCAGGCTTTGGTGTGGGAGAATAAGAGCGCAGAGCTCAACTATCAACCAATAGATATGCAATAAGTGACAACCAAGCCAGATACTTTTTTCTCCTTCTAAAAGAAGTACTTTAATAACCAAATGTAATATGCCCAGTAATGGGGTTCAGGTACAGGGTTCGTCTGCGCGCAGTGGACTATAATCAAGTTGTGGTACCTGCACCACCTGTGGATCTGATTAGGTGTAGTTATCGCTGCCTTACTACAGTCATATCCTCTTCTAGCTGTAGCGCCCACCAATTTATAGAACTTCTACTCAAGGAGAACATCAGCCAAGAATTGGCTCAGGTGCAGTACTCCACCCTGGCTAGAAGATTAGTTGCACAGTGTGGATACCCATAAGTCATTTATTCTCACATCTTGGTAAGAGTTCTAGTGGTCCCCTTGCAGAATTAAAATATGCAGTACTATGGTAGTCTCTTAGACCTTCCTACATGTTTTACCGGTCTGAATGAAGTGCAGTAGAGCGTGTGGTCATCTGTGCTCTTTGTAGTACTACCTCAAGAGTCTTTCAGGAGCAAAGCTGTAGAGGTGGCCTTCACAGCAGACTAGGATCACCTTTCAGTCTGAGCCCTTCAGTCACATGGTTACATCCTTCAGCAGCATAACCAGTGTGACTGAAGCAGCCCTGCCTCTCTTTTCACTCCAGGCCGTAATCAGCGGTTCTTTGGTCCTTGTCTGTTGAGGCCTCTGAGTAGTCTGGGCCGTCTTCAGCTATAAGTGTGGCAGTGTCTGGTCACACGTCTAGTCGGTGGTAGCAGGCCCTTCAGGTCATAGAGATTCCTGGCTGTTAACTGGTGTTAAAGATGGTGGTTCCTTATACATAGTTTAGCAGATGAACCATTCAGGGAGGTCGGACGAATCTCTTATCTGGTCTGCACTGCTCATACTCCTGCACACAAAGCGGATTCTTCCGAGTGTTGTTCCCCTCTCTGAGCAGGTATGCTTCTGGCGATGATTTTTAACATCTGGGAAACTGGTTGTCAGACATACACCTGGCCTGGTTGCACAGCCACTGCTTGAATAGTCTGAGGTGCACCCTCTTCTTTGGTCAAGAAGAAACCAGCACCAGAACAATGTGCAGTGGTTTGGGTCCTAATTGTGATCCATTTATTTGAGGTTGTGGAACACATTTGGGGTCTTTCCCTTTTTAGATACCATTTTCTGACCGTAGTCAAAACAAAGCCTTTTTGCAGTGTGCTGGCTCTCACAACTTGTGACCAGGGGCATAGCTTTGGGTCTTACACCCTCTCCTCCAAATAAATGTATTTTATGGTATATAGTTGGGTAGGTTCTTCTAGTTGGGTATGGTGAGGTCTGTCGGATCGCACCAGGAATTTTTACATACACAGACAAACACATGAACACCCACTCTCTCCTTCTGTTTTGAATATCTTCAACATGTTGGTTATTTTACCAAATATTTTCTCTCCCTTGGTACCCCTACCAATCCGCATTAATCTCCCTTCCCACTTACCCCTTTCTTGCACCCTGCTTTTCGTAAAATGTATTTTAACATATGCCAGTGATTGTTGAAAAATCCTGACCACCAAGCTAGACCCTTTGCCTGTGCATGATTCAAGCAGGTGTATCCGAAGCATGCCACAGTGTAGTGTTAGCCATCTGCACCTGGCTACACTCTCCTGAAGTAGGTATCTCGAGACAGATGAAGGGGCATTCCATGTCTAGAAATTTCTTCAACCTTCAACAGAATCTGCTGACCCGTGCCCATCAGCAACCAAACAGCATTGCTCTGGAAGGACTATTGATTAATAACTTATATGCACCTTCTATCTTATACCGTGTTCAAACCAAGGACCTTCCTGCATGGATCCCACTGGTCACAGCAATCCTACTCAACTACTCATGGAGTCTTGTTAAGAGGTGTACCATATAAAATCATTACAGTTCTTAGTAAAAGATAAGATGTGTGTGAATATCCAAAGTGTTTGAGTGTGTACTGTTCACTTTGCTGTTTATTTCATTTGCAACTGTGAACGGTTAGCGACTGTCCAGGCATATATGTTAATATGAAACCTCTTCTTTTTTTTTTTTTTTTATTATTTTTTTATTTTATTAGTTTCTTCCAAAAGTGGATTGTAGCAGCATTTTGACTCTTGTTTTTTGTCTTGGCTTCATGTTATATGCTTGAAGGTTATAGGAAGGTCTGGGCGATCTAGTTGATCAGAGTTGAACGAGAGAGTGCTGTCTACATAGGAACTCTGCCACTGTGATTTTGATGTAGTGGGCTGAAGAAAACGGTACATGATACAATAACAGACCAGTGGATGAAGAGGACTGGCTAGAACCACTCTAAGTAAATATATTATACATATAATATTAGTAAAATAAAAATGTGTTAGATAAAACCAGACCTAAAGATGACACTAATGATCCATGGAAGTTGGAAAACTTTTTTTGTATTCTATCTGCTGGGGCAAATTTGCAATCTTTTGAGGTATGCCATTTATTTTTTTCCATTACAAATATGGCACACGTTTTTTTTTTTTTCTCTGTATTGAGGGAAGTTATTTTTGATACATTTGTAACTATAGTGAGAAAAAAAGGGGGGGCGTGGCAAACCTCTGACGAAGATGACCGCTTTGTGTATCGGCTCTGTGGCCCAAGCTCTTAATCATCTAACATCTGCTTAGCTGTCCATGCTCTCCAGGCTAGTTCGTGTGGCTGAACCCTGGAGAAAGATTGTCGTCTGGCTTTAAGCGTGCCCTGTGCAGCAGAGCAGCAGTCTGGAATCGCGATGACCTTCCACAATATTGGATGCGCCGGAGCTTGTGCGCAGCCCTGCGGCTGGCATTGCTGTGGTGTCTCTCCTTCTGTAGGCAATCGAGGGAAGCCCAGCGGCTGCTAAGAGCAAGGACAGAAGGCAGGAGCCATCAGCTGGTGCCACCATTACGGGAAGCGCGGTGGAGTAACAGATATGGGGCGAGTTTTCGTGCTGCAAATATAGTATGTTAACTGCATTTCTCAGAACAGCCCCTAGAGGACACCACAATAAAAACAGCATTTGGAAGAAACATGGTCATGTAACCATGCAGTCAGCCCTTAGAGAGCATAATCACATGGAAAAAAATGGTGAAAGTAATGCTGTATAACTATATATTTGGATCCTAGAAGATATAGTGCATTACTTTTTCAAGGCCAGCAGAACTATTACAATGATATTAAAGACAAGGCCCATAAAACATAACTTATCTCGGCTGTAAAACAAAGGTTCCAGCCATGGGAAAACTTAAAAATAATGAATGGTGGTGGGGACTATCATTTTTAGTCCCCATTAACATATTATGAGAACCTAGAGATGATGTAGACAGAACACATTGTGGTCAATGTTTTGAAGGTGGTTCCATTGTCCTAGGAACACCACACGCTGAGTTATGAGCAAAAACATTTTTTTTAAGTTTTTCCCCTGCAAAGCATTCTGGGACAAGTTTCTGTGCCATGAATATTTTAATATGTTGATATGACAGTAATGCTTACAACATACCCTAGAGGACCCCACAATGAAAATAGCATGTGTAAGTAACATGGTCATGTAACTGCAAGTATGCTGCCCCTGGACCAACACCGGGTGACCATAGTGGTCTTCCTCAAGGAGGGTAAGTTGCTGGATGACTGCGCTTCATATAGACCAAACTCGCTCATGAATACAGAGGCCAAAATACTTTCCAAGGTGCTAGCTGGACGCCTGATCATGGTGATCTTCATGTTAATACACCCAGATCAATCAGGCTTTATGCCTTGGAGAAGCACTGCTCTTAATCTATGTCGTCTGCATGGGCTGCTGGGGCAGTTGGCGACCCTGTGAGAAGAGCAGCCACTGGTGTTATCCATAGATGGCATTTGACAGAGTGGAATAGGGAATATTATCTTTAAAGTCTTGGCCAAATTTGGTTTTTGTCAACACTTTTTGTCCTGGGTCTCTCTCCTCTACACCGACCAATTGGCACAAGTCAGGGTCTGTGGTAGCCAGCCCTGAGAATTTGAACTCCGAAGGGTAACCAGACAGAGCTTCCACCTTTCCCCATTAATATTCGCCTTGGCCCTTGAACCTCTTAACGGCATGGATCTGTCAGGACCTGCTGATCCAGTAAATCCATTTGGATAGACAGTAGAAAAATAGAATATTGCTGTAGGCAAGGTGATATACTGCTCGTTGTGACAAACCGGGATCTCACCCTGGCCAGATTAATGCAGATGATCACAAATTTTGGGAAATACTCAGGCTACACCATAAATTGGCACAAGTCCACCATATACCAGCTGAAGGGCCGTATGACGCAGCTGCTGCCTGACTGCAGCAATGGTGGCCATTGAGGCGTGTTGATACCTTGGGCTCTTTATCACACCGGACTCTGATCTTTTTTACCAGAAGAACATGGCCTCTTGCTGGACAGATTGCGACTGGATGTAGGCCACTGGAGATCAATGCCATTCTGGTTATTGGAGAGAGCGACGCTGTTCAAAATGATGTCCCTGCCCTGCTTCCTGTACGCTCTACACAATACCCCCTGTGAAGTCCCGGGCTCCTACTTTCAAGCGATAGTGGGGGAAATCTCACTCAGCATGTAATCTTACTGGACGTAACCACCAATGAGAATGGACTTGGCTGCGCAGGTGCCTCATGGTGCAACTATGGCACACGGTTGCAGTGTTTCTGGGGGTGGAAGAATAAGGTGACACTAGCGACCTTGCTCTGAACTGTAGAGGCATTCGGGGTTTATAAGTGGGACCTTATAGGCATCTCCAAAGTGGGAAATCTTTGGACACATAGCAACATTATCCCTTGGGAAAACCTCAGGCAGGAATACCCACTAACTCTTACTGAGGCATACAGATATTTGCAAGTTTGTCATACGTTATGAACTTTGCGACCCAGAGACACTGACGTACCTGATGCCTCACCCATAGAAGACAGACTGCTAGATGGTCTACTGCCTGATAATTCACGTCCCTGATCTAGAAGAAAGATCCTACATAATACACCAGATACCCTGACCTAGCTGAAAAGAAAATGGGACCAAAAGATGGGCTGCTTTGAGGCGGGGGAGTGGGAGGAGGCCATGGCAAGCCCGAGAAAGGTTGCAATAAGATCAGGGTTCCGACTAATCCAGCTGCGAATTCTACATTGCTCCTACTACACCTGAACCATCTTGGTAAAAATGGGATGAGTGGAAGAGGTGCACTGCCTCTGCAGTCGCTGCCAAAGGCTTGCATTCTTTCATATAATGTGGAACTGCCTGGTGGTGCAACGCTACTGGACGGTAGTTGTAAACTTCCTAAAAGAGGTGGGTGGAGGGGGGTCTGAGTCTCTCTGCGAAACAGTGCATACTGTATATTTGGGGAGACACCGGAGCCACAGGAGCCCAGCGGCTCCGGATGAAAATGGGGTTGGTGGTGACCAAAAGAAGCATTGCTAGGTTGAGGAGCTAGCCTACGCCTGGGTTTAGAGGCCTGGAAACGGGACATGCATGATGCCTGAGCAGGGTGGTTTACGAGGGTAGAGGTCCCCCCTCCCCCAAAATGGGGGAAAATCTGGAATGCTTACAGAGGCAGTATTTCTGGGGCCGTGCACAGGCCTGAAGATAAGGGCTAGCCCAAAGACACTACAGGGTCCGAACTTACAATATAAGGGTACGGGAGTGGGGCAAGGGGGACCTGCCAGTGCAATGGTGCTGTACAATATATGCCCCTTGTTATTCTGCAGGCTATGGTTATAACTGTGTTAAAAAGAAGTCGGGAAAAAGTATTTTTTTTTTTTTAGTCCCTGTTAGAGTATCACACTGTCTTGAACTCTAAAGAATATTAGGTGCTAGGCATAATAGGGCCCTAATTTTTCTACACAGTTTTAGAAAATTCTTTTCCCCTCCAAGTACTGTGCACTTATAGCGTTTTTTCTTTGTGTGCAGTAATATACAATGTAATTATATTTTTGGGTAGATTGTAAATATTCCTTTGAGCCGCGCCACTAGTGGTTGCTATCCTCTTTGTACATATGTATATACACATACCAAATATTTTAAACCTGGTATGTTGAAGGGGAAATGGCGTCATCTGTCAAGTAACTCAGCGGTTCCCAGAGTAAAGTTAAGTTCTTCCTAAATTCTCCTCCCTGGCTAATAAGTTTGTTATTGGAGGTGGTAGCAGTGATCGACGGAGAGTAGTTCCACTGTATGGAGGCACATGGCAACAATGTTCTAATCTAGTCCTGAAATTCTTCCACAGTACTTTTGTGACCGACCTCCATTGCTGTAAATTCAAATCATATCCCTGGCTTTTGTATTGAAAACTTAGTGCACAGATCCATGGTCCGTATCCAAGCGAAGGCCTGCATTGGCGAAAGTACTATGGCTGAGATGAAGCAGAAAACCATATTCTTGTAAAATAACACAAACTATTTAACAGAGCAGTTTAAATAAATGGCTTTACTGCTGCATATTCCACTAACACAACTGTCCAAGCATAGTTTAAGGCTGCTTCTGACGCAACACCTTAACCACCTATGTCCATTGACCTTGTCCAACACCCTCCGCCCACTTAATGCATTATTCTCCAGTTTGTCATTGTAGTAATTTTATTCATCCTATCTCCCATTGCTTTTACTTGAATGCACAACCCTACATCGCACAAATCTGCGCTTATAGAATCAGTTGTGTTTGCGCTCTTCATAATAGCTTTCCTTCTCTTCTTGCATTTCGTGTGAACACTTCTGTCCAGTAGCGCTGAAATTGGCTGCTGTCCTACTATAAGCGGGAAATAGATCGGAGTTCTGGTTAGACAGGTCTGATAGTTTGTATGGGTAACTTACATTTAACTTGTTTGTGAAGGAGCGAGTGGCTGCCACATCTTGTATGCTGACCTCGTTATAAAAGTTGGAGTCCTGCACCAACGTGG
The DNA here is from genome assembly GCF_031143425.1 of Pleurodeles waltl. Taxonomy (NCBI): domain Eukaryota; kingdom Metazoa; phylum Chordata; class Amphibia; order Caudata; family Salamandridae; genus Pleurodeles; species Pleurodeles waltl. The sequence goes on along the minus strand of NC_090445.1, from coordinate 829,347,430 downwards.
GAGTCTTGAGTTGGAACCTTGTCAAAAGATCTGAGAGGACACCACACACCCCTGAACAGACCTGGAATCGTACATTACAAGACAGTGACTTAAATGGAACAAGTGAGCATGCATCCAGCCACTTAAAGCCTCGTTAAGTAGTCGCCAGAAGGGAATGAGCGACATACAATCTAATCTGTGCTTGGTCTTCTTTGGAACTAGAAAGCATGGAAAGAAAGGGGCCTGCTGCACAAAGGTCCAACTCGGAGCACAGTCTGTTTAGAACAAAAAAAACACACAAAAAACACCACGTATAAAGCTTGGTGGCCGTTTCATCGGGAAAACTGACAGGACATGTCTCTGTCTAAAGGATTATTCCTGTAATGAGGTCAAAGGTGGGAAGGAAAGAGCAGAGATGCAAGCTGAGGACGCTGCCATCGTAAGCACGATGACTGCTTTATTTAAATACCGAGGCTCAGACAGGGCGAGAAGGTTGCCAGTGAGAGGGCTGTCTGAACGTTGGGAATAGTATGACATCAAAAGGTTTACCAAAAGTGCTTGCCGTAACCATACAGAGACCAACCTTTACATCTCAAAAATCAAATGGTGGTTAAAGGTAAACAGCCTCCAAGAGGAACCCTCATCCGGAACCCTGAATTGCCTAACAGATGTATGCAAATATAAGCATCAGAGGTCTGCGTCAGTGTTCCCTTCAGTGGCACACAAGGTTACTACTTCTTGGGAACTGTTGATGGGAGCCTGTCCCACAACAGAATGCTAGACTTTCCCTGGAGTGATCATCCAGAGTGCGTAAACCGTGTCCTAATTTGTATAAACTTTGAAGGCTAGATTGTAATTCGGAGGCACAGCTAGTACAGTTCCTTTCCTAGTGCTTCTGCCAAACGCTGCTCTCTTTTATCCTAACTACCAGTGCACCTGGAGCAGTTGTGCAGGCCCGCTGTTTTTTATGTTATCATTGGAGGACCCCTCTTATTTCCTAGGGCTCTCTGGATCTCCAAACTGCCACGTTCTATGTAGATAGAGGATAACGGAAGGTTCCCAACCCACGCTTAAATTTGACCAGACTCGAAATGTGCACTCTCAAAGCACAGCGCTTGGAGCCAGGGTTAGTCTTTCCAGTTTAGAATGATGCTGGAGACCTTTATGGTAATGGCTACATTTGTGTGTAAACTCGGGAGCCTTCCTCGGGACGTTCTCGAGTCCTTTATTAGGCCAGATCCACCTTCTCTTAAATGGTCTGCAATTGCAGTGCTACATACGTTCTTTTTGGAAGCCTTAGTTTTGTGACTCTCCATGTGTGCTTTTTCTGGTCCGTTTGGCGAGCATGATTGTCTAATTCTTTCTTGAAATTTCGCGTGATCTGCTTCTTGGAGGGTGCGGAGTGTCATGTGTCGGGTGTTTCACCTGCTCTTTCTGCCCTAGCTAGGGTTTGATCGTAAAAGATATGAGGGTCTGTTTCACATTTTGCAGCCCGACGGCAGATGCATTTGGCACAGGTTTTGAACAGCTGGTACTTTGAAGGCGCTCTCCAGCATGTTCAGGAACTATGGAATTCATAAAGATTCTAATCTTTTCCTTTGCAATTCTGTGGAGCCAATCGGGACATAAAAGGCCTCTACCCCAACAGTTTTGGGAGCCAGTTGAGAACGATTTAAGAGTGCCGGAGCTTCCGTAACTTGGCAGTCTGCTTGGTCGTTTGCTGGGCGCTTTTATATTGTGATATTCTAAACCTGTTCATTAACACCAGAAGGATCACTTCTGACATTTGATTTTGCACTTAGCTTTACTCATTCGCTACGGGCATTGGATAGATTTTGTTTGCTAGCGGCCCCATCTCATGCCCTCTTGCTGTGCATCGGACTCCCTTGTGAGCTGCCTTGAAGAATGATTTAACCAAGGCGTCCTGGCAGTCTGAATTGGGTGACTTCTCATCCACTGTTAATCTATATATATTTTTTTTTTCATGCTCCAAATTCTGATGGTCAACCGCCGTTGTTTGTTTTACCCGGTAACTTTTTGCAGCCTTTATTTTTTGGAGCCCCAAGCATTTTTCTGCCACGATGGACGTTGGAGATCTCAAGTCTGCATTATTGTGCTGCATTTCTGTTCCCCCTAGGATCTGTTCAAGTTACAGTTGGTACAAATGCCACTGCAGAAATCTCTAATTTTATTCCGCCTCCGCAACCTGGCTTTCCCTCCACTGGCCTCTGGTTGCTTATGAGTGGAATTCAACGTCTTCTCTGCACACGGTTGGTTGTGAAGCATTTCATCGGACATTCCCCACTGTTGAGAAAACAAGCTTGAATGCTGTCCTGGCCAACAAAAGAACCCACAATCGTGAGGGTTTAGGGATGCTGCTGAAAAAACGTTTGTTTTCATGCCCTCTCTGGTTGATGTACAGCGCTGCCATCTTCACCTTCTATGGCAAGATGCTTGCATTGGTGATGTGGAAGCATTGTGCTTTAGAAATGAACAGCTAGAAGTCTCCAACATACTCAATCGTAGAAGGGAAAAGGGGCCTTTGAGTAGGTTGTCTGTGAGGAATCTGCAGCCAGTTTATCCTGCTTTCACCTTTTTGCGATCATCCAAATGTTCATCGAGACTGATTATAAGCTGCTTTCTAGCTGAGAAAGCCCACCAGCATAGGAAGACTCTAGTGCGGTGGTTCCGAACCTGAGGTCTAGGGACCACTTTGGGTCCGCGACTTCACTGCTTAGAAAATTCAATAATTTTAACAGATAAGGTCCCCAGCATTCAGTAATAACTCAGTGGGGGTCCCTGGGTTCCAGTATTAATAAAGTGGATGTCCACAGAAGTCAAACGATTAGGAACCACTGCTCTAATGCCAGAGCTACTCGTACGCTAGCTTCTTCAGGGGTTGGTTGGGTATCTGTATGAAACGAGGTTCCAGCTGGCCAGTTAGTGTCATTGGGCAGTTTATCTCTGTAGTGTCTTAGCTGTTTTTGGTAGGCCAACTTGTACTTATGAGGAACACAATTCAGTGTATCTGCACTTCAGGTATGGCATTGAGCTTGTGGCTGGCCATTGTGTGAATCTATATAGTTATCCATATGTGTATTATTTTTAAACTTGCATAAAGGCAATCAAAGTTAAGTGTGATGGGGCTGTTTTTGTTTCAGGAAAGTGAATGCTACTCAGCAGCAAATCTGTGAGACCAGGGTTAACTTGCGAAGCCATCCATGTTACCTGGAAGGAGTGTTGGTTGGTGGATGTCTGGTGCCGTTTCGAGACCCAGGGATGAGAATCTGTTACTAAAGAGCTTTTGGGAAATGGTTGGTAGGGGGTACCTTGGCTTAACTCTTTAAATGAGAAAGAGCGAGAGAGTTTGTGAGGATGTAATTAAATGGCCTAGTGTCCTTATGAACAAGGTGCCTTGGGCTGCACACACAAATATTTCATATAGGAAAGTAGTATTTTCATAGTCCTCTATCATTTCCTACCATAGTTCAATACATCTGTTGCTCAGGAAGGTAAAGCCCCATGTGCTTTAAAAAAACGCTTCCTTTCACGTGATGTGGTTTTCCGAGCCTTTTTTGCAGTCTTGTGAAATTTCTTGGAAGCCGTTGTGCAAGGCTTATGTGGCAAATACATGCATACGCTAGATGCCACTGGGTGAAAGCAAGCAGGGCAAGGATCTATCACGTTTCCACGCATGGGTGATTATAAATAATTATATAGTCTAAAACAGTCTTATCTGAGAGTATGTTACTCATTAAAAAAAACAACAACAAAAAAACCTATGCGCTGTAGATTTGAATGCCTTACAATAAATGACTATGCCCCACCATGGATCCAGTGTAAACAAAGCAGTGACTGCAGTTCAGGTGTGATGACCACTGACATGGTCTGCATCTGTCGCACTCAACTAGTCGAACGGGTCTCCCTATTGAGAAAACGTCTAAACGAAGGGGGTATCTGCAACTGCAGACAGGCAATATTTGCATGCCTGGACCCAAACAACTTGTAACGAAAAAGTGCTTTTACGAAGTTTATAATGTTGATGATAATAGATTAGCCAAGGTTAGCCAACCATGCATTTAATTTGGTTGCTCCTTCTTCATGAAATTTGTTTAAGCGATTCGTTTTACAGTTTTTGGCAGTTAAGTTTTAAGCTATATTCACGCTGTATTAACTAGTATTCATTTCGACATATACTTGTTTTTTTTGTCATTGATGACAATTTTTTTTTAGGCAAATCCTTGTCCCGCTGTTGCTGCTTTAATATTTTGCTAAGTGTGTTGGTCCCCTAAAGGTAGGTGACATGAAGTTATTTGCACTGGTAGGAATTTGCCTTTTTATAGTGAAGTTATTTTAATGTGGAGATTTGTATAGCACTCAACTGGCTGTTGGGCATTTGATTAGTGTTTTGTAATTGTATTAGCCATACACAGTAACGTTACTTACCTACACACTGGATGTAAGCCAATGGCAGATAGTATTTTTTTGCCAGTTTAATCCGCATTTGTGTTGGGTTTTTATAAATGCTACTTCTTTGATGGTGTGCTGTAGTTCTTCGATCTCAAAGGCAGAGACTCCTAACCCAGTGGCTTGTACCCAAGGACTTGGAAGCTGTGTTCAGTAGCCTAGTAAGGATGCCAGGGGCTCACAGGCACGCAAGGAACGTGGACGCACGTTCATCTGTTTGGAATAACAAGACGGCTGTAGTCTGGATGCAGAGGGCCCTTTGTACCCTTGAGCCAGGGTGCACCTACAATAGTAATGAAAGCTCCACCAAGGTCTGAGTTTGAAACTACAGGCATTAAAATGAGCAGGAGCTGCAGTTAACCTTGGTCCTGATAATAACCAATAATACTCTCAGCTTTTCAGAAGGTAAAGACTAGATCAACTGTGCACATAAGTGGCTGGGTGGCTTAAACTTTACTTATGCACCTTTTAGATGACGTTAGTATTCGTTGATTGTGACCTTCTAACAAAGACCTCGTCTGCCATATTCTTTGTGTGTTCGTTTTTTTTTTTTTTTGTTTTTTTTCCAAACGAAAGGAAATGCAAACCGGTAAACGTTATATAGCATCATGCAGTGTGAGTATTTCAGGGGGTTAGAAGGTGTGGTGAAACTTTGATAGTGACGTTACTAACAAGTCTTTGGGTGGAGTCATCAGCAAATCATTAACAAAACTTTCTGGCGTGGCCACTTGATGGGAGATGTTCACCTTTACCTGCGGTACAGGTGAGCGTTGGCTTTAGTAACGAGCCTTGCTTAACTCCTTGTGTTCCTAAATAAAAAATATATAAGGCGCTACATTTAACTTATTACGGAAGTCTCCTTTACATTAAAAGCATCAACCAGAACCTCGGAATTAAGTCTATTGCTGAAGTGAGATTCTGGACTTGCAAAATTTGAGAGAATTCATGTGAAGAGATTCGTTAGTGACGCGGGCCTGGGAAGGTATCGTGTGGTACATGGCCTCCTGGGATTTGTGTCCGTGATTTGAGCATGCCTTCGCCCGTAATGGCAGAGACGCAAAGCGAGCTGGAAGCGGCTGCCGCGCGAACAGATGCCGCAAGATTAATATCCGACTTGGCAGCCCCTTGCAGAAGGGAAGCCTGCATCATCCGCGAGGTGTCCCTGCGACCGCCATGTGCCTCCAGGCGCCGCGGAGGGGTGGGGGATGGGCGGGGGCTGCACTCGAGCCGTCGGCTCACGGGCTCCGGAGGAGGGATTGCCGCTGGTCGGAGCAGGGGTGCTTGAGGGGGCTGGACATCCCCCGCAGCGCCGGACCCGCCCTGCCGAGCGCTGAGAACATGCGCCCACATTCCGCGGTGCCAGCCCCGGGTGCACGGTTTACCCCGGCCCTCGCTGCGTGTACAGGGAAGTCCTTCACGGCCGAGACTCTGCTTCCACGTCAAGCTGCCACACGCACGGAGCCAACAGCCACAAAAAGCGGAGACATTAGGAGCGACCTTGGCGGCGCTTACATATATGGGATGTGAAAAGTGGCCGGGTTTAGCTTAGGAAGTATTTCTAAGGAAGTTCCAAGAGTCATCATGACCCATGTAAATAAGGGCGCGGTTTAATGCACGTGAAAAAGATTCACGTGCTTCGCTAACTCACGTGGACAGAGATTAGCGTGCACTCAGATATTTACTTGTTTATATAAATAACCATATTGGCCTGCGCCATAAGTAATAAAAACGCTTCTCAAGGTGATTCAGTCCAATACAATAGAGTATCAGCCCACCGATGCGAACGCCAGCATCCACCTTATCGGTGCGTCCCGGCGGTTAGTTTTTTGTTCCGGCGCGTTCCTTAATAAGAATTTAACGTTAATTTAAAAAATAATAATAATCAGTACTGTAACGTGTTCGCGTTTGTCTCGACAGTGAGTCCCAAACCTCTACCACTAATCTATGAAAAGTTAGGCTTTCATTTGAAATACTTGGGCCAATATCTTTCATAAAATGCGACTGTTTACCTAGAAAATGTGCAGTGACCCAAATCCTCGGCGTTGGACGGTAGCTCCACATGACAAAGTGCATTTTCTTTTCTATCCAAGCAGCAGTTTTTTTTTTTTTATTTCCATGCTGAATTTAAATTCGTTTGTAAACGCCCCCCACGAGAAGCCGGTGAGGGTCTGCTTCCAGTATTTCTCTTCTGCTGCTTTTTATGGTTAAAGGATAGAGTAAACTCTTTGAAGGGAGCAAAACAATCTGCAACATGTACGTGATATAGTGCCAAGAATCCTCTGGTACAGCTGGTTGGTGGATAAGTAATTCCACCGAGAGCCCTTTAAAACTCTTGTAGTAACCGTCAGGCAGCAGTGGTGTTTGTAACATTGAAGGTACAACGATCAGACCAGGCTCGGGCCTCCACGAATGCTTGTATGCGTTACAACTGATTCGCTGTTTTAAAAATAATATAATATAGTATAAACCCCCACCTCTATGAAATTAAATTTTCTAGCTGTTTGACTGTAGAACTTTTTTCTGAAGGGTCTGGGGAAGGTAGCTCGTGCTTCAGCACTACTGATACCTTGCCTGTGTTGAATGGTATGTCCATAAGTTTTTAAGATTCTTAGGTCTACACAACCCTTGTACCAAAAGCTCGGTTATGGATTTTCAGCCCTCGCCCTTTGCAAGCCTCTTTGACTATCCATAGATGGCTGTTGATGAGCCTGCCCCCCTGTACTCCCTATTAAGAGTTCTGACTGCCCTAGGTTTAATGAATGACCTTGAAGTAGAGAAGTACACTAAAGACATGCAGCTTTATTCTACAGATACAGTTTGGGGTGATCCTTCTTGTATCTTGTAATTTTTAAACTCTGTACTGGTTAGTAGTCTCCAGTTATATGCCACTAGAATTTAGGTTATAAACTTCAACGATACTTATATGCCACGAATTGAGAGGTCTTAATTCCACCTGACAACGGTAAAACGCCAGTTCTACCATCAGTGCTGACCTGTTCTTAAAGGGCGTGACTTGTGACTGCAGTACTTCTGCAAAAGCCTGAAAAATAGAGTGGAGGGCGGTAGGTGGGGTGTGGTGGGGGTGGCATTAGTAAGTTCTTCCAAAGATTTCTGCTATAGTCTAAATGCTGATATGATGCTTTCTTCTTATTCTTTTGCTTTCCTTGTCCGTCTTGGTTTTCCCCTCCCCCTGGACCATAGCCTCTTTACCATCTTTCTTATTGGCTGACTTCTATTCTTCCCTTGCTAACTTTTTCTTTTTGCTTAAGCACTTCATGACACCGTGTGTTTTCCAGCTCCTTTCCTTTGTGAGCTTCTCTCCCCTCCAAGGCGCACTGCGTTCCTGCCTCCTTATATGCTACTCTCTCCTGTGTGGTTCTCCCCCACCTCATGTTGCTCTTCATGTGCTGCTCTTCCCTTCCTCACCCACTTCCTGTTGCTTCTCCCTGCCCCATAGGTCCTCTGTTGCCATAGGCCCACTTTTTTTTATTTTTATATATATATATATCTTGTGCCTTAAAAAAATAAAACACTTTCTTGCTACTTTTTCATTTTTTGATCTTGCCAATCCATTTCGGGTTGGCACATAAAAATAAATAAAAAAATGATATAAAAATGTCGCCCTCGACCCAAAGGCATGACCTTGATTTTGTCAGTATTTGTTTATGGTTCAGAGCAGTTGCTGAAGCGAGCTTTGAACTGGGTTTGCCAAAGAGATCTGGTCCCACATACAGCTGCCTTAGTTTTCTTTAATAACTTAGTAAGGGTCAATAACTTCCTGTCACCAATTGCTGAAGGAAATGTGAAAGTAGAATTCCCACTAGACAAATGTGATGTGGCACCATCACTAGGGAGATCCGCAGAAGGTGAAGATTAGAACCTGCCTCCTCCCTTATTGCTATACTCTAATGGCTTACGACCTTCTGCTTTGCAGTGCCTCTTGCAATACTTGTGCACAGGGATTGCCCCCACAAAGGCTTAATTGTGCCTTCCGAAGAGCTTGGCTGACAGTCATTGCAAGATGGCAGTTTATGTACATTCAGTGAGGTTTGAAACTGAATGGCCCGTTAAGCACAAGTTTACAATGTTTAGTCTGGAGTTGTCATTACAGTTCCCGGTGCTGTCAGCCAGGCTTCTGTGGGCTGGGAACACTTACAATCCGCCCACCCCCAAAACTGAGATGAACCAAAACATCATGGCCGGTGCTGAATTGGCAGGTCCTTCTGGACATTGCTTTTTTTCTTTATAGGTCACTGAGACGTGTCTCCTGCAGTTTACTTACTCTTACTTCAGCACATCAGCCCCAAGCCTTGGCAGGTTCAGCCGATTTGTGTCTGTACTCCTATGCTAGGAACCTGCACTTCATTCATCCTATCAACATTCTAGGCAGTTCATCCGATATCACTTCCCAAGTCTAGCCCTGTAGACTGAATGTGATTCATAACCCTCTGCTGACGAATCTTGTCTTTGGAACCGAATGGCAATTTACTTCTGCCTGATGTTAAGCTCTTTCTAATTTATTTTTTTACTCACCACGCCCTTTTATGTTGGTAATTCTAAAGCTGTACCCCACGAGTGGCAGGTCCTGTTCTCCCAACTAGCCTTGCCTTTTTGAAGGCTCGTCGAAGGAAGCACATTCTGGCTCCGTTAAGTGTTCTTAATTGGACCCCTTGGGGCATGCACTCCCAGGTCTTGTGTTTTATTGATATATTGCCGAAATACTTCTCTTCCAGCTTCCTTGTTTGTTGGCAGGTGGCACTGAGTGAAAGCTGAAAAGATGATAAACCTAGTTATCCATTTCGGTTGGCAGCTGCAGCGTTAGGAATGGTTACCTTCTGCCCACTGTCCTAGCTTTATGCCAGACCTAATTGGAGAGTGTTTTTTGTACGTGGCAAACGATCTGCTGGGTTTCATGAATTTTCCTGGCAAAAAAACGAAATAGACCTTGTTTTAAAAAGTGTTCAAATTAAGTAGATTAGCTTGAAATTTGTGAAAGCAGATAAAATGTAACCGCAAAGATGATCTGCTGGTCAAAGAGATGTGGTTAATTCAGTGTGCATGATTGCGAGTGTTTCCCCTGTTGTGTGTTGCCAGAAACTGGAGGGAAAAGTACAGAAGAATGTTGGCTGAATAAATGGCCCATGGGAGGTTGCTTCTTGCATGTATTGTCTGCCATAACACATACTCACTAACTAGACTTGGATCCCCATGTGAAAAGAGGTTCCTGTGGAAAATGGACAACCAGACTAGTACATTTTATATATTTCCTCGCCCTACACTAAAAGGGCACATCTCAAGTCGGTTATCCAACTTGCATGTGCAAGCTTATCTATCTCTACAAGGGAACTTAAAGTTCTTTACCTGTTATTAGGTAGCTCCCGGCACCCTGTTAGATCAACAGCAGATGTTTATTTCCCCATCCACCAAAAAATTGAATCTTCCAAACGTTGCCTGACTGCATAAATCCATTTCCTCTGCCATCTTCAGTTGCACCGTGGTCTTTATGCCTCTGTGAAATATACGTTCCACCTGTTAGCCTTAGTCAGTTCTTATTTCCGGGCATAACTCTAGGGGGTTAGACAACGCAGTTAGTAAGGTCTCTGAATGATGGAGCTGTGACCTGGGTGTTGGTACGGATAAGGGTTATACTAGTAAAGCAAGGTTCCTATCGGCTTTGAGCACACTCAACATTATGCCACAAGAAGGCCCACATACCATGCATTTGAATTATCGTCCCAGATGTAAGGCCGAAACCCTGTTTTCTTTTTATGCTGTAGAGAATATATTTGTTTAATGCGTTTCTCCGCCTTGTTGTTTAGAAGTCTTGACTATTTTCAGTTATTGAACTTCTATTTCATACTCGGTCTAGCTTATGCTGCTGTGATCCGTTCTTTTGGCTCCGTTGTGCTACCTCCGCTGAGGACTCTTAACTTGCACCTGCCAGCTTGAGCTTCCAGCATGCTCTTCCTCACTTCTCCACTTTTCATTTTGCACCTGCATTCCTAAATGACCTCTGTATCGGTTGTTTCAGTATCTGAACTATCCCTGATGTTAAACTTTTCATATTTGTCTTGTGTAATGCCAAAGCATGCAAAGAAAAATGTGTGATTCATTCGACCTGAAGCTGGACAGTATGCTGCACAGATGCCGGATTACATCGTCTTTTTATCACAGAATTAAAGCATTCTTGACTGCGCATTCAGTTCCTCAGGTGTAGCAACATCCCTGATCGCCTACTGCAGTTCTGAAAGGTGCACGTATTTCTAGCTTGGACTATCCATGAAGACTGTAGGCTTGTTCGGTAAATTGTGCTGATAACTGTTTGAGCAAGACCAAGGTCTTCACCAATTTCAGCCCGAAACAGGGGGCCCGGAGCATGAGACTGACAATGATTTGAGAAGACTGACTTAATGGGAACATTTTATTTTCTCCTACTAATAAGGATTTATATCATTACTCCGGTTTCCTTTTTCCTTAATACGTCTGGCCCAATACCAATCCATAAACGTATGGAATTGTTCCTTCCATGATTCTTGGTACTAGGCGAGAATTTATTTGCCCCTGGAGCTGGCCTCCTTTGTGGTTAGAAGGCTACGAAATCCGTTTTTTTTCTTCTGTTCTCTTGTCTTCGGGACTTTAGTCTATCAGTTACATAATTCACACTAGTTCCAAACTGAGCCTTCGTGAACTCTAGATAAATATTTCCATGTTATCCCAACCACTGTATGTCGTTTTTTTGTGTATATGCCTCTGTCCGATGGCCGTCTAGTCGTATGTCTCTATAACCCGAGCGCATCCATACGTCGGGTCTGTCCAAAATAAAGCGCTAGTTAAAAATAATTAAAAGAAAAAAAGTGAAAAGGCGGTTTCACGTTCCATCTTCACTCCCGTTCCTCAGGAGTTGCAGCAGAGGCATTGAACGTGTTTTTGAGGCAAGCATAGCTTAATATAACTTCCCAGCGCACGCGCGAACTTCACAGTTTTGACGTTAACCGTTTTTGGGTGTGGACGAGACTACTGTTGTTATTACTAAGGTTTGCTGATATTTCGGCCTGTTGTTTCCCTTTTGAATAACATTAATCGAATGACTTTGACATATATCAAGTATTTTTCGGCTTCATGCGAGAGACGCAAGTTTTCTTTTGTATTTACTTTCTACCTTTGTACGCCGTTAGGAAGTTTTGGGTTTTTGACGTTAAGGATAGTTTAGCATATGGTTTCAAATATCAGTTGAATCGAAAACCTTTAAAACTCCAACGTGTATTTACTGGAGCCAATTCGGAGTTGGCTTTTATGTTTTACATTGGAACTATGATTCGAAAATGTATGCGTATTCTAACATTTTAACTTTCAGCTTTATTCCGCACCTCAGTCGAACAACTGAATATTGAACTAGCATTCAGGTGTTCCTTCTCCTCCAATGCCTCTGCCTGTTTCAGAGAGCAAGAATGAGTATTGCTGGTTTGTCACAGTGAGCAAGATCACGGAGTGTGCAAGTAGGTCACTGCTTGCAGGTCAGCTGTAAAAAAAAACTCTGGTGCAGATTTTCTCAGTCACATTCTTGAAGTTTATTTAGACTCTCCTGGAGGCTGGTTGCCAAGTCCCAGATTGGTCTCCACCAGCTCCCCTCTTCCGAAAAACAAGTCCATTAATTTCCTGTTTCTTCTCCCCTCCTCCCCCTTCCTTTGGGCCACCTTTGCATCGGTCTATAAAGGGATAGATAACACGTTTCTAAGTTGACCGTTTTGGGAAAGTTTCATTTTTACCTACTCATTGTACTTTATTTATCCTCGAGTGCAGTATTTTCACTTGTCTCTTAAAGATGTTCAAGAGCGATTTGGCCAATTTCCTGGAGGAATGAGTGCATGTTTTTATGTTGTCTATGGGGTCTTGCATGTCTTGATTGCCATGCAGGACATTAAGAATTCAGTGTTAAAGCAGAACTTTTTTTTTTTTTGACCACCCAGAAATCCGTTGTGACTAATTGATTTGACTGCACACGAATCTGTGTTCTGTCCAACTGAGCAAGTTTAGACGACAGTAACATGGCCGTTCTGCTGTTAACCTCAGAACGCGTGTTGGCGAATACCCTTGGTTTTCAGCAATTCTGTACAGTGGAGATGTGCCCTCTTAGTCTGTAGAAAAGCAACCAGACGAAGAAGTGGGTGATAGGTTCCTGGACCTGGCTCTGTGAATAGCTCATAGAGGCATATCACACCACTAGGAATCACAACACGGGCAGCTTCACAGTAGATGGTGGATAGAGGTAGGAGCATGAGCTTTAGCAGAATTGGCTGCACTTGAAGAATCAAGGGGTCTGCGCATAAAAGCAGTTGTGGAGCTCTGGCCAAAAGTGGTAGCTGGCTTCTTGTCTTGTGCCGCTCAGGATGACCCAAAAGGTGGGGAGGGGAGAGAGAAAGAAAATATGTTATCCTCTTGTTAAAGGGCACATGTTGGAATGCCACTTCTTCTATGTACGGTATACAAAGAGGGGGTGGGGGCGCCAAAGGAAAAACTCTTAGTACCATGGAGACGGACTGTCTGCAGATACAGCAGTGAAGGATATGGTTGGGCCAATCATACCGAATCTTTGGATAACAAGTGCATTGTCCAAGTAAAAGCTGAGTTTCCTGGTAAAGGGCTTGCAATAATGCTTACTACTATAATGTTTTTCAGTTCAAAACTCGATTAAAAAAAAAAAAAACCTCTGCACGAGTGTTTCTCTTTTGGCCCTTTGCACATCGCTATGGGGGTAAAAAGTTAATGTTTGAGGCTTCAAAATGAGAAAGTTTAGAAGAGCAGGGATTCTCTATAGTTGGCTTCCATGTGGAGGTCAAGGATTCTTCCGTTTGGGTTCCTGAGTGGATGAAATTTGTCATCTGCTGTCAATTTAACATGAAGCAGATGTCGGGTTCTAAAGTGTCTGGATGAATATGGGTTATAAGCATTTCTTGTGAACGTTAGCGTGAGTGTTATGAGCGTGTTGCTGCATCTTGTTACTATGTTCATACCATCTACCTTATATTTTCTCCACTTCACAAGTCTGTTTTCTGAAAAGACCATTCTGTTTGAATGCCATGATTACTGCTGAACGTCCTGCTGCCTGACCAGTATTTCAGTAGAGATCAAAGAGAAAAGCCGTCTGGGTAATGCGGGTAGGGAGATGTCTTGATTGACATACATGTGGACCAATAGGGACTCTACCATTTTGTGTGTACGTGTATCCTCCCTTCACAGACCCTTTTTTCCCCTGCCCTAGTTATTTTCCTCAAAGGTCTGACACTTGAACTCCAGTGTGACCCTTTGATAAGGTGCGTATGTTACTCATGGACTGCAAATCTACTCCAGCTGACCGTCGGTGAGATTACCAAAATAGAGCATGTATGATTTTTCCTCTTCAACATCGATCTTCAGCCTGTGTTCTTAGGGTTATGAAAAATCACGATGTTGTCTTGTTTCATATTCCTCACTTCCCTTTCCTGCTGACATTGTGTAAGAAGTAAAAATATCACTGGTATGCTTAACCTTTATCCCTTAAATTATATCTGCTAAGTGGAGAGGGCAAGAATCCCTTGAAAATGTTGCCACTGAAGCCTGACATCCTTTTAGAAGGATTGGCCTTGTGCTTGATGAGAGATGGTACTGCATGTTCCTTTTAATGCAATTCTTGCTGGGTGACGTATAGTTTTATATAAGGTAAATAATAAAATGCAATCATCTGAAAACTGAGCAAGGCATTAGAGTGAATGGATAGAGTCTGTAGGGTTCAGCGGGGTGGAAGCAGCAGGTAAAAGGCATAAACTAAATATGGTGGACAAAGTGTGCTGAGGGAAAGTCCTAAGGAGGGGGCAGTGTGACACGAGAAGGGGGTACAGGAAGCGAAAAGGACAAGCTGTACCTGTGAGTAAAGGTGAGCTGTGAGATCATTAGGAAAGGGGGGAGTGTAGTTAAGAGCAGATGGAGAAAACTGGAAGGTTGAGGTTAGATTATGGAGCATGCATGGGTCAATACCATCTACTTCCTTCCTACTTTCTATTACTTTCATTACACCTCTCAATTGATCACTTTAATAAAAAGAGTGAACGCAAAGGAAAAAATAACTGTAGATGTTAGTTGGTTGCTAGTGGACTTCTATATCAGCAACGCATTGCTAGCCTTGATCTCTGTGAGATTTGGCCCGTGTGGACAGAACTCTACCTTGCAATGGCTCCACACAGTGAGCATGCCCGTTTATAAAGTCTAGGAGTTCCACAATTGTTGTGTGCACTGACTGCATTGGTTGGATGATTTCAGTGCAGGGTGAACTGGTCTTTTCGCGTTTCCACCTTCTTCCCCTGTGCCTTATTAGATGGTTCAGCTTTCGCGGCCTTTTGAGTATTGTCACTGGCCACAGAAGTAAAATGAGTGTAGACGACCGTGGATTTTTGACTGCATGAGATGTTTAGGCTTGTTTTAAGATGGTGAGACTCTCTATATACACGGGCTGGTTGGTGTAGGGGATAATATGAAAGGTGTGACTTTCTATTGGTTCAGAAGTGATCATGTCTTCCCTAGGTGGACAACCATTGGCAAAGCCAGTAGGCCGTACCTACGTGACCTATTGGGTTTGCTGTGGTGTACAGCATACCCTTGCGTTTCAGCATGGCTAAAGAAGGAAAGGAAAAAGGCTATGGCATGGCCAGTTGTGCCATTTTGAATATGCGCACCAAATGCATGCATGCCTCTACACAATGATGTGGGCCCCCCTTTTTTAAAATTGTCTGTTCGAGTTGGATTGCTAAATAAAAAGAAAACTATTTATTGTGAAAAAAAAAATTCCCCAGCTATGGTGCTGGGTGGGAAAGAAGAGCAGCACATGGCCAAGGGAACAACCTGTTTTTTTTTTTTAAATGAGCAAAGGGGCAATAAACAACACAGGGGTGGGAGAACCACTTGTGAATACGTTTCAGAAGTGTGAGTGAGAGTGTGTGAGACACGTCTGATGGAATGCTTAACCAAAAAAGAAAAAAAGTAATACTTCAAAAATAAAAAGCACAAGGACACAAGTAGTGCGCCCATGGGGAATGCAACCACATACAAGGCAACACAATAAAAGCACTTGAGTGATGGGCATTGGGTGGGCTCGAAGTCTAAACTGACAATAGGTATTTTTGCCTACAGACTGCTTTCGCTGAGACCTAAAATTCTTTTGACCTTTATTAAAGGGGAAAGTAGTTTTTTTTCCACGCCCAAGTCTGGCTCAACACCCTAATGGTTTCAATGACCTTTTTTTTTCTTCTTTTTTTTTTTTTTAAATCTCACTGTGGTATATACATCAACTCCAGGCCATTGATGTGTCATCCTGGCCAGATGTCTCAGCCTAGCCCTTTGTTACACTGTTAAATGAGTCTGATTCTACGCCCCAATCTAGTGCTGTCATAGAATAACCAGCTAGGAGAGCAGTTTTCTCTAAACCTTTCTGTTGAACCCTGTGAGGGATTGTCCCATTTGCTCAGGCCACAAATATATGTTCCATATTAAAAGCGTTGAACCCACCTCGAACTACAGTATCATATTTACTAATTTCGTAATCTGGTTGGCCAACTTTTTTGCACACCTTCCAGTACCATTGGCTTCTGGTTTAGCCTTGCTCATGGTGAAATAAGTTCTCGCTTCACTTGAGAATTTCTGAGGTCCTAAATATTAATGTACAATAGCCGTTTTACACCTTGTTAAACAACTTAATGTACTTTCCCTCCCTCCTTCCTTCCTTCCTTTAGCAACCATTGTTCCATATCCTTTATTTCAGGACTCGTGGTAAAATGCTCTTCCTTGCAGTAAGAATGCGACAGAGCATGCAGTTGGGTCCTCAGTGCGTTTGTTGTAATTGTCCTGGCCGGGAAACAGGCTTGGTGTTTAATTAAACCCGCTCCCCGCCTTATACTTCTGGTGGCATATTCTGGGAGACTAAACATTTATCGTTTAGGTATGATGAGAGTAGGAACAGCTACACGCAGTGTTAGTTGCTTCAGGCCTTTTTGTCTCTAAACTGGCAATTATTTTGCCTTCTTCATTAGACACACATTCTTTATGGTGAGTACAGTGCTATCGTATTTGATAACGTCTAATCCATGCCATGTTGTTGAATTTCTTTATGCGGGTGCCGTACATGCATGTGACCTCAGTGGTGTAACCCAAGAGGGCACTTAAAAATAAGGAAACTGGCTTCCTGGAAACCTGAAAACGGTTCAGCTATTAAAAGTTCGTTTGAAACGACAGGGGTCCAGCTAGTGAAGTATTTGAGTAATTAATTTTAAACTATCTGGCATGTCGATTTTCACAGACTGTAATTACGTATTATGAAACGTCTTTAAAAGGCTGAAATAGCCGTCCAGGAATTGGAGACTTGAGGAGTCATGAAAAGGTCACAGTTCTTCCAAAGATTACATAGTCCTGAAGGTCATCCGGTATAAACGATTGGTGTATGGCACCTGAGCGCACACTCCTGCTGAAGTGCATTTTGTAGAGGCTACCATGGTTACTTCCCCTCCCCAGTGGATAGTGTTCAACATATTCACAAGTGAAATCCTAAGCCATTGGAACTGGGTATATGTTTAACTTCACACACCCACGTCTCCGTTAGAAACTGTTCAGGAGCACATTTACTGGAGTGCGGTGTATGTGATGACCGCGGAAATAATCCACAGAGTGATGTTAATTTATAAATAAGGAGGTGAGATAGGCCAGGATAACAACACTTTGCTATGTTGATTATGCACGTCTTGCAATATCAGTTCATTTGTGAATAAACCACTAATCTGATCGTTGCAGTGAATTATGTCCAATGACTTTATTGGTTGTGTTTTTTTTTTTTGTTCTTTCTAGTGGCAAGGCACCTTTGCCCCACATTAAAAAAAAAAAAATCCTTCGTTGTGACAATGTACCACTTGACACACCTTTCATGGTCAAGCTGTTGGGCACTGTGGTTCTGAGCTCCTCCCCTTTAAGGTCATGTGAACTTTAGTTTAACTTGTTAGTTACCAGTCAGTGTGGTAGACTTTCATGCAACTGACTGTCTTCACCAGCACCCCACCATGGACATATAGGTCTTTGGCACTTAGAATTGACTTTCTTTCATCAAAGCAACAGTTCAGCAAAAATTTAGGAAAAGCTAACCGGTCTAAAGTTTCCCTGCTACCTTTGAGGAAGAAGATAAAGGTACATCAAGGAGTAGTTATGCCTGGAGTTTGTAAGGTTAATCTATCTAACGGAATTGTTATTATTGGCCCTAATTCAACATTCTGAAATGTCTTCATTTGGCGTAAAACATTTGGGTTGTATCTTCTTTCTATTTTGGAGATCAGTCTAGTCAGGCGTTAATTTAGAAGCTTTGATGTATCCTCAGTAATCCCGCCTCTGTTACCAATGTACTGTGTGACTGCTGTTTCCATAACTTAGCTTCTCTTACATGGCCTGCACTTTGTCACTCATGCTATGAAGTATGGATTATGTCATTGGAGTTCACCTTGACGACATAAGTACTTGTCTCTTCTCGAGACTTTAGAATGTGCAGTCCCAAATTTTTATGTACCGCTTTGAGCAGTGGTTATGCTTCCCAAACCTTCTCCGTGGTGAAATCTATTCCAGGAATGCAGTGTCAAAAATCAACAGAGCGCCCTAAGGAGGCCGGCCCTTCCCATGCTCCCCTGTTAATGAACTGCTTCACAAATCTACTACTTTCTTATTTTTAATCAAGAGTAAATGCAATCGTTTTTGTACCATTTTTAGTAGTGTCATTATAGCATTTGTGGTAAATGTGTGCTGCAGAAAGAACGGTTAAAATACATGCTACTAAAAATTAAAATGGAGTATAATAGGAAATTGACTGGATGTTGAACAAAAAGATGACCTGGAGATGTTCTCTCTATTGATTAGCCAACAACCTAACATTATATTATAAGTATTGTTTTATTTCGGTTGGAAGATATTTTTATGAGTTAGCATGAACATTAAGGCACCTGTGGTATTATGGTACTGACAAATGATTGCTCAGCCCACCTCCTTTTTGGACTTCTACTACCCAGAACACCTTCTGCCACAGTTGCTGCACTCCCTCCCTGACAGTATCCACATGCACATTCTGCATTCCCTCATCCAGTCCCTGGACACTCTGCCTGTTGCATACTCACTCTGCACACCCTCACTTACACACTTCACACTCGGCAAGCATTCTCAGCCATGTTCTGCCTTTCAACCTGCAAAAAATCAACCACTCCCTTGATCAAGGAAACAAGAATTCTCATGTGTGCCTCCAAATTTTGGAACACCATTCCTTCAGCTGCTTGGACGAATCCCTATTTGAAACTTCAAGAAGGATATTAAGAATCTCCTTTTTCAATGTAAGGTCGATATTAAGTGGGCTCCTATTGATAAATTTAGCATTGCTCAGCTTCGAGGTCACAGAGAGCCAACTTCTTTAGTTAACTGGAGAAGTTATTTGGATATTGTAGTGATACCTCACACAATTAATTTGATTTATTTTGGATCGTTTAACCCTCAGGCTTAGTCTCTTGCTCTCCTTGCATAATTGACTACCAGCTCCTATGATGGAGTTTGATGTAATATCATTATCCTGCACAGGTTAGGTTTCATCCAATTGTTTAACCTTATTATTTGAAAAATAAAAATGCCATTTTAATGTATCGGCAGACATATTATTGATGTTGATATTAAATAGGTGACATTTCAACCGAGATTCTAGCCATGTAAGTTGAACATGTTATAATGCACAAGAATTGTGGCAGATCAGTACAAACGACACTGTGGCCCAGAGTATGGCAGTAGCAAAGTTCACACTGAGTCCTGTCTGGCTCGCAAAGACAAGCTGAGTAGAAACAAATATCATAAAGCTAAGAAAGCTAAACAGTGGAGAAACCAGGGATGTGAGGGGGAAGAGGGTATGGCCTTTGCTTAGATGGAATCTGGTGTTGCTGTTTAGTTACTAGGTTGAGTAGGCAGTAGTTCTACCACTTACTTGAATTACCAATGAGGGAAACGTGCTGGAGTACCAAGTCTGTATGGGTAACTTGACAAGCATTTTTTCACCCATGGGATGCAGGTTTTGCACCTTGCTGATCTTCTCTACAGGGTAAGCTTTGGGGTGGTGAGGGCAGGGGGCTATTTCAGCCATAATAGTTGTTAAGCTCTGTAGAGTTCAAGACTAGGTAGCCAGAGAGAGGGGAGGAGTGGGAGCCTTGGATTTTCAGTGAAAAGTAGTTACTCTCTTAGCAGGAACTAGAGCTAGGTTAGCAAGTCGTGAAGCTGCTCAATGTCACCTCCACACCCCCCTTTTCTTTTTCTTTTTCCTAGAGCTACAGTCTAGTCTACACCAGGCCTGTGTATTTTGAGGGTAAAGGCTTCTTGACAGTCTATCCTCCTCCACTCTGAAACAAGCATTTGCAATGCAATGGGTCTTGCGTTTGCTTGAGTTAGACCTGTTACCATTGTAAATCCCTAACTGGACTTTTATTGCCACTTAACTTGAAAATGAAAAGTAAAACAGTTGACATAAGCGAGCCGATTCAAAGTGCCCTGGCCTGCATGAGCACAAAGGAGAGACACAAAAAGAAAAAAAAATTGCTCGCAGTCAAACGTGTTGGCAATTGTGCAATTATTCATGCAACAGGAGCAGTCTGCAATGTGATAACAAAACCGCCCCAAGGAGGGATAAACGCCAAGCGTTTAACGATGATGATGACAATGGATTTTTGAAAGGCAAGCACATGAGCGAGTGAAAGTGGTGGGTGTGGTTAAAAGCCCACCAGACTTACAACAGGTCAAAGCGCTTTCACGCTTGACATAAAAATGAAGGAGTCATTGAAGGGATTGGTAAGCTGTACCCAGCCATAGAGTTATCCCTGGGCTCATCTCCCCATTTTCAGCTTTTGTCATCTCTGCTAATGAGAACGACAAAAAAAAAAAATCCAGGCCTTCCTTTCTAGCCTCAGCAAGGAGCTTGGCATATAAGTAAGATGCATGAGTCTCTAGGTCCTCTGCTGATGCTGGCCCCTCAGCATTTTCAAAAGAACTACCAGCGTACTTTTGTGGGTGTATTCCCCATGATGGGTCGTTGAGCTGCTTTTGGAGCTCATGACCACATAGGACAAACTGCATTATTTAGCTATGCCTTAATTTCACGCTGGATTTTAGTTCTAGTTGTCATTGCTGTAATTTTTTCAGGACAGCTTCACCAAAATGCTACCTTTTTCCTTAACTTCACTTTTTCCAGTAAAGTAGACATGCAGGAGATGCATGGGAACACTCCTACGTGAACTTGATTCTCTCTGCTAGCAAGAGACCTTTCTAGAGCAAATACTAAATTTGGCACTACTGCTCTTGTTGTATCATGGGTCAAGTAATTTCAGATGCCTTCCTTAGGGGTGTTCTTCTTTGTAATTGGCTCCCGTGAGCTGGAATAGGAGTGAGTTAAATGGTAGAGCAAGGGTGTTTCATAGACAGCCGAGTGACCCCTGTTCTATGTGCCCTCCTCTTTATCAACATTTTGCCTTCAACCAGATCAAGGCTGCCTTCGTGGTTTTACCGACAGAATGGCATCTTTTCAACTCAAGATGTAAATAGCTGGGGCTGTTTTCCAGACTTTTTGAACGAGCCTTTTCTTTGTGTATCGATTTGATACCAGTGACTGGTGAGTACATACTTTCCAAAGATTCACTCTTGTGACCATGCATTTTGGGACATACATGAATGTAGGCCTTCACGGCTATAAATTGATAAATGTCTGTGTTCTTACTGCTGTAGTCGTAGCAAAACAAGGAGTGTCTAACGCCTGCACTCTCGGGTCTAACTTAATACTTGGCTTTTCAGATCCGCCTGAATGAACCAGTGTAATATTTGCCAAATAACTTGAACAGTTTATTGTCCAAACGGAAGTATATTACATTAGAAGTATGAGCAGTTTGTGAAACCCTTTTGTTTGCTTCAGGTGGAGCTAGTATATTGAGATTGCAGGAACGCCTGACTGCTTTCTATGACAATTGGACCCTGTTAGTGCTCAGCTAGTTATAAAACTATCTGGTAGGCTGGGCGGTGACTCATTTCCACATAATTTACCAGCAATCTGAACGTAGGAGTGAAAAAATAAACTAAGATCTGTTATCCCTGCCTAGGCTGGATTCCTTGGTCACCAACCAAGGTAGCTTTACATAAGTGTGCAATCCATAGTACTAATGCTACACATCTTCTGCCCCTCCATCTCACAACGCAAAATCCTACTCTTTGTTCAAAGTGTAATCAAGAGGTTGCTGCTGATTAAAAGTAAGTGTGAAATGGCTGGCTCTACGAAGTCTTTATGGTGAGTAATTCTAACTTGCACTCGATGGAGAATGGGCATAAACCTACATTTCCAGCAGTATCTCTTATAGAAGGTAACATTTTGTAAATCAGGCCATTAGTTTGTGACTTACTTCTGAATTCCAGAGATTAAGGCTCCCAACATTGAATTGCTAATCTTGCTTGGCTATCTGTTGGGGATTTCACCTGTCCCATAGAGACCTAACGTGTTCCTTCACTTGTCAGTATTACAAGCTTCTCTTTAGTGTTTTCCAGAATTTTAGTCTTTCATTTGATTTGATTTTTTTTTTCTGAAATAAGATATTTCGCTGTTTAATCACTCTAAAATGTATAGAAAATTAAAGTCATGTCATGTAGTTGTGTTAACCAGGACAGGTTGGTCCCCTTTCCTTCTCTATTGCCCAACCAACTGGTTGCAGCCTTCTGTGGCGATTATTGTTCTTGAATAAATTTCACCTAAAACATTACAATTAATTGTAGTTGCCTTGCACCAGGCATATTCCGGCTGTGCCCATTGCTTCCTGGCACCATGTAGTGTTATCCATCCACCTTCAGGTATTGCTCGTAGTTTTCCCTTCCTCCCTATCTTAGCTATCTACTGACCACACTCCCTTCCCAAGTCACAGGAATGAAATGACTGGTTACCAACATTCATGCTTTCAAAGGTAATTGTACCGAACACGTCTTAATGACATTAAGCGACGCAACCACTGCAGAAAGTATTAGCTGTTATAGTATTAGCTGTATCATCTGAAATATTCTTCTGAGTTAAACTTTTGTTCAAGGTTGTGCACATACTACAGAATCCCTAGTTTGTGTACTCTTTTATGGCCACACAGGCTGTTGGCCCTTGCCTACAGAATCAAATAAATGCTGAAGAAAACAATCGATAAAATGTTGACCAACCCTCTTCAGTCATCTGTGTAATTAAGATGTGATTAATTAACGTCATGCGTGTATCCTATGGTTGTGCCCTCCTCTGATTTGCCTGTGACACCTGACTTTCGGTAATATTTTATTACAGGTAGTATGTGGTATCCCTGTTGTGTCCGAGGAAGCCCTAGCTGCATCATTTAACTATTATTTTTACACAGCAGAACATGTTTGTTTGGAACTTGAGGTAGAGAAATTAGTGGTACTCGTTTACAAGTCGGCGCAGGTGAGGGTTGGCTGTAATGCCCAGGAGAGGAACAGGTACAGAGGGACGCTTGACCTGGAGGAACCTAACGGGTAACTGACCTAAGTGCTGTTTGGGAGGCAGGCGCTACTTCTGACAATTGGAGGGAACAACAGAATGTGCCTGAAGCTTGTTTGCTTTGGTTCTGACAGTGGATTAAGGGTCGGTGCTGCTTGAGGCATCAGATTTATCATAGGCTACTTACTACTCTGAAGGTAGATTAAGACCACAATCTTCTAAGTATTGTAATGAGGATCACGTTTGCCGG
The DNA here is from genome assembly GCF_031143425.1 of Pleurodeles waltl. Taxonomy (NCBI): domain Eukaryota; kingdom Metazoa; phylum Chordata; class Amphibia; order Caudata; family Salamandridae; genus Pleurodeles; species Pleurodeles waltl. The sequence goes on along the minus strand of NC_090445.1, from coordinate 829,324,190 downwards.
AACCTCAGCTTTTTTTTCTTAGAAGTAGTGTTCTCGAAGAACATTTTACAGATGAGTGGACTGAAAGTATACCTTCTGAACAATCAAAAATTTTCTAGCTTATGCAACAAGAATTTTCAATACTATCAAGGACACGGAGGCGAGGATTATGCTATCTCTTCTTTACTGTCAACACACAGCAGCCAATAAAAAAACAGAACTACATTTCCCAGTATCATACAGCCTCGTTATGACCCCCAATCAGGGCCCACCATCTAGTGTGTGTGTGTATATACCTTCCATACTATAGTCCTTCCTCTTTCTTTGCTCAAGAATATCCAGAATCAAAGACGAACCAACACCAATCAGCAAATTTGTGGTGCCATCCCACTGAATCTTCCAGATGAGGGAGTCAAAACAGCACAATGGTGCAACTTAAGTCGAACAGCTCTCCATGAGGAACTCACAATGATCTCAGTGGAACTCTTTCAAGTAGCTTTCTCATCTGAAAAAGAAAAGCTGACGTAATACCTCATCTCTGATAAAATGCAGCATATTACATATGGTGGGACAAATTATCATAATACAATATGCCATCAACATTAAATATACAACTTTTGTTAATTTGTCACCCATACCACGGGTGGCATAATCCTCACCTCTGTGTCCTTTATAGAATTGAAAATTCTTGTCACATAAACTAAACTTTTGATTCTATGTCCGGACCGGAGGCTTCGGATTATGCTAGTTTAAAGCAGAGCTATTACCCCAGAAGCTAAATCTACAATAGGTTTATGATAAAATAGCTTAAAGGTAGAATCTGAAGACCAATCAGCTGCTGTCATAATATCTTCCAACCAAGAGCCTGAATTAAAAGCTTTAGAAGCCATAGCTCCTCTTAACAGAATGGGCTCCAAAAACAGAAATATTAATTCCTGCCTCTTGCAACAACCATCTGACCCATTTAGCTAAAGTTGCTGAAGACAGTGGTCCAAATGGTTTCTGTAATGAAATTAACAATTGACCAGAATGATCTCTCCTAAGTTCGCGAGTAACATCTTAATAGACCTTTAAACAATTCACCACACATAACTTTGAATTATCTGTAAAACTTGGGTAAGAAATGCATGTAGAATGCGACTTAGTTTGCTTAGAAATCTGAAAAGAAACTCCTGTAGGAATGAATACCCTACCTGCGATATCGAGGGCTTTAACATCCGAAACTCTTCGACATGAAATCAGGCAAAGCAACATAGTTAGTTTTGCTGATAATTGTTTTCGTGATAAACAATCATTAGCTGGCCAAGCAACCAGGAATTTCAAAATTATATTTACTTCCCATAAAGATGAATACTTAGGTTGAGGAGGGCATACTAAACGTATATCATGTAAAAGTTTATATATTAAAGGATGTTCTCCAATAGGTTTACCATCTACTCAAGGACGTATGGCCGACTGAAAATTATTAATCGTCCTTTAGGCTAGCCCTTGTGCCGCTAGTTGGTACAGAAAATAAGCAATCAACTGCACTGATGTCCCCAAGGGATCCACACTTCTCTGACTGCACCAATCCAACCATCACTTCCAGGTAGAGGCCTCTCTTATGTGTACTAGGCGCCAGAGATTGAGATAGGAAGAATCTAGTGTCTTCCGAAACCTCGGAGACCTGTTCTGACACCTTGAAATCCTCCAAGCCATGTGTGACAACTAGTCTTCCTGAATGAAAGGAAGAGGCTGCCCCGTTGGCTCCGATAAAAAGATCTGTCTAACTCAGAATGTGCACTGGGACAGCACACCACAATGCTACTGGAAACCGTTACTGGGCCTTCCAGCATGGAGTCACCAAGATCATCTATACCTTCTGACGAAGGACCAGGGAGAGAACTTGGTGAATCATGGAAAAGGGGGGGAAACGCATAGTTAAGTTCCCCGTCCAGGATTGCAGGAAGGCGTCTGATCGTAGAGCCATCGGATCTGGCCCCTACTATAAAATCTGGGAAGGTGAGTATTCGGGCGGGATGCGAACAGATCCACTGAGTAAGGACCCTAAAGATGATTCAGGAACTGAAATACTCTGGGATGTAATCTCCAATCGCTGGCATCTCGGAGATATTGAGAATTCCAATCTGCTAATACATTCACCTTGCCTGGAATGTATTCCGCTATAATCTGTCCACACCTGGCTCCCCAGCCCCATCGGCTGGCATCCGATCCTGCAACGGTCTCCAACACCAATGTATCGTGCGTGATCAACGCCCAGTTGTACTAAACTAAACTCACTCTGCCCCCACCAACAAAATCTCCTTGGAAGAAAGAATTGTTGCCTGATTGAGAGGAAACTTGCTTGCATTGTCCTCTGTGAGGCCCTCTTTGAATACAGCCTCTGTAACCTCTGCCTCTTGAGGGATAGAAGTTGGAGTTACTTTTGCCTCCGTAATAAGGACGTGAGGTCTGGGAATTGATGTGGCCTGGCGCTCGGCCCCTGAAGCGTCCTCTCCTGCGAAAAAGGTCACTATGGAAGACCTTCTTGATTGAGGTTTGGGCTTTATCCAAAGCCGAGAAAGTAGCCACGTACTTGGCCAGGTCTTTAACGAATCTGTCGCCAAACAATAGCCCATTAGCTGCAGGTCCTGCATCAGAAGGGGCTAACTCAGCCAACTTGGGGTCAATGCGCAGCAGGAGAGACTTCTGCGTTCCGTGGAAATAGAACAGTTGGCATTGTCTAGTAAAGAAATGGCTCTTTGGGCCCATTCAAGCAGGACGTCTGGATCAATGGATTCTTGAGTCTCCTTAGCTTGAACTGCCAAATCTAAGATCTTTTGTGAGGGGACCAGAAATGTCCAATAACTTTCTTGGCAGCCCCTTCATGCTCTGTCAATACCTTTTTTCGGGTCTCTAGTGTACTTCTTAAGAAAAGTTACCATATGAGGATCTAGTTCAGTAGTCTACGCGACCTTGCCGGATAGGGCAGGGCGAGGGCATTCAGACCGCAATGTGTTGAGGATGTCCTTTTCTAAACTTTTCCGGAGTCTAGACTGGACATACAAAGCCATCTTTTGACAAGGGGTCCATTCCGTAGATCTGGGATGTATTAAAGCCTTGGGGGTCAAAAAGTAAATTCTAACTAGGTTGAGAGCTCAAAGGATCTTCAGCATGTCTCGTCTTGCGTTTGCACTGGGTTTTGTCTGGGGACGACTTACCGTCCGAATCAGAAGAATTGGAATCAACAGAAGTGTTCTGCGTAGTCAGAAGACGGAGTATCTTTGTGGCTCTTAAAAGCTTCATACTCATGATCATTCAAAATCGCATTAATGGATTGGTCTAAAGGGTCATACGATGTTGACTGGTCAGGCTCATCTATATTGACCTCTGTAGGGGTGGGATTCCCCGAGCTTGTGCCAAAGCGCCTGCTTGTGCAAAAGGATGCAAAGCTTTCACACAGGTGCTGAACACAGGGAGAAACTCTCCCAGACGGTGTTTTTTTTTTGTTGAAATATAAATAATAATTATTATTAGAGGAGGAAGCACCAGAAACCCCCCTAGAGCAGAGCGCTGTTGTTTATTTTATCCCCTCTGGGCGTAAAACGGGGGTCGCGTGAGCACTACACTAACTGTCTAACCATTACTGAAAATGCACTCGCACTGAACTCGAAAAACGGGTTGGTGCGCATGCGTGAGATCGGCAACAGAGAGGACTGCGCTCCACCCAGCACGGCCGCCCCAGGCACTCCTCACCAGCACGCTCAGCTATGGCAAGAATTATGCCGATTTAATACCAAATGATAAGATTGCCACGATTCCCAAGCGGCAGTTCGCATAAACAAGGCGAATGAAGGCAGACGAGAGCCGCGCCACAAGTGAAAAACAGAAAAAATACACCAAGTGAATGTAATTGAAAATGAAAGTACTTAGCTCTGTATGAAGCAGCAAAGAAAGAGGGAGGACTATAGTATGGGAGATATATAAACGAGATGGTGGGCCCTGATTAGGCGTCATAACGAGGCTGTATGATATTGGGAAATGTAGTTCTGTTTCTTATTGGCTGCTGTGTGTTGACAGTAAAATAAGAGAGCATAATCCGAAGCCTCGGGTCCAGACATGGAATTGAAAATGGATAGAAACTTCATAGAAGTATGAGTTCACTTGGAGGCAGCTTGCCTTTTTTGTTTTAATGCATTTTTGGGTTGTGGTGCTGCTTCTCCCATTTCATTTCCGATACATATGATTCCACTAGTACCCGAAGAGCTGTTAAGTGTTTATTTGAAAATGGAAGGGTGGTGTGGTGCTGTGCGATCTGCGCTCTGTTTACTACTTTTTTCATGCAAATAAAACGAAAAAAAACTTCCATGAGCAACTTAATGTACAAAATTATACCAGTATTTGGCCCTGGTGATGGGTTCTCTATTTGACTCCATAGGCTGGTGTACCTTCGTTAATGCTGAACTTAAATAATCTTTTAGTTTAAAAATTATTTAATTCGGGCTCTACAATTGCCAACAAAAGCCCAAAGGTCCTTGATTACGTTTAGCCTTTCAGCTTGATCACACGCTCCTTACAGAACACATGACTTTCTGTGTAGTTAATATTCGAAACACGTAAAATCACTATGTACTGTTTTGCAAACATTGTTCCACTGTTTAGTCCAATAGCTGACATGTAATTTGGCTTGCTATTTATGCCAGAATTACCAGAAGTGGGTGTAATTTTCTCAACTTTGAGGGGCTCAAAGCGAACCTGTGCTATCATCATCGTTGTGGTCACCATGATGGGAGATGCGTTGTGCACAAACTCCACGGGATTTCTTTTTTCTTTGGAAGTCTTTGTTGGTGGGGGAGGGAGATTTCTTGATTCTCCAGGCTAGTGGGTAGTTGCACCCTCCAGTCACACTTGTTCCTTCCACAAATCCACCCTCTCTTAGCACAAATACTCCAGGCCACTGCTGAGTGCCTTGTTCAGACACCACCTCCCCACTCAGGATATTTCATTATAAATTGGCAAATTTAGCGACACGAATGGGAATTTAGCAGCTCAAAAAAACGAATTTTAGCAGCAAATTATGTAGCTTTCCTTTTCAAAATATTGCCCCTAGCGGGTCCTGTCGCGTGCTAAGGGTGGCAAGCCTGAATTATTTTTTATTTGGCAAAAAAAGAATAACATGTCTGCAGAAAAGCTAGTGTGTAGAGTGAAGCAGGGGTGTCGTTTTTTAATTTACAAAAAAAGACAGTTGACATTTACCTATTGTGAATGAATGACGTTGTGAGAGTTGACAATGTGCTAAACATATTTTTTCTCCCTTGTAAAAACGTTAAGTTTCAAGGTGTCCGCTAGTAAATAAACAAGGCTTCTCGACTGGCTGTCTGAGGTGTATTTTGTACAGTAGTTCTTTTTAACCGAAGAAAGGCATCACACGTCTTCTTTTTTTTGTTTTTTTTTTACGTATACCTCATCTAATCTTTAATTGTGGTGAAACTAGAAGAACTGTGCATACCATGACCCTAACACTCCACGTCCCACGTATGCCTGGGGTCTTATTTTCATGCTTTTAAGTGTCCTCTTTCTATAGCTCCTCTGTCTTCTGCTGGCCCGCCTGTTGGCGGCCTCTCTATTGTCTCGGCTAGCTGCAAATTGGTGTTGGTAGACCTGCGGATACTGACTAAATGACAATTCTTGCCTTTCTTTGCCTACGACTACAGATTATCTAACAAAAAACGCGCGCACACACGAAGGCATGACGTCAGCTCCCCAGTAAATATTAGATGATTGCATGAACGCTCATTTTCGTATTGATGTTTGTCGGCCATTTCATTTGGGAGTGATTTACCTTTTGGTTCTTATCAGAGGTGGTTTTCTAGCAACACAAATTCATTTCTCCTAGTAATCCTTTAAAACTTGCTAGATGGCCCAATTTCACCCTCCTCAAGGGAAAGTCCTTCGCAGACAGCCCCTTACCACCGGGCTGCCGGTTGTAAGCCGGAGTGAGTGGAAGGAAGCTTTTGATCTACAAGAGACGAGAGCACGAGCTGAAGCAGCTTCTGCACCATTCATTTTGAGCTAAACTAAGGTAGCAGAAACGGGACACGAGCCAAGGTATCAGGCCGATTTCGAATACAAGCTTCTTTTTAACCATTGTTCTTGCAGTGCAAGAACATGAATGCGTATCTGGTAGGCAATGGAATTAAACCTTTTATTTACTCGAAGTGTCTTAGTCAGTTGCATGCACGTGTCTATCCAGCATGATGCTTCTGCGCATACATTTGGCTCTGACACGTCTGACTCCTCTCCGTTCTAACTTGAACGGCAGGTTGAAGCCTTAAGCAGTGGTTTATTGCTATCCCGCCTGCAACAGCCTATTGTTGCTGCTGAGAAATTGGAAGATATTGAATATTGATGAAAAACATTCGTAACGTCCAGAGAGCTGCACTGAAATACATATGATGTAAAATTTCAAATAGCCATAACTGCAAGGCAGTGGGTTTTACTTCTTATACAGTCACACTCAAAATATTTGTCATGGTCACACAAGTGATAAGAGCAGAAGAACTATGCAATAACATCGCCTTAGTTTTACCGAAGTGTCCTACTGTTGTAAACAGGCGGTGATTATGCACAAGTACGGAAATCCAAAGGCAACTGAGCTATCCCTCACCAGCACAACTTGATTCAAAGCATCAACCCAGATATGTCACACAGACAGAAATATGGCCAGAATTGGAAGACTAACGTTTAGCCTGCTCAAAACCCCACACATTGCCTTTTGTAAAAGTGCATGTGTTACCAGTAGACTTGCATAAAGCTTAAATGGGTGCAGGTCCTAGGACGAAAACAATCCAACCAAATAGAAGCTCGCCCTTATCTGAAACAGCACAGTTGTCCAGATTGAGATGCCTCCTAATGAAGCCAATGCAGCATCTATTGACTTGTAGAGAAGGCATTACACAAATCCAAGCAGATATTGACACAGCAATAATCAACACATTTGTCAGATTCAGCCAATACCATTGCATTCTAACCCATACACGTTGCATCAGTAGGATATACTGCATGACTACTACCGAGCATGATGGCATAACCCTGCTCCGAGTGCCCAGCTGCAGACTACTTCGGAAGTGCCACTAAAGCCAGTCCCTAAAATACTAGGACTTCTAGGACACAGCAGTTAAAGAAAAGATAACCTCCATCACTGTCAGTAGCGTTGAATGAGTTATGTCCGTGGTTCGTAACCTTTTGACTTCTGCAGAGCCCACTGTATGACGAACGGAATCCTAGACTATATGTACAGTATGTACTGCAACAATAACACAACAAAACACGCAATCAAGTATGGACTACATTAGCTTTGCAACTGCATGCATAAATATCAGAGCGACTACGCACTGGGCAAACTGACAAATCAGATCATGTGAAAACTGAGCTTTCATCAGGAATGAAGCGAGACAAGTAGTTTATTTCAGCGTGATGCCCTTAATGCAACAGATATTCCCAGACATAGGTTCCATGCTCACTGTGCCAGTGAAACCAGGCTGCACCCGACTGAAGAGGCCAAACTAGGGCAAAACCCGTCTTTAGTTGCTTGTGCTCAGTTTCCAAGAGGATCTGGCTTGGCAGTTCGTAATGGACTGTTCCTTTTGGAGCAGGACCAAGGATGATTTGCACATAGCTGCGTCTTATCTGAGATTGCATGGTGGGCAACAAAACGATGGTTGATGGGATGTGGCCCAGACTAATGTTACAATTGGATGAGTTTAGTTCAGACCTTCTGCCCATCACTTTTTGTTTACTTCGTGACAAAAGTAGTAACTGTTTTGACACTTTCCTCACATGGACAAAGCTGGAGTCCATGGTGGGTCATTGTATCAAATGGTAGAAGACTAGGTGCTCACTATGCCACAGCGTGTCTTACCTCTTGATAAGTGGTACTCGCACTGTGGAAGTGTTTCAGGACTGCTGAAAAGTGCTGGCATGCCCTCTTGCCAAAGCAGGAACTGTAGATGTTAGGAGTCTGTAAGTGCCTGCAAATTAAAAGCCTTTGATGGGAGATCCTACAGCATGCAAGGGTCTTCTGAGCAGTTTACCCGAGTCTACATGCAAAGGTCACTGATCGCTTAGAACACTGAATTACAAGCAATTGAATTTTGAAGAAACAGATTGATCGCATTCAAACACGCTCTGACGTAAACAATCATTGTACACATTCACATCTTCTGTCTTGAATTAGCAGTCCGCTTCTGACTGAAAATGTTTAAATGCTTAGTTTTCTAAACCTATATTTAGTGATTGAATTCCCAAATTTAGCAAATACTATTGGGAGGCAAAATAGTGGATGTCAAGCAAGTATTTTTGTTTCTTGATGGAACTATTATCTTGTTAGGAAAAACTGTCTTCACACAGTTATTTAGCTCCTAATGCTCATGACTATTGACAGAAAATAATGGTTAGAGGTCACATGGGTCCATGGACACCTTGAATAGGCATTGAGGGATCCCCATTGGTTCGCATATGACGTATTATGAACTGTTGTGTTATGTTTGTCCAAGATGAGCACAGGTGTATGCAAACACGCATGTCAAACACAGCAACCGCCACACTTTATCACTCTAGCCTTGTCACATACTGCTTTTTGGGGAAGTCTGATCTGGTCTGAGAAGGAAGAGAATGTATGATGCTTTCACAGAGCTTCAGCCACTGTCTATGCTACCTTGTGACCTACCCTAAAATTGAACTTAAAAACAGCCACATTTAAGGGCACGTTTGTTAAGACCCACCAATGAAGGTGGACTATTCCAGGTAGAAAAAGAATATCTAGAAACTTAAATATTTATCTAAAAGATGGTGGCAGATGGGGGTATTGCCATATCATGAAGATTACTTATGGCACCCCTTTTTCGCTTGGCAAGTGGCTAATAGCTGATGGATGTAAGCAGGTGTGTTTGCTGTCACATCCATGTCCCTGTTTTACCTGCTATCGCTTTCCTTGATTATTGTTGTCCAGTTGCCATATTGGTCTTGCCTTGCCTTGCAGATCTTTTAGATAAATATTTAAGTTTCTAGATATTCTTTTTCTCTGTGTATGTGCCTCTGTATTGGTTCTTTCTTATACCTAGTTGTAAGCCTAGTCTCATTTAGCTTTTAGCAGTGTGTCTAATCAGTTTGCTACTGTTTGTGCTGGTGTTCACATTTCACCCTACTTGATCTGGTTGCTTGCTTACTTTATGCAAATGAGACCTTGGTTGCCACTTTTTTCTTGACTTCAAGCCCTTTGTGTTTGACCGGACACATAATGTCTTTAAAAAAATGACCATGCTGTGCTCACCATTGCATTTTGATGGCTATTGCGGCAATGAGCCTTTTAAGGGATAACTGGATCATTTGTCACTGACCTCATTCCCTGCGTGACCCTTGTGTACACACTTTGGTGGATTCTGTGATCACGTCCGAGCAATCCTCTTCTAGAACAGTCTGCTCTTTTGATCTGATAGTCTGAGCTTGTTCTAGACCAGCCTGATCGTTTGACCTGATATTGAGAGCTTGGTAAAAACGAGTCGCGCTTTCAAATAGTAAAGGGTGATGTAACTGATCCTGTGGCGGGTGGGATTCTGTTGATGACTGATATCTTTCTATTTAATGTTTTTCAAATCTTTTGCTTATGTTTTCTTACAGAAAATGCTAATTAAGCAGCAGGACCGACTAGAGGAGCGTGAGCAGGACATAGAAGATCAGTTGTACAAACTGGAGTCCGACAAGCGTATGGTTGAGGTAGGCAAGGCATGTCTACTGGAGACTGGGTCTCCTTTTATTTTCATCCACTGTTTAGGGCGGCCTGAACCATTTGGGAGTTTTTCAGTGATATGAGTAAAATGCGGCCTTCTACCCTCCATGTGACATGTACTTGAACATGTACAGATACTCATTCTGTGACTGTAAAATGCATGCTTCTGATGAAGTAGGTCCACATTTCGGAAATGTAGTAGGCTGGTTCTTGTTAGTTGGTCTTCATCTGCTATTTGGGACCAGCCCACCGACCACTGTTTCGCATGGGATGCTAGGCTGGAGAAAAGTGGTGGTATTGCTCCTTACCCTTTCTGCTATTGCTTGCATGCCCTCGAGTGAAGAGAGAACAGCATTATTTAGTGTTATACCATTTGGCTTGGCTCTCTGCAGCACTGGTACATGAATCATGTCCCTTCTTTTTCTCATGTAACCTAGGCTAAAATAAATGTTTTTGTTGTTGTCATTTATTGCCATAGCAGGCCATGGCTCCTGTGCAGTAATACTTGATAATGGACACTTTTGAGTTGGAACATTGTATTGGTTTAACACAATTATTTTGACACGAGTTTTTATTGTATTCTGGATTTAATGAGCATTTTCTAAAATTGGGCCACTTGTTCTCTAGTGGCCAGCCCAAAGGTGGGTAACCAATAGCTCGTTTCAGCAGTAAATACAGTGGAACTGGGAGAGGGAAAGTAGACAATGACAACACATTCTCGGTATTATGGAAATTTTTAGCTAGAACTCGTTTTCTGCTAAGGCTTTTGAGGCACATTTGCTTGTGCGGCTGACTCGGGAACAGAAAGACCTTTAACTGTTTTAAAAAATTAAGGTTGATATAGACGGAGTACCTACCATTGATAAGACTACCTTTTGGTGTTATGCAATAAACTTTAATTCCATTGGTTCCTTGAAACATTCAGTCAGCTGTCAATTAAGCAGTTCTTCATTCCTTATTTAAAGTCCTTGCATTAGATTTCATGGAGACCAGTAAGTCATTGAAGTAAGGAGGGTGACTCACGGCTTAGTATTTTTGATCTGCAGTTCGGTACGAACTGAAAAATTGGAGACTGCGAGGCCAATCCGAGGTGGAATCATAAAGGATAACGGGATCCAGTTATTGCAAGACTGGCAACATTTTAGAAAAGGACAGCGCTTGTCAGCATGCTGTGTTTCCACCAGGTTTCAGGTGGTTATTCTTTCTTGAGTGCCGGTCAGAATAGGTATGATGTCTGGGTCCATTTAATGCCTTACTGCAGCATGGTTTGATTTAGGGGGGTGGCGTGTGTGTGTATATATAATGTTTGCTGCATGTTATTGTAGATAAGCATGCTGTGCATACTCAGTGACTCAAAAGACTTATTTGAAAACAAAAAGAAAACTTGCAAGTGTCCAAGTATATATTGACTCTTTACTTAGCTGGCAGTGCACATCGGTACTGATTCCATTTTAGATTACTTTTTTCCATGATTGAGTTTAAACATGGATGGCATGAGCTCCAAGTTTAACATGTTTCCTCTTTCATTCGGGCCTAGCCAATATATTCCTAAACTCTAATATCTGGAAAACAATGGCTGTTGGCTTTTTTTCCAACCGTTATCTTTGGGGGAATGATCTACACAGAGTCCACCAGGCATTATGCCCTTTCTCCTCGATGTACATAAGGTGATGAAACAGGTGCCCTTTCAGAATTGTTAACCTCGGAACATAAATTTCCCCTGGACCAACCATGTCCAGTTGTGCAACCTTTATTGGTCTCCCAAGCACAGCAACACAGTGTGAGGCCTGCCTGACCTTCCATTCGAAGAAGACTTGTTGATTTTGGCAGGAGATTCGGTGGACACATCGCAAGATGCAGAGGCAGGCTTCCGGTGACACCCCTGACATCTTTGGTGAACAGCCTTCCCAAAGCGTGAGGAAGGTGAAGAGGACCGAACCTCGGGCCTTATACTCCACCAATTCCCCATCAAGTCCAGAGGCCATTTTTACCTTGAGCTCTGACTGTGAGACCGAAGACCTCCAGGCTCTCAGTGACTCCACGCCTTTGGGACCTTGAATGAACATCTGTGCGCAGAGCTCGAGTATGGCTGAAACACACCAGGCTCATCAAAAGGCCTCTAGTCGAGGCAGAACACTGCCTTTGAGGAGTTCAGCATCCAGCCCTTTGACAAAGACTCATCCTCCTGGGGCCCTATCACCCTTTGCACTGGTCAGGATCTACCAAAAATCTTGCAGCTGTGGAAGACACCATTAAATCAGAGACCTGCATCCAAGCAATCGGTGAAGAAAACTTACGTTGTGCGCAGTGTTGACCGTCCTGAAAAACCTATCCTTCAACCGCTTCATAAGAAATTGAACTCAAAACAAAAAAGTCTTTATTCAGCCTCACACCAACAAGATCTGCATGAGACTGCATCCAATCCTGGGTGATACTTGGCCTTGTAAGCAAAAATCTACCTTTGATTAGGAGCTTGCCTTTGAACCTCGCCCACTGCCCAGACCGGCTTCCGCTACCCCTTGTGTCAATAGCAGTGTCTTGGTCCTGCACCACGACTGGCTCTGCATTTTGGGCTTTAAGACCGAAGTTCAGCATTTACTCAACCTGTGCGTTGATGGGGAGCATCTTTTTGGGCCCCAGGTAAATCAAATAATAAAAGTCAAGAAAACTGAGACAGCCAAAGCCATGGGTGAATTCCGTACGTCTGCCCCGAGGAGCTCCTCCCGAAGTCACCAATGCAGGCCTACCAGCAATACACACAACAGGGTTACAGAAGAGGTGCCTCCAGAGGCAGTAGCACCAGAGGGCAGGAACAAAAGGGGCTCTGGCAAGGGGGCTTCTGCCACCAGACCTTGACTCCCACCCACCCCAATCACAAAACACATGTCGGGGTAAGACTGCAGTATTTCATTCCACGCTGGCAGGAAATCACAACTGACAAGTGGGTTTGACACAGTCACTGACTATGTCTTACACCATCTCCTCCCAACACCCACCCCCGTAAACATAGAACCAGAAGAGAGCATCTCCACCTTCTGGAAGAAGAGGTGCCATCGCATCTTAAAAAAATGGCTATGGAACCGCTCCCTTCCCTACCCCCCCCCCCCCCCCCCCCATTAACAATGCAAAGGGCTTTACTCTCCCTACTTCCTTAAAAGGATTGCTCCCTCAGGCCCCTCTCACAGTGCATCCTGCCCGAACACTTCCACATCTTAACCTTACAGGATGTCATGCTTCTGCTGTTCCAGGCTGATTTCATGATGGCACTAGACCCCAAGGGACACTTGCTTCTACATTCCCATCCATCTCGCCCTCTGACACTTTCTGTGTTTTGTAGTAAATGGCCCTCAATATTAGTTCAAAGTGTTACCGTTCAGCATCACCACTGCCCCAAGGGTCTTAAATGCCTGGCAGTAGTCACCACACATTAGAGAGGGGAGGCATCCAAGACTTTCCCTATCTGGGTGATTGGGCTCACCAAGATCGGAAGCAAGCCACAGTGCTTAGTGCACACCCTGGCTATCGTCTCCCTCCTCCACAACTTGTGGTTCACTGTCAAAGTCACCAAGTCCCATTTGTTGCCCCAGTAGATAAAACTCACCAATCTCAGGCGGAAAAGCGTCTCTGCTTCACAATAGCTAGTGCCTGTCTTTCGACCATATTGTTTCCATACAGTCAGAACTGTTATGCAGCCCTTCTACATAATGGTAATGGCCTCATGCATTGCCATAGTGCCCTACGATAGTCTGCACGTGTGCCTGTTGCAACAGAGCCTCTCAGCACAACGGTCACCTGGGGAGTTTATTAGAGCACCTAGTGTTGGGGAAAAGTCAGCAGAGACCACTGTCCACATTGGGGTAACAGCAACTATCTGTTGCATGGCCAGCCTTTTCTAGACCCCATCTCTCAAGTCACCATTACAGCTGGAGAGCAGATCGCAATCTCACTATATAGTACAAGAAGTGTGGGACCCACATCAATGGGGGCATCGCATCCACCTCCTCAAGTTGCAAGCAGTCAAGCTTGCCCTCAAAGTCTTCCATCCTCTCACTAGGGGCAGAGTCATACTAGACAGGATGTATAAAATGACTGCCATGTATTATCTACAAAAAGCAAGGCAGCACTCATTCTTTATCCCTCTTTGTTAACTCAGAACATTTGGCATTGGACACTCTGCCACTGCATTCACTGGATAGTGGAGTAACTTCTGGAAGTGGATAGTGACCTTGCGGACGGTCTTGCTTAGCAGAGCACACCAACAAGTTAATGACTGGGAATTCCACCTACAAGTTACTTCCACTACTGGGTCACTTCACAAACTGACCTCTTTGCCATCACCAAAAAAGAAAAAAATGCCCAAGGTTTTCCTTAGGTACCCACGGTCCCTGAGCAGCCCCCTATGAATAAACCAGCCGGGAATATTTGCTTAAGCTTATCCACCTCTCCCAGTCTTTAAATTCGTAGTGGCTAAGATGCAGCAAATGTCTGACCCTCATCCTAGTAGGCACCCACTCCCGGGTCAGCCACCCCTCGTACATACCACGCCTCAAAATTTCTATCAGTCCCCATGAGAAGCTCCCCAGCAGGCAGGACCATCTCACCAGGAATTAAGCCCAGATTTGTATCCCTCTGTACTTCAATATATCTTGTATCCCTCTATATTTGCATTATATTACTGTATCTTCATTCCATTGGATTGAAGGTTCAGTGTTTTCGTTGTTTCATCCAGACCCCAAGCAATTCAATCTGGCACCTAACTTCCTTAAGTTCAGTTACCTACATCTCTCCAAAAAAGTATGGATATCTTGCGCAAGACCTGTAGACCAATTACACAAGCCTGTTACACAGCCAAGTGGGAGAGATATGCCAACTAAAACATTTGTAGGCACCTGGATCCCTTACAACATGCTGTCCAGGATGCCATATGCTATTTATTCCATCTCCAGAAGTCCGGCCTACCTCACACTTCTATATGCCTTGATTTACCCGCTATAGCAGCTTATATGCAGAATAGAAAACACTACTCCGTCTCCTGCATACCAGTGTTAAGTCTCTGCTCCAGTGTGGAATGTCAACTTAATTCCCATCAGACTCCTAGGATCCCCTTCTGATCTCCCTCCACTCCTGCCTTCTCCAGTACCTCCCCTGGAAAGTGTCTTTGTAGTGACAGTTACCTCTCTCAGATGCATTAGCGAATTGCAAGCACTCACATTGTAGCAATTCTTTGTTCAGGTGCATAAGGAAAGATTAGTATTTAGAACCAATCTTTAGTTCCTGCGTAAGGTTCTCGACCTTAGCCAGCCTATAACAATTCCCCTCTTCTTTCCACAACCAGAATCTGTAGCAGAGAGAGCCCTAAACACTTCAGACATTAAAGATGCTTTCAGGTATTACCTTGACAGGATCAAGCCTTTCCATAGGTCAGACCAACTCTTCGTAGCCTTCACAAAGCCTCACTAGGGTCAGCCTATATCCAAAGCAGGTTTTGCTAGATGTTTAAGTGCATTCAAATTGCAAAGCCAAGCAAGCCCTCCCTGTTACATCGAGGGCACTCCACTGAAGAAAGCTGTGGCTTTTGCCTTATTGGGGAACATTCCCCTAACAGAAATATGAGAGATGGTGACCTAATCCACCCCACTTACATTTATAAACAGTCCTGTGGGGATGTCCTTGCTAGATCATGAGCTGTGGTTGGCCAAATGGTCCGAAGTACCTTATTTTAGAACTCGGCACCATTCACATGCTATTGACTGCCTGTAGGAGGTACTCATTACAGTCTAAGACACATGCATGGCAATAGATAGCAATATCTGCAGTGAATGGTAAATGTTACCCTATAAGCATCTGATAGTTGCATGCAGTGCTGTAGGTTCATATGTGCCCACCCTCCTCCTCGGAAGCATGTGACTCTGATCCCAAATCTCTTTCCTTTTACTAATTAAGTTCCTTTCACAATACACATGTGCACCACATTATCTCTTGCTGGGCCAAAAACATCTAACATGGCATCTGTGTCCATGTGCATTAGCAGCTAAGGGAGAAGTCACTATATACCTTGTAACTCGAGAGACTTCTGAAGAAAAACAACTTGCAAGTGTCGGAGCTCAACACTAGATGACAGGAGTATGCAGACCATGTGAATCTACAGCACTAAATGCTACAAACTGAAGCTTACAACGTAAGTAAAAAAATTCTTATTTGTTTTATCAGCTTTTCTATTTTAAGAGGTGGTTAATTATGCGTTTTGTGTGTGATTTCTCATTCGTCCTTCTTTATAGATAGACCTTGATATTGCTGATTGGTTATAAAGTTATATTCTTTATTTCTGTGAGCCTCTTTCAAGGCTAGTTTTGAGACCAGTATTGCCATTGCTGAAACATCCACACCAGCAGCTTGGGTTGAACATTTCTGCACCCACTGAGATAGTTTTTTCTCCTGAGTGCTTGAAAAATGTGAGGCAAAACATTCTTTGGTTTAAGTGTCTGTTTGTGTTACTTCCTTTACGTGCACCATGCTTGAGTGAATGTTGAAGAGTAGGGAAGGTGATGCAGTGGCAGGAAGATCTCAGTAATTGGCTTCACATGATTGCTTTCATCTTGCACTGCCTTACGATGTTCTCTTTTTCAGGTAAGAAAGTTGACCCCCATTAAATCTAAGCTTAATCACTTTATTATGCTTTCCTAGCTAAATACAAGGATTTTTCATGTGAATGGTCAGTGGCATGCTCAGGACGAGCCAGCTCTCTACTTAAAACATGAACTCCACAAAATACGTTCTGTAGTCTGAGAGTCAATTCATTACTATTGTCCTAAAGAATAAGGGCCTGATTCTGAAGTTGGTGGTCCGACGCCATGGCTGTGTCCCCGCCTTGAAAAGGCAAGTTGTGATCAGCTTAGCTGGGCCGACATCAGCACCGCCGTGGTTGACTGTGGCTTTCCCTACCGCCAACGCTTCAGGATCCAAGATCCTGGCGGTGGCGGCGATCTGACCGGCAGCATCATAATCTGTCGGTAGGACCACCACTGCTGGAGTCCTCCTGGCCTTGTGCCCGACATTCAGTAAACCTTGCACTGCCATTGTATATCTTGTATCCCTCTACATCTGCATCCTACTGTATCTTCATCCCATTAGATTGAAGGTTCAGTGTGTTCATTGTTTCACCCACATTATGGAAGAGATTATTTCTCCAGTGTTTTTGTTAAGTTTGGTTTAAAAAAAAAAAAAAAAATCATTTTTGTTTTGCCACGATGAAACTTATAAAGGCTGTAATTTCATTTTACAGAAGTCAACCAAACTTTAATTTTCTTTGCTGTAGCATGGTTTTAACAGCTTCACTAAACAATAACCCCTGTGCTCTAGACTGTCGGGTCTCAGCCACTTTCAAATGCCACATATTTTATGTTGATCTTACTTATATCAAGCTCGACTCACCCCAGGAGAAGTATCTTGGCGCCAGGCAGATCACCAACAGGGTAACGAAACAGGTCACGAATAACAGTTTTCAGAAGTTTCCTAAATTTAAAGTGGTCCTTGCATTGTCGTACTTGGAATGGAAGCTTATTCCAAAACGCGGGATCCAAATAAGAAAATAAATGCTGTAGTGCATTCTCGGATATGGGGTTATTATTTGGGAAAGGGCGCCTGTGCCAACTTTAACATACTCTGCCTTACTGTAAAATTACCCAAGAGCCCCTGCTTCAAGATCGTGGGGCCCAGCTGCCACCAGTCAGGACAGTCCTTAGCTTCTTGGCTCCCCCCTCTCCCCCCCCCCCCCCCCCTTTTTATTTTTTTAACAAGGTCAAAACTGGTTTGCTCTCCGACTATGACTGAAGCTTAGCTGTCTAGGAGGGTTGTGGGGTAAGTTTGAGAAACCCTCCTTGGCATCTTCCAAGTTGAGAGGTAGTGCTAAAGCTGCATTTTGTACTGTCAACTGTTTTGGTCTATCCCCAGATAGTTAAACCTGTCAAATTTACAGCATGTTACACTATTGATTAACCTTTCCTTGGCCCAGAGGAAACATTTCAACCAAGGATGTGTATTCCAGATCTGGGATGGGGGGTGACGATTGGCAGAACTGGTCTTCTGCCTGAAGTGCATTTTTTTTTAACAAGGTTACTTTTACTCAACTTATAAAAAATCTGATTTCACCATTAAGTTTTAAAAACTAAGCAGGGAACAACTTTGAAGCATTTTTTTTTTTTTTTTTTTTGTAGCCCTTTCCTAAAAGGAGGTGGAAAGTATAGATTTTAATGCCACCTAGTATTCGAGAAACATCTAGCCAGGCCTACAACGTGAAAAGTTTTTGCCTTTTACATCGCTGCCTATTTTTATATATTGGCACTCAACCCTGTGAGCTTACAGATCTCTTTTTAGGGGTGACTTATGAATATATTTATAAAATGGGCTTTTTCCTCATAGCAAAGGGAGTGCCGTGTGTCACTGCAGTGCTTTTTAACTGCAGCCCAGCCATAGCACTCTGGTGCTTCTTGGAGAAATGTTTGTCAGACATGCGGGTGGTGAAAAAACACACTGCAGCCCACGTGTTACTATTAGCTTTCTATGCCATCGGTGCACTTTAGACCCCATTTGCAGTTGATGTATAGTGGAACAATATGCCAAATATTGAGTTCATTCCACTGTACAGACTTCGTTTTAGAGGGGAGGCTAAGGCAATTTACTGCCTTTAGCGATTGTGAAGTGCATATAGCTCTAAAGTCAGCAAAATAGGGTCCAGAAAAAGGTAAAATCTGAGGTCACGTGCAGAAAAAGGCAAATTTGCTGCATGTGTGCTGCAAGCAGATGCTGATCAGCGTGGTATGGCCCTGTCTATATATCCAGCCCAGCCAACACTTCAAAGACTGTCTATTTTATCTTTGATCATAAGTCATGGTATAGTGACCCTGATCAGGGATTGCAAAAAACACTTGTCAGTCTTTTCACTCGTGGCCTGAGCAGTTTTGGGTCTTTCTGGTTTGCCTGGTGGCTTCAATTGCACTTGCTGCAGGTCTTATTAGAAAAGATAATTCCTCACAACAGCGATTTTTAAGTCAGGCTTTGTGGGTTAAATCCTCTTTCAGGATTGATTTGTTTCTTCTTTGCCTATGGTGAGACTTGTAATGAGCATCTGCTCAAGTTTGGTTGCAGTGGGTGCGCTGCAATTTCTAATTACGGTGGGGCCAACTGCTTTCTATCCTTTAGCCGCTGGCAAACTGCGGATCAGTGAGCAAAGGCTGTTTTGTGATTACATATACACCTAAAATAATAGAGTAGTCTGAATTTAAAAGGCAGATAGACCCATCAGAGCAGTGACTCAATACTCCGACAACACAAGAGAATGCAAAATCTGAACATTATGCTGCCAGATTTGCAAACCAACAAGTGCAGGGGAATGCCCCTTTGATCGATTAGTCAGACATTTGCATACACTTTTCCGCCAGTTCCTCTGATACCACAAGTAATAGAAAAAAAGCAAACAGACCAGACAATAATGACACGAATCCTTATCTGCCAGCCGTAGGCAAGAAGGACCTGGTATTCATATCTAGGACTGGCACTGGGCAGGAGGATAACACTGCCAGTGCTACAAGACGATGCAGAGGGGATGCCTGTTTCACCCACAACTGCGCACACTCAGCCTTGCAGCTTGGCCCTGAAGAGTTGGTGTACATATAAGATACTTACAATTCCAAAACCTAACTATAAACGTTTTATTTTTTTTCTTGTTTTTGTAATGAGACATGATCGAATGTTGAAAAAAGATTCACCAGTTATAGCTTAGTAAACTAACTAACGTTGTGCCCCGTCATGCACGCCTAAAGACCGTGCTTATTACATCACCCATGTTAAATGACATCATTGATTGTTAATTTCAACAATGTTACTTAAATATAGTCAGTGATCCCGACAGTGCGATAGACTTTGTGTCTGAGATGAAATACAACAACCTAAGTCAATGGTTGTGGACTCCTGTAAACTTATCTGGTAGCTTTCATGAGATGCGATAGAAATTGGATATTTCAGAAGTGAAGCACTTTTTGATGGATGTTTTTGTCTTTCCGCTTGTATTCACCCAAATGATGGCATGAGTGGAGATTACTTCTGGAGAGCTGGCTGCTGAACATCATTGAACAATGTTTGCTGTGAACAGCTGAAGGCTGAGCAAGTAGGGTTTTACATGGTCATGAAGCAGTGGGTGATGATCCTGGCCATAAGTGACACTCTACAGTCAAGCTCTGGATTCACATGGCCAAAAGCAGGGGATTCACATGGCCAAAAGCAGGGGGATGGCAGAAGTCAAGGGTTGGGTGCAAAATCCTGCCATAGAGCAACCCCCCCAAAAAAAAAATCTTAACATTATGCTGCCAGATTTGCAAACCAACAAGTGCAGGGCAATGCCCTTTTGATCGATTAGTCAGACATTTGCATACACTTTTCTGCCGTTAGCCAAGGACTAACCATAATTTCAAAAAGAACCCCCTTATTTTGTTCATTTCTAAAGGAAATGCTTAACCTTTTACTGCTTTGGGTCCATCAAGATGGCTGACTTCAAGTGTCAAATGCAGAAATTTAGCACTCTAGTTAATTAGAACACTGTGGAAACCTGCTGTGGGAATGAACTCAGACGGTTGTTGCTGTTGGAAATGTATGTTTTCCTCAAAATAACAGACTTTATTCTCACATGGCTGTGAAAGATAGTGTGAGGAAATAAGCTAATTTGTTTTAGTTTCTGTGACACATCCCATCACCTCTCAGAGGAAACGGTTTTGTCTCAAACGGGGTTCACCAAATCCAAGCATGATTTTTATTTTAACTAAAATCTTTTTATCACCCTTCATGTGTGTTCCTTTTTATGACCATCAATATCGGGCCTTCACTATAATGCGTTTCAGTGGGGACCATTACCCCAAATCCTTTAATGGCTACCGCAGCATGTCTTACTTCTTTTTGCCAGCCAATCCGAAGTCCCTTTGGACCCACACAGGGGTTAGGGTGGTCCCACCTGCCCCCTTTTATTGCCAGAGGGTCAGGTTACTTATTTATTTGAGAACAACTTTGGGACAAGTGTACTAAGTCTCTATATTCTATAATGACAGTCAGAATATTGTTTCATCTTGCAGCCAGCCAATCAGATTGCTGGGTACTGCAGTGCCAGTTCTGGTACCACTGTACAACAGGCATTGGAAAAGCCAATAGGGTCTCGGCAATGGGCGACATATTGCCTTTGGCATTGTGGTGGGGGTGGTGAACGGGAATGCGTTGAGAGAAAAGGGGAGGGAGATCAGAGGTTAAAAGGGTGTGATAGCGAGGTATCCTCATAGACCGCAGTATAGGCAACAGAGTGGGGACATTTTATGGCGCGCCTCCCTGCACAGAGACACAAGCAGCTGCTGTGTTCAGACTGCTTTTAAACTGACACAAAGAGCACACATGGTGTCAGTATGCCGGTGTGGGTATTAGAAGGGGGAACGGAGGGAGGAGGCTCTTTCCAAACAGGCTGCGGTTTTAACAAATGGCACTTCCCGAGAAGGCAACTAAGAAGGAGGGTCTATTTAAAGAAAAGGACCACCATATTTGAATGTTCGATGGCATCTGTCGCTGTAGATACGCATGTTCTGCAATAGCTCGCCATCTGGTGTTGGGCCGGAGTGTTACAAGTTGTTTTTCTTCGAAGAAGTCTTTCGAGTCACGGGACCGAGTGACTCCTCCTTTTGTCTCCATTGCGCATGGGCGTCGACTCCATCTTCGATTGTTTTTTTTCCGCCATCGGGTTCGGACGTGTTCCTGTTGCTCCGAGTTTCGGAACGGAAAAAATAGTTAATTTCGGAAGATTTTCGTCGGTATTGTTGCGTTCGGGATCGGCGTACTTAGATTCAACACCGCATCGAAGATCGAAGAACTCCGGTGCCCTTCTGGGTAGTTTTTCGATCCTCCGTCGGGGCCTGGTCGGCCCGACCGCGTGCTGAGGAACGCCGATGGAACGGACCCCGTTCCGTTTCTGCCCCAAATGCCACAATAAATACCCCTACACAGACCAACACTTGGTCTGCAACCTGTGCCTGTCACCTGAGCACAGCGAAGACACCTGCGAGGCCTGTCGTGCGTTCCGGTCCCGAAAAACACTCCGAGACCGTCGAGCCAGAAGACTTCAAATGGCGTCCGCACCGACAGCCCAACGGGAGTTCGAGGAACAGGAAGAAGAAGGTACCTTCTCGATCCAAGACTCAGACTCCGAAGGATTCGACGACACACAAACCGTGAGTAAGACGTCGAAAACCACACAAAGAAACATTTACAAGGCCCAGGGGACGCCACTGCCACCAGGCCATGGCTCCACCCATAAATTCGGTGACCGACCGTCGGCACCGAAAAAGGCCCAAACAGTGCCGAGATCGTCCGACTCCGGTCGAGACACCGGCACGCAGCCTTCTCGGGACCGAGAAAGTGCTGGAGACAAGCCTCGACACCGAGATGCCGGTGTGGACACGGCTCGACGCCGAGACAGCGGCACCGAAACAGATCGACGCCGAGAGGTTTCGGCCCCGAAAAGGAAAAAAGTCACCTCGGAGCCGAAAAAACACGCAGACAAAGTTTCGACGCCGAAACAAACTGCAAGCGACCCAGCTTCAGGCTCTTATACAGAAGAGCACTCGCTAACCTCCCAAATGCAAAAGCATAGGTTTGAGGAAGAGCTACAAGCAACTGATGTGGACCATACGCAAAAGCGTATCTTCATTCAGCAGGGGACAGGAAAAATAAGCACCCTTCCCCCCATTAGGAGAAAGAGAAGGTTGGAGTTCCAGACGGAACAAGCACCACAACCAAAAGTGGTTAAAAGAATTACACCACCACCCTCTCCTCCGCCCGTGATTAACGTTTCACCAGCACAAACTCCATCTCACTCCCCAGCTCACACCACCATGAGCCAGGGTGACCAAGATCAGGACGCATGGGACCTATACGACGCCCCAGTGTCAGATAACAGCCCGGAGGCCTACCCTACAAAGCCATCTCCACCAGAAGACAGCACCGCGTACTCTCAGGTGGTGGCTAGAGCAGCACAATTTCATAACGTAAGCCTCCACTCAGAACAGGTCGAGGATGATTTCTTGTTCAACACACTCTCCTCCACCCACAGCTCCTACCAAAGCCTGCCTATGCTCCCTGGTATGCTCCGGCACGCAAAAGACATATTTAAGGAGCCGGTCAAAAGTAGGGCAATCACACCAAGGGTGGAAAAGAAGTATAAGCCGCCTCCTACGGACCCGGTTTTCATCACTACACAGCTGCCACCAGACTCTGTTGTTGTAGGAGCAGCTAGGAAAAGGGCCAACTCTCACACATCTGGAGATGCACCACCCCCAGATAAAGAAAGCCGCAAGTTCGATGCAGCTGGTAAGAGAGTCGCAGCACAAGCTGCAAACCAGTGGCGCATCGCGAACTCCCAGGCACTACTTGCGCGCTATGACAGAGCCCACTGGGACGAGATGCAACATCTCATTGAACATCTGCCCAAGGACTTCCAAAATAGGGCGAAACAAGTGGTTGAGGAGGGACAGACCATCTCCAACAACCAGATACGTTCCTCCATGGACGCTGCAGATACAGCTGCACGGACAATTAATACATCTGTAACTATCAGACGGCATGCATGGCTCCGAACGTCTGGATTTAAACCAGAGATTCAACAAGCAGTTCTCAATATGCCTTTTAATGAAAAAGAACTGTTCGGTCCAGAAGTGGACACAGCGATTGAGAAACTCAAAAAAGATACGGACACTGCCAAAGCCATGGGCGCACTCTACTCCCCGCAGAGCAGAGGGAATTACAGCACATTCCGTAAAACGCCCTTTCGAGGGGGGTTTCGGGGTCAAAGCACACAAGCCAGCACCTCACAAGCAACACCGTCCACTTACCAGGGACAGTATAGAGGAGGTTTTCGGGGACAATATAGAGGAGGGCAATTCCCTAGAAATAGAGGGAGATTTCAAAGCCCCAAAACCCCTACTACTAAACAATGACTCACATGTCACTCACCCCCTCCACACAACACCAGTGGGGGGAAGAATAGGTCATTATTACAAAGCATGGGAGGAAATCACTACAGACACTTGGGTTCTAGCAATTATCCAACATGGTTATTGCATAGAATTTCTACAATTCCCTCCAAACATACCACCAAAAGCACAAAATTTAACAACACACCATTCCAATCTCCTGGAGATAGAAGTGCAAGCACTATTGCAAAAGAATGCAATCGAATTAGTGCCAAACACACAAATAAACACAGGAGTTTACTCACTGTACTTTCTGATACCAAAGAAGGACAAAACACTGAGACCAATCCTAGACCTCAGAGTAGTGAACACTTTCATCAAATCAGACCACTTCCACATGGTCACACTACAAGAAGTATTGCCATTGCTAAAACTACACGACTACATGGCAACTTTAGACCTCAAGGATGCTTATTTCCATATACCAATACACCCATCGCACAGGAAATACCTAAGGTTTGTATTCAAAGGAATACATTACCAATTCAAGGTACTGCCTTTCGGATTAACAACCGCACCAAGAGTCTTTACCAAATGTCTAGCGGTAGTCGCTGCACACATAAGAAGGCAGCAAATACATGTGTTCCCATATTTGGACGACTGGCTAATCAAGGCCCATTCGTTCATACAGTGCTCAAATCACACAAATCAGATCATACAAACCCTCTTCAAACTCGGGTTCACCGTCAATTTCACAAAATCCAAAATTCTGCCACGCAAGGTACAACAATACCTGGGAGCCATAATAGACACATCAAAGGGAGTAGCCACTCCAAGTCCACAAAGAATTCAAAATTTCAACACCATCATACAACGCATGTATCCAACACAAAAGATACAGGCAAAGATGGTATTACAACTCCTAGGCATGATGTCATCATGCATAGCCATTGTCCCAAACGCAAGACTGCACATGAGGCCCTTACAACAATGCCTAGCATCGCAGTGGTCTCAAGCACAGGGTCACCTTCTAGATCTGGTGTTAATAGACCGCCAAACTTACCTCTCGCTTCTGTGGTGGAACAACATAAATTTAAACAAGGGGCGGCCTTTCCAAGACCCAGTGCCACAATACGTAATAACAACAGATGCTTCCATGACAGGGTGGGGAGCACACCTCGATCAACACAGCATACAAGGACAATGGAACGTACATCAAACAAAACTGCATATCAATCACCTAGAACTTCTAGCAGTTTTTCAAGCACTAAAAGCTTTCCAACCAATAATAGTTCACAAATACATTCTCGTCAAAACAGACAACATGACAACAATGTATTATCTAAACAAGCAGGGAGGGACGCACTCCACGCAGTTAAGCCTGCTAGCACAAAAAATTTGGCATTGGGCAATTCACAACCAAATTCGCCTAATTGCACAGTTTATACCAGGGATACAAAATCAACTCGCAGACAATCTCTCTCGAGATCACCAACAGGTCCACGAATGGGAAATTCACCCCCAAATTCTGAACACTTATTTCAAACTCTGGGGAACACCTCAGATAGACTTGTTTGCGACAAGGGAGAACGCAAAAGGCCAAAACTTCGCATCCAGGTACCCACACAAACAATCCCAAGGCAATGCCCTATGGATGAACTGGTCAGGGATATTTGCTTACGCTTTTCCTCCTCTCCCTCTCCTTCCTTACCTGGTAAACAAACTCAGTCAAAGCAAACTCAAACTCATATTGATAGCACCAACTTGGGCAAGGCAACCCTGGTACACAACGCTGCTAGACCTCTCAGTGGTACCCTGCACCAAATTGCCCAACAGGCCAGATCTGTTGACACAGCACAACCAAAAGATCAGACACCCAGATCCAGCATCGCTGAATCTAGCAATCTGGCTCCTGAAATCCTAGAATTCGGGCACTTACAACTTACCCAAGAATGTATGGAAGTCATAAAACAAGCAAGAAGGCCATCCACCAGGCACTGCTATGCAAGTAAATGGAAGAGGTTTGTTTGCTACTGCCATATTAATCAAATACAACCATTACACACAACTCCAGAACATGTAGTGGGTTACTTGCTTCACTTACAAAAATCTAACCTAGCTTTCTCTTCCATTAAGATTCACCTTGCAGCAATATCTGCATACCTGCAGACTACCTATTCAACTTCCCTATATAGAATACCAGTCATTAAAGCATTCATGGAGGGCCTTAGGAGAATTATACCACCAAGAACACTACCTGTTCCTTCATGGAACCTAAATGTTGTCCTAACTAGACTTATGGGTCCACCTTTTGAACCCATGCACTCCTGCGACATACAGTTCCTAACCTGGAAGGTGGCATTTCTCATCGCCATTACTTCCCTGAGAAGATTAAGCGAGATTCAGGCGTTTACTATACAGGAACCTTTTATACAACTACACAAAAATAAAGTCGTCCTAAGGACCAATCCTAAATTTTTGCCAAAGGTTATTTCACCGTTCCATCTAAATCAAACAGTGGAACTTCCAGTGTTCTTTCCACAGCCAGATACCGTAGCTGAAAGGGCACTACATACATTAGATGTCAAAAGAGCATTAATGTATTACATTGACAGAACAAAGAACATCAGAAAGACTAAACAACTCTTTATTGCATTTCAAAAACCTCATGCAGGAAACCCAATTTCAAAACAAGGTATAGCCAGATGGATAGTTAAATGCATCCAAATCTGCTACCTTAAAGCTAAACGACAGCTGCCCATTACACCAAGGGCACACTCAACCAGAAAGAAAGGTGCTACCATGGCCTTTCTAGGAAACATCCCAATGCAAGAAATATGTAAGGCAGCCACATGGTCTACGCCTCACACATTCACCAAGCACTACTGTGTAGACGTGTTATCCGCACAACAAGCCACAGTAGGTCAAGCTGTATTAAGGACATTATTTCAGACTACTTCCACTCCTACAGGCTGATCCACCGCTTTTGGGGAAATAACTGCTTACTAGTCTATTGCAGAACATGCGTATCTACAGCGACAGATGCCATCGAACTGAAAATGTCACTTACCCAGTTTACATCTGTTCATGGCATCAGTCGCAGTAGATTCGCATGTGCCCACCCGCCTCCCCGGGAGCCTGTAGCAGTTTGGAAGTTACCTTCAATTATCTATATATGTATCATCTCAACCTTAAATAGGTGCATACTTAGTCACTCCATTGCATGGGCACTATTACTACAATTCAACTCCTACCTCACCCTCTGCGGGGAAAAACAATCGAAGATGGAGTCGACGCCCATGCGCAATGGAGACAAAAGGAGGAGTCACTCGGTCCCGTGACTCGAAAGACTTCTTCGAAGAAAAACAACTTGTAACACTCCGGCCCAACACCAGATGGCGAGCTATTGCAGAACATGCGAATCTACTGCGACTGATGCCACGAACAGATGTACACTGGGTAAGTGACATTTTCATTTCCCGTTAAGGGGAGGGAGGTGGACCAGGCTTGCTGGGCAGGCAAGGGAGCGCAGCAGTGAATCAGAAGTGGTGGAGGACCGACCAGGAGGAACCCTGAGTTAGAGGCATCGCAGATACATACTGCAGCAATATAGCAATCAAGAACAAAGTAAAACGTGTGGCTGAGTAAAAAATAGTTGGCAATAATTAACCCAGAAGATATTTTTGATTATAAAGGATATGCGCTCCCTGCAGTCCTTTGCTGTTCAGCTGACCCCCTGAGTGTCCTTAAAAGCATGCATTGTCTTAGAAGGGCTCTCCTTCCTTTGCCCATGAAATCTTTGGCGAGAGAAAACCCTTTCAAGATGGCCACTGAAAAGTGCACGTTCGTCTCTAGACGTCTTGTTGTGCTTTTCCACTTCTCTGTAGAACATCTGAAATAATGTGAAAACTCTAGCTGGGAAGTAAAAATTGGACTGGCCCTTTAGAGAAAGAAAAGTCAATGGCCCTCAGTAAACAGTGTCTGATATTTTTCCTCGTTTTCTAAATGCAGAGAGAAATGGCACTAGGAGCAAGCGCTCGTGGAAAGCTCTAAAAATAAATTTTAAAAATAGTCCCAAGAATAGTTGCTTTTATGGGGCTTGTGGATGAATAGTAGTAATTGGTCCCTGATCTTGGGCCAGCTAAACAGATGCAGAGACATGATGTATGTATACAATAGGGAAATGTGGGTAAAGAACTGAAAAGCGACAATGGTGCCAGCAAATTGGAAGCTTTTGGGGTGGCTGAAGCACACATACTACATAAAACATGTCTCCTTTTGATTTTTCAGTCTGCATGTGTGCGCGATCTAGAGGCAAGACCTAAAAAAAAGGCCAATGGGTGAAAAAGCTCTCTGCCACTCTGAATTATTATTATTTTTTATTTTATTTTTTAAGTTTACAGTATCTCGGGTCAAACCGTTCCGGATATCACTATAGTTTTAACCCTCTCATGACCACTATGCACACCTTCTTAAACACGTTCCTTAAACCAGCTGAACAGATTTACATCATATAATGTAAACGTTTTTTTACTAAAGTTATGAATTTTTGCCAAATTTGGTGCAACTCCGATCAGACTTGTTTTCTGTGTCGCTTTCCAAATTTTCCGATGGGAATCAACATTGGAAAAGTTGCTCAGACTTTTGTTGAACAAAATGGGGTGAAGTTTGCTTGAGGGATTTGTCCTTAGCCTCGTCTACATTGACGGAAAATAAGTCGATTTCCTGCTTAACAGCCAGAGTCCTGCATCGACGGATGCTCGAATCGGACACAGTAAAAAAAAAAAAAAAAAGAATTGGTCAACTGCTGCTTGTGTAATCGGACTGTGGTTTTGAATCCGCCAAAGTCCTTAATGTTAGTAAAGTTCACCTATCTCACGATTGGCAGCTGACCGGACACTTGTTTCGGGAAAATGCGTAGAGTGAGGTGTGCCCATCAAACTATTATCCACTAGCAGTGCTCTGTTTGAACCCTAGTGCAGTCGGCCAGAATCGAGAGTATTGCAGAACAAGGAGAAGCTGTAGACTCTGTCCTCAACAGACTGCCTGCTAAATCTTTAAAATTTAGTTGCAAAGTAGGTTTCCGATCCTCACATGCACAGGGGCACCGAGAGAAGACCGGTGTGCGCAGAGTAAGATGAGCCATGTGCATGGTCATGGAAACTTGCTTTCCTTTAAGTTCAACCCCAGTTGTCATAACAAGTTGATCATTTTCCCACTAAATGGCTCAAGAGAAAATATACAGGTTAAGTTGACTTGAGTTACTGTTTAATGAAATCCTTTTGACTTTCATTAATAGTTAAACATGTAATTGTCCTTTGTGCTCCATATAAAGGATCCTGATATTTAGACTTCAGTATTCGTTTCATAAGCAATGACGAACATGAAAGGTTAGTTGTACAAGTTGCCTGAAGCAGTGCTTGAGACAAGGGAGAGTTCAGTCCCAAATGCTACACTTGATTTGAGAGGGAGGCTGTTAAGCAAAAGCACAGAAATGTGGAATGAGTTGTTCTAGTATAGATATCCTTGGAATTTGTGTTGTGATTGAAGTGTAAAGCTGCCTAGTAAAATCAAAAATAAGCTTTCACCCCCCCACTACCGTCTCGTTGTATGGTCACATAGCAGTTTAATGACCCAACAATTCTGGTGCTCCGGGATGTAAACAGGACACGCCTTAGAGCATGGGTACTCGCAAACATTTTCCCAGGGGCAAAAAAGTTTGGTCTGTGATGTGCCTGGGGGCCACATTGATGCCAGGGCAGTGGCCGTCGGGTGGGGTGGCTGGGGGGATTGGTGGCAAGGTAGGTGTAGGAGAAGCAAATTATATACATCTAGTGGCTGAAATAAACAATGGGAAACCAGAAAACCTGGAACTAATCCCGGCTTACTCACTTTTTCAAATTGTGTGATCCTAGACAGTTTAGTCTCACTTTCCCGCCTTTTTCTGCATTATCACATTTAATATGGCCTCGAAATACATGATTCATGGTGTGCTGCACAAAACCTGCTTCTATGGTTGATTTATTAAAGTGTAATGTTTTTCATGTATGATGGGAACCCAGGCCACCCATAAAGTGCACATACCAAGTGACTTGCCTCTTTAATTTACTGTTGGTGATGTTCTCAGGGCTAGGGAAATAATTGTTTCCAAATTTATGTTTGAAAACTATCACTTTTAAATGAATACATCTCAATGCACTGATAAAATAAATTGTACTAAGGCGAAAAGGTTCTGCATGTTAACTAAATACACTTTTTTAATTTTGAAGAGGCTGTCTTAGTTTTACATTTGTGTTGCAAGATGTCTTTAAAATGAAGGCGTTTCTAAAGTTAAGTGCAGGAGTCCCTACTCACTTCCTTTCTTTAAGACCAATTGAGCTTGAAATAAATGATTATGCGTGTATTTCATATTTTTATTGTTAGTGCAGAGTCAAGCAAACAGCTGCCCAGTGCTCCTGTTGCTCAAAGGGCCGCATGTAAAAGTCAGAGGGGCCGCATGAGGCCCGCGGGCCGTACTTTGAGTATCAATGCCTTAGAGTGATGAAATATTTTTTGTCAGTGTGGATCTTTGTCCTGAGGTGCCTGGATGAATGTATGTGCTTTCCTCCAGTTTTATTTTGAGTGTTTGTTTTTTTTTTTTTTCTTTTCTTTTTAATAGCTCATACCTCACAATATTTCTACCACTAAATAACAGTACTACACAGTATTCATCAGGGTTATATCATGTAACCAATGATATCATCCCTTAGCTGTCAACTTATTGTGACGTTCTGATAATTCCAATTGGGGCGAGAGTGATGGTTTGAATGGTGTCCGCATGAGTTATCCTTTGTGCGATCTATAACTAGTCCATTTCAGGGGGGGTCGGAGTCTGTTTTAATTTGTAACGTAATCATAAGTTACTGTGTGATGTGCAGAAGAAACCGAAAAGTCCCCTCCATATATTCCAGTTAAATTTGGGTGATGCTACATTCACCTCCTATACAACCTACAGCCACTGGTCACAACCTTTAGCCTTGTGCAATTGGGAGTCAAGCCAGTGGCGTACAGGCAGATAGATCCCTCCCCCCACCTGCCAATTTAATTGTTTCTGGCTGACCAACCTCCATTGCACACAGGCCTTGGCTGTGCACGGTAGGAGTCGGTGACCTGCTTATGGCAGCCTCAGGGCAGCCAGCCAGGTGCCATGCATGGTTTTGGAGTGGGTTTTGCACAGGGTCTGGCCTTTTGCAAAACTCTGAGTGACAAACTCCTGTTCAGTTTTCGGCCATTTACACCTAGCTGTAGGCCAGGACCTGCATGCATGCAGCTAAGGCCTGGTTCATGTAGGTATTTTGGGGGGGGGGGGGTAGAGTTTTTAGACTTAAAGACCATGGTCTTTAAGCAGGTGCTAGGGGGTCCATAAAGCCAACTCGGGTTTGCGAAGCCTGTGATATATATATTTTTTTTCCTTTCTTTTTCTAACACCTTGAGATCCCCTTCACACCAATCCAAGTGGGCCAAGGGATTTGCAGATGCTTTCTCTTCCACCTTCAATTTTTTTTTTTTTTAATAGAAAAATGTCTTGCAGTGTACGTCACAACAGAAATTGTCCTCTTGTATCTAGCCAATCGGATCACTCTTTTGCTGATACATATGGAATCTACAAACCCTCACTTGACGATGGGAGGAATTGGTTCCTCATCCAGTGGGATTAGTTTAGTGTTCAAATTATCGGGTCCATTGACAGTCCCAAAAAAAAAACTGGTTTGACAGTTGTGCACATAGCTTATACGTCAACAGAAGTCCCTGGCTGATAAATGCTTCAAATTCCACCCATCCAACACCTTTTTGTTACGCAAATACCTCAAAAACTACCAACTACGCTATGGCATAACTTGATTAGCTTTCTAGTTTCATTCAAGGTTTGGGTATTTCCTTCAGTGCTTTTAGCTATAGTAAAACTGGTTCCTTTGTGAATTAACATTGAAGAATCCACTTTTTTGGCCCATGCCGCCCTGTGCTTTTTGACCCCCCCCCCCCCCCCCCATATTCCCCTCCCAATAAATAAAGATTTAAATGACGTTTGAAGTTTTTACACTTACTGTTAGATACTCAGTGCAGCCAATGCATGGTTCGCATGTTTTGACACATTTAATAGCTGCTTCTTAAGCATTATGAGTGGCTTAGCCTTGTGTAATCCTGCAAGCTAGGTATACTAAGTTGTTCTCTTTTAAGTGTTTCCGGTGGATTCCCTTAGTACTGAAGAGCCCTTAACCAAAAGCTGCAGTGATATCACATACAAAATGTGAGTGCCCAGTGATGTCTATGATTGCGCTTAATGGATGCCAGTGTGGATGTTTTTGAGATCAGTGTATTCAGCTAATCCACCTTCCTCCCCTTCCCCCCCCAAAAAAAGCACAGTTGAGAACAAGGGCAGTTTCATTTTACATTTTGAAGTTTTTCTTTGCATAGGACATTTAATTTACACCAGTTTGCTAAATTTGTAGAGTGTAGGGCTATTAGCTGGCAAACCACTGGTGGGACTTTGTTTTAAAATATACACTTATCACATGCATTAGGTTATTTTAACTCATTCAGCACGGCGAGTCAGTGTGATCTGTTTTTATCAACAAAATATCCTGGTTTGGTTGAAATCCTCGCACTCGCAGGCATTCAGTCATGCAAGAGGCAGAACTGCATGATTTTTATTCTTCGCTTTGTCAGTTCCATATTTATTTACATTGTTAAAATATTGCTTCCTGATACATATTTACATTCCCCATCAAAGCAGGTTTTGCAGATTTCAATGTTCCTGTATGAAAATGGAGGTTTTGAAATCGTGCTTAAAAAAAATAAAAAATAAAAAAAATACTCGGCAGCAACATAAATAAAGGGTGACCCTCACCTCCGAAAGCATGTCCTCCACTTTCTTGGTACCATTACTTGACTCGAGCTTTTTTTAAATCGTCAATAATGCTGCATAGGCACTTGTCCATGATACCTGACCAGTGGTTATTATACTGATGAAAAGATAGCTTAAATCCGTAAGCTAGGTACCCCAAGGTCTGATCTGCCTTGTGCGTGATATTGGACATATCACATAAAGGCAGTTATGTAGGTAGCAGTGAAAGTCATTCTGTTAAACTGTATTAAAATGCTATACTTTTTCCCCTTTCTTCTGTGGAATTTTCATCCACTCCAGGGTTTAACAACGGTCCCATAGAAAGGCTTTCTATTGTGGGGGCTTTTATCAAAGAATCTAGCTGTCTGTAGAACCTAAGACATACAAGTAAAATGTTGTGTACTTTTTCTCTAGGAGAAGGTGAGCCAGCTGAAAGATGAGGTTCGCTTGCAGTATGAAAAGATGCACCAAATCTTGGATGAAGATCTTAGGAAGACTATGGACATCCTGGATAAAGCTCAGGCTAAGTTTTGCAATGAAAATGCCGCCCAAGTTCTTCACCTGAATGAGCGCATGCAGGAAGCTAAGAAGCTGCTTAGCTC
The DNA here is from genome assembly GCF_031143425.1 of Pleurodeles waltl. Taxonomy (NCBI): domain Eukaryota; kingdom Metazoa; phylum Chordata; class Amphibia; order Caudata; family Salamandridae; genus Pleurodeles; species Pleurodeles waltl. The sequence continues at coordinate 829,290,965 of NC_090445.1, read as the reverse complement.
TGTTCAGGTCATGTTCGACAAGACCGAGGACATCAACTTCATGAAGGTACATTATTTTGATGGTTAATGACTTAACTACAAATGTCTAAGACTTTGTGCCCTGGGCACTTTACTATAACAGAAGAGGCTGCAGATGCTTGCATGTCCCATTTGTAATACACAACCTGAGTGCTGGCATGATCTCAAGGGGGAGGTGTTACCCCATTTGCATGGGGGCTTAGCTACTCACAAATGAGGAAACATTGCCTCCGCATCAAATTATAGACACTGGTGCAGAGGCAAAGCCTGCATCAGGAGGCACATTTACTGTACGCCACAAAGAGGCACTCTGGGAGCCCACAGAGGTCACGCTTGGGAGGGGCTAACGGGGTGCCTATGGATCCCCTCCTAGACAGCACAAAGAGGCACTCAGTCTGCCCCACTACCCCCTCCCCGGGGGGACAGTTTGAGGGGGCTATGCATTGTCTATAGATTCTCTCCTGCTTCGCTCCCAAATCCACCACACACTCCCTGCTGGTGGTTGCAGTCACACACTGTCCCCTAATGCAGGGCTAGCTCTGCCTCAGTTTGAAAAGGAGACCAGGATGGAGCCTCCAGTGACAGGGCGGGCAGGTCTTCCACCGTTCACTAATGTACTCCACCAAGGTAGGTTGCTTTGCGTCTGCACTGGGTGCAGCACATTCATTATGATGAGGTGCACAGACTGGGTCTGCATTCACGACACCAGGTTAAAGATGAGCCACGCTGCATTGCGCATTATCTGTGATATGGGCCACTAAATACTATCTCTTACAAAAGTACTATTACAGACTGAGTTTTTAAACAGAGGACTCCCGAAACTTAAGGTTTTCATAGGAGACCGCAGGGATTTTAGCTCTACTAGCAGGCAACTTGAATCAACAGCTTCACTTACAGTGGAACACATTAAAAACAAGAGAAAGTACAATAAGTTTGAGAAATAGCAGTGGTCTTTAAAAAAATATATAGGGTTGGAGTAGAAAAAGAAGACCGAGTAATAAAGTAAGCTATAAGGAGGAGTTCTGGTCACTGCAGAGCATTAAAGGAAAAGTGTAGAGGAACTGGCCCCATAAGATGTAAAAGCGAAATGCAGGAGTGGGCATAGAGAATGTAAGAAGTTAAGTGGCATCCTGTTTTTCTAGGGGGAAAACAAGAACAAAGTCAAGTGGACACTTGTGGTCCACTGCGAAAGGGGGGTTTCAAATTATTTGAGTACAAATCCTTGCATTCGGACAAAGTTCTCTTTCACATTAGGTTCATAGTCATGATTTTGAAAATAAAATGGAGTTTATTTTTCCTTAAATGTAAAGACTGTTTGTCCACTTGGAACACCTTCTGTTGTAGCCATTGCACATAATGTTTACACAAAGCTGAGCTTTAGTTGGCATTGTTATATTGTGATGCAGAGATCTGATCTGGCATTGCCTTTGTCTCTACAATTTACGTTGTGGTAAGGCCTACTACAGATGTGCACATTTTTGTTTGAGTTTTTTTCAATGCTAAATAGTAGACAGGCTTTGCAAAATTGATTGTGGCAAGTCAGTGGAATAGATTTCCAGCTTACTTTTAGGCTCTTCCTGTGACTTTTCTTTTAGAGTGATGAGCATGCAGGGTCAGCTTCTAAAGTTTGATGCACGAGCACTCGAATCACATAACCTCACAAGCAGTCAGAACCTACAATATGCTTACATTTGCTTTAAAAGAGTCACCCATGAATAGTTTGTCAAAGTTGTTCCCCAAGGGCGACTGGTTCTCAGTTATCTGAGACCTATTTGCCCTTATGCTGGCAAACTACTGCCACTAACTGCTCTTCTTTTTCCATCCTAGAATACAAAGTCTGTGAAAATCTTGATGGACAGGTAAGAGCCCCTGCTTTTTTGTAATAACTGCATGCAGTGTCAAATATGATACCTATGTAATATGTTAGTCATCTCGTGACTAGTTGGCTGGATAGTGCATCATCTTAGAGGATGGTTCTATTGTGTGAACAAGAACATGTTACGGATTGCAGGCTATTGCACTCTCTGGCTGGAATTGCTAACCTGTAAGTATTGCCTCGTGTCACGTGAAAGCTCTCCTAGGAAGAATAGACTGAACACCCACCAAATATTACTACCTCTGGAACAACCCCTTACCTAGAAAAGCATTTTGGTATGGACTCAAATTCGCACATACCAAATGGTAGCAATCTGAAGTGAAATGCTGTCTTGTCACCGGCGCAATACTGCTTAATCGTAGACTGAAAGCTTCGCACTTTGGTCAGGTGAGCCCCGGCACTGAATGAGGACCTCCAGTTAAAACATATTGTGTATTTAAAATCTTACCTATTGCTATCTTTACTGCATGCAAAGTAAGGGATCGTGCAGCAAACATAATGTTTGCTATTAAATGTCCACTCACTCATGGCTTAGTTATGGATGTAAACAGTGAAAATTTGAGGAATCAATGGAGGGAAATCACCAAGATTTTAGACCACTAAAACTGATGAGCGAATTTCTGAAACTTGAAATTCCCGAATACCTCTGAACCTCCTTCTACACCTCATTTGTGGCCCAATGTTGGTGTTGATGCCCGTCTCTCCCCAGCAACACATAAACCTACCAGGAGGGATGTGTCCTCATGCCCGAATATCTGCAGCATCGCAGTCCTTGCCTCCTGCCCCCTTTGCATGTTTGTATCCGATAGCGTGCACTCCTTTCTGCATTCTACTATAAGGGATAGGAAAGTGGACTAAGTTGATGGTGGGTGTCATTTCTGAAAAGACTCACTGTCCTGGTGCCCAGTGTATCTGACATTATGGCACCAGCGTAGGCGGGTGACAGTGGCTCTTTGTACCCAAGTTATGCTATTCAATCAGGTTAGCACTGCTTGCAGTGGAGAATGACTAAATGTAGGTTCGATACGCAAAACCCCACATTACTGAGGACTTTAACGCGTGTTTTCAATAAATGCCGAATTTAAAAACTCCTCGTGTAGACAAACTGGAACTGCATTTACCACAAGTCCCATGCTGTCTTAGTTACCACATGAATTTACTTTTAATTTCTGTATCACTACTTCTACCAAAGGCCTTTAATTGGCACCCTTGATTCTCTGCTGCAAGAGCCCGCTGCACAGCCATGCCTGCTGGCCAGCTAAGAAGCTATTAGAATTACCAACTAGGTCTGTCAGTGCCCATCACTGTTGCCAATTTATGGTAATAGCTGCCACTGGCGACACCTCCTTGCCATAGTCCCTCCTACTTCCTTTTTAGTATTTCAACAGAATTTCTATCTGCCAGGAAAGTGATGCATATAGAAAAGTTGCAAGTAATTTCGTACATGTTCATAGGCTGTGGAAAAGAAGCCACATGGGAAGTGTGTGAGGAACCATAAAATCGTAGTTTTCTGCAGCAAAATGGGCGCTCTCGATTTGGACTGTCCCATGTCATTGATCTCTAAATATAGGTATTGCTCAGTGATAGATGTCTAGATAACCACGTGCGGTGAATGAGCTTCCTTTAGATTAATTATATGAAAATTAATTTGAGGTGGATGTCCTGAAAAAATGGCATGGATTTGGCGCTAGGTAATATTTTGCAAGGAAAGCAGCTACTATTCAGAGACACTCGTGTTATCCAGTAGGCTGTCGGTATGGGCTAGTTTCGTTTTCTGTCTCGTATGCATGCTGTCCTATATTTCCATTTAAGGGGGTTGATATTTGATCAGTCTAGTAATCGAGTTGTGTTATTTCCAGTGGGTCTGCTTTAGCATCTTTCTTCTTGATTTGCCTGACTGCTTTTATTCAAGTTTAACATGGTGTATTATGCACACTGGTAACTTCCTGAGATAAAATACATGCATGTTCATATCTTCCTTGGCACAATAGAACGCAGAACTGCACAGGAGGCACCCTTCCTCCTGCCAAAATTGGACACCTGAACTCCAAGCTGTTCCTGAATGAGATCGCCAAGAAAGAGAAGCAGCTGAGAAAGATGTTGGAAGGTAAATATGGTGCATCTGCTGGTTACATTGTGTGCATCAGGCTGCATTGTGTCGGTGTTCGTAGGCTGACACCAAGATGTGGAACTGGACACGAGGGGTCATGTTACGTTTGGGTTTCCACAGTCAGCAGCTGTCTGTCCCCTTTAAAGTCCCTTTTAAAGCAACTTACTGTGGAGTCAGTAAGATGCTTTCAGACCCACTGCTTCTGCCCTGATTCTTGGGTAGAATCTGCTGATTACTGGATGCGCTACAGCTGAATGGCGTGGAAGTGTTTTTTTCATGATAGAACATAGGGGTTGTGTGCCACGCCACATACTCAAAATGGGAAAAGTCCTGTGCTGTGTGCCCACTTCTTAAGCTGTTGGTTTTCTTGGTATAGAATAGTTCTGAGGAGGCAACATGGGTTTATAGAAAAGAAACGAGAGGTAGTATATGCGTGTGGAATGTGGACCTTCTGAATTCTTTCTGCCTTGAATTACAAGAGGGCTACATACATATGGGGTTTCATCTGTGGAAACATAAAAGTAATGTGTGATCAGTAGGCAGGGCGACATTTCCCAAGAGATACTTCCTAACAAAACGACGACACAAAAAACAAGATTGTGCCATCTCTCACTAAGATTATAGATGTTGGATTTCAAAGACAAAGACATTGTTTCATGCTGGTTGTGTATTTGTGACGGTGCAGATAATAGCTGGTTGTTGGGGACGTGGGTGGTGTTCTCGTTTTTTGGTCTCCTGTAGATCTTTCATAGTTGCAATTTTCAGTATCCTCTGCAGGGAATGCTCGAGTGTATTCTCGGCACCTCTTTAAATGTGTTATTCATCAACGGAGCATCTCTTAACCCTGGTCTGATCTTAATAGAGCGTCCTATCTTGCAGTTTTGCTACCTGGGACCTGTGTGACATGTTTATTATATTTTTTTAAGCTCCTGGTCCTAGTTGTTTTATATTTCTCTTGTTTCAATGCGCCCTTTTCACTGTGTTGTCCATTTTAAATTGCTGAGCACATTTAATGCCCTCAATATGCTGTTGGTGCTCTTTGTATAATCCCCAGCTGTCGTGGTATGGGCTAATGGGTGCTGGGGGCACATTTACCATTAACAAAACCGTCGCAAGAGGGAACAGAAATGCACAGATTTGGCGTGTGCTTGAACTGTAGGCATATTCTTTTGTAATTCGGAAAACTGGAAACAGCTGGAAATAAAGGTTTCTAATAGGATAAAAACAAATCAAGAGACCTTACTTGGTGATGCACAAATGATAAATATTCATACGAAAACGTATTTACACACATTGCCATTTGTGTGGTACATAGTGTTAGCAAAACGAAGTATGTGCAAATTTAGTGGCCATTTCAGTGAAAATGTGCGGTCTGTAAACGACGGTGGCTACACGCGATGCTTTAGTTACATTCAAAAATCGCTCAGCCTCGTGTCTGTTACAGATAGATGGGTCACAAATGTTTGTCGTTGTGAAAATTGGGTCGTGGTTCTAAAAAGCTTGATAAGCACGCCCTAGGCAGAACCCCATCCCAAGACTAGTCCCGGCTGCCCCGTAGGCCGTGTGCACTGTGAAACCTCTAACTTGGCATAAGGTCTTATTTGCTGAAACATACTGTGCATGTGCTGATCCAGGAGGGGTTTCCCACACGGTGGCGAGTGGTTACTTTGTGTGTGACAAGGATATGTTCAGCTGAGGGTGCATGTTGAACCGGCTGACCTGCCTCTCGTTTATGCTTATTAATTACACTATCAATGTGTGTTTGTTTTTTAGGTCCTTTCAGCACGCCGGTGCCATTCCTCCAGAGTATCCCTATGTACCCCTGCAGTGTGAGCAGCTCTGGAGCCGAGAAACGCAAGCACTCCACGGCCTTCCCAGAAGGCAGCTTCCTAGAGCCCGCTTCCGGGGCGGTGGGGAACCAGTACATCGGCCAGTCCGCATCCGCCGGAGAAGGCCAGTCCGCACAGCCCATGGTGCCTTGTAGCTCCACACAGCACATTGTTGGACTTGCCAGTGGGCCGCAGTCCGTTCACTCCAGTTCAGTTTTCAATCCATCTCACTACCCCAACAGCACATCGTCTCAGCAGTCTGTGCTTTCGCAGTATGGCGGTCGCAAGATTCTGGTCTGCTCAGTAGACAACTGTTACTGTTCCTCTGTGTCCAATCACAGTGGGCACCAGCCCTACCCCAGGTCAGGCCACTTCCCATGGACCGTCTCTTCACAGGAGTACTCGCATCCGCTTCCGCCAGCTGGCTCTGTACCTCAGTCGCTTCCGGGACTTGCAGTGAGAGATTGGATTGATGCTTCACAGCAGCACGGCCGGCAGGATTTCTATAGGGTCTATGGTCAACCTTCCACAAAACACTATGTCGCCAGTTAACCAGGAAAGAGTGTGCATTCTTGTCCGGTGTGCATTTAGAGTGAACACTGTGCCCACATACCTATTTTTGGCGAGGGGCAAGTTTAAATTAGAACAAAGCTAAAACTCGTTTTTCGTTTTCTTTTATTAAAACCTGGTTTTGAGTTTGACCAGTTTTGTCTTCCCTCTTTTAGAGCTTATAATAGGTAGTTTCCACATATGTTAAAAGGGACAAACACTCTAATATATAATGTTGCTTTCCTCCCTCTTTGTTGCATCACTGGACGTAATGTCGCTAGCAAGGTTCCATAGGACTGGGCTTCGGAGTTTAAAGGCCACTTATCAGTGACTGGAATTATGTTTATTGACCTGTAAATACATAATGGCAGGAAAACAAATGCACAGAACAAAAGGGAAAATAAACTCTTTTAAACGTGGCATTAGGCTGCTTCCATACTAGTTCCTTTGTTGGTTTCGATGCAAGATCCTCCAACAAGCACTTTGTATAAATGACGGACTTCCTGTTATACGGTGCAGCGGTATTTATTCTGTAAGCAATTTTAGACACCCGACGCAGACATTGAGATAAATGTGATCATTCAGAGGTGAGGGCCCCTCTGCCTCCTCCAGCAGCCCCCGCTCCCACAGCCTGTGCAGGGGAGAACGTGTACTTGAATAGACATCTATAAAGAACAGAACAGACTATTCTATATTTTTTCAGGTGTTGGAAATGATCGAAGTAGAAATGCAGGGATCAGGGAAAGAAGTGTTTTGAAGGAACACTTGCTTGTAAATAACGTTAAGACAAAATACAGGGTATCGTTTTATAACTGTAATTCTGTATCTAATATTTTAAAATTAGCTAAGGGAAAACGATGAATTGTTTATTCTTACAAAATTATCGGTGGACCAAGTTTAAAGCCGTACATACTGAATGCATGTGCGTTAGATATGTGTATGTATCTATAAATCACACACATGCACAGACTTTAAAAGGTCTTAGCTTACAATTGAAATAATTCTTTCTTTGAAACATTATTCCAAAATGTTTAGAACATTCCAAATCTGATATGTATGAAAAACGTGCAATTGAAAAGTTCCTTCACTTTTAGTGCTTCTATTTACTGATTGGAAGTATTTTTGTTTTTAATATTTACTTGACAGTTTCTGTCTGGAGTGCCACAATCATACCTATAACAAAACGTTTATGTATCTAAAGTGTAACTAAGGTCCAAGCACTTTCCTTTTTCTGCAAGAGCATTGATGAATACATTGTATAATTAATGCCAGATTGAAACAACTCACCAAGCAATACTCATCTCAAAGATGAGCATCAAAATCTGAACTAAGCTTGTGCGGCTCTGCTGAGCAGGCCTACTGTGGCGTTTTTTTTTTTTTTTTAAACTGTTCATAAACCTTTGTTTTGGATTGTCACCAGAAGAGGTTTTAAGGAGACGTGTGGGGGTTGGCAGAAGAGACCGCAGCAAGGCGTATGGTTCTCCCACCCATTCCCCCCGCTAACTTTCTGCTGGAAGTGATACCTAGGAGTGAGACATTTCCTTTCCCTGTTGTTGAAATTTCTAATCACTTCTTTATTTTTTTCCACTCTTTGTAACATGTCCTGATGCATAACATATATTACACAAGCTGGTCTTTGGAAAAAGAAATATACTATTTATGCAGAGTTCAATTCTTTATTAGTTGTTTTTGTTTTTTTTAGATGTTATCTTTACTTTTTTGTTTTTTTTCTGTGCCGGAGTTGGGGCGTGTATGGTTTGTGGGTAAGAGATGCGAAGAGTTGAGGGGGAGCAGCTGTGAGAACAGCGGCCTGCCCCCTCCTTTCCCTTCGCTGTGGTCTTCATGCACTTCTTTCCTGCTCGCAGGCCTGTCTTCTAGTCTGTCACCCTGCTACAGCCAGATGAACCTTGAAAATGCCAAAATGGGAGGACCATGCACTAAATCCGTTAAATTCCAACGCTTCTTACCGTCAAATGAAGAAGTATAATATGCTGTGAAAAAGGCACTGGACCACTCGGTGACACCAGAGTTGTGGGTGGGGAGGAGAACAAAATAATACAAATGTATATACTTAGTCGTCTTGGCAAGTTTCCTTCATTGCGTGCTGTAAAAACAATGGCGCATACCAAAGTAGACTACTTACAGAACATGTTTGCTCAGTAGTACAGGAACATTCATTATCTGCTGTAGCAGTTGAACTCTGAACTGCATCACCGTTGCATTATTAACTATCTGGTGGCCGTCTCCAACTGAGCAGGACGTCCATTTTTGTATTCAGGCACGCACAACTGGGCTGTGCTGCACCCATGGACCGACTTTTAACGAGCTGCACAGGAGGGTCCGTGAAGGTGGGTGGGACGGTAGCTGTCCTGTGCCACAGTTTTGGAGGAGCCGAGTGTGCAGGACGATCCAGTTGGAACTGGTTTGACGTGACACGTTCTGCCTGTCTGCCGCGAGTGTGCTGCTGTCTCCCAGGGAAGGACAAGGCATTTCGTTTGTCCCACCACAGTCCGATATGAGTATCAGATGTGTGTGAAGGCCTTGAACTTGCCAAGTCTCTGAAAGAAGGGGGTGGTGTGTGGGGGGAGGCGTGGGTTCTGAAGTAAAATGTCCAGGGAACTAAATTGTAAAAAATAAAAAAGGTAATAGCTCTGGCAGATTTTGCTTTTGTTTAGGTTTTTTTCTCTTTGCATTTAAAATAGCTGGTTATGCAGGAGTTACCTTCATAACCCTGATTTCATGTCACTTTATCAATATTCTTTAAATAAAAACGTATACACCGAATTGACTGCTTTTCAGTTGTTTTTTTTTATTGACACTTGTTACAAAGCCTAGTAATCGCGGATTCCAAATATAAATTGACATTTATTGGTGCTCAATGAAGGACTGACCGCTTCCCTGCCGAAGTCTGAAGGACCGGGTTTACAGGGGGGGAAAAAAGCAGATGCATTCGGCATTCCCCAGAAAGACTGACGACATGACACAGAGGCAGGTCTAGTTCTGCAGATGCACTGTTGGTGCCATTAACACAATCGGATCAAGGGATAGTGGCTCCCGGTATGTTCAAACCACAATATACTTCGGTACCATCAAGAGACAGGCATGAATATACAAAGGAAAGTGAATATGATATTGAGTATGATGCACAAGTATTATTAAGATTATAAATCAGAGGACTTCGATTTTTATATAGTGAGAACGTCAACACTACATACTACAAAAGTCTGATACAAAAAGATGTTACCTACATTTAATGTAGCTAGGTAGTGGTTAGGGGAATATTGCTTCTCAGCAAAGAGCAAACCAATTTCTGCATGTTGTGCCATCAATAGTGCTCCCGCCTTTACCCATATTTATTATTTGGTAATTTTATCAGTTTTTATCCATCGTTATTTTGTGTTTAGTGGAGAAAATGTAGCTCCAATGGGTACATATCATTGTACAGCTGTACTGTTTTTTTAAAATTTATTTTTTACCTTCCCTACCTATCAACCTTCACAGCTATTGACCTAGCACTCATGACTGATAGTAGTATCACCCAAAAGAAAACTTATTTTCTGTATTTATCCATATTTACAAATAAATACAGACAAAATAGTTATCCGTCTATTTATCTGTACAAATCAGTAAAAACTGAAAAGTGGAAGCCTTAATTATAAATGAGTCAGACAATAGTGGTACCCTGGTCACTATTGAGATTACATACAAACTTGCACCAGAAAGCTTTACATACATCAAGCCTGAATTGAATGTGATTCAGGCATTTTTACAATGGCTAAGAAGAGGTCACTGAAATCTTGTGCAACCACAGTAATATTGCTAAATGGAGTAAAAAGATGCTGTAAGAAGGAAGATTAAATGTGGGTGGTACCGTATGGTAAGATCATGACATTTTACAGTGCATGCCTGAAAAGCACAAGCAAGCTGCAACCACCTTTGAACAAGATACGATAATAGCAAACATCAGCATTAAGTCATCTCTTGGTGCCTCTGACAGTGATGGGGTGATAGATGACAAATGTGCTGCTGTCGATACACATGCCTGGCATACTCCTGCCATCTGGTACTGAGCCTAGACGTTTGCAAGTTGTTTTTGTTCAGAGAGTCCTTGTATATGGTGTGCTTCCTCTTGTTGTGCATTGCGCATGGACATTGTCCCTTTACTACATAGTTTTTTTTAAGGGGTGGTGGGGATGGGGGTGTTTCAGGTTTGAACATGCAACAGCTGGTCTGCAAAGACATTGGGTTTAGAATATTTTTTTCACCAGACTCGTTCGATATCCTTGTCTGTCGATGATAGAGCATCAGTTTTCGCTATGTGCCGTTGTCATTGTTTCCTCGAATGTTAGAGGCTAAATCAGCATCCAAGATAGTTATCTCTGGCAGGGGGCGTAGCTTGGTCAGTGAAGGGGGGTGGAGGGGGTTGGCTTCAGGTTTTCCTGGTGAAATCTCTGGGGAGATCTCTGAACTACTTGCTGTAGTTAAATCCGGTTCTCCGAAGGATCCCTGCCCCCGCGGATTCTTAAGTTAGTTCCCAATTTGATCTCAACTGCCCTGGAGCCAGTATATGCAGCCATCTTGCAGGAAGGATCTTTTCTGGATACCTGGAAAGAATCTATTGTGATTCCACTAATTAAGAAGCCAGGCAAGGATTCCAATGATTTTAACTAATTTACGTCCTATTTCTTTGTTACCCACCCTAGCTAAGATCCTGGAAAGGCACTTGAATACGGAATTGGCGGACTTTCTACAAGCAAATGGCAGATTTGGTTCTTCCCAACACTGGTTCCGTTGAGCCCATAGTACGGAATCCGCGTTGATATCCTCAGCGGATATAATCCGCAGAAGAGTGGATCAGGGGGATGGTACCATCCTTTTTCTACTTGATCTGTCTGCGGCCTTTGATACTATATTTCCGCAACACCTTATTCAGTGACTTTACCAGGCAGGAGTAAGAGACAAAGCACTTGATATTCTCAAGTCTTTCCTTACTAACAGATCTATTACAGTGGCCTGCGGGGATCATAGGGCTACCCCCTTTCAATTACCTTGCGGGGTTCCCCAGTGGTGTTCCCTAAGCCCTACTCTGTTTAATCTATATGTTGCCCCGTTAGCCAACCTGGTGCGCTCTTTTGGCTTTCACATCGTGTCATACGCGGATGATACGCAGCTGATAATCCCGGTCTCTCGTAATTGGGAGAAAACAGCGGACAGATTCCAGCAATGTATGAGAGCGATTAATAGCTGGATGTGTAGCAATTGGCTCAAACTTAACGGAGATAAGACGGAAATCTTTTTTTTTGGTTTTGATAGCAAACTTTGGAGTGCACGTTGGTGGCCGGAGTCTTGCAGCGAGTGTCTGATTCCGCGCACTTCTTCTAGAAATCTGGGGATCATATTCGATAGCTCCCTTTCATTTGAGCAACAGGTTAATCAGACGGTCAAGGGCTGTATTGAGCTCCAAGATCCCTTAAGAAAATTTGAAAGTGGTGGTCCTGGCTCTGGTTATATCCAAACTGGACTACTGTAACACTTTAATGCTAAATATTAGCAAATCGGCTCTTCATAAATTGCAACTTATCCAGAACGCGGCAGCCCACCCGATCTTAGATCTACTGTGCTCGGCATCGGCAAGTAGCTGTCTTAACCAACTTCACAGGCTACCAGTAGATAAAAGGATTACGATTAAGTTTCACTGTTTAACTTATAAGGCCCATCACTTGGAGGGCTCTGAATATCTGACATCAGTTCTTCAACCTTATCAACCATCTCGGACACTTAGATCATCGTCCAGACAACTTATTTCAGTACCTCGTTTTAGGGTTAGGTGGGTGGGGGTTGGAGGGGGCAAAGCCTTTTCTGTGGAGGCTGCCAGACCTTTAGGAAGAAATTAAAAACCTGGCTCTTCTCCCATTATAATGAGATTCCTGGATGACTGTCTTTCTAGGCATGGTATTGGTTCCAATATAGCTCACTAGTACTAGCGCTTCGATGCTACGGCCGGAATGCGCTCCATAAAAGATCTACAATAAAATACAAATCAGAGACATTTAACAATATCTATCAATACCAACTACTGATCTGAAAATACCTGAAACACCTCCCCCCCCCCCCAACCCTCCCCAAAAAAGGCACTACACCTCTGATCCTTGGGCAGCTAGTCGCCTGTGCCCCTATGGGGCCGTAATCCTCCTTTAGTTGGACTCCATCAGAGAACTGCTCACAGTGCCACTCCGTAGAAGGTGCAGGTAGATCGTCAGGGGTGTAATCTCTTTTGCTCAACAATGATGATACATCATGTCCCTCGTATTCAGATCCTAGAAAATCACAAGGAATTGGAAGGAGCGGCACTGGGAGCACCAAATAATTATCAACAAGTCACATCCTAGGCCTCGGACATTGTTGTGGACGAACACCCAGTAAAAGGGTCTACCCCCACCAAGCACTGACTTATCACCTCTTCCCCCTCTATACCATGTCCAGAGGGAGGTTGTGTTACTTCCTCCCTCACTGGGAGGAGATCACATTCGGCAAATGGGTCTTAGCCAACATCCAATGTGGCTGTTGCCAAGAATTACGCACCGTTCCTCCACCATCCCACCTTTTTCACACACTCTCAGCACAGAGCACGTAGCTTCTTCAAGGTAAGGTGCTTGCTCTCGTGTGGTTAGGGTGCCATAGAAAGGGTACCCTGCAACAAGAAAGCATTGTCTACTCACTCTGCATGCTAATTCCATAAAGTGACTGCTCCCACAAACTTATTTTCAACCTGAAGCCACTCAAATGTTCCATCATATCAGAACAATTTCGCATCTACAGGATGTTCTTAACTTCCTTCAGCAGGGTGATTACATCACAGCGCTTGATCTCAAGGATGGTTGTTTCCATATACCCAACCTGCTCAGAATGTATCTTCACTTAGTGGTAAGTGGTCAGCACTACCAATTCAAAGTTCTTCCTTTTGGAGTCAACAAAGCTCCAAGTGTGTTGGCTATGGGACTTGTAGTGGTGGCTGCTCATTTGTGAAGGGTATGCATTTACATCTTTTCCTACCTTGATAAGTGACTAATCAAGAGGAGCACTGAGCTGCAGTATCTAGCTCACACTGTATCAGCGATGTTCCTGCTCAGCAGCCTAGTGTTTACCATAAACATTGCCATGTCCCACCTACAGCCTTTCCAGATACAACCCTTCCTAGGGCCAATCTTGGATACCACAATGTAGAAGGATTGCGCCAAACAGCAGTGTGTCACAGCTTTTCAGCAATTGATTCTTTTTCAGCCCAACTGTCCACTCTCCATGAGGACTGTGGTGCATCTCCTAGGGATGATGGCATCCTGCATCACCTTTGTGCCCTATGCAATGTTCTATATGCTCCCCCTGCAACACTGCCTTGCGGATCAATAGTTTCAAGCAGAGGATCAATGTGAAGATCTTATGTTTGTTCAGGCCAAGGTCTACCACGCTCTGCAGTGATGGAATAGCAGCCTTTTGTTGCAGGGCAGACCTTTTAAAGACCCAGTAGCGCATATGACCATCACTTCTGACGCCTCTCGCAGAGTGAGGCGTGCACCTCAACAGGGGATATGGCAATCCCACCTTCAGGGTTGCCACATCAACTTCCTAGAGCTATTAGTTATCAACTTGGCTTTAAAAGCCTTGAAAGTAATCGCTCACCAAGTGGTGCTTATTGGGACATACAACATGAGTACCATGTAGTGCTTTCAAAAGCAGGGAGTGACACGTGCTCCTTTGCAATCTTCGATTGCCCAGATTTAGTATTAGGCAATTCTCCACAACATTAAACTCTTCAGGAGTCAACAGTAACTTTAAGGGCATGCTCGGCACACATAAATGGATGCACAAGTGTGAAATGTATCCCCAAGGCTTACGGAGGTGCTTCTAACATTGTGACACTCCACACAGACCTGTTTCCCACTCACCCAAAAACTCAGAATGCCACAATTTCACCTCCAGGTTTCCACAGTCAGTGGGCAGTGCAGTATTAACAAACAGGTGAGGGATATTCAACTGTGCTTTTCAGCCTCCCACTACTTCCATATATGGTGAGAAAGCTCCAATGCTCATTCCAGTAGCATTACCTTGGGCCAAGCAGCTAAGTTACTCTAAATTAGAGATGTCCCTCAGTCCTTCTTAGTAGCTCCTGCTCAAATCAGACCTCACACAGAGGGAGGGGGAAAGAGAAGCATCTAGATCCCAGGCAGATCAGTCTTGTGATTTGGCAATTGATGTACTAGAATTCCATTACCTTAACCTCCTTCATGAATGAATGACCATTTTAAAGGCATCCCAGTGGCCCACAAAATGGGCAGGTTGCATGTCATAATGGAAAGTTTCCCACTGCTTCTATGAACCAAGGTCCCTTGAAACCATTAGTACAGTACATTGATGGCTACCTTTAGCCTCGCCTATACCTCCATTTTGTTTTGCATTTTGCAGTCTACATGCAAGATAAGGAGCACCAGTTCTTTTTCGGATTATAGGCATTAAGGCTTTCATGAAGGATCTCAAAAGAATAATTCCCCAAGAGTACCTACGTTTGTGGGGAACCTGAATGCAGTCTTCACTGGGTTCATGGGGCTGCCTTTTGAACCAATGCATTTATGTCCCCTTCAATTTCTTTAATGAAAGGTGGCTTTTCTAGTGGCTATTGCCTGTCTTAGAGTTAGTGAGCTGCAAACACTAATTATCAGAGAGCTTTACATACTGGTACACAAGGATATGGTGGTTCTTGGTCCAACCATAGGTTTCTCACTAAGGTGGTGCGTCACCTTATCAAACCATAGAGCTCCCAGTTTTTTCCCCATCCCCAGAATCCATTGCAGAGACAGCACTTAAATCACAGGATGTCAAAGCATCTCTTATGTACTACACAAACCGAATCAAATAAGCTATTTGTCACTTTGGCAAAGCCACAGAAAGGACAGTTCATATCTAAAGCAGGAATAGCTAGAGGAATTATGAAATGTATTCAGATCAGGTACCTCAAAGCAAAGAGAATTCAATTTGCTCTACCTCGGTTGCACTCGACTGGTGAAAAGTTAGCAACCATGATGTTTTTGGGAAGTGTTGCATTCTGGGATATATGTAACGTGGTAATCTGGTCAACGCCACACACTTTTAAGAAGTAACTATTGTGTAGCTTTAGCTATTTTAGCCCATCGAAAAGTGGGTCAGATAGTGTTACGATCCATATTTCAAGCATCTGCGTCATCCACATGCTTGCCAGCTCTTTA
This sequence comes from Pleurodeles waltl, assembly GCF_031143425.1. Lineage (NCBI taxonomy): Eukaryota > Metazoa > Chordata > Amphibia > Caudata > Salamandridae > Pleurodeles > Pleurodeles waltl. The sequence goes on along the minus strand of NC_090445.1, from coordinate 829,275,326 downwards.
GGAGGGAACTGCTTTAAAGTCTGTGCTAAGCATGTCTATCTAGTGTTGGGTCTGGAGTGTTGCAATTTGTTTTTGTTTGAATAATTTTTTCGAGTCACAAGATTGAGTGTCTCCTCCTCTCAGTAACTGCACATGGGCATTGAGTCCTTTGTTAGATTGTTTCTCTCTGCTGTCTGGTTCGGATATGTGTTCCTCTCGCTGCGGTATTCCTTGGCTCAGTCTATTCCAAATTCTTCTTTTCTATCTTTCAGTGACGGTAGTGTATTTCAATCACGTTTTCACTATCTAATGTAGTCGATTGGAATTTCTAAGTTGGATTACCACCCTTTGGGGCACCCACACCATGTGATGTCGGGATATGCAGGGCTGATGGAATGGATTCTGAAACAGAAAAGGCTATGGGGGCCCTACTCACCATGCCACAAAGGGGTAATTGTCGTTGCCTACAATTCAGGGGAGGCTTAAAACCATCATCTACTGAGCCTTCTACCTCACAAACCAAGCAAGGCACCCATTTCTATAATAGAATTCCTTTAGAGGTGCAAACAATAAAGGTAGTGGAAAGGCATCCACCTATAGAGGGTCTGCCTCTGATACACACCAGTGACTACTTACACCTTCCACTAGCTCACACCTCTCATGTAGGGGGGGAATACTAATGTATTCCTATCCACAATGGTCCAATTTCACCACAGATCAATGGGTTATAGCAATTATCCAACATGGTTACTGTCTAGAGCTCATTTCCACCTCACCAAATATTTCTCCTCACATTCACAAACTTTTACAAGACCATCTTACTCTTTTAAAAGAAGAGGTACAATCCCTCCTTCTCAAGAGGGCTACTGAGCCAGTTCCTCTCTCACAGCAAGGGTTCGGAGTATACTCCCTATACCAAAGAAAGATGGGTCCCTAAGACTGATTCTAGATCTCAGACCACTCAAAGGTGACTTTGTCAGCTTTAGATCTGAAGGACTTATACTTGCCCATTCATCCAGCACACCTCAAATACCTCAGATTTGTCATTGCAGGGAAACATGATCAATTCAAAGCACTAGCATTCGGAGTGACAACCACCCCCTGGGTCTCCACAAAGCGCTTAGCAGTAATTGCGGCATTCCTCAGAAGACAGTACATCCATGTTTTTCCTCCTACTTAAACGATTGGCTCATCAAAGCGAGTACCATACAACAATGTCCGTGTTAGAAATGGGGTCTCCAGTTGGCAGTCTGTTTGCACCCTGTACAAGTAGGGACACTCACTCTAGTCAGGATAAGGGAGATACCCGCTCAGATAACCCCTACTCACCCCCTTGGTAGATTGGCACGAGCAGTCAGGCTTATCTCTGAAGCAATGTGTAAAGCATTTGCACACAGTAATAAGTGAAAACACTACAAACGGACACCACACCAGTTTTAGAAAAATAGCCAATATTTATCTATATAAAACAAGACCAAATACGATAAAAAAAATCCAACATACAGTAATAAAAATATGAATGCTGCAAGATGTTCTTAACAATACAGTTCCTTGAAGTCGATAACTCCACCTGGGGCTATCACGGCGTCGTGGACAACAAAACCAAAAGTTCAGGCTGGCCTTGGCGTCGCGGACCAGCTGAGGTGTTGGGAAGACCCACAAACAGTACCCTGGATTCACAGGGCATCGTGACCCTCACGGTGAGCGGAGTCGGTGCAGGAGTCGTCGGGCCCTTGAAGTCACGCGCCTCGGGGATCGAACTCCGGGCTGATGAAATGAGGTGCGCTGGCGGGGATGGCGTCGGGGCTGCGGTGTGAAGCGGGACAATGGGATGTGCGGTGCCCACAGGTCACGGTGCAGGCAACGGCTCGGTGACTGCGTCGGTAAGACCAGGGCTGCGGTGTGAAGCGGGGCGGTGCAATGTGTGGTGTCCACAGGTCACGGTGCAGGCAGCGGCGGCGGCGTTGCGGAAGCGCTGTTGTCGGTAGGCCCGAGCCAGCGGTGTGGGATGGGACGGTGCATCGTGACCCTCACGAGCGGTGGCCACGGTGCAGGCAAGGATGCCTGGTGACGACACTGGAGCCGATGGTGCTGGCATCGGTGGACCGGGGCTGCGGCGTGGGATGGGACGGTGCTTCGTGCTCCTCACGAGCGGTGGCCACGGTGCAGGCAGCGGCGCCGGTGTCAGCAGGAGCGACGTTGTTGGGGATGCCCAGGCTGTGGTGTGAGCAGGTGACGCCGGAGTGCAGGGCCCTCAGGTCGCGGTGCGAGCAGCGGCTCGGTGAAGTTGTCTGATGACGGCGTCGGTGAGACCAGGGTCGCGGGGGCAATGTGACTCCGTGTGGCGTCGGCAGGTCACGGTGCAGGCCAGTGGAGTAGTTGGCGGCGTCGCAGTGGTTTCTCCTCTTGAACAGCACAAAACACACAGTTCCCAGTGCTGCAGGTCGAGGAAACTGAAGTCTTTGGTGTCCCTGAGACTTCCAACAGGAGGCAAGCTCTACTCCAAGCCCTTGGAGAATTTTCTCAAGCAGGACACACAGCAAAGTTCACCCTTTGCACTCTTTGCACTCTTTTCAGGCAGAAGCAGCAACTGCTTCAGCTCTTCTCCTGGGCAGAGGTTCCTCTTGATTCCAGAAAGATTCTAAAAGGCTAGGATTTTGGGTCTGCTTCTTATACCCAGTTCTGCCTTTGCAAGATCCTTCCTTGTCCAGGTCAGGCCCCAGACACTCACCAGGGGGGCGGAGACAGCATTGTGTGAGGGCAGGCACAGTCCTTTCAGTTGTGAGTGACCACTCCTCCCCTCCAGCACAGATGGCTAATCAAGATATGCAGGTTACACTCCAGCCCCCTGTGTGTCACTGTCTAGAGGAGAGGTGTGAACAGCCCAACTGTCAAACTGACCCAGACAGGGAATCCACAAACAGACAGAGTCACAGAATGGATTAAGCAAGAAAATGCCTACTTTCTAAAAGTGGCATTTTCAAACGAACAAACTTAAAATCAACTTAACTAAAAGATGTATTTTTAAATTGTGAGCTCAGAGACCCCAAACTCCACATGTCCATCCGCTCCCAAAGGGAATCTACACTTTAATCAAATTTAAAGGTAGCCCCCATGTTAACCTATGAGCTGGACAGGCCTTGCAACAGTAAAAAACGAATTTAGCAATATATTTTAGTGCTAGGACATATAAAACACATTACTATATTTCCTACCTTAACCATACACTGCACCCTGCCCTTGGGGCTACCTAGGGCCTACCTTAGGTGTGTCTTACATGTAAGAAAAGGGAAGGTTTAAGCCTGGCAAGTGGGTACACTTGCCAAGTCGAAGTTACAGTCAAAACTGCACACACAGACACTGCAGTGGCAGGTCTGAGACTTGATTACAGAGCTACTTATGTGGGTGGCACTACCAGTGCTGCAGGCCCACTAGTTGCATTTGATTTATAGGCCCTGGGCACCTCTAGTGCACTTTACTAGGGACTTACTAGTAAATTAAATAGGCCAATTATGGATAAACCAGTCCACAGTAAAGTTTATATGGGGAGCACTTGCACTTTAGCACTGATTAGCAGTGGTAAAGTGCGCAGAGACAATAAACCAGCAAAAACGGAGTCCAAAACCAGGAGGTCAGAAGGCAAAAAGACAGGGGAGACCCGCCAAAAAGCTGCCAGGTCTAACAGTCAGTGTCACACTCAAACCACAGCAGAGTTTCTCTACACCCTGGGATTCACAAACAACTTTCTCAAATCCCACTTCCAGCCTTTACAGATACAGCCCTATCTGGGGACAGTTCTCAATGCTCAGTCAGCTTTGGCATATCCAAACCCAGCTCAAATTCAAGCTTTTCTCTCTCCTAACTACAAGAAAACCATACTTGCACAGTGAGAACAGTGATGCAGTTAGTAGGAATGATGGCGTTGTGCATTGCCACCATTCCTGATGCAAGAATACACGTGCGTGCCTTACAGCAGTGTCTATCTAGTCAGTGGTCTCAGTCACAGAGCCATCTCCAAGATCTAGTATTGTTGGACCACCAGATTTGCAGCTCTCCGCAATGGTGGAATCCCACCAACCTTTCAAATGGGTGGCCTGTTCAGGACCCTGTGCCTCAAGTCACTCTGACTACTGCTGCATCACATACAGGTTGGGGAGCTCACCTTAACAACCTCCTCCCAATACAAGGTATATGGGACCCCATTCAACAAATGTCTCACATCAATTACTTGGAGTTACAGGCAGTCTTTCTAGAACTCAAAGCCTTCCTACCTCAACTTTCTGACAAAGTGGTTCTAGTATGTACAGACAACATGACAGCCATGTATAATCCGCAGAAACGGGGGGTGGGGGGCACAGTCTTCTCAGTTGTCCCTTCTTGCTCGGACAATTTGGAAATGGTAATTTACCACCACATTCACTTACTGGCAAAGTATCTTCCTGGTATGGACAACCAGTTTGGAGATCTCCTCAGCAGGATGCAGTGACAAGTCCACAAATGGGAACTTCACCAGCACCTTCAAAGGTGGGGGAACACTACAAATGGACCTGTTTGCCACCACAGAAAATTCAAAATGCCCAAACTTCGCGTCCAGTTACTCACACTTTCAGTCCAAAGGCAACGCTCTATGACTGGTCAGGGAAATTTGCTTACACTTTTCCACCTCACCCTCTCATTCAGTTTCTAGTTTGCAACATGAGACAAACACTCACCATGATCCTTGTAACTCCCACATGGGCACATCAACCTGGGTTCACAACACTGTTGGATCTGTCTGTAGTTCCTCATGAGAAACTCTTCGGGAAGGCTGGACCTTCTCACCCAAAATCTAGGTCAAATCAGGCGTCCAGAGCCCAAGACACTCAATCTTGCAATATGGCTCCTGAAGTCATAGTATTTGGTTATTTGACTCTCCCCTCAGATTGTGTGGAGATTCTAAAGGAGGCACACAAGCCTACAACTAGACAGTGTTATGCTGCAAAATGGAATTGTTTTGGCCGCTAATGTCAACCTAAACACATTGACCCACTCAACGCCTCAGTTCAAGACATAGTTTATCTGCTACATTTACAAAAAGCAAACTTGGCATACTCATCTATTAGGCTTCATTTGGTGGCTATAGCTGCTTACCTCCAAAATAGACAACCTAACTCTTTATTCAAGATTCCAGCTATCAAAGCCTTCATGGAAGCCCTCAAAAGTCATTACACCCAGGGTCCCCCCAGCCCCATCATGGAACCTTAATATTGTAGTACTCATGGGTCCACCTTTTAAGCCTACGCATTCCTGTCCTTTGCTATTTCTTTCCTGGAAGGTCGCCCTCTTAGTAGCTATCCCTTCTCTAAGATGTGTAGGTGAAATGCAGGCTCTAACTTTAGAAGAACCATTTTTTCCTTTTACATAAAGATAGGGTAGTTCTTAGGGCAAACCCTAAGTTCTTTCCAAAAGTAGTTTCCCCTTTTCACATTAATCAATCGTTACCTGTCTTTTTCCCACTGCCAGACTCAGTTGAAGAGAGAGCTCTTCACACACTAGATGTTACATTAATACTACTAAACAATTTAGGAAATCTAAACCGCTTTTGTAGCATTTTCCATGCCTCATAAAGGCAATTCAAGTAAAAAAAATGGCATAGCTAGATGGATAGTCAAGTGTATTCAAACTTGCTATTTTAAAGTCGAAAGGCAGTTGCCTTTTAAAGGCAATTCAATTAAAAAAATGGCATAACCAGATGGATAGTCAAGTGTATTCAAACTTGGTATCTTAAAGTCAAAAGGTAGTTGCCTATTACTCCCAGAGCACATTCCACTAGAAAGAATGGTGCTTCTATGTTTTTTATTTTTTTAATATAACATTCCAATAGCAGACATTTGTAAAGCCACTACTTGGTCTACATCTCATGCATTTACTAAACACTATTGTGTAAATGTTTTAGCACAGCAACAAGCTTATGTTGGCCAAGCAGTGCTCAGGACACTTTTTCAAGCAACTCCAAATCGCTAGCCACCGCTTACTTGCAGGAGACTGATTTACAGTCTTTGCAAAGCACGTGTATCAACTGCCACAAATGCCATCCAACTGAAAATGTTACCTACCCAGTAGACATCTGTTTGTGGCATGTAGTGCTGTAGATTCACATGCGCCCTCCCTGGAAGCCTGTGGTAATTGTAGTGGCATTCTCATATAAATAGTGTATGTATGTAAATACACTGCATAGGCATCTCTTTTTCTTACTCTCTATATATATACTACTTACCTCACCTGCCTGGGGAAAAAACAAAGGGCTCCATGCCCATGCACAGTATCACTGAGAGGAGGAGTCACTTGATCTTGTGAGTCAAAAAGATTCTTCGAACAAAAAACGACTTGCAAAACTCTGGACCCAACACTAGATGGCGGACATATGCCAAGCATGTTAATCTACAGCACTACATGCCAAGAACATATGTCTACTAGGCAAGTAACATTTTACTTTTCTATCTTGCAGTGCACATTATGCAGCTCACACTTTATACACTCCATACATAATACAATCTGCTGTTCAAAAATCATATAATATGTAGTGTATGTCCAGGCACAATGACGAGTTGCACCATATCCTGTGTTCAAGAGGTTACTTCAAACAAAAAAACACTTGCAAATGTTCGAGCCCAACACTAAATGTCAGGGGAATGCTAATCACGTGAATCTCCAGACCTAGATGCTACAAACAGATGCTTGCATCAAGTAACAGTTTCCTGCACAGGGATGTAGAGCCATCAACAGTTTACTATTGCATCATTACTAGCCAGTGTATGGACATGGATCAGTACAGTTCCCAGTAGAATAGAACACCATATTAAAGCTCTTCCATTGCAATAAGAGGTTTTTGATGCCCATAAACTGCTGTCAAGCTGCTATAACACTCCGCACCTTGCCTATCTGGTTTCCTGGTTGTGACTGAGGTTATGCCATCAAGTGTGGAAGGACAGATAACCTCATACAAATGGGTATCCAGACTTTAAAGTAAAATATTTGTGTAAAATAAAAATAAAAGATCACAATTTAAGTGCACGTGTGTCAAAGAATTTCATATAACCCTTCAAACTCTTCTACAAAGAGGATGTTGGAATAGGTGCCTTTTAATGAAGATTGCAAGAACGGTTGCAAGGAAGATCTAAACGCAGGACAAAGTTGAAATTACATCTTCAACTGCTCATTTCAAACATGCAAGCATAGTTCAAGGTCCCAATGTGGTAAATGGTCATCTGGCTGCTAGAGTTGGACTTCTTGGCAACCGGGTAACAATATTATAATTTACAGTCTCTTTAAATCAGATTGTAGGCTCACCCCTCACCCCTTTTACTTGAGCTTATTCTGACAATTGCAGTCATTGTCATTTGCATGAACATTCAGTTCACGTCTAATGAACCCTTTGCTGTGAACATTTTTTTTTTTTTTACATATGTAACTAGTTGGAATTCTTAACTCACCTTGGCATGTGGGTAGGCTTTCTCCTTTGCATTGTGTAATTTGGCTCACTACTTTCACCAAGCTGTAGATAATAGTAGTGTAGAGGAGAGTGGAGTGCCGTAGAGTGGAATGGTGAAGAGTAGAGTGTTGTGTATTGTGGTGGCATAGTGTGGAGTCCTGTAAAGTGGCATTGAGTAGAGTAGACTGGTGTGTGCATTGGCGTAGTTTTTCAGTATAGTGGTGTAGAATGCAGTGGCATTGAATTCAGCGGCCTACAGTGCAGTGTCATAGAATTCAGTAGTGCATAGTAAACAGTGGCATAGAGTTGAATGATGCAGGGGGCAGTGGTGCAGAGTAGATTTGAGTGTCGCAGAGTACAGTGCAGGGGCATAGAGTGGAGTAGTGCAGAGAAGAGTGGCATACATAGCAGTAGAGTACAGTGATGCAGAGTGCAGTGACAGTGCAGTTGTGTAACATGCACTGGTGTACAGTGCAGTGGTTTAGAGTCGAGTGACAGTGCAGTGGCATAGAGTAGATTGGCAGTAGAGTGAAGTGGCGTGGAGTGGTGCAGAGAAAAAGTGAAATTGCATACTGTGGCATAGTGTAATGATGTAGAGTAAAGTGGTGTAGATTTCAGTAGCATAGAATGTAGTGGTGCTGAATAGACTGCAGCAGCGTACAGTGGACTTGCGTAGAGTGCATGGCCGTTGAGTGCTACAGAGTAAAGTGCATTGGTGTAGAGTGCATTGGCATTTAGTACAGTAGTGTAGGGTAAATTGGTGTGGCCTAGATGAGAGTGGTGTAGAGTGCAGTGGGGTAGAGTACAGTGTCGAAGAGTGCATTGGCATAGAGTACAGTGTTACAGGGTAGAGTTGAGAGGCATGGTGTGAAGTGGTGTAGAGTACACTGGCATGGAGTGGTGCAGAATAGAGTGATGTGGTGTAGATTGGAGTGGCGTAAAGTGGAGTATTCATGGTCTGGTAGCACACTGCTGTTAGAGACAACATATTTTCAATTGAAATGAGCATTACATTAGCACAGAGATTCCCCTTTACTAATTAAACTATACAGTCCATGTAGAAAAATGTGTGGAAATGGCACCACCTATGTTAATAACTCAATTTGGTCATATGAAAGTGTTTGTTTCCAACACACTTCAGAAATAACAAAACAAAAAAAGTGCTTCATTTGTGCATACATGACTCAGATATTCTGAAATACATAGTTCATTTAAATGTTATAGAGTGTTAGAAAAAAACTCTTTCCTACACCCATTTCCCACCAAGATTGTCACATAAGTCTTCTCACTTTGAAGGTAAAGACGGAAAAGTAAACAAGTGCCCTTGGAAGACACCGCCTGGCATTTGACCTCAGTCTTTTAATGCACAGAAAATGTGATGAGATAAGAACACTATTTAAGTGCTTGAACTGAACCTAGAGAGCCTAAAGGAAAAAAGAGCCAGCAAATAAAAAGCCAGAAAGTGAGAGTTACAAAACCAATGGTAATCAACAAGGAGAATGCACCTTGTAGGTCAACTTTCTGAAAGTCCCCAAGATGCCTTTAGCAAATGAGACCGCTGCAACCAAAAAACTTTTCACTCGTTTTATTTTTCCAAACCAGTAGGGAAGAAAGGGCAAAACCCTCTCTTCCCCAGAAGCATTCCATGTTTGGTGCTCCAACCTCTGATTTGATATATCTTACCCTTGATCTTTCATACTTGCCTGTTTCCAAAGATTTTCAGAGAATTGTGCCTGTTTATTGTAACTTAATGTTATCTTGTGTGTTAATCTGTACTTCAATAAAGTGTCTAGGTATGTACTTAGATACTTCTTGGAACGCTGGTGTGCTATATAAAACTGTCAAATGGGCCAACAAACTGATTATAACACTCAGTGAATCTATCACAAACACGTGGTTTTAAAGCATGAATTAATCATTTCTGGATTCACATGTTGTGCATCATTTCCCTGTCTAGTGGTTGGATCTGTAATTTATATATATACATATGTATATATGTTTGGTGGCATGTGTAGATGCAGATACACATGCTGTGCATTATCCTGCTATCTAGGGTTGGGCTCCGAGTGTTACAAGTTGTTTTTCTTCAAAGAAGTCTTTTCGAGTCACGGGACCGAGTGACTCCTCCCTTTCGGCTCCATTGCGCATGGGCGTCGACTCCATCTTAGATTGTTTTCTTTCCGCCATTGAGTTCGTACGTGTTCCTCTTCGCTCCGTATTTCGAATCGGGAAAGTTAGCTAAAGTATCGAAAATTCGATGGTATTGTTATTGCTCGGTACCGGGTTAGTATTAGTGTATCTGCACCAACATCAAGACTGCTTCGGCGGCCCTTCGGGGCTTCCACTCTTCACAGAGGCCTGGTTGGTCCGACCACTCCCGTCGACCCAGACTAATGGACCGGACCCCCTTCTGTTTCTGTCCTAAGTGTCACGCAAAGTATCCTTATACAGACCAGCACCGGGTCTGTAATCTGTGTTTGTCACCTGGACACAGAGAAGATACTTGTGAAGCTTGCCGAGCGTTTCGATCGAAAAAGAACTTAAGAGATCGACGCACAAGAAGACTGGAAATGGCGTTGAAACCGAAAGCGCAGCTCGACGTCGAAGAGGAGGAAAGTATCTCCATCCAAAAGATGGACTCAGATGAATCCGAAAGTGAACGACCCTCGATGGTGCAACGAACTGTGAGTAAACCTGCCCCGTCCCAAACTCAGGGTCACACCAAAACACTTAAGGCCATAGGGACACCACCGGCAGCAGGCCATGGCTCAACCCACCGAAAGGAAGGTGACCAATCATCAGCACCGAAAAAGGCCAAGGAGTTGCCGAAGACTTCAGACTCCGGTCGAGAATCCTGCACCGAACGATTTTGACACCAAGTGATCGAATCGAACAAACCCCGAAAAATATCATCGGAACCGAAGAAGACTATAATAGCAGAAACTTCTGTACCGAAAAAAGCGGCCTCGGAGCTAAAAAGAAGCTCTTATACAGAATAGCAAGGACTTTCCATGCAACTCAAGGAAATGCATCGATTTGAGCAAGAGTTAGGTATGGAAGAATCTGACCATACACAATGGAGGTTACATATCCAAAAAGAGACTGGCAAGATTCAGACTTTACCTCCACTCAAATCGAAAAGGAAGCTTGCATTTCAGGAAACAGAAATGCAACCAAAGGCCAAAGTGGTCAGCGACAAATCACCACCACCACCACCACCACCAATGGCCTCACCACAACCATCCCCACTGCACTCACCACAATTGTCGCCAGTGGGAACACCTATAATGCAGTCACCCACACATACTGGGATGACCCAGGATGATGCTGATGCATGGGATTTATATGATCCACCAGTATTGGATAACAGCCCAGAATGTTATCCAACCAAGCCGTCACCACCAGAAGACAGTACTGCATATACGCAGGTACTATCCAGGGCAGCTACGTTCCACAACGTAGCAATGCACACAGAGCCAGTGGAGGATGACTTCCTTTTTAACACTCTGGCATCCACCCACGCATCCTATCAAAGTCTGCCAATGCTCCCGGGCATGCTCAAGCATGCGCAACAGGAATTCCAGGAGCCTGCGAAGGGAAGAGCTATCACGCCTAGAGTTGAAAAAAAGTACAAACCACCCCCAACAGATCCAGTGTTCATAACACAACAGCTCACACTGGACTCAGTGGTTGTAGGGGCAGCAAGGAAAAGAGCAAACTCTCAATCGTCAGGAGATGCTCCACCACCTGACAAAGAAAGTCAGAAATTCGACGCTGCAGGCAAGTGAGTGGCATCACAAGCAGCCAATCAATGGCGAATTGCAAAATCACAAGCCCTACTTGCACGCTACGACAGGGCACACTGGGACGAGATGCAAGACATCATACAGCACTTGCCCAAGGAACACCAAAAACGTGCCCAGCAAGTAGTGGAAGGAGGACAGGCCATATCTAACAACCAGATAAGGTCCACACTAGACTCGGCAGACACAGCAGCACGGACTGTCAACACGGCTGTAACCATTTGCAGACATGCATGGCTGCGAAGTTCTGGATTCAAGGCAGAGATTCAACAAGCATTGTTAAATATGCTGTTTAATCAACAACAGTTGTTTGGGCCAGAAGTCGATACAACCATTGAAAAAATGAAAAAAGACACGGACACGGCCAAAGCCATGGGCGCACTCTATTCCCCACAAGTCAGAGGCACCTTTAGGAAACCACAATTCAGAGGGGGGTTTCGACAACAAACATCTGAACCTTCCACCTCTCAAACCAGACCCACCTATCAATCACAATACCAAAGGGGAGGGTTTTGTGGTTCCTATAGAGGACAATTCCCAAAAGGAAGGGGAAAATTCCAACCAGCCAAACCAAGCCAGACCAAGCAATGACTTCAATGTCACAACACCCCAACACTTGTCACCAGTGGGGGGAAGGCTAACCACATACTACCAAAACTGGACACATATTACCACAGACACATGGGTCATTTCAATTATCCAACATGGTTATTGCATAGAATTCACAACATTCCCTCCAGATGTGCCACCCAAAACGCACAGACTGTCTCAGCAACACTTAGACCTATTACAAATAGAGGTCCAAGCACTGCTAGAAAAACAAGCAATAGAGCTCGTACCCAATCACCAAAAAGGAACAGGCGTCTACTCACTATATTTCCTAATTCCAAAAAAAGGACAAAACTTTAAGACCTATCTTAGATCTCAGAACACTGAATCTCTTCATCAAATCAGATCATTTCCACATGGTAACACTTCAAGACGTAGTTCCCTTACTAAAAAAGGAGGAATACATGACAACATTGGATCTCAAGGATACGTATTTCCACATACCCATCCATCCTTCTCACAGAAAATACCTAAGGTTTGCAATGCAAGGCAAACACTATCAATTCAAAGTGCTACCATTCGGAATAACAACAGCCCCCAGAGTATTCACGAAATGCCTAGCAGTAGTAGCCGCTCACATAAGAAGACAGCACATGCACGTATTCCCATATTTGGACGACTGGCTAATAAAAGCCAATGCTCAACAACAATGTCAATTTCACATGCAATATGTCGTAGAAATTCTACACAAACTAGGGTTCTCTATAAGTTACCAAAAATCACATCTGCAACCATCCCAAATACAACAATACTTGGGAGCAACACTCAACACACAAAGAGTCCAATCGTTCCAAAATGTAAGATCAAGCATACAACCAAACAAACACTACACAGTAAAGTTTGTAATGAAACTTCTAGGCATGATGTCCTCATGCATAGCCATTGTCCCAAATGCAAGATTACACATGCGGCCCTTACAACAGGGCTTAGCAAAGCAATGGACACAAGCACAGGGTCAACTTCAAGATCTAGTGTTGATAGACCGCCAAACACACTCCTCGCTTCAATGGTGGAACCCTATAAATTTAAACAGAGGGCGGCCATTCCAAGACCCAGTGCCTCAAGCTATTATCACAACAGATGCTTCCATGGTTGGGTGGGGAGCACACCAACAATCACAGCATACAGGGTCAATGGGACAATCAACAAAAACTACTGCACATAAATCACTTGGAACTGCTAGCAGTATCTCTAGCATTAAAAGCGTTTCAACCACTAGTAGCCCACAAACACATTCTTGTCAAGACAGACAACATGACTACAATGTACTATCTCAACAAACAAGGGGGGACACACTCGTCACAACTGTGTCTCTTAGCACAAAGGATTTGGCATTGGGCAATTCACAACCACATTTGCCTAATAGCACAATACATACCAGGCATTCAGAATCAGTTAGCCGACAATCTCAGTCGAGATCACCAGCAAACTCACGAGTGGGAAAGGCATCCCCAGATCCTACAGGATCACTTCCTCCGCTGGGGAACACCAAACATAGACCTATTCGCAACAAAAGAAAACGCAAAATGCCAAAACTTTGCATCCAGGTACCCACACCCTCAGTCCAAGGGCAATAATCTAAGGATCAGCTGGTCAGGGATATTTGCTTACGCTTTTCCCCCTCTCCCACTCATTCCTTATCTGGTCAACAAACTAAGTCAAAACAAACTCAAACTAATACTCATAGCACCAACCTGGGCTCGCCAACCGTGGTACACAACACTGTTGGACTTATCAGTCGTACCCCACATCAAACTACCAAACAGACCAGATCTGTTAACACAACACAAACAACAGATCAGACACACAAATCCAGCATCGCTCAATCTAACAATCTGGCTCCTGAAGTCTTAGAATTCAGACATTTAAATCTTACACAAGAGTGTATGAGGTCATTAAATAAGCGAGAAAACCTACAACAATACATTGTTATGCAAACAAATGGAAAAGATTTGTTTGCTACTGCCACACTAATCAAATTCAACCACTACATGCCTCCACAAAGGACATTGTAAGCTATTTATTACACTTACCAAAGTCTAATCTAGCATTCTCTTCCATTAAAATCCATCTCACTGCAATATCTGCCTATCTGCAGATTACACATACAACATCACTTTTTAGAATCCCAGTCATTAAAGCATTTATGGAGGGACTAAAAAGAATCATACCCCCAAGGACACCACCAGTACCTTTGTGGCACCTTAATATTGTATTAACACGACTCATGGGCCCACCATTCGAACCCATGCATCCTTGTCAAATCCAATATCTGACTTGGAAAGTAGTCTTTCAAATAACTATCACATCACTTAGAAGAGTGAGTGAAATACAAGCATTTACTATTCAAGAACCCTTTATACAAATACATAAACATAAAGTGGTTCTCCGTACAAATCCAAAATTCTTACCAAAGGTCATATCACCATTCCATCTTAACCAAACTGTGGAACTCCCAGTCTTCTTTCCACAACCAGACTCAGTAGCTGAAAGGGCCTTGCATACATTAGACATAAAAAGAGCACTAATGTATTACATTGACAGAACGAAACAATTTTGTAAAACAAAACAATTGTTTGTAGCTTTCCAAAAACCTCATGCAGGTAACCCTATATCCAAACAAGGCATTGCCAGATGGATAGTTAAATGCATTCAAACTTGCTACATTAAAGCAAAAAGAGAATTACCTATTACACCAAGAGCACATTCCACTAGAAAGAAAGTCGCCACAATGGCTTTTCTTGGGAATATACCAATGACAGAAATTTGTAAGGCAGCCACCTGGTCTACGCCTCATACATTTACTAAGCATTACTGTGTAGACGTTTTAGCAACACAACAAGCCACAGTAGGACAGGCTGTATTAAGAACATTATTTCAGACAATTTCAACTCCTACAGGCTAAACCAACGCTTTTTGGGGGAGATTACTGCTTTGTAGTCTATGCACAGCATGTGTAATTGCAGCTACACATGCCACCGAACAGAAAATGTCACTTACCCAGTGTACATCTGTTCGTGGCATGAGACGCTGCAGATTCACATGTGCCCTCCCACCTCCCCGGTAGACTGTAGCCGTTTTTAGTTGCATGAAAATTGTAAATATGTAAATAAATATTATTTTAATAGAAATTAGTTAGTTAAATTACTACTCCATTGCATGGGCACCTCTAGTATACTCACAACTCCTACCTCACCCTCTGCGGGGAAAACAATCTAAGATGGAGTCGAAACCCATGCGCAATGGAGCCGAAAGGGAGGAGTCACTTGGTCCCGTGACTCGAAAAGACTTCTTCGAAGAAAAACAACTTGTAAGACTCCGAGCCCAATACTAGATGGCAGGATAATGCACAGCATGTGAATCTGCAGCGTCTCATGCCACGAACAGATGTACACTGTGTAAGTGGCATTTTCCATATATATATGTTCGATGGCATGTATAGCTGTGCATACTTCTGCCATCTAGAGTTGGGCTCGGAGTGTTACTAGTTGTTTTTCTTTGAAGAAGTGTTTTCGAGTCACAGGATCGAATGACTACTCCTCTTCGGCTCCATTGCGCATGGGCATTGACTCCATGTTAATTTTCTTTCTTTTTTTCTTTCTTCCGTCAGGCCCGGACGTGTTTCCTTTCGCTCCGATAGTTCGATTCGGAAAACCTTGAAAACGCTTAATTTCTCGTCTGTATTCTTTCGATCGCGTTACACCTTCTATCGACACTTCGGTACCATTGGAACAAACATCTCTACTCGCCCTTGGGGGTGCACGCGCCCCCAACTCGGGCCTGGTCGGGCCGACCGCGTGGAAGCCTCATGGATCGGACTCCATTCCGATTCTGTCCTCGGTGCCACACTAAATTCCCTTATACAGAGCAACACCTCGTCTGTAATCTCTCCCTTTCCCTGGACCATAGGGAAGAAAATTGCGAGGCCTGCAGATCCTTTCAGTCAAAAAAGACACTTCAGGACAGAAGAACACGAAGACTCGAGATGGTATCAAAAAGCTCCGAACATCTCAACGTCAAAGAGGAAGAGATTATGCAGACCGCAGTCTCTGTTCGAGGATCCGACTCCGACCAGGATTCCGAGGAGGACCGACTGGTCACGGCAGGACAGCACGTGAGTACGCCTGTCCCTGTACCATCTAAGCCGAAACATAAGGCCTTGGGGACGCTACTGCCAGAAGGCCATGGCTCTACCCGAAAGAAGATACACAGTGACCAAACCACCAGTTCGGCACCGAAAAAGGCCACTCCTCCGAAGCCATCGGAGTCGAGCCGAAGCTCCGTCTCTGACTCGAGCAAACAGCGCTCTTCCGAGTCCAAATTTTGAAAATCTTTTTCGGAGCGGAGACCATCCACAACGCCATCTTTTTTGATACCGACAAAGCCAGCTTCGGAGCCGAAAAGAGCTGGTTATACTGAGGAGCATGGACTTTCAAAAACACTTAAAGCCATAAGACTACTGAGAAGGACTCCCAAATACAGCCAATAATGGAAGTAATGGATGAAAGGCAAGCCAGGATTCATATCCATAAAGAAACTGGCAAAATTTTAACAGCACCTCCTCTAAATCGAAGAGGAAATTAGCCTTTCAGGAGGAAGTGGACACTACACAGCCTCCAGCTAAAGTGCCAAAAACAAAGGAAAGACCTCCACCTCCTCATTTTTCTCCTCCTCAGTCTCCTCCTCACTCTCCACACCTGCATAAATCTCCTCCTACCAGTCCTACACCAATGCAGTCACAATCACATTCACTTGACTCGCATCAAGACAATGTGGACCCATGGGATCTTTATGACCCAGACCCGACCCCATTCCCGACAATAACCCTGATTGCTATCCCTCTAAGCCTTCACCACCAGAGGATAGTACAGGCTACAATCAAGTGCTTGTTAGGGCGGCAGCATACCATAGTGTCACCATGCACACTGAACCACTAAAAAACTCTCCACACATGCAACATACCAGTCGCTCCCTATGCTCCCCGGCATGATAAAGCATGCTGATCAAATATTTAGTGAGCCTGTAAAAGCAAGAATAATTACTCCCAGAGTAGAAAAGAAATACAAGCCACCTCCTTCTGATCCTGTCTGTATTACTCAGCAACTCCCTCCAGACTCTGTACTGGTAAGCGCTGCCAAGAAGAGGGCTAATTTACAGTCGCCAGGTGATGCACCCCCACCAGACAAGGAGAGTAGGGAGTTTGATGCTGCAGGGAAGAGGGTGGCATCTCAGGCATCCAACCAATGGAGAATAGCCAACTCATATGAATTGTTCGCTAGATCTGACAGGGCCCATTGGGACGAAATGAAAGATGTAATTCAGCATCTCCCCAAAGAACAGCAAAAGAGGGCACAGCAGATAGTGGAGGAAGGGCAAGCCATCACCAACAATCAAATTAGGTCTGCCCTAGACTCAGCAGATACAGCAGCCAGATGCATTATCACTGTTGTAACAACCATGAGGCATGCATGGCATAGGTCCTCAGGATTCAAACCCGAAATTCAACAGGCAGTGTTGAATATGCCATTCTACAAAAAACAGCTTTTCGGCCCAGAGGTCGACACTGCAATAGAAAAAATGCGTAAGTATTCAGACACAGCAAAAGCGATGGGTGCACTATACACCACACAATACAGGGGATCCTTTCGCAAACCCCAGTTTAGAGGTGGATTTAGGGCTCAAACTGCAGAGGCATCTACATCACAGCCAAAGCTGGCCTACCAACCTCAATACCAACGAGGTGGTTTTAAGAGCACATATAGAGGCCAGTACCCCAGAGGCAGAGGGAAATATGAAACACCTAAACAAGTCTCACAACAAAGTAAACAGTGACTTGTTCCATTCCCTTCCAATCCACACCTCCCCTGTGGGAGGGAGACTGCAAATGTTCCACACCAATTGGCTAAACATTACCACAGACAACTGGGTGTTACCAATGATCTGCAATGGCTATTGCCTAGAATTGATACAAACTCCACCAAAACCACACAAACTATCCACAGAGCATATCACTCTGTTACAGGAAGAAGTCAAATCTATATTACTCAAACAAGCAATAGAACCCGTGCCACAAAATCAGTAGGGACGGGAGTTTACTCACTGTATTTCCTCATTCCCAAAAAGGATTGCACCTTAAGGCCAATATTAGATCTCAATCTTTACATCCTGTCAGAACACTTTCACATGGTAACTCTCCAGGATGTTATTCCACTACTTCAAAAACACGATTTCATGGCA
The DNA here is from genome assembly GCF_031143425.1 of Pleurodeles waltl. NCBI lineage: Eukaryota > Metazoa > Chordata > Amphibia > Caudata > Salamandridae > Pleurodeles > Pleurodeles waltl. The sequence continues at coordinate 829,257,227 of NC_090445.1, read as the reverse complement.
ACATTAGACCTCAAAGATGCGTATTTTCATATACCCATCCATCCGGCGCACAGAAAATATCTCAGGTTTGTCATTCAAGGAAAGCACTATCAGTTCAAGGTGTTACCCTTTTGAATAACAACAGCTCCAAGGGTATTCACAAAGTGCCTACATATACATGTATTTCCATATCTAGACGATTGGCTGATAAAATCAAACAGTCATACGCAGTGTCAAAACTATGCGCATTACGTAATACAAACCCTGCGTACGCTAGGGTTCTCAATAAATTACCAAAAGTCGCAAACACAGCCTGCGCAAATACAGAAGTATTTAGGGGCAATACTAAATACTCAAAAGCGCTTGCAAGTCCAAATACGCAGAGAATACAAGCATTCTAAAATATAATAGCACAGACAGGTCAACAGTATACTGTCAAATTTGTCATGAACATTTTAAGAATTATGGCATCATGTATTGCAATTGTTCCACATGCAAGACTAAACATGCAGCCCTTGCAAAGGTGCCTTGCACAACAATGGACACAAGCACAGGGTCAGCTTCAAGATCTACTGTTGATAGACCGCCAAACATACATGTCCCTTCAGTTGTGGAATTCCACAAATCTAAACAAAGGGTGGCCATTTCAAGACCCTGTGCCTCAGACTATAATTACAACAGATGCATCAATGATTGGCTGGGGAGCTTACCTAAAAAACCACAACATCCAAGGACAATGGGATGCCCAACACAAACAGCTACACATAAATCACTTAGAGTTGTTAGCTGTCTTCCTAGCACTCAAAGCTTTTCAGCCTCTTCTCATTCACAAGAATGTCCTGATCAAAACAAACAACATGACCACCATGTATTAGCTAAACAAACAGGGAGGGACACATTCGTCTCAACTCTTACCCCCCAACTCAAAAAATTTGGAAATGGGCATTGTACAACCAAATTCACCTGGTAGCACAATACATTCCAGGGATACACAACCGATTGACAGATGTTCTCAGCAGAAATCATCAACAAACACATGAGTGGGAGATTCACCCTCCAGTGCTTCAAAAATACTTTCAACAATGGGGAACACCAGACATAAATGTCAAATGCCAAAATGCCAAAACTTTGCATCCAGATACCCACATCCCCTGTCTAAGGGCAATACTCTATGGATCAATTGGTCAGGGATATTTGCTTATGCTTTTTCCCCTCTCCCAATCATTTAATTTCTAGTCAACAAATTGCATCAAAACACACTCAATATGATACTCATAGCACCAACTTGGGCACGTCAACCGTGGTACACAACACTATTAGACCTGTCAGTAGTACCACACTCCAAACTCCCAAACAGACCAGACCTGTTAAGACAAAACCAAGGGCAGATCAGGCACCCAAATTCCAACACACTCAATCTGGCGATTTTGCTCCTGAGGTCATAGAATTTGGATATTTACAACTACCATCAGAATGCATGGAAGTAAATAAGCAAGCAAGAAAACCCACTACTAGACAGTGCTATGCAAACCACTGGAAAAGATTTGTATATTACTGTCAATCTAAACAAATTGTCCATCTTACAGCATCAATACAAGATTTTGTATGCTATTTGCTTCGTTTGCAAAAATCTAATTTAGCATTTTCTTCCATAAAAATACATCTCACTGCAATTTCCGCATATTTGCAAAATGTACAGCACAGTTCTTTATTTAGAGTTCCCGTTATCAAAGCCTTCATGGAAGGCTTAAAACGCATCATTCCACCCAGAACACCTCCAGTTCCTTTGTGGAATTTAAACATAGTGCTTACGCGACTTATGGGCCCACCATTTGAACCTATGCACTTATGTCAAATGCAATTCTTAACATGGAAGGTTGCCTTCCTAATCGCAATTACATCATTGCGAAGAGTTAGCGAAATACAAGCTTTCACTATTGAAGAACCCTTCATACAAGTACACAAACATAAAGTCGTACTACGAACTAACCCTGAATTTCTTCCTAAAGTAGTATCACCTTTTTCATATCAAACAGTGGAACCATCAGTCTTCTTCCCACAGCCAGATTCTGTGGCAGAAAGAGCTCTACATACATTAGACATTAAAAGAGCACTAATGTACTATATAGATAGAACACAACCATTCAGAAAAAACTAAACAGCTATTTGTAGCTTTTCAAAAACCACATTCTGGCAACCCCATTTCAAAACAAGGTTTAGCAAGATGGACAGTAAGATGCATCCAAACATGTTATGTTAAAGCCAAAAGACAACTCTTAGTTACTCCTAAGGCACATTCCACAAGGAAGAAAGGTGCTACAATGGCATTCTTAGGAAGCATACCAATGGCTGAAATATGTAAGGCAGCTACTTGATCAACACCACATACATTTACTAAACACTATTGTGTAGATGTTTTAGCAGCACAAGAGGTCAAGCTGTACTAAGAACATTATTTCAAACAACTTCAACTCCTACAGGCTAACCACTTCTTTTATGGGAGGACTAACTGCTTTGTTGTCTATGCACAGCATGTGTATCTGCAGCTACACACGCCATTGAACGGAAAATTTCAATTACCCAGTGTACATCTGTTCGTGGCATGTTCTGCTGCAGATTCACATGCACCCTCCCACCTCCCCAGCAGCCTGTAGTCGTTTAAGTTAACAACACTTGTACATATGTAGATATATATATATATATATATATATATATATATGGATAGATATAGATAAAGATATATATATATTTAACATTCCATTAGCATGGACATCTCTTTTCTTTATACTCTATCACTCCTACGTTACCCTCTGCAGGAAAACAATCTAACATGGAGTCGATGCCCATGCGCAATGGAGCTGAATGGGGGGAGTCACTCGATCCCGTGACTCGAAAACACTTCTTCGAAGAAAAACAACTTGTAACCCTCCGAGCCCAACACTAGATGGCACAAGTATGTACAGCATGTGAATCTGCAGCGGAACATGCCACAAACAGATGTACACTGGGTAAGTGACATTTTCCATAAATACATGCACACATACATATATATATATATATATATATATATATATATATATATATATATTTTTCATTCCACCTTACTGTATCCCGTTAGAAGACACAACACCGACACCTAATATTGGTGCAGATAAAGTGATTTATTCGTAATCTGGCAGGTAGCCACACACCCAAGGTGTTTTGGCTCCTGCTCACGAACCCTGGTCACGGATGGGCATTACCGCCCAAACTACATTTTAAAGTGAACATTTGCTGATATAAGTAAACAACAGAAAAACATACTACTGTATCCCATATAGTCTTCTACATTTCATTGTCTATAGAAATTATTTTTATAAAAAGAGGGTCTTCATGCACAAGAATGAAAATGTCACTTACCCAGTGTACATCTGTTCGTGGCATTAGTCGCTGCAGATTCACATGTTGAGCACAGTCCGCTGCCTGGTGTTGGGCTCGGAGTATTACAAGTTGTTTTTCTTCGAAGAAGTCTTTTTTGGTCACGGGACCGAAGGACTCCTCCCTCTTCGGCTCCATTGCGCATGGGCGTCGACTCCATCTTAGATTGTTTTCCCCGCAGAGGGTGAGGCTGGAGTTGTTTGCTATAAATAGTGCCCATGCAATGGAGTGAATACGTATGTACATAAAAAGTTTATAATAATTATTTACAAATGTACAAATGTTTAAGATTTAAGATTTACTTCTAAACGGCTACAGGCTTCCCGGGGAGGCGGGAGGGCACATGTGAATCTGCAGCGACTAATGCCACGAACAGATGTACACTGGGTAAGTGACATTTTCAGTTCGATGGCATATGTTGCTGCAGATACACATGTTGAGCATAGACTATAAAGCAGTTACCTCCCCTAAAAGCGGTGGTTTAGCCTGTAGGAGTTGAAGTAGTTTGGAATAATGTTCTTAGTACAGCTTGGCCCACTGTAGCTTGTTGTGCATTTAGTACATCTACACAGTAGTGTTTAGAAAATGTATGAGGCGTAGACCAGGTTGCAGCCTTACATATTTCGCTCATAGGAATGTTTCCTAGAAAGGCCATTGTAGCACCTTTCTTTCTGGTTGAGTGTGCCTTTGGTGTAATAGGCAATTCTCTCTTGGCTTTAAGATAGCATGTTTGAATACATCTGACTATCCATCTAGCAATGCCTTGTTTAGAGATTGGATTTCCTATGTGTGGTTTTTGAAAAGCTATGAACAGTTGTTTTGTTTTCCTGATTAACTTTGTTCTGTCAATGTAGTACATTAGTGCTCTTTTGATGTCTAATGTATGTAGTGCCCTTTCAGCCACGGAATCTGGCTGTGGGAAGAACACTGGTAATTCTACTGTTTGATTTAAATGGAATGGTGAGATTACTTTTGGTAGAAATTTTGGATTTGTTCTTAGAACTATTTTATTTTTGTGTATTTGAATAAATGGTTCTTGTATGGTAAATGCCTGTATTTCACTTACTCTTCTGAGGGATGTGATTGCAATGAGAAATGCGACTTTCCACGTTAAATATTGCATTTCACAGGAATGCATGGGTTCAAAAGGTGGACCCATGAGTCTTGTTAAGACGATGTTAAGGTTCCATGAAGGAACTGGTGGTGTTCTTGGTGGTATAATTCTTTTTAGTCCTTCCATGAATGCTTTAATAACTGGTATTCTAAATAGAGACGATGAATGAGTAGTTTGTAGGTAAGCAGATATTGCTGCGAGGTGTATTTTTATAGATGAAAAAGCGAGGGTTGCTTTTTGCAAATGTAGTAAGTATCCCACTATGTCCTTTGTAGAGGCATGCAATGGTTGGATTTGATTGGTATGGCAGTAGCAAACAAATCTTTTCCACTTAGATGCATAGCAGTGTCTAGTGGAAGCTTTTCTAGCTTGTTTTATGACCTCCATACATTCTTGTGTGAGGTCTAAGTGTCAGAATTCTAGGATTTCAGGAGCCAAATTGCTAGATTCAATGATGCTGGGTTTGGATGCCTGATCTGTTGTTTGTGTTGTGTTAACAGATCTGGTCTGTTGGGTAGTTTGACATGCAGTACTAGTGAAAGGTCTAGTAGAGTTGTATACCAAGGTTGTCTTGCCCATGTGGGTGCTATCAGTATGAGTTTGAGTTGGTTTTGACTCAATTTGTTTACTAGATATGGAAGGAGAGGGAGAGGGGGAAAAGCGTATGCAAATATCCCTGACCAACTCATCCATAGAGCATTGCCTTGTGATTCGCGGTGTGGGTACCTGGATGCGAAGTTTTGGCATTTTGCGTTTTCTTTTGTTGCGAACAAATCTATCTGGGGTGTTCCCCAAATTTGAAAGTAATTGTTCAGAACTTGGGGGTGAATTTCCCATTCGTGGACTTGTTGGTGATCTCGCGAAAGGTTGTCTGCTAGTTGGTTTTGGATCCCTGGAATAAATTGTGCTATTAGGCGAATGTGGTTGTGAATCGCCCACTGCCATATTTTTTGTGTTAGGAGACACAATTGTGTTGAGTGTGTTCCTCCTTGTTTGTTTAAATAATACATTGTTGTCATGTTGTCTGTTTTGACAAGAATGTATTTGTGTGTTATTATGGGTTGAAAGGCTTTTAACGCTAGAAATACTGCTAACAGTTCTAGGTAATTTATATGAAATTTTGTTTGGTGTACGTCCCATTGTCCTTGAATGCTGTGGTGATTGAGGTGTGCTCCCCACCCTGTCATGGAAGCATCTGTTGTTATAACGTATTGAGGCACTGGGTCCTGAAATGTCCGCCCTTTGTTTAAATTGTTGCTGTTCCACCATAGAAGCGAGAGGTATGTTTGGCGGTCTACCAACACCAGATCTAGAAGTTGACCCTGTGCTTGTGACCATTGTGATGCTAGGCACTGTTGTAAGGGTCGCATGTGTAGTCTTGCGTTTGGGACAATGGCTATGCATGATGACATCATGCCTAGAAGTTTTAGCACAAATTTTGCTTGTATCTTTTGGTTTGGAAACATAGCACTTATTACCTTGTGGAATGCTTGAACTCTTTGTGGACTTGGAGTGGCAATTCCTTTTGATGTGTTGATGGTTGCCCCTAGATATTGTTGTGTCTGACACAGTTCGAGGTGTGACTTTGTATAGTTGATGGAGAAACCCAGTTTGTGAAGGGTTTGTATGACATATGTGGTGTTGTTTGTGCACTTTCTTACTGTGTTGGTCTTGATTAGCCAATCGTCTAGGTAAGGAAACACATTTATTTGTTGTCTCCTGATATGTGCTGCTACTACTGCTAGACATTTTGTGAATACTCTTGGTGCAGTTGTTATTCCGAATGGCAACACCTTGAATTGGTATTGTATTCCTTTGAATACGAACCTTAGGTACTTTCTGTGAGAAGGATGTATCGGTATATGAAAGTACGCATCTTTTAGGTCTAATGTGGTCATGTAATCTTGCTGTTTGAGCAGTGGAATGATGTCTTGTAGTGTGACCATGTGAAAGTGGTCCGATATGATGTAGGTATTTAGTGTCCTGAGATCTAATATTGGTCTTAATGTTTTGTCTTTTTTTGGAATTAGAAAGTACAGGGAGTAAACTCCTGTGTTTTTTTGTTGTACTGGTACTAATTCTATTGCATCCTTTTGCAGTAGTGCTTGAACTTCTAGTCCTAAAAGTTCTAAATGTTGTAGTGACCTTTTGCGTGTTTTTGGAGGGATGTTTGGTGGGAATTTGTGGAATTCTATGCAATAGCCATGTTGGATTATTGCTAGTACCCAATTGTCTGTTGTAATCTGCTGCCAAGATTGGTAGAATTGGCTTAGTCTTCCCCCCACTGGTGTTGAGTGAAGGGGTTGTGTGACTTGAAAGTCACTGTTTAGGTGGAGGTGTTTTTGGAGTTTGGAATTTTCCCCTACTCCTTGGGAGTTGACCCCCTCTATATCCCCTGAAACCTCCCCTTTGGAATGAACCCTGATAGGGTGTGGTTCTTGTTTGTTGGCTGGTGGTGTCTGTGGGTTGGCCACGAAACCCCCCTCTAAATGGAGTTTTTCTAAAAGAGCCTCTGCTCTGCGGGGAGTAGAGTGCGCCCATGGCTTTGGCCGTGTCTGTGTCCTTTTTAAGTTTTTCAATGGCTGTGTCCACTTCAAGGCCAAAAAGTTGTTTTTCGTTGAAGGGCATATTAAGGACAGCCTGCTGGATTTCAGGTTTGAACCCTGAAGTGCGGAGCCATGCGTGTCTCCTTATGGTGACAGCAGTGTTGACTGTTCTTGCTGCAGTATCGGCTGCGTCCATTGAAGAGCGGATTTGATTGTTCGAGATCGTTTGTCCCTCTTCAACTATTTGCTGCGCCCTTTTTTGGTATTCCTGGGGAAGATGGTCTATGAGAAGTTGCATCTCATCCCAGTGTGCGCGGTCATATCGGGCTAGCAGCGCTTGAGAATTTGCGATGCGCCATTGGTTGGCTGCCTCTGATGCAACTCTTTTTCCTGCCGCATCAAATTTTTGGCTTTCTTTGTCCAGAGGTGGGGCGTCGCCAGATGTATGGGAATTTGCTCTACTACGGAGTCAGGTGGTAACTGCGAAGTAATAAACACTGGGTCTGTGGGTGGTGGTTTATATTTCTTATCCACCCTTGGGGTGATGGCTCTTGATTTTACGGGCTCTTCAAAAATTTGTTTTGCGTGCCGTAACATCCCTGGTAGCATTGGGAGACATTGATATTGGCTATGTGTAGCCGAGAGGGTGTTAAATAAAAAATCATCCTCTGTAGGATCGGAATGCAGTTGGACATTGTGGAATTCTGCTGCCCTAGCCACCAGTTGCGAGTATGAGGTACTGTCCTCTGGCGGTGACGGCTTTGTGGGGTATGAATCGGGATCATTGTCCGGCACTGGGGTGTCGTATAAGTCCCAAGCGTCTTGATCCTGATTATCTTGACTTATAGTAGTTTGCGCTGGTGAGTGCATTTGTGGCGGAGTTTGTGCCGGCGATGCCTGTTGTAGTGGAGAGGGCGGAGGCGTGACTTTTTTAACCACTTTGGCTTGTGGTTGTGCGTCATCCTTGAGAAATCCGATCCTTCTTTTTCTCATTATTGGGGGAAGGGTTGATATCTTCCCTGTGTCTTGTTGGATGTACAGTCTCTTTTGTGTGTAGTCTGATTCTACACTTTGGAGCTCTTGTCCAAATCTGTGCATCTGGCCACTTATTCCTTGTTCCTCTGTGTAGGAAGGAGGTGTGGAACTTTTCGGCGCCGAGAGAGAATCTTTTTTCGGCTTCGGTACCGACTGAATTTTTGTGACTTTCGGCAGTGTGTCTCGGTGCCGATGTTTTTCGGTGCCGGCATCTTGTTTTTGCTTCTCGGAGCCGCTATCTCGGCTCCGAGGTTGCTCCATGGCGGTCCCTCGACCGGAGTCGGGTGTCTTCGCTATGGGCGTGCCCTTTTTCGGCGCCTTCGACGGGTCGCCGGTTTTATGGGTCGAGCCATGGCCTGTTGGCAGTGGCGTCCCCTGGGCTTTTGTTTTTTCGATGGTCTTTATTTTCGACGTCTTACTCACTGTTTGTTGTTGTTGTTGTTGTTGTTCGACGTCGGAGTCTCCGGATTCTGAGTCCGGAACCGAGAATGTTTCCTCTTCGTCGTCGAAACGTTGTTTTGTCGGCGTGGACGCCATTTGTAGACGCCTGGCTCTTCGGTCCCGGAGTATTTTTCTGGACCTGAAGGCTCGACAGGCCTCACAGGTATCCTCCTTGTGCTCGGGGGACAAGCACAAGTTACAGACCAAGTGCTGATCTGTATAAGGATACTTACTGTGACATTTTGGGCAGAAACGGAACGGGGTCCGTTCCATCGGCTTCGGCGTCACACGCGGTCGGGCCGACCAGGCCCCGATGGGGGATCGAAGCTACCCCAAAGTCTTCCGATGATCGGTGTCGATGTACCTAACTATCCCGATACCGAACGGAACAATACCGACGCTTTCTTCCGAGATTATGACTAACTTTCCGAACCGAAACACGGAGCGAAAAGGAACACGTCCGAACCCGACAGCGGAAAAAAACAATCTAAGATGGAGTCGACGCCCATGCGCAATGGAGCCGAAGAGGGAGGAGTCCTTCGGTCCCGTGACCAAAAAAGACTTCTTCGAAGAAAAACAACTTGTAATACTCCGAGCCCAACACCAGGCAGCGGACTGTGCTCAACATGTGTATCTGCAGCAACATATGCCATCGAACACTTAATTTACTCTTAATGAGGTTAAATCAGTTACATAGTTCCTGATGTAGACATCTTACTTGATGGAATTCCAGATACAAATTACTATAAGTGATTGCGCTCTTCACCTCCTTCCACCTGCTTCACGTTCTTGGTTCCATCAGAGCTCTGGTTCAAGGCTGGAGGAGTATTTTAATTTTCTGGCTACTCCCTTGATTGGAGACCAGAGCAGACGTTTACTAAAAGCTTCTGGCAGCTGCCTCCACTTACTTGCGCTAAAGAGAAACTGCTTCAGGAGAAAATGTAAGTCTTCACTTAGGCCCCCACAGAGGCCAACAAGTCATAGTGCAAAATCTAGGGTTGCTCTGCTTGCTATCACTAAAGAAACCTTTTCTAGTTGTGAGAGGGAGAAGGAGAGGAGGCTTTCCCTCCGCTATAGCCACTGGGTCCAAACCACTTTCGGTACGTGGGTGCATGGTGTGCCTAAGAGCTATTCACAGAGACCTAACAGTGGCATGTAGTCAGACCACCTCTGACTCATTCAGAGTGCCAGGGACTTTTACAGATGAAGGTCAGAAGTGTTCCCTCTCAGAATCACTAGTCCTGTGTATAAAAACGGGCAAAGTCAATTAAATCTCCCTGCATTGTGGAGAAAAATGGTAGATGGGTCTCTGAACATCATTGGCCTCAATGAACATAACCAACATGCATATGCACACAGTGCTGCGTTTGGCGTAGGTCCTTTTTGTTGTCCAGAACTACTGCCTGTGTTCAGGGGATGTGTTCCGCCCCATCCTGGAGGAACACAGCAGTGATAATTCCCTCAAGGGTGCTAGCAGAGTATATTCTCCCCATGAGACCCAAAAGCCTATTTGATCTTGGGTGCTCAGTGAACTACTCACAGTCCTACCTCACCCCCCTTCCCCCGAGAAATTTTGATTTATTGGGAAAATTCTGGTCTTGAAAAGGCTTCCAGGTAGTGTTAGACTTAAGTTAGACAGTGGGCTGCTTCCTAGGAAACATGCTGATTTGGAGCTTTCAGAGGCTCTTAGCATTGCAGGTATTTTACACTGGTATGTTTTCTTGTGAATCTCAACATGAGCTACCTTCTCCAAATTCAGAGCTCTTCAGCTAGTTGCTAGACAGTCAGTCCATTCGAGTCTCAGCCCCCGATCTCCATGGTTAACTTTAAGAAGGCTAGATCATATTCTACCTTCTGGAGTTTTGCCCTTTTTGCCTTCTGCACTTGCAAGTCTCAGAGATGACCAACTTATGAGAGTTCAGGTGAAGGCTCACTCCACATATCTCTTTATCAGTGCCTCATGGAGCAGATCAGATTCATCCCTAGACCTGTCGGACCTGAAGTTGTTTTCAGTTGGTCCTAAGAGCCTTCCAAATATCTTTGGTGCATATGAATAACTCCACTACTTCTTGTACATTCAAAAGCAAAGGGACAGTAATCCCCTGTAAATGTATAGGCTCGCAGTAGAAAGGTGTGAATGAGCAATCACTCAGGTGATAAACTTTCCCCACCATGGCCAACAACCAGAGAGTGGTCACCCTTAGCCTGCATCTCCACTCATTCTAGGAGCTGAATATCCTATACGTTGTTTTTTTTAAAAACTCATCTGAACTTAAGGTGAAAGAAGGGTGGTCTCCTCCAGGGTGGTGAGGTCTAAAGGGGGCTCTGTAGTGCTTAGTTTGAAAGGGGGGCTCTTGTATGACTTACGACTGATCACTCCGATTCAGGACATGCTTCATAAAGTCAAAGCCACCTTCGGATGCACCGTTACTCTGGTGGTCACTGGTAGTCCCAGGTTGGTCAGTTTTTCAGGCCTCCTCCTTCTTAGGATGGCATGGGGCGCAACACTTACTGTCATCATTCAGGTTGATTGCTTGGTTCCTGAAGGTCTACATTTTGCCAACCTCTGCTTCTGCAGAGAACCTGAATGTCCTCGCAGCTGCTAAAAAGCCTTCCGTTAACGCACAATACAGAAGAACATGTTGTTAACATAGACAGACTGGATTTACTGTATGCTAAACCAAGAGCAAGAAACTGGAAGCAGTTGGCAGTAGCAAAATCGCATTGCACATGCAAAAACTGGTAGTAATACATTCCAGGTACTAAACCATCCGGGATCTTGCCATCTGATGACACCACATAATAGAAAAAGATAATTGCCAAGCACTTAGTATTTAAATAGTAACACCAAATATTCATGGTTATGCAAAAAGTGGGATCAAGGATCGTGCTACATGTTCTTCTGTCGTAGGTAAAATCACTTTATCCTTTTTTAAATCTGTCAGCCTAATCAATGTGTTTCTTTCCTTTTTTGGAACGTCCTAGAGGCTGTAAAATTCATAAATAAATATTACAATGCATACAAAATAAATTTTCAATGGCATAACATATCAATACAACCTAAATATTAAACACCCCCCCAAAATAATGTATTGAGTTACCTAATTCATTTTTCAATCACATTACATTAGTCAAAGAGGATGACAAATTTAATTTGTCATAAAATCCAGAGATCTATATGTACGCATGTGGACTTGTCTGTCAGCCTAAAGAAGGTAAAGGTAATCGTTCTTGGTTGCATATAGGTAGGCAAAGGAGCAACCCACCGAAATTCACTATGATGTTATTTTGTGGTATGCTATGTTATCTTTTATCTTTTTGTATCTCATCCTAGGGTTTTGTAAACTGAAGGATCAACAAGAATGGTGTCCTGGCAGTTCTGTTATTAGGGAAATGCACTGTACAGCAGTGGCAGCCGTTTTGTAAAAGTAGTGGTAGGACAGGGGCTCACTTAAAAAATGTTTAAAAAAAAAATAAAGGTTCACTTACCTGTGAACAGCCGCCGCCTCTCCTCTGCCGTCTTCTCTTCCTAGCAGCACTGAAGCACACAAGCTCCCACACTCCCCTAAGCCAATCACAATGCTGCAGTCACCAGCATGACAGCAGTGTTGTGATTGGTGTGAGCGGCCTGCTTCGGCGCTCAGACAGGGAGTGGGTGCATGTGCATATTCTCCACCCGGCTGTGCAATACAGCCCGGTGAAGAAATGCTAAGTGTGCATGCCTGTTTGGCTGGCCCAAAACAGATGGCCAAAGCATCATGCACACTTATGGTGCACGCCACTACTCCTCCAGCCCAGCCCAGCCCCGCCCCGCCCTGCACCAACCTGGCTTGCACTGAAAAATAAAATAACATTGTGCATTTTATTCATCCTTTTTTGCACAGTGGGGCGACGCTCCGCTCCTGTACAAAGTGAATTACTTGGGCGTACTGTCAGGGTTTCAGGAGCTTATGGAAAGGGAGAAGCTGAGTCTTTGTCCACAATTGAAAGGTTAGAGAGTTCTAAAGTCGGGCAGCAGATACTAAATAAAAAGGCCCTGCCTTCCAGTCTCATATGGTGGAACATAGGTTTGGACAGCAATGTGGTCCTGAATGATCTGAGAAGGACTGTATGGTATGCATCTATAACAAAGCTGGCTGAGGCCTCGACCACCTGATCAAGGTTAGCTCTGAAGACCAGACAGAACAATATGAACATAATTCACCTCTTGATTGGCAGCCAATGAAAAGAGAGCCAATCCATTGTTGCTGATGAATGCTTAGGAAGGAATAAAGCAGCTTTCGCAGCTGTATTTTAGAATTGCTGAGCAGCGGGCAGGCACAGTCCATAGTTCCTAGGAAGAGTGAGTATGGTCAATTGAGCTATTACTGAACGGGAATAAAAGGGAAATGGGGAGAATATTTTGCAACATTCTGAGTAGTAAGAAGCAGGTGGAGGTCAGTTTATTGACCTGGGAAGTCATTAGATTACACACAGCTGTGGTAAATCCTCCTTAACACCCAATAAGTGGAAGAGGGTAACTCTGGCATGAAGTGGACACAGTTCTGAACGACAGCTCACACAATTAACTTAATACAATATCAAATAGTGTCTGCGGGGGCCAAAATGCGCTTACCCCATAAATGATGTAAAGAAGTATTTTTGCGCAAGTAGAATTTATACTGAATACAGTGCTATGATTATATATTAAATCAGACAAAATATCAACACAGTAGGTGCTCCATGAGATGGGTATGTGCAGGTGACCTGAGGAAAAAAGTGTAATTGTGTGTAGCTGGATATTAAAGGAAAACACACACAGTTCTGGCTGTGTAGAACAAGATATAGATCAGCCCAAACTACAATATAAGCTCAGGCTATACACCTATACATGAAATGTTAAACACAGCGGATGTGTCAAAGTTTTGATCCAGAAATCTAATTAAAGGGGCTTCATCGGGAAAATTGATGGTACCATTATCTAGCCATGATACCGAATAGTTATTAAACATTAAAAATTGATTTCTGAAAAACCTCTCTCTTCCTTTCATTGTACTTCAGGTGTGACGATTATCCTTAAACATATCCATTGCAGATACTCGAAAACAAGCTTTATTGGGAAGACCCATTACCATGCAGTAGAATCAGGCAGCCATGAAGAGTCTATGCAGTCTCAAAAGAGGAGCATTAGATAGGCATGCACCGGATAAAGGCAACCAAGACAGTTTAATGTTCTGGGGGGGTGGGGGTGGGGGGGGGGAGCGTGCAGCAGGTTGGCCCACCTCTTGAGCGTCGGCGACCACAGGCAGATCATCTAGCTTCCATCTAAGATGGCATTTAGATTTCTGTTGGAGCCACTCCCCTGAGGCCTCACCACGGCTACGCCCACAACTTATGACAGAACAATTTGTTCCTAGCTCATGTGGATCAAAGGTTTCGAAAAACACATTGACACCCGTTGGCGCACAGTGGAAGGACCTCAGCAATGGGTCCTCTTTTTGTTGCTTCTTGTGTTTGGGTGTTACACTGGTACTAATGAGGTGACACCCTTGCCCCACAAGTTTCTAATGACAAAATAAAGAAGTAAGAGTTTCACAAAATGTACAGCGTAAAGCCACAAAATTTGCCTTATTTTGCCACATTATTCAACCATCCCTTTTGCATAATGTGGTCTTCCTTTGCTGCATAATTCCAGTAGCCCTGCCTAAGAATGACATCTCAGCCCTAGGCTGTAAAGCTGAGAACCCAAAGAGGATATACTGCGGAAGAGTGTGATGTTGAGTGGCCATTGCAATGGGGAGCATGTCAGGTACAAGAGCTGCTCTCTTGAAATGGACCGTACAACCAGGAGACTGACGGTGGTACTATCTGGCATGCTCTTGTCGAGGTAGGGGGGTCCCTCTGGAAACTTCCAATGGTCACTACCACATGAGCACACATTACGTTCTGACCCTGACCATTGTATGTACCCTGTTAGCTAGCCCCAAATCTCTATTTGGGCGATTGTAGAGAAGACCCACATCACAACAGCGCCTACTTTCCACTGTTATCAGATCTAGTGTGGAATGATATATCACTTGTATATGCCCTCAAGACAGCAAACCCTCAACTCTGATACCACTTCTGGTACACTTTCTTGGACCCTGGTGTCCCTTTTTCCTAATCCACTTCACCATATCCCTGATGTTAGTTTTAATCCTGCTACAAAATAAAACACAGAGGGGAATCTCTAGTTACTGCCACACGTGAGGCTGGTTCCCGACTGTGGTCTATCAAGAGTGTCACTATCAAGGATGAGTTCTTCTCCAGAGACCATCATAGCTCTGACAAAAAAATATCTTGTGGAAAACCTGCATACCTTCAAAGCTGAACTGCAATAAAAAAATGCTGTTAGGCTTATCTATGGAATTTCTTTTTCTGAACACTGAACTGGATGTTAAGATCAACACAAAGGCTCAGTGAGTAAGGGTATTATAGACTGAGGAAAGCGAAACGTGAAATGTCCCTCGAAGCTGCCATTCTGCATTGCAAGGGCTTGGAAAACCATTGTAGACTAGACAATTGTTGCATCAGAGGCTTAGATGAGTGAGCGAAGCAGCAGATCTAGAATTGTTCGTTATGAGGCTATTCTCTGTGGCAGGGAAAAATGGAAAGATCGAACATAGGGAGACATTTCTTTTTGGAATCGCTTTCAAGTATTCCAGCAAACCAAAACACTTTAGGGGTTGGGAAGAAGAAGCTAAAATTATCAGTGTCATACTGGAAGGGGGAAGAGCAAGCATTACTGAGATATTGCTCTTTAAACCCAGAGCTGATCAAGATTGAAAGGAACTGAATTGATGGGAAAGAAACATAGTTCAATACAGATGAGACACCAGGACGAAATTTTGTGACTACGGTAGAGTAAAATACCACCTTATAACTCACATATTTGTCCATTAGCTTCTTCACTAAGGGGGCTTACTGGTGTGATGCACAGGACTCTCCCATTCTAGACTCAGAGAGGGGCCTTCAATTATTTGACTAACTCGCCGGGCTCTGTTTACTTTGTACTTCTGCAGAGTCCTGGGGGGGGGGTGGAGCTTATGGCTTCACAATTTTCCACCATAAAGGTAGCAGACTCAGGAGTTTGTTACCAGAGCATGCCCCCTCTAGGAAAAGGCCCCCCCACTGTGCTGAAAAAGAATTTCCATCTGCTCTTTATCAGTGCTTGAACAAATGGCGTAAGTTATGGTTGGTTGTTCTTTTAGGTTTGGCATTAGCCAAAACCCTTTGATTTCAGTAGAATTACATATATAATAGATTTGTATTTAGGACCTTTTAGTCTGCCCACTTTATTTACTGATCTGTTGTTGTGTAATTCACATTTTTCTGCCACTCATTATAGCATGCAGCATGGGCAGGTATGTCAGGCAACATCAGCGTTTGGATAACTTCATTGTGAGTGAGGGCATTCTGTACTTTTATAAGAAATAAATCTGCACACAAAGTAGTTCCTGTCAATAACCAGCCTTTCATTACAATGTGGACTTTTAAGACCAAAAGTTATGATAGCATGTGTTGATGTAGATAAACATGCTTTGCCTACTGCTGCGATGTCGTTTTGGGCATGGATATTTACTAGCTATTTTCGTTCAAAGTAGTTTTCAGACACAAAGTGTTTCATGACTCCTTCCTATGTCCACAACGTTCTAGAACAAAGATTCCACCCCATGTTGTTTCCCCCAGTGGATAAGTCATATCAGTGGAGTCTAGTGAGCTAAGACAGACTGTATGTGTTGTGCTTTGTTACAGAACAAATAAGTATAAAATATCTTGGATCATTGCTTGCTTCTGGGGAGGAGGGAAGGTGCATGCGAATCTACAGCACTACAAGCAGATGTTTACAGGGTAAATTACATTTAGAGCTGTAATGAGGATAAGTGTATAGGTGTACTGTCATGTTTAAAACAATTCTGGAATAAAGAGTGGGAACAATTGAAACATTTGCTGATAACTGAAGTGGGAGTATATATCTATTATATCTACCCCTTCTCCCACTCCTTCATAAGGTGACACCACTGAGAGCCAAAAAATGCCATTCCTACCAATAGGGGCGAGTTGCAATAATTTGCTATGACTAAGGCAATAAGACCGAAGACCCTTATTACAGAAGATGAAGTAGCAGCTGCCATAAAATCTCTTAATTCTCAACAATGACCCCGTTCCGAATAGTTTTTATGGGGCTTTTTTAGAACAAGTTCTTCACACTTCTGTTTCCCAAACTGACAACACTCTTTAATTATTTTATTGGAATAGGAGAGACTGGGACAGACACCCTCTATGGGGGTGTCTAGTTACTCTTTTTTCCCCAAATAAGGGAAGGATCCCGAAATATGCCACAGAAATAGGCCATATCCCTAATTAATACTGAAGCAAAATGATGAACAAAAAAATTAGCTACTGGTCTGGTACAGTATACATCCTGATCAGTCAGTCTTTTTTAAGGGTTGACCGCTCCGTGATAATATTAGATGTGACTGGACACCTTATTGAGAACCTCAAATGGAAATCTGTCCTGGAAGAATTGGTATCATAGAATGCCAAGAAGACATTTGACTAGGCGGACTGATGCTTTCTCTGTAAAACATTGCTGAAAACTGGATTACGACTGAGATTTATTTCCTTGGCTTTTGCTAGTTATCACAATCCCTTCTCTAGAATAAGCCGGTCCTCCATTTTATTTCCATAAAAACATTGTAGAAATATAACAGGGCTGTGGATTGTCCAACACTATTGTGTGAGTAGGTCGAGGAAACAAAGGCACCAAAATCAGCACATCCACAGCCCCAACGCTTACCACAATCCATGACAGCCATCGTCACCATCCGTGGTCTTCAGTGCACCGGTTTGAAATGGGCGTGCCTCAGGAACTTACTAGGTAACCCAGGGAGGAGGATGGTGATCTCGTTTACTGGAGCTGAACTTGGGCTACGAAAACTACACAACAGAATGGCATCTGAATCGTGTTACAAAGAGGCAGCAGGCAGAACCAACCTAGGAATAAGGGAGGTTGTGGCTCTTTGGATAGAGGAGGAAAGGAAGGGGGCAAAGATGGCAGCAGGGAAAAGAGTAGAAGTGGGAGCACACAGAGGAAATAAACCCTAATTGCTGTACAACCAGTCATACCACTTGGTAAACCTGCTTAGAGCATGGACAGCATATTACGTGAAGCACAGAGCTGCACATTAGCCAACAACACAGTGTGGGCAGGCCCAATGACCATGGTTTCCAAAAGTAGCAAACACAGGGCTCACACATTTACCACTGTCTACAAGGTGTGCCTGCAACAATCTTGATATTTATTCACCAGTTTGAATGAGCGAGTTAGTTAGCCTCGGACAATCTAGCCTCTAATACCAGGGTGAGCTGATCTAATTGGGAACCTTAATGCTTTTGTACTCTTAACTTGATTCAGAACATCCTCCTCTGAAATGATGGCAAAGGTATAAATAGAACAATTAAATCTGATGGGCTAGAGATAGCATGCCTTATTTGTACTGCCATTAGAGGCTCGAGTGGTTTCTTATGGGTGGGACATATGATTTGTGGCAACATTTGAGGTTATGGCAAGGTTTTCATATGGGATGAGACGCTGCAGGAAATATGGTGGTTATCCGGTGGGGGTTATAGAGGGGAAGAAAAATATATATATATATATATATATGAATATATAACAACTCCAACAGATCCAAAAAGGCGCGCTCTTCTGATGTTGGTGCCTGCATATGGGAAGGACCTATTCCCATCAATAATCTTCACACCAGTTTGACAATTGAGTCAAAATTGCGGCACTCACAGGATTACAGCAGGTTACTTTTATTTCATGACAGGACCCCAAACAAACTAACACCAACGCGTTTCGACCCTCACGGTCTTGATCACGGTAATTAACCAATCCATTACAAGCACTATTTATACTAATCCTCTAAGCCATGCCCTTAAGTGGCATTTTGGGATATGTAGTCTATACAATGTGTGCTACTTCTAAAGCCAAACACAAAGCCTATTACACCCTCTCGTGTGTTTCATATACAAACAAAACTAAGAAATAAATAAAAAGAAAGACTTAGTGCACATAAACAATACTATTAAAGCAAAATGGACCGAACATAACAACAGCTATTCTATTCATCATTCCAGACTATTTTTTTGTACCACTTTACACTTTGCTTGCAATCCCCCGTCAACAATGTCCATAACTGTTAACAATTTTTATTCCAAATAATTTCTCTTTCCCCATTGCTCTGTAGGGATTCAATTCCCAATTACCATTTCACTCATTCAGGATACTTGATTAAATATGTAAAATGAAGGGAGGCATGGCATGAATGTAAGATTTTTAACAATTGATTTGTTATGAGTTGTTATTTATTGCACTTTAGTTTGTGTAGTTTATGCACGGGGTATTGCTGATGACGGTCACATTATATTTAAAGGGAGCCAAGATGGCGACCCTCAGGTTGAAGAAGGCGGTAACGCCGAAACACGTTCCTGTTTGTGAAATAAAATTCAAGCCTCAATGCTTGTGGAGTGCTGTCCATACTTTACAAACTAAAGGAGAGTTCTGGATAGATAAATATATATATATTTTTAATGAAATTGACAGCAGGTCGCCCGTGGGAGCAATTTTTTTAATAGTTGTATGGTTTTCCTGGGCGCCACTATGGCCCCCAGGGAAACCATACAGCTATTAAAAAAATATTGATCTATATATTTCTATAGATCTATATATAGACATATCTATATCTATCTATCTATCTATCTGTCTATCTATCTATCTATATATCTCTTTATATATATATATATATATATATATATATATATATATATATATATTCGCCACCAGTTCTCTTGCACTTGCAGCTTGCGTCTTCAAAGCGGTGCACATAATTCAACTGACGCGTTTCAACTGTAGCTTTTAGGCATCAATGAAAAAGTCAAGTAACTCTTGTGATTATGTTTCTGCTACAAAAGGATCTGACTTTTGTCTGGTGGCAGTTTTGATGCCATAAAGTAGCGCAAAAGGTTTATATGCCTACTGCAAAGATCAAATCTGTTTTTTTATGTAAATAGCTGAGAGGATTAGTAAAGCCAGCCATTACCTGCGCTATGATACAAATGAAATGTATGTGCGAGGAGGGCTACGGAAAGATGAAGGGCACTTTTGCTGGTTGGTAGTGAGGGAATCCGAGGAGGAGGTCATGGGAGTTGGAGCACTAGTAATGATTGTTGGACTGGGCGCCAGAGGCGCTAAAGACTGTGACGATTGGTATGTGACAAGGTGAAGTACTAGTGTGTCTTTTTTGTTTTTTGAGGTTCTTGAGAGAACATGCTGATTGAAGGAAGAAGCAAAGGTAAGGTGACTGACCTTTACTGTTGCACGCATCTCACACGCACACCTACCAGCAATTTTGTGACTGTCTACGTAGGCTAGTGTTTTAGAGCGACAATTTAGTCATTAGCAGAGATGGCGTCTCGTTGGATGACTGCTGTTCAAGAACTAAATCTGGTTACAGATGACAGCTCTGACGTAGGATCAGAGACTGAGACAGCATCTGAGTGATAGGAAAATGGCACCGACTCTGGGAGAGATTTTTCTGACAACTCCTCTTCCAGTAATTCTGAGGGAGGTGATGAGGACAGTCTTGCTGTCCCTTCACAAGCACAGTCTGTGCAGCGGGACAATAGCGGGTTAGCCCAACCCAGAGAGCAGGTGCATGTGGCGGCAAGCACAGAGAGAGTGCTCTCTTGGGAGCTCCTCAACTTAGTTCAGCCCCAAATTCCACCTCCCAAATCGTATTTTGGAGACATCAAAATTATCTGTCACAAAACAACCTGGTTTTGTAAAGCAGGCAACTGTGTTTTTAGTCCCGGGCTCAGGAGCCATATAGGGAAACCTACCAAACCCAGACATTTCTGGAAACTAGACTCCTGGGGGAGTCCACAGAGATGCGACTTGTGTGGATTCCCCAAAGTTTTCTTACCCAGAATACCCTGCAAAGGTGAAATGTTGAATACAAACTCTATTTTTTCTTGCATTTCTGGCACACAAACTACAGGAATATGCTGGGGTCCACAAAATTCCTACCACCAAGTGTTTCCCCACCTGTCCTGATAAAAATGCTACCCCACTTGAGTGCCTGTACCTAGTGCCTGAGTTAGGAATGGATCACCCCAGGGTCAACAGTTGCCCTCATGTAAGGACTAACATTGACCATTGTGTGATCCATTCCTAACACGGGCACTAAGCTTACCCACACAAGTGAGGTACCATTTTTATCGGGAGACTTGGGGGAATGCTAGGTGGAAGGAAATGTGTGACTCCTCTCAGATTCCAGAACTTTCTGTCACCGAAATATGAGGAAAAAGGTTTTTTTTGTGCCAAATCTTGAGGTTTACAAAGGATTCTGGGTAACAGAACCTGATGAGAGCCCCCACAAGTCGCCCCTTTCTGAATTCCCCTAGGTGTCTAATTTTCAGAAATTTCCAGGTTTGCTAGGTTTTCCTAGGTGCCAGCTGAGCTAGAGACCAAAATCCACAGTTAGACACTTTCCAAAAAAACACGTCAGATTTAATGTAAAAATGTGATGTGTCCATGTTTCATTTCCTGTCGCGGGCACTAGGCCTACCCACACAAGTGAGGTACCATTTTTATCGGGAGACTTGGGGGATCACGGAATAGAAGAACAAGTGTTATTGCCCCTTGTCTATCTCTACATTGTTTCCTTCCAAATGTAAGCCAGTGTGTATAAAAAAAGTATTTTTGAGAAATGGCCAGTATTTCACATGCTAGTATGGGGACCACGGAATTCAGAGATGTGCAAATAACCACTGCTTCTCAACACCTTATTTTGTGCCCATTGTGGAAATACAAAGGTTTCCTTGATACCTAATTTTGACTCTTTATAGTTCACCAAATGAATTTCTGTATACCTGGTATACAATGAAAACCCATTGCAAGGTGCAGATCATTTATTGGCTCTGGGTACCTAGGGTTTTTGATGAACCTACAAACCCTATATATCACCGCAGAAAAGTCCAGCAGACGTACCAATTTATTGCTTTCAAAACTCTGCCATAGCTAGAAAAAGTTGTAGCAGAAAACAAGGACAGAAATGGCTGTTTTGTTCACCTCAATTTCAATATTTTTTTTATTTCAGCTATTATGTTTTGTAGGAAAACCTTGTAGGATCTACACAAATGACCCGTTGCTGAATTCAGAATTTTGTCTACTTATCAGAAATGTGTAGCTGTCCAGGATCCAGCATTGGTTTCACACCCATTTCTGTCACTAACTGGAAGGATGCTAAAAACACAAAAAATAGTAAAACTGGGGTATGTCCCAGTAAAATGCCAAAATTGTGTTAAAAAATGTGGTTTTCTGATTCAAGTCTGCCTGTCCTAAAAGCTGGTATGGTGGTGATTTTAGCACCGCAAAGCCTTTGTTGGTGCCATTTTCAGTGAAAAAAACACAAGCCTTCTTCTGCACCCCTTTTTCCCATTTGTCTGAAAAACGAAATTGTAGCTGTATTTTGGCTAATTTCTTGGTCTCCTCTGGGGGGTGGAGCAGCTAAGGGGTTAAAGAACCCTAGATCACAATGAATTCACTGTTCACAACTCAGCATCATCCTGATGACTTTGCGCATGCCTTTGACCTGGTACATGGGCTCCTCTGCCAGGCTATGTTTGTGCTCTAAAGATACTTTATACATACATGGATATCTTGAAAAGGGAATGGAGTGTCCTCGTTCCTCCCCTGGATCATGCCACCTCGAGGTCGCCAGGCAATGCGGCGTCTCAGAAAGACATTTATTTACATTTAAGTGAGTCATTGCTGTTCATTATTGTTTTTCTGCATATGTTATTCATAGAATGTTTGCAGACTTATACTTGTTTTTGCTGTGGAGTCTTAGTTCAGAAGACCTTGCGATGACCTTTAGGAAAACTTATGAAAAAGAGCAAAGTTTGGCTTCGGTATGGCAGCGAGGCCTATGCTGGCCTATTTCTGTTTGTTAAACAATCCCCTCGAGTCAGGTTGCCAAATCAAATGAAGCCTGGCTTGATTGATATCTCGAGCTGCAGTTAAACAGGCTATGTGGGTTTGCTCGCACAGAGGAGATCGCATGCACTGCATTTCTGTGATGTTATTTCTGTTTTTATCTCTCTGACGATTGTTTACCATACCTTAGCCCTCCTGCGCCGACAGCAGTGACACTCCACCAAGGGCAAAACAGAACTCGCCAAGGCATTTGAAAAGGTGGGCGAGGCGTACACTTGTGGGAAACCGTCCAGGCCAAAAAAATCCGGAAACTATGCAGAACAAACCTTGTGTTCGTGTGAAGAAGAGATGCAGCCGCACTAAGGCTAATGGGAGAATAACCATTCATGATTTATTTTGAAAGAAATATCAGAACGATTGTGTTCTCGCCCAATTATCACGCTCGTAGTTCATCCAAAAATACTCTAACAGGTGTGTTTACACCTCAGGCTGAGCAGTGTTGATCTTGGTGTCAAGTGCGGGCCAAACTGAATCTCCCCTACTTGAGCAAGAGGGGATTTGATTTACTGTGAGTACTTGCTATTGTAGGTAGTACAGTGAGCCAAAGTTTCAGAGTGAGTATACCACTGGCAAAGACCAGGACAAGAGAATAGAACATTCTGACTACAAATGGATTAGAATTCCCCATCACTTCCTGCTTTGCTTCCTGTTGGGACAAGGGACGAGTAAAGGTGTAGCCCTTCTACTATAGACAACAAATTATGAAAAGGTTACTCTGCTGGGCTTGGGGAGCTCCTTTGTGCCTGCGAGGGAGCAAAAGGCAAGGGGATGCTTGTGAAAGGATTCCCAAGGACTTAATGAAGGTGTCGCTGAGCCACATGCTCGTCTTGCAAGGAGGGAAGATGCTGCTGTCAGACCCCTTTCTTCTTGTCAGTCTTCACTGGAGTATGTGTGTCTCTTTTCGTATTTTGGTAACTGCGATAATTTGGTGCGCACACATGCGTGGTCTGTACTTTAGGCTCTTCTGGGGTTGCGAATAAGGAAACCTTGGTTGGTTCCACACATGCGCATACTTTAGTTTTTAGCACGTCAGAAGTGCACAAATTGCATTTTACCCCCTGTGTGCAGTATTTAAGAAGGTAGATTTTCGGGAAACTTGTTAATGTTGTTTAACTTTTATGGTATCTCTTGATTTATGCTGTTATAGGGATAGATTTTTTGGACGTTATAGAGAATACACTTTAAAAAAAGGAAGCACTTTAAAGAGATCAAGAGGAACATCCAAAGAAGAAGAGGGAATCAAAAAGATTAAATTAGCTAGCTTACTCCCTTTGAACAAGAAAATTGGTGTCAGCAGAGGCATTTCGGAACCCGAGTCTATGTATTCTGACTTGTCACTATCAGAGCTTCCGAATGAAACCTTATCTTCCCCTCCTGAACAGAAAGGGACATCTATCTCTAAGGGTTTACTGTCTTATTTGTTGAATCACATCAGGGAAAATATATGGGCTTTCCAGTGGGATGGATATCTTCCAGAGACACTGATTTGTGACAATTTGAAAGACTTTAGAGTGGGACTGACAATTCAATATTTCATGGGTGTGATCTTGAATGAATGGAAGGATCCAGATCCTATTAGTTCTCTTAGGTTCCCAGAAAAAAAATCTATCCTTTGAAGCCTATGGATGAGATATGTCGGACACTGTTCATGTAAATTCAGGAGTAGCAACTCTCATGGGTAGATCCTCTATGGCAGAGGAAAATATCCTTATTGATCCAGTGGACTGGCCCATCAAGAAAGTTTACTCTAGATCCTGTTTAGCTATGGAGGCTATACATCTCAATCACGGCTTTCAGATTTTAATGAACTCTTGAAGATGGTTTAAGGAGGGAAAAGGGGTTGTGAGTCTTTTGAAAAATACTGAGAAGCAAGTTGAGTTTCTCTCTGATATTTCTTTTGATTCTGTAGGGGGGCTCAGCACATGAATGTGGAGCATCAATTGCTGCAAGACACAATCCTAAAGGACTGTAACAATGACTCTGCCCAGAGAACAGAATCTTTGAGCATACTGTTAGGAGGTTGAGCATGTGTGGCACTGAACTGGAGGGCAAATCACATAACATTTTTAAAGAGAGAAAAAGGTTTTCTTCTTTAAGAAGACAGCAGCCAAAATCATTAGGGGTATTAGGGTCACTTTTGTGATGCTCCTGTGGCGCCAAGCACTGCGCCATAGTTACAAGGTGGCTGTATTGAAATGCCTCCCTTGGCATGATTACCCCCCAACTTTTTGCCTTTTGCTGATGCCAGTTATGATTGAAAGTGTGCTGGGACCCTGCTAACCAGGCCCCAGCACAAGTGTACTTTCCCTAAACTGTACCTTTGTTCCCACAATTGGCACAGCCCTGGCACACAGATAAGCACCTTGTAACTGGGACCTCTGGTACCAATGGCCCTGTGACCAGGGGAGGTCTCTAAGGGCTGCAGCATTTATTATGCCACCCTGGAGACCCCTCACTCAGCACTTGCACACTGCCTCACAGCTTGTGTGTGCTGGTGGGGAGAAAATGACTAAGTCGACATGGCAATCCCCTCAGAGTGCCATGCCCTTAACCCACTGCCTGTGGCATAGGTAAGTCACTCCTCTAGCAGGCCTTACATCCCTAAGGCAGGGTGCACTATACCACAAGGAGGGCATAGTTGCATGCGCACTATGCCCCAACAGTGTCTAAGCAAAACCTTAGACATTGTAAGTGCAGGGTAGCTATAAAGAGTATATGGTCTGGGAGTCTGTCAAATACGAACTCTTCAGTTCCATAATGGCTACACTGAAATCTGGGAAGTTTGGTATCAAACTTCTCAGCACAATAAATGTACACTGATGCCAGAGTAGTATTTATTGCAAAATGCACACAGAGGGCATCTTAGAGATGACCCCTGCATGCCAGTCTGACTCCTAATGTTAGGCTGACCAGTTCCTGCCAGCCTGCCACAACCAGACAAGTTTCTGGCCACATGGGGTGAGTGCTTTTGTCACTCTGTGGCCAGGAGCAAAGCCTGCACTGGGTGGAGGTGTTTCTCACCTCCCCCTGCAGGAACTGTAACACCTGGTGGTGAGCCTCAGTTACAGTTGTTACAGTGCCCCAGGGCATCCCAGCTAGTGGAGATGCCCGCCCCTCCGGACCCAGCCCCCACTTTTGGCGGTAAGTTCGGAGGAGATAATGAGAAAAACAAGGAGGAGTCACCTACCAGTCAGGACAGCCCCTAAGGTGCCCTGAGCTGAGGTGACCCCTGCCTTTAGAAATCCTCCATTTTTAAGTTTGGAGGATTCCCCCAACAGGAATAGGGATGTGCCCCCCTCCCCTCAGGGAGGAGGCACAAGGAGGGGTGTAGCCACCCTCAAGGACAGTAGCCATTGGCTACTGCCCCCCAGACCTAAACACACCCCTAAATTGAGTATTTAGGGGCAACCCTGAACCCAGGAAATCAGATTCCTGCAACCTACAACAACAAGAAGGACTGCTGACCTGAAAGTCCTGCAGAGACGACGGAGACGACAACTGACTTGGCCCCAGCCCTACCAGTCTGTCTCCAGATTCGAAGAACTTGCACAGCAACACATCCAGCGGGACCAGTGACCTCTGAGGACTCAGAGGACTGCCCTGCACCCAATGGACCAAGAACCTCCCAAGAACAGCGGCAATGTTCAGAAACTGCAACAAACATGCAACTTTGAAGCAACTTTAAAGAGACTCTCACTTCCCGCCAGAAGCACGAGTCTTCACGCTCTGCACCCTACGCCCCCCGGCTCGAGTTCAGGACAACCAACCCCGCACAGAGAACTTGCAGGCGACTCCAATGACGTGGACACCCTGAGTCGACCCCCCTGCACCCCCACAGCGATGCCTGCAAAGAGGACCTAGAGGTTCCCCCTGACCATGACTGCCTGGTAACAAAAGAACCCGACGCCTGGACGAAGCACTGCACCCGCAGCTCCCAGGACGGAGAGGAACCTCCTACCAGTGCAGGAGTGACCAGCAGGCGGCCCTCATCCTAGCCCAGTCAGTGGCTAGCCCGAGAAGCCCCCCTGTGCCCTGCCTGTATCGCCAGAGTGAACCTCGGGTCCCTCCATTGCTTTCAATAGCAAACCGACACCTACTTTGCACACTGCACCCAGCCGCCCCTGTGCCGCTGAGGGTGTGTTTTGTGTGCTTGTGTGTGTCCCTCCCAGTGCTCTACAAAACCCCCCTGGTCTGCTTCCCAAGAACGCAGGTACTTACCTGCTAGCAGACTGGAACCGGAGCACCCCTGTTCTCCATAGGCGCCTATGTGTTTTGGGCCCTCCTTTGACCTCTGCACCTGACCGGCCCTGTGTTGCTGGTGATGTGGCTTTGGGGTTGCCTTGAACCCCCAACGGTGGGCTGCCTATGCCCAGGAGACTGACTGTGGAAGTGCTTTACTTACCTGAGAAACCTAACCAAACTTACCTCCCCCAGGAACTGTTGATTTTTGCAGTGCCCACTTTCAAAATAGCTTATTGCCATTTTAACCAAAACTGTGTGTACTACTGTTTTAAATCAAAGTTCTATACTTACCTGTATAACGTACTTTGCATTTATGTACTTACCGCAAACCTTGAATCTTGTGGTTCTAAAATAAATTAAGAAAATATATTTTTCTATATAAAAACATATTGGCCTAGAGTTAAGTCTTTGTGCATTCCTCATTTATTGCCTGTGTGTGTACAACAAATGCTTAACACTACCCTCTGATAAGCCTACTGCTCGACCACACTAACACAAAATACAGCATTAGAATTATCTAATTTTGCCACTATTAACCTCTATGGGGAACCCTTAGACTCTATGCACACTATCTCTCACTTTGAGATAGTTTATACAGAGCCAACTTTCTACAGTGGCGTTGAGCCACTTTTTGGGGCTTAAAGCAACCTTGTAAATACGGCCCCTTACCACGCAGCACTGTGCGTGGAAGGGGCGTGCAATGGGTGTTGCTGTGGGCGTGCCACAGCAACACCGATTGCATTTTGACGCTGCCTCAGATTTATGAAATTTCGTAAACCTGATGCAGTGCCGAAATCTAACGCCATCCCCAGGGTTTTTTGCTTTTTCAATGTGTGCTGCATTCTGCCACACGCGCAGAAAAAGCAAAATGCCAGAAATTATTGTTTATCTGCAGGAAGGTGTCGCACTTCTGTGTGTGCTGCATTAGTGCCAAAGCGCATTAGTGATTGTTTATGTGCAGGAAGGAGCACATTCCTGCACTTAAACAATCACACCCCTCAACACAGACATCCTTGCACGATGGCGCATGGATGCCTGCGTTGGCAGCTAAATTTAGCACCAGCACAGGGGGAAACGCTGGGATGCGCCATATTCCCTTAAATACGGTGCATCCCTGCATTTCTAAAGTGATGCAGCGATGCCAATTATGCCGCCACTTTTCTTTAAATCTGGCCCTAGGTTTTTTAAGCATAAATCATCTTTCAGACAATCGTCCTGAAGACAACAAAATCTTGGCAATGCAGCAATATTTCAATCAAGAACTTTTCAGCATAAGTATCAGAAGAAACAGCAGGAAGATCCTTCTGAAACCCTGTGCTTCAAACAATGCCAGGGTTCAGGAGGTTAATGGTCAGGAGTTAGAGGTTGATTGTAGGATCCATTGCTTACTGGAATGTTGGAAAAAATCTACTCTAGACAGGTGGGCCCTGGAGATTGCAAAGCAAGCCTGTCAAAATGGCCTTGCTTCATATCTCTCTCATTTAATTTAGCGACCAGTCATAGTCCCACTCCAAAATCCCAGATGAAACAGAAGGCCTTATAGTACGGATTCGATCACTGATGAAGAAACAGAAAGAGAATGGGATTTTATGCAAGTGTTCCTGATACCAAAGATGAGTTGAGGCTATCAGTTTGTAATAGACATGAAAGCTCTCAACAAAGGGGAGTGGAAAAGTAATTTCAAGATGGAAACATTGTAACACATAATTCTGTTAGTACAGAAGCATCACTGTCTTGCTTCCCCAGATTTTATGGATGCATATTTGCATATGCCAATGGCAAAATCTCATCAGAAGTTAATTAAACCTTTGTGTTTTACTTTTCTCTATACTTTACCATAGGGAGACTCTTATGTCTAGGTGTAAACCTCTATTGTAAAATATAGGCAGGGCCACTGGAATTACGTGGCAGGACACAGCCAAATTATGCAGCAGGGTTGAGTAAATTATGCAGTAAGAAAAGCCAAATTATGCAGCTTAATGTGTCACATTTAGTAATTGTATATCTTCATTATTTCAGCATTTTGAAACTTGGTGACATTGTATGGACATTGGTAGCACCCCATTAATACCAGTTTAACATCCAGATATAGCAATAGCCACAGAAAGGTGACCAGTCCAGCTCTGCAAAGGGCCTTTCACTGCATTGCAACACGTCACAGCATATTTAATAACTTTTGACCCGTTTGAGCAAGAAACACATTTTTTGTTGAAATCAGCAGATTATGCGGCAGATAATGGACTATGTGGCACATGCAGCAAATGTAGCACTATGCAGAAATCGCCACAGCCACACAATGGGATAATTCCAGTGACCCTAGGTATAGGTAAATATAGGAAAAATGTAAAACATTTATTGAAATGTATAATAGATTAGTAAAAATATGTTTGTGTTAAATAGTAATGTAAGTATTTTTTTCTATATTATTTTCAGTGTAGAACAACATAAAACAAGCACCAGCACTATTAACTTAATTGTTAATTAAATCTGTAATTCATTTGCTATCTTAAATTAAATATAAATCATTTGTTTGAAGATGAAATTAAAAATAATTATTCTAGTTAAAAATAAAAAATAATTATGCGTTGAAAATTAATGAATGTAATAGATATAATTAACTACAAGTAATCTGTAATATTTTATAATTAAAACTAATGTTACATTAATTTACAAATTCAAAAAGATTGTTAACATATTTTATAATTAAATAATAAATGTTTAATTTTCAACATTAAATCACAATTATTTATATGTTCAATGCCATTGAACACTTTAATTTAAATTTACATAATTTACTGTGGGTTTTTATTTTAAGTCCCTACCTCCATTATTTACTACGGGAGGGTATTGCAGTATCAGTGCTTGGACATGTGTGGTGCCAGAGATAGTACGGTTTCTTTTTGGCAGTAGAAACTTACACTCAGAAAGTTTTGTGAATAGCAAAAAGTAGTGAAGTTACTCAAAATTAGTGCTAGTGGCCATAGCAGAGGCAGTATATACTACAGAGGTATTTTACTTCTTGATTGAACTAGAGGCTTTTGATGCAACAGCCTATTTACAAAGTATGTCAAGGCTTAGCCTCCATCCCAATATAATCCATCCTGAAGTGTCTTTGACTTGCATTCAGCACTTAACGAAAGCTCTCACATATTGCACTAAGGGTAGGTTTAGGTCTGGTACTCACATTGCCAGGGAGGACTTTGCCAGTGTTTGCTACATTTTCACAATATTCAGAAGAAGACCACCTCCCTGCAGCAGAAACTATAGAGATGCTCAATAAGATTATAAGTATAGACAGCTGTGACTGTGTGTACTACAGCATCGAGGTACTGAGAGTAGGGGCAGTGCACACACCGCCACAGTATGAAGCTAAAGCCAGTAACGGCAGACAATATATACTACAATTGGGTGTTGCCTCACTGAATGTAATGAAATACCATGTTGGTTAGCAAGGAAGACCCATCAGTTAGAAGCAGTGTTTACTCATTCTTCTCTACAAGATAAACACAGTATATGTGCTTACCGATGGATATGGTACTTAATGTGCAACAGTGTCAGTCATGGGTAACAGGCCCTGTTAAGGTACATGCCTATCAGCAAGGAAGAGAGGACAGCAGGAAAGAGAGGACAATTGAAGGTCAGGACCCTCAAAACAACCTTTGCACATGAAAAGTTTTGCTGCAGCACAGAATCAAGATACCTCAGAAAAGAGTTCTATCATGGAATGGAAATGAGTGGTGGGTGTACAAGACAGTGCAGGAGAAACAGTTACAGTGGGAAGCTCAGACCCCACCTGATCTTGAGAGGAGGCTAGAGTCTATGTATAAACAAAAATGGCATGTAAACGGATCAAATGTAATGCGTAAAGCTTGAATACATATTTAAGGAAATATTAAACAAGTTATCTCAAAGATTTTCTGGATTCATTTGATTCCTGTGAGCTAATAGTAACAAAGTAAGATTGACCACAACAGTTATAACTGAGGATCCATTAGGGAGGAATTTATAATAGGAGCATTTTTTTTGCTTGTGCACCAGCAGCTTAAGGACAGGTAAAATGTGCATTGTAACTAGCTCCTGCGCTACATAAAAACTAAACAGGTTTGGATAAAAATGCAACATCACATGTGATTTATTTGAGAAATGAACCACAAGTTAAGAAGCAATATCCAACGAAACCAGAGGCACAAAAAGATGTTAGCCAAATTTTAGATGAATTACAGTATCAGAGTATTATAGTTCCATGCCATCAATAATGAACTTCCCCTTTTACGTGATATTAAACCCTGATAAGTCTAGGAGAAACGTAATTGGAACTTCCATTACAAAACATATGCAATAAAATAATGCACATTTTGCAAAGTTCAAAGGAAATTTGAGATGTCAGAACATAAAATTGAACACATATATGAGAAGCTCTTTAGTGACTCCATTACACAGATTGCAGAACTAAATTATTTCTTCTTAGCTTTGACGTAACCTGACAAATCAGTTCCTACTTTCTTCTGATCCTATTCATCATTTTGTGTGTAGGGATGCGATGTTGACTTAAATAATTGAAAGACCAACGACTATAAAGGCTCAAAGGATGTTAAAAGCTAAGTAAATATGGGCTATTATGAGCGGCTATTTGATAAGAGCTTCCATTGGATGAGGTCCAGCATACCCTGACACAGCAGAGTGAAGGAAGTCAGTCTAAAGGCAATTCTGCCGCAGATCAACTTGCAAAATCTGCCATGAAGGTGCAGGTTTGCAAAGTAACAGCAAAGACCCGGTCGAAAACCAGGATAAAACCCAGATATACATTCAAGCAGTCCAATCATCACACAGTATAAAAAAGCCCTCCTGGCTTTCCATTAAAGTGCAATTACTTCCTGGGACAAGATGGGCTTCCTACATTCAGCATACCTAACATAGGGGAATGATACATACCAAATCCTTCTAGCTGATTAAATCTAATGAAAGGAGCACATGAAGGAATATGATCTGTGCATGCTCTGGTATCAGCAATGCTAGGCAACCTAAAGGAGCTTTGGTGGTGGCCAGTAATTCTAAAAGAAGCCAAACAATATGGTCTAACAAACAATTTACAATTGATGGCTGGTGCAAAAAATCAAAAACCACACCTATCACTGTCGCCTAATTATTTTATCAGTTAGAGTAAAACAATAACAACTGAAAAGGTGTGTAAGTATGAGGAATCGGCCACCATAAACTACTGGGCAAGAAGAAATCTCAACTCTCAATAGAATGAGATGTTACTCCGCACTCTAAATGCACATAAATGTATGAGATATGTTTATAAAGACAGCATAAGGTTCAACGTTCAATCTGCGTAGTTTCTGGAGAAAAACAAGAGATGGTCCTTGATGCTTTGTATAAGCAAATCTTTATTATTGAAATCTTCTAATAAGAAATCCATTTGATTGTAGCCAAAAGAGATGTCCAAAATAGAAAGCCAATGCGTTTTGTCCCATTGGGATTTCTTCAGGGCTAAGGAATTCTGAACGAACAATATGGTGGTACTGGAATGTTCTATATGCTTTCTCTATATTCACAGGGCTTTTGGCATGCCAATGTCTCCTGGGATTCATGTCGTAATGGTAGTATTAAAATGGATGAAATGCAGGATCATACTTAAAGACAGCATAATGCTAATCAAATCATATGATGGGGACCAGACGCCTAAGCCTTTAGAAAAGTCGACATTTTGCAGTCAACATTTGTCGTTTGTGTAAAATGGACTGGATCACAGTAAGTTTTTATAAGGTGTCTATAACCTGTATACGCCTCAGTTTGATCAGGTATACCAGACAAAAGTTTTATTGAACAGTGAAGATATAGGTTTTACTATCAAACTGAAAGCAGGCAGGTATACCTCTAAGTGCGCTCTTAATACTGGGGTCTGGAATAACCCATCACCCTGGTTAATAACTCTACATGATGTCCCTGTTGGTGCTGTCAACAGAATACTTCCTTTGATAGCCCAACCGAGTAGGGCCATCAGGTTGAACGATGCAATGCTTTTTTTCCGCTTGTCCTTCACCTCAGGGAAAATCCATAATGATTCCTACACTCTATGAGAAACTCTCATAGTGTGGGAATCATTAGCTTTTTTCCAAAAGCAAACTCTTTGGAGTTTGTTTTTGTAAAACAAAAACAGTTTGAAATGTTTTTTGTCTGGCTGTCATGGAGGATGGTAGCATCTGCCAAACGTTTTCTGCATTGATAGGATTCACCATGGCGGTCGTTCCTGTCAATGTAGAGAGATGTTCGTGATGCCGGCAGACATCTCAACATGTCGTGGATGAAACATCTGTCAGGATGACGGAGTAACATGCTTTGTTGCCCTGATGGACATTACTCTGCCACTCTCTAAATCAGGCCATAAGTCTCCTCAATATTTAGAAAGTAAATGTTTAATATTAAGGGATACCATCCCATTTACTATTCTAACTCCAATCCTACTTACGTTGAGGAAGGGGAAGATAACTGTGGGAGATGGGGTTGGTTTTCTAACTCTATTCCTACTTACATTTGGAAAAAGGGGACTAAACTGAGGAGGTCAGATCTACTATTCTAACTCCGATCCCAATTTCATTGGGGGAAAAGGCAGATAATTTGGGGGGGAAAGTTCAGAGTTACTATTCTAACTCCATTTCCACTTACACTGAATAAAACAGAAAATAATTGAGGAGGTCAGATTTATTATTCTAACTCCTATCCTCCTATCCCACTTACATGGTAGAGAAGAACATAGAACTCAGGATTTCAGATTTCTTGTTCTAACTGCAATCCTGCTGTCTCTGGGAAAAAGGTATACATTTGGTGCTCGTCAGATTTACTATTCTAAATTCAATCTCTCTTTTATTGAGGAAAGGACATATATTTAGCAGTGTCATATTTACTACTCCATCTCCAAAGCCACTAATGTCAAGCAAAGAACATGTAACTGGGGACGTCATAAATACTATTACAAATCCAATACCAATTACATTGGAGGAATGTACCTGGGGAAGTCATAATTACTATTCAAACTTAATCCCACTTAATTAAGGAAAGGACATACAACAAGGGAGGTCATATTTACTATTCTAAATCCAATCCCATTTTTATTAGAGAAAGGATACATATTTGGTAGGGGGCATATTTACTATTTTAGCTCCATTCTCAAAGTCAATGGTGAAAGGGTAATTAGATGGGGAGGTCAGATTTACTGCTGTATATCCAATCCCGTTTGCATTGGGAAAATATCACATATTTAAGGGTGAGGGTCAGATATACTACTCAAACTCCAACCCCACTTCCATTGCAAAAGGGCATAGATTACAGGGGAGGGATTATGGTTAATATTTTAACTCCATTCCAAAAGTCATTGAGGTTTTTTTTTTATTTTGGCGAAATCCTATTCACATTTATAACTTCAATCACACAACTATTAGTGGAAGTATTTATTATTGGAGAAATCACAGTAAATAATCTAACTCCAACTCCACACTAATTATAAAAACTGTATATATTTGTGGGGAGATTACATTTACTATTTTAAATTCAATCCCACACTCTTTGGTGACAATAATTGTACTTCAGAAATAAAATACATGACAGGAGATGAAATATCGAAACTTCGAAATTACACTCAACAGAGAAACCATACATTTAATCATATGAATTAACAATAAAATTAACTTGTTTGAAATAAACTAATTTCTTGTTACATTTAATTTATTAATGTACTCAATTATTTTAAATATATAAAATCGGGAATACTTCAAATGTAAAAACGTCCTAATCTACTTTTTCACAAAGCTGCAAACCACTGTATCTTATTATTTTACTATAAAAAGTAATGAATAACATTAACAACCTAACTGCTAATTTTAAACATATACACTTTCCATTTGTGTTTTTTAACAACCCATTCCCCTCCAAACCTATCAAACTCCTAAAATGTACATCCAACTTTACAAAAAGAGTAAGGGCCTCATTACAACTTTGGTGGTCAGACGAGGTGAATGAAAATGCTGCAGTGAGGAGGCTGCCGTCATCCCCTCAAGTCGTATTACGATGTTTCCACCGGGCTGACCAGAAGAAACATCGTATAATGATGTTTCTGCCAGTCAGCCAGGCGGAAACAGTGTCGCGGCCAATGCCGTAGCACAACAACACCCTCGGAATGCACACGCATTCCGAGGGTGCTGGCACGGGGGTCCCTGCACTGCCCGTGCCATGGGTGCCATGGGCATGGGCAGTGCACGCCCCCTGTGGCCCGCAGCACTGTCTTTCCACTACCTTTTTCATGGTGGGGAACCAGCCATGAAAAGGTTGGTGGAAAGAGGACTTCTGATCAGCACAGCAGCGCTGAACTCAGCACCGCTGTGGCTGATCACAACTCCGACCGCCGCCACCCCATCGGTATCCATGATCCTAGTGGTGGCCCCCTGGCGGTTCGACCGCCAGGGTCATAATCTGGCAGTTGGACCACCAGGAGTGCAGCGGTCCAACCGCCACCGAAGGTTTGATGGTCCTCAGACCATCAAACTCATAATAGGGCCCTAAGTATATATGACTGAATTTAATTTCGTTTAAAATGTAAACTTAATAAAAAAATTAAAAATGCAAATGAAATAACATAATAAAAAAAAAATAAAAAAAAAATGATTATATTTAAATGCCCCTTCTAGGCAGTAGAAATAAGTATGTGCCACAGGCCAACAAGAGATACCACCTTATTAGACCTTATTAGCAAAACCACAGACTTCTTCTATCAACTGCTTTTCAGAGGCAATTACTTGTCAATATACTGTTGGAGTTAAGCACGTGGTTGCGGTCATATACTTCTATGCATTCATTTTCAGAAATGGTGTCCTTAATGTCACTCACTTCATCTATCACCCCAAATGACACCCTCAACATCATCCTCACTCTGTGATTCACAACCTTGTCAAAAGGGAAGTACGAAAGAAAATCAAGTCCTGAGGTACAACTTCCAGTGATGTCAAGTAGAATTTTTGCAGCCTACAAAGTAATCAAACTAAGGGAAAGCACGTACGCCAGACTCCCGACAGGATGGCCGCTGCCTTCGTAGCAACCTCCCAGCTGGAGTTATTAGGAGTTTTCCGCTAGGTTGGTGGGCAAAAACCTCAGTTTCCGCCCACCGGTCTAGTGGGAAACAGGCTACAGCATTGTCTCTGGCTTGTAATCGAGCCAGTGGCAATGCTGTAGCCAGCAGGGTGCACCAGCACCCTTGTAATGTTCAATGTCTGCAAAGCAGACAGTGAATATTGTGATGGTCTTGGGCAGGGAGCCCCCTAAACTGCCCATGCCAAGTGCATAGGCAGTGCAGGGGACCCTGCACCTGTTCTCCGCCATGGTATAACCACCATGAAAAGGCTGGATCCTGGCAGAGCTGGTGGTTATCTGATTGCCAGGGTTGTAATGAGGCAGTCGGACCGCCGCATCAGCGGCAGTCCTGACCGCCAACGCGAGTGTGGCGGGCTGTAGACTGCCACAATCGAAATGAGGCTCTAAATGAGGTCTTGCCAATACCTATTCCATCTACACGATACGTTAACAGCATGTGACCCATGTAAACTATCAATTTGTTGCCCCAAAGGAGTGTGTTGAAAGTTCTACTCACACAGTCAAACAGGGGTTTCCCTTTCAAAGCTACTTTTGTGATATTCTGCACCTATCAACCCTCAGAGAGTAAAGACAACTGGCTCTTCTCTTCCTTCAACAAATTGTCTCAAAAATGCTGGATGCCCCTGGAAGTAGCATTTACAGTAACGGTGCATTGTATACCAGGTATATAAGATATTGAAGTTGGTGCACCAATCGTGAGTTGTTTAATATCCTCAGATGCTTTCTCCTCATTCCTTCCCCAACTCAGTATGACAGCTGTCTTTAAAAGTCTTTTATAGTTCAATATTTTTAATTTCTTTTCTGATGAACATTCATTGAACATGAAGTCATGTAACGCTGGCTTAAACCCATCCTTTCCTGCCCTTTGCAGCCACTCGTCGACATATAACCCAATACTGATCTTACAGTTGCACAAACATTGAAATAGGAAAATAGCCACAGCCCTGGTTTTGAGGAACCGAGAAGTGGTCAAGCATGCATTAGATATTATTTTTGAAAGACAGGAACTGTATATCTATCAGAGTTCAATAAAGTATATCAGTCTCTCCTACTGAGTTCCCAAACCCTAGTCTCTTCCCTGCCACCATGTCAATGTGATCTTCTCACCATCATTTAGTCAGTATGGTTTGCTATGCCATAAGAAGTCCTAGTGAAACTGTTTTCTTGTTGCCCTTTTTAGACTCTATTTTGATATGTGGCATCCAGCTAAGAGAGTGGCCTGTAGTATGAATGGAACTGTGTTGCCTGTGATTTGGATCATAATCTGTGCGGTCTCTTCCAGAATGTGCATATTTTAGGGCAAGACCATAGGACATGTGCTAAGGTTCCCTCCTTACGGAATGACCTTCAACACTTGGCTACCTTTTTAGAGTTTAAGTAGTGTAAAAGGGCAGATGGAATGCCATTTATAAAGGATTTCCAATATGGACTCTTTGGGGCCGGTATTAGAGACTCCCTTTTAACCTACTGCTCAGTGCTGCCTATTGTTTCAGGAATAGTGAAATAAATAGCTCTTTTTCATATGCTTTTTAATGACTCAGAGGTTCTGATTAAGCTAAAAAGGTAAGAGATGCAATGTTTGTAAAAAGATGCTAGTTGTAACATCTTCTCGAATGGTCTAGGTTCCATTACACCTGCCACTGATCAAGCTGTGCAAAGCCCAGTGTTAAATTTGTATATAACGGAACTTCTCTTCTTAGCTAAGTCTGTAGTCTTGTTACATTCTCTCACATGATTTAATATTGACTTTGGAAGATATCTCCCATTTCTCCTCTACGTTTTGAATTCACCTCTGTCTAGACCAGGGAGCAAAATTGAGTTGCCAAACAGTGGTGTAAATAGGGCCAGGTAATTGGTCAGTCATTTCCTGATTTTGATGATGTCTCACACTGATACTTTATGCTCACTGCCATGGCTCTGCTGATAGCCCCAGCCCTCTCATGGGATCTCACGGAGTGGCCGACCTGATAATGAATGTTTTAAGAAGCACCACTTCTTCTTAATTTCAGTCCTCAACCAGTCCCATATATATTGTAGCTGAGCTGCCAAGTAATAAAAAACGATGCCTAGAACTTCCAATCTACCATTCTTTGTAGGGAGGAACCTATGCGTCAGACTGATTTGTAGCTCCTTTCACTCGCTATAAAATTCTTGCATATTTATTTATTTATCAAGGGTTATTTATTTATTGAGAGTTTTATACAGTGCCAATGATCCAAGGGTATCAGAGCACTGTACGGTACACAGAAATTGACAACCACTATAAACTGATCAAGCAGAGCAGACTGGAATACAGCAGCTTCAGGTTACATAAGGTCATACTACGGGAAAGACAATGCATGATGCCAACAAATCCATTGGTAAGGAGGGGCATCCCACTGCCCTCCATACTATAAAAATAAAGTAAATTAAAACATTAGGTATCTTTCAAGCAGAAGTGATTTTAAAGCTTTTCTTAAAGGCCACAGTGAAAGTGTGTGTGCGTATCTCTGGAGGAAGTGAGGTCCAGATCTGGGGAGAGTTTCCAGTGAATGTGCATGAGTAGAATCTTTATTTCTTAAACTGAGGTGGCTCAAAAAGGAGCAAGTCTGAGAGGCACAGGGAATGATTACCTCCAGAATGGGAATGTTTTGGCCAGATACTTAGTAGTCTCAAAGTTAGGTGTTTTGTGGGTAATGTAGGCTACCTTAAGGAGGCGACCCCTTTCAGCATGACCAGCTATGGAGTGATGAGATCAAAGTGTCTTGTTCCCGAGACAAACCTAGGTGCAACATTCAATGTGGCCTTCATAGAAGCGAGTTAGAGTTTCAGAGTGCCGCCAACGAGAGTCTTATTTTCATAGTAAAGTCTAGAAATGGCTAGTGTGTGTGTACCCCATTTTTAAGGTAATTTTCAGGGATGAAAGCTTTCAAATATTTTGAGATACCTGAGATTGTATTAGGTACTTCTGGCAGCAGAGTTTGGAGTGGGCAATTATGTTAACTTTTTTGTCAAGTGTGAACCCAAGCAATTTGGTGCAATCAATGATTTTGGGAGTGCAATTGAGTGCATCAAGGCAGCAGATCCATCTTGGATTGAACGAGATCTGCACTGAGGCAAACTATAGAGAAATTCCATGTGCAATGAGTTTAATTTTAAGCAGTTCAGAAATAAGCAGGACTGGACATTTTTAAAGGTTTGTTTCAAGCCTAGGACATTGCAGAGAAAGGATTTGTTTATGTAATGTTGAGTGTCATCTGCATGTAGGTGAAATGTAAGATTGGTGTGATTAAGGATCATGGAAAGAGGCTCCATGTAGAGATTAAAGAGAGTGGATGTCAGAATGGAGCCCTTGTTTGACAGGCTTTGGGCTTTCAGGTTGTTAGGTGTGAACGGTTGTTGAAAAAACTGTGCACTGCCCTCAATCCCTGTACATGATTTCTGAATCTTTAGAAGGATGTTGTGATTGACTGTGTCCAAGTTTGAAGAGAGGAGAAAGAGAATGAGCATACATGAATCACCTTTGACCAGCATCATGAAAAGGTAATCAGTTAGCCCTGAAACCCTACTGGTGGTCAATTAAGTCACTGTCCACAATAGGTTGATTATGTTGAAACAGCACACACTTTTCTAGGACTTTTGCTAGAAAATGGAAGTTGGCCACAGGGTGAACGCTGTTCATGTCTTCAGGGTCCTAAGAGAGCAGAGCCTGGTTTAAACTCAAGAAATCTGGGACTGTACCTTGTGTCAATAAAGTATTGATATTTTGGCCCAGAGGGGCAAATTGAGATGGTTAATTTCCTTGATTAGGTAAATGAGATACAATCAGAGATGTGGATTCATGTTAAATATGATTTTTTGTAAGTGTCCTGATTTTGTTCGAGAAGGTGCTATTCTTCTGGTTAGAGGTGGTGGGTGAACAACTGATTCACGGGTGCTGCCCCCATGAGTGGAGTGTGGGGTTCCAGACATTGGGGAAAAGTTGTCTTAAGTTGACCAGAGTGTTCCATTTTCGAGATCTTGTTGGTGAAGAAACTGAAGAACCCCTCATAATTCTCAAATTTGTCGGTGGTTGAAATGGTGGTTGGCAATGTTTGTTGCCTGATGATACCTAAGAGGTTTTCACTGCGGTTTCTAACCCTGTGGAATTGGGATCTGAAGAAGGCAACTTCTGCTTTTAAGACATGTTTCTTGTACCTGTTTCTTTCAAATTATAATAGAGCTAGATGTGGGGTTGAGGGGTACTATCTCCATCTTCTGCCATTCTGAACTGTTGCTTGTTTTAATTTATTTCCTTTTTGAACCAAAAGCAAGAGAGGCTGTTCTTTAACCTCTTCAGTTTTAATGGGGAGACTTCACTGATAATCTTGCACATGGTTGTTTTGTGGTGTGAGGTCAGTTGATCCACAATGTAAGGATGATTGGATGATTTGTGGGTTAAAAACAAGAGATGATTTTCAATGTTAGCTCATTTGTGTTTATTTATTTATTTGGTTAGGATTTCTGACTCATCGCTTAGGCTTGTTTGTTCTTTGAATTTAGCGATTCAAGAGGTGTTAGAATAGAATGATATGTTGTTCAGACCAGTTCACAGTTAGATTGGAATCCACAAGTAACTGTATCTCCATTGGTTATCAGGAGGTTGAGCAGGGCCCTCTTCATGTGTGTTGCACCATCAGAGAACTGTTTTAGGATTCAGATGTGCTATCACAGAATTACTAAACTCATTCCAAGCAATCTTAAAGTATCCAAGAAATGTGTAGTTGGTCGACAGGATGGAATGAGACACATTATCTGTTCTACCACAGCAGCATGGTTTTCGATTGTTGGGTTCAATCAGCGGTGTCTTGTGTACATTCTAAAAATGGCGTGCTATGCTAAGTGAATTGCAGGACTTGAGGAGAAAGGAAATGTCTTCTTGTGTTAGCTTATTAAGAGTCCCCCTTGGGTGAGAGGCTATTGTTTTTGTAAGGGGATAGTGAGGCAGG
Source organism: Pleurodeles waltl (assembly GCF_031143425.1). Classification (NCBI taxonomy): domain Eukaryota; kingdom Metazoa; phylum Chordata; class Amphibia; order Caudata; family Salamandridae; genus Pleurodeles; species Pleurodeles waltl. The sequence continues at coordinate 829,216,262 of NC_090445.1, read as the reverse complement.
GGCAACTGTGAGGGTTCGAGGGGAGTTTAAAATTCGGGAGGGTCTCCAAAACTCCAAAATTTTGCTAGGTTTGCTAGCTGTGTATGTATTGGCGGTAAGGTTTGTTGAGATAGATTTCCTTGATTAGGTTGTCTAATATGTTTTCTATATTTAAGAGGATAGGGAAAGGTAGAGATGGGGAGGAGGGGACATGAGGTGAGTGGGTGGTTGAGGTGGAGTTAAGGACATTGTAAGTGTGTTTTAGGTTATAAGGGGCAAAGTCTCAAAGATGTCTCATAGATACTGGGCAACAGTAGAGGAGGGCTTGACTCGAAGATAGTGGCTATCAATGGTTGGATTGTCAGTGGGAGGAAGAGGTGTGACCAGGGATGATATACGAATAGCTTCAGGATTTAATTTTGAATGTTACTGGCACTGCATAGCTTGGACAAGAAATAAGACCCTAGACAGAAATGTAATCTTTACAGATGCAATCCATCCCAACTGGATAAGGTGTAAGGCATTCCATCTGAGCAAGTCTTGTCTTATGGAGTGAATGAGTGGTTGGCAATTTACCCCAACAAAGATTTACTTTTATAGGTGATAATGAAACCCAGGTATTTAATAACTGAATTAAAAAGAAGCAGTTATCTTCAAGCGATGGAGCAACCTTGGTGTGAATCAGGGCTTCCAATTTATGCATATTTATCTTGAAGCCAGTGACCCTTTGATAAACATTTAATTCCTCTAGAAGTGATGGCTAGAAGTTGGACAGATCAGCCAAGGACACCAAGACATCATCTTCAAACATTATCATTGTAAACGTTTTAGGCCCCAGCTGTATGCCTTCGATTTTCTTGGGATCCTGTCTTGCCTACATGCAGAGGGTGAAAAGCAAAAGGAACAGCCCTGACTCCCCCTTCACAATTTTTATTAGTCCAGTAAGTAAATTGTTCAGTCTGTGTTTTGCAGTTGGGGGTCACATTTCCCAACATATTTAAAAATGGCAGCCCACCATCTCCCCCACCCCAACACACACACCCCACACCAATGAACTCTCAATTGGCCCAGTCAAAAGCTTTCTCGGCATCAAGAGAGAGAATCATTATCTTTGCGTTGAAGTCTGACGCTGCATCTACAATATGAAACAAGCCCAGGAAAAATTTAATTTAGCGTTGGTGCCAAGATTTTGGTGAAAAATTGTTGCATCTATATGTAAAATTGAAATCAGTCTATATGACCCGCATTCCTTAAAATCTTTCCCTGATTTAGACAGGATCAGAATCCTTGTCTCCTATATGGTTTATGGAACCCTGCCAATGCCAGCAACGGGTTGAAGAGTCTGATGTTAGGGTCTATCAGCAAGGGCCAGGTAGTTTTATAAAACATGAGTGTGAAGGCATCTGGGCCAGGAGTTTTAGATGGCTGTAAATGCTTAATGGTGCTCATTATTTCTTCAATTGGTTGGTCTTCTAGGTTGCAGCCTATCAGACAGCGCAGCAGAATGCTGACCTAGGAATGCATTCCACCCATTGATTGCTATTGGCTTTGTGGTTTGTACCTCACATTTACTGGCTATGTGATGGCTTTATTTGCTTCAGGCTCTCCAGGTTCAGTTCATCCGTTGCTTAAACCATGTTTACTGTATTCTTCCACAAACTCCTCTTCTACAAACAGGCCTTTAAATCTTGTACTTATTTTGTCACATTTAATGCGCATTTAAAGACCAAGGTCAAATGTTAGGTGAGTTTTCCGAGGGCACTTGTTTACTTCTCTTTCTCTGACTTCAAAGTGAGAGGATTTATGTGACACTCTTGCTGGATACTAGGTGTAGGAAAAAAGTTTTTTCTAGCTCACGACAACATTTAAATGAACTGTGTATTTCAGAATATATCAGAATTAGGAACACAAATGAAGCACATTTTTTGTTATTTCTGAAGTGTGTTGGAAACAAACACTTAAATATGATCAAAACAAATCATTACACTAGGTGATGCAATTTCCACACATTTTCATTGGTGCACTGTATAGTTTTATTAGTGAAACTGTATGTTTATTCAAATGTAATGGTCCTTTCAACTGGAAATGTGTTTGTTCTGTAATGACAGTGCTCCATGCGTACTCCGCTCTACACCACTCCCCTCTACTCTGCACCACTCCAAGCAACTGCACTCTACTCTGCACAACTCCACTTTACACCACTCCACATCACTGCACTCTGCACCACTCCACTCTACACCACTTCATGCTATGCCTTTCTACTCTACCCTGTACCACTCTTTTGTATGCCAATGCATTCTTTGCCGCTCTATTCTATGCCACTGCACTCTTCACCATTGCAGTCTACACCACTCCATTCTAGGCCAAACCAGTCTACTCTACACAACTCCAATCTACGCCGCTGTACTCTAAGCCACTCTGCAACACTGCCCTCTACGCATCTACACTATATACCAATACACGCTAAGCCAATGCACTATAACCTGTAGCACCCAAATCTATCCCCTGGCACGCTACGACAATCTACCGTATGCCACTCTAATCTACTCTGAATACACCACTTTACTCTACGCCATTACATTCTATGCAACTGCACTCTACCCTGCACCACTCCAATCTATGCCAATTCACTCTACTCTCAATCTACTCTACGCCATTGTACTCTACACCACTCTACTCCAATCTGTGCCACCCCACTCTAAGCCACTGTACTCTATGCCACTGTATTCTTAACCAGTGCAGTCTAGACAACTGCACTCTATGTCACTGCGCTCTATGCCACTGCACTCTATTATGCATCATTATCCTCTATGCCACTGGTCTCTAAGCCACGCTACTCCACTGAACTCTGACACTCTACTCTGCAATACTGCACTCTCTGCCACTGAACTCTATGCCACTCTCTTCTGCACTACTCAACTCTACGCTACTCTGCTCTACACTACTGCACTCTATGCCACTGCACTCTACAGCACAATATGCTACTCTGCACCACTCTGTGCTATTATCTCTGCACAGCTCTATACCACTACACTCTATGCCACTCAACTTTACTGTACGCTCCACGCCACTCCACTCTATGCCACTCATCTCTACACCACTGCCCTCTGCATAACTCAACTCTGTGCCACACCACTCTGCACCACTCTTCTTATGCTGATGCACTCTGCGCCAATGCACTATGCCACTCTACTCTCTGCTCTGCCCCACTGTACTCTGCACCTCTCTACACTGCACCACTTTACTCTGTGCCACTCCACTCTGCACCACTGCACTCTACTATACACCATTGTGATCTACACCACTGCATTCTAAGATGCTGCATTGTATGAAGCTGAATTCAATGCCACTGAACTCAATGCTATTGCAATCTACGCCAATATACTTGACAACATTCTACGCCAATGCCCTCTACACCAATCCACTCTTCTCTATGGCACTCCAGTCTTTGCCACTCCACGCAACTCCACACTATGCCACTCCAATACACAACACTCTCTACCACTCCATTCTACAACACTCTACTCCTCTCTTAACCATTCCACTTTACAACACTCCAGGTGACTCTCCTCTAAGCCATTAACTTTTAGCCATGCTGAACAGTCGCTACGCTGGTGTACAGCATGGCTGAAACACACTGGCAAAGCCAATATCTCTTGCATAGGCGAGACCTATTGGCTTTTCCCTTTTACAGTATATTTAGCTTTGTCAGCTTGGTCTGCTCTGCATGCTATACCATAGAGTAAGTCTCTTCTTTTTCCACTGTGTACACTGCTTGCACACTGCTTAGTAGAAGCTGCAAAATCACTTTTTTTCAGTCAATGAATGGCTCCTTTGTCCATGATGGGCCCTATTTGCCCCTTGATGCACTTAGCTATTACCTCCCTTCATGGTATTTCCACTTCATTTTTGCTGGTGCCCTCTCTGATTTGTTCAGGTTGAATAAATGTAACTACCCCTCCTACCCCAGTATGCCGTACCTTTTGAAATTGCCATAACTTATGGAGGATTTTGGCCTCTGGGAGTTCCGAGGTTAGATTCCTTTAATTTTCTTCAGCCACACATCTTGAACTATTAGTCTACTTCTGAGCACGGTTTGCCCTGTTTTGAGTGAAACCCATAACATCACTAAGCGACATTCTCCTGTGTCACTGTGAAGAAGGAAGCCGGTTGAAGCCTTCCTCACTGTCACCTTCACTGGGTCCAGAAGCAGCACATCATCAAGGCGCCATCTAAAGTCTTCTTTTTGTTGGGCCCAAGACAAGGAACACACCACTAACATGTGGTCTGAAAATCAGATTACCTCATGTTTCACCTCTGTGGCTAGGCTATTAATGATTTACTGAAATCATTTCCAACATTATGTAGGATTTATGGGCAGCGGGGTAATGGGAGTATTCAATACTGTTCGACGTGCTCAATCTCTCAAGATGCTCTCAGCAGCCACTGTATTCCTAACTTCAAGAGTACCACTGCTCCACCCTTGAGCTGGCTTGTCTATAGTGCGATAAGAGGATCTGCAGCTAATGAGAGGAGTAGTTGGATTGTGGCTCTCTGCCTGCTACAGGGCATGTGCATTTATGCAACTGAGATGCCTCTACCCCAAAGCTTGCTGTCCAGGGGCAAGCATCTATCCATCCTATCTGAAGATTAGGTGGAGACCAAAAATTCCACATGTAGGGCTAGCAGGTCCATCACTCTGGCTGTTCGTGAATTAGTGGATGAAGAAAAGTGGTGTTGGTATGCCCTGTAGCTCCTTCTGTAAGTGTCCTCGGTTGAGAGATGTGTTTCCTGTACCATACAAATGTTCCCTCTTAATTTCGCAAATGTGTTTAGGGTTATCAGGTTTTTGGACAGGTTGTTCAGCCCTCTAACATTACACGAGGCAACCCTAATGTTCATTGCCAAAGTGGTCTCCTTTTTGTCTTGCTCTGACTAACCAGTTTGTCCTCCAGTGTTTCAGACCATATTACACCTACCTTCCCCTAATCTCCTGAGCCTCCTTTCCCTTTAAGTTGTGAATCTCATGTCTTCTGACTGAAGTCTGGGAGTCCAACCGAAAATATCAGACAGTACTGTAATCCACAAGTTGGCATTCCTGCATTGCACCAGGTACCCTGTCAAACTTTACATTATTGCATCATTGGGGATCCATTGACATGGCACCCATCTTCTGTTCACTCACATGATCTGACTGGTGAACGCTTCTCCGTCTCACAGTCTCTCTGTGGGGATAGGCTAGTGTGTTTTGAATGCTGGATGATGGCTGGCTGTCCTCTTTCCTGATGCATGACCATGGCCCAGAGATTGGCTGTCGTTTTCTTCCTTTGAACATTGTATCACCTTTCTTCAATGCTGGTGTTTGATGTCTTGGGGCTAAGTTAGGGTTGTCCTCCAGAGGTTTAACTTCAAGTCATAAAACTTTAAGGAATTGCACCTCACCCTGCTAGCTGTTCCACTGAAAGATCAGGCAAAACTGGTGGCCTCATCTGTAAGGCTTATTGTTTGTTCTTAAGAAGTCAGTGACGGGACACAATGCTCCTAGCTTCTGTGGCGCCCGATTTCCAACTGCAGAACACCTACGAGTTCAGAGATTTATACACCTTGGACCGGGTTGTCCTTTGTCCTTAATTTAACAACTGAGTATCTATGATTACTGATATTACTAACTTTCAATATCTGGTAACCCAGACCGGTTTTCTACTATCATCAAACCTCTAGCTGTTCTCTTTTATTAGCCAAACTGTGCTTTATTAAGCAGACTATATTTCTGCTCTGAGATTCTGAGCATTCCTGGGGGTCCATCATTTATCGTTTTAACAGTTTTGCCTTTAAGAAAGTGGTCCTCGATCTATGTTTATTTCTACCAAAAGGCACATCGGTGAAAAATATGGATCGCTAGCACATATGGTGGACTACAAGACTCCATGTTGTACAATTGAGTATCATTTTTAAATTCAAAATGAAAATGCATATATGGATCATTTAACGGCAACACTAGACTGCATAATGCCAAGTTGAGCATTTGAATACCAACACTGAACTTAAGGTGCAAAGTTGAGCTATTGAATTATAGTTGCCTCAAGAAATGGTCAACAAAAGCAAAAGTGCTTATATGTTTATGATATTGTTTTTTTTGTCTTGGTTGTCCTTCGGAATTATTGTTAAACCAGTTTTGCGCTAGTTTTTTTATTGTACGGTTTTAGTATGAATGTTTGAAAGTGTACGTATGGTGTTGTGATTGAATTGCATTCATATAGGGAACCCAGGTAGATTCTCAATTGTGTTATTTAGGTATTCATCACTGTTTTCATGTTTAAACATATATTTTTTGTATACGTGATATTACGTTGTGCATACAAAATAAATAAAGTATATTTTGATCTATATGTTATATATTTGATTTTGGTTTTCGTTTCAAGAATACAATACATAATATAACGTGTGAGGTTATTGTACCCATAACTAATACCTTAGGAGTGGTAATATTTTATGTATGTGAATTACTAAAATAAATCCAAACAAATGTCCTGTGGGACCAATTCATCCACACTTCCATCTCTTATTTTCAAGTGTGCAAACTCAATTAATAACATATCATATTCAATATTATGTAAAAAGGTGCAGGCCATAATATTTTATATGATACTGATTCTTACGTTTTTAGTGGATGGACAACATTCATTATGTATCAAAACTACTACAGACAACGCAGTACTCAGACATTGAACAACTATATATACAACAAAATAGTACAAAACACTGAACAGATCCCAGGGTTGATATGGTTTTTCATCAAACAGACATAAGAGGAGACCCTATCTGTTCACTAACCTTATCTCCTGTTAGAACATAATGGGCCTCATTAAGACCCTGGCGGTCCGACCGCGATTTTATGACCAGCACCATCCAACCGCCTCCACCGCCAAGCTGCAGCCTTGCAGTCCAGACGGTTGTAATCCGCCACAGGCAGCGCTGCAAGCAAACTCATAATGAAGCCCAAAGTCTTTGAAAGCAACTTAGGGAGGAAATGTCGACGTGTTGAGCTGTGGTTTTCGTGTTTCATCAGGGCAAATGTCATCTGGCTAACCTATCTAAAACAAAAGAACACAATGTTCCTTAGTTCCTGTACCCAGAAGTAATCTTATATCAGTGAGGCTTGATAGCCCAAGGCACTTACTCAACCTAGAAGCAGTAAATCTTGGGACCTTGAATGGGGCATCCTCTAAGCAATCTGCAACAGATGCATGATGCCTGATATTGATAACCAAAAGGGTACAATGTCCTATATACAACCTGTGCTTAGGACACACATGCCCCAACGTCAGGGTGTGCACATATTGACACCAATGACTCTGCTTTTATGGTGGCACTGCATTCACCTCACTTTTGGGTCGTGCCTATTCACTGTAACTCCCATAATCACAGGCCTGTGACCACCATACTCCGAGCTAACTGACCGCTGAATGGGTACACCACCATAGCGTGTACCTGTTATTCTCTAATAAAGGTGCCCATAACATGTTGTATGTGTTACCCACACAGTGGTGAAAAATACATACTGTGCAGTGGCATATCTGGCCACACTTACATGTATAAACAGAGTTCTCTAACAATCTACTGTACAACACTGTGATGGGCTACTTGGTTCTTTGAACACTCTTATTAAAGATAAATTAAATCTGAAAAAGATATCAATATAACATCACCCGACGCAAATGTCAGTTAAACTATAGGTCTAGGCATCCAGGCTATTATAAATCCTCACTCACCAGGATGGGTGCACCTTTACACTGAGTCACGCTGCTGTCATGATTGCAGAAGGCTGTGGACGCATGTCAGATGCTCTTCCAGTTACCTCCAAAGATACCTCTAGTAACCAGACTGTCACTCGCGCACCGCCATCTTGGTGGTATTGTGTTACTCTGGAATGGCAGGCGGTCATTTTATATTCCAGATTGTTACTCTCCAGATGCAATGCAGGCCATCTCTAATTAATCCAGCGCAGCACAATAGGTTTTATTTTTTTCAAGAGGGGCGACTCCGTCATCTATGCTGCTAAATGACTAGACTTCTAGCTCACAATAAATATGTGTAATAATTCCATCACCAAAAAAATGGGGATTTATGAAAAATCTTTCCTTGTACACTAATTAAAAGTGGTGCCCTGAAAGAATCTCAGTTCTCGCTACAAAGAAAAGCACGTATCACAATAATGTATAACATGCCTCCAGGTCAATGAAAAACATATATGTACATCCCTACTACCATAATGGATGGTGATGGGATTATTACACACGAATGCAGACATCTGCACTAATTTTGATACATAGTAAGATGTATATTGTTCTTATATTAAAAATGTAAAAAACATTATCATATAAAATATTGTGTCCTGTACCTTTTTTATGATAGTAAATACGATATAAGTTATTAATTGAGTTTGCGCACTTCCAAAACAAAAGTAGAGGTGTGGAAGATTGACTCCCACAGGACACATTTTTATAACTTATTCTGGTTCTCGTGGGCAAACAGGTTGTCCTTGTGTTATTTACATATGTCATTACTATTGATCGATACAAAAGATTCTACTACTTATGTGATTAAGGAACTTCACTAAAGCTCTTACAGAAAAACAATAGCATGACTGAAACCTTAAGATAACTTCCACCTGTGAATACATTCATTAGTATGAAACAATTTCAATATTCGTTTCACTTAGCATTCACAAAAACATTTTTTGCCAATAACACTGGACTAATTATAATTGTTTGGGCCTACAACCTTACACACACATCCCAATATTGTTGAAATTCTATTATGGCACGTTAACCTCTTTGTGCTTTCCTTTCAGCAATCCTAAAATTATTTCTGCATATTATGTTAAGTTTGTCTGTAATTTGGCCCTGACTCAGACTGAACAGGGGGCACTCTCAATCACCCCACTTCCCTGGTCCTGTACTTCTATCAAATACCTGGGGGTTCAGGTGTACTACTCCATCAGGGATCTTATAGAAGGAAATATAGACAAATCCTGTCAGCAGTGGAGAGAGTAGCCATATCAAAGATGTTAATACTTCTTAGATTCCTGTACTTTTAATCCTCCTTGCTTGTGTGCCTACTTGCTAGATTCTTCAAGGATTTATGCACATTCCTTACTGCACTGATATGGGGCAAGTGTTGACAACGGGTGGTAGAAGCTAATCTCTATGACCCCGTGGACCGTGGAGGCCTGGGTGCCCCGAACTACGATTATAATTATGCGCAGCTCTGCTCCAGTGGCACATGCGTTGGATAGCTGGCCACAATAGAACAGAATTAGGACACTGGTTCAAAGGATCAGCCCCACCACCAATACTGCAATGGCTGATGGGCTGGGAGATTGATGTGCCGGGGAGGGGAGGTAATTCCCTAATTAAAGTTCCTACATTCTATTGGTCAGAAAACTCACATAAGTCATGGGAATCACACTCATATAAACTGAAGCTCCCTTTTTGGGTATTGCTGGACTGTTGCGCCGCGGCAGCGTCCTAGGGCTGCTGCCGCGCAACATACAGGGAACGCGGCAGCCCGCGGGCAGACCGTGGGGAAAGACGCAGCTCGGAGTCAGGGTCGCGGCACACGCCGCAGCCCATTACTCCCGCCGCCTGTTCCAGGGCAGGCGCGGCAGGATAAAGGACCCCGAGTCGGGTCTCGATCCTGCTGCTCTTAGCGCGCTCAGCGCGCGCAGCATATTTAATTAACTAAACACACATTAGGGATTCCCCGGGGAACCCTCCTTGCCACCACTTACCTTTTACACAGCCAAAAGCCGTATGCATGCACATGGCTCATTTTTATGCATGCTTTTCCCCTTCCCAGCATGCTGTTCAGTTCCTCTTTTCCCTGCATGCATTTTTTCCCTTTTGTTAGGAGCATGTTTTCTATGCTAGTTCTGATCTTGTTCCCAAATCAAGATGGTGATTTTTCTACTTCCTGTTTTCCACTTCCTGTTTAGGGGTATATAAGGAGAATCGATCTTTCTTCTCATTGCGTTGCAACACTCCTGTGGTGGTAGTCACGCTCCGGCTGGTTTCCTCTTGTGGCGCCAGTTGTTCTTGATCTGTTTTTCCGTCTCCAGAATTCCTGAATTCCAGAATCTTAAGTCCTAACATCCTTGTGTCCTCCTTCTGTTTCAGGGAGTTCCTGTTGGAGGTTTTTTACCCTTTTGGGGTTTTTCCTCTGGGACTCCTTCTGGAGGGCACGGACTGTAGTGGCCTACTATTGTCAAACAGCACCGTGACTACCGGAAGGGGTCGCCCCTACCTCGGCCAAAGCAGGACCTGCAGGAACCAAGGCTGCTCACCACCTCTCTCCAACCTTCGACGGTAAGCCCAGGGTGAATCGTGACATGGACTGCCAAATATCATGGACATGACCGGAAGCGGCGGCCTGCACCGAAGCTGGGATCACAATCCGGGGGTACCTGTTCACTGACAAAATCCTCAACACCTTTGACAACCTGGTGGGTGATTATGGGATCCCACATGGTTCCTTGGTTTTCTACGCCCCCCTCACATGCCTCCTCCACATGCTCTGGCACAAAACACATGATGAACCAGAGGTGTCCTAACCCCTCCGGGAATGGTTGACGCATGGGGTAGGACGCAAGGCTATCACACATCTTTAAGGAGCCATAGGTATGGATAGTAGATCTTGTTCCACCCACTGCTTGCCTACAGGGATGATGCCCTGGCCACTGTAATGACAAACAAACACTGGGCACAATGTACAGAGGTTCCGAAACTGATCTCCATAAACACTAGACTCAAATACATGCAATTTAACTACCTATACCATACCTATCTCACACCGGAACATTTGGCAAGAATTTGTCCCAGGTCCGCCGACACCTGCCCCCGGTGCTACTCCACAGCCTCAAATTTCATACATATCGTTTGGAACTGCTCCCAGCTGACTGGCTATTTGGAGGAGGTGATGCTGTTTATCTCGGACACGGTGGGCACCTTGGTCCACAGAGATGGCACACATTGCCTATTGGGAATTACACCCTGCTCGGCTCACAAGCCGGTCAACAAAGTTATTGATCTTGCTATGGTATTGGCGAAGCACAGGATTGCCATGTGCTGGAAATCGGCAATGTCTCCGCCTATTGATACGTGGCTCAGGGACTTGTGTGCTGGTATTCTGGCGGAGCAGCAAGCCTTGCATCTATGGGGCATCGGCCACACAACTTCCGTTTGGCAAAACTACTTTAAAAAAGTGGTGGCCGAGTTGGATTGTAGGCTCCTCTGAACACCAGGCATGCAAGATATGTACCTCTGGGAACATCCCCCTACAGCAGGAAAACTACCTTCTAGCAAGCACCCTCCCCCCATACCCCAAGTGTAATTTCTCTAGTACACAGGGCATATGATACTTTCCTATCTAGTCCTGTTGCTTAAACGTAACGCCAATTAAGTACAGGGGTAGTCCCTCCTCATCTGTGCTGTAGGCCTCGTTCCACCCGCCTTGGGCCTTACCCACTCTCCCTCCTCCCTCAGAAGAATCTCCTTCCAAATAACTGAAACCATGCACCTATGTCAGCATGGTGCGCTGCCCTGCAGTATTGGTCTTCACATATATGTTGATAAGAGTACGTATTGTGGTTGTTGTTTCAACAGTTTTAAACCATTGGAAATAGTTGAATTGAAGTAAAGGGTAACAAATGGCCAACTCAAATACTATTATGTGGATATTTGACTCAATATACTTGGCATTTTGCATATAATCATATATATCCTGTTTGGACATACCCTGGACAAACTTACTGTATCACTGTATGGCTTCCAATTGTCTCTTTTTTGCTGTTACATACCAATAATGAAATATATATATATAAAAGTTTGTCTATAATTTTACAATTAAATAGATGTAAATTGATCATGAATATTGTCTTTTAAAGCACAGTTGTGGTCATTTTGACTATTTGGTTTGTGAAAGGAAGTTATTTATGTCTTACTATTTAAAGTCTAAGGTGTCACGCCATATTATGTTCATTTCATACTTCTATAAGTACTGACTTTTTTATTCATGCTTGTAGTTAGTTATTAGCCTTGAAAATGAAATAGTCCTGTTATGTGGGAGATGGAACTCCTAGGCGACCAGAAATTGTTAATTCCTTGTATTGTAGAAGATAAATATGAATAAAATGAATTGAGAACAAGGAAATTAGAAAACAAATTGTAATGTAATGACTTACAAACGTGATTTTCAGATCAATGATGTTAGTTTGTGTTTTTGTAAATCCTGCAAAACAAAGAGATCAAGCCTCATGCTTGATTATATAAGTCGGTTATATAGCTTCTATGAGGCTAGCCACATATGGAGTCTGCATTTTGGTTACCTTCTCATTAGAACTAATGGAAAAGGGAAAGGATCTCTTCTAAACAAGTAACCCTTTATCTAATTTCCCTTTGCAAAACAAATCTATTGCAGACATACCTTATTCTGAGCTGCCCGAGATGGGTGAGGACAGCATGGAAGATTAGGTACAAGACTGGGCCGAGGGCGAGACCTGTGTCCTACTGCTCAGAGCTGTAGGCCAAAAGTAGCAGGGGTTGGCTGAACAGAATATTGGATGCAGGTCCAAACATCTTTCACAGCAGGGTTGGCATCAGGGATGTTGGATGCATGGCCTGCAATAAACCTAAGTTTTGAATAGCAGGGTTAGCCATACAGTGAATTGATTGCATGGAGCCAAAGGCCATGCATGTCGTGACTTGGCCGCACTGAGGTTCAAAATTGGGGTTTGATGTAGCATATCATAAACCCAACACTAAAAAGACTTTAGACCTAATTTAAATCTTGGAGGTAACAGTCCTGCAGTCGATTTTTTGATGGAAAACCCATCCGCCTACTTGGCAGTCCACCCACACGCTTTAGATGCTGACGGTCCCATAGCCGATAACCTACCCGAGTCCTGCTGACTCCACGAGAACTTCCCAACTGTGTTGATGGCGCCATCCGAGAAAGCGGCTGACGGCAGGACTCCAGCCACTCTTCCCATCGAGCAGATTTGGATGTGCCCTCCAGCCAAGCCAACTGTGGTGGTGCTACCTCCACACCTGAGTTGATCGATTGGGGGGAAATAAGGTATAAACCTACCTTTTTTCCCAATTCCACTTCCGTTTTCGAGTGGACATGCATGGCCAAGACCTTCCGTTGCTGCGGCCACTGGACCACGGAGAAAACACAACCCCTCTGTCATCAGTTTTGAAGGTAGGTAATCCGCTTTGCCAGTCTATGTTGTGCGGTCACTGCACATAAGCTTGGGACCACTACAGTATTATACATGTCACTGTAATTTTTTTAAATTACTGTGACATGTATATGTCAGGGTCACAATTGTGTCGGACATGGATGGGGACACACTGGTACAAGGCACATATCGCACACATACACAGATGTCATTTTGGTGTCAGTATTCATTGTCAAATGAATACTGGCACCACAATGATGTAACTTTCACACTTGTCAAATATGTCCATGTGTGTACATGGCAAGGGGACCTGTACGTTCGATGTTGTGCTTCCAGTTGTGTATGTGAGTCAACATGTGTATGTGTGTGTGTGTGCGATTGAATTGGCTGGTTGAAGTGGAGGAAGCTGTAGTGGGTGGTGTGGTTCTGTCTGATTTCGTGCCACTTGCATATGGGTCTGACGTTGTTGTGTATGTTTTGTTGTGTGTTATGTTGCTTATGTAACATTCAGGTGATTGTCGTTGTGTGGTGGTCGTTGTTGTGATGTGTGTAGTTGTGCTTGTGTGTGAGTGTGTTTGTGTAGATGAGTGTGTAGTTGTGTTGGTTGTCACGATTGTGTCATGTGTGGGTGTAGTGTCAATAGTGTGTATATGTTGTGTCATGGATGTATGGCAATGAGTCTTTCTAGCATGCACATTTTGTGTTGTGGTGGAATGCACTGGATAATATTGTGTTTATGGTGTGTTGTTGTGGTGTATTACAGGTGGACACATATGCCTAAGGTATGGTGTGTGTGTGAGACTAACCTCTCTTCCATAGCAACTGCTATTGTATGATGTCCATTGGGTCCCACAATGACTTCCCTCCATCAGAAATCCGACGTCAATACACCACCTGCAGGACTGTAAAATCTAAATACGGTTGTTGGGAACTCGCCAGCCTGACAGCTGGGAAGAGCACTCCGTCGTGGGAGTTGGCAGCTCAGCTGCAATACATCTAACTACAGAGGTCAGAACACGGTCTACTTGATGGAGTACTTGGGTCTGCCAACGTGGCAGATTGAGCGGTAGTACCGTCAAGATCTAAATCAGGCCCTTTGTTAAGGTTAAGTTATGGTTTCTTTTCCTCGTGAGACATTAACTTGTGTTTTTAAAACTCTGGACTTTCCTGGAAAACACTGTTAAAATGCTATTATGGTTATGATACTGAACCTGTGCAACTGGCAATTCAATTGTCAAGGCACTGCTTATTACAACACTGGTAACATCCCTTACCACCTCACTACTGACATCATTGATGACGCCGCAATGGATCGTCTAGGTGGTGCAGCTCCATACCAACAAATAAAAACTCACCTCTTGGAAAAGTAATTTAATATAAAAAAATTGAGCAGGCTCTGAACTTTAAGTGACAAGGTTATTAATGTCAACTAGAAATCATTATTGCTATATGGAACGAATGTATGCCATCAATGCAGATCATAATGCGTGTATGTCCAGATAGTGAGGTAATCAATGAATTCATTGACGTCTCTGTGATCTCATCAATAATGCCACATGAAATATTACCAGTGATGTCATGTGAGAGGCCATATGGCTAATCTCAACAGGCCACTTTCGACAGGGGGAGGGGGTTGTAACAATAAATTTACTTTGATACTATATCCAAGAAATATGTTTTTAAAATCCACTATTTCAACCCCTGCTACTCATGACATTTGGGCTTTTCAGGGCTACACTTCATATACACAACATTCTGTGTGGACAACTTCATCTGTGAAGGATTTGGCAAGAGGGCATTGTCTATGGATAGCTTAGAGGTTTACAACGAGTAGCCAGGCGAAGCTGGGTTGCCCTTATAGCTTGAGTCCAGTATTCAATGCAGCCAATCGCCCTACAGCATGGAGTAGCTGCAGACCTGGCCAGGAACTGCACCTAATGCTGTATGCAGCTGTGAGCAACAGGTTGTGGCTACGGAGTTTGTGGTCATTTAATTTTGCAGCCAACCCCAGCTAAAGCCTGTGGCTATGCTTTCCGTCCAACCTTTAATGTGGCCAACCGTTGCAGCAGTGGCCTTCGTGTGTGTACACTAGTTGCTGGCTGCATGGCTTGGCACACACAGTGGTCATACGCCCATCATCCCATTTAGGCAAGCCACCTTATAGCAAAACCCTGCTTCACATGACCACAGTGCAACTGTAAGAATTGTGTAGGTGCCTATTTCTTTTGTTACTTTTGGTGTTGGCAGGAGGCTTTGGGTGCAGGGCTTGCTTTCAGTCGGGATCTGCATAAGCCCTGTGCCTGAGGACAAGCTAAGCACTGCCTCTGGCCTTGTGCAGCATGCACTGAGCTCAGGGACTGGCTACGACCAGGCCCTCAGCCAGCCCCCTCTGCCAGCTGCTATGTCATCAAACTACCTGAGAATTGCTTTGAGCCATGCCCAGTGTGCTGTGGGAGCAAGGTGTGTGTCAGCCTATGTACATGGCTAAACGGATGTTATTTTTGATGACATATAGTTGCAGTATGTTTTTATTGTTTGTATTATTTATTTAAGTACTTACAAAATTTAAAACCTTAGATAAATACTGAATTTCTATCCACATCATTGCATGTGTACTAACCCAATTTTGAATCAACCAATCTTGCTAAGAGACTTTTTTTATTTTTATGAGCAGTATCTGCCCTTTGATATTGAACCCCACCCCTTTTCCCAACATCCTCCATGGGGTTATGGGAGGTTCCTGCTACACCTTAATTCCTGTCTTGTCACTTTTTTCCAGGACACTAGCTTCGGTGTCTGGCATCCAGTAATGGCATCTGAAAAACAAAATCAGTTGCTGTTCCAATATGTCTCAATGCATATATAAAAAACACGACTGAAGTGAAAAATGTAAACCACATATGATCTATTATGAGTAAAGTTTTATGGCAAATTTGAGTTAAATTTGTTCATCTATTTTTGCTGCACTAGTGAACAAACTGTCCTGTGGCACCTAGTCTAGAGAACACACCTTCCCACTTATAACTTTTCACCCATACACAGATCTGCACTAAACGTGACATGCAGAAATTTAGCTAGTTCCAAATTTCCTGCTGATTCATCAAACCGAGCGAAGTTATAGGCAATACAACCCAGTGCCTTTTTCTGTGGAAACAAGGACTTTACTAGAACGGCAGTGTGCCCAATTCACAAAGCTTTGGTTATGACTTACTCTTGTAGCACTCCTGTTTTACTCTCAGAGACCCATTCACAAACTGCATAGTACTAGTAACCTAACAAAATCCTGTACACTAACCTACTTGGGCAGGTCTCCACCTCTCCTATGTATTTTTGTGAGGAGATCTCTGCCTCAATTGTGGCGATATCCGCACACATTCGATGTTCTAATAGTAAATGTGGCAGGGTTGGGGGGGAGTGGCTGGAAAAAGGGGACTACTTCCTATAATTGGCAAGCAGTTTAGTAGTAAGGAGAGGTTAGGGAGGAAACAAGTAGGGGTTAGGGATGGAAATGCACCCACCCATCCACAGAAGAGTCGGCCCATTACTATTCACAAACTGGATTTCCAAAGCTACTACTGCTAAAAAGGGGAGAAATCAGTTGTAAGTGTAGTCCAGCTCAGACATGGAGTAAGTTCAGCACCACACATGGCTAACCACTCATACTGCAATACCCTTCCATAGAAAATAAAGAAAGCAGGGGCTTAAAATAGAATGCTATAAGAGATAAAGGTAAAATTAATGTCTTCATATTTTTAAAAATATGTAAATATAAAACATTTAATTTAATGTTAAATTAACAATAATATATAAATAAAGCACAATAATTTCAATATTATACACAATTTAATAACGTTTTCAAGTTGAAAATGTAAGTATCTTTATTTAAAAAAATAATTAAATTCATTTTAATTTCATTGTATACATAGCTTTTAGTAACTTCATGCAGAAGCAATGAATACAAACATTTTAGGGTGGGATTCTTTGTTTTTAATGCATTTCTAAAACAATAGTTTAAATGTAATTAAATACATGCAAATCAATTAAATATTTAATACAAAATTAAGTTAATAGTGCCTTAGCATTTTTTGTGTGTTCTACATTTAAAATAAATATATAAAAGTAATTTACATTATTATGCACAGTAAAATATTTTTACTAGTTGTTGAAAGTTTAATCAGGTTTTTAAAATGTCACTAGTCTTTACCAGAGGGAGATTTCTGCCCCAGTGGTGGAGATGCCGCCAACCTGTGAAGTTTCTAACTTAGCATTCATAAACTATGCTCCACCCATGAATTCAGGGAGTGGAAACAAGCAAGTTTACAGTTTACTAATTTAATACGCAGACATTGTGAATAAGCAAAAGTAGTAATGTTACTACAAAGTTTAAGAGTAAATTTACATGTAGCGATTTCTTCTAGTGTAAAATTACCTTTGTGAATCGGTCCCTTAAGGTACAGAAGTAAGACAGTTGTACTACGAGTGTAATCTCAACTACTCATAGCAAAGTCTGTGTAAATCAGGCCGGAAGTGTCTATTGATGACTCCTGAAAAGCATGTTAGTGTCTCGCTGTCCTTTCATGTGTATTAGTGATACAACCGGTATATTTAAGCAGAATCATAGCACAGTCTCATAGCTCTGGCCCACCTACAGCCTGAAGCAATGAAGATCACGAGGAGGATGGTGACTCAGATGACAATGTACTTTGCTAATAACAGGGAGGATGGCATTTCCACTGTAGAGATAAATGGCTGGACCTGTGTTTATTGCTACACTTGCTGCAAATAACACGTTTTATCGAGGTGTGGTGTGATCTTCTTTCGTTCATTGTGCCTGCCTGTTTGCATGATTTTTTAGAGTTACACAAATATGCAGATTTCTGCTTAGTTAGGTGGTAGTGTTAGTGCTTAGAGTCAATGCATTTTGCTATATGTGCTACATATATGGCCATGATACTGCATAAAAAGTGGCAGCATATTAACAGAACGGCAATTGTTTGAGCACTTGCATTGTATCAAAGAGATATTACAGTAAATTGGAAAGACTGATCACACTAATAACGTGGCAGGAGATTAAGTATACACTTGATGTAAATCAGACCCAAATTGCCTTTGAGGCGATGCTACTGAATGTGCTTTTATCTGCATGAGACACACCCAAGAAGATGAAAAGCACTTCCAAACTAGCTGTGTGCACAGGTCGGAGCGGGCGGGGAAAGAATAGCACCTCTGGGTCAAGGAGAGACGAGTTGTGGACTTTACCAGGAAAGGGCTGGGGCGAAAGGTAATATGCTAGATCTCCCCTGGAGACCAGAAAGGAAACTCGCTTGCATGGTCACACAAAACACAGCTTTTCAGCTCATTGAGATGGACAATAAAGCTGTGTGCCTTGACAATGAGCTGTGGATTATTCTCCCAGGAAAGCGGAAGGCCCAGTTAGAGACGTTTCCTGTCTTTGTTGATGTTCTACTTTATAAACCCAAGAGATTTAGATTGACAAAGCTCGAATTCTTCCCTAAGAGTTCTAGGGTTTTCTCACAGAGCTTCCGAGATAAAGGACGCGAAACGAATCATAAACCACCTATACATTTTAAAGAGAGACCTGCCTTTCCCTGCAGAGGGCTGAGTAGACCTTAAGCTTTAGAGCTGAGAACTTTCTTCTAAGATTGTCCCAACAAATCCCTGATAAATAAATGCCATGGCAACACATAGTTAAGGACAAGAGATGCCTCACAAAGTATTCTCTTTGGCTTCTCTTTTGAGAATTTCCAAGTCACTCAAATGTATCTGTCTTCTCGCAATTTCACTGTATGATGCTTAGTAGATGTGACATTTTAGTCACGTGCTTCCCATCACTCTGGTGCACAGAGGCTTCTGAATTGGCAAGAATACTACCCCGCTGAAAGCACCACACAGTTGGCCTAGAGTTTCTTCTCTAGGTTGCAGCTGACCAGATACGTGGTATTTTATTCAGGAACTATTTCGAAGTTGTCCACAAAATTAATTGCTCTTCTCTTCATGACACCACTGACTTCCCTACAGATTATGCAAGGATCAAGCACTTCAATGAATGTTCAACAAAGCTTTCCCATTCTCAGCTCCATAAACTGCTTCAAAGTGCTCTGATATGTATAAAAAGCCTATAGTTCCTTTGCTGTTTTCACATTTGAAATGAGATGTAGGAGACCGAAATAGGGACACAGTCAGAGTGATATGGCATCAGTTATACAGTGTGTTGCAATCACTCCAGACAAAATGATCACTAGGGAGCTGTATGTTGCATATGCTGGGAGGGTTCGTATTATTCCATTGCAGAAAATAATTAATGTGTAACATGCCTAGCGCTTTTTTAGGCCGAACATAGCAGTGCGCAAGTGCAGCTTTTCTGACATCTAGTTAATTGGGCTTTTAACCACACCCACTGTACTCGCATCATCACCCGTTCGTGGGCTTGCCCTTCAAAAATCCTTTATTTTCATTGGTAAATGCTTTACGTTTTCTCCCTCCTTGGGGCGGCTTAGTTACCGCCTTGGACATCGACCCTGTTATATGGCTAAATGCACTTTTGCCGATACGTTTGATGGCGAGCGAACTTCTTTTTCCTTTTGTGTGCTCCTTCACGCTGATGCCGTCGCACTCTGAATTGGCTTGCTTATCTGAAACTGTATTACTTTTTATTTTCAATTTATGTGGCAAGAACAGTCCGGTTCGGAGTTTACAACGCTGATAGCCCTAACTCGAGCAAACGCGAGACCCATTGCATTGAAAATGCTTGTTTTACTATCCCACCTTCTGCTATTGTTCAATTTCAATGTGGCATCTGTGCACAATTAGTCGCTTTCTTTCTGAACATCACCATAAGTTTCCCCAAGGGCCACCACAGTGTGCTTCCCTTGTGCACTTAACCTATCCTCCTGTGATACACATAATCCCATGATCCCCTGGAGCATTTCACTCGCTGGTTTCCCTGCTGCACACGACAATGTACTCTGTATTGTACATCTCGTGCAGTCCTCGTGCACATTACTGAGTGCCACACTGTTTCACAGGATTATGGAGATTTGCAGATCTATGTGCCCTGGCGGCTGTTGGCCTGTGTGTGAGTGGGTGTGTGCATATCTGCTTCCCTATTTGTGAATGCCTTTATGGATGCTGGTCTGTGTGTTTGAGTGACTGTGTGTTTGTTATATCTCTGTCTCTGTTTCTGTTGGTGCGTATTTATCATTGGTCTGGAAGTATGAATGCCTGTGTGTTTGGGTGGCTGTATGTTTGTGTATGTGCCTGTATGTCTGAGTGCCCGTGTCTATTTTGGTCTCTCTATGCATACCTGTATATTTGTTGGTTTGTGTACCTGTGTTGTTTAAGTATGATTGTATACTTGATGGAACATGTACATCTTGTTTGTGCCTAATGATGTTCATCTTCTAATTACTGTGGTAATTTAGACCTGATCGTTAAACTGGGAGCAAAAATACCATGTCATAAATAGTATTTGCTCTGGGGGGTCATGGTGTTTTTGCACCCAGTTTATAGAAAGGAGAATAATGCAAACTTATGGTATTTGTTTCTTTCGTAAACATACCATCATCCAGTGCTGGAAATGGAAAAAATACCGTGGGATCCTATAAAGTGACAGTCAAGGTGTGGAACTCAAAGGGGTGGAGTCACAAGGAGTGGAGTCATGAGTCTGACGGTCAAATTACACAATTGTTTTTAAAAACTCTGGTTGAAAAACAATGACAACCATGACAAATGTGACAGTAGAAATGTTCTTGCTTACTTAACTTGTCACAAACTAGCTGCATTTTAAAATATCTTACGAGCTTGAGGTATCTGCAGCAGAGATTAGTATACCTAGCAATTTCCATGATATAATAATGGTAAGATAATAATGGTAAGATAACTCCGGTGGTTAATGCAATTGCTGTGCGATTAGTATGCGGTCAAGTGACAGGTTTAATTTATCATAGAATAACATAGATAGTGAGTCTGCTGCAAACCATAAGGTAACAAGCAGGTCACTAAATTGTATTTTATTTAGATAGTTCAGTGGGTTACTGCTTTTTTCATATAGGTCCTTGTGTTAGCTGCATGCCAAAAGTTACGATCCTTGTAATATGGTACGAGTTATGAACTGGCATCAAAGAACTGCATACAAACTGCAAGAACCCTACTAGTATGCTCTCTATCTTTTGGTACTCTAAGGTTGCTACAAAAGTGTTCCTTAGGTTACTGACAAAGACTTGTTAGTACTGACAACTCCAGAAACTACATTCCGTAGATCCCACACGTTTTAAATCCTGACTTTGTGTTTCTTCAGAATAAGCGCTCTTAACATATAGGGGGTCATTACAACATTGGCGGTAAAAGCCGCTTACCGCCGTGCAGAAGACCGCCAATACACCGCCGCGGAATTCCGCCACAGCTATTTTGACCCACAGCACGGAATCCGCCGAAATTCAGACACCCACACAACTCTGCCACACCAAAGGCCAGTGATAAACTGGCGAAAACAATTCCTTCACCGTCACGCCAACAGAAACACGCCCATGCTATCACGAACCACGAATCCACGCGGCAGTCTTTCAACTGCGGTATTCCATTGGCGGTACACACCGCCGCCCTCAAAATACACACACATCTCCAAAACACAGCCACATTGGACAATTCCAAATACACACACCTGATACACATACAAACACCACTCCCACACACCCAACACAATATAAAACACACACCCACATCACCCACAAACCCCTATGACCAAAAAATCTTAATGAAGGCCAGAGAGAGACTACAGCAATAGACAACCCCACCACACAGTGGCACACAACACCATCACCCATACAACATCCACGCTCAAAACACCCCACACCACCACACATCACCACAGTCATCAACATATACACCACCCCACACATCACCTACACCACCCCATGTCACGCCAAAGACACCCCAGGTTTTCCGAGGAGGAGCTCAGGGTCATGGTGGAGGAAATCCTACAGGTAGAGCCACAGCTATTTGGAGCACAGGTGCAGCACACCTCCATAGCCAGGAAGATGGAGCTATGGCGAAGAATTGTCGTCAGGGTCAATGCTGTGAGACAGCATCCAAGAAATCGGGAGGACATCCGGAAGAGGTGGAATGACCTACGGGGGAAGGTGCGTTCAGTGGTCTCCAGGCACAACATCGCGATTCAGCGGACTGGCGGCGGACCCCCACCTCCTCCCCCACAACTAACAACATGGGAGGAGCAGGTCTTGACCATCATGCATCCTGAGGGCCTCGGAGGAGTCGGTGGAGGAATGGACACTGGTAAGTCAAATCTTAACTATCATATCCCCCACCCTACCTGCATGCTATCACACACCCCCACCCTCACCCCTCCCCTATCACTCCAACTCCTCACTAATGTACTCATAACACAAACCACCCATCCCAACACCAAGCCCTGCATGACACAACTAAGCATGGATACCCAGCACTAAAGCATGCTCACTGCACATACCCATAACAACCCCCCAACCATCATCATACAAGTCCCCACACAGGAATGCTTGCACTGGGGTACACGCACACCCACCCATTGCACACCATGACACACACACATGCAATAATCATGCTCTTATACCCCTGCAAGACCATTACGTAACGTCACCACACAGGAGGGTCCAGACATCTCCACTCCACCCACAGAAGAGGCCACAGTGACGACAGCAGCTCTGGCCAACTGGATCCAGATGACCAGCCCAGACCATCGTGGGCCTCGGGACAGTCGGTTCCCCTTGCACAGGCACAGCCCAACACTGACCTTCCACCCTCTGGTAACACCAGCACAGCACCCACCCAGCGGGCCCATACCTCCGTCCCCAGGACACGTCAATCAGCTGTGTGTACACCACTACAGGGAACCCAGGGTAACCCACCACCCCAACAACAACAGGGACCTGGGAGCAGTGG
This sequence comes from Pleurodeles waltl, assembly GCF_031143425.1. Classification (NCBI taxonomy): domain Eukaryota; kingdom Metazoa; phylum Chordata; class Amphibia; order Caudata; family Salamandridae; genus Pleurodeles; species Pleurodeles waltl. Next base: position 829,193,086 of record NC_090445.1, on the reverse strand, counting down.
TAGTGGGCACACGGTCCAGGGGACGGAGGCACAGGAACACAGGGGAACTGGAAGGGCTGCTGTGCGACAGGGGGCGGACAGGCCAAGGGAACCCACTCTCCACGAGGCCCTCTCCTCCATCAATGGAGCATACCACCACTTCCTGGCCAAGTTTCAGGAGACCCAGCGCCTGCAGGACGAACAGTATTTGGGGTTCAGGGAGGAGCTCAGAACCATCAGCTCCGCCCTAGGCACCATCGTAGGGGTGCTGAAGGACATACAAAAGACCATGAGGGACACCGTGGCACTCCAAGGGGCCCCTGACACTAGCATGGATGATGAACTGCCCACCACCTCCGCCGGCGCAAGTGGACAGGAGGCCCGCCTCAGGACCACCACACCAGCATCCCACCCCCTGCAGACGGACAACCACCCCACAAGCGGTCCCTGAGATCCAGGAACAGGACAGAGCAAGATGGCAAGACCCCCGCCAGAAAATGAGACCACCCTGATTGTCCTCCCACTGTCTCACTTTGTTACCCTGTCCAGATTGGAACTGCCCCAGCTCCACTTCCTATGCCCATATGGGCAGTGCACCTGTGAGACTAATAGACTGGACTCTGCCATGGACATTCCTCCACCATCACCCATCACCATTTTGCCACCCCCTCCAATAATTAGCACTTCAATAAACACCCTTGAACCACAAAACAATCTGGAGTCAGTGTGTGATTTTGAAAATGTGTATTAGCAATGACAGTGACAAAATGCGTTTTCAAATGTAATGCCAACATACCTATGTCACACATCACAAGCCCATGAAGGATGCAAGCAGATGACACACGTTGGTAACCACACCTGTGAAACCGTAATGGAAATGGAAATCTCAGTTACCAAATACTGCTACTAATTGACAGACAGGATAGAAGCAGAAGTGTGAAAGTGAATGTGATAGTAAAAAAATTGTTCTCACCTGTGTGTCACTGGAAATATTGCTGTATGACTGACTCCCTGTTGTCTATGTCTTCTTCCTCAGCTTCCTCCTCATCACTGTCCACAGGCTCCACAGCTGCCACAACACCGTCATCTGGACCATCCTCCTGCAGAAAAGGCACCTGGTGTCGCAAAGCAAGATTGTGAAGCATCGAGCAGGCGATGATGATCTGGCACACCTTCCTTGGTGAGTAGAATAGGGATCCACCTGTCATATGGAGGCACCTGAACCTGGCATTCAGGCGGCCGAAGGTGCGTTCGATCACCCTCCTAGTCCGCCCCTGGGCCTCATTGTAGCGTTCCTCTGCCCTGGTCCTGGGATTCCTCACTGGGGTCAATAGCCAGGACAGGTTGGGGTAACCAGAGCCCCCTAATAGCCACACCCGGTGCCTCTGGAGTTGACCCATCACATATGGGATGCTGCTATTCCGCAGGACGTAGGCGTCATGCACTGAGCCAGGGAACATTACATTCACCTGGGGGATGTACTGGTCTGCCAAACATACCATCTATACATTCATCGAATGATAACTCTTCTGCTTCCTGTACACCTGTTCACTTCTGCGTGGGGGGACCAGAGCTACATAGGTGCCATCAATAGCACCTATGATGTTGGGGATATGTCCCAGGGCATAGAAGTCACCTTTCACTGTAGGCAAATCCTCCACCTGAGGGAAAACGATGTAGCTCCTTACGTGTTTCAGCAGGGCAGACAACACTCTGAACAACATGTTGGAAAACATAGGCTGGGACATCCCTGATGCCATGGCCACTGTTGTTTGAAATGATCCACTTGCAAGGAAATGGAGCACTGATAGCACCTGCACTTCAGGGGGTATTCCTGTGGGATGGCGGATTGGTGAGATCAGGTCTGGCTCCAACTGGGTACACAGTTCCTGGATTGTGGCACGGTCAAACCTGTAGGTGATGATCAAATGTCGCTCCTCCATTGTTAACAGGTCCACCAGCGGTCGGTACACCGGAGGATTCCGCCATCTCCTCAAATGTCCCAGCTGACGGTGCCTAAGAAGGACAACAGCGACCACAGAGTCAACAAATTCCCAGGTATGTACCCACAGCTGCACAGAACACGACACCAAATACAAAACTCTTCCTGTATGTGTGATGAGTGTAGGCCTAGGTATGTGTGACGCAGTAGTAAATGAAGCCATGTGGGCCCCTGAAATGGCGGCTGCCTGACCTCTAAAGTGGGACAATGGGATGTGAGTTATCTGCGCTGGCGTTGTACACCGTCGCGGTAGGCGGTCGTAGACTGCAGCGCAATGCTGCATTGGTTAACATTGGACCCTATGGGTCCCAGGAGCCAATGATGAAGTGCGCCGGCGGTGATGATACGCACCGCCGCGGACGTCACCGCCGCGGACGTGACCGCCATTTTCTATCTGTTCAATTACTCGATACCTGATCTTCGACAGGAGAGGACCTACACTGCAAGTGCTGCTGTGACCTCGGACTGGAAGAGACAATGGCTGCTGCGTCTGGGGAAAGGGCCCCTGCCTTCACTGCTCAGGAGTTGGAGAAGCTAGTCGACGGGGTCCTCCCCCAGTACACGCTACTCTACGGTCCTCCAGACCAACAGGTAAGTACACAGGGAGCACCTTGTATGGGCTATGCTGGGTGGAGAGGGCTGGATGTCAGTAGCAAGGGGGCAGAGTTCAGCGACCATGAAGGACTGTGAATGCATGTGCCACATGGCAAGGGTAGGGATGGGGGCCACTCACTTCGACGATGCAGTTGTTAATGACTTCTCTTCTTCCCCTGTACATGTCATGTAGGTCAGCGCCCACCAGAAGAAGGACATTTGGCGTGGCATCGCCAAGGATGTCCGGACCCTGGGGGTCCACCAGAGACGGGGCACCCACTGCCATAAAAGATGGGAGGACATTCGCCGCTGGAGCAAGAAGACAGGGGAGGCTCAGCTGGGAATGGCCTCCCAACGTGGGAGGGGTGCCCGTCGCACCATGACCCCCCTGATGTTCCGGATCCTGGCAGTGGCCTACCCTGAGTTAGATGGGCACTTTAGGGCATCACAGCAGACACAAGGGGGCGAGTACACACTCATTCTTCGGAGTTTGCGCGCAGTGGAGGGGTCTGGGTGGGGGAGGAGGGCTGTGGGTTTCCCTAGGCCAGGGGGAGTTACGTAGGCTAGGCCCTTCCGGAATGCAGGCCATGTGGCACTCCACCCCACCTCTGTAGAATGCCAAGTACAGGTATACATGCCCCTGTGTCATCTATGTGTGCAGATGTCCACCATAGCCATGTAGGCCAGATCCCAGGAATTGCATCTGTAGAGGCCAAGAGCCCGGCGTAGTGCAGGGGTCTTCTGTCGTCCCCCCCCCCCTTTTTGTGCTCTCCCTGTTCTTTTGTGCATCAGCATCATCAGGCAGAGGTACAGTGGCACCCGGAGCACGAGGGAGCTGTATCCCACATGGCCATGGAGGGCCACACCACAGACTCTGAATACACCAGTGGGACGGAGGGCGAGGAGAGCTTCACGTCAGTCACCAAACAGCGACACGGACTCGTCCGCCGATGGGAGCTCCCTTGTGGTGGCGGCACCATCTGTGCCCCCCACTTCTACAGGTACAGCCACCCCCCCCCTACCAGCACCGCCTTCCCAGCAGCCCCTCAGCCTTCGCTCCGTGCCCGCTCACCCAGGAGGGTGGGCATCACCTTTGCCCCAGTCACCCCTGCTGCCCTCAGTGAGGAGGCCATTGACCTCCTCAGGTCACTCACTGTTGGGCAGTCTACCATTGTGAATGCCATCCAGGGTGTAGAAAGGGAGTTGCAACACGGTAATGCATTCCTGGAGGGCATTCATTCTGGTCAGGCTGCCCTTCATCGAACCCTGCAATCTCTGGCCTCAGCACTGATGGCAGCCATTGTCCCTGTGTCTAGCCTCCCCCCTCCAACTTCCCCCACCCTGACCCAATCCCCTGTAGCCCAGCCTATCCCAAGCACACCATCAGACAAGCATGCACACACCCCAACACACAAAAGTAGCTCAGGCAAACATAAGCACCACACAACCCACAGACACTCACACAAGCGTCACCCACATACAGACACAGCAACATCCACTGCCTCCACTGTGTTCCCCTCCTCGTTGTCTCCCTCCTCCCTCCTAGTCTCATCTACTCTCTCACCTGCATGCACTACATCTACAGGCACTAGGACTCGCACCAGAACACCCAGCACCACACCCCGCTCACCTGCACTCACCACCCCCACTACCATTTACACGTCTCCTGTGTCCACTCCCAGTGTGTCTGTGACACCCCCTCCCAAAGTACACAAACGCGGGCACCCACACACCCAACATCCATCCACCTCACGACAGCCTCCAGTACCTGCACCTGCACCCAAATCACCTAAAGTTACACCTCCTACAACCACCTCCTCTTCCTCCACTCCCAGACCCCCTCCAGCTACCCATCCCAGTGTTCGTCAGAAACTCTTCCTCAGCGACGTTGACCTCTTTCCCACCACCCCCACCCCTCCAATTCATAGGTCCCGTAGTAGCACCTCAGCCAAAAAAAGTCCGGTACCAGTGGTGCGTGTTAAAGGTGTGTGGAGTGCACCGGCCACCAGGGCATCCAGTGTGACACAGAGCCAAAGCACTGCCAGTCCACCCCCTGTAAAGCACCTTAAGTTGGAAAGTGGCCGACGGGAGAGGGTGAAGACTCCTGCCGGCAAAACAGCTCACAAGGGTCCCGAGGGGAGTGCCAAATCAGCTGTGACTCCTCCCATATGAAGGTGCAGAAGAAGTCTCCAAAGTCTGGGAAGAGCAGCACGGCGGAGACGGCCACCATCGTCCCCGCCGGCCGGGACGCCACCGCCAGCAGTATCGTCACTGGTCCGGAGACCACCGCCAGCGTCAGTGACCTGGCATAATGGCTAGCAGTATGGATGATGTATGTCTCCTACACTGTGTACCTCTCATTCCGTTATGGAATATTTCCTGTATATTGACTTACATACTTTTATGATTCATTACATCAGAATAATATCTGTGTGACATAAAGTAATCTGGCAAACTACAATATGATTGGTAGCGCTAAAAAGTAAATTCAATAAAGAAAATGTAATTAGCAAGTGCTACCGAAATAATTATTAGTTTGATTACTCAAACAAACGGCTACATCTAACTTTCTTACAGTGCGTGTATCCCTCTACCATAGAAGGGTTGAAAAAGTCAAATACCTACTTTCAAATCATAGTGTGTCTTTTAAGCACTTGTGAATTGACAAATAGCTGTGTTTGTTTCCCTCCGTGGTATTGACAACAAGGTGTTAGGCTCAAACTATCTCCTAGCCTGGATGAACAAATAGAGCGCTGATGGTCCTTTGAGTCAGATATTTGTGTTGGGCCTGGCTGGATTTGAGTTAAGAGTCCTCCTTGACCTCCAAGTTGTTGCTGCTCCAAAGGCAAGGACACAGAGAAAGTGTAGGCGCTTCAGAATGTGCTCTGATGCCTGCACCAGGACAAGGTAAGCATTTTTCACTGGGGCCGGCCTGGATCCAGTTCATTAATAGGTGCCGGATCCACAATCCAGCTGGATCCTCCTCTTTTCCTGCACTGCAACCCAGTGGTTTGATGTTGGTACTTGTCAGAGCAATTTTCACTAAGATCCCTAGGGTCCCTTTCCTCACAGGTGCTAAAATATATGCAGTTTGCACCCATTTTACCTCAAGGGCCTGAGATTAAATGACCCCATAAGAAAGTTGTTCAACAGTCGCATCATTTACCAATGAATACTAATAATCACTGATAAAGCCAATAGGTCTGGCTTCAATGTGCTAATGCAAGCCATTTGCATTTGTGCATGCTTGTGTATCTATGCGCTCCCACAATGGAGCCAGACCTATTGTCTTTGTCAGTGCTTGCCTTGATTTAAACAGCTGAACTGTGAGCCCTTATACATGTGTGTTTGTGCCTGTCTGTGTAAGTATGTACGTGTATGTCTGCATGACTCACATAGGATTCCTTAATGACACTTTAAAGCCTGCAGCAGTGAAAAAACAACAAAAAACATTGCTGTCTCTATAGAACGCATGTATGAACTACAAAACTTAACATGTGATGATTCAGTATAATTTTGAGATGTGAAAAAAGTCCCTCATAAATTGCAATACAAGCACTCAATGGGAGGCGGAATGATACATCACACAGCCGAGAGAATGAATTGAGAGAGAAATGATCATTTGGGTAAAGATAAAGCCCGCTCTATGTATACTTAAAAGAAGCTGTAACAATACATCTTGTAGACAGCCGCACTGTCAAGCAGGACCTCAAAATACTTCCAATGAGCTGGTGAAGAGGACAAGTAAACATTGTGGGCTACTGGTGCCACCATAGCACCCCGCTTCATAAAAAGAAACCTGTTGGGGAAACCGAAGGGATCTGAAATAGTAAGACATCTACTTGTGATGGCCCAGCATGTTTGCTGTCATCATTTGTGAAGAGACAGGCTTCTAGGTTGACTGCGTGAATCTAGAATGGGGTGAAGCTGATTTGATGGACAGGCATAGTTTTTGCCCTTCACACTCATTATGGGGCCTTACTGGAGCGACGGTCTTCATGCACACTCTTCTGCAAACATCACCGAGATATTTATATTTTAAGACCCATAAATAATTCTGAGAAAAGCATAGCCTGAAACTGAATCCATGGCATGAAAGGCTTAGAATGACGACAACCAGACATCGATGTCAGTGATTTAAATGCCGGATGCCCAGTGAGCGCCAAAGAAACTTGATGATGAAATATGTTGGGTCACGGATTCATTCCCAAGGTCTCCTCGTGTGTTGAGCACTCGCTCCAGTACAAAGTCAGGTATTTAGATGAACTCACATGCATGAAAATAGTTTTTGTTTTTTTGATGGTACTTGCTTGATATAAGGTTAGCCCCATGTTGCCTCCTCCAGAAACTACAACCAGCATGGAGCTTTTAAAATATTTTTGGTATTTTACAAGGAGCCTGGAACCAGCAAAACTAAAGTTATCTAACTGTCATGGTCCCAGGGAACCACCTGTCCAGTGGAACATCTATGTGCTTTTTTGGGTTAGACATTGCAGGATTCTACTTTGTCTTGATGCCCACTTGTGCCAGGATAGGCTCCGCATCTTCACCGGATGTAGAAATTGTGTCCTAAAACTACTCTACGTTACCAAAAATATATTCCAGGTGTTTAGGGGGGAAATAGCTGCCTACCTAAGTAGCAAATTATTGAAAATAGCATATAGATATCCGAAATAATAATATATTCACATATCAAAATAATTTCACTGTACCCTTTGTTGGATGTGATGTCTGTGAGCTAAGCCTGCTTTTTGGAAGACTTTCCTCAACATCTCGCCTTAATCAGGGAAAAAAGACTTTTCGGAACGGGCTATGATCCGATGTGCACACAAAATCCCCCTGTGTCTTTCTAAGTGATTTTGGTGCTAACTGTAAATTGGTCACATTTTAAAATTCTGTTTCCATTCTACAGCAGCGCTTTAGATAGACTATCAAATATAAGTTTGCACTGGTTGAAAAAATGAAAAAAATAAGCTGTAGCGTTGACTAGAATGATATCCAGACCCAAGTCAAAGGATGAAATAAAGGGGCTCTATACTTCCTCGATGGATGGCCTTTCAGCCTGGCCTTCAACAGCAGTAAACAGCGAACAACCAGCCAATAAACAAAAAAACTAAACAAAAAAAAACTGAAAACCAAGATCTACATGGTTCTGAGAGGAGTGTGTAGTAAAAAACATTAATACACTGAAAATACTTTCGAAAAAACGATACATCGAAAAAGAACATAAGGAACTGTAGAAAAAGACAACAATCATAACTACGAAGAAAGTGATTCTGCAATGAACCTGGAGTAAAAGATGGGAAGGTTGCAGCATGTAGCAAGGACTCGAAGAAATGTTGGCAGACGGTGTGGGGTGCAAAAAGTAAAGTGTCACTGATCCCGAATACAATAATTAATGCTCAATCGGTTTCTCATTTCAGATATTTTTTCATCAGAAACAAAACCATCAGATCACAAGATGACAGTGGAGCAGAAGCCGCCATACAAATTGAAAGTGCCAAAGTCCATTAACTCACAGGTACTTACCCGCCCCCACCAACCTCTTCTTCCAAAATCACAAAAGCGACTCTAGATTTTAATTTTGAAAAAGGCTCCTGGTCCAAACCTAGTCCCAAATAAATGGTTGCAGCACTCTCAATTTTGGTGGCTTTCATTCCTTTAAGCAACCTTTACACTATGTGCAACCAACCTAGGCCCATATTTATACTTTTTAAGTGCCGCATTTGCGTCGTTTTTTGATGCAACAGCAGCGCAAACTTACCAAATACAATTGTATTTTGTAGGTTTGCGCCGATTTTGCGTCAAAAAATGACGCAAATGTGGTGCTAAAAAAGTATAAATATGGGCCCTACTGTTTTCCACCTCTTGGAGGAGCAGCATTGAGTATCGTTGTAGACTCAGTATAACATTTCTACATTCTGTAGGTAGATTGGATTTATTGAACAGAAGGAAAAATCTTTACCAAAATAATCCTCTGGAAATTGCCAGGAGTTGGTCGAAGAAACCCATCTTATCCCTCCATAACACCGAAGTTTTTGCAAAGGTCTTGCAATAGTGGACCAGGTTTTCACATTGTGTCTAGTGAAAAAGTCTATAACAATTAAACACTTCAACCTTGTAAACCAAACGAAACTCTGGATGAAGCTGGAGATATCTCATCTAGTTTGATTGTTGCAAGACCTGTAAGCAAACTCCACGGCGAAAGTGCAGTAAGGCACCAATGGAGGGCCCACAGAACAAAGTCCAAAAAGCTCAGGAGTGAAACCAGGGGGGCGATTGTCCACCCTGCCCTTAGACTTCACGTTCTCCACTCAGCGGAGAAACTGGTTTCTGTCCCAGAAAACAGAGAAGTCCAGCTTTTACTGTGTGTGGGCGATTCCTAACCACACATGCTCCATATGCCCTTCAAATGCTAGAGGGATTAATGCAGACCGACTGTGGGGATAATAACATAAAAATAAACATAAAAATATGTTCAAAACCAAGATGATGGAATAGAGAAACGTGCCTGTTAAAACGAAGAGAAACACGTCAGGAATAGCAATCAAAGGGGTAATAATTGTTATTTACCTTGAACTTACTATCACCATATCACTAAACTGGATCACATGAAACCCATATGTTAGGGACTACAAAGAGGAGTGACAGCAGCATAAAGCACCGCAAGATTTGATAAACGCCATGGTACTGGATCCTTGGTAATATCCACAGGATCCTTAAAACAAAAAGGGAAAGCACCCCGCTCTATGTCACAGATGTAACTACCCACTAGAGGCTGGCGGTATTCAGAAACTTTGGAAATCCATTCTCCAGATTCCCCATTAACCTCAAAATGCCCTTCTTTAATCAGATTGTGCCATTACACTCTTGATGTGGCATTCCAGATGACAGCTGTTTGGTCAAGGCGAGGACATAACGATTTCATATACCTTCCTGTTTGTATTAACCACTGCAAATTAATTTTTATACCTGCTTAAAGTGCTTCAAGTAGCCTAAGCCTTAGCATTATTGCACATTTACAAGCATTTTAAACGCACTAGCATTTTCTTATTCTATTTTATACAGTGCACATATAGCCTAAATGATCTAGTTAAGTAGCCTAGTTCGGAAGTTACCAGAGTGAAGCGAGAACTGCAGGTTCAGTGAAGTCATTATTTTTACTCGTTTATCTCTTTCAAGGTATTCTTGCATTTTTGTCTCAACAAAGCCCAGCACCGGTTCATTAGGCCCTATCTGTAATTTCATCTGTACCACATATTCTTTCATTCATTCAATTGCATTGAGAAAAAGTGTATCATGTAGCCCTAAAATATATATAAAATGTATAGCATTACATACTCGAACTGAGTAGGGGGTGATGAAATGGTCTGTTGATATGGCAATCCTCACCTAGATGTTTGCTGGCTATTTTTGCATTAAACATCTGTTAGACTTCTGCAAGCTTTCCAGAGGGTCTGTTTCACAGGCATCTTGTGAATGGATGCAAGAAAGATCTTGTCTTGGAGGATGCTTCATCCCAGGGTAAGGAAAGAATTCTAAAACAAATGCTCAAACTGGTCCACCTCTAAGGATTTATTTGTTGGAACAGCTAACGGCCAAGTATGTCCCAAATAAAGACATCTCTGAAGCAAACCAACACAACCATGGAGGTAAGCACACTGGAGGAAAAACCAGACAAACTAAAACATTTTCCCTTGACAGACATATTTAACCCTTCACTCTATCTGCACTCATACACAACGGAGTTTGTTATCCTGTTAATAATGTCTGTAAAGGGAGATTCAATATAAGAGATGGCAGAAGCCACTGGAATACAGAAATATCCATTTTATGTGACTGTTTCACAGGTCAAGTTGAAAATTTCTACCATCTTCTCTTTTCTGTAGGTGGTACAGTGGACTGAGGATGTAAGGCATAAAGTATCAGGAGTTACATGATGAGTGCATTGCATCTGGTGTGTGAGTTATGGCTTGCATGGCTGTTGTGCGAACTCTGGATTGTGGTACTAACACCAGACAGCTTGCATGTGTCAGTGGTTTTCCAGTTTTAATTCGTAACCATAAGTGCACTGTAACTGTGTTTTCTATGTGCAGTTTTGTGCTTTTTTAGTATATATTGAGGTGTTATATCCAATGCTAAACATAACATCATTTTAATTATGTGTACCACACCCAAGAGTTACCTGCAGCCACCCCTGGAGGGCAACCAACTCCTGCTATTCATAACTCTTCAGAGAGGTTTAATGAAAGCGAAACATGTGCCAGGGGGTGCTTTTATTCATTACAGGTTGACTTGGATGGTATTTTACCAATCCAAAGCTGTAATACTGTATTAAAAGGCTTTTGTCATGTTATATCTTGTGTGCATGGCAGGTGCTAATCCTATGCTTAAAGACTTTGCTGTAGAAATGGTAAAAGACTTTGTCCCTTTCTAGCTCGGCGTGGATGGCACTGTGCTAATCCTATGCCTAAATATTTTGCAAGTATAACAGACATTTGAGGTGAGCAAATTCAATGTTGCTGATGCTGAGGGTGCTCTATACAGGAACTGCTCTCCACCTAAACTTGAGAACTACTTAGAGTTCTCTGCTTCTATTTTTGCATAATTTATGCAGTCTTCTAAGCCTGAAGGGGCTTTGTTTTGAGATATATATATATATATACATATACATATATATACATATATACATATATATATATATATATATATATATATATATGTATAGATAGATATATAGATATATATATGTGTGGGTGTGTATGTGCGTGTGTGTGTCTGTGTCTGTATGTATATATATGTATATATCAGTTTTTCGGTGTGTATATAAAATAGGAGGTTTTTTAAATATTTATCTTTTTCCATCCTAATTTAGACATTTGATCCTGATAAAAGATTTGCAATTATTGTTTAATTCATTAGAATGTAATGTCCAAGGGGCACTGTTTTCATCTGTTATTTTTACTGGTTGCACCAGCCACTTGCAAAATGTTTGAGAAGGGTACACCCTATTCTGTATTGCAATATATTCCATCAATTCGTGTAACTGCTGTTGTTTTCGGCTGCAGGTCATGCACCATGCGTTTCAACAATGTCACTGTCAAAACTTTTCTCGTAGTCATCCTACAATAGAGCAACGTCTAGTGCACTTGTGTCGATTTTTGTTTCAAGGGAGAATCCCCTCATTTCTCTTGCTTCTAGGATGATGTTGAGTTTGTCAGGGGTTGAGGCTGGTTCAGTGATAAATCCAATGCTGGGAGGACTGCTGTTTTTAGGTCATAACTGATTGTGACAACTTGGGAGTCGTTTTAGCCTACCCATCCTCTTTGCCCGTCATGGTCAGAGTGACTTTTAGAGGTAACCAGAAAGGCCTGATGAGCAGGATGAGCCAAGGTCTGCGCTTTAATTTGGACGGTTGCTGAGCGTAGCAGGGAAGAAACAGTCATAGCTCACTGGCATGCTCACTGAGGCCAAATGAGCCATTCTGAGGGTATAGCTCGCTGAAGCAGCATAAGCAGCTTATCTGCTTGAACAATTATGAGCCTCAATGTAACACACAGCTTGCAGTCACCAGGTAGTTGCTCAAAGACTGCAGAGCTGACTGGGGTTTGTATGCCTTACCTCATGCTGGCAAATGCTGAGCTGTTGGATGAAATTAGAATGTTAACAGGGTGTCCATAGCTCTTGTCTGGGGAGGGAAGTAATTGTGCTGAATCAAGAGGGTTTAGGATGCTCGGTCTTAAAGACAAGGATGTGCAGGTGAGGTGTGCCACAGGTGTATGGCTACAACAGTCTCAGGGGTTTCTGAGGTGTGTGCCATCTCTTTGGCAATTAAACGCTATAGTTTAGGCAAGTAATAGGTAAACAGATGGAAGCATTTCTCAGGGGGTGAGCAGTGAAATCAGATCAGGGTTATGCGGGTTCTAGCTTTTTCCTTTAGCCAGGGAGCTTTGGGTGTGTGTATTGCAGACCAACGAGCACAAAGTCATCCACACTCCCCTGCCATGAAGCGGACTCCAATATGGATGTGCCTTGTCGAAGTGTAGGCTTCATTGTGCTAATGTGCATATAAGCCAGATCAGGCTGAGCCGTTGCATCTCACCCCCAAGGAGGCCAAAAGTGGGGGTGGGGAGGGTTGTCTAGGGTGGCAATGTCCAGTCACATTGGTTTAATGGCCTTTAAATGACCCCGCTGCCCACCTTGAGTGTTCCTGTCCTCCCCACCTCTCTATCCAATCCACACTGTAATTAGTGCTGTTCATGTGGCACTGCCCCTTCTTCCTTGGTGTACTTTGCATACAAGCAGACTCAACCTCAGCTATCTAAGTCCTGCAAGGCCGGAGTGAATCAGCAGCTTCAGGAGAAGGACGAGGTACATCCGTTTCACAATAGGTGCTCTTCCACACTAGCCCCCACACTGACCCGGCCACAGCTTTGTCCACAGGCCCAGTCAGCAGGCTATTCTCCACCAATACCAGTGGAGGGGTGGGCAGCGGGCTCCAGTTTTGATTTGTCCCATCATATTGATGGCGGCTGCAAATCCCATGAAAAGAATGGTTCAAGGCCACTCAGCGATAACAAGAAAAGGGGTGGACCCATCTCCAGCTGTGTTCCACAGTGGCTTCCAGCTCTGGTCCTTTACTTGGCCCAGACACGAGGTCCAGATCAGGAGGTAAGGCCGTCTCTGCAAGTGTACTGCAATGACTCTGTAGCCCAGCAAATGTCTCAGGTACTAGCTCCAAGCTATGGCTCAAATGCCGCAGGGCAGGGGTAAGCTTCTGTGGGAAGATCAGAAAGAATGTCAGGGCTGCCTGGCCGGTAGCTCCCCTATCTTGTATCCACCATGTTGGCTGTCAAAGCCAATATCCCTTTCATACCCCCTCCATATAACTGAAAAACCAATGTGAAAGTGAAGATATGTGCAGCTTTGGTTATAAAACATTAATGCATGTTTAAAATAACTTAGAAATACACTTAAAAGCAAAGTTTAAGTGGTGTTATGGGTGTGAATTAAAACCAAAAAGCCACTCAAATTCATAAGGTATGTAGGACCGCAAGGCATAACCATGCAGAACCATGACTTATATACCCAATGCAATACACACCATTTATGTCACAGACACAACTACAAATGTTATAAATAATTTTAAGGATGATATTACATGTCATAATACCCTTAATTATATGAAAGATATTACCATGAACGTGACAGTGCAAACATGAATGCAGGTCTACCATTTGGGATGCTGCAGTTTTAAACTGTAAATATGATCTGTCACAATAATCCTTTTTTAACAGGTTGAAAGCTTCCTTTTAAATAATTATAAGTCACCCCCCATGTAGGCCTTATTACCCATAAGGCAGGGTGCATGGAATATAAAACGTTAAACATGCCACTACAGTGAAAAAGTCTAAAGAAACTATTTTGTTTGTACCAAGGCTGACTGTCCCGTCGGAAAACACTGGGTTACATGATTACATTTAATATTGTAAATGTTCGTTATTAAACAACTAGCAAAATAATTAAACAACTTTAATAGTTATTAAAAATCTCATTTAATGGTGATGTTGGAGTTCTGATAAAAACTATGTAAGGAGTAGAAAATTACATGTTCTCTGCCTAAAGCCTCTGGAGCTCAATGTTCATTTCTTCCCCCACTTCTGCCAGGCAGTAATTAGCAACTGAAGAAGTTTGAAAAACACTCCCAGAGCAGAAGATTGAGCTTGGGGAAATGTGGGAAGCTGGCCTGGAGAGGTACTTCCACCTTACACCAGGTCCAGTGACCCACCTTAGTGAAATGTAGACAGTGTCTAGCAGCTTAGGCTGTTTAGGGGTAGCTGTAGCAGAGCAGCCAAGGCTGAACTAGGAGACATGCAAAGCTCTTGCACTACCATTATAATCACACAGTACTTGTACACAAATAAAGACAATACTCAGTGTTACTAAAAATAAAGGTACTTTATTTTAGTGACACAAGGCCAAAAATATCTTAGAGGCAATACTCCTTCTGGAGGTAAGTATTATACACAATATATACACTAGTAACCAAAATCAAGTAAGTAAACAGTCATAGAAGAGTTCAAACAGTGAAAAATACAATAGGTTCCAATTGGCCTACGGGCAACACAAATCATATACTATAATAGTGGAATGCGAATGTCGGTTCCCCCCCTAGGCAAGGGTAGTGTGTAGAAGGGTGCTGAAAGTGGAAGAAAACACCAAAGGTAAGTAAAATACCCCGCCCCAGAGCCCAGGAAAACAGGAGTAAAGTACAGCAAGTTTCCTGAGAACACACTGGGAGTCGTGGTAAAGGATTATGCAAAAACCAAGCAAGACTGCAAGACACCAACAATGGATTCCTGGACCTGAAGACCTGTGGAGAGAGGAGACCAAGTCCAGAAGTCGATGAAGAGTCCAGAAAGAACAGGAGCCCCTGCTAACCCGGATGAAGGTGCAAAAGTGGATTCTCTGGTTGGAACAAAAGAGCAGAAATGCACCAAAGAAGATAGCTGCGGGTTCCTGCTTGGTGCAGGAGATGTCCCACGTCGAGTCATTGGATGCAGGCTGGTTTTCCTTGTTGGATTTCGACAACAAGCCTTGGCTCACGCAAATGTCACAGTTGGTGGGAAAAGGTGCTACCTGGGCCCAGGAGGGACCAGGGTGCCTCAACTCAGACTGAGGAGACAGAGGGGGGGGGGTCTCAGCACTTTAGAGATCCCTCAGAAGACCAGGCAGCACCCGCAAGAGTCCCACAACACAGGGACAAAGGAGTTGTAGAATGCGGTCATTGCAGCACTACACAAAGGGATCCCACGCCACTGGACAAAAACTCAGGGAGCTGAGCGTCGTAGGATAGAGTGCAGGGAACCTGGGCTATGCTGTGCATAAAGGACTTTTGGAAGAAGTGCACAGAAGCCCAAGGAGCTACAGAACACATGGTGCACAGGGGTACTGTCTGGCACAGGAGGCAAGCCCTTACCTCAAACTAATTTGGACCTTTGGACAGTCAGGATCACTTCGGTCTACCACCTGTGTTCCAGGTATCACGCTCGTTGACAGGAGTGGAGTCCCAGAGTACCGGTTGTCGTTGTAGAGAGGGGCGTGCTGAAGCAGGGAATGGACTCTCTCACTCCACGGGAGATTCCTTCGGTCCTTCTGGTGCAGAATGAAGACAGACAGTCCTCAGAGCGTGCACAACCTGGAAACTGTTGCAGTTGCTGGCTGGAGCTGAAGTTGCAGGGTCACAGTAGCCTTCTTGGATACTTTGTTGCAGTTACAGTGTTCCTTGAGCAGTCTGCGAAAGGAAATGTATTGTTCTGCCTTCCTGAGATTGAGCTGCTCAATCTCCAGGAGGGCAGAAACCTGTCTGTGAGGTGGCAGCAGCTGGGGCTGCAGTGTAAAACTCAGAGAGTTGGTTTGGCAGTACCTGAGGTCCATGGTGGAGCCCCCAGGGTGCATGGAATTGGCCACCCAATACCAGAATTGGATTGGGGGTACAATTTCTCAATCTTAGACACCTCACATGGCCATATTCGGGGTTACCATTGTGAAGCTACAAATATGTATTGACATATATGTACTGTACACTTATAATGGTGTCCCAGCACTCACAAAGTCCGGGAAATTGGCCCTGGACAACGTGGGGGTACCTTTGCTAGTGCAAGGGTGCCCTCACACACAGTAGCTTTGCACCTAGCCTTCAGTAACTGAAGGTTAGACATATAGGTGACTTATAAGTTACCTGGTGCAGTGAAAAATGGCTGCGAAATAGTGTGTGCACTATTTCACTCAGGTTGCATGGAAGTCCTGAATGAGTGTTTGTATGAGCTCCTTATGGGTGGCAAAAGAAAAAGCTGCATCCCATATGGATCTCCTGGAACCCCAATGGCCTGGATACCTAGGTACCATATGCTAGGGACTTATAAGGGGGTCCAGTGTGCCAATCTGAATTGGAGTATGGAGTAACTAGATTATAGTGACACATTTGTGAACAGAGAGAGCATAAGCACTGGAGTTCTGGTTAGCAGAACTCCAGTGATACAGCCAAGCATACTGACAACACAGTAAAACACACTGACATATAGGCCACAAACTATGAGCACTGGGGTCCTGACTAGCAGGATCCCAGTGAGACAGTAAAAACACACTGACAAACAGGTAGAAATAGGGGGTAACATGCCAAGAAAGATGGTACTTTCCTACAGGGCCTTTAACAAGATGACCACCGGAGTTGGGCCTAGGAACTGGATTAACTTCAAAGAGGCCTCCGCTGTCAAAGGCATATGTTAGGTGACCTCTGAGCAGAGCTCTTCCTTCGTCCTTACAGCCATGCAGACTCCAATTGTGGTGCCTTGTTTTTGGCTTTACGGTGTCAAATCCTGCTGGAGTGTCAAATCCTGCTTTACAGGTCTGCTGAAGTTTGCAAATAACACTGGGGCACACTTGAAAGCAAGGGAAACAGGATACCAAAACAATTCTTGTGTATACACTATCTAATGGCTGGAAACCCCTGCTTTGCCTACCAGACTTCTGTCTCTGGGTTTATTGAGGACACAATGACTGCCTCAAGCTGGATTATAGTGTTAGATGTGGGAAGACACTAAGATTACCATAGTACACTCCCCACACACTTGGTTGGTGTATCTAGCCTGCACTCCATCACAGTTACCATCAAATTGCACCTAGGCCCTGCTCTACCACATCCACTGAATATTATTGGCAGTTTATACTTCTTGGCCCAGTTCCACTCACAACTTTTTAAAAACATATCCCGGCGGGGTGGGGGGCAGAAACCTTTAGGCACCAGGGCAAATTTTTTTTGTGTTTTTTTTTGGTTTGTTTGTTTTTTTAGAGATGGGGAGCGACCCATTAGGCAAGGGTCACTCCCCTGGGGGGCAAATTGTATTTCTACCATTTCTGCCCCCCTTGGGGGCAGATCGGCCGATTTTTGTTAGGCCAATCTGCCCCCATGGGGGCAGAAACCACTTAGGCACCAGTGATTGGTGTGTGTGTATGCGTGTTGTTTTCTTTAGGGAGGCAGCCCCTTGGGTAAGGGTCGCTTCCCATGGGGGCACATTACTGTTGGCCATATCTGCCCCCCATTGGGGTAGATGGGCCTATTTTTGGAAGGCCCATCTACCCCACGGGGGGCAGAAAGCCCACCAGAGGCTAGTGAAGTTTTTTTTCCAAAAATAAGAGGGTGGGAGTATGGCCATACCTGCACCCCAAATAAATGGGGCCAAAGTTGTTCTGCCCACTAGTGGGCAGATGGGACAATTATCCCTGATCCACACCCCGGGGGCAGAAAGTCTACTAGATGCCAGGGAATTAAAAAAAAAAAAATAATATTGGGGTGGTGGCTACCAACTAGTATGGGCCTGGTTACGCCCCCATCTCAACTGAAGGGGGTAACAATCTTTCAGCTCTCCCCCACACTCTAAAACATCTTATCCCACAGCAAGCAAGAAGACATCTGATTATTTTGGGTTTTAGTTTTACATTTGGGCCATAAGAACTTGGCTTACTCTCTAAATCGTCCCACTTGGAATGATGAGGGCTGCACTTTATGGACTTTGGGACGCTGCCATGTAGAAAAATCCACAAGACCTAGACACATCTGGAAACTAAACATCTGGGTGATTCCAGGTTGGTGTGTTTCACATGCAGCCCGCACCATTTTTGTACCCACAATCCCCTGCAAACCTCCAATTTTGCTGGAAATCACACATTTTTCCCACGTTTTTGTGATAGAACCTTCCAGAATCTGCAGGAATCCACAAAATTCCTACCACCCAGCATTGTCTCATCTATACCGATAAAAATTCTGCTGCACTTGTCAGCCAAAAAATGTTTTTGTGCAAATTGCCCTTTTGGAGCCCCTTAGTTCCCCCTCAATATCGACATGTTTCTGGCTCTTCCCTTTCACAAGCACTTGGCCCACCTACACAAATGAGGTATCATTTTTACCGTGAGACTGAGGGGAACATTGGGTTGTATTTAATGTGTCCCAGTGCGGTGATCCCACACAGAAATGTGGGAAAAATTTGATTTTTTAGCTAAATTTGAGGTGTGCTGAGGATTCTGGGTAAGAAAACATTGGGGGATCCACGCAAGTCACACCTCACTGGACTCCCTTGGGTGTCTAGTTTACAGAAATGTCTGGGTTTGGTAGGTTTCCCTAGAAGCTGCTGAGCCCATGACCAAAAACGCAGGTGCCCCCCTGCAAAAACAGGTAGTTTTGTATTTGATAATTTAGATGTGTCCAGATAGTGTTTTGGGGCATTTCCTTTTGTGGGCGCTAGGCCTACCCACACAAGTGAGGTACCATTTTTATCGGGAGACTTGGGGGAACGCTGGGTGGAAGGAAATTTGTGGCTCCTCTCAGATTCCAGAACTTTCTGTCACCAAAATGAGAGGAAAAAGTGTTTTTTTGGCCAAATGTTGAGGTTTGCAAAGGATTCTGGGTAACAGAACCTCGTCAGAGCCCCAAAAGTCACCGCATCTTGAATTCCCCTAGGTGTCTAGTTTTCAAAAATGTGCTGGTTTGCTAGGTTTCCCCAGGTGCCGGCTGAGCTAGAGGCCAAAATCCACAGGTAGGCACTTTGTAAAAAACACCTGTTTTCTGTGAAAAAATTTGATGTGTCCACGTTGTGTTTTGGGCCATTTCCTTTCGTGGGCACTGGGCCTACCCACACAAGTGAGGTACCATTTTTATCAGGAGACTTGGGCAAATGCTGGGTGGGAGGAACTTTGGGGCTCCCCTCAGATTCCAGAACTTTCTGTCACCGAAATGAGAGGAAAAAGTGTTTTTTGGCCACATTTTTAGGTTTGCAAAGGATTCTGGGTAACAGAACATGGTCAGAGCCCCCCAAGTCACCCCATCTTGGATCCCCCTAGGTGTCTAGTTTTCAAAAATGTGCTGGTTTGCTAGGTTTCCCCAGGTGCCGGCTGAGCCAGAGGCCAAATTCCACAGGTAGGTACTTTGTAAAAAACACCTCTGTTTTCTGTGAAAAAATTTGATGTGTCCACGTTGTGTTTTGAGCCATTTCCTTTCGTGGGCGCTAGGCCTACCCACACAAGTGAGGTACCATTTTTATCGGGAGACTTAGGGGAACACAGAATAGCAAAATAAGTGTTATTGCCCCTTGTCTTTCTCTACATTATTTCCATCCAAATGTAAGGCAGTGTGTAAAAAAGACGTCTATTTGAGAAATGCCCTGTAATTCACATGTTAGTATGGGCACCCCGGAATTCAGAGATGTGCAAATAACCACTACTTCTCAACACCTTATCTTGTGGCCATTTTGGAAATACAATGGTTTTCTTGATACCTATTTTTGACTCTTTATATTTCAGCAAATGAATTGCTATATACCCGGTATAGAATAAATACCCATTGCAAGGTGCAGCTCATTTATTGGCTCTGGGTACCTAGAGTTCTTGATGAACCTACAAGCCCTATATAT
Source organism: Pleurodeles waltl (assembly GCF_031143425.1). Taxonomy (NCBI): domain Eukaryota; kingdom Metazoa; phylum Chordata; class Amphibia; order Caudata; family Salamandridae; genus Pleurodeles; species Pleurodeles waltl. Next base: position 829,173,046 of record NC_090445.1, on the reverse strand, counting down.
CCCCGCAAACAGAAGAGTCCAGCTGACGTAACAGTATATTGCTTTCAAAAATCTGAGATTGCAGGAAAAAGTTACAGAGGAAAACGTGGAGAAAAATGGCTGTTTTTTTCACCTCAATTTCAATATTTATTTATTTCAGCTGTTATTTTCTGTAGGAAACACTTGTAGGATCTACACAAATGACCCCTTGCTGAATTCAGAATTCTGTCTACTTTTCAGAAATGTTTAGCTTTCTGGGATCCAGCATTGGTTTCTCACCCATTTTGGTCACTAACTGGAAGGAGGCTGAAAGCACAAAAAATAGTAAAAATGGGGTATGTCCCAGTAAAATGTCAAAATTGTATTGAAAAATGGGGTTTTCCAATTCAAATCTGCCTGTTCCTGAAAGCTGGGAAGATGGTGATCTTGCACCACAAACCCTTTGTTGATGCCATTTTCAGGGGAAAAACCACGAGCTGCCTTCTGCAGCCCTGTTTTCCCATTTAAAAAAAAAAAAAAAATGTTCACTGTATTTTGGCTAATTTCTTGGTCTCCTTCAGGGGAACCCACAAAGTCTGGGTACCTCTAGAATCCCTAGGATGTTGGAAAAAAAGGACGCAAATTTGGCATGGGTAGCTTATGTGAACAAAAAGTTATGAGGGCCTAAGCACGAACTGCCCCATGTAGACAAAAAAAGGCTCGGCACAGGAGGGGGAAAAGGCCTGGCAGCCAAGGGGTTAATCTAATAGGATGAGAAAGGTTTTTCCTGTCATTTATTTGGGTCCATTGACCTAAAGTTGATTTGTAGACCCAAAACTTCTGATTGGCTGGCCGTATCTAAGAACATTTTGTTGCGACCTCAATAACATGATGTCGGGCTAAGTCCTGCATCCTGCAACAAAAATAAATGAACCATAAAGAGTCAGGACAGCACCCTCTCTGCCCCAGGTTCCCTAAGGGTCCGCAAACCCATGGCAAGGGCTCTTGAACCATTGTTGGGCCTCCGGTGGGGTTTGAGGACTCAACATTGGTTCTCTGAACCCCGCTGGAGGTCCAATAATGGTCCAAACGTCTACAAGACTTTGCAAATCCTGCAGCTCAGTCTACACTTCCTTCATTTTGTAAAAAATAATTAAAAAATAAAAATAAATAAAAAGATTCTCTCCACTTGGGTGGCCAAAGGCCCTTTGCAGGGTGGGTCGACCACCCGCAGTGGGTTTTTGCAGGGCCTTATCATTCACTGCACCCTGTAGTTGGATGTGGGATATGATAAAGAAAAACACAAAAATTTCACTGAAAATCAAATGTTAAAGTGAAGTTATGGTTCGTTTTGATTATAATACTTTGATGTATGTTTAGAAAAACCAACAAAAATCACAGTTACAGTACAGTTATGGTGGTGAAATAAAACTAAAACAAACACTGAAATTCGAAATCAGTGGTTATCTCTGCAATCCATAAGTCAAATAAAAGCCATGTAAACCCTAAAGGGTGCAGTCATAAATTGGAGTTTGATGTTGCCCCCATCCAGATGCAAGGGTATTAATAACAGGATGGCTGAGTTTTGCATAATGGCCCATTTTATTAGTGCTTGGCCTGGGCTTGTCAGGGGATGGAGCTATTGCGTACCAGTAAATGTGGGCTATGGGCAGCAAAGCAGTACTATGAAGCTACTCATGCTGTGCTATTGATGCTTAGATGGAAACTTTTAACACTACTCTACGTGTTGGGCACCCTGGAGTCAGACCGAAAGCCACGTACAGTCTGCCTTTCACTCGTATAGTTCATGCCTATAACTGCACCTGGAAAAATGCCATATTGCTTACTCCTTTCTACCTTTTGTTTGGGGGGATTGTCTTCGTCTACCTGTCAAATTTCTTTATGCGCCACATCACCAGTCAAAGCAGCAAGCCAGAAACTTACATAACGTATGTAACGTATGTATCAAGGAGCTATCTGAGAAGTTATACAAGATGGCCACTAAACTACTCAACGCATTGTGTACCATTGTAACTCACTGACCACGCACCACCTGAACAGATACCTGTTCCTGAGGCCTATTGAGCAAAAAAGACTGCTTTAATTTTCTCCATTCCCACAAAGAGTGCATTGGAGGTCATCCTACAAACATATCAGTAGCCAAAGGCGACTGGATATATAGAAAGGAGCAGTTCCCCCAAAGACATTTAGGGCCTGATTTAGATACTGGCCGATGGTTGTTCCGTCATAATGATGAAGGATATCCCATCCACTGAAATCTAAATCCCATTATTTCCTAAAGGATTTAAATTTCAGCAGACGGGATATCCGCCACCGTTGTGACAGTAACCCATCTGCCAATATCCAAATCAGACCCTTAGATTTTGACTAGGTGACTTTCTTAATGTTTGCCCGCTCATTAAAGCTGTGGCCCCATGACACTTGCTGGCCACTGCGAGAGGGTCATAGCTCTAGCACACATCTTCTCACTTCCCAGAATGTGTACATTTCTGTTCAACCTCAAACCCCTGCAGAAAGTCTACAAATTGTTTCTACATAATCACCTGCTTTGATAGTTACTCTGCTCCCTCGGCCCCACCATGAGACATTCCTCCCTCTTTCACTGGGGCTTACTTTGCTTATATCTGTTAGACCTCTCGCTTTCCGGCCATATTCACTGCTGTGCTGGGTACCAGACTGGTCGTCTAACCTCTAACATCCTTGCAAGGACTCGGCCACCAATAGTGGTTTCATCATTTTCACGCTACTTAGGATTCACCTCATAGCATGGACTATGCTTTTCTATGGGGGTCTCGGCTAAAACCACCAACGTGCCTTAAAACATGGTAAGAGAGTGTGTACTGATATGCAGCGAACTGAGAACTAGGTAGCCATTGTGGGCTTATTATGAAGGTCACTTGCACTAATATTTGCACCCCTAGAAGTGAAGTCAGGAAAATCATATTCCAGTCCCATTTCTTCTGCTGGCAACCAATGTAATGTGGTACGTTTAATTTCAAGTGAACTAAAATTACACCTCCGATAACGCCCTGAAATGATAAATACAAACAAGGAACTTCTAGATGCTGTCATTGCTGACAAGGTGTCATCTGTTAAACTTACATAGAATATGTTATCTCACAATTTGGCCTGTCACATAAGCCTTGTTCAGTGGATCTGTTCCACAGTTGTGGACCATACCATGTATTATCTTCATATGTGTATGACTGCTGAGTCAAGAGGTCATAGACAGTCCTTCTCTCTGTGGGTAGTGATCTTTGCCAGACAGCCACAATGTCACCAGGGGTCTCCAACCTTTTTTGTGAAAAAGGGCTACTTTTGTACAATGGAAATCATAACACACTAATAATAATTTTAGTGTGGTAACTGGGATGGCCACTCCATGCAGGATCACCAGCACTGATCACTTCAGAACCCTGAAGTAATAGGAAAAAGGTTTTATCGTCTTGGAATGTCTCTGGATGGTTAATAGATGACAGCCATAGCTGCAGTACTCCTGGCACAAAGGCACTAATATTTGTCATGTCTCCCCAATGCCTTACACGTCCACTCAGACATCAGCTTTAAATATATTTGGAAATACAAACATTTTTCACCAAACATCAGATTATATGCTCGGAAAATACACGCATTTGCCTTGAATACACGCTTTTCATTTTTGGTACACATATATATGATCCAGCCAGGCAAATGCTTCCAATTTAGTAGGCTGGGCTGCACAGAGGAGAGCGCTTACAGGTAGCTCATGGGCTATTCCTTCAGAATGCCTAATCCACACACATCAGGCACCGGGTTGGGCCGCCTGTACTAATTCCCCTAGAGGAGCTATTTTTGATTCAGTGTCTATTTCGCCACAATTGATGGCGCCTATAACTTCCTGGGCCTACGCTTTCCAAAGTAGGCAGCAGCCTAAGAGTGAGTCCTGTTTGCCCCTCAGCGTCCAGCACCCTGTAAATCCTGCTACAGCATGTTCAGTGAGTAGTCAAAGGGTGTTAACTGTAATCCTCTGCTATGTTAAATATTTGATGTCACTGCTGCACAGTCACCTCTCTGAACGATGAGTAATCGGCAAATATTAAGTATTACAGTAAACTCTGATGAACAGCTGCATAACGGTTTCATTAAAAAAAGACTATAATTCACCTTGCTATATGTCTGGTTCTGGAAACAGCGTCCCTGGGTGCGAGCACGGCGCCCCGTAGCTGAAGCCGGAGCCTCTGGTGAAACCTGACTCCCGCCTTCCCACTGCCTCCAAACGTAGTGCGTCACCGCCGTTTACAAGAAGTAGGCCTCCAGACCGAAACCGAGGCTGTAGGGTACAGTGGGAAGGGAATGCACGAGGGGCCAGACTTCACCCGAGTGTAACGAGATGCCTTTAAATAACAGCAGGCCTGCCTGTCACATAGAAGCTTATATTAGGAAGGGGAACTATTCCAGAAGGATGAGACAAGTTAACTGTTGTTGATCTGCAGCTGCTGTATACTAATTTTGAAAAACACAACATAACAGAGCTACTCATTAATATGACCAGCAGGCCAGTCGCTTGGGCAGTGAAGAGATTGTATTAAAGTTTTCCTCTGGAGAGAAAAATGATAAAAGACTTAAATTGTTAAATATGAAAAAAGAGATCCGGATTATTATGTTCATTATGGTTTTTGGTAGTAATAGTAAGCGCCTGGCTGTAGTGTCATTAGGAGCGTGGTCTTCGATGTAGGAGAGTTTAGAACCTCGAGTGATTACGTCTTATTGCAATGCTATTATTGGTAAATATTAAAGCTGACATAAAAGCTGTCTTTGCCCTTGTCCTCTGCACAGAAAGAACTATTACCACTCTAAGCCACCTCACCTCCTGCCCACCTCCAAATCAGCCGTAATCACAAAAGCACTGGATACAAGGCCTGTCTGTCTCTGTCTCCCTCTCTCTACTGCCCCAATAATACCACCTACACCTCCCTATTCCCACTAGAGCTCCTCTTTCAGCTTATATTCACTACACTGGTCCTCCATTAGCCCTGCATATGTTCTCAATTATCTTCAGTGTCACTATCCTCTTTATCACCGCTTTGAATTGCTTTGTGTCCCCAGTCCACTTTCTGGTTCCTCTATGTTTCCTTTACTTTTCCTTCATCCACAAGTAAGACGTTAAGGTGTCCCAGCTTATTTCCCTATTTCTCCATGGGTATCTCTTGAGGTTTGGTTGTGATGGGAGTGAGACTCTTAACTTTACCACGTGAGCTAACTAATTCTGTGGTGACCTTATTTTGATAATATCACTTGTGATTTCAATGTAAAAATTGTTTACTGACAGCCCCTTGAAAACATTTCACATGCAAACTAAACACTGAGGCCCAGACTTCTACTCTGCTTGAGCTGAATTAGTGTCATTTTTTTACACTAATTCAGCGCAAACGTTAATGCCATATTTATATTTTGACGCTAGACTAGTCTAGTGCCAAAATATTGGAGTTAAAGTCATTTTTTGGATGTGTGAAACCACCTTGTGTCAATGAGATGCAAGGTGGGCATTCCCATCCAAAAAATGACTCTAAGGACCTAGAGCCTTATTTATCCTCCTGTGCAAAAATGGTGCCCGGGAGGGAGGTGGGTCTAATTAATTGCTCTAAGCCTGCTTAGCGCCATTTTTTAACGTCTGGGTCTGGGCAGGTGTTATGGACCCGTGGACCCATTTCCATGGTCAAACATCATGGAAGGAGCCCACAGGTGCCCTCCCCAAACCCCAGGAACACCCCCACCCACACCAGAGGGACACTGGAGGATGGGGACCCCATCCCAGGTAAGTATAGGTACGTTTTCTTTTGTTTTTAAGTGCCATTGGGTGCCCTGAAATCGGCCGCCTTACATGGCATTGGGTGCAATGGCCCTGTCAGGGGACCTTTGTCCCCTGTGATGGCCACTGGGGTGGTGGGCATGACTTCTGTCTTCTATAATACAGGAGTCATGTGGTATGGATGGTTTTGCATCAAGAAATGACGCTAGGCTGGTTAAAGTCATCTTTTTTTACTCTAACCAGCCTAACGTCATTTTTTGGAGCAAAACACCCTTCTCCCATACCGCCACAGTCCCCCCTTTGCGCCGGATTGCGTCATTCCACGAATTTGGCGTACGGCTGGCGTCCTGGAATGGCAAAAGCCGGTGCTATACTTTTTGACGCAAAACTGCGCAAACGCAGTTTTGCGTCAAAAAGTATAAATATGGGCCTGAATGTGAAGAGATGCCAGCTGACCTAAAGATCAAAGTAGGGACAAAAATTAAGAAACCAAAACAATCACGGGATTTATACTGTATTGTAGGTTAAAATTGAGCCAGGATTTATTAGGAGACAGGAAACACTTCCAAGACAGAATTCATCACTGATTGGTATGGATTTAGAAATCAGATCATGAAATGCCCAAACCAAATGACCAAACAGTCGTCTTTCATGTTTATAAGACCGTGGGTTGCTGGGACCTGGGAAGTGCGAGAGACTGTCACATGCAGCATTTGCCTTCATCAGAGCTCCAACCTACCACTCACTACATGGAGAAGCCTGGCCCACTCTTTCACTCCGTCCTAACATTCAATTTACAGACTAAACATTAGGCCACATTTTGCAAAACCAAGACTGCCTTCAAATGTGCCCTGTTGGTGTCTGATGAGTCCAAAGAATCAGGATCTGCAAATGCCCTACCTAAACTCAAAGAAAGTTAAGGGCTGGAACTAGATGGGAAGGAGGAAAATATGAAATAATGATCACTTATCGAGTTTAGTACCCTCTGGAACCTACTGAGCCTTGCCACCTACCCAGACAGGCCATAAATGGCTGCCGGCCCAGGATTGTTTAGCCAGCCGAACATTGAGCGGTAAGAGCCTGAAAAACAGTATAACATTCACAAATGTGAATTAGTACCCTGTATGCCAAACCCTCAGTCTGCCACCACATTTTTAGAGTCAGGTGGATCATCAGCCTTCTATCAGCAAAGCCCTCATTGGCTCCCTCCAAGGAAAGTTTACTTGATGGAGTAGGGGCTGTCGGAGTAAAGCCATCAGGAAAACAGCCCTATTTCGAGCTGATTTTTTTTTAACCATTTATCACCATCAAGAAAATCCAGGTAGTAATGAACAGAAAACAAAATAATGATGCCCCCAAACCTTGTGGAGAAATCTCCCAGGGTGTGCGGGTAACTTTTTCTTTTTAAAGAAACAAACATGCTTGTGTCATACATAGTGGTGGACTAAAAGAAACCTACACAAGTGAAGTTGCGCATCTTCTTAAAGAACAGCCAAGAGTGGTTTCATTTTTCTGACTAGATTCCCTGCAACACAAAAAATACCTAAAATGTACAGGATATCAGGTATGCAGGGAGTTCTATTCACTCCTGTCTCGCAGGGCTATCCAAACCTTGAGTGGAAGCAGGGAAACACAGGAGCCACCACTCAACAGCTCTCCTCTTCTTCTTTTCTTGCTGCCAAAAGATCCATCTGGGAAAGTCAAATTGCGAGGTGTACCAGAAGATAACAGTAAACCAATGCTCAGTCGCACAATCACACCCCTACACAGCCAGCAAAGTTTGTTAGTTCAACAGTTTGTGAGGTTGGCTAACTTTACCAAAAATTTGCTAAATGGTGATGGCCCAGATATTGTTCATTTACATTTGTCTTTTCCTACCTCTCAATTTGAGAAACAGAACTATTATTATCATATTCAGAAATAGTTAAGACCTGGGACCCTGCAGACCTGAATTCCAATCCTTCTTTTGCCATATGACCAATCATTGCATAATTGAAGGTAAATCCATCTATCACCCTACACCTCATGTTGCAAATTTGTGCAATGTAGAGATACATGTAATGTAAAACTGTACATTGTGTTGTCAAGTATTACTGTAACACAGTTATGGCTATTCACAATAGTAGATTATAATTTTGAGAAAATAACATGTGTAATTGACTTTTTCTCATTTGAGTAACTTGACTAGTGTTGGCTATTCACAAAGTCTGAGTGTAAAATTACTCAAAAGTGTAAACTTACACATCTCCACTGCTTGAAAAACCATCTGGAGTCAAATTTACAAGTGTAAAATTCTACTACCGAAAAGAAACAATACTAATTACCTCATTACGAGTTTGGCGGTCCCAACGCGGGACGGCCAAACTCACGGGGAGGAAGCCACCGCCATTGGCTCTGGAATCCCCCATGCCTGATTCCAATGTTTTCACCGGTCTGACTGGGCTGACTAGCAGAAACATAAAAAAACAGAGCATTCCCGCCGGTCAGACCATGGGAACAGTGCTACAAGATATCACTCAGCTCCCTTCAAGGAGCTGGGTGCTATCTCGTGGCACAGAGGGGGCCCACCATCACCCTCGTCCTGGCGGAGACGGCAGTCTTTGGGCGGGTCCGCCTGCCAAACTTATAATGGGGTATCCTAGGACAGCCAGCCTCATAATGAGATCCTAAGTTCAGTACCACACATAGCCAACCACTGATAATGCATCACCCAGCCACAGAAAATAGTGGAGCTCAGGACTTATAACAAAACCCCAAAGGAAGTAATGTATCTATATTACATTATTTTAAATAGTTAAAATATAAATAGACATCATTTTAATGTAAAAAAAACCCTAAAATAGTACATCTTTTTTATTTAATTATAAAATATTTAATACTTTTTTGAGTTTAGACATTAGTGTAACAATATTATTTTTTTAAATATAATTACATTACTTTTAATTAATCCTATAATCACTTTTAATAATTATTAATCCATAGTAAAATGTTTTTTACGTTAGGTGCACATTTACTTTTTTATTTAAACCTCAGAAAAACTATTTCAAATGTATTATATTTAATTTAATTAATAGTGCTGTGGCATGTGCTCCTTTGTTCCACATCCTAAGTAAACACACAAAATTAAGTTACATTAATATTTAACATAAATATATTATAGTGAATTTTTCCAAGTTTTCTAAACATTTTTACTTTTCTCCATACTTTACATAAAAATATACATAGGTGGGCTGTGATCTGTTTTTAAAACATATTTTTCACCTCGGATATACAAATATAGCTCTGACATTTGTTGGAAGTCCATCCACAAGCCAGAGGTTTCTTTTCTATTACAGAATATGCTTTCTCTGCATTCTCCAACATATGGGACACAAACCCAAAGTAGACTCAATGCCACACAGACTTGTGTAACTACTGCTCCTGCACCCTTAACTTTAGCTTTCACAGTGATGTATACTTTATTGTTCTGCATGAATGTAAGTAAAATGGGAGCTCTGCACATTTCTTCATTAAACCTAAATGCCATATGCTGTATTTCATCCCATTTAGACCCACCGAGTAACCTTGTGAATGTTCAGCTTTTCCTACAAAATGGCAGATAACTTGTAAAGCTCTAAAAATGAAATGTCTTAGAGGCATAGAGGCATCCTCTACAGCTTTCAACAAACTATCCTTTGGTTTAATTCCCTATTGTGTCAACACATGTTCCAAATTTTCAATTTATTCCTCACACTTTTCCTTCCTCAATTTCAACCGATTTTATGCAAAGTCTTCAGTGATGTCGAACTCTCAAGTCATGCTCCGCTATATTCTCTTTTTAAGAACTCTTTATATTAAGATCTGCTCATCGTAAATTAAATGAAGGATTTGATGCAATCATACAGTGTACACTTCAGGCAATGCATGTAACAGTAGGGACATAAGAATGCCAGTCATTGTGTGCGGAGACAACTTGTGACGGCGAGACCACAACCCCCATGTGGGATGTACAGACATGCTAGTATCCCCCCTTTCAAGCCCACCCTTGCAGACTCAGAAACGTTAATAATTATGCAAATTGCCCCATACTTTGTCCAGTTTCTGTGGGTAGCCCCTGTTCCGATCGGTTGCTCTTTCTGCCCGCTCACACCAATTCATGTCCGACTCCCAGTCTGCTATCCGAGATGGTGCCACTTTTACCTAGGCATACTCTATTTTGGATTTAGCCACCATCACTGCCAAAGCTAGCCAAATGTTTGGTACCTAGACCACGTATCTTCACCTGTAATGTTTAATAGGAGCCATTTTGCTTCTAGGGGAACTACCAGGGCAAGCACCCTGGCTATGATTTGTACCACTTCTGCCCAGTAGCGTTGTATGATTGGGCAGTCCCAAAGGATACTGAAAAAGGTGCCCACTCGCCCACATCCCTTCAGGCAGTGCTCAGAATCTCCCCTACCCATCTTGCATAGCAGAACTCTAGAACAGATCGATCTATGCAAGATCCGTAATTGTACCAGTCTAAAGCGAGCCCATATTGCCACTCCCTTGGGCGTTGCAATGCCTCCGTCCACTATCATCCTCAATTTTCTCGATATCTCTTTCCCAGGCTTCTCACACTGACTTCAGGAGTTCTGGGGAGTTATTCATTATTTTGTAATACATCATGGATATGGCCTTGTCTGTCAGTGTGTCCAAGAAAGATAAGACGATCCTCCAACGCTCAGCTTTTGCCATCTCATATTCCTGTTGCAGGACCTCAAACAGGAACTGTCCCCTCCATATGTCACCCTGGCACTCTATGCCAATCAGGGCCCAGCGCAAGAAGCCTTCCAGGCTTCCCACCTCACTCAGGAGGTCTCTATCCCAAAACAGGGTGGCCTGTCATATTGTCATTAAAGCCCAGGTATCTAGAAGCCTCACGCTGTATCCTCACCACCGTTCGAGTGTGGGTCGGCAGATCACATTCTTACCTCTACTTATAAAGAATTACTAAGTAGCCCCTATGTCCCATGGACCCCCTGTCAACCCGGTAGGCCGGTTCTGCTCTGTCTGTAAACACTCAGTCATTAACCACGACTAATTGCTTGGCCCAGTAGTTGTTGAGCATACCAGGGACCACCAGTCCCCATCATAGACACCACTCTGCACTTTGTGAAGCACAATTTAGGACCACCTCCTTTCCCAGAGGGGCGATTCTACCTCACAGTCAATTTTTATGAAGAAGTATATTTTGGAGGACATATAAGAGATGAGGTCGGCTTATCATTTTGAAGAGGGCTGCTCTGTCCATCAAAGAGAGTGGAAGAGTCCTCCAGTGCCCAATATCTCTGAGATACTCTTCCAATTGTGGAATCAGGTTCCTGTTCAGGAATTCCCCTGGGTCTCGGGTGACATATATTCCAAGGTAATGAAAGCCCTCCAGCATCAGCGGTGCCGTACATCGTAGGGGAAGGCTCGGGAACCCCCGCCGCCCCTGTGGGTAAATCAAGGACTTGCCCCAGTTGATGCAGTATCCGGACTGATCCCCGAAAATTCAGACAAATTGTAGTATTCGGTCCATGAACAACACCAGCCGAGTGACATATGGCAGCATGTTATCAGCATATAGGGAGGTCCTCCCACTTATTACTTACTTCCTTTATAAGGGGATCCTGGCGAACCCAGGCTGTTAATGGTTCAAGCGCCTGAGCATAAACCGTTAGGGGACAGGGGACACCCCTGCCTAATACCAACACCCCTCCCTCATACCCTTTTGCAGGGCGAAGACTTGGGACTCTACATTATTTACGTGCCCACCTCATAGAGATCGGGCTGGGCTGCTAGTGCATAGGCAAGGGCCTTATCCCCCGCCAGTTCTTGCAGTTTGTGCTGTATGCTCTGCTATATTCATGCCCAAATGACTGAACAAACACACCGACTAAACAGATTTGCTTCAGACTTGGCATGAATGTACAACTATTCTAGGAAAGCATGCATTTGCTGGTTTACTATAAATCTGTTAATTCTTTTTAGATCTCTCTGTTTGAAAAAGGTGCTGGTAGGCTTGAAAGGGTTAACACTTGTATATCTTGTTTATCCCGTCAGATGAAAAACTATTTGTTGATTGCTTATAATTCTGGCACTGTTTGACAAATATGCAAGACATTTGACAGTGAGCTAGATCTCGTGACTGTTCAGCCAAAGGTACCTTATAGTATGCAGATTTTGAGTTTAATTTGAAAAACAGCTTAGCCCCATGTATTGTTGCTAACATCCTCAGTTCTAGGCAATAGTTACCCATACACCCAGATCACTTTACTAATGAGTCTTAGGTCCATACACACATAGAATTCCTTGGAGTGTCTATTTTTTTTTACTACTGTAGGCGAGGCTGAAGTGATGCTATCATAGGAGACATTAAGATATTAATAGTATTTATTATGCTCATCAATTGACATCCTATCCTACCTACAAGGGCCCCAGAAACAACTGTCATTCCTAGACTGCAAGCATCCTTTGAACTCACAACACTCCTTTCTATTACATATGTACATTCTACTCGAAAGACATCGCCACAGAGACCCATAAAGAACACTCAGCAGTATCAACCACCTTCCCTCTGCACACGTTGTGTAGGTATTTAGTTAGCTCTGCTCTCACACCCAGAAGTACAGTTTTCATTGCTCTAATTTGCTCTCTAAACTGTTACACCATTCATCAAGACTCGATCCGCAATACACTCACTATCCATGTCTCTCCCTATTCCTTTCATGCACTTCATCACAACCACAGCCCCACCTTCATTATGTTCAACTGTCACCTGTTTTCCCTTTGCTGGTTTAGGCACAATGTCTAACATACCCTGATATTACAATCCCAGACCGTCAGGTTATACTGCCCTTTGCTGGGAACATAGGTGTTCCCTTTGAATGTTTTAGTCCAGTGATCCTTAACCTGCGGTCTGGGGACCTCTGGGGGTCCAAGACTCCTACTCAGGGGGACCCGTGCTGCTTAGAAAATTAAATCATATTACAGATGAACACAGTGTATATAACTTGTAAATGTGCAGGAATTTAAAATTGGAAGCTAAAAATGAAGTTGGTATCCTTAGACTGCTTTGTGGGAAAAGTGCCTGTGCATCAAACAGAATTCAGCATATACAATTGGTGGCCTCAATTCAATGTAGAGAAGCTCCAGCCTTCCCATTAAAATTGAAACCTAATTTTTATCTTTGTGAATTAAATAAACTATTTCATCATTTGTGTGATGAATGTTTGTTCTGTATTTTTGTCTTTTGTTTTGCAATTCAAATCATTGACATTGCTTGGGCTGCGGGCCCGGGATTTCAAAAATGACTCAGTGGGTGTCCCCAGATTACAGTAATTATTCAGTGGGGGCCCGTGATTCCATTATTGATTGAGTAGGGGTCCACAAAAGTCAAAAGGTTAAAAACCACCGTTTTAGTCCATGAAACTAATACATGCTACAAAATATCCATTGATATTGGGAGGCATCAATATTCTATTTCTCCAGCCACTTCCAATTATTATAGAAGACAAAATAGACATTTTGGGCCTCATTTTGAGTTTGGCGGGCAGCGGAGGCCTCCCGCCAAACTTTTTAGGATGAAAAACGCCACTCTGGTTTTCCGCCCTCTGGCCCTATTATGAGTTTCCCGCTGGGTCAGCAGGAAACAGGCCACAACATCGACGCCGACTCATAATCGAGCCGGCGCCAATGTTGCAGTGCTTTGGGTGCGACAGCACCTGACGCCCATTTCACTGCCTGTATATCAGGCAGAGAAAAGCACGACGGGCTGCCCATGGGGACCCCTGCACTGCCCATGCCAAGTGCATGGGCCCGCATAGGGCCCATGGCAACCCATCTCGGCCAGCCTTTGCATGGCAGTGGAAGCGCCATGCAAAAGCCGGCAGAGAGGGGGCTCGTAATCTCCAGGGCAGCGCTGCTTGCAGTACTGCCCTGGTGGATTAAGACCACCAGCACCACCAGGCTGTCGACTGGCGGCAACCAGGCGGTGCCAACAGTCAGACCGTGGCGGCTCCGCAATGGCCATAATGTGGAGGACAGACCGCAGATTTGGCGGCAGTCCGACTGCCACCGCGAGTCTGGCGCTCCCACGACCTCCAGACTCGTAATAAGGATCTTTATCTCAGGAACCAGCACCAACTCGAGAGCTATGCCAACAATTACAGGGAGTGCAGAATTATTAGGCAAATGAGTATTTTGACCACATCATCCTCTTTATGCATGTTGTCTTACTCCAAGCTGTATAGGCTCGAAAGCCTACTACCAATTAAGCATATTAGGTGATGTGCATCTCTGTAATGAGAAGGGGTGTGGTCTAATGACATCAACACCCTATATCAGGTGTGCATAATTATTAGGCAACTTCCTTTCCTTTGGCAAAATGGGTCAAAAGAAGGACTTGACAGGCTCAGAAAAGTCAAAAATAGTGAGATATCTTGCAGAGGGATGCAGCACTCTTAAAATTGCAAAGCTTCTGAAGCGTGATCATCGAACAATCAAGCGTTTCATTCAAAATAGTCAACAGGGTCGCAAGAAGCGTGTGGAAAAACCAAGGCGCAAAATAACTGCCCATGAACTGAGAAAAGTCAAGCGTGCAGCTGCCACGATGCCACTTGCCACCAGTTTGGCCATATTTCAGAGCTGCAACATCACTGGAGTGCCCAAAGGCACAAGGTGTGCAATACTCAGAGACATGGCCAAGGTAAGAAAGGCTGAAAGACGACCACCACTGAACAAGACACACAAGCTGAAACGTCAAGACTGGGCCAAGAAATATCTCAAGACTGATTTTTATAAGGTTTTATGGACTGATGAAATGAGAGTGAGTCTTGATGGGCCAGATGGATGGGCCCGTGGCTGGATTGGTAAAGGGCAGAGAGCTCCAGTCCGACTCAGACGCCAGCAAGGTGGAGGTGGAGTACTGGTTTGGGCTGGCATCATCAAAGATGAGCTTGTGGGGCCTTTTCGGGTTGAGGATGGAGTCAAGCTCAACTCCCAGTCCTACTGCCAGTTCCTGGAAGACACCTTCTTCAAGCAGTGGTACAGGAAGAAGTCTGCATCCTTCAAGAAAAACATGATTTTCATGCAGGACAATGCTCCATCACACGCGTCCAAGTACTCCACAGCGTGGCTGGCAAGAAAGGGTATAAAAGAAGGAAATCTAATGACATGGCCTCCTTGTTCACCTGATCTGAACCCCATTGAGAACCTGTGGTCCATCATCAAATGTGAGATTTACAAGGAGGGAAAACAGTACACCTCTCCGAACAGTGTCTGGGAGGCTGTGGTTGCTGCTGCACGCAATGTTGATGGTGAACAGATCAAAACACTGACAGAATCCATGGATGGCAGGCTTTTGAGTGTCCTTGCAAAGAAAGGTGGCTATATTGGTCACTGATTTGTTTTTGTTTTGTTTTTGAATGTCAGAAATGTATATTTGTGAATGTTGAGATGTTATATTGGTTTCACTGGTAATAATAAATAATTGAAATGGGTATATATTTTTTTTTGTTAAGTTGCCTAATAATTATGCACAGTAATAGTCACCTGCACACACAGATATCCCCCTAACATAGCTAAAACTAAAAACAAACTAAAAACTACTTCCAAAAATATTCAGCTTTGATATTAATGAGTTTTTTGGGTTCATTGAGAACATGGTTGTTGTTCAATAATAAAATTAATCCTCAAAAATACAACTTGCCTAATAATTCTGCACTCCCTGTATATGTGTTGTCATATCACAAACTTGGTCTAATCCACTTTGACTATTACCTTTGCTGTTTCCTACTGTTAGAACCAAACTGCTGAGTCTTAGATCTAGTGAGTCTTCTTCTCTTACCATGAGTTATTTGTGCCCGCACTTGCTGAAAGATTTATGTAAAGCCGGGCAACTTGTGGAACTCACTAGATGTCTCACAGACTTACCTAGCGCATATATTATTTCCCATAGCGATATGGTCGGCTCTCTTTTTAGTTTTCTTTCCTCCTCCCTGGAATGTATTTATAGTTGCAACAACTGAATACTAATGTCAATTTCTACAGCAACTTCCAGTGATAAATCTTTGTTGCAGAGTAGTTTTTCTGGATTTTATTATCAAAACAATTCACCACGCTTTGATCCTTGATCAGAGATTGGGAAAGCTTTTTAAATTCGCAATGTGATGCAAGCCCTCTCAATGTTGCAATGTTCGTATCCACACGCTTGCCAGCTACTTGCTCCATAGTGAAAAATTTATAGTTATTATACCTTAATGTTCCTAAGTAGGAAACTGTTTCTCCAAACCCTTCACAGCCTGAATACGCTCATCAAGTTATTCACCATCCACTGCTAAGCAGGGCAAAAACTCTCTGTATGCATTCGCACTACTAGTGCTTTCTGATGGATGCCCATACACAGCAACTAGGTACACCTTAGAAACATGATAGCACTCTTTTAGCAGCGTCGGAGATTTGCTCAGTGCTTGACGAAACGGAGTTGGTGGAGTCATTGTATCTATTCACTTGTAATGTGAGTAAACTAAAATACTTTGACAAAGTATTCAGACAAACGTTAGGCACAAAGATGTTGTGATAGCTTTGCCAAGAACCATAGAAATCATAAATGAGGAAAGTCTCATTCAGCTTCCGCATTGCAGCTCACATGCAGGACTTTGCAAACCTCTTCATATGTTGTCTTGCCTCAAACGGGCAAGAGGTAGCTCTAGATAAGTCTGCCCCACCATACAATGCAGACAACAGTACCTGATTGCTGAGCATTTTCCTGGCTTGAATGTCGCAGGATGTCAGTGTGAACATGTCATAGACACTGACTCAAATGTTTGGTTAGTTGGAATATTGATGTTATGGGTAGCCAACAATACATGTGATAGGCACTATGCCCTGGCACATTTTGAATTCCACTTGCTGAACTGGAGGAATTTTACAACTGAGTTACTCTTGTAACAAAGAGTTTGGGACAAATCCTGTCAATTGTCGTGTGGCAAAATATTTTTCCTGTCTGAGCAACGAAATGACAACAAGAGGAATGCAAGGCCCCAGCAAGTGAGGTGGCAAGCGCTAACCAGATTTGGGGCCAGATGTATCAAAAAACCGATTTGCGTTTCTTAAATTGCAAATTTTAAGAAATCGCTATTTAAGAAATGCAAAATGGTATGTATGAATGAGTTTTGCGATTCGGTAATAGTGATTTCTTAAAATTCGCAAATGTTATTACTGAATCATAAATAGAGAATCTGACCCCATTCACACCTATGGGCCTGTTGTGAATGTTTTTGCATTTCCCAAATTGCAAATTCCACTTAGGAATTTGCAAATTAGGAAATGCAAATCCCCGGGTGGTGGGGGGCCTTCGGCCCCCTCTGCTGCACCCTTAGGGGCATGTATGCGCTACATGTCAATTTTAAAAATGCATTTATAATGTATTTTTTTAATTTGCACATGGTTACCACTAAACTTAAATTTGTGGTAATTGCATTTCCTAAATGCCTGATTCGTATTTAGGAACTGCTTGATACATGTGCTTTGGAAATCGCAAATAGGAATTCTCTATTTGCGATTTCCAATTCTGCGATTCTCTAAATGGGGTCGCAATTTTAAGAAATCGCTATTTTAGTGACTCCTTAAAACTGCACTGCGAATGCCTTTCATACATTGTGAAAGGCATTTTTGCATTCGCAAATGGCCGAATTTTTCAATTCGCACCATTTGCGAATGCAAAAAAGCTTGACACATCTGGCCCTTGGTGTTCCCTAGCACAATTTCCAGTCGCTGGGAAGCTTCCTGGCATAATTGACTAAAGCAAGTAGTCGCGGTCAAAGAGCTGCTTCTTGAGTAGATGTTTTACTCAAGAAGCAGCTACAGCAAAATCAACTGAAAATAAGACTTTGAGTATGTATTTGCGCTACTGTTGCTTAACCGCAGCACAGGCAGTGCAACATGCATTTTATGCCTGTTGGTGGAGCTCTGCACAATCTTGCAGGGTTTTTATGCAACTTCTCAGTATGCCGCAGAGTGAAATTCTGTGGGTGCCACACCCTTAATAGGCAAGTTTGCACATTCCAGTCTGTCCCTCACCAAGTTCGCCTGACTTCAGAGGCCCTGCCCATCACCTCACACACAGTTAATCAATGAGGCTCCACAATAGAGTTTTAGGCACCCTCTTACTCATGTCATGGTAACTTGTGGCCTCTTACTACAATGGTACACAGGTACCTTTCTATGGATATCAAGATGGGTCCAAAGTTTTGCTGGATCCACCTGCTCTGCCTTAATAGTGTCCAAGGTGCACAAATTGGTTCGGTAGGTCCAGAATTTTGTGGCAAATAATAAGAAGATACTACATTTGAGATTTATTCTGGACTCACAACTGTAACTTGTTGCCCCATAATGCATAACCATCTGCCAGTTCTAACCTCTCTGGCATTTACCTTCTACATGATAATACATCAGTTCTATACAATGATGGGTACAGTTATGATCTTAATAACTATGTTCTTGACACTTATTGCCAGAAGGGCATCAGTAAACAAATGCCGTCCATGTGCTATCACAAAGCTGCAGTCGCCAAGTGATTAATTATAGGGCTCCATGCTTGTAAAATGTAGAGTGGAATTGTTTTGCTGCTTCTCATCCGAAGCCTGCTTGCACCAGTCTATGAGACATAAAATTCATAAAATTACAATACACTATTTTTAATGTCACGTGAAATTTCTGTCTCTTAAGAATGTCAATATGGCCTGCCAGTTCCTCAAACGCATTTTCCTTGCAGGTTCAGCTCTGCATTGGAAAAAATAGGGTCCTCTCTTGGGGTGCAATCTATGAACCCTTTTTGTCCTGTCTGACTATCTTGGAAACTTGACATAAGTGACACCTGGGTGCTACAAAATATGTTAGTTTTAGTCTAACAACAGCTTTGTGAAGGGCACAGTTGTTAGTGAGCTGTAATGCATGCATGCCTTGGCCGTCACCTCATGGCCATAAAGCAACCCCTTCTCTCATATTCAACAAGGCCTTCCCAGCTCAAACGTGGTTGCCACAGTGCCGAAGGGAGCACAATGACCTCATTAACTACAGAGTATGTTGCAGAAAAGTACTTCACACCTCTGTGCAATCTTTGATTACAGTTGGAGTTACCATGACATCGAGAAAGGATTTCCTAAAATAGACTTGCACACACTGTAATAAAGGTGGCATTAACTTCAGATCAGGACTGAGCTGGGCCTAGTTAGTGAAGCTAAGCTGCAGGCACTTAGGTTTCTCATCAGCAGCACCATTCCGTGAAACAGAAGAGCCCACATCTAGGTAGCAGCCATCTCTGGGCTAGCAGGACCTTCAGCACCAGCAACACCGCTAAAATTGCAATTCATGTAGTAGGTGTTGAACTGCTCATAGTCCAGTTTGGTTTCTGATCTAGTACATGCAAAGCTTATTTTGAGATGGATGGGTCTTATTACATGAGAACAAGCAGCTCATTATGTCAGGACTTCATCGTGTATACTGTACAGTAGTATTACAATAATGCACTGCCACTACTAATATGAAACTACTGGTAGCGGTAAGCGACGCATGGTATTCACCTCCGTCCATTTAAAGACATTGACAGTGAAATGCATTTATTCATGTAGTAGCTAAAGACACACTACAGAGCTTTAAAATTACTGCTGGGTCTTAGAATGTACTGCTAGGTGGTGAAACTGCACCCGACAAAAAAGTACTTTATCATTAATGCAGGGACAGAACCCCTACAGACAGACATGCCGAGCATTACTACCCACGTGCTGAGTGAATTAGCATAACCAATGCTTCAACTTGTGAAAGCTGAAAATGGATTCTACACATATTGAGAACACCTCAGAGCTAATCTTATTTTGCCCGCTAAATTCCATAGTTTTTCAGTTATATTTTTTCTTGTGTAGGGGATTAATAGTGCTAGCGCAGATACTGTCTGGTGTAATGAAATGAACACTGGGAATGGTTACCCCCTTGCAGAATCCCAACAGAGTGGATTCCACCTCACGTGGTGTTTTCTCCTTCGATAACAGGCTATATTTACCACTTTATGATAATTACGTCTGACCGTACCCCTACCTCATGCTTGGCAGTCTTGGCCACTGTCTCTTGTTATACTGTATGTTTACAGTTTGTGATTGGAATTTACAGAATAAACCTTGCTGGGTAGCAACAGGGCATGGTATACAATGGAAGATTCACTATTGTTTGCTTGGTGAGGCAGGAAGGTGTGCAAATCTCTTCAGGTTCCGCCTGCAGGAAAAGAGGATCATCAATAGTGGAATTTCTTAAAAGAGATGGATGAGGCATTCCTTGGAGAGTTGCACTTTCAGATTGTTTCTTATGTGGAAGAAAGAGGCAGTGAGTCTCAACTGTGGAGAAGTGTTTTAAGATATATTGTGTGCTGGGATTGATATGGAGCGTCTTTGAACTTTCTGCTCCCACTGTTCTCCTAAGATGGTGAGTTTTTCTGACATATATGGTGGCATATCAGTCGCTACTGCCTTCTAGATGGCACAGGAGGCTTTAAGATTGACACAGACTTGTATGGGAAGCCTTTGTGAATGTGTAAGTGTGGTGGTAATGAGGTTGTTTCTCTGCTCTGTATATCTCTGAGGAGCATGCAGACCCTTCTTCATTGGAGCCGGAAGAGTGTTTGGGATGCCAGCAAGCAGGACCAATACAGGGCGACGATGCTAAATGCTACTGAAGAGGGATAGATGTTTGTTTTGTATTTTATATTTTGTTACAATGTTGATTCGGAATGAGAGGGTGCTGTTGGTCAGTCACAGTGATTTGGCATTTGGGATGCGTTGTTGTGTTACTCTGCTCTTATTCACTTCGCAGAGCCACTCTTGGTTAGACGATGATAAATGTGGTCTTGGTATGGCTTGATTCCAGATGGGAACTCAATATCGAGGTTTGAGCTGAATAATAGTGTTATTGGTACATTTTGTTGAACATTGATTGCTCAGGATAGCTCCGTGGGACTTTGCGTGGGATATTGCAAATGGAGAAGAGGCTAGAACCTTGGGTACATCGCATCTCACAGGTATCCATTGGGACCTGAAGGCATTCATCTGAATGTGCTGTTGATAGAGAGATGGCAGGAGAACCAGTGCATTACGACATCATCAATTCCCACGCATATTATAGGGGTGATTGTTAGGTCTTGGTGGTTGGCAGTATTACAGGCTAGTGGGTGCCTGAGGAGGACATGGTGGCAGTGTTCATAGTTATCTGTTATAAGTGGCTATCATACACAAACAGGATGGTTGCTGTCTCCCTGCAGTTGTGTGATCTGAAGCGTGATAGATAGTTGTGCAGCAGAAGATGGTGTTGACTTGTTGTTACATTTAGATGGTGGCTGATTTCTCTATAATTGTTTCAAGTAAGGGCGGTAGTGTAATTGTCTGATAAATTACAGAAAATAATGTTCAGGTAGTTTGTTATCAGTACCACTTCCAGCAGATAGCTTGTTATCAGGGATGTAGTAAAGGCGGATGCTCCACGTCCTTCACGTAATATTGTGCTGTCTGTCTAGCTATGCTACTTTACATATTGTTGTGTGCAAAGTCATACTGTATAATGAGCACCTTTCAACAAGATTATTGGTAACTGATATGACCTACCTGCCATTTGGCATCGCAAAACACAAAGGGGCTGATTCTGACTGTGGCGGGCGGCGGAGGCCGCCCGCCACAGTCCCGCCGACAAATGACCGCACCGCGGTCAAAAGACCGCGGCTGCCATTCTCACATTTCCGCTGGGCCGGCGGGCGCTCTCCAAAAGAGCGCCCGCCGGCCCAGCGGAAATTCCCCTGCAACGAGGATGCCGGCTCCGAATGGAGCCGGCGGAGTTGCAGGGGTGCGACGGGTGCAGCTGCACCCGTCGCGTATTTCAGTGTCTGCTTTGCAGACACTGAAATACTATGCGGGGCCCTCTTACGGGGGCCCCTGCAGTGCCCATGCCACAGGGGCCCCGCGGCACCCCCTACCGCCATCCTGTTCCTGGCGGGAGACCCGCCAGGAACAGGATGGCGGTAGGGGGTGTCAGAATCCCCATGGCGGCGGAGCGCGCTCCGCCGCCATGGAGGATTCCCCCGAGCAGCGGAAAGTCGGCGGGAGACCGCCGACTTTCCGCTTCTGACCGCGGCTGAACCGCCGCAGTCAGAATGCTCGAGGGAGCACCGCCAGCCTGTTGGCGTGCTCCCGTGGTCGGTGACCCTGGCGGTCACCGGCCGCCAGGGTCAGAATGACCCCCAAACTTGCTTGTATTGATTGCCTGTTGAGCCTGTTAATATAGTGTTATAAATGATAAAATTTGAAAAGATCCAAAAAGGTGGTGCAAAATGAAGTGCTAACAAGGTAAAACTACCAACTCTTTTGTTGTATGAATGGCAGTGTCTAGGGGATGCAGCTTTCCTAATGGAACTCAGGCGCTTCACATATGAAATATGACTAGCTCCTTGACAGCATGCTTTTCATTATTAGCCTACTGGTGGACTGAAGCGACCAATGACATCTAAGCTATCCCGGCTCCTGTAGTCTGCTCCAGAATGAACCCATCTCTTGGTCTTTGGGGTCCTTGGAAGCTGTGGTCCTTTATCTCCATAGACCGCCAAAGAGCGGACGTCTTTGGCTCATCTACCCATCACATCATAAAATTCAACAGTGATTGAATCAAAGACACTCCACAATATTATTTGAAAATAAAAAGATTTAACCGTAACTAAGAATAGTCCTGCTTACCAGCCTTTGGAGGGGCCCGCGGAGAGAGAGACTCGTTCTAGTCTCTCCGCGGGCACGTTCGGGAGGGCAGGAAGTGGCGCAGGGGCGCCGGATTGGTTAAAGGTAAGTGGGGGTGGGGTTTGTAGAAGGGTTTATAAGGGGGTGGAAGGGTGGGGTCAGCCTCTGTTCCGCGCCGACCTAATTGCAGGAGGAGCAGTTTTTGAGGCAAGTGCGTGCGTGTGCAGAGTGTTTGGTTCAGGGCCGGGCGGGGGCGGAGCTTAGCCGCGAGTGTGGCCGGTGTCTGTGCCGGGGGGGCTAGGGTTTCCGCATCGCACCACCGGGAACTACCGTAGGGGTGTTGGCAGGCGCACAAGGCCACGCAGGTCGGGCACTTGTCTTTTTTCACAGTTTTTTCAAGGCGCGAGGCTCGGCGGGCTACGCGCGCAGGGCAGGGGGCCACAGGGGGCCTCCCAGTCAAGGAAGGCTCAAGAAATTTTTTATATACACCCCGGATATTATAACGCGCGGGAGCGCGACGGCAGTCAGGGCACACAAGGCAGGTGCCTTGGGGCCCCACGAGTTTCTAACGCACATACACTGGCAAATAGTACGCTCGGAAACAGCCCCCACATTTAATCAGTAGGGCCACAGGGGGGCAAATTGCGAACACGGGGCCAAGTGGGGGGCAACGCTGGTTCTGAAATATACAAGGGCAACAAGGCGTGCTGCGCCCTCAACACAGTTTTTGGGGGCAGCGACCACATTAGCATACCCTGGGACATTAGGTCAGTGCTAATAGTAGTACTGTTAGCCACACAGCCTTGCATTGTGGTAAACTGCGCAGCGCCATGGCAATCAGCCGCGACGCTGAGGCAGTCAGGGCCACGCTTCGCGTTTTGGGCGAAGCTTGCCGGGCGGATTTACTCAGGCCTGGGGTCTTAGACCAGGCCTGGGTGGGGATGACACGGCCGACAAGGGCCGCATCCAGCCGGGTTGCGGCGGCAATCGCCACATGCGAGTCCCAGGTCTTGGAAGGAGACAAGGAGGAAGCGACTGGGGCCCCAGAACAGGAACCAGAGGTGCGGTTGGGGACGCCCAACGCACGCAGCCCTTTAATGTTTAGCGGGGAAGCCCAGGGTTCACAGGAGCCAGGTTCAGGGGATGCAGGAGCAGGCAGTGCAGCCATAGTAGTGGTTGGGCCCCCAAGGGCAGAAGTGAACACTGGCGGGGGAGGGCCCGGTTTTGCAAGGGGTAGAGCGCGAGCAGCCCTTGCCGGGGCCAAGTGGCGTGCCGGCCCCCTTAGACTTGTCCTGCCCAAAGGGGGGGGGGCAACAGCTCGGGGGGGCCCGTTGCCCCAGCGAAAAAACGAGGCAAATACACAGGAAAACCCAGAGGGGGGGCGGCTAGGCCCAAGGCAGCCCCACGACAGGCTAGGTCAGCAAAACACAAGGCAATGGAGGAGGCTGGGGCTATGGGGGCCCCGGCCCCGTTCATACAAGGAACCTGGGACCAGGCAGAAACCTGGGACCTAGAAGCCAGGATCCGCGAGCAGCGCAGGGTTGTGGTGGAAACGGAGGCCAGGTGGGCCCAGTAGTGCAGGGACCGGGAGGAAGCGGATACCCGGAGTGAGGCAATCAAAAGGGCCAGAGAGGCCACAGACGCCAGGGGGACACAGCCGGCCGGGGCAGGCGCAGGGACCAGGGTTTGGGTACAACAGTCGGAAGCAGGTCGGGGAAAAGAGGCTGGTGCGGCCGAAGGGCAGGTAGGCGCTGGGAACCTCAGTGGCGCATACGGCCACGTGGGAAGAAGTAAATCAATGGCAGCAGCTGAGGTTGGCAGGAGAAGGGCGATGCCAACTGGGCGCAATACGGCCCAAACGCGTTGGTCCGAAGCACTAGAGGGGTCAGCGGCAGCCTCCTCTACTCCGTGGGAGCGCGAGTACCACAACGATGGTGTGCGTCATGCAGGTTTGGAATCAACGGAGGCAATGCCAACAAAGTCACGGGGATATGTGGAAAGCAAGGGCGAGTGGGTAGGTGAGGAAGAGTTGGAACTGGACTATAAGGAAGACGGGGACGAGTGGGAAGATGGAGAGATACGAGATGAGGAGGTGAGCGGTGTCAAGAGGGTGGGGCGAGGGCGCAAGTGCAGCGCAACCTCTTCCTCTGCTTTTGTTTTACAGGACACCTTTGTGCCGAAAGGGCCAGCAGGAGTACGGCAAGCAATGCCGCGCGGTAGAGCATTGAGGAGAGCGCCACGGAATTTGGGAGAGAATGTCGGAGGTAAGGGGAGATGGTGGTCAGTTTGGGGCGAAGGGGGGGACCTCAAGGGCGACAGGCACAAGTAAATCTATTGGTGTTGGGGATGGGTCAGTGTTGGAGGCACCAGGTTTGGTTTCGGTACAGGGGGGGGACGCTAACAAAGACAAAGAGGCCTCCTCCACACTAGTTACAGCAACTGGTAGTCAGACAGCGGGGGAAGACACGAATGCAGAGGACAAGGAGGGGGGGAGCCACAAGAAATGACTTCCATATATGGGTCTGGCCATGCCCCTTCGGTCCCATGTCGCAGAGAAAACAAAGGCAAGGATATGGAAACATGAATATGTTGATGTTTTTAAGCTACTGCATAGGGACATACAGGCCAAGGAAGGATCTAAGGAAGAAGAATGGAAATTAGCACGTAGGCCCAGGGTTCCTATTACGATGGACAATTGGACGTCCGCGTTTCTGATCTTTGCCAGTGTATATTGTGAAAAGTACCCAGACAGGGCCATTGCGCTTTTCAAATACATGGACATTATTAGAAAGGCACAGATGAATTTTGGGGGGTTTGCATGGCTCAGTTATGACGAGGAGTTTAGAGCTCGGGTGAGCGTAAACCCGGAAAAGCCTTGGGGAGATGTAGACCCAGAGTTATGGATGCAATGGATGGCATCTGCGCAGTCATCGGCGTCCACGCATACGGCGAGCGGACTGCCAGTAGTGTATAAGCCTTTTCAGGCACGCCCCGCCCCATGAGGGGCGGGCGCTGCTACAAAAACACCGGTGGCCACCACAGATGCTTGCTGGAACTTTAACAAAGGGTTTTGTTCCCGACACAGTGTAGGTTTAAACATGATTGCTCCAAGTGCGGGGGCCGTCACCCAGTTATTCAATGTTTCTCCCTTTCCAGCCCTGCAGTACAGTGGAGAGCGTTGAGAGGAAGGGGCTCACATGGCGCTACTGCACCAAAGGGGTCCTACACCAGTTAGAC
Organism: Pleurodeles waltl; assembly: GCF_031143425.1. Taxonomy (NCBI): domain Eukaryota; kingdom Metazoa; phylum Chordata; class Amphibia; order Caudata; family Salamandridae; genus Pleurodeles; species Pleurodeles waltl. Next base: position 829,147,276 of record NC_090445.1, on the reverse strand, counting down.
TGGAAGTTTTGTTGCCTTGGTTGCACATCTATCCAGAGGCGGATAAAGCTCGGCAATTGGAGTGGGGTTTTCGAGAAGGTTTGAGGGTAGGGTATCAAAGTCCCCGAGAGAGGAGGTGGGCAGACAATTTGCGGTCGGCTAAAGAGCGGCCTCAGGTAGTGCGTGACAAATTGACAAAAGAAGTGGCACTGGGGAGAATAGCTGGGCCGTTTTTTGACTGGCCATTCGATAAATTGATGATATCTCCTTTGGGAGTGGTGCCCAAAAAAGTGCCGGGAGAGTTTCGTTTGATTCATCATTTGTCATGGCCAGAAGGTGCGTCGGTCAATGACTTCATTGCGCAAGAGGACACCAAGGTAATTTATGCGTTGGTAGATGACGCTGTGAAATTAGTTTTGAGGTGCGGGCGAAAAGCGGAAATGGCAAAATGTGACATTAAATCGGCCTTTAGACTGTTACCCATTCATCCAGCGGATTTTGACCTTTTAGGCATGCAGCTGGACAGCGCCATTTATGTGGACAGGGTTTTGCCCATGGGCTGTGCAATATCATGCGCTCTATTCGAAACTTTCAGCACCTTCTTACAGTGTTTTTTTTTTTAATTAGTGGCCACCGGACAGTGACTCATTATCTAGATGATTTCTTATTTGTAGGAGCAGCCGCATCCGGGGCTTGTGGACGGGCTTTGGATGTGTTTCAGAGGCTAGCTCAGCAGACAGGAGTGCCTTTGGCCCCAGAGAAAACAGAAGGACCACTATCAATTTTGATTTTTTGGGGCATTGAGCTAGATGCAGAAGCACTGGTGGCCAGATTGCCAGCGGCAAAAGTGACAGAAATACTGGAATTTCTGGCAGTAGTGCGCATACTTCGCAAAATGGATTTGCAGACGGCCCAAAAATTGCTAGGGTACCTTAATTTTACATGTAGGGTAGTGAGGGAGGTCGGACTTTTTGTAGACGATTGGGGCTGTCCATGTCAGGAGCTGTGCTTCCACATCATAGGATAAGAGTTTCCTGGGCTTTAAGAGAAGACATCAAAGTATGGGAGATCTTTTTGAAGAAATTTACTGTGGTACCAATGTCTTTTGGTGACTCGGACACAGTGTGGCAGGTCCAAATTTTTTCCGATGCGGCGGGAGCGTCAGGTTTTGGCATATACAGGGGCGGGAGATGGTGTGCCGAAACATGGCCTTCACAATGGTTGCAACAAGGGAGAAGCATTGCTTTCCTGGAATTTTTTCCACTATTAGTGGCACTGGCAGTTTGGGGTCAAGAATTGGCCAACAGGACGGTGATTTTTCAGGTGGACAACATGACGGTAGTGGAGTTGGTTAACAGACAGAGGGCTAGGGACCTCAGAGTTTGGCGCTTACTGCGTCAGTTTATGCTTCATTGTTTATCTGTTAATGTTATCTTTAAAGCTGCACACATTCCCGGGGTTTACAACGAGATTGCATACTCCCTATCTCGTTCACATTGGCGGCGTTTTCGCGAGTTGGCACCTGGAGCAGAACGGAACAAGACTGTGGTCCCGGCAGACATTTGGGAGTGGGGGGCGTGATGATCACGGGTCTGGTGGAGATGTCTTTAGCGGTATCTACGCAGCGGAGTTACAGGCTTGCATGGCTGGAGTTTCAATCTTTTGAGCCGTTTGGGGGCAATTTCTGGGCACAAGGGGCCAGATGTATGAAAAAGGCCTTTTGCGAATCGGAAATAGCGATTTTTAAGAAATCGCTATTTCTGATTCGCAAAATGCAATGTATCACATTTGCGATTCGGTAATAGCGATTTCTTAAAAATTGCTAATGCTATTACCGAATCACAAATTGCGATACAGCCCCCATTCGCACCTATTGGCCTGTAGGCCCATATTTGCGAATTTTTTGCATTTCCAAAATTGCGAATTCCTAACTGAAATTCACAATTTTTGGAAATGCAAAGTCCAGGGTGCTGGGGGCCTTAGGCCCTCTCTGCTGCACCCCAAAATATCTTTTTACAACATATAAGGTGCACACATGCCAAAAGGGCATGTGTGCTTTACATGCAAATTTTTAAAATGCATTTTAAATGCATTTTTTAAATTTGCACATGGTTACCACCAAGTTCAACTTGGTGGTAAATAGCGATTCCTTAATGCCCAATTCGCATTAAGGAATTGCTTGTTACATGTGCTTTAGAAATTGCAAATAAGGATTCCTTATTTGCGATTTCTTATTTAGAGAGTCGCAATTTGCGACTCTATAAACAGGGTCGCAATTTTAAGGAATCGCTATTTTAGCGATTCCTTAAAATAACATTCAGAATGCCTTTTATACATTCTGAAATGGCTTTTTGCATTAGCAAACGGGCATTCGTACCGTTTGCAAATGCAAAAAGCTTTGATACATCTGGCCCAAGGTCCTCAGACTCTTGAAGCGCGGGCTTTACGCTTTGTGCTTTTTCTGATTGAGGAGGGGTTATCTCCAGCCACAATAGGAGGAAAGCTGGCAGGCGTTTCATTCCATGGGAAACTTTTCTTTGGTTTTGACCCGGCGCATAATGACTTATTAGGAAAGATGCTGAAAGGTTGGGTCAGGGTCAGGGCCAGCGGGTCGAAACCGGCAAGGGAACCCATTACTTTCGAAATAATGCTGGAGCTGCTGCATGTGTTACTAGTCTGTTGTGCGGACGAGTTTGAAGTGGGCTTATTTCGTTTGTGCATGGTTTGGATGTTTTTCGGCGCGTTTCGAGTGTCTGAATTGTTGGGGGTAGGAAAAGAGATCGGGGTAAAAGTGAAGGAGGTGTGCATGCACAGGGAAAGGCTGGGTATATGGCTCAGGCGTTCAAAGACAGATCAGCTGGGGAGAGGTAAATGGGTATGGCTGGAAAAAGGGGGAGATGAGTTAGCATGCCCAGTGAGAGAGTGGATGGCTTTCAAGGCGAAGCTGAATAGGGCAGGTGAAGCAGGGGTGTTTGTACATGTGTCAGGGAAGAAGCTTACTAGCTATCAGTTGTTACAGGTTCTGAGGATGGCACTTGGGCAGACGGGGTGGCACGCATTCATTGAGGATTGGCGCAGCTACAGCGGCAGCTCATTTAGGTTGGGACTGGGCTAAGATCAAGGCCATAGGTAGATGGAAATCTAGATGCTTTGAGCGTTATATCAGGCCTTGATGAAGACGCATTAAAAGGGAGGGGGGGGAGTTAGGTTCTCATGACAGCCTTTACAGTGTTTTTTCTTTGCAGGATGTGTGGCCGGGCCGCAGAAAGACAAGATGATGACATGGCTGGTCTGCCATTCATTCGTTCACTGGGCGGCGAAATTTGCAGAGAAGCAAATTTACGGCAGATCAATGGGACTGCCCAGCAGACACCACGAAGTTTGTTGGTGGGGCAAGAGTGGTATGAGGTGGGGGAGCCTGCTTCCATTTATCACGGGTAACTTGCCGCAATGGGGATGTCCTGACCTTTTACTGATTCATCTGGGGGAAAATGATTTGGTGAACCTATCAGGGCTCACATTGATACAGCTCATGCAGAAAGATTTGGAACTTTTGAAGCAGAAACTATGCAAGACATGTTTGGTATGGACAGAATTTGTACCAAGACGGGCGTGGAGAGGGGCAATCAATCATGGAGCCATTGAGCGGGCTCGCAAAAAGCTGAACAGAGCAATGAGGGTATTCTGCTGGGCTCAGGGGTTCAAGGTGCTGAGGAATGAGGACATTAAAGAACAAGATGAGACATTGTTCCGAGCGGATGGGGTGCACTTGTCACAATTAGGAAACGCGTATTATTTAACAGAGTTAAGGTTGATGTTAGAGAATTTATGGGGAGAGAATCTGTGGATCAGGGATTAAAAAAAAAAAAAAGAGAAAAGAGGGAACACAATACAGGTGAACAGGTTGTTTTTCTGGAGTGGGGCAGCAAAACGCCACGGGGGTTTCGCTGGTTGGCAGGAGATGGGGGAGGGTGGAGAGCCAGATGCGTGCTTGTCCACCCTTCCGGGGGAAAAACAAGGAGGTGAAGGATCAGAGTGGGGGGGGGGGTAGGTTACAACCAAGGAGGGCATGAGAGGAATAGGGGAGCGTCTAAGGGAGGAGAATTGAAGGGTGCTATTGGAAAAGAGAATGAAGGCAAGGGAATCTTTAAAAGTTAAGGTTTTGTTAAAAGGAGTGTATACAGTTGAAGTTTGTTGATGTTTATGTTAAATCCTGTCCTAAATAAATGACCTTTTACACCAACAATGAGTGTCACTGTATGTGTGTCCCGATGGATGGGCCTGCGGAGAGAGAGACTCGTTCTAGTCTCTCCGCGGGCACGTTCGGGAGGACAGGAAGTGGCGCGGGAGTGCCAGATTGGTTAAAGGTAAGTGGGGGTGTGGTTTGTAGAAGGGTTTATAAGGGGGTCGAAGGGTGGGGTCGGCCTCTGTTCCGCGCCGACCTAATTGCGGGTGGGCGGTTTTTGACCACCCACCCGGCATTTTAGGAAGGAAGGAGGAAAGGGTGACATTAGGTTTCATCTGGTAAGGAGGGTTGGTAAGAGGGGGTTTGAAGTCATTCAGGACAGGTGATTTGATTGGACTTTAGCAGGAGATGGGGGAGGGTGGAGAGCCAGATGCGGGCTTGTCCACCCTTCCAGGGGGAAAAACAAGGAGGTGAAGGATCAGAGTGGGGGGGGTAGGTTACAAGCAAGGAAGGCATGAGACGAATAGGGGAGCGTCTAAGGGAGGAGAATTGAAGGGTGCTATTGGAAGAGAGAATGAAGGCAAGTGAATCTTTAAAAGTTAAGGTTTTGTTAAAAGGAGGGTATACAGTTGAAGTTTGTTGATGTTTATGTTAAATCCTGTCCTAAATAAATGACCTTTTACACCAACAATGAGTGTCACTGTATGTGTGTCCCAATGAATGATAGTGTGAAAGTCTCACCAAACAAGCGGATTGGCCTCAAGGGAAATTTGGGGACTTCTTTCCAGACAATGTGTGGGGGTGAGGGCGGGCAGGGGAAAGACATCTGGTGACACAGTGCAGAAAACATGCATCTCTTTAGCCAAACACAGAGAACCAGTCTTGAAATGCTTTACAGCCAGCTGCAGGCTCGGACTGCCAAAATGCCTTCAGAACGACACATTGACACCCCCTGAACTCCATGCCACAAGTAACTGGGTGACATGAGAGAAACTCCTCTGGCCGCGACACACCACTCACTCCAAACAACTAAAACCGTCCACAATTAAAGAAGATTTAACCACATTTACACTCAGGCAAAAATGGAACAGGGGCTAGAACAAACAAAATATAAAAATCATCTGATCCAGCATACGATAAAGTACATAAAGCTTCTCTCAATCCCTGGTACCGTCTCACGCACAGGGGCGTGCACCGCCCGCACCACAGCTTCTTCTGCAGCGCACTCAGCAGAGGAGGGGACAGAAATAACACGTTCCACCATTTCTAAAATGTCACTGTTACCAGACATGCTAAAAAGTCAGAGGGAACCAGGGAAGACCCGCGCAGCCCTTCATACGGTAGCATGGAAAATTCACTTCCGTACCCTCACCTCACACTTCACGTGCACAACCCCATTGCTGCCGTCAGAGCACACTTTCTGCGGAGGAGCGCGGCCTGCGCCCCCTCCACACCTCTTTCATGTTCCTACAGGAGTATATTTCACTTCCCCTGCACAACCACGATGGGCAGATACTTCTGCCATCTTAATGGTACTTGGGCGCATGCCACAGACGAATTTAATAGCCCCATATTCAGAACATTTAGATTTAATGAATACTAGAGAGTAAGCAAACATAGAAGACTGGAATGCCAGCCAACATAAATAAAAGTCTAAAGTTTCATTAGTTTAATTCATTTAGGCAACCTATGGGGAACGTTTAATTTCCTTTGAGAACATTTTATGTTAACTTTGCATTTTCTAAGCACGAAGAATACTTCAAACCTTTGTCAGGTAAAGTTGTTCATGTTTGTTTGTAAGGCAAGCACCGCAGAGCTTCCCTCTTCAGTGGTAGAGGCTTCACGGACTCTCTAGGCACCGAGACTGTAGACATACAGATAACTCTTGTGATTACACAGACTTTGGATTGCAGTTTGTAGTGACTTTAAGGCCGAGACACAGGCATGGAGATGAAAGGCCTCTTACCGTGGAAGTTACCTCTGTGGTTGAATAGCAGTGCTCCGCAGTTCCAGAAGCTGGGTAGGGTTTAAGATTAAACGCAGTTGGTGCACGTGTCGCTATAATAGCCCCTGACTTTAGAGAATAGAACTCTTACTCAGGTTACAAATCATCCAGATTTAAGCTTTTGACAACAGAACCACCTCTCAGGTCACCCATATTGACAAGGGCCCAATCTACAGGAATGCCGTCCCTCATGTCACACAGATCTCACAGGCTACGGCGTTTTATAGCTCATACAAGTTCCTCTAGAGTTACAGAGACTGCACAGTCCCACATTTCAGAGAGCAGAGCTATCTGATGTTACACAGGCATCTCAGGCTCTGAAGAACAAACTTGTTTCTCAGTTTAGAAATTTAGCAAGCTAAGCTTGTGATTTTGAGTTTGACAGAGGGTTACCCCATTACAAACTTGACGGATATCCCGTCTGCCTGATAAGTACTTTCTATCCTATGCAACTTGTAATATGGCAAATGGATATCCATCATATTTGTGATGGAATAACTTGCCTGCAAATTCCAAACCCGGCGCTAAATGCGGTTTGCTTCTCTGCTGAAGAGTTGAATGAATGAAGCAGAACTGAACCGTGTTTGAGACGGTTCCACCACGATACAGAGTTTAGATGGATATGGTCTGTGCTAGGAAGCTTATCTAATGGTAGAATCAAAGGTACACAAAGGTATGGACACAGATCTTTATACTGCGATCTTGGGACAAGCGACCTATTGATAAAGATGTACTCATCTTACAAGCCTTGACTTGTGACACCAATGCTAATACTTCTAGTACATATATATTAAAGGCTCACGCAGCAAAAATCGGGGTGAAGGAGACGTCATAAGGCTCATACCAAAGAGCTGACCTTCATCTTGCTGTGATTGTGCAGGCTAATCTTTTAGACAACATAATTATACCATATATTACACCTACATCTCTCAGGTTTGCACACCGAAAAAGTACTTTCGTTTTTATAGATTTTATCAACTAACATCTCATGCAAAGGAACTATCTACTGGTTACACAAATCTCACAGGCGGAGGCTTTGGAGAGCTAAACTGTTTCAGGTTATACATCTTACAAGCTCAAGGGTATGGAACAGAAATATTAGGTCAGGTTACAGAGATATTACTGCTCAGATATAGAACATCCATGTTGCTTTTCCAAGATTCTATAGGTTGGAGTATCTGAAACTAACACTGTCTCGCAGGTTACACAAGCCTAGGCCTCACATAGCACAGCTATCATGGAGCTTGAGTAACTCTTTTGATGTATGTGACAGTAAGTAATTCCGCAGAGTAGACAGATATTACAGGCTCAGACCTATGGTAGCAGGACTATACTTATGGCTACAGGGCTTTGACATGCAGAGTCAGCTGACAGCAAAGCTATATCTTATGTTATATAGTCGTTGCAGGCTCGGAGCTAGGACGGCAGAGCTATCCTTAAAGTTACAGAGATCCCAAATGCTAAGGCATCTGAAAGCAAATGTATCCCTCAGGTTAAAGAGATCTTATAGGCTCAGACATGTTATTGCAGCGCTCTCCCTCAGAGTTTCAAGACTCTTGGTACCTCTGTTGTTGTTGCAGGTATTGTTGCCAATCTGTTTTGCCCATCTAGGTTTCCTGTGTTTGCAAATGAAGCGTAATAATAAGGGAACTTAACTAATAAGCATTGTTAACAGCAATAGGTTTTGCCTATGTGATTAATGATAGGCTGTTTTTTTTTTGATAGGTTGAAGCTTGGTGAGCAGTTGTGCAATTTAAGCAAAAATCTTAAACAAGCATTGGCAAAGCCAATAGGTCTTCCCTATGTGAGATTTTTTGGCTTTGCTAATGTTTTTTTAGCTATGTTGCAAATGGCTGAAAGTAATGCAAAAAAAGCTGTATGACACAGCCAGCTTTATCCGCACTATAGGACTTTTTAAAAAAAAATTCAGTTATGCTGCACTGAAGCTAGCTCTGTTGTATTAAATGGTTAACAAACATTGACAAAGCCAATAGATCTCGCATAGGTGAAACCTACTGGCTTTGCCAATGCTTGGTATGGAATGCCATATGGTAAGTTGTAAGTATTGACATAGGCCATCATTACAACCCTGATGGTCGGTGATAAAGCGGCGGTAATACCGCCAACAGGCCAGAGGTAAAAAAAATTGAATTATGACCACGGTGGAAACCACCAACACAGACAGCCACTTTAACACTCCGAACGCCACGGCGGTAGCAGCAGACACCGCTGCGGTAACCGCCAACAGCCAGGCGGAGAACAATGTACCGTCCACAGCATTACAACAGGCCTATCCGCCAGCTTTTCCGGAGTGGTACCAACGGTATCAAAAGCATGGCGGAAACAGTACACTGAAGGGAAACAACTCACCTCTCAACACTCAAGGAAGAACAACGACGCCATGGAGCCCGAGCTGCACATGTTTCCAATGCTGGTGTACCTCCTCATACACCAAGAACAAGAACGCCAGCAAAGACGACCATTGTCAGTACTGCACGTAGCACACAAGGGAGAGGGGAGGAAAAAGAGAGTGACACACACACGCAACACCCCCACCCTCACCCCCAACACCATACACACAAACAGATGCAACAACATTAAATATACACCCCGTAACCCTCAGGAATAACGTGAGGACAAAAGGAATGGATTAAAATGAGTGTAATAGTACACTTTTAGATAAATACATCCTTAAATCAATAAACAGTATGTACAATATATACAAAAGGAGGGACAATGCCCACTCCAAAACGTCTGTGGCCCACGGGGCCATAACACATAGGCCAAGGCCACACTTGACTCCTGCCTCAATACGCAGAGGACACTGCAGGGGCATCAGGTCGAAAAAACACAGGCACCACAGGGGGACAGGGAATGGGGGGCACCTCAGCCAGAAGATGGTACAACGCCACTGGCCTGGAGGGTGCCCATGCCCACTGCTTGGTCCTGGGAAGTGCAAAGCCACAGTCTCTCAAGTGGGTGGTTTGCCCACTGCTTGCCCCTGGGGAGTGCAAAACCACAGTCTCTCAAGTGGGTGATTTGCCCACTGCTTAGTCCTGGGGAGTGCAAAGCCACAGTCTCTCAAGTGGATGGCTTCTCCACTGGTTCTGGAGGGGGCTTTGTGTCCAGTGTGCTTCATCCTGCCAAGGAGGGGGTGAGTGGATGCCTTCTTCCACTGGTTCTGGAGGGGCCTTTGTGCCCAGTGTGCTCCAACCTGCCAAGGAGGGGGTGAGTGGATGCCTTCTTCCATTGGTTCTGGAGGTGGCTTTGTGCCCAGTGTGTTTCATCCTGGATGGTGAAAGTTCACAGTCTCTCACCTGGGTGTCACACTGACAGGTGTTGCAGGGGCCAGGATGCACTGCAGCCCATGTAGTCACTACTACACACTGCGCGCCAGTGGTGACGGCTGCTCAGAGGATGGCAGTTGCGCTGCAGGTGGCGGTGCTGTCGGTGGTGGTGGGAGGCTCCAGCCCTCCCCCTGCAGCCTCGGACGGCTGCCCAGTGGGGCTGCTACTGCTGGCAGTGGTGCTGCTGGTGGTGCAGGTGGCTAGACAGGTGGCGGTGCTGGCCGCGGTGCAGGTGGCGGTGTTGTCAGTGGTGGGGGAGGCTCCAGCCCTTCCCCTACAGCTTCGGACGGCTACCCACTGGGGCTGCTGCTGGCAGTGATGCTGCTGGCGGCGGGGCAGGTGGCGGTGCTGGCCGCGGTGCAGGTGGCAGTGCTATCAGTGGTGGAAGGAGGCTCCAGCCCTTGTCCTGCAGCCTCGGATGGCTGCCCACTGGGGCTGCTGCTACTGGCAGTGGTGCTGCTGGCGGTGCTGGCCACAGTGCAGGTGGCGGTGCTGTCAGTGGTTGGGGGAGGCTCCAGCCCTTACCCTGCAGCCTCGGACAGCTGCAGTGCCATGGCTGGTGTTGTGTGCCCCTTCCTGCCCTTGGCAGATGGTGGTGCCTCTTTGCTTCTGCCAGCTGGTGTTCTTTACCTGCCCTTGCTGGCTGGTGGTACCTCCTTCCCCTTGCTGGCTGGTGGTGCCTCCTTCCCCTTGCTGGTGTCCCCTTCTTGCCCTTGCTAGGTGGTGGTCCGTTCTTGGCCTTGGCAGGTGGTGCTGGCACGCTGGCTGTTCTGACGGGTGCCACCTTGGAGCCTCGCACAACTGCAGTAGCTGCAGAAACCACAGTGGCCGTGTACTGGGTGGCTGAGGTGCTGGCCTGGGTTCTGCCCACCCTGGCCCGAAGTGAAGAATGGGGGGGAGGGGTAGGGAAGAGGTCAATGGTGGAGAGGAAAAGCTTCTTAGGGACACTGGGGTGGGAAGAGGGTGAAGGTCTGGGAGTGGAGGAAGAGGGAGTGGTTGTAGGAGGTGTCTGTCTGCTGTGTTTGGATGCAGGTGCATGGGCTGGATGCTGTTGTGAGGTGGATGGCTGTTGGGTATCTGAGTGCTTGCGTCTGTGTACTTTGGGAGGAGGGGTCACAGACACAGTGGGAGAGGACATAGGGGACGTGTGCATGGATGTGGGGTGGTGACTGCCAGTGAGGGGCGTGTAGTGATAGGGGTGCTGGTGATGGAGGTAGTAGATGAGGATGTAGTGCATGCAAGTGTGGGTGGAGATGCTACTGGGAGGGAGGTGGACGAGGAGTAGGAGGGGGACACAGTGGAGGCAGTGGATGTTGGTGTGTCTGCATCTGTATGGTGCATGTGTGAGTGCCTGTAGGATGAAGTGTGGTGCTTGTGTTTGCCTGAGCCACTTCTGTGTGTTGATCTGGGTGAATGCAGGTCTGAAGGTGTGCTTGGGATAGGTTGGGGTTGAGGGAATTGGGACTGGGTAGAGCAAGATGGAGGGGGGAGGCTGGAGACAGGGACAATGGCTGCCATCAGTGAGTTGGCCAGAGCCTGGAATGCTCTCTGTTGGACCGCCACGCCAGAGGGAATGCCCTCCAGGTATGCATTTGTGTGTTGCAAATGCCCTGCTAGCCCCTGGATGGCATTCAGTGTGGTTGACTGCCCAGCAGAAAGGGATCTCAGGAGGTCAATAGCCTCCTCACTGAGGGCAGCAGGGCCGACTAGGGCAGGGCCTGAGGTGCCTGGGGAAAAGGAGATGCCCACCCTCCTGGGTGAGCGGGCACGGGAAACACACTGAGGTGCTGCTGGGAGGGCGGTGTTGGTACGGAGGTGGCGGCTGTACCTCTAGTTGGGGTGGGCACAGAGGTGTCCGCCACCACCAGGGAGCTTCCATCGGAGGAGGTGTTGCTGTCGGTACTGTCCCCTCCTGTCTTCGTCGTGGTGCTCCCCTCGCCCTCTGTCCCACTGGTGCCCTCAGCGTCTGTGGATTCGGCCTCCAGGCCCATGTGGGATGCAGCTCCCTCCATCACTGGTGCCTCTGCTCCACTGCCAGATGATGCTAATGCACACAAGGACAGGGTGACAAAACAAAAAGAGGGGGGAAGAGACAGAGGATACACTTGGTCAATGCCAGCAACAACAATACCGTTGGCGTACACAACTCACAGGGAACAGCCCTATGCACTAGGCCATGCACTACCAGTTTCAATGCCAGTCACCCGCCCATAGGATACAATGCCTAACACCATTAGCTGCACACCTGAAACCCACAGGACCCTGCCCAGTAGTAGATGCCCACCAACATTATTGTGGTTGGAGTGCATCTGAGCTTGCCCATCATGGAACCTACCCTGCCATGATCACCCTGGCCTAGGGGCACCCACAGCCCACATTCCCCACCCAGGTAGCACCTTAAGGGGCGTAAAGTCAAGAATCTGAGTCTGTACTCACCCCGTTGTGGCTGCTGTGATGCCTTCAAGTGCCCATCCAACTCCAGATAGGCCACCGCCAGGATGTGGAACATCAGGGGGGATCAGGGTACGACAGGCACCCCTTCCTCGTTGGGAGGCCAGCCCCAGCTGGGCCACTGCCGTCTTCCTTGCACAGGGGCGCAGGTCCTCCCACCATTTGCGGCAGTGGGTGCTCCGCCTGTCAAAGACCCCCAGGGTCCGCACCTCCTTGACGATAGCACGCCAAATACCCTTTTTCTGATAGGCGCTGACCTGCAGAAAAAATACAGAAGAAAAGGTATTAGTCAGACCGTCCGGACTGTCATACTCATGGCCCACCATATCCCTCCCATCCCCCTAAACACAGACATTGCCCACCATACATGCAGCACTCTGCCCAGGACCCCTCAGCCCCCCCTGCACGAGGCTTACACACAGCACTCCATACATTCATGCCCCACGCATCATGCTCACAGTGTATTGACCTGTTGGTCTGGAGGACCACAAAGTAAATGGTACTGGGGTAGGACCCCATCCACCAGTCTCTCCAACTCCTCGGAAGTGAAGGCAGGGGCCGTTTCCCCAGACACTCGAGCCATGGTAACTTCCAGACACAGGTCACAGCAGCATTTGCAGTGTAGGTCCTCTCCTGTTGAAGGCCAGGTAGCAAATGAGTGAACAGATTGAAAATGACGGTCATGTCCGCGGCGGTGTGTACCGTCACCGCCAGCGTACATTGCCATTGGCTCCTGGAACCCGTAGGCCCCAATGATAACCAATGTGGTGTTGCACAGCGGTCATCGACCGCAATGGCGCAGAACACCAGCGGAATTACCTCATTTCCACTTGTCCCTCCTCACAGGTCAGGCGGCCGCCATTTCAGGGGGGCACAGGCCATGGCACCTAACTGCGTCACAGCAGACATAGGCACATCAACTGACTTACAAGTTCACATGCTGTTTCTGAAAAACAAAAATTGCATGTTAATCTGAGTATATGTTTGAATATGACCTTCTGCGCACCGTTTTTCACTCTAGAGGTCAACCACTGAGGATGAATAGGAGATGGAGGCGTCCCCCGTGTACAGACCCCTGGTGGACCTGGTGACAATGGAGGACAGGCACATTATCCTAACCTACAGACTTGATAGGGCCACAATCCAAGAGCTGTGTGCCCAATTGGAGCCAGACCTGATTTCAGCTATCCGCTAACCCACAGGTATCCCCCCTGTAGAGCAGGTCCTGTCAGTGCTCCATTTCCTGGCAAGTGGGTCCTTCCAAGCGACAGTGGCCATGGCATCAGGGATGTCACAGCCTATGTTCTCAAACGTGCTGACCAAAGTGTAGTCTGCCCTGATGAAACACATGCGCAGCTACATCGTATTCCCCCAGGTGGGGGATTTGGCCACAGTGAAGGCTGACTTCTATGCAATGGGACATATCCCCAACTTCACTGGTGCCACTGATGGTACACATATTGGGGGTCATTCCAACCTTGGCGGTAAAAGGCGCTTACCGCCGTGCAGAAGACCGCCAGAACACCGCCGCGGTAAACCGCCACAGTCATTCTGACCCACAACAGGCAAACCGCCAAAATACAGACATCCACAAAAGTCCGCCACACCAAAGGGCAGCGAGAAACTGGCGATGAACAAACCTCCACTGTCACGCCAACAGAAATACGCCCATGCCATCACGACCCACGAATCCACGCGGCGCTCAAAATACACACACTTCTACAAAACACTGCCACATTGGACAATTACAAATACACACACCTGATACACATACACACACCACTCCCACACACCCATTACAATATAAAACACACACCCACATCACCCACAAACCTCCACTCCAACAGAATCGTGAACACGCACACAGAAAAGAGATCCGAGCACCCAGACGCCCATTTTACTGTCACCCAGCAATATTACCACGCACTTCACACAACACAACAATACACATCACCACACTTAGCACCACACAATCCACCCCACACATCACCCACACCACCCCATGGCACCGCAAAGACACCCCAGGTTTTCTGAGGATGAACTCAGGGTCATGGTGGAGGAAATTGTACGGGTAGAGCCACAGCTCTTCGGGACACAGGTGCAGCACACCACCATTGCCAGGAAGATGGAGCTATGGAGCAGAATAGTCGATAGGGTCAACGCTGTGGGACAGCACCCAAGAAATAGGGACGACATCAGGAAGAGGTGGAACGACCTACGGGGGAAGGTGCGTTCAATGGTATCAAGGCACAACATCGCGGTGCAGCGGACTGGCGGCGGACCCCCACCTCCTCCACCAGAATTTACAACATGGGAGGAGCAGGTCTTGGCGATCCTGCATCCTGAGGGCCTCGCAGGAGTATCTGGAGGAATGGACTCTGGTAAGTCTCATCTTCACTACTTCATCCCCCCCACCCCACCAGCATGCCAACTCATACCCCCACCCTCACCCTCACCCCCATCACACCTACTCCTTGCAAATGTCTCACCATCACAACCCACCCATCCCAACCCCAAACCCAGCATGCGACCACAAAGCATGGACACCCATCACCAAAGCATGCCCACTGCACATACCCATCCCCCCCAAACCACAGTCACTAAAGCCCCCACACGGGAATGCCAGCACTGGGGTACACGGGCACCCACCCATTGCACGCTATGGCACACACAGATGCAATAACCATACTTTTATACCCCTGCAGGACCCGAACGCCACATCACCGCGCAGGAGGGTCCACAAATGTCCACTCCACCCCCAGAAGAGGCCCACAGTGATGACAGCACCTCTGTCCACCTGGATCTAGATGACCAGCCAGGCCCATCGGGGACCTCGGGACAGTCGGTTCCCCTCACCCACTCACAGGCCTCCACAGACCTTCCCCCCTCTGGAAACACCAGCACAGCACCCACCCAGCGGGCCCATACCTCTGTCCCCAGGACACGTCAATCAGCGGTGTGTCCACCACTACAGGGCACCCAGGCTAACCCACCACCCCAACAACAGGGACCTGGGGGCAGTGGTAGTGGGCACACGGTCCAGGGGACAGAGGCCCAGGGAAACAGGGGAACTGGGAGGGCTGCTGTGCGACAGGGGGGGGACAGGCCCAGGGAACCCACTCTCCACAAGGCCCTCTCCTCCATCATGGGAGCCTTCCATCATTCCCAGGAGACGATGGCGACGGTACTGGCCAGGTTTCAGGAGATCCAGCTCCTGCAGGAGGAACAGTATTTGGGCTTCAGGGAGGAACTACGAACCATCAGTTCCGCCCTGGGCACCATCGTAGGGGCTCTGAATCAGGTAGTCACCACATTGCGGGACACTGTGGCACCACAAAGGGCCCCTCACACTAGCATGGACCAAGAACTGCCTACCACCTCTGCCGGCGCTAGTGGACAGGAGGCCCCGCCACAGGACCAACAGGCCACCAGCACTCCACCCCCTGCAGAAGGAGAACCACCCCGCAAGCGGGCCCTGAGATCCAGGAAGAAGACAGAGTAAGATGCCAAGACCCCCGCCAGGAAAGGATACCTCCCTGATTGTCATCCCACTGTCCCACATTGTCACCCTGTCCATCCTTAAACTGCCCCTGCTCCACTTTCCACAGGCATCTGGACAATGCACCTGTGATATAAGTAGTCTGGACTCTGCCATGGACATTCCTCCACCATCACCCCTCACCGATTTGTAACCACCCACCAATATAGAGCACTGTAATAAACACAGTTATTGCACAAACCAATCAGGAGTCTTGCTGTGATTTTGAACAAATGTATTAGACATGACCGTGCCAAAATGCTCATTTACATTGTGATGACAAAATACCACTGTCACACAGCTGTAGTCCATGGGGAAACAAAGCAGATGTCACGCAGTGGGGCCCACAGCTCTGAAATCGGAAGGGAAAGTCACAACTCAGTTACCATACACTGGGGGAAAAGGTCAGACAGTAGAGAGGTAGTAGTCTTTAAGTAAATGTAATATGCCGGTGTGGATTCTTACCTGTGTGTCATTGAAAATACTGCTGTATCACTGTGTTCCTGTTCTCTATGTCGTCCTCTTCGGCTTCCTCGTCTTCACTCTCCACAGGCTCCACAGCTGCCACAACACCACCATCTGGACCATCCTCCTGCAGAAAAGGCACCTGGCGTCGCAAAGCCAGGTTGTGAAGCATACAGCAGGCCACGATGATCTGGCACACCTTCTTTGGTGAGTAGAATAGGGATCCACCTGTCATATGTAGCCACCTAAACCTGGCCTTCAGGAGGCCAAAGGTTCGCTCGATCACCCTCCTAGTCCGCCCATGTGCCTCATTGTACCGTTCCTCTGCCCTTGTCCTCGGATTCCTCACTGGGGTAAGTAGCCATGACAGGTTGGGGTAACCAGAGTCACCAATTAGCCACACACGGTGCCTCTGGAGTTGACCCATCACTTAAGGGATGCTGCTATTCCGCATGATGTACGCGTCATGCACTGACCCAGGGAACTTGGCATTAACATGGGAGATGTACTGGTCAGCCAAACACACCATCTGTACATTCATTGAATGATAACTCTTCCTGTTCCTGTACACCTGTTCACTCCTGCTGGGGGGGACCAAAGCAACATGTGTCCCATCAATGGCACCTATGATGTTGGGGATATGTCCAAGGGCATAGAAATCACCCTTCACTGTAGGCAAATCCCCCACCTCAGGGAAAACGATGTAGCTCTGCATGTGTTTCAGCAGGTCAGACAACAATCTGGACAACACCTTGGAAAACATAGGCTGGGACATCCCTGATGCTATGGCCACAGTTGTTTGAAATGACCCACTTGCCAAGAAATGGAGTACTGACAGAACCTGCACTTGAGGGGGGATTCCTGTGGGTTGGCGAATTGGTGACATCAGGTCTGCCTCCAGCTGGGCACACAGTTCCTGAATAGTGGCTCGGTCAAGCCTGTATGTCAGTATGACATGTCTTCCCTCCATTGTCGACAGGTCCACCAGTGGTCTGTACACCGGAGGATGCCTCCATCTCCTCGCATGTCCCAGCGGACGGTGCCTATGAAGGACAACAGCGAGCACAGAGTCAATCAATACACAGGTACGTAACCACAGCTTGCACAGAACACGATTCCCAATGCATTGAATGGCTTGTATGAGTGTTGATGCAAGGCCTAGGTATGTGTGACGCAGTAGAAAGTAAGCCATGTGGGCCCTTGAAATGGCGGCTGCCTGACCTGTGAAGTGCGACAATGGGATGAGAGGTAAATGCGCTGGCATGGCACACTGTGGCGGTAGGCGGTCGAAGACCGCGGCGCAAAGCAGCATTGGTTAACATTGAACCCTATGGGTCTCAGGAGCCAATGACGATGTGCGCCGGCGGTCGCGGTACGCACCGCCGCGGGCGTGACCGCCATTTTCTATCTGCTTAATCACTCGATACCTGATCTTCGACAGGAGAGGACCTACACTGCAAGTGCTGCTGTGACCTCGGTCTGGAAGAGACAATGGCTCATGCGACTGGGGAAAGGGCCCCTGCCTTCACTGCTCAGGAATTGGAGAAACTTGTGGATGGGGTCCTCCCCCAGTATGCGCTACTCTACGGTCCTCCAGACCAACAGGTAAGTACACTGGGACCATGCTTTGTGGGCAATGCCTGTGTTGAGTGGGGTGGATGAAAGATGGTGGGGAGGGGAGCGATTGAGGCATGCATCAAACGACGGATGAGAGCATGTGCCACATGGCAAGGGTGGGGATGGTGGGCCACTCACATCGAGCATGCAGAAGGTGATGAATATTTTTCTCCCCCTGTACATGTCACATAGGTCAGCGCCCACCAGAAGATCGATACTTGGCGTGCCATCGCCAAGGACGTCCGTACCCTGGGGGTCCACCACAGACGGGGCACCCACTGCCGGAAGAGATGGGAGGACATCCGCCGCTGGAGCAGGAAGACAGCGGAGGCTCAGCTGGGGATGGCCTCCCAACGTGGGAGGGGTGCCAGTCGGACTTTGACCCCCCTGATGTCCCGGATCCTGTCGGTGGCCTACCACGATTTGGATGGGCGCGTGAGGACATCACAGCAGACACAAGGGGGTGAGTACACTCTAATCCTGGTGACTTTGCGCGCAGTGGAGGTGTCTGGGTGGGGGAGGAGGGCTGTGGGTATCCCTAGGCCAGGGCGACTTCTGTAGGCTAGGCCCCTCCGTAAGGCATGGCCCTGTGCCCCCACCCCCCACCTCTGTAGGGTGCCAAGTACAGCTATTCAGGGCCCTGTGTCATCAATGTGTGCAGATGTCGCCCATAGGCTTGTAGGCCATGTCCCACGGATTGAGTAGTCGACCCCAAGTGCACGGCATAGTGCAGGGGGCTTCTATGTCTGTCCTGTCCGCCAACGGTGTCGCCAATGCATGCACTCAACATGTCTTTATTTCCCCCCCCCCCTTTTTTGTGGTCTTCCTGTTCATGTGTGCATTAGCATCATCAGGCGGAGGAGAAGTGGCATCGGAGCACAAGGGAGCTGCATCCCACATGGCCATGGAGGGCCATGCAACGGACTCGGAATTCACCAGTGGGACGGAGGGCGAGGGGAGCTCCACAGCGGGGACTCGTGCAGGTATCAGTGACAGCGACTCGTCCTCTGAAGGAAGCTCCCTTGTGGTGGCGGCAACATCTGTGCCCCCCGCAACTACAGGTACAGCCGCCACCCTGCGCACCAGCACTGCCCTCCCAGAAGCCCCTCAGCGTTTGCCCCGTGCCCGCTCACCCAGGAAGGTGGGCATCTCCTTCGCCCCAGGCACCTCAGGCCCTGCCCCAGTCACCCCTGCTGCCCTCAGTGAGGAGGTCATTGACCTCCTGAGGACGCTCACTGTTGGGCAGTCTACCATTTTGAATGCCATCCAGGGTGTCGAAAGAGAGGTGCACCAGAGTAATGTGTACCTGGAGGGCATTCATTCTGGTCAGGCTGCCCTTCAGCGATCGTTCAACACTCTGGCCTCAGCACTGATGGCAGCCATTGTCCCTGTCTCTAGCCTCCCCCCTCCAACTTCCTCCACCCATACCCTATCACCTGTACCTCTGCCTATCCCAGACACACCATCAGACCAGCCTGCACACACCTCAACACCCAAGGGAAGCTCAGCCAGACATAAGCACCACACATCACACAGGCATTCACACAAGCAACATCCACATACAGACATAACAACACCCACTGCCTCCACTGTGTCCCCCTCCTCCTCGTCTCCCTCCTCCCTCCCTGTCACGTCTCCACTCACACCTGCATGCACAACATGTTCAGCCACTACCTCCATCACCAGCGCACACACCAGAACCCCCGCACCTGTGCAGTCACCACCCACACTACCATTTACACGTCCCCTGTGTCCTCTCCCAGTGTGTCTGTCACCCACTCTTCCAAGATACACAAAGGCAGGGAGCCACCCACCCAACAGCCATCCACCTCACGACAGCCTCCAGCCCAAGCACCTTCACCCAAAGACACCTGACTTAAAACTCCTACAACCACAACCTCTTCCTCCACTCCCATACCCACTACACCTACCCGTCCCACTGTTCCTAAAATGCTTTTCCTGTCCAAACTTAACCTATTTCCAACAACTCCCCCACCCCGTCCATGTCATAGGACTCCAGTCAGCACCTCAGCCACCACAAAACCGGGACCTGTCATGACAGTCTGCCATGGACTGTGGAGTCCCCACCCTCAAGGGCAGCCAGTTCAGTACGGAGCCAAAGCACGGCCAGCCCACCCCCGGAGAAACATCCGAAGATAGGCAGTGCCCGGCGCGAGAGGGTTAAAACACCAGGGACTAAAACCCCTACCATGGCTCCGGCAGGAAGTGTTGAGCCAGCTGGCACACCGCCCAAAGTGGTGAAGGGCCACAGGCGATCAGGGAAGGCTGGGAAGGGCAGCACGCCCGACAAGACCGCCATCAGCCCAGCTGGCCAGGAGGGCCCCGCCAGCCCCATCCCAGGTGGGCAGGAGGACACCAACAGGCCCGGTACTGCAGCCCAGGAGGGCCCCGCCAGCCCCATCCCAGGTGGGCAGGAGGACACCTACAGGCCCGGTACTGCAGCCCAAGAGGGCCCCGCCAGCCACACGACAGGTGGGCAGGAAGGCACCGCCAGCCACAGCTCAGGTGGCAAATGACCTCCACGCCATGGCCGGAGCCACTGAACTGGGCCCTTCATCTCAAGCACCGCTGAACTGGGCACCGCCGTCTCAAGCACCACTGAACTGGGCCCTTCATCTCAAGCACCGCTGAACTGGGCCCTTCATCTCAAGTACCGCTGAACTGGGCACCGCCGTCTCAAGCACCGCTGAACTGGGCCCTTCATCTCAAGTACCGCTGAACTGGGCACCGCCGTCTCAAGCACCGCTGAACTGAGCCCTTCATCTCAAGCACCGCTGGGCACCGCCGTCTCAAGCACCGCTGAACTGGGCACCGCCGTCTCAAGCACTGCTGAACTGGGCACCGCCGTCTCAAGCACTGCTGAACTGGGCACCGCCATCTCAAGCACCGCTGAACTGGGCCCTTCATCTCAAGTACTGCTGGCCCATTAGCGGCAGGGGCAGGCCCGCATCTGTGTCGGGCAGGGCTGCACGAAGTACTCTGGGCACCAGTCCCCCTCCAGAACCAGTGGAGACTGTTATCCACTTGAGAGACTGTGGCTTTGCACTCCCCAGGATGTAACAGTGGGCAAGCCACCCACTGTTGAGACTTTTGAGACTGTGGCTTTGCACTCCCCAGGATGTAACAGTGGGCAAGCCACCCACTGTAGAGACTTGTGAGACTGTGGCTTTGCACTCCCCAGGATGGAACAGTGGGCAACCCACCCACTGTAGAGACTTGTGAGACTGTGGCTTTGCACTCCCCAGGATGGAACAGTGGCCATGGAGGCCCCTCGTGGATCTGGCATCGTGTACTCATCTGGCTGAGGTGCCCCCCCTTCCCTTCCCCCTGAGGTGCCTGTAGTTTTGCTATCTGATGCCCCTGCAGTGTTCTCTCCGTTGGAGTCAGGTATCCTGTATGGGCTTTGCCTATGTGATTTGGGCCCAGTGGTCCACGGACAATGCCTGCTGCAATGATCGGACTTGTACATTTATGTATATAAAAGTATTTGATGTGTTATATATTTTTAAGCCAGTAATACAATATTTTCAAATCTTTAGAATCATTTCCTTTTGTCTTTGCATTCTTCCAGGGGGTTTGGGGGGGTAACTGTGATGTATTGCTATGCATTGATGTGTGTGTTGTAGTGGGTGAGGGTGGGGGTGGGTGTGTGGCGTATGTGCGTCCCCGTATTTTTTTCCCTCCCCCCTCCCCTGTGTCGTAGGTGCAGTACTCACCGTTGTCTTCTGCGCCGGCGTTCGTGCTCCTGGTAGAGGAGCAGGAAGACTATCGCTGGGAGGATGTGGAGTTCGGGTTCCATGCTGTCCTGATTCCTCGTGGGCTGTATGGAGGTGAGCGTTTTCCGTTCGAAATGGCTGTTTCCGCCGTGTTTTTATCGGTGGGGCTACCGCCCCGGAAAAGGTGGCGGATTGGTAGGTTGTGATAGGGTGGGCGGTACATTGACTTCCGCCTGTCTGTTGGCGGTGACCGCCGCGCTGTTTGTTTGTCCCGCCGTGGCGGGCGGTGTGTTGATGTGGTGGTCATTGTTGGCGGTTCCCGCCAGGGTCGGAATTCCATTTTCTTTACCGCCAGCCTGTTTGCGGTTTGGCCGCAGCTTTAACACCGACCGCCAGGGTTGGAATGACCACCATTGCCTTTGCCCCCCCCCACCCGGAGAAATGAACAGGTGTTCAGAAATCGAAAGAACTTTCATTCTCTGAATGTTCATATGGTGTGTTTGGCGGACCAGTACATCTCCCATGTCAATGCAAAGTATCCTGGCTGTGTGCATGATGCCTTTATCTTTAGGAATAGCAGCATCCCTTATGTGATGGCTCAACTCCAGAGGCACCGGCTGTGGCTAATAGGTGAGCCCATGGTCCCCACCCAGTTGATGTAGGTATATGGATGTGGGGTTGGCCCTAAGGGTGAATGTGTAGCTAACAGGGATCCCTCTGTATTTACAGGTGACTCTGGTTACCCCAACCTCTCATAGCTACTGACCCCAGAGAGGAATGCCAGGACAAGGGCAGAGGAATGTTACAATGAGGCACATGGGCGAACAAGGAGGATCATTGAGCGCACCTTTGGCCTCCTGAAGGCCAGATTGAGGTGCCTCCATCTGACAGGTGGATCTTTGTACCTCTCACCCAAGAAGGTGTGCCAGATCATTGTTGCATGTTGCATGTTGCATGTTGCATGTTGCACAACCTGGCCTTGAGACGCCAGGTGCCTTTTCTGCAGGCGGGTGAGCCTGGGGTTGGTCGTGTGGCGGCAGTGGAGCCTGCGGACAGTGACGAAGAGGAGGAAGAGGATGTGTTACAACAGAACTACAATAATTCAACAGTACTTCTAGTGACAGACAGGTAAGACACTGTAACTTCACCTTCCATTGCAGTTTTGTGTTGGACATTGTACATGGCAGCCTGATTTCCCTATTTCTATGGCCACTGACTGTACCCTTTGGCATCTCTATTTTCAGATATCTGTGCCCCACTCTGGCTCCTGGTGTGTTTACTGCTGCCCACTACAGGTCATTCCTATGTAAATATAACTACATTTGAATTGCAATGTTTACAGCTTGTTAAACTAATACATATTTCAATCAATTGGCAGACTCCATACTTGTAAAAGGTGTTTATTTCTGTGATAATATGTGTAGGGGGTATTGCAATGGGCTCGGTTGATGGTGGAGAAATGTCCAGGGTAGAGTCCAGTCTATTGGTATCACAGGTGCATTGTCCAAGGGGGCATAGGAAGTGGAGCAATGTTAGTTAAAGGTGGACAGGGTGACAGAGTGGGACACAAGGGTGACAATCAGGGGAGTCGTATTTCCTGTCGGGGATCTTGGCAATGTTCTCTGGCTTCTGCCTGGATCACAGGGACTTTTTGTGTGGTGGTTCTCCTGCTGCAGGGTGTGGGGTGCAGGTGGCCTGTTGTTCCTGTGGCGGGGCCTCCTGCCCACTAGCATCGGTGGAGGTAGAGGGCTGTTCTTCGGTGTGGCTAGTGTCAGGGGCCCGTTGATGTGCCACTGCCTCCCTCATGGTGTTGGCCATGTCTGCCAGCACCCCTGCAATGGTGACCAGGGTGGTGTGGATGTCCCTCAGGTCGTCCCTGATCCCCAGGTACTGTCCCTCCTGCAGCCGCTAGGTCTCCTGCAGCTTGGCCAGTATCTAGCACATTGGGGGTTATTCTAACTTTGGAGGAGTGTTAATCCGTCCCAAAAGTGACGGTAAAGTGACGGATATACCACCAGCCGTATTACGAGTTCCATAGGATATAATGGACTCGTAATACGGCTGGTGGTAAATCCGTCACTTTTCCGTCACTTTTGGGACGGATTAACACCTCCTCCAAAGTTAGAATAACCCCCATTGTCTCCTGGGAATGGTGGTATGCTCCCAGAATGTTGGTGAGTGTCTCGTGGAGAGCCGGTTCCCTGGGCCTGTCCTCCCCTTGTCGCACAGCAGTCCTCCCAGCTTCCCTGTTGTCCTGTGACTCTGTCCCCTGAACCGTGTGCCCACTGACCCCAGGTCCCTGATCGTCCTGTGTGTGTGGGGTTGCCTGGGGTCCCTGTAGTGGTGGACACACTGCTGATTGACGTGTCCTGGGGACAGAGGGATGAGCCCGCTGGGTGGGTACTGTGCTGGTGTTTCCTGAGGTGGGAGGCTCTGTGGTGGTATGGGACTGTGGCTGGGTCACCGACTGTTCAGGTTGGTCATCCTGATCCAGGCGTGCAGAGATGCTGTCATCACTGTGGGCCCCTTCTGGGGGTGGACTGGATGTTGCTGGCACCCCCTCTCCAGTGACATTATGTGGGGGTCCTGTGGGTATGTAAATGCAGTGTTATTGTTACTTTGTGACATCTTATTCATGGGTGTCTTTCCCTCTATGGTTGTTCTTACCAAGACAGCTTTGGCTTGTGTGAGTTGTAATTTGATTGGCTAAGTGATTGCCACTACTGTGCATGCTGTAGTGATGGGTGTCCATGCAGGGCTGTGAGTGGTGTCCATGCATTGTTGTTGCATGCAGTTCTTGGTACTGGGAGGGGTGGGTTGTGATGGTGGGGTGTGTGTGAGGTGGTGGGGTGATGGGGGTGAGGGTAGGGGTGTGGGTATGTGATGGCATGCAGGTAGGGGGGTGAAAGTAGCAAAGAGTTGACTTACCAGAGTCCAGTCCTCCTGCTACTCCTGCCAGGTCCTCAGTATGCATGATTTCTAAGACTTGCTCCTCCCATGTTGTTAGTTGTAGGGGAGGAGGTGGGGGTCCACTGCCAGTCCTCTGTACTGCTATCTGGTGTCTTGCAACCACGGAACATACCTTCCCCCGTAGGTCGTTCCACCTCTTCATGATGTCGTTCTTGGGTGCTGTCCCAAGGTGTTGACCCTGTCCATGACTCTCTGCCATAGCTCCATCTTCCTTGCAATGGACGTCTGCTGCACCTGGGATCCGAATAGCTGTGTCTCTACCCAGATGATTTCCTCCACCATGACCCTTAGCTCCTCCTCTGAGAATCTGGGGTGTCGCTGTGGTGCCATGGGTGTAGTGTGAGTGGTGTGTGTGAGGGTGTGTGGATGGTGTATGGGTGATGGTGTTTTGTAGCTCAGATTCAGTGGGTGCACCTGGCTTGTCTCTCTCTCAGTTGTCAAATTCTTTGGGTCGTAAAGGGTTGTGGGTAGTGTGGGTGTGTGTTTTATATTGGTGTGGGTGTGGTGTGTATATGTGTGTCAGATGTGTGCAGTTTGAATTGTCCAATGTGGTGTAATTTTGTATGTGTGAGTGTATTTTGAGCGCAGCGGTCTGTACCGCCAATGGTTTACCTTGGTTAAATGACTGCCGTGGTGATTCGTGGGTCATGATGCTGTGGGCATATTTCTGTTGCCGTAACGGTGGGGGTTTTGGTACCTCCACTTTATCACTGACCTTAGGGCTGGCAGACTTGTGTGTGTGTCTGTATAGTGGCAGATTTCTATGTGTGGGTCATAATACCCATAGCGGTATCCCGTCACGGTCGTGGTATGTTGGCGGCAGTCAGCATGGCGGTAAGCGGCACTTACCGTCAATGTCATAATGAGGGCCATAGTGTTTACAGTGGCTGAAATGCTAGTGTTATAGAATGGAGAATGCCCCTGGCAAGGTGTTAATATGTCCAGATTCAGAAGCACTTCGGGACCATACAAAACTCTGAAAATGCGCCATATAAATGTGCTGAATGTAACGTAAGATGTAGGTAGACAGAAAAGTCCAATAGGTTACAGCTTTTATTACAGTGATACATTAGGCTATGTGTTACTTTAAGTGCATTAGTTACAAAAACCCATAAAAGTACTCCTTACTGCTTGCTAGTAGTTAAATATAGCAACAATCGGTGTTCATTTGGTTTCCTAGAGCAGTTGGACCCTGTGCCACTGCACCTGCTGCATCATTGAAATCATGGCCCTGGTGCCTGCAAGGTAACTGTGCTTGTGGCTGTTTGTTTAGTAGCAACATAGAGCAATCATCGGTGTTCAGTGGCTTTCGTGGAGCTTTTGGCCCTTGTGCCACTGCATCTGCTGCACAATTCCAATCATGGCCCTGGTGTGCGCAAGGTAACTGTGCTTGTGACTGCTTGTTTAGTAGCAACATATAGCAATAATCAGTGTTCAGTGGCTTTCCTGGAGCTAAATAGGGAATGGAGTAGAGCAACATAAGCTGATATGTAACTCTCTACTTCTGACCAAAAGGCATCCTCTCCATCGGTAGTTCAGGCAGTGCTGTAAAGGCAAGAAGAGATCCTACTATAAACAAGAAGATGGGTGGATATTCAAATGGTATGCAATGCTTGTCACTGCCAGGAAAAACCTGGAGGTAAGGGACACTGGAAAGTGCTCATTGCCTCCCTCGCCAATGAAGGAAACTTCTATGGCCTGGGAGGCATTTTTTTTCATTGACTAAAAGAAAATCCTGGTTTGGGGTTTTCTTTTTGAAAATAAAAAAGTTGTAAGTTTGACGTATGGCTCCATCATGTTGACAATGCATTGGCAGGAAGCACCATGATGGCGGTTCCTGCCAATGCTGGAAATGTCTGCTGGGCTGGCAGACATTTCTAAATTTGTCAGGCAGGGACTCCGTCAGGGCCACAGAATAATTTACTGTGTCGCCCTGGTGGAGATAACGCCATCTGCCATGATTTAAATGAGGCCCCAAGCCATCACCATAGGAGCAGCAGCCCAACAGATGTAGATTGTTCCTGCGCATACATATACATATAGAAGAAGTGCTTCTAATTCTTTGCTAAATGCATAATTGCAGCTACACTTCATATTCAATATAGCCTCATGACAATTTTATTTACACAATTCCATTTGCACAATATAGTCAGCATATGAATAACACATGCTAACTCAAGTTAGTGTAAAATATTGTTCATGGTACATCTGGGAGCCTCTGTATCAGTCAGAAGAGTCTGGCAAAATCGAAGTTTCAGGCATGTGGATCACTTCCAGCAACTTCCAAGGACAAGACTAAGATGTACAGAACTGAAAGATTGGGTGGTGCTGGCACAATGTTATTGCCTTCCTTGAATGTATGATTTTCAACGTTCTTGTCAAAGGTCAAGTGAGAACAATCCTCATGAGAAGTAGCCACCATAAAGGATTGTGAATTGTTTTAATACAAAAATCAGTTTTAAGGCTGTGTAATACTCAATCGAGCATCAGGATTAAAATGAATATTGTCGAAACTAACTCATATTGGGGAGTGTCACTTTTTACAACATACTGATGTTGACTCTGCAGAGCAGATGCTGGTTAAGAAGTAATCAGTATGCCTGCATCATTTTCTCTTCTTAACTCAGTGACTTCCCCTCTCTTAGGTGGAATCTGATGTGCACAAGACCTATCATGTTAGGGAGGCTGATGCAAACTATAGAAACCTTCTAGCATCAATACCCCGACAGATAAAATAGCCCTCATGTTAGACATATTTTACAGGTTGAGACATTTCAAAGCAAACATTCCCCTGTGTGTGCAGACATTTTATATGCTAATACCTTAGGCAGATACATTAGGTTAAACATATTTGATAGCAGACACATCTTAGAGACTCACACCTCTGGCAGCAGAGCTACTCCACATTTTCCACAAATTGTACAGGTTTATGTTTCATAGCAAAGCTATGACTTAGTGTGCACAGATCTTACAAGATTAGTTCTACTACAGAAAACTGTCATTCAGGATATTACCCTCGAGAATATCGGAGTCCATGGGCCACTGCACCTAATGAACTGGTTCAGGAATTGGTTATGGAGCATTATTCTTGATGGCAGGCTTTTTAATGTATCAAAATGTTTCATAGTGCAACAGCTACAATTCCAAATTGCCCCTACAGCTAAACGTTAAATAAAACCAAACCCACCTAAAGTGTTTAGAATCTACATTAGGGCTGTACAAAAAAAAATCAGTCCATAGTAAGCAGCTCGTGGTAGAAGTCTGTGGATCTTCTCCTGCCTACCACCAAAGCAAAAGTGCTGGAGGCAGCCGGTAATTGTTCAGTAAACTAAGAAGCATTGTGATATCAACTTGTCCAGCCTGAGACAGCAAGCTCTTTTACCAATTGAGATTGGCCGCCATCAGCAAATAGGAACTGACTAATGTCAGTGTTTAGAACCTTCTGATTGTCTAATAGCAGACCGTTTACAAACAAAAAGAGCAGCCCATGGCCTAGGCACCCATCTAGCAGTTTAAGGAGGTGCAAATCCTTTCTGTTCTTGTGGGAAGTATAGGTTTGGTGACTTTTTTTTACATACTATTGGGGTCATTACGAGTGTGGCGGTCTTAAAGCCGTCACTCTCGAGGTGGCGGTCAGGACCACCACATTACAACCCTGGGTGTTAGACCACCTGGGAACTGTCCTGGTGGTGGCTGAGATCGTAATCCGCCAGGGCAGCGTTGCAAGCAGCGCTGCCCTGCAGATTATGACCTTGCTCTCCACCAGTCTTTTCATGGCGGTATCACCAACATGAAAAGGGTGGTGCAGAACAGGTGCAGGGGGCCACACACAGGCCCCTGCACTGCCCATGCACTTGGCATGGGCAGAGCAGGGGGCCCTCTACCTAGCAATCTCTCAATGTTCACTGTCTGTTTTGCAGACAGTGAACATTGCGAGGGTGCTGGTGCACCCTGCTAGCTACAGCATTGCCACTGGCTCTATTACAAGCTGAAGACAATACTGTAGCCTGTTTCCCACTAGGCCAGCAAGTGGAAACTCAGGTTTCCGCATGCCGACCTAGCGGGAAACTCATAATGACTCTGATGGGGAGGTTGACGTGTAGGCGGCGGCCACTCTGTTGGGAGTTTGACAGACAAGCTTTCCTGTCCGCCAAATTCAAAAGTTCCCCCTAAATGTTCTGCCTTGTATACAACATTAATACAGAAACATGCAAATGCTATTTGTAGAGAAAATAAGTGAATTTAATAGTTTAGATTGACCAAAGCTGATATAGACCAGCATTTTGAAATGGTCACTATTTTTGCCATCTAGCTTTGTAGCACATGAACATTTTATTATTAGGTTAAAATGGGGTTCTAAATATTTAATACAATGTTCTTTTGCTTTCTTTCCCATGTTCTTTGGGATGATCATGGAATGATTTAACGAGTAGCACAATTCACAAAGACACCTACAAAGTACAGGTTGGGCTCTGTCTCTCATCTTGTTACAGACATTGGAAGTTTGAAGGATGCTTAGAGATTGAGAGGATTACTGAGAAACTTATCAGGTCTATAACTTGATCATCTGTCTTTACCTTGATTGGAAAGTCTCATTAGAATTGTGTGTAGGTGTATCAAGTGTTAGCTAATTGTATGCAACTTGGAGTAGAGCCGAGTAGAAGATTTAGGGCCAGATGTAGCAAAGGGTTTTACCCATTCTGTGTCTATGGGAAAATGTGTTTGTACATATGGCCCTTAGAGTATTCTCTTAATGAGAAAACTGATTTTCCTTTGTCTTTCCGTTTGAGGCAGCTCCATGCTGTTTTGTCCTCTGGTATATTCTGATTTAACTTTAAACAGCATATTAATCGAATCATACATATTTTAATCATTTAATAATAATAATCAGATTTTGCCTTCTATGACCCCTTAACTTAATCAGTCTCTATCTTTCTTGTGGAGCATAGTGTGCTCCACATTTATTGAAAGTATTGTTATGATTACCAAGCTCATCTGTGAACTTCAATTCATCTGCTAGCTGTTTATGGGTCCAGACATGTGTGCAAAGAAAAGCTCTAATGGGCCTTTTCTTTTAGTTTGACTGCAGTTTAACGGATGCTTTTTTAGTGCCTTAATCCACTTCGATGGCGAACTACAAGAATTGCAGATTCGATTTCATACAAATTAACAGCCATTTATTGGCCTTCCCCAATTCTGCAAGTAATACTGACAGCGGGAACTTGCAGCATTAGGTGCATTTTGAACACCACTGTTCTACAAAGCAGTCACAAAATGAAAGTCACTTTGCTTTAGCAAACTGTTGTATCTTCGCTTCATACCTTTCATGGGTTAGGGTGCAGATTTACAAGCATTGCTGACACATGAAAATAACATGCAGAGCACAGGCAGAACGCTCAGTTCACATTCAAAGCAGTCAGACCCCAGATAGGCTGGAAGCTTACACTAAAGCCCCAGACAGGCTGGAAGCCTCCACTAAAGTCCCACTGACCAATCCTTTCAAACATACCCCTAAGCAGCTCAAGGGAAAAGACCTGTAACCGAACACGCAAAGGTGTATTAACTCCACATCTTAAGAGAACATTTTCAAGGAGAGCTTTGGACTTGAGATAACTGAAAGCTGTGCATGGCCAAATCAGTAATCGCCTCCAGGGGATTAGTTTTCTTTGGAATAGTATAGAGAATGAGAAGTGCAGAATGGGTGCATGTGCACCACCTAGTGATTGGAAAATCTGATCCTGGGAAACGGATCTTTACAGATTAAACCACTTGAGTTTCAAGGGGAGTTACACCCCCACATTTACCAAGCCAAGGTTGTACAAATAGGGCACCCCTGTGTTTCTGTAACTACTTAGATGTATGACAACCCCCCCGAACCTTGCAGAATTGGGGAATGACTTTAAAAAAAATTGTAGTTATTTGTGCATAGATTTGCTAAATTCGAGTTATGGTCTTTTTTTATGTAAGCAAATTAGTGGAATTTTGTACAATACAACAAAAAAAGTTTGCCTGTCCCAAGCAATGAATCACATTACAATACATCAGTATCAGGTCGCCTACTCAGCTAACTGCAAAAGACACAGAGTCCATAATTACAACGGCTTGGTGTCCTAGGGTCATCTGGTCGACATATGGTGATGTTCCCAGCACTTTTTCAAGATCCTCTGGTATTTATGGGGCATCCCCGGGCCTCATAACTAACTTCCTCTAATTTACCATTCCAGTCCATGCCCCGAGTCCACGCCATGATCGAGGGAGCCTCAGAGAACGTCCTGGTTCAGGTAATATCTCTTTTGGCAATCACCCTGTCCACCCTTACCAACATCCTGTCTCGCCTGGCCCCTCTCAGGTCATCAAGTATACCCAACAAGGTGATCTTGGGGTCTCTGGCAATAGTTGTGCCCACCACAGCAGACAGTACGTACAGTACTGCCCCCCAATATTCAGGGATCACAGGACATGACCAGACCACATGGAAAAAGTCACCCACCGAGCCTCTGCAGTTTGAGCATGTAGAGGAGGCAAGAAGGCTTCCTCTACATGCTCGGAAACGGAGCGGGGGTCATGTGCACCTGATGCAAGTATTTAAACTATATACAGCAGTGTCTAGCATTGATCATCAAACTGCAATGGGCCTGACAGGCGTCTCGCCAGTCTGCTTCATCCAGTCCCCCACATGGCCTTCCCATTTGCTCCTCAGGGGGTGTCAGGGATGTAGGGGCATGAATTACCAGGGATTTATAAATTTGAGAAATCCTCCCTTTACCCAATTAGCCTGTATATATCTTATTTTCTAAGAGACTGTATTCAGGAATGTTCTGGAAGGCTGTGCTATAGATGTGTAGCGCATGCCTGAGCTGTAGCTACCAATAAAATGGGGAGAGGGGCATATGAAAGGCTGTTTGGATTTCGTGGAATGCTTTCCTATGATTGCCGTTCCACACATCACCAAGTTTTGATATCTCAATGGAGTCCTACCCCCTGAATCCTTTAAGGGTGGATACCTGCTCCATCCATTGGCCCGCCCACAACAGAGTCTCCTCGGTCAGTTTACGGTTCGAACCTAACCACCGCAGTGCAGCCTTCCTTACTCTAAGAACTACTTGGGTGACCTCAGGAATGTCATATGGAACAGGGGCACCATAGAGGATATGCAGGATGTTGTTCAGGCCCAGAACGGACAATTGTCCCCTGTACGTTGGGTTGTCCCACAGGCCGTGTAACCATTCATTAATAGGGAGTAGTTGAATGGCCCAGTAGTAAAGTCGCACAGCAGCCATAGCAAGGCCCCTGTCGTACATTGCACATGGAGGGTCCATCTGTCCATACAAGCTTATGGCCCAGAGCTTGTACAGAGTCAAACCAGGTCTGAGGGATACACAATGGGTAATTTTGGAGACTAAACAGGAATTTAGGAAGGATCATCATTTTATATAAGGCGATTCTCCCCATAATGTTGAGATGCAAGGCATTCCAGCATGCAAGATCCTCCCCTCGCCCTGTGCAGCACCGGGTTCAAATTCAGGCTCCATGTCAGGTCTGGTTCCCATGATACGTGTGCCCCAAGGTATGAAAAGCTAACCCGACCCACTGGAATCTGGGATTGCCATGTTTCATCTCAGTGGTCCCTTTTCAGCGGAACCAATAAAGACTTATTCCAATTGACCCGGAGAACCAAGGCATCCCCAAAAATGTTAAACATCTGGAGAAACAGAGGCCCCGTCTCCGCTGGCCTGGATATGAATACTAGGAAGTCATCAGCATATAATCCTATGTGGTCTTCCATGGACATGCCCCAGTCTAATTCCCACACCTCTGCATTGCATCGAATCCATACCACCAGTGATGCGATAGCGAGTGCAAATCAGAGGAGGGATAAGGGGCATCACTGGTGGGTACCCCGCGTCACTGAGAAGACTTCTGAAACGCGCTGCGTTGACCCACACTCGGGCACACATACCCACGTATCCACGTATCCACGTACAGAACTTTAACAATTTCGGAAACAAGGCCCATTCTCTCAAGTACCCTATCCAAGTTAGTCCAGTTGACCATCAAAAGCCTATTCGAAATGAATTAGCATAAGGACAGCCGGGCCATTCAAAGCTCTAATGTGGGAGAGTGCTATCTAAACTCTGCGGATGCAATTTCTTGTGCTGCGGAAAAGGGTAACTCTGCACTGGACGGGATGGACTAGCCCAGGAATGACCGTCAGCAAGCAGTTCGCTAATATTTTGGCATACATTTTAATTTTGCTGTTAATAAGGGAGATGGGTCTAGAAGATGCACAGGTACGTGTTGTCACCCTGGCTTAGGAAGTACTACAATTGTAGCTTGTTCTGTTTCAGGGGGAAAGTGACCCTGAGATGCAGCCTCTGTATACAGTTTAAGCAGGGGGGAAATAATATCAGTGCAAAACTTACATTAAAGCTCTGGGGGATGCCTTCTAGTCCCAGCATTTTACTCGGGTTAAGTTCATTCCCTATTTCCACGCCAGTAATGTTGGTGTCCAGAGCCTCTCACTCCTGAGGGGACACAGGGGCAGAGGGAGTTCCCTTACTAAGGGAGCTGATCCCTCAATGGGGGGGGCACATACGACATGCGTGGACTTTGTGGTAGTATCCAGCAAATGTGGCAGCTATTTCATGAGAGCCCTCCACCCATGCTTCTGAATTTCCCTGGGCATGAGGTATCACCCTGTTCTTGGACTGGTGAGCAGCCAACACGTGCACAAGTTTACTTGATTTGTCACCCCATTCATATACTTTTCGAGTGGTCCCCATCCTACATATGCAGGCCCCACCGAGGCTCAGTTGGTGTAGCAACGTGCAGTCTACTTCCAGCTCTCTCATTTCTACCTCACTGGGTTCCGGCACTCACACTCTGCCACAGAGAGTTCAAGCTCAGTCACCCGGCGGTGTTTGTCTCGTTCGGCTCCCTTATTCCTCTGGGCAGGATTTGGGAGCCAGTACTCCAGAGGAGGTAGGAGGCTGGCAAACAAGTAGTCAATGCAAGATAGTGAGCCTTGAACGTCTGATAGTAAGTGTAGTCTAGGTCCATTTGGTGCCAAATTTGCACGCATCACTGAGTCCCAGTCCCTCGATCCAGTCCGCCAACCCCCAGCCACACCTACGACGGGGCCCTGCGGGACCATGATAGTCAATTTGTCCCATTATGTCAGTAAAGTCGCCCACTAAAATCATCGTTCCCAGAGGTAGGCCGGCCACCAGGTTCCTCAGAGTATTCAGTGTAGCCTGGTGTAGTGGTGGGTGAACATAAATACTTAAAATGTTGTCAGAAGTGCCTTCCATGACACCCTCAAGGGGGACATATCGGCCACTGGTGTCCCTTGTAACTTTAGTCACTGCCAGGGACTGCCAGGATGACCACTCCTCTAGAGTCTCTCGTGTGTCCTGCATGAAGCACCCTGTTGTACCCTTTGCAGGCAAAGAAGTGGCATTTGGTGCCTTGGTGATGTGTCTCATGGAGGAATACTAATTTCAGGGAGTGTCTTTGAAGGAACTGGAAGACAGGTCCTCTCTTAATACATTCTAGGAGACCATTAACATTCCAGGTTAGGACCATCAATAAGTGGGCCATGGTAGAGTCCTGGTGAGTGAGGGGTGTGCACTGGGCTGTGACTGGTTGTGACAGGGTTGGTAGGGGAAGGGGGGTATCAATAAAAGACACCTGCAATGGAGAACTCAGTAGACAGGATGTTCAGTTCGGTTCCTCCCTTGCATAAGGAAAAGGCACAACAAAACATTATCATCAAAACAAGTAAACACAAACCATTCCCAATTCCCTCCAACTCTCCCCACCCTATACTTCCCACCCAGAAGAAGCAACTGTCGCCCAAACCCAACATGTCATAGAACGAACTAAATAAATAACGAGGGTGAAGGTGTTACCTTGCAGGTTTGGAAATCCCCAACCCACCACCCCTGAATACAATGGAACAGAGCTTTCCCAGGATATTGTGGTGCTGGCATGCATTTAAGATAAGGGTATATAGAGGATATTGAGGGCCAGAGTCGGTCAGTAAACCTGCTGAGTAAAGTCGGGATTGTGTGCCATCTTCCACCAACAGGGGCTCTCGCTCCCCTTCTGACTTCGAGGTGGGATCGGGGCTGTGCCAGCCAAGCGGCCACCTTCTGGAGCTTTCGGCTGACCCTTGGTCTTCGGTCTTGTGGTGTCTCCCTGAGGATTTGAGTCTCCCCAGGGGATCAGTGGATTAAGGGTGAGAGGGCGGTGCTCAGTGAGTCAAGTCTAGGCTTCTTTCGGGGATTTAAAAAACTGCATTTTGCCCTGGTGTACCACTCAAAGCTTGGCAGGGTAAAGGAGCATGTAGGAAATCTGCACAGCCTGCAGCTTGATTTTAACTTGGTCGAAGGATTTATGTTGATTTTGTACCTTGCAGGTATAGTCTGCAAATATCACGATTCACCTCGATTGATAGGAAAGGTCCATGGCGAGGCGTGCACCTTTGAGAATTGCATCTCGGTCTTTATAGTTCAAAAACCTGGCTCGGGCACCCCTAGGAGGGGGTTTCGAGCAAGGGAGTGGTGTGCCCGTTCTATGACAAAGCAACTAGACAGGGTAAGCGAGTCCTTCCATGAGTGGAGCAACTGTTCCAGAAACTGTTCAGGGCCAGGCCTTCGACTCCCTCTGGGAAGGCGTTGAAGCATAGGTTGTTGTGCTGGGTCCTGTTTTTGGAGTCTTGCGGTCATGCAGACTTTTTGAGTCCTTGTTCAGGTGTACTACCTCTGACAAGAGGTGTTTCGGTTTCTACTAGGGTGGAGATCTTCTCCTCCATCTTAGAGACCTGCTCCATTGCCTGTCGAAGGTCCTGACAGAGGAGGGATACGGCCGCCCCACCTCCCCTATCTTGATCTGTAGTGCCAAGTTGGAATCCTGGATAGCCTGCACGTTGAGGGCCGTATTGTTGCCCGTTGCCAGAGCATCACTCCCAGTAGCTTCCTCTGAAGGTCCCCTCGAGCCCCCAGTGGGACTGTATATTTGTCCATGTTGGTCTGCACTCTGTGACCCTTGTCGCAGCCCATGGCTTCATCGAGGGTCAGGAGACGATTGTGGTCCCCCGTGCCATCGCCCTGGGGCGTCAAGGTTTCTCTGTTTTGGACAGGGAGGGGCGATGATAGCAGCATTGCGTGTGAATTACTTGAGCGTGTCGCAGTTAGTGAAGGGGGAAAAGGGGAGAGCCAGTCCACTTGCAACGGATTCAGACTATGAAATACACGGCCTCCGAGCAGCATGAGCAACCTGCCCCCCTCTGCCCCAGGATTTGGCAGTGTGTTCTGGGCCAACCCAGGTGTGACCGAAAACAGGAGATATGTCTGGCCAAGTAAGGGTTTGGGGCCCGAGGGATATCAGCAGGGTCAAAGACCACTAGGTAGTAGGTGGGGCACAGGCTACTGTGGTGTCAGACCAAGGGCTCTGGGGGGCTACGGAGCAGGCTTGAAGGCACAGGATGATGCAGCATATTGTGGCACTTGTCCAAGACTTGCCCATTCCGTGGCCCGTACAGGTACAGGGTATCTGGCCTCTGGGGCCCCAATAAAAGGGGATGCAGTTCACAGGGAAGGGGGGCTTTGCTCACCAGTGGGATCTCGGGCAGTAAGTGTATCTCAGAGGACTGCGGCCATTGTGTCCGTACTGCCAGAAACCGGGCCCAGTCTCCAGGTCCAAACCCAAAACCACAAGTAGTAGGGGTCAGTGATTTCCTGGCCTGCCCATGCTTCTTATGTTTCTGTCCTAGGTCCCAACTTCACCCCTGCCCCGGGGTCCTAGGATGGGTTTCGAGGCACCGATGGGATGCCTTGCCAGACTCTTGAGTCCAACTGTCTACATAGGCCCATTTCCCATGGCCTACCTCATGGTTAGGAAGTGTTCTCAGCCCTGGCTCTGCTCTTGCTGCAGTGTTGAGGTGGGCATTAGCCATTGCTGCCTCACAGCAGGGATTCACTACCACGGCCAGGTCCCAGCAGTATTTCATCGGCCAAGAACACCCACTTGGCTGTGTGTAAAGCTGGCACTCACCACAGTAAAATCAGCATGCATCAGTCCCCACCTCGGCCTTGCCCCGTCAACACATCCAAGGCCGCACCCCTTGCCGATAGTGCGTGCTGCGGTGTCTGAGGACTGAGCGGGACAACCAGACTGAGTGCCACAGCACTCTGTGGTGCCCTTTCATGTATGCCAGCACTCAGAGGAGATGCAAAGATGGAGTGGTGGTGCAGGAGCTCAATAAAGTTTGCCCGCCATCTTGGCCATCTAGGCCACACAGCCCCACTGGTCTGGTTTTGATGTGTGCTCTGTACTCGTTATAACCTGTTTAAATTTGGGAGCACTCTATTTTAATTTGTTGGGTGCTATCCCTAAAACCTGCATTATATTAGAGGGACTTCCTTTGTACATTGCAAAATCAAAGGGACCTTTATGTGCAGCCATATTTAAGCTCCTGTTTAGGCTTCCATGGACAAGTGGGATCAAGGTATTCCTCTTCCCTACCATATTCAGTTAAATGTGAAATGACATCTAATCTGACCATCAAAGCTAGGGGCCAAAGAAGAAAAGTCTTGGCAACTTCCTAGACAGCAAAGTGTGACTTCCTGTGATGAGGTCATGCATGGCCGTTAGGGCCTAGAAGGATCCTGAACCAGTCCCGTTGGT
Organism: Pleurodeles waltl; assembly: GCF_031143425.1. Classification (NCBI taxonomy): domain Eukaryota; kingdom Metazoa; phylum Chordata; class Amphibia; order Caudata; family Salamandridae; genus Pleurodeles; species Pleurodeles waltl. The sequence continues at coordinate 829,110,291 of NC_090445.1, read as the reverse complement.
CCATTCTCTAACACCTTAACTACTCAGATAAATATGCAAATTGATCCTTGTCCCAATATTGTGTTCTATTGTGCTAATTTCCATTATTAGCATCTCTCTTCCTTTGTGACCGTTCTGGTCCATGGTTCTCCTCTGCTTATCTCCCCAGCACCTCTTTTCATTTCCCACCGTGTCTACGGCCTATATGTAAATATCTTGCATCATGGTTCTGCTATATTATTCCTGTCTGAGTATTGCCACACATCCAGGTGTCACTTGTTTAAAGAATTGTTTAACACTGCGCTTTGATACCGTCTTTATAACATTTTGTGCGCTGTGCCACCGGTGAATCGTTTCACTCTGTTCTTGGGTGCCATCTGTAGAGTGTTTTGTGAAAGTACCTGTCTGTCTGTTTAATGCACCTGGGTGCCACTTTGAAATGACGTTAACCATTGTACTTCCTATGCACATAGTAGGTATAGTTAATTCTGCTATTGTATGTTAATGTATGTGTAAACTGTCTAAATAAAGTATTCGAATTAAAACGTCCCTTACATCATATCATGTGGGAAACATGAACTTCCTTTGTGTGCAATCAGTTTGTCATATAGTTACCCAAGTGCATTACATTGCACTATGAGTGATATCGGTTAAATCATGGCCATGCCCGGCAGCCAATGTATAAAACATGTATATCCATGGTTCATTCATGATCATTATAGCAAGGACTGACCACAAAAGCAAATACGTCTGCAATATTCAGTTGGACAGTTGTAGGTGTTAAATATCTGCCATGAATAACTGCAGTGACTCATTCACAGGGCGTACGAAGTGCCACTTGACATCTCTCTGCGACTGTTGGATTGCAATTAGAGTTACCATGAGATGTAGTCATGGTTTCCTAATATATAGCATGGCATTCTGTAATAAAGACGCCATTAACTTCATATCACCATTGAGCGGGCATACAAGCTGGAATTAAGCTGCAGTCATTTACAGAGCCACCTAGCACCACTGTGGGCCTCGACAAGGTGAAAGCCAGACTCCTGTACAGTTGCAGGGTCCCCATCTTCAGCAGAGCTGACATTTTCCTTTTAATATACAAATGCTCCACTTTAGAGCATTTTTCACCAGCAAGCCGTTTGTGCAGATAAATATTGTATCATGAAGTTTGACAAAATATATTATGGGCAGAATTCAGCGTTTCAGAAGAGGAGCTGAAGAATGTTATTCACCTGCAGCACTTTTCGATACATTGCTGTGCTGGGAAGTGTTCTCGTTTTGTTAGATTAAAACTGCGCAAATCTAAAATACTGGTTTGCTCAAGTGTAACACGTGCAATAGATTTACACTATAAAAAATGCAACAGCCCTCAAAGAGTTGAAATTGGACTCTTGTGCAAGGAGAAAGGTCACAAAAGTGTAAGATCGCATTTGGATGTCCGTGGGGGCATTAACATTGCCACCTTATCCACCACGACAGAAGTAGCTGCATTTGGTGAAGTATCACACTTTGGTGGCGGTACGTCATGCCATGGTGGCACTGTAGGGCAGCCGGCATTTTTTGCTTTTCAAAGACAATAACCCCTCCCCTAAAAATCAATGTCCCGGAACTGCTGGGCAATTGCTCCCAGCCCATGGAGGACACTGATCGGTTTCTGCCTTAGAGTGCCATGCTGTGCATGGCTGTTCCAGGATGGCTAAATATGGTGGGCCTTCCGATGCAATGTCTACCAAGAAATGCCTATAATTGCCTGGCAGCGATTGTATTTCAAATGGCAAAGCTGGTGTTGACTATGTTGATTGAAACCGTTTTTTCCCCACCTGTAAAGGAAACCAGAGAAGTTAGAGTGGGGTGGACGGACATCAGTCAATTTTTGACAAATGACTAATCAAGATCTGCACTCGTGTCTGGCCTAAAACCACGATGCAACATTTGGTCTGGCCGGTGTTCTCCTCAAAGGGCCATCTTTTTCAGTGTCCCGGAGAACTGTGAGGAGCAGAATAGCAGCTTTCCTAACCCAAGCAGTTGCAATGCAATGGCTCTTGTGTTTGTTCAAGTTAGAGCTATTAGCGTTGTAAATTCCTAACTGGACTTTTCTTGACACATAAACTGAAAATTAAAAGTGAAACAGTTGACATACGCGAGCCGATTCAAGGTGCCATGGCCACCATGAGCATGAATGAGCGCAAAGACACAAAAGGAAAAAGAAGTTTGCTCGCAGTCAAATGTATGGGCAAATGTGCAATTATCCATGTAGCAGGGTTGATGACGAAGGCGGTAACCAAACCGCCTAAGGAGGGACAAACCTAAATCATTTACCAATGATAACAAAGGATTTTTGAGAGGCAAGCCCATGAACGAGTGATAATGATGGCGTGCGGTGGGCATGGTAAAAAGCCCACAGATAGATTACAACAGGCCAGAGCGCTTGTGCGCTCGGACCAAAACAGACACTGAAAGAAAGATGAGGGGCAAAGGGTTGAACATTGTCTTACTGAAGTCATCTGAATATAGTATCCCAATGGACACCAATGAAGGACAATAAAGCTAGTGTCTTTAATATCCAGGAACTATGTACATCTTTATTGGTCAGAGTTTTTGATGCAACTTAGACACCGGAAGAGCCTGTAGCTCCCTCAAGTTCCTGATTTATTGTAATCGAGCCTTTGGCAAGCAGCACGTGCTGGGACCTCACAGCGTTGCATGTGTTCAGTTGTTTTTAAGATTAAATATGACAAACTGACCCCAGGGTCTCGGCTACCTGAGCCCCATTAGCTGTCACCTATCCAGCAAAAACCAAACTGCCCGCTAACAGCCACTGCACCATTTCTTCGGTTCCTGGGGACGTTTACTGGCCTGAGGAGTTCTATTTCACAACACCGGAAAGAGAAAACCACATTAACTGCAGGTCACCGCCCAGTGAATCACTGTCACCCAAACAATCCTCCTGGGCAGAAATCATTACAGCCAGGTACTTCCTAACTCTTGTAAAGTGCAGTTGGTCTCCAGTTCCTCCACCTTTGACATGCTGGGTAACATTCTTCCATAGTAAGTGCCATTGGAATTATGAGGCAGTGGCACACAAGGGCCCATATTTATACTCTTTTATCGCCGCATTTGCGTCATTTTTTACCCAAAAACGGCGCAAACTTACAAAATACAATTGTATTTTGTAAATTTGCGCCGTTTTTGGTAAAAAAAGCGGCGCAAAGGCGGCGATAAAAAAGTATAAATATGGGCCAAAGTATGCAGTATGGTTTGATAAATTACGAGTCAAGAAAAGACGACTTGTGCGACACTAAGCAACATATTTGGTGGTTTTACTTGCTGCTATTTCGACATTGTAGCGCACCTTGATACAAAATGGAACCAAGTGCTGTGCAAAATGAAAAGGGTTATTATGAAAGGAAATTATACACATTCAGCAGATCATACTCAAGAAGTTGTTCATCAACTTGCAATGTTTCTATCTTGCATTGGAATGCCAATTCATTAGTGCTGCCTTTTCTAGCAGCGAAAGAATAACAGTTGTGTAAAATGTACAATCTTGTATTCAGCAGAAACATGCCTACAAGCACACACTTCTTGCAACTGAGGGTGCGTTTCTTTTATTCGGTACATAATATGTAAAAAACGGTAATACCTTTTTTAGGTTCACACTGTTTCTACTCTATATGGCCCCTGGAAACATCTCTTTCTATTAAAAATACAGCCCTGCAGAACAGTATGTTACATTAAATATGTATTATGTTCTGCAGCTGAGTCACTTGGAAGCCCTGTAACATTAAATACATCAGAACGTAAGCAGAGATTAATTATGAAACAAAGACCAAATATGTAAACAGACAAAGAAGCATTCGTTCCACTCTAGTTTCATTACCATTACATCTGTATGGGATATTGTCATGCTGCAGCCAAAAGACTTTCCACAAGTTCATCAGTTGGAGACATTAGTACAGTTCAGGCAAACTTGTTACTTCTTTAATTCCTTTTTAACTCCAGAATAAATCAATTAGGAAGTGAAAAGCGACTACTTTGGAAAGTATTGTCCTACCCGTGCACTGTGTGCTGCACTTAAAACAGAGCAACGTTCATAAGTGTACAGAAAATGATGTGGCCGCGGAATTGTGTAGTCCCACTGTCCCTGATGGTAGTTTGTCATTAAGGCTTCTGTCAAATGCCACTTGCCATCTCTCAAATGTTTCCCAGGTCTTGCATGAATGCGTTTTCATGATTGCTGAATGTGGCCAGTTGGTCTTATGTAACACTGCTCTGGCTAGCTGCCGTGATGTATTATCTCGCTACAATATTGTAGAAAATCACGTTGTTAATTTGTAGGGGACACGTGCCATTGTTTAGATGTAAGCAGCTTATAACCGAACTCGAACAGTCTCATTATGAAAGGTAAACTGGCTTCTTTCCGTGAGAGATCCCTTGCTCACCCTTTATAGTTTGGAAAAAGCATCAGACATTCCTCTTGAGGCAGGAATGTAGCGAAAATACAATAAACATAACCACAAAACAATTACGAATAAAACAAGCATTTGCAATGCAATGGGTCTCACGTTTGCTCGAGTTAGAGCTAAAAGCGTTGTAAGCTCCTACCCGGACTTTTCTTGCAATAATATAATTTCACTTAAGGGGGGCGATTTAAAGCGCCACACCATGAGCATGAAAGTGACTAATCAGAACAAAAAGACTGGTCTGGTTTTGCCTTTGCATAGTAATAAAAAACTAGAGCGCGCTGTGTAAAACCTTGAATTTGCGGAGGAGCGCTAGGCTACACAATAGAATTAAACTTGTAGTCATGAAAAGCGCTCGAGTAGTACTCAGCGAAATCGTGCTGCCTACGAAATAAAGAGAAAAAGTAGTCCAGAGACCATACGGAAAGCATGGAGCCTTGTATGTTTTCAGTAGTTGGCCAGTGCGCTTGAGGAGGGCTAAACACCGGAAAAGGCATGACGTATGCATGCCTTTCACTAATAAATCAAACTAATTTTAAAACGCAAGCTCACAAACCAACTAAAGTGATGGGCATGACATGGATGTGGTTAAAAGTCCACAGAGGGATTACAACAGGAAAAGAGCGCTTGTGCGCTTGACCCTAAAAACTACAAGGTCCAAAACATGTTGGTTAAAATGGAAATACCTGATGAGTAAAATGACACAAAATTAAGAAAATTGCATATAGGGATCAACTATGGTAGGAGTAAAAACAAAACTATTGAATTCATGAAAACAGGAAACAAAAACGTCATTATAATTGTAAGGCGTGTGGTAGTTTGCGACCTATGTGCCCTTTGTGGCCAACTCACGAGGAATGGAGGCTGAACAAGAAATGGTGGTTCCTGTGAAAAGGTCTTACTTAGAATCTATTCTCGAGGCCTAAGATATTCAGCATGGCAAGGGTGGTAATATAGTTGATTAGAGATTCACAAGATAAGATACATCCATTGAGTGGTGACAGAGTAGCCTCAAACTTCAACCCAAAAAATTAAGAACCAGAAATCATGCATAACAAAGACAATTAAAGGAGAAGAACCAGATACTGTTGCCACTAGTTCAATAATTGTTTCTGATTACATTCTTATCAGCTAGAAATGCCATCCCTGTAACTTTAAAGTAATACATTAACTCTTCATAGTCCTTTGGCAGCCAAACCTTTTGTTTGTGTTGGTTTCCTTTAGTATATTGGGGGAACGTCTTGTGACACTATTGGGTCTGAGGTTGCATGGAGTCTTTGTGTTGTCTGGTTCTGTACTGGGTGTCAACCTTCAGAGTTTTTAGTTTCTCGTTCCATTAGTGAAGCATTGTCCATTGCTTGACAAATTGTGGTGAACTGTATTGTCATTAGGCATCACTTTGCCCTGTGTGAGGCGCCTGTGCTTGGTTTTGTAAATGTGATGGACTGTCAAATGTGTTATTCTGTATCAGTGAATTTGGTTTGCGTGAGGAGTGGGCTATACTGTTGGGGAGCACACTTTTGCCAACTATGGCCTGGATTAACTAATGATTGACAAAGTTCTTTCCACAATGCAAAGCTGTACAAATAGCAGCGCCTATTAAAGAACCTTTTTGGCCAATGTTGACATGAGTGCAGTGCCAAATGACTTTGCACTATGTAGCACCAAACCCTTGCTAATCCATGCAACACAACCTACTAGGGCAGGGATGCTGCAAACAACCCAAATTTCCAAGTTAATCCAGATCTACTAAAACAATGTGACGTATCAAGTATTCCAATAAAGCTGAACTCTGGTACATTTACTGAAAGAGGAGGGGTCTGTTACATAGCTTACTTCTTATATCAGCCCAATGGTTCTCAGCGCTGCAATTGCAGTCGTGGGATGCATTTGAGCAAACGCTGTAACCTGTTGCTACAGAGGTAGTTTTGGGTTTCCTGGGATCAGCAGAGGCCAGGGTAGAAGAGCTTAGGGCTGGACTACGCTGACACAGACTCCACCTGGGGAAATGCATGACGAGCAAAAATAACGATTCTCCAGCAACACATTTTGTAGTCAGTCTCATACCTGTCTAGTTTTCTTGACTCAGGGGCCCTCAGGTTTAGTAATATCCCCAGACTGTCAATATCATGCGGCAACATGGGGAGAAGAGTGGGGGTGTTAGCATCTTTTAACCCTATTATTTTAAACCAGGTCTCTGATGTTTTTCTCATCTTCTCCTAACTTTTGGAGATTCTCAATAATGTTTGTTTTCTGACAAAATGTCTTCAACATTTAGAATTTTCAAATTCAGTATTTTCACAATTGTTTTTTAAGTTTAACCGCATGCTACAGTTTAGGTACCAGAAGCAAGAGGATGAAAGCAGGCAAACCACATGGACAGAGAGTCCTACCACAATATTGAGTTTTTTTTAATATCGCCCTAAAATTATTGAATGCAGAATATTGACTACCACTGTATTGTCAAGGGAGGTATAAATAGTTAAGCGCAAATGTAGTATTCTTAACTTAATACATATGTTCCTTGAAGGTGAGAAGTTAACAATGGCTAAATGTGTACTTATCTGTGTATCCTTACCTTGAATATGTAACAGTGGCAATATTCTGCAGTTGATATTCTGACATACAGGCATGGACACATCCAGAACAATGGAGTGACAACAGGACCCCCCAAAAAGTCTTCACAAGATAATTGGGGTAAAAATATTCTCATGTAAGGTTGTGTGCTTGTCCTGACCTTGTTTAGTATCTTCCTCTGTGACCTTCTTCAATACCTGAAGCACACCTAAGCCTTTCCCATGTAGTAGGAATTACTTTATAGGGACATATCTGTATGCAGCCAGTCTAGCTAGTCTGAATCACATTCCTAATGGACCCCAACACCAGCTAGATCTCTTAGCAATATACTATAATGTGGGAAGGACCTAAGCAATGCCAGGAGGCCAACGTGCTTCTTCTTGAGAGAAAGAAATTAAAGATGTTGTGGTGCCTGTGGATATAATATCTTTAAGTGGTGAACTATTGTATCTTGGTATCACTTTCACTGGCACATTAAGGTGGATACTGCACTGGTAGGGAACATTATTAATGGATTGCTTCTGTCAGGGCCTCGAAGGGCAGGTCATGTGGCACACTATTCACATCTCGAGGATAAGGGCTGTTTGCACCTCATGCCAGGAGGCAGGGCTGGTGCAAGCCGAATCACACAATGCAGCAACTTTGGTGAACAGGAGTACGGCAACTGAATAGGTGATACACCAGGAGTGTACAAGGCAATCCCTTCTTCATACTGAGGCTGATTAGTGGGCTAGTGTGGCATTTCCTGGTTGCGGATGCCTTTGCAGCACATAAGTGCATCTACGCAGAAACCAGGTGTCTGGCAAAGTTTCAAGTAGTTTCAGATACCTATATCAGATTTCAGAGCATCATGCCTTCCCTTGTTCCCACACCTTAATTTGTTTCCTCCCTCGGATACCTTCTTGGGTCCTGGTGGAGCCTTGTCTTTTTTGTTGTATTATTCTCCTTTAATTTTCTGGAATCTTTCCCATGGGTTGCTCGACTCCAGTTTCTCTAGACTGTAATTGAATATCCTGTAATTTCTGGGATTTGTCATCACCCATTCTGTGAGAAAGCTGGTAAACGCAGGTTAAATGATTGCATATTTTATATGAGCTAGTTCATAATATAAGTCTTATAGTAAGGCTATCACTTTCTTACGGATACAGAGCCTGCAGGGTCTTTCTACCAGCAGCTTTCTGACTGTCCACTGTTCCTCACAATAGTCACAACATTTGGAGGGGTGCCACATTTCAATGAGCAGCTATGTTTTTCTACAGTTATATTTTCTTTTCCCCAGGGTCTATTCCAGCCTGCATTATTGCAGTTATAGGCAAGCCTCTGATTTCTGCATACCCCAAATATTACATCAGTCATGACATCTTCTATGACATCATTGAAATTATCACTGCAACATTTGCAATAAAAGTATTGATGAGGAAACTGTGCATGTCAGGTTGCAAGCTATAGTTACCTTAGGGCACAAGTTATAGTTACTTGAAATAACTGTAACTGCTGAATTTCTATGGTTTTGTAAGTTTGAAATGTGAGCCTAACTATAACGTCCCTGTAACTTTTGTTTTTTAAGTGAATATATATCTATATCTATATACACACAGAACACACACATATATATATATTTATATATGTATGTATATATACATATATACATATATATATATATATATATATATATATATAAAAGTAACACCTTAATTATACATCCCTGCATGGTAAAAGACATATGTGTGGTAAAGTCATGCATGGTAATTGGCAGTGTTGTAATGTCATACAACCCCTATAAGTGGAGCAGATTGAGGTAAGTACCACTTGTGGTTGCAAAGACCAGCATGCGCTGGCGTACAGGAAATACGCAAGATGAAGAGCTGATTAATGAATTACAGGCTATAATACCATTAGAAGCAGGCCTAACTAAAAAAAAGACCTAAGTCCAGGTTTTGTCCAGCATTACCAGCAAGAAATAAAATTGATTTATTTGCCGAATATGTTGTTGATTATTTATACAAAACAAAATGGAATTGTGGTAAAAACAACTTGACAAAAACAGAAGTACAAACTTTTCGTGATTTGCAAATGGATGAAACTTTAATAATTAAACCCGCAGACAAAGGCGGGAATATCGTAATTCAAAACAAAAGCATATATGTACAGGAGGCAATGCGACAACTATCGGATGTAACTTATTATCAGCCCATAAATAGTAATTCTACGAAACAGGTGGCAGCTCAAATTCAAACATATTTACAAAATTGGATAAAACATGGCCTTATTGATCAGGACGAAGCTAAATATCTGACAGTTGAACTTCGGTCACTCCCACAATTTATTTTCTTCCCAAAATCCATAAAAATCCAAAAAATCCACTTGGGAGGCCAATAGTTTCAGCTAATCAATCTTTATTGGAAGCTATATCCAATTATATTGATTTCTTTTTAGCACCAGTGGCATGTAACTTAAATTCATATTTGAAGGACACAAGGGATTTATTGAGACATCTGGATGGCATTCCGTGGCAGGACTCATATAAATTGATAACAATGGATATGATCTCTTTATATACCAATATCGAACATCAGATAGGTATTCAGGCATGCAGGCACTTTCTGAGCCAAAGAAACATCCAATTTGCCCAACACAATGAAATGCTTTTAGAGATGATCAATCTTTGCCTCACCAACAATTTCTTCCAGTTTGATCAGCAGTTATTTTTGCAGATAAAAGGAACAGCCATGGGGTTTTCCTTCTCTCCGAATTTTGCGAATCTAACAATGGGCTGGTTTGAACAGAGAATAGCATGGGCAGAAGAAAATGAAAAATTTCAGCAGAAGGTGATAAGTTGGTTAAGATTCATAGATGATCTATTTCTGATTTGGGATGGCACAGAAATTGAATTTAAGGAATATTTCAAAATTTTGAACAATACTGTTGCTAAATTGCAATTCACTTATGAAATCAGCAATACGCGAGTGACGTTCCTGGATACAGAAATTTACATAAGAGAAGGATTGATACACACCACTTTACATAGAAAGGTCACTTCCATGAATTCAGTGTTACATGCCAACAGTTTTCATCCACCCAATACCAAATGGAACATACCGTATGGTGAATTCTTACGGATCAAAAGAATTTGTTCAGAATCTGGAGAATTTGCCAAACATTTGAAGGCCTCAGAAGATAGATTCATTTCCAGAAAATACCCCAGGAAATGTATCAATAAGGCAAAACAGCGACTTGAACAGATTTAGAAAATGGAATTAATTCATAAAACAACTTCTTTGTCGAAAAGTCAATCGGAAGATCCTATACGTTTCATTACAACATATTCCAGCAATGACTCCCAGTTACGGAAGATTTTAACAAAACACTGGTCTATTCTTCAACTGGATCCTACAGTAAATGAGATCATGGGAGATTATCCTAGAATGACTTTTAGAAGAGCACCAGATTTGCTGGACAGAATAACCAAAAGTCATTTTAGTTCTCAGAAAAAGGGCAACTGGCTTAAAAAACCTGGCTTCTGTAAATGCAGCAATTGCAACACGTGCAAAATTGCGAGAAACACCAAGGAATATACCATTGGTAATGGAGTCACAAAAAGCATCAAACAACATATTACTTGCAAGAGCCGGTTTACAGTATATGTTAATGAATGCCCTTGCGGCTTAAAGTATGTTGGGAGCACCATATGTGAAACAAAAAAAAAGATACTTGAACATGTTCGTGCCACCATAAACACAGATAGAAGTTATGCCACGGCCAAACATATGGAGTTAGCACAAGACAGCCAATGGGAAACAATGATTTTTTATGCAATTGACCATGTTCCCATAAGTGAACGAGGAGGGGATAGAGAAAAGAGACTACAACAACTACAGTCAAAACATATTGTGGAGATTCGTACTCTGACCCCTCTGGGGATGAATCAGGATGAGGAATTATTTGTACATTTGTACTTGCTTACTTTAGCCACAGTAAATAACAACAAAAACACTGTTTGTTCTATGTTGAATCACTTGTAGCTAATATTCAGTTAGGTTGATACTTTATATTTTTAAAATTTCGGGGTGAGAAATACATATGATGTCACAGACACATATTTTTGAGGTGCACCAACATATTGGTTAATTGTCTTTGTTTGGTGGTAACTACAACTCCCAGAATGCTGCGTTACAAGCATATGGTGTGCTAGATAACAATTGAGTTTATCTGGAGACTATGGATGAGTTTTAGATGCTCAGATTGTAGTTGTTAAACTTTACTAGCAGAGATTAGCAGTTTTAAAGTGGATTTAAAAACATGTTGGGTTCAAATGTGTTACTGTGACATATACATTTTGGAAACAGGAACCCCTAACCGGAAATGCCCGTGATCAAGGTCTTTCAGACCGAAATGCGTTGGGCGGGTGATTGTTATGCTATAAACGAAAACAATGGAGCCTAAATAAAAGAACCTTTGAAATATGAGGTCCCGGAGTGCGGTCGTTCGTGAAGAATTTCATGAATATTTTTGATATATATATATATATATATATATATATATATATATATATATATATATGTAACATCATAATTATACATCCCTGCATGGTAAAAGACATATGCGTGGTAAAGTCATGCATGGTAATTAGCAGTGTTGTAATGTCATACAACCCCTATAAGTGGAGCCGATTGAGGTAAGTACCACTTGTAGTTGCAAAGACCAGCATGTGCTGACGTACAGGAAATATATGGTACTGGAGAAAAGTGCTCTTTCCTTCCAGATGCACTCGACACAGCAGCAGACAGTGCGCTGCGGACATGATGTATGTGGGTGGTTTGATTGACTGGGTATATGAGTAGAGGGAAGGGAGAAGCAATAGCACACAAGTGGTTGGGCAGGTGGAGGTCATAGCAGGTTATTTCAGAGATAGAGAGTCTGGGTGGACGACAGAGGACAAAGCATGAGAGCAACCATCCTACGTGGGCACAAGTGCCACCCTCATTAACTGGCAAGAGGTGAGGAAACAGGTAGAAGAAGCCTGTGCAGAAGCCCACCTCCTAGTCCACCGACACATAAAAGGAAGGAAAGGCCACTGAGGTTGCTACAATTACACTGTCAACTTTTTAGACACAAGAGTAAACATTGAAAAATCCCGTGGGACTTTCCTCGGTTCATAGAGGTGCCATAGTGACCTTATTAATCTCAGTTTATGTTAAAAGGCGGGGCATGGTATCTAAGTGAAGTCTTTTATTACATTTCGAGTTACCAGGACACCCAAGGTCTTCATGTTAGTACTAAATAAGCTGTAACAAAGCAGCATAACCTTCAAACCATAATTCAACTGGACATAATAGAAGAAACTAAGCCTTGTAAACAAATGAGCCCACGCCAGGAGCTTTTTGGCACAGAGGCAGGAAATCCAGCAACAGCAACAGCAAAGCTGTTACCATTTGTTTTCATTAATAATAATCGGAACCGCTCATACTCTAATCAGATTTTTGTTCTAATGGCCACTATAAATTGTTTAAGAAATTTTCTACATGGTAAAGTTTCTATTTTGTTCAGAAAATGCAAAATCTTGTGATAGATTCCATAATATAATACGCAAAAACCAAAGGGGTTCCGTAGAAAAAGTGCAGAACGTCAGTCTGCTGTAGGAATATAAATTATTCTCTGCGACAGGTCGGAGTTATTTCTAAAAAAAGAGCACTCTGCCAAATCTCTCAAGGATAAAACATGAGAATGAAATATCTGCAAACTTTTTTGAAAATTCGAGCAGGAGTCAGACTGTGTTTAGAAAGTGTTAACTCATACTAAAACAAGCATTCTGAAAGTCAGTATGATTGATTGATTTTAAGTGTGGGTGTTTTGGATCCATTTTGTTGTGATGATAGTTGTTGTGAGAGATGTTTGTTTGTCTTTTTTTGTGTGTCTTGTGCTATGAAATGTGGCTGTAGGTGTTGGCGAGAATTACCCCAGAAACTGAACACTAGCTTTGTGAGTAGTGAAAATTAGTTGGGGGTAACATGCAATATTCTAAAAAAAAATTGCGTTTGTTCCAATCCCACCTGCCACGGTTTATTGTTCAATACATTACTCTCTATGCCCGCAAAGAAACTATGACTCTGAGAAGAAAGAAGCCCCACATCGAATACACCTCCATGATACATCGAACAATCACCTCGGAAGCGGAAACACTTCATCTGGCTAAAAAACATTTTCAGGACCTCAAACATATGTTCAGGAGCCTAAAAGAGCTGGTCAATCTACCCTTGGTGATGGAGGGATTCACTAAGATTTTAATGACATATGTTAACAGGCAAACACAGTTAGAATGAATGCTTTGATTTCATGGGAAACTCTGGCGACCTCCAGCTCCACAATGGTTGCAGGCATCGTGTAGTCATTTTAGAGATGACCTTGAAGTTGGGTAGAGGGCTTTGAAGATTTGATGATGCTTCCTGGTTTCTTCTTATGTCCTCTCATATTTGCACTATTTGTGAGTCAAAGCTTGAGTGCAGATTCTCTCTGTGCTATTGGATTGCAAACGGGGCAGATTTATGTGTCTCTGATTTGTTTAATTTACTGGCCATGTATAAGATTGCCCTTCTCGATATGATTATAGTAGAACTAGCTCTTTGGGCATCTTTGAAGCACCTCATCTGTGTATTCTGCAACGGTCCCTGTGATCCTCATGTTTTATCTGCACCATGGGTATTCTAATTTCCTGCCATCTCTCTTGAGGGAAGCAAACACAGTGCTGAACCATGTGTTGGGCACCTGCTGTTCTAGTTTCAGTTTGGTCCTTCTCATGACTAGACTTGCTTGATATGCTACAATGAAGGTGATGTCGTATGTCGGATATGCTGAGGGCTTGACACAGAATAAGCCAAACTGTGACCAATGAGATTTTACCTCTTATTACTCTGCTTTCTTAAATGTTTGATCTGGCTGACCTGAGGTGGTGTTTGTTCTGGACAGGCTCTACATTTTAGGCAAACGGTGTTAAATGAATAATCAGAGAGCACAAGCATGGCCCTGATCTGAGGGAATACAAAATTTGCACTTTAGGTGACATCGCGGTCAAAGTCAGGAGTCTCAAGGTATTAAACTTGTTCTACTGGAGGTTCATTCTCAGGATTATCCACACATGTAATGAAATCTTTTATTATCATTATTACCTTTTTTGTGGGTTAACATTTGGTAGTGAAAGCCTATTTTAAAAATTTCATCTGGGGTGACGACATGAAATATGGTGACTTGCGGAGGCAAGGTCATGACCCCTCTACTACTAGAGTAGTATACTTGGCCCAGCTGCTCCTCTAATGAAGAGTATGCTCCAGGGTAATGTTGATATTAAGCTGAATATTCCTCCTTGCCAGTTATCAGTCCTTACTAAGGGCTGCCACTCTTAAAATCCCCGATTCCAAAATAACACCACATTTTGGGAGGATAGGCTTCATGTGTGTTCCATAAATACCAGTTAATAAGCACATTTTCCAACATCTCTGTAAAGAGTCTACAGCTCCAAGTAAGCATGTGACTGTGCCATGCCACAGCAGAAGTCATCTGTTACTGCCTTCAGGCGCTGCTGTAAGCAGAGAGAGAAGTATGGAGAATTGCACGTCCCACAGTTCCAATCACGTCATCTATGGGGTCCCGCTAGAAAATATTTGACTCTGAGAAATGAGGATGAAGCAAATTCTCGAAACAGTCGGGCATCGCAGAGCATAAAAATGTATTGAACGTTTCGTGATGCTTGTCTGGTGGGGGGAGACGGGAGTGAGCCTGCAATACTGTGCCTGATGAAAAAACTATAAAGTTACAATGCAAATGTATCTAAATGTTTCTTACAGAGTTATGTCTGAAAACTAGAAAGGAGGAGCCAAGATGGCTGCCTAGGAGGACGCACCTCATGGTGGGTCTGACACAGTGCAGCGCCGAGCCTCTCCTCTGCCCCTACTAGCAGTGAGCTACCCAAAATTTGGTGAAGACCCCCCTCCCTGGGACGAGGTCTGAAAGAGCTGAACCCCACACCCACTTTCACACCTGTGGCGTTCATCAGATTAGGAGCACAGAGTGGGCTGGTCGGGTCTGGGCTGTGCAGACAGCAAGCGGCATGACTGCTCTGAGATACAGTAACCAGGGGAGGAAAGTGAAGGAAAGCTGGGCCACAGATAGTGAGTGGCATAGAGACGTGGTGCCAGGAGAGGCCTCGAGCAGAGATGGCATGATCACAGGCTACAGCCCTGAAAAGTTATAGGGAGAAGTGGCTGATAGTTTGGTCAGCTGAGAGAGAGGTAGTAAAGGGCTGGTGACCCACCCTAAATAGCATCACCAGGGCATCAAGGGTGGGCTGGAGGCACCCCCCTCCCACCGTGCTGCATGCACACAGAAGGATTAATGTACTTCAAGTGCTCCCGGGCAAGGTGGGAGAGGGGCCATGAGCCCTCTGACCGGCTTACTCCCGGCTAGGCAGCCCTTGGGCGACTACGGCGAAAGAGCAGCAAATGGTGAGAGGCACAAAAATTACTGCAACCACAGAAGAGACATACTGATTTGTATCAAAACAGAAAGTTTAAGTAGGCATTTGAACATTTCCCTCTCGTGCTTTAATACAGCCAGTTGGCAATAATCAGTGCGCTTCTTTTGGTTACTAGGTTCTGTGCATTCAGGGGTGTCACGGAGCAGGAGAGATCACCTGGGCAGAATGACTGAAGCAACAACAGCTAAACGCACAGCTTTGCATGAAATTCAATGACATTCTGCTAATGGTGCCACACTGCATGGTACCTTGAAGAGACCTGGGGAGTTGGCTGCGGACTCTACTGAGGCTGAGCCCTCTAACTGCAACAGCTGTTTATATACTTGGAGTCTTTCTGGGATGTGGCAGGAAACGGACTACACTCTCTCTGGGCCCCAAATTGATCAGTGCTCCACAGCGGGCGTGGCTGTTCTCGAAACCTAAGGGGGGGCAGGAGCAGACTTGAAGACTCGCAACACTATTGAAGGAGGACTAGAGACAATGGCACCCACTGAGGAGTCCATACTGGGGGATCCCTCACCCCCATCAAACTTAGAACTCAAAACTCTAATTGTGGAGGGTAACAAGCCTAGCAGACCGAAAAGCGATGGTGTGGCTATCACTGTGACATTACTGGGCCAAGACATGGACAAAATGAGGGAACAAGTGAAAGATCTCGAATAAGAACCAATGATATGGTTGAAGTGCTGGGGACACATACCACTCAACTGGATGATCAGGAAAGGCGGTTGCAAGCACAGGAGGCTAGGTTAGAGGATTTAGAGGACAGATGAAGATGCAACAATGTTCGTATTCTTAGATTGCTCGAGGGGACAGAGACTACCTCTGTGGAACATTTCTTGAGTCCTGGCTGGTCGAGATCTTACCCAGATTGGGAAATGAATGGGTGCTGTCGGTGGACAGGACCTATAGAACACCGAGCAGTAAACCCAAGTCAGGAGCCCTGTCAAAAATGCTCATAGCGCAGATGTTACAGTACAAGGACAAGTTGAACATACTAGCAGCGTCACGTCAACAGGGCAATGTGGAATGCAATAGGAGCAGAATCTCTTTTTACCCAGACTATGGTGTAACCACTCAGTGGAGCTGGAGATAGTTCATGGACGTGAAGCGTAAGCTCAGTGATAAAATATTAGACTACGCATTGCTGATGCTGGCGTGCCTTTACATAGACTTCCAGGGCAAAAATACACCGTCTTGACAATGCAGAGGACGCCATACAGTTTGTTGAAAGCCATTCATTTCTGATTAGATCAGGGAAGGGGAATGTTCAAGTTTTCTATTTTCTTTAGAGGGCATGGGCACCAGAGAGACAGATGGAGGGGCATAGGCTACACACACTGTGAAGCTAGGCCATTGCTACTTCACCAAGGTGCACAGGGGAGTCACATATTGCGCACATGGGGGTAACAGCACTGTCGTGGAATGTTAAAGAGATACAGAATCCCATTAAGAGGCAAAGAATCTGGTTGTATGTGCAAAAGCAGAAGGTGAAAATAGCAATGTTGCAGGAGACACACTTGTTTGCACAGGAACTTGAGAAACTACATTTAGAATGGAGGGTGTTCGATGGCTGTGGTATTCTAGCTTTGCATTCATAGCAAGGGAGGTGCTATTATGGGTAGATGTCAATATCCCACTCAGAGACCCACAGTACTCTTAAATGCATATGCCACAAACATTGACACGCCTGAATCCTTTGATTCAGTGGTGCAGACCCTAACACTGTACTTACATTATGACATACTCTGGATGGGCAGCTGCAATTGTGTACTGGATAAGCATCTAGATAGTTCCAAATCCAATCTTTGAGCTCTCGGATGGTCCTCCAGGGCCCTGTTAGAGTGCATAGATACACTTAATCTATTAGAATTATGGAGAGCACAGAAGGATGACACGTGGTGGTATTCTTTTTTATTCTCCTCTGCATGGTGCATTCTCCAGGATAGATTATGCATTCTCCAATTCGGGATGACACAGTACTTGGATCGAACTCTTTCAGATCATGCTCCTCTTTCGGTGGAGCTGTTGGATCAGATGTACGCCACAGTGGCGTCTTCAGCCCCAGGCACTTTTAGACCAGGCATATCAGGAGGAAATCAGGGAGACGATACAGGAGTTTTCTGCAGCTGATATAGGCACAGTGGAATCTCCCGGGGTGTAGTGGGAGGAATTTAAGGTCACTACAAGGGGGAAATGTATTGCAACAACCTATGGGGTACACAGGTCCTTGGGACACACAGTTACAACCCTTGAGCGACAAATAGCGGACATACTGTGGAGGTATGGGAGATATGACACAGACTGCAAGGAGAGTTAGATGAGGCCAGGGACACACTTGGGAAACAGGATTACAAGACTTACAAGGAAAGGTTGCACAAGCAGGGAACCCAGGTAGACCTTTAGCTTGGCTGGTTAATAGAGAGAGACAGCAATGCTGTGGTCTCTATCAAAGATGCACATGGGGTATCTCTTACCACACAGGATGAAATTTTGGGTCGCTTCACTGAATTCAATAGACAGTTATATACACAAACAGACCAGGATGACAAGGCAGAGACTAGACTAGATGAAACACATATTCTCATAGGAGATGCAGCAGTGAGGGCGAAACTGAATGACCCAAATGAGGAATTTGCTATCAAATGGGCGATTAAAAATATGAATTCAGGGAAAACGCCGGGTATGGACAGCCTTAGTGTAGAATTCTTCGAAGTATACGCAGATCTAATGTGGAGACCCTGCTAGCTATGTACATAGAGGCCTTCGAGAAGGACATGCTTCCGCTTTCACTGTGAGAGGCCAACATCACAGTACGGCCTTAACCGGGCAAAGACCCCACAGACTGCAACTCTTACCACCCTATTGATGATTAATGTGAATGCAAAAATATTGGGGAAAATATTAGCGCGTCATCTTTCTAAGATGGTTGACAGGGTCAATCTGGGGTCGTGGGTGGCTGAACCACCACTAATAATATTAGGAAGGCCTTTTTAATGATGGATTAGCAAAAAAGAGGATAGAGCCCTGTGTGGTGACCACTTTGGACACACACAAGGCATTTGATACTGCACAGGCATTCATGAAGCAGACACTCTGCAGATATGAATTAGGACCAGACTACTTAAAATGGCTGACGCTATTATACATGAACCATAGGGCCAGAGTGAAGGTAGGCCATAGGATTTCTGAAGACTGGCAGACGGAGAGGGGGACTCAGCAAGTATTCCCCCTCCCACCGTTAATCTTTACCATGATAATCGAACCACTAGCCTGACTTCTACCCTTATGACATGAGGAAGCTGGGATACTTGTGGGAGGTAAATGGGAGGTTATATCATTTTAGGTGGATGACATACTACTGTCTATAAGGAACCCAACGGATACATGGCCCGCAATATATGATACAATAAAGGAAGTAGGATCTCACTCAGGATTCAAATAGAATGCAGATAAGTCCATACTTTAACCTATTCAAATTACAATGCCCACGAGGACAAATCTTGCTAATATCAAAGTGCAAACAACACCCGTTAAATACCTAGGAGTAAACCTAAGCTCTGATATGTCTGAAACGTCCAACTCAAAAGTGAGAGTACTTCTAGATAGTTTGGAAACTCGCATACTAAAATGGTTAAGATTTCCAATGTCATTGATGGGAAGAATAGCAATAAGCAAGATCATAATGCTCCAGAGGATACTTTATGTACTGCAGCACATGCCATTGCACACCCCTGAGTCCTAAATTCTTAGATTAGATTAGCTGCTACGACAGCTATACTGGAACCCCATGACAAGACAGGAGGGGAAGGCATATATTTTCTTAGAGCAGATGGTGCCTTGGCACACTGCCATAAGTCCCTCCACACCACTGCATTTGAAACAAAGGGGGAAGTACAATGGCCTATGGTGCTTGGGGGACCTGTATGCAGATGGCAGGATGTTGAAGTATGCAGACTTTTGCAAGCAGTGGGGTGTTACAGGCGGCTTCTTCTTCGCATATGCTAGATTGGTGGCAGCCATAATAAAGGCTTGGCCAGGGTTTATGCAGGAACCTGACACACACAGTGAAGCATGCACTGCTGGACATGGGAGAATAGTTTAAACTCATTTCATGATTGAATGCCTTTTTGTCCCACACATGGCGACACGCATCGTGGTACTGAAGACACACTGGGACAGATCATGGGTGAGGGCACTGAGCAAGCACGACTGGGCCTTTGTGCTGAGCAACTGTAGGAGGGTGACTCGTAATATGAGATTGAACTTGATACACTATAAATGTATGTACAGGGATTATGTCACACCACAGTAGTTGAACAGATTGAACCCAACCAGACTGGAAAATTGCCCCAAATGCTGATTGACTCCAGGTCCTATCTTCACATGTGGTGGACGTGCCCAGTTGTGGGGACCTTTTGGGTGGCAGTGACCTAGGTACTGGGAAACATAACTGAAATGCATTTGTCTCCCACGATACGACAGTGTCTCTTGGGCCTTGTGCCTCAATCCAAACATACTAAATATGCTGAAAACATGATGGAATTAGGTTTAGCCATTGCAAAGAAATGAATAGCACTTCGTTGGATGACCAGTCAGTCTCCTACCAGAAAGCAGTGCTTGTGGGAACGGACATGATGGGTACAAGCGGAATGTGGAGCACGTCACAGATTGATATACAGTGAGACGGACCAGGGTGGTAGAATGGAATGAAAAATGGTGGAAATCCACTTATTGCAAGTGATGGAAGGACCTCATACAGAGAGTATACTATGTTCAGGAGATGAGTAGTTCCGCATTTTTGATGGAGAACTCGAAGAGGGAGGCCTCTACTGGGCATTGACGCCTCCGTGTGTGATACGTACGGTTATATTAATGTTTGTTGGACATTGTGCTCTGGCTTTATGCAAACGTATGTCAATGAAGGACTGCCTATCTAACTGACTCTGTGGAGGGCGAGGGGAAGGGCGTGTGTTGTAATGTGCTTACTTGCAAAACGAATAAAATAATTTTGAGAAAAAAAAGAAAACTAATAAATACATTAAAAAATAATTAACTTGCAGATGTCAATAGTTTGCTGCTTCACCTAAATTTAGTGGTATTGAATGTGTTTTTATACAATTTAGTGTGCAAGAAGTCAATAGACTGTCATTAGTTCATTTAACTGGAGATCCAAGTTCTGTGAATAAAAACTGAAGAGCATATTTATAAGTGTGGTGGGGCAGGGCAGCACAGCAAGTTATCTTGCTGCACTGCCCTGCTTCACAAGGAAAGGGCATGAATGCATCATATTTATCCAATATGGCGCATACCGGTCCTTTCCTCCTGCGCTAGCGCCCTTATGGCAGCCTGACACCATTGCAGGCACCCTTGCACCATGCTGAAAGGGTGCCTGCATTGTATACAGGAATGTTTTTGTGCAGGAAGGGATGCTTTCCTGCACAAAACAATCCTGAGAGGCTTTTTCCTCTTTCTATGTGTGCTGCAGAATGCAACATACATTGAAATAGCAAAAGGAAACGAGAAATAAAGATTTTTCTCCTTGTTACGCCTCTCCTGGGTAGGCGTAAGAAGTCCTTGTAAATCTCAGAATACAGCAAAATCCATGGGAGTTGCATGGGAACGCCCACCACAATTTCCATGACACACTTACCTAGAGCAGAGTAAGACAATGCAGCAATTTGCAGTGCGTTGGGGTACTCCATATTTTTGAAGCCATTCAAAGCCATGTAAAGTGGCTTTGCGTGGTTTCAAAATTATGCCTTAGTGGTTTGGGCGCCTTATTTATGGAATGACGTTAGCCGGTGCTGCGGACTGGTGTGCGTCAAAAAAAATGACTCACACCAGGCAGCGCCGGCGTATGGGAAAATGGGGGTTGTGCATCAAAAAATGGGGCAAGTCAGGTCTGAGGCAAAATTCAGGCCTCAAACCGGATTTGCGCCATTTTTTTTTACGCACAACCTCCATTGACATGACTCCTGTCTTAGCAAAGACAGGAGTCATGCCCCCTTGCCCAATGGCCATGCCCAGGGGACTTATGTCCCCTGGGCATGGTCATTGGGCATAGTGGCATTTAGGGGGGCCCAAATCAGGCCCCCCTATGCCACAAAAAAAATCTGAAAAAAATACTTACCTTTACTTACCTTTCCTTCCCTGGGATGGGTCCCTCCATCCTTGGGTGTCCTCCTGGGGTGGGCAAGGGTGGCAGGGGGTGTACCTGGGGGCAGGGGAGGGCACCTCTGGGCTCCTTCCGAGCCCACAGGTCCCTTAACGCCTGCCCTGACCCAGGAGTTAAAAAACGGTGCCCATCAGGCTGTGTGTCGTTTTTTAAGGCCCACCCCCTCCTGTGCATCAAAATGACGTCAGAGTATAAATATGGGGCACAGGCCTTAAAGTCATTTTTTGGAAGGGAACGCCTACCTTGCATATAATTAACGCAAGGCTGGTTCCCCCTTCCAAAAAATGACGCACATGGTGGAATTTTGACACCCGAGGGGTCGGACGTCAAAGTATAAATATGGGGCAGGGTTTGCGCCGATTGTGCGTCAAAATTTTTGACGCACATTCGGCGCAAACAGAGTATAAATATGCCCCTCACTTGCCTGACGTGAGAGTATTCTTAGCACCACACAGCTCTTGGTGTATAGCGAGCCTCATTTCAAGAAGTGGAACCTGTTATTAAGTGACCAGCTGCCTTGTCATCCATCTTGTTTAAGAATGTGGTGGCGAATACGTCTTAAATTAAGAGCTCCAGTGATGCTTCTGTTGCCACTGAGGTGTTGCACTGAACCTTACCTTGAAGTCATGTGTTTGTCACACAGTGCGATAGCTGCATATATTTGGACTGTATGACAGAGCACATGTACAAACAGCCCTAATGTTGTCATAAATAAGAGGCCGCAGGGCTAATCTGACCTCAAAACAAACACCTTTCCGAATCCAACAAAATGTGATTTCATTGAAACGTTTTAAAACACTACTTTTCTTTGCTGCAAAAAGATCTGACTTCTCTGAAATTAATTTCATTTAAGATTTTACAGCTGACAGGGTGTTGCTCAATACGCCTAATTTCTCTCCATCTGAATTGGCGGCCATTTTCTGCTCCCCACTCTTTGCGCTTGATTCACCAATGTAAATGACTATTCCGCACGCATATCATGCCTATGACTAGCCAGGGATCTCTGCCCAGATGATATTCACTATTCACGGGTGGAAATTCCACCCAGTAGCATGATTTACAAGTCTCCAGTCCCTTATAGGAGAGAGTGGAGACTCGTATGACTGAATATAAAACCACAAAGCTGCCAATAGGCCCCTCACAACCATAGTTTTGAGTTGTGCCTGTAGTCTGAACACTATGGAATCTAAGAATGGTTAAAGATAGAGCAATAGCATTGACCTCACTTAAATCATGCACACCTAACAGGCATTTCCCTTAGTAGTACATTAGTACAACCTACGCCTTAAGCTGTGCCCTCTTTCCCTTGTACTGTGTTACTTTGCTCAGTGAAAGAGACCAGCTACAGGTTACTCCACTCAAGAGGAAAACGAACGGCACTGAGGGAAAGGCAGATTTTGTAGTTACATACCTTGTAAAAAAAAAACATTAAGCAAAACGTGCTCAACTTCCATGCACCCTCAGTGAAACGGAGAAGGTGGCCATGTAGCAGGTGCTGACAGACTATGCTAGCGCATCATGAGGGAAATCAAAAAAGAAATAGTAGGAGGAGAGATGGTTGAATATGAAGTCTTCCATAATGCAGGTGGCACAGGCTCTTTCTGGAGGTGAACTCAAATGTTCTCTCCCTCTCACCTAGCACAATGAATACACCCCTCCCACCATCTACCCCGGCCTGCTATATGGCCTGTCTGTTCCCGAAAATCCTAACGCAATGTCAGACTAGAACCAAAACTGCACTTTCTTTGTATTATATATAAACTTCATAAACTTTCTAAACTTCAAACTCATGCCATACTCTCCTCACTCCTCAAAGATAGGCACCCATCTGACCTACACTCAGCTTTATCCCCTTTTTAGTTTCTAAATTGATTATACTAATTCTCATACACTCTAGCTTACTTTTATGCTTTTATTTTCAGTGTGTTGGCAGGAGCAGGTAGAGTAGGAGTAGCCTTTCCTGTGGCAGGGTGGCCACCATGCCATGCACCTGAACTCTTAACTGACACCCACCCAAGTATGCCACACTGATATCAATGTCACTACCACATTCTAAAGAAGTGTGTGTCTTTGTTTGTCATACCAAAGCACTGACATTAATGTAAGTTTATTATATATGTTGTGAAATAATAATTTTTCATCAGTGTAAGTGTAGACTTCTTCAGTCATGTTTTTCTGCTTGTGCTTGCAAATGCTTAAAGGAAGTTACGATCTTTTTTTATTCAAGCCTCTTTTTGACATCTTGTCTCTCAAGATAAGAAAGTGTTGATTAGCTTGCTCAGCTGAAATGTTTACACTCTTTCTGCAATCCGAATGTTATTTTATTGATTTCCCATGATCTCAGTCTTAAGACACATACCTGCTTGGCTAAATCCATTACGTGTTCCTCATTGCAGACACATTCATGCACAACTATACTTTTGTGCCTTGCCTTTGTTGGTCAAGCATGCTCCCTTTCAGTTTGCTTGAAGCACTCTGGCCACTTGAATCTGGAATTAACAGGTGTTGGCCTTGGACTTCTCTACAGGGTAACCCCCAAACCTTTTGCCTTCACTCCTCCTATTTTCTGAACCTGTTTCTGTTGGCTTTTAGGACTCTGTACACTTTACCACTGCTAACCAGTGCTAAAGTGCTGGCGCTCTCTCCTTTCAACATGGTAAAATTAGCTTACAGTTAATTGACCCATTTACTTATAAGTCCCTAGTAAAGTTGTACTACATGAACCCAGGGCCTGTAAATTAAAGGGTACTAGTGGGCATGCCGCACTTATTGTGCCACCCCCTTAAGACGCCTTTTCCAACATGTCTCAGGGCTACCATTGCAGCCTGTGTGCACTTCTAAACTGCCATCGTGACCTGGCAAAATAAACCTTTTGCCAGGCCTCAACCTTCCTTTTTCACATATATTATGTGGCTCAACTCTCAGGCCATCCTTCTAAATTAGTTTGTGCACCCTTGGTTGCCTGCAGCCACTATGCGATTCCCCATGTGGTGTGGTTGGGCTTTTTTTATAAAGCACTAAACTAAGAATCAGGAACCCTCGACCACTGCTCACAATGCATGAGCCCTTGCAGCAAAGAAGCTACTCTGTAAGCAAACCCAGAGATAGAAGCATGGGAACAGCAACACTACTCCTGGACCCAGAAACATTAATGCTGAACATGTGCAAGGACACTATGTATTTAGCTGGATAACTGTATAGAACCTCCTTAAGCCATTTGCACCCAGATCCAAAACATGGTAGTTATATCATTGTTATGCACATTCATAGTGTGTATTTCTTTTTAGTGGCTCCAGGTGAGCTATTATCACTAGAAGGTTAATGCTATAGCACTTTCGCATTTTTAGAATGATGCATCGAGATCCTGAAAGAAGTCAATCTCAGGCGCCATCCTGGGTCTCTTGTATAAATAGGGACCACGTCCTGTTTCAGTCGCTCGTAATTAGCCTGTATGGCTGGAGAGCGATTCAGAACAGAACTCTATACTAGCGCTCTGTTCAGGAAGGCATGAGAAGTTTTCATTCTATTGTGAGGAGGCTTTTGAGTTAACGGATGAGCGCCTTGTTATAACTTTGCCAGATTAGTGTATTGACAAATGGACATAGGGGGTTGAATCCCCTGGCAAATTCTGGTGCTAAAGAAACTTTGGCTTGGCATTTGAAAAAAGCACATAAGATACTGTAATTTCATGTGCTGGAGTCAAGCGCCGATGTATGTCATGAAGTACAGAACAATTACTGTGGGAAACATTTGATGTTCTATATCTGGCATTTGTTTGGATCAGTAATTTGACTTTCTTAAATATGGATGACTACAATAACATTTGGTTTGAAACTATAGTCATTCTTCAGAATGACTCATGTAAAGCATCAAGAGAGCCAGAGTCTAGTTCATAGTCCCTAGTCGCATTCTCATCCACAGCTAAGATAAAAGCATGCATATCATATATATTGTTATAGTAAGAGTTTCATTCTCTGGTTATGATT
Organism: Pleurodeles waltl; assembly: GCF_031143425.1. Taxonomy (NCBI): domain Eukaryota; kingdom Metazoa; phylum Chordata; class Amphibia; order Caudata; family Salamandridae; genus Pleurodeles; species Pleurodeles waltl. The sequence continues at coordinate 829,084,578 of NC_090445.1, read as the reverse complement.
ACTCATCTTCACCCTGCATATTGTTCTAGATCTCCTTCCCTGGAGTACCTCTCCAAACCTTCCTCTCGTCTGATCACTCCTGACCTTAATACAGAGTTGATGCTGTCAGAAGATGGGCTTTGGAAGGTACCTCTCCTGAGAACATAGCCCTGTCAATAAGTCACCACTAAGCTAGGCCCTACACAGCCCTTAGGGTAGTGTGCAATGTATTTAAAAGATGGACGCGTACTTTTAAGTTTTAGGTGTCCAGGAAGTGAACAAAACCTAAATTTGTTTTTCACTACTGCAAAGCCTACCTCTTCCGCAGAATAACAATGGGTTACCTTATTACATTTAATAAGTGATAACATTTGATTGGGAGCGGGTAGGAACATCAAGTTTGGTCTTAAATTAATTGTAATTTACAACCCTCTTTAATGATAAGGTCAGATTTTACATCACAATTCTAAAAATGCCACATTTAAAAAGCTGAGATTTTCTTGTCTTGGCTATTTGATGCATGAGGCCTGTATCCTGGGTCACATGAGTAGGTGTAGCTGGCAGTTGGCCTTTGTTTATTCCTCAGAGACAGAGGCACACTGAGTGTTGGCAGGATTGTCCATCCTAACGTAATGGGAGAGGTGAAACTGTCATCTGACACACTTGCACTTCAAAGGTGCTTGCTCAGTACACTCACAAAGGACTTCACACTCGTCTGTTGTCACCCTCACACACCTCACGGTCAGGGCAGGGGTAGAAAGAAATTCCACAATCAGATGTGGAGGGAAGTCTAGAAGTTTCTCCCACTTCAAAGCTGGTACTGGGTATAAATATTAAACCCTCAGACCAACTCTTCAGATCACTTCTGGACCTGTGGAAGACTCAGAAGAAGGACTGTTCTGCTGCCCTACTGCAAGAAGGACTGGCCTGCTGCTTGAGTAAGGAAGATTGGACCTGCTTCTTGCACCCATAACAACCAGGGTGAGTCCAAGGGCTCGCTAACTGGACTTCTGTTCTGAGCTTCAAGAATGTAACAAGGTCCAGAGGCCTGTCCTGCATTTGCCCAGCTGCACACTGTCAACTGGACCTGCCTATGTCCTGCTGCTAGTCTCTGCTGGAGTGAGTCCTGATCTCCAAGAGGTGCACACGGGTGCTGGATTCTTTGCTGGCATCAGGGTACCCTCCTCCTGGCACAACTGTGGGTTCCATCAGATCTGACGCAGTGCAACACAACTTGACACAGAATGATGCAGGACCTCATATCATACCACCTCACAGCTCCTGACTAACGGCCTCATCGGAACCAATGCAGCACAACACATCTTGACCCAGGACCTCCTATTGCACACACATGATTGATTGCTTGATTGATTGCAGCATCTTTCAGCTCCTGATTCCTGTCTTCATCGGAACCTACGCAGCACAGCACAGCTCAACACATCTCCTTGCAACTCTTGATCAGCAGCCCTATCGAAATTAAAGCAACTCAACATTAAACAATGCCATTGAATGAGATGTAGAGTATCTCAGTCCAAGTACCAATAGGTAGATTGCCAAACACGTCAAAATCGGTCCCGTACCCAGCCTGTGCTCCATCATTATTGGCTTGAATTTGTGACTTTGTCTCAGTCTGTCACAGCCATATAACCCCATTTAACTATTCTACCGTTTTTTGCCAGAAGACTGGTTATTCAGGCACTGATAGGCTCTCGGATTGACTATGGCAATGCCTTGTTTATATGCTCTCCGAGATATGTGATTCAAAGACTGCAAAGGGTACAAAACGCAGCGGCACGTCTGCTGTTAAAAACTCCTAGACAACACTCGATACGGACAGGGATCGCATCCCTACACTGGCTCCCTGTGGAGGAAAGGATTCAGATCAAGACCCTTTGTCACTTTCATAGAGCCATATTCGATAATGGTCCTGAAATGCTTAAAACACTGGCACAGGTCTACATTCCAGCCAGGACACTCAGATCCTCCTCAGCTAACCTGGCCATAGTACCAATAGCGAGGAAAGCAAGATGGGGAGGAAGATCACTAGCATATCAAGGTGCCTTGCTCTGGAACAACCTCCCTTTCAAGATAAGATCTAATCCACAAGAGATGTCTTTTAGGAAGGATCTAAAGACTTGGCTATTTAAAATCTAAACTCCTGTATGAACATAAACAGTACATCTCCGCCATGGCAGTATAAGCGCTACGAGGCCTCTGGGCAGTTTAGGCGCTATATAAACCATTATAACATAACATAACATAACATTTGACGCATTGTGCTTTTTGGCGCTACTTTTACTTAAAACATTGAAACTCCATAAATTCAGTTCTACTGATTGGATTTTTGTTGTTCTTGTATTGTTTATTTATTAAAAATGTACTCTATATTACTATACTGATGAGGGAGTTTTTCTGTGTTGCGTTTTCACTTTGTTGCTGAGCCATTTGATGAACCAATCAAACCGATTTCTAAGTGCCCAAGGTGGTTTGACAGTTCTTGCTAGCTGGTGAACTGCCTTCTGAGAAGGGATCTTGTTTGGAACACTAGGGACCCTTTGGAAGTTCGGGAGGTAAGGCATATTTGCAGACTTACCCTCAGGTGTAGGAAGAATTCCCTTTTTACCAAGGATTGGGAATTACATGGGACGGCAGCTTCGAGTAACAGTACTAAAGTGTTATGGGATAGTCAGTAACATCCGATTGAGCGATACCCCTAATAATCTCCTTGTAACCTGTAATATAACTGTCCCAGTCTGGTTGCACATTTTTCCTCCATCCATCAGGTAGCTGAAGACATGTTGTTAACAAGTTTGCTGAGAGATAAGCTGGGTAACATATCACCCCTGCAAATCACACTGCCTGAGGTAGTGGAAGTAATGAAACAAAGTCCGGGTGGCAAGGCTTCAGGGCCGGATGGGGTCCCAGTGGACCGTTTTAAATGCAATACCGACACTTGAGGCCCCTTATTTGTAAACCTATTTAATACCTTCTTTTGCTATATGATGCCAAGATCATGGGCGCTCTCCATTATCATCCCTATTTTTCAAAAAGGGGACAGAAACCGACCCAAATGCTATCGCCTAATATCCCTTATTGGTTGCACTGTAAAGGTTATAGGCAGGGTAATCTTCACGCGGATTAGAGACTGGACACTCCAAAATAATATTCTGTCTCTGTTTCAATATGGTTTCCGCTCCGGATCGGGCACTGTGGAGCAATGTTTGAATTTTCAGATGCTTTTGGGCAAATTCACAACCACTAGGCACTGTCCCCTTTACTTAGAGTTTATGGATTTGTACACAACTTTTGATTCCATTAACAGCAACAAGCTTTGGCTCAAGCTATTGGAGATGGGTGTTGAGGATACCCTTGTACATTTTTTATATATTTTGCGTGAGAACCTACATGCCAAAGTATGGTATGACTTAGTGGGTGAGGTTTCCAACACCTTTCCATTGGCTCGTTGAGTTTGTCAGGGGTGTATTTTTGCACCCCTTCTGTTTATGTTATATATAAATAATGTATGTCCTCAATTGGGCGCAGCTACTGATGATGTCCAAAAAATTGCCAACTCTTTGGTACTGGCTTATTCTATCTTGTTGGCTATAACTCCAAAAGCTTTATGTAGTTTAACTGAATCATTTATTTAATTTATAGACACCCTTGATTCAGCAACTAATTTTGGGAAGTCTCACATCAGGTGGTGCAGTCCAGGGAAGAGAATAATGACATCCATGTCATTTCGGAGTCATTCCCTGAGGTGTGTGTTGGACAATGACCCTTTCTGAAGGGTCACCCCAAACGTTTTGCCTTCCTCCTCCTCTTTTTCTGACCTTGTTGGCACTTTACCACTGCTAACCAGTGCTAAAGTGCATGTGCTGTCTTCCTAAAACATGGTAACATTGGCTTATACCCAATTGGCATATTTAATTTACCTATAAGCCCCTAGTAAAGTGCACTAGATGTGCCCAGGGCCAGTAAATTCAATGCTACTAGTGGGCCTGCAGCACTGATTGTGCAACCCACATAAGTAGCCCCTTAACCATGTCTCAGGTCTGCCATTGCAAGGCATGTGTGCGCCGTTCCATTGCCACTTCAACTTGGCATTTAAAACGACTTGCCAAGCCTTACATTCCCCTTTTCTCACATATGTCACCCGTAAGGTAGGCCCTAGGTAACCCATAGGGCAGGGTGCTAGTTATGTAAAAAAGGCAGGGCATGTACTTATATGTTTTACATGTTCTGGTAGTGAAACCCCCTTATATGTTTTACATGTTCTGGTAGTGAAACCCCTTCCCCCACAAAGTCGTTTTTCACTACTGTGAAGCCTGCTCTTCTCATAGGCCAGCTTTAGAAATTCCCTTATATGCTTTGAATTGGTAATATTTGATCTGAGAAGAATAGACTTGTCATGTTTGGTATGGTTGGAAAGGTAGTGAGAAATCCTACTTAATGGTGAACTGGATTTTCCATGCATTGTCCCTGTGTGTCAAACTTTCCCCGCAGCACAGTGAGGAACCAAGGCTGCATTCCTGGAAATTGACGCATCACCTTGATGCGTGGAAATAATCAAGGCATCACCTCTGCAGAGTCGGAAAATCTGAAGCATCGCTTTATTTCTGATGCACCTCATCCTTCTACTGCCTCTCTGCGTTGTTATTTTTGACGCCTCCCTGGTACTGTGTTTTAAAAGGATACAACCACTGATTCTTGTGGATTAAGACTCATTTAAAACTTTTAAAAGTGATATCTTGATTTGTGCATATTAGATTTTTTCATTTTGGTCCTATTTAATTCAGATAAATATTAGCGATTCTCCTAAACTGATGTGAAGTACTTTTTGTGGAATTTTCACTGTGTTACTGTATGGGTGATTGCACAAATACTTTACATTGCACAAATACTTTACACATTACCTTCTATGTTAAGCCTGCCTGCTCTGTGCCAATCTACCGGAGAGTGAGCACAGAATAATTTAGGTTGTGTTGTGACTTGCCCTGACTAGGATTGTGGTCCCTACTTGGACAGAGTGCATACCTCTGCCAACTAGAGACCCATTTCTAGCAGTGTGTTAATAACTTTTGCTATTTGGGGGTCACTTTTCGTTTGGGAGAGTCGTGGCAGCCCCAGATTAACGTCTCATGAATGAAACTCAGCAGGGCAGCTGGGGCCATCCTGAATGTTTTACTGCCTGGTTTTGAGGGCCCAGTTTCCCCCTTTTAAAAAATGTATAATCAGCAGTATGTCCCAGCCACTCTGCATGGAGCGGGGATTTGGGGGTAAAATAATCCTTCTGTGCTGCATACCAAGGAATATCGGAGGCGTATCTTCAGTCTCCTACCTACCAGCTCTCATTATATCCTTCATTCAGAGCTGAAACTACCTTATGTTTCAGACAGGATTAAGTTGGTCCCAAAACTACTAGAGGTCACTGTTTGGGCAAACATTAAGGCCGGTTTTAACAGGAAAGTCATTTTAGACCTCCTCAAGCTTGATAGGGGTCTCCCTATCCCCTGCATTGCACTATGTACACATAACTTTCCATGATGTAGGTTTGTCTGACCTATCTTATACACCCCACGTCATAGCTGGTTCAGACAAATTATTGATTAAAGACAAGAAGGCAAGTTCTATGACTTTTGCATGAATCAATCTTTGGACCTGTAATTAATTAAATGTCCAGTGAAGGATTATATAGTAAGTCTAGCACTCCTGAACTGGCATTTTACCTTGCCCTGGATCTAAATAAGAGGGAAAGATCTCTTCTGTTCTGTTTCATTCCAGGCACTTAGTGGAGGCTGTTGTGTTTTCAGGCAGATGTCTATCAGTGAGGAATCTGTATTTCTGCCTGCCCCTGTGATGGGACCTCTGCACAATCACTGATGCACTTTCTATTTGCCTGTAAATGTTATAGGTACTATTTCACAATGTTTTTTAAACTGATTTTAAAAGACTTGTGTTTTGTGAAGTGTACCACAGCCTTACTGTACTTGAAACAACTTTATAGCCCTGACGTTTGTTTCAGTGCTTGCTCCTTATTTAAGTCAGCAATAGAATGCAGGGAAGATATGGATGGTTTATAAGTAGTTATTTCGACGAGAAGTATCACCTTTAGATACTAACATACATTTTAATTGCTTATTGTCTTAACACTGTTTCTATTTTAACTTTTCTTTTGTATGATCAGATGTAGTGCTTTTTATCTTTTGTTGTTGATTCAACCGCATAAAGATTGATTATCTACCTACCTACCACTTTGTTGTTGATTGAGTGCTGCATAAATAATTTACATATTGCCTCTAAGTTAAGCATAACTGCTTTTGTGCGAAGCCACTAGTGGGTGAAGCTCAGGTCAATTTAGTGATTACTGTGGTTCGCCCTAACAAGAATTGTGGTTGTGGCTTAAGTACACCTCAACCTTTAGCCCGATTTCTGACAATAGGCTATTAATGTTTCTTTTTAACAACATTGACACAAAATGTGTATTCAGCACATGTATTGTAATTGAAAACACCTCAAATGTGCTCATCCATATTATGTCTTGTTTGACTTAGAAGGGCTGGTGTTGTCTGTCCATCCACCGCCTGCCATTACCTCCCCTTCTAGTCTAACCTGTGAGCTGAAATGTGGGCTGGCCTCAAACAATAGATGGATGTCAGCAACCTAGGTTAGACTTTCTATGAAAACATTTCTCTGTGGATTGGTGTAAGGATTTTTACCATATTGTTCAATAACATAATATAAACCTCATGATCAGCAGGTGTTCAAAATATTGTTTAATAGGTGAACATATTCTAATTTCTCTTCCTTGAGTCACTAAACATATTTGTGCGGCGTGTTTGGTAAATGTACGCTTATTGTCCTTGTCAACTACTATATGTACCTATGTGCCAATGGCACAAAATTGTTGAGTGCTATTTTTTACCTCCATTCCTAAAACTCTCTCACCTAATGTCTGCATATGCATACAGATAACTACTTTTTCCTACTTGCTGTTGTCCTGGGGGTATTTATGTTGTTATTCATATTCTGAGTAGCAGTAATATTTCAGTACACACAGACACTATTTTTTTAGGGTATATTTCTTAACTTTGTCTCTCTCCATAGCTTCACTAATATAATGATCCTGGGAGTAGCTCCACGTCCAACCCAACCAATGACATCAGGGGACATCTTATAAGCAGCAATTCTGCCTTCTACCATCAATCAGTCAGGTAGGTCTGTGTCAACAATACATGATCATTTTTTTATTTGAATAAAATGTTATAGGTACTCTTTCATCCTTGATGCATTTGTGCCTATAACAGGGTTTCTGAGTGCCACTGTCATAAATCTAGTTTTTTTAAACTTTTTTCACCAGCTGCTAGATCTAGGGACATATCTACCACCTTCAGAACACAAGTTCAGAAACTGACATCTAGAGAGCTGTTCACAAAGGAAGTATCTGTGGTAGGAGAAAGTAAGGCAGCGTTATATCCCATTTGTATGTATGTTGGCATTAGGGCTTTGTGCACTTTACCAGAGCTAACCAGTGCGAAAGAGCTTGTGCTCACTCTGTAAACATGGTGTAATTGGTCTACACTTGACGGGTATATTTAATTTACTTTGAAGTCCCTAGTAAAGGGGTATTGCATGTAACCAGGGCGTGTAAATTAAATGTTATTGGTGGGCCTGCAGCACTCATTAAAGTAACACTAAAGTAGCACTTTATAACATGCCTCAGGCCTGTCTTTTCAGCCTGTAGTGCAGTTTTAAGCTGCCAATTCGACCTGACAAAATAAACTCTTTGCCAGACCTAAACCACTTATAATACACAGAAGTCACCTCTTAGGTAGGCCCTAAAGGCCCGTAGGGTAGGGTGCATTGCATGTAAACTTTAAGACCTCTGGATTTAATTGTTACATATCCCAGTAGCTTAAAAGCACCTAACTCCCTTTTTCTCCACTATAAGGGTTATCTTTCCCACTGGGTAACATTGGATTATATTATTGCATTTTATAAGTGCAAACCTGCTTGTAAGCAGGTAAACATGCCATGCTTATATTCACATTGATTGTTAATTTAAATCCTCTTAAATGGTTTTTAGTCAGAATTTTGAAGATATCACTTTTAGAAAGTTGACATTTTGTTGCCCTAACTATTAGGTGCCTGCTGCCAGCGTCCTGGGCCACATGAGTGTTAATGGCTCTGCTGTTGGGGTTTGTGTATTCCTGCAAGTCAGTGAGACAAAGAGAACTTGGTATGGGCCATCCTGCCAGCATGGCTGGGGGCAGAACTGGCCCTTCCACATTTACACTTCATAGGGCTTGTCTCCAGCACACACAAAGGAACCTGACACTAGCTTCTTTTGACCCCCGATGTCTTGGATGCTTTGCAGGGGAAAGGAAGAACGTTCCGGAACAAGATGTGGAGGTAGCCCACAATCTCCCCCCACTTCAAAGGCTGGCAGCAGGTATAAATAATGGACCCTCAGAACAACTTTTCAGTACAGGACTGGGCCTGTGAAAAACTTCAAAAGGATGCCTAAACTCCCAGAGAATTGCCCTGCTGCTACCATAGGACTGCCTGCTGCTTGAAGGCCTGCCTAGCTGTTTGAAGGAGAACTGGACCCTCTGCTTGAACCCAGGACCTCCAGAAGTGACTGCAAGGGCTAGTTCGCTGCCTGGGTGGGGCTTCCACCATCCCTCAACTAATAACCCAGTTTTTCACACTAATGTTATAAATTATTGATTTACTTATGCTAAGGTAACATCAATCGTTCCCTGCTAGTTAATATTCTGTTTTAGATATATGTAATATCTGTGATGACAAACTTACTAAATAGATTTCCATTTTCTATTAGCCCCTGGTAACCAAGTTCCTGCCAACTATGCAATATCACTCACAAGCGGAGAATGGTGTGCAGTTCCAGGAGAAACCCCTATTCCCTATTATATGTGGCCTCCACAGCTGCAGAATGAGAGAAAATTGTCATTCCCACCGAGGATAACATCTAAAAAAAATGTAAAGCCGGCCAGCAGTCTCCCTTCAAGGGAACCCCTGTGGATTGCACTTCACCAGGCAATTGCTATAAAGCAATAGATGCTTGCCCAGACTATGCAGGACTTTTCTGAACCCAGACTTGAGGTACCTCAAGTTGGCTCACTAACTCCACCTTCCAATGTAGCTTCAACTGCGGTTATCTCTCGATCTTCTGAGGAACAAGAAATCCTTGATGAGGTGTACTTCACCTTCCTTCAACAATTGCTCTTGCACAACCTCCTAGATATCAACCCTGTATGTAATGACAACATCTGGCATTGTTAGATGGCAACAATCTGGCAGGGAATATTTGTCAAATGGAAGAAACCCAGTGTAACCCTGAAAGCTACCTGGAACAAGTCCCAAGGTTGACTGAGAAATAGGAGGGCATTAAAGAACTTGGTCAATACACAATGAAGTTCATCAGGAACATTTTCCTTGTGTCAAGTGAGGATAATACAAGGTGCCACACCTTGACAATGCGAGCGATACAGAATATATCAAACAGGTGCCTGTGTCAATCTGCTTGGGCAAGTCATGCTCTTAAGTCAGCTGGATCACAGCACCAACATACAGAGCCCATCACAACCACAACCCCTACCACCAACCCACCTGCACCCCCACAAACCCATCTGCTCCCACTCCACATCCACAGCATCTCCTTAAATGGCAGGACGGACAGAATTGCATAAAGACAACCCCCTTGACCACAATGGGCATGGGTGCCAACTGCCAACCCCATTTTTATCTACCATTCTCAGATCCATCCACACAACACACTAATTTTTTTTAAATCATCCCTCTCGCAAACTGTGATGTACATAGAAACAGGTTTATTGGTGAACCATTTTAATAAATGTATGAGAATAATGCAAGGTAATGTGTCAGAGAGTGTGTACCGTTTAACAATAACACTTACAACAACAAAATCACCTAAACACAGAAAAGGAAAGACCACAACCATGTTCAATACAAATTGTAGAAAAATTATTGGTAGCTTCTGTTCTTCCTCTTCAGAGATTAGGACCACCCACAGCTCCACCTCAGGCTCTATATGTGTCCAAACTTGTTCTCAGCTGATTTTGTTGTCTCTTTCTTAGTTTATCCAAGTTGCTGAAAATCTTGGCTGCCTCCCTGAAGTGTTTCCAGTCTGGACTGTAAAGGGCCAAAACCCTGGCAGAGAGCAGGTACCTGAATTCTCTGGTTAGTCGTAGGTAAGCCCTTGAGCTCTTGCTGGCAGCTGCTGTAGAACAGTAAACTGTTGCCAAGCAAGACATGGTCCACTGGGCGTGACCTTAAGAGACATGGCTCCAAAATGTAAATGATAGCTCTGATTTTGCCAAGTCACTAGGCTATCTTTGGTCTTCTTTGAGTTTTTTGTGTATTCTTTGGCCTTTCTTTGTGTGAGTGGGAAGCACTTTTCTTTCAACAGCTGTGGTTCACCTAAGAGTTGTAATGCATTAATGTTCTTCTCATACACCGTTTTTCCAGGCCCAAACTGTTGCTTTCCAATTTGTGGGAGTATAGTGTGACTTTGTACTGTGTACCCATGATATTGGGGAGGTTGTGACACTAGTGGGACACACAACACAGGTAGAGGAGGGTTGGGAATCAGAAAAAGTGAAATTGCTGCTATTTAGTAGGACAGGAGATAGCAGAGGTGTCATTGCTGGTCCGCATGTACCTTTCGATGTGCCTTAACATCTCTTCTACCTCTTGAATGACCAGCAATCAACTGCCTCGTGTCCTCCTGGAAAGCAGCCATGGTCACATATCGATTGGGATTTGAGTGAGACGCTATATTAGGGCTCATGTGTGTCACAGTCAAATCTCACCGTCTACCCCAGAGCATCTTACTGGGCATCTGCATTAGTGGTACTAATGGTGGAGGGGCGGTTTCAGGCCTCAATACCAGAGTGGCCTGCTCCTCAGATACCTTTCATATAAGCTTTTGTTGGCCATGACAAGCATCATTTTGGTGTCCAAATCGACCAAGCACTTGTGGTATTCACAGCTTCCGTCTGGAGTCTCTTGGATTGGAAGTAAGTCAGTCTCTGGTTGGGTGCTACCTCCTGGCTGGTGTATAGTCCCTGCTCCTCTAGTGAAAGGATTCTCTTCCTGTGCCTACCTAGTTGCCAAAACCTCCTTATTGTTTGCCCCTGGTCCCACAGGTCCCTGCTTTCTCACTAAAAATGAAAGGCAAGAAAAGGCTAAACTCATGAATGCTCATGTTCCTTATTTCATGTAAATAAATTTTATTTGCTGGGCAACTTATACTCCACTTGCCCTCTTAACAGTGGGTGACTATTAATTCACAATTAAACATCAATAGTTTTGTATGGTATGTGAACAAAACTACACCTTAAAATGTGGGATGCCTAAAAGTAGTAAGACAGTGGTCCCTAAATCCCTTTTTTTTAAAACATGTGATTATTGGCATTTATATAGAGAAAAATTGAAAGCCAGAGCAGAACATGGTATAAGGATAACAGATTTTAAAAAATGGCGACTCAGCAAAGCAGGACAACATAAACAATAATGGGTGATTAAACAAGTCAGGGATAATAACATCTCCAATTAGTGCGAAAGGAAGGGTGGTCAATCAGGTGGTTCTGACAGGGAATAAGACCCACCACAAAGACCCAGATAAGGTGCTAGGGACAGCCCAAGGCACCCCAGTTTCCACCACCAGAGTCCACCCAATGGAAGATCGAAACCCATCCTACTGTGTGACGTTCCCTGAGATGAGGCTGTCTGGATCGTGACTCAGGTTCTGTCTGACTGTCAGAAAAGAGTGAGATGAAAGGGAACCATATAGGCCAACATATCAACATGAAAGTGGAAAGAGAAAAAGAAAACAGAAAAATCAAACTGTTTCAGGGTGCGGTTCTGCCGATAACCACTAGGAGATGCCAAAGGAGAAAAAAGAATGAAATGGAGGGGACGGTGGGTGGTCAGACACTCTTCAGCTAAGGAGGAATCCCAAGAAGTAGAACCAATAATAGCTAAGTGGATCTGTTGGGGGAGAGGAGCAGGCTTGGGGGATTTGTTTGAGAAACCGAGAATCTACTTTTCGCCAACAGGACTTAGGAAATAACCCCAAGAGACAGACCTCGGGGTGCTAGCAATGGTGCAAACCAGTGCACGAGTTAGGGGTCACACCACTGCGCCGCAGAGCAGCAGCCACATTATGAGAATGGTGGGTTGGCTGCAGCCAACCCGCCACTTCTCCACTCATACCGCCATGGCTGTATCAGCTGCCGGGCTGGAGATACCACCGCCGGCATTATGAGCCTGCCTAGCACCATAGTTTTCGTGGTGTTAGCAAAGCCACGAAAGCCATGGTGGTAGGCCCTACCGATGACAGGGAATCCTTTCCCTGTCACCAGTAGGCGGCTCCCCCACACCCAACACACACCAGATGCCCCCCAGCCCCCCTCCATCCAAAGCCACTCCACCCCCATACACACACTAACCCCCACCCCGACATTCAAATACACCGCTCACCCCCTTCGATTCTCTCACTCGCCCCCCTACCCCCGATCCAAACACACACACCCCACCCCCTCCAATCCTCTCACTCACCCCCACCCCATACACACACACACCCGCAGACATGCACCACGCATACACCCAATCACTCACACTGGCATTCATACACGCATACTTCCAGACATGCTCGCAAACATTCTTACACACAATCACACTGACATGCAGACACACACTCACTTCACCCTTCTTACATGCATTCACTCACACACATACAACTACACAAACAACACAACACACACAAGCGCATTCACACACTCTCTCAGACATTCATGCACACACTCAGACACACACAACACCCTCCACCCTCCCATGTCCCTCCCCTGTCAGAAGCCCAACTTACCTTGGTTGAGGAGGTCTTCCAGCAGGGAACAGGAAGGGGCGCTGCTAACGCCAGCAGCGCCCCACCAGCAGAACACCGCCAGACAGAATTACTTGTCATAATACAGCTGGCGATGTTCAACTGGCGTGGTGGTGCTGGTGGTAGCAGCGGCACCTTACCACCATCCGCCACCATGAACACTGCCGGATTTCCGCCCTTCTTGTGGCGGAAGTCCGGCAGTGCTCATAATATGGTGGCCGGATGGTAGCCATGGCGGGAGGCGGTTTTTACCGCCAATATCAAAAAGACTACCTAAGTGTCTTTTTAAAAATATTGTCACATTTGTAGTGTCTTGCATGTATTAGAACCGCACCTTTCTGGCTCCCCAAGGACTCTGTATTAGTGTGACGTAATTGCTAGAATATAATGTAATGAAAGCTTTGTTTAGAATGTTGAAGTTCACAGGTACACGCAGAGAAATAAAGAAATGTGATTTACAGCTCTCTGTGTGGCCTTGTCAGTCAGCGAGTACCAGGCTGGGGAAGACGCTACAACTGTCAACGAGATAGGGGATAAGTACTGTGAAGAAGAAAGTGCTCTCCTGGAGACTTTGCCATGGTCTAAGCAAACTGCTTGTGCGTGCCACATGTGCCTTCGTCAAAGTGCTGAATCAACGGTTGGCGTATGTGGAGTCAAAGCTCAATTTCAGCTGGTGTGAAGCGTGTGAATGGAAAGAAAGCTTCATGGAAAAGTCTACGTATTGTTGGTCAAGAAACTATGACCAAGATTCTACAAAAAGGTATTGCGCCTCCATGCAAGTGTGAAGACAAAACTGAAATTCTTTGGCCATAATATTTCTGATGGGGGTATGACACCTGATCCTGCAAAAGTACAAGCTTTGACAAATGCTGAACCCCCTACAAGATGTTTCTATGGTACATTCTTTTCTTGGAATGGCCATTTACTGTTCAAGATACATAAAGGACATTGACACTATTTGTGCTCCATTATGAGAGCCAACAAATAAAAATGTTTTGTTTAAATAGTCATGAGAATGTGCAAAAAGTTTCAAGAGAATCAAACATGCTCTTGAAAATGTAATGGAACTGGCGTACTACAGTCCAAAGCTTCATACAGAGATTGTAGTTGATGCTAGCCCAGTTGGGTGAGGCAATATACTTGCACAGCATAGTGGATGCCCGAATGCCAGACAACATATTGTGGTCTATGATAGTAGAAGTTTTTCTCAAACAGAATGTGCCTACTCACAGCCTGAGAAAGAAAGTTTGGCTGTGGTATGAGCTTGTGAGCATTCCCATGTATCCCTGTATGGAAAGCTTTTTATGCTGGAAAACTGATCATGAAGCTTTGATGACCATCTTTGGCACTCCAAGAGCCAAGATGCCTCCTAGGATTGAGCGATGGGGACTAAGATTGCAAGAGTACAATTATACAATTGTGCATCGACCATCGATTTCTGACTACTTTTCAAGAGTGCATATCCAAGGTCATGATACTCCATCCAAGACAGCTGAGGCCTGCATCAATTTCATTCTCAGGTCAAGTACACCAGCTGTTGTGTCGTTAGCCCAGATTGTCACTGCTACGAGTCATGATAGTGACCTGCTGAGGTTAAAAGACATAATTACACATCAGTTGTGGACTAAAGACATTTGACCTCTCGGTAATGATGGCGAATATGAAAAACACAAAAATGTCAAAGATGAATTGCCCATAACTCAGGAAGGAGTTATATTGCAACTATTGAGGATCCTGGTTCAGGAGAGTTGACAACAAAAAGTCTCACAAATTACATAGTGGTATTACTGCCACAAAGAGAGCTCTCCGAGATCAAGTTTGGTTTCCATACTTAGGTGAAAGAGTTAAAAAAGAACTCAAGGCATGTCACATATGCAATTGCCTGTCAACCAAAGGTATTCAGCATATTCTGAACATGTCAGAACTCCCTACACATGCCTGGGAGAGATAAGCCATTGATTTCTTTGGTGCATTTGATAATGGACATCATTTAATGGCGATTCTAGATGAATACTCACTTTTTTCCTTTGGTCGCAGATCTTTCGTCCACAACACTTGAGCAAGTAATCGAGCATTGCAAAGTCTGACAATGGCCCACCCTCAACAGGAAAGAATTTAAAGAATTTCTGCAGCATCTGAAGATAAATCATCAAACGATTACACTCTTATGGTCACAAGCCAATGGACTTGTTGGACGTTTTATTTGTACGCTAAAGAAAGCAGTACAACGTGCAACTCTTGAGAAGCTGATTTTAACGACAGTATTAAATTCTACCTTACAAGCTTATTGGTTGACTCCCCATTTGAGCATAGGTAAAGGTCCTGCGACTTTTATGTTCAGGACAGCAATGGCAACCAGTTACCTCAATGGACTACAGAAAGAGACAGAAGTGAAAACATGATTTGTACAAGGGAGTGAAGGCCTCATTATGAGTTTGGCAGTCGGACAAGCCAACTGTGAAACTTGCGGGGAGGACTCATACCGGTGGCGTCCTCCCCAAGTGTATTACAATGTTCCAGCTGGACTGACTGGCAGGAACACTGTATTACGTGTTCCTGCCGGGCTGACCGGCAGGAACAGTGCTACAATATTGGTCTTGGCTCCCTTAAGGGAGCCAAGGCCAAAACCGTAGCACACCAGCACCATCGGAATGCTCACTTTCTGCAAAGCATTCCGATGGTGCTGTGTAGGGGGGCCACAGGCATGGGCAGTGCAGGGCCCCTCCTGGGGCTCCCCACATTGGCTTTCCACCGGCCTTTCCATGGCAGGGTCCCCACTATGGAAGGGATGGCGGAAGGCTGAGTTGTAATCAGCATGGTGGCGCTGAGTTCAGCACTGCCGTGGCTGAGTACAACTCATCAGCCTGTCGGGAACGATGTTCCACAGCGGGGACGGCGGTCCTCTGGTGGGTCTGGCCTCCACGGTTGTAATGTGGCAGTCTGACCGCCTGGAGTGCAGCAGTCCGACCATCACCGCAAGTGTGGTGGCCCTTGGACCGCCACACTCATAATGAGGCCCTTAAATAATGAAAGTTTATGCAGACAAGAGGCAACAAGCAAGAGACCTCTCATTCAGAAAAGGTTTGGTGAACACTAGACAGTTATGCAAAAGAAAATCTGATGCTCTTTACGATACTGAACCTTTCCAAGAAGTGTCTACCAAAGGACACAGTGTGACTGCCCCTTGGCCTGGGAAGTATGTTGCCAGAGACTCTTTTCACATCAGGCCTGAATTTCATCGGTCTTCAATTTGAGATGGTGACAGAAAGACTGATTCTAAAAACTCAGTGATTGTTGCTGATTTCTTACTATCTTTAGCATTTTACGACATAGAAGATGAGAGTTACAGCTTACAGTAACCAGATTGGGTGGACTGATCAAATTTGCCAAGAGGCTTAGTTAAAAAGATATAGTTGCACATGTTTCTATATATAGATATTTGTGTATGTGCAATGATTTTCTAAAAATGTGTAATTTTTCATTTAACACAGGGGGAGATGTAGTGACTTGCATGATTTGGCACAGAACCTTTCTTGGCCCAAGGACTCTGTATCAGCTGTGTGTGTGGCCTAGTCATTCAGAAGGCACCAGGCTGGGGAAGAAGTTACAACACAGAGCTTAGTTACACATTAATATGTGGAAAACAACATAACAAGCTAAAAAAAAGTAAAAATTAAAAAAGGTATTTTTGATTGTTAGTTCTGTAGTTTAGTAAAATATATTTTGACCTTTTAAGAGAAGATGACAATGTGAGTGTAGATTCATTAATAAAAATGAATGTTTATTTTTTTGTTTTCTGTAGTATAAATAGGTTGCAAAACTAATTTACTGGGCCTTCTAGTCTGGCCTCACTGACTGCGAAAGAAAGATGGCTTTTAAAAGTTGTACAGCATGCACATTTATTGTGTGTGCTCCTTTCTTCATAAAACAGATGTGACGTGTGCTGGACACTAGTTGTAAGATGGATGTGCAGGCGTGGGTTAGTGTTGGGTTGAGCATTGCAGGTTTGTGCAGATTTTTGTGGCCATGCTGTGAGTTCTCTTAAAAGGCTCTCTCCCTTTGCTTTTCACAAACGTAGGTCCAGATTTACAATGTCCGAGTGCCTCCTTGTGCCACATTAGCATAATTTTTTTTACGCTAATGTGGCTCAAGGATGCAATTTTCACTTCGCCATATTTACAAAGTGGGGCAATGCACGCGTTACGCCACTTTGCGACTCCTTGTGCGACATTATGCCAGCGCGTTAGGCATAATGTATGCAGGGGGAGTACCGGCATTAGGAGGCCCACAAAAATGGCGCAGTGAAATCTACAACATTTTACTGCACCATTTTTGGCACTATTTTTAATGCCTGCTCAGAGCAGGTTTGAAAATGATGCACCCATTGAAATCAATGGGCCTCCTTGCATTGTTGATGCTAGTGTAGCAAAGTGCCACAATTGCGTCAAAACTTTTGACGCTACTTTTCTAACGACCGCCATGGTGCGCCATATTGTAAATACGGCGCACATGGTGTTGTTAGATGGAGCATGGGCAAAGCTAGAAAAGTGGCGCATCAGTACTAATGCACCACTTTCTTCTAAATCTGGCCCCTAGTCCCTCCCCGTGCCCATTGTGCTCCTTATACGTTATTTATCTTCAGCCACACATTGGAACATCTTGCAGCGCTATTATGTATTTAACGTCTCTGCAATGAGAGTCGGGTTTATAATTATGTAGTTCCCCACCAAGCAGCCTGTCTACCCTCCAAACGTGCAGGAAAAGCAACTTTCACCAACTTAAATGCTGACGATGAAGATGTGGTTTGTAACCAGAAATCATAACTGGCGATTTGTAAGCAGATTTGCTCTTCTCCTGTGTTTTAGGAGATACGTGACAGGAAAGCTGAAGACGTATTCTTGCCATTTACATAGCCACCCTACATAGCTAACTCTGCCGCAACCTAAGTTTTCATCTCGCCTACTTATTTCTACGCCCCTGACTGCGTTTATTTACTACTGTACTCACAGGCCGCACCCACAAAATATTTCCTGTGCAGATTCCACACGCTTTGGCCTCACAGAGGGACAGCAGGCACATAGCTGACATGCAAACCTTTCATCAAATCACGCTATCTTTGAAACCTGTGGTCAACCACATTTGTGGTCCCGTCACACTGTTTTGATCTGAGTAGAACAGCTGCCTTGTCAGAGGCACAGTCTGTAGGTGGGTTTATTGCATACCACTGTTCATGACATCACAACCACAAAAGCAAACACATCTGTTACATTAAATTGGGGTCCTAAAACTCACACATATATGCTGTGACTCCGTGAGTTACCCTGTTGGCCTCACTAAACACAGTATGTCGCAAGTTTACCCTTACCCTAAGATTTATTTTATTTATTTATTGAGAGTTTCATAAAGCACGTACATGACTGGGGGATAGCAGAGTGCCGTACAGTATACAAGGTAATACACTGATACAGCAATATTACTTGTTAGCTACAATGAAGACCCTATTATGAGCAGAGCAAAATTGCTAAGTGGGCTTCAGATCCTCTCACTCAACAGCTGGCAGGTATTCCTTCACCCTGATTTAGGGCCTCATTACGAGTTTGGCGGTCAGACCTCTAGACCTCCATGATGGCGGCCCCAAAAAGACTGCCATGTTGGTGGTCTTTTTATACTGCCGTATTACGAGTTATACAGGCAGGACTACTGACCTCCAAGCAAAAAATGCAGACCGGCAGTGGCCCGGAACCCCCGGAAATAGTGGGTTCAAACTCCAGCACCGTCTACCCCGCAAATAACCACTCACTGTATTACAATTCCACAGTTGCAGTGGTGGGAACCCGTGGTAGTCAGCCAATGGTGGTCCGAACCACAGTGGTTCGTGGTCACCAAAGTAATGAACAACGCCACATTGGATGGATTTGAAAACAACCCAGCTGGCACACTTGACACACCTGCAAAGGACACTATAAAACACACCTTTTCACACACCACAATCCTTTGCATTTTCACAGCACGACCCAGCAAGACAGAGCACATAAAAAAATTAAACACCATAGAATAGGCACCCTTACAGTTTTTTGTCAACTTTCCATACCACACTCTGCAAACACTTTTGTCCAGTCACACCTTTTTACACCACCCCTCTTTAGTAAGTCGCTGTCACCTGTAGCAATTTTTTTATTCAACAATGGCACGTATCAAAAATCCACATTTCACTGATAAAGAGTTAAGAGTCAAGGTGAATGAAATCATAAGAGTAGAACCGCAGTTGTTTGGAGCCCAAGTCCAGGACACTCCTCTCAGTATGAAAATGGAAATGTGGGATAGGGTAGTAGACAGAGTGAATGCTGTAGGCCCCACCTTGCACACAAAGGAGGACATCAGGAAGAGATGGGACAACCTTAGAGGCAAGATCCGTTCCCTGGTCTCTTAGTACCAGCTGCAGGCTAAGAAGACTGGCAGTGGCACTCCCCCTGCTCCCTTACAACGCCATCCCTGAGAGGAGAAGGTCCTGGCCATCCTAAGGGCTTGACAGGAATACCGGGGGGAGTGGAGGCTGGTAAGTCACAACACTAAAAATGTCACCAAAATGTAAAGTCATGCATGCTCAAAGCTCGCCTTTTGTCACCTTCACTGTCACTCCACTCACCAGCCCAGTGTTCACCTGACCAAAGACCCCTGTCTGGCATCTCACAATTGATGTAGACTCACCCAGGAGGACAACATTTGTTTAGTGTGTGTAGTACAGGGACTGACATGACTACAACTTCCAGCAGGCGTGTGTGTAGTACAGGGGCCGACGTGACTGTTAAGGCCACGAGGCACTGTTTCTGTAACTCCAAACACCAGAACAGTGGTTACTTGTCCAAATACATCTGTTAGTGAACTCTTAATTGAAGTGTACCTACTGGGGGAGAACATTGGTCAAGTGGGTGTACTAAAATGAGTGCATGCGGCTTTCCGCATGAAAGCAGCGCTAGGATTGGACGGAGCGCCCAGCCAGGGAAGTAAAAGTCTCTGCCTGCTCTCTCTAACACGGCAAAGCAGTGCCTGCGTTGTTGGTTTGGAGAGAACCTAGTACGCATATGTGTTTGGCCGGCCCAAGACGGCCGGCCAAACATACATGTACACTCAGGGGGAGTGCTGTGCACTTCCCTCCGTGCTCGTCACAGCCCGTGGCCCTGTCCCTTTTAGAAGAAAACAATAATATTCTTAGTTTATTACCATTTTCTTGTAAAACGTTTGCAGCTATTGCTGCTGGTGGGGGGGGGGTGACAATACCATTTGTACAGTGTGTGTAGTACAGGGAGTTACATGGCTGCAACTCTCAGGAGGCTCTCTTACTGTCGCTCCAACCACCAGTCCAGTGTTCTCTTCTCCAAAGACTCATGTTTGGGAAATCACATAAGAAGTGTAATCACCTGGGAGGATGACATTTAGCAAGTGTATGAAGTAGAGAGAGTGACATGGCTGCTAAGGCCAGAAGGCTCTGTCTCACCAGCTACAAACACATGCCCAGTGTTCACTTGTCCAAATACCCTTGTTTGTTAACTCACAATGGAAGTTTACTTTCCTGGGAAGATAACATTTGGCTAGTGTTGGCAACTAGTGGGAGTGACCTGAATGTAAATCCCAATGGGCCCTGTTTTGCTGACTCCTATCACCAGCCCAGTGTCCACTTGCCTGAATGCATATGTCATTGAACTCACAAATGAAGTTTACTACCCTGGGAGGATAACATTTTGCTAGTGTTGGGAACTAGAGGAGTGACCTGAATACAACTCCCAGGAGGCACTGTCCAAGTAACTCCAAAAAGTAGTACAGTGGCCACTTGTCCAAAATGTCTTGCCTGCTAATTCTCAATTGCTGTATACTCACTTGGGAGGGACCACGAAACAGATCATACTCAAGTCAGAGATGTGGCTGGCCACCTAGCTCACTCTTTATCAGCTATCCCAAATGAAACTACTGACAGGAAGGACAGTTCACCCAGTGTGCAACATAAATGATTAACAAGCCCTCAATATGCATCACCATAATGGTATTGGCTGCAGACACATTCACAATGCACTGACCACATGATGACTCCAAACACATATACAACAAACTCCTGGGTCTGCTTGCAATAACAATCACCTAGGCCTCAAAATGGTCAAAGCCACATCCTGCCCATCCTCTGTTTTGCCTGCACTGGTGGCAAGATGGTATTCTCTGCCCATCCTCACAAGTGCTAATGAACTGCTAAATGCAGCAGCTGCCTGACTAAAATAGAACTGGCATTCTTCACAAATGTCTGGTCAATACAACCAATAGCATGGGTACCTGTCAAAACAGCAAAAACTGCAAAACAACTAGGTATGAGGTCTTTGCGAAATGTCACTGTAAACTTCTGGAGGTAAATGTCACAATACAACTTGTATCATTGTGTCTTTCAAATCAACAGGTCAGCTGCAACTGGGCCCACAGAGCCCACAGAAGAGACTGCCACTACCCCCATGGAAGAAGACCTCAGTGATGGCGACACTCCTGGATGACTGGACATGGAGGATTGTTCTGGCCCATCTGGACAACTTGGTCAGACCCCTACAGTAAGTCTCACTGTGGCCACATTAACACCTCCCATCCCAGTTGGCTCCACATCACAGGCAGCCATTCACCCCCAGCCCGTGTCCCTAGGACAGTGTCAACAATCTTGTGCCCCCCAGTCCAGGATCCTAAGTCCCAACACAGCACCTCAGAAAATGATGGTCCTGGAAGCAGTAGTAGGTGGTACCCTGCGGCAAGGGCACAGGCCCGTGGGGGTTGGGTGTGTGGGAGAGATGTTGTGGGACACCAGGATGAGGCCACTGGGGTTGCTCCTGGCCAGGACACCATCGGCCAAGTCTTGGGGGTCTACCAGGAGTCACAAAGCGTGATGGGCCTGGTACTTTCTGAACTCCAGGAGATGAAGCAGCTGCAGAAGGACATCCATAGGGATATGCTTTGACAGTGGGAGACCACCAATACCAACTTAGCCTCCCTAACAGGGGTGTTGAGGGACATTAGCAGTACCCTGATCAGGGATCGTCAGCACTCTACCCCTTCCTTTGTCGCAGCAACATAAGGCCCTTCTTCATCTGTGCCAGCCACTGGAAAGGAGGCTCTGTCAGGAGAAGAACCCACCACAGACACACCTGTCTCTGTAGCAGCAGCTCCCCCCACGCAAACGGGGACGTCCAGCTAAGAATACAGGAGGTACAGATGGCCAGACACCGACCACTGCCAGCAAGTGATCTCTTCCTGAAGGAACTCCTTTGTGTGCCCCAGATTCACTCTGTTGACTGTCCTTCAATCACCTTCCATTTCCTATGGGTGTAGTACACTGGATTTAGGACTATCAATGCTGAGGCATCTACATCAATGATTTAATCCACTATGACTGAGCCCTTCACTTTTCTTTTCCATTATGTCCCTTACTTCTTATTCTATGCACAAATTCACAATAAATACCACATATCACAAGGTTTGTGTCTGCTTGCTTCTGGTTCAAATATTGCGATGTAGAGATGAAAGACCATGTGAAGCAAGTTATGAAAACACAGTATACTAGTGCAAGGAGGTATGTGTTACAGGTACAGTGTCCCGCTAAGGATTACAACCAACACCCACAAACAAATTGGTACAAGTGTTTGGTCACACCAAACATTTTATTTCACTGGAGAACAGCACCCTGGATCCTTCCCAATCCAGATTCCGCAGCAACCACAGTACCAAAACTGCCCTCACCGCTGCCACCGACTACATCAGAACCATACTGGACAGCGGCAAAACCAAGGCCCTCATCCTCCTGGACCTCTCAGCCGCGTTCAACACCGTCTGCCACCACACCCTACGCACACGCCTCAGCAATGCAGGAATCCGTGACAGAGCCCTGGACTGGGTCACCTTCTTTCTCACCGGAAGAATCTAGAGAGTCCGCCTCCCCCCATTCCGCTCCGAAGCCACCAAAATCATCTGTTGCGTACCCCAGGGTTCGTCCCTCAGCCCAACCCTCTTCAATGTCTACCTGGACCAGCACGCTAACATCGCTCGATCTCACAACCTCAACATCATCTCACATGCTGACAACACCTAGCTGATTCTCTCCCTCACCAAGGACTCTGCCAAGACCAACATCCACGAAGGAATCAAGGCCATCACCGAATGGATGAAGAACAGCTGCCTCAAACTCAATTCCGACAAGACGGAAGTCCTCATCTTTGGCTCCACCCTCTCCGCATGGGATGACTCCTGGTGGCCTGCCACTCTCGGATCCGCTTCAACTCCCACCGACCACGCACGCAATCTAGGATTCATCTTGGACTCCTCATTATCCATGACCCAGCAAGTCAACACTATCTCCTCCTCCTGCTTCAACACCCTCTGCATGCTCCAAAAGATTTACAAATGGATCCCCACCGAAAGCAGAAGAACAGTCACACAAGCCCTCGTAAGCAGCAAACTGGACTACGGCAATGCCCTCTATGCAGGAACCACGGCCAAACTCCAGAAGAGGCTGCAACGCATCCAGAACCCCTCTGCACGCCTCTTCCTGGACATTCCCCGCCACGCCACATGTCAGGCCTTCTGAGAGACCTGCACTGGCTCCCTGTCAACAAAAGAATCACCATCAAACTCCTCACCCACATTTACAAAGCACTGCACAACACCGGACCAGAATACCTCAACAGACGGCTATCCTTCTACACCCCGACCTGGCAACTCCACTCCGCCGACCTCGGCCTCGCAATCGCCCCATGCATGCGCAGAGCTACAACCGGTGGCAGATCATTCTCGCACCTCGCCGCCAAGACGTAGAACACTTTTCCCACCCACCTGCATCAGACCGAAAACCTCCTTACCTTTGGGAGACTTCCCAAGACCTGGCTGTTCAAGCAGTAGCAGCACCTCCTCCCACCCCGCCACCACCTCAGCGCCTTGAGACCCTCACAGGTGAGTAGTGCGCCTTACAAATTCCTTGATTGATTGACTGTACAGCACATAGGCTGTTGAAATGTCTGGACTGTCATAGCCAAGAATGTATTGTGTCAAGGTAGATATATGGAGGTACAGTACCCCAGACCACAGACGGAAGGGCCTTGTCAGACATTGTCCTGCAGAATAGACAAACAGAGAAGTGGTTCAGCCTTATCACATACCAAAACCAAGTTATCCAACATCACATAAATCAAGATATAGACAGATGGCAGTACAACAGTCCCTGATCACAGGCCCATCATAATTCAATGACCATTCAGCTGGTGGAATGACACAAACA
The DNA here is from genome assembly GCF_031143425.1 of Pleurodeles waltl. NCBI lineage: Eukaryota > Metazoa > Chordata > Amphibia > Caudata > Salamandridae > Pleurodeles > Pleurodeles waltl. The sequence continues at coordinate 829,060,375 of NC_090445.1, read as the reverse complement.
TATGTCAGTGTTGTGGCACAGGTACTGTGGCCTGCAATGATGAAGCACATCTACAGTGACAAACAGGTCATGGAAGAAAAGTGTTTAGCCTATGTGAAGGATGAATGCCTTGCTTGCACTTGATGAGAACATATTTCATGCCCACATAAAAACACGCACCAAAAACAAGTATATTGTGCAATTCAGATCTTCTACCCAAACTGAGTGCACAGAGTACTCCCCTCAGAGCGGCTGTGTTTGGCCAGCCATCTGGCGTCAGCCAAACACACATGCGCTGTAGGCTTTTTCCAGCCCAGCAACACAGTTGCCGGGCTGGAGAGAGCCTGCACAGGCTCCCAGTCTCTGAGTCTCTGTGCAGCGTCAGGATTGGCACAGGGCAGGCTGGGAGCCGGTGCCTGCAGCTCCAGTGACAAAGGACAGAGGAGCGGCGGCAACAGAGGAGGTACGTTTTTTTCTTTATTTGTAATTTAAAAAAATGAATTAATGTCCCGCTCACCCCCCCTTCCTTGCGCGCTGCACCCACCCCTCCCTTTTACATAGGAGCGAGCTGCGACTGCAAATCACGTAAGAAGCATCTGGAAATGAGGTTACGTTTCAATGAGACTGACACAAACAAACAGCTACATCAAGGTGGGCTTATGTCATAGGCTAGTTCTTCACACAGCGTTTGACTAAATGTTGGAGAGCATTAGCTCCCCGGTGTTTGGCCAAATCACTCAACTACACACATTCTGGCAACTACAGTTCTTTGTACAATCACAGTCATTACATCACATGATATACTTACACTCAAGAAAAATAGCTATTGATGAGATCTTCCCACAAGTCAGCTCCTTCCTCTTCACCTCTGTCATCCTCACTTGGCATTTCAGGAGGCTCACCTGGTGGCACTGCAGGCTCCCTCTCCTCTGGGATGTATGGGATATTCCTCTGCAGGGCAATGTTGTGGAGCACTTTACCGAGTGAGTAGAGGAGGGCTCCACCAATGTGGTGCAAACGCCTGAATCTGGCCTTCAGGAGCCCAAAAGCCTGCTCCACTACCCACCTTGTTCTTACATGGCCTCATTGAAGCAGGCTTCCTCTTCCATAGTTGGATTCCTTATTGGCATCAACAACCACCAAGGACGGTTTGGCTAGGCAGAGTCTCCTTTTAAGGAATCGGACATATGTTCAACTATGAGTCCCTCTCATCATACATTGCATAGACACACACAAATAGAACAGATGTGACTTACCAACTAGCCAGGCCCTCTCTGGGTACAGTCATGACATCAGCTGGGGCATAGTGCTGTTCTGAATTATGAAGGCATCATAAGACTGAACCCGGATAAAGAGCGCAGAACAGTGAAATGTATAGGGCCGCCAAACATACAACTTGGACATTGATGGAATGGAAGTTCTTTCTGTTGTGGTATACTCTGTTCATTGGCATGCAGTGGGACCAAGACAATGTGTGCCTTCAATAGCCCCCACCACATGTGGGATGCGTACAAAACCATAAAAGTCAGCCTTCTCATGGGTAAATCCTCATGTCGAGGAAACTGGATGTAGCTGTCCAAGTGTTTCAACATTGCTGAAATGACATCCTTCAAGAGCAGACTGAACATAGGTTGGGACATTTGACAACCTTGGGCCACTGTATGTTGGAAGGATCGTGTGGCTAGGAAGTGCAACACTGACATGGATTGTACAATGGGTGGCATGCTGGTTGGATACCTACTTGCTGGCATCAGATCTGGCTCTAACTGCTGACAAAAGTCCACTACTGTTTGCAGGTTCAGACGATACAGGAGGATGATGTGTCTTTCTTACATGGTCTTAAGGTCTGGCAGTGGACGGTAGAAAGGTGGTTGTTGCATCCTCCTTCTCCCTGGGTACATATACATGACAAGAAATGAGTTCTGGCATTAGTCATGGTGCTCACAGCAACATACATGATGCATGTCAAGGATAACATGTGACATGACAATTTAGAAGGGATGTACATGGCAAACAACATACTTCACATGTGCTAAAAACACAAGGGCCACATGATATCCCTTTGGTTTGCCACCCATGTGTACACATCATTTGTCTGGCCCGAAAGCAAAATTGTGCATCACAAATGCCACTCGGAACATGACTGGATATCCTGAGTGCAAAAGACCACTTTGGACAGAGGTGGACTATGCCCCACTGTATATTGCCATATGTGGTCAGCAACATACCACAATGGTGTTTGAGTAGTAGAACCAACATGACAAAACAATGGCCCTCATTACACCTCTGGTGGTTGGTGATAAAGCGGCGGTAATACCGCCAACAGGCCAGCGGTAACAGAAATGAATTATGACCACGGCGGAAACCACTTAGACAAACAGCCACTTTAACACACCGACCGCCACGCGGAATCAACAAGCACCACAGCGGTAACTGCCAACAGCTAGGCAGAAGACAATGTACCGCCCATTGTATTATGACAGGCCTATCCGCCACCTTTTCTGGGGCGGTACCAATGACATCAAAAGCCTGGCGGAAACAGATCTCAGAAGTCAAAGGACTCCACTGTGGAGATTCAGGGAACAACCACAATGCCATGGAGACTGAGTTGCACATATTCCCCATGCTCGTCTACCTTCTGCTGCATTATGAACATCAACGCCGGCGAAGACGGCCATGGTGAGTACTGCCGCCTAGCAAACAAGGGAGGGAGAGGAAAAAGAGAGTGACACACACACACACACACAACACGCAACACCCCCACCCCCAACACCATACACACAAATAGATGCAGTAACATTTTATATTCCCCTGTCCCCTTCATGAATAATGCAAGGACAAAATTATTTGAAGAAAGTGAGTGTAATACAAAAAAATACTAGTGCATCAAAATCCAAACGTATATACATATTTACAAATGTAGGGACACTGACCAGTCCTCAATGTCCATGGGCCACAGGGCCACATCACAGAGGCCAAGGTCCTACCTTACTCCTGCAACAACATGGAGAGAACACTGCAGGGGCATCAGGCTGAAAATACACAGGCACCTCAGGGGGGTGGGCAATGGGGGGGCACCTCAGCCGCAAGATGGTACAACACCACTGGTCAAGGAGGGGGCAACATGCCCTCTGCACTGTCCTGGGGAGTGCAAGGCCACAGTCTCTCTAGTGGGTGGTTTGCCCACCTTCTCTGGAGGGGGCAACATGCCCTGTGCTTAGTCCTGGGGAGTGCAAGGCCACAGTTTCTCAAGTGGGTGATTTGCCCACTGCTTGGTCCTGGGGAGTGCAAGGCCACAGTCTCTCAAGTGGGTGGTTTGCCCACTGCTTGGTCCTGGGGAGCGCAAGGCCACAGTCTCTCTAGTGGGTGGTTTGCCCACTGCTTGGTCCTGGGGAGTGCAAGGCCACAGTCTCTCTAGTGGGTTGTTTGCCCACATGCTCTGGAGGGGGCAACATGCCCTGTGCTTGGTCCTGGGGAGTGCAAGACCATAGTCTCTCAAGTGGATGGTTTGCCAACTGCTTGGTCCTGGGGAGTGCAAGGCCACAGTCTCTCTAGTCGGTGGCTTGCCCACTGCTTGGTCCTGGGGAGTGCAAGGCCACAGTCTCTCTAGTGGGTGGTTTGCCCACATGCTCTGGAGGGAGCAACATGCCCTGTGCTTAGTCCTGGTGAGTGAAAGGCCACAGTCTCTCTAGTGGATGGCTTCTTCCACTGGTTCTGGAGGGGGCATTGTGCCCAGTGATGCAGATCTTGGGGACTGCAAGGTCACAGTCTCTCACCTGGGTGTCAGACCCACAGAATTTGCAGGGGCCAGGCCGCACAACAGCCCATGGATGCAGGACTACACACTGCCCGCTGGCGGTGACAGCCGCTCAGTGGTGGCAGTGGCGGTGCTGCTTGTGGAGCTGGCAGTGATGGGGTGGAGGCTCGGACGGCTGCCCACTGGGGCTCCTGGTGCTGGTGGCGGTGCTGGAACCGGTGCTAGTGGCGGTGCTGGTAGTGGTGGGGCGAGGATCCAGCCCTTCCCCTGCAGCTTCGGACGGCAGCCCACTAGGGCTGCTGCTGCTGGCGCAAGTGCTGGTGGCGGTGCTGGCAGTGGTGGGGGGCGGCTCCAGCCCTTCCCCTGCAGCCGCGGACGGCTGCCCACTGGGGCTGCTGCTGGTGGCGTGGGTGCTGGTGGCGGTGCTGGCAGTGGTAGGGGAGGATCCAGCCCTTCCCCTGCAGCCTCCGACGGCTGCCCGATGGGGCTGCTGGCAGTGGTGCTGGCAGCAGTGCTGGCTGTGGTGCTGGTGGCGGTGCTGGCAGTGGTGGGGGAGGCTCCAGCCCTTCCCCTGCAGCCTCGGACGGCTGCCCACTTGGGCTGCTGCTGCTGGCAGTGGTGCTGGTGGCGGTTCTGGTGGTGGTGCTGGCAGTGGTGGGGGGAGGCTCCAGCCCTTCCCCTGCAGCCTCAGACGGCTGAACCACCATGGTTGTTGGTGGGGGCTCCGACTGAGTCCGAGCACCAGGCCACTTGTCCTTTTTGCCTGCTGGTGCCGGCCCCTTGCCCTTCCTGTCAGCAACCAGGGATTGCCCCTTGCCCTTCCCTGTAGCAGCTGGGGGTACCTCCTTGCCCTTCCCTGTAGCAGCTTGGGGTGTCTCCTTGCCCTTCCTAGATGCAGCTGGGGTGCCTCCTTGCCCTTCCTAGATGCTGTTGGTGCAGGCACCCTTTCAGTGTGACTGCCTGGTGCCCGGGATCCTCTCCCACCTGCAGTACCTGTCAACACTACTGTGGCCGTGGACTGGGTGGCCGAGGTGCTCGTCTGGAGGGGGGGGAGTGGTAGGGAAGAGGTAAACGATGAAGAGGAAAAGCTTCTTAGGGACATTGGGGTGGGAAAAGGGTGAAGGTTTGGGAGTGGAGGAAAAGGAAGTGATTGTAGGAGATGTCTGCTGATTTTTGGTGCAGCTGCATGGGCTGGATGCTGTTGTGAGGTGGATGGCTGTTGGGTGTCTGAGTGCTTGCGTTTATGTACTTTGGGAGGAGGAGGGACAGACACAGTGGGAGAGGGCACAGGGGATGTGGGCATGGTCGTGGGGGTGGTGACTGCCAGTGAGGGACGTGTAGTGATAGGTGTGATGGTGGTAGTGGATGAGGATGTAGTGCATGCAGGTGTGAGTGTAGACACTACTGGGAGGTAGGTGGACGAGGAGGAGGGGGGGGCACAGTGGAGGCAATGGATGTTGGTATGTCTGATTGTGGATGGTGTTTGTTTGAGTGCCTGTGGGATGATGTGTGGTGCTTGTGTTTGCCTGAACCACTCCTGTGTGTTGTCCTGTGTGCATGCTGGTCTGCCTGTATGCTTGGGATAGGTTGGGGTTGAGGGGAATGGGATTGGGTAGAGGAAGTTGGAGGGGGGAGGCTAGAAACAGGGACAATGGCTGCCATCAGGGAGGAGGCCAGAGCCTGGATTGATCTCTATTGGGTCACCATGCCAGAGTGAATGCCCTCCAGGAATGCATTAGTCGGTTGCAAATGGGCTGCCAGCCCCTGGATGGCATTTACAATGGTTGACTGCCCAACAGAGATGGATCGCAGGAGGTCAATAGCCTCCTCACTCAGGGCAGCAGGGCTAACTGGGGGAGGGCCTGAGGTGCCTGGGGCGAAGGAGATGCCCACCCTCCTGGGTGAGCAGGCACGGGAAGCACCCTGAGGGGCTGCTGGGAGGGCAGTGCTGGTACGGGGGTGGCGGCTGTACCTGTAGTTGGGGTGGGCACAGAGGCGTCCGCCACCACCAGAGAGCTTCCATCGGAGGAGGTATCACTGTCCGAACTGTGCCATCCAGTCTCCGGCGTGGTGCTCCCTTCGCCCTCTGTCCCACTGGTGCCCTCACTGTCGGTGGATTCGGCCTCTTGGGCCCTGTGGGATGCAGCTCTCCCCGTCGCCTCTGCTCCTCCGCCAGAAGATGCTAATGCACATTAGGACAGGGTGACTAAACAAAAAGGGGGGGTTGAGACAAAGGGTACACTTGGTCAATGGCAGCAACAACACCACCGTTGGCGTACACAGCACACTCACACAGGGAACAGCCCTACGCACTAGGCAATACACTAACAGTCACCTTGGCCAGTAGTGGATGCCTACTAGCTTGGTTAGAGGTATTTTACATCAGGACCCTGCCCAACATGGGACCTACCCTGCAATGTCCAGCCTAGCCTAGGGGCACCCACAGGCCTAATCCCCCACTCGGATGCCACACCACCACGGGCAAGCAGTAATTGGGGCACTGTCCTCGCCTCCTTGTGGCTGCTGTGATGCCCCCAAGTGCCCATCCAGCTCCGGATAGGCCACCGCCAGTATGCAGGCCATCGGGGGGTCAGGGTTCAATGGGCATCCCTTCCTTGTTGGGAGACCATCCCCAGCTGGGCCTCTGCCGTCTTCCGTGCCCAGCGTCTCAGGTCCTCTCACCATTTCCTACAGTGGGTGCTCCGCCTACCGTAGACCCCCAGGGTTCGCACGTCCTTGGCGGTGGCACACCATATACCCTTTTTCTGATGGGCGCTGACCTGCAGAGAAATACACATAGGGAAAGGTATCAGTCAGACCGTCCTGCCTGTTACACTCATGGCCCACCTTAGCCCTCACATCCCCTTATGCACAGACGTGGCCCACCATACATGCAGCAAGCTGCCCAGGACCCTTCCACCAACCCCCCTTTACACAAGGCCTTCACACACACCACTCCATGCATTCATGCCACATGCATCGTGCTCACAGTGTACTCACCTGTTGGTCTGGAGGCCCATACAGCATTCGGTACTGGGGTAAGACCCCATCCACCAGTCACTCCAACTCTGCTGCGGTGAAGGCAGGGGCCCTTTCACCAGTGGCACGAGCCATGGTAGGTTCCAGACACAGGTCAGGGCAGTACATGCAGTTTAGGTCCTCTCCTGTTGAAGGTCAGGTAGCAAGTGAGTGAACAGATAGAAAATGGCAGTCACGTCCGCTGCGGTGCGTACCGTCACCGCTGGCGTACATCACCATTGGCCACTTTGACCCATAAGGCCCAATGTCAACTAATGAGGAGTTCCACTGCGGTTTTCAACCACCTCCCGCAACGACGCACAACGTCTGCAGAATTACCTCATTTCCACATGTCCCTCTCTACAGGACAGGCGGACGCCATTTCAGGGGAGGTGGGGGCAGGCCATGGCACCTAACTGCGTCACAGTACACATAAGGACCATTTGGGCCTATCCAACAATATACTGTTACAGTCACAACATGGAATGAAGTATAGTGTTTGGAAATATGGGATACTGACCAGCTGCTCAGCGTTTTGCCCCCTAGATTGCAACCACTGCGGATGAATAGGAGATGGAGACATCCCCCATGTACAGGCCACTGGTGGACTTGGCAACAATGGAGGATAGGCACATTATCATCACCTATAGACTGGACAGGGCCACAATCACAGAGCTGTGTGCCCAATTAAAGCCTGACCTGATATTTCCTATCCGTCACCCCACCGGGCTCCCCCTCTTGTTGAAGTGCTATTAGTGCTCCATTTCTTGGCAACTGGTTCATTCCAAGTGACAGTGGGCTTGGTTGCAGGAATGTCACAGCCAATGTTCTCAATAGTGCTGACAAGAGTGTTGTCTGCCCTGATTAAACGCAGCTACATTGTTTTCCCCCAGGTGGAGGATTTGGCCACAGTGAAAGCAATTTCTATGCAGTGGGACATATCCCCAACATTATGGGGGCTATTGATCGTACACATATTGCATTTGTCCCCCACCCCCTGGAGAAATGAACAGGTGTTCAGAAATCGAAAGAGCTTTCACTCTATGAATGTGCAGATAGTGTGCCTGGCGGACCAGTACATCTCCCATGTCAATGCTAGTATCCTGGGCCTGTGCATGATGCCTTTATCCCGAGGAGTAGCAGAATCCCATATGTGATGGCTCAACTCCAGAGGCACAGGGTGTGGCTAATAGATGAGCCCTGGTTCCCACCCAGTGGATGTTGGTGTATGGGTATGGTTTGGGCCCTAAGGGTAAGTGTGTGGCTAACAGCTATCCCTCAATATTTGCAGGTGACTCTGGTTACCCCAACCTCTCATGGCTACTGACCCCTGTGAGGAATCCTAGGACAAGGGCAGAGAAACAGTACAATGATGCACAAAAAGAATCATAGAGAGGACATTCAGCCTCCTGAAAGCTAGGTTCCGTTGCCTACATCTGACAGGTGATTCCCTGGGCTACTCACCCAAGAAGGTCTGCCAGATAATTGTGGCATGCTGTATGTTGCACAACCTTGCCTTGCGTCACCAGGTGCCTTTTTTGCAGGAGGAGGAGGCTGGAGATGGCCATGTGGCAGCAGTGGACCCTGTGGACAGTGAAGATGAGGAGGCAGAAGGTGAGGATGAAGACAACAGAAGTGCAATAATTCGACAATACTCCCAATGACCTACAGGTAAGACAGTGTAACTTCAAATTTAAATGACTGTTCTGTGTTTGACATTGCCACTGGCAGGCTGTTTTTCCCACTTCTATGGACACTCACTGTACTCTTTGGCATCTCTATTTGCAGATATTTGTGCCCCACTATCGTTCCTGGTGTATTGACTGCAGCGAACTACAGGTCATTTCTATGTATACATTACTGTACAGTTGTATTGCAGTGTTTATACCTTGTTAAATGAATACATAGTTCAATCATTTGACAGACTCCAAACTTGTATTATATGCTAATAAGTAGAGGGGGATGTGCAATGGGCTGGGTTGATGATGGAAGAAAGTCCAGGATAGAGTCCAGGCTGCATGGATCACAGGTGCATTGTCCAAGGGGGTATAGGAAGTGGAGCAATGGCAGTTCAAGGTGGACAGGGTGACAGGGTGGGACACAAGGGCGACAATCAGGAGAGTCTTATTTCCTGGCAGGGGTCTTGGCAATAGTCTCTGGCTTCTGCCTGGATCGCAGGGACCGTTTTCTGGGTGGTTCTCCATTTGCAGGGGGAGGGGTGATGGTGGTCTGTTGGTCCTGTGGCGAGCCTCCTGTCCACTAGCGGCAGCGGAGGTGGAGGGCTGTTCATTGGTTTGGCTAGTGGTATGGGCGCAGTGGTGTGCCACTGCCTCCCTCATAGTTTTGGCCATGTCTGCCAGCACCCCTTCAATGGAGACCAGGGTGGTGTTAATGGACTTCAAGTCCTCCCTGATCCCCAGGCACTGTCCCTCCTGCAGCCACTGGTTCTCCTGCAACTTGTCCAGTATCTGTCCCATCGTCTCCTGGGAATTGTGGTATGCTCCCAGGATCTTGGTGAGTGCCTCCTGGAGACTCGGTTCCCTGGGCCTGTCCTCCCCCTGTCGCACAGAGGTCCTCCCAGCTTCCCTGTTGTTGTGTGCCTCTGTCCCCTGAACCGTGTGCCTACTGCCACTGATCCCAGGTCCCTGATCGTCCTGTGTTTGTGGGATGCCCTGGGGTCCCTGTAGTGGTAGACCACACTGCTGATTGACGTGTCCTGGGGACAGAGGTATGGGCCAGCTGGGTGGGTACTGTGGTGGTGTTTCCTCCACCATGACCCTCAGCTCATCCTCAGCGAATCTGGCGTGTCCTTGTGGTGCCATGGGTGTAGTGTGAGTGGTGTGGGTGAGGATGTGTGGGGTGATGTGTTGGGGTGTGTGATGTAAGGTGCGTGGATGGTGTATAGGTGATGGTGTGTGGCTGTGGTCTTGTCTGTGGTCTTGCTATCGCTCTTGTGGCACTTGTTTGTATTCGTAAAGGGTTGTGGGTAATGTGGGTGTGTGTTTTATAGTGGTGTGTGTGTGTGGTGTGTGTATGTGTGTCAGGTGTGTGTAGTTTGAATTGTCCAATGTGGTGTAGTTTTGTATGTGTGTGTGTGTATTTTGAGCACGGTGGTATGTAGCGCCAATGGTTTACCGTCATTGAATGTCCACCACTGTGATTTGTGGGTCATAATGTTGTGGGCGTAGTTCTGTTGGTGTAACGGTGTGTGTTTTGCTACTGGCAGTTTATCACCGACCTTTTGGCTGGCGAACCTGTGTATGTGGCTGTATAGTGAAAGATTGCTATGTGTGTGTCATAAGATGGGTAGCGGTGATCTGCAGCGGCGGCGGTATGTTGGTGGCAGTCAGCATGGCAGTAAGCGGTACTTACTTCCAATGTCATAATGAGGGCCAATATGAGCAGGTTTTTATGCTCCAAACAACTTTTTCTGAGGTGTGACGCAGTTTATAACACCCAATCCGGCATTTCTGGTCTCTAAAATGGCAGCTGCCTCACCTACTCCACTGGACATTATAAACTGCCTGCGAACGCTGGCAGAAGTAGTCATGGCGGTTGCAACTGCAGCGGACATAGCCATAGGCTAATGTTGTCCACAGTGGTGGTCATGAGCCAATGGCAGTGTCCACCAGTGGTGACAACTGCGAACGTGGCGGACGTGAGCGCCATGTTCTGAAAAATCCCTCACTTGACTCCTGACGCTGCTGCCAGCAAGACCTCCACTATCGAGCTACTACGTACTGCCTCTGGGAGTAATCATGCCATGTCCAGCACGTGATAGGGTCCCTGCCTTCTCACCTTAGGAGTTGGGGAAGCTTGTGACTGAGGTCCTACCCCGGTATGAACAGCTCTATGTTGCACCAGAGGAGCAGATAAGTGCTTCATGTGCAGTTTCCTCTGTACTTTACCATTTTTTCCCTCCTCACAGGTTAGATTATGCCCATGTGTGCCATATTGAATACTCGTCCTGTTGTTGCAGTCTGTGTAGCATCAGTGGGAGAGTCAATATGCAGGTATTGGTAGCCAATGCCATATGTGGAGTTCATTCACATTGTGGTGTGTTTCTTTTTTGTGTTCCCTGATCCACCTTGTGTTGGATGCACAGAACTAGGTGAGGTGACATTACAGCCATCCACTAACATCTTTTTCCTCATGAATGTTGCATATGTGAGGCAACATGTATGTGCATAGCAGCATGAGCTGAATATGCATGTTGTATGTGTCAGTTGTGAGTACTGTGAGCTATGTGTATTTAGCCACAGATCTGCCCCTGCTAGACTGTTTTTTGTAAGGCATAACTTCTCTGCCCTTCTGGTTGCCACACACACCACATGCCAATTTGCCAATTTGCTGTTGACTACATGTTGTACTCTAATGCATGAAAGTGATGTGAATATTGTGTCATGTAGGTTATGTCTGCTCAGCCTGCAGAGACCAGGGCCTGTCACATGTCTCTCCCAGTATGGGTCCTAGTCTAGGCTTGGGGGTCACAGTGGCTGTGCAACTGTGGCACCGTGCCCACTCCCTGTATCCTAGTAGGACCAAAATGAGGCTCTGTTGTAATATGCTGTCCAGAATGCCTCATTTCTTTGATTAGATTGGGAATGGGTATAGAGGTGGGTTACTGCTCTGTGACAGATGTACACTTAGCATCATTGTCAATGTTTCCCTCTGACTCCTGACAGGTCCCTTACTCCCACAGCCCTGTTGTCACCTTCACACAAGTCATATTTGTCCTCTGCAGGCTCATTGCATAACTGACATGAAACTGGACAATGCATGCCTTTTTTTTTGTTGGATGCCACATCTTTAGGATGGACACATATGTCCAAAAGCGTGTTCTGTGGTACAAATACATACCACAGAACCCCACCCCCTAAAGTGGCAGAACTCTGCCTTTGTTCTTGCAAATGCCCAGACATGGGCAGGCTAGACACTATTTGTACCCACCATGCCAGTCTCTTCATTGTTACCCATGTGTAATGTCTGAGCTTGCACTCTGGCATTCGCCTGTAGGCACTGTATGTAGAAAGTCATTCTTATAGTGTGAATGTGTTGATCCATTCATGCCTAAGAAGTCTACCTTTCAGAAGCCACCGAGGTGTGATGTATCTCATAGTGGCTCACATCATATTCAGGTTGCTAGAGCATGTCCCACCAGATATCTGTAAGCCTCCCTAGTCATTGTAGCAGGGTGGTGGTTTGTCCTGCAGATTGGGAAATGTATGTGTGTAGCCATGGCCCTGTACTTATTGGCTTGCAAATGACACACTTGGGGAATATTGACAAAATGGAACAGGCCAAGCTTTATGTAAATGACATGTATGTGACTCTACCATTTGTGAAGGAACTTGTGAACATGATCTCTTGATTTGCATTCATGCATGTCAATGCCAATCAAAAGAAAAGGACATGGGGAGCCATCGCCAAGAAGTTGCAGATCCTGGGGATCCACAGCCGGTGGAGCGCCTAGTGTTGCAAGAGGTGGGAGGACCTGAGATGCTGGTCCCGGATGATTGTGGAGGACCAGCTAGGGATGTCCTCCCAATGTGGGAGGGGTGCCCTTCAGACAGGGCCCCTCCCCATTGGCCCACATTCTGGCAGTGGCCTATCTGGAGATTAATGGGTGTTTCCGGGCATCACAGCAGCCACAAGGGGGTGAGCACGCAGCAATTTCCTGCCTGTCACGTTGCCAAGTGCTTGAGTGAGGTTCTGACAACTCAAACAAGGGATGATCCATGTGTCACTCTGTAGGTGAGAGATTGTTTGTGTTGACATGTGATGTGGTGAATACTGATGTGCCTTGTGTATTGTACCAGGGCCCTAGGATAGCACTGGGTGGAATCCTCAAACCACTAGGTCTGAAAGGACCACATATGGCTGTGTACAGTTATCAATCATGTACAGTTTGTTGTTGTAGTTTGTGTATTTTTTGTGCCTTAGACCACTACTCCTCAGTGTTCCAGGCCAAAGGTAAGTAGGTGAAGGCTCACTGTACCCAGCCATAAGTCATGTGCAAATGTGTATGTTGGCACCTGCCACCCAGAAGCTTGTTTTCTTCAGTGTCTGATGGGTTCAAGTGCATCACTGCAGTCTGTAATGTGAAGATGCCAACATACATGTGACAGGGCTTACATTGTACTATGGACGCAGCTATGGATCACTAATTACCCTTGGTAGGTGGGGACTGTCCATTGACATGATGTATGTGCCAACGTTCCTTGTGCCTACATGTCAGCATGTGTCCCTTTCTCCTTAATATATATATATATATATATATATATGCTTCAGTTTCATGCATGGTCTACCTATGTTGATGGGATGATGCCTATATTCCCTTACATATATATGAAGATGGCAAACTGTGGAATAGTACATTCACAATGGGAATATTTTTCATGTTGTGCCACATACAGGAGGGTGTCACCATTGTCTGTTGGCTGACACATTCCCTCATGTGTCATAGCATGTCATTTGACATGTACAACTGCACTGGCAATGAGGGACATGACAGCTAGTCCTAGAGTTAAGAGCCACAATGTGAATATCCATGACTATGATGTGGCATCAGGTGAATAAGTGCACTGCACATGTGTAATAGTTAAGGTTTGTGCCCTGACTGTTGGCATGCATCATGGAGTGGCTTGCAGTGATGTTTTAGTCACATGTGTTTGGATCCAGGCATTTATCCACATACAGACATCTGGGTTTGCATGCATGAGCAAAATGGGGACAGTGAAGTAGATTCCCACTGGGCAACATGTTGAGGGCCTTCTACAAGTCCTTGCAACTTCTGTGTCTCTCCTACATGCAGAGGGCTAATGGCTTCTACTGATGCACTCACAGTATGTCATTGTAAGGGGTGCTAGACATTAGTGGTGATCGCCCTGGGCTTGCTGATTCATAGTGCTGTGTATTTTGGGGTCATCTCTCCCAGACATCTTGCACATAATGTTTACAGTGTTCATTTCCATGCTACATGTGTGGCCTATCTGCGCAACATCAATGATACCTCCATGACTCTTTTGGGACAGATGTCACTTGGTGAAGTGTGCGCTGTGGAACTGCTTCCAGTGTGACATGAGTACTTCCTGTCACCTTCCCCAAACTATTGTACTTTTGTCATCAATATGACAAGATTTTGGAGCATCCTTTCTTATTGGTGGGTCCTAATGAATGTGACACATAGATGTGTGCATGACCTTGTGTGGGATCTCTGGGAATGCAGTTGGCATTGGCCTACCGTTGTGTGACAACAGGTAAATGAGGTCTTGTCCAGGCATGTGGCAAAGCTTTGTGGATGATGATGTCTTCTAGCTGTTGACTGGTTATTGTGATTGCACAACTTCAGCCATGCAATTGTATTTCTGTGAGATCCTGATCTCCCAATGGGCAACTGTTGGTAGTTCATGTGGTATGCATGCATATGGTATGGCATATGTATGGGACACTTAGGTGTAGTTAGTTGCTGGGGCCCACTTGACATCCTGATAGTGGTTGGTAATCAGAGCTGTTGTTCAAGTGTGTTCATGGACATGTGATAACCCTATTTCTCTTAGTATTTTCAGCATCTGCACTGGCAAGCGAAGGAGACAAGGCACAGCCGATTGGGAAAGCATCTGACCAGGTGACCTCAGGTCAAGACACATCTGACACAGAGGGACCTTATTGCCCAGAGGGCGTGGGGAGAGCCACAGGGAAGACCCCAGAACATTTTCATCATCATTATCAGATTCCGCCTCCAGTGGACACTCCCTAGTGGTGGCGGACCCATCAGGGAATCCCCCAGTACCATCCTTGCCTGTCACCCCATGTTCTATCACTGCCCTCCCTGTTGCTCCCCACCTAGTTGGTCCTGCCCGCTCACCCAAGAGAGTGTGCGTCTCCTTCGCTGCAGGCACCTCCGCCCCAGCCCCTGTTACCCCTGTTACCCCTGCTGTCCTCAGCGAGGAGCCAATCGACCTCCTGAGAAGTATCTCTGTGAGTCAGTCAGCCATTGTGAATGCCATCCAGGAACTAGCGACGAAACTACAAAAAAATGAACACATTCCTGGTAGGAATTCATGATGAACTGTCTGGCCTTCAGAGGTCTTTTTTTTCAGGCTCTGGCCTTCTCACTGATGGCAGCCAGTCACCCCCGCCTACCTTCTTCCCCTCTTCCAACTCCCTCTTCCCACTCCAAATGCTCTGATCCCCTACCTACCAAAATCACACAGACTGATCTGCAGGCATCCATATCAACATCCAAGAGGAGCACACAGAAACACAAGCACCACAAAACACACCAGCAAGCACACGCACAACATTCACCCACTGAAACAGCAACAATCGCAACTTCCCTTGGCATCCCCACCACCCACAGCACCACACACACCATATCCAGCATACCCTCAGGCACCACACCAACAGACACACCCACCACACCCATCATACCCACAGACACCACCCCAGCACCAGACACCCAGACATTCACCACAAGCACCACACCTGCAGACAACACAACTCCAGACATCCACCACATCCACCATACCTGCAGTCACCACCCCAACAGCCACACACCCACCCACCACTGCATCCCCCAGCTCTTCCATCCCCAGCCCCAAGCCACACAAATGCCCAAACTCACCTCAACAGACACCCACCATATACAAGCACACCTTCCATAAGCACTCACCCACGACATCCACACCTACACAGCCTACAACCACTCCCTCGACCTCCAAATCCATACCTCCTTCTGCCGACAGTCCCCGTGGCCCCAAGAGACTTTTTTTGTTTGACCTGGACCTTACCATGTTTCCTCCACCCAGTCCCAAACCCGAGAGGCCCCCTCCCAGCTTCCAGTCCCTCCCTTCCACCTCCCATGCCTGCCCTACCCCCCTGCAAGCACCCATACCTCTCCCCCACAAGAAGCCCACCCCTACCAAGAAGAAGAACACCCCTCCCAAGCTGAAATCCCCTCCTCCCTAATCAGAATCTCCACACCCAGATAATCCCTGAGATGCCTGCCTGCCCCTTTGATATTCCTTCCAGTGAAGATTCCATGGCACTTTGGAGTCAAGTTTGGCACAACTGTGCTACTATGGGGCAAGACTATGTGGACTGGCCAATGGACTTTGGACTTTCATATTTCAAAATTATTAAACCCAAACGGTTTGTTTTTTGGGGTATACATTTGTCCTGCAATTCCTTTTCTAGCTTAATGTTGTTCCTGAGTAACTTGTGTTGTGTGGCTACAGTTGTGTTTATTTGAGCCTGCTTGCTGACCCATTTGCTGTTGTTTGCAGCATGTGACTTTGTTGGCAGCGCTGGTGTCCCCCAAGAGAAGGGTATATGTTGAGTGGATGGATATGTGTGTGTAAAAGCAATGGTGGTGTCATGGCATTGTGTGGTGTTTGTTATGATTAGTATTTCATCTTGTTTTGTCCATTGTGAGCATGTATAGTATTGTACTTGTTCTCCAAATATGGCTTATGTATTGATCTTATGTGGGTCTGCTTCATTTTTGTTAGTGCAGAAATGGAGTGTGTTCAGTTGTGCTAGCTTTGTTAGCATATGCCTGTGCAAATGTCCATTGATCTGTGTGTCCCTTGCAGCTAGTTCCTGTAGATGTATGTCCCATGTAGTAGATATTGTGTGTGCTTTATTGACTTGCACTTCCACATTGTGCAGATGGGCATGACATTTAGGTCTAGTACTATTTGCCCAGAGACACATGTAGGGCCATTTCCAGTGCACATGTTGCTTTAGGGACGTGTGCAAAGTGATATGTGTCCCAGTGCAGCCTCCTTCCCCGAGTGTTCCTGGTGCCCCAGCCCAACTGTGCAGGTATTGTGTGCATAGTGCCCTTTGTCAATTTTCTCTCTGTGTATTCTGCATGCCATTGTTCTTCCATTGTGCTGTGATGTGTGTGTCCATTGCAGGGCTGTTTAAAGCTGGTGATGTTGTGTTCCATGCCACATGGATACAAACATGTTGCATGTGACAACAGTCCCTGGCCTATCTGGAATTTCAACGTGTGACTTGTATTTGTAAGTGTGATGTTTTTCTGTAGTTGCTGATGTGTGAGTGAATGTTGTGTAGCCTTTACTGTCCCTGTGCCTGAGATGTGTAGAAATGTGTTTTTGTGTAGTGTTGCAGTGTAGCGTGAGTGAGCTGCCTAAATGGGGCATATTGTCACTGTGAATGTGTCCTGATTTGTGTAAAATGTTGACCCAGGACACAGTGAGACATGTACTTGGTGCGCGTAGCATGACCCCATATAATGTGGACAATGATGCAACGATTTATTGTTGAGCATAATGACACAGGTAGGTGTGTGTACTTACGGTCAGTGGTGTCCACGGCAGCGTTGGTTTTGTGCTCCATCAATGATCACCAACAGCAGCCAGGTGTGCATGATGGGTTCCAGGGTGGCTTCGGACGTGTGAGGTGGCCTGGAGGTAAGTGTCTCCCTTGATACTGTTTATTTCCTCCTTCTGAGAAGTAGAGGTTGGACTGCCATGGTCACATTGGCTATGTGCAACCTCATAATGTGTCTGGCGGAAACACTGTCTCCGCTGGCTTGTTTGTGCAGCCTCCTGACCGTGGTAGTCTGTACTGCCTGGCGGTACTGGGGGAACCGCAGCAGTTTTTGCTCCACAGGCCCACATGACTCATAATATGGCAGTCCAACCACCATCCCAATGGCAGCCAGACCGCCACTGCCGCCATGGCGGTCGACGGACTGCCAAACTTGTAATGAGGCCCTTAGTGTCCAAATAACTGGCTAGTAAATTTGCATGTGACTCGGGCAGCGAGGGTAGTCAGGGCCAGTTCCAGTAACCAGCCTCGGCCTGCCCCTTTCCTACAGGCATGCGGGGAGCATGCAATGATCCCCCTGACAGGTGACTTTTTCCCATTCCATCTGCATCCATCTGAACCCATTCCCCCACCCTGCCACTCACCAGCCCCCAACTCATTTTTACCACCTGTTTATGGCAGTTGGGGAATGTGAGCATGAATACCCAGGGAAAAGGGAATATATAGTGTGGAATTTCACCTGTAAAAACTAGGTTATCACAGTTAGTCCACATAATGTGGGTATTCACTCATAATTGCACTGTATGGGGGGGTGTAGATGTTACTGCACAGTACTAGCGTTTAAGGGTACAAAGTTACCACCCTGCCAGTGGAGGGCAACCCATTAACAGGGCCTTAGAATTCAAGCAAGAGCTCACCTGGTCTTAAACATATAGGACCTGATTTATATACTCCGCCAGCACCAATACGTGAAATATGAGGTCCACAACTAGAAAATAGCAGGGCTCCCTTTTCATTGTAGCTGGGCCTCGAGGAACAACAGTAGCAGAGCTGCTGTAACGGCTTTTCATTTGTAAAGTGATGTGCAGCTCTGCTAAGCCTTGCTGAGCATATGTACAGAACTCCAAAATCCAGGATATTTATAAACATTTCTACATGGACGTTTCCAGACTTTGGTAATGTGTGTCACTCGACATACATGCAGAAGTACCAGTAACTTTGCCAGTATAAGCAATGCAGTAATCCAGCAGGGATGTGGAGGTCATTGTCTACACAATGTAAATTTTTTCTGGGTTTTAGGTTTAGCAAATTGTTCATAATTTAATGAGAGACGCACACTAACCTGCTATCGATACAATATTTGTAAAATAATTTGCTTGGTGACAAGTATGACAGAGTCACCATGGCCCTCATTACGAGTTTGACGGTCCTTTGGCAAGACTGCCGCGGTTGCAGGCACACTATATTAAGAGTCCACACTGAAGACCGCCAAAATACAGCCACAAATCCGACACTGCCAGGACAACTGATGGGTGAAAAGAGGCGGTCCCACCACCAGCATGGCCACGCCGACCACATGCCACCCTCCATATTACGACACTCAAATCAGCACAGCGGTAATTGCATGGCGGTAAACCATTGGCAGTCAGAACTGCTGAGCTTAAAAACCAACTTCAGCCAGAACACAACACCACATTGGACAGTATGAATATCCCACACCTGAGACACATACACACACCACAAACACCTGCTCACTGCACCATATAACACCCCCCACTCACACCCACAAACCTTTGCAACCAGAGAAACACACACTGACAGAGAGGAGCGCACACACTGAAGACACATTACTTCAATAGCATAGCCACCATCACAATAGCACGCATCACACACCTCACCACTGCAACAGCGACACAATACACACATCCCCACTGCACAAAAACACCACATAACAACAGGGCACATAACCAAACACCACCATCCCACCAACTAGCCCTCCCTGCACTCTTCCACACAACACACACCACAAACACCATGTCACATCAAAAGGACCCACGCTTCATAGACGATGAGCTGAGGGAAATGGTGCTGAAATCGTAAGTGTAGAGCCACAACTGTTAGGAGCGCAGGTACAGCAAACCTTCATTGCCAGGAAAATGGAGTTATGGCAGAGAATTGTAAACAGGGTCAACTCAGTGGGCAACCATAAATGCTCAAAGCAGGACATCAGGAAGAGGTGGAACAACCTACAGGGGAAGGTGCGTTCCATGGCATCACAATACCAGATCGCCGTTCAATAAACTGGGTGTGGGCCCCCGCCTCCTTCCCCAGAGTTCGCACGCATTGTGGCAGGAGACGGTCTTAGAAATACTGTATCCTGAGGGCCTGGCTGGAATACCCGGAGGACTTGAGTCTGGTAAGTCACTAACACTCCTCTGGCACAAACTACTCCTGTCCAGCATGCTTCCTCACTACCCTATCACCCCCCAAATCACCCTATCAACCACTCCGCCTAACACCCAGTCACCTAATACCCCTCCCCTTCATTCAACACTACCCAGCCACAATGCCCACACAGTCCCTCCCAAGTGCACAGATAGCAATGGTAGTAACAACTACTATGACTCCTGCAATGCACCTGCACATTCACTGCAATACCTATTAACAGGACTGTACAATACAACACCTGCATATACAACCCTTGCACTCCCCACACCAACTGGATGCATAGAATGAGGAATACTCACAGCAATGACAGTTATGCAATTCCCATGCCCCATTTCACAGTATAATGTGTCATCCCCCCTCACAATCCACAAACAATGCCTGCAGTGCTGCATCTGTCTTCGCCATAAGTGGGAGTCAAGTGAAGCCACTGTATGCATCAGACAAACAGACAACCAATCACACCTTCACCAAATAACACTCTTCCACTCCTTTCACAGGTACCCCAGCCGCTGGCACCATGGAGACAATGCCAGAGAAAGCCAGCCCTCCCAGGATGAAGGCCCCAGTGACAACTACAACTCAGGATGCATGGGCAGTGACGACTTACCTGTCCCATCGTGGAGATCTGGTCAGTCCTCCACTCCCACCTCACCCTGCCCACAACCAACCCCCCCATCTAGTGGCAACAACATCACAGCCAACCTATCATCCCCAGACCTGTGTCACAAAGACAGTACAATCAATTGTGTCCCCCGCAGTACACGGACCAGAGTCAAACCCTCAAACCCAAAACAATGAAGGTCCTGGTGACATTGGGAATGGGCACACCATGCCTGTGGCACTGAGGACAGAAGCTATGGGAGGGCACCTGTGACACAGAGGATGGGTGCAGCTAAGGGAGCCAGCTGACCAGGAATGAATGGCACAAGTCCTGGGTGCACACCAGCAATCCCAGGAAAAGATGGGCCAAATAATCGCCATCTTGGGGGAAAACAAAAGGCTGCAGACGGAATACAACCAGGAGGCCATGCAGCAGTGGCAGACTCTCAATGCCTACATTCCCACCACTGCAGGGATGCTCAGGGACCTCCCCAACATCCTGAATCCCACCTCCACCCACCAGCAAGCCCCTTCCATAGGCAACCCAGCATCTGAGCCATCTACTACTGCGGCAGACAGTGGACTGGAGGCCCTGCCAGAGGACCCACAGGCCACTGACACCCCTCCCTCTGTAGCTGAGGACCCCCCTCCCCGAAAACATGGTCATCCATCCAGGCATTCTGCTGGAGCAGATGCCAAAACAAAAAACACCGCCAGGATGTGAGCCTCTCCTGAACATTCTCCCTTGTGTGCCATTGACACACCCTGTTGACTGTTCAATGCCATATCTCACCTTTCCCTATGACCCTTAGACACTGGACCAGTAGTACCTACAACTTGGCCATCTACTATGAGGACCCCATTCATCAACTGTTGAACCCAATATGCACAATAAACACTGTAGAGCACAGAAAATGCATATGTGTCTTCATTGCATGATTTGTAAAGGTTAACAAACTTAAATGACATGTCACATACCACCCATCAACCCACATCCAGTGCAAATCACAGTAGAGGTATGCATCCTCTGCAGGGAACCTAGGACACCACAGATGGCTTATTAGTGGTATCAAAGGGGAGTCAGTAGCCCAGCCACACACCAGAATAGACCCAGTAGTCCAATCTGTAAAAACGATAATAAAGAGACACGAATCAGGATGTGAGTCTGTTGCGCAGGTTCTCATTATCCTAATGAGACTACTGGATTCGGGTGGCAGAATCACCTGTACTGTGGGGGACTGAGTCTGAACCCACTACAGGTGACACCTGTTGGTCTAATACGGGTTTTGTTCCGGCTAACTAGCAGTGCCTCATCTCTACCCAAGAGCAGGGATGATTGGGCAACCGAGCACATGACATAAATTACTCCTCAGGGAAATTGTGGTCACTCAGGTCTCATCCATTTCTCTGAGTTACTTTAGTCTCTCATATGGAAGGACAATCGGAGGCAGAGCATAGTTCAATAAGGTTTTATTGAAGTAACTGCATCTTAGATAATAACATGTGTATTGAAATAACTAGGATGATGAAGCATGACAAGATTAAAATTGTGACAAGGAGAGTGAAACATAAAAATAACGCTACCATATTGTCACTATGATTGTTAAGAATAGTTCCTACATATGTTAGAGCACAGCATGTTACGCTCTAATTCTGCCCTTCAGATTCCCCTGGGAAGACATCATCTCTCATACCTGAGCAAGAGGCCTGTAGTCTACATAAGCAGCTGCAGGGAAGCACTCAGCAATCAGCATACAGTTGTGGTCATCTGGCTGGAATCTCCCTCTAATGTACATGGGTCAAAGTAGTGTTTTTATAATAAAGCAGCTGATGTTCCAAGAATGGATCCCCACATAAGAGTGTGTATGTTTCTGTGAACATTAGAGACAAAGCGTACCACTTTTGCCGGCAACCTATCTTACTGCAGCATTGAGAAAAGCACAGAGTGAAAGAAATGTCTTGTTGAAGAATGCAGTGCTGGCTTAGGCAAAGAACAGCTATATGGCGAAAATAAAACAAGACCACAAATGTGGCTATTGTTAAAATAATAAAAATGAAGCTGAATAAAATATATCTAGGTTAGGGTGCACAGCCGCAGGCCTAGTTTGGTATAATAATGTGAATAAAACTATAGCTAAAATGGCTACACAACAAATCAAGGTGCCACCCTATGCACATATGCAGGAACTTGCCATGATGGCCATTGTCATGTGCCTAGGAAAATCACATTGCCCCTCGACATCAAAAAATAAAAAAAATTAATAACCAAAAACATGTAGCTGACATCTGGATTGGGCTGTAAACAACACCTCCAACTGTATAGACACAACTCGGCATCAGTGCCTCAACCAGCATGTAGGATATGTAATGAAACTCTTCATACAGTCCATAGCCTGCCTCACTTCTGTACAGGAGATGGCATGGCACATTGCACATAACAGGATTGTTCCAAGTAGATGTAAACCTGCCAACCTATAGATGGTCAAAATGGCAGTGTGTTGACCACTTATACTGCTCGAGACATACAATCAGTCGTCCCTCATCAGCCACATATGGGAAGGGTAAATGTGGCATCCCTACTGATAAACCTGACCAGGATAGACATTTCATTGTGTCAAAGTGCAAGGATGTCATGTGCAAAATCACACAGACAACATACCTGTAGGTCATTGGAAGTACTGATTGGTCAACTCTGTCCTGGACTCAGCTGCACCATCCTCATCAGCCTCCTCATCACTCTCCATGTGTCCATCACCACCCACAGGTCCAGCAGCCACCTCCTCATCTGCCAGTAATGGGATGTGACGTGTGAGGGCCAGATTGTGGAGCATGCAGCAGGCAACAATTATCTTACACACCTTTTGGGGACTGTGGAGGAGGGCACCTCCTGAGACATGGAGGCATCTAAATCTTGTCTTGAGTAGGCCAAATGTATTTTTAATCACACGCCTTGTCCTACCGCGGGACTCGTTGTAATGTGTCTCTGCATCGGAGGCAGGGTACCTCACTTGTGTCAACAGCCAGCGAAGGTTAAGATATCCAGAGTCTCCTGTGTGAATAGAGGCAGGACCTGTTAGAAACTAGATACACACACATGGAAGATAGTGTTGACAGGTGCAACAACAGAGACACACATCCACACAGATACCTACCAATTAGCAAGCCCTCTCTCATTGTAGACGTGCAGTCATGTTTGAGATATTGCTGTTCCTTATTAAGTAGGCATCATGGACAGATCCCGGATACTTGGCAGTCACCTGGGAGATATACTGGTCCGCCAAGCACACCACCTGCATGTTTATAGATTGAAAGTTTGTTCGGTTCCAATAGACCTGTTTGTTGACACTTGGGGAAACCAAAGCTATATGGGTGCCATCAATAGCCCCTACGACATGAGGGATGTGTCCCAGCACATAGAAGTCAGCCTTCACAGTGGCCAAATCTGCAGGTTGGGGAAACCAGATGTAACTGTCCAGGTAATTCTGGAAAGCTGACAGTACATCCCACAACACAATGCTGAACAAGGGCTGTGACATTCCTGCAGACAAGCCCACTGTAAACTGGAAGGACCCTCAGCCTCCAAATGAGTACAGAGTTCCATGATGGTGACACAATTCAATCTGTAGGTCTGCACAATGTAACTTTCCTCCAAGGTGACAAGATCGACTACCGGATGGTACACTGGTTCATTCCTCCTTCTCCTCATTACATGGTATCTAAGATGGAGAGGGAAATATCGTTTCATGTGATATGCAGGTCAAACATGTTATCAGTCAATATATCGTAATACACACTAAACAATACAGACATGACTGAACGGGTGACAGTAACTACACAGGGTATATAGGAGTGTCATTAATGGCATGCGTACTGGAAATAATTGGTTGCCATTGCTGCCTATGGGGGACTGGGGTCAATGATGATCACTGCTGGTGGTGGCGGTCGTGTTTGCGGACCGGCATTTTCTGCCAACTTTCTCACTTGACTCCTGACACTCCTGCAAGCAAGACCTTCACTATGTGAGCTGCTGTGTACTGCCTCTGGGAGCCATTATGCCACGTACCCAGGAAGAACAACAATGGGATACTGCTAATTGCACTAAGATGAGGGCTGCTCATTTAGATGTCTGTGTGTGGACTAGGCCTTACTAAAATGGAGTGCTACTAGTTCAGATGAAGGCCCAGGGACATAACGGATGTGACAATTTAAGGACTCCATGTGAATTGTCATATGTTCTAGGCATATCCTAGTAGTACAGCAAAGCCACAGCCTCCACGTGTCCATATTCCTAGCTGTGTGCAGATATGATGTAACCTAAGACTTACAGCTTTGCACGTGCACTAGGTATTGGCAGACTTGGAGTGCCTTGACAATGGCATTCTCTGACATGAGATGTAAAGTGTGATATGTACATGTTCATATATGTCAATGAGAGGTAGGGTCTCCCTTTATGAGCATCAGCATCATCTGGCGAAGGAGGAGGGGCACAGGTGAGTGGGGATGCGGCAGCCCGCGGGACCCAGGAGGCTGGATCTGGCAAGGCAGAGGGACCTAGTGGGACAGAGGGCGAGAGGAGTGCCACGGGGAGACTGGTTCTTCAACATCTTCACCGGATTCTTCCTCCATTGGACACTCCCTGACGGTGGCGAACCCATCGGGGACCACCCTTGCACCATCTGTGTCTCTCACCTCTCCACTTTCTAGCAC
The DNA here is from genome assembly GCF_031143425.1 of Pleurodeles waltl. Classification (NCBI taxonomy): domain Eukaryota; kingdom Metazoa; phylum Chordata; class Amphibia; order Caudata; family Salamandridae; genus Pleurodeles; species Pleurodeles waltl. Next base: position 829,035,564 of record NC_090445.1, on the reverse strand, counting down.
CAACCTCCCAGTAGCTCCCCACCCAGTTGCCTGTGCCCACTCATCCAAGAGGAAGGGTGTTTCCTTCGCCGCAGCCACCTCTGCCCCGGCCCCAGTCAGTTCTGCTGCCCTCAGTGAGGAGGCTATTGGCCTCCTGAGGTCCATCTCTATAGGTCAGACAACCATTGTGAATGCCATCAAGGGACTGGCTGCTCAGGTACAGCAGAGTAATACATTCCTGGAAGGCATTCACGTGCTCTGTCTGGCCTGCAAAGATCCTTTCAGGCTCTGGCCTCCTTGCTGATGGCAGCCAGTGTCCCTTCTTCTTCCGTCCCCCCTTCAGCTACCTTCAGCCCAATCCCATACCCGTCTCCTAACACCCATCCAGTACACACAGTCAGACCGCCATTAATCCACCTCAACAGACATGTTTCACAGTGACAAACACAAGCACTACAAGACCCACCACCGGCATGCACACAGGCAACACCCACCTGCACACACAGCAACATCCACTCCCTACACTGACCCCCACACCACCCCTCCTTCACAGACACTACACCACTCACACATGCTGGCACCACACCAACACCCCCTGATCCAGCCACTAGTTCAGTCATAACCGTAGTCACCACACTTCCAGACCCGGAAACATCCACCCCATTCACCACATGCACACCCACCACAACTACCAACACCCCCACATGCATCACATCCACCTTACCTGCAGGCACCACCCCAAAAGACACTCAACCATCCACCATGGCATCTCCCTGCACGTTTTCCCCCCTGCCCCCTCCTTCCAAGACACCGACACACCCTCAGTCATACACCCAACAGACACCCAGCACACACATGCCTTCCACCCACGCACCTACACTCAAGACACCTACACGAACACCTCAAAACCACTCCGTCTCCCTCCACTCCCAAACAATTTTCCAATAACCGCCCTTGTGTCCCAAAGCAAAACGTTCTTATATGAATTTTCCCTCTTCCCTATCACACTCCCACCCTGTGATTCCCCAAAACGCACTGTGTCTCTCCCCAGCCCCTGCCCTTTCACCATCCAGCCCTCCCTTGCCCCCCTGGTGTTGCCCAGGCCCCTCCCCCTGACAAAAAAATCAACCCTACCCAAACGCAAGCTCCTCCCTCCCAAGGACAAACATAACGAGCCACAAACTAAGGCGAAAGCTAAGCCCAAACCCCTCCTCAAACCCAAGGGCGAACCCAAGGACCCCCTCCCAAATCTAAACATCCCCCAACCATCACCCAATCACATCTGAGGTGCCTGCCTGCCCCCTTGATGCCCCTACCATGTGGAGGCCACTTTGCAGTCAGGTGTCAGGTTGGGGCATTCACAGGTGCCATATGTACCTGGTGGCACTTGGACTATATGGACTGGCCAGTTGGCCCTATTTGTAAAAAAAAATTATATTTTATATCTGTCTTTCTAATAGATATGGGCCAACCGCGTTTTGGTCTAGATGAAGTCATACTTGTCCTGCCTTTCCTTCGAGATGGATGTGTTGTGTTTGTGCAATTTGGTATATGTATGTTTTGTGTATGTGAAGTGATTGTGTTGCAGCATGTTTTTTGTGGTTTCTTTGTGCTTTCTACTTGGTGTGATGTGTTGCAATGGTGTTGAGTGACATTGTGTGGTGTGCGCATGCATTTATGTTGGTGTGTGTATGTGTGTTGGTACCAGTGTTAGTTTGCGTGTGTGGCCATTGCTCGCAATCCCGGATGTGTATGTTGTGTGCTGGTGTGTTCTAATGCCTTTCCATCCAGTGTGTGCTATGTGGGTGTACTTACAGTTGTTATCTTCGTCGCTGGTTCTTGAGTCATAAGGCAATCAGGAGCAGTGGGAAGACTTCCAATTTAGGTTTCATGGTGGCTCCGACGTGTGTGTGTTCCTGAAGGTGAGTGTCTCCTTTTATACCACTCGTTTCCACCAGGGTTTTAGTGGCAGTCCGACTGTGCCAGATATCCTGCCGTATGTAACCTCATAATTTTCTCAGTGGTAACATGGTCCCCACCAGACTGGAGATGCCGGCCGCGGCGGTCCGATCGCACTGGTGGTATTGGCACTGTGTCCTGTTGGGAACACCGTCATGCTCATAATATGGTGGCTTTCTCTGCCAGGCCTGCTGCGGTGCGACCGTCACCTCTACCGTGGCGGTCCTTGGACCGCCAAACTCGTAATCAGGCCCCATGTGTCTTCCCAACGCTGGACAGAATGTCGGCCATTGTTGACACTTGGATGGAACTGGGACTCACAAAATATAGCTTTCAGTAGCCACTGTGCTGCAGTTCTCATGGTGAATGCTATGTGTTGACAAGATCTAACATATTTGTGGATTTGGGTTGAGCTTCATTATTACCCATAATTTAGACACTATCATCTTAAGTGTATTAGTTTACTAAGTAGAGAAGAAAGTAGGTCATAGAAAAACACGGGGTTGATCAAGAAAGGTGTGAAAATCATATCAGATATGAAGACATGAATGGCAAAATAATCTTCAAACCAGTTTGGGGTGTGTGAATTATTTAGCTCTGTGCAAACATGTAGGCCCTCATTATGCCTTCGGCGGTCTTTTTCGCAGACCGCCGAAATCACGCCTGCCACATGACCGCCAGTGTTGGCAGTCTTCAGACCACAATATTATGGCTGCCGGCTGCTCTCCACCACTATTTGGAGGGGAAGCCGCCAGCAGCCAAACTGATGGTCAGTGGTTTAGTGGAACCTACTCCGTTGCCACCGCCACATCACCACAACACCACCCGCCATATTACTACATTGTAGATGATGTGGAGGTGTTGTGTTGGCGGGGCGTTGGACCATGCTCCATGGACCCCGTTCCCTCCCGGACGACCACCAGGTAAGGTGAACGACCAACAGGGGAGGGAGGGAGGGGAATGTTGAGTGTTGTGTACGTAAATGGGGGTGTGTGTATGTGTGAATGGAGGGGGTGGGAGGGTGTGTAGTGTGTGTTTGTGTGTGTGTGCGTGTATGTGTAAGGTTGGGAGCGTATGTGTGCATGTATGCAGGGGATGGGGGAGTGTCGTGGGCATGTGTGCATGTGTGTGTGAATGAGTGAGTGAGTATGTATGTGTGGTCTGCATGTGTGGATGATGGGGCGGGGATACAGTGGGGGGATGAAGGCAGGGGTACAGTACGGGGATGGGGGTCGCTGCTTGAGGGGGTGGGGAGTTTCTGATGGGGTCAGGAGGTGGGAGGGATCTGACATGCAGTGGGGGATTGGGAAGTCCAGTAGTGACGACAAGAATGAGTGTTGCTGTCTCCAGTATCCTTACTGCCAGGGATTTCATGGCGGGGCTGCCGCCATGGAATCCCTGGCGGTAAGGATATTCAAAATACCGCGGGCGGTGTTAGGTGGACTGCTTGGTCGAAGGTGGACAACCTTCGGCCAGGCGGTCCTACCCCCCCAGGTGGTAAAGGTGGTAAACTGGCTGCAATGCAGCCAGTTTACTACCCTTGTCATAATTTGGCTGTCCTGCACTGCCAGGCTGTAGGCGGTCTGGCCACCACCGCCGGCATGGCAGAGCAGGACCGCCAGTGTCATAATAACCCTCGTAGTGTTTTGCCAATTCACATGTTCCTTGCATAATAAGTAAAATGGATCAAGAAACTGTCATACTGATGACTTCCTGCACCCGGGATATCCTGTGGGTGGGTCATCATGAAGGAGGAAATCATCATATAAATGATTTTGCTAGACTGGAAACAAAGACCTGCAGGAAAGAGAAGACCATAATAGAAGGCCATATCAGTGGTTTTGCCCCTTGTCTGGAACAACATGCCCATCAACCTCAGAACTGTTACCACCCTCAGAAAGAAACATAAGACACAAGACTCAATTACATCACATATTAGGTTCACACTTCTCTCTGGAAATGTCCTCAAATGTTCCTCGAGCTCTCGCCCCTCTGTGCGAGGGTCTGATGATACATTTGTGAAATACAGAGTCCCATACCTTTCTAGACATATGTTTCCTTTCTAGGATGTCCCTTGGCCTTATCATCCTTGAGCAGGAAATGGTTCTATAATGATTTCCTATGCCTGCCTACTTGCTGGTCTCTGTAGCCCGCCCTTCCACACTAGGTAGGCTTGGAAAGCCTGTAGGTTAATTGACTTGGCAGGGAGGCTTCTAGGTGAGAGCGAGAGTGAGTAGTGGAACAGGCAAGGAGAATTTGGTGAATATATAGGACTGCAGTGGGAATTTGTCTTGGGGTACGGTTGACGGTGGCCAGCAGTAGGACTTTGCTCAGGACGGCCCACTCCCACAGAGAAAATTTATTCTAGCTTTAGCAACAGGTTGATAGAGCATCCCTTGTTTTTAAAACTTTGTGACGTTGCTAATTTAATGAATTTAAAAAAAAAGGAAATTAATAGATTTCACAGTTTCACAAAATGCTAGGACAAATAAAAGGCCAAAATGTCAGGTATGTCCAACTAGCAAAGCTTCATAAAGAATGTGGAAAGACACTACTGTTGACGCCTTATAATTAGACAATCTGAAAAAATAGTGCCTGAGCAAGATCGGGACTGTGTTGTCCTCAAGAATGTATGAGGAAATGTGCCCTTTCTAAATAAGATGTAGGCAGCAACTCAAGTAACATAATTAACTAAATAAGACTCCTTGACACAAATAACAGATAGAAACAATAAAGGTCTGTTATATAATTAAAGTCATTACAGAAGGCAAAATATTTTAGTCCCAAAATGAGTAATAAATTATGTATAGGAAATTAGCATAAAGCTCATTGAAATTACAAAAAACAGTTACCAGCTGGCATGATAGCTAATAGATGCAGTATGAGACTTAGGGTCTTTCTTAAGAAGAATTTTGCAAGAATTCTGCAAATAATTCCAAGTCCAGAGTATGCAATACGTCAGCGAGTCTGCTCTCTAAGAATCAGGAAGCCAACTCCAAAGACTCAAGACCAAATTACGGCTCACCTCCAGAAGGTGCGCTTTTCATAAGAAAATACCCAACGCAAATCACACAGCTAGTATGAGGTGAAAAAAAGCAATTAACTACACAAAATAATACACCATCATCTAACACCATCCAAACAACATTCCCTAAATATTCAAACCTCTTTTTACCTAATGTCATCGGATGTGCCAATTCATATCTAGCTACATGCAAAACAAAGGCAGAGTCATAGGAAGTATAGACCCATGGATTTGTGGACAGGAAGGGCCTTAAACAGTACATTTTATAAGAAAGCTACCCCAGACGCCCACCAAGAACAACATATCACCACAAACCACTAGTGAACATTTTGCTGCATGCAGAGTCCATGAGAGATGAAACCATGGTAACTTTGAAATTGAAGATGGTCTGAACCTAGCTTTAGCATAGTTTGGCCAATACTGAAAAAACATAAGGCCTTATTTAGATCTTGGCGGAGGGGAATACAATATTTCCTATGGAGATTGTAACACGGCGGAGAGGATATCTATCCAGTTTGTGATGGAGCGTTCCCTCTGCTGAGATCTAATCAGGCCCATAGTTTTGTAAAGTACAGTGTTGTTGTTTTCAATGTATAGCATTCATGACACTACGCAAACAGTTTCGCTAATCACTTACTATGTCAACCCTGTGGTTATGGATGAAACACACTAAATGCATTACTCAATGGCACTTTATTAGCCAAAACAGAAATATACTCATCTTCACCCAAATATGTCTATATCTACCACCAAAGAAATCTATAACTAACAAACTAAAATAGCACACACCAAAACATCACTAGTGCCAATTTTTCCTATCAGATTACAGCCAGCAGATCAGACTTGGTTTCCTCTCCTACAAAGAGAAATTTGCCTTGTATGAGGTTCAACAGGGATCTCCATTGTCCCCTGCCCTTTTCACCATTTACATGAGGCCCTTTGCTCAAGTTATGTCTCAACACCACCTACAGTTTCAAATACACGCAGATGACATGCACCTCCACGTCTATCTAGTTGGGCAGTCAGAAAGATAGTTGTACAAACCTCTCCAGCTGCCTGAAGTACTTATACTGTTGGGTGAAGGGGGTTACATCAGCCTAAATGTTTTTAGAGACTAACATCATCAGAGCGGGAGAATCCTCAGATAACAAGCTATCAGTCGGCTGGCCAGAAGACGTATGAACCACCAGCCTATGTGAGGTTGTTATGTCTTAAAGGGTGATTTGATGCATTCCATTTGATTGTCCATCATACCTCAACTGTGGTTTAAAGAACAAGATGTTACCTTAGGCTACTGACAAGGACTGCTAGTCCTGTTACTTCATCACACTGAATTGATCAGAGCCATGGTACAAAAAGAGCAACCAAATCATTTTTGACCCCAAGAAATCGGAGCACCATAAGTCTCGAATGAGTTCACTGGCTATCAGTTGCTCAATGGCTAAAGTTGAAAATGTTCTGCACTATTTTCAGCTCACACGCGGGCAAGAGCCCCAGTACCTGAAGTCACTGACAGTAAGTTAACAATGGATGCAATTGAACCCACAAGTCCAGCAATGAAAACCTGATTAATCAGGGCAAATTCAAGGGCACGAGACAAGACCATCTGCATGACAGGAGCATAGTTCTGACATGAACTACACCCTGATCTAACATGTCAACCAAATCCAGTCTCTTTCTAGAAAAAAATGAAAATAATATTCTTCAAAAAGTACGTTCCTAGTTTTCATGACAACTCCAAGGCTATTCACCCTGTTCCAAAAGCGACACATTTTTACTGAGTTCAGCTTGATGGACGCCAATTCATAGATCTGAATGCGTACCTAAGATCCCAAGTCCATATAAAGCAGAGGATGACAGATCAACTTGAAAAGAAGGAACCATTTCCCCCCGTACTACTGAATGTCTATGGTCATAAGATAGTGTGTTACCAAACTATGAAAAAAATAAATCATATCACAATGATCCATAGAGGTGCGTATGGATAGTGCATGCACCATAAACTGTCAGAGCAGCAGTTTTACAATATATCCTAACTTTGGCTGGCAGTAAATGGACATGCTTATCATCCCAAAAAACACACACAAAAGTTCCAGAACCATCAATAGATATACATTCTAGCGTGCAATTCCCAATAAAGAAGGATGTGGAGCATGAGACCAACCCAGGAATAATTCAACAAAGAGGAAGGCAAAGGTGAGTCCAATGTGCACATTACCTACATCGTGCCATCATGCCATTATGTAGTATTTACCCTATTCTGTCCACTCTTACTGTGCATGCTGAATATGACGTTCCAATGAAATGCGTTACATCTGTGGGATACATCGACAGCTCAGAAAACTCAGCCAGCTGCTAAAAACTGAATCTCATTGCTTCAAAATACTCATCTCTGCTGATCAGGTGCACCATGCCTGAAACTGATCAGATATTCTGGAAAATACACAGTCATACCTCTACAAATAAGGAGACACCACACTCTATAAAAAGTCTAAATTTGGATTCTTGACAAATCAGCACCAAGGTTGGAAAAAGATATTGGTTGGGGTCTTGTAAGACAATGCCAGTGTTTATGTATGATTGGTTAAATGATAAACAAGGTATAAGAAAACTTGCTGTTCAGTTACCAATACAACGTTAATTTGAGTTAGTATATTTAAATTCATTAAATATATCATTCAAATGAAGTAGATACAATTAATTTAAAATATTATTTACCATAAACATATTTTTATTAATTTGTTTTAAAGTTTAATAAACTTTTACAAATTTCCCTATACTTTACCATACGGTGATCTTCATCATGATGGTGAAGATCTCCTTATGACAAAGTACAGCAAAAAGTAAAAAAGCTTATTAAACTTTACAAAAATAGTAAAAATATGTTTATGTCAAATATTAATGCAAATTAATTGTATGTACTTATTTTAAAATTGGAACAAAATAAACAAACTGTTACAACAATATTAACCTAAATTTCAAATGTATTTGATATGAATATATTAAATTAAATTCCCGCCTAAAGTAACAAAGACTATTTTTATTGTTATGAATTAATCATTAGTAAAACTACGCCCTAAACTAAGTAAAATAATGTAATCACATTTTAATACAAATAGATATTTTTAATTTAAAAAGTTATTCAATTATTAACATATTAAGTACTGAAATATTTTAAAATAAATATGTTTCATTTTTAGGAATTGTTTTAACATTAAATTGAATTTATTTGTACTTTTAACTTGTTTAAAAAAAAAAAATTAATACTATTTGCCATGATGTTTTATTTTAATATTTACTATATAATTGTATATATATTTAGTGTCTCGGTGCCAGTGGTTGGTAGTGTGTCATGCTGGCTTACTCCAGCTCTGAATTAGAATACCTTTACCTTTTTGGCTGTAACAACATTAGGTTTGCAGTTTGTGAATACAAATTGGTTTACTCTGTTGTGGGTGGGAGCACGTCCCTCCCTAAACCCCTAATTAACCCTCCTTAAACCCCTCATTAGTCCTCCCTAAAACCTACTCAGTTAGTAGTACGTAAGCCATATTTTCCAGCCACAACCCCAGGTCTTTAACACATTTACTACTAAGTAGAAAACCTACATTTGAGAATCTCTCTATAGAAAAGATAGGGGATGTGGAGGTGGATATTTACATTCACAGGTTTGTGAATTGTATTTTGTAGTAATTAAGTAGTACTACTCTAGTACTAATTTACTTATTACAAAATGCAGTCTGTGATTTGGGACCCTTATATATCCACATAAATGGCAAATAAACACCCCTAATGAAAAAACACACATCCACATTCATATGTTCACATTCACAAACATATGCACATACACCATCAAATCCCCACACAGCAATCTTCTTATGCCAACACACCAACCCTCAAACGAGTAGCTGCACATCATGGGGCATATTTATACTCTGTTTGCGACGAATGTGCGTCAAAGTTTTTTTGACGCACAATCGGCGCAAACCCTGCCCCATATTTATACTTTGACGTCCGACCCCGCAGGCGTCAAAATTCCACCATGTGCGTCATTTTTTGGAAGGGGGAACCAGCCTTGAGTTAATTATATGCAAGGTAGGCGTTCCCTTCCAAAAAATGACTTTAAGGCCTGTGCCCCATATTTATACTCTGACGTCATTTTGACGCACAGGAGGGGGCAGGCCTTAAAAAACGGTGCACAGCCTGATGGGCGCCGTTTTTTAACGCCTGGCTCAGGGCAGGCGTTAAGGGACCTGTGGGCTCAGAAGGAGCCCAGAGGTGCCCTCCCATGCCCCCAGGCACACCCCCTGCCACCCTTGCCCACCCCAGGAGGACACCCAAGGATGGAGGGACCCATCCCAGGGAAGTTGAGGTAAGTTGGGGTAAGTATTTTTTTTCGTTTTTTTTTTGTGGCATAGGGGGGCCTGATTTGGGCCCCCCTACATGCCACTATGCCCAATGACCATGCCCAGGGGACATAAGTCCCCTGGGCATGGCCATTTGGCAAGGGGCATGACTCCTGTCTTTGCTAAGACAGGAGTCATGTCAATGGAGGTTGGGCATCAAAAAAAATGGCGCAAATCCGGTTTGAGGCCTGAATTTTGCCTCAGACCTGACTTGCCACATTTTTTGACGCACAACCCCCATTTTCCCTTACGCCGGCGCTGCCTGGTGTGAGTCATTTTTTTTGACGCACACCAGTCCGCTGCGCCGGCTAACGTCATTCCATAAATAAGGCGCCCGCATGACGCGTTGGAATGGCATTAGCCGGCGGTAACATTTTTGACGCACAACTGCGTTGGCGCTGTTGTGCGTCAAAAAGTATAAATATGGGCCCATATATCCAGACACTAGATGTATGCACCACCACCACTATGCTGTGAATCGCCCGATAAGACAACCACACAGCCATGTTCACACGCCCACGTCTAGTAACATACAATCATATACCCACCATAAAATGCCCACACACCCACCATCATACACCCAACGAAGGGTGAAGGAGGGAGTCAAAAAAGTGGAAGGATGTATTGGTTTCACTTTCTGAAGTATGAAAAGATGGGTTAAACAACTAGAAAATTGTTTAAAATTACACTCTAATTCAAATCCACACACGCTGTGCTTGAGAGACAAACTTTATAACTGGATTGTGCTCCAACGGTGTAAGTCAGGAGCAGCGTTTAATTCCATTATTTGGCGCTCCCCTCCGACACGCACAACCTTGTGAACTGTGCAAAAGTTAACCCATGAAATGGAAAGACCCTTATGATCATTCTGTGCATCCTCTGTGTTTGTACAGATGTCTCCAGTGCAATCAGGACCTGCTGTCCAGTGTCTTGTCATCCAACCTGCACAGGAATGTGTTGGAAACAGCTATAACTTCTGAAATTAAGCTGGTTTAGGGTTTCGGCTATCACCGAGGAGTGTCAGAGGATCAGGGCCGGTTCTAGATCTTTTGGGGCCCCAGGCAAGATAGGAATCTATCAGCCCCCGAATTTGCATACAGTGTCACATGAAATGACATCACAGGTATTGACATCACACAAAATATTACAAGAAGTGCCATCAACTGGCTGTTGTTGAAGCGACTTTTGCATGAAGCAACTTTCCAGGTGTAGATCTCAGTCAAACAATAAAAACATAAATAATAATTCAAATGAATAAATATATTTTGAAGTACTTTCAAATGGAATTACTTTAAATTAGTCACACTGGTGGTTCCAGATTAGTGCATTATATATGTATGTAAGGCATACTTGTATAGTGAGCACCTAGCTGGAAGGTTAGAGGGCACTGTACAGTGTGAAAGCCAAAGAGAAAGTCTACATGTGATAAGAGTAATAAATGGTGGATTGTTACTACATCATGATGTAGTGCTGTTAAAGAGATAAATATTCAGCTCTTTCTTAAACTGCTGCTGATGTGGGCTGTCCAGATGCATATGGGGATATCGTTTTAATCTTTGGTGCATAGATGGGAAAGGCCTTTTAACACTTCCTTTATCTAAAGGTGTCTTTGCTGAGGGTGTGCAGAGAGCCACTGGAGATCGGTAGCTTGTTGTCCCAGGAGACAGGATTGTCAGTAATATGTATATGGTATTTCTATAAACTGAATCTACTCAAAAGGCAGCAGAGTGCTGCACAGTCTAAAAGAAAGGCATAACATCAAAGAGTAATAGGAAGCTGGTTTGCCGACTGTTAATGCATTGTGATGGTTTTATAAATGACCTAGCTGTTTTTGAAGATGGTACAGGCTGGCAAGGGGGGCCTGGGAAGTTTTATCAGGGTGGAACTATGTTGTCATATTTCTTCTGCCACTAGTTGGTGTGCTGCAGCACGTAGAATTCCCTTAAGGGGGCACAGTGTGGATTAACATTCCAAGATGGTTTTTCAGATAGGTGGTGCAACATAATTATGTGGCATACAAGAGTTTGAGCAAGAAAAATATGAACGCAAATAAAACAGTTGAAATAGCTTGCCTTCTATTACACACATCACCCAAGTCACGTAAAATACTAAAAAAATACCATAATAATATAATATTTTGGCTAAAAAGGTTTGATATCATGTGCCCTGAGACATGGCTACAACACACCCAGCAGTGCCTCTGAAGCAATCAAATGTTCTGATGCTAATTATTAATATACACTTACATGGTGCCATATTGCATTTCCTTTTCTAAATTAGAATTATGTAAATTCAAGTAACAGTTTTGAGATACATCTAATTTCTCTACCACGTGATGGTTTCTCACAATTGTGTCGAACACCTGCAAAGCTCACATCCAAATGCATCTAAATAATGCTGCAAGCCTCCCTCACTAACCGATCCATTTCTATGGGTCTCACAGTGCTGGACATGGCAGAAAAGCTCAGGTAAGGGGGGTGGGAATTTCGGGTTGTGTCTAGCCAGTATTTTACCATCATGCCTGTATTTTATCATGATGACATTTATGTCATGTCTAATACATAGCAAACATTTCAATCGAACATCTTGGAATATTACTATAGAATAAAGAATATTGCCTCATCAACAAAGTAAAATCTTTCAAATTGGAATGGTGTGCAGCAGAGTTCTTTAAATTGAGCTTAGGTCCCCTTGGGTGGCCTCAATTGATTTAGGGGACACCAGACCCTGGCCAAGAGAAGCATTTATTGTGCCTAAGGACCAGAGACAAACATCAGGCTTAAACCAGTGCTGCGTTTTTAGTGAAGGAAAACAGATTGACAGCGAGCCGCTCTCTAATGGGCCATGAGTAATGTGCACAAGTGGAACTGGGATCTGGAGACATTAACACCAGTTTGTAGACGGGAAAGTAATGGCAAATAATTACTTCTTGAACTTCAGAAGAAAACAAAGAACCCTTTCTCTGAGCCTTGCAGTGCTTGACCAAAATTGCGAGATTCGAGGGAGAAGGGCCCCTGTGGATAGCACCCATGACCCATCACTGCCAGGCCCTCTTGAGTCATGTAGCACGCGACCATGTCTGTTAGGTCCACAGAAGAGAGGGCCTTTCCCCCTGGCTATGGTCCAGCCCTGCAAAGCACAGGGGAGGGCTCTTCGTTCCCAGGACCTTGCAGCCTCTGGCCATGGCTGGTATCTCTTCATGGCATTAATCAATCCCGAACTTATAAATATAAAGAACAGGTTCCATCCAACCTATTCCTAGGCATCCTTCTGAGGCATGAGTCAACTTTCCATTATTACTCTGCAGGACACTTAAGGGCCTATTTACAAGGAACTGGCACATCGGCTCCAATGTGCCAGTTTCTTTGCACTGCCCTACGCCCTCTAATGACACCATAGTAGCGATGTATTTACAATACAGTGCACCATGATGCTAGTTAGCACAACTGCGCAGTTGTAGCGCTTTGCTGGACTAGCAACAAAAAGTTTGGTTCTAGTCCAGCAAGGCTCAGGGAAGCCATAGGATATAGAACTAGTGTCACTTTAACGTCTGCCCTGGGCAGGCGTTAAAAAAATGACGCTAGAATGGCACAGTGAAATCTTGTAGATTTCACTGCGCCATTTTTTTGGGCCTCCCTTGCATACATTATACATGGTGCAGATATAATGTGGTGCAAGGGTTTACAAAGCGGTGCAGGGTGAGGGCATGTTTAGTGCTGCCTTAGGATCAAACAAAATGATGCTGTGGCTAAGGAGTGCAAGGGGCTTGTAAATATGCCCCTCGGTGTGCTAGTAGCTTCACCAAGAAGATGTATATATGGAGGCTACCAAAAATCACTGAGTTTATTTGGGGATTTCATCCCATTACACCCTGTCCTACATCAGGTCTGTATTCTCTTAAAAATATAAAGCATTCTGGGAAACCTATGTGTCTTGAAGCAAGCAATCTTGGTTCTCCTACTTGACTATATAGTTTGATCTTTGGCAAATCATATTCTTCCTGTACCTTTAACTCCTTTATCTGCCTTTACCTCATGGGCTGACTGGCCATTATCTTAAAGAAAAGATTTTAGGGTGAGTGCTGCCCGTTCCAGGGTGTTTCATTCTCATTGTTTGGATTCATCCATTTTAGCAACTCTAAAGGTAAACATTTTAATTAAGTGATCTGTTTAGGTTACTTTCTTTGACACAAGTCCTCAATACCAGTTACCATGTTAGCAAATGTCGACCTCCTGCACCTCTGTACAGGGGAATCCATGTTAAGACATGCCACTGAGCTGGACTGCTCCACACTTCCGGGCTAAATTGTTTGTTTTATATCCCGTATTGGTTAGACTGCTTGTCTGAATCAGTTCCTTGCCAAGCAAAAAAGTTAGACATTTGGCATCCTGCAGGAGTTCACTACAGTATGTTGTGCAAACATCTAAAAGGAAGAACAATCCAGCACACTGCCTTCCTACTTTGGTGAGACTCACTAGACTTGACCATGGCTGTGATGACCAGGGGAGTGAAGGCCTCTCCGGACTCACAGTGCTGAATCATGGCTGTGAGGAGAGAGGGGCAGTGGCATAGCAATGATGTCATGGGTCCGGGGTAAGGCAAGGTAAATGGACCACTCTTCCTACGCCGATCCGCAGGCTGGATGTAAAATACATCCTTAATTTGGGCAAATAGGGTGCAAAATACCCCCTGACTCCATGTGCCATTGTACCTGCTGCACTAATGATATTTATGCCCCTGGTAGGGGCATCGCAGCCATAGTCCTTTAAAAACACCCATACTTTTGGTACACTGGGGACCTAACACCCCAGAGTTCCACTTTCAGTTCAACTGCTGCACTAGTACTAACCAAGCTCCTGCAAGCGGCTCACAGTTATGGTCCTGTGATGTGAGGCCTCGCAGCGGAGGAACATGGTTGAAAGACTCAGGCGAGGAGAACCTGTGGCATATCAATGGTGCTTTGAGCCCTGGTGTAAGCAAGGTAAATTGTTCCTCCTCATTACCTCTGGGCACTAAATGGATGGCAAAGTACAACCATAATTTGGGTGCATTGGCTCCAAAACCGCACAAGGCAAAAGTGACCCTGCACTTGCTATGCTATTGCTAGCTATGGCCCTCAGAGCCATGGTCCAGTGCTGAAAGGCCCAGGGCAGAAGGCTCCTTTACTTGGGCCTTTGAGCACTGGACCATGGCTATAAAGTCTGAGAAAATAGGCTTTTTCTAGTGCTGGCAGCACTGGTTCATGGCTCTGAGGTGCATGGGAGAAAGGATCACAGGCATAGTATGGGCTTTGATGTAAGTAAGTGATGCTGGACAGTAAAACACAGCACAAAAAGTGGGTGCACTGGGTCCGTTCAATCTATTCAGTTCTGGTGATAAAGCACTTGCTGCACTATTGATAGCTACACCCATGAGAGAGCCCCCCCTGGTTTCACAGCCATTGCCAGGTGCATCAAAGCTGATGAGCGGACACCCCCTTTCCTGGGCATCCACTGATGACTGAGAGGACCAGGGGAGAATCGGTTCTCAGCCCCCCAGTGCTGAAACATGGCTGTAAGGCCCATGAAAGAGAGGCAAGTTGCATAGCAATGGGTCCATGGGCCCTGTTGCAAAGGAAAAGTGTTCCTTCAACCTTGTCCTCCGCCTGAACAATAAAATGCAGCCATAATTTGGATACATTGGGTACCTAATGCCCATTAGCCCAGTACCAGTTGTAGGTGAGGGTGTCCATCTCCCTTGGGCCACGCAGCAGTGGATCATGGCTATGAGGCCTAGGATAAGACTCCTCGTCCCACTGCCTGAGCCTCGTAACCATGGTCTAGAGCAGCGAGGGCCAGGAAAGCATAGCCCAGCTTAATGAATTCCTCTTGCCTGGGTCTAGCAACAATGGTCTGGTGCTGCAAGCCCAGTTAATGGGGGTTCACTCTACTGGACATTGCCCCATATGATCCAGAGCTGCCAGGGCTAGGGGTGTGGGTAGGAGCTTTCCCCCGGGCCTCACATCTATGGCCTTGTGCTGAGAGGCTGGGGGTGTGTGAGCCAACTCCATTGGGTCCACAGCCATGGTCTAGCACTGCTAGTACCAAGGAAGGGTGGTTCAATCCCCTGGGCCTCACTGCTATTGTCTAGTATGGTACGGCCCATGAGAGGAGGTCCCAATGACCTGGGTCTCACATTCATGGTCTAAGGTTTCAAGGTTCCGAAAAGAAGAGTCCCCATCCCTGGGTCATGCAGATATGATCCATTACTGGGAGTCACAGGACAGGTCCCCCCCCTCCCCTGGACTTCTCGGTCATGATCTAGCACTGTGAGGTCAAATTAGGGTGGTCAATTTCCCATTTTCATTTTACAGGCCACTTTGTGCCTTTGGAGACACATCATGCATGTGGAGACACAACATGTTTGCAGAGACATCAGAAAAGGTTTGTTTGGGAGCAGAACAACTACCAATCACATAGAAGATTTGGGGAATTTTATTCTAAATCGCCACCTCTGACAGAGACCATCATAAAATATGTTGACTGGAGACTGGGTTTATCTGTGATTGCTATCTACACTATATTTGAGTTCTGATCCCTTTACCACATCCTGGAGTAAACCTTAAGTACTCACTATTGCAAATTTGAGCAACACTTTTAGAAAATGAACTATGATATGCAATTGAATGCACTAGTAGTAAATATCACTTTCTAGGAGGCATATTGTTCAGTAAGAACCACTGCCATAGGACTTTGTCCAGTGGGTATATTTTAGCCATTGACTGGGATATTTGACATCTAATCTCAGCTCGACCATTTCACATAAATGTGATGGAAATAAACATTATATGACAAAAATGACACTTCCCTGGCAAGGTGACTCCCTTGGCCTTGCCATAAGAATCACTAACAACCCAGTTAAGGTCTAGTGTACTAGTTCAAAATGTAGAAAGAGGAGATACTTTTTTGTAATCCCGTCTTCTCATTTAGACAACTTGTATGCTCATGGGCAATCAGTTTTCTGAACTTTTTGCTCTGCTTCCTTTTTTGGAAAGATTTAGAGTATTTTGATTTCATTTAAAAACTGCTAGGAAGTGTATGATTTCAAAATGGACTGAACATTACTTGGGAGTGTAGACGTGCCCAGTCACATGGAATATTCACCTTAAAGTAATACAGTGGTATATGTATAGCTAGTGCCACTCAAATTATGCAATTAGGTGGCCATGATGGTTTTCGCATAGTTATGGATTTGCTGCATATGCTACATAATCCATCATCTGCTACATAATCTACAGATTTCCACCAAAATGAATGTTTTTAGTACAAATGTTTCAAAAGTTACTAAAAACGCAACACTTGTTGCCATGCATTGAAATGTCCTTTTTAAAGGTTGACTAGTCACTTATTGGTTGCTTATTGCTACGTTTGGTTGTTAAACTTGTACAAATGAGGGGCAACATATGCACAGTCAGTGTTAATTGTACAAATCAGAAAATAATGAATACTATCACAAAATATGCTACATTACGCCGCATAATGTGCCTTTTCTTACCGCATAATTTAGTGAACCTGATGTATAATTTGGCTCTCCCCCACTGCATAATTACAGTGGCCCTTGTACCAAGTATGAGTGCACTGCAATCTTGGCTTTAGGCTGTACTAATTTAATCAACGGTTTGATACTGGGCAAATGATAATCTCCCTCTCCCTCCTTCACTAATTTAACACTATGACAGCACTTTGAAACAGCCATACAGGGTGAACTTCCAGGACAGGTCCTGAGTATAAATTTTTTTCCCTCATTTAGTTAAGGCTGGTGGCATCCCAGTAGCTGAAGGTGCTATCGAAGCTGATTCGAGCAGGACCCCTTGTGTGCTGCAATGTCTCCCTTCTAGCCACCCAGAAGCATCTTTCACAGCTCATCAGAGGCTTGAAAGAGAGGTGCTTCTTATTTTAAAGTGTGAAACGTGCAGGACAGTGGCTGTCCTGCAGTATCTTTGTGTGGGCAACGCGAAATTGGACCCGGCTAGCGCCTCTTTAACCAGGGAGACGCTTTGTTCCCTGAGCATGCACTTATGCTTTCCAGAACTACACGATTGTGAGGCCTTAGGCCTCGCAGAGTTACACCACAGCGGGGCCCCATGTTGGTCAGCTGGGTGCGGGGCCCCAGGTAGGTGCCCACGGTGCCCAGGCCTAGCGCAGGCCCTGCAGAGGACGCCGCAGCAGTTTGTGAGTTAACATCGGATGTTTTCACCACAGGCTGGGAAGAATGCATTCCTTGCGACTGAGCGGAAGAAGCAGTTCAGCCGAACACTATAAGACGCCAGTTCTTGGTTTCCAACCGTAAATACCCTGCACGGAAGAAAATGAAATCACTGTTCATGTTCAGTTGCAGAGGATTTGGAGATTTACTTAATGAATCCAACGTTTTGTGCCTTCCTGTGAACCACTGTAACCCTTTCACTGGCGGGTTAAACGAGCCTCTAGAAAAACAGAAATGTTCGCGCTAGTGAAAGTCTTAAAAAACAAGGATAACGATAACGGTTGCCCCACGTGCTGCACGCCCGGCACTGAATTAGGAATGTTTGTTTTTTTGTTTTGGACAAAAAACTGTGGTTTTGAAACCCATGATTGCTGGAAATTATAGCGCACTAAGAATAAATTGCATATAACTGAAAAAGCAGTTTTTGTGAATTAGCCATTTCACACAAGAGAAGACACGTTTTTAACCTGCTCTAAGAAAACAGCATGGCGGGAGAATTTAATATCGTCCAAGAATTACGTCAGGTTTCTGAGTTATTGGAACTTCAACTTGGTTAACAGTTCTATTGGCAGGACCCCCTGATGGGATTTCAGAAATACTTCCCTTTATCGCATAATAGACTCGCCAATTTTGGACACTATAAAGTAGTATCAGAGGTCTGGCACTGTCCAAAACCCAAAAATATATATTTTGTTCTTTGTGAGCGCCTCGTGAGGTTACCAGCTGTTCCGTGAAGTCCCTGGAAACTAGAGTTGTATCTTGGGCCTGCATACATAGCTCATATTTAAAGAAAATTACAGAGCGCAACGCTGTGCCAAAATTGGCAGCGCCATGCTCCGTCATTTTCACAACACAGCGATGCGTTGTATTTAATTGAATACAGCACACCTGTGTTGTCCCCTGCGCTGGTGCTAAATTTGCAGCCAAGCACCAACGCAGCCACCCTTGTGCCATAGTGCAAGGATGGCTGCGCTGAGGGGGAGATTGTTTTTGTGCAGGAAGGGACACCTTCTTACACAAAAACAATCTTAAATGGCGATTTGCTCGTTCTATGTGTGCTGCAGGATGCAGCACACAGAAAAAGAGAAAAAACAAGCAGATATAAAAGTATTTCTCCTCCTTGTGCCCTGCTAATGCCATCCCTGGGGTGGCGTTAGATTTTGTCGCAGCCTCAGGTTTACGGAAACTCGTAAATCTGTGGCAGCGTCAAAATGCAATGGGAGTTGTTGTGGCATGCCCACAGCAACACCCATTGCACGCCCCTTCCACGCACTGTGCTGCGTGTTAAAGGGCCGTGTTACAAGGTGGCGTTAAGCCACAAAAAGTGGCTTAATGCCACCTTGTAAATATGGTGCAGGGCATAGCGCCACAGGAGCGTCGGGAAAAGTGGTGCTCCGGTTGTGCTAGGGGCTCTGAAGTAGGCCCCATAGCCTCAGATTTCCAGTGAAATTTGTTTGATGACTAATGACTTTGGGCCTCATGTACAAAGTGTTTTATTGGTCAAAAACTCTTAAATCCGGTAAATCTGAGGGTTTGTGACCACTAAAACACTTATGAACTAAACCCATTGAACAATTCAGAAAAGGTGCTCTGAATTGCTAAATGGCCTTATAAAACATTACAGAATCACTGTTTGCAAGGGACATTTTAAGGGTGTTCTTTCCAAATACTAATTCCTTAAGATATGTATAAATGTTTTGTGAACACAATCCTTTTGGAAAATATTAGTATTTTACGATCAACTCAAAGGTGGTTTTAACCCATTCGAGAATGGGCCCATTTCCCTTTTCCCCCTTTAAAAATGGTGAATTTTGTTTTTAAAGAATAGGCAGTGGGTCTACGTTGGTAAACATTTCTATTTTCATAGTTTTTTTAAACACATACTTTTTAGGAAAACAGGCTGCATTAAAACAAAAGACTGATTTAAAAGCAATCATGACCCCAGCAGGCCACCATGTCTGTAATGGTAGGCAATCACAGTGGGTTGCAATTTGCGATGTGCCTCAATATTTGTGAGGGAGGTTGAATTGCGGCCTATATGATTTTGTTTTGTCTGAATTGATCTATTATTGAATAGGTCAGTTCACAAGATAAGAATGCATTAGGTAAATGTTAGTGCACAATTTGCAACCTTTTTCTACCTTACCCGTTCTTCGAACGAGGCCCTCTCTTTCATATTACCAGATTAGGGGAGGTAAATGCAGTGATCTACTTATAGTGACAAACCAACATAATTTCTAGAAGCCATTACAAATAAATCTAACTAGAGCACAACACCATAAAAAACCCCTGTGGGTGCTAATAGGCATGAAGACAATTGTTCTTTTTATAGGCAGTGAGCAATAAAAAACAGAATGCACATGAGAAATCATAAGTTACTGGTGTGATGCTTGAATATATAATGTTGAAATTGAAAAGTATAAGAATATCTATCACAACGGTAGGCGCATCAACAACAGGAACAAATGTAGAACTGATGTCAGTATGTGAAGACCTATAGGGGAAAATACTGAGGGCTCAGATGGACAAATTCGATAAGAGAATAGAAGCCCTGGAGACCAGAATCTAGGCTCCCCTCCTCAGAAACAAGCTCTGGAACCTACAGTGAAGGGTAAAAGACTTATGAAATCAAAAACAGAGAGACAACATCAGGAGTTTTGGACTCCCTGAGGTTGAAGATATGCTACAGTTCCTTGGGACATTTATTCCTGCACTATAAAAGCCGGAATTCACCCCTACAATAGGATACCAAAAAGCACGATTAAATTGAAAAAACTCAATCTATTTTTGCCACTGTCAGTTATAGCCTACGTACTATGACATCAAGGTATGAGAATGGCCCTGCAGGCAGCCGTCAATCAGGGCCCATTTAACTACAATAGCTATAAAATAGCCTTTGCAGTGAATGTCTCCCAAGAGACAAACGTCCTTCAAGGAGAAAATTCCTGGTGTTGTGGCCTATCCTGAGAGGGACGAAAATAACATACAACCTCTTTAATCCGACTATGCTGCTGGTAACCTTTGATGGTGAGACAGAAGAATTCAGCAACCCAGACAAATTGGAGAGAGTGTTTGAAAACTTGGAGCTGACCCCTCTGGATATAGGAATATCTCCACAAACAGATTTAAAAGCCCAGCCTTGTGAACTGCAACACCACCAATTGCAAATGAGCAAGACAAAAACAAATCCAGTTATATGGTGAAAAACAGGGATACATCCAGATCCCTTCTACAAGCGTAATTGCTGCAATGTCACTGGAAGATCGCGAGTGAACAGACATCAGAACATATCCAGTGAACAGACATGAGAACATATCCGGCAGAATGAACCACAAACATCCCTGCATGATTAACTTTGTTAAGGACCCTAGAACCAACAAGCATGCACATGCATATATTGGATGCTCTTCACACCCAACTGAAGTTCCTTTTTTTTCTCTAGTCTCTTCTTAATGAACTGTACCATGTACAAAGAGGAAATCCACCTTTTGACCTCTGTGTTCATTAGTACTTGACGATGATACATTGCTGGTGAAAGAATAAATAATACTTATACACTTGGCCTTAAAGTTCTATTTCCGCAGCCCCTATTGTGTGAAGCTAACACACTGCTGACGGTACCACAAACGGAAACACTTGCATCATACTCAGACAATATACAGCATTTATTGACTTAAAGAACTTGTGATCTCAATGGACTGACTAGATGTGTCAAACAGAACACTTTTTATCATTACTGTTCTCTAAAAGGGCAGAGATCAGACTACTGCAAGAAGTCAATCTCTCAAATGAACAGTTTGAAAAACTGAAAAGAGAATGGATGGGTTAAATGATGTTTGTATTAGTCTCAGAACTGGACAAATCTTGCTCCCAAATATAGGCCCTCATTATGACCTTGGCGGTAAATCCTACTTACCGCCATGCTGACTGCCGGCAACATACCGCTGCCGCAGCGGATTACCACCACCCATATTATAACACACACATAGCAATCTATAACTATACAGCCACACACACAAGTCTGCCAGCCCAAAGGTCAGTGATAAACTGGCAGTACCAAAACCCACACCGTTATGCCAACAGAAGTACGCCCACAGCATTATGACCCATGAATCACCGTGGCGGACATTCAATGGCGCTAAACCATTGCCGGTACATACTGCTGCGCTCAAACTACACACACACTAACAAAACAACACCACATTGGACATTCTAAATAACACACACCTGACACACATACACACACCACACCCACACACACCACTATAAAACACACATCCACATTACCCACAACCCTTTACCATTACAAACAAGTGCCACAAGAGAGATAGCAAGACCACAGACAAGACCACAGATACAAACCACCATCACCTATACTCCATCCATGCACCCCACATCACACACCCAAACACATCACCCCACACACCCTAACCCACACCACTCACACTACACCCTAAGCACTGAAACAACACCCCAGGTTCTCTGAGGAGGAGCTAAGGGTAATGGTGAAGGAAATCATCCGGGTAGAGCCACAGCTATTCAGGTCATAGGTGCAGCAGACGCCCATTGCAGGGAAGATGGAGCTGTGGCGGAGAATCGTGGACAGAGTCAATGCCGTGGGACAGCACCCCAGAACAAGGGATGACATCAGGAAGAGGTGGAATGACCTACAGGGTAAGGTGCGTTCCACAGCAGCAAGACACCAAATAGCTGTACAGAGGACTGGCGGTGGACCACCACGTCCTCCCCCACAACTAACAACATGGGAGGAGCAAGTCTTGGGGAACATGCATCCTGAGGGCCTGGCAGGAGTAGGAGAAGGACTAGACTCTGGTAAGTCAACTCTCTACTACTATCACCCCCCCTGCCTGCATGCCATCACAAACCCCCACCTTTTCCCTCACTCTCATCACTTCACCACTTCACCACTTCCCACATACCCCACCATCACAACACACTCATCCCAATACCAAACCCTGCATGCAACACCAATGCATAAACACCCCTAACAGACCTGCATGGACACCCATCACTAAAGCATGCACACTAGAGACAATCAACTAGCCCACAAAATTGCTACTCACACAAGGCACAGCTGCCAGGGCAATAACAACCATACAGGGCAATACACCCATGCACAAGATGACACACACAGAGACAATAACACTGCATTTACATCCCCACAGGTCCCCAACACAACGTCACCGGAGAGGAGGTGGCAGCAACATCCGGTCCCCCCCCCAGAAGAGGCCCACAGTGATAACAGCAACTCTGGACACCTGGATCTGGATGACCAACCTGGCCCAACAGGGATCTCCGAGAAGTCAGTTACCCAGGCACAGTCCCATACCACCACAGAGCCTCCCCCCTCAGGAAACACCACCACAGTACCCACCCAGCAAGCCCATACCTCTGTCCTGAGGACACGTCAATCAGCAGTATGTCCACCACTACAGGGACCCCAGGTCACCCCACAAACACAGGACGATCAGAGACCTGGGGTCAGTGGCAGTGGGCACACGGTTCAGGGGACAGAGGCACAGGACAACAGGGAAGCTGGGAGGACTGCTGTGCGACAGGGGGAGGACAAGCCCAGGGAACCGACTCTCCAGGAGCCACTTACCAACATCCTGGGAGCATACCACCATTCCCAGGAGATGATGGGCTAGATACTGGACAAGTTGCAGGAGACCCAGCGGCTGCAAGAGGGACAGTACCTGGGGATCAGGGAGGACTTGAAGGACATAAACACCACCCTGGTCACCATTGCACGGGTGCTGGCTGACATGGCCAACACCATGAGGGAGGCAGTGGCACACCACCGGGCCCCTGGCACTAGCCAAACCGATGAACAGCCTTCCACCTCCGCTGCCGCTAGTGGACAGGAGGACCCGCCACAGGACCATCCGGCCACCAGCACCCCACCCCCTGCAGAAGGAGAACCACCCCGCAAACAGTCTCTGCGATTCAGGCAGAAGCCAGAGAACACTGCCAAGACCCCCACCATGAAATAAAACTCCAAAACTCTCCTGAATGTCACCCTTGTGTCCCACTCTGTCACCCTGTCCACCTTGAACTGCCATTCCTCCCCTTCCTATGCCCCCCTGAACAATGCACCAGTGATATAAATAGGCTGGACTACAACCTGGACTTTCCTCCATCATCACCCCAGCCTATTGCACATCCCCCTCTAATCATTAGCACTTAAATAAACACCATTTGAAAAAATACATGTATGGAGTCTGTCAAATCATTTAACCGTGTATTCGTTTAACAAGCTTTAAACATGGCAACATAACTGTACAGTACTGTATACATAGGAATGACCTTCTAGTTGCCTGCAGTCAACACACCTGGAGTGATAGTGGGACACAAATATCTGAATTAGAGATGCCAAAGGGTACAGTAAGTGGGCATAGAATTTGGAAAATTAACCTGCCAGTGACAATGTCAAATACAAAACTGTCAATGTAAAGTGTAATTACAGTGTCTTACCTGTGTGTCATTGTAAGTACTGTCTTATAATAACACTTCTGTTGTCCTCATCCTCATCTATTAGCCACACCCAGAGCCTCTGGAGTTGAGCCATCACATATGGGGTGCTGCTATTCCTCAGGATAAAGGCATCATGTACAGACCCAGGATACTTTGCTTTGACATGGGAGATGTACTGGTCTGCCAGGCACTCTATCTGCACGTTCATGGAGTGAAAGCTCATTCAATTTCTGAACACCTGTTCATTTCTCCGGGGGGGGGAGACAAATGCAATATGTGTACCATCAATAGCCCCAATAATGTTGGGGATGTGTCTCATTGCATAGAACTCTGCTTTCACTGTGGCCAAATCTTCCCCCGGTGGGGAAACGATGTAGCAGCGCATGTGTTTAATCAGGGCAGACAGCACTCTGTTCAGCACTATTGAGAACATTGTCTTAGACATTCCTGCTGCCAAGCCCACTGTCACTTGGAAGGAGCCACTTGCCAGGAAATGGAGCACAGATAGGACTTGCACAAGAGGGGGGATCCCAGTGGGCTGACGGATAGAAGATATCAGGTTAGGTTCCAATTGGGCACACAGCTCTGTGATTGTGGCTCTGTCAAGTCTATACATGAGGATAATGTCCTCCATTGTTGCCAAGTCCACCAGGGGCCTGTACGCGGGGGATGTCTCCATCTCCGATTCATCCGCAGCGGTTGCAATCTAGGGGGCAAACGGTGAGTAGCTGGTCAGTGTCCCATATTTCAAAACACTACACTGCATTGCATGTTGTGACTGTAACACAAGATTGTTGTATACAGTAGGTCCAATGGTGCATTTGTGTACAGTGATGCAGTTAGGTGCCATGGCCTGCTCTCCCCCTTGAAATGGCGTCCGCCTGTCCTGCATGGAGTGACATGTAGAAATGAGGTAGTTCCGCTGATGTTGTGCACCGTTGTGGGAGGCGGTCGAAAACCGCCGTGCAACTCTTCATTGGATCCCATTAGGCCTTATGGGATACAGTGCCCAATGGTGATGTACGCTGGGGGTGACGGTACGCACTGCAGCGGACGTGACCGCCATTTTCTATCTGTTCACCCACTTGCTACCTGACCTTCAACAGGAGAGGACCTACACTGCAAGTGCTGCTGTGATATGTGTCTGGAACCCACCATGGCTCGTGTCGCTGGGGAAAGGGCCCCTGCCTTCACCGCTGCAGAGTTGGCGAGGCTGGTGGATGGGGTCCTACCCCAGTACCAAATGCTGTATGGGCCTCCAGACCAACAGGTGAGTACACTGTCAGCACGATGCATGGGGCATGAATGCATGGAGTGCTATGTGTGTGAGGGCCTCGTGTAAGGGGGGGTTGATGGAAGGGTCCCGGGTAAAGCGTGCTGTATGATTTGTGGCCAATGTCTGTGCGTAAGGGGATGGGAGGGTTATGGTGGGACATAAGTGTAATAGGCCGGACGTTCTGACTGATACCTTATTTTTCTGCAGGTCAGCGCCCATCAGAAAAAGGATTTATGGCGTTCCATCGCCAAGGACTTGCGGACCCTGGGGGTCTATGGCAGGCGGAGCACCCACTGTCCTAAGCGGTGGGAGGACATGAGACGCTGGGCATGGAAGACGGTGGAGGCCCAGCTGGGGATGGCCACCCAACGAGGAAGGGGTGCCCATCGAACCCTGACCCCCCTGATGACCCACATACTGGCGGTGGCCTATTCGGAGCTGGATGGGTGCTTGAGAGCATCACAGCAGCCATAAGGGGGTGAGTACAGTTTCCAAATATACTACTCGCTCGTGGTGAGGTGGTCTCCGGGTGGGGGATGTGGGCCTGTGGGTGCCCCTAGGCCAGGCCGGACATTGCAGGGTAGGTACCATGTTGGGCAGGGTATGATGTGAACCACCTCTAACCAAGCTAGTAGGCATCCACTACTGGACAGGGGTCTGTGGGTCTCTGGTATGCTGTTAGTGGCATTAGATATTACTGTCCATGGGCTGGTGACTAGCATTGTGACTAGTAGTGCATTGCCTAATGCGTAGGACTGTTCCATGTGTGTGTGTTGTGTACACCAACGGCGGTGTTGGAGCAGCCATTGACCCAGTGTATCCTTTGTCTCTCCCCCCCTTTTTGTTTTGTCACCCTGTCCTTCTGTGCATTAGCATCATCTGGCAGAGGAGCTGAGGCACCGGCGACAGAGGGAGCTGCATCCCACAGGGCCCAGGAGGCCGAATCCACCAACGGTGAGGGCACCAGTGGGGCGGAGGGTGCGGGGAGCACAACATCGGAGACAGGAGTGGACAGTTTGGACAGTAATACCTCCTCCGATGGAAGCTCCCTGGTGGTGGCATACACCTCTGTGGCCATCCCAACTACAGGTACGACCACCACCCTCATACCAGCACCGTCCTCCCAGAAGCCCCTTAGCAAGTTTCCCGTGCCCGCTCACCCAGGAGGGTGGGCATCTCCTTCGCCCCAGGCACCTCCGGCCCTGCCCAAGTTAGCCCTGCTGCCCTGAGTGAGGAGACTTTTGACCTCATGCGATCCATCTCTGTTGGGCAGTCAACCATTGTGAATGCCATACAGGGGCTGGCAGCCAATTTGCCACAAACAAATGCATTCCTGGAGGGCATTCACTCTGGCATGGCGGCCCAACAGAGATCAATCCAGGCTCAGGCCTCCTCTCTGAAGGCAGCCAATGTCCCTGTTTCTAGCCCCCCCCCCCCAACTTCCTCTACCCAGTCCCATTCCCCTCAACCCCAACCTATCCCAAGCACACGGGCAGACCAGCATGCACCCAGGACAACACACAGGAGTGGTTCAGGCAAACACAAGCACCGCACATCATCCTACAGGCACTCATACAAACACCATCCAGATGCAGACATACCAACATACACTGCCTTCACTGTGTCCCTCTCCTCCTCCACCTCCCTCCCAGTAGCATCCACACACACACCTGCATGCACTACATCCTCATCCACTACCTCCATCACCAGCACGCCTATCACTACCCACCCCTCAATGGCAGTCACCACCTCCACATCCATACACAAGTCCCCTGTGTCCTCTCCCACTGTGTCTGTGCCCCCTCCTCCCTTCAAGCACTCAGACACCCAACAGCCATTCACCTCACAACAGCATCCAGCCCATGCACCAGCACCCAAACACAGCAGACAGACACCTCCTGCAACCACTTCCTCTTCCTCCACTCCCAAACCTTCACCCTCTTCCCACCCCAATGTCCCTAAGAAGATTTTCCTCTCCACCGTTGACCTCTTCTCCCCCCGTCCTTTACGTCGGGCCAGGGTGGTCAGAACCCAGGCAAGCACCTCAGCCACCCAGTCCATGGCCATAGTAGTGTTGACAGCTACTGCAGGTGGGAGAGGATCCGCGGAACCAGCAAGCAGTACTGGAAGTGTGCATGCACCAGGAGCATCAAGGAAGAGCAAGGAGGCACCACCAGCTGCAAAAGTGAAGGGCAAGGAGGCACCATCAGCTGCCAAAGGGAAGGGCAAGGAGGCACCACCAGCTGCAAAAGTGAAGGGCAAGGAGGCACCACCAGTTGCGAAACAGAAGGGCATGGAGGCACCATCAGCTGCAAAAGTGAAGGGCAAGGGGCCAACACCTGCAGGCAGTAAGGACAGGAGGCCTGGTGCTGGGACTCATTCAGAGCCCCCACTACCAACCATGGCGGTTCAGCCGTCCGTGGCTGCAGGGGAAGGGCTGGAGCCTTCCCTCACCACCGCCAGCACCGCCACCAGCACCACCACCAGCACCACCACCAGCACCACTTCCAGCAGCAGCAGCCCCAGTGGGCAGGCGTCTGAGGCTGCAGGGGAAGGGCTGGAGCCTCCCCCAACTACTGCCAGCACCGCCACAAGCACCACTGCCAGCAGCAGCAGCCCTAGTGGGCAGCCGTCCGAGGCTGCAGGAGATGGGCTGGAGCCTCCCCCCCACCAGTGCCAGCACTGCCACAACCACCAGCACCACTGCCAGCAGCAGCAGCCCCTGTGGGCGGCTGTCCAAGGCTGCAGGGGAAGGGCTGGAGCCTCCCCCCACCACTGCCAACACGGCCACCAGCAGCACTACCAGCAGCAGCAGTCCTAGTGGGCCGCCGTCCGAGGCTGCAGGGGATGGGCTGGAGCCTCCCCTACCACTGCCAGCCCCGACACCAGGCCCGCCACTAACACCACTGAGCAGCCGCCACCGCCGACGGGCAGTGTGTAGTCCAGCCTCCATGGGCTGTAGTGCATCCTGGCCCCTGCAAATCCTGTAGTTGTGACACCCAGGTGAGAGACTGTTACCTTGCACTCCTCAAGATCTGCATCACAGGGCACAATGCCCCCTCCAGAACCAGTGGAAGAAGCCATCCACTCACCCCATCCTTCCCAGGATGAAGCACACTGGGCACAATTCCCCCTCCAGAACCAGTGGAAGAAGCCATCCACTCACCCCATCCTTCCCAGGATGAAGCGCACTGGGCACAATGCCCCCTCCAGAACCAGTGGAAGAAGCCATCCAATCACCCCATCCTTCCCAGGATGAAGCGCACTGGGCACACAGCCCCCTCCAGAACCAGTGGAAGAAGCCATTCACTCACCTCATCATTCCCAGGATGAACCAAACTGGGCACAAGGCCCCCTCCAAAACCAGTGGAAGAACCCATCCACTCACCCCATCCTTCCCAGGATGAAGCACACCAGACACAAGCACCCCTCCAGCACCAGTGGAGAAGCCATCCACTAGAGAGGCTTTGCCATTGCACTCCCTAGGACCAAGCAATGGGCAGACCACCCATCTGAGGGACTGTGGCCTTGCACTCCCCAAGACCAAGCACAGGGCATGTTGCCCCCTCCAGAGCATGTGGGCAAACCACCTACTTGTGAGACTGTGGCCTTGCACTCCCCAGGACCAAGCAGTGGGCAAACCACCCACTTGAGAGACTGTGGCCTTCCACTCCCCAGGACCAAGCAGAGGGCAAACCACCCACTTGAGAGACTGTGGCATTGCACTCCCCAGGACCAAGCAGTGGGCAACCCACCCACTTGAGAGACTATGGCCTTGCACTCCCCAGGACCTCGCACAGGGCATGTAGCCCCCTCCAGGACCAGTGGCGTTGTACCATCTTCCAGCGGAGGTGCCCCCCATTCTCCATCCCCCTGAGGTGCCTGTGTGTTTTCGACCTGATGCCTCTGCAGTATTGCCTCCGTGTTGTTGCAGGATTGAGGTGGGGTCTTGTCCTATGTGTTGTGGCCCTGTGGCCCACTGACATTGAGGACTGGGCAGTGTCTCTCCATTTGTAAATATGGATATCCGTTTGTATTTTGATGCACTTATTCATGTTATTTTATCGTATTAAACTCACTTTCTTCCAATCATTTTGTCCTTGCATTATTCCTGAGGGGTAGGGGGTTAATATGTAATGTTACTGCATCTGTTTGTGTGTATGGTGTTGGGGGTCTTGCGTGTATGTGTCACTCTCTTTTTTCACCCCCCTCCCTTGTGTGCTAGGCGGCAGTACTCACCGTGGTCGTCTTCGCCGGCATTGCTGCTCGTAATGCAGGAAGAGGTAGACGACAATGGGGAAAATGTGCAACTCTGGCTCCATGGCGTCGTGGTTGTTCCCTGAGTGTCCAGAGGTGAGTCCTTCGACTTCTGTGTTCTGTTTCAGCCATACTTTTGATGGAGTAGTTCTTCATAACATGTCTTCTTAAGTACAATGTTCACCTTTCTTCGGGAAGGCTTGCATAGTCACTTAAAAGAGAAAATAAATATATAGCCTATAGGAGTATGCTACAATTTTCCAATTCTTCATCTTATAGTCAATAACGTTGTCAGGAGAATTAAATATGTATATAATATCATAATAGTGTAAATGCCTTTCACAAACCCTTTTTGAAGGCGTAGAGGGATGATGTAAAGCATGGCAGTGTAGGCCCACAGATTGTCATTATATGAGTAAATGAGAGAATGTGCCTTTAAGGACCCAAAGGCCACCAATATCCCATCATGCTCAGCAGGTGACAGTTGCTTCCGTTCCGCCTCTCTGGTACTCACCTCGAGGTCTGCCTCCAGTGAAAGTTCCCTGGGGTCAGAGAACTCACACTACACCTGGTGTTGGCGTAGCTCTGTAAAATAAAGACTAGACATATGCTCTCCAGCAATTACATCACTCAGCCCCTCACATGAATTAACCAAACTACCCTTCACCCAACCATCCAGTGGCTCAGCCTTGAAAAAGTACCCTACATCACCCTCCTGAAACTGGTGAGATTGTACCTGACTGTCCCTGACACTCAACCCACACTCTTCTGGGATCCTTTCACACTCCATAACCAAGACTTCTACCTCGGGGGAACCACTCTCCCTGTCACTCTCACCTAGAGTCAGTAGAGTGTCCCTCCCACCAGTAGGAATATGACTCCCCATGCCAGTTCCCCAATCCACCTCAGGGACCCTGTGCATCAATGGAGCTACCTCATACCCCTGAACCTCCTGGTGTGTGCTAACTACCTCCTTCAAGTAGGGCACCACATCTCTGGGCATGTGCACTTCTTCGGTAGTACTGGATACACAAATTTTGCTGACACCATTCCAGCTGGACTCAGCCCTCATTCTGGACTTCCAGCTCTTTCATCTCTAAGTCCTTCCTCATCCTGTTTAATTCCAACTGGTGAGCCCTCTCTGCCTGTCTGTCCTGCAACTCTTCAGGAGTCAGACCCTCAGGGAACCTACTGCTGCCTCTCCTGGAGACCCTCCCCCCAGGTGTAACAGGTACCTCCACTACACCACTGTGTAGACTCTGCACTTCCCCATCCTCATCCTCTGTGTTCCCCCCAGGCCTCCTTGACTGTCACCCAGGCACTCAGTGCCTTTTCCAGCTCCCCCTTTCTGGCAGAGCTCTTCACAGGACAGGCAAGATCTTTACAGAACTGTTTCAGTTGAGCAACTGAGTACCTCTTCAGTTTCCCTAATTCAAACACAGCTCCAGCTGCTGCATCTCCAGATTGAGACATGACGGCAAACAGGTGCAAAGTTCCAAAATCAACAAGGAGGTCACCAAAAATATGGAAGTAGAACAAAAAGGAGTCCCAAAGAAAAAAAAAGCAAAACCACAAGACTAGTAATATGTGGTCACGCAGTGGTCTGAACTCAAAACAGTAGTGTACACTTAATCACTGTATGTCAAGTACAAATGCAAGTCCAGTCCCACTAACCAATGTTAGAAATGGGGTCTTTGGTTGGCAGTCAGGTTACCCCCTGTCCAAGCAAGGACCCTCACTCTAGTCAGGGTAAAAGAGAATCACTCTCAGCTAAACCCCACTTACCCCCTTGCTAGCTTGGCACAAGCAGTAGGCTTGACTTCAGAGTGCTAGGTATAAAGTATTTGTACCAACACACACAGTAACTTAATGAAAACACTATAAAATGGCACAACACAGATTTAGAAAAATAGAAAATATTTATCTAAACAAAACAAGACCAAAACAACAAAAATCCACAATACACAAGTCAAGTGATCACTAAGAATGCAAAATGAGTCTTCATGTAATTTAAAACACAACGCTAACGCTGTTAGCGTGAAAATGTACCTTGGATGCGCCAAAAATAACCCCGCATGGGCGAGTGTGCGTCAAAAAGGGCTTGTGCTGCGTTGATTTCACTCACGAGCGAGACCTTGCATCGTTTTTCCTTTAGTCGGGTGGGTGTGAGTCGTTTCTTCTCTCCGCAGGAGAGCGATGCGTTGATCCGGTGAGCACTCTCGGGTCCGGGCAGGCCTTGCGTAGTTTTTACACGCCCAGCAGTGTTGGCCTCAGAAATTCAGCCACACGATGGTCTGAAAACCACACAGCGCGGGTTGCGATCTCACCAGCCTCCGTCAGTGATGCTGCGCATCGTTTCTCCAGCCACGGGCGGCGATCTTCCAGTCGCATTGCAGACGAGCGTCGATTTTCAGCCACGAAGCCGGCAGCGCATCGATTTTTCAGCCGCAGATCGGAGTTGCATTGATCTTTTCCCTGCCCGGCAACGGTGCGTGGATTTCTCACTCTTGGGCTGCCAGCTTCTCCTTTCAGGGTCCCAGGAACTGGATGGGCATGACTTGGCAGAGTAGGAGTCTCAGCAGAGGCTCCAGGTGCTGGCAGAGAGAAGTCTTTGCTGTCCCTGAGACATCAAAAACAAGAGGCAAGGTCTAAATCAACCCTTGGAGAGTTCTTCACAAGAAGGAAGGCAACACAAAGTCCAGTCTTTGTCCTCTAGCACAGGCAGAAGCAGCAACTGCAGGATAGCTCTGCAAAGCACAGTCACAGACAGGGCAGCTCTTCTTCCTCAGCTCTTCAGCTCTTCTCCACGCAGAGGTTCCTCTTGGTTTCCAGAAGTGTTCTAAAGTCTGTGGTTTTGGGTGCCCTTCTTATACCCATTTTGCCCTTTGAAGGAGGCTTACTTCAAAGAAAAGTCTATCTTGTTTGTGAAATCCTGCCTTGCCCAGGTCAGGCCCCAGACACACACCAGGGGATTGGAGACTGCATTGTGTGAGGGCAGGCACAACCCTTTTAGGTGTGAGTGACCACTCCTCCACTCCCTCCTAGCACAGATGGCTCATCAGGAAATGAAGACTACACCCCAGCTCCCTTTGTGTCACTGTCTAATGAGAGTTGCATCCAGCCCAACTGTCAAACTGACCCAGACAGGGAATACACAAAAAGGCAGAGTCACAGAAAAGGTTTTAGCAAGAAAATGCCCACTTTCTAAAAGTGGCATTTTCAAACACACAGGCCCTCATTCCAACCCTGGCGGTCTCTGACCGCCAGGGCGGAGGGCAGCGGAAGCACCGCCAACAGGCTGGCGGTGCTTCCTGGGCTATTCTGACCGCGGCGGTAAAGCCACGGTCAGAAAAGGGGAACCGGCGGTTTCCCGCCGGTTTTCCCCTGGCCCAGGGAATCCTCCATGGCGGTGCTGCATGCAGCGCCGCCATGGGGATTCCGACCCCCTTCCCGCCAGCCTGTTTCTGGCGGTTTTCACCGCCAGAACCAGGATGGCGGGAACGGGTGTCGTGGGGCCCCCTAACAGGGCCCCATTAGAATTTTCACTGTCTGCTTTGCAGACAGTGAAAATCGCGATGGGTGCCACTGCACCCGTGGCACCCCTGCAACTCCGCCGGCTCCATTCGGAGCCGGCTTCATTGTTGCAGGGTCTTTCCCGCTGGGCCAGCGGGCGCCCTTTTGGCGGTCGCCCGCCGGCCCAGCGGGAAAGTCGAATTGACCCCCGCAGTCTTTCGACGGGGGAACTTTGGCGGGCGGCCTCCGCCGCCCGCCAAAGTTGGAATGACCCCCACAATCTTAAATACAACTTTAATAAAATATGTATTTTTAAATTGTGAGCTCAGAGACCCAAAACTCCAGATGTCTATCCGCTCCCAAAGGGAATCTACACATTAATCATATTTAAAGGTAGCCCTCATGTTAACCAATGAGAGGGATAGGCCTTGCAACAGTGAAAACCGAATTTAGCAGTATTTCAGTGTCAGGACATATAAAACACATTACTGTGGCTCTCATTACAACCCTGGCGGTCGGTGATAAAGCAGCGGAAATACCACGACCAGGCCGGCAGTAACAAAAATGGAATCATGACCATGGCGGAAACCGCTCAGACAGACAGCCACTTTAACACACCGACCGCCAGGGCTGAATCAACAAGCACCACTTTGGTAACCGCCAACAGCCAGGCGGAAGACAATGTACCGCCCACTCTATTATGACCGGCCTATCCGCCACCTTTTCCGGGGCGGTACCAATGACATCAAAAGCCTGGCGGAAACAGATCTCAGAAGTCAAATGACTCACTTGTGGAGACTCAGGGAACAACCACGACGCCATGGAGCCCGAGCTGCAAGTTTTCCCCATGCTCGTCTACCTTCTGCTTCATTATGAACACCAACACTGGCGAAGACGACCATGGTGAGCACTTCTGCCTAGCACACAAGGGAGGAGGGAGGAAAAAGAGAGTGACACACACACAAGCAACATGCCACCCTCGACACCATACACATACCCACAAGTAGCAACATGACATATCTACCCCGTACCCCTCAGGAATAATGCAAGGACAAAATGATTTGAAGAAAGTGAGTGTAATATGATAAAATACTATGAATAAGTGCATCAAAATCCAAACGTATATACATATTTACACATGTAGGGACACTGGCCAGTCCTCAATGTCCGTGGGCCACAAGGCCCCCCCTCACTCCTACAACAACACAGAGAGAACACTGCAGGGGCATCAGGTCGAAAATAGACAGGCACCTCAGAGGGACGGCGAATGGGGGGGCACATCAACTGGAAGATGGTACAACACCACTGGTCCTGGATGGGGCAACACGCTCTGTGTGCTGTCCTGAGTAGTGCAAGGCTACAGTCTCTCAAGTGAGTGGTTTGCCCACTGCTTGGTCATGGGGAGTGCACGGCCACAGTCTCTCAAGTGGGTGGTTTACCCACTGCTTGGTCCTGGTGAGTGCAAAGCTACAGTCTCTCAAGTGGGTGGTTTGCCCACTGGTTGGTCCTGGGGAGTGCAAGGCCACAGTCTCTCTAGTGGGTGGTTTGCCCACTGCTTGGTCCTGGGGAGTGCAAGGCCACAGTCTTGCAAGTGAGTGGTTTGCCCACTGCTTGGTCCTGGAGAGTGCAAGGCCACAGTCTCTCAAGTGGGTGGTTTGCCCACTGCTTGATCCTGGAGAGTGCAAGGCCATAGTCTCTCAAGCGGGTGGTTTGCCCACTGCTTGGTCCTTGGGAGTGCAAGGTCACAGTCTCTCTAGTGGATGGCTTCTTCCACTGGTTCTGGAGGGGGTATTGTGCCCAGTGAGCTTCATCCTGTGGAGGATGGGGTGAGTGGATGGCTTCTCCACTGGTTCTGGAGGGGGCATTGTGCCAGTGAGCTTCATCCTGGTAATGATGTGGTGAGTGGATGGCTTCTTCCATTGGTTCTGCAGGGGGCATTGAGCCCAGAGATGCAGATCTTGGGGAGTGCAAGATCACAGTCTCTCACCTGGGTGTCAGACCCACAGGATTTGCAGGGGCCAGGCCGCACAACAGCCCATGGATGCAGGGCTACACACTGTCCGCCCGCGGTGACGGCTACTCAGTGGTGGCAGTGCTGTTGGTGGCGGTGCTGGCAGTGGTGGGGGAGGCTCCTGCCCTTCCCCTGCAACCTCGGACAGCTGCCCACTGGGGTTGCTGCTGCTGGCAGTGGTGCTGGTAGCAGTGCTGGCAGTGGTGGGGGGAGGCTCCAGCCCTTCCCCTGCAGCCTCGCACATCTGCCCACTGGGGCTGCTGCTGATGGAAGTGTTGCTGGTGGTGGTGCTGGTGGCTGTCCTGGTAGCTGTGCTGGCAGTGGTAGGAGGAGGCTCCAGCCCTTCCCATGCTGCCTCGGACGGCAGCCCACTGGGGCTGCTGCTGCTGGCAGTGGTGCTGGTGGCGGTGTTGGTGGCAGTGCTGGCAGTGGTGGGGGGAGGCTCCAGCCCTTCCCCTGCAGCCTTGGACAGCTGAACCAACATGGTTGGTAGTGGGGGCTCCGAATGAGTCCCAGCACCAGGCCTCCTGTCCTTCCTGCTTGCTGGTGCAGCCCCTTGCCCTTCCTGTCAGCAACCGGAGATTGCTCCTTGCCCTTCCCTGTAGCAGCTGGGGGTGACTCCTTGCCCTTCCTTGAAGCAGCTGGGGGTGCCTCCTTGCCCTTCTTTCAAGCAGCTGGGGTGCCTCCTTGCCCTTCGTTCACAAAGCTGGTGGTGCCTTGCAGGAAGTTGGCTCTGTATATACTATTTCAAAGTAAGAAATAGTGTGCACAGAGTCCTAGGGTTCCCCTTAGAGGTAAGATGTGGTAGTGTGGTTGAGCAGTAGGCTTATCAGAGGGTAGTGTTAAGCATTTGTTGTACACACACAGGCAATAAATGAGGAACACACACTCAAAGACTTACTCGAGGCCAATAGGTTTTGATATAGAAAAATATATTTTCTTAGTTTATTTTAAGAACCACAGGTTCAAGATTTACAAGTAATACTTCAAATGAAAGGTATTTCACTCAGGTATTCTAGGAACTTTGAATAATCACAATAGCATGTACAGTTTTGACAAAAATGGCAATAAGCTATTTTAAAAGTGGACACTGCAAAAATCAACAGTTCCTGGGGGAGGTAAGTAATTGTTAAGTTCACAGGTAAGTAAAACACTTATAGGGTTCAAAGTTGGGTCCAAGGAAGCCCACCGTTGGGGGTTCAAGGCAACCCCAAAGTTACCACAACAGCAGCTCAGGGCCGGTCAGGTGCAGAGGTCAAAGTGGTGCCCAAAACACATAGGCTTCAATGGGAATAGGGGTGCCCCGGTTCCAGTCTGCCAGCAGGTAAGTACCCGCGTCCTCGGAGGGCAGACCAGGGGGGTTTTGTAGGGCACTGGGGGACACACAAGCAGGCACAGAAAGTACACCCTCAGCGGCACAGGGGCGGCCGGGTGCAGAGTGCAAACAGGTGTCGGGTTTCAGATAGGAATCAATGGGGAGACCCGGGGGTCTCTTCAACGATGCAGGCAGGCACAGGGGGGCTCCTCGGGGTAGCCACCACCTGGGCTAGGCAGAGGGTCGCCTGGGGGTCGCTCCTGTACTGGAGTTCGGTTCCTTCAGGTCCTGGGGGCTGCGGGTGCAGTGCTGGTTCCAGGCACTGGGTTCTTTGTTACAGGCAGTCGCGGTCAGGGGGAGCCTATGGATTTCCTCTGCAGGCGTCGCTGTGGGGGCTCAGGGGGGTCAACTCTGGCTACTCACGGGCTCGCAGTCGCCGGGGAGTCCTCCCTGTAGTGTTAGTTTTCCGCAGGTTGAGCTGGGGGCGTTGGGTACAGAGTGGAAAGTCTCACGCTTGCGGCGGGAAACGTGTGGTCTTTAAAGTTGCTTCTTTGTTGCAGAAAGTTGCGGTTTCTTGAACAGGGCCGCTGTTCTCAGGAGCTTCTTGGTCCTTTAGATGCAGGGTAGTCCTCTGAGGCTTCAGAGGTCGCTGGACCCTGTTGGATGCGTCGCTGTTGCAGTTTTCTTCGAAGTAGGGAGACAGGCTGGTGGGGCTGGGGCCAAATCAGTTGTCATCTCCATCTTCACTGCAGGGCTTCAGGTCAGCAGTCCTTCTTCTTCTTTAGGTTGCAGGAATCTATCTTCCTCAGTTCTGGGAGCCACTAAATACTGAATTTATGGGTGTGTTTAGGTCTGGGAGGGCAGTAGCCAGTGGCTACTCTCTTTGTGCCTCCTCCCTGTGGGGAGGGGGGAACATCCCTAATCCTATTGGGGGAATCCTCCTTCTACAAGATGGAGGATTTCTAAAAGTAAGAGTCACCTCAGCTCAGGACACCTTAGAGGCTGTCCTGACTGGGGGGTGACTCCTCCTTGTTTTCCTCATTATCTCCTCCAATCTTGCCGGCAAAAGTGGGGGCAGTGCCCGGAGGGGCGGGCATCTCCACTAGCTGGAATGTCCGGTGGCGCTGTAATTAAAGGGGGGTGAGCCTTTGAGGCCCACCGCCAGGTGTTACAGTTCCTGCAGGGGGAGGTGAGAAGCACCTCCACCCAGTACAGGCTTTGTTCCTGGCCACAGAGTGACAAAAGCACTCTCCCCATGTGGCCAGCGACATGTCTGGTTTGTGGCAGGCTGGCAAAAACTGGTCAGCCCACACTGGAAGTCGGGTATGTTTTCAGGGGGCATCTCTAAGATGCCCTCTGGGTGTATTTTACAATAAAGTGCACACTGGCATCAGTGTGCATTTATTGTGCTGAGAAGTTTGATACCAAACTTCCAAGTCTTCAGTGTGGCCATTATGGTGCTGTGGAGTTCGTGTTTGACAGACTCCCAGACCATATACTCTTATGGCTACCCTGCACTTACAATGTCTAAGGTTTTGCTTAGACACTGTAGGGGCATAGTGCTCATGCACATATGCCCTCACCTTTGGTATAGTGCACCCTGCCTTAGGGCTGTAAGGCCTGCTAGAGGGGTGACTTACCTATGCCACAGGCAGCGTGAGTTTGGCATGGCACTCTGAGGGGAGTGCCATGTCGACTTAGTCATTTTCTCCCCACCAGCACACATAAGCTGTGAAGCAGTGTGTATGTGCTGAGTGAGGGGTCCCTAGGGTGGCATAAGACATGCTGCAGCCCTTAGGGACCTTCCCTGGCATCAGGGCCCTTGGTACCAGGGGTACCAGTTACAAGGGACTTACCTGAGTGCCAGGGTTGTGCCAATTGTGGAGACAAAGGTACAGTTTAGGGGAAGAACACTGGTGCTGGGGCCTGGTTAGCAGGGTCCGACCACACATTCAAGTCATAACTTAGCATTAGGAAAGGCAAAAGGTCAGGGGGTAACCATGCCAAGGAGGCATTTCATTACACAACCCCCCCCCAAACTAAAGAGGATGAGACTAACCTTTCCCAAGAAAGTCTTCATTTTCTAAGTGGAAGAACCTAGAAAGGCCATCTGCATTGGCATGGGCAGTCCCAGGTCTGTGTTCCACTATAAAATCCATTCCCTGTAGGGATATGGACCACCTCAACAGTTTAGGATTTTAACCTTTCATTTGCATTAGCCATCTGAGAGGTCTGTGGTCAGTCTGAACTACAAAGTGAGTACCAAAGAGGTATGGTCTCAGCTTCTTCAGGGACCAGACCACACCAAAGGCCTCCCTCTCAATGGCACTCCAACGCTGCTCCCTGGGGAGTAACCTCCTGCTAATGAAAGCAACAGGCTGGTCAAGGCCATCATCATTTGTTTGGGACAGAACTGCCCCTATCCCATGTTCAGAGGCATCAGTCTTCACAATGAACTGTTGGCATTCTACAGTCCAGTTTACCTTCTTGGGCATTTTCTTAGAGGTAAGTTCTGTGAGGGGTGTCACTATGGACCCATATCCCTTCACAAACCTCCTATAGTAACCAGTCAAGCCAAGGAATGCCCTGACTTGAGTCTGGGTTTTTGGAGCTACCCAGTCCAGAATAGTCTGGATCTTGGGTTGGAGTGGCTGAACTTGGCCTCCACCTACAAGGTGTCCCAAGTAAACCACAGTACCCTGCCCTATCTGACATTTGGATGCCTTGATAGAGAGGCCTGCTGTTTGCAAGGCCTGCAAAACCTTCTTCAGGTGGACCCGGTGGTCCTGCCAGCTGGAGCTAAAGACAGCAATATCATCAAGATAAGCTGCACTAAAGGACTTCAAGCTAGCAAGGACTTGATTCACCAACCTTTGGAAGGTGGCAGGGGCATTCTTTAAACCAAAGGGCATCACAGTAAACTGATAGTGCCCATCAGGTATAGAGAATGCTGTCTTTTCTTTTGTTCCTGGTGCCATTTTTATTTGCCAGTACCCTGCTGTCAAGTCAAAGGTACTCAAGTATTTGGCAGCACCCAATTTATCAATTAACTCATCTGCCCTTGGAATGGGATGGGCATCTGTCTTGGTGACAGAATTAAGTCCTCTGTAATCCACACAAAACCTCATCTCTCTCTTGCCATCTTTTGTGTGAGGTTTAAGGACTAAGGCCCTCATTCTGACCTTGGCGGTCTTTTCGCGAGACCGCCGAGTTACCGCCGCGGTGAAGACCGCCGACCGCGGTGGTATGCCGCTGTGCGCATTCCGACCGCTGGGAGCGTTCCGCCGGGAAACCGCCAGCAGCCACACTGGCGGTCGGCGGAAAAGTGGAGACTGGTCAACCTCCACCGCCACGCCAGCAGAACACCGCCCACAGAATTACGACCCACATATCTGTGTGGTGGTCTTCTGTTGGCGGTGTTCTGTTGGCGGTCACCTCCCCATGGCTCCCGTCGCCTCCCGGAGGACCAACGCACAAGGTAAGTTGACTGTCCGTGAGGGGAGGGGGAGGGGGGGTGTTGTGTGATGAGGGCGTGCATGGGGGTGTGCGTGTGAGTGTGTAGAGGGGGTGTGTGAGTGCGTGTATGCGGGCGGGGGATGCTGCTGTGTCTATGGGTAATGTGTGCTGTTCGGCAGGTGCGCATGTCTGCATGTATGTGTGCGGGTATGTGTCCCCGTTGTGTATGTGTGTGTAGGGGGTGTGTATATGTGCATGTTGGGGGTGTGTGCATGTCGGGGTGCATGTATGTGCATGTCGGGGTGGGGGTGGGGAGGGGGTTCGTACCACCTCTGGGGGGTGGCAGGGGGGTGGAGGGTGTGGGGGGAGGACTCGGGTGGGTAGTGGGGGGTGGGGGAGACCCCTATCAGTGCCAGGGAAGGAATTCCCTGGCCCCGATAGTGCTTACCGCCATGGTTCGCATGGCGGTTCCCGACCGCCAGAAACCGCGGCGGTAGGCAGGGTCATGATACCGTTGGCGGTCTTGGGACGACCGCCGGGCCGGAGTGCGCAAACTCCAGCCCGTCGGTCATGACCGCCGTGGCGGTCGGAGTGGGGAAGTGGCGGTCGATCGCGGCGGTGACCGCCGCGGTCAGAATGCCATTTTTCTGACCGCCGGTCTGTTCGCAGTCCGACCGCCGCCTCTCCGCCGACCGCCAAGGTCAGAATGAGGGCCTAAGACTACTGGGCTAGCCCAGGGACTGTTAGAGTGCTCAATGTCTCCCAATTCCAGCATCTTGTGGACTTCCACTTTGATGCTTTCCTTAACTTGGTCAGACCGTCTAAACATTTTGATTTTGACAGGCATGCTGTCTCCTGTGTCCACATCATGGGTACACAGGTGTGTCTGACCAGGGGTTAGGGAAAAGAGCTCAGCAAACTGTTGTAGGACTTTCCTACAGTCAGCTTGCTGTTGGCCAGAGAGGGTGTCTGAATAGATCACTTCATCTACTGAGCCATCTTTAGGGTCAGTGGAGAAGAGATCAGGGAGAGGTTCACTCTCAGCTTCCTAGTTCTCATCTGTAACCATTAACTTGTTTGCATCTGCCCTGTCATGAAAGAGTTTGAGGCGGTTCACATGGATCACCCTTTTGGGGGTCCTGCTAGTGCCTAGGTCTACCAGGTAGGTGACCTGACTCTTTCTCTCTTACACTGGGTAAGGGCCACTCCATCAGTCCTGAAGTGCCCTGGGAGCCACAGGCTCCAGAACCCAGACTTTCTGCCCTGGCTGAAACTCAACCATAGCAGCCTTTTGGTCATACCACATCTTCTGGAGTTGTTGGCTGGCCTCAAGGTTTTTACTTGCCTTTTCCATGTAGTCTGCCATCCTGGAACGTAGGCCTAGTACATAGTCCACTATATCTTGCTTAGGCTCATGAAGAGGTCTCTCCCAGCCTTCTTTCACAAGAGCTAGTGGTCCCGGTACAGGATGGCCAAACAGAAGTTCAAAGGGGGAAAACCCTTCTCCCTTCTGAGGCACCTCTCTGTAGGCGAAAAGCAGACATGGCAAGAGGACATCCCATCTCCTTTCGAGCTTTTCAGGGAGCCCCATGATCATGCCCTTCAATGTCTTGTTAAACCTTTCAACAAGACCATTGGTTTGTGGATGGTATGGTGTGGTGAATTTGTAAGTCACCCCACACTCATTCCACATATGTTTAAGGTATGCTGACATGAAGTTGGTACCTCTGTCAGAAACCACCTCCTTAGGAAATCCCACTCTGGTAAAGATACCAATGAGTGCTTTGGCTACTGCAGGGGCAGTAGTGGACCTAAGGGGAATTGCTTCAGGGTACCTACTAGCATGATCCACCACTACTAGGATATACTGATTCCCTGAGGCTGTGGGAGGTTTAAGTGGACCCACTATGTCCACTCCCACTCTTTCAAAGGGGACCCCCACCACTGGAAGTGGAATGAGGGGGGCCTTTGGATGGCCACCTGTCTTCCTCTGGCTTGACAGGTGGCACAAGAGGCACAAAACTCCTTGACTTTCTGGAACATGTTGGGCGAATAGAAATGGTTGACTAACCTTTCCCATGTCTTGCTTTGTCCCAAATGCCCAGCAAGTGGAATGTCATGGGCTAAGGTCAGAATGAACTCCCTAAACTCCTGAGGCACTACCACTCTCCTAGTTGCACCAGGTTTGGGATCTCTTGCCTCAGTGTAAAGGAGTCCATCTTCCCAATAGACCCTGTGTGTTCCACTGACTTTTCCTTTTGTTTCCTCCGCAGCTTGCTGCCTAAGGCCTTCAAGAGAGGGACAGGTTTCTTGCCCCTTATAAAGCTGTTCCCTTGTGGGTCCCCCTGGGCCTAAGAGTTCAACCTGATAAGGTTCCAACTCCATGGGCTCAGTTCCCTCAGAGGGCAGAACTTCTTCCTCGGAAGAGAGGTTCTTTTTCTTTTGCTGTGTTGAAGCTGGTTCCCCAGTCTTCTTTCCTTTTCTTTTGGAGGGTTGGGCCATTCTTCCAGGCTCCAACACCTCTTTTTCACCCTGAGCCTTGCACTGTGCCCTTGTCTTGACACACACCAGTTCAGGGATACCCAGCATGGCTGCATGGGTTTTGCGTTCTACCTCAGCCCATGCTGAGGACTCCAGGTCATTCCCAAGCAAACAATCTGCTGGGATAGCAGAGGAGACTACCACCTGTTTCAGGCCAGTGACCCCTCCCCACTCTAAAGTTACCATAGCCATGGGATGTACTTTAGTCTGATTTTCACCGTTGGTGACTGGATGAGTTTGTCCAGTCAGGTATTGTCCTGGGGAAACCAGTTTGTCTGTCACCATTGTGACACTGGCACCTATATCCCTCAGGGATTCTACACTAGTCCCATTAATTAAGAGTTGCTGCCTGTATTTTTGCATATTAGGGGGCCAGGCAGCTAGGGTGGCTAAGTCCACCCCACCCTCGGAAACTAATGTAGCTTCAGTGTGAACCCTGATTTGCTCTGGGCACACTGTTGATCCCACCTGGAGACTGGCTATTCCAGTGCTAACTAGAGTAGTAGTAGAAGTGGAACCTTTCTTGGGACAGGCCTTGTCTCCAGTTTGGTGTCCCTGCTGATTACAGCAACGAGACCAGGCCTTTTTGGGATCAAAGTTTTTACCCTTGTACCCAAATGTGGATTGTGAAGAGGATTTGGACCCTCTCTCCTGAGCAGGTTTTTGGGGCCCTGTAGAAGACTCTTTAATTTTACCCTTGTATGTCTCAACACTCTTCCCCTGGGGAGTCTCTGTGACCCCTTTCTTTTGGTCACCCCCTGTGGAAGTCTTGGTCACCCTAGTCTTGACCCAATGGTCTGCCTTCTTTCCCAGATCTTGGGGAGAAATTGGACCTGATGCTGATGCAGTTTATCATTGAAACAATTACTTAAAAGGTGTTTCATAAATAGATTGTACATCCCATCATAATCATTTACACCACTGCCATTAATCCAACCATCCAGTGTTTTGACTGAGAAGTCAACAAAATCAACCCAGGTCTGGCTCGAGGATTTTTGATCCCCCCTGAACCTAATCCTGTACTCCTCAGTTGAGAATCCAAAGCCCTCAATCAGAGTAGCCTTCATGAGGTCATAGGATTCTGCATCTTTTCCAGAGAGTGTGAGTAGTCTATCCCTACACTTTCCAGTGAACATTTCCCAAAGGAGAGCACCCCAGTGAGATGTGTTTACTTTTCTGGTTGCACAAGCCCTCTCAAA
This sequence comes from Pleurodeles waltl, assembly GCF_031143425.1. Lineage (NCBI taxonomy): Eukaryota > Metazoa > Chordata > Amphibia > Caudata > Salamandridae > Pleurodeles > Pleurodeles waltl. Next base: position 828,991,888 of record NC_090445.1, on the reverse strand, counting down.
AGCTGTGAACCATTTGGTGATATCATCACCTTCTTCATAGTTTGTTACAATCCCTTTGGGGATTTGTAGCAGGTCAGTATTCTCTCTGACCCTATTTAAGTTGCTGCCACCATTGATGGGAGCTAAACCCATCTCTTGTCTTTACCTTTCTATGGCTAGGAGCTGTCTCTCCAAAGCCAATCTTTTGGCCATCCTGGCTAACAGGAGGTCATCTTCATTGAGGCTGCCCTCAATGCTTCCAGAGCTGTTGGACTCTCCTGTGGGAGAAGTAGCATCTCTGACATCGGTTCTGGGAGCCCCTAAATACTGAATTTATGGGTGTGTTTAGGTCTGGGAGGGCAGTAGCCAATGGCTAATGTCCTTGAGGGTGGCTACACCCTCTTTGTGCCTCCTCCCTGTGGGGGGGGGCACATCCCTAATCCTATTGGGGGAATCCTCCTTCTACAAGATGGCGGATTTCTAAAAGTAAGAGTCACCTCAGCTCAGGACACCTTAGGGGCTGTCCTGACTGGGGGGTGACTCCTCCTTGTTTTCCTCATTATCTCCTCCAGCCTTGCCGCCAAAAGTGGGGGCAGTGGCCGGAGGGGTGGGCATCTCCACTAGCTGGGATGCCCTGTGGCGCTGTAATCAAAGGGGGTGAGCCTTTGAGGCTCACCGCCAGGTGTTACAGTTCCGCAGGGGGAGGTGAGAAGCACCTCCACCCAGTACAGGATTTGTTCCTGGCCACAGAGTGACAAAGGCACTCTCCACATGTGGCCAGCAACATGTCTGGTGTGTGGCAGGCTGGCAAAAACTAGTCAGCCCACACTGGAAGTCGGGTATGTTTTCAGGGGGCATCTCTAAGATGCCCTCTGGGTGTATTTTACAATAAAGTGCACACTGGCATCAGTGTTCATTTATTGTACTGAGAAGTTTGATACCAAACTTCCCAGTCTTCAGTGTAGCCATTATGGTGCTGTGGAGTTTGTGTTTGACAGACTCCCAGACCATATACTCTTATGGCTACCCTGCACTTACAATGTCTAAGGTTTTGCTTAGACACTGTAGGGGCATAGTGCTCATGCACATATGCCCTCACCTGTGGTATAGCCCTCACCTGTGGTATAGTGCACCCTGCCGTAGGGCTGTAAGGCCTGCTAGAGGGTTGACTTAACTATGCCACAGGTAGTGTGAGGTTGGCATGGCACTCTGAGGGGAGTGCCTTGTCGACTTAGTCATTTTCTCCCCACCAGCACACACAAGCTGTGAAGCAGTGTGTATGTGCTGAGTGAGAGGTCCCTAGGGTGGCATAAGACATGCTGCAGCCTTTAGAGACCTTCCCTGGCATCAGGGCCCTTGGTACCAGGGGTACCAGTTACAAGGGACTTACCTGAGTGCCAGGGTTGTGCCAATTGTGGAGACAAAGTTACAGTTTAGGGAAAGAACACTGGTGCTGGGGCCTGGTTAGCAGGGTCCCAGCACACTTTCAAGTCATAACTTAGCATCAGCAAAGGCAAAAGGTCAGGGGGTAAACATGCCAAGGAGGCATTTCCTTACATGCCTCCTTAGCCTTCCTTACAGCACCAGGTGCAGGTACCCTTTCAGTGTGGCTGCCTGGTGCCCAGTATCCTTCTCCCACCTGGAGTAGCTGTCGACACTACTGTGGCTGTGGACTGGGTGGCTGAGGTGCTCGCCTGGGTTCTGACCACCCTGGCCCGATGTGAAGGATCGGGTGGGGGGGAGTGGTAGGGAAGAGGTCAACAGTGGAGAGGAAAAGCTTCTTAGGGACATTGGGGCTGGAAGAGGGTGAAGGTTTGGGAGTGGAGGAAGAAGAAGTGGTTGTAGGAGGTGTCTGTCTGCTGATTTTGGGTGAAGGTGCATGGGCTGGATGCTGTTGTGGGGTGGATTGCTGTTGGGTGTCTGAGTGCTTGCGTTTGTGTACTTTGGGAGGAGGGGGCCCAGACACAGTGGGAGAGGACAAAGGGGACGTGTGCATGGATGTGGGGGTGGTGACTGCCAGTGAGGGGCGTGTAGTGATAGGGTGCCTCTGGATGGCATTCACAATGGTTGACTGCCCAACAGAGATGGATTGCAGGAGGTCTGTAGCCTCCTCACTCAGGACAGCAGGGATAATTGGGGCAGGGCCTGAGGTGCCAGGGGCAAAGGAGATGCCCACCCTCCTGGGTGAGCGGGCACAGGAAACACGCTGAGGGGCTTTTGGGAGGGCAGTGCTGGTATGGGGGTGGCGGCTGTACCTGTAGTTGGGGTGGGCACAGAGGTGTCCGCCACCACCAGGGAGCTTCCATCAGAGGAGGTATCACTGTCCGAACTATCCACTCCAGTCTCCGCCATGGTGCTCCACCTTGCCCTCCATCCCACTGGTGCCCTCACCGTCAGTGGATTTGGTCTCCTGGGCCCTGTGGGATGCAGCTCCCTCCGTCGCTGGTGCCTCTGCTCCTCCGCCAGATGATGCTGATGCACATAAGGACAGGGTGACAAAACAAAAAGAGGGGAAGAGACAAAGGAGACACTTGGTCACTGGCAGCAACAACACCACAGTTGGCGTACATGACACACATACACACAGGGAACAGTCCTACGCACTAGGCAATGCACTAGCAGTCACAATGCTAGTCACCAGCCCATGAACAGGGACACCTAACGCCAATTGCAGCATACCTGAGACCCACAGACCCCTGCCCCGTAGTGGATGCCTACTAGCTTGGTTAGAGGAAGTTTACATCAGACCCTGTCCAACATGGGACCTACCCTGCAATGTCCGGCCTGACCTAGGGACACCCACAGGCCCACATTCCCCACCCGGATACAACCCCATCATGCGCAAGTAGTATATTGGGCCACTGTACTCACCCCCTTGTGGCTGCTGTGATGCCCCCAAGCGTCCATCCAGCTCCAGATAGACCACCGCCAGTATGCGGGCCATCAGAGGGGGGCAGAGTTAGACGGGGACTCCTTACTCATTGGGAGGCCATCCCCAGCTGGGCCTCCGCCGTCTTCCGTGCCCACCGTCTCAGGTCCTCCCACCGTTTCCGACAGTGGGTGCGCCGCCTGCCGTAGACCCCCAGGGTCCGCACGTCCTTGGTGATGGCAAGCCATATACCCTTTTCCTGATGGGCACTGGCCTGCAGAGAAATACACATAGGTAAAGGTATCAGTCAGACCGTCATGCCTATTACACTTATGGCCCACCATAGCCCTTCACATTCCCTTGCTCACAGACATGGCCAAACATACATGCAGCAAGCTGCCCAGGACCCTTCCACCAACCCCCCCTACACAAGGCCTTCACACACAGCACTCCATGCATTCATGCCCCATGCATCATGATCACAGTGTAGTCACCTGTTGATCTGGAGGCCCATACAGCGTTCGGTACTGGGGTAGAACCCCATCCACCAGTCTCTCCAACTCCACCGTGGTGAAGGCAGGGGCCCTTTCCCCAGTGACACGAGCCATGGTCGATTCCAGACACAGCAGCACATGCAGTGTAGGTCCTCTCCTGTTGAAGGTCAGGTAGCAAGTGAGTGAACAGATAGAAAATGGCAGTCATGTCTGTGGCAGTGCGTATCGTCATCGCCAGCGTGCATCACCATTGGCCACTGTAACCCATAGGGCCCAATAATAACCAATGAGGAGTTGCGCGGCGGTTCTCGACCGCCTCCCGCAACGGTGCACAACATCAGCGGAATTACCTCATTTCCACATGTCCCTCCATACAGGACAGGCGGACACCATTTTGAGGGGGGGGCAGGCCATGGCACCTAACTGCGTCACAGTACACATACGCACCATTTGGACCTATCCAACAATATACTGTTACAATCACAACATGGAATGAAGTGTAGTGTTTGGAAACATGAGATACTGACCAGCTGCTCACCGTTTTGCCCCATAGATTGCAACCGCTGCGGATGAATAGGAGATGGAGACATCCCCCGTGTACAGACCCCTGGTGGACTTGGCAGCAATGGAGGACAGGTACATTATCCTCACCTATACACTGGACAGGGCCATAATCACAGAGCTGTGTGCCCAATTGGTGCCTGAACTGCTATCTGCTATCCGTCACCACACCAGGATCCCCCCTCTTGTGCAAGTCCTATCTGTGCTCCATTTCCTGGCAACTGGCTCCTTCCAAGTGACAGTGGGCTTGGCAGCAGGAATGTCACAGCCAATGTTCTCAATAGTGCTGACCAGAGTGTTGTCTGCCCTGATTAAACACATGCGCAGCTATATCGTTTTCCCCCAGGTGGAGGACTTGGCCACAGTGAAAGCTGATTTCTATGCAATGGGACATATCCCCAACATTATTGGGGCAATAGTTGGTACACATATTGCATTTGTCCCCCCTCGCCCCCCCCTGGAGAAATTAACAGGTGTTCAGAAATCGAAAGAGCTTTCACTCAATGAATGTGCAGATAGTGTGCCTGGCGGACCAGTACATCTCCCATGTCAATGCAAAGTATCCTGGGTCTGTGCATGATGCCTTTATCCTGAGGAATAGCAGCATCCCATATGTGATGTCTTAACTCCAGAGGCACCGGGTGTGGCTAACAGATGAGCCCAGGTTCCCAGCCAGTGGATGTTGGTGTATAGGTATGGTGTGGGCCCTAAGGGTTAGTGTGTGTCTAACAGGTGTCCCTCGATATTTGCAGGTGACTCTGGTTACCCCAAGCTCTCATGGCTACTGACTCCTGTGAGGAATCCCAGGACAAAGGCAGAGGAACGTTACAATGACGCACATGGGCAAACTAGAAGAATTATAGAAAGGACACTCGGCCTCCTGAAGGCTAGGTTTTGTTGCCTCCATCTCACAGGTGGTTCCCTGTGCTACTCACCCAAGAAGGTCTGCCAGATCATCGTGGCATGCTGTATGTTGCACAACCTTGCCTTACGTCGCCAGGAGCCTTTTCTGCAGGACGATGAGGCTGGAGATGGGCGTGTGGCAGCAGTGGACCCTGTGGACAGTGAAGATGAGGAGGCAGAGGATAAGGATGAGGGCAACAGAAGTGCAATAATTCGTCAATATTTCCAATGACACACAGGTAAGACAGTGTAACTTCAAATTTAAATGACTGTTCTGTGATTGACATTGTCACTGGCAGGCTGCTTTTCTCACTTCTATAGCCACTCACTGTACCTTTTGGCATCTCTATTTGCATATATTTGTACCCCACTATCGCTCCTAGTGTGTTGACTGCAGCCAACTACAGGCCATTCCTATGTTTACATTACTATACAGTTGTATTGCAGTGTTTATACCCTGTTAAACAGATACATACTTAAATCATTTGACAAACTCCATACTTGTATTTTTTTCAAAGGGTGTTTATTTAAGTGGTAATAAGTAGAGGGGATGTGCTATGGGCTGGGTTGATGGTGGAGGAAAGTCCAGGATAGAGTCCAATCTATGTGAACCACAGTTGCATTGTCCAAGGAGGCATAGGAAGGGGAGCAATGGCAGTACAAGGTGAACAGGGTGACAGGGTGGGACACAAGGGTGACATTCAGGAGAGTCTTATTTCCTGGCGGGGGTCTTTGCAATAGTCTCTGGCTTCTGCCTGGATCGCAGGGAAAGTTTGCGGGATGGTTCTCCTTCTGCAGGGGGAGGGGTGCTGGTGGCCTGTTGGTCCTGTGGCAGGGCCTCCTGTCCACTAGCAGCAGCGGAGGTGGAGGGCTGTTCATCAGTTTGGCTAGTGGTAGGGGCCTGGTGGTGCGCCACTGCCTCCTCAAAGTGTTGGCCATGTCTGCCAGCACCCCGGCAATGGTGACCAGGGTGGTGATTATGTCCTTCAAATCTTCCCTGATCCCCAGGTACTGTCCCTCTTGCAGCCGCTGGTTCTCCTGCATTTTGTCCAGTATCTGGCCCATCGTCTCCTGGGAATGGTGGTATGCTCCAAGGATCTTGGTGAGTGCCTCCGGAAGAGTCGGTTCCCTGGGCCTGTCCTCCCCCTGTCGCACAGCAGTCCTCCCAGCTTCCCTGTTGTCCTGTGCCTCTGTCACCTGAACCGTATGCCCACTGACCCCAGGTCCCTGATCGTCCTGTGTTTGTGGAGTGGCCTGGAGTCCCGGTAGTGGTGACACACTGCTGATTGATGTGTTCTGTGGACAGAGTTATGGGCCCGCGGGGTGGGTACTATGCTGGTGTTTCCTGAGGGGGGAGACTCTGTGGTGGTATGGGACTGTGCCTGGGTAACCGACTGTCCAGAGATCCCTGATGGGCCAGGTTGGTCATCCAGATCCAGGCGTCCAGAGCTGCTGTCATCACTGTGGGACTCTTCTGGGGGGTGGACTGGTTGTTGCTGGCACCACCTCTCCGGTGACGTTGGCTGGGGGACCTGTGGGGATGTGAATGCAGTATTATTGTTTCTGCATGTGACATCTTATGCATGGGTGTGTTGCCCTCTAAGGTTGGTTTTGCCCTGGCAGTTTTGCCTTGTGTGAGTTGTTATTTGGTGGGCTAGCTGTTTCCCTCTAGTGTGCATACTTTAGTGATAGGTGTCCTTGCAGGTCTGTGATGGGTGTCCATGCATTGGTGTTGCATGCAGGGCTTGAGATTGGGATGGGTGGGATGTGATGGTGGGGTGTGTGGGAGGTGGTGGAGTGATGAGAGTGAGGGTGAGGGTAGGGGTATGTGATGGCATGCAGATGGGGGGTAGTAATAGAGATTTAACTTACCAAGTCCAGTCCTCCTCCTACTCCTGCCAGGCCTTCAGGATGCATGATTGCCAATACTTGCTCCTCCCATGTTGTTAGTTGTGGGGGAGGAGGTCCAGCGCCAGTCCTCTGTACAGCTAGTTGGTGTCTTGCTGCCACGGAATGCACCTTCCCTGGTAGGTCGTTCCACCTCTTCCTGATGTCATCCCTTGTTCTGGGGTGCTGTCCCACGGCGTTGACCCTGTCCACGATTCTCCGCCATAGCTCCACCTTCCTAGCAATGGATATCTGCTGCACCTGTGATCCGAATAGCTGTGGGTCTACCTGGATGATTTCCTCCACCATGACCCTTAGCTCCTCCTCTGAGAACCTGGGGTGTCGTTGTGGTGCCATGGGTGTAGTGTGAACGGTGTGGGTGAGTGTGTGTAGGGTGATGTATTTGGGTGTGTGATGTAAGGTGCGTGGATGGTGTATAGGTGATGGTGGTGTGTGGCAGTGGTCTTGTCTGTGGTCTTGCTATCTCTCTTGTAGCACTTGTTTGTATTCGTAAAGCGTTGTGGGTAATGTGTGTGTGTGTTTTATGTTGGTGTGGGTGTGGTGTGTGAATGGGTGTCAGGTGTGTGTAGTTTGAATTGTCCAATGTGGTGTTGTTTTGTTAGTGTGTGTGTATTTTGAACGCGGTGGTATGTACCGCCAGTGGTTTACCGCCATTGAATGTCCACCTTGGTGATTCGTGGGTCATAATGTTGTGGGCATAGTTCTGTTGGCGTAACGGTGTGGGTTTGGATACCGCCAGTTTATCACCGACTTTTGGGCTGGCGGACTTGTGTGTGTGGCTGTATAGTGATGGATTGCTATGTGTGTGTCATAAAATGGGTAGCGGTGATCCGCCGTGACGGCGGTATGTTGGCAGCAGTCAGCATGGCGGTAAGCGGTACTTACCGCCAATGACAAAATGCGGGCCCTTGGGGCTACCTAGGACCTACCTTAGTGGTGCCTTACATGTAAGAAAAGGGAAGGTTTAGGCCTGGCAAGTGGGTACACTTGCCAAGTCGAATATACAGTTTAAAACTGCACACACAGACACTGCAGTGGCAGGTCAGAGCCACGGTTACAGAGCTACTAATGTGGGTGGCACAACCAGTGCTGCAGGCACCCTAGTAGAATTTGATTTACAGTCCCTGGGCACCCCTAGTGCACTTTACTAGGGACTTACTAGTAAATCAAATATGCCAATCATGGAGAAACCAATCAACAATACAATTTACACAGAGAGCATATGCACTTTGGCACTGGTCAGCAGTGGTAAAGTGCTCAGAGTTCAAAAGCCAACAGCAATAGGTCAGAAAAAATAGGAGGCAGGAGGCAAAACAATTGGGGATGACCCTGCATGAGTTAAAAATTCCAACAGATACCCAGGGGAACCTTTAGGGAATTGGAAGCACTAGTAATAGCATTCCTGTGGGACAGTGGACGAAGGAGAGTGGCATTGGCCAAACTCCAAAGACAGCCCACGGATGGAGGGCTGGCAGTCCCCGACTACTAAGCCTATTATTTGGCGGCACAGCTCCAATGGCTTATACAGTGGATAGCAAGCAGACAGGTCTCTGAGGTCTTAGTGAAACCATTCACCCTTCCGCGGACGAGATTAATGGAGGTGCTGTTGGGGAGTCGAATCAGCAGGACGGGGGGCTCCCCTGAGTTGAAAACCATGATTCAATGCTGGGCAAGCTATCTACGCAAAATTAAGAGAAAGACCCCCTACTCCCCAGACCTTCCCCTGTTGTCCATACTGGCACTGCGGCATAGGAGTAACTGGGAGGGGCTCCAAGTCTGGGTTGCGGCAGGGTTACAGACAGTGGGCACCCTGTTTAAGGAAGGGACAATGACCACATTCAAGGTCATTTTTTGCTCTATGACTCAGTCACTGCCAGTATTCGGCGTCACTGGAAGGAGGGATTGGGAGAGCCCCCAACGCAGACAACTTGTACATATCTGACGACCTCCACGGTAAGATATAAGCAGTGACAAATTTATGTGGTAGAATATGGGCTGATAAGACCCTCCCATTGGCCCAACTAAGTCTAAAATGGGAGAGAGATCTGGGCACCGATATCACTGAAAAAGCATGGGAGCAAATACTGGAGGGCTTCCCCAGGTCGACTAGAAATGCCAGATTCAAGCTTATTAACTTTTATGTGCTGCATCAAGCTTATTTAACCCCCGGTGAGATCAATAGGCACTTTGGCACGGACGGAGCGAAAAGTCCTAGGTGTGTGTTGCTCGGTGCAGAATTCAAGCACATGTTTTAGGATTGCCCAACACTAGGGACGTTCTGGGGGTAGGTGACCTAGTCAGTGTCAAGAGCGGTAGACAAGGTGATTCCCTGTTTAATGGGCCATTGCTTACTCAAGTGGATCCCGCATACATCCAAGACAAAGGTCACTGCAGATTCCAGGACCTGGCCTACGTCTTGGCCAAGAGGGAAATTGCCATGACCTGGAAAAAAACCAACAGGCCCAAGGATATCTCAATGGAAAAGAGAATTGAAAAAATGGGCTAGATGCAAGGGGGATGTTCTTCTCAGAGAGGCCAAAAGAGGAATGAGACCACTAGAGGTAGCAAGGGGATGGAACGTGGTTATGGAAGCCATGGAAGAGGAGACCTCGACTGACCTGCTCCCCTGACTGAATAACGGACTGACAGGACTCAGCCACACCGCACCTGATAGCAGACATCTCTACTGATAAGGAACCTGACACTACCTCACACAAGGGGTGGCAGCACGCATGCAAACTCAATGCACAATGTTCATCCCTCACCACAAAATTTGTCTCTCTCAGGGGGAAGAAGTTGGGGTGGTTAAGGGTAGGGGGAAATTGGATGCTCTTAAGGACCCAGTTTAGTAGTGGACCCGGTAAGAATGGACTGAGCTAAGCCACTGTATTGAAAAAAGGTGTATCTCACTAAGATTGTAAGGTTGTATGATTATTATTACAACTAAAATTTCAATAAAAATATGTTTACAAAACAAAATACAGAAGACTGGAGGTGGAAGGTCGGTCTTCTACTGGGGCTCTTCCTTCAACCTCTGATGGACGTGGGAGGTCTGGAAAGAGGGTTTTCTGCACAGAAACGGCATAGGTCCCGGTTAACGTTAGGAGCTGGGTCAACTTCTAGGCAACATCAGTCGACGTTGAGGACCCATACACCGTCGACATGCTGAGGAGTGTCTCATCATCGGGAAGAAGTGCATCAACGTCGAGACATAGGCAGAGGTTGATGAGCAGTTCAATGTTGAGGCATCAAAGTACAATGTCAATGTCGAGGAGCTTTTCAACGTTGAAGAGACACCAGGAGACAGGGAAGAAGAGAAGAATCTATTCATCTACAGATTCTCAGTACTCTAGAATGTATTTGCCATCTTTCATAGAAGTGCCATCTTATCTCCTTCTCCACCACCTATGCCTCCTCCTCTCCTGCCTCCACCATTTCCGTCACTGCCCCGACCACCGACGTTTCCTCCTGCACCACCACCACTGCCAACATCAACTCCTCTGCCACCACCTTCACCATCAGCGCCCCTTCTTGCGGCACCGTTACCACCAGTGGAGACTCCAGATACCAGTGGAGACTGCTAAAAAAAGCACCACCGGTCTCTCGGCATCACCGAGGCCATTAAAGTTCCAGGCACTCATCTACTTCTCCGTGCCATTCTCAGTGGCGTCATAGGTCACACCACTCCATATCATGATCTAGGTCTTACACAAGATCTCATTGCAGATCTAAAGATACTTCCTCCACATCAACAAGAAGATATTTGCCAACATCATCTGACTTACTCTCAACTCGTATCTCACTGGCTGACGACATTACAACCTTTCAAGAGGTACTGGTACGAGCAGCAGCCAAACATGCCAGTACCCACACCCTCCACATCTGTAGTACTCAAGACATTACATCAACAGACAGTCTCAAGGTCACTACTACCACTAGTTCCTGGCCTCCTAGAATCAGCCATGGAGCTGTGATTGACACCAGCATCAGATAAGCCTCTGTAGGGGCTTCAAAAGAAATGCAGGACTCTGGATCAAGATCCTCTGTTCCTTGCCGTCGATCCTCCTCTGGACTCTGTGGTTATTTTAGCCACCATCCAACACATCGTTGAACATTTTCCCAGAGCAAAAGAGAGGACTTCATGGAGATAGTCAACGCGGGTGCAATTGTCTCCATCAAATAATAAGTGTCCCTCTTAGCTGCACATGAATATTGTCATGGAGTGATGTTACAAAGAAAGACATGGCTCTATTTAATATACGCTAAAACCGGAGTCTCAGCAATAGATCCAGAACCCGCCATTCTCAGATTTTACTCTCTTTGAAAGTCACACTGATAATGGGATGGTGCAAATGAAAACAGAAACAGTAACCCTTAAAGCGGTGGGTCTAGAGAGACCAAAAGAGCAGAGAAAATTGTTCAGACCCTACCAATGCTGTTTTTACCCTCAGAGAGTTCAAACCCCTCATTGGTACTCAGGTCGATCTCAGCAACAAAACCAAAAACCCTACTAGCAACAGCAAAAGCAGACAAGAGGTCACTTAACCAACAACTTGCTCAAGGGGGTAAACAGACAGCAACAACCCAACCATGAGTCCTTTCTTTCCCCTCTTCTGTTACCCACTCCGCTAGGGAGAAGCATTTCTCATTATCTGGTAAAGTGGCAAAACATCACACAAGATGCCTAGGTTCTGAATATTGCGCAAAATGGTTATTGTGTCAGGTTTCCCGGCCCACCACTGTACCTCAAAAAACTTCCAATTGCCATCTCCCATTGCTATGGTTGGAAATCAACATTCTCCCACAAAAGAAGGCGTGGAAGCCATTTCTCACATTCAACTGGAAAAGGCATTTACTCCTGGTACGTCCTGGGGGAAAAGAAAGACAAGAACAAATTCAGAAACATACTCGACCTCAAAGTAGCCAACAAGTGGATTTGGCTAGAAAAATTCCAGATGCAGGCTTTACGTCAAATCTATCCCCAACTGCCCCTGGGAGATTGGTGTTGCTCCATAGACCTTCAAGACACATAGGGCCTGATTACAACTTTGGAGGAGGTGTTAATCCGTCCCAAATGTGACGGATTTACCACCAGAAGTATTACAAGTTCCATAGGATATAATGGACTCGTAATACGGCTAGTGGTATATCCGTCACTTTACCGTCACTTTTGGGACAGATTAACACCTCCTCCAAAGTTGTAATCAGGCCCATACTTTCAAATTCCCATCACCAGAAACTATGGAAAGTACTTATTGTTTGTTGTGGGGCAGGACTATTACCAGGACACAGTACTTCCATTTGGCCTAAAGTCAGCACCCAGATCATTTTCAAAGTGCCTGGCACTCCCCTCTCAGGAACCTCCAAATCTTGTGTACCCATATCTAGACGATTGGCTTATAAAGACGTCAACTTCTCAAGAAGTCCAATGTCATTTCAACTGGACCTGCATCCTTCTGCAATGATTGGGTCTTCATTTAAACCACAGAAAGTCTACTTCTACTCCGGTTCAGGTTTAACATTACCTGGGCGTCTCCATTGACACCATACACGCAAAAGTGTGTCCTTCGGAGAAGAGGCGCATATCAATCCTTCAGAAATGTCACTCTCTCCTGATAGTATCTCATCCAACAGTGAGGGCAGTGTCCTCTCTTCTCGGTTTGATGGCCTCTTGCATTTTCCTCACTCCAAATGCTCAACTCCACATGCGACCTCTCCAAGAATGCCTCACGGACCAGTGGGACCAACTGACGGGCAACTGGGAGGACAGTATCCAGCTGTCTCATCATGCCAAACAGTCCCTGAAATGGTAGTGCTCTCCAGACAATTTCCAGAAAGGGATGACGCTGCAGCAACAGGTCCTCTCTCAAACCATAGTGACAGATTTATCACTACTAGGATGAGGAGCTCACATGGATGTGGTTCAAGGCACATGGTCTCAGAGATAGATGACCTATCACATCAGTCTCCTCAAGCTCCGTGCAGTTCACCTAGTGCTCAAGGCCTTTCACCCGGCAGATACTCTCAGCAGAGTTCTGGAAGCAAATCACAAATGAGTCTTGCACCACGATGTCATACAAAACATCTTCCAACTGTGGGGCACTACAACCATTGACTTGTTTGCTACTGCAGAATACAAAAAATGCCACAACTTTGCCTCAAGGAGTACTACTCTCAGGGAGAGTAGGGAATGCCCTATTCGTGGACTGGTCTGGCAAATTTATTTCTGCCAATTCCCCTTATAATGGCAGTCTTCATTAACCTGTCTCATTCGAGAGCCAAGATTATCCTCATAGCTCAAGAGTGGCCAGATTAATGGTGGCTCATGGACCAGCTTCAATGGTCAGAGCGTCCACATCTCAAGCGGCCATGCAGGCTGGATCTTCTAACAAAATTCGGAGGTCAGTAGGTTCACTCCATTCTCTCATCCTTGAATTTGGCTGCATGGCTCCTGAGCTAGTGCAATTTGGACATTTAAACCTGCCACAAGTCTGTATGGACAACCTCAAAGAGACTAAGCGGTCCGCCACCGGTTCAGCACATGCCTTCAAGTGGAAGAGATTTTGCATTTTTTGTTCCTTCAAGAACGTGGACCCTACAATCTGCCAAGAAGATGTCCTTCTTCCATGCCTGCTGCACTTGGCTAAATCTGGCTTGCAAGTCTCTTCCATAAAGGTTCACCTAGCAGCTCTTACTGCTTACAGAAATTGTCCTTCACAAACCTCTTTTTTCAAAGTTCCTGTAATAAAGAATTTCAAAAAGGGTTGAAAAAGGTTTTGCCCCCCTGTTAGGTATTCTTCACCTCCTTGGGACCTTAACGTAGTCCTTTCTCGACTGATGCAGGAACCTTCTGAACCAATTCACAAGGCTTCCCAATAGCATCTTGTTTGGAAAACAGCTTTCCTGGTAGCTATAACATCAGCCTGCAGGGTTAGCGAGATTCAGGCACTGTGCTCTCCCAAACCATACACAGTCTTCACTCTAACAAAGTGGTTATGAGATCAAAACTCATTTGAAATTCCTTCCTAAAGTTACTTCGGATTTCCATGAAAACCAGACCATTTCCTTACCAATATTCTTCCAGAATCTTTCTACTCCAGCTGGGAAGTCTCTTCCTTCCCTAGATCTGAGGAGAGTTTTGGAATTCTACCTTGATAAGACATGTGACATCTGAAGATCAAACCCACTGTTTATCAACTATGGGCCAGTCTGTACAGTGTTAACCATATATAAGCAGTCCATCTCCCGGTGGACAGTTTCCTGTATTCTACTGTGCTATCAAAAAGTTAACAAGTCACTAACCAGTAGACCCAAAGATCACTCAACTAGAGGTAAAGAGGCTACTGTGGCTGTAATGAGAAATTTCCCCATATCAGATACTTGCAAAGCAGCCAAGTGAAAATCTGTTCACACATTCAACAAGCACTACTGCTTGGACTTGGATGCTAGAGCAGATACTCAAGTTAGTCAAGCCTCCCAAAGAAATGTGTTTGCTTGAATTGGGCTATCCATATCATCCCTCTGTGTTCTCCACCCCTTTTAGAAGGTGAATTGGCTTGCTACTCTATTCAGTGCTTATAACTATCAGTGGATATTCCCTACGAGAGAAGGAACAGTTTCTTACCTGTAACTCCAATTCTCTCGTAGGGGAATCTCCATGAAGTCATAAGGAACCCGCCCTCCTTCCCGGTTGAGTGGACAGAGGTGCATGATTCTACTATTTTCTCAAAAAGAACGGAAGAAACTGTCACTTACTGAGCATGATGGGATAGTGGTGGACTCTGGATCCTTAAAGGCACAGTCTTTTATTTAACTCTTATAATGACAGCCTATGGGGTTACACTGCCCTGCTTCACTTCATCCCAGTACTCCTTCAAAAAAGGTTTGCGAAAGCCATTTATGCTGTTTTGACAAAACATCATGAAATTATGTACGTATTTAATACTCCTGGACCCTTTTTTGACTCTAAGACAAATAATTGGGCCATTGCAGCCTACTCCTATTGGCTGCATATTTATTTTTTCTCTTAAGTGTCTAGAAAGGCAAACGTATTTCAGATGATATATTGTGAAGAAATGTTCTGGGGTCCCCGCACTTGGATGGGACTATTCAGTGCTGATGACTTCAATTGAGATTCCCCTACAAGATAACTGGAGTTACAGGTAAGAAACTATTCCTTGTCGGAGATCGGAACATAATTGATTCCTTGATAGAGAAGTCAGACTAGCTGGATCTCAGAAATAACAATGATAAAGGCTTTCTCAAAGCCTTGATGATAGGTCGCATGCTCCAAGATCCCTGGTGCCTCCTCCACCCCATGAGCAGGGAATATACCTTATATACAAGGAAGGGAATCATGCATAGATGATGCTTCCTAAAATAGTCAATTGTGGTATAGATGTTTACAGTATCTCAGTTCATGTGCCAATATTCATACTTCTAGCTATACAGATGACATCTAAAACAAACACAAGGCAGATGAATGCTGTGAGATACAAAATGCATAAGAAAAAAGAAATGGATAAACCTGCTCAGGGTATGCGTTGATATAAATGAACTACTGACCGCCTTGCTGCAAATGTTACAGGCAGCTGGGAAACCTGGCTTGAAACGGCAGCTAATGAAAAAATCAACTAACACCAGCAAAACATCCAGAGAGAAAAGAACTACCATTGGGAATGAAATAGCAATATTACAGACACCCTAGAGGCAGAAACAAAGCAGGGAGAAGCTGAGAAACCAACTGAGCAAGAATTACAAACTGAATATATTCCCTTCTACAGTGGATATAACACTGACTTGCAATAAAAGGAGAACATATGAACATGATGAAAATGTGGCTGCTGCTGGCTTTACAACTGAAATAAAGAGAGGCATTATCGGCCATACCAGTTATACATGATAAGCAAGGGCATTTACTGTCATATCAAATGAAGATTGCAAAATAAGTTGCCTCTTTCTTCATGCTACTCCATGCATCTGAGGACTACACAATGTCCTACAACTGATGCGTCTACAATGTCCTTGTCAGAAAAATACTTCATGGCCAAAATAGCCATGCCTACACTGTCTCAAAACCAGCGTAATGTTTTGGACTACAAATTCATTGATGTAGAAGTAGAAGAAATCATTGAGTCAATGTCCACTGCTAAAACACGAAGAAAAAATCAATTGCAAATGGAGCTCTTTCAATCAGCGCCACCCATGTTTGTTCGATTCCTAGAGAAAGTTTACTGGGAAGCCTTGGAAACAAAGCACCTTTGCATAGAATTTCACCAGGTACAGAGGTCTTTAATCCCTGAAGTTGGGAGAGACACTATGCCCTTCACCAAATATAGACCAATTTCCCTCCTCTACTGTGATATAAAATCTTAGTGAAAATCCTTGCAACAAGATTAAATAAAGTCATCTTGATTGAGGACACAAGAAAATGAAGTAGGATTAGTCCCTAACTGCACTTCACATTTGTGGTACTAGACAGTATCAGTACAAGAAAGTGTCCCTCTCCCTCGATGCTGAGAAAGCATTTGATCAAGTGAAGTGGAATTACCTGTTCTGTATCCTAAAAAGGTTTGATCTGGGCAAGATTTCTTAATAGTGGTCCAAAGACTAAGTCAAGATCTTATGGCAAGAATTTACTGTAATGGATTTATATCTGATTCCGTTGCCATTAAAAGAGGTACAAAGCAAGGTTGCTGCTTCTCACCTCTGCTCTTTCTGTTGACGTTGGACCACTGGTAATAACCATCAGAACATCTAAAGATATCAATGGAATACAAACCTGTGCCTGTAACATTCAATTTAATACTATACATGGGTGATATTCTAATGACAATTGGAGAACCAGGTACCTCACTCCTGGACTATTGTCACCCCATCTCAGAATTCTCTAAATTCTTGGGATACAATATAAATTGGTCAAAAGGTGAAGGGATGGTACCTACTATAAACACAACTGCAAACTTACTGAACAACTTACCCTTCAAATGGATGCTGCAATGGTTACTGTCAACATGATAGGCTTAATTGACCAAATGAGGAGAACATTTGTCAAGTGGGAGAAATCTGAATTATCTCTACTGGACAGAACCCAAACAATAAGGGTGATGATGGCACCACGATTTAATTATGTTTTTGGCATGTTACCTATCAGAATCTTGACCCTTTTGATATAGACAAATTATACCTCAATAAAATGACATTCAAAAGTCACCACTAACCCTAATCAAGAAGACTACTGTCAAGAGTTCACTTAATGGTGCAAGGTTATTCCCCACTGAAGAGCTAGGCTCTGCTTGAAAGGAGGTCTACGTGAAGTGCATGCCCTTTGACACATTTTTGACATCCAGACGATGACATGACAGGAATGCTGCCACCAGCTGTTGGTATTTGGGTTAATACCTTATACATGCTCTTTCATTTAGATATTACCGAAAATAAGGGGAACTCTGTGAACACCAGGGACCTAGCATATCAACCAAATAAGCAAAACAGTCGTCCTTAATAGCAAATAATGTAATGGGATTCATATAATAGTCATTTAGGATTTAATTTAAGCACACATTTATAAGTCTTATTTCTGGATTCAAGACTTCTAAATATATGTGATTATTACAGTATAAAAGATGATTATATGAGTCCCATGGCATTGTTTACTATGAGGGACCACTGGCTTTCATTTGGAGAAGTAAGTAACTGGCCCTCCCTGTAAACTCTGCCTTGCCTGTCATTAATGGAAATGCCAGTGTATGGATGGCATGGATGTCTATGCAGGAGGGTTCAGGGTACTGCTTCCTGAGAGTCCCAGTGATGTTTAGGTTAAACATGAAGATTGCCACTTAGTGCAATTGCATACTTGATTCGTACCTGCTCTCTACCTTTCTCCATCCGTGAAGCTGCCCCATTCTCCCTTCACTGTGTAGTAATTTAGCGCTCTAGGAAAAACAAGAATATAATCATTCTTGGAGATTTTAATGTACAGTTTGATCAAATTTGAGAGGAGCAGTAGATCGGGTCTGCGAGAAAAGGAAGATTTTCAACTTGGTGTTGAGGAATTTTACATCATCACAGAGGGCCGGCCATGTCCTAGATTCAGTTTTCTCCAGTTCCACCTTTCTGAAATTAGGAGACCTTATCGAACAGGCATGGTTAGATGATTGTGCGATTCCCTTCCAAAGCCCTCTTAACTGGAAGGATATTTATCATATACATGCAGGCGTAATAATGCATGGAGATTTGATATAGTGTACACCTGAAAGATTACCCTTACTATTGAAGTTCAATCAGACAAAATAATTTTTTAGCAGAACAATGCTGAATTAATGATTAAGTATTTTCATACGAATTTAATAGAGTCCTTGAATAGTGTTGCCCTGGAAGTAACAAAAGTAAAGGAAAAAAGGAGGAATAATAAAGAATGGTTTACTAATGAGCCAACCAAGTCCAAGTTATTCACTTGCCAATTGGACCGTAAATGGCACAATGATTATAACATGGAGGCAAAAACCATATACAAGAAACAGTTAAAATCTATAAATCTATAATTTTTTTAGTAAATAGTTGATAAAGTATTACTTCTCAGAGAGAGTTGCAAAAACCTCAAATCTGTTGAGGGAATTATTCGGGATCGTTAATGTTAAACACCCGCCACTGGCTTCCTGTGGAGCTCTATCCTCTTTGCCTGAGTTTTGTAAAAGTTCAGCCTCTTATTTTGGGGAAAAATAACTAAACTGTCTAATAAAAATGTAAGTAGCCACATTTAAAAGTCATACATGAAGCCTCAGTACCTTCTTTTGAAATAAAGGCAGACTGTAAAATGGATATTTTTTCCTTATAAAGATTTTCTACTTACTTGTAATGCTATCCTCTATTCGACCCATCACTCTTATAGCCTTTCATCCTTTCACTCTTCTGTCAATCAATCAATCAATCAGAAATTTGTAAAGTGCACTACTCACCCGTCTGGGTCTAAAGGCGCTGGGGGGTGGGGAGGTGCTGCTACTGCTGGAGCAGCCAGGTCTTGAGAAGTTTCCTAAAGGGAAGGAGGTCTTTGGTCTGAAGCAGGTGGGTGGGAAGAGTGTTCCACGTTTTGGCGGCGAGGTGCTAGAATGATCTGCTGCTGGTTGTAGTTCTAAGGACATGTGGGACGGTTGCGAGGGCGAGGTCGGTGGTGTTGCCGGGTCGGGGTGTAGAAGAGACGTCTGTTGAGGTATTCTGTCCATCTTTCTATCAAAGTATCCACCCCTCCATCAATTCTTTCCACCCTTTCTTCTATCCTTTCACCAAATTATCCTTTCATGCTTCAATCCAGATGACCCTGTGCATGCCTGTTGGTATAAAAATTAAAGGTTTTATTTCAAGATATTTTAATTATGATTTATAACATCAGTCTAAAATTCGCCACCACTCCAACTGTTTAGAAACAAGCCGTGCTCTGACCCTTGATGAAGAAATCCACTTTAGATGTGGAAACATTGAATAGTTATAGATCCATCTTGCTGCTTCCTTGTGTGGGTAATGTAGTGGAGAAAACTGTCCACAATCAATTGCAAAAATCTGTGAAAGGTAAAAATCTAGTTCCCATCATCAGGCGAGTCTATGCCCAGGGTGCAGCATGAAGTTGGGTTGCATCCCTCCATGACAGTTTGAGGTGGATAGTATAAAGCATAAGGATCGGGGAATTGGTACCCCTGGATTTTTCCACAGCATTTGATATTATTGGCCTTGCAATTCTGATCTTGAGGCCTGATGAAATTTGTATATGTGGCACTGCACTGTGTTGCCCTCAATCCTTTTTTGAAAATTAGTCTCAATCGGAGTAACTCGTTCTGCTTTGGGTTCGCCTAAGAGCACTGAGGTGCGGTGTCACACTGGGATAATTTCTGTCATCGTTATTGGTTATAATTTATATTCGCCCCTTGGCTTTAGCCCTACCAAGGAGGGTGCGCATGTTTATATGTATGCCCACAATACCTAGTTTCTTTTGAGTTTTGAGAATCTAAGCATGAGAAGCAAGCTCAGAAAGAACATTTGAAAACTAATTTTGCTGGATTCAATATGCATCACAAGATACAAATGTTCTAAATTGGTTAGCAAATATGGACCTGTATCCCAATCCTTCTAAAGTTGCTCTTTGAAAGATAAAGTTATCCTTATCATCATCATCAATCTTTATTCAGCTTTGCTAGAAAACCATAAAAGAACACATGTACAAGACAGCTAAGAATAAAAATAAAGTTATCAATATGGCAAAAATATGCTGTTGGCAACTGAAAACACTAAAGTCATTATTGCCATTCTTAGAAGACAGTCTCCAAATTCCAACGGTAAACACTCTCATTCAATCAAGACTTGATTACGGCAATGCTATTTATTTGACTTCATCAGTTATATGTTTAAACAACTGCAGCCTGCGCAAAATGCAGCTGTTTGCTTTATTGTGAAAAGATCAAGACATGCACATATCACCCCAAGATTGCACAAATTACACTGGTTACCAGTTAGATAAACGGTCTCTAACAAGACTTTGGTTCTTGTACATAGAGCTTTCTATACTCATAAACAACATGACTAGCAAAGAAACTCTATTCCTTCCTTTCCTAGTTATTCACTCCTGTTTGAGTCTAATTCTAATACCAGTCATCAGATCCCACACGGTGAAGGAGAACAACAGAGCCTTTTTAACATCAGCAGCCAGACTATGACATTCTCTCCTCTATTTGAGCGCTGAACCCAATGTAGGGCCCGATTTAGAGTTTGGCTCACAGTTTACTACGTCACAAACATAACTGATATCCTGCCTCTTGTATTACGATTTCCATAGGATATTATGGAACCATATTGCAGTGGGCGATATATCTGTCATGTTTGTTACGGACAACCCTATCCACCAAACTCTAAATCAGGCCCCTAATCTGGTAAGAAACTGCTAAAGACTTATCTTTTTAATTTGCAAATTTATGTCTCAGCTTTGTGGTGGCTGTGCTTTCTGAGCCTCAAGAAGCATTGGCGTATGTTGCTCTATGTAAGAATAGTGCCATAGGCCAGTGTTTCTAGGGTCTTTCTTTGCCTTAGCTGGATCCACAAAAGTTGTTACGAAGCAGAAAGTGGACCCATGAGTTAAGCATATCATTTGAGCAAGCAGTGGCAGGTCGGTGTGTGGCATGAAGTCAAGAAAGATCAAGTGCATTGCTAATTGCTCACATCTGTAACAAAGAAGATGTCATTGGTGTTTAGCCCCCTTTTCCTGTGTCCAGCTACAGGCCATTAGTGAGGCAGCTGCCTGTAGTTGGCTAGTTCCTCTCTGGAGTGAGTCCAGTATCAGGAAATACTGTGGCACGTCTCCCATTACCATGAATTTCTATACACTGCATGCATTATGAGACTCTTCAACATCCATTCTGGGCACTATACAAAGAAAGATGCACTTGGATGTGGTTGATTCTCTCAGAGTGTAGCTCAGCATTAGAATGGTTGGCTGCCTTGGCACTTTAGCATATAAGCTGGTGCTTTACACAATCATATCAGCTCACCTTTAAGTTCATAAAAGGTTTGGGCATCAATAGAGAGGAAGGACTAGACAAAGGGCAGGGATTCGTATTGCTGTTCACTTTTGGAATCATTAATAGGTTAGGGCTGAGGATGAAGCCTGCTCTTGCTGCTAACCTGTGAAAAGGGAGTTAGACCGAGACATGGAGGTAGAATGACAGGTACACAAAGAATCATCTTGAGATGCAGTTCAACGTTAGCCCTTGAGGTAGGTCCCAGCCCGAAAACACCACGAGTAATAGCCCTATCATACTACCCCTCCCTAGAGCCATGATTACTAGCAGTCACCACATCATCATCACTGATGTGCTGTATCTAGATCATTTTTTCAGCGGATGAGTGGTCAGTCAGAAAGCCTCAATACCCCTCCCTTTCCTCAATACCAAAACTATGCCCAAAGATTCCTGAACAGGGATGGTTGAGGACCTCCTATGAGGAACGAGATCTAGCCAAGCCTTCAATATACTGCTGTGCTCCTACCAGCCCTCATTTGTAGACTCCCCTGTTCCTGCTTCCCTCGTACTTCACTAAACCCCAGAAAATAGTACACCCTTTTTATTCCAACTAGAAGGAAAAAAGGTGGAACTGACACCAGACGAGTTATGGGATCGAGGTTTATTGTGGACCTGTGTGTGTTCCGGGACCTTGGCAGGGGCAAAAGTCCAGTGCAGAGATGCACCGAGGTGTGGACTCTGTCACTGGAGTGCCCTAGCAGGCTCTCTTGCGGAGGTAGGCATTGAGATGCCATCGTGCCCCATTAACGATCAGTAAACAGCTTTCAATATTTCATTTTTCAGTACTCGGGCCGGGGTTTCTAAGCGTCACACAAAGAGCAGTCCGACGTCCTCCTAACACAGCTGATATACTTTACGGCGCTCTTACCCCTCTGGAGTCGTGGACTGTGAAGCATTTACACCAAACGTTCACTGACAGCCTTCCAAAATCTGTGGTCCCAATTGAGTAAGTGAGTGTACGTTTATTGCTTGTGTGCACAAAGCCTTTTTATGAGTCTAAAACCACTTTTAAGTTTACACGCATAAAAGGTTCATTCACTCAAAGATTTTTGTGTGAGTAAAACTACTCCTATGGGCTCGGAATCGGATGGGGTGGGAACGCCCTGTGGGTTTGTGCACACCAACAAACTTACAGGTATGTGAGTACTTACAAACCTCATTGAGGCCCATTGCAGTTTCCTCCCTGTGAAAGCTTGGACATTTACTCAAAACAAGGACAGCAGGAAATCCCTTTTCAAGGTGGGACGTGGAAAGGAAATCCCATAAAACGTGTAGGTGTGTTGTGCTAACATTTTCCCTACAGGGAAATACATTTAGCCTTGTAAAGAATATGAAAGAATATTAATACCATTGCACAAATGTGATTGCATTCCCCAATGCTTCATTGAACATATTATACTGCACATGCGGACATTCCTCGCATAGTCCCAATTCCAAATTCCCAAAGTTTTCCAGGAACACGCATGAAAACCTGTGATTGAAGCACAGACTACAGAAGCTCTCTGAAATGAAGTGTATTTAATCATCGGTTAAAGAGAGTAATATCTTCAATTGCCTCAACCACCAACCAACTCCTGAGCAACTGATGAACAGATCAAGTACAAATAATCCTGTGTTCTTGAAGCAAGTGACTCACAGTGGTGTCACTACTATGGCAGGAAATACAAGGTTTACACACTCTTTCTCCTGGCTGCTTTGCATACATGGCTTATTGACAGTACCTGTCTCAAAAGAAATGCTTGGCTTACAAGAGGACCCTGTGATCACGTTCTTCTATAATAAAATAATTTATTGGGTTTTGCGAAGACAACAACAAATAAAAGCTTTCAAACCAAGGGATCATGACAGTCTCAATTACATAACATATTGCATAGGTTATGAACATTACCAGCTCGACAATTGTGGTTACGCTCTCAACCCTGTTCTTCCCCTATAACATTAAAATTTACAAACAGCAAGCTTGAGCCCTAGCGCACATGGGATCTGAAAATGTCCCTGCTATTGGCACCAGTCACCCCCAATTTTAAAATGCTTTTGCTGAATACCCCTAGATTGATAAATAGGTCTCTCAAGACGTATACCATATACCATTCCACTTCGCCATGTATTAAGTGGAGGGGTCGATTTCTTCTCAGTGCCTGGCAATGTCTCTTTTTGCAACAGGAAGCCCCAGCAGCGCTGTTTTGTGTATCTATTTGAGTCCAGGTTGGCATTTATGTGCACATTGGCCAAGTTTCGACCCTTGGGCAGTCTCCCAACAAGCACCTCATAAAAGACAGTGACAACTTCCATCCAGAAGGGCATATTTACCCTGCATTTACCTGTGTGCATGAAATCCCTGTGAGATTTGCATCTTAAGCACAGCGAAGAGGTAATAACAAGAAGCCTCCATCTCTTAGCTTGAAAAGGGTAAGACAGGTGAAGAGATTTTAACAGCATAAGTTGTAAATGAGACACAATGGCTGATTCTCATAGGCTGCCCTCGCCTCCCTCCAGTCCTTTTTAGAGAGTATTCCCAAGGCCTCCACCAGGCATGACGCAACGAGTCAAAAGTGTCTGGGATGTTTATAACTACTGAACAGCATATTTGCGATCAATTCACCTGTCAATACTTTTGGTTCGGGTGGGGTGAAATCCGGAAGCTATCCCAGGTCAGCTATGTAGGAAATGAGTGCATGGTGGATTTGAAGTTTTGGAAGAACTTACTTCAATGGAGATTGTATTTTTCTTGTAAGCTTGCGAAAGACCGCAGCATTGTGCCAGCCATCTTGTCTCCAAATTGTGAGATGTCTATAATGTTCCACTTCCTAAATTCCTGGAATTCAGAAACTTGACAGAGCCCCTTCCCCCCCACGGTGGACGTTCAATTGTTAATTTTTGTTTCTGCCTGTGTTGTTCCAAATGTTGAGCATCAGTTGAGGGGACGAGTGAAGGAAGGAACTAATTGCCCCATAAAGTAGGTGTAATATCGGAATCCTTCGCATTACCAATTTCTCTGAGGCAAAAGCAGGGTCTCCATGTGTATTGTACCACTCATTAAGGATCATCAGGTGAGCCAATCCATTATGGGATGATGTCAGCTGCTACCACCTAACCACCTAACCACCCTATGTGGACTTGAAGCATTTAGTTAGAGCTATTCTGGGAATGCCGATTTCATAGGAAGTCCCTCAACATTGAATTAATTCACATAACAAAGTGCGCAGTACCTCAAAGGGAAGGTTCTATAACTGATATAGGAGGCACATGATCACAACTATTTTACAAATTGCTGTCCTCCCCAAAAGGGTAACAGTAGTGCCACCCAAAACTTGATATTACTTAACAATTTATCTATCTGTGGTTGCATATTTTGCACCACAAATACCCCATAGTACTTACAACTATTTCTGACAACCTTTAAGTCATTAGCCCATCTGAGTTCCTGTAGTCGATTGCCAGTGTGGTATATGACCGACGTAGCTCTTTTTCATCAGAAGAGAAGCCAAAGTGTTAGCACTTTTCAGCATTAAAAGGGCTGAATTATGGATCAGGGCTATGTGTGAGTCACTAAGGGTGTGAGCCCTAGTAATAAATCACAGTAAACCCCAGGGAAACTCATAGAAGGAAATCCACATTGGATAATCCACACGAGACAAGGTTCAAGTTCCAACAATGAAGGTTTATACAATTTAGAAATCATTACAGAATCCACCACAGATATTGCCCAGTGACCACCTGGTGCCACATGACCTAAAGAAAAGGTCTCACAAGCTACTTCTGCTATTTCCCATTATATGAAAACACTGGAATCGGACTTTGAGCCACAATACAGGTAGTGAATGCTATTAAAACACTTTGGGCCTGATTCACAAAGGTAAATTCACACTTCTATGTAAGGTTATGTGTTTTTTGGTATTCACAAACTATGAGTTGATAATAAGTTTACGACTGCAGAGACACAGTAGTCGAGGCAGAGAACTCCACATAGATCTCATCTCTGCCAATGCAGCAGGGTATACACAGTTTTATACTTACTATTAACTGCGAAGCTAACTTTGATTGGACCCTAACAAGGTTGCAGTTCACAGGTGTGTGCAGGTACCACCACTAGACTTAACACCTAATCCTGGCTTTACCATGTTACCTAAACATTATAGAAATAAACAATGAATTATAAACCCAGGTAAGATCCACAATACAGTGACATTTCTTTGGAAAGGTAGTCTGTTGTCCTTTTCATGAGAATCATTGGCAAGTGGAGTGCAAGGAAACGGTACTCCAAGGAGACATGAGGGGCTAATTAACAAAGGTAAAAATACATATGTATATTTACTCGGATTTATGTGTGTCAGGAGGAGATTCTGAAATGGTTAAAAGATACAAGCAAAGGTTTCTGCTTAAAAAAAGATTTCCGCTGAAATGAATTATGTTATAGCTTTATATAGCACTCACCTGGACCCTTGGCGTCAGAGCCTTGAACTCTGTAAAAAGAGCAACACATATGACAAACATTAAAAAAAGAAGTTATTGCAATAAGGAAATAATATTGTGGGTAGAGAATGGCAGTAAACAAAACAATGTTTCTATCTCTCTTCTTCTGTATTCTCCCTCTCACAACAAAAAAGTGCCCCCTGTCTATGTTCTTTAAAAAAATGGTTCAGTGTGGGAAATGATTGATGCAAAAATGTACACAAGTCAGTTTTGCCATCTATTAAATACAATTGCAAAACAACAGGAACAGATTAGCTATGTATTAAGAAACTGATTGCAACTATTCTTTCAAAGTTTGTTAGTTAGAGGTGCAACATTGACTGCTACAACATTTCTATCATTCTGTTTTTTTAGTTTCAATTGCTTCTTTTAACTAATAGTTTGCAATATTGGTTTATTATGAATTCAAAATTATTACATTTATGAACATGCTGCAAAGACGAAGGGTGTCTTTGATGCAAGGTTATCAAAAATCCGTGGTGATAGAATCCCTGGGGAGGTGTGATTTTGAATGCTTACTAGTTTTTTTAACCTTTACATAAACCAATTTCCATATACATGTTTAATACTGTTATGTATCATGCAGACCGAAGAACAAATAACAATTTTGATTTGTATTCCTGTTGGGCATCTATATACTTATCTACATAATATTGTGTGACCTCCTCATATGTGTCTGTAAAATTGACCTTGTGTCCTGAACACTCACGCTTTGTCGTGAACTTTTACACTCACTGCCTAAAGCTTGCTTACATGGCAAGTGGTCAAAAAAAGTTAATCACCTTTTCCACTGCTACATATTTTACAAGTATATTGTGCTATTAACATGTAAGGTATCTGAGAACATGGGTGATAGGGCATGGACTGTCATTCTTGTGAATGGGCCATTATAGTGGTGCCTTTGAAGCACTTCAATGCCTGTTCAGAAGTAGTAGGCTCTATATACAGTAAATGTAATTATAATACAATACAATACATATTTGAAAAGCTGACGTTACTTCTGTTGGTGACATGATCAGTTGACAGATTGGTAATGGGCAATAGCTCCTTAAGCACATACCTTGTATATTCACATCACGTGTTGGACTAGCTATTGCAGGGAAAGGAAAGCATTGCAGTCCTACACGCTAAGAATGACTTCAGTTGTAGAATTCGGATCTGTGCAAAATTGTAGACATTTCAAAAAGCACATAAATGCAGTTCCCTCATTGGAAGGAGGTGGATTGCAGCCATTGCACGGACAAATATAACAACAACAAATATTCCTATTGAATGACTAAATGCAATTGTACAGAGTTTTAGCTGAAGAAGTTAAAAACATATTTCCCACTGAATCGTCCCTGACCCTGGTGTTTTGTGTACCCCACTGTGGAGCAGTGCTCATGTCCTACATGACGGCTGCAGTTTCAGAAAAGGTGATACGGTGAATGCCTGCAAATAGTTTAACCACTGACAACTGCTTGAGTTAGCATTCTATCACATCGTTTTTCGTCCACCATTTTATCTAAGGCTTACAATATGCAAACCAGTACTGATCCTGTCCCTCATGTGAATAGTCCATCCTGAACTGCCAGGCGAGTCCCCCTCGAGACAGGAACCCAAGTAATCCCAGACCAGTTTGAGCCTCGTGCTGTCTCGTCAGTGAGGCACAGCCTTAATGAAGCCTGAACCACAATATTTCTGCTTACCCCTCTTAAAGAGGTTTTAAGTAGATACTTCCTTTATTTTTGAAAACTTAAGAACAAGTGCTGTACGGCTTGACTTTGGATTTCACTTTGTTTTGTGTGGATTCGGGACAAAGGTTCCTACACTTCATTGTGTGGGCTGATCCGTGGATTTTCAGGAACCAGCTGCATGACCCTGGGTAGCAAGGGTGCCATGGGCCACAGTGGAAACATGGTAAAAGGACCGAAGGTTAGTAGTAAACGACAGCCACCAATAGGATTCAGAGAGTTCCTCTCACCCCTGAGCCCTGGTGCCCCTTCAGTGGCTTTGCAATTGATAGTTATGCCCGCCCACCCTTAAACTCCCTTTGCATGTCAGGGCCACTTGCACAATTTACTATGAGCACAAATAAACAATGCACAGTTTTGCAGATCTGGGTTGATTCTTGTACAGAAAGGCTAATGACTCAATCTGATGTTAACAGAACATTGTTGGCCTAAACTGTCTCCCAGGTCAGATGAATTTATGTCAATCAACAAGGCAACAAACATGATGTTACAAATCATGGTAATATACATCTTGGATTTCTGAGATATGTGGTCAGCAGATTCTGGAGTTTTTGGGGATGTTTTCACTGCTGTCTGTGGTGTAATGAGGACTGTATGTCTCTGTGCACAGAATCTTTGGATTATTTACAGGTAATCATCATTACTCCTTGTCCCATTTCTTACGCGATTGTTAAAATCAAAATATTATTTGGGATGGATGAATACCCACCTCACAAAATATTCAAAACACTTTTCAGGGTGAACCCTCAAAGTCACTAAATTAACCTGAGCTCAACCCAAGGAAGCTGTGGCACAGAGCAGAAAGGCTTAACATAGGGGAATGCGTAAAGTGTTTATGCAGTACCTAAAGAGTAATAAAGTCTAAATGAAAAAAAATACAAATCCAAAACTGAATTAGAAACATACAGTAGAGTAAAATGTAATAAACAAAATTACACTGAAATGGCAAAAATCCAATAAGGGGAACCGGAGATAAGAATTTTTAAGGTTTTAAGTAGAAATAGCGCCAAAGAATACAGAGCACCAGTGATAGTCAATGATTGTGGTAGACTGGGACCTGGGCGCAATTTGAAGCCAACAACAATGAAGCGCGGGTTGGATACACCAACCATGTTCAACCTGCTCAAAGACTTTTCCTTCTGACATAGGGCCTGATAAAGGGTTGGGCGGATGGGTTACTCCATAAGAAACGTAATTGACATCCGGTCCGCTACACCGACTTCCATGGTATATAATCGAACTGTAGTTCGGTTGACGGGATGTCTGCCATGTTTGTGATAAAGTAAGCCCATCTGCCAAACTCCTAATCAGGCTCTTAGTCTTCTATATCTCAATCAACCACAGGAGTGTACTTTTAAATCCACCCAGGACCTTAAGGAAAGTTTTAAAAACTCACTGAGCATCAGGGAGAGGCCAACAGCATAGTCTAGCCCAGGTCCTATTGCCACTGGTCATCTTGGTACGTCCAGGATACGGCCTCTTGCAGCTTGCTATTTCCCTGTAACTACATAAGAGGTCAGCCACATAACCCTTGAAATCCATTGCTCAGTCCTGGGGACAAGAAGGAGAAGGCCCAATCTTTCAGGGCTCCTCTATGGTCACAGAAAGTAGGCCCAGTCCTCTTCTGCTGGTCCAGAACGTTTTCTCAAGAGGGTGCCTGGGGTACCAAATTTATGCATGTCACCAGCTAGTAGATGGGAATGCTCACTGGAAACACTTTTAACCAATTGGGTATAAGTCCCTGTTTGCCTTACTGTAAGCAGGTCCAAAATACCACATCTCAGGTCATTTTGAAGATGCGAAAGTCTTTGTCCATGCTAAGCTAAACCTTGGCTTTAGGAATGGGGGTGTATGTGTGGGGAATGTACCATGGTAATTATAGGGTCCTAGCACACCTAACAGCAGACACTGTACAAACAACCAACCCAGAGACAGAAGCCATGTAGGACAAAAGCAGAGTCCATTAGCAAGACAGGGTATTCATAAAACATTTCTTGGCAACCTGTTCTCTCCCTTTCAAGTGTGCCCTAAGCATTACATGTACTGCAACAGACCTGTTAAGCGGGATTTTACACTGTAGTGTCAAAAAAGATGCCCACAGCCCCCACCCTGCATATACTGTGGAGTTCGGATGAGTCATCTCTGCCCAACCTTGGAGGCCTTGCACACCTTTTCACACCATTTAAAGGATGAGCGCAGGCCCAGAGGTGGCTGAGGCTATGCTAATTAGCCTCCTGACCGTTTGAGAAGGCAAAGGGTAATTTCTAACAGTGACTTTTCCTTTATATTTATAAAAAATCTGACTTCCGCATTGAATTGGATTTTTAACAGCTATTAAAAATACTAGGTAAGAACGGGCGTGGCTTAACTCTTGTCGAAGATGGCAGCAGGTTTACAGAGCTCCATCACAGCTGTGAGGTATTCTTTAATTATGTACCTCCAATATTGTCACCAGACTGCTGTTTTCACGTTTCACATGAAGTGGAATCTCTTTGGAAAATGACTGTTTCACAGGTGACAGATTAATCGTTTCTTTATCATCTTTACTGGGATGACTGCTTTCCAGATACACACTTCAGCTGCACCTGCCACTTTATCTCCTCACATGAGGTATTTTTAGACTGTGCAGGCATCACACTCTGGTACTAATGGAA
Organism: Pleurodeles waltl; assembly: GCF_031143425.1. Classification (NCBI taxonomy): domain Eukaryota; kingdom Metazoa; phylum Chordata; class Amphibia; order Caudata; family Salamandridae; genus Pleurodeles; species Pleurodeles waltl. The sequence goes on along the minus strand of NC_090445.1, from coordinate 828,961,753 downwards.
TACTATTTCAACTCTGCATCCCTCATAAATCTTTCTGTTGATCTGTGTGCTTTGTGGGGAGTTTCGCTTTCAACAATTTATTTGTTTAAGTCAGTTTTTCTATTTCCTGAAGCACTGTAATAGACTGCCGTGTGAGCCAGTTTTTTATCACAAATTAACTGAAGTTCATTTGGAGATAATTCCCTATCCAACTTCTCTTTTATTTTAACACATTTTTATGTATGGGAAAAACTAGATATTTAAAATTACACACCCCTGGCATGACACATTCTGTATATCCAGGGGATTCTAAAAACTCTTTTTCTCTGTTGGAATCCAATATGGAACAGCCTGATATGGTATCTCAGGATTCCCATTTGTTTTCCTACACCTCTACAATTTCTTCTAAGCCACCTTCTAAAATACCAAGAACAACTCCATTAACAGCAAACAACAGGCCAAAAAAAGATCCTCCACAACTGTTAAACCTATGTCCTCTATCTCTATGGAGCTCCTTCTAGATCAATGGATTATTCTCCTCTCCTTTTCTATTACACAGAGGTACACAACAAGGCTGTCCTCTATCTACTCTTCTTTTTATTATTGCTCTTGAGCCCTTTCTATCTAAAATTCAACAAAATACTGCCATACAAGGTTTCAAATATGGAGATAAGCAAATTTAATTTTCAGTCTACGCTGATGATATTCTTTTATATATGGCCACGCCTGATTTTATTTACAACCCTTTTTAACTGCAGTTTCCACTTTTGCCTCTTATTTGTGTTATAAACTTAATTCTGACAAATGTGAAATCCTTCCACTTAATAACTGGTGTCTCAAACATGATTTCCTCCCTTCAGCCTGAAAAAAATCCAATTTTGGGCCTTTGGTTTACTAATTCTGTACAAGACACTTTGGGGGTTATAACGAGTCTGGCGTTCTCTTGACCACCTGACTCCTGGTGGCGGTCGGACCGCTTGAATGCGATTGTCTGAGTGCTACATTATGACCACGGCGGTCAGACAGCCAGCACCGCCAGGATCAGAGATCCCGGTGGTCTGGCGGTTGCGGCAGTACTAATCCGCCAGGGCAGCTCTGCAAGTAGCGTGCCCTGGGGATTACGACCTCGTTCACCGCCAGCGAAAGGATGGCAGAAAACAGGTGCTGGGGGCACTTGGCATGGGCAGTGCAGGGGTCCCCCAGGCCAGCACCATGGCAATGTTCACAGTAAACATTGCAAGGGTGCCCGTGCACCCTACATCTTACAGCATTGCCGTCAGATAGATTATGAGCTGTAGACAATCCTGTAGGCTGTTTCCCGCTATGCCAGCAGGCAGACACTCAGGCTTCTGCCCGCTGACCTAGCGGGAAACTCTTAATGGGTCCGGTGTGGAGGTAGCCACTATGGTGGCAACCTCCTCATCAGAAGTTCGACGGACTTCCAAAACTGGTCAGCCAAACTCATAATAATGCCCTTTATCTCTTAAATCTACTACTTCACTTTCTATTTTATCTAGCATTACTTCCCAATGAAGTCCGCTAATTCTCTCCTGGTGGGGTAGGTTAGGTACTACTAGGATGATGCTAGTCCCTATAATTCTTTTCTATTCTTAGGCAATTCCAATTTACTTTCCCCTTCTACTTTTAAAAAAATGTATTCTATCCTCACTGCATTCTTATGGAATAATAAAAAACATTGTATATCTTTGTCCAAATTACAAAGGAATAAGCAACAAGGGGGGAGTTAATGGTCCTCATTTTCAATCTTAGCAAAATGATTTATTTTTAAAACAATCAATAACTTTTCAAGATAGCTCAACCGCAACTCCACCTCCCTTATGGACAGAATTGGAGTTATCTTTTATTCAACCTTTCTTCTTTGCAGAATATTTATCTTTTACACAACACCCTTATTCCATGTCTCTTCCTATTTTTAAAAATGCTTGCAGAATATTGCGTCCATTTTATATTTCTTCTCTTTCACCTCCTTCCATCCTCTATCTGGTATAATAAACTCATTAAAACTTAATAATAAAGCTATTTTATGGAAAGCATGGAGAAATAAAGGTCTACTATGGACTCATCATTGGATCCATAACCACTCACCTGTCTCTTTTTCACAAACTCAATCCATCTTCCACTTCCCTCACTTATATCGACACACATTTCAGTCACTGATTTCTTCTGTTTCTACCACATACCTTTCACTTCATTCATTATCCATTTCTCCTGTTCCTATCTCACCTATACCAACACTGCTGCCAACTGCCCCTACCGCTTCATATATATATATATATATACCCACCTTTTTGACCGACTAAATTCAACCCTTGACATACAATAGGAACCAGATCTCCACACTTCCACCCCTGTTCCCTAGTGGAACAAATTATGGCTTGAAATCTGCAACACATCACATGCTGCCAACACAACTCAAACACTCTTTTTTATTTATAATCGTCTTTCAATTACTCCTGCCTCTTTACATAAGTTTGACAATGCCATTACATCGTCTTCTTGGTCCTGTTCTGCATCAGTTTCTGATATTAAACATATTTTATTTGAGTATCTCTCCACCTATCAATTTTGGTTACAAGTATGGAAACAAATTAACTCTTTTTTTCACACTCAAATACAATTCCACTTTATTAATTTATTTTAGGTAGCCTTTCTGATGATTGGCATTGCTGTGCTTTTACTATACAAACTGTAGACTTATTAATTGCTGTTGCATTTCAACAGATTACTAAAAATTGCAAGAATGCTCTACATATTTCCTTTCAAGCATGGTGGTATGGGGTTTGCTATAACCATAGACTAGATAGGGCATATACTTTCCCAAGGTGTTTAACTAACAAGCAAAATGCTCTTTGGTGTCCTGTAACCATTTTCTAGATTCCATAGTTTCAAAAACTTTTATACATCAACCCTTAGCTGATAAAGTACCTAAACCTCCTTGAACATATTGTCTTTCTTATTTGAATTTCCATTCTAATGGTAATTTCTCGGATAACATACTTTATAAATGTTTTAATTCTACTGCTGTTTAAAACTATGCTCTTTTTATTATGTGAGAAATCCTTTTATTTTTGCCCTTTCTACCTTTCTTTTTCTTATTTTTATTTTTCCCTTATCCTGTTTTCTACATATAATTACAAATATTTTCTTGCGCCATTTCATTATTATGCAACTATAATCAGTGCTTTGTTCTTATATTGTGAACCTACTGTTTATTTCCCTTTTTCCTATTTGGTAAATTTTACTTTTGAAACTTAGAAAAAATACTGAGTAAATTATTTTTATAGATGGTTCCTTTCCCAAGATACAGTAATAATATTTTAATCTGTACTCTGGTTTTGTACATGGGATAACTAGTCCTGTGGCATGGAGGACAGCTCTTAGGGCCTGTCATTGTAGGCACATGATAATATTCATTTTCTACATGTCTAACTTTTAAATAACATGCAAATTACTCTGTGGGCCCTAAGGCTTACATAGAGAGGTTCTTACTTGTCAAAAATTTCTATTTTAACAGGTTGCACTGCAGACATCAGGCTACACAGGGTCAGTCTGAGGCCGTGTTTGCCTTGCCACTGGAGGAAATTGCACAATAGTTGCTGCAGTCCACTAGTGGCTCTTAACTTCCAAGTCCTGGTTACACTTTGTGCACCATATACTGAGAATTTAGAGGCAAGTTAAACATACCAATTAGGAATAGACAAATTCAACCATGTTTAAGGGGGGAACACGGGCACTTTACTACTGGTTAGCAGGGTTAAAGCCCACAGCAAAATTATAGCTAGGGTTCAGCAAAAGCCAAAATATCAAGGGTGACCACTCAGAAAAGGCAGAATTCAGACATCAATGATAAAAGCTTACTTCAATGAACGGAGATTATAAGCATGTTTTTCCTTTCTATTATACAAAAAAGTATCTTCTTATAATGCTATAAACTGAACTGCTGCTCCAAAAATGTCATGTAATCCCAAACTCCCCCATCCAGGTCACAGCCCATGGGATTTTAAGGGATCCTAAGCAATAGGATGAGGATGATGGTTCCAGGAGTAATGAAGATTATTGCTAAGTAATCCAAACATTACCTTCTGTGACTAATTCTTCATCCCCTTCCTTAACCCCTGAGGAAATACCCAAGTCAGAAACAAACTGACCAGGAGAAAATCAGAATATTATATATGAGCCATAATGCAGTAAGACACATGTGACGCTCTAACTAATTCCTACCTGTTCCAAATGTAAAGATACCAAACAGAAGAGAAACTTTTGAACCAAAATCCAGATAATTTCCTAGAGTTACATGCAATCCATAAAGAAGAGTAAAAAGATAAGGGACAGACCAAGATGCTGCTTTGTAAGTGTCACTCACAGAAGCCTTGACACTCGGACCACTGGTCTGCCATCCCTCTTGTGAATTGACCTTGTGCCCAAGTGGGTAGGGCAAAACTCTTTGAACAGTAGGCAATGTCACTAGATGATCTAATACAACTACCGAGGGAAGAGACTGTGGGTTCCAATCCCTTCCTTCCTGAAGTAGACCTTATAAAATGAGAATCGAAGCATTGAAAATATGCTGTCTTTTGACATAAATAGAAACAATTCTTCCAGTAAATAGAGTTTGAAGAATGTGTTTCTCTGGATAAACCAGATCTTGAAAAAGATCCAATAAAACAGAAGTTTTGGAAAAATCTTGGTCCTAAATTGAGAGTTACAAGAGTAGTGTAACAGCTTCAGAAACCACTTGCCTCTTTGGAGACAGATAAAATCCAGTGAGTTTTTCGGTCAGCAGTTCCATTATTACCATTATGGGAAGATACTTTTTGTATAATGGAAATAGGAAACAGACATATAAATGTCTGTCATGAAGAGGCGCTTCCCTCACAATGTAAGGAAGGGAACAAGGGAGCGGCCAGAGAAGGTAAGACACAGTTGCCCAGATCTTGCACTAAAGCTGACAGCTTTTTTAATAATTGTCTTACATAATGTTGAATCTACATGTGTTTAGGTTAGTCTGGCTAGGCCTCAAACAGTTTGCATTTTCATCAATTCACATTTGCAGAAATAAAGTACACTTTTATATTATGTGACCGAGCATTCACCATGCATATGTGTTTTTCTGTGTCCTTTCCATTTCAGAAAATCAGCAAAATATAAGCCTTATTTGTGGCGTTGTTTACTGCGTTAATATACTATATTAATGTGCCTTCAACACAAGGAAGCCATGTCCAGGATTTTCATTTACGTTGTAATATTCAAGGCCTTTTCCTATGCATGAACAAATGAGCCTTTCATTCACTAAATGTGTTATTGCTCGTTAAGTTACATAAATGTACTGCAGTCTCATATTAGTCATTTGTAGAGTCTGTTGTGGTCACCCATGGGGATATATGGGTGCTGGAGTGCGATGTCTCTGTCGAAGAGCCATGTCTTGACTCTATTTCTGAAGTCTGCTATCGAGGGTGCAGTTCATAGGAGGAGGGGGAGGTTATTCCAGGCCATGGCGGTGAAATAGAAGAAAGAGTAGCCACCACTGCGACTGTGCCAGATTCTGGGTGTGTGTGCGAGGGCCAGAGAGGAAGAGCGCCAGTGCCTGGTGGGTTGGTAGAAGTGTAGACTGTGGTTGTTGTAGTCTCATCCTTGATCATGTAGGGCTTCATACGTCAAGGCATGTGTGAGGACTTGAAATTACATCTGTTTTGAAAGGGCAGCCAGTGGAGGTTTCTGAGGTGTGGGTAATGTGGGAGCACCTGGGAAGGTCCAGGATGAGTCTGGAGGCGGTGTTCTGTATTGTCTGGAGTTTCTTCAGGAGCTGGAAGGACATGCTGGGGTAGAAAGTGTTGCCGTAGAAGAGGTGACTGGGGACGAGGGCCTGGTTGATGGATTTTCTGGTGTTGGCTGGGATCCAACTGAAGATTCTGTAGAGCATCCAAAGGGTGTGGAAGCAGGAGGAGGCAACTGCGTTGATCTGGCGCTTCATGGTCAGCTCACTGTTGAGGATAATGCCAAGGTTGCGAGCTTGGACTGTAGGCATGGGAGTGGGTCCGAGTTTTGTTGGCCACCGGCTATGGTCCCGAATGGAGGTGTTTTTCCTGAAGATCAGGACTTCTGTCTTGTTGGAGTTGAGCTTCAGGCAGTTGGCTTTCATCCAGTCGGCTACCGTGGTCATTGCATTGCAGAAGTTGGTTCTGGTGGTGGAGGGGTCTTCAGTAAGTGAGAGAATTAGTTGAGGGTTGTCTACATAGGAGATGATGTTGAGTCTGTGGGATCTAACTGTGTCAGCCACGGGTGTCCTGGAGGTATTGAACAGAGTGGGGCTGAGGGATGAACCTTAGGTTACGCCGCAAATGATGCTTTTGGGTGCGGAGGTGAAAGGGGGTAGTCGTCACTCTGAGTGTGTCGTTGTCAGGAAAGAGGCGATCCATTGGAGGGCATTGATTTGTATTCTGATGCTGTAGAGTCTGTTGATGAAGGTATGGTGTGTGCCGGTGTTGAACACGGCTGATAGATAGAGGAGGCTCAGGGCGGTGGTTCCCCGCGGTCGAGGAGTTCTCTGCTGTCAGTTGCAGCGATGGGTGCCTTCTTGGTGCTGTGGTTGGAACGGAAACCTGATTGGGAGGTATCTAGTAGATTGTTTTTTTCCAGGTGGCTGCTGAGCTGCTGATTGATGGCCTTCACGAGTACTTTGGCCGGGCACAGCAAGAGAGCAAGAGGGATGGGTCAGTATTTCTTGAGTTAGTTGGGGTGGGCAGAAGGGTTTTTCAGGAGGGATTGGATTTCTGCATGTTTCCATTTAACCGGAAAAACTGCTGAGGTGATGGAAGTGTTGAGGATGCTGATGAGTTCCGTGCGAATGGGACTGGTCCTGAGGTTGAACAGGTGGGCGGGGCATGGGTTGGTGGGTGCCCCGGAGTGAATGGATGACATGATGGCTGAGATGGATTGAGTGGTGGGCAATGCCCACATGGAGGTCATACTGTTGGTGTGCGCTGAGGGGGTCGAGAGAGCTGAGGTTGGAGATCATGGGTAGAGGGTCCAAGTTGTTGTAGACTGTGGTAATCTTGCTGTGGAAGTAGTCTGAAAGGGTGTTGCAGAGTTCTTGAGAGGGATGGGTGGTGTTCTCTGTGGATGCTGAGTTGGAGTACTCTTTGACTATCTTGAAAAGTTATTTTGTGCGGTTGGTTGCTGAGTCGATGTGGGTTGTGATGGCTGCTCTCTTGACCTCCTCAGTTATCAGTGGTAGTTCCTGAGAGCTGCTTTCTGGGCTGTTCTTTCAGAGAACTATGTTTGTAACAGGTGTGCTTGGTAACTCTGGGCTCCTGAGTGTACCAGCTGGTGTTTGTATGGGTTGTGTTGGTTTTGGCAGGTTTAAGTGGGGCAACTGAGTTAGCATATTCGGTGATCCAGGAGGAGGAGTTCAGGATTGCCTAGTTGAGGTCGGATGAGGCCTTGGGTTTAGATGAGCTGAAAGCCTGCATCCACTGTGATTCAGTTACTCTGCTCGAGTTGCAGTAGTCGACTCTCTGGTTCCTGGTGGTGGTGTGTTGGGCATCGGCGATGGTACTGTGGACGATGCTGTGGTCGTACCGGGAGAGTTCTGTAACATGGCTGAATCTGACTCTGTCACTGGAGGTGAAGAGGGGTTTTAGAGTGTGTCCGGCCTTGTGTGTGGGCACACTGACTAGTCGGGTGAAGACTATGTTGCTCAAGTTCTCAAGGAGGGTCGTGAAGTTGGCGTTGTTGGGGTTGTCAATGTGGTACTTGAGGTCGACGAGTAGAATGTAGTGGTTGGAGTCGATGGATAGTGGTGTGATGATGGATAGTGGTGTGATGATGTTGGGGATGGCTTCGCAGAAGGCTGGTCGGGTTTGTGGGGGTCTATATACAAGGGTGCCTCTTAGGGCAGTTTTGATGTCAGTTTGTAGTTGGAATTTGGGGTGTTTCATGAGGAGTGAGGTGTGTAATGTTCTTGAATATGATGGCAATGCCCCTGCTGTGTTTGTTGGTGCGGTCTTAGTGTATGATCTTGTAGCCGTTGGGTGTTGTGGTGGCAATGTCGGGGCTCAAGGTGGGGTTTCAGCCAGGTTTCTGTGATGGATGCAACATCTAGTGAGAGGGAGGTGTCCCAGATTTTCGTGGAGTGTTTTCAGAGGGATCAGGCGTTCCATTAAGTTGGTCCTTGGGGGAGAGCAGGGTTCTGGGTGACAGGAGGTGGGAAATGGCGGAAGGAGGGAAATGAGGAGGAGAGGAAGAGGAGCAGCAAAGGTAAAAGCAGAGCAAAAATTAGCAGAAAAGAGGAGGAAAAGGTGCAGAAATCGAGTAGAAAAGAGGAAGAAAAGGTGCAGAAAACGAGCAGAAAAGAGGATGAGAAGGTGCAGGGAATGATCAGAAATGAGGAGGGAAACGTGCAAAAAATGAGCAGAAGAGAGGAGGAAAAGGTGTTGAAAATGAGCAGAAAAGAGGTGGAAAAGGTGCAGAAAAGGGGCACAGCAGAGAAGAAAAGGAGCAGACAATGAGCGAGATCAGGGCAGCAGGCAGCAGAGGTCAAGCTGGACAGAGACTGTCACAGGGGAGATGGCATGAGGACCTGCTCAATGAGGTCATGCCGCGGCCACCATTAAGTAGGTTCTGGGTTTGGCCAGAGCGCTAGCTGGCAGTAGATGTGAAATGATGGGAGGAGGGACATGGGGAAAAGAAAAGAAGGGGCAGAAAAGGAAAAAGCTATGGAAAAAGGACTGAAAAGAGGAGGAAAAAGTGCAGAAAACAAGCAAAAAAGAGGTGGAAAAGGTGCAGAAAACAAGCAGAAAAGGGAAGGAGAAGTTGCAGAGAATGAGCAGAAAAGAGGAAGGAAAGGTGCAGAAAAGCAGAGCAGGGGAGAAAAGGAGCAGACAAGGTGCAGAACCAGACAGCAGAAAGTGGCAGAGGTCAAGCTGGACAGAGACTGTCATGGGGGAGCTGGCATGAGGACTTGCTCCTTCATTTCTTATGCACAATTTTTTATTAATATGCAGAAAGATAGATGTTTACTAGATGTATCTTATTTGAAAAAACTTGTGCGTTTGAAAAGCGATTGGTTAAGTGAATGTATATTTGCTGATATAAGCCCTAGTATGTCATATCTCTGCTCATAAAAGCCCCAATATGTTATGTCACGTCTGAGTGTTTCTTCCTTAAACCCTGTAAAAGATTATGGTGGTCATTATGACCCTGGCGGTATTATAACTGCAGGGCCAAAATGACGGGAGCACCGCCAACAGGCTGGCGGTGCCTCCTGGCATATTTGTACCGCCGTGGTCGCACTGCCGGGGCCGGCGGTTTACCGCCACAATGGCCCCGGCGGATGTAATCTTGCAGCGCTTCCCAGGGGATTACGAGTCCCCGACCGCCAGCTTTTTTCTGGAAAAGGCTGGCGGTACGGGGAGTCGTGGGGCCCCTGGGGGCCCATGCGGCTTTTCACTGTCTGCTGTGCAGACAGTGAAAAGCGCGACGGGTGCAACTGCACCCTTCGCACGGCCGCAACACCGCCGGCTCCATTTGGAGCCGGCTCCTATGTTGCGGCCGTGATCCCCGCTGGGCCAGCGGGCAGAAACCTGGTTTCCGCCCGCCGGCCCAGTGGATATCTCCAAATGGGCGAGGTGGGGTGCGGCCGCATTGGCGGCCGCATGGCGGTCAGATCTTGGCGGGCGGCATCGTAATGACCCCCTCAGTTTTTGAGAAATGTGGCAGTCTTTTGGTGTATTTCTTAGGGAGCAGGTTCTATGCTTGTCTGTTTACTCACTTTATACTTACACTTTTTGCTGCTATCTACTTAAGCAGACTCTGTGCTAGTGTGTAATTTGCTTATAACGTTTTGCACCTGCTTAGAGAGGAGCCTCAGTGTAGGCCCTCGAGCTTGATTTAATGTTATTAGACTTAGGGGGTCATTCTGACCCTGGCGGTCATGGACCGCCAGGGCCAACGACCGCGGGAGCACCGCCAACAGGCTGGCGGTGCTCCCATGGGCATTCTGACCGCGGCGGTACAGCCGCGGTCAGAAACGGGAAACCGGCGGTGTCCTGCCGGTTTCCCGCTGCCCAAGGGAATCCTCCATGGCGGCGCTGCAAGCAGCGCCGCCATGGGGATTTCGACCCCCTTACCGCCAGCCTGGTTCTGGCGGTTTTGACTGCCAGAACCTGGCTGGCGGTAACGGGTGTCGTGGGGCCCCTGGGGGCCCCTGCAGTGCCCATGCCAATTTCATGGGCACTGCAGGGGCCCCCTAACAGGGCCCCACCAACTGCACCGTCGCACCCCTTCCACTCCGCCGGCTCCATTCGGAGCCGGCATCCTCATGGAAGGGGGATTCCCGCTGGGCTGGCGAGCAGCCTTCTGGCGGTCGCCCGCCAGCCCAGCGGGAAACTCAGAATTACCGCGGCGGTCATTTGACCGCACAGCGGTATTCTGCCGCCGCCCGTCAAAGTCAGAATGACCCCCTTAGTCTTATGAAGACACACACAGCCCTAATCCTATTCCTTGACCCTAATTCTCATTTTAACTGGAGCATCGACAACTGGAATCATTTCCAATTCCTATATCCCTTCTGAAGTTTGGACATGGCACTTGATACAGGGAATTGGCAACGCAATGCTCTGTGCGCAGTACACACAGGGCAATTTTATGTATTGTACTTATGAGATTTATGTAGCATCAACATGCCATTTTTTGGAAGGGTGACCAGGACATTTCATAAACAAAGAAGCAGGACTATGACTTTTAAACTGACGGAGGGTCACAAATTGACTTAAGACAAAGGTCGCCAACAAAAAACACAGACAAAGAAACACTAAGGAGTATAAATTAAATGCAAATGTTACACAGAGAATCATATGTGCTGATTAAGTTACGGTGTGACACTAACTGTGCATTGGAACACATAAAAGCATGCCTGCCTCTTTGATTTGTTCACTTGACACTAGTTAAAAACCTAGACATACGTTGAAATCAGTGAAATTTGTCAGAACTATTGGTGAAAAAACAGGACGTCTGGTCACCCTAAATTTTGGCCACTTTGGAGCATTCTGCATACACAGATTGAGCAACGGGTGATTATTATACTTGGGTTACATTGTGATATAATTTGTTGCAGCATAGTTTGAGCTGTGACTTGCCAAAAGCTAGAAGAAAAAGTTTCACTATTTCTGTGCTGGTGTTTCTTGGTGGAAGACTGTTTTAGGCCTGTGTGTGGGTGAGCATCACATCTCAAATGGATGCAGTTTCTTTCCGCTGATCACAGCGTAAATGCGGCCTCCCACGCTTCTTCCTGCTGCTGCTTCTTGGGCCACTGCAGTCACATGTATCTCTGCGGTGGAGCAGCTGGCCCTGCAGTGCTTGCTGACAGACTTCCTACTAAGCGCAGCAGTCCTGTTGATTTTCAATTATTACGGTCACCAGATGAAATTTCTGACTAACAAATTCAAACAATATTTTGGGCCTGATTACGACCTTGGTGGATGGGATACTCCGTCACAAACGTGACGGATAACCAGCCCACTGTATTCCAAGTTCCATTATATCCTATGGAACTTGTAAAACGGCGGGCGGGACCTCTTTCACGTTTGTTTTCCATACACCAAGGTTGTAATCAGGCCCTTTGTCTGTGTCAATAATCATACCGTATGTGCAATAGCAACAGCTGTGGCAACGGAGCCAGGAAGTTTGGGCCCTAGAACAAACAACGAAAATGACCCCCTTGACTTCTGGTGGAGTAGTGAAATACAACAATGTCAGGGATTAATGCGCCCCTCAAGGCTCTAGACCACAGAGCCATGCCACCTGTTGCACCAAAGGTAGCTATGCCTCCGGCTGTCCCACACAATGGCCTACCAACACAGACGGGGAAAGGGCGGTGGTGAAGGGAAGCAACCTATGAAGGTGTGAGGTGCCAAATGTATTGTATTAGTATTTATATAGCACTTTCCATACCCCTTGAGGGACTTAAGTTGCTAGATCAGAGGTAGGCCATACAAAAGCGCACACAAGGCTCATAATATAGAAGCCAAGCCCATGTAAATGAGGTACACGTTTTAGCCCATTGCCCTGGTTGAAGAAAGTCAAAGGCTGAACGGGCATGCCCAAAGCCCTGTCTATGTATAGTGTTCTCAATAGGTCTGCTTGAAAAGTAAGATTTCAAAGCCAGACCAAAATAGACAAAATGATTAGTGTTTTCATGGTAACAGTCCCAAAGTTTAGCATCTGTAATGACGTTGGGAAGACAGGTAAACTACTACTGTAAATACTGTGTGAGGCATAATGTGAAGATGTGAGAAATTAGTTAAACATCCAGAGTGTTAACTGTATGGCCCATATACAAGAAATAAGTTAACGTTGGATTTTCATTTGTTGCATTTTGAAGGTAAGGGTGAAAAAGGATGGAAGAATGGAGGTAGAGGAGAAATGGTCAGATGAGAGGAGAAGAGAAGAGGGCAGGGAGGGGAGGGATAAAGGGAAGGAGCAGAATGGGAAGAGGGGGAATTAATTAACCCAAGAGAATGCAGACAAGCTAGAAGGCACAAGCCTTGAGGGTAAAATGGGGCTTAGTAACTTTACGGATTACAGTCTCACCTACCCTACCTCCCCATTTTAGCACTGCTTCACCTTAGCACAAACTGATGACACAAAACATCATGCTTCGCTGCCTTACAGAACCAGTGACAGATCTCTCTGCACTCTTGATTTCCATTGAGCCTTGCATAATATGAATGTCTGGCCCTCTAGATGTATATGTGAAGCACCTGCTGAGTAACCCTATTGTTATGTTGAATGTTTAGCAGTTTGTAAAGATCTAGAGGTTTTTAGTGGAGATATCACCTTACTTTCAACCGTAAAGAATGTCTCAGAGCTCTCCATCTTCAGAAAGATGTCCAGAAGTTGCCCTTCTCTGTCAACTGGCAAACGCATGGTATTATCACCATAGGCTAGAATACACTTATATTATGGTGGACGCAATATATGCCACATTTGTGACAGAGTTTCCTACCCACCAAATTCTTAATAAAGACCATAGTGCCTACAGACCGATTTAAGGACTCTGAGGTGGTGTGAGTTGGTCCATTGTATGTCCCACATGTCGGCCATGGCTTACCACATGCAGAGGGTAGGCCAGTCTCAGGCATCAGTCGCCAAGATATTTTGAATCTCTAAACCTAAATATATTCAGCAGAAGAGACGTTTCACAACACCAAACAAGAAAAAAGATAAAGGTTGGCCAATTCTTGATCTGACAATTACAATTTCGTTTTTCTAAAGAGAAGATACTAAGTTATGCAGAAGAGAGAAGGATTCTTTAAGAGTGATTGATTACAGGCCTCCTATTGGGTGGAACCAGGAAATAGCACCTCTTTTCATTGACTGACATGTACGGAAGCAACGCTCAGTTTTCCACTGAACTGTTGAGGAAGTAAATGCTTTACTTGAACACACTAGAAGTTTGCCTGCAAGTGCCACGCTCTGCGATGCCACATCTGTGAAAGCTGAATTAATTACTAATAACTTTGCATCGACTAATGGTTAAGAATTTACATCAATTATGCATATCTAGTGTCTTGGAAAGTGTGCCCACTGAAGTGGCCACCATGAATGTATGACATTAATAAAGATTTTGCATTAATAGTTTAAATAATGTGCACATGTAGAATAAAATGTATTAGCAGATAATACTAATTTATTAATGAAATGTACTTGTTTACATTTTATTAGGCCTAGAGTAATTGTGAAATTATGGGCCTAGTCAATTAGGCTCATGTTAAGTTTCATGACATAAATAAATGTTCGTAAATGTTTTTTTGTGAAAGCAGAGAATAAACACTTGTCCATTGTTCACACAGTGCTGACCAAATGGATTTGTAACCTTGCAATGTTAAACAAGTTGATTTCTTAAACTTTCTTGTGTGAACTGTCTGCTGAAATATAGTGTATTGCATGTAGATACAATTGTCTTTGATGCGTGAGAAGCAAACGTTCTCAGGACCTAACAATGGCTGCACTGAACTAGAGCTATGATGGCAACTAAAAAGTGACCTGGTGAAACCGGTGATGGGAACGGGAGAAGAGAAGCCAATTATCGATGTGTGAAAGACTATCTCATAGATTTGAGAATTAATGTTTATTGGTTCTACTGTGAACACACGATTTTCTGACCAATGACGGCGTGAGAAAATACTTTATGGATTTGTAACCTAGCTTGACTGCACTTAGGAGTTCTAGTCCATTCTCAGTCCTTTCACGGGTCCAGTACGAGGAGCAACACAGCTCCAGATGTCTTTTCTTCTTCTTCCTTAGCCTCATCGCTTAGTTACTATTGTTGACTGGAAATGCTATTAATGCGGTTTTCCATAGTTTGATGTCCTTACTAAGTTTGTTCAGTTAACGTAGAGCCCACCGTAGCTGAGCCAATCCCCTTCACTCTCCCAGGCTGACACTGACCAGACAGATGCCCAACTGAAGTCTATGCTTGCTGATCCATACAGGAGAGGTATAATAACTGTAAATGTCTTTGTTGTCGGTTTTGTCTTTCTTTAAGTACCAACCACTATTTATGTAGAGCCAAAGTCAGATGTTTTCCAAATTAACTTTGTCCAAATTACTTTTGCATGAAGACAAACATACCATTCAAATTAGAGGGTTAGTTAGTGTGCCGTTTGCTAACAAAGGTTATTAACAAAGGATTGATTTTATTCATTTGTTAAGTCTCAATATATGTCATCTCTGTTGTTCAGACATTGTTATTATAGATCTGTATGGTAACCCTTGAATGTTTAATAATAAATGCTTTGGTTGGATTGAGATTTTCACGCCGCTTTGGTCAGCCTGTGTTGTTTGTATATGTTTATCGTTTGGTTCTGAGATTGCTTTATGTGATATTAGCATTGTTAATCTAGGGAACTAAGCTTTCTAATTTTACTAAAAGGTGTGGTTATTCATGGCCACATGGGTCGTGGTGTGTTAGTAAATTACTGACTCCTAAAATGTTGATGTTGACTTATTGAACTTGTTGTCCCATTGCTAGGTTATGAGAAATATTTGTACCCATGGTGGAATCATTCTCAGCATAGTCAAAAGGTCCATCAAACCTCTAACGCGTCCCCTTGTCAAATAAAATAGAAAATCAAATAAGGCCAGAGGCGCCCACAGTTTTGGTAGCAGAGGATGGTTTGGTCTCCTTAAGAGGCCCCCATGGTTTTCCAGTAGATAATAAAGTAAATAGTTCAGTCTCCTTAAGAGGCCGCCATAGCTTCCCAGTTTTAGGAGCAGAAACGGATGGTTACATCTCCTTAAGAGGCCACCATGGTTTTCCAGTAAGTAATCGAATAGATGGTTCTGTCTCCTTAAGAGGCCTCCATGGTTTCAAAGTTGTAGTTATACACAGTTTTTGCAGGAACTATGTCTCCTTAAGAGACTGCCATATGTTTTTTTCAGTTTTAGGTACAACTAAAGAGATTACTATGTCCTTAGAGTAGATATACCTTGTGATGACTGTCCAATGTTTGTTTGAAGAT
Source organism: Pleurodeles waltl (assembly GCF_031143425.1). Classification (NCBI taxonomy): domain Eukaryota; kingdom Metazoa; phylum Chordata; class Amphibia; order Caudata; family Salamandridae; genus Pleurodeles; species Pleurodeles waltl. The sequence continues at coordinate 828,946,232 of NC_090445.1, read as the reverse complement.
GTTCTCAGCGTTCCTAGTGTGATTTGTGAGTGAAATAGGTTTTGCGATTGCACTGCTTAATTAAATCGCAGGTGAATTGTGATGTTTTTGAGTTATGAGGAGTTTGCATACTCTGATGAAGTTGTTTAAGAAGTGTGCGTACTCCAAAGGGTGTATGTAGGGAAGTTGTCAAACTTCACTTTTGCGTGGCGCTTTGTGCTAAAAAATTGTCCACGTGGTTGTTGGTATATGGACCCTACGTCGTCTCAGACTCCGGCGTATTGGTTACTGTACAAGTGTATGAGAGACTTGATTGATGTTGTAATTTGTCTGTTTAGCAGGTCCACCTGGCGTGGGTGACAAATCTGTAGAGTGTAAGTTAAATGAGAGTGTTAGTTTCGACGGAGATTTGGTGATTCCTAAGTTCACAAGGAAGATCTGTTGATCAGTTGAGGGTAAAATGTGCTAGTCAAATTTTGCTTGCGAGTCAGGAAACTAAGATCGAAAGAGTATTTGTTAGAACTAAAAGCCACCGTTGAAAAGTCAGTAAGGTTTCCGAAGCGATTGTGTTTCCTACCTGAAGTAAATAGACAAGTTTGGTGTTGATTTTTCTTTGGTGCTCACGATGTTTGCATTTGGCATTGCGCAAACCTGATCTGAGAGAGACAAGTCGGACGGCTTTGTCAGCTGATGTACGTGTCAGTATGACATCACTGGAGCTGCGCTGGCAAAGGTTGGTTAGTGAGAAAAGCTGCAAACGGATTGGTGGACAACTGTGAAGCATTATTGGTTGGGAAAGGCAAGCAAAAAAGGATTTTGGAATTGAAATTCAATCCTGATTCGATTAAAGCATAGCATGAATCCGAAAATGAAATTTTTCAAAGCATTAAAAAGTGCTGTAAGGGGAGATGCGTTTGTTCCAGTTAGAATAGAAGAAATTGCACTGCCCGAAGGCTCACCCGCATACATCGTATTTGAAGAGCAAGGTGCTGTGCCATGTCTTTGGTTAAAACAATGGTGCAAAGATACAGAGAAAGAAGGGAGCTTAGCGTTTCCAGCCCAGGGAACATTTAGTCCGAGAATTTTAGAGAATCTGACGAGAGTACTCTATGATTCAAAACCTCCTCTGAGACCTGCCCAGTTAGAAGCATTAGCTTTTTGGGAGTTAGTAGCCAGACAGCAACAGCAACAGAAATTTGAGAGGAGAATGAGAAAAGCTTAGAAAACTTTAGCTGAGGAGGGATGGGATAGAGAACAGACATTTTAGAGAACTGAGACTTTACAGGGAATTAAGGTGTTTCCTGCAATTACACAAGAGAATGAGAGCCATGTCAAACAGAATGTCAAAAAGAAGGGTTCACATCCTTCTGAGGAAAAAGAGTAGAAGGCAAAGAGTCTAGAAAATACTTGACCTATGATGAAGATTCAGATGATGATGAGTTTATATTGCGATTATTGAGAAATTGTCCCCCACCATTTGCAGAATGTGAGACACGTCCAAGCACTAGTGCTGATCCTACTGCTCCAGTACCTACTGAAGCAACACAAAGCCAAGTACAAATTAGCTATATTGTCCCTACCACTTCCACAATTCAGACTTCTATGCCGCAGGTTGACATACCAAGGATTCATCCAGACGTCTTAATGTAAATTCAACACCATGGGCCTGATTTATACTTTTTTAGCACCGCATTTGCGCAAACTTACAAAATATAATTGAATTTTCTAAGTTTGTGCTGCTTTTGCATAAAAAAATGACACAAATGTGGAGCTAAAAATGTATAAATCAGGCCCCAAGTTTAATAGTGCCGACAGGACAAGCGTCCCAAATGAGACAGGTTTACCAGAAGCCGACATTGATTCAAATAGAACCTACACCTAATTTGATATCCTCAATGCAAGCCCAGACAATCCCAAGATGCACACCCATAACAATGTCACAGACAAATACATCCTCTTTGACAAATCAGAATACAGGAGTAATGTACCCTAAAGATCAGAACGTCCAACCAAGTCCAGACGCTGTGTCAGTACCTGTTACTATTGGTACCATTAAAGAAAACTGTGTACAATATTGATCTATTCAAAGTCCTAAGTATTACTATGCAAAGTACCTTTCATTTCATGTACTTACCTGCTAAATGAATCTTGTGATTCTAGAAATAAATTAACAAAAGAATATTTTTCTATATAAAAACCTATTGGCCTGGAGTTAAGTCATTGAGTGTGTGTTTTCACTTATTGCTTGTGTGTGAAAAACAATTGCTTAACACTACTCTCTGATAAGCCTACTACTCGACCACACTACCACAAATAGAGCATTAGTATTATCTATTATTGCCTCTGTCAAGCCTCTTGGGGAACCCCTGGACTCTGTGCACACTATATCTCGTTCATTTTGATATAGTATATACAAAGCCAGCTTCCTACAACCATTGTTTGCTCAAGGAAATGATAATAGCCATGCACTGAAAATTTTCAATTCGAGCGCAGAATTGGAGAGATTCAATATAAATACAGGGATTTTTACTCCAGTGAACAAAACATTTGACATAACAGGTCTATTAATCGACTTGAATAATTCCAGGACTCCACCAAATATCTCGGAGAGACCAGACATAGGTTCTAACCTGTTCTTGGTGACTCCAGAGAATCCATATTTAATGTTACAACAACTGGCCGGTGTAATTAATAATAATATCTCATCGCAAGGTTTTGAGCACCCAGCAATTATCCAAATGGTTGGAAACATTGAGCAATACACTAGGAGATTCCAGTGGAGAAAGTTTGTTAAACTTGACAAGGCTTAAACTGGAAGTAGAGGAATTAATTGAGGGAACAATTGCATTAAACATGAATTACGATTTTTGAGCAAATTAGTTACCAACAAAGCAGAATTGGTATATCAGAGGTTAACAGATTTGTCAGATTTGTCAGACAAATATGACATATAAATTGAGAAAACAAAGCATTTGAGAAGAAGTTACAGGTTAGAATTTGACTCAAAGGATATTGAGAACATGAGAATGCCAGGAATGAAAATTCATATTAGAGAATCAATCGAGAGCATTCAGACATTGGGGAGCATTAGATAAATGAGAACGCAGATGGGTAAAGAAAAAAAACAAGAAGAAAAAGGAGTCTGCAAATTTAACTGCTAGCAACCCAGCAGACTGGTAATCCAGTACAAATACTACCAATGAGAGAAATTCCAGGAGGGAAATTTGTACATGTCCCTTGGAGCAGAAGTGACATTCTGTCATTTACAAATGACTATCGGAGATTGAGAAACCAACGGAATGGTACCAGCAAACAGATAGGCTTGTGTAACTTGCAAAATGCCTGTGGGTGGATTTGAATACACTGTTGGAAATAGTGGTTCCAGCACATTTGTGGGTGGAATGTAAAAGGAGTATAGATTGGCCAGTGAAAGAGCCCCCATGAGACCCATCCACTGGTGCACCATCTCTTGATGTAATGAAGTACTATTACAAAGTGGTTGAATTCTTGAAAACAAGAATTTCTCCCAAAAATATTGATTGGCAGAGAATAGACAGCACAGGAAGGAAAAGAGCCCATACATGTATACTGCGAGAGATTGTTGCAGGCATTGAAACATTACAGTGGTACAGAAACAATTGAGCCAAAAGACATGGTTCATTTTGCGTTTAGATTTGTTGAAGGATTAAGACCTGAAATCAGCCAGATGATTAAGAGTCATTTGATTTGCTGGCAAGCAAAACCCATTGATGAAGTATTGCAATATGCCAAGTACTGTAGCGACGAGATTGAATTGAAGCAGAGAAAGTTGAAAGAGAAGGCAATGGTGATGCTGAATACAGCTGCACAGTCAGGAATACAGGCAGTTTTTCCACAACAGCAGCAGGGAAACATGTTGATTCAGAATCAGGTGAAGGGTAGAGGTCGAGATGGAAATGGAAATGTGAATCATGGCGTCAGTCTGAGCACTGTGGTTACTCATAATGATATGCAGGCAATGAAAAGAACACTACCTTGTCATGCTAGCGATGGCCTCGGACATTGTAAGCAGGAGTGTCCGTTGCTAGGTCAGAAAGGTGCTGTCACACAGACAAATGAAAACAATCCTTTTGTGAACATGGGAGGACCCGGATTGAGAGGTCAAAATCTCAATTTTCTGAATAATACAAATTAATTGCAAGGTCACCAGCCCATGCAACAAATGCCAATGCCAATGCCACGTTTTTCAGATGCCACAGCCACAGCAAATGCAACCCCAAGTTCAGATGATACCTAAGCAACAAATTCAGATACCTTAAGCTCAAATGGAACTGCAGCAGATGATGCTTCCTCAGCGAGGCACAGGTCAACAGTTTAATGCTAGCAATAACACAATACACCAATACCCATTACACAGTGAGGATGAATTGAATGTTAAATGGGTGAGTGGGAGTTCAGATGAAGAAGAGTTTATGTTAGCAGCTTCATTAGAAGTAGATAAAAAGGGCCCATATGTGAAAGGGAAGGTGATGGGTCATAAACTTTCATTCTTAGTCGACACAGGAGCTACACGTTCCACTGTGAGAACTGCAGAAGTCCTAAATTTACCCCTTTCAGGGAAAACAGTGCAAATCAGTTGTTCACAAACCTGATTACAGAACCAGTTTCAGTTAAAATTGGAAACTTCAAAGGCTTACACAAATTTGTAGTTTGTGACTCAAGTCCGGTTTCCTTACTAGGAAGGGACTTGCTGTGCAAAACAAAATGTTCAATTACCTGTTCAAATGATGGGATTGCATTCAAACAAATAGTGATGATGAGGACGATCAGTCTGGGGAAACCCACTGTAATTCAGTAAATGAAGAGTACCCAGAGATCAGTTTCTTTCCTTTCTTCACAATATGACATCTTCATACTGACTTAAAAGGAACAGTTAAGACGAAAGTGTGGGATTTTTCAGGAACAGACATTGGTCAAATCAAAGGAGTTGAGCAAGTTAAAGTCACAGTCAAGCCAAATGCTGTTTTTCCACAGATTCCCAATACCATATGGCACCAGGCACTATTGAAGAGAATGCACCAATAATTGCAGGATTCATGAGATAAGGGGGAATATTTATACTCTGTTTGCACCGAATTTGCGGCAAAAATTTTGATGCAAATTCAGCGCAAACCTTACACCATATTTATACTATGACGCCCGACCCCGCGAATGTCAAAATTCCTCTGTGTGCGTCATTTTCTGGATGCGGGAAACCGCCTTGCTTTAATGACATGCAAGGTAAGCGTTTCCGGCCAAAAAATTACTTTAAGGCCTGTGCGCCTTATTTATACTCCTGTATCATTTTGACGCACAGGAGGGGGCGGGCCTTAAAAACCGGCACCCAGTCTGATGTGTGCCGTTTTTTAATGCTTGGGTGAGGGCAGGCGTTAAGGGACGTGTGGCCTCATTTCCATGGTCTCTGACCATGGGAGCAGTCCACAGGTGCTCTTCCCTGCCCCCAGGGACACCCCCTGCAACTCCCTCACACCCCTGGAGGACACCCATGGATGGGGGACCAATCCCAGGTAAATACAGGTAGGTTGAGGTAATTATTTTTGTGTTTTATGTTTTGTGGCATGGGGGCCCCCCGTTCATGCCACTGTTCCCAATAGCCATGCCCAGGGCACAGAAGTCCCCTGGGCATGGCCATTGGGCAGGGGGGCATGACTCCTGTCTTTGCTAAGACAGGAGTCATTTCAATGGGGGCTGGGCATCAAAAAATGGCGGAAGTCCGGTTAGAGCCATGATTTTTTACTCTAACCTGACTTGCACCATTTTTTGACGCACAACCCCCATTTTTCCCTACGCCGGCGCTGCCGGGTTACAGTCCTTTTTTTTTTCCCTGACCGGCCCGCAGCACCGGCTAACATCAATCCATAAATAAGGCGCCTGCCTGGTGCGCTGGAATGGCGTTAACCGGACGTAAAATGTTTGACGCAAACTGGCGCTGGTTTGCGTCAACAAGTATAAATATGGGCTAAGGTGTCCTAAAGGAGGTACTGAGCAGCCCATGTAACTCACCTAACATGGTTTTACGAAAGCCCTGTGGGAAATTTCAAATAGTTCAGGATTTGAGGAAAATAAATTATATTGTGATTAAATGTTGTCCGGTAGTGCCAAATTCAGCAGTAATATTATTTCACATCACATATGATACTGAATGGTTTACTGTAGTGGACCTATCTCTTTTCTGTACCTCTTCATGAGGATAGCCAATATCTTTTTTGCTTCATATTCTTTAATTGAGTATATGGTTGGTGCAGAATCCTACAAGGTTTTTCAGAGTCCCCGTCCATCTGTAATCAAATATTGAAGAAGTACCTGGATGCCTTGGAAATGCCTTTCCAATCGACTTTGGTTCCGTACATTAGTGATTTGTTGGTCGCTTCAAAAATGAAGGAAGCATGCAGGAGATACTATTGCCTTACTAAAATCAGAAAAGAAAGGAAAAGACTCAAGCACATTGTCAATAATCGTAGAATAAGTAGACACCACGAGAAAAGAAGATTTGAGTGACAGAGAATTAAGTGGAGATCGAAGACTAAAGAGAAAACGAGTTGTAAATCGAAGATATGCAGGACCTGAATGGGTGTTTGCAACAACTAGTGATTGGCAGCACAAACATTTGTCATTTTGTTTTGATCGTGAGATTCCAGGTCAGTACTTTTGCATCAGAAGGTGTTTTATGAACTGAAATTTGAAACTTGAATTTTGTGAAACTAAAAACTGAAAGAAGACATTCAATAACCTGATAAGACTTTTAGAAACTGATTGGATGAGCTGCCGAGCCAATTTTGACAACCATTATTGATTTTCGACAAAAGCCTTGGAAAAGTGACTGAAAGCTGTAAGTAACACAAAGAAGATTTTTGTTTTTGTCTTGCTGCATGGTGAATTTTCCTCCTTCTACTTTCTGATTCTTTACAGATCATGAATAATCAAAACAAGCAGGCTAGAAACAATAGGTGTTGTAAATACATAGGTATTGGCTTAGCAATTGTATGCATGATAGTATGTTGGGCATTGTTTTTGAGTATGAGTTTTCTCAATAAACCTAAAACTAATCACACCTCTTCTTTAGAAGTTGTACCTACACTTACGGAATTAGAAAAGTTCAAACAGGATGAGAGATATTTATACGAAGATAACTCACAAGGAGCTCTTTCCTCTGATGTATTCATTTGCTTGCTCTACGAATATGTTGAAACTATGAATGTGAGAGAATGTTATGGTTGCACACAAATTCCTTCATCAGTGGAAGAAGAGATAACCTATCATAGCTTGGCACTAACATATGGAATTAGTTGCAGTCTTTTATTAACAAGACTCTATAACCTATAACTAAGAATACATACAGTATTTCTACTCAAATCACAATGTAGTGTTTTCTTTTGTTCCTATTATTAAGTATTTGAGTAGACAACCTAGAGAAAAGAATATGGAATTAGTGTGAGGCTTCTTTGAACCTACACTTAACTTTGGTACTGCTTACGCTCACCGTAATAACCTCAGATGCTTGCTTTCACCCGTAGAAAAAACTTTCTTAGTTCAAACTGAAGACAGAAGAAGGGCAATAAAGGAGAAGATAGATAAGGGCTGAGACAAAAGAACATTTAGGAATGACCATGTTTTTAGTGAAACTAAAACCCAAGGGAAATTAGCTTTAGATGCGCCTTACATAGGGAAACTTTGTATATACAGACCGCAATCTGGAATTTACACTTTATTTGTAGGAATGAGTGAATGCAGACATGTGTTTCTTTTTCAAGCTAAATGGACTTTCATGCTAAATGGACAGGACCCACCGATTCCTGGGGTTTAATGTATTTGTGGACTGTATGCCTATTACCGACTTCTGAGAGGATGGTATGGTGCATATTACTTGGGAGTAGTAGTCCCAAAGATTTACCAGCTTGATAACCTGAGACACCAAAATTAAATGAATTGCAACTTGATACACCAAAGAGATAATCTTATTCTAGAATAATTGGAGATATATTTGGAGAAATCATTCCCTCAGTGGGAGTTATTCTAAATTCCATGAAAATCTGAAAGTTATCTACTATCATGGATAACATGCTGACTAGCGTTTCAGGAGCCAAGGTCCTAATGGACACTGAAATGGCTGCGGTACGTTCTATGACTCTTCAGAACCACCTTGCGTTAAACATCCTTTTAGCAAAGGAGGGCGGAGTCTGTAAAATGCTGAAATCACAACATTGTTGAACATACATCCCTGACAATAATAGGAAAGTTAAAAGCTTTAGTAACAATTTGACTAATACAAACTGACATAAAGTCCTAATGGAACCTGGGGTATGGGAAAAGGTTGGCAAAGGTTTTACTGCTGTAGAAAATTGGCTGGGCAACCTGGTAAATGGTGTTGCATGGATAATATTGAAACCAGTGCTTATTGTTATAATTTGTATCATTTGCATTATGGGAGCTTACAAATTCTACACTGTAATTAGAAGACAAAGGATGAAAAATGAACAGAGGAGGGAGGAAATAAAATTGGAAAATTCAAGGAACAGATATTTTGATGAAAGTTGGCGAAAGAAGGAAAATGTTAGACATTATGATGAAACAAAAGTTTAGATTAATAAAGATTTTGCATTAATAGGTTAAATAATGTGCACATGTAGAATACAATGTATTAGTAGATCATACTAATGTATTAATGAGATGTGCTTGTTTCAATTTTATTTGGCAAAGAGTAATTGTGAAATAATGGGCCTAGTCAACAAGGCCTCATGTTAAGTTTCATGGCCTAAATAAATGTTCGTAAATGTTTTTGGGTGAAAGCAGAGAATTACCACTTGTCCATTGTTCACGCAGTGCTGACCAAATAGATTTGTAACCTTGCAATGTTAAGTAAGTTAATGTCTTAAACTTTCTTGTGAGAACTGTCTGCTGAAACAGTGTATTACATGTAGATACAATTGTATCCTTGATGCGGGAGAAGCAAATGTTCTCAGCACCTAACAATGGCTGCACTAACTAGAGCTATGATTGCAACTAAAAAGTTACCTGACAAAACTGGTGATTGGAACGGGAGAAGAGGAGCCAATCACCGACGTGTGAAAGACTGTCTAACTATATCATAGATTTGAGAATTAATGTTTACTGGTTTTACTGTAAACACACGATTTTCGGACCAATGACGGCGTGAGAAAATACTTTATGGAGTTTTAACTTAGCTTGACTGCACTTAGGAATTCTAGACCATTCTCTGTCCTTTACTGGTCCAGTTCGAGGAGCAAATCAGTTCCAGATGTCTTTTCTTATTCTTCCCTAGCCTCATCTCTATTGTTGATTTCAAATGCTATTAATGCTGTTTTCCATAGTTTGATTTCCTTACTAAGTTGATTCAGTTAACTTAGAGCCCACCGTGGCTAAGCCAATCCCCTTCACTGTCCCAGGCTGACGCTGACCAGGCGGATGCCCATCTGACGAAGAAGTCTATGCTTGCTGATCCATATGGGAGAGGTATAACAACTGCAAATGTCTTTGTTGTAGGTTTTGTCTTTCTTTAAGTACCAACCGCTATATTTATAGAGCCATAGTCAGATGTTTTCCAAATCATCTTTGTCCAAATTACTTTTGCATGAAGCCCAAACATGCCATTCAAATTAGAGGGTTAGTTAGTGTGTCATGTGCTAACAAAGGTTATTAACTAAGGATTGATTTTATTCACTTGTTAAGACTTGATGTATGCCATCTCTGTTGCTCAGATATTGTTATTATTGATCTGTACGGTAACCCTTGAATGTTTAATGATGGAGGCTTTGGATAGATTTAGATTTTTCCAAAGCTTTGGTCAGCCTGTGTTTTTTGTATATTGTATTGTATTGTAATAGTATTTATATAGCACTTACTACCCCTAATGAGGCGTTGAAGCGCTTTTCGGCGAGTAGCACGCTTCTCCGGGACCCAAAAGGAATTAGTGGTGGATTAGTATAGGGCAATAGGAGTACACTTTTAGTATTAATATGAGTTAATTTGAGCCACGGATATGTGAATTTGTTAGTTGGATTGACAGGAGTAATGGAGGGGTGAAGGAGGGAAGAATCCAGAATGCTTATGATTTGGTTAAGAGATTACTTTACGTGATATTAGCATTGTTAATCTAGGGAAATAAACTTTCTCATTTTACTAAAAGGTGTGGTTGTTTATGGCCACATGGGTCATGGTGTGTTAGAAGATTACTGACTCATAAAATGTTTATGTTGACTTACTGAGCTAGTTGTCCCATTGCTAGTTAAGGTTATGAGAAATATTTGTACCCAAGGTGGAATCACTCTAAGCCTAGTCAAAAGGTCCATCGAACCTCTAATGAGTCCCCTTATCAAATAACACAGAAAACCAAATTAGGCCAAACGCGCTCACACATCCGATAGGTGACATAAATACAATGTCCTAAAGAGAGTCATAGCTATAGTTGCACGAAGCACAGTTACCAGAAACTTGCAATCTACAACACCTTCCAGCAGGTTTAATTTATGCATCTTAATGGGACGTATAGTTCTAGCAGCATGTGACAAACAAAGTTACTAATAATTTACATAGGAAAGTGTACGTAAAAGCCGTTTTTGGACATGATCCCAGCCCTGCATACCACACACTGTGTACTTTCAGTGTTCTAAGGGTTGCTGATAGATTGTCTTCAGGGCAGAGTTTGCAGTAGACAAAATAACTTTTTCCTCTAGTCTTTAGTGTTAATTTTGAAAGTGACATAACATTGGAATTCATGTTGATGAAGTTAAGATTAATCTCCATGACCTGAATATTAGAGCCACTAAGACAAGACACTCAACACTACAATCAAGGTGGGTTTTCAGTATTCAAATAATCTCCATGAAAAGTAATTATGTACATTTTTTACATTCATATTAATTGCAGATATCCTTAAAATCTGACTGGATTGTACCGTCCGGTAGACTGGGTAGCACAGCACTACAGTTTTAAAATATACTTAAACTATGTTTAATGCCCGGCCTATAGAGAAGACTAGAGCCACCACAGAAAGAAATCCCTTGCCACCTGTTTCATTAAGCATACTATGTGATCACAGCCAGCCAAGTTGCTGAACTGTTGTCCCTACCCTCTCTTTGGTAGTTGGCAGGGCCCTTCAGGGACCTTCCACAACTCAGTAGAACCTACTGCTATAAGTAACATTCTAAGCATGCCACATTCTTGGAGCTGGAGGTAAGCCATTGAGGTGTGACTGAACCAGCAGAAAATAAGAGCAGCAAACAAGATAACTTGGAAGTACGTCAGGCAGGCCCCAACAACGGGTTAAATAATGGGAAGAGCGGGAATTTCTAGGGACAAGATGCTAAAACAGAAGGCTCTTGCGTCCATGGAGGAAAGGCCAGAGCACATCAGAACTTTGTGTGCATGATTAAAGCCAAGTTTTGGGATCCAGTTTCCAGTTTCCAGTCCTGGGCTTTTGTGTGTCAGTTTAATGCATTCTTGGTGTTTCATTTCTGAGTGCATTCTGGGTGTTGTAGTCTTGGTTTGCTTCCTTTGAACAAATTGTAATGACACGCCTAACAGCAATGATTTCTAGGTTAACGTTCAGGACTGGGAGTAGTGTCCGTGATGACAAGGAGTGATGTGATCACCCTAAACTGAACTTTCATCCTAACAGGCAGCTGCAGTAGCCTACCACAAGATCATTCCCTCCAGACACTACACCTGTAAAACTTATCCTCTCTTTCCAGAACCTATTTTCTTTGTTTCTGTAACCTTAAATCAATAGCGTCTTACTCTCCAGCTGAATAGTTCATGGTGTGTTCATTCTCCATGCTTCTAGTTCACCAAGGTACACGTAAATGGGTGAAAAAACACAAAGGTGAATAATGAATAGTACAGCTGTCCAATGTACATCACACAGCATGTTCCTGCTGAAACTATAGGTCGGACTTTATAGACCTACTAAAAAGAGTTGTTGGTGCAACATATTATTTCATTCATTCAAAGAAAAGAACAAAACTGACTTAGGGGGATAACAAAAGGCTATCGAACTTCTAATATATATTTTAAACAAAAGATTGAAAAAAAGATTATTCATTTAGGTCTGCGTAAATAACTATGGGGGTCATTACCACCCTGGCGGATGGTGGTAATTTAGGGAAAGGTACTGCCAACAGGCTGGAGGTACCTTTTCCCAAATGATGACATTGGCAGTTTGGCTCAAGCCAAACCGCTAATGTACCACTCCGTCCGCCAGGGTGGTAACAGCCGCCGGGCTGGAGACTTCGGTCTCCAGCCAGGCAGCCGTCACAATCCCACCCTCCCCTGGCACTGATAGTGGTCTCCCTGTCCCCCACCCACTCCCCGTTCTCACCAGAGTCCTCTCCTCCCTCCCCCTCCCACTCCCGAACCCCTGACATCCACACACCCACACGAGCACACATACACACTCATAGACACACGCATACCTACATCCACCCACACATACATACCCACATCCCGGGACACACACTAACATACATTGTAGAACACATGCATTCACAACACACAACATACACGTACACTCACATTCATTCATTCACACCCCCATTCACGCATACAAAAACAGACACACACACACCCACAACACCCCCACACATGCACACAACACCCCCCTCCTGTCGGAGAACCCAACTTACCTGCTTGCAGGGGGTCCTCCGGCAGGAGACGGGACGTGGTGCTGTTGCCAGCAGCGTCTGCCAGCAAAACACCGCCAGGCCGTATCATGGCTCATGATGCGGTAGGCGGTATTTTTCTGGCGTGGCACTGCTGCTGGCGGTATTCCGTCTACGGTCATAATGCGGTTGCCGGCTGGTAGCCACTGCGATTGGTATGTTGGCAGCCGTCACCATGGAGGAAGGCAGCATTTACCGCCAATGTCATAATGAGGCCCTATGTGTGGTCCCCATAAATGGACCTTCAAAAAAGCACAATATGAGTTACATGCAATCACTGAACAATGCAATGTGCCACTCAAGCTTCACTTTTTCATATCTATCTATGAACAGTGCATTAGATCATTCTAATTCCTTCAGAAACTCTGTGTAAGCTGAGGCCAGATTTATGAATTTTGTGTATGGCACTGGGTAATTCTGAACCATATCATTGAACTGACCTTTTGTGTAATTTGCCAAGCTTTGCCAATTAATGAATCATGCAATAGAAGGGATGCTAGGCACATATATTTCTTTAATTTTTGCTAGACCTAGGTAAATTGTCTGCTGGACTGTCATTCAGAAAAATCATCTGCAATGGAATCAGACATGCCTTAAATAAGGCATCTGTGCCCTGCACCTGCCAATATTGTGTTCCCCAAAATGAATTTAAATCAGTTGTTTCTTTCCAGTATTCATAGCCTTTAATGGCTAGTTGGGAAACAAATTAATTTGATCAATTTAATTTAGTAGCGGTCAGCACATTTTCCCTTGCTTTTGTTTACAGTCATTTGAAATAATAGTATACCGAATCGGAAGCATCATACCCAGAAAAATATGTGAATTTGTCTAATTATATTTTAGTACTCCCTACTTGGGGAGTCTAGCTCTATGATGTTAATGGTGTGATTAATGATGGTAACAAAACATTTCACCATAATTGACTGTGTACATATCTTCACTTTCAACTACAGTACAATATTCAAGCTCAGAAAGCATTCAAGAGACTGTTTTAACACCCCAATCATCAGATACAATACCTGTTTGATCACATCATCCTTAAAAACATTTGAAATTTGAACAGTCTCTGTAGGACCAAAAATATCATATGGAACCTTATCCCATACAATCCCATCTGGAACTGGAACAGTAGAAATGTTCACTAGGGACAATTATCTTCGCACTTTGTGGGAAGACAAATGAGGCTTCTATATCTCATCTACCAGTGCAACAGCACAGCGTTGAGGAAGGTAATCCCAGTTTATAAGCAAGAAGAAAACAGTCACAAATCCAATTCACAAGAAGAGAGCAAGCAAAGGAAGCATAATCTACAAATAGGACCATGAACAGAGCAGATAAGTGTATTCAAGCCAGTATTAAAGCTTACATATATCATGAAGAGAAGTGGCAATTGAATCTGAAGAGAAGTCGTCAAGTACCCAGAAGCTGTCTGTGTAAAGACAGAAGCCGTCGCAGGTGAAAGAGAACTAATGGACGCCTCTAACATTGGTTCATCATAGACAACTCTATTACTTTGAGAATTAGTAGAGAATTGTAGACGTATGTCTGGTGTGTTTCTTTTGTTTGTAGTGGTAACTGGAATCAACAGAAATTCATTATCCACCCTCCCCAACCTAGGAAAAACAATGAGGGGATAGGGAACTACGCAGGAATCCTGAAGGTCTACTAGGATCGGCCTCATAATGTAGTTTGACTTGATCAATGGATACAAAGCTTTGTCTTTACAGCCAGAAAGCGGTGGCAAGATCACAGTTCTAGTACCTTGAATTCCAAGTACTAGCACAGGTGCATAGTATGATGGGCCAAATGTTTTCTTCACAGCACTTGTCTCTCAAACTATATCCCGAACTTTTAGAATTCATCCTGTAGGTGTTGGTTAGTTCCCCACTTCTACAGTGCTAGCATACGAAGTGGAACACTCATATCAGAAATTTTGGAGTTCCTATAAGTCAGTGAGACATTCATTCATGTCAAAAAGTGTTTCTGCTGCGACTCTGCTACGACCATCAAGATCTTGGACATAAATCTGGATGCCAAACAGGACTTCACATGGGGTACAGCCATCCAAAGATCTTCTAGGAAGATTATTTAATGTTCTCTGGACTCCATAAAGGTGGTGGATCCAACTGCAACCTGAGCCTAATAGTCTAGCTGTTAAGGATTGCTTTAAGTCTCAGTTCTTCATTTCAATGATTGGATTTCCCTCGGTATGATAAGGAGATAAATAATGCACAGACAACCCAGGGCTCCCATGGTATCCCTCTATCCCTTTGAGGCAAAAGCATAGCCCTGGTCCCAGTGCAATGCAGCTACTGTATATGTCTCAATGAAGACTTGAAAATCTTTAATAACAGTGCAAAAGTAAGCTATTTGCTGTGACTTGGAGATAGAATCTACAGGAAGAAGAATGTATTTGAATGCACCATTCAAATGTAGATGGCTGGAATGGTCTAGATGTACGCACTGCAAAGGTTTGTTTGAAACCAGGATGAGGGTGGGTGGGGGGTGTTTAAGGGTGGAGCCTTTAATTCGTTGGCAAATGTCACAGCTAAAGAAATGCTGCTTTGTCTGTTTATACAGACCATACCACCAATAGTGTCTTTGTAGCAAAGGGATTGTAAACGCCACACCCCTCATGTGCTGCTTTAATTAATTGTAGCCTGCGGTCTTGGTTGGGGATTACCCGATCACTCACCCCTGAAATGGCTACATAAGGAATGTTTTGGGCACAGAAGTAGTAGGAATATTTTGCTAGATATGCTTTCGGTAAAGGAGTCCCGTCAGTGGAACCTTTCACTGAAGACAGTATCTCTTCATCCACCTTCATATGGGAATGAGTAATTGTAGCTATAGCAGCAGAAGTGACTGCAGATGTGGCTGCTTCACTGGCCAATTAATTCCCTACAACGTGTATTCCAACATGTTGGATACTCACTGTATGTATTACATGAGCCAATGGATGACTATCTTTACATTCTGCCACCTTTCCCAAAGCATTTTAGGCTTCATAGTATTTCCTTTAGAGTCTCTGAATCCATTGAGGTGTCAGTAATGCAAGTTTTCATTAAAAGACTGGACAGTAATACGAATCACACTATAAGAGTGGGGAATTCAGGATCCGTATGTTCCAGTGCCAGAATCAAAGTTTTTAATTCAGCCAGTTGTGCAGTGCAATCCCCAAGGGACTGCGTGAAACTTTGCTGAGGTTAGAAGTCTCCATCCCTCATTACTCCATAAACAGCTGAACAAGCCGCTGTGTATTGATGTTTGGTCCCCATAGCAGGCAGAGCTGAACCATCAGTAGATATCATGTTTTTAAACTGATCAAGAAGCAAAATGTTAGTGAGCATGGGGCATTCCAGTTCATACTGGGGAAATTCATGTGTTTGTAATTTAGGGTAAAACACATAGGGGGTCATTACGACCCTGGCGGATGGCGGAGAAGCGGTGGTGAGACCACCAACAGGCTGGCAGTCAATTTTTTGGAATTATGACCATGGCGGTTACCGCCATGGTCATCCGCCGCTTCTCCGTTCCGCCTGCCAGGGCGGAGACGCGCGCTGGGCTTGAGACCTGGGTCTCCAGCCCGGCGGTCGTCACTATACCGCCGGCGGTATTTGGACCAAGCTTACCGCCATGGATTTCATGCGGTTGGAACCGCCATGAAATCCATGCCGGTAAGCACTATCAGTGCCAGGGAATTCCTTCCCTGGCACTGATAGGGGTCTTCCCCACCCCAACTCCCTCCCCTACACCCCCGACCACCCTTGCCACCCCCCAAAGGTGGCAGGACCCCCCTCCCCACCCCGGCCCCCAACATCACATCACTCCTGCACACACGACACGCACGCAGGCACCACCAACACACATACACACACACCGACATACATGCCAACATCCACACACACAGTCAGACACGCACACCCACATTCAAACATACACGCACACAACCATACAGACATACCTACAGACATACACGCACTCACTCCCATACTCACAACACCCCCGCAAGCATACAAGCACTCACACACCCCCACTACATACACACACGCACACCCCCATGCACTCACACAACACCCCCCCCTCCCCTCACGGACGATCGACTTACCTGGTCCGACGATCCTCCGGGAGGGGACGGGAGCCATGGGGGCTTCTCCGCCGACACCACACCGTCAACAGAACACCGCCACACCGAATCACAGGACGTGATTTGGTGTGCGGCGTTCTGTTGACGTGGCGGTGGAGGTGGAGGTGGAGCAACCTCCACTTCACCGCCGCCCGCCAGTATGGGTGTTGGCGGCTCTCCGTCCGAAAAAGGACGGAGAGCTGCCAACAGTCATAATACGCTGAGCGCCACCACTGGCAGTCTTCAGCACGGCGGTCCATCGGCGGTCTTGACAAAAGACCGCTGAGGTCAAAATGACCCCCATAATCTACATCAGTGGCAGTCAAGGAACTGTCCCATTGTATCCATCTGGGATGCCAGGCTTTTCCATTTGGAACGTTAGCCTTTGTGACAGCCTCTAAGACTGCAATGGGAGTAACAACAATGATGCATTTTCCCTGAGCCAGAGGACATTCCTTAATGACAGTCATCTGAACTGCAGTCAGTGTTTTTTCAGTGGACGCAACACACATTTCAGCAATGGAATATAAATGTGATTTATATGAAATCAGCACTGTATCACCTTTATTGAATGTAACATAGGTAAAGCCAATGGCACCCAGTATTATCTGGATGATCAAGATTGTATTGTTTGTAAGTGGTTTGCTTCAAGCATCCCAGTCTGTAGTGATCTGAGTATTTGTGTATGCTCTGGTGCTCAAAGATTGCTGGGAAATTCTGGGTGAATGAAATCGTACAATGGTTTTATGCGTTGTACATTATCTGGTATGTAAGTTTTGCCAAAACTGAAGAATCCTAACAAGGATTGTAATTTGTTATGGTATTCAGTGGTTGTAATTGAGCACACTTCTTAAAGACATGTGGTGCCATTGTCTTCCCTTCATTTGATAACTTGTATCCTAGGGACAGGACACTGATAAAGGCAATTTTTGTTTTCCTAAAATTGAATTTGTAGACATGTTCTGCAAGTCCCAGACCAATACAATCTACTATGGCTAAATGAGTGTTTAAGTCATCATCCATCAGATTTATGCCATCGACATAGGACAATGCCTCTGGATCAATATCATCTAATATTGATGTTACACGAGCAGGGAATAACCCTGGGCTCTTCATGTGCCCTTGGGGGAGCGAGCAAAAATGGTGCTGGAAGCGGAGTGTGGAAAAAGCAGTTAGATCCTTGCTTTTAGGTGCTATATTTTGGCAGAAAAACCCTTTGGAAATATCCAGAGTTGCTTTGTATTTTTTACAGACAATATTGTTCATTAAGGCTGTACCGTTTGAGTCTTGCATTGCAAACGTGCATGTGTGGTTATTTAAATGTCTATAATCTAAGGCTATTCTGTAGGAGTGATCCTCCTTAGCTACTGGGGACAATGGTTTGTTTATGGGAGGTACACAGGGTTCAATTACTCCCTGGTACTCCAGTTATGAGAGAATTTCTCTCACTGAAGCTTTTGCTTCATGTTTTATTGGGTACTGTGGTTGCACTTGCGGGCTGGACCCTATTGGTATTGCATGATAAGGTGCATAGCTAGTTGTGGTTGGAC
This sequence comes from Pleurodeles waltl, assembly GCF_031143425.1. NCBI lineage: Eukaryota > Metazoa > Chordata > Amphibia > Caudata > Salamandridae > Pleurodeles > Pleurodeles waltl. Next base: position 828,927,864 of record NC_090445.1, on the reverse strand, counting down.
AGCTTAAGCAGCTGTCACTGGGACAGTGTTTAAGATGCACATAACAAATTGTGTTAAGCGTCCTTATAATCTAACTAGATTATTATATAATGGCCGTAAGTCACCTGCTGCTAAATGTTGTATATTTGGAGTGTATGCAGCTAGAACAGGTCATGTGGCCCATTCGTTACTGACTGGACCCAATCTAACATGTTGAAAAATGTCTGGTAGGGAACCTTAGAACCAATTTTGGTGTTCCTAATATGTTAAAGGTATCTCTAACTAGTGGTATGCTCTGTATTGGCCTGGTGGGTTGGCCACTGTGTATGCATGAAATGTATTTGTGTTAGCACTGAATGCAGGAAAGGTGGCCCATGAGTAAAATATTTCAGTTTTGTACACATTGTGTGCCTCTACCACAAACGAAACATCTCCACCCCTATTAAGTAGCCCATTTTGGAGTAAATGTTGTGTGACAGCATGCCTACATGTTATAGGAATATTAAGTGAATTCACAATTCTGGTTAATGTAGTTCAGAGAAGGTAATACTCAAGTGGGGTATCCTTTTTAGAAGTTTAAGCTTGAACAGTTGACAGACATATATAGGTGATTCCTATTCTTCTGAGGAGGATTTGATCCCTTTAATCAGGATGTCTCCATATTAGGTGAGTAGGGCACCTTGGACACACAAGCGAAAACTACTCAGGAGACCAATTAACTTAGTACCTGACCTTAATATGTTGGTTGCCCTGTGTTATGTGGTTCCTACTAAGATAATAGGACTGCATATTTAGGACCGCAGAACTTCAGAATGTGGTAGACTAAGTCCGTCTACACCATCAGAAACTGTCGCTCCAATTCCTGTCTAGCTTACGGCATGGGTTGGGTGGTGATTACGACAATCGAAACATGACACTGTGACTTATTAGGAAAGTCATGGAAACAGATCTCTCCCCCTTTCGTTATATTACTTATGCATGTCCAGGCAAAACATAAGAGAGATAGACAAACTGGGTTTTCAATATATTTATGAAAACAAACGTAATTGTGCATAAAGCGAATAAGCTACAATAATTAGGCAGATGAAACAAGACAAAGTAACCAGCCTGATAAACATAGTGAAGACAACGAATAATCTAACCATGGTAAAAGTGTTTTACAAGGGCTAGAGGTTCCTATTTAACCCTAAGACTACACTGAGAGCATAGCGGGTGTACGCCTCTGCCTGGCCTGATCAAAGGGTTAAGCCCACACCTGAAGACAATGCCAAAAGTCTGCCTGCGGTGTAAATGACAACCCTCTTAGGAGCTGGTAGATTAGCATCAGCAGAGCTGCAGGTCAAACATAGCATTAGTCCCAGGATGACTGTGGCTGGAGTACCCTCAGCCCCTTTGGGGGTCAGTGAATCGTTTATATAAAAATCCATACTCTGTTGGAAGCACATCTCTGATGCAATGTTGTGTTTGGATAGTAGAAGCTGCCTACTGAGAAGGCAACACAAGAACTAGGATTTCATGTGTAGTGTTCCCAATCTTTAATAGAAAGTACTGATTACATGTCGTGCAAAGGCTGACTGAACAAGCAACTCGTACCACATAGTACTAGAATATCATACAGAAATGAATGTAAAATGTCATTACTAAAACAAAGTATAGGGAAAACGCATAAAATATGAAATATAAAATGAAGCTAAAAACAAGAGGAACCAATTCGGGCACAAATGATCCTCACAACAGTATTGGTGCTTAAACTCTTCAAACTGTTTGAAACACCCATACTCAAATAGGGACAAGTAAGCATTTTAGTTCATTGGCAGCTTAAACTCAAGATTGAGGCAGATAAGGTAAAGGGGGATGAAAATGAAGTAAATCCCCCCTAAGCTTCCACCTTGTCCCAATAGACTAATGTTGGCCTTGTAAAAAGACTATAATACCAAATCCTAAGTGGTCCTGTTAGACATGGAACTTGCCAAAGTGGAGTGGCTGCTATTGCATACACTACCTGCACCATTGTTTCTTGATTTTGAGTTAGCCAGGTTCTATTTGCTGTTGACGGACAACAAACAAAAAAAAGTAATCCGATGGCCCACTTTAAATTGGGCAGGCAGTCAGAAGGTTGATCTCCAATGGCCCTTACTCTACCGTGCTTTTGGAGGAGTATAGTGACGAGAAGATGGTGTGTTCGGTAGAGAGACAGAGTAAACTCTTTAAGAAAAAACTCGAAATCAGCCCTAAACCATTAAAGAGGAGCAGCTGATGACCTTCCAGGTTAACTGGGCCACCACTGCACACAAAGCCCATGATTTCCTCCCTCTAATCAAACAAGTCAACCCTTGCTATGAGATCCATAGGTCTCCTCTGTGATCCACCAGGTGCTGAGGATCAGTGTGCCCTATCAGTTTTGATATAATTTTTCTTATTTTCTTCTAGGCTCACCAGTCTGACCCCAACATGATGCAGTTCCCCGAAATGACCATCAGCTGTAATTTCAACTCATCAACTCTAATACCCACCTCGTTGATGTCCTTCTCGATCTCCTTTAGATGTTCCTTCAAATTATCTCTTATTGTTGTTATTTCTTTCATAAGTGATGAAAGCAATCTTGCAAGATGAACGCCTCTCGCACCTGTTCTTCTCCTCAATCCAGTTACTGTCTAACAGGAGGCAGTGATGTTAGCTTTGTCCCCTTTCGCGGACAGTAGTTCCTTAATTGAGGTGCCTTGTCTAGCTCTGTTCACCACCATTTTCTAATAAGTTCTTGCTCAACACCCACTGTAGCAAGAGATGCAAATACTCTTTGCTAGCTGCTATTTGTCTTTGCTTCACGTTGGATTGAGCAGTCTGGGGCCCTCAGTGTTGAGAGGTGGGTTCTGCCCACCCAAACAGACCAGTATGTGACCCTAAGGAGGGATGCCATGGAGCAACTAAATGCTGCTATTTAGTTGAGCCGTGGTGTGGCAGAGGTGATGGAAAATATTGCTCGCAAATTTTACCTGCCCTCTTCCCTTGCTTGGATGTTGTGTCCAGTCTTTTGTTCACAGGCAACCCCCTACTCTGCTTCCAGTTCCTCTTCAGGACTTTGCCAACACCAGGTTTTCTCCATATGAGTTGGTGCCCAAGATGAACTGCACCGCTCTTCCTAAGAGGGGGGTCTCCCTGCTCAGCCTGGCCGGTTCAATATCCTTTTGTGGCCAGTCAAGAAGCAGGTGCACCCACAGTGCTGCTCTACTGATTCCACAATTGCGTCTCACCCCACTGTTGCTTGCCTGCCATCCACTGAGCACTCCCTGCGTCCTCCTGTTTTCTCCTCCTGGGGTCCTCTGACTGCACACTGGTGAGGCACGAGACTGACCCAGGAATCCACAGTTTGGTATAGACACACTACCAGTCACTGCAGCCAACTTTGGGGCAGGCACGCTTGCTATGCTGCTCTACTAGCTCCAGGGGCATGCCCAACCTCTCCAAGACAAAACTGTACCTTTGACATCAGGGCAGATTTGTCGCCTTCATTTTAGCATTGGGCGGACAGTGGAGCTGATGAATGCCTACTTCAGGAACTAGGAGTGGGGCATCCAAGCCCCCGGCCACTCCATTTGGTCACTGGCCATGCCCTCCTCTTTTAATTGGTTTTAGAATTTGTTGAAAGATTTGGTCCAGGATGTAAGCACAGATTAAAAAGTAGTTCGTAGGAGATTATTCTTTTAATGACACATTGAATAACCACGTGGTATTTTTTTTTTTAAAGGTAACACCTCTAATAATGACAATGTTTACATCAACTTTTGCTATAACTGTAGAAGCGTACAAAAAGCAAGGCCCAGGAATATTAGTCACTCTTAATAATTAGTCATCACCTGGAATAAGACGCACCCTGACATGCCCGATTATTTCCGTTTTAGATATTCAGGCACGCCACAGAGAGACATTATCTGCTGTAATCACTTCCTTCCTGAGTGACTCATTCAGCGCCCTCGCCGAACGTTCCCTCCCCATCGCCCTGAAGGGAAGCATACGCTACGATTACATAAAGGCACTTTAATCCCTTTGCTCATAGTGGTTCTTTATCATTTCTTTCTCATATTTATATATGCTTCTTTCATTGATTCGGTGGTAGAGCATGGCGTTTCAACAAAAGATGTCTCAAGGCTGCCTTGATGCTACATGCTTGTCTGGGTCAATAAAGAAAACATCCTTATTGTGTCTAGAAATATTCTTAAAGCACCCGTTCGTGAGACATAGTTAGAATAAATGTCCTTGAGCGTTTTAGGGCACAGGGCTGAGAAAATGTCTCAGCCAGAAGCGTTGTTTTAATCGTGACTGACCTTCCTCCATGGGCTCCAGCTTTACCCAACGGTACCGGGAAGGTACAGGCGAGCTGACTTCAGGTCATCCTTGAACGTATTCCATTTTGGAAAACGGAAATGAGTTTAAGGGGCAGCAGTGCTCCCTTGATGGGTGTACGATGGAAACATTTCTCTCCTTCCATTTCACGTCACAGCTATGTGTGTACGTCATCATGGACCCAGGGCTTTATGAAGGCTTTTAATGCCCAACTCCACCTCTCCCATGTAGTTACCCCAGGGGCGGGAAGATCCAAATCCTGTTTGGAACTACCTGATTTGTGAGTTTTTCAAAGCAAAATATTTGATTAAAAATGTATGGGAAAGTGGGTGGTTTCCTGCTAGCTTTCATGTTCGTGTCAAGACATTACTAGCAGCGCATGGACGTCATTTTGGGGCCGCCAGCGGTCGCAGCTGTGACCCTCAGTTTGTCCCTTGTGACCACTGCCTTTGCAACCCTTGGCTAGGGTGACCACCTGGCACTGAGGCAAATTCTGGACAGGACTGTAAAAAATTCAGGACAAAGGGTCAAAATTCAGGACAAAAATTCAGGACAAAGGGTCAAAATTCAGGACAAAAATTCCAGAACAAACGTCAGTTTTACAGACACTCGCAAGAGAGGGCATTCCTCACTATGTTGTCAGTGCATGTATTTACTCTTTTTTAACATAGCACTACTGTGCTCTTTTTGTGATTGCCTCCTGGTATGCTACATTCAGGTGTCACATTACGTCCTTGTTCAGTAGCAAATTAATGCCCGTCAGTACTGCGGCAAGCCCATCACCTCTACCCAAATCTACCCGAACTTTCTTGAAGAGAAAGTAACAGCAACATTTTGATTATGTTTCTGAACATTTTAAAACCCCTGGCAAACAGTATGGAAAACATTAAGGTAATTAACCTTATGCTAGTTTAAACAAATTGAACAAAAACATCTGGCTTACCCCAACCGCCCATGGACTTTCAACCTACATTTTTTTTTAAAGAGGCAGGGCAGATGGTGTGGACGACAGTCTCACACCTAATGTCAGGATGTGAGGTACCCATAACTTGTCTGTAGTCTCACTGCACTAGAGTGTATGTCTGGGACTCCACATTTATCTCAGAAATGGGAGCCCGGACTACCAATCAAAGATAATAAATGAGGAGGATGAAATTGAGATCAAATTGGAGATCCACGGCAAGTAATTCAAAGGGTTGTTGCTAAAAACTGGATAAATAAAGAAGAGAAGAACAAGTTGGGACAATTCCTAAAATCAGACAAGATGGGTCCACCAAGACTATTCGAAGGTATTGGGTACCTGGAGAGTTGTCTCTGCAAACAGGAGCGAAACAGAAGAGGCACTGTCAAGTGGTTGAGCAAGCAACACACATCCACCTTGGCAAACTCTTCTGGTGCAATGGTCCGCTGTTAGTGCTTGTGAAGGGTGAGCAGGGGCCAGACCCCTTGCAAGGTTGTGCAAGGCAATTGCCTGCTTTGTCCATGTCTTTATATGTTTTTGAAGTTGAGCAAAAGCCAAACTAGAAATCTGGGTTATCCCTAAGTTTCAAGTACACACGGAATCTTCAAAATATTTGTGATGTAAATTGCACAAACAAAATGTACAAATTTTAAAATGTAATTAGTGTTTCTTTAAAATATGGCACTGTTTTCCCCTTTATATACAATTAGAACTCAAATTGAACTGGGAACCAATTACCTTTTGATACCTAATGATTAATATCTACCATTCTTACACTTATTTACAGGATGAAAATCTCTGCAGAGCGGACGGTCCCTCCAAGCCCAGTTTGCTTTTGGGTCTTCTCTTCTGCTTTCTGTAGTGGGCCATGTGGCACTAGCGAAGATAGTGTGCTAACCCAATGATAGTATTTTGCAAACCTTCCCCTGCTCGTCCTTCATTCCTTCTTCAGACAGGCCACACATCTGATTTGGTCGCTGCGGTGCCATCGGGTAGCTCTTTCCACTCTAAAGTTGCCTGTGACTGCGGGTGGATTAGGTCTTCTGGACTTAGAATGCTATTATGCAGCTGCACAGGTCCAATGGGTGGCTCGCTGGCTTTCTGCCCACCTCCCTGCATGAGATGGGTTTACCAGTAAATACTTTTAAGGACGGCTTAATGCACTGCTCATTGTTTCCTACCGACCATTCTAAGGATCACCATCTGTGGTTATCATGCACGGCTTTCTCTTGCCTTGCCAGAACCTGTAAACTCACTGACACGAAGAAACCCTATATTCCTGCGCTACCTTTGCTAAGCCTTCCCACTCGCACAGGATGGCTGTGCTCAGAGCAACTCCATCAGTGGCATGTTGCAGGTATCTCAAAATTGGGGAATTTGTTTCTGAACAGCGAGCTACTAAATTTCCAAACCCTTGTGGCAGACTACCATCTTCACCCCGGTCAACTCCTTACTTACAACCACCTTAAATAATCATTAAATGCCCTATTTCATGTCTGCCACCTAGCACTAACCCTACAAAAGGTGTGCAAGAAGCTCTACACCATAGGAAATGGTGGCAAACTAATAGAATGGGTGTACAGACCTTTCCTGCAACATGGAAACCACTCCAGGTCTTCTCATCATACTAACTGGGTGATTGATGTGGCCAAACCTCTGCAAGATATGGACAAAAAAATACTGGACTTTCCCCACAAAGTATCCCACAGCTGTCACTTAAGTAAATTCGTAGTGCTTCCTTGTAAATGCATTCTGCCCGTTGCTTGCCATTGGCCTTGTGGTTTGTAACTCACAATTTGTTGCTTTCAATTTGCTGGCTTTATTTGTTTTAGGTTATGCAGCTTGAATTTGTCCATTCCCTTACCAAAACCTTATTTACAGTATCCTTATGAGTGCTCCCTTTCTGTAAACAGGCCTATAAATCTTGTTCTTATCTCATCACATTTGCTGTGCATTCAGAGAACAAAGTCAAATGTCAGGCTCTGTCTTCGGTGGGAACTTAGGGGGTGATTAAGGTACCGCCGTGAAATGACCGCACCGCGGTCAAAAGACCGCGGCGGCCATTTAAACATTTCCGCTGGGCCGGCGGGCGCTCTCCGAAAGAGCGCCCGCCGGCCCAGCAGAAATGCCCCTGCAACGAGGACGCCGGCTCAGAATTGAGCCGGCGTAGTTGCAGGGGTGCGACGGGTGCAGTTGCACCCGTCGCGTATTTCAGTGTCTGCAAAGCAGACACTGAAATACTTTGCGGGGCCCTCTTACGGGGGCCCCTGCAGTGCCCATGCCATTGGCATGGGCACTGCAGGGGCCCCCAGGGGCCCCGCGGCACCGCCATGAACAGGATGGCGGTAGGGGGTGTCTGAATCCCCATGGCGGCGGAGCGCGCTCCGCCGCCATGGAGGATTCAATGGGGCAGCGGTAAACCGGCGGGAGACCGCCGGTTTACCCTTTCTGACCGCGGCTGAACCGCCACGGTCCGAATGCCCTCGGGAGCACCGCCAGCCTGTTGGCGGTGCTCCCGTGGTCGGTGACCCTGGCGGTCACCGGCCGCCAGGGTCAGAATGACCCCCTTAGTGTTTCCTTTCCTTTCTCTGACTTCAAAGGGAGAGGATTTATGCAACAATCTTGCTGGATACTGGGATTAGGAAAGAGTTTTTTCTATCACATGACAACATTTAAATAAACTTCAAAATACATCAGAATTAGGAGTACAAATGAAGCACATTTTTCTTAATTCTGAACTGTGCTGGAAACAAATACCTTTCCATGATTAAAACAAATCATTACATTAGGTGATGCAAATTCCACACATCGTCTGTGCACAGTATAGCTTGATTTGAAAAACTGTACGTCTGTGCAAATGTAATGATCATTTCAATAAAAAATGTGTTGTCTGGAATGGCAGTGTGTTGGCATACCATCCATAATGCACTCCACTCTGCACCACTACACGCCACTGCACCCTACCTTGTATCACTCTACTTTACTCCACTCCATGCCACTGCACTGTGGGACACTGCACTCTTCTCCATTCGCAACCACTCCACATTATGCCACTGCACTCTATGCTACTTCACACTATGCCTCTCTACTCTACTCTGTACCACTCTACTCTATGCCACTGCACTTTACGCCTCTCTACACCACTGCACTCTTCACGCCATACCACTCCAGTCTAGGCAACACCAATCTAATCCGCACAACTCCACTCTCTGCCACTCTGCAACACTGCACTGTACGCCACAGCACTCTAAGCTAATGCACTCTATGCTAATGCACTTTACTCTGTAACACTCAACTCTATGCCCCAGCACTTTACATCAATACACTGTACGTCACTCTAATCTACTCTGCACTAAATGCCACGGCACTCTACACCACTTTACTCTATGCCATCACACTCTATGCAACTCCACTCTACCCTGCACCTCTCCACTCTAAGGCACCTCACTCTACTGTGAAATAATCTACTTTATGCCACTGCATTCTATGCCACTGCACTCTACCCTGCACCTCTCCACTCTATGCAACTGCACTCTACTCTGATATAATCTATTCTACGCCACTGTACTCTATACCACTCTGACTGCACTCTACTCTGAAACAATCTATTCTACGCCACTGTACTCTATACCACTCTGACCACTGCACTCAAGTTCAATGCACTCTACATCACTGCAAGCTGACACTCTACTCTGCAACACTGCACTGGCCGCCACAATACTCTACACCACTCTGCTCTGTACTAGTGCATTCTGCACCAATACACTCTATTCTACTGCACTCTATGCCACTCTACTCTGCCCAGTGCCACTCTATGCAACTGCACTCTACACCAGTGCACTCTAAACAACTGCACTGTGTGCCACTGCCCTTTACTCTGAACCACTATACTCTATGCCACTGTTCTCTGTACCACTCAACACCACTGCACTGACACTCTACTCTGCAACTCTGCACTCTACACCACTCTATGCCACTGCACTCTATGCCACTGCACTCTACACCACTCTACAATACTCCACTCTGCACCACTCTACACCACTGTACTCTATCCCACGAGTCTACTCTGCACTCTGACACTGCACCACTCTGCACACTCTCTGCTACTCTATTGTATGCCACTCTACTCCACTGCACTCTATGTAACTCTACCCCATGCCACTCTATGCCACTGCACTCTGCGCCAATGCACTCTAAACAACTGCACTGTACGCCACTGTCCTCTACTCTGTACCACTGTACTCTACGCCACTGCTCTGTGCCACTCTACTCCACTCTATATCACTGCACTGACACTCTACTCTGCAGCGTTGCACTCTCCACCACTGTACTATACATCAATCTACTATGTACTACTGCACTATATGCCACTGCACTCTATGCCACTCTACTCTGCAACACTCCACTCTACGCAACTGCACTCTACAGCATTATACTCTACTCTGCACTACACCACTGCACTCCCTGCAACTCTGTAATCTATGCCACTGCACCACTCTACACTACTGCTCTCTCTGCCACTCTATTGTATGCAACTCTACTCCACTGCACTCTATGCCACTCTACTCTGTCCCACGCCACTCCATGCCATGGCACTCTAAACAACTGCACTGTACCCCACTGCACTGTACTTTGCACCACTGGGCTATACGCCACTGCTCCTATGCCACTTTACTCCACTCCACACAACTATGCCACTAAATTTAAGCCATGCTGAACAGCAGCTACTCTGGTGTATAACATGGCTAATGGCTAAAACACATTAGCAAAGACAATAACTCTTTCGTAGACGAGACCTATTGGCTTTGCCAATGTTTGTTAGTTCTATGAGGTACCGAGGTCCCTGAAAGAACTGTGAAAAATAAAATTACATCATAATAAAGGCTGCTACAAAATGCGCAAATACATTTTGGTTAAATAAAAAAAAGTGCTTCTCAAATACAGATTTGAATAATATACAGTTTATACCAAGTACTAAAACATTTTATAACACTCCATTAAAACCACACACTCCACAGCTCACCTTGGAACACCATTACAATACCCCTCTAAAAGAAATATCTTTGCCACCAGAAAACTATAAGTGGCTCCTTTTAGCAAAGTCAATGAAGGTTTTCAAGCTTCTTTGCATTTGCGGATTTATTAGTTGCCCACATCTGCATGTCTTTAGGGAAGGAGACCCCCTGGCAAGTGGCAAGAAGGCCTTTTCTTATCTGTCTGCCCCTCCCTCCCTCAGAGCACATGAGACTCCCTGCCTTTGAAACCTGCTGGGGAAACTAATCGGCCCGTAATTTCGCTCTACCTTCCCTTGTCCTTTTGGTGAAAGGCTAAAATTACGGACAAATGCCGTCCGTTAAGCCTTTCATCACGGACGGCAGGGTGAAATTACGGACAGTCCGTGAAATTTACGGACAGGTGGTCACCCTACCCTTGGCCTCAGAGGTGGCAAAATCAGTGCCAGGAGCGCAGGGGCAGCTCGTCCTTAGGACGGACGTTGCATGAAATGCCACATTCTTTCAATCCGTTTTTAATTACGTTAATAGTGAATCATAATATATTGCTTCTCATTTTTAGTGTAATTAAAAATGGAGTACCGTTAGCTGGAATATGACTTTCCTTGGTAGCTGAGGTAAGTAAAAAACACATTTAAATGTATGTTGTGTGCATGCTTTCAGGTGAGACTGTGCTTATGTGAGGGACAGTGTGTGTATGAGTGAATGTGTGCTTGCATAAGCATGTGTGTGAGTGAAAGTAAAGAAGAAATGGCTGTGTGATGTCACTTTTGCTAGCCCTGGCATTTTGTTGAATTGACATCCATGTGACAGCGGGATCTTGATTGCCAAACTCTTATCTGCTGCCTATCAACTCTCAGACGCCAACTATTTCAGACCTGGTGGCCATATACAGGCATAGCGTTTGCCCGAGGTACACCATTCCCGTCCCAGTAACTAAGAACTCAGTCATCAGGAACTACAAAGGCCACTTAGAGCTTCCTTTCGGTGAGAAACAAGCAGAAAGGGGAAATAGCAATAAACCTGGACAATAGGTTTGTTTTATTTGATTTGTTAAGTAGGGATCTAGGTTTACCACATTCTTTTAACCGGAGAATTTGTAAAAATGATCTACATTTTTATATTTCTATATTTTACATTCGCTGCTTTCCATTGTACATTACTTGGAGGTTTAGTTATGCCATTTTATATAGAGGCCTAGATTAGTGCAGATTACCAAAATCAAAAACTGTGTTGCAACTGGTTTACTTGCTTCTGAAAAAATTCGACACTTCACCGACGGTATTATTCAGAAGATCTGTAAGAAGTCATTTATGCCCAAAAGAGCTATATATTGTATTGTACTTTACTGTATTGTATGATGGTTTTTATACAGTGCTTGCTACTCCAACATGACAGCTACCCTGTGTGGGTGTGTGCATGGAACAATGTTTCCCTTGCTTTAAGTTTATGTGTGAAGTGTTTCCATGACATTTGTGATGACCCCCTAGGTGTGGTTATCATTTTATGCGACACAGAGGGTAGCTGTGTGTTGCATAAGGAACTGTGAGAAAAGGACATGGATTTTTATGATTTATGTTATGATGGACGCTCTTCGGTTCCCTTTATTATGTTGGTAATCTATTTTTTACTTTTTCAATCTGATTTCCTGTGCAAGCTGTGGCAGGTGGTCATCCGCTCTGTGATCTTATGGGACCGCAAGAGCTAAGAGGTGTCGATAGAGATAAACCAGGATAGCCTACAGTAAGTACAGTCTTCCTTTGTATGATTACCATTATGAGATGTCAACTGAAGAGATTTGCCAAGATGGACTGTGTTATAGTCATCCTTATAGGATGTCGCTGCTAAGAATATTTGACCTGTAGGACGAACTATGTTAGAGTCCTCTAACAGACAGCAACTGGTGGCAAATCTCTTTGCCTTGGCAGGACTGTGTAGTTAGTATTGAGCAGCTATTTACGCAGACAAGTTTTGCCTGTATCAGTGCCAGCCAGTTGAGAGCAAGGTTCCACAGGTCAATCACACATAATATGCCTCTCCCACTGACAATGACAGAGCAGGCAATTAATTAGTATATGATATCATGTGGAGGACGATTATATCAAATTCATACTGGGAGGATCATCATAAGGACTAGGGTAACTGACCTGCATCTTGTGGTTAGAGGCAGAAGGTGGGACAGACTTGCTTTACTCTGTCTGTGTAGTGAATGGTCTATGGTTAGCGGGGACTTCTAGTACAGATCGGAGAGGTATATCTTATTGCTGAAATGGTTTCGTTATTGTATCCCATTTGTACACCGAGGTCATTGTGAGGTTATGTGTGATGGAAGCTCTCTAATTTAGGTTGAGTGTCTGTCTCCTTGACATGGTGTTGTTGGTGAGAACTGTACCACAGCTCAGGACTATGCGTATACTGAGTAGTGAAAGGTTATCGCTCTGGGTTCTATCCCAGGATCAGTGGTTGATGTAATTATCTTAGCAACATCATGTTTTCAACTCTTTTCTGAACTTTAAATGTCCCTGAATGGTTCAAATTTTGGCTGGCAATGAGTTCCAGAGCTTGATGGCTCATACAGTGAAAGCGGAGTCTCTTATGAATTTCTTATTGTAAGGTGGTATGGCGATCTGCAGGAATTAGAGGAAATCTTTAATGTGCAATGCTAGCACCACCTCCTTCAAACCTATGGTACCTAAATGCATGTCCAGGTGGTGCACACTAGCCCAAGAAAACAGGATCAGACTCAGGATATATTATAGAATGCTGGCAGGGTCACAGGACATTAAATATAGGGGTAACTGTAATGTTTGCTATTACAATGCAACATCAGACAATCTAGGCTAAGGACTAAGCAGGAAGTGAGAATAGAGATCTTTGACTAATTGCAAAAAATGACAATGTCATATACATGCTCATGAAGGGATGACTTATGAATTTATAAAAATAGGCCTTTCCTACATGGGCAAAGGCATTTCTTTCCTGCGTGTCACTGCAGTACATTTAAACTGCAGTCTAACTAAAGACAATGGTGCTCCTGGCATAAATATTTTTGTCATTTATATAGGTGGTGTAAATATACACTGCAACCCATGTATGACATTTAACTTTCCTGACATGGATGCATTTTGAGCATGATTTACAGTGGACCTACTCGGAACTTAAATAGGGCAAATAGTTCAAATGTACAGCATGTTTTACAAGGGAAGCACAGGCACTTTACAAGTGTTTAGCATTGGCAAAGTGCAAAGAGTCTTGTATTAAAGACAAGAGCACGTAGTCTAAAAAAAGGTTAAAAATATGGGATGCCCTCAGAGAAAAGACAAAATAGCTACACAAATCCGTGATCTCCTTCTTAAATATGAAATATTCTTACCTATTTTGCTATATCTTGGAGATAATATCTTGAATTTAAACTAATGTCATTTGCCCTCTTCTTAAGCCTAGTCCCTCGAAGTCCATTGTGAAGTGACACGAGCTTCACTTCATCCATCTCTTCCACCATTGTGGCTTCTGGTCTTTGACTTCTCAACACCTTAGTTATAAACAAGCTTGATAACTGCTACAGTCTCCTCGTATGCTAACTCCAACCACTTGATAAGGTCTTTAACTTTACAACACGTGATGTATAACTTTCCATACTTCACCCCACTCTCACCCCATCAACATCAAGAAGGATACCTAAACATACATTTTCAAAAATGGTATAGCAAGGACGCCATTGCCGCCAATACCATTGCCGTCTCATACCCTGCGGTCTCGGTGCTACCGCCCAAGGTACACTATAATAGATAAACCTCTGATTTAAAATTTCCTGACCCTTGTCCTCAATTCAATCCAAGGCCAGATGCTACTTATACCAGACCTCGTTGGTCGTTTTGAGAAAAAGAAGGCTTTACATTTTTTGGTATTTTTTTAATCATGAAGGAGTTGTTCATTTGTGATCCTTTTCACTCTTGCGTACTCTTTCATTCTCCTTCCCCGAGCTATTTCATGCAGCATAATGTTCTTTTTTATCTGTGTTTTGGTGCAACCGATCAGAAAGGGTTGTGCATTGTTGCTTCTGGCTTCATGAATTGGTTGGGGCTGGTGGGTCAGATGGGTAAATTGAGAAATGCACTGCAAGTTGAGTAATTTTTGTAAATCTGCTATTGCATTTTCTTTACCATGGTTTATTTAATTATACATTTGTATATTTAACGCTGTTTTGGGAGTGCTTAAATCCACAGGCAACCAAGCATGTGTGCCCTGGAGCCCACAAAGTTAAACGTCAGTGTCTAGGTAGGGCCCTAGGGTGCCCACAGGCTAAATTTAATACAATTTTATATAATACATAGAGCTTACCTCTGCCCTGCATGAATAGATAGGATACTCCCTGGGGCCTCAGACTCCTGTGCTAGGTGCAATGTCACAGCAGCTGATTTTAAATCTGTGTCCTGGCATTGCCCCTTTTTTGCAGATGTACTGGACCGAGGTGATGAGTCGGCTCGGGAAGATCACCAAACTCTCAGGGATAGACTTGTGAGAGGCGGCTGTGCATATCATTTACACGCAGCCGATGAAATCTAAAGTTTCTACCTGTTTTTTTTAACTTGGCATTGGTACTGGTGAAAAAACACAATCACCCTACACTGGAAGAGCACCCCTCTTCACTGCAGGCTGGTCGCTGCAACTATGGGCAGTGGTTGAGAGTGTAGCCCTTCATAGGGAGAAGGCCAAGGCTCTCCACCCGCGACTGATCGCCTTTAACTGAAACAATTTAATGTTGAGGCTGTTGGACCCGCCAGATGAAGGAGGCTTTTTATCCTGAACATCTCTCCTTCTTCTCTGGGACCACACCACCCCCCTTCTCAAGAGGGACTGCCCACTTCCCCCCCCCCTCATTGAATTGTCCTTCAGCTTGATGTCCCCCACGTGAGCCATTTATCACCATCCTTACATGCAATATTTCTGTAGCTCCCCTCTCTTAATTCCACTCCACTGTCCAGACTCTTTTCGGTTTCTTCAGTATTTTGTTTTCTTCACTATGTTAGGTATGTTGTACCACCACAACACAAGGACTTAAAGCTTCAATCTGATTTCAGCTTGTAGTTAACACACTCCTCTCCTCCATGGGTAGAGTAGCACTCCCACTGATCATATTTGCTGTATTTCCTAATAACAAAATGTTAATAATAACTATTTAAAAGACAGGCAGTGCATAGCAAAAAATGGCTTTGGTAGTAGCTTGTATAGCCAAATATGTTGGGCAGACATTTTCATAAAGAGATGCCCGAGCTTTATCAGAGGCAAGTAATTAGGGTATTGCTTCCTCAAGATCTAAGTTCTAAGTATGGATGATAGAGCTGTAGTCTTCTTCTCAAATAGTCCAGTACCCTACCATGGACAGATTTATGTGTTACAGTAAGAACTTTAACTTAAACTTGGTCTCAACAGGCAACCAGATCATGCTTCTCAAGGCGGGAGTGATATATTCCTTTCTAGCAGCTTTGTCAGCGAATCCTCTCAAATTTGTTATCAGCACATTGCAATAATCTGTTTGAGCTCCTATGATCAACAGAAGCCCTGCCTTGTGTTCTAGCATAGGACTGACTCACTCTACTAAATTGAGTGCCTCTTCTCAAGTTATTTCTACCTGTACTGAAGAGCTTGAGATGGTAGTTAGCCACAGACACAGCCGTAACTGACCTCCTTGTAGATATTCTAGCATCAAAGTAAACTTCTAACATGATAACGTTGCCATGGGATATTGTCTGAGAATAACCTACTATGAAATAAGGATCCTTCATCAGCTTGATAGCCCCATCAGAACCCAATAATACGAAATTTGTTCTAGTCTCATTGAAGTGTATCCAATTCAAGTTCATCCATTGCCTAACATACAAAAACCCTTAGCTTTTATGTTGCCATGATTCCTAAGCACCATTGAGTGTTGTGGCAGTATATATAATATTCAATTTAAGTAATTCAAATTAAGTTGTAGATCATGCAGTGGCTTAGTATGTACATTAAACAACAAGGGCCACAGACATCTTCCTGAAACACTCAAACCTAACCCCTCTTCTGAGGTATTGGCATGCCCTAAACAAGGCATAACCTCCCGTTTATTGTGAAACGATGCAAACCATTTTAAAGCCTTATTCAGCCTCCATGACTCATTTTCCTAACCTGTCCTGTGTAAGGTGGAGACATTGATTGTGGCAATAGCTGTAAAGAGTGCCAACTGAATAAGAAGTGCTGAGCTTCCTTTATTCAGAATTTTTCCTAAACGGCCACTTGGACATCTAGAACACCCAATCTGGGTAAAACCCAAAATACAACTGCCCATAATTAGTTGATATTGCCTCAATATATATTAAACAAAATACCACAAAAATGCAGAAATGAGCCCAAAACTCAGTTAGATACGAACTCCTTAAATGGCAAAGGCATTAACTGTTAACTGAAATATTTAAATCGAGAAATGTCAAAAATATTCTTTGGCGCTGGGTACCTCCAAACTTGTGTCCATGCGCAATACAAATGCAATTTGAGCAAATGCACCATTTTAAATGCATCACCAAAACTACTGTCTGGACGTTTTCTGCATGGCCTCCTTTATTAGAGAGAATGTCGCCCAAAATGGCACAGAGTAAGAATCCTCTGTGTCATCTTGAAGCCAATCTCACTATATTTTAAATACATCAGCAAACTGCTACGTTGGTTTTTCTGTTTTGTAGGTATTTGCGATAGCTTGATTGTGCACCAATTGGTGCACAGTTCTATGTGGAATCTCTTATGTTTTAATAGGCAGCATCACACAATACTCTAATTATACCATTACAGGTGACTTTAATTTCCACCTGGAGGATCTTGCCTATAGAGAAACTGTTCAATATATAGATAACTTGAATTGTTTTAATCTTAAACAATTGATGAACATTTCTACCCATGAGGCAGGTCACATCTTAGATGGTGTTTTTCCAAACCGTCCAGTTTTCATGAGCGGCTTTTGGGGCTTTGTTGGGGCGGGGCGGGGGGAGCAGAGGATAGGCTGGGAGCGCCCAGGCAGGGCGCTCCCAGGCAGACTGGGAGCCTGTGCAGGATCTCTCCAGCCCTGGAACTGTGTGGCCAGGCTGGAAAGAGCCTACTGCGCATGTATGTTTGGCCGGCCAAACATACATGCGCAGTGAGGGGGGTGCACAGTGCACTCCCCTCATCTTGTCATCCCCAATGCCCTGCCCCTTTAACAAACGAAAAGATAATAAACATTGTTTACTATCTTTTTGTTTGTTAAAGGTGATTTGCAGCAGCTGCTGCTGGCGGGGGTGACGCTGTTCCGTCCTAACAGAGGAGCCGCGCCTACCAGATTTGCAGCTAGACGCAGTGCGACCTATAACTTGGTCAGAACACAAGGCTATTGGCTTCAGTCTAAACACGCTGGCTCCAAATATCACATGGGTAGGACTACGTCAAGCATCAAAACATGGGTTTGGAACAAAGTGGACAAAATGGAATTTAGGAGTATTTTGGCCACTACCCAACCTGACCTGATTAATAAACCCAGTGCTGATACGACTAAGTATACTGAATGAATCACCACAGCTGTATCTTAGCTGGTCCCTTTGAAACAAATAAAAAGTCACAGAGCTTAAACAACGGCACCCTGGTTCTCTCCTAATCTCAGAGAACTAAAACAAAAAATGCCGTTGACAAGAAAGAATCTGTAGAAATAGCTACAATCCAATGGAAAAGAGTAAATACAAAGAACCTATGCAAGAATATAAAAAATTATTATTAAAGAAAAAACAAAGTATTTTACTGATAAAATTAATTTAGCAAAAAATTCTATAGGTGAGTTGTTCAACACAGTTAAAAAGCTCTCCAGGCCCATCTCTACCTCCACTGTGATACTGAGCCAGGTGTTATGTGATAGCTTGGCTGGTTTCTTTAGAAACAAGGTTAAGGCAGTTTAGAATGATTTTGACTAAAATACTAACAGTCATTCCAGTCCTTTTGGAGAAAACACATCCAGACCTGATAAACAAGAGCTCAGCGAGTTTCTGCTTCTCACAGAAGACTGAATGATTGAACTCATTGCCCTTACTAATTCAGGCATGCCTTCAGATCCTTGTCCTCCCAAGCTTATACAGGACATAGCTGGGACGGTTGCACCCATTCTGACGAAATTATTGAACAGTGTCATCAAATCCAGTTAGTGTCCTAATGAATGAAAAAAGGCTTTCATACTCCCCTTGTTGAAAAATCCCTCTCTTAATCCCAACAAGGAAGAAAATTACTGCCCTATCTCCCTCCAACCAATGCCGGTGAAAGCTCTCTAAAAGCATCTTAACATCGCCTTTTCAGAACTTCTAAAGAGGTATGAGATCCTTGATGAAGTTCAACATGGTTTAAGATCTGATCATGGTACAGGAACGGTACTAGTGGTAGCCTATGAAGAGATAAGAACAATCATGGATAATGATGGGAAGGCGTCAGTAATTCTTCTCGATCTGTCTGCTGCCTTCAACACTGTGAGTAATGGTCTCCTCATTGCCGCTTAGTCAATATTGTGATCTGTGGCTCAGCTTTAGACCTCCTGGGTTTAATTCTCTCCAATAGGGGACAGTCGGTATGCCTCAGGAATTTTAGGTGAAAATTCTCCTTCCCTTGTGGTGTCCCCCAAGACTCATCATTGAGCCCTATGCTCTTTAACATTTATGTGGCCCCTTAGTGAAAATCATTAAATCTTTGGCTTTTCCACAATAGCGTACACATATGACACACAAATTATTGTGCCCATTTTGAGCAATGCTGAAGAGGTCACTCAACGCTTCAACAATTTAAATTTTGCAGCTAAATGTTGACAAAACCAAGGTCCTCCTCTTTGGAAAGGACACATCATTTGTAACTCTTTCTGGTGGCATCCATCTCTTGGAACCATTCTAGTGTTAAAAGTTAGGAACCTAGGAGTCATGTTTGATGCAAACCTTATTTTTAGAGATCAGGTCAGCAAACTCACCTCATCTTGCATTTTAATTTAAAAAATGCTGAGAAAAATGATTCTGTTTATCCCTTTTGAGCTACAAAAATCAGTTGTCATTTCCCTAAAACTGTCCAGGTTGGACTACTGCAACGCATTATGTCAGGGTCTTTATTTAGCCTCACTTAATGAACTCCAGTTTCTCCAGAATGCCACTGCCCGACCCTTATAGAAGATACCCAAATTTAAATCAGTGTCTCAAGCATTATAGGAATTCCATTGGCTCCCGGTCAAGAAACGTGTGGCCTTTGAGGCACTTTGTATGGCCTATAAATCTCCTCCCAGGAAAGTCCTAGAGTTCTTGCGGAAGAGATTCATGTGGTATAGACCAAAGAAACCCTTGCATTCTGCCTCATTCAGAAAAATGATAGTCCCCAGTTGTAAAAAAAAAGAAAGTCTCTTGGGGTGGAAGGAGCTTTGTGTATTCCACTTGTAAATTGTGGAGCACACTCCCTTTGAAACTCTTCTCTGGTGCTTCTGCCTATCCTAATGTTAGCACCAAGACGCCTCTGTGCATTCACCATGCTTAGTGAATCATACAAATACCAATTCAAAATATGCTTTATGTTCTCTTAATTTTCTTTCACACTTTCATGATGATGACAGTGTGATCTGCAGACAACTCTTTTATCCTCATTGGTGAATAGAAGTTTACATTCTTGATCTTTAAACCATAGAACAAGATATGTTGCCATTGATGGCACATGCACTGTTGAGACTGCAATCTCAGTCACACATTCTAAGGTCCCACTGCTGTTTGTTTCACAGGTTGGTTGACAGATGGCATATGTCCTGATGAGATCCACAGAGTGATGCATTTGGTTTGAAACGTTGACAGCACACCTTGGGTTCCCTATTGATTATTCAAAATGGGCATCTAAAAATAAATGATGTATTTCCTCTGTTATTTATTGTTTTACAATCAAGGGTTTACTTGTATATGTGTTGTTGAATTCACATCTTTACAATTGTGAGCGCTATGCAGTCTTCACTGGTATTTATTTAATGTTGATTTACTGTAATATGTATGTATGATTTCAGTACCTTCTCTTCTACATAAGGAGTCTGTTGTGTACATTTGTTTGGGTGTGTTCACATTGATTGATTAGTCCTCACAGTTTGTTTATATGTATTATATCTGTTCAACTCTATCCAATGGAACTGTTGTAATATGTGCTTATAACTTATCCAGATTCCTTTGTGGGCTTTAGGGTTAATCCACTGCCAAGTGCCAGGAGTGCACATTACTTTTCAGAGAAGGAGCATCTTAAATGTAAATGATTACATGTACAAAAGTATGATGTGCCCAGGCCCCAGCTCCCATTTCCCTGGATTGGTTGTCGAACCAGTCTAAGGCTCTTTCGGACCTGGCTTTGCTGCAAGGCCCCACCTCATTCCTGCACTCCTTCATCTTTTTTACTCTCAGCTCCTTCCTCTCACCCTTCTCTACGTCCTTTTCTCTCCCATAATGTCCATTTTCCACTTTCCAATCTCTCTTTTTGTGCCTCTTCGTTCTTGGTTTCCACTTTCCGCTCTCTTTGTGTTTTTTCCACTTTCCACTCTCTTTCTTTGTGCCTCTTTTTGTCCGTTTTCTACATTCCAATCTCTCTCTTTCTGTCTCTTTTTGCCCGTTTCTTGTGCCCCCTCTTCCTTAGCAACCGTTAATCCTGCGCTTTCCTACCTCCTTCTCCCACGCGTTCCCGCCTCCCCACACTCCTCACCTGTATCTCTGTTGTCTGCTTTCTCCTTTCTCCTGTGCCCCTCCCTACGCGCCTCCCGCCCCTCCTATCCTAGGACCTACTAAATGACACCCGCTGTGCGACTCCATTGAGAAGGTGCCCAGCTCCAGCTCCCACATACCTGGACCAGTCATCTGACCAGTCTAAGGCCCTTTTAGCCCCAGCCTTGCTGCCACAAGGCCCTGCCTCTTTCTTGTGCTCCTTCTTCTCTCTCGCTCTCTGCTCCTTCCTCTTATCCTTCTCTCCATTCTTTTCTCTTTGTTGCTGTTTTCCACCTTCCCCTCGCTCTCTCTTTGTATCTCTTTCTAGCCATTTTCTACCCTCAATTTTCTCTCTTTGAGCCCGTTTTTGACCTCATCAGTCGCTCTCGCTTTGTGCCCATTTTCCACTCTTCACTCCCTCTTTGTGTGTCTTTGTGCCATATTTCCCCAATTTCTACTCTCTCTTTGTGCCTCTTTTTGCCAGTTTTCCATTTTGCACTCTGTTTCTCCATTTGCCTGTTTTTCCACTTTCCCCTCTCTCTCTTTGTGCCTCTTTTTGCCTGTTTCTTGTGCCCATTCTTCCTTCATGCCCATTACTCCCTTGATTTGCTGCCACCCTTTCCCATGCTTTCCCGCCTTCCCCACTCCTTACCAGTATCTCCATCGAATGTATTCTCCCGCCACCTGCACTCCCCCTTTGCCTAACCCTTCTCTCCTCCACCCACGCTTCCCCTCTCCCATTACCTACTTAAAGGAGGCAGCTGCATGTCCTCATTGAGCAAGTGCCCAGGCCTCAGCTCCCACTTCCCTGGACTGGTCCTCCAACCAGTCTAAGACTGGACTACCTAAAACCTCAGACATAGCTGAAACAAGATAAAGGACACAGACTGGAACAACATGCTCACCACTGACCAACCAAACCTCATCAGCGACCTGCATGCTGATATAAAAACAACTGGTTCACCACCAGCGCAGACACACTAGTCCCCCTACAGAACATCAGATACTCAAGAACCAACACACAATCCAGCTGGTATACCGAAGACCTTAGAAACTCCAAACGACTCTGCAAACGGCTGAAGAGAAAATGGAGCACCAGACCGGACATCACCTCAAGAAGCACACAAGTCCATTCTCAGGAAATATCACACTGAGCTCAACAAGGCAAAAAAACCAACTCTATATGTCAGACTGGAAAACAGCTCCAACAACTACAAAGAGCTCTTCAACATCGTCAAAAAATTCTCCAGCCTCAAAGCAGCCACCAACTCCATCATTCCTTCGTGAGACCGCTGCAACAAATTCTCCAACTTCTTCCACAACAAAATCCTCAACATCTACAGCAACTTTAACCCCCAATGCAAGACACAGGAACTCATCAGCCAGCTGCCCAGAACTGCCAAATTGGAACACGAGATGACAAACTGGAAACCCCTCCCCCAAGAAGACACTGCCAAACTCATGAGAACAATCCACTCTGGGACCCCACTGACCATTGCCCCCACCATATCTTCAACCTAAGAGGAAATCTGACCAGCTTCCATCTCACCACCATCATCAACACCTCCATCTAAAGTGGAACCTTACCAGACAACAGTAAACGCACAGAAATCACATTTCTTCTGAAAAAACACCCATGGCCGACCCAAAAGAGCTCAGCAATTACAAACCCATCATACTCCTGTCCTTCCCATCCAAAGTCATGGAGAAAGCTATCAACAAACAACTCTCCAACCTACTCGAACAACACCACCTACTTGACATCTTGCAGTCTGGATTCTGGAATAAACACAGACCTGAATCTTCCCTCACCGCAGCAATTGATGACATCAGGACTGTCATGGGCAAAGAAAATACCACCGCACTCATACTACTCAACCTCTCCGCAGCCTTACACCATCTCCCATAGCACCCTCATCACAAGACTCCAAAACTCTGGAATACATGGTCCGCCTTGAGGTGGCTGGCTTCCTTTCTCTTCAACAGGACCCAACAAATTAGGCTCCCACCCTACATCCCTGGCCCCAAGAACCTCATCTGCGGAGTTCTTCAAGGGCCACCACTGAGCCTACCCTCTTTAACGTCTACTTGCCACAACTCGCCCATGTCATAAGATCACATGGAGTCAACACTGTATCCTACACAAACAACACCCAGCTCATCCTCTCCCTCACAGACAACAACCACACTATAAGGATCAGCTTCAACACCTGCATGTCTAACGTAGCGAAATGGATGAAACAGAACTGACTAAAGCTCAACATATATAAAACTGAAGTCCTGCTCCATGGAACTCCTTCTGATGGCCATCATACCTGGGATCCATGCCCATTCCCACTGACCACGCCAAAAACCCCAGCATCAATGTGGATAGCAGGCTCATGATGGCCAAATAAGTGAATGCCATCACCTCCTCCTGCTTCTCCATTCTACGTATGCTTCGCAAAATATTTAATTGGCTACACACCAACACCAGACACACAGTCACCCAGGGTTTCCTCACCAGCAGACTAGATTACAGCAATGCACTGTATGTGGGCAACACAAATCGACAAAAAAAAGACTCCAGAAGGCTTCTGCCAGACTTATTCTCCACATCTCCAGCAATGCACATATCACACCCCACCTCTGAGAGCTACACTGGCTACCAATTCAGAAGTGTTGCCAATTTAAATTGCTCACCCTCACATACATAGTCCTCCACAACATCAGGCCTGCCTACTTCAACCACCACCTCAATTTCTACCAACCCAGCAGTCAACTGCACTCAGCATTGTTCCACGTTGCACAAATACCTTGCGTCCATTTCCAATAAATCCTGGAAAGACCTTCCACTCCACATCAGGACCTCCCCAACCCTTCTAGAATTCTCCAAGAAACTAGGAGCCCGATTGTCCTACTCATCTACTCCAGCACCTAGATGCCCCATGGGTTAAAAGCATGCTGTACAAATCCACATAACATGTAAAAATTCTATTTCCTGCTGGACTACAGAAATCAGAATATAACTAGTAGATGGAAAAATGTGTGTAATTAGGAAAGTACACATCCAGGTGTTTTTCTTATTCAAGGCAGAAGGACGTAAATTGGTTTGCCCAGGATCACATCATGTTTTGGTAAAAAATCAACACCTAGAATCAAGGTCTCTAGGTTCAAAGATACCTGATCACATCTCATCCCTCACTGCATCCATAGCAAATGTTGTTATTGCTTGAGCAGAAACGACCATTGTAATACTTGCCTAGATATGCCCCCAGTTTTTTCAGTACCAGGCAGGATATAAAACAAGAATCCTGTGTATTTATTGAGATGGTGAAATTATACAAATCTTTTCCAAAACCTCTTACAAAGGAACAGTCAGGCAGAATATAGAAACCTGGAACAAAATAGTCTCAGGCAAATAGAACTGTGAATTAAGTATCTCTATTCTTACTAGAAAAAAGCATATGTATGTATTTGACTCAATCAACTGCACAACTGTAGACTACCTAATCGCTCAATTTATCTCACTAGTCTATTGTTCTCATATCATGCCAAATCTCTAGTTTCCGCAACGTACAATCATATCCAAGTCTCACACCAGCCAACTTATTCCTCATGACTTTTTCACAAACTTATGAAAATCACCTCAAAGCACTGCCCCTTGTAGTTTAGTGCCAGAAGTTATTCTTAATCTCCAACCACACCCTTCCTTATGCTTTCCCTTTTGCCCCTGATTAATTTTTGTAGGCCCCCATCCTCTGACACTATGCTCATTCTACCTTACCATTTGGAATTCCGTAGTACTACCCCTAGCAGTACCCCATCATACTGCAAAAAAAACACATTTCACAGTCGACTCGTTCCTTGGAAATTCAGCCACACACTTCCTCTCTACCTATCATAATTCCCCCTCCATCATCTCTTATATACCAAGCCCTATGTGTAATGAATGTATTTGTTTACGGTTATTTGTATCAGACAGCAGGGGCATTCAAGTGTGTCACATGGATTGGGCTTCACATATAGTATGTGATACTGAGAGTTGGAGTCAAGGGGAATCATACTGTAGACCTACAACCACAGTACTGGCTACATGGTATTGGAGTTTGCCCTGAATACCTTCTGGACTATTAGATTGGGAATATGTCTGACAGAAAGAGACAAGAGCTTAAGGCGCCTGGGTCCCTTGTCATCGTGGGTATTCAGTGGGCAATCAAAATCAAATTGATATTTTGTGGTTTAATTAAAGACTTCTGGAGAAGTACCATAAATGAGACACCTACGTGCTCTGATTTCTCAGTTCACTGAGTCCGGGTCTTGTGGCTGGTGGGGACATGTTAATAAAAGCTATGACCTACAAGAGGAGACGTAGGCTTCAGCAGAGGGAATTTATATGGTCAAAAAGCTGAGCCCACAGGCTCAGTATGCCTTTTTCTCTGCTTGCAGTAAAGCTAACTGGGGCTTGGAGATGTCTACTGGGTTACATTTGCCATGGTATAGGTGACTGCAGAGACACAGGTTGATTGCATAAGTGAAGGCAGTGAGGTAGGACCGGAGTTATGTCTGAAGGGGTTCGTGATTAGGACCCTCTTGTTTGAGGTTCTCTGGTTGTTTACGAACAGTGCGAGGTTGAGGGTGGATCACAGAAATTTGATTTTAGAAATTAAGATGGTTTTCGTTTATCTGAAAGAGTTCTACCTATAAGTCCGAAATTACAGCCTAGGAAATGTATAAATATATTAGCACATTTAGGCACCAGACCCGTACAATAAATGCATCCTTTCGCAATCCACAAAACCTTTTGATAATTACTTAATTTTATTGTATTTGTAGATTGCAGCATTCGCTTTAAAATGTCCGGGGAGTTGAACAGTCTCAATAATTCAACAGAGTGCACCTTGCTACCCACGGGGTTTTAATTGTTGTTTTAGTACTTGCATAAAGGCAGCAGGAAATTCCTGTTTGGCGGATTCAACCATTCGCCAGTCCTGGTGTCAGTTAACACGGCCACCTGTTCGAGATTTCTGTACAAGTGGGCCTGAAAAATCAATATTGCATCAGAAGATGGAAGGTTCCCGAAGGAAGAGTGAGCAGCCATTATTATAGGAAAGCTTGAAGCGTCACTGATCATGCAGAGGATTTTAAACTCAACATATTGTGAATCTTATTAACACCTGCAGGCAATTACCGCTTCAGCCATGTATGGTGATACAAGAGGCAGACAAGCTCGTCCTGGCTGTCTTTACCTGCCCTTGAGAACTGTCTCTCTCTCTAGCTCGCTTCATCAATTCTTTTCCCAAAGATGATTCTAAATCAACACATTTGAAGACTGGAGGGCGCATGCCAAGCCCGGAAGCATCCGGTGCGTGGTTGTGGGAACGGGACAGACGAATAAAAAGCTTTAGGGCGGCGCGACCTGGAGAGGACACTGACCCTTGGGGGACTGGATGGGGGCTCATGTATATGAGAGGGGTGCCATGGAGAGATGAGAGGCACTTTTTTCTGTACAGCACGTTAAAGATTTGAATCTTAGCAAATATTCTTAATGTGAAAGCAGCCCATCGGAGGAGCTTCTGGTGCTCGCTGGCCTTGTTAAAGGGCTTTTGTCATCCATCTTACGATCTGACGGTTCCGGCTCCCGCACTTTATTTATTTTCAGCCACTCTCGGCATCTTCAAATGGTAGGGACCTCGCAGGCGATAAATCTGGTTCGAAAACCGATGCCAGCCACAGATAGCTCCAGCTCGCCACG
This sequence comes from Pleurodeles waltl, assembly GCF_031143425.1. Classification (NCBI taxonomy): domain Eukaryota; kingdom Metazoa; phylum Chordata; class Amphibia; order Caudata; family Salamandridae; genus Pleurodeles; species Pleurodeles waltl. The sequence continues at coordinate 828,901,098 of NC_090445.1, read as the reverse complement.
AGGAGCTGGGCCGGAGCGCCGGGCAGGCCCTGTTTGTACCCTGCGTGTTCGGAATGTTGACGTGCAGCGCCTCCCCAGTGCACGGGAGCTTTTTACTGCACAATTAGTATTGCTGAAAGGAGACTGGGGTATTTTTGTGTTTGTTGTTAACTTTAGAGGCTAGAAGAGCTTTACATATCTGAAAGAGGAGTTCAGAAGGAACAGAAAGGCGGGGCAGCTGCAGTGTGTAAACAGGCCCGAGGGGCGCATCACCACCTTATTCAGACAGTTGGGTAAAGGAAAACAGCCTTCAATGGAAACAAACAGTAGCTTCCTTTGGTGTGATAACACGAATTTAAAAAACTCTTAGGGCTCCTTCTGTGAATCAAATTTAAAGCCACGAGAACGTACTGTACTTCCGCTCTCTCTGCCTCCCTTCTACCGCCCCTCTCTATACCTCAGTCTTTGTCTCTTTCTCGCACCGTCTGCTCCGTCTCGCAGAACAATACAGTGATTTATTAGAAGGTCTGAACATCGCCAACCGCGTGTATATATATATATCTATATATATATATATATTTCAAATAACGGTGAGACGTTTTTCCATCACCGAATAGCTGCACAGTATCCAAGAGATCGTTAGTAGTAGATAACGAGAAAAAATCCAAAATAATTTGTATGAAATTCGTCGACTCTTTTATTGAAAAATATATATAGAAAAACAAATGTGAAAATGTGAAGCTCAAAAATCAAAAAATTATAGTAATAATAATACCAAAAAAAATCCAAAAATATTTATATATATATATATATATATATTTATATATATATATATATATATATATAAACATACATATATGTACATAAATTATATGTATATTTCTCAGGGTCTCTGAAGCTCAGCACAAAGACTGAATAAAGGATACAGGTTTATCATTTTGTGCTGCACACAATCACACCATGCTGCACACCGCAAATAAACACAGTCGCACAATACACAAGTATGGGAAGTGAGGAGGTCCAGGTTATGTACACTGCATAGAATTTTTGAAGAGAGTCATCACACACCTTTCTCAGAGTTACAGGCAATAAGGCCTGAGTCTATAGAATGTGAATGACCTGACACCAACCCTCAGTCCACAGTAAGCTGACGATGGAGACAGTAGTCACTCATACCCGATTCAGGCGGGGGACTCCCGATGTCTGAGGCCAAAAATGGCTTTATTTTGGCTGACTCCCATCTGAAAATGGTACTGATTCTATACAAGTCAATGGGCAAAATTCATTCTCATGATTTTTTTTTTTTAAATCTCCCACTTTCCTCATCTAAAATGTTGGCATGTATGGTCACTCCCCACTGAGCATAGCAGTACACTTTGGGGTTACCCCTGGTCTAGGGATTGGCAAAGTACAACTTCAGGGCTGCTTGCGGTCCTCCAGACCTTTACTTGCTGCTCCCTTGTTGAAAAGCAGCACTGAGGTACTGTTTACTTGACTGAGCACTATTATTCAGAAAAAGTGAGACGAACCGTCTAGTATTTATTTATACATTAACTGAAAAAAAGTGAAAAGAAGTAGACAGTGTCCCGCACCACTCATTTTTAAAAACGCTTACATTTTTAAAGACATTTTGGAATAAACATTTAAAAATATGTAAAAAAAATCTCTTCAGTGTATTTCATTAACATGCAGAAGCGTTCTACCTTTGTATATTGGATTACATTCTCTGCATTGAGATGCATTTATTAAAAGTGATAGTTCTAACTCATGCCCCCACTTACAGCAATGCCATTAGTGAACTAAGAGGCAAGTAATTTGTCATGTGCACCCTCTAGGAAGACAAGGTTGTTGTTATACGTCAAAAAACATTACAATTTATTAAATCCAACACAAAAGAAGGATTTGTACAGCACACATTGTGAATTTGTGTATTTCAAGATGTTCTCATATGTGATAAGGAAAAGAGGGCAAAGAGAAATAAAATAATTGCCAAGGATCAAACAATTCAGTCAAGTGAGGAAGCCAAGATTGACCCCCAGGTTTTCTGTTTTCACGTTGTGCAGTTCAGCCATTAAATGGGTACCTATTTCTCTCTCTCATTTTATATCAAAAGTTAATGATTGTTCTTTAATTATTGGTGCATGAGTTTAGAGTGTGGGTGGCAGACAGAAACCACACAAATAATCATTCATTTTGGGCTGAAGGCTCCAAAAAAACTGAAGCTAAGCAAGGCATCTGGCTCAAGTTTGGCTTGTAACTTTCTTGGCCTCTATCACATAATGTCCATTAAGAGGACAAAGGCATACGAAGCATATGATATGACTAGTGCTTTAAAAGGGCCGTGACTGTCTGGAATGAGTACCAGCACTTTTTTATTTTGAGAGGGAGAGTACCTGCACTTCTCAAGAAAAACATAATACTTTTCATTGGAGAGTACTGGCACTTCTCAGAAACAAGCAGGTACTCTGATACAAAGTACCTGCACTTCTATTTTTCCATTTCAAGCACTGGATATGACTATTGTCAAACAATTTGTAGAAGCAGTAGTACCCCACTACAGTGCAGGACCCCTTGTTTCAAGTTTATAACCTTCTCACTACACCATATTTTAGGGAGTTCACTGTGTGGAACAATGTTCTTTCCCCATGGGTAAAAATCAAACGATGGTTGGGTTACAGTCTTGTTTTCTTACCACATACGTACTACCAGTGTTTAGTTTGCTTTAAGTTTTTCCTACTTTAGTTAAAAAATAAGAACTTAGAAAATGTTCAGGAAGTGATTAGCCAAGAGTGCACGATCTCGCACAATGGGAGGTAGACACTGATAAAAAGAAAGCATGCTTTATGGTTCTAAAGTTTACATCTTGCTCATTACACAACTGGGCTATGAGTAGTTTGAATGGTGAATTCCAGGGACTACTCTCACCAAAGAAATGTCACTGTGCTGTGGAACCCACACAGAGTTTAAGTACAGAGTTCACAATCAGCATATTTTGGCAAAGTGGTAAAGCCAGGTTTGAAGGTCAAGCCTCATAGTGCCATGGCTAAAACATCCTCACTGTCCCATGTTTAGCCATGAAAGCTGTGTGTTTGTGTCAGTCCGCCTCAGTGAATTGCACACCTTGTTGGGTGTTTTTTATCAGTCATTTTCTTATAGCACTTGCTGAGCATGTTTCTAAGCACACCTAATGTTTATAGACGAGACTAAAGTCATAAGGGGATTTTATGGCATAACATTCTATTCCAATTCAATAATGAAGTTGCTTCCTCTGCAATTATAACTCACCATACATAACGATAGAAAGGAGAAAGCTTACCCAGGTTTCCATAGAGGGATATCTCCTCAGATACAGAATAACACTGAATTGTCAGATCTATGATTCTAAACACAAGGGACTTAGTTTAAAGAGCAGAATAAAATGAAACCCTAAAAAATAACTCCACAATTCACTCTCCACACTATGTACATGCTTCACGCCCTCTAAGTCCACCTTACACTCCCAGACACACACCCTGCTGGTATCACTATGACCCTTGGTCACGCCATAAACCACATAGGCCCATAGTCTACTACTCTGTGAGGCACAGCAAAATAGCAAAATACACAGAGCATCTTCCAGTGGTCTTGAGATGTGCAACCACTGGCAGAAAATATACAGAGGGCAAGCTCGAGTGCATGAAATAGAGGCAAGATGTCACAGTGGACTACCCATCATGATGGATTTCTGTTCCAAATATACATCTACTCAAATATGAGCCGTTATTTGCTGTTTTCTGTCACCTACAACAGAAGGATTACAATAAAGATTGGATATTTTGTTTATCTTTTGTTTTAATATTTTTTTAGAGCTTACACCTAAGCTCCTCACAAAATTAATCAAACAGGTACAACAAATTATAATAAAGAGTAAAGAACATGAAGAATACATAAACGAACAAGAAGGAAAATGGAAACCAAAAGAAATAATCATTGGCAACCTGGGCTTTCTAGGGCATACAGTCGTGGGTCTCTCAAAGGAACAAGCTGAAGGACACTTTAAACCAAAACTGAAGGCAGCAAGTCCACATTAGGAAGAGGACCTCACCGAAGTCTGCTTGACTCTGTAGGTGGATGTGGGAGAGCAGTCAAATCTTACCTCAAGGAAGGTTGCAGAACAATTCTAGGTACAGCACAATTCAATTATCACTGTTGCAATAAAGTAAGAATGTTCAGCCAAGGTTGTGGGGGAACACAAACCTTAAACAATATATCTCAGAATATATAAAATATACTAGCAGCCAGTGTTTCAGTTGAGCTGGTGGTTGGTATTTTTCCTCATCAGACTTTGACCCAGAGAATCACAGAGAAAATAAGAAAAGGGGAAAGCAGCAGAAAGAGAAATACTGTGAGCAGTGACAAAGAGCCTGCAAGAGTAAGATAAAGGATCAGGGAGTGTCTGGTGGTGGATGAAAGAGGCATGAAGTGGTATAAAGGCTAGGTAGCTGTGGTATTTGGTACCCTCACATTCTATGCACCAGCCACAGGCATTTGAGCAAAACTGTGGGCTTAGCACTTTCTCTTTTACAAACTAAGCGCTGCTCCAGTAAATCAGTAATCAAAATATTGGAGATACACAACAAAGTACTAGAAAGAAATGCTGAATCATACAATGAAACATCTACTCTTCGATGAGAACTGTATCTTACAAAGAAACTGGTAATCTTAAATGAAATACAGTAATAAGGTAAAAACAAACGAAAATTGGTTATCACAATCTAACACTGAAAACAGGGCCTCACAACAAATACTCTAGATAATATCCACAAATATCTAATATTTGCAAAGACTAGAACACGTTGAATATGAAACATTGAACCACCGTGATGCAGTGTAGGCCTAGTTGCCCAGTGATGCAATGTTTACAAATGGCTAATGTTTGCAAACAATAAATAGATATGGCATCAAAATGGAGGATCAAAATCTTCACACAGGTTACTTTGTATCTTTTGATAGTGGTTATGGCTCAGTACGTTAGAGGTTTGAAAACATATAAAACAGTATAGAACAAGGAAAACACCCTGAAACATATGATTTCTGTAACTGAAAAGGCTTATGATTGTGTTTCAAAGTTTGTATAAGCAGTGGTTGATTTTTTGGGCAGAGGCCTTCTGCCAGTTAGTTTACAGTTGCTCTTTACAGTTTAAACTTTCATTACCTCAGCATAACCAATCATCCCAAAAGCTACAATCAGCTTCCAAGAGCCAGCCCATGTGCAGAGAAGGCCAAGGGGGGGCTACCTCTGTAAGACTACATGCAAGGGAACCAGTGGATGTGAATGGGAAGTCTCAAAGAGTTAGTTGACATCAGGAACTTCAAGGCTACAAGAGAAACCCACCAAAAGGAGTTGCTCTTCCAGGACATCATCATTAAAGTGCTCAGAGGACCCAATCAGTCCCACAAGTAAGTTGTTTTTATCTGTGCACTACTGAGGGATGATGGCCCCTCACAAGAGCTGGGGCTTGAAAAGAAGCTTAGAAGCTGTAGTAGTGGGCAGAATTAACTGGTGTATAACTTGTTTCTGCCCTGATGGCCTCTAAGGCCCGTCTGATGGGAGAGGGTGTGTGCTTCTCACTCATTGTTCTGGATTAGATAGTAGAGAGCAAAGACCTCCCATGAGAAACTGCAATAGGACTTCCACTAGTTCGCATCAGTGGGATTTTGGGAAGTTATTGAGGTTCAAAGCAGAAAAGGAAATCTATTGAACACTTACAAATACTTTCTAAAAGTCACCCTTTTCTAACAGCATGCCAGAACCTCTTTCAGAGGGCCACAGGGCATGCAGGAGCTACTGGGCTCAACTTTGATGATTGAGGCCTTTTACTCCTGAAGTCCCGGGGCACAGCCTATTATGTATTCTGAGCAACTGGGGCAAGTACCTCTTCTGCGCTTGAGTTCGATGATAAATGAGGTCGAGCAGTCCAAGGCTACCTTGTGTGGGAGGTGTGAATAGAGATTAGTGAACGTGGGCACACAATGCAAAATGCATGCTTCAGCAGTAAGAAGTCATTGTCAAGCCACATACTCACTTTTATGAAAAAGAGAATAATTTTATTTCTACTGCTAACCAAACAAAGGAAGAATGTGACATTCATGAACAATTACACACTCTTCCCTTAAGGCCAGGTCTCTAGTTTCTCTTGGGGGATTCCCTGCCTCATTCACTTCTCACATTAGTGATGGTGGTTATTCCCCATTCACTACTGGTAACATCTGGGCTACGCCTGACTAGTAGTCCAAGTCTCAGGAGTCCACTACATCTCGTGGAGGTGTGAATAGAGATTAGTGAGCATGTGCTCATAATGCAAAATGCATGCTTCAGCAGTAATAAATCATTGTCAAGCCACATACTCACGTTTATGAAAAAAAGAGAATAATTGTATTTCTACTGCTAACCACACAAAGTAAGAATGCGACATTCGTGAACAATTACACACTCTTCCCCTAAGGCCAGGGCTCTAGTATCTCTCAAGGGATTCACTGCCCCATTCACCTCTCGCATTAGTGATGGTGGTTATTCCCCATTCACTACTGGTAACATCTGAGATATGCCTGACTAGTAGTCCAAGTCTCAGGAGTCCACTACAGCTCTGCTCTAATGTCAATAGTGTCTCAGCGCACACATGCTTGATTTAGCAGCACGTTCCCCCTAGGGCAGTCAGGCCCGAAAAAGTCTAACCATCACCAGCAGGAGGGAAGCATTCAGAGTCTTGGAGTGCACTCTATCTGCTGGCACTTGCAGTGGCTCCCGTCCAAGTAGGGTGCTGCACACAGACTCAGTGACTGCACTTGGCAAGCACAGACTCTCTCCCTCGTGGTTGTGCTCCTGCAGTGATTAGAGGTTTCCTGCACCTTCTCGGGATGGAGTGATAGCTGCCACAATCCTGTTCTTGGTCCCACGTTTGGGATTCTATGACATCCTCACTATATCCAATGTGATAGAACCAATCGCAGTCCTTGGTGCTTCCAGTGATATCCTCCGATACACGGGGTCACCACTGCGTGCTATCCATGAGCTCTGGCCTATCATCACGGCCAAGTTATCCACAGTGGCCCCTCATGGCATACAGGGTTGCCACACCCCGGCCACACAGGGTTTCGGCCCTCACCGCACGGCAGTCTTTTACCACGCTGGACCCCCCTGGCATCCGGGGTTGCTGCATCACTACCACGCAAGACTTCGGCCCTTACCGCATGGCAGTCTTTACCACAACTATCTTCACAGCAACCCTCTTCTAGTATACGGGTTTCACCAACTCAATCCTGCACATGGGCAATGACCCAATCAGTGTACCAGCTGTTTCCTCACACCTCCCATAGTGAGTCCACTTGACCAGTCTTCCCACTGGACCGTGCTCCCTCTAATGCTCTCCTCTCCCTCACAGGCCACACTGGTCTTGACAAGCAGGCAGGAATTGGTGCTCTGAGCTCCTGGGCAGGTTGTCTTGGATTCCTTGGGTTGGTCCCCTTGCTCAAGAGGGAGAAAAGCAGGCCTTGGCCCCCAGTCTTGGTCACAGGCAGAAGTCTTTCAGAGTTGCTGCTTCTCACACCACCTGTGTGTCTGATTGGCAGATAACAATTTGTGGGGTATCAACCTCCCCTTCTTATACTCCATTTCTAGACACTAAGGCCCTCATCATGACCCTGGCGGTCGGCAGTAATATGGTGAAAAGTACTGCCAACAGGCTGGTGGTACTTTCCACCATATTATGACATTGGCGGTTTGGCTGAAGCCAAACCTCCAATGTATCACACAGACCGCCACAGCGGTAATGGCCGCCGGGCTGGAGATATCAGTCTCCAGCCCGGGGCCATCACTGTACCGCCTGCGGGATAATGACCCTGCCTACCACCTTGGTTTTCGTGGCTTCCTTACCGCCACGAAAACCATGTGTTGGCACTATCAGTGACAGGGAAGGTCTTCCCCATCCACACCCCCTCCCCAGATTCCCCACTCCCCCCTTTCATTCACACCCCCCTTCACACACCCATACACACCCATTCCCACGTTAAAAAGGAGGGATGTCTCAGAAGCATTAAAGTCCCACAACACAGGCCATAGGAGTGACTAGAAGTCACCTGGATGTCAGCCGCTGTGATATGTGCATCAAAGGTTAACTCAGGGCTCCCAGCCCTACTCTTTATGATTCTCTTTTCAGCCCCATCTCCTACCTGAGAAGTGTCCAGGCTCCTTCCTTGTGACAAACAACACCCTTTAAGGAGAGGCCTGGTCCTCCCCTCCCCAGTGTGTGTCCCTCCCAGCTTACAGGAAAGCATAATTCCACAAATCTGTCTGGGGAGATCTCTCTACCTCTACTTTGTTTTTCACAATACATGTACCCCCCAGTGCTTGTATACACGCACTTCACAGTATGGTATCTTCCATGTACTGCACCACATAGACCCACATACATCCAGCACTTGCATTCAACATGTGCGTACTGCCCAGCACTGCATCCTCATAGGCACAGATATACCAAGATACACCCACCACTTTTACTTATCATGCACACACTGCATTTCATGTATTGTGCCACTCCCAGGTACACATACACCCAGCACATGCACCGATCTTGCACACTGTGCACATTTCATGTATTGTACCACTCCCAGGTACACATACACCCAGCACATACACTCATCCTGCAAACACTACTCAGTACTCCAATGTCCCTATATGGCGTCCTCCCCAGGCACACATTCACTCAGTGCAGATACACCACTGCTGCGCTGTGCTGCACTTTACACCAAGTTGACTTCGGCCAAGGGTCAGTTAAGTGGGACTTTTAAAAAGTGAATGAGCCTGTAGGGCTCACTCCAGTGACACGTGTTAAAAAGGACCTGTTCACTTTTACTGATCACACATTATGCTGCCACAACCGCTGCCACCACCCCTCTTGTACTGCTTAACTCCTAGGGAAGGCAGTAGCCTTCCACCACTATGAGGGTTGTACTTCGGATGTCCCTCCCAGTCCAGCAAGACTGCAATTTGTGAGACAGGCCCATGTCAAGGTTCACATGCATGATCCATGTTTGCCTATGACAACGAAAATCAGCTTTAGGGATCCAGACATCAGTGCAGTTTGGCACTCGGGGCAGGTGCAAATGTCCATTACCATGCAGAGGACTTTTACCCCCCAAAGCAGCAGAATTTGTGAAAAGTAAATTTTACCCTTTGAAGAATAGACATGGGCCCTAAAAATTTAGGAAACAGGTAGCAAACAGCACAGCTCTAGTTTAAAGTGTTGGTCAAAGGCTCGGTGTAAACCTGAAGTTTAGTCTGGCCTTTCTGACACAGATTTGTATTTTCTCAAAGACAGCAAGGTGGAAGCCCACCCAAGAAGACTATTTGTAATTTCTAAGAAATTCACTGTTAAATGGTGGGAACATGGATATGTTTTCACATTAACCTTTACAGGGACTTTATTATAATACAAATGTATAAATGCAATTTATAAATAACCCACACCAGGTCGGCCCCACAGTCGGAAAGTCCAATGTGCTCATTGTTTCACTTTGAGTTCGACAACTTTAGTGTCCACGTGAACTTGAGGTCGTTGCACCTAGAAGCACTTTGTCCCACTCTCGAATAACTTGGATTTCTAGGTGACCTGGATTTGTGGATGGCTTGCCAAACTTTGCAAACGTTCACTCTGCTATGCTCGCCATTATTATGTTTTTAAAAATATATACTTTGTTCACTAAATGCCCTTTGGGGAGGGCAGGCATCCACAGGGCCGTGCAGTGTCGTTTCACCATCATACTCATCACTGATGCTACCCAGCAGCCTGCACACCCAGATACATAATGGAAGACATAGCTAGGCCTCCTGTTATGTCATAGCACCCAGGCATAACAGAAGGAGTACAATATGCTTTGCAGAAAATGGTAATTTTATGACTGTAGCATTGCAAACATCATGGAAACACTCCGCCCAAAGCACTTAAATAAGAAATGCTAATTAAAATGACTATTCTCTGGGCATAGGGAGGTAAACATTGACCCGCAAACTTTGCAGTGGTCATCCACATATCTGGAGGTTCGTTTTATGAAGGTTCTACAGGGTTTACCAGAGAGATAGAAGGGCTACAGGTTACATTTATTTTTCCTATTGTTGGGAATTATTGTTTATCTTGTTGTTTACTGCTGATGTAATGTTGCAGCTGTGCTCGTGGCTGAAAGCGCTGTTTAATTTCAGTTTCAATTCAATTTAATTTTTCGTTGAACTGCAGTCTTTATTGCAATACTATTATGAACATATTTATAGTAATCTAATAATCACAAACATAAAACAGTTGAAATTATGTAACTAATTAGCAACATTATAAATACATTTAACAATTTATGGTACAATTTTACCCATTTTACTAGATAAGTCAATCACACTAAAGGAATTACAACAAATTAATTTTCTTTGAAAATATAATCTATGGGTTTTTTGAGTGTTTTATTCCATTATTAGCCACAGCGGAAACTTTGAAATCACAATTAGCAAGGTATACGGCTCCTATTTTAGGAGCTGCATTTGGTTGCCTCTCTCGTCTTCAAACACCTGGATAGTTCCCAGTGGGACTCTGCTTTCAAGCTGAGAGGAATGAGGGCAGAGATATAGAGGAAGCCTAAGCGAATCCCAAACTAGTAGTTTTCAGATTCCTGCCAGCCCCAGGAATCCACAGGTTGCCTTGACAATCCTTGTTGCGGTTTGAAAAAAAGGGGACAGTAGCTACCATAGAATTGCATTTATAGATATGCAGTAACATTGATTAAGAGGATCATTTTATGAGTGCGAATAACAAACTAAATGCTATACATAAAGAGTTAAACATGAAACCGTGGACAACTTGAGAAGGTGAGGAGAGTATGGGTCACAAAGGGCCTGAGTTTGAAACACAGAAGAGTGGAAATTAAACATTCACCAACATTTACAGATATTTTGGTCCCCCACTTCATATGGAGCTTGAGGGAACACTGTTATCCCGATGTTGGAAGCAGAGAGGAGCGTACATCCACCTCTCTCACCTTTGTAAGGAGGAAAATCAAACTCTGCAGGCCAGAACTGTGAATAAAAGGAAAACACTTTGAAGCCTAGGGAGAAGTTCAGCCAAGAAATAGAGAAAGCAGAGGCGTACAGAAACTTGAGGGGGGACCCCCTGCAAAGTACATGGAGGAACCCCCCTCCGAACTCACTCAGGAGCTGTCTGGCCAGGGTACTGTGCTGAGAGGGCTCCCTGGAGCTTGCCCCCCCCCCACCCTCCCACAGTGGGGGCTGTGGATGCCTTTGTTACCCCACTGAGAGAGAGTCAATGTACCTGAGATGTGGCATTGTGGAGGCTTAATGAGGCAAATGGTGAGGCCTGGCAATGGGTGAGACTCCAAAAGCCTGAGGCGGAAAAGGTCATCCACAGGTGACTTCACAATTGCACACAGGAGGAAGTCATGGTTGTAAAGCATAGAAGAACTTTACAAGAAGTCCTGAAAAAAGAAAGAGGACAGGAGGGACTAAAATGTAAAAAAGCAGGGGATATATAAAGTCATGCAAACACATTTAACAAAAGAAGTCAGAGACATAGAAGAGTCACAAGATTAAACAATATTAAGACTCCCATCTGTAAGCATGGGAAGAGAAAAAGGAGAGAGGATGTGCAAATGAAAAGGGACAGAAAACTCATTACTCACCAACATTATATAAAAAAAAATGAAGCTCCTTCTCCCTCTTCCCCCATTAACGAAGGACTACAGATCCTCCATTCAGCTTTAGGGTCAAGCTAGGACCATCTTCTCCCTCCACCCAAACTTGTCCACTAATAAATGGAGGAAAAAATAAAACACAGGGCAGACCAAGTATTCCTGAAATACTGGCATTTCAACGAATTATTGGCAAGAGGGTCAGTAACAGACATCATAAGTCAAGGTGAGCAGCATCCATGCGAAATAAAGCAAGCAGAACAAAAAGAGCTGTGTGGTAACGCATCCAACGGAAAACTGAAGAAAATCAAATCAAGGGGAGAAATCAATGAACAGCAAGCACCAAATCAATGTGTGCTCTTTCAGTTCCCCCTAGTGATCTCAAATGTTTGGCTGCAGATCCATACGTGTCTGAACTGTGGAAATGTGTAATGGTAAAAGATTTTGAGGCCACTAAACATACATTTTCTTAGAAAGTTTTAGACTTGCCAACTTCATCTTCCATGATTGCTTGGCTTCTTTAATTAAAGAGCAATCTGTGTCTCAGCACTTAAAACGGTGTACTACCAGGACATCACATTTAAACATCAACCTTTAAAAAGTTCAATCCATAATATCGACTTCCACAATATTGTTAAGGTATCTACAGGTAAAGGTAGCTAGACTATTCTTACCTCCACATCTTTGTGCCATGATGACATATATATCTTTAAGGTTTGTGTAAAAGCAGTTAAGAATACAAAATATATACTTATCTATATATACCCACACCCTAATCTTCACAGTACTGTCATAGTCAATATTCTAGATGCAACATTTTTGATGTCGATTTTCTGACATACAACCATTTAAACATCCTTATTAATTGGACAAATCCATATGCTATATAAAGAGATGCAATAAACAAATTATTATGAATATTAGATGTTCCTTTGTTAATTATTTATCTTGATTTGCACACTAGGGAAACCTTATTACATATAAATTTGGAACTACTACAGCACAAAAGAGAGGAATCAGTGAGACAGAAAGTTAGACACACAAAATGAGGAACAACGTGTTAAAACAGCAGCATCTAAATGTAATGTGGACTGGAGAAAGCAGCAGAGAACAAAAGTTAAATCCAGACCATCAAAATACAGAGGTAAAACTGGAAATCCTGTTATGCAGCCGATAAGGAAAACAAGAAGCACCCATGACTGGAGATTGCAAAGTCACCATGGAAGAAAATGTACAACCTGCACAAGAGCACAGTGCAAATAAAGTTTAAAGAAAAAGAGGGAACCACTAGATAGATCTCAAATAGCTTTCAGTGGAGAAAACAAACGAATGAGAAAAATTATTGAGGAACGATCCTGAAGAAGCAGCATCAGAATAATCAGAATGCTCAGTGGAGCAGAAAATACTGAGAAACAAGTGGACTTTATGGAAAAATGGATCTAGACGTGCTGGCAAGGAGGTACTAAGAGGGCACTCAGCAGAAGAAAAAGCACACAGAATTCCAGCAAACAATCTACTTACTTCTGGGTGCCCATCCAAAAACAATGGTAGTCAAATGTAGGCATGTGAGAGTCCACAATGTTAAACTAGGAGGCATTTGCAGCTCTACCGCTATTTTAATCTTTACTTTCCTCAATTGTGACATGTTCACTGTCACTCTTTCTACATATTTTACATCTGCTTATGATGCAAGCAACTTTGTTATTATTAAAAAAAGTCAACATCCATAAAACACGTAGATGTATGAAAATTGACCAAAAGCCATCCTTGTGAAAGGTCTAGCTGGAGTTTAGTCAATTTGTAAGAATTACAATTAAACTGACAATACTGGGACTTTTATCACGCAGACCAGCAGTTCAATCATATGTCCTGGTTAAAAAAATATAAGCACACATATGTTTTTTAGAGTTCCTAAACCAATATGAATCGTAAGTATAATGAAAATATGTAAACAATAATATCATTTTGGGTGCTTGAAACAAGAAATAGGTAAGTCATTGTAGTCTGACTTCAGTGTCTACTGTGACCCAGCTAGGAGGAACAGAGGAGGAGGATGAAAGACGGATGGCCGAGTGGAAACGAAAAAAAGTATGGAGATAGGAGGTTTGTTATGAGGAAAGGAAAAAGAAGGGTCAGTAAAGGGGCTAAAGTTACAGAGGCTTGAAAAGATTCGTGAAGCAGGAGACAGAGTAGGTGGTAGGGACGGGTGTGAAGTCCTGCATGACACTGTAAACCCATGCTACAAGTTTAATCTTAACTGACTGTATTTTGCTGTCTACAGCAGTCTTGTTTCATGAGGTTCTTGAGAAATACGCCTCATGATTTCTGTTATGTTGTCCCCAGCAGAGTATTAGATTCTGCTGGAGGAAGTGTTTAGAGGGATAACCACATGCCAGCCCATTGTGAGATTGACTGATGGTGGAAGCTTATTCATGTTTAGAGAACTTCTTGCCCGCTTTCCTGGTGGGGCAGATGCCTCCTGACCATCCCCACTTAAAACCTGCTCAGTTCCTCAGCGTCAGCCCCACTGTTTGTCCAAAACCCTTATGTAAATGGGTGCACATGCACACATGTATTTTTGTAAAGAAGGAGATATGGGCTCCTTTGGAAAAGAAAAAATTAGACACCTGGTATAGCATGTAGAAGTCTAATGTGTTTAGTGCAAAAATAAACCAGCAAGCAATCAAAATAAGCAACGAAATCACCTAATCAACAGACCAGACCTTTACTTTCTATTGGTTGGAGCATATAACCTTTAAAGCTAAAATCCATACATTGTGGTGCTACATTTACAAACTTGTTCTCAAAGCAAGTGAACTGAAACAAGAATATGTGATAAATAGAAAAATACAGATAGGCACTGATGAGCACGTGCCAGGCTCTTCCCAATGGAAAGAAACTAGAAGACCTTGAGAAGAAGATACATGCTTTACAAGCAAAAGGCTAACTCTTCTACTTTCTGAAATCTTTGCTTCGATGTGCCAACTTCAGAACAAGGATATGCTTACTAGAACAGTTTTGTGCAATGTGCAACACAGGATGTCAAAATGGAAACTCATTTAAAATGAGTGCAAGTGTGCAATAGTACTGTGTGTGTTTCAAAAAGGTTCAAGGAAGCAAAATCGCAATAGATGAATAAAATATATAAGCAAATGGTAAGGCACATATGGGATTTACATTTTCTTGAAATACTAGCAATCAGTAAAGCATATATGTATATGATTTCATGTTCTCATGCCCCATTTTTCACCCTTAGGTGAAATTCCTACTGCAAATCAATACCATATAGTTAACAAATTTCAGTTTTGAATTTTTCATTGTCATATCCCTCATCATTCTCGGGTGAATCAAGTGGATAAGCTAGAGCAGTGCCTTTACTACTGCAAGCATATTGGCTGATGTACGTACTATAATTAAACAGAAGGTATGTAGTGTTATTATGACAAAAATAACTGCAGTTGCAATTTCAAAGATCTTCATTCCTCAATTCCCAAATATGCCTGACAGCCAATGCCAGATGACCCTCAGGTTGAAATCAAAGCCATCCTGAATCTCATGTACTTTGTTGACACTATCCTTTATGTGATCTATCTGTTCGTGGATAATAATGAACGTATTAGGAATGTGTGTGCAACATTCAGACCCTACTATCTCACAGAGCCTCGTTGCCTGCAAGGGCAAAATGTACCTACAGGTTCCTTAGCCATCTCCTTCAGACATGCAGTCCTTGAGTATCTCACAATCATCCTTAAACCTGTCTAGATAATCTGCTGGCAAATCACCCTTATTTTGTATACAATTTCAGATCTTAATCCAATCCGTTTTCACCAGGCAAACAAATGTAACTGCTTCCAACTATACATCCTTTGCCATATTCAGGCCTCTGCCTCATCATTCCAGGGGTCCTGTCTCGGGCATGCCGACTTTGGTACCACCAAACACAACAATTGATTCACACGAGCCCAGGTTGGTCTTTATACTTCAAAAATGAGTTGTAACTCTTTGTGGAACTGCATAGGGGTTTTCTCTAAACTGCATAGCATTGTCTTTAATGTTGGAGAACTGTTCCTTAACACTCATTAAATGAGCATTAGCCTTGAATCAATAATATATTGTTTCAAAGTCTGCATCAGACTCCAAGTGATAGCTATGACTGTTTGACCTCTCTATTCCCTCTAGCCTGATATCATGTGAACTGTTGCATTCTGTGCCCATAATAGCTGAAGGCTTTTATAAATTAACAGGCCTTTATGGAGGCTGCTGTCATATTTCAGGCATGAGACTGTATTACCACCTACATTTGCCTTTATATGTGAGAGAGGAGCAGGGACCTGCTGAAACCTTGTAGATTATCTGTGCCAAGCTTTTGGTTTGCTCTGTTTGCTTTTTCCTATCTACTCCCAGGGAGTGGCCAATGAACCATCCACATGGATGTTATATCACAGTGAGCAGGGAATCCATGCCTTGGAAAACACCGGAAGAACTGGAATGTGACCCAGAGTAATTGCCAATGGTTGACTTTAACTCAAGCATCCATCAATCACTTTTTTTATTTTTCCAAGTGAGATGCCCTAAGTGCGAGGGATATACCCTGATGTGGGTTCCATACCCATTGTGCCATAGGACATAGAACTTAAGTGTGACGGCTATGCCCAGATGCAGATCCCATCCTCTCTTTTTCATAGGACTCAAACTGCACATCACGGATCAAGCCCAAAAGGGCTGAGACCATACTTTGGTTGAAGGTGTTCCTGTCTAAGTGGCATTTAGCCTCGTTTTTCAGGCTGAACTGCTCCTTTTCTGGTACTGGTCTCTGTCTGGAGGGGTGTAGCAGACAAAAAATTGATGGACTATAAATAATGTGGCCCAGAGTAATAATCAGTGTCTGAAATATTGTCAAGCAGTGCAGTTTTTGTCTGTGGTTGCCTATGACATTGAGCTCCTTTGGTCATGTTGTTAACATGGAGGCTGAAATAGAGTTAATCATCAAGTAGCAAACCTATTGATCTTTTTGCCAGGGTGAAATCCCTTTCGATGCAAGGACAAACAGCTAACACTGGATAAGAAGAGACAATGAATGTGTTAGGAATATTTCAACAATAAAACAGCATCTAATTCTTTGTGGTTGTTATGCATTATCAGAGTAAAATAATGTCTTGCTCCCCTCTGGTTTTATAATAAATTCAGTGCCATAAGTACATGAACGCATTGAGATGCAAGTGTTTCCAAAGAGCCATTTTAGAAGCTCTACGTAAAGACTAAACAGAATAGAGAGGAGCACTGTCACAGCCTGGTCTGTATCCTCAGTGCCCTGTCTCACTCCTTTGCACTGGACTGGGTGCTGTGGGTGGTGATGACATTGGTCTCATACCTTTGGTGTGTCGGGGCAGTCCTGCCATGTTGCTCATTGGAAGCTCATGCAATCAACTCCTGTGGCTCGGGCAGCCTGGATTGCAAGCCCCATCAGGCCTTTCATGTGGGGGTGGCCAGCAGCCATTCTGACCTCCTTATTTTTGAAGCAGACACAACTTGCTGCTGCACAGTGTTCCTTCATAGTGGCAGGGACTAGTAACGCCTCAACGGCTCTCACTGTTTGCGTGTTCGGCAGTGTTAATCCGGGTGGACATTGCGCAAAATCAAATTGCTCCCTCCAATTTTAGTTGAGCCATAACCTTTGCTTTTAGCTCAAGACTCGTAGCAGACAGAAAGAAGTTCTGGTAGGTCCTGGCCAAGCAACACTGAGGGATGGTTCAAAGAATGGGGGTATGTTAAATGCATGGAGAAGTACTCTATGATGTTGTAGCACAATCTGATGTCTGAGCATAATTCATGCCATTATTTGTGCAGTGTGGTATACTGTAATCATAATTACATTTGGCATTAATATTGTGTCCTAAATATCATTTACAAAAATATCACTCCATTCAAGTTAATAAAAAAATATACACCTAATGGCACAATACTTTTGCACAACATATTTATGGTACAATATGACAGATGACATTTCTCTGATATAGAACCACTGATGCACTTTCAATGCTGCTGTTGGTCCTCATTTAAAACGTCATTGTGGGAAACCATCATGTTGTGGAACGTACAGGAATGTGATATTCTGGCATAACTCTAAAACTGAATGGTTCTGGATTAGACATAAAAGATGGGGTTGAAGAAAATTCCCAGAAAATGAAGGAGTGTTGTCCCACAGTGGACATTTTTAGTAAAATGCCGAAAAATGGCTGTGTATAGTTAAGCAACCAACAAGGTTCTTCCTCTGTGAAACACCTTTCAAAAATCCTGTAGTTACTCAACTAGGAACCTGACTGAATTGTCTGTTAATCGATTATTTCAACTTGCAGCCCGCTGCTCCTATGGAACCATCCAGATTCACAAAGCTGCTACACTCGCTGGTAAAAAATCATTTGAATAGGATTATGATGTGCAACCTTCTACATCAATAGAAAGGTCACAGCTATCAACATCTCCTTCCAGTTCTCCTTTTCTTCCATACCCTCCCTAATTCTGGGAGTGTCATGTCCAAGAGGAATCCAGGTCTGACAAACATGGATGCTTTTAAAAGCCTACAGGTCATTGCAATGGGAGGTCATTTAAAATCAAACATTTTGAGTAATGAACTTCACTATGCAGGACTACTCTGTCATTGATTCAGATGGGAGTTTTCGCAATGTTGAGTGTTGTGTGGTTCCCAGTAGTGACCACAGCAAAACCAGCTGAGATTTTAAGGGCCCATGATTCTTCTCCATCCTAAATATGAAGGGGGTCACATACACTTTCAATACTGGCTGCTTCACTGCTGCACCATGAGTGGAAGAGAGAATGAAACACGGCAAAATGCACTTACTTCTCCTGTCTGATAGATTGCAGGAGCATGGAGTTTTTAACAGTTTTTACCAGGCCATAGAAGTCAATGGTGGGAAGCTACTTTTTTTTGTTTTGTGTTGGCCTTCTCTGGGTATTTCATCATAGGGGTGGTTGTATGGCTGTCCAAACATTCTCCTTGATGGTCTGCACTTTAAACCATTCACAGCCAAAAATGTGGGTTGGAGATATGACATGGAGTCTGGAATTAGATCCACTAGGAGCCGTTGATGGTTTGAGGAATTGGTTATTTTGGTAATTTCTTCAACGAAATAATGGTAAAGTCATGCCAAGAAGCAAGGCAAAATATATGCCAGGCTGGGATACCTAGAGATATGTGGACAAAACATTATTTTGGATTATGTAAAGACTGTGGTATTGATAAACATATTGAATAAAGTAAGGTACTAGCACTGTAAATATTGCAGGTTTTATGGATGTCTCATGATGAATAGTTACACTTTTTTTTCCCGGTGTTAGAAAGCAGGAAGAATGTCGTGTGCAAGACATCTGCTTTAGACCTGAGCGCTAGTGTTAGAAATGGACACAATTTCAGTTTGCACTATTAGCACATATTAGGAGTTAAGTGCAAATAGTGCTTGTTCCAGGTTTAACACACACACTAACCACCAAGCTTATCCGTGGTAAACAACAATAATACCTGTTAGAAAGGGCGCAATACTGCGTGCAAAATTGGCACCAAACCAATTTCCACGTCATTCCTTGTTAATTTACACGCAGGTAATAATCAGGTGCGCAAACACACCCAATACCTGATACTTTTTAACAACAGTTTTCTAAATGTCCCTGTTAATTTAACTCACAAATCATACGTTGTGCTTACTAGGACGCGGTGTAGGTGAACCACATGATGTTTACAATGTGGATTTTCAAAAAACACTACTAGGCAAAATATTTCCCTAGAATACTAGAAATTAGTTATAGAAAAAATCATTCTATATGGTATTAATTAAATTCAACTGTTCTCTTTATTAAATTCAACTGTTCTCTTTAAGAAAATCTTACCCTAACCATGCCTCAGCTATACTCTTCTTGGATATTTTGCTACAGAGCTTCGAAAAGTATGTTTTCAGCAAGCACAGTAGGTCGGGTCTGTGTAAATAGCCACTTATTTTCTGTGCTATCTTTTGCTGTGGAAGCACCGAGAAGCGAATGTGTATTTATTTATGTTGTCGAGGTGTTTCTGGACCCTTATACAATCTGTGGTTTACTGGGAGCATAATCGCACCTTTCTTCACAATATTTCAGAAAAACACTACTATCACTTATGGACATAGGGGCAAGCAAGAAGAATATAATTAGGAAAAGGGCTCAGAAGTTTACATTCAGCCGATTTCCTAGGATGCCTACAGGCTCCCTCCAAATAAATCGAATCATTTCCTTGGATGCTAAAAAATAGAAATACTATGTATGGAGAGCCTGCTAGCACTCAACGACTGAAACCCTCGAAAAGCGAACTATTAGGAGCTGCTGAAAACACGCCAGGAAGTGGGAAGAAAAACGAGGAGCCGGTGGAAGGAAATGGGCGCCTGATGAAGGACATGCGATGACATAGTGGGATAGAGGGCCGGGGGGGGGGGGGGCAGTCCTCGCGGGAGCCTGATGAAGAACATCTGCGGGCCTCTGGAGAGGGCGCGAGGCCTGCAGTAGCAGCGCAGCCTGGTGGCCCGCGCGCTATTGTCGTTGGCAGCAGCCCGGCGACGAGCAGCCGAAACTGTTGGAAATTCACCTGAGGTGCTGAAAGTTGACAGACCTGTGGAAGGATTTAGGTTTACTGGGCAGGAATTAAAGAAGTGCCAGGAAATGAGTATGCTCACGGCAAAGAAAACCACCTTATCAAGACTGCCTTTCAGATGCAACTTTCTGCTGAAATACTATTGCAAGTATTGTGACAGCCTTTGAACACTACCTTTTAGGTTTCATTAAGTTATTTAAAAAAATATTTCTCTCGCTAAAATCTTCCGTTGTTTTACATGGTATACCTTAAACGAACGACGATAACTGTAGCGTTAGGTAACCCAGGTTGCAGATATAGGTTCGAATTTCATTAATTAATTTAATAAAAGGTTGTTGTTCTCTTTTAAAATCGGTCTACCTGGGTTGGTATTTAAAGTGCGGAAAATGACTGCCAAATTCAAAAAACACACCTGCTTCCTCCAAATGGAAAAATATCAGAGTTTGAGCCCCCTCCTCTCTCTTCCTTTCCCAAAATAAAAAGTACAAGAGAATTCTATGTGCTATCAAATATTTTACCAGGTTTGTACCCAGGCAGCGGCTATGTCCAAGACAGGTGAAGTAAGTGCTCGTTATTCATATTCCTAACAGGAAGTGGTCCTTCTCCAGGTGTAACCACCGGAGGCAAGGTTACCAGCATCAGTATGACTCCAGAATCATTAGTAGTACACCGAGAGAAGTCTGAATGTCGATGCGTTAATGACAGTATACTGAAGCGTCTGTTTTTATATTTACACGTCTAAGGCAAGTAGAAAAATACCCGGTACAGCCAGTGGTCTCCAAACTTTTTACTGCCGCACCCCTCTAGTTAAAGAATAAAAATCATTGCCCCCTCCCAGAAATGTTCACAATTATTTTATAAAGATGGCAATGTTTAAATATGTCTAGACCTATTTAAACACTACAGTTAAGTACTGTTACCTTTTAAAAAATGCAATAGCATGCTTCTGCTTAAAACCAATCTGTGTCATCTGTATAATACTTCTTTTGGTCAGAGGCAGGCAACATTAGAGGAATGACCCTTGGCAGCAGCTGCAGTTGTGGAAAGTAAAATAAGGCTACTAACCGACTTATGTACTAATGCTGTAGTTAATGTTCAATTGAGATTTTTATTGTGAAAAGCTGCCTTATTTTGTCACATTTACAAAGTTTGCAGGTACTATCAGTATGGCGCCTGTCAGGTCGTACGCTGCGCAAGAACAAATAACGCGGACACAAGTGGTGGCAGTACTGGGAACTTTATTCACTCATGTCCTGCGCCCCGATGCCCTTCCCGCTTTGCGCTTTCTTCTTTAAACCTTTTCCCACGTCACCCGGGGCGCACCCACTAATCCCAGGTCTAGTGGGGGTGGTCGGCATGACCCTTACAGGATATCAGATAATGGAATGGCCCCTCATATGACATCAACACTATATCCCTTCCCAACTGGAAAACAAGAAAAACAAACATTGATTAGGCCACAGGGTAGGAAAAATGCAAACAAAACAAGCCTGTGTCATGATGGACAACAACGCAGAGGTGTCTCTACGTGGGTCAACATTCATCCAAGTGTAAAGTCCGCATATCTCCTGGATGGGCTGGGGTTAGATCTCAGGTGATAATGCCCACTCCCGGAACTTCCGGACGTCGGCCTTCGGTCCGGCTCCATGCTGGAGGTATTTGCTTCCGTGACTGTGTTCTCCGTCAATGTTGGTGTCATTGAGGATGCCGGCTCTGGACGACTCAATGAGGTCCCTCCAGTGACAGAGCCATCCTGGTCATCCGCGCTCTCGGGAAAAACTGGGCTAACATCATGGCCGCTCTGAGCCCCATTCGTGCCGTAATTATCATTCCTGCGGTCCTGGGCAGCTGGCTGGGGAAGACGTTTGAACTGGGCAATGTTTCGGGTTACCCCTTCAGACCCGAGGTTCGCTGTCACCATCGTGCCCTTCACAGCAGTCACCGTCTACGGCCGTGCTTCAAAAGGCAACCAAAATTTACCTCCAGGGTGGCGGTATTTACGTAGGACAGCATCTCCTACCTGAATGGAGACTGCTTGGGCCCTCCGCCTCTGGGAGGTATAGGCGTTTGTTTGGGATCTTCGTTCCGCTGACTGGCTCTGGGGCGGCGGCTGGACTGCCCATGACAGGTGATGTGGGATGGTGTCATTCACTACCCGTCCAAAACAAAGCTGACTTGGGGTCACACCCGTGGTGGCGTTGGTTGTGACCCGGTACTCCCAGAGTAAGGTGTAGATGGCACTCTCAATATTTCGGGACTCCGCCATGGCAATGCGAAGCACCTTGTTCAATGTTTTAACAAATCGTTCTAACTCCCCGTTCACTTATGGCCATCGGGGTGTGACTCAGCGATGTTTGATGCTGGTGGAATTCAGGAATTCTGCCCATTCACGACTGTTGAACGGGGGTCCATTGTCTGTGTGTACTTCCCCAAAGAGGCCATGAGTGGCTATCAGCTTTTCATTCTTTGGGATCACCGTGGATGCCGCTCCTGCTCCTCACCCCATACCCATGGGTGGTCAGTCCGGGTGAGCACTCTCAAAGGGCCGTTGACATCGGACAGATTTTTCATGAACCGACCACAATACGTAACCATGCCAAGGAAACTCCGGACCCCTGAGTCAGATGTAGGAGCTGGGGCTTCTTGAATGTCCCTTATCTTGTGGGGGTCCAGGCCGATTCCTTGTTCAGAGAACCGGTATCCAAAGAAGCATATTTCCTGTTTGAGGAAGTCGCACTTTTCCCTGTGGAGTGTCAGCCCGTGTTCTTGCAGCCTCACAAAGACTGCCCGTAGTCTTGTCATGTGGTCCTCGAGGGTGGGAGCATGCACCAGGATATTGTCACTCACATTGAGGACCCCTGTGAGCCCTTGCAGGACCCCTTTTATGGTGTGTTGAAACACCTCCGCGGAACTGGAGATGCCAAAGTTCAACCGGGTATATCTCCACAGGCCAGTGTGTGTAGAAAAGGTGGTTATCGGTCGGGATGCTGGGTGTAGCACGATCTGATGGTACCCCGACCTGAGAACCATTTTGGAGAACCACCGGGATCCTGCAAGTTCGCCTATGATGTCATCTATGGTCAGAGTCAGGTGCTGTTCCCTCTTGATCGCCTGATTGGGTAGGCGCATGTCCACGCAGATTCGGACAGCCTCCAGTTGCTTGGGTTTTCACGCAACAACTATCGGGGACACCCACGGGGTAGGGCCTAACACCCTTTCAATGATGCCTGCTCTTTCCAGGAGTCGCAGTTCTTGTTAAACTTGTGGGCGTAGGTGGAAAACCACCCGCCGATGTCTGAGAGCGACTGGAGCCACTGAGTCGTCAATGTGGAGTTTGAGGGACGGACCTTTCAGGCAGCCAATCCCCATGAAGAGTGAGTTGAACTCCTTTACGAGGTCTTCCAGATTGCTGGCATGGACACTGAATGCAAAATGCACCAAGTTGAGATTTTGGGCGGTCTGGCAGCCAAGCAGGAACCCTGAACCCTCTTTGGGCATATAGATTTTAGTTGATATTGTGGTGTCTTCGTGGGTGACTTCTGCCATGAAGACCCCTGCCATCTCGAGTGGTTGAACGTTGCCAAATGAGTAGACTTGTACTCGGGTCTGTTTGAGCGGTGGCGGCTTTGAAAGTCTCTGATACCCTTCGATGGCCATGAGATTTATTGAGGCCCAAGTGTCAACCAGTGCAGATATGGGTAGGCCTTGTCTAAGCACCTGGCACCTGGGTAGCCGTCTATTACCGACGGTGTGCACGACATGGACCACTTGGTGATCATCGTCCATGTCACTGTCTGAATGCGGGGGTGGGGTGGCCTCTATAGCTCTGACCATCTTCTTAGGTGTGGGTGCCGCTGCACTTTGCGCGGACTGGCAGACCTTCGTGAAGTGGTTGAGTTTTGCCACAGGCACTACAGACTTTCCCACATGCTGGGCAGCCTCCGAGGTGCGGTAGCGACCCTCCGCACAACTTGCAGGGTCTGTCTTTGTGTCTCCCTCTGGGACTGTCCTCTTTTGTCCACGGTGCGCCTGTGGACACTGCGTTAACCGGTTCTGCCTTGACTTGGACTGTTGGCGCTTGCTCCATGTGCGCAGCACGTGCCTTCGACAGCTCCAGGGACCGTCCAAGGATGAGGATGTCCCTCATCAGCATGTTTGGCTGTTGTAGGATGCGCTCTCTGAGTTTCGAGGAGGAGCATCCCTGGATGAACTGCGCCCAGATTTCGTCTTCCTCGTCGGGCAGTGTGCACGTGCCGGCTAGCTCCCTCAGCCGCGCGTAGAAGACGTCAACTGACTCGTCTGATGTCTGGCGTGCCTGGCGTGCCTGGCGGAGCAGAAACCACTCATAGTCAGGGTTCGCGTATGGTTCGAAATGCGCCGTGATTGCCCCTTTTAAGGTGTCATATGTGTGTGTGCCCTTGCTTCTGTTACCGACTTGGACAGTCCTGAGGCAGGAAGCTGGGCGAAGCACAGCCTAGCTTCACGGAGGTGCCACATTCGGGATCTCCGGCGGCATAGGAGAACAGGTGGGCCCTTCCGTCCCTCGTCGCCAGTTTTCAGGTCATACGCTGTGCGAGAACAAATAAAACGGACACGAGTGGTGGCGGTACTGGGAACTTTATTCACTCATGTCCTGCGGGTCAATGCCCTCCCGCATCGCGCTCTCTTCTTTAAACCTTTTCCCACGTCACCCGGGGCACACCCACTAATCCCAGGTCTAGTGGGGGTGGTCGGCATGACCCCTGCAGGATATCAGATAATGGTACACCCCCATATGACGTCAACACTACAGCGTCATCTATTAATATTCCTACTGCATTTTTAGATCAGAAGGGTCAACCATCTGTCCAAAGGGAAGAGTGGATAGATCTTTTCAAAAACTATTTAGTAGCATTAGATGGGCAATATTTTTCAGCACAAAGGAAAAAAGCACTGCTATTTGGCACTATTGGGAAAGAAAGGCATAATATATTTAAATATTTACCTGAAATACATAGGGATGAAGGCCAACCTTCGGAAGATGGGTTTGAAGAAGCAAAATGACGTCTAGAGAAAAGAGTTGCTAAAGAGGAGAACACTGTAATGTTGTGTTACAAATTTTACATTAGACCACAGAGAGCGGTAGAGTCATTAGAAGACTTTATTTCAAGCCTACGTGAACTATCTGTGAAGTGCAAGTTTGGTCATATGACCGATTAATTGATTTGGGGCCAACTTATTGTGCAGTGCAGAAGAAAAAAAACTCAAGAGCAATTATGGGCGGCAAAGAATCCTTCACTTAAAGATGCAATTATGATTGCGAAGATAGTGGAGGACTCAGATCTGTGTATGAGGGAAATTAACAAGAAAGAAAGTGGGTGCGGTGAAGATGAGGTTGCTGTGGCGTCTAAAAAATGTTCTTCCCAAATACAGTGGGTCAACAAACAGCAAGCAGTGTAACAAACAACAAAAATCATCTAGGTCCAAGTTTTGCTCAAGGTAATGGAGTTCAGCGCACAGCAGCGATGCTAAGTGTTGTTTTGCAGTAAACAAGGAATGTAGGAAGTGTGTCTGCAAAGGACACTTTGCTCACATGTGCATGAATGGATATAAGTCACATGTGGCTTTAGCTGAACAAGCAGAAGAAAGCTACGTCAATGACCGGGTTCTTATGGTACAATGTACTGTTGTGGGAAAAGGAAAAGAAACTAGACCGAAAGGAATCTTTACAGTTGCAGACAAGGAAGTGGAACTAATGGTTGACTCTGGTTCATTGTATACCATTATACCAAAAACATTTTGGGTTGAGAAGTGGCCTGAGGTCACATTATTACCTAAGGACATTCTTCTGAAAGGTCATCAGGGGTCGGAAATCAATGTTTTGGGTTATTTTGTGTCTCTTATAATTTGGATCTAGGAGTTTTGAAGGGAAAATTTATGTAGCAGAATGTGGACCTCCAGTACTGGGGTGGGAACATCGATATGTTTTAAACAGTGTGATTGATCCACATTCTGAAGACAAAATTTTAATAGTGGAGGACCTGAGTGTGGAAGAGATTTTGAGTGAAGCCAAGGATGTCTTTGATGAAAAACAAGGAGAGTTGAAGGGTATGTACATAGAATAGTAGTACAAGAAGGAGCTGTTGCAATGCAACATAAAGTAAGAAGAGTACCAGTGATAGTAAGAGAAGAAGTAAAAGAAAGTTTGGATAACATGCTGAAAGAAGGTATAATTGAACCAGTAGAAGCCTCACCATGGGTTTCTCCAGTAGTCATAACAAACAAAAATGATGGAAAGCTTTGCTGTTGTATGGATTTGCGCAGTTTGAATCAGTTTGTGGTGACAGACTCATTTCCTATTCCAAATACTAATGAACTTTTGTCAATGCTTAAAGGTGGGAAGTATTTTTCTAAATTAGATCTGAGGAGTGCATATCATCAGATAAAATTACATGAAGAGTCTCACGCCCTCACAGCTTTCATAACAATGGAAGGCACGTTCCAGTTCACCAGAGTGCCTTATGGATTGTCCTCAGCTGCAAGTGTTTTCCAAAGAGTGATGTGAAACTTATTTAAAGGTGTACAGAACGTGACTGACTTTCAAGATGACATTTTGATATTTGGCCAAACGATTAAAGAACATAATGTGGTCCTCAGGTCAGTGTTAAATAGTCTCTTGAGGAGAGACAAATGTAGGGGAAGGGTTCAAACCTAAGGAATATTTGCTAAAAGCCATTAGGTCTGCACCTATTCCGTGTGACAAAGATCACTTGCGTTCATTCATGGGCCTCATAGAGCATTACAATAAGTTTGTTGAGAATTTTGCGCAAAGACTGAAAACTTAAGAATGTTGCTTCGGAAGGGGTGCAACTTTAAATGGGAAATGGAACAACAAATTGCGTTTGATGCAGCGAAGAAAGACATTTGTGAAGCTGGTATCATGTCACCCTTCGATACCAACTTTAAAACTATTTTGGCAGTTGATGCCAGTGCTTGTGGCTTTGGAGGGGTACTATCACAGGAACATGGGAAAAAAAAAGCAACAGTAGCTTTTGCTTTGCAATCTCTGACTACAAGCGAACTAAATGTGATAGACCGTGAAGCATTAGCTGCAGTGTGGTCTGTGGAATACTTTAGGACCTTTCTATGGTGCATAGATTTTACATTACGTTCTGACCATAAACCGTTACTCAAAGTTTTGAGTCCTGGTGGAGCAGGTAAAGGTTCTTCTAGGTTAGCAAGGTTAGTTGCTAGCCTTCAAGAGTATCGTTTTAGAATAAGACATATTCCTGGCTGGGAGAATACACAAGCAGATTCTCTTTCTAGGCTACCTTTGGTTTGGTTTGATGCAGACAAAATTAATAATTTGCACTAGGAACAAGAAGTGCCAGTAGCTTGGTTGAGTGAAATTGAAAAATGTGGAGTCAAGTACTTTTTCAGCGAAAGAATGGAGGACTTCTATGAAGAATGACTCAGTTCCCAAGGGTGCAGTACGTATGATTGTAGAAGGGAAAAGGAGAGAGAGTACTGTTGTTCCGTCTCTGAGACCTTATTTAAAACTAGTGGATGAATTGTCTGTGGTGGATGAAAATTTGGTCATGAGAAATGATAAATTTGTACCACCAGAGGATTTAAGGAAAATAATTTTTATTTTGGCGCATGAGGGTCATTTAGGGCAAACCATGACCAAAAAAGGGTCAGGGAAAACGTCTGGTGGCCGGGAATGGATACAGCGTTGTACAATCCACAGGCTAATGGAACGGTGGAAAGGATCAATTGATTAGCTAAAGGCACTATTCTGATGGCCATTCAAAGTGGGAGGTATGTGAAGAAAATGGTGGATGAAATGGTTTGGGCTCATCACACCACAGTTAACAAAGCCACAGGTGCATCTCCTTTTGAGAAAATGAGAGACAGAAAACCAGGGTCTAAATTAATTCCAGCATGGATGACATTTAGTTGTGGTAGGGATTGTGTGTGAGGAAAAATGGTGAAGAGGAAGGTGTGATAGAGGGTGACTGGGTGAAGATGAGGCCTGGGAGAGTTTCTGGGGGTCTTTCGAAATATTGGGGCCCATTCAAGGTTAAGAAGGTGAGAGAGAGTTATGTGGAGGTGGAGAATGATAATAAATGGAATAAAAGGAAAGTAGCTATATACCAAAGAGGGAGTGGAGGAAGTGTAGAGGTGAAACATAACTCCACTGGTTACAACGGATTTATGTTGAGTGATGATGAATTGGTTGGTGGGCCTGAAGGCAAGGTGTGTGATGGAGTTGTGAAACAGGGCAGTGAATTTATTGTAAAGAATGCAGACCATTTGCAAGGAAGTGCAGAACATTTCCCCCAAGATGGCAAAGCGAGTGACTGTCGTAGTCGGAGGGTTCATAGACCATCATGCTATTTGCAAGATTACGTGCAACATGTATACATTTTACCCAGTGTTCTGTTTATTTGTTTTTCTGAAGTGTGTGTTTTGTTCTTTGTGGGGTTTTAGTTGTGTTGAAATGTAAACTGGAAGGGAGGAAGATGTGTTTTATTTATAGCGGGTGCTTTGGTGTTGAATTGGTTGCATGTTAACATTCCATTAGAATGGGAATGTGGTACTGCGCTTGTTCTTTTCTTGTCAGTTGAAGTGTGGCAGTCTGGAAGGAAGGATCACGATTGTTCCAAGGAATGAAACTTAATTTTATACTCTTATCCAAGCTCTCGGTGTGTGGCTCCATTACTTCACTGTCCCTCTCCTTGCTTTGCAAACTGTCACTTGCCTGTCTGATTCGCACCCTACCTCCCACGGGATGCCACTTGTCACAGCTACCGTCATGTGCTGCCTTGGTGCCTTTTTTCAACACAGACACTTTCTTAATTCCCAACAGCAATGCTGTGTCTGTAACCTACACCCCTTTTCTTCTCCACTTACATCTTTTTGGAAACAAATGTCCCCAAGCACAGCGCCAATATCCCATGGTCCCCAACTCAACCACTAATTGCCCTTGCAGATATGCATGTAAACATCAACTGTAAACCATGGAAATAAGACCAGGACACACCAAATTATGTTGGAGAAAGCTTGGCTGTAGGTTTCTCATTGCATATGTAGGCAAGACAAAATTAGGTTAACTTACGGGCGACCCAGGATGGCCAGCGGATGAACCCAACCTATGCTGACCACCCACCTGATTGGCCAGTGAGCGCCTGGACTACACACCATCAGGCGCTATACCTTTTTTGAGGTCTTCCACACTGTGGACTCTTTAAAATTGAAATCATACCAGTGGCGGAGGAGTACAGGGCAAGTCCCTAGTTGCTCAGGTTTACAACTGCCTATGGAACTAACGGGACACAGTCACTTTTGTTCAGTGTCCTGCGGCGAGGGCTCTCAGGGAGTTGGCCTGGAGCACCCTTCTGTGCTAACTACTTGGTTGATTTCTGCACCAAAGTCCTTTGGATCACCCCTAACTCCACCTGCAACACAAAACAGTAGAACAATTATGCCTATTTACAAACATACATAACATTCATGAAAACGTAGGGAGAGAGAGGGTGGGTGTCACCAAAAAAGACCATAAAAGGTTAAGTGGGCCTGCGAGCACTAGGTATTTATTGCCCAGCACAGCCCCCTCCCCCCAGGTGTGCGCCCCTGCCCCGGAAGTGACCACTGCCTTCCCAGCCGTTGGGTTGGCAACGAGCTGGATACCCCCAAAACCGGATGGCCCCCGGGTCTGTGGGGCAAGGGAATGCAGAGCTAAGCCTCTGACCATAAAAGTGGTTGCGCTGCCCACAATGCAGGGACTCGTATACTTTCACAGACAGCTGAGCTGTTAACTTCCTCTTGCTTAACAATGCTGCCCATTTGCCTTTCACCAAACCGTTGGTCTTGTTAAGTCTGGCTTGACAATAGACAGCTGTCTGCCAAATCTATTGTTGCCAATGTTTGAAAGTATACTGTACAGTGTTTCATGTATTATTCTGCCTCACATTGATTTAATTTCAATGGATCAGGGACTATTTAAAATCTCAAAAGTACACTGAATTATCACTCATTATATTCTGAATTTCGCATATGCATTGTTAACAAAGCAACCCTATGGTTTTTTCTACAGCAGACATTTTAGTGTTTTTGTGAGGAAGAGTGTGCAAGTCACACACTTACACAGCTGCTGGACTGATACCAACTCTGTGGCGAGCATGCAGAAGGTTTGGGGGTGAAATACTGCTGTGTGCATGCAGCTTTCATGACTCAGCTTCCTCCGATGATGACTGCAAGGATTTGGTGCATCTGAATAAATGACATCATCCAGGAGCAAAGCTCCATGGGGGCACTGCATTCAACCAGGCTCCGAGGCAAAGCATCCTCCTGCTTTTTGATTTATCACAGTCCTCAAATGGGGGTCTAGGATGGAACAAATAGAGCAAGGATTTCACACTGAAATTATGCCAAAGGGCTTCAAAGATGAGGAAGAAAAAAGAAAGAGGTCTTCTCACACACCATATTTGTCCTAGTACAACAAAAATTATGTTTGCATTTTCAAACATAGGCTAACATGAGGCTAACATATCGCACCCAACACTATTTTGCATAAAAAATTCATGCCTTTAAAAAGTGAACTGCGACAGATATATTTTACATTCTACATGGCAGTACTTTTGACTAGAGAAACTAGTAATGCTATCATTACCAGCTTTAAAGCTCACTTGAAAGGCTGTGAATTCTACAAAACAACATGGCGGTGCTCAAGTCAAAGGTACGAGAGGCTGCCAATTATCTTCTGTTCATCACAAGCTCCTAAAAAAACAAGGAAGGTAGATGACATCCTAGCAATGGCGTGCATCACATATGCACTGCTAACGTCCATATAGATATCAATGACAAGTCAAAGAATGATAAACTGTGTGGGAAACCGCCTACTCTCTCAGAAAGGTATTGCATCCCAGGCTATCACATCTCAAAGTGGATTACTGCTGCTGATTTGAATTCTCTCATGAAGGTGACTGGCCGCCCTGCTCTAGGTCACTAGTGAGACCTGTGTAGATAAAAAGATAATTTCCAGTTGCATATAACACAAAACAATAGAACAGTTAAGCAGGACTCTTCATTGCCCTCTCAACAAAATAAAACCTGTCCACTTCGAATTAATCTGAAAAGATGAAATGCTGGGCCAGACAGAAAACTGGTGAAATCAAATTCACCATGGATGCGAGCCCTTTAAGTTTGCAGCCACTCTTGCTCAACATGTAACAGGCCTTAATCCACCTCATAGCCTTACTGCATATGCCAGCCACGGGGTAAGTGATTCTGAAGGGGCCTGTTTTTAGGTTCAGAATGAGCCTGGCAGTAGTCTAAGCTTGTGAACAACTTCATCTATTTCCAGATGGCAAGGAATTCACCGATCACCAGGAATCGGTGTCTATTTCTGGAAATTCTAAAGCCAAGATACCACTTCGTAGCAAAAGGTTGATTCTATACCAACAGACTTTCCAATTACAGAATGTTCATCGGCCAGGGAAAGATTGCATCACAATCTCAAAGCTTTATTTTTTAGTACTCCACTACCTTACACAATATCGTGGTATTCAATAACTGAGGAATACTTCTGTTCAGGTTTATTAAGCATGTCTGGTGACCCCAGGAATGGAGGATTTTCAAACATTTTGTAGGAAGGTATCAGCATGAACGATGAGACTGAACTGTTATACTCCCAGCGATGGAAGGATCTAGATCACATTCAGCAGTGCTCACAAACTTAGTGGTCTGGAATAGTTGAAGTAGTTTGAGCAAAATCAATAATGGTTCTGCCAGAAAGATGGAATTCTGTTTGGGTAAGTAGGTGATTATTCTGTATACACAGAAGACTTGTCATTGAAGACTTGTCAGTGACCTAGCTAATGATGGGCATAGAGGATTGTTTGTGTATTCATTCCTTATTATTTTAAAATGCAAAATGTTCAAAGCACTAATCCAGGCTATAACAGTATATTGTCATAACAGACTTATGAAACATAGCCTGTTTTACAACTGTATGCATAAGTACCTACTAATAAGAGAAATAAAAGCAAAGAGAGGGCAGGAAAACACAAAATGATGAAGGATAGTTTAAAAAATACAAGCCAATGCTAATGCAGTCAGTAGAGTGTGATCAATAATAGAGGATTAGTAGTAATCAAATAATTGTTAATACTAAAGGTTTTCTGGACACACTTTTGGAAGAGATACTCAAAACCTGTTATTTGTCTGAGCAAGGACACTTACCTTGAACCCCTACAGGTGTCCTCCTTATCTGACTGAATGTTAAAGGAAGTTGCCATGGATTTCTTTAATCCTTTGCCTACTGGTAACATCTGCTAGTTGCCAGAGACAGGTATTTCTGAATTCTTGACGTCTTGGCTATGCCCAGAATTGCAGCTGAACTTGTCAAACCTGCTCTAGACAAAATATTATCCACATTTGGTATGTATCAAGTTGTCAGATTGGGCAGTGCACCTCCATTTAATGGGTGAGAATTTGACAAGTTTACTGAACACATGGGTTCATGTACTGAAAGGTAGCACCCCTCTGGAAACAAACCCACAGCAAAGGAGAATGGCTCATGGTCAGTCTCAAAAACACCATCCATATATCTTAGCCTCAAAAGTCAAAGTTGAAAGTACTTTCCTCAAAGCACAACCAGCAAAGCTTAGGCTGAACTAATGCTAGTTGAACACCTAAAGATTTAGAATTGCGCTGATCAACAGTCGCAGAAAATGAATCATATTGTGATAGAAGACAAGCAACTCCAACCAGACTGCATAAGGACACCTTGTTTTGTTGAGACAAAATGTTTGCAATTGAGCACAATCCCTGTTTGACACACATCCCTGTATAGTGACATAATGTTTGGTCCCTGAATCCTACTTTTCAGCAAGGGTAGAGTCTCATAAGAAGCTCTTCATTCTTGAAGATGCTAAATGGAACATCCTGTGGACAATCTCTGAGAGACACCTTCTTGACTTGTCTGTTAGGGACTGATCATACCTGCCTTTCTTGTGCCTTCAAGGTGCAAACTTGCATGTTTTTTAGATGACTAATTTTATGCACTACTGGCGTGCACCCACAACTCAATTCCTTTTTACTTTGTTCACACGTGTGTGACAGTTCTTTTATGTGAAAGAATTAACAGTTGGGTATGCCTTCAGTCAATGAATGACAAGTTGCATGTCCTTTTTTCCACAAACCATCATCAGATAGGCTGCTTGTCTGCCAAACATTGTGTGGCTGGTCCTTTGTGTAGTGTTTATAAAAAGGTCATTGATGGAGTTCCCGTTGCATGTTAACATCATGTCCTTCATCTAAAGCATTGTTTATTGCTTCTGAACTAATGGTATGCATTCCATGGTATTGATCCTTTGCCCAACCTATGTTTGGTGCATGAGGGTATGGATGTACTTGTCTTGATGAAAGTGTTGAACGTTGCTCTTCACAGCCCTTCTGCTCTGCATTAGAACCTGACCCTTTCTTTGACATTTGAACCAGGCATAATTCTTAAAATAATCCTGCATGTCCATTCTAGGTGTATCTGTTATCTCCCAACATCTGGTCAATGACACTATTCTGGAATCTACGGAGAGCAACAATGAGTTGTGCCAGTATTTGGTGGCACAGTTCCTCCAAAATAAAGATAAAGTTATTAAGAGTTAGCTGCAGGGTTGGCCTATCCCATATCCACACACCTATACAGCCACCTATGATGATAATCACGGTTTGCAGGTGACTAACCAAATAACATTGGTTTGTCTCTGAGGCGTCTCTTTGATTCATACAGTGTGAGAATCACTCTGCACTACTCAGCTCTTATTTAGGGATGAGGCTGTCTTAGATGAGTAACATGATGTACCACATTGCTGCTGCTTGCATTGAATATGCTATCCTCCCTGTTTCAGGGTTCTAACGTTTTGACCTTTAAAGATAGTGACCCTGGCTAAATCCCTTTTTTCTCCTGTGTGTACTTGCGTCTTGTTTAAAATCCTGGCACAAAGTATATGGTCTAACCAAATAATGTGAAGCGATAAGCTGGGGATGGATATATTCAAACGTAATGTGTTTTCAGATGACATTTTAGTTTGCTTTGCTGGCCCAAAGAACTGACACTCACTGAGGTTCTGCATATCTTTAGTCAGTGTCAGGTCTTAATATTAATTTGTCCAGATCAAAAAATCTTAGTCAGACGCACGTCTAGAGCAGCAGCAAAATACTATGCAAGAAACCTCCTTGGAGTAGAGTTACAACTTGATAAATTACCTAGGAGTATTGTAAGGAAATGCCTCCTTGGCATGGTTACCCCCTGACTTTTTGCCTTTGCTGATACTATGTTTTGAATTGAAAGTGTGCTGAGGCCTGATAACCAGGCTCCAGCACCAGTGTTCTTTCCCTAACCTGTACTTTTGTTTTCACAATTGGCACACCCTGGCATCCAGGTAAGTCCCTTGTAACTGGTACCCCTGGTACCAAGGGCCCTGATGCCAGGGAAGGTCTCTAAGGGCTGCAGCATATCTTATGCCACCCTGGGGATCCCTCACTCAGCACAGACACACTGCTTGCCAGCTTGTATGTGCTGGTGAGGACAAAACGAGTAAGTCGACATGGCACTCCCCTCAGGGTGCCATGCCAACCTCACACTGCCTATGCAGTATAGATAAGTCACCCCTCTAGCAGGCCTTACAACCCTAAGGCAGGGTGCACTGTACCATAGGTGAGGGCACCAGTGCATGAGCACTGTGCCCCTACAGTGTCTAAGCCAAACCTTAGACATTGTAAGTGCAGGGTAGCCATAAGAGTATATGGTCTGGGAGTCTGTCAAACACGAACTCCACAGCACCATAATGGCTACACTGAAAACTGGGAAGTTTGGTATCAAACTTCTCAGCACAATAAATGCACACTGATGCCAGTGTACATTTTATTGTGAAATACACCCCAGAGGGCACCTTAGAGGTGCCCCCTGAAACCTTAACCAACTACCTGTGTAGGCTGACTGGTTTTAGCAGCCTGCCCCACTCGAGACATGTTGCTGGCCACATGGGGAGAGTGCCTTTGTCACTCTGTGGCTAGTAACAAAGCCTGCACTGGGTGGAGATGCTATCACCTCCCCCTTGCAGGAGCTGTAACACCTGGTGGTGTGCCTCAAAGGCTCACCCCCTTTGTTCCAGCGCCACAGGGCATTCCAGCTAGTGGAGTTGCCTGCCCCCTCCGGCCACGGCCCCACTTTTGGCGGCAAGGCCGGAGGAGATAATGATAAAAACAAGGAGGCCAGTCCTGACAGCCCCTAGGGCAACCTGAGCTGAAGTGACTCTGACTTTTAGGAATCCTCCATCTTGCAGATGGAGGATCCCCCCAATAGGGATAGGAATGTGACCCCCTCCCCTTGGGAGGAGGCACAAAGAGGGTGTAGCCACCCTCAGGGCTAGTAGCCATTGGCTACTGCCCTCCCTGACCTAAACACCCCCCTAAATCTTGTATTTAGGGGCTCCCCTGAACCCAGGAAATCAGATTCCTGCAACTTACAAAGAAGAGGACTGCTGAGCTGAAAAACCCCTGCAGAGAAGACGGAGACACCAACTCCTTTGGCCCCAGCCCTACCGGCCTGTCTCCCTCCTTCAGAAGAAAACTGCTCCAGCGACGCTTTCCCCAGGACCAGTGACCTCTGAATCCTCAGAGGACTGCCCTGCTTCCAAAAGACCAAGAAACTCCCGAGAACAGCGGCCCTGTTCAACAAAGACTGCAACTTTGTTTCCAGAGGAGCAGATTTAAAGACCCCTGCAATCCCTGCAAGAAGCGTGAGACTTGCAACACTGCACCCGGCGACCCCGACTCGATTGGTGGAGAAACAACGCTACAGGGAGGACCCCCGGCGACTCCGAGACTGTGAGTAACCAAAGTTGTCCCCCCTGAGCCCCCACAGCGACGCCTGCAGAGGGAATCCAGAGGCTCCCCCTGACCGCGACTGCCTGACTCTAAGATCCCGACACCTGGAAAAGACCCTGCATCCGCAGCCCCCAGTACCTGAAGGATCGGAACTCCAGTGCAGGAGTGACCCCCAGGAGGTCCTCTCCCTTGCCCAGGTGGTGGCTACCCCAAGGAGCCCCCCCTTGCCTGCCTGCATCGCTGAAGAGACCCCTTGGTCTCTCATTGAAACCTATTGAAAACCCGATGCGTGTTTGCACACTGCACCCGGCCGCCCCAGTGCCGCTGAGGGTGTACTTTTTGTGTGAGCTTGTGTCCCCCCCGGTGCCCTACAAAACCCCCCTGGTCTGCCCTCCGAAGACGCGGGTACTTACCTGCTGGCAGACTGGAACCGGGGCACCCCCTTCTCCATTGAAGCCTATGTGTTTTGGGCACCACTTTGAACTCTGCACCTGACTGGCCCTGAGCTGCTGGTGTGGTGACTTTGGGGTTGCTCTGAACCCCCAACGGTGGTCTAACTTGGACCCCAATTTGAACCCCGTAGGTGGTTTACTTACCTGCAAGAACTAACATTACTTTACCTCCCCCAGGAACTGTGAAAATTGCAGTGTGTCCACTTTTAAAATAGCTATATGTGTTTTATGTAAAAAGTATATATGCTATTGTGATTATTCAAAGTTCCTAAAGTACTTACCTGCAATACCTTTGAAATGAGATATTACATGTAGAATTTGAACCTGTGGTTCTTAAAATAAACTAAGAAAATATATTTTTCTATAACAAAAACCTATTGGCCTGGAATTGTCTCTTGAGTGGGTGTTCCTCATTTATTGCCTGTGTGTATGTACAACAAATGCTTAACACTACTCCTTTGATAAGCCTACTGCTCGACCACACTACCACAAAATAGAGCATTAGTATTATCTCTTTTTGCCACTATCTTACCTCTAAGGGGAACCCTTGGACTCTGTGCATGCTATTCCTTACTTTGAAATAGTGCATACAGAGCCAACTTCCTACAAGTATGGATCATCGCCACTACCCAGGTTGGTTCAACGTTTCAGAGTTTATAAATTGCATTTTGAAATATATAAGAAAGACTGGCAAAATCATGAATTAGAAAGATTCCAAAGCTTCTTTCAGGCACTGCCTTTTACCATTTAAACATGGTTCCCTGGAGACCTTCAGCTTAAACATAGTAATCTATATTTGTCAAGAAAAGAAGGTGGAAATTACCCTTTCAGTAGGGATATCCATTGTTTGTCCAGCAAGGTCAGATCTATGCCAAATGTTTGGGAAATGACTCACTGTCCAAAAACAAATTTATAATTAATTGTATGTAAATGAATCTTATGTTGAAATTCTGTAGTCTGGCTCACCTGGACCAAGTTTAACCTCTTCTGTGCCTTGGACGAGATGATCTCGTCCAAGGCTACAGTTCCCCTGTGCCTTGGACGAGATCATCTCGTCCTAGGCACAGGGGAACTTGGGGGCGCGCTAGCGCGCCCCCCGTGCACCCCCCTTCCCTCCCCCAGGCGGGGATGGAAGGGGAAGACCTTCCCCTTCCACCCCCGCCCCCCCCCACGGCAATCCGATGACGTCAGCGCGCGCACAGCGCGCTGACGTCATCTAGTGTTGCCGGGCGCGCTGGAAGCCATTTGCTTCCAGCGCGTCTACCGAGGAGGACACAAAAGGTGAGTCCTCTTCGTTTTTGGGGGTCGGGGTGGTGGAAACAGACACGGGGGGAAAGGAAAGGGTTTTTCCTTTCCCCCGGTGCCTGTTTTCATTAGATTCCAGCTCCACGATCGCAGGCAGAGCCCACGATCGTGGAGTAGGAATCTCCACTAGCCACCAGGGATTTATTTTTGTCAATATTTTGGGGGCGACCCCTTGGGCAAGGGTCGCCCCCCTCCCGGGGGCAATTTTTTTTTGTATTTCGCCCCCCCCTGGGGGCAGATCTGCCGATTTTTCGGCGGATCTGCCCCCAGGGGGGGGCGAAAACCACTAGACACCAGGGAAAATGTATTATATTTATTATTTTGGGGGCGACCCCTTGGGCAAGGGTCGCCCTCCCCCGGGGGCATTTTTTTATTGTATTTCGCCCCCCCCTGGGGGCAGATCTGCCGATTTTTCGGCGGATCTGCCCCCGGGGGGGGCGAAAACCATTAGACACCAGGGATTTTATATTTTGTGTATATTTTGGGGGCGACCCCTTGGGCCAGGGTGGCCCCCCCGGGGAATTTTTATTTGTATTTAGCCCCCCCCCCGGGGGGCAGATCTGCTGATTTTTTGGCAGATCTGCCCCCGAGGGGGGTTGAAAACCACTAGACACCAGGGATTTATTTTTATTGTAAAGTTTTTTTTGGGGGGCGACCCTTTGGGCAAGGGGCGTCCCACTGGGGGACACATTTTTTAGTATTTGCCCCCCCCCTCCCCCCCGGGGGCAGATTGCCAATTTTTGGGCTGATCTGCCACCGGGGGGGGGGGGCGGGGGGGCAAAATCCACTAGACATCAGGGATTTTGTTTTTGTTGTTTATTTTGAGGGCAACCCCTTGGGCAAGGGTCTCTCCCCTGGGGAGTTTTTTTTTTCTGTTTCGGCCCCCCGATGGCAGACCAGTCATTTTTTGGACGATCTGGCCCCGGGGGGGTGGAAGCACACTAGGCGCCAGGGATTGTGTGGTGTGTGTGTAATTTTTTAGGCCCATCTGCCCCCAAGGAGGGGAGAAACCACCAATACGGCAGGGATTTTTTTGTTTTGTGCTGGGGGTGCCCCCTTTGGGAAGGGTTGCCCCCTAAAAGGGGGCACAGAGGTGTTGCCCATTTCGGCTAATTTTTTTACGCCCATCTACCCCCGAGGGGGGGCAGGATCCACTTAGGTACCAGGGACAACTTCTAAGTTCTTGGTGGTGGGGTGTTTGTCAACAGGCAAAGTATTTGTATTTGTGATTATAACAATTTATTTCTTCTTTTTCTTCTAGTTCAACGCTTTTGCTTCCTTTGCTGTGGATCTTAGCGGTTTTGGCAGTAGTTGTCCAGTGGTTTGCATAGCTGCATGTTTTAGGTAAGTGAAAGCAATTTACTCCAAAGGAGTATTGTTGACATGCATGAATGACATGTTTGTAGGTGGTGTACTAAATGCAGTATTGTGTGTTTGACATTGTCCTTAGATTTGAGCACAGTGATGTTTGTGTTGTCATATGTCTAATTTGCTTTTTTCTTTTTTCTTTTTAGTGGGATATCATTGGTGATTGCTGTGTCTGTGCAGAGTAGTTGCTTGGTGAGTAGCTATTTCAGGCAACTGAGTGGTATAGTTTTTTGTAGTACATAACTCTTTGTGATAAAGCTACACTTTGTTTATTACTTATTTTAGTGCTAGTTGTTGTTGGCAATCCATTTGTTGTTAGGATCATGGCTAGCCGCAAAGTGACCGCTCAGCAGGTTGTTCGCATGCTCTTTGAGTCGTCTTCAGACCATGATTACGACACTGACTCTGCATCTGAGGCAGAGGAGGAAGCAGGAGATTCTGGAAGTGAGTTTTCTGTCCAAGAGTATTCTTCTGATGAGGAAGCTACTCTCAGTGCAGATGAAGGGCCTGAGTTAGAGGAGGACATTGATGTGCCAAGAGTGCAGCAGCCTGGGGCTGAAGGGTTTCCCATTAGAAGACCTGACACCTGGATTGCCCCAAACATGGAGCAGCCACAGTTACCTGCATTTACTAGTCTCCCAGGGTGTAGAGTTAATACGGAAAACTTTCTGCCTGTCCATTTCTTTCACTTGTTTATGGACGATGTATTTTTGGAAGAGATTGTGGAGCAGACAAATGTGTATGCAGAGCAATATTTGCGGGACAACGCTGCCAGACTTAAGCCTCAGTCTAGAGCTACTCATTGGGTTCCCACATATCTGGAAGAGATGAAAAGGTTTTTAGGTTTGTCTTTTTTGATGGGGTTGATCAGGAAGCCGTCACTGGCTTCTTATTGGTCTACTAGTCCCTTGATGGCAACTGCTATATTTCCTGCAACTATGACACGTAATCGGTATTTGCTTCTTCTTCGTATGCTGCATTTTGTAGACAATGCTTTAGCCTTGCCACGAGATCACCCTGATTGTGACCGCCTTTTTAAGATTAGGCCTGTCCTTGATCATTTTGTGGATCGGTTTTCAGAGGTCTATGTTCCAGGC
Organism: Pleurodeles waltl; assembly: GCF_031143425.1. NCBI lineage: Eukaryota > Metazoa > Chordata > Amphibia > Caudata > Salamandridae > Pleurodeles > Pleurodeles waltl. Next base: position 828,860,671 of record NC_090445.1, on the reverse strand, counting down.
AAAGAGATAAGTGTGGACGAGTCTTTGGTCCTTTTCAAGGGGCGTTTAGTTTTTAAGCAGTACATCCCTAGTAAGAGGGCACGGTATGGGATTAAATTGTATCTGCTGTCAGAAAGCAGTACAGGATATGTTTATAATTTCCGGGTCTACACTGGTAGGGATTCCAGTATTGACCCTCCTGGTTGTCCGGCCACTTTTGGAGTTAGCGAAAAAATTGTGTGGGAACTTGCTAGACGGCTGTTTAACAAAGGTCACCATTTGTACGTAGATAATTTCTACACTGGAGTGCAGTTGTTCAAGGAGTTGTTTAGGGTGGACACTGTTGCTTGTGGCACAATCCGTTCTAACCGCAAAGGCTATCCAAGGGAGCTTGTCTGTAAAAAACTTGAGAGGGGACAGTGCAGTGCCTTGCGGAATAATGAGCTGTTAGCTATGAAATTTTCAGACAGGAGGGATGTGTACATGCTATCGACCATCCATGATGAGAGTACTTCCCCTGTGGCTGTTTGGGGTCAGGTTGCGGAAGTGCGCAAACCTGCGTGCATTTTGGACTACAATAGGCACATGGGTGGTGTTGATAGAGTAGATCAGAGGTTGGAACCTTACACTGCTCTTCGTAAGTCGTATGTGTGGTATAAAAAGTTGGCCCTACATTTATTTCATTTGGCAACTTTTAATGCCTTTATTGTATACAAGGATTGTTCACCTGAGTCAAGGATGACTTTTGTTAAATTTCAGGAGTCGGTGATAGAAAGCCTTATTGTGGTGGAACCGGCAAGAGTTCCTAGAGTAGAAGTGGTGGAGGATGTGGCTAGATTGAAAGATCGGCACTTTCCAGATCACATTCCTCCCACTCCCAAAAAAGACATGCCCACAAAGAAATGTAGAGTATGTGCCCGGAGATCAATCCGGAGGGAGAGCCGGATGTACTGCCCCGAATGCCCTTCAAAGCCTGGGCTGTGTGTGCCCAGCTGTTTTAGAAGTTACCACACAAGGAAAAACTTTTGGGAAATACCGTGAGCGTAAGCTGTCTGTTTTATATTTTCATATGTTTCACGGTTGGCATCTGTCGTGTATTTAGTTTGAGGTTTTGTGTTTGTAGTTTTGTGCCTCTTTTATAATTAGTAGTTTATTTGTTGTTTATAAATAAAAAAAAGTGATTGCGGTGTGCGTGGGGTGGCGCTTGGCTGGCGGTGTGCGTGGGGTGGCGCTTGGCTGGCGGTGTGCGTGGGGTGGCGCTTGGCTGGCGGTGTGCGTGGGGTGGCGCTTGGCTGGTGGTGTGCGTGGGGTGGCGCTTGGCTGGCGGTGTGCGTGGGGTGGCGCTTGGCTGGCGGTGTGCGTGGGGTGGCACTTGGCTGGCGGTGTGCGTGGGGTGGCGCTTGGCTGGCGGTGTGCGTGGGGTGGCGCTTGGCTGGCGGTGTGCGTGGGGTGGCGCTTGGCTGGCGGTGCCAGCCAAACGGCAGTCCACACTCCCATCAGCTGGTGTGATTCTTGTATCAGGCATGTGGCGTATGTAAGTGATGGGCCCTTGAGTGGCGCGGTCTGTCGATGTGAGTGTTGTAATGTGCTGGGCCCGTGGCTGGCGGTGTGAATGGTCTTGTGCGTGTCATGTATGAAAGGTGTGTGAATGGACTGTAAAGCGGTTGGTGCCTTGTCGCGGCTTTACAGCTCACGAGCTGTGAGTCATTGGTTCACTTTTTTGCCTTTCAGTTATTAGCAGTGCATTTCATTTTTGTGAAATCTCTTGTTAATAAAATTTGATCCACTGAACCATCACTCACCCTCGTGCCAAATCCAACCAGTATGTGTTGTAAAAAATGACAAAACCTGCTCCGCTGTAATCAGGCGTCGCAGCACACCTGTGACACGCTAGGTGCCTCGGGTGGGACCCCGATGATGAAGCATGCCACCAACTTGGTTGGTGGGTGAGGGGTCTTCTTCACATAACCTAAGTGTTTCTTTTCCCTATTTTAGTGTTTGGCACATCACGGACGTATGTGCACACATCAAAATGATATATTGCAAAAATACCTATCCCTTCTATCTCTTCAGGTTTTGGGCCTTATTCTGTTGCAGGCACCTGGCCCACCCACACAAGTGAGGTATCATTTTTATCGGGAGACTTGGGGGAATGCTGGGTGGAAGGAAATTTGTGGCTCCTCTCAGATTCCAGAACTTTCTGCCACAGAAATGAGAGGAAAAAGTGTTTTTTTGGCCAAATTTTGAGGTTTGCAAAGGATTCTGGGTAACAGAACCTGGTCCGAGCCCCGCAAGTCACCCCTCCTTGGGTTCCCCTACGTCTCTAGTTTTCAGAACTGCACAGGTTTGGTAGGTTTCCCTAGGTGCCCGCTGAGCTACAGGCCAAAATCCACAGGTAGGCACTGTTTTCTTCCAAAATTTTGGTTGTGTCCACGTTGCGCTTTGGGGCGTTTCCTGTCGCGGCCGCTAGGCCTACCCACGCAAGTGAGGTATCATTTTTATCGGGAGACGTGGGGGAACGCTGGGTGGAAGGAAATTTGTGGCTCCTCTCAGATTCCAGAACTTTCTGCCACAGAAATGTGAGGAACATGTGTTTTTTTAGCCAAATTTTGAGGTTTGCAAAGGATTCTGGGTAACAGAACCTGGTCCGAGCCACACAAGTCACCCCTCCTTGGATTCCCCTAGGTCTCTAGTTTTCAGAAATGCAAAGGTTTGGTAGGTTTCCCTAGGTGGCGGCTGAGCTAGAGGCCAAAATCTACAGGTAGTCACTTTGCTAAAAACAGCTCTGTTTTCTGTGATATGTCCACGTTGTGTTTTGGGGCATATCCTGTCGCGGGCGCTAGGCCTACCCACACAAGTGAGGTATCATTTTTATCGGGAGACGTGGGGGAACGCTGGGTGGAAGGAAATTTGTGTCTCCTCTCAGATTCCAGAACTTTCTGCCACAGAAATGTGCGGAACATGTGATTTTTTAGCCAAATTTTGAGGTTTGCAAAGGATTCTGGGTAACAGAACCTGGTCCGAGCCACACAAGTCACCCCTCCTCGGATTCCCCTAGGTCTCTAGTTTTCAGAAATACACAGGTTTGGTAGGTTTCCCTAGGTGGCGGCTGAGCTAGAGGCCAAAATCTACAGGTAGTCACTTTGCTAAAAACAGCTCTGTTTTCTGTGATATGTCCACGTTGTGTTTTGGGGCATATCCTGTCGCGGGCGCTAGGCCTACCCACACAAGTGAGGTATCATTTTTATCGGGAGACGTGGGGGAACGCTGGGTGGAAGGAAATTTGTGGCTCCTCTCAGATTCCAGAACTTTCTGCCACGTAAATGTGAGGAACATGTGTTTTTTTAGCCAAATTTTGAGGTTTGCAAAGGATTCTGGGTAACAGAACCTGGTCCGAGCCACACAAGTCACCCCTCCTTGGATTCCCCTAGGTCTCTAGTTTTCAGAAATGCACAGGTTTGGTAGGTTTCCCTAGGTGGCGGCTGAGCTAGAGGCCAAAATCTACAGGTAGTCACTTTGCTAAAAACAGCTCTGTTTTCTGTGATATGTCCACGTTGTGTTTTGGGGCATATCCTGTCGCGGGCGCTAGGCCTACCCACACAAGTGAGGTATCATTTTTATCGGGAGACGTGGGGGAACGCTGGGTGGAAGGAAATTTGTGTCTCCTCTCAGATTCCAGAACTTTCTGCCACAGAAATGTCCGGAACATGTGATTTTTTAGCCAAATTTTGAGGTTTGCAAAGGATTCTGGGTAACAGAACCTGGTCCGAGCCACACAAGTCACCCCTCCTTGGATTCCCCTAGGTCTCTAGTTTTCAGAAATGCACAGGTTTGGTAGGTTTCCCTAGGTGGCGGCTGAGCTAGAGGCCAAAATCTACAGGTAGTCACTTTGCTAAAAACAGCTCTGTTTTCTGTGATATGTCCACGTTGTGTTTTGGGGCATATCCTGTCGCGGGCGCTAGGCCTACCCACACAAGTGAGGTATCATTTTTATCGGGAGACGTGGGGGAACGCTGGGTGGAAGGAAATTTGTGTCTCCTCTCAGATTCCAGAACTTTCTGCCACAGAAATGTGCGGAACATGTGATTTTTTAGCCAAATTTTGAGGTTTGCAAAGGATTCTGGGTAACAGAACCTGGTCCGAGCCACACAAGTCACCCCTCCTTGGATTCCCCTAGGTCTCTAGTTTTCAGAAATACACAGGTTTGGTAGGTTTCCCTAGGTGGCGGCTGAGCTAGAGGCCAAAATCTACAGGTAGTCACTTTGCTAAAAACAGCTCTGTTTTCTGTGATATGTCCACGTTGTGTTTTGGGGCATATCCTGTCGCGGGCGCTAGGCCTACCCACACAAGTGAGGTATCATTTTTATCGGGAGACGTGGGGGAACGCTGGGTGGAAGGAAATTTGTGGCTCCTCTCAGATTCCAGAACTTTCTGCCACGGAAATGTGAGGAACATGTGTTTTTTTAGCCAAATTTTGAGGTTTGCAAAGGATTCTGGGTAACAGAACCTGGTCCGAGCCACACAAGTCACCCCTCCTTGGATTCCCCTAGGTCTCTAGTTTTCAGAAATGCACAGGTTTGGTAGGTTTCCCTAGGTGGCGGCTGAGCTAGAGGCCAAAATCTACAGGTAGTCACTTTGCTAAAAACAGCTCTGTTTTCTGTGATATGTCCACGTTGTGTTTTGGGGCATATCCTGTCGCGGGCGCTAGGCCTACCCACACAAGTGAGGTATCATTTTTATCGGGAGACGTGGGGGAACGCTGGGTGGAAGGAAATTTGTGGCTCCTCTCAGATTCCAGAACTTTCTGCCACAGAAATGTGAGGAACATGTGTTTTTTTAGCCAAATTTTGAGGTTTGCAAAGGATTCTGGGTAACAGAACCTGGTCCGAGCCACACAAGTCACCCCTCCTTGGATTCCCCTAGGTCTCTAGTTTTCAGGAATGCACAGGTTTGGTAGGTTTCCCTAGGTGGCGGCTGAGCTAGAGGCCAAAATCTACAGGTAGTCACTTTGCTAAAAACAGCTCTGTTTTCTGTGATGTGTCCACGTTGTGTTTTGGGGCATATCCTGTCGCGGGCGCTAGGCCTACCCACACAAGTGAGGTATCATTTTTATCGGGAGACGTGGGGAAACGCTGGGTGGAAGGAAATTTGTGTCTCCTCTCAGATTCCAGAACTTTCTGCCACAGAAATGTGAGGAACATGTGTTTTTTTAGCCAAATTTTGAGGTTTGCAAAGGATTCTGGGTAACAGAACCTGGTCCGAGCCACACAAGTCACCCCTCCTTGGATTCCCCTAGGTCTCTAGTTTTCAGAAATGCACAGGTTTGGTAGGTTTCCCTAGGTGTCGGCTGAGCTAGAGCCCAAAATCTACAGGTAGTCACTTTGCTAAAAACAGCTCTGTTTTCTGTGATATGTCCACGTTGTGTTTTGGGGCATATCCTGTCGCGGGCGCTAGGCCTACCCACACAAGTGAGGTATCATTTTTATCGGGAGACGTGGGGGAACGCTGGGTGGAAGGAAATTTGTGGCTCCTCTCAGATTCCAGAACTTTCTGCCACAGAAATGTGAGGAACATGTGTTTTTTTAGCCAAATTTTGAGGTTTGCAAAGGATTCTGGGTAACAGAACCTGGTCCGAGCCACACAAGTCACCCCTCCTTGGATTCCCCTAGGTCTCTAGTTTTCAGAAATGCATAGGTTTGGTAGGTTTCCCTAGGTGGCGGCTGAGCTAGAGGCCAAAATCTACAGGTAGTCACTTTGCTAAAAACAGCTCTGTTTTCTGTGATATGTCCACGTTGTGTTTTGGGGCATATCCTGTCGCGGGCGCTAGGCCTACCCACACAAGTGAGGTATCATTTTTATCGGGAGACATGGGGGAACGCTGGGTGGAAGGAAATTTGTGGGTCCTCTCAGATTCCAGAACTTTCTGCCACAGAAATGTGAGGAACATGTGTTTTTTTAGCCAAATTTTGAGGTTTGCAAAGGATTCTGGGTAACAGAACCTGGTCCGAGCCACAAAAGTCACCCCTCCTTGGATTCCCCTAGGTCTCTAGTTTTCAGAAATGCATAGGTTTGGTAGGTTTCCCTAGGTGGCGGCTGAGCTAGAGGCCAAAATCTACAGGTAGTCACTTTGCTAAAAACAGCTCTGTTTTCTGTAATATGTCCACGTTGTGTTTTGGGGCATATCCTGTCGCGGGCGCTAGGCCTACCCACACAAGTGAGGTATCATTTTTATCGGGAGACGTGGGGAACGCTGGGTGGAAGGAAATTTGTGGCTCCTCTCAGATTCCAGAACTTTCTGCCACAGAAATGTGAGGAACATGTGTTTTTTTAGCCAAATTTTGAGGTTTGCAAAGGATTCTGGGTAACAGAACCTGGTCCGAGCTCCGCAAGTCACCCCTCCTTGGATCCCCCTAGGTCTCTAGTTTTCAGAAATGCACAGGTTTGGTAGGTTTCCCTAGGTGGCGGCTGAGCTAGAGGCCAAAATCTACAAGTAGTCACTTTGCTAAAAACAGCTCTGTTTTCTGTGATATGTCCACGTTGTGTTTTGGGGCATATCCTGTCGCGGGCGCTAGGCCTACCCACACAAGTGAGGTATCATTTTTATCGGGAGACTTGGGGGAACGCTAGGTGGAAGGAAATTTGTGGCTCCTCTCAGATTCCAGAACTTTCTGCCACATAAATGTGAGGAACATGTGTTTTTTTAGCCAAATTTTGAGGTTTGCAAAGGATTCTGGGTAACAGAACCTGGTCCGAGCCACACAAGTCACCCCTCCTTGGATTCCCCTAGGTCTCTATTTTTCAGAAATGCATAGGTTTGGTAGGTTTCCCTAGGTGGCGGCTGAGCTAGAGGCCAAAATCTACAGGTAGTCACTTTGCTAAAAACAGCTCTGTTTTCTGTGATATGTCCACGTTGTGTTTTGGGGCATATCCTGTCGCGGGCGCTAGGCCTACCCACACAAGTGAGGTATCATTTTTATCGGGAGACGTGGGGGAACGCTGGGTGGAAGGAAATTTGTGGCTCCTCTCAGATTCCAGAACTTTCTGCCACAGAAATGTGAGGAACATGTGTTTTTTTAGCCAAATTTTGAGGTTTGCAAAGGATTCTGGGTAACAGAACCTGGTCCGAGCCACACAAGTCACCCCTCCTTGGATTCCCCTAGGTCTCTAGTTTTCAGAAATGCACAGGTTTGGTAGGTTTCCCTAGGTGGCGGCTGAGCTAGAGGCCAAAATCTACAGGTAGTCACTTTGCTAAAAACAGCTCTGTTTTCTGTGATATGTCCACGTTGTGTTTTGGGGCATATCCTGTCGCGGGCGCTAGGCCTACCCACACAAGTGAGGTATCATTTTTATCGGGAGACGTGGGGGAACGCTGGGTGGAAGGAAATTTGTGTCTCCTCTCAGATTCCAGAACTTTCTGCCACAGAAATGTGCGGAACATGTGATTTTTTAGCCAAATTTTGAGGTTTGCAAAGGATTCTGGGTAACAGAACCTGGTCCGAGCCACACAAGTCACCCCTCCTTGGATTCCCCTAGGTCTCTAGTTTTCAGAAATACACAGGTTTGGTAGGTTTCCCTAGGTGGCGGCTGAGCTAGAGGCCAAAATCTACAGGTAGTCACTTTGCTAAAAACAGCTCTGTTTTCTGTGATATGTCCACGTTGTGTTTTGGGGCATATCCTGTCGCGGGCGCTAGGCCTACCCACACAAGTGAGGTATCATTTTTATCGGGAGACATGGGGGAACGCTGGGTGGAAGGAAATTTGTGGCTCCTCTCAGATTCCAGAACTTTCTGCCACAGAAATGTGAGGAACATGTGTTTTTTTAGCCAAATTTTGAGGTTTGCAAAGGATTCTGGGTAACAGAACCTGGTCCGAGCCACAAAAGTCACCCCTCCTTGGATTCCCCTAGGTCTCTAGTTTTCAGAAATGCATAGGTTTGGTAGGTTTCCCTAGGTGGCGGCTGAGCTAGAGGCCAAAATCTACAGGTAGTCACTTTGCTAAAAACAGCTCTGTTTTCTGTAATATGTCCACGTTGTGTTTTGGGGCATATCCTGTCGCGGGCGCTAGGCCTACCCACACAAGTGAGGTATCATTTTTATCGGAAACCGTGGGGGAACGCTGGGTGGAAGGAAATTTGTGGCTCCTCTCAGATTCCAGAACTTTCTGCCACAGAAATGTGAGGAACATGTGTTTTTTTAGCCAAATTTTGAGGTTTGCAAAGGATTCTGGGTAACAGAACCTGGTCCGAGCCCCGCAAGTCACCCCTCCTTGGATCCCCCTAGGTCTCTAGTTTTCAGAAATGCACAGGTTTGGTAGGTTTCCCTAGGTGGCGGCTGAGCTAGAGGCCAAAATCTACAAGTAGTCACTTTGCTAAAAACAGCTCTGTTTTCTGTGATATGTCCACGTTGTGTTTTGGGGCATATCCTGTCGCGGGCGCTAGGCCTACCCACACAAGTGAGGTATCATTTTTATCGGGAGACGTGGGGGAACGCTAGGTGGAAGGAAATTTGTGGCTCCTCTCAGATTCCAGAACTTTCTGCCACAGAAATGTGAGGAACATGTGTTTTTTTAGCCAAATTTTGAGGTTTGCAAAGGATTCTGGGTAACAGAACCTGGTCCGAGCCACACAAGTCACCCCTCCTTGGATTCCCCTAGGTCTCTAGTTTTCAGAAATGCACAGGTTTGGTAGGTTTCCCTAGGTGGCGGCTGAGCTAGAGGCCAAAATCTACAGGTAGTCACTTTGCTAGAAACAGCTCTGTTTTCTGTGATGTGTCCACGTTGTGTTTTGGGGCATATCCTGTCGCGGGCGCTAGGCCTAGCCACACAAGTGAGGTATCATTTTTATCGGGAGACTTGGGGGAACATAGAATAGCAAAACAAGTGTTATTGCCCCTTGTCTTTCTCTACATTTATTCCTTCCAAATATAGGGGTGTGTGTAAAAAAGACATCTATTTGAGAAATTCCATGTAATTCACGTGCTACTATCGTCACCCCGGAATTCAGAGATGTGCAAATAACCACTGCTCCTCAACACCTTATCTTGTGCCCTTTTTGGAAATGCAAAGGTTTTCTTGATAGCTATTTTTTACTCCTTATATTTCAGCAAATGAATTACTGTATACCCGGTATAGAATGAAAACGCACTGCAGGGTGCAGCTCATTTATTGGCTCTGGGTTCCTCGGGTTCTTGATGAACCTACAAACCCTATATATCCCCGCAACCAGAGGAGTCCAGCAGACGTAACGGTATATTGCTTTCGATAATCTGACATTGCAGGGAAAAGTTACAGAGTAAAAAGTAGAGAAAAATTGATGTTTTTTTCACCTCAATTTCAATATTTTTCTTTTTCAGCTGTTATTTTCTGTAGGAAACCCTTGTAGGATCTACACAAATGACCCCTTGCTGAATTCAGAATTTTGTCTACTTTTCAGAAATGTTTAGGTTTCTGGGATCCAGCATTGGTTTCATGACCATTCCTGTCACTGACTGGAAGGAGGCTGAAAGCACAAAAAATTGCACAAATGGGGTATGCCCCAGTAAAATGCCAAAATTGTGTTGAAAAATTGGGTTTTCGGATTCAAGTCTGCCTGTTCCTGAAAGCTGGGAAGCTGCTGAGTTTAGCACCGCAGACCCTTTGTTGATGCCATTTTCAGGGGAAAAACCACAAGCCTTCTTCTGCAGCCCCTTTTTCCAATTTTTTTGAAAAAAACGAAATTTTCACTGTATTTTGGCCAATTTCTTGGCCTCCTTCAGGGGAACCCACAAAGTCTGGGTACCTTTAGAATCCCTAGGATGTTGGAAAAAAAGGACGCAAATTTGGCTTGGTTAGCTTATGTGGACAAAAAGTTATGAGGGCCTAAGCACGAACTGCCCCAAATAGGCAAAAAAAGGCCTGGCACAGGAGGGGGAAAAGGCCTGGCAGCGAAGGGGTTAAGAATTAAGACCAAACCTAACCTGCATAGAGACCACTTGGTTTTCGAAACAGAGAGAACACCATGGAACTGAGCTTTGAAACAATTTTCACTCACTTCTTGCGTGTATCCTCAACTTAATACAATTCAGAAATAGTTTGTTAGAAAATAACAAATCCATAGTTAACCACTAAAACCATACCTTTTTGGTACTGTTCCCTTCTCTCCTTGCCCCTCTTTTACTTTTCTTTATCTCATCAACCTTCACCACTTTATCGATGTTGACTATTTAACAACAACTCTGAAACAGCTATTGCAGCATAAACCAGATAGATATGATGAGAATTAAAAAAAGGTTAGATAAAGGAAGCTCCGAATTCTGCACAGGAAAAATATTTGAGAACATTAAACCCATATGTTTGACAAATTCATTAATAACTTGAGCAAGCCCCCATAAAAACGCCAAAGCAACAATCAGGTTCCTAGATCTCAAGCAAGCTGAATGCATTTAACAGAACACTAAAATAGGTGCAGTTGACAGACCACTACTAACTCATATTGCATCTCTATTTCTATTTAAAGATTGAATAAATGCAACGACAAATCCTATCCCTTCACCACAAAAGGGTACAGTTTAGCTTACTCTGATATTATATCTGGACACGTTGCTTTTAATCTGTGGGGATTCACAGCCTAGTTTATCCTAATTATTCTAGTTTTTTAGGGTAGAGTGTGCAAGCGCTCTAGCCTGCTGTAATTTCTCTGTGGGCTTTTAACCATGCCCACCGCACGCCCATCAGTTTCATTGGTTTGTGTGCTTGCCTTTTAAAAATCAATCACTTGATTTTATTTGTGAAAGACATGCATATGTCATGGCTTTTCCGGTGTTTAGCCCTCCTCGAGCACACTGGCCAACTACTGAAAACATACGAAGCTCCATGTTTTCAGCATGGTTTCTGGACTACTTTTTCTATTTATTTCCTATGCAGCGCGATCTCGCTGCACATTTGCTGATACATTTGACTGCAAGCTCACTTCTGTTTCATTTTGTGTTCTCCTTCACACTCATGGCGTGGCACTTTAAATCGGTTCGCTTATGTAAAACTGTAATACTTTTAATTTTAATTTTATGTGGCGATAAAAGTCCGGTTAGGACTTTACAACGCTAATAGTTTTAATTCGAGCAAATGCGAGGCCCATTGCATTACAAATGCTTGTTTAATCTGTTGTAAGACACTCACAATCACTATACTTCTAATTTCCGAATCAATTTTTAATAGTTGTTTTCCGCTAACTACTTCACTACTGATAGGCAGGACTGCTGGAATTATGCGCTTCTGTGACTACTGTATTTTCTGCATCATTATGCATTTGCTGCATTTGCCGGCCCTGACTGTAGGGGTTTCAAAGATTCAAGTTGCAAAAAAAGTTTGCAACAATCCTATTGCTAATATTATTTAATACTTGTCAGTCTTTGCTTTTGCACAATTGTCCATTAGTCTCCTCAACAAACATAGTAGTGATCCAGAGGGAGATACCCATAGCTCGATAAAACCTTTCAGTGAACTTTTCTCAATGTATTTGTTCAAGATTTTTGTGCAGCCATGAGAAGAGCAAAAACCATCTTAAAAGGAATAGTCAAAGGTTCACACATTCATATTCGCTGTGTGGTGGGAAGCCATCTGCTTCTGTAGTACTTAACACATTTGGTAATTTTGATAACCTACTGTGATCTACAAAATTTCAGTGATGCATGTCATACCCAGAGTGGGCAAACGAAACACAACATGCACTTGTTTCAATGGATATCAGGACTTACTGAGGTTCGCTTTGGAGTGTCTAACTTTATATCAAAGACTACAGCAACTATAGAATCAAATAGAATTGTCTCAACTCGATCAGTAATATAAACTTTCAAGCATCTAGCATGGTGACTTATCTGTTGTGATATTAATTCCAATCTATCTACTTTACTTCAATAGCCATCAACAGAACTTTAGGTTTCTGCAACAGAATATGTTCCTTCTTTACACAGCAAATTTCTGTATAATTTATAGCTGAATTGGGCCAAATATATTGTACTCCCACAGGAAATGTGTTACATGCACTAAACCGTTTGACATCTCCAGAGGACACTACACTCAATATCTGGATCAGTGGAAGGCTGTTTTTAAGCACCATGGCCCGAATTTAAGAAAATACGGTGCACCCAACGCTACCATGTGTGCACCATATTCAACATACCCATACCGTGGCACAGGTTAAGGACAATAGTGTCCTACTTTTTGACGCTATTCTAGTACATTGCAGGATTAGTTCCAAAAATGTTGGCACTGATCCTGCAAGGTACATGGGGACCCATTACAAATAATGATGTGCCCCCTTTTAACACCTGCTCTGTGCAGGTGTTAAAAATAGCCTCTAAAAATGGCACAGTGGAATCTCACTGTGCCATTTTTGCGGTCCCCCTATTTGGCAAAGACATAATGTGGCACAAGGGGTTACAAAGTGGAGCAATGCATGCATTGCGCCACTTTGTAAATATGGCGTGGCAAATTTGTCCTCATTGAGCCACATTAATGTCATAAAAAATAATGCTAATGTGGCGCAAGAAGGCGCTAGGCCTTCTTAAATCTGGGCCCAAGGGCCTCAGAAATGGAGTTGGGAGGAGAGTGAGATCATAAATTTGCACTAGAGGGCACCTAATAAATGAGGAATTACAATGAGAATCTGGAATACCACACCAGATTCTCATGATAATTCATCATGTTTGGCCGATTTGCACAAGATAGTTTCATCAATTTTGAATTTGAGATTATCGGGAATGGCAGCTTTGGTCGTGCAATTTCCTCAAATAAAACTTTCAGCATTTATCACCCATTCAGCAGTTAATTGCTCTCCAGTAAAGTCTCAGTGAGCAGGTCGAGACTAGTATATAATAGTTGAAATTCTGGTTTCTTTAATGAGATTTCCTATCAAATATTTACTGATCGAGCGGCGGTACCAATTCAGTCATTTTCATGTTTCATTATTTCATGTTTCATTATTCCAAGACTGTGAACTCAGACTTTTGAAATAAATGTACCTCACCATTTCCATTTTTAAATGGGCCATGCATCCAATAACACCTCACAGTCTTGCTTTATTGCCAGTACTGCAGTTCCTCTCATTTGGGCTGCAAACCTCTGAGTGCATATGGTCTGTAATTGTTCACAGAAGATGGCATAATTCTTAAATAGTTATATACCAGATTAAACAATGCACATGATCTAAAGTGAACCATCACCATACCATCTACCAATCATCTTTATCAGGGATCACTGAGGATGATACAAAACAGCAACTGGGACTGTCAATTTAGAAATTCCTATGGTTGCCCACCTAGGTTCCATAGTAACAGAAATTTGAATCCATTAATATAATACGCCTTTAACCGGTCACACATAATTTTACCTCAAACTAAAAGTGGTATCAATTATGTATATTTCATGAAGTAAAAAAGAAACAATGTGATGGGCAGGGAAACGATGGGCTATTCTTGAAGCAAACCGGCATTCACAAGTCACATTACAAACATCACTGTTCTAGGAATGTAACATGCCACATACCTGGCAGTGAGGAAAGACCAAGAAATGTAAAGATGATCCTGAAAAAAAACACATCTGTGCATACGTTTGAGCATCATCTGCATACTGATAAATACAATAGGTATCAATCAATATATACATCATCATGATACAGAAAGAGGATTTGAACACACTGAAGCCAACAGAAGCCCCAGCACTCCCAAGAAGATGCCTCTGCCTCCAATATTCTGTCCGTAAGTGCTGCCCTGAATTGTTGAGCCCCAGGTCAGTTCTCGTAATTAGTTCTCTCTTTCACAACAAAGAAAAACACATTTATTAATTTGATTTGACTCGTCTTTGATTAATTTAGTCGTTTTAATTTGTGTAATTTTATATTTAACCTGTGACTGTTTTTATTGTATCTTCTATCGCCATGGATGGCCGAATAAAGATTTAGAAAATGAAATGAACTTGATGTACATCACACATATGTGATAAATGACCTGCTCTGATCATAACAGAATTATTGTGTGTGTTTATTACAGTCGCCTGGAACCTAATTCCCCTTACTGACAAGGATGCATTTGAAAAGCAGTCATTAGTCAATGAAGGTAATGAACTAGAATTAAACCATAAAGGTATATGTAATCTTAGGCAAAACACTCAGAGGTTACATCATCTGTAACAGTGTGTCTCCAGCACATATGCCCACTAAGTATGGTACAATTTAGATGCTTAGTGAACTGACCTAAGTCTTAACATTTTAAAATTTCTTATGACAGTACCCTGTGGTCAGCTTTTGCACTAACCTTGTGTGCAAGATCCAATGGAAACAATGTTCATTTCATCTCTCACCGCCCCACCAGGAACCACATGCACTAGGACATGAGAGCAAGTGGTAGAAGTGGGGAAAGAGGATTGGGACAACAGAGAAAACAGAGACCCTGGACTCCACACTTGTCACTTCTGGGGTCAGGTTGGACAGCATGTTGAAGTGGAACCATACAAGACAAAGAGACTTCTCAAGTATCTGGTCATTGGAATGCTGAACATACCTTACAATGGAGAAATGGTACATCTTAGCAAAATCTCCTCTCCATGCTTTGGAGGTACACTGGGACTCCCAAAAAGCTAAACAAGAAGAAACATTGGAAATGTTTCCAGATCTATAAATAGACTTCTTTCTATGTTAGAAAAACTGACTCAAGCTCTGGTGGAAGTTGAATACATGAATATAGTTTCTACTTGACTCCTCTAAACTCTAAACAGAATATCATTAACATCCTGTAATTACCAACTTTTTGTGATGTATGAGTATACTGAAATACTCATAACTTATACATTTGTACATACCAATTGAATAATTATGAAAACTTTCTTTAAACTCAATCCTGTTCCATCCCAGAAAACCTAGCAGAACAAATAAACCCCAGTCTTTAGAGCTCAAACAAATCTGCAAAAATAGGTCATTGTTTATTTCTTAATGATGTGTGACTTCTCTGACAGCAAAAAGGTCCATACGCCAACCTTCAGAGATCTAGGTGCATTGATGTCTTCAAACCATTATCCATGTAGTGAGGTCCAGATGCACCAACATGGTAACACAAACTGCTTAGCAAGGATGCCAAGCACCATGAGGGAAATTATACCTGTGGATCTAACATGGTCAGCATCTCTCTAGAAATGCAGCTCACTGTGATGCATTGTTGACTGCACTCCACATCACATGTGGAGCTTGAATACAGTCAGCAAATGCAATGTACTGACCATAAGCAGCTGGCCCGTAGTGTAAACCATTTTTGGGTACTACTTCCCTGCACACAAACCTGGCACTTCCATGCTCGCATTTATTTTTGCAGTTTTTATATAACGCAAACTCAACCCAAATGTACTGGAGGGCTTTACATGAGCACCAGTTACATTACAGAAGGACACATTCATTTTTGGTAGACTTGGGGAGATTAAGTGATTTGCCCAGAATCACAGAATGTTGAGCCGACCTCAAGACTCAAACCGGGTTTCCTACCTCCAAAGTTGGGAGTTCTGGACGTCATGAAACATCCTCTCTCCATATCCTGGCAACTTAACCTACAGCCATTTTAAACTCAGAATCTTGATCTGTGGGTTTCCAATACAAGAGTCAAGTAACTGCTCTTGTTGTCAACACCCAAAACACTTGGGCCCTGGTTGTGACGAGGCCATAAACTGTGATGGTCCTGATAAATACAGAATTACACGTTTTTTCCATGAGATTTCCACTGTTGAATGCAGTTGAAATCTCTGTGTGAAACGCCAGAGAAAACATGCAGGACTCAGCACAGAAACTGAAATTCATGAATGTAACTCGCAAACCCCCCAAGCCTTGTAATTCACGTTGCCCCATCACCACTGCCGCAACCCCCTACTCCTTGCCCCCCCCCCCCTCAGTAAAGGTAATTCCGGGCAGGAAGATAAAGGTGATTTTAACAGGTTAGTCCATGGCGGGTGAAGTCATGAGAGAGAAACCACAAATAGTACTTATCCCACTCGAGCAAACCTCCAGAACAGAGTACTCACAAACCACACACCTCTTTACCATGATGTTACAACACACATTGCACTGTCTTGGACAGTGAACAACCCTGTCACTGAGTGTTAAGGCTTCCCTTATCAACCCCCTTACCAGTCAAATTAAGTCAGGGTTTTTTAATAGCCAACTAATATGTACATAATCTTCCATTGGATGCATCATATAAGCATTTGCCTCATGCATATTTTTTATTGCAGATGTTCTAAAATTCTGACTGGATTTTATTGTTTGATGACTAACAAACGCTGTTCTAGTAGGCCTGGACATTGTCTTCTTGGAGCGAACACCTCAGGCATGACTTAAAAAGTAACTGTATGCATCAGAACCTGCTCCTAACTTAGGTGTGGCAACCTTTTGTGACACTCTCACAAAAACCACAATAAAAACTTCAGTAACAACTGAAAACGAACCCACTTCTCATAGGAAATACAATATCGAGCAGCTCATATCATGTAAAGAAACAGATGTAATATGTGCACAAGTCCATCAAAAAGATCAAGAGGCACATTTATCAAAACATCAAGCAGCACTGCAACCCACCTTGCTACTCTGTGTGGTAGGGAAAGGGCAGGCATGCATCATATTTAACATTACGTGGTGCATTCCTATCTTTTCCCTGCACTGGAGCACAATGTGTTGCCTAACACCAACCCAGTAATCCTTGCTCCATGGTGCAAGGGTGCCTGCATAGTAAACAGGATTGTTTTTTTGTGCAGGAAGGGACAACTTCCTGCACAAAAACAGTCCCCTGAGGCATTTTCCTCTTTCTATATGTGCTGCAGAATGCATATTTTGGCACATTCCCAGGTCTACCAGTAATGGTAAATCTTAGAATGCGTCAAAATTGATGGGTGGATGCGTGGGAACATCCATGCTCCACCCATTGAATGCCTTCCTGCGGCAGAGTAAAGTAACGTAGCGATGTGTGCTGTGTTGGGTTGCTCTAGGTTTATCAACCCACTCAGAGCCACTCCTTGCATGGCTTGATAAATCTTACTATTTGCGTCACCCTTGTGCCCCATTGCGTGGAGCAATTGTGACCCAACTGCATGAAAAATATGCTCTCAAATGCATACCACAAAAATGTAAACCAGACGAGCCACCCAAGAGAGGCAAGGGCTTTTTGTGCCTTTTGTTGTGCCTCAGATCTAAATTACTTGTCCTACTTTACACACTGACACTCCCTAAGATACCTTATACATTTGATACACGATGCTGAGACCAGACCAACTGAACCTATCACACTGTAGCAATGAATTCTAGTTTCAAAACGTTAGTAACGTGCAGAGAAAGGCTGACAGTAGGAGATGTGTATCAGCATACACTGGCAAAACCCCCAAGCCTTGTAATTCACGTTTCCCCATCACCACTGCCGCAACCCCCTACTCCTTGCTCCCTGCCCCCCTCAGTAAAGGTAATTCCGGGCAGGAAGATAAAGGTGATTTTAACAGGTTAGTCCATGGCAGGTGAAGTCATGAGAGAGAAACCACAAATATCCCACTCGAGCAAGTTGTAAGCAGTTGTAAATGCAACACTTTCACATTTTATAAGGGAGTACCACAGGCACACAGAGCAGGCATGTGCTCTATCTTTCCGTAGAGCTGGCACCAGCCACAATGATATTGTGAAGCAGCTCATTTCTCAAAGGCAGCCACACAGAAAGCCAAGAAAGGGACAGGCCGCCCTTGAATCCTAATGCTGTCCATTCACACTTTCAAGGGAGGACGCCCAAACACGTTGTATGGGGATGTGGAGCGTAAAGGCTAGGAGTAAACGTTCCCACCAATTCTGGGATAAACATAGAAGCTTTTCTTGGCAGCTCACACCTCAAGCAATACATCTTTGTCATCAGGGTGCATGCAGCCAATAGCACAGTATTGCACAAGGTGCCCATTTGCAAGCAATCTGGTGTCACATGCAGTATGTGAAGAAGAATTTTATTGTTTGCCTCAGGAAACATACAAATTATGGCTTTCGCCATATGTGGTTGAAATACAATGTTTTGAAACGACTGTGAAACCAACCAATAGAACTACTTTCTCAAACTGCACTGCCGCCATAGAGGCAGATTTATTAGATTGCACCGTTGTAAGTTTGCACTGACAATTCAGGACTATGTAGATTACATTGGCCCTGCTGCAATGTTCCAACAAGTGCACTTTCTGACAAACATAAAGCAGCCAAATGCGCCAGCCGAACAGGAAATAAACAAGATTTTGTACCGGTTAGTGCAAATGTCATTGCAACATTGCACCAGTGCAAATTAGGTGCTCCAGCCCACATGATCTATTTCAGAGGTATTTAAAGTCAAAACTCTAGAAAGGGGGAAAATATTTTGTCACTGTATGAAGAAATAGTCCGCTTCCTTCTTCAGAGGTGATGGGGCAATAATAGCATTTTAGTTTAGCACAATGTAGAATTGGGTCATTGATGTTTTATGGTAAGGTGAAATATATTTGCATTCTAATAATAAACAAGTTACCTTCCAATGATACTTTATTTCTGAGCTTGTAATAACCTGTGGCGGCCCGTCCTTTAGGGCGGAGGGGCCACACCCCCCCCCACCTTTTGCCCCTCATTAAGAGTGTCTGTCAGGCTGCACAAAGGTCAGCCTGACAGACACTCTCCATGTTCAGCTCAGGCAGCTAGGAGCAGACATGCGTGATTTACGCACCCTCCTGGCTGCCTGAGCTGAACTTTGCTGGGCTGAGGAGGTCACAGCTCCTATGGGCGTGACCTCCTCGGCTCAGCAAAGGTGCCTCGAGGCCCTCCCCTGGGTGACGAGGAAAGCGTCACCAATTGACACTCTCCCTGGGCGCTTCAGGTTTAAGCCCTGAAGTGCCCAGGGCGAGTGTCAATCAGTGACACTTCGTCACAGAGTGGGGTGGGGTCAACAGTCTCACTAAGGTCAGCCAATGAGGGAAGGCAGCAGTCCCAACCCGCCTGGGACCTGGAGGCTGAAGGTAAGTGTGTGTGTGTGATGTTTTAAATTGAATGTTTGGTGCGCGCATGCATGTTTGAGTGTTATGAGTGTTGTTAATGTGTGTGCGTGCGTGCGTGTGTGTGTGTGAAAGAATGAGTGTGTGCGATCTTTTAAAAAGAATGTTTGGTGCTTGCGTGCATGTTTTAATGGTATGAGTGTTGTTAATGGATGTGCGTGCGTGCGTGTCTGTGTGTGAAAGAATGAGTGTGTGTGTGTGTGTGTGTTTGTGTGTGTGTGTGTGTGTGTATCCCTCGCCCCCCTCCCTCCTATAGCTGCCGGCCGCCACTGATAATAACGTTGCATCTCAAAAGCAGAGGCTGGATTATTTTGTGGAATTAAAATCCATCTGATGTGTGTGTTTGTGTGTGTGTGTGTGTGTGTGTGTGTGTTCATCCAAGAGGGAAAGAGGTCTGGAGGTCCTTAGCAACTAACAAATAATCCTCTAGTCTCACTCGATTGATCGTTGTCCTTGTTGCACCATTCCCAAATATGTAAAAAGAGATTAGTAGGTCACAGTCCACCTGATTTCCTGGCTCTCTTTGGTAAACTGGTGTAGCCTCTGCTTGCCTGAAGACTTTGGTGGTCTATATTACTTGAGCAGTGTTTGCTGATAAGCCTGAAAAGTTTATTAGGACAGCTCAAATAAATCAGTACCTTAACGTGGCCCCTAAAAAGATACAAGTTTTCCACTCAAAAGGATGGTAAAGAAGGTGTGTTCTAGGGGAGGTACAAATGCAAGAATAGGAAGGCAATCCATCAAATATGAAGCATGCAATAAAGGATTAACAAAACATTTACCAAATACAAAACTATGGGATGACCCAAAACTCACCTAGGTAGTGATATGGTAGAGAACAGGTATTCAACAACAGACAGTTAAAAGTTGCTTGAATGTGATACCTAAAAAGGGCAGCTCTGCTTTAAAATGTATAAATAATTGTTGCAGCACAAGTATGGGGCCCTGAGGAATTGCAATTCCTGACCAGTGCTTAAATTGTAAATTATCATAGGATGTTGCTACCCTCTTAACCACTGCACTACCCACTTGCACCTCTAGCTCCATCCACTTCCTGTAAGAATAAAGCCAAAAGGTGAATTTCAACAAGCAAGCAAAGTGCGCAAAGCAGCCATCCTCAAGGAGTGTTCCCACAAGAAAAGTTTGAAAACATTTGGACAAATTATGCATTTTTCAGCCCAATTTTCACATAAATGATGGGTCTCTAGTGGTAGCAGCTACTACCCCTGATTTGCCCTTTCTTACCCCTGGCAATCCTTTTCTCTTGCTTCACCTTGTCTCAAGGGTCATGAAGAGTAAGCCATATTCTGCTACTCTATAGGGCCCTCAATTAAGAGAGAACAAAGTAAAGGCTGTAATTACCGACAATTACTAACTGTGTAGAGAGTAATATATTAAGCACTTGTCTATAAGCCTAAAGTTAAGGAACATACCAAGTGCCACCATATTGTGCCTGACTAAAATTGATGGCATAATTACTGAATTCAGAGGCTGTATATAATTGTGTTTTTTTTCCTTTTAGACTAACCGGACAAAATACTGTGATCTAGGGCAAATTGTGTTATCCTGCTGCATCGATGTCTTTAATATCTATGCAAACTAGGAATAATTAATAGCAAGTAAAAATGCTGTTGTTGAACGCTGTGTTCAGAATGAGACTGGACTGTTCGATTCAGCTTGAGAGGTTCTTATGTTGCGGAGAGGGAAGCTTCCTCACTGATTACAGAACGTGCATCCCTTTGAAATATGTATACTTTTAAATTGATTATTCTGTGAAGATCAGAGTTTCTTTGCGGACAAGCATGGGACATACTTCTTTGCAGTGGTATTTGTTTGTGTGTCCAGTTGAATCATTAACAAAATGAGAAGTACAGACTTGTGAAGTTCAAAGATGTAGTGCTGCAGTTGAAAGGATCTTCTTTGAAGTTCCTGCTTTTTTCATACTTAGAGATTACAAACTCTGCTGGAGCATTTTCAGCCTTTGCCTATTGATCGTGGGCAGTACATGGCGCTCTGCGATTGTTGCCAGGGAGAAACATCGCTAATTTACTCAGAC
This sequence comes from Pleurodeles waltl, assembly GCF_031143425.1. Taxonomy (NCBI): domain Eukaryota; kingdom Metazoa; phylum Chordata; class Amphibia; order Caudata; family Salamandridae; genus Pleurodeles; species Pleurodeles waltl. The sequence continues at coordinate 828,839,592 of NC_090445.1, read as the reverse complement.
ACCTCATAAACTGCATGGTAGTTCTCCAGATCATTTAAGAGGCGTGAGTCACACTGATTTGCGTTTACACAAAAGCAATGAAGGGACACTTGCTAATCAAGGCAGCAATATTTTCTTTCCACATAAATTCACTTATCTTCCATAACGAAAATATTCTTGTACAGTATCTCACGCCACCAGGCAGGAGCATTTCAGTCCACCTCTGCTGTCAGTTGACTAAACAAATACGGTTGCAATCAACCCACCAAACTCACTTACACTGATAAAACGAAAGATTATTCACTGTGTTTTTTACAATGACACCAGTGAGTTCAACACAAAACAACAGCCCATGTGTATCAGAAACCTGTGCTCGAAGCATGCTTGAGCTCTATTAATGGCCAGGTTTAAAGTCACACATCTATTATCCGTCACTTCTTAGGCCCATACCCAAAGCCCACACCTCCCTGCTTACTGTAGAAGAACAGAATGGTGCTGCAGCTTGACACGCTTCTGGTCTATTTCTGTGACCATGTGCCTTTCAGTAATCCCTTACCAGTACAGACAGATACAGGCTCCCAACGAGACAGTGAACATGCACAGATTTGTGCATGGGCATACCCGATCCACCTAAGTAAATCAGCCATTGGGATTGGGGGAATGGTGGACTAACGCAATGATATTCTTGGCCGTGTGTGCTTAAAAGAATAGGAACAAGAACAGCCTCTGCGCGCTGGAGACACTTTCAAAGTTATTATTTGCAACCTACGGAAAAGTTATTTCCCCCAAAATATGTGCTGAAGGTGCACACCAGCAATGAACGTCTTAAATTAAGTAATGGACCTGGGGAATTATGAACGCTAGCTCCACTCCACCTTTCTGATGGGGCTGACCAATTTCAATAATTATTTACTGACATTTCCACCTTCTCAAGGACATATGCTGGAAAATGTGTGCCAAATATCCTTTATTCAGAAGGGTAATAGATATGGGTACATTTTTCGTCCACCAGTAATCGCACAGGATGATTCTGCATTAGGAGAATAGGGCCATCTAGAAATTCTTGACAATATCAAAGGTTTTACCCCTTATTCAGACACACTCTTGGTGATGTAAAGGAGTCACCTATCCATTGCTTTTAGTTATTGTAGATATAGTTGTTATCCTTTGATGTCTACTGAACTTCCCACTTAGTGTAAGAAAATGGCAACAAAATAATACAAAAGAAACTAGAATAAGTGGTACCCCTCTGAGTCTTTGCTCTTTTCATACCTCTTTAACTTCCGAATTCTTTCCTTTTTAAAATCTTTTTATTATGTTTTTTAACATTGCAATGCCTTACAGTATGGTGTGTCAACAAAACATCACTGTACCGTTTTTGCACTTACTCTTTGCTCAGGGTCCCATCAGTGATGGGCATAGGAAAAAAACGTTAATTTCTTCAACAAGGTAAACAGCCTTTCCCCAACTTAGCAGCTCAAGAGAGTCCAGTTGTAGTTTCCATTGATTCACATGGATTTTCCGTACAAAGCATTCTAGTAGGTACTGACGGGGAGGATGGGAAGAGGTGAATCATGGGATCTGCTGTCTAATCAGTCCCTTCCTTCAGGAGGAAGGGTTATGCATCTGTGTGGAAACGCTGTCTCTAGGTTCCAGTAGGCAGCACTGAGGTTTGGGCGGCAACAGGGGATAGATCAATTATTCTCAAGGGTCAGTGAGGGTCGACTCATTCCGCTAGTTTAAGGTGGTATTATTTGTCTTTCTTCATGTCTGGAAGTGCTTGTGTCAAACCCTCCCATGATCCGAGATACGTTTCTTATGCCATCCTATGGATTCTTCATGCTTTATCACCTTGAATTCTATATCAACCCAATGCACTACCGCCTTTCTTCAGGCAGAGTCGCTGGTGCATATGGAACTGCTGATCGCATTCAGACTAGTGCACATTTCAAGCAATTCAAAGTAGAAGGGGCAGGGGGGAGTAATGCTGTGGGCCCAGTAAAGGAGTGCCTGTACAGCTCCTTCAGCAATCAGATTGTCGAAGAGTCCAGTCTCGCCCAGGAGCCATATTATAAAAGTGCCCAAGGGGCAAAATGGGCATGTGCGCCTGCTTTGCACACCCTTGGGGCACTTGGGTATAACAAAAAGGGTCGCAGACACTTGTGCGGCCCTTTCTGTAATACACATACTGCTGGTGCACATATAGCACCAGTACTGTCACCAAAGGGTGTTCCCTCATTTGCATGGGGACATGGCATCATGGAAATGAGAGAATCCCTTTGCCTCTGCATCTGCAGTGTATTACAGACCTCTGGAGGGGGCGAAAAGGGTCCTCTGGACGCCCCCAGACATCCCCTTGCAGGCAGGTGCAGTCACTCACTGCACCCGCCAGCATGGGGATTTGTAATCCCCCTTAAAAGTGCAGGAGGGTTGCCGCATGCACAGTGAATTACAGAGCAGATTTAAAGCAGCAGTTTTTCACCTAAATGCGCTGTCCCCAGGAAAGCGTGAGTTTTCAACGTAATAGGGTGCACTCTCTCTGTTTGTGTCCAGCGCACCTGTTTTAAGATGCGCTGTGGTGCAAATAGAGAAAGTGCGCCCTACGAGTAATAGGGTCCCAGATGTCTATCAGGCATCCACTGCAGTTGGCCACCCACTGCAGGGCTAAGTAATAGCTCCTGAAGTCAGGGGATCCCAACCCTCCTCTGTCAGTAGGCAGTTTAAATTTCCCCAGCACTACTCCTCATCTGTTCGATGTACAAATCAAATGCTCTAATAAGGTGTCAAGTTTCTCAAAAAGGCTTGGCAGTAGAATGTAGGGGAGATTGGCAAAGTATTATAGAAGGTGGGGAAGCATCACCATTTTAGATAGTGCTATGTCTCCTAGAACCAACAGAAGTAATGTGGCCCAGAAGGGAACCTGGGAGCGCAGTGATCCTATGACTGTATTTAGATTACCCTCTATGCTATCCTTTTCTGTATTATAAATATTGATGCCTAAATATTTGAAAATATGTCTCCCACTTGAGGGTTTTCTCCCACATGATAATTTGACTCTGGGGCTGATATTGGCATAGTGAGAAGCCCAGCGAGTCAGTGTAATTCACCAATAACCCCGAAATCTGCTTAAAGTGGGCGAGAATCTCATCTATTTTTGCCATGCTATCTCAAGCGCCCGTGTATAGAGCAGCGTGTCATCTGCATAAAGTGAGACAATGCACATCTTGTCATTTACTGGAATTTCCAACTCATCACCCAGGACCCTCAGCCTTGCCGCTAATAGTTCCTTAGCCTAAGCAAAAAGAATGAGGAAAAGCCGGCATCCGTGTCTAGTTCTTGTTGCGATGGTGTAAGCCTCAGATATATGTCGCCAAGTTTGCACCTTTGCATTGGGTGTGGCATATAGTGATTTAATCCAACCAACTAAACTAGAATCTAGTCCATATTGTTTTAGTACTGTGCGAATATAATCCCAGTGTATGGTATCAAAGTTTGTTCTCTGTAGCTATAGTGAGGTCACTGTGGAGGGGACTTTTCCATAATTTGATATAGGCGTCTCAAGTTTGTGAATGTATTTCAAGAGAGGATAAATCTGTTTTGATCCGTGTGGACCAAGTCAGGCAACAATGGAAAAGTCTCTCTGCTAGCAATTTGGTTAGCATTTTTATAATCGCTTTTTAAGATAGACCACGGTTTGTAAGTTGCCATGGCAGTCAGGTCCCTGCCTGGCTTTAGGACTGAAGTGACCACTGCTTCTTCAGTTGTAGGATGGGGCACCCAGTTATCTTGACGGTATTGTATCATTTGAGTTGCTTTTATACTAATCGTGTTTCATAGGAAATATAAACGTCTGTGGGCAAACTGTCAGACTCTGACATCATACCTTTGGCAAGAGAGTATATTGCTTCCATTATCTCCTGTTCGGAGAGCGGTGTTGTCACGTCTTGTCTAAGTTTCCAGGACTTCACAACAAAAAGGGACCAAGGGCCATTAAAGGTCCAGCATACATGCCCCCACCTAACTGTAACTAAAGGTAAGTATGCAGATCCTACAAAAATCAAAAGCACTACGTGCATGTCAGAGCCCCACATGGGGGTAGCCCCTTTCAGGAGCAATAGCCATCACACACCACAAGGGGTGTCATGCTTCATCATCGGGCAGCTCCACGTTGGGCTGGTGCTGCAATGCCCAACGGGCCCCAATGGGGGTCTCTTTGCCAGAGATCTTTTCTGGTTGCTGATGTGAATGGTGAGGTGCAGTAGAGGTGTGGTGTTATGGGAGTGAGTAGATTGGTACAGGAAAGGTAAATTAAAAATGACTAGGAGAGATCCAAAATAAGTTTATTGTGTAGGAGCCCTTGTCATGATTAAAAGCAACAGAGTGAGACAGTAATCGGTGCAGTGACCCTTCTTACTCAGGTATATGAATGGAATTAGGTTGACATGTTTCTTGCCTATTTAATGTCCCCATGGATCTTGGAAATTCTGCAGGACCAGAAACCTAACCTACTGTTAGAGGGTTATGTTTAATGGATATCCCTATGTAATCCATCGCTTGCAAAATAAGTCTGTAGTGTCTGTCTACGCCTATGTAAATAGCTGACCTGCAAAGAAGCACAGAAACAATCAAATGAAGAAATTCTATCATAGAAAGCACAAAACACAGTAGTGACATATAACACAGAAATCCTCTTGCAGTGCAGTCATGAAAACAACAGCTGCCAGTATATCAACAAGGTTAAATCTGGTTTACTAATTTGATTGCTTAAAAAGTTCAATCGAGTGGCAGAGGGGACGCCCATTGTGCGTCTCGAGTGAAACAAAGTAAACTCTGCCCAAAGCTTAAAGTATCTAAAAAGGCAGCCATTCTCACCGTCTATCCCACAAGGGGAGATACTCACTTGAGTCCCATAGAGCGTCTTACCAGCGACCTATCCCGTCCTCTGCCCTCGCCGGAGTGAAGGCAGGAACCAAAGGTAGACTTTTAAAGCTTGTTCCCATTGCCTAAACGGGAACGGCTGAGACTCGTGAACACTCCAGCTCCTAAAAAGACTAGACTGGAGTTTGTGTTCAAAGGACGGCCACCTTCTTGAGACTAGCATCGGTTGTGAGCCTTTCTTTGTTTCAAAAAGGCACATTTAAACAGTATGAAGCCAATGGGGCAATCCAGCACCCATCAAAGAAAGGGGGTTCAGTATACATCAATGGTACCTATATATCTCTTCTTACAAAGACATGTGAATTATATATGCAGTTGTTGGTGCTGCAGTTAGTGTGAGACCTTTGAGTCCAGACCCATGTTTGTTTCAAATGTGATGGTTTTAGATGGAGAAGTCAGGCCACACACCCCACAAGAGCAGCATGGAAAATGGCCCAACACTGGTGGTAAATCCCATAGGGGAGGATGCATACCCTTATCGATTAGTCTAGGTTTCATGTGTACAATCATTTACCTAATGTTTGATGTACATTTGAAGGAAAAGCGAGGGACAGCCAGGGACAGTGACCCTGTGTTCAGAATAGGCCAGTGTTTCCTCACTATTTTCTTCACTTTGTTTGACAGTGGTGAGCAGGATGTGACGCATGTCAGTACATCTTCCTTCCAGGGGTCGCTTAGTTCTGATAAAGCAGCCCTGTTGTTGTGCCTAGACCTTTTGTGGGCATGCTGAACACAGTGAGGTGGATATCCCCAAGTCGTTAGATCACTTGTCTATTGAGTAGCCTTTTTCTCAGATGCCTTCACGAAGCTGCAATTACGACATAGTCAAAGGATCTGTCCAAAGAGCAAGTTGTCCTTAATGTGTTTAGGGTGGTGGCTATCATATCGGAGTAAGCTGTTATAATCCATCGGTTTTTTGTAGGTCGTTGTTTGTAAGGAGCCCCCACTAAGGATGATCAGGAGGTCTAAAAAGGGAAGCCTTTCTGGGGAGATGTTTCATGTAAATCTCAAAAAGCAATTCTGGTTGTTGATTGAATCACAGAACTCATTACAACTCTGAACATCCCCCTGCCAAAATACAAGGATGTCATCTATGTATAGATGCCAAACCATCATGTGGGTACAGTATGGATTTTTTGACCAAAAGATGTCAGTTTCATCAAAGTGGGCCATGTAGAGGCAGGCCAGGTTAGGAGCGAAGGTACTGCCCACAGACGTACCCGGTACAGTTGGTCCTTAAATTGAAAAAGTTTTCTTTGAGTGCCAATGTGACACACTCCATTATGAACCCTACCGGTGTTTGTGAGGACCTAGTACTAGAGAGAAGGGCTCCTTCGGCCATCTCCAGGGTGACATCTTGGGGGTTGTTAGCATAAAGGGCCTCATATCCAAGGTCAATAGAAAATCAATAGAGTGCCCTTCTGTTAGACCTGGCAGCTTTTTGGCGTGTCTCCCCTGTCTTTTTGCCTTCTGACCTCCCGGTTTTGGACTCTGTTTTTGCTGGGTTATTGTCTATGCGCACTTTACCACTGCTAATCAGTGCTAAAGTGCAAGTGCTCCCCATATAAATTGTACTGTGGGTTGGTTTATCCATAATTGGCATATTAGATTTACTAAGAAGTCCCTAGTAACATGCCCTAGAAGTGCCCAGGGCATATGAATCAAATGCTACTAGTGGGCCTGCAGCACTGGTTGTGCCACCCACATTAGTAGCCCTGTAAACATGACTCAGACCTGCCATTGCAGTGTCTGTGTGTGCAGTTTTAAACTGACAATTCGACTTGGCAAGTGTACCCACTTGCCAGGCCTCAACCTTCCCTTTTACTACATGTAAGGCACCCCTAAGTTAGGCCCTAGGTAGCCCCAGGGGCAGGGTGCAGTGTATGTTTAAGGTAGGACATATACTAGTGTGTTTTATATGTCCTAACAGTGAAATACTGCCAAATTTGGTTTTCACTGTGCAAGGCCTATCTCTCTCATAGGTTAGCATGGGGGCTGCCTTTAAATATCCTTAAAGCACAGGTTCTTTGAGAGTAGATCAAAATGTGGAGTTTAGGGCCTCTGAACTCACAATTTAAAAATATATCTTTTAGTGAAGTTGGTTTTTAAATTGTCTGTTTGAAAATACCACTTTTTAGAAAGTAGGCATTTTCTTGCTTATACCATTCTGTGACTCTGCCTGTTTATGGATTGTCTATCTGGGTCAGTTTGACAGTTGGGCTGTTCACACCCCTCCTCTAGACAGTGACACAAAAGGGGGCGGGGTGTAGCCTATTTATCCTGATGAATCATCTGAGCTGGAGAGGAGGGAGGAGTGGTCGTTCACACCGAAAGGACTGTGCCTGCCCTCACACAATGAAGTCTCTGACCCCCTGGTGTGCGTCTGGGGCCTGGCCTGGACATGGAAGGATCTTGCAAACACTTGAGACTTTGCTTTGAAGTTTGACAACTTCAAAGGCAGAACTGGGTATAAGAATACCCAAAACCCCAGACTTTTAGAATCTTTCAGGAATCAAGAGGAACCACTGCCCAGGAGAAGAGCTGAAGAGCTGAAGAAGGAGTACTGTCCCTTTGCTGTGTTGCTTTGCTGGACTTGCCTGCAGTTGCTGCTTCTGCCTGAAAAGAGTGAAAGGGGTGAACTTTGCTGTGTGTCCTGCTTGAGAAAATTATCCAAGGGCTTAGAGTAGAGCTTGCCTCATGTTGGAAGTCTCAGGGACACCAAAGACTTCAGCTTCTTCGACCTGCAGCACTGGGAACTGTGCGTTTTGTGTTGTTCAAGAGGAAAAACTACCACGACGCCACCAACGACGCCGCTGGCCTGCACCGTGACCTGCCGACACTGGAGTCGCTTTGCCTCGCTTCGCACTGCGACCCTGGTCTCACCGATGCCGTCATCGGACGACTTCACCGAGCCGCTGGTCACACCGCGACGTGTGGGCCCTGCACTCCGGCTTCACCTGCTCACACCGCAGCCTGGGCATCCTCGACGACGTCGCTCCTGCTGACACCGCCGCCGCTGCCTGCACCATGGCCTGTGGACACCGCTCATGAGGAGCACGAAGCACCGTCCTGTCCTGCGCCGCAGCCCCAGTCCACTGACGTCAGCACCATCGGCTCCAGTGTCGTCACCAGGCATCCTTGCCTGCACCGTGGCCTGTGGACACCGCTCGTGAAGGTCACGAAGCACCGTCCCGTCCCGCACTGCTGGCTTGGGCCTACTGATGACAGTGCTTCTGCAACGACGATGCCGCTGCCTGCACCGTGACCTGTGGACACCGCACATTGCACCGCCCCATTTCACACTGCAGCCCTGGTCTCACCGATGCCGCTGGACTCCGTCACTGAGCTGCTGCCGCACCGTGACCTGTGGGCACTGCACGTCGCATCGTCCCACTTTGCACCACAGCCCCAATGCCATCCACGCCAGTGCACCTGATTTCATCAGCCCGGAGTTCGATCCCCGAGGTACGTGACTTCAAGGGCCTGACGACTCCTGCACCGACTCCGGAACCGACGCCAGCGATGCCGCTCTCCGGAGCTTACCGCGAGGATCACAACGCCCTGCAAATCCAAGGTACTGTTTGCGGGTCTTCCTGACACCGTAACTGGCCCGCAACGTGGCGGCCGGCCTGAACTGTTGGTTTTGTTGATCACAATGTTGTGATAGCCCCAGGTGGAGCTATCGACTTCAAGGAACTGTAGTTTTGAGTAAATCTTGCAGAATTCATATTTTTCTTACTGTATGTTGTATTTTTATTGTATTTGGTCTTGTTTTATATAGATAAATATTGGCTATTTTTCTAAAACTGGTGTGGTGTCCTTTTGTAGTGTTTTCACTTATTACTGTGTGTTATGTGCAAATGCTTTACACATTGCTTCTGAGATAAGCCTGACTGCTCGTGCCAAGCTACCCAGGGGGTGAGTAGGGGTTATCTGAGCGGGTATCTCCCTTATCCTGACTAGAGTGAGGGTCCCTACTTGGACAGGGTGCAAACCGACTGCCAACTAGAGACCCCATTTTTAACACCTTCTTTTACCTCCTCTATCAGATTCAGTACATCTCCGGTTTCTTTTAGGTAAGATGGAGTCTGCATGACTAAATGCTGTAAGAAATGATCACAGAACTTGGACAACGGTTCTAATAAAGAACCTATACCAGACACTATAGGTCTTCCTGGTGGGGAAACAATCTCCGTATGGATCTTGGGGAGGATGTAAAAGCATGGAATTCTGGGGCAGCTGTTCAACAGAAATTCTGCCTCGTTCTTGCTCACCCACTCCTGTGCTTAAGCCAAAGCCACTAGTAACTTAATCTGAGTATTCAGACTCTTGGTTGGATCGTGTGTGATAGGGGTATAGTGGGGTCCGTTGGGCATTGCAGCACCAGCCCAATGTGGAGCTGCCCGATGATGAAGCATGACACTCCCTTGGGGTGTGTGAGGGCTCTTGCTCCTGAAACGGGCTACCGCTGTGTGGGGTTCTGACCTGCACATAGTGCTTTTGTTTTTTGAAGGAACTGCATACTTACTTTTAGTTAAGTTCCCGGGCACCTGAGGGAGGGAAAGACCAGCCCGGAATGTGCCCAGTTTTTCAGGGGCAGCCAGGGGTGTCAGGGCATACAAACGCATGTAGAAAGTTTGGAAAGCTCCGTTAATTTCATTCTTGAGTGTATATTAGTTTACCCATAGCAAGATTTCATAATTGTCACAAGGGTATCTGAAAAAGGTGGCTTAATAAGCTGCGCAAGTAGTCTACTAGCCTTATCTCCTTTAGTGTGTTTCCGTTCAGCATGTTTTGCATAGTCCAGGCATCGTATATGCTCTAGGGTAGGCTTCTTCAACGAGTAGCTCATAAGCTACTGGTAGCTCTCCAACTACCTGCAAGTAGCTCTCCTGCGAGCAGCCCAGCCTCCTACATTAGAAGCTGTTGCTTGGTTGAAATAATATATGTAGACCAAAATTGAAAAGCTTGCATTCAAGAAGAAAGTTTATGAATTTTCAGAACTCATCAACTGGTGTTTGGAGAAAAATGCTATGATATTTCAGAGACAAATCATGCCATTTTGGGAGACTTATTATTACTCTGGTACATTGAATCCATGGTTGTTAGGTATTACCCAGGTAGAGGTGTTTAAGAATGAAAAAAATCTGTTTAGCATTACTGCTGCCATTCCTGCTGATGCACTGTGGTGATCACTTGCATGGGGTAGCCACTAATGTAATCGTTTGTGATGTGGTCACTATCACAACACTAATAATATTAGTAGCTGGGGATAAGTTGCTTTGAACATCAGTAGCTCTTATTAGCAAAAACGTTGGAACCCCTGCTCTAGAAGTTCAGCATGGGTTTTCCTCAGTTCAGAGAGGCCATGCCCCTTGGTAGGGTCAGAACTCTGTGTTTTCTCAAGGATAACAGCTGTTGCTCTACACTCTGGAGTTCTGTCTCCAGAGTCCTCCAAACTTCTATCACATGCATGCTTATCTTATGACCACCTTAAAGGCTTCTCATTCTAATAGTTCTGAGGAGGCTGTGCCTGTGGAAATGATCTTTTATTTCTTTTGCAATTCATCTCAAAATGCTGGGTCGTTAAGCCTTTTAGGCTGGAGTACTCAAGTGAGTATAGGTGAGGGTATTTTGCCCCATTGCAGTTCCATCTTTAGTGGCCAATGATCTGATAGGGTTTTCCCAAGGTATTCCGTCTGATATATGTCCATCTGGAGCACCCTTGAGCACACCAGTTGACACACCTGAACATGTAACTTGTGTACTGGAGAACAAAACAAGTGGTTCCTAGCTCCCGCATTTCTACAGTGCCAGGAGTCGACCAAGGACCAGTAGATGAACCTCAACATGAGGCCTCAGCATTTTGTATTGTGGGTGTGCACAACAGAGGAGTGTGGGAGCGGTCTAGTATCGTGTCTAACACACAGTTAAGATCTCCTCCAAGCATCCATTGGGCATTCTCCCAGTCAGAGAGCACTTGTATAATTTTGTCTAGAACACAGGTCTGGTCTACGTTGGGAAAGTAAGGACTGCCCACAGTTAGTGGGTGGCCATATACTCTAAGTGAAACGTAGCACTCTCTGGTATCTAAGGGTTTCTAGGGATCAGCCAAATCGCTACACCCCTAGCAACATCAAAATAGATGTGTGGTATAATTGGGCTTTCCACTTGCCATTGACTTTTGCACCTTGAGATTCAGTGAGGTGAGTCTCCAGGAGAAACACTACGTACACTCCCCTTCTTTCCAGTTGGCTGTGAAGTTTGTATCTCTTGATCGCTGTCCACATCCCCCTTATGCTCCAAGTGGTAAATAGATATTTTCCTGTGGGTCCCATCTTGCATGTCATCTATCAGTAGGCTGCTAATTGGCACATTGCCAAAGCAGGCAAGGGCTTGTCCACAGGACATGGTCAGCAGTCATTATAGTATACAAGCAACTAGGACTCTCAATGGCTAGGAAACCACACTCCCCAAACTCTTGCTCTCTTGCACCTTGTGGAGACCAACCCTGAACTAACCCATAACCCCAAAAACTTAAGAACCTACAAACAATGTGTAAGTGTAAATCCTGGTACCTGTGCCTGGGAAACCATCCCCTTAATTTCTGAATTCAAACAGGACAGAGCACATTTTTCCTGTCTTCAACTGTTGTCCTTCCTGTAAGGTAAAAATAAAACTGAAAGTGCTTAATGATATATTAGCCATTCAGAAGTTAACCAGTCCCAACAGAGTATCAGGGCTAGACTGAGAACCAAAAGCGGACTGGGCAAAACATCCAAACAAAACATGCTCCCTTCCTCTCTGTCATTCTCTTTCTTGTTCCACCTCTGAGTCTCTTCATCTCTCTATTTCTCTTGCCCTCTTCGTCTCTCTTCACTAGTGCTCCCAATGTGCCTGCTGCCATGAAACCTGGGCAGCTGGAGAGAATGTCTCAGGTGGTGGCTGCCTAGCTTCAAAGACCAGCCTCCAAATGCTCTAGCCCCAGGAGTAATGCACAATCAATGGCCAGGATGGCCCGGCCGCACATCTGTGTTCCAGAGGAACTGGCTGCAACTGTATTTCTTTTCACCATATTTTGACCTTGCTCTTTCCAATGGTGTTATAAAATGGCATTCAGTATTCACATTTATGCTTTCCATTGTATCATCAGGGATCATGTTTGGTAGGGATTGTATCACTTATACGAATCTGAGTAGGAAGTTAATTTTTATAGGTGCTAACTTAGTCCATCAGCAGTGGTTCCTAAATAACAGTTCCTGCAGCTCCTAAATATTTCGTTTTTTCCCTGGAGCAGACAACGTTGTACCCATACCAGTGGCGTAAAGAAACTTGAGAGATCCCCTGCAAAGTACATGGAGGGGGCCCCCTTCTGAACTCAATCAGGAGCTCTCGGGCCAGGGTACTTAGCTGAGGGTGCCCCCTTGAGCTCGCCCCCTCCCGCACCACAGGGGTTTTGGAGGTCTTTCTTACACCACTGACCCATACTGCAGATAATGTCCTGATTGTATCCCGCAATTCAGTGACATTTAGTGCACAGGATTTATTCACATTAATTTCAAACCTAGTAACCGCCTTCTAATCTCAGAGTTCAGAAAGCAGGCTGGGGGCTGTCACAGCCATATACCTGATTAAACTTTTGTTTTTTTTCCACCAAGAGGGGGAATTTAAATTTCTAACAAGCTATATTAAGACCTTGGATTCAGGAATTGAGACCGAAATCTTTAGCTAGCAGATCTAGTTCTAAAGTAAAGGGGAATCCACACGAGTATTAGTTAGGGTAAGAGAAGTGTATTAACTTTGACCTGTGTAGATGGGCAGTCATATCAAGTTATGAGCAGCCTGGTAAATTTCAGACTGATTTAGATTTATGTAGTACAAGCTCTATGAAGTGGTGAGCAAGGATGTGGCACTGAAGTCTGGATAAGTGGGTGATAGGTGAAGCACAGTTTGGGGTCTCCTGGCTGCTTTGATATATGAAGCGGGGTGGAGGCCACTTTCACTGGGGCAGTTGTCCTTGTGTCCAATAAAGAGGTAAATAATGCAGCTAAGGGCTCAGCCAAAATGTTTTCGAAGGTGATATGGAAGGCACATGGAAATCCATCTATGCCTGCAGCCTTATTTATCAGCAAGACTTCTAAGGTAACTTTGTGAGGATGATTAGAAGTATGCCTCTTGTACAACTGATTCACAACTATCAATCTGTGCAAGAGTGACCATCCTTAGAATGGCAGTCATCCAATTTGACTTCCAGTCCTCATCTCTTAATTACAAACTCTTCAGCTACGAAAGTATCAGCAGCCATATCTAGAATTCCATTACTGAGGATTGCTTCTTAAATTCAGTAACAAAACTATACCTCAGAGCACTGACGGTTTGTAGGATGAGCAATGCTTTGATTCATTACAGGACTTTCTAACTAAAAACTGATATAAGATGCTTAATCACATTATGCAAAGAAGTTAGAATGCATTTCTTTATCTGATAGAGATTTCTAGCTGCAGATTCCTTACCTTAGAATTTTCTGGTGTCAGCTTGGAATCTGGAATTTTTTGCTGAGCAGTACCCTGCGCGCGCCGCTGGGTGGCATGATTCGGATCAGCATGGTGTCAATGGCATCTTTGGAGTCGTCTGTGACGTCACGGTCACCTATAAAGTCACCACCCCGGCGCACATACATGAGTTCTTTTCCTTCAGCACCGGTTAAGTGCAGGTCTGGATTCGAGCTACCTTCTGCCTTTTTTGGCAGGCCTTTTTTCGACCTTTTTGTAGATGCTCTTTCAAGTCTGTGCGAGGATGACATTGAGGAAGACTGGGTTCAAGCTGTGTGGTGCATGCCATTGCGCCATGTCGGTAACGGACCCCCATCAGGTATGTCTCTGGTGCCTTAACAGAAACCACAACTCGAAGTCATGTTCTGATTACCGGGCCATGGCCCTGAAAGGTTTGAGAGAGCGGTCTCTGAAGCTCATGACGGCCTGGCAGTCGACTTCATTTGGTGCGGCTCCTACGGGGTCACGGTCCCGATCGAGGAGAAGGTTGCGGGACCGCTCCAGGAGCCCCAAGTCCTCTTCGTCGCACATGCAGTCCTACGGGCACTCGGGGAAGAGGCACAAAACGAAGAAGATGTCCAAGCAGACTTCGACTTTGCCACGCCCGTCAACTGAAGAGTCATCTCGGGAACGTCAGTGTTACAGGCACAGTTCTGTGGAACCAATGCCAGGGCTGACTTTGAGCCTCCCCGCTTTCTGGGAGCCAGAGCGACCCCGCTCAACTCAAGGAGTTTTATGACCCCATGCACCTCATATTTGAGTGGACTTCCCCTGCTGGTGCACCTCAGGGCTCCGCGGGGTCGGCAGGGGCCCCATCGGATTCCACGCCGGCGGCTTCGGCCTCGGCGCTGTTGGAAACTCATGCATCCAATACCAGATCCAGAATGATGATGAGTGCACACAGTTGGCCTCCTCCGGCATCATTCCCAACGTCGACACTCCCCACTCCACCGGTGCCCACCGGCGGTGCGAGCCCCATCCTCATTCCAATGATCTGGAGCCAGAACTATGTCGTATGACACCGATTTGGACGGAGCCGACAGGGGCCAGATCAGTGTCTGAGGCTTATTTTGATCTGCCTGGTACAGGTGAGGAATGGGAGGGGTCCCATGACCCTTTAGAATATGGTTTGGAGCATATGGACTGGTATGAGGAACTACGGAAAGACAGTGGACTGGATACTTCTCCAGATACTGGCATAATCTCACCTCCTACTGTGGCTACAGAGGAGGGAGCTTCATATGCTATGGTGGTGCATAGGGCAGCTGAGGTCTTGGACCTAGACTTGCCTATGGTGCCAGTCAGGACTAACCTTCAAACTGAGGTGCTTCAGCTGGGGGTTTCCACATCAGAACCGATGTTACCCTTTAATGAAGCCCTCACTGATGTCCTGAGGGGGATGTGGTCCAAACCCAGCACAGGGGCTCCTGTAAATAGGACAATCAACTGCTGCCATTGACCAGCTCCTAATGATCCTAGTTTCCTCACCCAAAACTCCACCCCAGAGATCTTAATGGTCCAGGTCTCGACTTCTCATGGTGTCCTCCCTTCCACTCCCCCGGATAAGGAATCCAAGACGCTGGACCAACTTGGGAAGAAGATGTTTTCTTCCTCCAGCTTGGCATTGAGGTCCGTAAACACCTCATGCCTATTGGGCCGTTTTTCCCATACTTTATGGGATACAGTGGCACAGTTGCTGCCCCAAGTCCCGTAGGGTGTATGGGACACTCTCTCGCAAGCTGTCACAGATGGGAGAGATGCAGCCAAGTTTATAATTAGGTGTGATTTGGACATGACTGACTCGCTGGGTAGAGCGATTTCATTGACGGTGGCCCTTCGACGCCACGCCTAGCTTCGTACTTCTGGCTTTTCGGGGGATGTCCAGGCAAACCTCATAAACATGCCCTTCCATGGCTCATGCCTATTTGGAGAAAAGACAGACTTGGCACTTGAGCAGTCCAAAGATTCTTGGGTTACGGCCAGATCCTTGGGCCTCCTAGGGCCCGCTTGCCAGCAGTCTGCCTTTCGCTCCTTTCCAGGCTTTGGAAGGGGTGTGGTACCACGCCACCCACAAATCAGCCACTGTCCTCCATCAACTCAAAATCCAGTGCGAGGACGAGGTCTAGGTACCTTCAGACCCAGAGGGTCAGGTCTTGCCTGCCCTAGACCAAGGAGACTGGATGGTTGCGCTGGACTTGCAGGATGCGTATTTTCACATCCCCATCCTGTCTGCCCACAGGAGCTACTTGCGGTTCAAGGTGGGCCACAAGCACTTTCAGTTTACTGTACTTCCCTTCAGTCTCACCAGTGCCCCTCGGGTGTTCTCAAAAGTGATGGTGGTGGCAGCACCTCATTTGCGCAGATTCGGGATTTCAATCTTCCCACACCGCAACCACTAGCTGTTGAAGGTTCCTACGCCCCAGACTCTCGTCACCCACCTTCAGACTATGGCCAACCTCCTGCATTCGCTGGGGTTCACTATAAATGTGTCAAAGTCATATCTGACTCGCTCTCAGAAGCTCCCTTTCATCAGCGTCGTTCTGGACACAGTGCAGTTTCAAATATATCTTCCCGAGCAGGGAGTCCAGGATATTCAGGCTATGATCCCGATGTTTTGCCCTCTATCCTGGATCTCAGTGAGACAGACTCTGAGGCTGCTGGGCTTCAAGGCCTTCCTCATCCTGTTGGACAAACATGTCAGATGACATATGAGGGCTCTGCAGTGGGACCTGAAGTCCCAGTGGGCACAGCATCAGGGGAATCTCACCGACATGGTTCAGATCTCAGAGGGAACTGCAAAAGACCTGCAGTGGTGGTTAGTGAACTACGATTGGGTCAGAGGCAGACTCCTTTCCCTTCCCCAACCAGATCTCACAGTAGTGACAGATTCGTTGTTACTGGGATGGGGCGGCCATCTGGGAGAGGTGGAGATCAGAGGCCTCTGGTCTCCGGCGGAATCCGGACTCCATATCAACTTACTGGAATTCGGGCAATCTGACTGCCGTTGAAAGCACTTCTTCATGTTGTAAAGGGGAAGATGGTGCAGGTGTTCCCAGACAACACTCCTGCAATGTGGTACTGCAATAAGCAGGGTGGTGTGGGGTCATGGACCCTTTGTCAAGAGGCCCTGTGTCTCTCAACATGGCTGGAACAGCAGGGCATAACCCTGGTGGTTCAACACCTGGCAGGTTCTCTGAACGCCAGGACACACAAACTGAACCGTCGATGCCTAGCAGATCACGAATGGTGTCTCCGCCTGGAGGTGGCGCAAGGACTTTTTCAGCAGTGGGGAAAGCCTTGTTTAGATCTGTTCGCCTCCGCAGAGACTGAGCAATGTCAGCAGTATTGCGCGTTGGAGTTTCCAAGGCGGCAATCGCTCGGCTACACTTTTAGTCACAAGTAGAATTCAGGCCTCCTGTACGCATTTCCGCCCATGCCACTTCTGCCCAGAGTTCTCAAGAAGACCAAGAATGACCGGGCCCAAGTAATCCTAGTGACTCTGGACTGGGCACAGAGAGTCTGGTATCCCGAGTTTCTGAAAATGAGCATTGATCCTCCGATCAGGCTGCCCCTTCGGAAGGATCTTCTGTCTCAGCAGCAGGGGAAGGTTCTCCACCCAAACATGTCAATTCTACGGCTTCATGCGAGGAGATTAAGCGGTGGCAGTTGACCTTCCTCCTGAAGTCTGTAAAGTTATTTTGGCAGCCAGGTGTCCCTCCACTAAAACAGTATACGTCTGCCATTGGAAATATTGTGCAGAAAGAGCTATTGATCCTCTTTCTGCTTCTCTTTCTGATATCCTACTCTTTATACTATTCCTTGCCCAGCAGGGTTCTGCATTGGGTATTCTCAAGGTCTATCTTTCTGCCTAATCCGCATTCCTTTGGCTGCCTGATCAGCCTTCACTGTTCAAATCTCCCATTGTTCATAGATTCCTCAAAGGGCTGGTACACATGTTTCTCCCTACGCCCTTTGTTGTGGCTCAATGGGACTTAAATCTCGTCCTTACATTTCTTAAGTGTGCTCCCTTGGAGCCCTTACACAACTGTCCCCTCTTGCTTCTCACTATCAAGACAGACTTCTAAATGGCAATAACACCTGCCAGGAGGGTGAGTGAGATGCAAGCTCTTTCATCCACGACACTGTATCTCACTACATTCCCAGACAAGGTGGTTCTCAGAACTCGTGCCTCTTTCCTCCCTAAGGTGGTGACCCCATTTCACCTGGGTCAGAACATCACTCTGCCCACCTTCTTTGCTCCACCACATCCCTCTAAAGAAGAGGAGCGACTCCACCGACTGGACCCAAAAAGAGTGTTGTTGTTCAACCTTGACCGCACAAAAGAGTTCCCGGGTGGATGACCAACTCTTTTGTGGAGTATGCGGGAGCAAAGAAGGGTCAGGCAGTGCAGAAACGAACCATTTCACACTAGGTCGTTCTCTGCATTAAAATCTGCTGCGCACTGGACACGAAGAAGCCTCCTGAGTGCTTTAGGGCTCATTCCACCACAGCCAAAGCTGCTCCACTGTGCTAGCATGAGGTGTTCCAGTCCTGAATATCTGTGAGGTGGCAACGTGGGCACTTGTGCGTGGATAGGTTCCCACAGAGTTCACCTTGTCCATGATTTTCCGCCATAGCTCCATCTTCCTGGCAATGGATATCTGCTGAACCTGTGCACCGAACAGCTGTGGCTCTACCCTAACAATTGCATCTACCATGATGTGCAACTCCTCATCAGTGAAACAGGGGTTCTTTTGTGGGGACATGCCAATTGTGTAGTGGGGGTTGTGTGTGTGTCGTGCAGAGGGTGGAATGTTTGGTGGGGGTGCAGGTTGTATGAGTATGTGAGATGCTGTGAAGTAGTGATTGAGTGCAGTGTTGTGTGTTTGGTGTAGAGGTATGATGTATGATGCGTGAAGGGTGTATGGGTGGCTGTGGTTTGTGTGTGCAGTTCTGGAGATGTGTGGGGTGGCAACTTGTAGCAGAATTTTTGAGTTTGCAAAGGATTGTGGGTAGTGTGGGGGTTTTGTATATACTTCTGTTGGTGGGTGTGTACGGTGTGGGTATGTATGTCAGGTGTGGGTTTTTCAATTTGGCCAATGTTGTCTTCTGTTATTGTAGAGTGACAAAATCAACCGCGACGAACCGCACCACCAATGGATAACCACAGTTGAGGGACCACTGTGGTGATTCGTGGGTCATGGTTTGGAGGGTGGTTTGTTGTAGGCATGGTAGGGAGGGTGGTGGGACCAACTCTATCCAGACTCCGTTGCCTCTGGCAGGATTGTAATTTTGGCTGCTTTCTGGTGGTTTTGTGTTTGAGACTCATGATATGACGGGTGGATTGCCGCCTCTGCGGTGATCTTTAGGCAGCCATCACCGCGGTGGTCTTCAGTGAAGACCGCCAAAGTCATAATGAGGGCCAAAGACTGCTGGGTCCATCAGCCTTTCCATTGCCTGCTTCTCAGGAATGTACAATCCAATCTGGCACTCAGCTTCAGTCTTCCCATTTAGTACTTTTCTTTGCCCGTCTTGCTTGACTTTACTGTTCCATACAATTTCTACTGGCTTGAGCATTTTCAGTGAGTTTAATGTTCCATAACATTTCTGCTAGAATATACCCCTCACATTTGATACTCTTTCTGTGATATCATATTAATACTTGTCAGCCCATATCCTCTTCTGCATCATTCTCATATTGTGACCCTGAATTTTGAGAAAATTGATGCCCCTGCCCTAGGGGTTAGGGCCTATGCATTTTATGGGCAATCCTTGTAATTGTAACAGGTGTGGCCTCTTGTACCTTGAATGTCAGTAACAAAGTTCTACTTTGAGATCACTCCATGAAAAGAACCTCTTTGATTCTCAGGGTGTTGGCTGTCCATTCTTCAGATTCTCCTACAAGTAAAACTACTTGTCCTTTTAAAAGGAACTTGCCTAGATGCAGATTTGGGTCAGCCCGTTTGAGGTTCCCTTAGTGCTTTCGGTGAAGTTTTAAATTTGGAAAAATTTTACAAAATGTAAGTCCACCATCTTAGTTATCTCCACGCCTACCACATTCTGACTCTAGAGCTCACTCTAAATGGGATGTACCTGGTTTGAGGTTACAGTTCCAAGTTTTGTGACAATTATAACAATCCACAGTGTTTGCCCACAAACATGTCGGCTTTTGAAAGGAACTGAAAAACATATACTTCTAAATCTCAGTGCCAGCTGTGCCAGTTGGGAAGGTGCCTTAGGGCTCCAGTCTCTCTATTGTGCTACCCATCTCAATTCTACGACGATTCCATGGCTTCTGCCTCTATATTGGTCACCCATCTCAGTTTAAAGTAAACCTTAGGTCTGAGGTCTGTCTGCTGTACATCTCAGTTTAAATGACACTACAGGACTCCCACCTTTGCTGTGCTACCTTTGTCAGTTCAGATGCACATCAGGGATTCCGCCTCTGTTGTACAACCATACTGAGTTAGGTTTCTTTGTTGTTAACTCACAGTGGCTGTAATGAAGCACTCCAATGGCTTCATCCTAGAACGCTTTCTACCCATCATGAAGAAAGCAAGAAAGTTTGCTTACCACCTGCACTTCTGCTGTGGTGAGTATAAACCAGCACTAGACAGCTTCTCTTGTGAAACTGAAAGGAGTGGAGAAAAGGAGTGTCCATTAAAATAATTCTTTCCATTTTTCTGGACACACCAGGAACAGTTTTATATAAGTGCATCAGTTTAATTAATAGCTAAAGAGATTGCCCAGATATTTTGTCAAAATCTTCTGGGAGTTGAATCCACTTCTGAGAAATGATTTCTCTTTTTTATTCATAAAGTGATCATATTATGTGCATTGTATGTAAAATTGATATGCTCTGTGTTATTCTGAGCACAATAACATCTTAAAAAGGTGCGATATTGGGATGTGTCAAAAGGCATTAAAATCTTCTACCCATCCTTTTCTTTATTTGTGGGGAAGGGGAAGTTGGCAAGGTGTAGGGTGCATGTGTAATCTAGCTGTGAGATCAGTCAATGAGTGAGTGTGGGAATGAAGCATTTTGTTGCACGGTGGAACTGGAAAAAAAAATGACACAAATGTTAAAGTGCAGTCCTTGTCCTTTGCTTCACTTCAAGCGGTACAGAACTCAGGTCCCTATGTGGTCTGTATTGTATTGTATCGTAGGTATATTTTTAAAACACATTCCATCCCCCTTGCAAGGACTACAGGGTTTTCTAGATTGATAAGTAGCTACTCCCTATGTATAATTTATCCAGAACTAAGTACACATTGGTCCTCTGTTTTCAACAGTCCATGGGTGGGGACACAAGAGATTCATGCTCTCTGAAGTGCAGAACAGGACTGGGCATGCTGTTGCTAACAGTAAATTGGATGGCTATGCCCCCTTGGCTTTTCTGTTAGAGTGGAGCACTCTTCAGGTATAAATATACCATAACTGTACAATTGGACAGAAAAGATTTGTATATCTGAATAGATATGCTGTCTGCAACACCTATCTGGGTGCTCCATGCATGAAAACAAAGGAAATGTGCAAGGATGCCCCTTTCTTCCCTCAACAATGGTAAGAAACAGCAAACAGCTGTCAGTGATTGTGCACATATAGTGCTTTCCTGAGAAAAACAAAACAGAACATGAATTAGCTGCTCCTATTGTAGGATGACCAAGATTTATTGGTATGCGATTAGTCACTGTCCTTAGTGAAACAGTCAGCAAAAGACTGTGGACTTGAATGTAATTCAAGTAATTACAGATGGATTACATTAATGCAAGCACTCCATTCATCATTTTTTTGTTTTTCCAAATGAGATAGCCTATATGTATCTCACGATGTGTACATCAAGATGTGGATGCCCTAGTTCATTGTTCCATAGGCTGTATACTAAACCTCACTAATGAGGCCCAGTGAGCCTGAAATTGCTCTGCGTTTGTGTGTATTCCCAGTCAAAGAGGATGTACTAGTTTGAGATTAAATGTTCCTGCTGCAGCAGGGTTGATTTGCATTTGGTTGATCACTGTAGTAGCACTGTGAGCAAGAGAGAGTGATGGACTTGAACTCAGCCCAGAGTATCAATGTGGTAGATGGAGCCAAACATTCCACTCATCACATATGTGCATTTTTTCATGTGGTGTATGCCAGGATGGTTTTATTTGTAAAAATTGTCAACAATGCTATTTAAACATTTCCAGAGTGCAAGAATTTAAATTCAGGCATACGATTAAATCAAACTACGTAGGCCTTGTGAGTACAGGGAAGTTTGTTTCCTCTGTAAAGTAATTGCAACACAAGATAAATAAGACAGGAAACTTCTCCAGTTAGGTAAACAATCTGACCTTTTGACTGGTAGTAACTTATTGAATTTAGGTGATATTGCACCATGTCCATGAAATTTAGCGATCTACATGGCCCAGAATCACCCGACTAGCAGTATAGACGCTGTGGGCAACACGGTCTGGGCAGGACTCTGCAGAAGGGCACACCTGCTGAGTCTATATTCATATGCATTAGCACTTGCAAAGAATCTGATTCGGCCACCCGTTCTGCAGGACAAGGCATGTAGATAAGTACATCATCTCCAGCTAACAACTAGGGGGGACCTCTACCCAAGCTCCACTTTCTTAGACATAGATATGCTGAGGGCTGCTGTGCAATGCATGCCTTTCGATGTCCTCCTCTTTTACCACCTGCAGTGTGCTGACGGGCACACCCAACTTTCCCTCAGGAGCCGATCAGGCACTGCTCTATTGAACGTGACCTCCACAAAGAAACTCATCACAAGCCTCCACACCACAATGCAGACAACCCCGCCAGTCGCATTACCTAAGGTGCGAGCAGAATGGCAGCGGGACTTAGGTGCAGAAGTAATGGACCAGCAGTGTCTCTACTGCTGCTCCCAAATGGTGCACTATCCCCAAAACTATAGGATATGCCTGTGGCGGTGAGCATAGCAGTAAGGACATACGAGACAACTCGGGTGTTGAGGTTGAGAAAGATGTGTATTTTATTGGTAATTCACAAGTCCTTTCTATCAGTCCATAAGTCTCTCTCTCCCAGTACAATAATCCTTTCTTTCCTCTTCTCTCTTTCAGGTCTTCTTTGGTCCCGCCGAAGATCTTGTGGTGGAGTGGCGTCGTCAGGTAAACCGAGAAAGGAAAGAAGTTAAGGTAAGTCTTAACTCTGGATTTGCTTCTTGGGCTGTTTTAGTATGGTGAGAGGGTTTGGTGAGAGAATGCGGTGAGATAGTAAGGAAAAGGTATATTGGAAAGAAGAGGTGGGGTAACCAGCTAGTGCAAGCACCTTAGGGGGCTAGATCCCTATGGAAGACACATCAAATTCACACCACCCGTGTCAAAAAGGTAAGTGTGGGTATTAGTGAAAGGGGCCACACTTATAAAATAGTTCTCTTCTTCTCCAAGCAAACAACAACAACAACAAATAAAACAACCAGTTACAGGAAATATCTATGTGATAATCTTTGCCAGTACTCCCTTTTAGTCCCTTACCTTCCTCCCTCTTCCTCCTTCACCCCTTTTCCTCTCTCTCTCCCTCCTCCTTCCCCACCAAAGCGTTTATCCTGCTTTGTAAGCAGAACCGTACCTGCTGGAGCCACGCCCCTCCAGGGACGTGGCGGAGTATGCGCGTTTCTGGGCTTCCCTGCCCGCCGTTGAGGCTTCCTCTGTGAGTCAGCTGTTCTGGCCAGCTCCGTTCCTATTGTGTTCCTTCGCTCCGTCTCTCCCCTGCTTCCGCGTCTTCCTGCTCTGTCTCCTCCTCTGCTTCTGCATCTTCCCGCTCTGTCTCCTCCTCCTGCCGCGGACGTTCCGTGGGTTTTTAGACTACGGGAATCCAGATATCAGGATTCCCAATGTATGTGCGTTCCTGTTCCTCCCCCACGGTGCCCCCGGGGTATCGGGCCACCTGGAGGCTGCCATTGTTGGTAGCCGGGTGTTCCAGCTCCCGGCTACATCTCCCTTCCCTAGAAAGGGACTGGTGGATTTCCGCGCTTAAGGGGAACGGAATAAGTAATCCGCTGTATACTTTTGATCCCCGGGATGTGACGTACCTGAAACGAAAAACGGTTGTAGCTCCATGAACCACCCCAGAATGCGGGAATTAGTGTTTTTGTTTGTGGACAAACCAGGTGAGGGGAGCATGGTTAGTATACAATAAAAAAGGATGACCCAAAAGGTAATATTGTAAATTTTCATGCTGTTCACGTGGTAAATGTTTCTGGCTAATAAACACTATAGGGTGGTTATGGTCTGCTTCATCTGTTTGGAAAAGTACGGCGCCTATCCCTACATCGGAGGCATCAGTTTGGAGATGGAATGTTTTTGTAAAGTCTGGACAACGTAAGACGGGTTCGGTGGTGAGGCTGTTCTTTAAGGTGTGAAAACTAGATAGTTGACCTGGGGTTAGGTTTGGTATTTATGTTTGTCCTTTTCGTAATAGGTCTGTAAGAGGGGCTGCCAAAAGTGGAATAGTTTGGTATGAATTGCCTATAATAGCCTACCAGGCCTAGGAAAGATCGAAGTTCCCTCTTGGTGGCTGGGACCGGTACTTGGTGTATGGCTTCTACTTTGCTCTTTTGCGGTCGGATTTGTCCTTTGCCTATAAAATACCCAAGATATGCGATGTCATTATAGGCCAGGTGACACTTGGAGGAGTTGGCCGTAAGGCCAGCAGAATATAACAATCTGAATATTTGATCTAGGTGGTTAAGATGGTCTTCCCAAGATTCACTATAGACCACTATATCGTTTAAATAAGCTCCTGCGTATTTATAGTGAGGTCTCAAGAGTTGGCCATTAACCTTTGGAAGGTAGCGGGAGCGCCATGCAACCCGAAGGTAAGCACGGTAAAATGGTATAGTCCTGAGGGTGTAGAAAAAGCTGTCTTTTCTCGATCTGCCAGGGCCAACGGTATTTGCCAATTTCCCTTGGTCAGATCTAGGGTTGACAGGTATTGGGCTTTACCCAGTCTTTCTAACAACTCGTCAACCCGAGGGATAGGGTAGGTACAAATTGAGATATTGCGTTTAGCCGCCGAAAATCAATAGAGAAGCGAACTGAGCCATCTGGCTTTGGGACTAGTACAATTGGAGAACACCAGGGCCTGATGGATAGTTCAATAACCCCCATTTGTAGCATTTTCTCTACTTCCTGCTCTACTCGAATTTTTCGGGCTTCTGGGATACGATAGGGGCGGAGGCGTACGATTTGGCCACCTGGGGTTCTGATCTAGTGCTGTGTCAGTGAGATCCTCCTGGGTTCTGAGGAAAAGAACCTCGCATGCTGTTTTACAAGAGTGTTGACTTGCCGTTGTTGCTTGTCTTGTAGTGTGGGAGTAACTTGAGGTCGGTTTAGCTCCGAATCTGGAGTAGTGGGGCACAGTTCTATGTCTAATGTCTTGTTAGGGGTTACCAAAAACCCTGTTGCTATTGGAGGAGGGGAGGTAGCTGGCTCTTCCCATTTTTTTAACAAGTTAATGTGGTAGATCTGTGTCCTCCTTGGTTTTTGCGATATCTCAACCAAGTAAGTGACAGGGGTTACTGCCTTCACTATTTTATACGGGCCTTGCAATTTAGCTAGCAATTTATTATCTGAGCTCGGGAGTAAAAGGAGAACTTTATCGTCTAGTTGTAGTTGTCGCAATTTTGTACCCTGATCATAGTACCGTTTTTGTTTTCCTTGTGCCCTTTCCATATGTAAACGGACGTCTTCCTAAACCGTTTGTAGCTGGGCTTTCGAGTTGTTGAGTATACTGTAGTATGGGTTCCCCCCCCCTTCTTCCTCCCATAATTCGGCAGCCATATCTAGAAGGGTACGTGGTTGGCGTCCAAAGACCAATTCAAAGGGACTATGGCCCGTGGATGCTTGTACATGGGATCTTATTGCGTAGAGGATGAGAGGTAATTTCTTATCTCAGTCTCGTCCCGACTCTGAGACTGTTTTTCTCAATAGGGACTTCAGATTGCGGTTATATCTCTCAAATAGACCGTCTGTTTGTGGATGGCACACTGAGGTTTTGAGCTGTTTGACTCCCAAGATTTGGCAGATTTGTGCCATTAAGTTTGACATGAATGGAGTCCCTTGGTTGGTCAGGATTTCGTTTGGGAAACCCACCCAGGAAAAGAAACCAATCATAGCATGAGCCACATTATTGGTTGTCATGCTGGAGATGGGTATAGCTTCGGGATATCTTGTGGCATAATCCACAAGGACTAATATATAATGTTAGAAATTGGGTTTTTGGTTGGCAGTCAGGTTACCCTCTGTCCAAGCAAGAACCCTCACTCTAGTCAGGGTAAGTCAAACACAATCCAAACTTGTCCTGTGCCCACCCTCTGGTAGCTTGGCACGAGCAGTCAGGCTTAACTTAGAAGGCAATGTGTAAAGTATTTGTGCAATAAATCATACAATAACACAATATAGCACCGCAAAAATACACCACACAGTGTTTAGAAAAATATATAATATTTATCAGGATAATTGTAGGTCAAAACAAATAAAGATGCAATGTGAAATTGTAGAGATATCACTGAAAAGTGATATAAAGGGCCTCATTCTGACTTTGGCGGGCGGCGGAGGCCGCCCGCCAAAGTACCGCCGTCAGAATACCGCTGCGCGGTCAAAAGACCGCTGCGGTAATTCTGAGTTTCCCGCTGGGCTGGCGGGCGACCGCCAGAAGGCCGCCCGCCAGCCCATCGGGAAACACCCTTCCATGAGGATGCCGGCTCCGAATGGAGCCGGCGGAGTGGAAGGGGTGCGACGGGTGCAGTTGCACCCGTTGCGATTTTCAGTGTCTGCATGGCAGACACTGAAAATCTTTGTGGGGCCCTGTTACGGGGGCCCCTGCAGTGCCCATGCCATTGGCATGGGCACTGCAGGGGCCCCCAGGGGCCCCACGACACCCCATACCGCCATTCTGTTCCTGGCGGCCAAAACCGCCAGGAACAGGATGGCGGTATGGGGGTCGGAATCCCCATGGCGGCGCTGCAAGCTGCGCCGCCATGGAGGATTCCCCAGGGCAGCGGGAAACCGGCGGTACACTGCCGGTTTTCCTTTTCTGACCGCGGCTGTACCGCCGCGGTCAGAATGCCCATGGGAGCACCGCCAGCCTGTTGGCGGTGCTCCCGCGGTCGTTGGCCCTGGCGGATTTTACCGCCAGGGTCAGAATGACCCCCAAAGTGTCTTAAGTCTTTAAAAAGCAAACAAAGTCTCTTTCAAGCACAAAGTACCTGGTTTAAAGTGGAAAATTTCTGCAAAGGGCCGCAGAAGAAGAGATACGTGGAAAAATGGTGTGTCTGTCGATTTGTCCTCTGCACACACGGACTTGCGTCGCTATTTTTCACGCGGGGAAGTCGTGTGTCGTTTTCCGGCACGCGAACAGTCTCTTTCTGTGGGTCGCGGGATTACCAGATGTCCCGGGGTCTGTGCGTGGATTCTTCGGCTTGTTTTCCGGCTGCGTGTCGTTCCGGGAGGCTGTGCGTGGAATTCTCGGTCTCACGGCAGGTGTTGCGTCGATTTCCCCTCTGGAAGTCGGGCGGCGTTGTCCTTGCGAGGCCGTGCGTCGAAGTTCTGGTCGCCCCGGAGGTGTTGCGTCGATCAGCGTCGGTGTGCGGCGATTTTCTCGCCGCGGAGCAAGCTGTACGGCGAACTTTTTGGAGCACGATGAGTCCAAATGAAAAAGAGAAGTCTTTTTGGTCCTGAGACTTCAGGGAACAGGAGGCAAGCTCTATCCAAGCCCTTGGAGAGCACTTTTACAGCCAGACAAGAGTTCAGCAAGGCAGCAGGGCAACAGCAAGGCAGCAGTCCTTTGTAGAAAGCAGTCAGGTGAGTCCTTTAGGCAGCCAGGCAGTTCTTCTTGGCAGGATGCAGGTTCTGGTTCAGGTTTCTTCTCCAGCAAGTGTCTGATGAGGTAGGGCAGAGGCCCTGTTTTATGCCCAAATGTGCCTTTGAACTGGGGGAGACTTCAAAGAGTGGCTAAGAAGTGCACCAGGTCCCCTTTCAGTTCAATCCTGTCTGCCAGGGTCCCAGTAGGGGGTGTGGCAGTCCTTTGTGTGAGAGCAGGTCCTCCACCCTCCCAGCCCAGGAAGACCCATTCAAAATGCAGATGTATGCAAGTGAGGCTGAGTACCCTGTGTTTGGGGTGTGTCTGAGTAAATGCACAAGGAGCTGTCAACCAAGCCCAGCCAGACGTGGATTGTAAGGCACAGAAAGATTTAAGTGCAAAGAAATGCTCACTTTCTGAAAGTGGCATTTCTAGAATAGTAATATTAAATCCAACTTCACCAGTCAGCAGGATTTGGTATTACCATTCTGGCCATGCTAAATATGACCTTCCTACTCCTTTCAGATCAGCAGCTACCACTTCAATACTGTATGAGGGCAGCCCCAATGTTAGCCTATGAAGGGAGCAGGCCTCACAGTAGAGCAAAAACTAATTTAGGAGTTTTACACTACCAGGACATGTAAACTACACAGGTACATGTCCTGCCTTTCACCCACACAGCACCCTGCTCTAGGGGTTACCTAGGGCACACATTAGAGGTGACTTACATGTGGAGAAAGGGGAGGTTTAGGCTTGGCAAGTACTTTTAAATGCCAAGTCGAGGTGACAGTGAAACTGCTTACACAGGCCTTGCAATGGCAGGCCTGAGACAAGGTAAAGGGGCTACTTAAGTGGGTGGCACAACCGGTGCTGCAGACCCACTAGTAGCATTTAATCTACAGGCCCTAGGCACATATAGTGCACATTACTAGGGAGTTATAAGTAAATTAAATAGTCCAATCAGGTATGATCCAAGGTTACCATGTTTAAAGGGAGAGAGCATATGTACTTTAGCACTGTTTAGCAGTGATAAAGTGCGCAGAGTCTAAAAGCCAGCAAAAACAGTGTCCAAAAAGGGAGGCAGGCAAAAACGTAGGGGTGACCACCCTAAGGCTGTCAGGTCTAACATGTGTCCCCCCCAGCTGAAAGTGGGGAGAGCTACCCGACCTCCTGGGAACTCTCATCGCTAAGGCAGAAGTATCTGGAGAGACCATCCTGTAAGGAAATGGACCACCTCAAGAGTTTAGGATTTTCACCTCTCATTTGCATGAGCCATCTGAGGGGCCTGTGGTCTGTCTGAACCCCGAAGTGAGTCCCAAACAGGTATGTCCTCAGCTTCTTCAGTGCCCAGTCCACAGCAAAAGCTTTTCTCTCAATAGCACTCCACCTCTGTTTCCGGGGTAATAGTCTTCTGCTAATAAAGACTACTGGTTGGTCTGAGCCCTCCTCATTTAGCTGTGCTAGAACAGCCCCTATGCCATGCTCTGAAGTGTCTGTTTGCACAATAAATTCCTGGGAGTAGTCGGGGGCCTTGAGCACGGGGGCCGTGCACATGGCTTCCTTCAGAGTATCAAAGGCTTTCTGACAAGCCTCTGTCCAATTCACCAACCTAGGTTGTTTCTTGGAAGTGAGTTCTGTCAAGGGGGATACAATGGTACCATAACCCTTGACGAATCTGCGGTAGTATCCAGTGAGGCCCCCCAAAAAGGCTCTCACCTCGGTCTGTGTTCTAGGTGGTTGCCAGGCCTTGATAGTCTCAATCTTGGCCTGGAGTGGCTGCACCTTGCCACCACCTACTAGGTGTCCCAAGTACACCACGGAACCCTGCCCAATCTGGCACTTACTAGCCTTGATAGTCAGGCCTGCCTGTTGCAGAGCCTGGAGCACCTCCTTGAGGTGGAGCAGGTGTTCCCCCCAGCTGGAACTGTAGACAGCTATGTCGTCCAGGTAAGCTGCACAGAAGGCATCTTTACCAGCTAGGACCCCATTAACCAACCGTTGGAAGGTAGCGGGGGCATTTTTCAGCCCAAATGGCATCACCCGGAATTGGTAATGGCCATCAGGGGTGGAAAATGCTGATCTTTCTTTAGCCCCCTCAGTCAGGCCGATCTGCCAGTACCCTGAAGCAAGATCGAACGTACTCAGGAACTTGGCAGCGCCTAGCCTGTCAACTAGCTCATCAGCTCGGGGGATGGGGTGAGCATCAGTCCGGGTGACTGAGTTGAGACCCCGGTAGTCCACACAGAACCGGAGTTCTGGCTTCGCACCTGGGGCAGTAGCCTTAGGAACCAATACCACAGGGCTGGCCCAGGGACTACTGGATTTCTCAATAACCCCTAAAGTCAACATCTTGGAGACCTCCTCCTTGATGCTGGCCTTCACCTTATCCGACAACCTGTACATTTTGTTCTTTACATGGGGACTGTCACCTGTGTCAATGTCATGAACACAGAGGTGGGTTAGTCCAGGAGTAAGGGAGAACAGGGGGGAGAACTGCTCTAACAGCTCATAGCAGTCCCCTCTCTGGGTTAGAGTCAGGGAGTCAGAGAGAATGACACCCCCTACTGACCCATCCCCTTCTTGACAGCGAGGAGGTCGGGGAGAGGTTCACTCTCCTCTTCCATGCCCTCATCTGTGACCAGGAGCATACTGACCTCAGACCTCTCAAAATGAGGTTTGAGCCGGTTGTGATGGAGGACCCCATGGGGGTGCCTAGGGGTCATGAGGTTCACTAGGTAGTGGCCTCCCCTTTACGCTCCTTGATCTCAAAGGGGCCAGTCCAGTGGTCCTGGAGAGCCCTGGGCTCTACTGGCTCCATCACCCAAACTTTGTCTCCAGGTGAGAACTCAACTAGAGTGGCCTTCTGGTCATACCACTCCTTCATCACCTCTTGACTGGCCTCGAGGTTACTCTGGGCCTGCTTCCAGAAGCGTTGGGTTTGGTTGCGGAGGGCCAGCATGTAGCTGACCACATCCTGGGGAGGTGACTTGGGAGCTTTTTCACAGCCCTCCTTAACAATGCTTAGGGGTCCCCTGACAGGGTGACCATAGAGAAGCTCAAAGGGGCTGAACCCCACCCCTTTCTGGGGCACCTCTCTGTAAGCAAACAACAGGCAGGGTAAGAGGACGTCCCACTTACGTCTCATGGCATCAGTCAGGCCACCAATCATGCCTTTCAGGGTCTGGTTGAATCTCTCAACAAGCCCATTGGATTGAGGATGATAAGGGGTGGTAAACCGGTAGGTCACCCCACACTCATCCCACATGGCCTTCATGTATGCAGACATGAAGTTTGTGCCCCTGTCAGACACGGCCTCCTTAGGGAATCCCACATGGGTAAATATTCCCAACAGGGCTCTGGTCACCACTGGTGCAGTCACTGTTCTCAGAGGGATTGCCTCTGGATAGCGGGTGGCATGGTCCACCAAAACCGGGATAAACCTGTTGCCCAAGGCAGTTTTGGGGTCCAAGGGACCAGCAATGTCGATGCCCACCCTTTCAAAGGGGGTGCCAATGACTGGGAGTGGGATTAGGGGAGCTTTAAGCCGTTTCCCTGTCTTACCACTAGCCTGGCAGGTGGGGCAAGCTCTGCAGAAGTTATCTGAGGCTGTCCTCATTCTGGGCCAATAAAAGTGGGTGTCAAGCCTGTTAAAGGTCTTGTCTTGGCCCAGGTGTCCTGCCAGGGGGATGTCGTGAGCCAGGCCCAGTAGGAAGTTCCGGTAACACTGGGGGACCACCAGCACACGGGGTGCCCCAGGACCTGGAACCTTACGCTCACTGTAAAGGAGATCATTCTCCCAGTAAATATGGTGAGTGCCAGAGGCGTCACCGGCTGCTTGGGCTGTGGCCTGTTTCCTCAGACCTTCAAGGGTGGGGCATTCCTTCTGCGCCTTGCAGAATGCTGCCCTGATTGGCCCTCCTTCTACTTGCCAGCCAGAAAGTTCAGGTAGGTTACCCAGGTCAGCTATGTCCTCCCCAGTTCGCTCAGTGGCCTCCTCCTCCTCAGGGGCCTCGTCCACCACCTCAGGAACATTGGAGGTGGGTTTCCCGCGCCTCTTGCCCTTCCTCTTGTCTGGGCCATCTTTCCAGGCTCCAGACGCCCTTGACTCCCTTCCCGGGCAGCCATGGACCGTGTGGTCATGCAGACCCACTCAGGTAACCCTAATATCTCCAGGTGAGATCTGAGCTCCACTTCTTTCCAAGCAGTATGCTCAAGATTATTGCCTAACAGACAATCTACAGGCATGGCAGGACTCACAGCTACTTTCAGAGTACTAGAGACCCCCCCACACTCAAAGGGAACCAGAGCCACCAGTAGGTGACTCTCACGATTGTCAGCGACTATGACCTGGTGGAATGTATTGGGGACTATCTGCTCTGTTGACACCAGCTGACTCTTGATAGTAGTCATACTGGCTCCTGTGTCACACAGAGCCTCCACCTTCTGCCCATCAATGGTGACCCACTGCCTGTACTTGGAAGTATTTCGGGGCATGTGGGCTTTGGGCACCATTTCTCTTTCTCCCAGGGACACTAGGGAAATCTCTACCTGCTCCCCAAAGCTATCTGGGTTCATCTCCCCCGAGCGCTACACTAGTCAACCCAGGTGTCTGTCCGGTAGTGGGCGGTGCCCTCTTTGAGCACTGGGAGTCGCCTTTATAGTGACCATACTGGTAACACTCTATGCATTTGGGGTTGGATTTCCCTGATTTATCATATGTCCCTGGCTTTTTCCCAAATCTGGAAAAGGAATGGTTGCCACCCCCTCCCTGGGAATTCTTTTGGGGGCCTTTTGAGAGTTCCTTATCTGTAAGTTTATCTCCCCCTCTTTCTTCTGTTGGGAACCCTGACCACCTTTGTGGGTGTCCCCCCCAGGTACCTTTTTGGACACTCTGGTGCTAACCCAGAGGTCCGCCTCCTCAGCAAGCTTCCTGGGATCAGTCAGCGTACTATCTACCAAGTGCTGGCGCAACTCTGGAAAAGTAGCATTGAGCATATGCTCTCTCAGAATCAAGTCATATAACCCTTTATAATTATCTACTTTGTTGCCCCGCACCCATCCATTCAGTGCCTTACTGGAAAAGTCAAAGAAATCTACCCATGTTTGTGTGGTTTGTTTGGTGCTGTCCCTGAACCTCTGACGGTATCCTTCAGGGGTCAGCCCAAACTTGGCAAGTAAAGCGGCTTTCTGAAGTGGGTATGTGTTTTGATCAGGTTGATCCAATGTGAGAAGTGTGTCCCTCCCCAATGGCGGCACATAACCCCACATAGCTACCCCCCATTGCCCTTCAGGAACCTCATGAGCCCTTAGTGCAACTTCATAAGCAGCTAACCATTTATCTTTGTCATCTCCCACCACAAAACTGGGCACCACATTTTTGGGTATACAAACCTTCTTTTCTCCAGCAGGTCCTGTCTGTATGCTGCCACCATTATTGCTGGATTCAGACTGTCTTGCCTTGATCTCCAGCTCCTTGAGACTCAGTTCATGAGCCAACAATAGTTTCTTTTCAGCCAAAGCTCTCTCAGCTGCAGCTTCAGCTCTTTCAGCTTCCACCTGTTTGGCGGCTCTTTCAGCCTCAGCTTGTTTGGCTTCAATTTTCAGTTTTTCCATTTGCAATTGGAACTCCCTTTCTTTTCTCCTTTCCTCTGCGGTCAGGCTTTGCACAGAGACACTGCTCCCTGGTCTGGAAGGGGGCACAATTGCAGTGGTAACATCATCCACTGATAGCAACAAATCCTCTGAGGGGCCATTTTCTGGCTCCTCTTCCTCATCATCCTCCTCTAAATGGGCTTCTGCCCAGGCTCTCAGCGCCACTTGAAACTCCTCCTTTTTGGAGGCCCCTTGGGTGGGTACTCTCATCACCCTGCAGAACCCTCTTAGCTGTTTGACCGTATATGTATCCAACAGGGCTAGATCAAAGTCTCCTGCTTGAGACCCAGCCAGAGACATGTTGAGTGAGGATTTCGTTTTTGTAAATTGTCAGGAAAAACGAATTTGCAAAACAAGAGATAAAAATCAAGTTGGCCTTCAACTGTGGGTAGGTAGTGAAATACTTAGCTACTGTATGTCACTGCACAAATACAAGTCCTATCCTCACCGCTGATCATCAATTTTAGAAATGGGGTTTTTGGTTGGCAGTCAGGTTACCCTCTGTCCAAGCAAGAACCCTTCCTCTAGTCAGGGTAAGTCACACACAATCCAAAATTATCCTGTGCCCACCCTCTGGTAGCTTGGCACGAGCAGTCAGGCTTAACTTAGAAGGCAATGTGTAAAGTATTTGTGCAATAAATCATACAATAACACAATATAGCACCACAAAAATACACCACACAGTGTTTAGAAAAATATATAATATTTATCAGGATAATTGTAGGTCAAAACGAATAAAGATGCAATGTGAAATTGTAGAGATATCACTGAAAAGTGACATAAAGGGGGTCATTCTGACCCCGGCGGGCGGCGGTCGCCGCCCGCCTGGCGGGAACCGCCATCTGGCCGCCCTGCGGTCAAAAGACCGCTGGGGCCATTCCGACCTTCCCGCCAGCCCAGCGGGAAGGCGGCCTGCAACACTGAAGCCGGCTCCGAATGGAGCCGGCGGTGTTGCAGGTGTGCGACGGGTGCAGTTGCACCCGTCGTGCTTTTCACTGTCTGCTAGGCAGACAGTGAAAAGCAGGCTGGGGCCTTGTTAGGGGGCCCCTGCACTGCCCATGCCATGGCATGGGCAGTGCAGGGTCCCCCAGGGGCCCCAGGACACCCGTTCCCGCCAGCCTCTTCCTGGCGGTGTAAACCGCCAGAAACAGGCTGGCGGGAAGGGGGTCGGAATCCCCAGGGCAGCGCTGCTTGCAGCCCTGCCCTGGAGGATTCTCCCAGACGGTTATTTTTCACGCGGGTAAGTCGTGCGTCATTTTCCGTCGCGCGGACAGTCTCTTTCTGTGGGTCGCGGGATTACCAGATGTCCCGGGGTCTGTGCGTGGATTCTTCGGCTTGTTTTCCGGCTGCGCGTCGTTCCGGGAGGCTGTGCGTGGAATTCTCGGTCTCACGGCGGGCGTCGCGTCGATTTCCCTCTGGAAGTCGGGCGGCGTTGTCCTTGCGAGGCCCTGCGTCGAAGTTCCGGTCGCCCTGGAGGTGTCGCGTTGATCAGCGTCGGTGTGCGGCGATTTTCTCGCCACGGAGCAAGCTGTGCGTCAAAATTTTCGGCGCACTAAGAGTCCAAATGAAAAAGAGAGGTCTTTTTGGTCCTGAGACTTCAGGGAACAGGAGGCAAGCTCTATCCAAGCCCTTGGAGAGCACTTTTACAGCCAGACAAGAGTTCAGCAAGGCAGCAGGGCAACAGCAAGGCAGCAGTCCTTTGTAGAAAGCAGTCAGGTGAGTCCTTTAGGCAGCCAGGCAGTTCTTCTTGGCAGGATGCAGGTTCTGGTTCAGGTTTCTTCTCCAGCAAGTGTCTGATGAGGTAGGGCAGAGGCCCTGTTTTATACCCAAATGTGCCTTTGAAGTGGGGGATACTTCAAAGAGTGGCTAAGAAGTGCACCAGGTCCCCTTTCAGTTCAATCCTGTCTGCCAGGGTCCCAGTAGGGGGTGTGGCAGTCCTTTGTGTGAGAGCAGGTCCTCCACCCTCCCAGCCCAGGAAGACCCATTCAAAATACAGATGTATGCAAGTGAGGCTGAGTACCCTGTGTTTGGGGTGTGTCTGAGTAAATGCACAAGGAGCTGTCAACCAAGCCCAGCCAGACGTCGTTTTTTAAGGCACAGAAAGGTTTAAGTGCAAAGAAATGCTCACTTTCTAAAAGTGGCATTTCTAGAATAGTAATATTAAATCCAACTTCACCAGTCAGCAGGATTTGGTATTACCATTCTGGCCATACTAAATATGACCTTCCTACTCCTTTCAGATCAGCAGCTACCACTTCAATACTGTATGAGGGCAGCCCCAATGTTAGCCTATGAAGGGAGCAGGCCTCACAGTAGTGCAAAAACAATTTAGGAGTTTTACACTACCAGGACATTTAAACTACACAGGTACATGTCCTGCCTTTCACCCACACAACACCCTGCTCTAGGGGTTACCTAGGGCACACATGAAAGATTACTTATATGTGGAGAAAGGGGAGGTTTAGGCTTGGCAAGTACTTTTAAATGCCAAGTCGAGGTGACAATGAAACTGCACACACAGGCCTTGCAATGGCAGGCCTGAGACAAGGTAAAGGGGCTACTTAAGTGGGTGGCACAACCAGTGCTGCAGGCCCACTAGTAGCATTTAATCTACAGGCCCTAGGCACATATAGTGCACATTACTAGGGACTTATAAGTAAATTAAATAGTCCAATCAGGTATGATCCAAGGTTACCATGTTTAAAGGGAGAGAGCATATGTACTTTAGCACTGGTTAGCAGTGATAAAGTGCGCAGAGTCTAAAAGCCAGCAAAAACAGTGTCCAAAAAGTGGAGGGAGGCAGGCAAAATGTTAGGGGTGACCACCCTAAGGCTGTCAGGTCTAACATATAAGTATACCCTTTTGTTGATGGAAGGAGGGACCTACCAAATCCGTTCCCACCCTTGAAAGGGGGATTTCTATTATAAACAATGGCTGTAACAGTGCTTTCTTTTTGGGTCCTGGGTCTACCATCTGACATTTAGGGCATTGCATATAAAAACGATGTATTTGGGCATAGACTCCTGGCCAGTAAAAATGGCGTAATAGACATTCCTCAGTTTTATCTCTATCATAATGTCCCCCTCCCGGTTGGCTGTGAGCAAGGTACAGTACTTGGACTCGGTTTGGCTCCGGTACGACTAGTTGCCGTTTCTCGTGATTGTTATGATTGGTGATTCTATACAGGAGGCCTTTTTGTATAAAAGAATAGGGACCCACCTCACCGCTGATCTCTGATTTAGCCGTTCCCCAAGCATTCTGGAGGGTGTGGTCCTCTTGTTGGCCACTACGGAATGAAGGTAGAGAGGGAACGGTTCTACTCTGCACCTTCCTTGGATCTTTATTCTCTTCCCTCACGAAATAAAGTTTTTTATTGTCTCTTTTCTCCCTCTTGCTAGGTCTATATCGTATGGCTCCTGTTTCTATCGGGGTCTCCGAAAAGGGGGCCTCCTCCCACCATGACTCTAGTCGATTCTTTTTCTCTACGCTCTGTAGTAGGTCGGTGAAATGTAGATAGTCTGTGCCCACAATGCATTCCTCTACCAGGTGGTCAATAACACCCATTGTTAATGAATCCTGTTTCCCTTCCCACTCGAGGAGAATGGAAACCAAGGGATAGTCCTTCATTTCCCCATGTATGCACCAGATGGAAACTAGTTTCTCTGGATGTTGGACGCTGGGACAAACCAAGTCGGCCCTAATAACAGACTGGCTACACCCAGAGTCCACTAGGCCCTAATTCTCTGGCCATTAACCGTTATCTCCCGAGTATATCTGGGGCTGTCTTTTCCGGTATATAGGACGCGCCCTCTGGTCATCCCGATCTCCATAGGTTCACCCTTTTCTTCTTTGTGGGGGCATAGCCAAGCTATATGGCCCCACTCGCCACAACTATAGCACTGAGGCTGTTGCATAGGATTCTTTTCAACCGTCCGGGGAAGGGGAGCTTCTTCGATATTCCTTCGGGTAGTAGGTCGGTATGTTAAACCTGGGGTCGATTAGTGGAACTCGTCGACTTAGAAGGTCCTGCTTTAAACTCGGTTGACCGATGATACGCATAAGCCAGGTCAATTGCCATGTTGGTGTCTATATTGGGATGCTGTCGGATCCAATTGCGGGTAAGGGAAGGGAGGGCCTCTAGATACTGTTCGAGAAGAATAGTTTTTATGATGTCTTCCCGTTACATCCCAATCGGACCTAACCATTTAAGCCCTAAATCTTTCACTCTGTAATATAATGTCCTGGGGTCCTCTGAAGGTGACCACTTTGTCTTCCCGAATCGCAGTTGGTAATGTTATGCATCATGTCCCATGTGTTCTAGTATGCTCTTCTTTATTTCTTTATACGTAGTGGTTCCATTTGGGTTAGCGGCCTGATTGGCGGTCTGTAGTGTACCCGTTAGTAATGGAGCCACATATTGACCCCATCGTTCCTCGGGCCATGTGGCAGAGGAAACCACTTGTTCAAAGTTTGTGAAAAATGCGTCGAGATCTTCCCCCTCCTGATATTTTTGGAGGACAGAGCTTGGGACATTGGGGTGAACTTTGCTGGCGGCGATAGTATCTGTCAATTTTTGTAAGGCCGTCTCATGTACCAACTGATTATTCACGATAATGGTGGCTTGGTTCGTCAGGGCATTTTGGAGCGCTTCTCTATCGGCTTTGGCCTCTCTTTGTTGGGCTTCCCACCCTACTTGAAGGTGGCGTTGTCCTTCGGCCAGTTGTTGGATCATGTCTTCAATGGTTGGCTTCACCTCCATGGTGTTCCGGTGTGGGGTATGTCCTCCTGTACTCAGCCGCTACTTTCTTATCCCACTTCTGACACCACTGTGGTGGTGAGCGTAGCAGTAAGGACATACGAGACAACTCGGGTGTTGAGGTTGTGAAATTTTCTTTTTTTATTGGTAATTCACAAGTCCTTTCTATCAGTCCATAAGTCTCTCTATCTCTCCCAGTGAAATAATCCTTTCTTTCCTCTTCTCTCTTTCAGGTCTTCTTTGGTCCCGCCGAAGATCTCGTGGTGGAGTGGCGTCGTCAGGGAAACCGGAAAAGGAAAGAAGGTAAGGTAAGTCTTAACTCTGGAATTGCTTCTTGGGCTGTTTTAGTATGGTGAGAGGGTTTGGTGAGAGAATGCGGTGAGATAGTAAGGAAAAGGTGTATTGGAAAGAAGGGGGGGGCAACCAGATAGTGCAAGCACCGTAGGGGGCTAGATCCCTATGGAAGATACGTCAAATTCACACCACCTGTGTCAAAAAGGTAAGTGTGGGTATTAGTGAAAGGGGCCACACATAAAATAGTTCTCTTTTTCTCCAAGCAAACAACAACAACAACAAATAAAACAACCAGTTACAGGAAATATCTATGTGATAATCTTTGCCAGTACTCCCTTTTAGTCCCTTCCCTTCCTCCCTCTTCCTCCTTCACCCCTTTTCCTCTCTTTCTCCCTCCTCATTCCCCACCAAAGCATTTATCCTGATTTGTAAGCAGGGCCGTACCTGCTGGAGCCATGCCCCTCCAGGGACGTGGTGGAGTGTCCGCATTTCTGGGCTTCTCTGCCCGCCTTCTAGGTTTCCTCCGTGAGTCAGCTGTTCCGGGCGGCTCCGTTCTTCATGTGTTCCTTTGCTCCGTCTCTCCCCTACTTCCGCGTCTGCCCACTCTGTCTCCTACGCTGCTTCCGTGTCTTCCCGCTCTGTCTCCTCCTCCTGCCGTGGACGTTCTGCAGGTTTTTGTACTACGGGAATCTGGATATCAGGATTCCCGATGAATGTGCGTTCCTGTTCCTCCCCCGCGGTGCCCCCGGGGTATCGGGCCGCCTGGAGGCGGCCATTGTTGGTAGCTGGGTGTTCCTGTGCCCAGCTACAATGCCTCATCCATGTCAAATACTTGCACAGGCTATATCGTGCATCCCTCCAATTCAATAGAATGCAGCTCCTTAGATCCACAAAGTGTGGCGAGGCCGATGCTGGCTTCCTCCACCTGGTGTGGCAACGTCCCCCAGACAGGAACTACTGGGATCATGTCTGTAAGACAATCTAAGACATCACTGACACAATATTACCTGTCACCTCTATGGTGGCTCTGCTGAGATATATGGCAGATGTACTGCCTGGGGTGCACAAGCTGCTATCATTGGGGAAACATCTATTAGCATAACACTGGCGATCGATGACTGTTTCGCAGACATGGCATACCGACAGGAGCTATTGACGGAGTATTGACCACTAGCAGACCGCATGATATATGGGCCCCACATGACTTCTACCTGGCAGCAGGCGCCACATGAAAGTTCAACAATGAGACATAGCTGGATGGCGCTAGCAGCACTGGCTACAAACGCTAGGTAATGAGACAGGAAGTTGTTGAGCTGGCTTGGTGGGGGTGGGGGAGATGATCATGATGGTAGACTCGGCCCAACGTCCTGCCCACGAAGACTGTGGTAATGTTTGACACACTAATGACGGGAAGAAATATGAACTCTTAGTCTCAAAAAAGGTGCGCCTTACTAAAGGCTTTGTACCTGCGGTATTTCACTCAGCACACTTAATATGTGTGATACCTGCTTGTATTTGCTTATTGTTTAATTTAATTTGTTTAAAATCAATAAAACAATTTAAAAAACCTTCTGAATGCAAGTAAATAAGTATCGTTTTTCCAATAACCTGACATTTTATGACAATGCATCAATGTGTCTCCATTTCAACTAATTTGTCACACAATAGAAACTAATATCTCTTTGTTTCACACATACCAAGGGCAGAGGCATGTAATCTCACCTGTGTTACTTCTTCTAGATTTGAGAGCAGGTGCTGATGACACTGAGCCCAATGGCATCTTTGATTCTCCCAGTCCACCTGGCACTGGAACAACCCAAGGTTTTCAGAGAGGTATTATACCTGCAGGCAAGCTTGTCACAAGTGAGAACCTTTGCCCTGATGAAGGTATGACTGGGCTTAGGTATGCCTCAGAAACATCTACTATATGTCTGTATGAATTACGTCCAAGATGTATGGAAGAGAATCACAATCATAAAGTGCTGTGGAGTAAGAGGATGTTCTGTTTGAGGGTTACTCTTTGCTTGTCCTTCAGATCTCTACTGAGTTTTTATGGTAGCTTTTGAACCACCTCCAATGCGGCGCAGATCTGGGTGATCATTCTCTGGGTTTTTCTTCTCTGTCATCTGATAATTGTTGGCCCACTAATTCTGATGTTACTTACGTCATAGGAATCATAGGTTATGGAGGAACACTGCATCTCTGTTGTGCTTCAACTGGAAATGTTTTCTACTGCATGCAGATGAAGTCTTTGGGGGAATCCCAAGGGAAAAAAAGTGAACGGTACATCTGACTCCCACATGTTACCACTCCACCCCCAAAATTGTAATCCTCGTTATTTCCCCTTGCTGGAATCGCAATTAAATAATAGATCATAACAGGCCACTAATTATAATTAGTAGTGAAGAAGTAGTGTAAGGAGTCACACAAATTGTTTACACTTGTGCAATATTTTTCAAACCCTTTAAGTTCCAAAAACCTACTGAGAATCTACCCTTTTGTTGTTTTTTTGCCACTACAAGGATGGAAGTAATGATTTTTTAAATCTCTTGTGTCAAAAAAACAAAACTTTAAATTAAGCTCATACAGTTTTTTCCACATGCATTTGGAAGACTTCCTTCTTCTTTTTTAGCCTTTCTGCCCCACTCTCCGTTAAAAACAAACTTTTTCATAACTTTGTATAACTTATTTTTCCTTTAGTGATATTTCCCATAATGAGGCAGAGAAATAATAACAAACTGGTTTCATTGCTGCAGTTTGTATTTAATTAGATGTACTTGAAACCCCCATAAGAACTCTAATCACAGCCCCCACTAAGGATTCAGATCACTTCTCCCACTTAACATTCAAAGTTGAACTAACACCTTAGTTTTTCATGAGATAGTTCATATATTTTGGAAGAGGTTTTGACGTTTTTTAAAGGGCTTCACTCGTTTCTCATATGTGCGACTTAAATGTCCCACAAATAACATTTGGAAGCTTGATAACTTACCCTATGACCCTGTAACACCACTGAGTACACTCATCACCTCACCCGTTTGAGCAGTGCAATGATCACCTATCTGAGGATTCCTATCAACTCTAGCCTCTGAGATTTCTGATCATCTCTCCCCTTTGAGTATTTGCATCACATCTCTGGAGACGTAAGTGGTGTCAGCAGATAGCTGCAATTGGTTGCTTAGTAGGTCAGGATCTGTCATTTATGAGCCATAACCGTTTAGTCTAGTTAGAAATGAATGTGCTAAATGAATTTGGGGTCTATATGTATAAAAGTTTAGAGAGATCT
Organism: Pleurodeles waltl; assembly: GCF_031143425.1. NCBI lineage: Eukaryota > Metazoa > Chordata > Amphibia > Caudata > Salamandridae > Pleurodeles > Pleurodeles waltl. The sequence goes on along the minus strand of NC_090445.1, from coordinate 828,798,304 downwards.
CTTTCTGAAGGCTCCCCTTACGAATCCCTTGTTCTTTTCTCTGCAGCCACTGGAGCAGTTACTTAGAACTGGTGTCTCCAAAGCTTGCATAGAGGCTACTTTACCAAAAGGGCTGGAAGCACACCACATTATGGTAGGGGATTTTTGAGGAGACTCTTCTAAAATCGAATCACTTTATATCAGCCTCTGTCTTAGATTTTAAAGTTTTCTGAATTAATTAAAGTTTATGGCCTTCTGATGTGATGTTAGGGATTGTTTTTTTTCAATTTGTCTTCATTGATCACTGATCATTCGCTATCTTGTTCTGCTATCAGAGTTCACAGATCTTGAGACTGTCAGCTGCAAAGTGATGGTGGCGCTTGCTCACAGGCTTACTAAAATGGTGCTCAGATCATAGGACTTTATGAGATAAAGACCATCCCAGATCCTGTTGTGGCTTTGTGCCTACAAGTCATGTTTAGTTAGTGTAAGTTCACAAGCATTTGAGAGAGGCCCTTACATTAGAGAAGACCATGCAAAGTGAGGTGAGGAATAGATTAAGTTCTTTTTTTACACGTATAATTCTGATTCCTACATGTAATTCCAACCCACAATTTTAATCCTCATTATTTTCCCATTGCTGCAATTACAATTAGATAACAGATTATAACAGAACACTCATAGTAAGGGCCTTAGTAGTGCAGAAAGAATCTAAGGAGCACACAAATTATTTACATGTGAATGTAAATGAATGTCAGCCACTAGCGCCACAGCAGGGGACTAGGCATGTCATTCACTTGTTCCTCAGCCAAGGAATGACAAGGCTATCTCCATTCTCCTGGTAAAGCAGGACAACGCTTGGCTTCACTGGTGAAAGTGCAACAGTGCCACCCACCACTGCTAGAATGGTGTGTCTAAATATAACCAGGAATCCCAAACAGCGTTTGAGCACGTCACTCACTGTCTCTTCAGAATGCCATGAACATTATTACATTTTTTTATGCAGCAATAAAGTATTTCTTTATTAGGCAAAAATATCAGAAAAAGCAGGTCACAAAGTGAAAATCAGTCTTTAGTTGAAACGAACAAGGAGGAACTTATCAATTCAGTGAGCTTACAGTAGAATTTGTGACTCCTTGGATGATAGTAATACTTGTCAGAATGATCCACAGGCCCCTGGGGATCTTGTCTCACATGGAGGCTAACCCCAGCATAACATTCCGGAGTCTGTTCAGACCCTGAAGACCACTGTGCCTCGAGCACAGCAGATAAAGTAAATGTTCTAAGAAAATATTTATGAAGATATCAGAGACACAAATCCTCTTTAGCATAATCCATCTTGTATGATGTCCATCTCAGCCGACCTATCTGTGTTAAAATATAATCATGTCAGAGTTTTTGAGTATATGTTTTCCTTAGTTACATGGCCCTATGGCTGGAGTTTTAAAGATTGACCAGAGTGCAAATTGAGTGTGCATTTGTTTCTTGTTGTTGTAAAGTTAAAAGTCTGGGAAGTCTGAATGTAAAATACCTTCCCTGAGAGATAAATTGATCTTAAAATATCAGTAGATGGAACTTTCTTTTGGGGAATTCAGCATGCCCCCTTTTTCTGGATTCTGCCACAGTCCTAAAATGAAGTATCTGAAGAAGATGGACAGACCAACCATTCCCAGGATTCTGAATGTGTGCTGCATGGTTCCCCAATTAAGCGGCCATCTCCTGTGCCTATGCCATATCGCCTATTTGGAGTGCTCCCAGAAAGTAAGTCTGCCAAGGTGAATACCGCTCTAGTTTTCAGTTTCACTTTGTTAGAGGGTCAGGGAAGGCAATGGAAGGGACTGAGGCAGTGGGCGCCTGCCACTTGCATGAGCAGTTGTATTAAAACCGTATTTCTTTCTTTCACAGCTTGGTTGGGAGCAAAGGCTAGCAGTTATAGAAATACATCTCCTCACCCTCCAACATGGGATGGTTGCTTTCAAGTAGCATGTCTGCATCTTTCAAACCATCTTAAAGCTCCTGCTGCAGCTGGTATGCTGTCCGAAGCAAGCTGTGACAGGTGTGAACTGGTGAGAGGGTAAACCAAATGCCTGTTAAGGGCCGGATTCCATAAAAGTCTTCATTTCGTAGCATTGTCTGAGCCTAAGGCTTCACGTAGAAGCAGAAAGAGTCAGGAGATGATTGTAGTGGTACTTTAAAAATTAACTGAAAAGGATTATAATTTCTACACACCAGGGATAGAAAAACAATGGGTGATGGCACCGTTTGCAGATAAAGATTTATAAATTCAGATTTTGATTTCTTGTCCTGGACAAGATAAAGGATGGTAGTGAAATTCAAATGTCATGTCCACAATTTACTTTATATAGAATCTGTTCAGATTGTAGAACAATTTGCTAACCTAAAGTTATGTTCATGCTATTTCTTCTTTAATAGGAATAACGGATTTCAAACTTTGCTGCACTGCTCTGATTGGCTTAGAGCAAACGCTTCAGCTTTTGTACTTACCAACTCACAGGTTTGTGGGACTTTTGGTTTACTAATTTAGCCTCCATATGTAAGCCAGAACAGCCTGAGGGGATCTACACTTCCTGTTGAGTTGTTATAATCCCACTTTCCTTTAGGGCCAATGCTTGTACTGAAGAAATCTTCCTACAAACAAAAAATAACACAATAAAAACTGATAACTTCAAGAACTGTGGAAAAAAGACCCTTATTGGCTTTTTTGCAATCATGGTTTTGGACTAAATATGGAACTGAGGACCAGATGTATCAAGATATTTTGCATTTGCAAACGGTGCAAATCGCAAGATTCCACCGTTTGTGAATGCAAAATCGCCTTTCACGATGTATGAAAGACATTGCAGTGCAATTTTAGGGAATCACAAATTTTAGCGATTCCCTAAAATTGCGACTCCGAATAGGGAATCGCAAATTGTGATTCCCTAAATAGGAAATCGCAAATAGGGAATTCCTATTTGCGATTTCCTATGCACATGTATCATGCATTTCCTAAATATGAACTGGGAATTTAGGGCCAGATGTAGCAAGCAGTTTTGCCCATTCTGTGTCTATGGGAAAATGTGTTCTTACATATGGCCCTTAGTAACTGCAATTACCACCAAATTCAATTTGGTGGTAACCATGTGCAAATGCATTTCAAATGCATTTTTAAAAGTGCCATGAAGCGCACACCTGTCCCTGGGGCATATGTGCGCTTTACATGTGCACAGTTTTTTGGGGGGTGCATTAAAGGGGCATTAGGCCCCCAGCACCCTTGGATTTGCATTACCCAATTTACGAATTCCAGAAGGAATTCACAAATTAGGAAATGCAAAACCCTTTGCATCTATGGGCCTTCAGGACCATAGGGATGAATGGAGTCCCATTCCCTAATATCAATTCCCTAATTGCGATTGCAAATTTTAAGAAATCGCTATTAGGGATTTGCTATTTTCATGCATACGATTTTGCATTTCTCAAATAGAGATTTCTTCAAATTCACCATTTAGAAAATGTAAACCGGTACTTTGATACATCTGGCCCGAGTCTTGTGAATATATGGGTCCTCTTATTAGACATCGAAGATGAAGACTTAATTGCTCTGGTACCATTATATATCTGAAGCTCTCTACTCGAGAGGTGAGTAGAGCTGTCACACGGCAGCTTAAGAGTGAGACAATAGACTCTAAGAAGACTGTTAGTAGGTTCAGCAGCTTTTTTTAGAATATTGTTAACTCCTATACTGATAATGCACGTTTATCTGCATATCATGGGTTGGCAATAGTAGATTGCCACCATTTCAATGACTTTTGCCTAGTTGTAGAAGTGAATGCTTAAAATTAGAGTGGTATATATGATAGCTAATTTTAAAAAATGCTATAGTCTCTACCGGATTCTCAAAATTCAGAATTTTCTGACTCCACACATTGTTTTCAGAGATACGAAGATATTAAGTTGCCACAAGACCACCATGAGATAGACATGATTAGGACTGCACAGATGAGTGGCATAGAAAAGTTTGTATTTGCTTCAATTAAAGTCTAAAGTTAATGCAGTTTATATGTACTAGCATTCATGCTTCAGTGGTGAGGGCCTTTATTAATGCAATGGTAGAATGCAGAATACATCTTATGTCAGCTAGCTGCATAACAGAGTGCCTGTCACAATATCAAGTACAGAAATATTGTGGAAGTAGAATTCAGCAAAAATATAAACAACCAAAATATTGTGGAGGTAAGTGTAAATTGATAAATATAGATTTACTATTAACTCTACATCTATTTACCTGTGTTGTCAAGATACATAGAAGTGGAATTTAGGATACCTATACTTACCTCCGTATTCTTATCTTGCTGATATTTTGGTTTTCAATAAGTTTAAGGAGTGAGAATGGCATAGAATTGGGCAAGCAGACGTATTGCTGGCTTGGCTCGGAGATCAGTGTCAGCCCTTTTGAGGTTCTCTTAGTGCTTCCAGTGAAGGCTTGAATTTCATTCAATGGATGTTACATTTTAAGGGTGACAATCGTTCAGGCCACATGTACCCGCAAGAGAAAAATTAAGTCCACCATCATAGTTGTCTGCACTCCTGCATTATTCTGATCCTAGAGCTCATTCTAAATGGGGCGCACCTGGTTTGTCACAAATATAATAACCCGCAGGGTTTGCCTACAGAGCGTGCAGCAGGTTAATCCTGGATGAGTTTTTTCCAGGCAAGCAGTGCACATTCTATGTTTGCATAACTCAGTGCAGGTTAAAACACTTGCAACTAGGCCTCTGCCCCCCAATATAAAGTTGTGTAAATCAGAACGATGCACTTTGGTAAAATACTACACCCCCTTAGGATTGTCATTTGTGCTTGTGTTATTATGAATCCTTTTTCAACCTATTTTGAGAGAGATTCAAAATGAACCCCTTAAATTCCACTGTTTCAATGCAGTTACACCATGCAGCAAACTGTTACATGCAGCAAACAAATACATGCTATATGCCTTGGGCTACACAGGCCATCTATCTTCCGGTTGTCCTATTGTTCACGATATACTGCTGATGGATATTGAACTCAGTCAACGAACTGCAGCAGTAGACATCAGGTGCAGGGATTTTTGGCACCACAGTTTGTCAAACACAACAGTTATTTCCTCAACCTCTGGTGTGGAGATAAAGATTATCTTTCTACAGGTGTGATAATAGGGGTGTTTTTTTTAATCAATCTTCATTGATAATTGATCTCTCACTGTCTTGTTTCAGAGTTCACAGATCTTGAGACTGTCGTCTGCAAAGTGATGTTGGAGCTTGCATGCTGGCTTCTTAGAAAAGTGCTCAGAAGTATCGTAGGAATTTATGAGCTAGAAACCATCCCACATCCTGTTGTGGGTTTGTGCCTACAACAAGTCATTTACGGTCATGGTAAGTTCCCATGCGTTTGAGAGATGCCCCTACATTAGAGAAGACCATGTTAAGTGCGGTGGGACACACATTGAGTTCTGTTTTGACACTATTGGTTCAAGAATCACACAATCTAAAATACAATGTATTCAAAGCCCAATTGTGTAGTGACGCCTACAGATATGGGTCTTCAGTTAGGAGACTACAGCACTGTTTTGTTACTCTGCAAGTTCTCTTCCTCTTTAGTTCTGACGATTAGACTTATAAACATAGGGCTTAACAGCAGATAAAGACTTCTGGATAAATGAGCCTTCCCATAGCCTGCTTCTCAGGAATGTACAATTCAACCTGGTCCTCAGCTTGAGTCTGCCCATTAAGTACTTTTCTTTTCTGGGCTCACTTAAACAGTTTCAGTGAATTTATTGTTCCATATAATTTCTGCTATAATTTACCCCTTGGTTTTGGTACTCTTTCTGTGATATCATATTGTTACTTTTTAGTCCATCCTCGTCTGCATCAGGCTCATATTGTGACCGTGAATTTTGGGAAATTTGATGCTCCCTGGCCTAGGGGTTAGGGCCTAGGGAGTTCATGGGCAACCCTTGTATCATGTGGTCTCATGTACCTGGAATGTCAGTAACAAGGTGCTACGGTGATATTGCTGAATGAAGAGAACTTCTTTGATTCTCTGGGTGTTAGCTGTCCATTCTTCAGATTCTCCCACAAGGAGAACTACCTGGGCCTTAGAAAGGAACTGAAAAACATAATCTTCGGTAATCTCTGTGTGGCACCTGTGCCAGTTTGAAGGACGCCGCAGGGTCCTGCCTTTCTATTGTGCTACTCATCTTAGTTCAAAGTACACGCCAGGGCTAAAGTCTGTGTCAGTTGTGCATCTCAGTTTGAAGGACACTACAGGACTTCTCCCTCTGCTGTGCTATCTTTGTCAGTTCACAGGCATCACATGCTTTCTGCTTCTGTTGTACAACCAGACTGAGTTGTGTTCATTTGTGTTGTCACTTCACAGTGACTGTAATGAAGCACTCCGAGTGTTTTATCCTAAAACACTTTCTACCAACTACGAAGAAAGCAAGAACTTTCACTCACCGCATGCACTTCTGCTGTGGTAAGTATAAACTTGCACCAGTCAGCTTCCCAGATGAAAATGGAGGGAATGAAGAAAGGGAGCGCACATTACAAAGATTCTTCTCAATTTTCTGAAGACACTAGGCACATGTTTATCAGTTTAGTCAACAGCTGAACAGTTAGGCCAAGAATTTTGTCAAAATCTTATGGGTGCTGAATTCACTTTTGAGAAATTATTTCTCTGTATTTTTCCATATAATGATCAGTTTCTGTGAATTGTATGCAAAATTGATATGCCTTTTTGTTATTCTGAGCAACATAAAAATCTTAAAAAGGTGAGGTATTACAAACTGTCAGGCATTAAAGGTTTCTGCCCACCGCCCTCTTTAATTTCATGTACCTGGAGCGTGCATTGTCGGGTATGGGGAAGTTGGCAGGGTTTAGGGAGCATGTGTAATGTAACTGCGTGAGTGAGTGGGTGAATGAAGTGTTCTGTTGCACTGTGGAAAATGAAAAAAATGGCAAATGTTAAAGTGCATATCCTTGTTTTTACCTTCACTTCAAGTGATGTAGAACTCAGGTCCCTACGTGGTTTGTATTGTATTGTAGCAGTATTTGTATATATTGCTTTCCATACCCCTTCCAGGCCTACAGGATTTTCTCAATTGATAACTAGCCACTCCCTATGTATCATTTATACAGAACTAAGTACACAAAGGCCCTCTGTTCTCCACAGTTCATGGGTGGGGGCACAATAAGTTCATGCCCTCTGAAGCGCAGAACAACACTGGCCATTCTGTTGCTTACAGTATATTAGAGGGTTATGCCCCCATGGCTTTCCTGGTAGAGTGGGATTCTCATGTATAGAGATGCTATACATGTACAAATGACAGGACAGATTTGTATTTTTCCAACAGCATTTGAAGCCTTGGGTTGGGCATTCAGCCAGAGCACAGAAGTCAGGCTTGTCCTGCCGTATTTGAATGGATATTTTGTCTGCAAGGCCTACTTGGATGCACCATGTAGAACACAGAGGAAATGTGCAAGGTAAGTCTTCAGGTCAGAAAGGTTTACTGAGGGAGACACAGCATTCCACTACAATCTACTGATTAAATATATAGATATATGTATATATACTGTACATATATCTATGTTTTTTATTTATTGGATTTTTGATACGTAGTTACAACAACATGTACAACACTAACATACATATATCAATTAATAGTATACATAGGCAGTTTCCCTGCTTCCAGGCTCGACCAGCCTCCCTCCATGACAGGGGACTGTCCCCGCCATCGCTTCAGGTGTATAGTCCGTCTAACATCGTTGTTGTTATCCTCGCCATGTGCTCCATCTCGGCCGCCCAAGACAGCCCATCCTCCGTCCCGGCCTATAGACAGGCAATCAATGATAATTAGCATATTCCGGACACAAGCCCTCGTCTCCCTGGCACCTATACCCTCGTTAGTAATAGCAGTGCGGTAGAACACCCAATTCTAACCACAGAGCCTCACGTAACGCAGCCTGCTGCACTTCCCAAGAGGTTTGTTTCTGGCTCCGCCCTTCCTCCCCGGTCGCTGCAAGTAGGCCTGGAGGGGCCCCAGATATCCAGTGGGGGGGCTACAACTAGGGAGGAGTTTGCAGTATGCATCCTACTGCAGACTGCAATATGTCATATCTTTTATCCACTCCACTAGCGTCGGTAGCGGGCCCTGGTCCCAACGCATAGCCACTCGCCATGTGAAGCCCCAGCGCTGTTAATCACCTAGTCGCCAGCAGCAATCGCCTGTCATCACCCAGCAGAGGCAACAGAGGATCTGGCTCCACCAGCACATCAGTAATGGAGCTCAGTTATCTGAATTACCACCTACCAAAATCATTGTACACCAGGACAGGCCCATGCCATGTGCAGAAATCCGTCCGCTTCCTCTGAGCACCTAGAACACTGCGTTGTCCCTGAGGCTGTGCCTGTGCAGCCGGGTTGGGATGTAATAAATCTGATATAGGTATTTAAAATGTATGAGCCTATGGTGTCCATTGATGGAAATGGTTTTGGTTACCAAACAACAGAATGTCCATTGCTTGTCATCTATAAGGGTTCCCAGGTCTCTCTGGCATGCCCTAGACATCTCAAACCTACATGCCTGCTGAGTGATAGCGTAGAGCCTTGATATAACATGTCCCGGCGTGGAGTTCTGCAACAACGATGTCAGAGCAGGGACCAGAGGGGGCTCAAGCAGATCATCTCCCAGTATTTCCCTCGGCCCACCACATGCTCTGTAATAATAGAATCTAGTCAGAGGTGTAATGTGAGCCCTATTGCGCTGCACCTTCTCCCCGCCCCGTAGTTTGCCCTCTTCTGACATATCTCCCACAATAACAATACCCAGCTCCTGTAGCACCTTAATTGCTTCCCACTGCTGGGGCATCGGAAACCATGTACACCAAGCCAGTGGCGTGTCCACTGAATATAACAGGGAACGTGCCTGCCTCTCCATTAATTTCTGCCAAGCATAGGAAGTCGCATTTAGTGAATCCAATATCCTAAACCATCGCCTCTGCTTAGCAGATAGGATCCGAGGCAAATTAGTTAAAGCCGTCATCCCTCGCTCCAACTGGAAATGGGGGATATCCATTTGCCCGTGCACCCAGTAATGTGCAAACTGTGATTGTGCGACCTGATAATACGCCTCCAAATCTGAGGCACCTAGGCCCCCCATATCATACATTAGAGTCAACGTTTGCCATCTTACCCTGGGTTGTTTACCTACCCAAGCCAGCCTGCTCAGAGACCGTGCAATCTTTTAAAAATAGAGCGGGTGAGGATAATCAGGATATTCAAGATCAAGAAAAGAAACCGTGGCAGCACCACCATTTTCATAATAGCCACTCTCCCAGCAAGGGACAGAGGGAGTTTGATCCAGCGTTCGACTGCCTCAGACAGTCGCAGTACTGCCACACCGTAATTATCTTGCAGGACGATGCCTGGGTCAGAATTAATTTTAATCCCCAGATAGCACACCAAACCGTCGGTCCACTGCAGCGGGTTCTCAATGGGTACCAGGCCAGTACTAGGGGTGAGGGGGAACACCAATGACTTATCCCAGTTTACGTGGAGTCCAGCATGGGACCCAAACAACACTATCTCGCGCCACCCAGGCGCAAGATTCTGCACCGGATCCCTGACATATAGCAAAGTGTCAACCGCGTACTCTGACACTATGAGTGTATAATATGGAAATTGTAGCCCTCTGTGCGAATGGTATTCTTCTTCAAATTATTGGCTCAGCGACCAACACATACAGCAAGGGCGACGGGGATCAACCCTGCCTGGTTCCTCTCTCTACAAGGATAAGGGGAGTCACTATGCCATTCAGACGTAGCCTGGCCACAGGCCGAGTGAGCACCCTGACCAGTTGAAGAAATATATGTGCTACTCCCACCTGCCCTAGAAGTGCCGGCATAAAGCCCCATTCCACTGAGTCGAATGCTTTTTTGATAACTAAGAACACCGCAACTGCTTTAACACCCTGGCATTGCACTGAAGAAGGTTTGTAAATTATATGATAGGTTACGTCCTGACACAAACCCAGTCTGTTCCACGTCCACCACTTGTGGCAGAAGGGGTGCCAACCTATTCACCAGGATTTTGACATACATCTTAGCATCCACATTCATGAGGGACAGCGGCCTATATGAGGAGCAACGATCTGCCGGTTTCCCCGACTTCAACAGAATCACCAGCAGGGCCTCACGCATAGAGGGGGGCAAAGAGCCATCGGCTGCCATTTCTTCAAACAATGTTACCAGGTGCGGTATGACCATGTCCTGGTAGGCTTTATAAAAGGCCACCATGAGCCTGTCGATGCCCGGCGATTTGCCCGCCGGCATATCCACCAAAGCGACCCTGATCTCTTCCGGCTGCAGTGGGGCCATTAATCATTATCTGTGATCATCTGTGAACCACGACATGGCAATGTGGGTGAGATAATCTGTGACTGCAGCTGCATCAAACTGGGAGCATGATTTATATAAGCTAGTATAATAATCATGAAACTTCTCCACAAAGGATGCTGCATCCCTGCACACCCCGCCGTTATCCTCATGTCGGGGGCAGAGGAACGATGCCAGTGTGGCCCCTGGCCACTCCCCCTCACCATAAATACGGGCCACTGCATATTTCCCCATATGCGTCATCTCAGCCTACGCTACCGCCTGAAATTCTGTCAATCTGTCCCGTATCACATACAACACTGTATCAACCCCCCCCACCTGTTTGGTCTCTAGGTCTGCTGTTTCTGCTCCTAGCTAACTGAGACGATTGCACAGTGCTAGCAGCACTCCTGCATGCTTCAATATGGTTACACCACCTATATAGATTTTAAATGCCTCTCAGACTGTAGCAAACTTTTTCACTGTCCCCACATTTAAAGCAAAATATTCTTTGATGTCCCGGCCCAGTTCCTCCCTGAACGTGTCATCCAACAGCGAATTCGGAGGGAACCTCCAAGAAAAGGTAGACGACGGTGGCATGCAGAGCTCAATTCCCAAAAGAATTGGCGAGTGATCTGAATATGTGCAAGGTAAAACCTCACAAACCTGGATCAGGGGGGGATAAGTGTTGCGTGCATACCCAATAGTCTATTCTGGTGTGTATTTCATGCACCATCGAGTAGTGTGTATCCCTGGATCATTGGGCATTGACGTTGGGCATCGATGTGCTCAAACATCGATCAACCCATCCCAACTTAAAATCTCAGCGAGAGCCCGGGCCGCCCTTGAGGGGCGCCTCGGGGAGCCCAATGATAGATCTCGATCGGGGTTCAACACGGAATTTAGATCCCCTCCCCATAACTGTGGGAGATCAGCCCATTGTTGCAGCCGGGCGCTCAGGTTGTAATAGAAACTAGGGTTATTGTAGTTGGGGCCATAAACGCCCACTACCAGCAGTGCACGATTCCCTATAATACATTTAGCCACAACATAGCGGCCAGTCGGATCTGAACACACTTCCCGTAGCCCAATGCCCCCCACTTTCCTGACCCAGATAAGCACCCTCCTCACATGGGACGTAAAGCCAGCCGCGCATACCAACCCCTGCATCCTGCACTGCTTTGTATCTTTATCGCCCAGGGCTAAGTCTGTCTCCGGAAGGACTGCCACATCTACAGCGTGGGGGCGCTGATATGCAACCACTTTGTGGATCTTTCTGTTATCATTGAGGCTGCGAACATTCCAGGTGAGTAACCGCAGAGGCTTAGATCTTGCATGACATTTCGCAAAGGAGAATTGGACATTAAACATACAATATCTTAAAAACCTTTACAAATCTGCGATGTTATTATCCCAAAAATGTTAATCCTTGTAATTTCCTTTTGCAGAAATCATAAGGAAATATGTTATTTACAGGCCACTCGTAATAAGGGCCTTAGTTGTTCAGAAGGAATCTATGGAGTCACACTAATTATTTACATTCATGAATTATTTGAAAGCCCTTTATTCTCCCAAAACTTACTGAGAATCTGTTTTCTGGGGTGTCATTTCACCACTAGAACGATGGAAGTCTTTTGGAAATTCCTTGTGTCAAAAAAGTCAAAAAGACAAAACTTTAAATCAAGCCCATTTAATTTTTTTCACGTTTCTGGAACAATTCATTCTTCTCTTTTGTTAGCCTTCCTACATCACTCTTAGTTAAAAAACAACTTTTTCATAAGTTTTCTGATTAATTTATTCTTCCTTTATTTATATTTCCCTTACTTAGGCAAATGAATAATAACCAACTTGTTTTATTGTTGCAGTTTTTATGTGATTAGTTGTACTTGAAACTACATAAGAACTCCAATCATGACCCCCAACTAAAGATTCAGATCAGTTCTCCCACTTAACCTTCATTGTTTGACCAGCACATGCCTTGTTTTTCATGAAATAGTTTATATATTTTAGAAAAGGTTTTGACATTTTTTAAACAGCTACAGTTCATTTGTTCCTCATATCTGCCCATCAAATGTCCTACAGATAACAGTTGGAAGCTTGAAAACTTACCATAACACCCCTGAACACCCCTGAATATACAGATCACATCTCCCCTTTGAGCAGTATTATAATCACCTCCTATCTGAGGATTCCTAACAGCTCTACCCTCTGATATGTTTGATCATCCATCCCTTTGGAGTATTTGCTTCACATCTTTGGAGATGCAAATGGTGTCAGAAGATGGCTGTTACCAGTTGCGTAGTAGGCCAAGATCTGTCATTTATGAGCCATAACCATTTAGTCAAGTTGGAAATAATAGTCAGCATGAAATTGGGAGCCAAATGAATGAAAGATTCAAGGGGCCCTTCCTATAGGCTCCCCCTTAATCCTATGTTCTTTTCCATGCAGCAGCTGGAACAGTTCCTTAGAGCTGGTGTCACCAAAGCTTGAAAGAAGGCTTCTTTACCAGAAGTGTGGTCTGTACTGCACAATATGGTAAAGGATTATGGTGGTCATTATGACATAGCGGTAAACACCGCTCTGCCGGCGGTTGCGGTAACTACTGCCAACATGCTGGCAGTCCAGACCGCCACATAATGAAGCACATGAAAAACAAGTACCGGTCCATCCACACACCGCCATCTTTGTAGTCCCGATGACGACGGAGGAGGCCGCCCACACGCCGGCGGAAAGGACCCGCTCACCAAATAATTAAACACAAGACCGCCGGAAGTTCTGGGGCGGGAACCACCGCCAGGCAAAGCGTGGCAGAAACAAACAATATAAAAGGAAACACTCACCGAAGGCACACACAACACGCCGACGCAGACATGGAGAGAGAGTTTGAAACAATGCCAGTGCTGCTCCTTGCCATATACCTCCAAGACCGTGACCGCTGACGAAGACGACGACGGTGAGTACCGCAACCTAGCACACATAGGAAGAAAGGGCACAGTTACACACCCACCCCACCCTCCCGGCAACGCACTCCCAAACCCTCCCACCATCCCAAGCCATACATACCATAACAAGATGTACTTACCAGGCACAAGCCAACAAAGACCTGCATCACAACCCCACAGTAATGCTGAAGAACGTCACTATATTGTGCCAACAGCACTACTGGGCACTTAAAGTTTATTTGAACCAAAAACAGGATTGTCCAAATAAGGCCTTTAGCCAGACCATTTTAAAATCCTTCAAGGGCCAATATAGGTCGAACTTGACTCCCACATGTGCAAAGGGTACTCCACTTGAAAGAGGCACCAATGGGGCAGCCAGGCACCTCAGGGAACAGGGTCAGAGGGTGGCAGTGTGGGGACTCACGTCTGGAAGGGTGGGGCTTGAGCTTAGGTTTGGGAGGTGGAGGGGGTTTGGGCTTGCCCTTGGAAGGAGGGGGAGTGGGCTTGGACCGGGGGGGTGGCAGAGGGACCTGGGGCAACACAGGGCTTCTTTCTCCCTGGGGAAGGGGTACAGATGGGGAGGGCAGACTGGGGCTGACTTGGACGTGGAAAGAGTGGACTGGGCAAGGAGATGGGCATGTTTAGGGACGACATGGGGTGGGCCAGAGGGTTTGAACAGGTCAATACGGGAGAAGAAAAGTTTCTTAGGGGCAGTTGGGGGGGATTTGGAGGCAGGTCTGGGAGTGGATGCTGAGGGAGTGCTTGTACCAGGTGTAGATGTGCCGGACATGGATGCAGGTGCCTATAAAGTATGCTGATGTGTGGTGGATGTGTGTAGTGTGGAATTCTGTGAATATTTGAGTGTTTTGGGAGGGGGGTGGAAACAGTGGGACAAGACAGGCTGCCAGTGTACATGGATATTGTCTGGGTTCTGCAGGTCTGGTGAGTGTGTTGCAAGTGTCTGTCAATGTAGTTGTGGTGAGTGCAGGTGTGGTGTCTGGGGTGCATGTCTGGATGTCAGATGTTGTGGTGACTACATAAATCGGGGCAGTAGCAGTGACTGAGGGTGCAGTGTGTGTGTGTGTGCATGGTGAGGTGACAGATAGGGTGGCGGGGGAGGATGACACACTGGGGGAAGAGGATGTTGTTGTGTGTGCTTTTGTATGTTGGGTGTGTGCATGCCTGTGATGGGAAGGTTGGTGCTTGTGTTTGTCTGTGTGCTTCTTGTGTGTTGACATGTGTGCATGGCTGTCTGTACGTGTGCTTGGGTGAAGGGAGTGGGGTGCTGGAAGGGGTAGAGGTGGTGGGAGGGGGGACGGAAAGACCAGGGACACTGGCTGCCGTCAAAGAGGAGGCCAGAGCCTCTGGGATGCTAGCCCCTGGATGGCATTCACAATGGTTGTCTGCCCTACAGAGATGGTCCTCAGGAGGTCAATAGCCTCCTCCGTGAGGACAGCAGGGCTGACTGGGGCAGGGGATGAGGTGCCTGGGGCAAAGGAGACGCCCACCCTTCTGGGTGAGCGGGCACAGGCAACTGGGTGGGGAGCAACTGGGAGGGCGGTGATGGCATGGGTGTGGCAGAAGATGGCATAGAATGGGTGTGCCCAGTAAGGTCTGCCACCACCAGGGAGCTCCCATCGGAGGAGGTATCAGAGTCACTACCTCCAGTGGTAGTTGCCTCCCCCGTGGTACTCCCCTCGCCCTACAACCCACTGGTCCCCTTGGCGTCCACCGACTCTGCCTCCTTGGAACCATGGGCTGCTGCATCCCCACTCGCCTATGCCACTGCTATGCCACTGCTCCCTCGCCAGATGATGCTGATATACACAAAGAACACATGGGAGAACTTTGTAAAAACCTGAATAAATGTACATCTCTGGCTCACACACATTCCCATCCAGATCACACACCTACATGCAGCACCTACAACATACAACATAAATGTGCCCCTGATTAGTGGCCATTATCCCAGAATACACAGCATTACCCACAGGAAACACAGACCTGATAAATTGTGTTGAGTACACCCATGGAAGACCATGCCCAGCCAATGCACTTACTAGTCAATGAGGCCACAAAGCTTACCAGACGACAGAAAGGGGTCTATTGTGGTGGCCCAAAATTGTCCTCACACCATCCCGGGGTCTTTGAGGGGTAGGACAACAGTGTTGGTACTCACCCTCTTGTGGCTGCTGTGCTGCCTTCAAGCACCCATCCAAATCCAGATAGGCCACCGCCAAAATGCGGGCCATTAGGGGGGTCAGGGTCCGACGGGCACCCCTTCCTCATTGGAAGGCCTTCCCTAGCTGGGCCTCTCCAGTCTTCCTGACCCAGTGCCTCAGGTCCTCCCACCACTTCCTGCAGTGGGTGCTCCGCCGGTTGTAGACCCCCAGGGTCTGCACCTCCTTGGCGATGACTTGCCACAGTCCTTTCCTTTGATGGGCGCTGACCTGCATGGGACACACAGAGAAAAAAAACAGACGTCAGTATGTGTGCACCGAATACAGATGACATGTGGTTCCCTATGGAACGGCATTTGTTGAAAGCCATGTTATCAACTCACATACAGTACAGGCCAGACAGTCTACGGCTGGGCAGTCACAAATCAAACCCACATGCATGCAGGCATCCGCCACAATCACACACATCTAAGGATGACAGATGCCAACTCACCTGCTCCTCTGGTCGCCCATACAACTTGGCATACAGGGGCATGACCCCATCCACCAGCTTCTCCAGCTCCTCCACGGTGAAGGCAGGGGCCCTTTCCCCTGTGACCCGCGCCATCTCAGGGACCAGAGTCAGAACACAGCAGCACACGCAGTGGAGTACCACCCTGCACGGGAATCAGGAGTCAAGTGTCAAGGGTCTGATGAGATGGAGTAGGTACTGCGGCAGTGTGCTCCGTCACCACCAGCGGCAATCATGATTGGGCCAGGTTCCCCATTGACAACCATGTATTCCAATGATGGGGTGCATGGCGGTGAACACCGCCTTCCGCCTTGACGAATAACGCCAGCGGAATGAAGTCACTTCCTTTCCCTCATACCTGGATGGCAGGAGGCTGCCATTTTGCTACCACTGCGTCACCATAGCCTGGCCATGGGCCTCATTCAGGCCCTCAAAATCTCCGACCTTAGTCGCTTGCTGACATGAGTGTAGGATCCTCACATCCATCTTTGGAATTGTGTCCACACTGGGATGCCATTATAACAGTGTTGACTCAGCACACAAATGCCTGACGGTGTACTTCATACTTTGCGTCTGTGTGTGCAATCTATGTTTCGCACTTACATTGATACAGTGACATCATGTGATGCAGGTGTATGTTTACACTCAATATGTGCTCTTTCCTCCACCATAGGTAGAGACCCATGTGGTGAGGGAGGGCCCCATCTGTTTACAGACCTCTGGTTGATTTGGAAACTATGGAGGAACGTCACATCATTATCACCTACAGACTCAATAGAGCTACTGTCCTGTGACCTCTGTGCTTTTATGGATCCTGTACTAAAACCGGCTAATCGGAATCAGCATGCCATCCCTACAACTGTGCAAGTGCTATCTGTACTCCATTGTTTGGCTACAGACTAATTTCAGGTGACAGTAGGCATGGGTGCTGGGGTTTCACAGTCAATGTTTAGCTTCAGCCTGTTAAAATTCCTGGATGCATTCGTCCAACACCTGCAAACATATGTCCAGTTTCCCCAAAGGGCTGAACTTCCTGCCATCAAATCTGTATTTTATGCCTTTGCCAACACCCCACATGTGATTGGTGCCATTGATGGAACCCACATAGCTCTCATACCACCTAGAGTGAATGAACAGGTGTACAGGAATCGAAAGAACTATCACTCCATGACTATACAATTGGTGTGTACTGCTGACCACTACATTTCACATGCCAATGCCAGGTTCCCAGGCTCAGTCCATGATTCCTTTGTCCTGAGGAACAGCAGTGTACCACACTTGATGGGACAACTAGAAGGGGACAGAGGATGGGTCATAGGTGAGTCTGTATGACACTGGATATGTACATAGCTGATAGCCAGCCAATATGCATGTGAAGTCAGTTTCTTAAGGTCATGTTACAACCACTTTTGCAGGTGATTCTGGCTACCCCAACTTGTGATGGCTCCTGACACCTGTGAGAAATCCCAGGACAGATGCAGAGAGGAATTATAACGAGGCCCATGGACATACTAGGAGGGTGATTGAGCGCACTATAGGTCTCCTGAAGGCTAGATTTAGTTGCCTCCATCTCTCTGGGGGAACCCTATGCTATGTCCCTGACAAGGAGTGTAGGATAGTGGTGGCCTGCTGCATGCTGCACAACTTGGCTGTGGGGAAAGCTATCCCCCTTCTGGAAGAGGAGGGTGCTGTCCAACAAGCCCTGCAACCTCAGAGAGGGGATGAGAGTGATAGTGAGGAAGAAGAGGGTGAGGATCTCCACTCCAGAAACCAGCTGATCCACCTATACTTCCAGTGACTATGGGGTACTGTTAACTGATGCCTTCACTGCATACTTTCAGTCTGACTCATTTAATTGGTAATGTGGCGTCTATAGTCATTGACACTGTTAACTGATGACTGAAGTGGCATGTGCCAGGGAACCCAATAGTAGGTACAGTGTGACATACTTCAGACACTACAGTGCATTAGATCCCCTCCTGCAATAAAGCTATGATTATGAAATTGACTGGCTAATGCATACACACTCACAATTGATATCTCATATTGACGAGGGACATACAATTTGAGTGCACAGGTGTTTTTATTAAGTGACAAAATATATATATTTTGTGGAACAGTGATAAGGAGTGGGCCCATGGTGCATATCCATACTCAGGTACATATGCTCAGCTGTTGGTAGCACTGGGTTTTGTTCCATGTGGCCTTTGGTAGATGGTGTGATGGCAGTGGCAAGTCAACAAGGGAGCACAGTGGCACACAAGGGAGACAGTTCAGGGGACAGTCACTTCCTAGTGCTAGGCTTCATCTTGGCTGGTGTTTCAGGGGCGTGTCTGGTTCTGAGGGCACGTTTAAGAAGCTGGAGCTGGGCTGCAGGGGTGCTGGTTTCCTGGGTGTCCTCTGGCAGTGCCACCAGTCCAGTGTCTGCTGCAGATGTAGATGGCAGGGCAGTGTCCTGGCTAGTGGTAGGGGCTTGCAGGTGGATGGAGGTCTCAGACTGGCTGTGGTACTGGTGCTGCAGCACCCCTGAAGTAGTGGCCATGGTGGCATTGAGCTGTTTTCATTGTTCCATGGCCTCCTGGTGATGTGCTATCTGCAGCCTCTGATTCTGCTCCAAGGTGGCCAGGATCTGGCCCATCCTGTCCTGCGTATGGTGGTATGCTCCCAGGACCTCAGATATCACCTCCTGAGCTGCTGCATCCATCCTTTGGCTACCCCCCTGAGCCACTGATGTCCTCCCACTGGCCCTCGTCCCTGTGCCTGTGTCCCCTGCACAGGTCTGGCAGTCCCACTTGCACTGGGCCCTTCATCATCCTGCCTGTTGATGGGTGGAGACTGTGGGCTCTGTGAATGTGGGCCACCAGTCTGTGGCCGGGAGACACTGGAGTGGGGTCGTTTGGCCAGAGCTGATGATGGTGGCTGGCTGGTAGGGCTGTCAATGGTATCCTGGGTGGGGCTGCTGGAGGGTAACAGTCCAGGACTGTGTGATGGGCCAGGGTATATCTCACTTTCCAAACATCCCTCTCCACTCTCCTGAGTGGGGCCTCTGTCTTCGTGTGGGGCGCTGGCACTCCTGGGCATATCTGTCCGGGTGGCATGGGTGGTGGTGCCTGTGGGGGGGAATGGTCATGTGGGTGTCAGGTACTTTTTTGCCAATCGATGCACAGCTCTGCCCTATTTTGCGCTTATATTCCTCTGTTGTGACATGCAGGTCTTTTCGTGTACATATCTTTGCATTTTATGTGGGGGTGGAGGTGCATTGTGGGTGCTGTAGTGCCACTGGGAATCCATGCAGGGGTAGGTGACTGTGCACAGGGGGCAGGATGGAGGTCTGTTTGTGGGATTGAGGACATGCAGGGTAGTTGGATGTGAGTGTTGTGGACTGGGCGGGGAATGGGATCCTGGTGGTATTGAGAGGGGTGGGGTGATGCATGCATTATAGGTGGGGTGACTGTTAAGGTATTGTAGTTGACTTACCCGAGTCCAGTCCTCCAGTGAGTCCAATGAGGCCCTCCGGGTGCAGGATAGCCAGGACCTTCTCCTCCCAGTCGGTGTAATTTGGGAGCATAGGTGGGGGACCTCCACCAGTCTTTTGTACAGCGATGTTGTTCCTGGATGCCATTGCACCTTTCTGCCCAGGTTGTTCCGTGTCTTCCAGATGTCATCCCTTGTGCCTGCATGGTTTCCCACTGCGTTGACCTTGTTGACAATCATCTGCCATAGCTCCATCTTCCTGGCCACGGGTGTCTGCTGCACCTGTGCCCTGAATAGTTGTGGCTCGACCCTGAGTATTTTGTCTACCATGGTCCTTAGCTCCCTATCTGTGAAGCGAGGGTGCCTAGGGGGTGCCATGGCATGTGTTGTGTCTTGTGGGTGTATTGGTGAGGGTGCTGTTGTGTGGTTATGTGTGTGGCTTATAAAAGTGTTTGGGGTTTGTATGTGTTTTGGTGGTATATTTGTGCGTGTGACTTGTGTAATGTAGTGTTCAGTGTATGCGTGTTGTGTTGTCAATCTCAGTTGTGATATTGGCGCTGCAAAGGATTGTGGGGTGTGTATGTGTGTGTTTTATAGTGTTGTGGATGTATGTCAGGTGTGTGGGTTTCAAAGTTGCCAATGTGTGCATTTGTTGTTGGTGGGTCCCATTGCTGGCCGTGGCAGTCCGTACCGCCAATGGTCTTTCGGCATCCACTATCCGCCACGCTGATTTGTGCTTCATTATTTGGTGGGCGGAGAATTTGTCTGCATGGCAGTGGCGGGATGGGGTGTACTGCCTTTCCGCCGTCGTAGGCCCTGGCGGTGGGTGGAGGTTGCAGGATTTTTGGAGGTTTGACTTTTTGGCATCATAATTCAGCGGTGTCCAGTCTTCCACCACTGGCAGTCTTCTGTTCACCGTCACCACAGTGGTTGGCGGTGATTGCCGTAAAGTTCATAATGAAGGCCTTTGTTTCAGGAGACACTTCCTCCATCAAATCACATTATCTCCAGAATAATAAACATAATCACTTATTGCAAGGGGGACACAATCCATAGTTAGATGTTAGAGATGAGGAAGCTGGGCTTCCCAGTGACTTCATTCACTGTCACCTTTCATTATAGAAGACTCTGAAAGCCTCCTGTTACCTCCATAGCATGGTGCTGAAAATGTTACCCTTTGTCTTTAAAGCAAATAAATTTAAATATCATCCACTGTCACCTATGTGATGAGAATATTACCCATGATTTCAATAGCATGTGTGTGACATCACCACCCATATTTATCGGGGCAAGCAAATCAGAATGCATGTCATTAGCTCCGTAGCAGGGGACTAGGCATGTCATTTACTTGTTCTAGAGCCAAGGAATGACAATTGCCAATTGCCACTTGATTAAACAGATGACACAGCCAGAGCATAACACGGCCATCCTTCTGCGACTCCTGCCCCAGGGCCTGTGAAAAAAGAGCCCAAAATTAAGAGGGCTTAGCATCTCCTTGTGCCACATTAGTGTAATTTTTTATGACACTAATGGGGCTCAATGAGGCCAAATTCACCGTGCCAGATTTACAAAGTAGCGCAGTGCATGCCCCATTAAGGGGACTGCAAAAATGGCAAAGTGGAATCTATAAGATTCCACTGCGCCATTTTTAGGAGCTATTTGTAACGCCTGCACAGAGCAGGCATTGAAAGAGGGGCACACCATTATTTATAATGGGCCCCTATGTACCTTGCAGGATTAGCACCAATATTTTTGGCGCTGATCCTGCAAATAGCGTAAAAAAAATTGAAGTTATTGTCCCTAACCTGTGCCATGGTGCTCCATATGTTTAATGCAGTGCACATATGGTGGCGTTAGGGGTCCGCTGATGGGAGCAAGAAAAGTGATGCATAATTCAGCACCACTTTAGGAGCTCGCCCTATTGTTGTGAATCAAGTGGAAAATAGCTGAAAGGTCTGTGTGGCACCATTAAAATGAGACTTCACGTTGCTGTCATGTATTCTGGGCCCTGGTTTACATTTTCTCCTATTCAGAGGTGCACAAGCTCAGAATGTGCAATTTTTGTTTGCACCAGGCTTGAATCCAACCTGGGACTCAGAGGGGATAAAAGGTCTAAATTGGTGATGAAGTGCTGCAAACTTATCAAGCGGACTGAACCACGTTCCCTGGTTTGAGTTGAAGTGATTCAGTCACCTGTTTTTAAACGGTGAACTATATTCTCCTGCACCCGACAGTCTCAACGTATGTGACTCCACTTCCCAATGCAGGCTAAATTCAGCGACTTTGTAAAACTTGCACAGTGCAGCTGCTTGGGTCGAGGAGGGCAACCATTAGTTTTCACTCTTGCTCGATATTAAATGACAAAGCGGGGTGTAAATAATGAAAAATAAACCTGCCACAAGGTAAGCTGGTTCCAAAATGTGGTTTCCATTTAAAAATAGGGGAGGGCAGAACTCCGTGAAATCTCACTGAGTTTTCATGTAACTCTGCAGAATTCTGCGAAGTAAAAATTCTGTGAGTTCCGCCCACCCCTAGTGCGAGTGACCAGCAGTTCCCAACAGTGGTTGAGCATGTCACCCACTGTCTCCACAGAATGTCATTAACATTCTTAATTTTCTTTTCATGTAACAATAATATATTTATTAGGCAAAAATAGCAGAAGAAGCAGGTCACAAAGTGAGATACAGTCTTTAGTTGAAGTAAAAAAAGGAGGAACTTCTTAATTCAGTGAGCTTGCGGTAAAATCAGAGATTTGTGGCACCTTGAACAATATTAATACTTGTCAGAATGATTCACAGGCCTTGAAGATCTGGCGTTAAATGGAGGCTAACCCAGTTAAACATTCTAGATTCGGTTCACAGCCTGAAGCCTACTATGCATTTCAATAAGGCAGATAAAGGGAATATTCTAGGCACATGTTTATTAAGATAGCAGAGACCCATATCCTCATCAGTACTATTCATCTTGTAAGTTGTCCTTCTTAGCCACCTTGTTGTGTTAAAGTATAATCATAGCAGAACTTATGAGTAATATGTTTTTCACCATTACCTGGCTGTATGGCTGGAGTTTTACAGATTGCAAATTGTGTGCATTTGTTTCTTGCTGTTCTAAAGATAGAATCTATAAAGAATGAACATAAAATACATTTCCTGCCTGAGAGATAAATTGATCTTTCAGCAAGTCCATTTTTCCTGGATTCTGTCTCAGGTCCGAATATGAAGTATCTGAAGGAGATTGACAAGACTGACCATTATCAGAATTCTGGATTTGGGTGCTGCCTTCCCCAATAAAATGGCCATCTCCTGCTGTGGCTATTTGGAGTGTTCCAAGAAAGTAAGTTTGCCCACATGAATGCTGCTCTGGTTTCCACCTCCTCTGAGTGAGAGGGCCAGGGGAGGAAATGGAAAGTACTGAGGCAGTGGGTGTCTTACACTTTGTATGTTGTATGAGCAGTTGTGTTTAAACCATATTTCGTTCTTTCTTAGCCCGTACAGGACCAAAGGCTAGCAGTGTGAGATGGTTGCTTTCGAGAATGTTGTCCGCATCTCTCAGACCACCTTAAAGCTCCTGCAAAACAAAAGCCTGTTAGGGGCTTGATTCCACACAACAAGGCCTGGTTTTGTAGTGTTGTTGGAGCCTATGGCTTCCCTTAGAAGTAGATAGGGTCAAGAGATAAGTGTAATGGTACTTTAAAAAGTAACTGAATAAGAGGGATTATGCTTTTTACACATCAGTGATACAAAAAAACTAAAATGTATGATGACACCTTTTGCAGATGACGGTTTCTAAATTCAGATCTGATTTATTGTCCTGGAAAAGATAACGGATGGTAATGAAATTCAAATGTAATGCCCACAATTTACTTTAGAAAGAATCTAGTAAAGTTGCAAAATAATTGGCTAATGTAAAATTTGTTCCTGCGATTTATTATTTAATAAGAAAACATGCTTCAAATGTTGCTGTGTTGCTTAGAGCACACTACCAGTTTTTGTACTTACCACTGATAGATGTGCAGGACTCTTGGTTCACTAATTTAGCCTCAATAGGTAGGCCAGAACAGCCTGAGGGGAGCTACATTTCCTGTTTATTTGTTTTGACCCCACTCTCATTTACGACCAATGCTTGCACTTAGGAAATCTTCCTATAAACGAAAAATACCAAAATAAAAACTGATACGTTTCAGAGCTTTGAGGAAAATAACTCTTTTTGGCTTTTTTGCTTCATGGCTTTGGACTAAATATGAAACTGAGTCTTGCGGTTGTAAATATACAGATCATGTTACTAGAGATCAAAAATGAAGGCTTAATTGCTCTGGTAATATTTTGCTTTTGAAACTCCCAGCACCAGGGGTGAGTGGATGCCTCACACTCCAGCTTAGGAGTGAGATACGTGTTTCTGAGAAGGCCATTAGCTGGTTCAACAGTTTTTTTGGTATATGTTTTAACCCTTTTACTGATATAATACACGTTCATCTGCATATCATAGGTTGGGAGGAGCAGACTGCCCCCTTTTTAATGACTTCTGCATAGTTAGAGAAGTGGATGCTTCAAAATAGTCTGATTTATATGATAATAAATTTAGAAAAAAAAATCTATGGCCTCTCTACTAGATTATCTAAATTCTGAGACTTTCTGACTCCACGCATTCTTTTCAGAGATAAGAAGGTGATTAAGTCTCCACAGGAGCACCATAAAATAGTACTGCCCAGATGAGTGGTGTGGTAAAGTTAGTATTTGCTTCAATTAAAGCTTAAAGTTAATGCAGTTTATTCACACTAACATTCATATTTCAGTGGTTAGTGCCTCTTTTAATACAAAGATAGAGTATTGAATATATCTTATGTCAGCTAGCTACATAACACCTGCATGTTCCAATATCAGTTACAGAAAGATTGTGCTAGAAGAATATCATAGCAAAAATATAAACCACCAAAATATTGTGAAAGTAAGTGCAAATTGGGAAGTTTAGATTTACTATTAACTCTACATCTATGTACCTATGTTGTCAAGGTACATATCAGTGGAACTTAGCAAACCTACACTTGACTCTATAGTCTTATCTTGTCAATGTTTTGGTTTTCATTAAGTGTAACACTTGAGAAAGGTATAGCAGCAGACATTTTGCAGACTTGTCTAGATCTAGATCATTGTTAGCCCTCTCTATGCTCCCTTAGTAAGGCCTGAATTTCCTATACTGGTTGTTACATTTCAAAGGTGGGCATCGTTCAGGCCACATGTACCGACAAGAGAAAAATTAGGCTCACAATCCTAGTAATCTACATTTGTACCTTATTCTGATCGTAGAGCTCATTCTAAATGGGGTGCACCTGGTTTGTGACAAATATAATAACCCACAGTGTTTGCCTAAAGAACAAGCAGCAGGTAAGCCCTGGCTACATTTTTGCAGGCAAGCAGTGCACATTCTATTTATACGTAATTTGGTGCAGGTTAAAACACTTGCAACTAGGCCTCTGCCCCTAGTATGAAGTTGTGCACATCAGAATTGTGCACTTTGGTAAAATACTGCACAGCCTGCAGGACTGAAATTTGTGCCAGTATTATTATGATACCTATTTTGAATGAGATTCAAAATGAGAGCCTTATTTGCACTTTTGCAATGCAGCTACGCCTTGCAGCAAACACATAAATGCTATGGGCCTTGGGCTACATAGGCCACCTATCTGCTGACACTCCTATTATTCAAGGTTTATGTCTGATGGATATTGAGCTCACAGTGTACGGACTGCATCAGTAGACATTAGGAGAAGGAATTTTTGGCACTACGGTTTGTCTTACACAACAGCTGTTTCCCCAGCCTCTGGTTTAGATTTTCCAGTTTACTGAATGAAACATTATGGTCTTCAGGTGTGATACTAGAGGTTCGTTTGATGAAATCAGTCTGTCTTCATTGATAACTGATCTCACCATCTTGTTCCACTGTCAGAGTTCACAGGTGTCTTGATACTGTCGTCTGCAAAGTAATGGTGGAGCTGGTTTGCTGGCTTCCTAAAATGGTGCTCAAGAACATCTTAGGACTTTATGAGATAGACACCATCCCACATCCTCTCGTGGCTTTGGGCCAGATGTATCAAAGTATTTTGAGTTCTCAAACGGTGCGAATCGCAAAATTCCACTGTCTGCGAATGCAAAATAGCCTTCTACAATGTATGAGACGCAGTCTAGCCGTGCAATTGTGACGTCCTCGTTGACGTGGAGAGCTTCCGTTGAATGCTGGCGCATTGGGAGAATTCATAAGGTGAGGAATCCACAGGTAGCTAGTGTATCCACCAGAAAAAGCGTTACCAAAGGTAAGTAACTTGTTCTTCTTGCTGGGGAGCTTTGCAAAGGATACCTATTTGGTAATGTAACAGAGTACAATGCTGCATGTCATTTAAGTGATGTCACTGATAACAAATACTAATATCACACTCCTGTCATTGTAGGAGACAGTGCATATGCCGTGCGGTCCTTCATCCTGACACCATACCTCAATCCTGCCTTGCCAAGTGAATGACGATACAATGCGGCACGTAGGAGGACACAAAGTCTGATTGAGAGGACCTTTGGACAGCTGATGTGTCACTTTCGGTGCCTGCATAAAATTTGGGGTGCACTCCAATACAGTCCGGAAACCTCTTGCAAGATTGTGGCCACATGTGCACTGTTGCATAACATTGCTACGATAAGAGGCATACCAGGGGAACCCACAGAGATGGACTCCAATGAGGATGATGACCCCTTGCCACCCCTTCACCCAGCAGATCGAACCAGAGTAGCTGACGGCAGGCAAACACGTTCTGAGATTACGCGCAACTATTTCTGATGTAAGTAATGTCAACACCACGTCTTGTTTATTTTTTGCTAAAGGTATCACATTTATTGCCTTAACTTCAGGACAATTATGTGGGAATAGGACATAGGTATTCCAAAAACACAGTCAGTACCCAATTACAGTGTCAAACTATTAACATCGTAGTATCAATGCATTGCGACAAAATATGCAAGACCCTGAACATCTCCACATTACTTTGTACGCCCACGCACTCCACTAGAACACTCAGGCCCTGATTCTAAGCTTGGCGGGCGGCGGGAGCCGCCCACGAAGCGGGAACCGTCAGAAGACCGTACCGCGGTCAAAAGACCGCAGCAGTCATTCTGGGTTTCCCACTGGGCTGGCGGGCGACCGCCAAAAGGCCGCCCGCCAGCCCAGCGGGAAACACCCTTCCCACGAGGAAGCCGGCTCAGAATGGAGCCGGCGGAGTGGGAAGGTGCGACGGGTGCAGTTGCACCCGTCACGAATTTCAGTGTCTGCAAAGCAGACACTGAAATTCTTTGTGGGGCCCTCTTACGGGGGCCCCACGACACCCCATACCGCCATCCTGTTCCTGGCGGGTGAACCGCCAGGAACTGGATGGCGGTATGGGGTGCCAGAATCCCAATGGCGGCGCAGCAAGCTGCGCCGCCATGGCGGATTCCCATGGGCGGCGGAAAGTCGGCGGTACACCGCCGGCTTTCCGCTTCTGGCCGCGTACCGCCGCGGTCAGAATGCCCGGCGGAGCACCGCCAGCCTGTTGGCGGTGCTACCGCCGACCCCGGCCCTGGCGGTATTTACCGCCAGGGTCAGAATGACCCCCTCAGTGTTCTGAACTGCACATCTTGTTGACGGTTCTGAGACAGTACTGTCGGGAGCCGCCCGCCAAGCGGGAACCGCCAGAAGACCGTACCGCGGTCAAAAGACCGCGGCGGTCATTCTGGGTTTCCCACTGGGCTGGCGGGCGACTGCCAAAAGGCCGCCCGCCAGCCCAGCGGGAAACACCCTTCCCACGAGGAAGCCGGCTCAGAATGGAGCCGGCGGAGTGGGAAGGTGCGACGGGTGCAGTTGCACCCGTCGCGAATTTCAGTGTCTGCAAAGCAGACACTGAAATTCTTTGTGGGGCCCTCTTACGGGGGCCCCTGCAGTGCCCATGCCATTGGCATGGGCAATGCAGGGGCCCCCAGGGGCCCCTCGACACCCCATACCGCCATCCTGTTCCTGGCGGGTGAACCGCCAGGAACTGGATGGCGGTATGGGGTGCCAGAATCCCCATGGCGGCGCAGCAAGCTGCGCCGCCATGGCGGATTCCCATGGGCGGCGGAAAGTCGGCGGTACACCGCCGGCTTTCCGCTTCTGGCCGCGGCTGTACCGCCGCGGTCAGAATGCCCGGCGGAGCACCGCCAGCCTGTTGGCGGTGCTGCCGCCGACCCCGGCCGTCAGAATGACCCCCTCAGTGTTCTGAACTGCACATCTTGTTGACGGTTCTGAGACAGTACTGTGTCTGGAACTGTGACACCTTGGATCCACTACAGGGGCTGTGACACTGCTGAGGCTAGAGAGCTCCTCACTATCTCCACCACCCAGATCGCTGTTTGCAGCACTGTGTGCTGTCTGCATTGTCTCCAATACATTGGTGACTTGCACCAATCCTCATGCAATATCCCTTCTGAAATGTGCCATTTCCACTTGCATGCCCACGGTACATCGTGACAGCAAATTAACAGCTGATTGACAGATCTGCTGAAATCATCCAACCTACCCATCAATTGGTGATGGTGCCTACAATGGGGTCGACATGCTCCTGCTGCATTGTAGTGCAGAGTTCCTTAATGGCATTTGCCATCTCCCTTAGGTGTTCTGCTGTAACTTGCTGTCTCTCATGCAGCTTGCACATGTTGTGATTGAGAGACACCAACTGCCCGTGCATTGATCTCAAGTGGTTACATTGTAGGCGCTGTACCTTCAACATGGATGCCTCAAGACCACCAAACAGAGATGGGCCCTCTCTGTCTTCTGTGTTCTGTCTGCCTTCTTCACAACGCCCCCTTAGGGGAGTATGCTGGCGCCGGAACAGGGACTGCTGTCTTTGGGTGTGTCTACCACCTGAAAGTGGTGTGTGTACATCTTCTTGTAATTAATTGGAGTCCTGAGTAAACTCAGGGAGGGGTTCCACTCTTGCCCTGCTTATGGGTGGTGCTGGTATGATGTACTCAGTGATGTTGGTATCAGACTGGCTGGCTTTCATCATTCCCACTGTTTCAGTTTCTGCTGCGTCAGGTGCAGGAACATCTGCAACAACAATGCGCAGCATGTCAATCATGCTGTTATTTTTGCATGTGTCATTTCACAGTTACTTTTGTATTAAACATTTTCCCTGGCATAGGGGGTTATTCCAACTTTGGAGGAGTGGTAATCCGTCCCAAAAGTGACGGTAAAGTGACGGATATACCACCAGCCGTATTACGAGTTCCATAGGATATAGTGGACTCGTAATACGGCTGGTGGTAAATCCGTCACTTTTCCGTCACTTTTGGGACGGATTAACACCTCCTCCAAAGTTGGAATAACCCCCATAGTGTCTCTAATTGTCTGTTGTGTTGTCTCTCTGTTTGGTTTTCCACAATGCTGCTATTCATGTAGTAGATGCACTTTTGGGCTATGGACTTCCACTTCCATAAGGCATTGTTGTGTTGAATGGAAAATGTGGCATGGACTATTTCTCACAGTGCATAGCGACATTGCAGTTTTCTAAGGCACGTTTGTGCATGCACATATGGTGATTCAAATCATTATTGCCCTTACCTTTGCTGGTGCCCGGTGTGCCTGAGGTGTCTATGTCAGTGACACCACCTACTGCTTCAGGCAGCAGTGTTGGCTCCCCCATGTCTTCCAAGGGGGTGGATGGTGTCTGGGTGCATGGTCCAAAACCAGTGCTCATTGCTTCCTTCAGCCTGCTTGCTACCCTCTCCTTAGCACAAGAACATAAGTCGTACCAGCGGTTGCGTATCTCTTCAATTATATGCTGCACAATATCCGCTGCAATGATTTTGGTCTGGATGTCAGTCCACAAGTTCCTTTTCTCACATTCTGGGATATGTAGTGAGTTCTTCCCAAATAACTGGTCATGGTTCCTGACCACCTCTTCTGTGAGCACCTTCAATTCCTGCTTACTGAATTTCAGTTTTCTTTTTCTCCCTCCTGTGTCCTTGCCATTTCCATCAGTGGCCATTGTGTTCTCAAGGTCCTGGCTGACTCTCCTGAGTGCCTCCCTGGTGCTGTACTGGGTCTGTCTGCCTGCTTCTGGAAGGAGCATGAACTGACTCACTTCCTGGTTGTGATGTCATCATGCTGCTCCGGAATACAAAAATCGCAATTTGCGATTTCCAAATACCGATTTGCTATTTTACCGAATCGCTATTTGATACTCACAATTTTCGATTACAAATTTTTGGAAATCCCCAAAAATTCTGCGATTGCCTTGTTACATCGCATTTTGTGAATCTCAAATAGCGATTCGGTAACAATCACTATTTGGGATTCACAATTGCGAACCTTCGTACATCTGGCCCCAAGTGCCTTCAAGTCATTTCCAGTCAAGGTAAGTTTCCATGCATTTGAGATGAACACCATGTTAAGCAAGGTGAGGCATGGATTATGTTCTGTTTTGACACTATTGGTGCAAGGATTACACATTCCAAAATATAATGTATTCAAAGCACAATTGGGTAGTGACAACTACAGACGTGGTTCTTGCTTGGGAAAGTGCAGCACTTTTTTGATAGTCTACAAGATTTCATTCTCTTTATTTCTGGCTGTTTCACTTAGAAACATAAGGCTAAACAGCAGATAAAGACTGTTAGTTTCATCGGTCTTCCCATTGCCTGCTTCTCAGGAATATACAATGCAATCTGACAGTCAGCTTCAGTTTTCCCATTTAGTACTTTTCTTTGCCAGTCTCGCTTAAAAATTCTCAAATAATGTATTGCTTCATACAATTTCTGCTATAATTTAACCCTCACATTTGGTACTCTTTCTGTCAGATCATATTGTTACTTGTAAGCCCACCCCTTTCTCTCTCAGTCTCATAATGTGTCCTGATGCTCCCTGGACGAAGGAATTTATGTGCAACACTCGTAACATGTGTTGTCTCTTGTACCTGGAATGTCAGTAACACGGTGCTACTGTGTGATCACTCAATGAAAGGACCATCTTTTATTCTCAGGGTGTTAGCTGTCAATTCTTCAGATTATCGTACAAGGAAAACTACCAGAACTTTAGAAAGGAACTGAAAAACATACTCTTGTATAATCTCTGTGTGCCACCTGTGCCAATTCAAAGGACACCTCAGAATCCTGTCTCTCTCTATGGTGTTACCCGTCTTAGTTCCAAGTACACTCCAAGGCTAATGTTGGTGTCTGTTGTGCATCTCAGTTTGAAGGACACTACCGGACTCCCACTTCTGCTGTGTTACCTTTGTCAGTTCACAGGCACCACAGGTCTTCTGCCTCTGTTGTACAACCAGACTGAGTTGCTTTTGTTGTCACCTCACAGTGGCTGTAATGAAGCACTACAAGGGTTTCATTCTAGAGTACTTTCTAACCATCATGGAGAAAGCAGAATACTTTGACCACCTCCTGTATTTCATCTATGGTTAAATATAAACTGGCACCAAGCAGCCTCCATGATGAAACTTGAAGAAGTGGAGAAAAGGAGCCCCATTACAAAAATTCTTCCCAATTTTCCTGAAGGCACTGTGGTAAGTATGAACCAGCACCAGGTAGCTTCTCTAAAACTGGAAGGAGTGGAACAAGGGAGTACCCATTAAAATATTTCTTCCCATTTTTCTGGACAGACCAGGAACAATTTTATATAACTGCATAAGTTTAATCAACAGCAGAACAGTTTGACCAAATATTTTGTCAAATTCTTCTTATTGTTGAATTCATGTCTAAGAAATTATTTCTCTATGTTTTCTTCATAACATGGTTAGATTCTGAACATTTTATGTAACATTGATATGCTCTGTGGTATTCTAAGCAACATAAAAATCTCAAAAAGGTGAGTTATTAGGATGTGTCAAAAGACATAAAAGGCTTTTACCCACCCTCATTTTTAACTTCATGAACATGGAGCATGCATTGTGGGGAAGGGGGACGTTGGCAGGGTTCAGGGTGCATGTGTAATGTAACTGTGGCATCCGTTTGTAAATGCAGGAACGAAGCGTCCTATTGCATGATGGAAAATGAAAAAAAACAGCACAAACGTTAAAGTGCATGCATTTGTCCTTTTCTTCACTCCAAGCAATATAGAACGCAGGTCCCTTACATGCTCTGTATTGTATTGTGCTGTAGTGGTACATATATAGCGCTTTCTGTTCTCCTGGCAAGGCCTACATGGTTTTATTGATTGATAAGTATCAGCACCTTATGTAAATTTTCTACAGAAGTAAGTAGAATTGGCCCTCTGTTCTCAACAGTTCTTTGGTGGGGATTCAAGAGGTTCATGCCCTCTGAAGCACACTGACAGTACAATAGAGGGTTTTCCCCCTTGGCTTTACTGGTAGAGGGGAGGTTCCCCTCAGGTGCACAGATACAATAAATATATATTTAGACGGCTCAGATTTGCATTTTTCCAACAGCCTTTGAAGCCTTGGGTTGGGCATACAGCCAGAACACAGAAGCAAAGCTTGTCCCAATGTATTTGAATGGATATGTTGTCTGCAAGGCCTCTGGATGCACCATGCATGAACACAGAGAAAACGTACAAGGTGAGTCTTTGTGTCAGAAAGGCTTCATTAGTGCAAAACATTCCACTATTATCTACTGAGAAACCATTTCACTCGCATAATGAAAACAGTGTATGTGAAATTTACCAAATATGCTATTTATCACAATTAATCATTTGAGGGAGGGGTGATGAGCCGAGTCAGAATCAGGATCCCCCCTTCCATCAATATTGATAATATACAGTATACATTTGTCATTAAGGCCCTCATTATGACATTGGCGGTAAGTGCCACTTACCGCCATGCCGACTGCCGCCAACATACCGCCAGCACGGCGCATTACCGCTATTCATATTATGACACACTTAGCAATCATTCACTATACAGCAACACACCCAAGTCCGCCAGCCCAAAGGTCGGTGATAAACTGGCGGTATCCAAACCCACACCGTTACGCCATCAGAACTACCCCCACAATATTATGACCCATGAATCACCGCAGTGGACATTCAATAGCGCTAAACCATTGGCGGCACATACCGCCACGCTCAAAATACACATACACTAACAAAACAACACCACATTGGACAAATCAAACTACACACACCTGACACACATACACACACCACACACACACACCACTATAAAACACACACCCACATTACCCACAACCCTTTACAACTACAAACAAGTGCCACAAGAGAGAGACAGCAAGAGCACCCACACAACCAGAGCCACATAACACCATCACCAATACACCATCCATGCACCTTACATCACACTCCCCAACACATCACCCAACACCACTCCCATGGCACCACAACGACAACCCAGGTTCTCAGAGGAGGAGCTAAGGGTCATGGTGGAGGAAATTATCCGGGTAGAGCCACAGCTATTCGGAACATAGGTGCAGCAGACATCCATTGCTAGGAAGATGAAGCTATGGCGGAGAATCAGGGACAGGGTCAACGCTGTGGGACAGCACCCCAGAACAAGGGATGACATCAGGAAGAGGTGGAACAACCTACGGGGAAGGTGCGTTCCGTGGCAGAAAGACACCAAATAGCTGTATAGAGGACTGGTGGTGGACCCCCACCTCCTCCCCTACAACTAACAACATGGGAGGAGCAAGTCTTGGCAATCATGCATCCTGAGGGCCTGGCAGGAGTAGGGGGAGGACTGGACTCTGGTAAGTCAACTCTTTACTACTTTTACCTCCCCTACCTGCATGCCATCACAAACCCCCACCCTTACCCTCACTCCCATCACATCACCACCTTCCACATTCCCCACCATCACAACCCACTCATCCCAATACCAAGCCCTGCATGCAACACCAATGCACGGACACCCCTCACAGACCTGCATGGACAACTATCACCAATGCATGCACACTAGAGACAATCACCTAGCCCACCAAATAACAACTCACACAAAGGCTAATCTGCCAGGGCAATAACAACCATAGAGGGCAACACACGCATGCACAAGGTGTCACACGCAGAAACAATAACACTGCATTTACATCCCCACAGGTCCCTCAACCAACGTCACCGGAGAGGAGGTGCCAGCAACATCCAGTCTCCCCCCCCCCCAGAAGAGGCCCACAGTGATGACAGCAGCTCTGGACGCCTGGATCTGGATGACCAACCTGGCCCATCAGGGATCTCCAGACAGTCAGTTACCCAGGCACAGTCCCATACCACCACAGAGCCTCCCCACTCAGGAAACACCACCACAGTACCCACCCAGCAGGCCCATATCTCTGTCCCGAGGACACGTCAACCAACAGTATGTCCACCACTACAGGGACCCCAGGCCACCCCACAAACACAGGTTGATCAGGGATCTAGGGTCAGTTTCAGTGGGCACACAGTTCAGGGGCCACAGGCACAGGACAACAGGGAAGCTGGAAAGACTGCTGTGCGACAGGGAGAGGACAGGCCCAAGGAACCGACTCTCCAGGAGTGTAGGAGGCTGGACTGGCTTGTAGTGAGTACCAAGGGGTACTTGCACCTTGCACCAGGCCCAGTTATCCCTTATTAGTGTATAGGGTGTCTAGCAGCTTAGGCTGATAGATAATGGTAGCTTAGCAGAGCAGCTTAGGCTGAACTAGGAGACGTGTGAAGCTACTACAGTACCACTTAGTGTCATATGCACAATATCATAAGAAAACACAATACACAGTTATACTAAAAATAAAGGTACTTTATTTTTATGACAATATGCCAAAGTATCTTAGAGTGTACCCTCAGTGAGAGGATAGGAAATATACACAAGATATATATACACAATAGCAAAAATATGCAGTATAGTCTTAGAAAACAGTGCAAACAATGTATAGTTACAATAGGATGCAATGGGGAAACATAGGGATAGGGGCAACACAAACCATATACTCCAAAAGTGGAATGCGAGCCACGAATGGACCCCAAACCTATGTGACCTTGTAGAGGGTCGCTGGGACTATTAGAAAATAGTGAGAGTTAGAAAAATAACCCTCCCCAAGACCCTGAAAAGTGAGTGCAAAGTGCACTAAAGTTCCCCTAAGGACAAAGTAGTCGTGTTAGAGGAATAATGCAGGAAAGACACAAACCAGCAATGCAACAACTGTGGATTTCCAATCTAGGGTACCTGTGGAACAAGGGGACCAAGTCCAAAAGTCACAAGCAAGTCGGAGATGGGCAGATGCCCAGGAAATGCCAGCTGCGGGTGCAAAGAAGCTTCGACTGGACAGAAGAAGCTGAGGTTTCTGCAGGAACAAAAAGAGCTAGAGACTTTCCCTTTGGTGGACAGATCCCTCTCGCCTTGGAGAGTCGTGCAGAAGTGTTTTCCCGCTGGAAAAACACCAACAAGCCTTGCTAGGCGCAAATCGTGCGTTTGGCGTTTTTGGATGCTGCTGGGGCCCAGGAGGGACCAGGAGGTCGCAAATTGGACCTGAAGAGAGAGGGGACATCGAGCAAGACAAAGAGCCCTCACTGAAGCAGGTAGCACCCGGAGAAGTGCCAGAAACAGGCACTACAAGGATGCGTGAAACGGTGCTCGCCGAAGTTGCACAAAGGAGTCCCACGTCGCCGGAGACCAACTTAGAAAGTCGTGCAATGCAGGTTAGAGTGCCGTGGACCCAGGCTTGGCTGTGCACAAAGGATTTCCGCCGGAAGTGCACAGGGGCCTTAGTAGCTGCAAAGTTGCGGTTCCCAGCAATGCAGCCCAGCAAGATGAGGCAAGGACTTACCTCCACCAAACTTGGACTGAAGAGTCACTGGACTGTGGGGGTCACTTGGACAGAGTCGCTGGATTCGAGGGACCTCGCTCGTCGTGCTGAGAGGAGACCCAAGGGACCGGTAATGCAGCTTTTTGGTGCCTGCGGTTGCAGGGGGAAGATTCCGTCGACCCACTGGAGATTTCTTCAGAGCTTCTGGTGCAGAGAGGAGGCAGGCTACCCCCACAGCATGCACAAGCAGGAAAACAGTCGAGAAGGCGGCAGGATCAGCGTTACAGAGTTGCAGTAGTCGTCTTTGCTACTATGTTGCAGGTTTGCAGGCTTCCAGCGCGGTCAGCAGTCGTTTCCTTATCAGAAGGTGAAGAGGGAGATGCAGAGGAACTCGGATGAGCTCTTGCATTCGTTATCTGAAGTTTCCCCAGAGACAGAGACCCTAAATAGCCAGAAAAGAGGGTTTGGCTACTTAGGAGAGAGGATAGGCTACTAACACCTGAAGGAGCCTATCAGCAGGAGTCTCTGACGTCACCTGGTGGCACTGGCCACTCAGAGCAGTCCAGTGTGTCAGCAGCACCTCTGTTTCCAAGATGGCAGAGGTCTGGAGCACACTGGAGGAGCTCTGGACACCTCCCAGGGGAGGTGCAGGTCAGGGGAGTGGTCACTCCCCTTTCCTTTGTCCAGTTTCGCGCCAGAGCAGGGGCTAAGGGGTCCCTGAACCGGTGTAGACTGGCTTATGCAGAATTGGGCACCTCTGTGCCCAACAAAGCATTTCCAGAGGCTGGGGGAGGCTACTCCTCCCCTGCCTTCACACCATTTTCCAAAGGGAGAGGGTGTCACACCCTCTCTCAGAGGAAGTTCTTTGTTCTGCCATCCTGGGCCAGGCCTGGCTGGACCCCAGGAGGGCAGCTGCCTGTCTGAGGGGTTGGCAGCAGCAGCAGCTGCAGTGAAACCCCAGGAAGGGCAGTTTGGCAGTACCAGGGTCTGTGCTACAGACCACTGGGATCATGGGATTGTGCCAACTATGCCAGGATGGTATAGAGGGGGCAATTCCATGATCATAGACATGTTACATGGCCATATTCGGAGTTACCATGGTGAAGCTACATATAGGTAGTGACCTATATGTAGTGCACGCGTGTAATGGTGTCCCCGCACTCACAAAGTTCAGGGAATTGGCTCTGAACAATGTGGGGGCACCTTGGCTAGTGCCAGGGTGCCCTCACACTAAGTAACTTTGCACCTAACCTTTACCAGGTAAAGGTTAGACATATAGGTGACTTATAAGTTACTTAAGTGCAGTGTAAAATGGCTGTGAAATAACGTGGACGTTATTTCACTCAGGCTGCAGTGGCAGGCCTGTGTAAGAATTGTCAGAGCTCCCTATGGGTGGCAAAAGAAATGCTGCAGCCCATAGGGATCTCCTGGAACCCCAATACCCTGGGTACCTCAGTACCATATACTAGGGAATTATAAGGGTGTTCCAGTAAGCCAATGTAAATTGGTAAAATTGGTCACTAGCCTGTTAGTGACAATTTGAAAGTAATGAGAGAGCATAACCACTGAGGTTCTGGTTAGCAGACCCTCAGTGAGACAGTTAGGCACCACACAGGGAACATATACATGCACACCTATGAGCACTGGGGCCCTGTGTGACAGGGTCCCAGTGACACATACATATAGGCCACAAACCTATGAGCACTGGGGTCCTGACCAGCAGGATCCCAGTGACACATAACAACCATACTGAAAACATAGTGTTTTCACTATGAGCACTGAGGCCTGGCTATCAGGATCCCAGTGAGACAGTGAAAACAGTGACAAACACCCTGGCATACACTCACAAACAGGCCAAAAGTGGGGGTAACAAGGCTAGAAAGAGGCTACCTTCTCACAAGGAGGCACTCACCGTGATCCTGGGGCATACCACCATTCCCAGGAGACGATGGGCCAGGTGCTGGACAAGATGCAGGAGAAACAGCGGCTGCAGGAGGGACAGTACCTCGGGATCAGGGAGGACTCGAAGGACATCACACCACCCTGGTCTCCATTGCAGGGGTGCTCGCAGACATGGCCAACACCATGAGGGAAAAGTGGCACACCACCGGGCCCCTACCACTAGCCAAACCGATGAACAGCCCTCCACCTCCACTGCCGCTAGTGGACAGGAGGCCCCGCCACTGCACCAACAGGCCACCAGCACCCCTCCCCCTGCAGAAGGAGAACCACCCCGCAAACGTTCCCTGCGATCCAGGCAGAAGCCAGAGACTATTATCAAGACCTCTGCCAGGAAATAAGACTCTCCTGAATGTCACCCTTGTGTCCCACCCTGTCACCCTGTCCACCTTGAACTGCCATTGCTCCACTTCCTATGCCCCCTTGGACAAGGCACCTGTGATATGAATAGACTGGACTCTATCCTAGACTTTCCTCCACCATCACCCAAGCCCATTGCACATTCCCCTCTACTCTTAGCACTTAAATAAACACCCTTGGAAAAAATACAAGTACGGAGTATGTCAAACGATTTAAGTATGTATTCGTTTAACTAGGTTCAAACATTGCAATTCAACTGTACAGGAATGTATACATAGGAATGACCTGTAGTTGGCTGCAGTCAACACACCAGGAGCGAGAGTGGGGCACAAATGTCTGCAAATGGAGATGCCAAAGGGTACAGTGAGTGGCCATAGAAGTGGGAAAATCA
The DNA here is from genome assembly GCF_031143425.1 of Pleurodeles waltl. Taxonomy (NCBI): domain Eukaryota; kingdom Metazoa; phylum Chordata; class Amphibia; order Caudata; family Salamandridae; genus Pleurodeles; species Pleurodeles waltl. The sequence goes on along the minus strand of NC_090445.1, from coordinate 828,760,350 downwards.
GCCTGCCAGTGACAATCTCAATCACAAAACTGTCAATTAAATCTTAAGTTACACTGTCTTACCTGTGTGTCATTGGAAGAATTGACGTATTATAGGACTTCTGTTGTCCTCATCCTCATCCTCATCCTCTGCCTCCTCTTCTTCACTGTCCACAGGGTCCACTGCTGCCACACGGCCATCTCCAGCCTTAACCTCCTGCAGAAAAGGCACTTGGCGAAGTAAGGCAATGCTGTGAAACATACAGCATGCCACGATGATCTGGCAGACCTTCATGGGTGAGTAGCACAGGGAAACACCTGTTAGATGGAGGCAACGAAACCTGGCCTTTAGGAGGCCAAATGTCCTCTCTATAATTCTTCTTGTTACTCCAGTGTTGGAACTTTCATAGATTCACATGCTTGAATCACTCCCCGTCGTTGAGAAGGGAGCCCCCGGTATATTTATCTAATGTTGAAATGGATATAATCTAAGGGCCCTAGGCCTCTTTAATTTAACTGTCTATCAGAGTCATTTTAAGAAAAAAGGACCAAACTTGAGCATCCACCAATCAGATGACACCACCCTCTAGAACCCTCCTGAGAGAAGCTCCAGAACCTCAGGTTTTCTACTGCACGTCGTGCTAGGGAGTCTCCACAGAGCTCAGCTCTTTCTTCACACTTTTGGATTAGCTTTAAGCTATTGTTTCTCTGCTAAAACTTGTTTTGACTGACTGTGGGTAAGACCTACAGCTTGTCTGACAAGGAGATGAAGGGTTTATTCGGAAATTGCAAGACCTGTGGTAAAAAGAGATTACATTCTGAAGACCCTCATCAGGATTGCATTAACTGCCTCTATCCAGACCACTCAGCCAAGGACGGTAAGGTTTGTTGTACCTTTTCCTCTAAAACTCTAAAGGATAGAGAGGGCAGATTGTTGATTTGGCTGCAAAAACTTAAGTACAGAGATAATCCAGTCTCGGATTCTGATAGTGATGCCCCAACATTGTCCAAAAAGTAATCAAAAAGGGCTAGATCAGATACAAGATCTCTTTCAGAGCAATCAAGAAAAGCCCACAAAAAGACTGCCTCAGGTTTTACAAGGGCCACAGCCCCTCTACTTCACCTCATATATCCTCCAAAAAAGGGGAGAGAGGTCATGCCAGCAGCTCTGAAAGGCATTCTCTGTACCACCATCTCTGCCTTTCAAAAGGCCCTCATCTGCTACTGGGGCAAAGACTGCACCGTCGACGACGGATTCATCGTCGACGAGGGTGTCGGTGAGTGCTTTTTCACCGTTGACGACGACTTCCACAGTTTCAGCGGCAACGGCAGTTTTGACAACTACATCGTCGACGACAAGTGTCCCACCATCGACGAGAACAGCAGCAACGACGTCATCGTTGACGACGATCTACACCTCATCATTGTTGACGGCAGTGACAATGGTGTCTGCATTGCCATCATCGACGGCCTCGTCGACGGTAGACTCTTCAGTAAGGCTGTCGACGATTAAGATCTCTATGGGTTCGTCATCGACGACTCCACCGTCGACAAAAGCAATATCTGTGCCATCAACGACACGGTCAACGAGGGAAAAACAGCAGAAAAAACAGGAAAAAGTACCCCAAAGCATACCTCACCTAGTAAGGTAACACCTCTCATGCCAGTACACCTGCTGGAGGGGGATGGAGAGTCAGACGACGAGGGTCCATTTGGAACAGCACATAGCCCCTCACAATTAAATGTCAAATATCAAGAGGACGATGATGAATATGGCGAAACCTTTGACCCACAGTACTATGGAGGAGATCAACCATATAAGGAGGGGGCATATATACCAACCTCTTTGCTCTCAGAGCAATGCTGGCTGACTGTAGTAAGCATTTTCCTCTTCAAGGACAGCAACCTCCTTTGTTGCCCATTTCAGTGGTTACCACTCCACGTCAGAGGCCAACCTCTTTACCGCTAGAGAATGTGGCCATGCCGTATATAACCATACCGCACAACACTGATGTTTCGGAAGGTGACCAAGAAGAAAGGGAGCTCCTTGACACTCAGTAGGAGTGGGACGAATATATTATTCCTGCTCCTCCTCTGTCTCAGCCGAAGGTGGATTCCCCACCAGATGACATCGGGGGTTCCATAATCTCCTGGAGAGAGCGGCTAAACTATTTGCTCTGCCAATGCCATCCAAACAAACAGATTGCTTCTTATATGATTTTGAAGAGCCGTTCCAGAAATCTGTGCGCTCTTTACTATTGGTCGACTTCTTATGGGAAGAGGGGTCACGGCGGTGCTTCCCCAGCTAGACAAGAAATACAAATCACCAGAGGATGCCCCAGCATGCCTAACTGATCACCCTCATCCAGACTCAGTGCTTGCTCAGGTGGTACAGAGAAGGTCCAAAAATCCATCTGCTCCAATTTCCGAGGTTCTGGTCAATGGCTAGCTTCGTTATAAGAGCGGTTAACTCCGTGGCAGTGTTAACCAGATATGACAGACAACTATTGGCATACATCGCCTGCATATTGACCAGTTGCCGGAGGATGTTAAATCAGAGGCGAAGAAGATGTTACATGAGGGAGAGCGTACGTCAGCGGAACTGATAGACTGTTCTATGGACATAACCACAAGTGCGTTTCGTCAGCTTGCAGGTGCGGCTGTCCTTCGGAGGCAAGGCTGGCTAAGAGCTACATCCTTTCGACCTGAGGTCCAGAATAAAGTTTTAGACCTTCCTTTCGATCACCAAGCGTTGTTTGGGAAACATATTGATGAGGCTATGCCATCTATTAAATCCGACACGGATACGGCGAAATCATTGGGAACTCTCCAGTATCGGAAACCTTCCTTTTGAGCCAGAGGACTTGGCCTCCTTCATATACAGGAGGCTACCAGCAATACAGATACTCAACGTATCCTTCCTCCTCTCAGCAGTTCCGTCAATACTACCCACAAAGGCAACCACCACAACGGCTTACAGCACATCTGGCTCCAGGGGACGCTCAACTCGCCCTGCTAAGTACTTGGCTTGCACAGCCTGATACACCCAAGACTCCGACTACAACCGACCCTCCTCCTCTGGTTTTAGGTGGAAAGATATCAATTTTTTTCAAACAATGGCAAGTCATCCCATCACACAAGTGGGCCCTACAATTAGTGAAACAGGGCCACACTTTGGAGTTTGTCCAAATACCTCCTCCCAATCCTCTTTGCAGAACTCCATCAAGGTATCTAGAACAGCTCAAGAGGGAGATCAACAAGATGCACCTCAAAGGAGCAATAGAGAAAGTACCTCTATCACAGCGAGTAAGGGGTTTTTATTCCAGGTTATTTCTCATTCGCAAAAAGTGGAAGGACTGGAGGCCGATCCTCGACCTCAGAGAATTAAACGTCTACTTGAAAAAAACAGTCATTCCACATGATAAGCCTACAGGATGTCCTTCTGTGACTGAACCAGGGAGATTTTATGTCTACACTAGACCTAAAGGTTGCATATTTCCACATTCCCATTCACCCAACCCACAGACAATACCTGACATTCATGTTAGCTGGAAGCCATTTTCAATTTTTGTCCCCCCTTTTGGCCTAAAGTCAGCTCCCAGGATATTTACCAAGTGCCTAGCACCAATTGCAGCCTTCCTCAGGAGGAGAAAACATCAGATATTCCCATATCTTGACGATTGGCTAATAAAGGTGAACACCTATGCAGGAGAGCACAGGTCAACAAGAAAGTGCGTTTCCTTACTCAACAGCTTAGGCCTGACCATCAACTGGGAGAAGTCCAAACCCCTACCATCACGCAAAATCACCTTTTTAGGAGCAAATCTGGACACTCAATCCACCATGGCATGTCCCACTGTGGAGAGACAACAAAAGTTATTAACCCTAGCAAAGTCGATATAGAGAAGAAACTGCATTTCAGTTCGCCTTTTCAAATCTTTATTGGGCATGATGTCATCATGCATACCTCTAGTTCCTCTCTGCAGACTCAAGATGCGGCCACTGCAAGAGCAGCTCAATCTGCAATGGCTCCAGATTTTGGGAAACTCTGAAGATCGCATAAGCATAACCCCAGCAATAGTCGAAGCTCTGGTATGGTGGTCTCAGAAGCATCATCTGTCTGCCGGCCTTTCGTTTCTTGTTCGTCCAGCAATGTGGACTATCACCGCAGACACCTCTCTGGAAGGCTGGGGGGCCGTTTTGCAAGACCTTCGAATAAGTGGCAAGTGGCCACTAGAGTTGAGGACAATGCACATCAATCTACTGGAGCTCAGAGCAGTTTATCTGGCTTTACAGGCTTTTCTTCCAAAGATTGCTGGATCAGAGGTGGTAATAAGAACAGGCAACACCACTACAATGCATTACCTCAACAAACAGGGAGGCACAAGCTCTCTTACCCTCTCCAGGGAAGCTCAAACAATACGGAACTGAGCCTCGCAGCAAGGCATCAGGCTCACAGCTGTGCACCTTCCAGGGATAGAGAACAAGATAGCAGACTCGCTCAGCAGGCAAAGATCGAGCTGCCACGAATGGGAACTCGACCAGTCCACAGTAGACCACATCTTTTCCCAGAGAGGAACGCCGAAAATCGACCTATTCACCAGCAAGTTTAATGCCAAATGCCAGTACTTCGCAAGCTGACATCACCAAAAGGGATCATAGGGGAATGCTTTTTCCATAGCTTGGTCAGGCATCTTTGTTTACGCCTTTCCTCCAATACATTTGATCCCAAGAGACCTGACAAAGATAAAGAGAGAGAGGTGCACTATAATATTAATAGCTCTGTACTGGCCTCGCCAACATTGGTTTGTAGAGCTTCTCCTTCTCTCAGTGAAGTCTCACATCCCGCTGAAACCATCTCTGCACTTTCTGACAATGAACAAAGGGCAGATATTGCATCCTGATCCTCAGTCGATGTGATTGTCAGCATGGCTCCTCAGCACAGGGAATTTGCACATTTAAATATTCCGCAGGAGTGCAGGGACATTCTGTCCAAGGATAGGGCAGATAGCACTAATAAGGCTTACTCTTGCAAGTGGAAAAGGTTTTGTTTCTGGTGTCACCAACAGCAAATTGATCTGTTTTCCTCATCACCAGAGCAAATATTGCCTTATCTACTACATTTAGCGCAATCAGGTCTCACACACTCCTCTTTAAAGGTGCACCTGGCAGCAATAGCATTGAAAAGGCGTTCAGACTCTTCACCTTCGTTGTATTCCTCCAGATTAATCAAATGGTTTCTGAAAGGACTTTTCAGAGTTTTTCCTCCATTCAGACCTCCTCTTCCCTTGTGGAACCTGAATATCGTTCTAGCGCAACTAATAAAGCACCCATTTGAGCCGATTAATCGAGCTTCTCTGAAATTCCTCTCCTGGAAAGTTGCCTTACTGGGGGCCCTCACATCAGCCAGATGAGTCAGTGAGATACAGGCTCTTTCCATACAAGAGTCGTTTTTACAGATCAAACAAGACAGACTACTCTTACGCACTAACCCGCATTTTATTCCAAAGGTCCTTTCGGATTTTCATCTGAACGAGCCCTTAGTTTTCAAAACCTTTTTTCCACATCCATCAACTCCTGCAGTGAGACCTGTGCACTCTTTAGACATTAAAAGATGTGTTAAATTCTATCTGGTCAGAACTTAGGCCTTCATTACAACCTCAGCGGTCTTTTCATAAGACCGCCGAGGCTGCAGGAGCCAGAATACCGCCAGTGCCGGCAGTAGTCTCGCTCCCTATTACGACTTTTCCGCTGGGCCAGCGGACGGTAACAGTGTTACCGTCCTCTGGCCCAGCGGAAAAGTCATATCAACATTGCTGCCAGCTCGTAATAGAGCAGGCGGCAATGCTGATGTGCAACAGGTGCAGTAGCAACCATTGCGCATTTCCGGGCTGTGAAATGCATGACGGGGCTATGCCTGGGGGCCCCCCAACTCCCCCTTATTGCCAGCCTTTTCATGGCGGTGTTTACCACCGTGGCCAGGCTGGCGGTCGGGGACTCATAATCCCCAGGGCAGCGGTGCCTGCACCGCTGCCCTGGGGATTAAGACCGGCTTGCGAAAACCTGGCGTTATTGTGGATGGGCCGGCGATAGCTGGCGGAACACCGCCAGCCTGTTGCCGGTGTTACCGCCAGCTTACCGCCGTCCACCTGGGTCATAATGAGGCCCCAAGTCTTTTTGCAGGTCCAATCAGCCGTTTGTAGCTTACAATGCACCCAGGCGAGGTCAACAGCTCTCCAAACAGAGTATAGCTAGGTGGATCTCCTCAGCTATTCAATTCTGCCATCAAGCAGCGGGCAAGCCACTGCATTCATCGGTCTGTGCACACACTATGCGGGCAGTTTCTTCCTCAGCAGCGCTGTTTGCGGGGTACCGCTGCAAGACATTTGTAGAGCAGCGACATGGAAAAGCTGCCATACGTTTACAAGACATTACTGCTTGGAAGCAGTATCTCAAGGAGAGGTAGCGGTGGGTCAAGCAGTCCTCAGGAACCTCTTCCGGTGAAGGTGAGCCATCTCTTTCATCCCTCCATCCTAAGATCAGGTATGCACATTGTTTATGACTATTACTTTCGGATTCAGATCAAATGCTTACGATGATTTAAAAAAAAAAAAAGGGGAAGATGGGGGAACAGACAGTATTTGATTTGAAATGTTGCTGTATATTAACATGTGTTCTGTGACATACATGGCTACAATGTTCCAATGTGCATAGATACTGCTTGCTACTCTGATACAAGCATGTGAATCTATGAAAGTTCCAATACTGGAGTAAGAAAATTAGTTATTTACCTGTAACTGTAGTTCTCCAGTATTGGAATCTTTCATTGATTCACATGCAACGAACCTGCCTCCCCAGAGAAGCTCACTTTCATCTCTATCTCTTTTGTTATGTTATACGCACTTGCGCTTGGAAAATCTGAGGTACTGCAGCTTCTCTCAGGAGGGTTCTAGAGGGTGGTGTTGTCTGATTGGTGGATGCTCAAGTTTGGTCCTTTTTTCTTAAAATGACTCTGATAGACTGTTAAATTAAAGATTATGGGGGTCATTCTGACCCTGGCGGTAAATACCGCCAGGGCCGGGGTCGGCGGTAGCACCGCCAACAGGCTGGCGGTGCTCCGCCGGGCATTCTGACCGCGGCGGTACAGCCGCGGCCAGAAGCGGAAAGCCGGCGGTATACCGCCGACTTTCCGCTGCCCATGGGAATCCGCCATGGCGGCGTAGCTTGCTGTGCCGCCATGGGGATTCTGGCACCCCATACCGCCATCAAGTTCCTGGCGGTTCACCCGCCAGGAACAGGATGGCGGTATGGGGTGTCGTGGGGCCCCTGGGGGCCCCTGCAGTGCCCATGCCAATGGCATGGGCACTGCAGGGGCCCCCATAAGAGGTCCCCACAAAGAATTTCAGTGTCTGCAAAGCAGACACTGAAATTCGCGACGGGTGCAACTGCACCCGTCGCACCTTCCCACTCCGCCGGCTCCATTCTGAGCCGGCTTCCTCGTGGGAAGGGTGTTTCCCGCTGGGCTGGCGGGCGGCCTTTTGGCGGTCGCCCGCCAGCCCAGTGGGAAACCCAGAATGACCGCCGCGGTCTTTTGACTGCGGTACGGTCTTCTGGCGGTTCCCGCTTGGCGGGCGGCTCCCGCCGCCCGCCAAGCTTAGAATCAGGGCCTATATCTATTTCAACACTACTTAGTTAAACATACCAGGGGCTCCCATCTTGACGACGGGGAATTATACAAGCATGTGAATCTTTGAAAGATTCCAATACTGGAGAACTACAGTTACAGGTAAGTAACTAATTTTCTTCACCAATGTGACTCATTGTAACGTTTCTCTGCCCTTGTTCTGGGATTCCTCACAGGGGTCAGTAGCCATGAGAGGTTGGGGTAACCAGATTTGCCTGCAACTGTTGAGGGACAACTGTTAGACACACACTAACCCATAGGGCCCACACCATACACCAACATCCACTGGGTGGGAACCAGGGATCACCTATTAGCCACAGCCTGTGCCTCTGGAGTTGAGCCATCACTATGCTATTCCTCAGGATAAAGGCATCATGTGCCAACCCAGGATATTTTGCATTGACATGGGAGATGTACTGGTCCGCCAGGCACACTATCTGCACACTCATTGAGTGAAAGCTCTTTCGATTTCTTAAGACCTGTTCATTTATCCGGGGGGGGGGTGACGAATGCAATATGTGTACCATCAATTGCCCCTATGATGTTGGGGATATGTCCCATTGCATAGAAATCAGCTTTCACTGTGGCCAAATCCTCCACCTGGGGGAAAATGATGTACCTGCGCATGTGTTTAATCAGGGCAGAGGACATTCTGGTCAGCACTATTGAGAACATTGGCTAAGACATTCCTGCTGCCAAGCCTGTCACTTGGAAGGAGCCAGTTACCAGGTAATGGAGCACAGATAGGACTTGCACAAGAGGGGGGATCCCAGTGGGGTGACAGACAGCAGATATCAGATCAGGTTCCAATTGGGTACACAGCTCTGTGATTGTGGCCCTTTCAAGTCTATAGGTGAGGATGATGTGCCTGTCCTCCATTGTTGCCAAGTCCACCAGTGGTCTGTACACGGGGGGATGTCACCATACCTATTCATCCTCAACGGTTGCACTCTATGGGGCAAAATGGTGAGCAGCTGGTCAGTATCTCATATTTCTAACCACTACCCTTCATTGCATGTTGTGATTGTAACTGTATATTGTTGGAGGGGTCCAAATGGTGCTTATGTGTACTGTGACATAGTTAGGATCCATCGTCTGCCCCCCCCGAATTGGCATCCACCTGTCCTATATGGAGGGACATGTGGAAATGATGTAATTCCGCAAACGTTGTGCGCCATTGCGGGAGGTGGTTCAGAACCGCCGTGCAACTCCTCATTAGTTATTATTGGCCTCTATGGGATACAGTGGCCAATGGTGATGTACGCCGGTGGTGACTGTACGCACTGCCGTGCACATGACCTCCATTTTCTATCTGTTCACTCACTTGCTACCTGACCTTCAATAGGAGAAGACCTACACTGCATGTGCTGCTGTGACCTGTGTCTGGAACCTACCATGGCTCGTGTGACTGGGGGAAGGGCCCCTGCCTTCACATCGGTGGAGTTGGAGAGACTGGTAGATGGGGTCCTACCCCACTACCGAATGCTGTATGGGCCTCCAGACCAACAGGTGAGTACACAGTGAGCACGATGCATGGGGCATGAATGCATGTAGTGCTGTGTGTGAAGGCCTCGTGTAGGGAGGTTTGGTGGATGGTCCATAGGCAGCGTGCAGCATGTATGCTGGGGCATGTCTGTGCGTAAGGGGATGTGAAGGGCCATGGTGGTCCATGAGTGTAACATGCAGGACAGTCTAACTGATACCTTTTCCTATGTGTATTTCTCTGCAGGTCAGCGCCCATCATAAAAAGGGTATATGGTGTGCCATCACCAAGGACATGCGGACCCTGGGGGTCTACAGCAGACGGAGCACCCACTGTCGGAAATGGTGGGAGGACCAGAGACGCTGGGCATGGAAGCTGGCGGAGGCCCAGAAGGGTATGGCCTCCCAACGAGGAAGGGGTGCCTGTCAAACCCTGACCCCCCTGATGGCCCGCATACTGGCGGTGGCCTATCCAAAGCTGGGTGGGCGCTTGGGGGTATCACAGCAGCCATAAGGGGGTGAGTACAGTGCCCCAATACACTACATGCGCCTTGTGGGGTGGGTTCCGGGTGGAGGATGTGTGCCTGTGGGTGCCACTAGGCCAGGCCTTACACTGCAGGGTAGGTTCCATGTTGGGCAGGGTCTGATGTAAACTTCCTCCAAACAAGCTATTAGGCATCCACTACTGGGCAGGGGTCTGTGGGTCTCAGGTATGCTGCAATTGGTGTTAGGTGCTCCTGTCCATGGGATGGTGACTAGCATTGTGACTGGTAGTGGATTGCCTAGTGCGTAGGACTGTTCCCTGTTTGTGTGTGTCGTGTACGCCAAGGGTGGTGTTGTTGCCGCCATTAACCAAGTGAATCCTTTGTGTCTTCCCCCACTTTTTGTTTTGTCATCCTGTCCTTCTGTGCATTAGCATCATCTGGCAGAGGAGCAGAGGCACCGGTGACGGAGGAAGCTGCACCCCACAGGACCCAGAATGCCGAATCCACCGACGGTGAGGGCACCAGTGGGACGGAGGGTGAGGGGAGCACCATGGCTGAGACTGGAGGGGACAGTTCTGACAGTGACACCTCCTCCGATGGAAGCTCCCTGGTGGTAGTGGACATCTCTGTGCCCACCCCAACTACAGGTACAGCCGCCACCCCTGTACCAGCACCGCCCTTCCAGCAGCCCCTCAGCGAGTTTCCCGTGCCCGCTCACCCTGGTGGGTGGGCATCTACTTCGCCCCAGGCACCTCAGGCCCTGCCCAGTTAGCCCTGCTGCCCTAAGTGAGGAGGCTATTGACCTCCTGCGATCCATCTCTATTGGGCAGTCAACCATTGTGAATACCATCCAGGGGCTGGCAGCCCAAATGCAACAGATAAATGCATTCCTGGAGGGCATTCACACTGGCAAGGCAGCCTAACAGAGATCAATCCAGGCTCTGGCCTTCTCCCTGATGGCAGCGATTGTCCCTATTTCTAGCCTCCCCCCTCCAACTTCCTCTACCCATTACCATTCCCCACAACCCCAACCTATCCCAAGCACACAGGCAGACCAGCATGCACACAAGACAACACACAGGAGTGGCTCAGGCAAACACAGGCAACACACATCATCCCACAGGCACTCACACAAACACCATCCAGAATCAGACATACCAACATCCATTGCCTCCACTGTGGCCTCCTCCTCCTCCTTGTCCACCTCCCTCCCAGTTGCATCTCCACTCACACCTGCATGCACTACAGCCACATCCACTACCACCGTCACCAGCACGCCTATCACTACACACTTCTCACTGGCAGTCACCACCCCCAATTCCATGCGCACGTCCCCTGTGTCCTCTCCCAAAGTACACAAACGCAGACACACCCACCCAACAGCCATCCACCTCACAACAGCCTCCAACCCATGCACCTTCTCCCAAACTCAGCAGACATATACCTCCTACAACCACTACCTCTTCCTCCACTCTTGCATCCCCTCCATCTACCCGTCCCAGTGTGTCAAAGAAACTTTTCCTGGCTAACATTGACCTCTTCCCTACACCTCCCCCCACATCCTTCCTGTAGGGCAAGGATGTCTAGAGCCCAGACCAGCACCTTAGCCACCAAATCGGCGTCCACTGTGGTCCCTGCAAGTCCGGGAGGATCGAAGGGGGCACCCATCAGGGCTGCCAGTGTGCCAACTACTAAAGCTAAGGACCACCCGATTCCGCCACCTGCCAAGGTAAAGAAGGGGCCAGCATGAAAAAGGGAAAAGACGCACCACCCTCCCACCAAGGCCTCATCCAGAACCAAAGAGGACAGTGGCAAGGTCCCAGCAGCAACTACCATGGTGGGGAAGGGACACAAAAGCAAAGGAAAGTCACCTCAGGGCACGGAGCCTCCTGGTGAGGGACTGGTGACCCCCATTTCTCATGACAGGCCAGGAACCTGTACCACGGTGAGCACCGCCGCAACAACGGCCACCTGCACCGTCACCTGCACGGCAGCTGCCACAACTACAGTCACCAGCATCATCCCCAGGGGGGAGGCTGCTGGAGATGGCTTGGTGTCTCCCTCCACTACTACAGACACCTGCACCATGGGCAGCACCGGCAGCATCCCTACCGCAGACACCGCCGCAGCCACCGCCACCTGCCCCACCACCTGACCAGACAGTGCTACTATAGCGGACATCAGCAGCATCCCCAGTGGGCAGCCGTCCGAGGCTGCAGGAGACGTCCTGGACCCTGCACACACTAAATTAGGCACCACCACCAGCTCCGGCACTACCAGGAGTTTGCAGCCGCAAGGTGGAGTGTGGCTCTGCCTCCATGGAGTATCATGCTACCTTTTTTTCCTGAAAATCTTGTTGCTCAGACACCCAGGTGAGGGAATGGGAACTGCCACACCCCAGGTGCAGCATCACTAGGCACAAAGCCCCCTCCAGAACCAGTGGAGAAAAGCATCCACTAACCCAGTCCTTGGCAGGATGAAGCACTCTGGGCACAAAGCCCCCTCCAGAACCAGTGGAAAGATACATACATTAACCCAGTCCTTGGCAGGATGAAGCACTCTGGGCACAAAGCCCCCTCCAGAACCCGTGGAACGTGTCACCGGCTTGAGAGATTGTGGCTTTGCACTCCCCAGGATCAAGCAGTGGCCAGTGGACCCACTTGAGAGACTGTGGCCTTGCACTCCCCAGGAGCAAGCAGTGGGCAAACCACCCACTTGAGAGACTGTGGCTTTGCACTCCCCAGTACCAAGCAGTGGGCAAAACCCCCACTTGAGAGACTGTGGCTTTGCACTCCCCAGGACAAAGCAGTGGGCAAACCACCCACTTTAAAGACTGTGGCCTTGCACTCCCCAGGACCATGTAGTGGGCAAACCACCCACTTCAGAGACCTGAGAGACTGTGGCCTTGCACTCCCCAGGACAAAGCAGTGGGCAAACCACCCACTTGAGAGACTGTGGACTTACACTACCCAGGAGCAAGCAGTGGCCAAACCACCCGCTTGGAAGACTTGAGAGACTGTGGCGTTGCACTCCCCAGGACCAAGCAGTGGGCATACCACCCACATGAGAGACTGTGGCTTTGCACTCCCCAGGACCAGGCAGTGGGCATGGAGCCCCCTCGAGGAGCAGTGGTGTCGTCCCATCATCCGGCTGAGGTGCCCCCCTTCCCCCTTCCCCCTGAGGTGCCTGTTTTTTTTCGACCTGATGTCCCTGCAGTGTTCTCTCCGTTTTGAGGCAGGTGTCATGTGTGGGTTTCGCCCATGCTTTTTGGGACCACTGGTCCACTGACATTTTATGGGACTGTGTACGGACTTGTGTACTTGCTGTACATATTTGTATATACAGATTTTTTTTATATCTCTTGCTATATCTGAATGTTCGAATTTTACATGAGTTCAACTCATTTTGTTTTGTCCTTGTGTTCTTCCAGGGGGTTACGGGGTGTATCTGTGATTTTTTGGATATGTTTGTGTGTGTGTTGTTGTGGGTGGGGGATGAGGGTGTTGCGTTTTGCATGTGTGTGTCACTCTCTTTTCCCTCCTCCTCTCCCCTGTGTGCTAGGTGCAGTACTCACCGTCGTCGCTGCAGCCGCCTTCTTTCCACTTGGTCATGTATGAAAAGATACAGCAACACGAGCAGGACCTGTAACTTGGGCTCCATGGCGTCGTAGTTCTTCGTTGAGTGTCGAGAGGTGATAGTGGTTTAACCTCCAAAGACTGTTTCCCCGTGCTTTTCATGGTGATTGTACCACCCCGGGAAAGCTGGCGGATTGGTGCCCTGTAATAGTGTGGGTGGTACAGTGTGTTCCGCCTGCCTGTTGGCGGTTACTGCCGCGGTTTGTTTGTTTCTACCGCCGTGGCGGTCGGAGTGTTAAAGTGGCTGTCTGTGTTGGCAGTTTCCGCCATGGTCGTAATTCAATTTTTTGGACCGCCGGCCTGTTAGCGGTATTACCGCCGCTTTATCACCGACGACCAGGGTTGTAATGAGGGCCTTTGTCCATGATATACTGAATAGAGCACAACCATACGGGCTGTGGAGTAAGATGATGTTCTGTATGGGGGTACTCTGCTTGTCCTTCAGATGGGCTGGATTTTTGTGGTAACTTTCGACCCACCTGACTATGGGGCACAGATCTAGGTGGTCATTCTCTGGGTCTTTCTTCTCTTTTACCTGAGAATTTATGGACCAGTAATTCAGGTGTTACTGGCCTCATCAGAATCATACGTTTTGGAGGAACATTGCAGTTTTACTTGGAGATTTCTTCTACTGCATGAAGATGAAGATGATACAGTAGATCTTACTCCCGCATGTTATTATCACAAAATAATCCTCGTAATTTTCCTGAAATTTGCTGGAATCTCATTGAAATAAGAGATTATGGCAGACCAGTCATAATAAGGACATTCGTAGTGCAGAAGGAATCTATAGAGTCACACTAATTATTTACATTTGTGAATTATTTTTAAAGCCCTTTAATTTTCAAAAATTATTGAGAATCTACTTGTTGGGGTGCCATTTCACGACTAGAACGACGGAAGTCTTTTGGAAATTCCTTGTGTCAAAAAAGTCAGACACAAAGCTTTAAATTAATGCCATTTAGTTTTTTCCACATGTTTCTGGAAGACTTCGTTCTTCCCTTTTCTTAGCCTTCCTACATCACTCTTAGTTAAAAACAACGTTTTCATAAATACTTAACACTTGTTGTTTTTTTAAAGCCCTTTCCAAAAACCTACTGAAATCTGCCTTGTTGAGGGGTCGTTTCAACACTGGAAGTAAGGAAGTCATGCTTTTGGAAATTCCTTGTGACAAAAAGAAAAAAACCTTAAAACAAGCCCATTCAGTATATTTTTCCATGTGCTTCTGGAAGACTCCCTTCTTCCATTTGTTAGCCTTCCTGCCTCAGTAGGAGTTAAAACAAAGTTTTTCATAACATTTTCTGTATAACTTATTTTTCCTTTATATTTCTCATATTTTGACGCAGAAATAATAACCAACTGGTTTTATGGGTGCAGTTTGTATATGATTAGGTGTACTTGATATCTCCATAATAACTCTACTCATTGCCACCCACTAAGGATTCAGATCACTTATCCCACTTAACCTTCAACAATGGACCATCATCTGCCTTGTAGTTCATGAGATATTTTAAATATTTTGAAAAAGGTTTCGACATTTTTTAAACAACTACAGTTCTCTTCTCGTGCGTGCCCATCAAATGTTCTATAGATAACATTTGGAAGCCTGAAAATGTACACCGCAACTCTGTAACACCCCTGAGTAAACTGATCACCTCTTCCCTTTCACGGGTCTTATGATCACATTCTACTGAGGATTCCTATTAGCTCTACCCTCTGAGATTTCTGATCATCTCTCCACTTTCGAGTATTTTCATCACATCTCTGGGGTACATTGGTGTCAGCAGATGGCTGTTATGGGTTGCGTATAGACCAAGATCTGTCATTTATGAGCCTTAACCATGTAGTCCAGTTGGAAATGTATGTACTAAAATGATGATGGAGTTCATATGGTGAAAGATTCAAGGGAACCTTTCCCACAGGCTCCTTCTTTACTAGTCCCATGTTCCTTTTTAGAAGCAGCTGGAACAGTTCCTTAGAGCTGGTGTCACCAAAGCTTGCAAGGAGGCTTCTTAACCAGAAGCTTAGGCAGCACTGCACAATGTGGTAAGGAATTTGAGGGTCATTACGACCCCGGCGGATGGTGGTATAGTGGTACAGGCTGGCAGTACCTACCTCCACTATTATGATATTGGCGGTTTGGCCAAAGCCACACTGCCAATGTACCACACCGACCACCACGGCGGTAACGACTGAGCCCGGAGGCCATCACTAGGCCGCCCATGGCATTATGACCCCGCCCAGCGCCATGGTTTCCGTGGTTTCTGTACCGCCACTGAAACCATGGCGGTAGGCACTGTGAGTACCAGCGAATTCCTTCCCTGGCACTGATAAGGGTCTCCCCTGCCTTTCCCCCTCCCCAGAGCCCACCCTCTCCTGACCCCCCTGCACATTGACACACATACATGCACATACATATACACCTATACACACGCAACACCCCCCCACACACGCACACAACGCCCCCACCCCCCTCTCCTGTCGGAGAACCCGACTTACTTGCTTGCAGGGGGTCCTCCAGCAGGAGACGGGACGCAGCACTGCTGCCAGCAGCAGCATCCCTTAGCAAAACACCGCCAGGCCGTATCATGGAACATGATATGGTAGGCAGTGTTTTGCTGGAGTGGCAATGCTTCTGACAACAGTGCCACCTTACCGCCATCCGCAACCATGGCCGTTCCGGCAACGGTCATAATGGTATGGACGGTCGGTAGCCACGGCGACGATATGTTGGCGGCCGTCGCTGTGGCTATAGGCGGTCAATACCGCCAATGTTGTAATGAGGGCCTTAGAGAGGAGACTCTTTTACCATCAAATCACCTTGTCTCCTGAATAATAAAGATGATTACTCTGTGCGAGGGGCACACAATCTGTGGTTAGATACTAGAGGTGAGGAGGCTGGGCCTCCCATTGACTCCATTCGCTAATATCTCTCATGAGAGAAGACTATGAAAGCCCCAGTTATCGCCATATCAGGGTGCTTTAAATGTTACCCATTGTCTTTAAAGCACATAACTTTATATGTCTCCCGCTGTTTCCAGCTTTGATGAGAATATCACCCATGATTTCCATAGCATGTGAGTGAAATCATCACTCGCCTTTACAATAGCAAGGACCTTAGAATGTCAGTCACCAGCTCCATAGCAGGGAACTAGGCATGTCATTCACTTGTTCTGGAGCCACGAAATAAGAATGATATTGACATTCACCTGGTAAAGTAGGTCAACACTTGGCTTCACTGCTGAAGGGCCAGCAATGAGGCCCACTACCTCTTTAACGGTCGGTGCAAGAGTGACCAGCAATCCCTAACAGCGGTTGAGCATGTCACCCACTGTCTCAACAGCTACGTACTTTGTATGCTCTCAATATTGGTCATTTGCTTTTTATTCAACAATAATGTATTTACTCCATTATTGGAACTTTCATAGATTCACAAGCTTGAATCATCTCAACAACGGGGAATGGTTCATGCATGTGAATGTATGAAAGTTCCAATACTGGAGTAAGAAAAGTATTGGAATCTTTCATAGATTTACATGCTTGAATCATTCCCCGTCATCGAGATGGGAGCCCCCAGTATATTTAACCAAGTAGTATTAACATAGGTTTAAACCTAAAGGCCCTCTCAGTTTAACACACTATCAGAGTCATTTTAAGAAAAAGGACCAAACTTCAGGGTCCACCAATCAGGCGACACCACCTTTTAGATCCTTCCTGAGAAAAGCTCCAGCACCTCAGATTTTCTACCGCACGTCATGCTAGGGAGTCTCCTCAGAACTCTGCAGTCCTTAACATCTTTTAGGATAGTTTCAAGATTATACTCTTCAAAACTTGTTCTGACTGATTGTGGGTAGGCCTAAAACATGTCTGACAAAGAAAGGAAAGGTCTGTTCACATCATGCAAGACCTGTGGGAAAAAAGAGATTACACTCTGACGACCCTCATCAGGACTGCATTTACTGCCTTTACCCAGACCACTCTGCAGAGGACTGCAAGGTATGTCACACCTTCTCTTCTAAGACCCTGAAGGATAGAGAGGGCAGATTATTAATATGGCTGCAGAAACCTAAATCTAGAGACAACCCAGTCTCTGATTTAGACAGGGATGACTCCTCCACATCTTTCAGAAAGTCATCTAAGAGACCTAGATCTCATTCAAGATCTTCCTTAGAGCAACCAAAAAAAGCCCACAAAAAGACCACCTCAGGGTCTTACAAAGGCCTCAGCCCTTCTTCATCACCTCACAAATTCTCCACAAAAGGGGAAAGAAGCCATCTCAACAGTTCCGAAAGGCCTAGAAAATCATCTTCTGTGCCCCCATCTAAGTCTGCTGAACCTTTTAAAAGACCGCTTTCTGCTCCTACGGTTTTCAGACCATTGGCAAAAACTATACCATCGACAACAGCCTCATCGTTGACAACTGCGGTGAGTGCAATTTCACCATAGATGTCGGTTTCTACATTAATACCATCGATGGCCATGCTGACGACAACATCATCAATGACGAGCGTTCCACCGTTGATGAGAACAACATCAATTATGTCATCGCTGACGAAGACCTACACTTCGTCATCGTCGATGACAGTAACCACGGTCTTCTCATTGGCGTCTTCATCGTCGATGACTCCGTCGATGGTAGCTCCCTCCTTGAAGCTGTCGATGGTTAAAATTTCCATGCGAACCACATCGACGACTACACCGTCAACTAAGACATCTACGACTCCGTCGACGAGGGAAAAAATCTGCAGAAGTCAGGAAACAGCATTACTCCAGAGCATACTTCTCCTAGTAAGATAACCCCTATAATTCCAGTACATCTTTTGAAGGGTGATGATGACTCGGATAATAAGGGACCATTTGAGACAGCACACAGCCCCTCACAGTTGAACGTAAAGTATCAGGATGACAATGAGGAGTACAGCGAAACTTATGATCCACATTACTACACAGGTGATCAGACATATCAGGAGGATATGCCAATCTCTGACCTCAGAGCGATGCGAGCCGACTACAGTAGGTGCTTTCCTCCTCCAAAACAGGTGCAACCACAACCTCCTTCATCGCCTGTTTCAAGGGTATCCACCCCACATCAGAGGCCAACCACTCTACCACTAGAGAATGTGCCCACACCGGATATGACCATACCACATGACACTGACATTTCAGAGGGAGAACAAGAGGAAGGTGAGCTCCTTGACAAAAAGTCGTAGTGGGATGAATATGCTATTCCAGCTCCTCCTTCTCATCCAAAAGTAGAAGATGACATCGGAGGATTCCATAATCTTTTGGAAAGATCAGCTAAGCGTTTTGCACTTCCAGTGACATCCAAGCAAACGGATTGCTTTCTATATGATTTTAAAGAACCATTCCAGAAGTCAGTATGCTCCATACCACTGGTTAGTTACATATGGGAGGAGGGTTTGAAGGTTTTGCAAAACCCTGCTACAGTCACAGCAGTACATCCTCGCTTGGATATGAAGTACCAAGCACCGGAAGATGCCCCCGCATGCTTGACTGGACACCCCCATCCAGATTCGGTGGTAACACAAGCAGCACAGAGAAAATCCCAAAATCCCTCTGCTCCAATTTCCGCACCTCCCGGCAAAGAGGGCAGATGATTAGACAACATTGGTAAGAGATTTTCATCAATGTCTAGTCTCACTATAAGAGCAGCTATCTCCCTGGCAGTGTTAGCCAGATATGATAGACAATTATGGGCAGACATCACCCCATATCTTGATCAGTTGCCGGAGGACATTAAATCAGAAGCTAAAAAGACATTGCTTGAGGGAGAACGCACATCGGCGGAGATAATAGATTGTGCAATGGACAAAGCCAGCACTGCGTTTCGTCAACTTGCAGGTTCGGCTGTCCTACGAAGGCAAGTTTGGTAAAATCCACATAATTCCATCCAGAAGTGCAGAATAAGATCCTACATCTTCCTTTTGATGGTCAAGCACTGTTTGGCAAGCATATTGATGAGGCATTGCAGTCGATTAAAGCCGACACAGGCACAGCAAGATCTTTGGGGAAAATCCAGTTTCGGAGGCCTTCCTTTCGAGCCACGAGAGGGCGTGGAATGCCTTTATATAGAGGAGGCTACCAGCAATTCAGATATCCATTGTTTCCTTCCTCCTCTTAGCAATTTTGTCAACATTACACCCAAAGACAGCCGCCACAAGCGGTGTAGAGCAGGTCTGCTTCCAGGGGACGGTCAGCTCATCCAACTAAAGACTCGGCTTGCAGAGCATGATGTCTCCAAGGCTCCGGCTACCCCCAACCATTCCCCCTCAATTCTAGGCGGAAAGATATCTTCATTTTTCCAGCAATGGGAAACCATAACATCGGACAAGTGGGTCTTACAGCTGATAAAGTGTGGACACACACTAGAGTTTGTTTAAATTCCTCCTCCCAATCCTCCTCACAGAACTTCCCCAAAGTATCCAGAACAACTCAAGAGATCAACAAAATGCTCCTCAAGGACGCAATAGAAAGGGTGCCTCCATCACAGCAAGGAAAAGGTTTTTATTCCAGATTCTTTCTCATTTGCAAAAAGTGGAAGGACTGGAGACCGATCCTCGACCTCAGAGAATTAAACACCTACTTGAGAAAACAGTCTTTCCGCATGATCACCCTGCAGGACATCCTTCTGCGGTTGAACCAGGGAGACTTTGGCCCTCATTACAACCCTGGCGGTTGGTGATAAAGTGGTGGTAATACCGCCAACAGGCTGGCGGTAAATACCACCAAATTATGACCATGACAGAAAGAGCTCAGACAGACAGCCACTTTAACACACCGACCGCCAGGGCGAAATCAACAGGCACCAATGCGGTAACCGCCTACAGCCAGACGGAAGCCAATGTTCCGCCCACTGTATTAAGACAGTCCAATCCACCATCTTTTCCGGGGCGGTACCAACGACATCAAAAGCCTGTCGGTAACTGAGCTCAGAAGTTAAAGGACTCACCTGTGGAGACTCAAGGAAGAGCTACGCCGCCATGGAGCCGAGCTGCACATATTCCCAATGTTGATTTACGTCCTGCTCCACTATGAACACCAATGGCGGCGAAGACAACCACGGTGAGTACAGCCACCTAGCACACGGGGGAGAGAGAGAATGTCACACACGCATGCAACACCCACACTCCCACTCCCACCCCCAACACCATACACTCAAGCAGATGCAGCAACATAACATATTTACCCTGTACCCCTCAGGAATAATGCAAGGACAACTACAATAGATAAAAGTGAGAGTAATAAGGTATAATAGTAGCAATACATGCATCCAAATCAAAAAGTATATACATATTTACAAATGAAGGGACACGGCCCAGTCCTCAATATTCGTGAGCCACAGGACCACATTACAAAGTCCAAGGCCCCACTTTACTCCTGCAACAACACGGAGAGAAAACTGCAGGGACATCAGTTAGAAAATAGGCAGGCACTTCAGGGGGATGGGGAATGGGGGGGCACCTCAGCTGGCAGATGGTACAATGCCACTGGTCCTGGAGGGGGCAACATGCCCTGTGCTTGGTCCTGGGGAGTGCAAGGCCACAGTCTCTCAAGTGGGTGACTTGCCCACATGCTCTGGAGGGGGCAACATGCCCTGTGCTTGGTCCTGGGGAGTGCAAAGCCACAGTCTCTCAAGTAGGTGACTTGCCCACATGCTCTGGAGGGGCCAACATGCCCTGAGCTTGGTCTTGGGGAGTGCAAGGGCACAGTCTCTCAAGTGGGTGACTTGCCCACTGGCTCTGGAGGAGGCTTCGTGCCCTGTGATGCAGATCTTGGGGAGTGCAAGGTCACAGTTTCTCAGGTGGGTGTCATACCCATAGGATTTACAGGAGGCAGGCCGCACAACAGCCCATGGAGGCAGGTCTTCAGAATGTCTGCCTGTGGTGACGGCTGTTCAGTGGTGGCAGTGGTGCTGCTGCTGCTGGTGGTTGTATGGGGAGGCCCCAGCCCATCCCCTGCAGCCTCGGACGGCTGCCCACTGATGCTGCTGGTGGTGGTGGTGCTGGTGGCAGAGCTGGTGGTGATGGTGGTTGAAGCTCCACCCCAATCTCCTGCAGCCTCGGATGGCTGCCCACTGGTGCTGCTGCTGGTGGCGGTGCATGGTTGGTGGTGGGGGCTCGGACTGAGTCCCAGCACCAGGCCCCTTGTACTTACTGCCTGCTGGTGCAGGCCCCTTGCCCTTCCTGCCAGCAGCTGGGGATGGCTCCTTGCCCCATTTGGCAGCAGCTGGGGCTGGCTCCATGACCATCCTTCCTGTAGCTGGGGCTGACTCCTTGCCCTTCTTTGAAGCACTTGGGGCAGGCACCCTTTCTGTCTGTCTGGCTGGTGGCCGGTATCCTTTCCCACCTGGAGATGCTGGGGACACTACTGTGCCCGGGGACTGGGTGGCTGAGGTGCTTGCCTGGGTTTTGACCACGCTGGCCTGACGTGAGGGACGGGGGGACGGGGAGGGAAGAGGTCAATGGTGGAGAGGAAAAGCTTCTTAGAGACATTGGGGCTGTAAGAAGGAGATGGTTTTAGAGTGGAGGAAGAGGGAGTGGTTGTAGGAGGTGTCAGTCTGCTGTGTTTGGGTGCAGGTGCATGGGCTAGATACTGCTGTGAGGTGGATGGCTGTTGGGTGTCTGAGTGCTTGCGTTTGTGTACTTTGGGAGGAGGGGGCACAGACACAGTGGGTGTGGACACAGGGGACGTGTGCATGGATCTGGGGGTGGTGACTGCCAGTGAGGGGTTTGTTCTGCTAGCTGTGGTGGTGATGGTGATAGTGGATGAAGATGTAGTGCATGTAGGTGAGAGTGGAGACGCAACTGGGAGGGAGGTGGACAACGAGGAGGAGGGGGCCACAGTGGAGGCAGTGAGTGTTGGTATGTCTGCATCTGGATGGTGTTTGTGTGAGTGGCTGTGTGATTAATTGTGGTGCTTGTGTTTGCCATGTCCACTCTTGCGTGTTGTCCTGTGTGCATGCTCATCTGCCTGTGTGCTTGGGATAGGTTGGGGTTGAGAGGAATGGGATTGGGTAGACGAAGTGGGAGGGGGAGGGTGGAAACAGGGACAATGGCTGCCATCAGAGAGGAGGCCAGTGCCTGGATTGATCTCTGTTGGGCCGCCAAGCCAGTGTGAATGCCCTCCAGAAATGCATGGGACTGTTGCATTTGGGCTTCCAGCCCCTGGATGGCATTCACAATGGTTGACTGCCCAACAGAGATGGATCGCAGGAGGTCAACAGCCTCCTCACCCAGGGCAGCAGGGCTAACTGGGGCAGGGCCTGAGGTGCCTGGGGAGAAGGAGATGCCCACCCTCCTGGGTGAGCGGGCACAAGAAACTTGCTGATGGGCTGCTGGGAGGGCGGTGCTGGTACAGGGGTGGTGGCTGTACATGTAGCTGGGGTGGGCACAGAGGTGTCTGCCACCACCATGGAGCTTCCATCAGAGGAGGTATCTGTGTCCGAACTGTCCCCTCCAATCTCCGCCATGGTGCTCCCCTTGCCCTCTGTCCCACTGGTGCCCTCACCATCGGTGGACTCGGCTTCCTTGGTCCTGTGGGATGCAGCTCCCTCCGTAGCCGGTGCCTCTGCTCCTCCGCCAGATGATGCTAATGCACATAAGGACAGGGTGACAAAAGAAAAAGGAGTGGGAGAGACAAAGGATACACTTGGTCAATGGCAGCACCAACACCACCCTTGGCATACACACACACACACACACAGGGAACATCCCTACACACTAGGCAATGCACTACCAGTTACAATGCTAGTCACCAGGCCATGGGTAGGGACACATACCGCTAACTGCAGCATACCTGAGACCCACACACCCCTGCCCAGTAGTGGATGCCCACTGGCTAGGTTGGAGGAATTTCACATCAGAACCCTGCCCAACATGGAACCTACTCTGCAATGTCAGGTCTGGCCTATGGCACCCACAGGCCCACATGCCCCACCCGGATACCTCCCCACCAGGTGTAAGTAGTAACGAAGGGCACTGTAGTCACCCACTTGTTGCTGCTGTGATGCCCCCAAGCGCCCATCCAGCTCCAGATAGGCCACCACCAGTATGCGGGCCATCAGGGGGGTCAGGGTTTAACTGGCACCCCTTCCTTATTGGGAGGCCATCCTCAGCTGGGCCTCCGCCATCTTGCGTGCCAAGCGTCTCAGGTCCTCCCACCGTTTGCAACAGCGGGTGCTCCGCCTGCCGTAGACCCCCAGGGTCCGCACGTCCTTCACAATGGCATGCCATATACCCTTCTTTTGAGGGGCGCTACCTGCAGAGGAAAGAGACACAGGGATAGGTATTAGTCAGACCGTCCTGCCTGTTACACTCATGGCCCACCATGCCCCTTCCAATCCCCATTAGCACAGACATGGCCCAGCATACATGCTGCATGCTGCCCAGGCCCCATACACCAACCCCCCCCCCCCACACGAGGCCTTCACACACAGCACTCCATGCATTCATGCCCCATGCATCGAACTCACAGTGTGCTCACCTAATGGTCTGGAGGTCCATACAGCACTCGGTACTGGGGTAGGACCCCATCCAATAGTTGCTCCAACTCCACCAAGGTGAAGGCAGGGGCCCTTTCCCCAGTCACACGCACCATGGTAGGTTCCAGACACAGGTCACAGCAGCACATGCAGTGTAGGTCCACTCCTGTTGAAGGTCAGGTAGCAGGTGAGTGAATAGATACAAAATGGCGGTCACATCCGCAGTGGTGCGTACTGTCACCACCGGCGTACATCACCATTGGCCACTGTACCCCATAGGGCCCAATGATAACCAATGAGGAGTTGCACGGCGGTTCCAGGCCGCCTGCCGCAACGGTGCAAAACGTCAGCGGAATTACCTAATTTACACCTGTCCCTCCATACTGGACAGGCAGACGCCACTTCAGGGGGGCAGGTCATGGATCCCAACTGTGTCACAGTTCACAATTTCACATTCTGGACATATGCCACCAAAATATTGTAACAATCACAATATGTATTGAACTGTAGTGGTTACAATGTACATGTACAGATAATGACCAGCTGCTCACTCTTTTGCCCCAGAGATTGCAACCGCTGTGGATGAATAGGAGATGGAGACTTCCCCCGTGTACAGACCCCTGGTGCACTTGCCAACAATGGAGGACAGGCACATTATCCTCATCTACAGACTTGGCAGGGCCACAATCACAGATCTGTGTGCCCAATTGGAACCTGACCTGATATCTGATATCTGCTATCCGTCACCCCACTGGGATCCCCCCCTCTTGTGCAAGTGCTATCAGTGCTCCATTTTTTGACAACAGGTTCTTTTCAAGTGACAGTTGGCTTGGCAGCATGAATGTCACAGCCAATGTTCTCAATAGTGCTTACCAGAGTGTTGTCTGCCCTGATTAAACACATGTGCAGCTACATCGTTTTCTCCCAGGTGGAGAATTTGGCCACAGTGAAGACTGACTTCTTTGCAATGGGACATATCCCCAACATCATTGGTGCGATTGATGGGACACATATTGTATTTGTCCCCCCCGGCAAAATTAACAGGTCTTCAGAAATTGTAATAGTTATCACTCAATGAATGTGCAGATGGTGTGTTTGGCGGACCAGTACATCTCCCATGACAATGCTAAGTATCCAGGCTTGGTGCATGATGCTTTTATCCTGAGGAATAGCAGCATCCCAAATGTGATGGCCCAACTCCAGAGGCACAGGGTGTGGCTAATGGGTGAGCCCTGGTTCCCACCCAGTGGATGTTGGTGTATGGGTATCGTGTGGGCCATAAGGATTAGTGTGTGGCTAACGGTTGTCCCTCGATATTTGCAGGTGACTCTGGTTACCCCAACCTGTCATGGCTACTGAGCCCTGTGAGGAATGCCAGGCCAAGGGCTAAGGAACGTTACAATGAGGCACATGGGCAAACAAGAAGGATTATTGAAATTGCCTTCGGCCACCTGAAGGCCAGATTTGGTGCCTCCATCTAACAGGTGCTATTCCCCCAAGAAGGTCTGCCAGATCATCGTGGCATGCTGTATGTTGCACAACCTTGGCTTGCGACGCCATGTGCCTTTTCTGCAGGAAGAGGAGGCTGGAGATGGCCGTGTGACAGCAGTGGACCCTGTGGACAGTGAAGAGGAGGAGGCAGAGGATGAGGACAGCAGAAATGTAGTCATTCGTTAATACTTCCAATGACACATAGGTAAGACAGTGTTATTTCACATTTCTTTGACAGTTTGATGTGTGACATTGTCACTGGCAGGCTGTGAATTCCTACTTCTATGCCCACTCACTGTACCCATTGGCATCTCTTTTTGCAGATGTTGGTGTCCCACTATTACTCCTGGTGTGTTCAGTGCAGCCAACTACAGGTTCTTTCCTATGTAAACATTACTGTTAATTTGAATTGCAATGTTTGAACCTTATTAAATGAATACATATTTTAATCATTTGACATACTCCATACTTGTATTTTTTTCAAAGTATGTTTATTGCAGTGCTCTGAAGAAAAGGGGGAAGTGAAATGGGCTGGGGTGAGGATGGAGGAAAGTCCAGGTTAGAGTCCAGTCTATTTGTTGCACAGGTGCATTGTCTAAGGGGGCATAGGAAGGAGAGCCATGGCAGTTCAAGGTGGACAGGGGGACAGTGTGGGACACAAGGGTGGCAATCAGGAGAGTCTTATTTCCTGGCGAGGGTCTTGGCAATAGTCTCTGGCTTCTGCCTGGATCGCAGGGAACGTTTGCGGGGTGGTTCTCCTTCTGCAGGGGGAGGGACGCTGGTGGGCTGTTGGTCCTGTCCACTTGCGGCAGCAGAGGTGGAGGGCGTTCAGTAGTTTGGCCAGTGTCAAGGGCCCACTGTTGTGCCACTGCCTCCCTCATACTGTTGGCCATGTCTGCCAGAACCCCTGGAATGGCGACCAGGGCGGTGTTAATGGCCTTCAAGTCCTCCCTGATCCCCATGTACTGTCCCTCCTGCAGTCGCATGTTCTCCTGCATCTTGTCCAGGATCTGGCCCAGCGTATCCTGGGAATGTTGGTATGCTCCCAGGATCGCGGTGAGTGCCTCCTGGAGAATCAGTTCCCTGGGCCTGTCCTCCCCCTGGCGCACAGCTGTCCTACCAGCTTCCCTGTTGTCCTGTGTCTCTGTCCCCTGAACCGTGTGCACACTGCCACTGACCCCAGGTTCCTGATTGTCCTGATCCTGGGTAACCGACTGTCCGGAGGTCCCTGATGGGCCAGGTTGGTCATCCAGATCTAGGAGTCCAGAGCTGTTGTCATCACTGTGGGCCTCTTCTGTCGGAGGACTGGATGTTGCTGGCACCTCCTCTCCGGTGCCACTGGCTGGGGTACCTGTGGGGATGTAAATGCAGTGTTTTTGTTTCTGTGTGTCATATATTATTCATGGGTGGGTTGCTCTCTATGGTTGTTATGGCCCTGGCAGCTTTGCCTTGTGTGGGTTGTTATTTGGTGGGCTAGCCTCTAGTGTGCATGCTGTAGTGATAGGTGTCCATGCAGGACTGTGAGTGGTGTCCATGCATTGGTATGGCATGCAGGGCTTGGCATTGGGATGAGTGGGTTGTGATGGTGAGGTGCGTGGGAAGTGGTGGAGTGATGGAAGTAAGGGTATGGGTGGGGGTATGTGATGGCATGCAGGTAGGGTGTGTGTGATTTTTATAGAGAGTTGACTTACCAGAGTCCAGTCCTCCTGCTACTCCTGCCAGACCCTCAGGATGCATGATTGCCAAGACTTGCTCGTCCCATGTTGTTAGTTGTTGGAGAGGAGGGGGGGTCCACGGCCAGTCCTCTGTACTGCGATCTGGTGTCTTGCTGCAATGTAACGCACCTTCCCCCGTAGGTCGTTCCACCTCTTCCTGATGTCATCCCTTGTTCTTGGGTGCTGTCCCACGGCGTTGACCCTGTCCACGATTCTCCGCCATAGCTCCATCTTCCTAGCAATGGATATCTGCTGCACCTGTGATCCAAATAGCTGTGGCTCTACCTGGATGATTTCCTCCACCATGACCTATAGCTCCTCCTCCGAGAATCTGGGGTGTCATTGTGGTGCCAAGGGTGTAGTGTGAGTGGTGTGGGTGAGGATGTGTAGGGTGATGTGTTGGGGTGTGTGATGTAAGGTGCATGGGTGGTATAGAGGTGATGGTGGTATGTGGCTCTGGCTGTGTGAGTGTTCTTGCTGTCTCTCTCTGCTGGCAATTATTGGTATATGTAAAGGGTTGTGGGTACTGTGGGTGTGTGTTTTATAGTGGTGTGGGTGTGGTGGGTGTATGGGTGTCAGGCGTGTGTAGTTTGAATTGACCAATGTGGTGTTGTTTTGTTTGAGTGTGTGTATTTTGAGTGCGGCAGTATGTACTGCCAATGGTGTCCACTGTGGTGATTCGTTGCTCATAATGTAGTGGGCAATGTTCTGTTGGCGTAACGGTGTGGGTTTTGATACTGCCACTTTATCACTGACCTTTGTGCTGGCTGATTTGTGTGTGTGGCTGAATAGTGAGTGATTGGTGTACGTATATCATAATATGGTGAACGGATATCTGCCGTGGCGGCGGTATGTTGGCGGCAGTCAGCATGGTGGTAAGTGGGATTTACCACCAACATCATAATGAGGGCCTTTATGTCTACTTAGACCTAAAGGATGCGTATTTCCACATCTCCATTCACCCAGCCCAGAGACAATACCTGAGATTTATGGTAACAGGAAGCCATTTTCAATTTTGATTCCTTCCATTTGGCCTAAAGTCAGCTCCAAGAATATTCACAAAGTGCCTAGCTCCTATTGCAGCCTTTTTCAGGAGGAGAAAACATCAAGTATTCCCATACTTAGACGACTGGCTGATAAAAGCAGATACCTATTCGGCAGCACGCAGGTCAACAAGAAAGTGTGTTGCTTGCTCAGCAGCTTAGGCCTGACTATCAACTGGGAGAAATCCAAACCTCAACCATCACGCACAATCTCTTTTCTAGTGGCAAAACTGGACACTCAATCCACCATGGCCTGCCCCACTGTGGAAAGACAACAGAAACTGCTATCTCTAGCAGAATCAATACAAAGAAAAGAATACATTTCAGTACACCTGTACAAGTCCATTGGGGATGATGTCCTCATGCATACCTTTAGTTCCTCTCTGCAGACTCAAAATGCGCCCCCTGCAAGAGCATATCAATCTGCAATGGCTCCAGGTTTCAGGAAGCTTTCAAAATCAGATAAAAATTACGCCAGCAACCACCAAGGCTCTGGTGTGATGGTCTCAGAAACATCATCTTTCTATCGGTCTATCTTTTCTTCATCGCCCAGCACTGTGGACAATCACCACAGGTGCCTCTCTGGAGGGTTGGGGAGCAGTCTTACAAGACCTACAGATAAGTGGCAGGTGGCCACTGGAGTTGCAAACAATGACCATCAATCTGCTAGAGCTCGAAGTGGTCCGTCTAGCTTTGCATGCTTTACTCCCAAAGATTGCTGGTTCAGAAGTGGTAATAAGAACAGACAGCACCACTACCATCCATTACCTTAACAAACAGGGAGGCACAAGATCTCTTCCTCTCTCCAGGGAAGCTCAGGAGATTCGGAACTGGGCTGTACAGCATGACATCCTCCTCACAGCAGTTCACCTTCCAGGCATCCAGAACAGGAAAGCAGACTCGCTCAGAAGGCAAAAATCAATATGTCACAAATGGGAACTGAACCAGTCCACGGTCAACCACATTTTTTCTCAATGGGGAACACCCAACCTCGACCTCTTTGCCAGTCCGTCGAACGCCAAATGCCGATACTTCGCAAGCTGGCATCACCAGAAGGGGTCACGGGGGAATACATTTTCCATAACATTGTCAGGAATCTTTGCATACGCTTTACCGCCAATTCCCTTGGTCCCGAGAGTCCTAACAAAGATGAAGAGAGAACCATGCACGCTAATATTAATAGCCCCGTACTGGCCTCGTCAACATTGGTTCATGGAGCTTCTTCTCCTGTCAGTGAAGCCTCGCATCTCACTAAGAATATCTCCGCAGCTGCTAAAAATGAACCACAAACAAATCTTACATCCGAATCCTCAATCAACGCAGTTATCAGCATGGCTCCTGAGTACCGTGAGTTTGCACATCTAAACATTCTGCAGGAGTGCAGAGATATTCTATCAGAAGCCAGAGCAATTAGCACCAACAAGACTTACTCATGTAAGTGGAAAACGTTTTGTTTGTAGTGTCATCAGCAACAATTTGATCCGCTTTCTTCATCACTGGAACAGATATTACCTTATTTGTTACATTTAGCCCACTCAGGGCTTGCACGTTCCTCCATAAAGATTCACCTGCCAGCGATTGCATCTTGTAGACGCTCAGACTCTTCACCTTCGTTATGGTCCTCTAGGCTGATTAAACAAATTCTTAAAGGGCTTTTCAGAGTGTTTCCACCATTCAGACCTCCTCCTCCCTCCTGGAATTTAAATATTGTTTTTGCACAACTTATGAAGCAGCCATTTGAGCCAATCCATAGAGCTTCTGCGAAATTCCTTTCCCAGAAAGTTGCTCTCCTTATTGCTCTGACATCAACCAGGTGTGTCAGTGAGATACAAGCACTTTCCATACAGGATCCGTTTTTACAGATTAAGAAGGATAGAATAATTTTGTGCACTGATCCATGTTTCATTCCAAAGGTCCCTTCAGATTTGCATTTGAATGAGCCCTTAGTTTTCAGGACAATCTTTCCAGCGGAGAAAGCATTACACTCTTTAAACCTTAAAAGATGTATTCAATTCTATCTAGACAAGACTAAACAATTTTGCAAAACCAACCATTTGTGGCTTTCAGCGCACCCAGACGGGGTCAACTGGTCTCTAAACAAAGCATTGCTAGATGGATCTCTTCAGCAATTCAATTTTGTCATCAGGCGGCGGGCAAGCCACTGCAAACATCTGTCTGTGTACACTCAATGTGTGCAGTTTTGTCTTCAGCTGTGCTGTTTGCAGGCTTATTGCTTCAAGACATTTGCAGAGCAGCAACTTGGAAGAGCTGCCATACGTTTACCAGACATTACTGCTTGGAAACATTATCTCAAGGAGAGGTAGTGGTGGGACAAGCAGTCCTCAGGAATCTTTTCCAGTGAAGGTGAGCTACATATTTCATCCCACCATCCTGATTTCAGGTATGCACATTGCCTATAACAAAGACGTTTGAAATGCATGCCAAATTCTAATTGCAGTGTTGCCTATAAGGTTTTGATTTTTTTCTCTATGTATAGGTGTATTTTGATATGCTATTAATGTATGTATTCAACAAGATAGATGCGTGATACAATGTGCATCAATATTACTTACTACTCTGATTCAAGCATGTGAATCTATGAAAGTTCTAATACTGGAGTAAGAAAATTAGTTACTTACCTGTAACTTTAGTTCTCTAGTATTGGAATCTTTCCTAGATTCACATCCGACCCACCCACCTCCCCGGAGAAGCTCACCCTCACCTCACTTTTCTCTTTTATATCTTATACGTACTTGTGCTTAGAAAATCTGAGGTGCTGGAGCTTCTCCCAGGAAGGTTCAAAATGGTGGTGTCGCCTGATTGGTGGACCCTGAAGTTTGGTCCTTTTTCTTAAAATTACTCTGATAGAGTGTTAAACTGAGAGGCCTAAGGGCCTTTAGGTTTAAACCTATGTTAAGACTACTTGGTTAAATATATCGGGGACTCCCATCTCGACGACGGGGAATGATTCAAGCATGTGAATCTATGAAAGATTCCAATACTGGAGAACTAAAGCTACAGGTAAGTAACTCATTTTCTTCTTTATTAGGTTAAAGATATCACAAAAGCAGGTCACAAAGTGAGATACAGGGGGTCATTCCGACCCTGGCGGTCATGGCCCGCCAGGGCCGGGGACCGCGGATGCACCGCCAACAGGCTGGCGGTGCATCCATGGGCATTCTGACCGCGGGGGTACAGCCGCGGTCAGAAACGGGAAACCGGCGGTGTCCCGCCGGTTTCCCGCTGCCCTGGGGAATCCTCCATGGCGGCGCTGCTTGCAGCGCCGCCATGGGGATTCCGACCCCCTTACCGCCATCCTGTTCCTGGCGGTAACGGGTGTCGTGGGGCCCCTGGGGGCCCCTGCAGTGCCCATGCCAATGGCATGGGCACTGCAGGGGCCTCCTAACAGGGCCCCACCAAGATTTTCAGTGTCTGCTAAGCAGACACTGAAAATCGCGACGGGTGCAACTGCACCCGTCGCACCCCTTCCACTCCGCCGGCTCCATTCGGAGCCGGCATCCTCATGGAAGGGGGTTTCCCGCTGGGCTGGCGGGCGGCCTTCTGGCGGTCGCCCGCCAGCCCAGCGGGAAACTCAGAATTACTGCGGCGGTCTTTTGACCGCGCAGCGGTATTCTGACGGCGGGACTTTGGCAGGCCCTAAGTCTTTAAAAGGAAAAAAGCCCTCTTTATTCCCTTAACTGAAAGAGGTACATGAATAAAGTGTTCGGAGCACCAACCAAGCACAAATATGTAATCAAATGTTCATAAAAAAAATACAGATCTAGTTTTTTTCTGATTGGAAAGCGACCAATGTTATTATAAATAAAGGAATGTGATTACTGATCCTTCTGCAAAACCTGTTCATAAAATGCCTTCTGTGATCCTCTCACAAGAAGCGATAATGCCATGCTGAAGGCCAAAATCTGAATACTCTTCCATCTGCCACATTTGAACAGCCCTTACCATACTGTTCACAATTAGTATCTGATCCCAATCACTATAAAACGATGACGAGAGGGGAACTAAATAAGGTATTACCACATGCAAATTAAAATTCTCAGTATTCATGTTTATGTTATTGCTTAAGAAACTTGTTTGCCTGCCAGTATAGGGTTAGGTTTTCCCTGAAGTTTCAACCCCAAATGTTCTAATGAGACTGTGTCAACAGCTGTCTGCCTAAGAGGCGGAAAGCTTGATAATGATGTTAAATAGTCCAACGAGATGTATATCAGCATGCCACATGAAGAATAGCATGCAACGGGAAATGGCCAAATGGAGGGTATCTAACAGATGTGAAACAAGCAAATGTTAACACAGCACAGAAAGGTGTGTGTTTTCATTGCAGAGTAAGCAGTAAGAGGTTGTTCTTGGGTAGTTCCTGGAGAGAGGTAAAAATAACTCCTTAGTTTCCCGGGGCAGAATGTCTGAACTCCTTTATCTACCCAGGGTTTCCATGAATGCAAGGTCTGCAGCAGCAAGGTAGGCCAGGAGAGTTCATCATTTGGCCACAGCTCCACATTCACAAGAGTACCATTATGGTCTGGTTGAGGTGTGATGCTTCATTGAGATGGAGGGAGCCTTCATAATGTATATCCATTCAATGGCAGTTGGTCTGCGTGGTAGTCAGCTACAAACAGTGCCTTCTTAAAATGTAAAAAGCTCACCGTTCAGCTTCAAAACATAGTGGCAGGAACAGACATTCATGAATGTAATTTCACCAAAATATCAGGAGTATTGAAATTGACATCACAAACACTTAGACCACCCAGTGTCATGACAAGTTTGATCATTATGAGTAGGCTGGAATTTGGTGCAAGGATACTGGGGGCCGGTATCTATGATTCCCAGCAGTATCCCCACACCAAATTTTGGCTATTCTGAGTTTTTCTACACAAAAGGATGATGGAAGGATTGCTGAAACCTTTCAAACACTCGCCACCAGTTGTAGATCTGTCTTGAATCATTCTTTTGCTTACCATGCCACCCCAGTTTGGACCTAGCCGTATGCAAATCATTCTTGAACCTGCTCCCCATGGGGACAGTCCAGCCTGAACTGCCAGGCCAGATCTTCCCTGGACTAGAAACAAGCATCCTGGTACCAGTATCAGGGGACCACCCCTCATCAGCCAGGCTAACTTTAATTCGGCACATTGAGCAAGAGACCCACTTCTGGGCATATCCTGGCCACTTCGGTGACTTTAGCTACACAAAAGGATAATGGACAAAGTGTTGAAACTATCAAATACTCACCCCCATCACAGATCTAGGCTGAATCCATTGTTCTTTTGTTCACCATGCCACCCCAGTTTGGACCCCGCCATATGCAAATCAGTCTTGACACTGTTCCCCATGGGAACAGTCCAGCCCAAACTGCCAGGCCAGGTCTTCCCTGGACCAGACACAAGCATCCTGGGTCCGGTTTCAGGGTATCAGCCCTCCTCAGCCAGGCTAGCTTAAATCCAGTGGCACAGTGAGCAAGGGACCCATGTCTGGGCGCACCTTTGCCACTTAGGACAAAAATGCAACACACAAGATGATAGACGGAATGCTGAACATTGTCAGAAATTCACCCCAGTGACAGATCTGGGTTTAATCCATAATTTAAGCACCCCATCCATCATCCTTTGGTGTACCTAAAGTGGCCGTAAGTGGCCAGGATATGCCCAGACGTGGGTCCCCTGCTTATGTGCCCAGCTAACTTGTTCATTGGTCATTGCCTTATACTTTTCACTTTTGCCTCTGACCATGCCCTCCTCTCATATCTATCTGCTATTGGCTCCTCTTCCATCGCTACTTCTTGTGCCTTACTAGTGCCACCTCTGCCCACATCACTACCATTGCCTTTCTACCCTTGCCGCACTGCTTATTCACTTGAATGTCAACCTCTGTTTTTGCCTCCTTGCTCATCTTTCTGCTCATGGCATTTCCCAGGACCTTGTAAATACTTCCTTTGTCCATACATCATCTACTCATGCCTCTCTTATTAAGACTTTTCTACCTGTGCTTCCTCAGCTCTGCCTCATCAATAAACATCAATCACCTACCCAAAGCCTGTGGCAAATGTATTTTCCTTTTTACCCATCCCTTTGCCTATATGTACTCACTGTCCATGCCTCCTGGGTCATCTTTCGAAAAATTGTTCTTTTTTTATGCCCTAGTTCTTGTTGCTAAACAGGAAAGGGATGGTCAAAATGCTGTGCAATACAAGCAAGTAGATACTTGTTTTCAGTATTTTATCAAGTGTTATAACAGACATTAGGCTTGGACTGTTAGGATCTATATTGTTGATCAGGGTACCCTGAAATTGGGCTCTCGAAGTTGCAGAACAAAATCTGACCTAAGTTGGCAGTTGCTATGTATCTAGGAAGCCTAACTTTACAATCTTTATTCTCTACCCCTGGCCTCATTGATTGGGTCTTAGGAGTTCCTTTTTAAGTGTACCTCAATTTATACCTAGATCCTACTCTGGCAAGGAACTTCTTGGTAGCAGGCATCAGGGTTTGCATTTTGTTAATTTATTTGTGGATTTAAAGCAACAAGCTTAAGTTGATCAAAAGGTTTTGTCTTTAACTATTAGTCTGCACTAGGAACAAAGGGTTCACAAACCCAAAGTTATGAGGATATGTCCGAAAGCAGCAAGAACTATAAAGGATCTGTGATGAAGCTTTGCGGGCCCTTTTGTTAGGCAAAGTTGTTGTTTTTTTCCTTCTGGTGTGTGAGTTCCATTTTTGACAGTCTACAAAAATACAGAGAATCTTGTCCAATTTGAGTCATTCACAATATTGATTTAACTGATGGCGCCTTTTTGATGCTATTGACAGTAATCTTTTTAATATTATTGAGGAGTCTTCTGCTGTTACATGTTTTAATGTTTATAATGTTGCACATGTAATTATCATTAAGATCTATTATATAGCAGATTTCTTTCCAATTGACAGTGATTTTGTTCATTTATAAAAGATCATTGAGGAGAGGGATTTCATCGTCATTGATGAACATATGCTTCATTCTATTTTGCATATTGAGTGATCAATATCCCTTAGAACTGTTAAATTTGCTTTTGCAGTGGTGACAGGCCATTATACTGCCACAGACGAGGTAGGAATTTACCTAGGTTTGAATACCAGAAAAGTGACTAAAAGGATGTTTTTCAGTTCAAACATTGGTGAAAACATTCTTATTGATCTATGTCCATCAACTGTCCAAATGAGAGGTTGTCTTAAAAATGTACCCTAGGTTCTTAGATACGATAACTAAGATTTTTGCAGGAAAAGTTGCTTTGTATGGCACTCACTGGTGCGATGTCCCTAAGAATATGACCTCTGTCTTACAAACTGATTCAGCCTCGGCATGAATAGCAGACAAAGCCCTTGTTTTTCCTTTTTCCTTTACCTGTATATGAGCATTATTGCTCTCCTCAACCATTTTAGAGGGTTGCTTATTATGCTACCATCTACTCAGCAATATAAAATCTACCTGTGCTCTTTAGATTATTCTGACTATGAATTGTGACATTAGCTCTTAAAGTAGACAGGAGTTAGAAGGACAGAAAATGTTCTCAGCATGCATGCTGCATATCTATACCACTCTCTCCTTGTCACACTGCTATGACACAGTTCAGGGTCCTGCTACCAAATTATTGTGTCCTAGTAGTGAATGAAAGATGGAATTCATGAGGTATGAATACCAGAATCATTGTAACAGGTGAGAAACAGTTCCTTTTATCGTTCGCTGGACAGTGCTCATAGGTTATTTTGCACTAGACCTTATAATTGGTGATGACCCGAAAACAAAGGCAATAGTTCCATGAAATGTTCAGATAGATCAAGGGTGTACCACATGAGTTATTGTTATTATCTTTTCTACCTATCTCTAGAGACAAATCAAACTATTAGATACAGGAGATAAAGGGGCTCATTCCAGACGGGAACCGGCATTTGGCCGCCATGCGGCCAAAATACCGCTGCCCCCATTCCAACATTCCCGCTGGGCAGGCGGGCGCTAACCATGTTAGCACCCGCCAGCCCAGCGGGAATGGGGGCCGCAACACAGGAGCCGGCTCCGAATGGAGCCGGCAGTGTTGCGGCGTTGCGATGGGTGCAGTTGCACCCGTCGCGCTTTTCACTGTCTGCTAGGCAGACAGTGAAAAGCTTCATGGGCCCCTGTTAGGGGGCCCCTGCACTGCCCATTCCAGTGGCATGGGCAGTACAGGGGCCCCCAGGGCCCCCAGGACACCCCTTACCGCCAGCCTCATCCTGGCGGTGAAAACCGCCAGAAACAGACTGGAGGTAAGGGGGTCAGAATCCCCAGGGCAGCGCTGCCCTGGCGGTTTTGCCCAGCCGGGGCAAAAACGGCGGGAAACCGCCGGCCCCGGTTTTCCGACCGCGGCTTTACCGCCGCGGTCGGAATGGGATTGGAAGCACTGCCAGCCTTTTGGCGGTGCTTCCGTCATTCGTGGCCCTGGCGGTCTTGGACCGCCAGGGTCAGAATGACCCCCAAAGTGTCTGACATTGAGGTATTTGTAAGTCTGTCTATCCAGTGGGAGTTTGGCACATGTTAACATTTAAGGGAAGAGACTGCTGCTTACAACATGCTTTTTATGGTCTGCAATACATAATTTTTATTTCTTATTTGGAAGGTTGCTTGATGTAAGGAGATCCATACAATGCATGAAACCAGAAAAGAGTAAGAATACCATGCCTATGAAACTACTATTGACAACTTTGTGAACCAATAACAATAGAGGAAAAACACGGGTGAAAGTTGACGTGGTCCTGGTGTTGTATAGCTATTTAAGCCATGTTTTAGGCATGTTATTTTATCAAACCAGGCCTGCTGTTATGCACTTTAGCTCAGTAACATTTTATTCAGCATCTCTTTATTTTTCTAGCATTAGTTACTCCAGTATTGGAACTTTCATAGATTCACATGCTTGAATCATTCCCCGTCGTCGAGATGGGAGTCCCGGTATAATTTTCATAAGTAATGTTAAAACATATTGAAGAGAAAAAGGCCCTAGGCCTCTTCAATTTGATAGTCTATCAGAGTCATTTTGTGAAAAAGGACCAAACTTGATCCTCCACCAATCAGGCGACAGCACCCTTCAGAACCTCCTGAGAGAAGCTCTAGCACCTCAGATTTTCTACTGCACGCCGTGCTAGGGAGTCTCCTCAGAGCTCTGCTCTGTTTTCACACCTTTATTCAGCTCTTTTTCTCTCAGAGAAACTCATTTATTTGGATTTGTCAGCTATTTTTCAACTATGTCTGACAAGGAAAAGAAAAGTCTCTTTAGAGACTGCAAGACTTGTGGGAAGAAAAGACTTCATTCTGAAGATCCTCATCAAGATTGCATTTACTGCCTCTATCCAGATCATTCAGCCAAGGACTGTAAGATTTGCTGTACTTTTTCTTCTAAGACCTTAAAGGATAGAGAAGGCAGATTATTAATATGGCTGCAGAAACTGAAACATAGGAAGGATCCAGTTTCTGATTCTGAGAGTGAGGAATCATCAACATCTAAGAGATCAACTAAAAGGGCAAGATCACGCTCTAGATCTCCCTCACAAACCTCAAGGAAAGCCCTCAAAAAGACTGCCTCAGGGTCTTATAAGGGTCGCAGCCCATCTTCTTCCCCAACTAAACTCTCAAGTAAAGAGGGGAAAAGACATTCTTCCAGTTCTGAGAGGCACAGGAAATCCTCATCTGTTCCACCATCTGTGCCTTTCAAAAAGCCATCTTCTGTGACTGGAAAA
This sequence comes from Pleurodeles waltl, assembly GCF_031143425.1. Taxonomy (NCBI): domain Eukaryota; kingdom Metazoa; phylum Chordata; class Amphibia; order Caudata; family Salamandridae; genus Pleurodeles; species Pleurodeles waltl. The sequence goes on along the minus strand of NC_090445.1, from coordinate 828,722,584 downwards.
AAGGCCTCGTCGACGGATTCCCCGTCGACGGCACCGTCGGTGGGCGCATTGCCGACGACTCCAGCTACTTTAGGTTTTCCATCGTCCACGGCTCCGTCGGTGACATCGTCGATGAGTACACCACCGCCGACGAGAACTACAACGACGACTTCAGCGTCGATGACCGTCTACACCTCGTCATCGTCGACGGCGCTGATGTCAGTGTCAGCTTTACCGTCGACGACGACTTCGTCAACGGTAGACTCGTCGGCCAAGCTTGCTGCTATTAAAATAACGGTGCGTCCAGCGTCGACGGCACAGTCTACGACAAAGTCAGTTTACACGTCGTCGACGAGATCGTCGACGAGGGAAAAATATCAAAAAAGAACAGAAAAATTAACTCCAACCCACACTTCACCTAGTAAGGTATCCTCCCTGGTATCAGTACATCTTTTGGAGGGAGATGAAGATTCAGATGAAGATGGGCCTTTTGGAACAGCCCACAGCCCCTCTGAATTGAATGTAAAATATCAGGAAGAGGAGGAATATGAGGAAGCTTATGATCCCCAGGCTTCCTTGGAGCATCAGCAGTATGAACAGGGAACGTATATCCCTTCCGACCTGCTTACTGGCCTTAGAGCCATGTTGGTGGATTATAACAGAAGGTTTCCTCCACAAGGAGAACAGCCTCATCCATCGCCCATTTCTGGTCCTTCTACTCCACATCAAAGACCAACGTCTTTGCATCTCACAGATGTGGCCACCCCAGACATGACAATTCCCCAAGACACTGACATTTCAGAAGGAGATCAAGAAGAAGGAGAGCTCATAGATACTCACTCAGAGTGGGACGAGTATATTATTCCTGCTCCATCTTCTCCTTCTCATTCGAAGGTGGAGTCCCCACCTGAAGACATTGGAGGTTTTCACAATCTCTTAGAGAGGGCAGCCAAGCGTTTTGCATTACCGCTACCTACGAAGCAAACAGATTGTTTCCTTTATGATTTTAAAGAGCCCTTCCAGAAGTGTGCGCGCTCTATCCCGATGGTGAACTACTTGTGGGAAGAAGGCCTTAAAGTCATGACTAATCCAGCAACAGTCACAGCAGTCTTACCACGTCTGGATAAGAAATACAAAGCTCCTGATGATGCCCCAACATGCTTGACAGGCCATCCTCCTCCAGATTCGGTAGTAGCTCAAGCGGCTCAAAGAAGATCAAAAAATCCTTCTGCTCCGATTTCCGCGCCCCCAGATAAGGAGGGTAGAAGACTAGATAACATAGGAAAAAGATTCTCTTCTTTGGCCAGCCTCGTGCTTAGAGCTGCCAACTCCTTGGCTATTTTGTCTCGAAACGACAGACAGCTTTGGGCGGATATTGCACCTTTCATTAATCAACTGCCGGAAGACGTAAAAATCAGAGGCAAATAAGACTGTATAAGAGGGTCAACGCACGTCTGCAGAGCTTATAGACTGTGCAATGGATATAGCGACCACTGCTTTCAGACAGCTGCTGTATTAAGAAGACAGGGCTGGCTCAAAGCCACCTCATTTCGTCCAGAAGTCCAGAATAAAATCCTAGACTTACCCTTTGATGGCCAAGTGTTATTTGGGAAACATGTGGACGAAGCTCTACAGTCAATTAAAACGGACACGGACACTGCAAGGTCACTAGGGACCCTGCAATATCGGAAATCGTCCTTTCGTCCTAGGGGGCGCGGCCAGCCCTCTTACAGAGGGGGATATCAACAACAGAGATACTCTTCCTATCCATCATCTTCACAACAATATCACCCATACTATTCCCAAAGACAACCGATTCAACCAGCCTATAATAGACCGGCAGGCTGTGGACGCTCAACCCGCCCTGCTGAAGATTCAGCTCATAGAACCTGATGTTTTCGAGGCGCTGGCTACGCCCAGTCTTCCTCCTGTCACCCTGGGCGGAAGAATTTCCTTATTTCTCAGTCAATGGCAAACCATTACGTCAGACAAGTGGGTCCTACAATTAGTGGGACGGGGCCATACTTTAGAATTTGTCCAGAAACCTCCCTCCAACCCTCCCCGCAGGACTCCTTCAAAATATCCTCAACAACTCAAAGAAGAGGTCTACAAGCTCCTTCTCAAGGGAGCTATAGAGAAGGTGCCTCGGGATCAACGAGGAACAGGATTTTATTCCAGGTTCTTCATAATTCGAAAAAAGTGGAAGGATTGGAGACCGATCCTCGATTTAAGGCAACTGAGGGGGTGATTTTAACCTTGGCGGACGGCGGAGGCCGTCCGCCAAGGTACCGCCGTGAAATGACCGCACCGCGGTCAAAAGACCACGGCGGCCATTTAAACATTTTCTCTGGGCCGGCGGGCGCTCTCCGAAAGAGCGCCCGCCGGCCCAGAGGAAATGCCCCTGCAACGAGGACGCCGGCTCAGAATTGAGCCGGCGTAGTTGCAGGGGTGCGACGGGTGCAGTTGCACCCGTCGCGTATTTCAGTGTCTGCAAGGCAGACACTGAAATACTTTGCGGGGCCCTCTTACGGGGGCCCCTGCCGTGCCCATGCCATTGGCATGGGCACGGCAGGGGCCCCCAGGGGCCCCGCGGCACCCCCTACCGCCATCCTGTTCATGGCGGGTTTCCCGCCATGAACAGGATGGCGGTAGGGGCTGTCAGAATCCTCATGGCGGCGGAGCGCGCTCCGCCGCCATGAAGGATTCCCCCGAGCAGCGGTAAGTCGGCGGGAAATGCCCCTGCAACGAGGACGCCGGCTCAGAATTGAGCCGGCGTAGTTGCAGGGGTGCGACGGGTGCAGTTGCACCCGTCGCGTATTTCAGTGTCTGCAAGGCAGACACTGAAATACTTTGCGGGGCCCTCTTACGGGGGCCCCTGCCGTGCCCATGCCATTGGCATGGGCACGGCAGGGGCCCCCAGGGGCCCCGCGGCACCCCCTACCGCCATCCTGTTCATGGCGGGTTTCCCGCCATGAACAGGATGGCGGTAGGGGCTGTCAGAATCCTCATGGCGGCGGAGCGCGCTCCGCCGCCATGAAGGATTCCCCCGAGCAGCGGTAAGTCGGCGGGAGCCCGCCGACTTGCCGCTTCTGACCGCGGCTGAACCGCCGCGGTCAGAATGCTCGTGGGAGCACCGCCAGCCTGTTGGCGGTGCTCCCGTGGTCGGTGGCCCTGGCGGCCACCGGCCGCCAGGGTCAGAATGACCCCCTAAATGTATACCTAAAGAAGCAATCGTTTTGAATGATCAGCCTGCAAGACGTCCTTCTGCGTCTCAATCAAAGAGATTTTATGTCATCGCTAGACCTCAAGGACACATACTTCCACATACCAATCCACCCTGCCCACAGAAAGTATTTGAGATTTACCGTAGCCGGGAGCCATTATCAATATCGCGTCCTTCCCTTCGGGCTCAAATCAGCCCCAAGAATATTTACCAAATGCCTAGCACCAGTGGCAGCCTTTCTCAGGAGAAGAAAGCACCATGTCTTTCCATACTTAGATGACTGGTTAGTAAAGGCAAAGACTTACACAGGAGCACACAAGTCAACAAGAAAGTGCGTTTCCTTACTGACCAATCTCGGATTCACGATCAACTGGGAGAAGTCCAACCCTCTACCAGTACGCAGTATTACTTTTCTGGGAGCAAAACTGAACACGGAATCCGGCATCGCATGTCCCACGTTAGAGAGACAACAAAGGTTACTAACCCTAGGGAGTTTCATACACAAAAGACGAAAGGTTACAGTCCGTCTCTTCAAATCACTATTGGGCATGATGTCTTCATGCATACCTCTGATCCCTCTGTGTCGGCTAAAGATGCGCCCCTTGCAGGAGCAGCTAAACCGTCAGTGGCTTCAAGTATCAGGAACTTTCGAAGACCAGATACAAATTACTCCGATAATGATCAAAACCCTCAGGTGGTGGTCTCAAAAGCATCATCTCTCAATTGGTCTCTTGTTTCTTCAACAGCCAGCCCCGTGGACCATAACAACAGATGCCTCACTAGAAGGCTGGGGCGCAGTATTACAGGACCTGAAAATAAGTGGCAAATGGCCAACTCATCTGGCATCAAGGCATATCAATTGGCTAGAACTCAGGGCAGTGCACATTGCCTTACAAGCGTTTCTCCCAAGAATCTATGGATCGCGAGTGGTGATAAGAACGGACAACACCACTACGATGCACTATCTCAACAAACAAGGAGGTACAAGATCTCTCACTCTCTCCAGGGAAGCCCAAGCGATCTGGAACTGGGCCTCGCAGCAAGGCGTCACACTATCGGCGGTGCACTTGCCGGGAATAAACAACAAGGCAGCAGATGCACTCAGCAGGCAGAAATCGGACTGCCACGAGTGGGAACTAGACCAGACGGTACTAACCCAGATTTTTTCCCAGTGGGGAACACCAACAGTGGATCTGTTTGCGAAGAAGGACAACGCCAAATGCCAGTTCTTCGCAAGTTGGCATCACCAAAAGGGATCTTGGGGGAATGCGTTTTCGATAGTCTGGTCAGACATCTTTGCTTACGCCTTTCCTCCCATTCCGTTGATCCCAAGGGTCCTCACGAAGATGAAAACAGAACCGTGCACTCTCATACTGATAGCCCCGTACTGGCCGCGCCAACATTGGTTCACAGAACTCCTCATTCTCTCAGTCAAACCTCATATTCCGCTGGAGCCGTTACCTCATTTACTAACAATGAACAACGGCCAAGTTCGACACCCCGATCCGCAGTCAATGCGGTTAGCGGCATGGCTCCTCACCACAGAGAATTTGCGCATTTGAATATCCCGCAGGACTGCAGAAATATTTTGTCACAGGCCAGAGCGGATAGCACTAACAAGGCGTATCAGTGTAAATGGAAGAGATTCTGTGCCTGGTGTCATCAGCGTCAAATCAACCCTTTTCTTTCACCACCAGAAGAGATGTTGCCGTATCTCTTAGAGTTAGCTCGATCTGGCCTAGCACACTCGTCCATTAAAGTTCATGTAGCAGCCATAGCTGCATACAGACGTTCAGATGACACACCCTCGCTCTTCTCTTCTCGGCTGATTAAGAGATTTCTAAAGGGGCTGTTCAGGGTTTACCCTCCTTTCAGACCTCCACCTCCTTCGTGGAATTTGAACATTGTTTTGGCACAACTGATGAAGCATCCTTTTGAACCGATCCACCGTGCTTCCCTCAAACATTTATCGTGGAAGGTTGCCTTATTGATAGCCCTTACATCAGCTAGGCGGGTCAGTGAGGTACAAGCGCTCTCCATCCAAGAGCCATTCCTACAGCTTAAACAAGATAGACTACTAATGCGCAATAACCCGCATTTTATTCCAAAGGTTCCGTCAGACTTTCACATTAACGAACCTTTGGTCTTCAAGTCTTTTTTCCCTCATCCATCTACTCCAGCGGAGAGAGCATTACACTCTCTAGATGTGAAAAGATGCGTTCAATTTTATTTGGACAGGACAAAAGCTTTTCGGCGCTCTAATCAGCTATTTGTGGCGTACAGTGCCCCTAGGAAGGGGTACCAGCTATCCAAGCAGAGTATTTCTAGATGGATTGCCTCTGCTATTCGCTTCTGCCATCAGGCAGCGGGCAAACCTTTGCAGTCATCTGTGCATGCTCACTCGACGAGAAAAGTCTCATCGTCAGCGGCACTGTTTGCCGGAGTGCCACTACAAGACATATGTAGGGCAGCAACATGGAAGAGCTGTCATACCTTTACTAAGCACTATTGCTTGGAGTCCCTCTCGCACGGAGAGGTAGCAGTGGGCCGGCCAAGCGGTTTTCAGGAATCTCTTCAGGTGAAGGTGAGCCATTTCTCCTACATCCCTCCATCCTAGAAAAGGTATGCACATTGAAAAAAAAAAATAATAAAAAAATATATCTAAAGATAAGAGAACACTATCATAATCCCATAAGTAAGCGGGTTGTCAGATATTGATCAGGTTACATTAGTGTCTTATCATGTTTTAATAGTGGTTTGTTATTTAAATTTCATCATGTATCTTCACAGGAATATCCCTATATATATTAGAGATAAAGAGATACTTATATTTATGTATATATACGTGTGTATAGTTAGATGTGTATATATGTATATGTATATATAGATATATATGTAGGGACATATGTCAATACACTCATATACTTCATCAATTTATACATGATGATAAGAAGGCTTTGTGGTCTAAGATAACCTGTTTATTAAAGAGGTTGTCATTTTACAATGTGCATAGTTATTGCTTTCTACTCTGATTCAAGCATGTGAATCTATGAAAGTTCCAATACTGGAGTAAGAAAATAAGTTACTTGCCTGTAACTGTAGTTCTCCAGTATTGGAATCTTTCATAGATTCACATGCGACCCACCCACCTCCCCGGAGAAGCTCACTTCACCTCTTTCTTTCTAGTTGTACATATACTCAACATAATATACGCACTTGTGCGTGGAAAATCTGAGGTGCTAGAGCTTCTCTCAGGAGGTTCTGAAGGGTGCTGTCGCCTGATTGGTGGAGGATCAAGTTTGGTCCTTTTTCACAAAATGACTCTGATAGACTATCAAATTTAAGAGGCCTAGGGCCTTTTTCTCTTCAATATGTTTTAACAGTACTTATGAAAATTATACCGGGACTCCCATCTCGACGACGGGGAATGATTCAAGCATGTGAATCTATGAAAGTTTCCAATACTGGAGAGCTACAGTTACAGGTAAGTAACTTATTTTCTTACATTTGCGGTGTTGTTTTGTTTTCTCTATCTGTTTGTTCCTTCGCCTAGGAAAGCATCACATTCTTAGCACTGCATTCATTTCACTTTGTGCTCTCTTCAAGGCTGCAGTCAGATTGGGTTGCCAGCAAAAGTGGTACGCTGTGTCTCCGACATTCACAGAACATACATATTCTTAAAGGGGGACCCTCTCTTAGAACGTCAGTTGTTTTATTATAAAACACTTCTGTGTCCCATACACGTTAGAGGGAGATTTCAGCAGGATGGCCACAACTGCATGCTGATTGCTGAAAGTCTTCGATACAGCTGCTTGCTTAGACTGCTGAATCCCTGGGCTACATGGTGACAGTGTCTTTTTAGACAACAGGCTTCCTTGCTCAGGTATGGGGGATGATGTCTTCCCAGGGGGTAATCTGAATGGCGGATTAGGGTTTATCTCGCTCTGTTCTAACAGCTTCCTAGTGACAGTATGGTGGGACTGTTTTTGTGTTTCACTCTTCTTGTCACAAGTTTGCTTTTAGTGTGTTTTATCATTCTAGTTATGCAATATGTGTAATTTTATTGAAGATGCAGTTCTTCAATAAACCTCATTGAACTATACACTGCTTCTGTTTGTCTTTGCCTGCATGAGACTAATGTAACTGAGAGAAAGGGATGAGATCTAATTGACCATGATTCCCCTGAGGAGTCCTCTCTGTCACACGCCCGGTTGCCACAATCATCCCCGCCCTTGTGTGGAGATAAGGCACTGCTAGTGGCAGGAAAAAGTCCAGAATAGGCAGACAGGTGTCACATGGTGTCAGATTGTACTCTGTACCCCACAATTCAGGTGATTCTGCTGCCCAAATCCAGTAGTCTCATTAGGATAATGAGAACCTACAGGACACTGCTGCCTTAGTCCTGTGGGAGGCAGAGAAAGAAGTAGGTGTACACCTTTACCTGCATTCTGTTTACAGACTAGGAGTACTGGTGTAGCTTCAGCCAATCTCAATGTTGCCTTATGGTGGTGTGGAATAGGATAATCTACTGGAGACTGATCTTTCACCTTCTTTTGACCTAGGCTATATTGCTGAGCGGTGAAAGGGGCTTTGGATAGGTGCTCATCTGACTCTTGATCTGAGCTCTCCAACCAGCAGTTATTGGCTCTCTATATTTTTAATAGTTGGCACTGTTGTTTTTACTGCTTTGAGAGTACTTTTGGTTCGGACTGGGTTGGGGAGGGGTGGGGTTGTTGTGGAGAACTATATGGATGTTTTGAAATATCCTTTTCCAAATCTTCATGTGGTGCTATAATCAACTAGCCAAATGTGGGTGACTGTATATTGTAGATGACAAACACCTTTGTGGTGGTCCTTATGTTGGCTGACTGTCTCAGCTTGAGTTTGTTTAGGTCTGTCTAACCAGGAGCTTATGTCAACGCAATATACGACATACAAAGAGGAGCTTTTCGTCAGCCTTCTGCTTGCATGGGTGAGCTTCCTTTAAGCATTGGTTTATTGCAATGTTTGTCATATTTTGGTATCGCTCACTTCATTTTGTGGTTGTGTATAGGTCCTTCTGATAGAACTTGTTTTGGCGAGTTTAAAAAAAAAAAATGTTTGATTGCTGTCAGCATTATGGATCCATGGAGCAGCAGTAACATTTGTGAATAGATAATTCAGGGGTGCATGTGCACATGCTTTGTATGGCAATTGTTTTTGAAGTACAAACTCTAGTAATGCATTGTTCACAACCCTGGCTCCTCTGTTTAGAGTTCTGACTTTATTGAATGACTACTAGCTGTCACCTTGCCAGGAGTGGCAGACTGAGGGGGCCAAAGGATATTTCAAGAACAGCTGTGCTTAATGTTTTAATGTTTACACAGTTTAAACTAATATATTTATCTCTGAGTTGGTGTATAATTTTCAGACAGCACAACTCAGAAACAGAAGGAGGTAACCTCTGCTTGCTGTTTTTAATCTGTGCTTTCTATAAACCATGCTCTTACGAGTTATTGGTAGGCACGTTATACAGTACAACACGCATAAAACCAGAAGGTTGAATTTTAAAGTATAAACATTAAAATAGCAAAATCAACAGCAAGATCTTCCAAGCTCCCCCTTACTGAGAATTGGTTTTATTAACTTCTCCATCTCACACAGGTTACAATGGAGTGAAAAAGAATGAAAAAATACTCTGTTCAGAATACTCTCTATGTATCAATTTTGCCAGCCTCAGATGAGCATGCAATTATTACTTGGTGGCCTGGTGCAACTACAATACACATGCTCCTTTATAATGACTTTTTTCCATATTTTGTGCTTTTCCGATGGCAGTAGAAATGATAAATGAAGATTTTGTGGAACAGAGAGATTTTGGGGGTCATTCCGACGGGGACCGCGGATGCACCGCCAACAGGCTGGCGGTGCATCCATGGGCATTCTGACCGCGACGGTAAAGCCGCGGTCAGAAACGGGAAACCGGCGGTGTCCCGCCGGTTTCCCGCTGGTTTCCCGCTGCCCTGGGGAATCCTCCATGGCGGCACTGCTTGCAGCGCCGCCATGGGGATTCCGACCCCCTTACCGCCATCCTGTTCCTGGTGGTTTTCGCCGCCAGGAACAGGATGGCGGTAACGGGTGTCGTGGGGCCCCTGGGGGCCCCTGCAGTGCCAATGACAATGGCATGGGCACTGCAGGGGCCCCCTAACAGGGCCCCACCAAGATTTTCAGTGTCTGCCAAGCAGACACTGAAAATCGCGACGGGTGCAACTGCACCCGTCGCACCCCTTCCACTCCGCCGGCTCCATTCGGAGCCGGCATCCTCATGGAAGGGGGTTTCCCGCTGGGCTGGCGGGCGGCCTTCTGGCGGTCGCCCGCCAGCCCAGCGGGAAACTCAGAATTACCGCGGCGGTCTTTTGACCGCGCAGCGGTATTCTGACGGCGGGACTTTGGCGGGCGGCGGAGGCCGCCCGCCAAAGTCAGAATGACCCCCTTTATGTTTTAAAATCCCTGTCATCACTGTACAAAACATGGTACAGTTGGTTGTATCACAGAACCACACATCCCAGAACTACGCATGCCTTAATAACACGCTCGGAACCACAGCCACGTCTTTTCCACGCATGCCTTTACCACGCATGCCTTTACAACAAATTTTACTGTAAAACCAAGCTTAGTAAAGGCATATGGGGAAACGGCATGCGTCATTCTGTCATACAACCCCCACCCACCCTGAGTTCCAAAACTACCCCACCCCTAATAAATACACTACCCAGACACCCCCTCCCGCTCTTAACCCTAAAATCTTTCCCCACCACTAATAACTAAACTACCCTGATAAGCCATAAAAACTCAACTGTCCCGACCACCCACCTACCCTGAGCCATAAAAAAAACTATCTCGACCCCCACCCTTAAAAAATAAACTACCTCGAACCCCCCACCCGCCCTGAGCCCTAACAAAAAACTGCCCGACCCCCTACTCCTGCCCATAAAAAGTAAACTACCCTGACACCCCCCACCCACCCTGAGCCCTAAAGCCTTCCCTCTAATAAGTGAACTACCTCAACCCCCCCACCCTAAGCCCCAAACACTAAATTACCCCGACACCTCCACCTGCACTGAGCCCTAAAAAAATACCCTGACTCCTATACCCCGCCCCTAAAAACTAAACTACCCTGACATGCCCCCACATCCACCCTGAGCCCTAAACCCTTCCCCCTAATAAGTAAACTACCCCAATAAAGCCCACCCACCCTAAGCCCTAAATCCACCCCAATGCTAAAAACGACCCAACAACCCTGCCCCAACACCACTTACCTCAACAGGTCCTCTCCCGATCCTTCCTCTTCTCTCCTCCCGCCCTTCCTTAAACCTTCCACACCACTAAAAACTAAACTACCCAGCTTCCACCTTAAGCCCTAAAAAAATCCCCCAAACCCTGCCACCCTGCCCCCGACAAAAATAGCCCTAAAGCCCTTAATATACCCCCAACCACTAAAAACTACCCCCAAACCCTGCCCATGCTCCACTTACCTCACCGCGTCTTTTGCCGATCCACTCTGCCTTTTTCTGCGCCTTATCCACACATATGCGTAATTTGGCAAATGCGTGGTTAAGACACAGAAAAAGGCAACCGTTATTCTGGCTAACGTGGTTACGCTTGAGTGGTAAACATCCACATTGTTCACAACGCATTGTTTAGGATGTTTCCTGGTACAGTTGAGAGGCAGGTAGTATGTAGGGTCAAGTAGCATGCGCATGTTGCGTGCTTTGATATTTTTTACCATGAAAAATTTCAATATGTTATATTTGGCTTAGTGTTGTACTTGAAAGCATTTATTGCTAGTGTAAAGGTATAGCTAACATAATGCTATTAGTTATTGTAAAGCAATAATACACCCAACTCTATAAATATTCCACTATTGTTTTCTAAGAAATATGTATTTTTTATCTATAGCTTGGTTAATATTGTAAATATATAATTTACATTGTATATTTAATAGGGGCCTCTTTCTAGTATAACACGTAAGTGGTCATTACGACCCTGGCGGTCTGAGACCGCCAGGGCTAAAGTGGCGTCCGTACCGCCAACAGGCTGGTGGTACAGAGACCCATATTTTGACTGCGGCGGTAGCGCTGCGGTCGCACCACCGGGGCCCGGCGGTTTCCCGCCATTTTAGCCCCGGCGGTGATAATCCGCCAGGGCAGCGCTGCAAGCAGCGCTGCCCTGGGGATTATGACTTCCCTACCGCCAGCCTGTTTCTGGTGGTTTGCACCGCCAGGAAGAGGCTGGCGGTAAGGGGAATTATGGGGACCCTGGGGGCCCCGTGCAGCTTTTCACTGTCTGCATAGCAGACAGTGAAAAGCGCGACGGGTGCTACTGCACCCGTCGCAAGGCCGCAACACCGCCGGCTCCATTAGGAGCCGGCTCCTATGTTGCGGCCTCATCCCCGCTGGACCGGCGGGCGTAAACTAGGTTTGCGCCCGCCGGCCCAGCGGGGATGTTGTAATGGGGACCACAGGAGTGCAACGCCGCCCGCCAATGTTGTAATGACCCCCATAGTACTCAAGCCTGCATCTTCAATGCTTGACTCCCCCCACCCTAAATGGCCTCTGAGGAGTAGCATTCTTTAGACAGGGGCAGAATCGGGGAAGGTTGGTTTCGTGAAATCAGATAAAGGTGCATATCTTTTGTTGATGAAAGCTTAGAGATGCAGAAAGACAATTTGATTAGCAAATTATGGAGTATTGCAATGCTAAGAGCTAGTGATATGACAATGTAACACACAAAATAGGCTATGTCTTATGTGCATGCGTCTTTCAGAAACTGATCACATTTAGCACACCTTGCCCAGATGTTTAATATTCGTACAGGGTTCTCCGAACAGGACCTGTGGCAAAATTATTTTATAATGAGGCAGCAACAAATTACAAAAAGGCCAAATAATGGATTGTTTAAAGGTCTGGGAAGCGATGTTGATGGCAAAATCTTATTTTGCATTGAATGTTAAAAGTCATCAAGGGAAGATGTTGGTGACTTTCGCATTACCTCTGAAATAAAGTCTGTATTATTGAAAAATAGGCTTGTTAGTTACAATATGCTGAAGCCCCTTTGGTATACAGTGTCCTTGGTGGTGACTTCTCTTTACACAGTATTCCTAGCATATTACTGTTATTGGTCTGAACTAAACGTCCCGGCATATTGTGAGAAATCCATGATTTGCAGGAAGGCAGGATAGGCGTTCTTTGATCAGCACTCAGGTTTAAAACTACAGTATGGAAACATGAACTCAGCGGAAACTTTGATGCAATTTAAGACCAGACAGAGCTTAATATTACTGCACTCTCAATACCAGTGTTTAATTTGAGTCAGTGATTGGACGTGGGGCCCGCCAAAGCACATTTTTGGAGATCAGCACTTATTTTTCAGCATTAGATTTTCACCCAGAGCAAGAGAGAGCAAAACACTAAAGGGGACAAGAAAGAGAAAGAGAGAAAGCAGGAATTTAAAAAAACGGAAAGGGAGAAAAAGAAAACGGGAATGTCTGGTGGTGGATTAAAGAGGCATGTTTTGGAATCTGATTATGCAACCTTGGTATTCGACACCCCGGTCCTTATGCACCTCCAGCTACAGGCTTCTGAGCAAAACGTTGGGCCTGACAATTATCCTTTTACAAATTAAGCACTGCTCAATACACACTTTTCGAATGATTAACTGAGTTCGAAATGCAATACAGTATTTATATTTAATACCCCTATCTCTATACCTCACTGTATAGGTGAAAGGTTACCGGTCCAAACCAGTAGAACTGGCTATAACCTCTCGGCTTTTCAAATGCTTGTTAAACCCATATGTATTGTTCATAGAATTGTGTGTGAGCTGTTCTCACAATTTCTCAAGGACAATTCTGCCATGCTGTATGCCATCACCGGCCATTAGTTACGTCTCCTCTTCTGTCTTCAGGAGGCAACGTTGGGCATTTCTCCTTTCTTATTCAAGCCCCTATTGCCTGGAGTGGATTGCTAGCACAGCTTTCTCTAACAGCCAACCATCTGAGGTTTTAGAAGTAGTTTAACACTTGATAGTTCTAAAACTGGTAATTTGCTCTCATTGTCAGGATATCAGATTCTGTTACGTGGCAGGTGCCAAAAATGTATGTTGTGCTGTGTAAAATGGTAACAGATTTGTGTGGTGTGTATTGTCATTAGCATGGTATAGAGCCGTGGTACTCAAAGTACGGCCCGCGGGCCGCCAGCGGCCCCACGGACCTACCTTGACGGCCCCACGGACCTACCTTGGCGGCCCGCGGACACCACATCGGAAAAACGCCATACGATAATGGCTGCCGTACGTGAACATAGAAGAGGGCCGCGGGAGCATGCGCAATATTGGTTCCGTTGCGCATGATCCCGCGACCCTCTTCTATGTTTACGTACGGCGGTCATTATCGTATGGCGTTTACCGGTGACGTCAGGAGCCTGGCTAGTGGCAGGAAGCCACAGCCCCTTAAAAGTCAGCGCTCGCAGCTAACTGTTAAGGGGCTTTTTTGTCCGCTTCCTGCCACCTTCTCCACGTCTGCCGCCCGCCCGCCTTACAATGTTTTGTCTCATTTAAGGTAAGTGCTTTTATCTATTTCTGAGCATCACAAGGCATTAAGTATCTCCTTTGTTCAAAGGCTGCTCCTCACATCTCCATTTTCTCATGTCTGAAAATGTGTTAATCAAAAGCTTTGTATTATCCTAAACTCCTGATTCTCTCTATCTACAGGATCAGATGCAGTGACCCAGGCATTCTACAAGGGCAGTGATAGTTAAAAACTGATTTTTTGTTTTTTTAAATGGAGGTTGTTCTGCAGGCAAATTAACCTTGCACTAAACATAACTGTCCTTCGCTATGCTTCTCAAACCGTACTTTTAAAACTTGAAGTAAGGGAAGCTCTGAAGCATATGCCTTCGCACTAGTTTGCAGTGATGTACTGGATGGAAACAGCTGATTGGATTACCTTTAATGCAGTCTGAAATGATCAAACAAGCTCTGCTAAACAGAAACATTTCCCTAACGAGGACACAGAAATGCAGTATTTTGATAATTGCACAAGCTATGTTAAAAAATATTTTAATAGGCATCTACAAAAGATTCATTGCTGGGGATATTGTTCTCCATGGCACATCTAACCCCCATTCCGCCATACACACAGGACTAAAAAGCATCACAAGCAGCACAAGTGCCAGAACAGGATCCACTTCCCATTATCACACACTTTGTGATGAAAGAGCAAGGACATAACATCAGTATGAGAAGCAAGATTAGCATAGGAGCCAAATTGTTGTGGTGTGGGGCAGCGATTTGAACTTACAATAGAACCTTAAAATTGGAGAAAAAACACAGTGCTTCAGAGAGCTCAGAGAATTCTAGCTAACAACTACAAAGGGCAGATGGTCATGGCACGAAAGGCCACTGAGCATGGATGATGCACAAGGGAAAAACAAGAGAAAGGGAAGAGAGAAAAACGTTCACCAGCTTTGGTTTCTTTGGTAAGCTTTCCTCTCCACCAAATAGTTATTTATTCCTAAAGTACATTAATCCGTTCACCTCAAAGACAATGTTCACCTGCCAATGGACCCTCCACAAGCCTTCTCCTGCACAAAGGGCTCTAACGTCATAAAGGGGTCAAGTACAGTTTAAAGTTCTATGCGGACAAAGATTGGACCAGCACTTTATCTCTTTCTGAAATTCCAAGTAAGCCAAATTTTGAAATAAAGGACTTGCCGACTGGATTACATCTTGCTTCCATTTCTGCCACAAAAGGCTGTTATACTTTGAGCCACAGTATGGGCTTCCTCCATCAGATGCATGGGAGATATTGCAGCAGTCTTCCTCACAGACATTTGCAAAGCGACAACATGGGCCTCTCCAGAAACCTTCAACAAAGACTACTGCTTTGAAACCCAGTCAAGATTGAAGTTACAGCAGGGCAGGGAGGGCTGTGGGAATTATGTCCCCCAACATGAGCCTCATTCCCGCTTCCCAGTTGTATGCATCATATTTTTACAGTATTTGAACTTGTAATTCAAGCAAGATACGTATTCTATGAAAGTTCTATTGCTGGAGAAGAAAAATGTAGACACCTTAACTACAGTTCTCTAGCACTGGTATCTTTAGTAGACTAACATGCAACCTGCCCTCTTTCATTTCTTGAGTCTTTTGCTTATTCTTGACAAGGTCACAAAATCTTAGCAGTCGGGGGTCTGAGAGGGCAGGGGGGACAGCTGTGTCTTTCTACCTTATTTGCTGGAGTCTGGGTCAGACAATCAGATGGACAGACTGTAGGAAGCTTGTTCTTTATATCGTGGAAGAAAAAGAGGTGCATTGTGCAAACAGTCCAGCCAAACCCCAAAGGAATCACGGAGGCACAACTGACATCCCAAATGCATTATTTTGTGTTAGTGTGGGCGAGCAGAGGGTAGTGCTAAGCATGTTAGGCACGCACATAGGCAGTGAGACACACTCAATAAAGAAATCTGACACTAATTTATAAAAGTAACATATCTTTAAACAAAACAAAAATGTAGATACCAAGATCACCGGAATCAGGTGAGTACTTTTTGAATTATGAGTTTTTAGAGTTTGCAAAAGTTTACATTTTTCAGGAGCAGCAAGGTTATCCTATGGAGAAAGAACAAGCATTGCATATGGGTATAGTACAGCAACTTACAGGACCAATCTACTGGAATTAAGGTAAGTATGGAGTAAGGTCCAAGGCCATACCGTCAGGTCACCTTGGGCGTCACTGGGGCGACTGGATTCAGGGGGGTAGTTTGGCATTGAGTTCTCCATGTAAGTCCATGGGGATTGGCCCGGTCACACTGTGCCTTTTGACAAATTTCCTGTTCTTTTTACAGTGGCCCAGAAAATAATTTGCATGTTTGGGTCAACATATGTTTGTGAAAGTTCGTTTTCCACAATGCTACTTTTGAAGAGTAAACTCAGAAATAAGCTAACAGACTTACATCTGGATCAGCTCGTAAGGCTTGCCGTTTCTGACAAAATACCAGATTACAGAACACTAATAAGAGACATGAAGTGCAAAATAAGTTCTTAGTATGTCTTCCTTTGACATACCTTTTTTCCGGACTCAGATAAGCCTGTTCACAAGGATTACCATGCCATGCCTTTTAAGATTACTGCTGTCTGATAATAAAAATGTTTTTCAAAATGTCCTCTTTGTAGGTTTGTAATTATACCTGGATTCAAAATGCAGCATTGTCTAGCAATGTTTTGAAAAAGGGGGCGGTGTTTGTGCCCCCTAGAAGACCCGCCAATGACCACGCCCCCCGCTGGCCCTTCAGTGCGGCCCTCGGCCACAAACCATACTGCAATTTTGGCCCCCGAGAAAAGGTTTGTGAGTACCCATGGTATAGAGCATAATGTAATGTAATATAAGGTCACATAGTATAACATTGACTGAAATTGGCATATACGAGACATCCGTCCAGGAGAACTTAGACTATAAAGAGGGTGCTGATGGTTACCAGTGCTGCTTGCTGGATGGGGTCATATATTTCCTACCTGATGCATTCATTATTCTTTCTATATGATGGAGCCACTGCCTACTACGATGCAACTGCTTGCCTGATGTGGCTATTGTTACTGGTCCAGCCTCTTACATGGCTGCATTGTTGCACACCGCTAAAGTCATAAGGTCATTGCTTTCTATGCTGCCTACGTTTTAGTGCCACATTGACCTTTTCTGCTTACCCTATTGTGGATTCATTTTGGACTACACAAAACTCTGTCTTCTGGCCTTCTCCAGATACCTAATTTTATTCCTGTGCTGCTCTTTAAAAATATGTGTGCTCGCTCTTCCCTTTTTAAAAAAACATACATATTTGTATTAGTTTTAATGTGTATATGTGCAAAATCTGGTTGACTTTTATAGGTTATTCTCTCTTGCTTCGCTTCAAGTTCTTTAAAGTGGCTGCAAGAAGCAATCTCTTTATTAGGCCTGGCTTGAAAATGCAACTGTTTGCAACACCCATTGTTACCAATTCTTCAAAATATATGTAGAGCCCAATGGAGTATTTCTCTTCCACCTCATATTATTGGTTGTTTGGTGTATTAAAATGCTTTCTAATCAGTGCTTCCCTTTTAATGCACGAGGGGCTGTTTTATCTCTCAAATTTACACTAATTCATGATTAATACATTCTTTATATCATAATCACATTACATATATAAAACAGGCTTTTAACAAATGTTTTCATCAGGACTCAAAATTCAAAGCAAGACTTATTGTTTTTGCCATTGTTTCTTGAGCTTCATTGTCAAAACTACATTCTTATGCTGGAAAAATAAACACAAAAATTATATTTATGGTTCCTACTTTGACCAATACCCATAGTCTGTAATCAATTGACTGTATAAGAAGAATTTCCATTGGAGCAGGTAAAACAGCATTTTTCCTGTCTTCAGGAAGGGAGTGTGATTAGCTATGGTGGTCCCTGGATTGTATTTTGGAGTCCTGATTGATTGACTGATGCCTTTTTGGTATCTTCACAGAAACCACTGGGACCTGAAATGGATGAAATGCAGAACAGATGTTTTGTACTTTATGGCAGCCAAACTGAAAGGTCAAATAAAATGGGATGTGAATAGATGGAGGATGCAAGTAACAAACTGTCACTATTATCTTCTGCCTGTGAATCCGCTATAAGCTCTCTATTACCCTTTGTCCCTTGCTCACCCTTGGTAACAGAACAGCCTATCTATCTATCTATCTATCTATCTATCTATCTATCTATCTATCTATCTATCTATCTATCTATCTATCTATCTATCTATCTATCTATCTATCTATCTATCTGGCTATCTATCGAGCTATCTATCTAGCTATCTATCTTTCACCACTGGGTAGTTATAGTTATTTTTTGTGTTGCAAATAACTTTCGGGCCGTTTGATAAATCTCCACAAAACATTCTAAAAAAGTGCTACTATTTGACTCTGTGTATGAAAAGTTGGGTGATGTGTCAAGCTGTGGTACCAAAAAGGGTATCTCAATTTTTCCATAGGAACGTTAGATACAGCTACAGCCAGAACGAGTGAATGGATTTACACCAATAACATTGTATATTTCATGCAGCTCCCGAACTGTGGGTCCGACACATCTCATGCGGAGATCTGATTGGCTGCCATCACATCAACACTGAGGTGGCAGCAGCCATCGTAGGAATCTGGGCTCAGTCCTGAGGCCACAAAAATACATTTTTAAAAATTGCCACAAATCCATGGAACGTCCGTAAATCTACTTCAATAGTTTTTTTTAAAAACAGCAGACTCCTGCGCATTTCTATAAAATACCCCCCCGGAGCGGGCCAGGGCCCAGGGAGGTGGTGCATATGTTAGGTGTAGGGGGGCGCGTGGTCCCACTATACAAGCCTCTAAGAGGCCCCCTCCCAAAGCCTCTAAGAAGCCTTAGGGGCCCCATTCCCAGGGGCCAATAGCTTATTAAGGGGGGGGCATGTAGGCCCCTCCCTGAGCCTAAAAATACCAAGGGGACCCTACCCATCGGGTCTGCACATAATAAATAAAGGGGAAAGGGAGAATGACCCCCTTCCCCAAGTCTAAAAATTCCCTGGGGAACCCATGCCCCAGGGCAGTAAAACAATTTAAGGAGAAGGGGAGGCTGTCACCTGTCCCTAAGCCTAAAAAGGCCCTGTGGCCCCCATCGTGGGCCTTTAGTAAAGGGAAAGGGGACCGTGTAGCTCCCCCTTCCTGAGCCAGAACAGGCCTCTGACCCCATCCCCTGTGGTCAAATATCATTTGATGGGAAGGGGGGCCCATGGTTCCCCCTCTCTGATTCATACAATCGCCCAGAAACCCCATCCCTCTCGGCTGGCTCAGTGACAGGAAGCCCACTCCTAGGACACTGTCTATTTTTCTTTTTCGGGTAGTGGACAGGGAAAGGGCACTGTTCTCCCACTGGGCAGGAGCAGAAAACTGCTCCTGCCCAGTGGGAGAACAAAACATTTCCCTGGCCACAATGTCTATAGGGAATATTAGACAAGTATACAGAAAATATGGATGCACATATTTACATCAAATTTGGCAGAAGGCTGGATCTTTGCCCAGAAAGTGAGCTTTTTGTGATTTGGTGTAGAACTGTTCAGCTGTTTTTCAAAATGTAAGTGTTAAAAATAGCGATATCTGCACAGTTAGTGTCCGCATATGCTCTGATTGTCCACTTTAAAGGGAACTAATCGATCCTGTTTGGTTGGTCACAACCTGAATAATATGTTCTGGCACCCGTTACAGAACGCTGGGACTTGGTCCCTGTGTCCTGAAAATTATTTAAACAAATATATAAGATGACAGAGTAAGCGTACACTGACTCCAAAAGGTCTGACTGGCTGACTACAACAGTAACATCATATTGTGGCATCCATTGCAGCACTCTGGGACATAGGCCTTCATTACAACCCTGGCGGTCGGTGTTAAGGCAGCAGTAATACCGCCAACAGGCCGGCGGAAACAAAAATGGAATCACAACCATGGCGGAAACCGCCAACATAGACAGCCACTTAAACGCGCCGACCGCCACGGCGGTAGAAACAAACACGGCGGCGGTCACTGCCAACAGACAGGCGGAGGACAAAGTACCGCCCACTGTATTTCAACACGCCTATCCGCCACCTTTTCCGGAGCGGAACCAACACTATCAAAAGCACGGCGGAAACAGTGCACAGAAGGGAAACCACTCACCTCTCAACACCCAACGAGGAACCAGGACACCATGAAGCCCGAGTTACACATCCTGCCCATGCTGGTCTTCCTCCTGCTGTATCAGGAGCAGGACAGACGCCGTTGACGACCACGGTGAGTACTGCACCTACAACACAGGGGAGGGGGGAAGGGAAAAGAGAGTGACACACACACGCAACACGCAATACCCCCACCGCACCCTTACCCACAACATCATACACACAAATACATGCAGCAACATTACATATACACCCCGTCACCCCCTGGAAGAACGCAAGGACAAAATTAAATGATTGTAATGAGTGTAATCATGAAAATTCAGATAGTGAAAGTTAAAAAATCAGTATATACATATATGTACACCAAATACACAAGTCCGAATAGTGAACCAATCATTGTCCGTGGACCAGTGGTCCCAAAATGCATGGGCGAAGCCCACACAAGATACCTGACTCGAAACGGAGAGAACACTGCTGGGGCATCAGATCGAAATTAAATAGGCACCTCAGGGGGAAGGGTAGGGGGGCACCTCAGCCAGATGAACGCACGACACCACTGCTGCATGAGGGGGCTCCATGCCCATTGCTGTATTCTGGAGAGTGCAAAGCCACAGTCTCTCAAGTCTTTCCAGTGGGTGGTTTGCCCACTGCTGTATCCTGGGGAGTGCAATGCCACAGTCTCTCAAGTCTTTCCAGTGGATGGTTTGCCCACTGCAGTATCCTGGGGAGTGCAAAGCCACAGTCTCTCAAGTCTTTCCAGTGGGTGGTTTGCCCACTACTGTATCCTGGGGAGTGCAAAGCCACAGTCTCTCAAGTATTTTCAGTGGGTGGTTTGCCCACTGCTGTATCCTTGGGAGTGCAAAGCCACAGTCTCTCAAGTCTTTCCAGTGGGTGGTTTGCCCAATGCTGTATCCTGGGGAGTGCAAAGCCACAGTCTCTCAAGTGGATAACAGTCTCCACTGGTTCTGGAGGGGGCTTTGTGCACAGAGTGCTTTATCCTGCCAAGGACAGAGGTAGTGGATGTGAATCTCCACTGGTTCTGGAGGGGGCTTGGTGCCCAGAGTGCTTCATCCTGCCAAGGACAGAGGTAGTGGATGTGATTCTCCACTGGTTCTGGAGGGGGCTTGGTGCCCAGAGTGCTTCATCCTGCCAAGGACAGAGGTAGTGGATGTGATTCTCCACTGGTTCTGGAGGGGGCTTTGTGCCCAGAGTGCTTCATCCTGCCAAGGACAGAGGTAGTGGATGTGATTCTCCAATGGTTCTGGAGGGGGCTTGGTGCCCAGAGTGCTCCACATGCAGTGTAGCTGGTCCCATTACCTCACATGGGTGTGTGTGCCACGAGATTGCCTAGGAACAGGTAGCATGATACGACATGGAGGCAGAGACATTCCCCACCCTGCTGCTGCTTCGCCTTCCACCTGCAGGTGCAAACAGTGATGAGAGTCATGCCTCATGGAAGCTGGGCAGGGTCCAGGAAGTCTCCTCCAGCCTTGGACCGCCGCCCACTGGGGATGGTAGCCATGTCAGCTGTGGTGCCACTGTCCAAGCACGTCGGGGGGCTGGTGGCGGTGCTTGCGGCGGTGTCTGTGGTGGAGGTGCTGGCGGTGGTGCATGTGTCAGCACCTGTTGAGGGACCCAGCAGGATGTCTCCTGCAGCCTCGGATAGCTGCCCACTGGGGAAGATGCTGGGGACTGTTGCTGAGGCTGCAGACATGCAGGTGGTGATGAAGGTGGCTGTGCAGGTGGCGGTGCAGGTGGCTGTGCAGGTGGCGGTGCTGATGGCAGTGCTGGTGGCTGTGCAGGTGGCGGTGCAGGTGGCAGTGCTGGTGGCGGTGCTGGTGCTGGTGGCGGTGCTGGTGGCGGAGTAGGTGGCAGTGCTGGTGGCGGTGCAGGTGGCGGTGTTCGCCGCCGTACAGGTTGGTGTAGTGGTTGACCGAAGGGGTGACTCTATTCCCTCAATCGGAGCCACTGTGCCCTGTCCTGACCTGCTCTTCGGCTTGTGTCCCTTCCCCACCTTTGATGGTGCTGCATGTGTCTTGCCACTGTCCCCTTGTGTTTTGGAGGAGCCCCTGGTGGCTGGGAGGTGCGGCTTCTCCCTCCGGGATGTGGGCACCTTCTTCACCTTGGCAGGTGGTGGAATGTTCTTGGCCTCGCTAGGTGGCACACTGGCAGCCCTGATGGGTGGCGCACTCCATGACCCCACAGTTGCTGGCACCACTGTGCCTGGGGATTTGGTGGCTGAGGTGCTATGCTGGGACCTGGAAAGCCTGGCCCTAGGGGAAGGACGGTGGGGGGAGGAGACGGGAAGAGGTCAATATTAGCCAGGAAATGCTTCTTAGACACACTGGGACAGGAAGATGAAGGGGGTTTGGGAGTGGAGGAAGAGGTAGTGGTTATAGGAGGTGTACGTTTGCTGAATTTGGGTGAAGGTGCATGGGCTGGATACTGTTGTGAGGTGGATGGCTGTTGGGTGTCTGAGTGCTTGCGTTTGTGTACTTTGGGAGGAGAGGGCCCAGACACAGTGGGTGAGGACACAGGGGACGTGTGCATGGATGTGGGGGTGGTGACTGCCAGTGAGGGGTTTGTTCTGCTAGGTGTGGTGGTGATAGTGATAGTGGATGAAGATGTAGTGCATGGGCCGGAGGCTGTTGTGAGGTGGATGGCTGTTGGGTGGGTGTGTGCCTGCGTTTGTGTACTTTGGGAGGAGGGCTCACAGACACACTGGGAGAGGGCACTGGGGATGTGTGAATGGCAGTGGGGGTTGTGATTGCACGTGAGCGGTGTGTGGTGATGGGCGTGCTGGTGATGGAGGTAGTGGCTGAGGATGTAGTGCACGCAGGTGTGAGTGGAGATGAGGGAAGAGGTCAATGGTGGAGAGGAAAAGCTTCTTAGAGACATTGGGGCGGGAAGAGGGAGATGGTTTTGGAGTGGAGGAAGAGGGAGTGGTTGTAGGAGGTGTCTGTCTGCTGAGTTTGGGTGCAGGTGCATGGGCTGGATACTGTTGTGAGGTGGATGGCTGTTGGGTGTCTGAGTGCTTGCGTTTGTGTACTTTGGGAGGAAAGGGCCCAGACACAGTGGGTGAGGACACAGGGGACGTGTGCATGGATGTGGGGGTGGTGACTGCCAGTGAGGGGTTTGTTCTGCTAGGTGTGGTGGTGATGGTGATAGTGGATGAAGATGTAGTACATGCAGGTGAGAGTGGAGACGCAACAGGGAGGGAGGAGGAGGACGTGGAGGAGGGGGACACAGTGGAGGTAGTGGATGTTGCTGTGTCTGCATGGGGATGGTGCTTGTGTGAGTGCTTGTGGAATGTGTGGTGCTTATGTTTGCCATGTCCACTCTTGTGTGTTGATGAGTGTGCATGATGGTCTGATGGTGTGCTTGGGATAGGCTGAGGTACAGGGGATTGAGTCCGGGTGGAGGCAGTTGGAGGGGGGAGGCTGGACACAGCAACAATGGCTGCCATCAGTGCTGAGGCCAGAGCCTGAAATGCTCTCTGTTGGGCCGCCTGCCCAGAATGAATGCCCTCCAGGCATGCATTTGTTTGTTGCAAATGCCTCTCAACACCCTGGATGGCATTAAAAATGGTAGATTGCCCAACAGTGAGGGATCTCAGGAGGTCAATAGCCTCCTCACTGAGTGCAGCAGGGCTGACTGGGGCAGGGGCTGATGTGCCTGGGGTGAAGGAGATGCCCACCCTCCTGGGTGAGCGGGCACAGGACACACGCTGAGGGGCTGCTGGGAGGGCGGTGCTGGTAGGGGGTGGTGGCTGTACCTGTTGATGCGGTGGGCACAGAGGTGCCCGCCACCGCATGGGAGCTCCCATCAGAGGAAAAGTCACTGTCGCTGGTGTATGCTCCTGTCCCCGTCATGGAGCTCCCCTCGCCCTCCGTCCCACTGGTGGCTTCAGACTCTGTTGCTTCACCCTCCAGGGCCATGTGGGTTGCAGCTCCCTCCTCCTCCGGTGCCAATGCTCCTCCGCCAGATGATGCTAATGCACTCAAGAACAGGGAGACAAAACAAAAAGAGGGGGGAAGACAGAAGTAACACATGTTCAGTATATGCAACACCACTTCCGTTGGCGCACACAACACCCAGGGAGCAGACCTATGCACTAACCCATGCACTAACAGTTCCTAGCAAATTCACATGCCCATGGGGGACGAGGCCTAAGCCCAATTGCTGCACACTTGGAAGTCACAGGAGCCTGACTACAGGTAGATGCTATTACCAGTAGTGGGGTTGGGATGCCACAGAGCCTGCCTAACAAGGGACCTAGCCTACCAAGTTTGCCCTGGCCTAGGGGAACCCACAGCCCACTTCGACCACCCAGACACCTCGTAAAGAGCGCAGAGTCAGCTGAATTAGAGTGTACTCACCCCCTTGTGGCTGCTGTGATGCCCTCAAGCGCCCATCCAACTCCGGATAGGCCACCGACAGGATCTGGTACATCAGGGGGGGTCAAAGTGCGACGGGAACCACTTCCACGCTGGGCCTCCACCGTCTTCTTGCTCCAGCAGCGCAGGTCCTCCCATCTTTTACAGCAGTGGGTGCTCCGTCTATGGTAGACCCCCAAGGTCCGGATATCTTTTGCGATGGCACGCCAAAAACCCTTCTTCTGGTGGGCGCTGACCTAGAGGAAAAGTGAAGTAAAATTGGATGTTTCTATCCCGTACATTTCATCTCACGAATTGCCAAACACCTCCCACCCTGGCCCAGACATACATACAAACACAATCCTGACATGCTGGCCTGTCCTCCTCCCCACCCTCTTCCATCCACGACACTCCATACACTCATGTGCCATCCACCATGCTCACAGTGTACTCACCTGTTTGTCTGGAGGACCGTACAGTTGCGTGTACTGGGGAGGACCCCATCCACCAGTTTCTCCAACTCCTCTGAAGTGAAAGCAGGGTCCCTTTCCCCAGACACTGTAGCCATCGTCGCTTCCAGACACAGGTCACAGCAGCACTTGCAGTGTAGGTCCTCTCCTGTTGAAGGTCAGGTATCAAGTGAGGGAACAGTAAGAAAATGGCGGCCACGTCCGCGGCGGTGCATACCGTCACCCCCGGCGTACATCATCATTGGCTCCTGGGACCTATAGGGCCCAACGTTAACCAATGCTGAATTGCGCTGCGGTCTTCAACCGCCCACCGCGACGGTGTACAACGCCAGCGAAGCTACCTCATTTCCCCTTGTCCCACCTTACAGGTCAGGCAGCCGCCATTTCAGGGGGTCACATGGCAGGGAAAAAAGCTGCGTCACACCTATTTAGGCCTGGAATACGGACAGATAAAGGCACATTGCGAATTTCCAACGTTTTACCAAATAACACATTGTGATACCTAAGTGTTGGATGACCCTCTGCTCGCTGTTCTCCTCCATAAGGCACGTCTGCTGGGGCAGGTGATGAGATGGCGGCATCCTCCGGTGTACAGACCCCTGGTGGACCTGTCAACAATGGAAGAGAGACACACCATTATCACATACAGACTTGATTGTGCAACAGTCCTGGAAGTTTGTGCCCAGTTGGAGCTAGACCTGATTTCAACTATCCGCCATCCCATAGGAATCCCCCCTCTAGTGCAGGTTCTGTCTGTACTCCATTTCCTGGCCAGTGGGTCTTTTCAAACAACAGTGGCCATGGCATCAGGGATGTCCCAGCCAATGTTCTCTAACGTGTTGTCCAGAGTGTTATCTGCCCTGCTGAAACACATGCGCAGCTACATCGTTTTCCCTCAGGTGGAGGATTTGCCCACAGCGAAAGGTGACTTTTATGCCCTGGGACATATCCCCTCCATCATTGGTGCCATTGATGGTACACATGTGGCATTTGTCCCCACCTCCAGGAATGAACAGGTGTACAGAAACTGGAAAAGCTACCATTCACTGAATGTGCAGATGGTGTGTTTGGCAGACTAGTACATCTCCCATGTGAATGCCAAGTATCCTGGCTCTGTGCATGACACTTACATTTTGAGGAATAGCAGCATCCCTTATGTGATGGGGCAACTCCAGAGGCACCGGGTGTGGCTAATAGGTGAGCCCAAGGTCCAAACACAGTTGACATAGGTGTCTGGGTATGGAGTTTTCCCTAAGGGTTAGTGTCTGTCTAACAGTTGTCCCTCGACATTTGCAGGTGACTCTGGTTACCCCAACCTGTCATGGCTACTGACCCCAGTGAGGAATCCCAGGACAAGGGCAGAGGAACGCTACAATGAGGCACATGGGCGAACTAGGAGGATTATAGAACACATCTTCGGCCTCCTGAAGGCCAGATTCCGGTGCCTCCATCTTACAGGTGGCTCCCTATACTACTCACCGAAGAAGGTGTGCCAGATCATCGTGGCATGCTGTATGTTGCACAACCTGGCTTTGCAACACCAGGTGCCTTTTCTGCAGGAGGATGGGCCAGATGGTGGTCTTATGGCAGCTGTGGAGCCTGTGGAGAGTGAAGAAGAGGAGGCAGAAGAAGATGCCGACAACCGAAACAACATCATCATGCAATACTTCCCGTGAGACACAGGTAAGAAGATGTAACTGCTTCCCACATCTCATACTATTGTTGGAGCTAGCATAAGTCTGTCATTCTCACTCAGTGTATGGACCCTGACTTGTTACTTTGCCTTTCCATTTCACAGATCTGGGTCCCACTTTGTGCCCTCTGCTATGTTTACTGCTGGCCCACAGCTGTGTTACATTGGTATGTGAACAAGTACATTGACATTGCTATATTCCAGAGATTTTGCAATTACACATTTGTGAAAGGACAGACTGACTCTAGATTGTTTTGTGATTCAAGTGTGTTTATTTCTGTTCAAATAAGTAGAGGGGGGTGGGAAATGGGCTGGGGTGATGGTGGAGGAATGTCCATGGCAGAGTCCAGTCTATTTGTTTCACAGGTGCATTGTCCAATGGGGCTTAGGAAGTGGAGCAATGGCAGTTTAAGGTGGACAGGATGTCAAAGTGGGACAGAAAGGTGACATTCAGGGGGGTCTTATTTCCTGGCGGGGGTCTTGGCAACGTTCTTTGTCTTGTTCCTGGATCTCAGGGACCGTTTGTGGGGTGGTTCTCCTTCTGCAGGGGGTGGGGTGCTGGTGGCCTGTTGTTCCTGTGGCGGTGCCTCCTATCCACTAGCACCGGCGGACGTGGAGGGCTGTTCATCGTCCAGGCTAGTGTCAGGGGCCCGTTGGTGTGCCACTGTGTCCCTGCTGGGGTTGACAAGGTCTGCCAGCACCCCTGCAATGGTGACCAGGGTGGTGTTGATGGACTTCAAGTCCTCCCTGATCCCCAGGTAATGTTCCTCCTGCAGCTGCTGTGTCTCCTGAAACTTGGCGAGTACCGTGCCTATGGTCTCCTGGGAATGGTGGTGAGCTCTCATGATGTTGGAGAGTGCTTCGTGGAGAGTGGGTTCCCTGGGCCTGTCCTCCCCCTGTCGCACAGCAGTCCTCCCAGCTTCCCTGTTATCCTGTGCCTCTGTCCCCTGAACCGTGTGTCCAATGCCACTGCCCCCAGGTCCCTGATCGTCCTGTGTTAGTGGGTTTGCCTGGGTTCCCTGTAGTGGTGGACACACTGCTGATTGACGTGTCCTGGGGTCAGAGGGATGGGCCCGCTGGGTGGGTGCTGTGGCGTTGTTTCCTGAGGGGGGAGGTTCAGTGGTGGTCTGTGACTGTGTCAGGGGAACCGACTGTCCCGAGGTCCCTGATGGGCCGGGCTGGTCATCGTGATCCAGGCGTGCAGAGCTGCTGTCGTCACTGTGGGCCTCTTCTGCGGGGGGACTGGATATGTCTGGCACCTCCTGTCCGGTGACGTTGGGTATGGGTCCTGTTGCAGTGTGAATGCATAATCTTAGTATCTGTGTGTGCCACCTTGTGCAATGGGTGAGTTAACCTCTACTCCTGTGCTTGCATTATTGCCTTGGCCTTGTGTGATTGGTGATTTTGGGGCATGAGTGAGTCTCTCTACTGGACATGCTTTGGTGATGGGTGTCCATGCATTGGTGTTACATGCAGGGCTTGATTTTGGGATGTGTGGGTTGTGGTATCTGTGGGGTGTTAGGGTGATGGGTGTGAGGGTGAAGGTGAGGGTGGGAGTATGTGATGGCCTGCAGGTGGGGTGGGGGGGATAAAGTAGTTAAGATTTGACTTACCAGAGTCCAGTCCTCCTGCTACTCCTGCGAGGCCCTCAGGATGCATGATCGCCAAGACTTGCTCTTCCCATGTTGTTAGTTGTGGGGGAGGAGATGGGGGTCCACCGCCAGTCCTCTGTACAGCTATCTGGGATCTGGATACCACGGAACGTACCTTCCCCTGTAGGTCGTTCCACCTCTTTCTGATGTCATCCCGTGTTCTTGGATGCTGTCCCACTGCGTTGACCCTGTCGACGATTCTCCACCATAGCTCCATCTTCCTAGCAATGGATGTCAGCTGCACCTGTGATCTGAATAGCTGTGGTTCTACCAGGATGATTTCCTCCAACATGACCCTGAGCTCCTCCTCAGAAAACCTGGGGTGTCTTTGAGGTGCCATGATGTGGTGTGGGTGATGTGTGAGGTGCTGTCTGTTGTGATGTGTGAGGGGATGTGTTGGTGTGTGTTGTTTGAGGTGTGTGGATGTTGTATAAGTGATGGTGTTGTGTGTCTGTGGATGCTGGTGTTTTGTTAGCTAATCTCTCTCTCTGGCCTTCTTTCAAAATTTTGGTTGTAAGGGTTTGTGGGTGACGATGTGGGTGTGTGCTTTATATTGGATTGGGTGTGTGGGTGTGGTGTGTGTATGTGTATCAGCTGTGTGTATTTCGAATTGTCCAATGTGGTTGTGTTTTGTAACTGTGTGTGTATTTTGAGAGCGGCGGTGTGTACTGCCAATGGATTACCGCGGTTGAAAGTCCGCCGCGTTGATTCGTGGGTCGTGGTGCTGTGGGTGTATTCCTGTTGGTGTGACGGTGTGGGTTTTGGTATCGCCAGTTTATCAGTGACCTTTGGTGTGGCGGACTTGTGTGGGTGTCTGTATTGTGGCAGATTCCGAGCTGTGAATCGTAATACCTGTAGCGGAATTCCGCAGCCGCAACGGTATGTTGGCGGTCTTCTGCCCGGCGGAAAGCGGGATTTACCGCCAGGGTTGTAATAAGGGCCATAGTCTCTTTGAGATATATTACATTCAAAGCCTGTTTTTGAGGACAACGGAAGGCAGACATGCCAACATTTTAGCACAGGAAACTGGAAGATTTTGAGAAAAAAAATCCAGGGTGTATATTTCCCATAAACCAATATTGAAGCAAAGGCAATTTAAGGTGTGAGACAGCTAAAATAAAGCCATTTTTCTTCAAACATTGGGAGTCTCCTGTCTGAATTAGGTCTATTGGCATGTATGCTGACCACACATGGCAGGTCAGAGGGGCAGTGGCATCCCACTGTACCATGGTGAGCAGGAAGGAGATGACAAGGGCTTGCACAAGGACAATGGAGGGCGGGACTAGGGATGCAAGGGCAGTAAACTGGCCACTTATGGAGGCAGGAGGAGAAGCTTTAGCACAAAAAAACAGGGAGCTCAGGAAGGAGGGGAAGGGGCTGACAACAAAATTTAGAGGGCAGGAGGGAAGGGGTTGGGGCATGGACTTGGACAATGAAGAAATAGAGGACAGGGGCAGCAACCTGATCACACAGAGAATGCGGGATGGGCAATGGTAGTCCAGGAGATCATGGAGGGTAATCAGAAGGGGGAAGTTGCAGCAGAAATGCCCAGGGACGGCAGGAGAGCAGGAATAAGGCATGGACTCTGACTATAGACGGCAGCCAGATGAAGGCAGGGGCAGAGGCAGCAAGCTGACCATGCTGCACAGGCGGGAGGAGCTGTGGCAGCACAATGGACTATGAAGGACTTGAGGGAGTGGGTAAGAGCATAGACTCAGACAAGGGAGGGCAGAGGAAGTATTCAGGAACGACAAGCTAACCACAGTGGGCAGGGCTGTGGCAGTACATTGGACCATGCAAGGCAAGAGGGAAGTGAAAAAGGCCTGGGCTAGGACAACAGAGGGCACAGAGGAGGTGGGTAGGAGCAGAATCCTAAGCACAGTGGGCTAGTGGGAGGGACAGTGGTAGCACAAATGATCACACAGAGGAGGAGAGAGAGGGTAAGAGCAGATGTGGACAATTGATGGCAGAGAACAAGGGGGGCAGGGGCATCAAGCTGACCACAGAGGAAAGGCCGGCATGGGCAGCAGTAGCCCAACATACCATGGAGAGCAGGAGGGAAGGGACAGGGGTCTGCACACAGAACGAATGGCAGAGGGGCAGGAAGCAGGGCAGCAAACTGACCTAGGGCAGGCCGACATGGGCATGGGTAGTAAGCTGTCTACAGAGGGATGAAGAAATTAAGCAGGGCACGCAGTTGTTGAACAGAGGGCAGGCAGAAGGTGGCAGGGGCAGCAATCTGACCATGGAGAGCAGTTAGGATGGCCAGGGTCTGCAGAATGGACCATGGAGGGCTGGAGGAAGAGACAGGGGCACGCACAAGGAGAATGGAGGGTGGGGCATAGCCAGTGGTAGCAAAATGACCACAGAGGGCAGGCTAGCATAGGCAGGGGAAGCACAATGGAGCACAGAGGGGAGGTGAAAGGGGCAGGAGCACCACACAGAATAGGCTAATGTGAAGGGGGACGGGGAAGCAAGCAGACCACTAAGGTTAGATAGCAGTTGCCAAGGCACACTGATGAAGAACAGAGAGCAGGCAGGAGGAGGACAGCGGCAGCAAGCTGACCACGGAGGGCAAGAGATGGGGGAAGAGGCTGGCAAATGGACATCAGAGTGCAAGAAAGAGGGGAGTGGGGCAGCAATCTGATGACAGGCTCCAGATGGTTTGCCAGTATTTGGTATGAAATGGCGAAGGCTGTGAGCAGTGGAGGTGTTGGCTGAATATGTTCAAAAAGCTCCAGAAATACATTCGGAAAAGCAAAGATTGAAAACACATTATTGTCAGGTATGGTAATGTGAACTTCCCTAATATTTGAGATGTCATAAATGATGTTATTTAACATGACATGAGTGATGTAATATGTGAGGTCGTAAGCAGAGAATGGTGGCGGCGCAAGTTATAGGCAGGTTGCAGAATTATAACTGGCATTTTTTTAAGCATTTGTTTTTAACACATTTCAACACCTAACTATAATGTTAGTTTAACTTTTGTTTTTTTCAATAAATATGTATGGGTGTGTGTTTGGGTGTATGTGTGTATGAGTTTGTGTGAGACTCTGTGTGTAAAGGACCAAAGATCTTATCAAAATAGAGACATTTAATTATAAAAAGTATTTAATGGCCCCCCATAGGCATGAGTCCCTGTAGCCAATCACAGTGAGTTAAAATATATAGCCAGTTTCCATCTTATTAGAATGCATATTTTCTCAACTACCTGAAAGGGAGAAAACCTTTACCCGCATGGTATGACATTCCTGATTTACATTACAGATCATGGCCATGGCCAGCTTTGGGATTAAATAACAACTTCCCCATGAAAAATGTTGCGTAGGCTCTCATTATCCTAATGAGACTACTGGATTTTTGGGCAGCAAGATCGTTCACAGTGTGGGGGACTAAGTCTAACCCACGATGAAGGACCCTTGTTACCGCAAATCCGGGTTATGCTCCGGCTAACTAGCAGTGCCTCATCTCTCCCGAAGGGAAGAAACAATTGGGCAGCCGAGCGCATTACATCTTAGTACTTCCCAGGGAAGTCGTGGTCACTCAGGTCACAACCAGTTCTCTCATACAAAGTGCGGTCTCATATATAAATGACAAAGGCAGTTTGAGTTTTAAAGATTAGTTTAATAAAACAACTGCATTTTAGATAACAAGGCGTGAGTCGCAATAACCAGAACCATACAACACAGTAAGATGGAAATAGTAACAATGAGAGTGAAACATAAAAATAAGGCTATCATATTGTAACTAAAATATGTTCTCTCTAAGTTATATTTGGAGCACAGCGTGTGAAGCTCTAAGCCTGCCTTTCTGGTTTCCCCGGGAGGACATCAACCCTCATACCTGAGCAAAGGCCTGTAATCTGGATCAGCATCTGCAACAGGGCAGTCAGCATCTATTTGTGGGTTCCTGGTCGGAATCTCCCTCTTACGTGTACCAGGACTAGAAAGTGTTTTTATATTGATGTGAACTAACACCCCCCGATGTTCCTGCGTAAGGATGTGTACTGTCTACGAACCATAAAGACTAAACTTCTACCACTTCTATCGGCAATGTACCAGACTGTATCCTTGACTGAAGCACAGAGTGAGCAAGAAGATATTGTTTGAGAACACAGCGCTGAAATAAGCTAAACAGTATGATAGAAGGAAATAAAACAAGACCGTGAAACTGGTTATTGTAAAATAACAGTGCGAGGCTAAATAAAATACATCTAGGGCAAAGTGCACAGAGGCCTAATACTTTAAGCAAACGCACATAAAGCTACCTTAAAAATGGCTACACTACAGGGACACCACCAGATCGCGTGTGAAATGTCACAGTTTGGTAGCCCCATCGAGTCAGGACTTGGGCCTCCAGAACAAAGTTTGAATGGTGATCTGTCAGGGCCAGATTAGCTATTTATTTCATCAGGGATTTCCCCAGGAGGATGGAGCCATTGGAGCCCTCTTAAAAAGCTCACGTTGTCTCTCCCTTTCTCTAGCCCCTCCGCCTGGGGTCCATTGTTGCATTTATAAAGAGGACAGGAAAAGAGATTAGGGAAAGCGAGAGAGGTAATAGAAAGAGAGCAGAATGAAAAATTAAAGATGATGGATAGAAATCTGAGTATATTGCTGGGAGAGGATGGGTAAGTCTAAAAATATTTTAATGGAAGGAGAAGAGCCGTGTATTTGAGGGTTTCAGTTGCAATCTGCATTTTATTTGTAGTTCTCTAACATCGGACCATTTATAAATACAACTACATCTCCCACCTCCTGCTTCCAATCCCTAGCCAAACTGTTCAGTCTTTAAACAATCCCTTTTCCATTAGCTCTGTCCAGACCATTACACCTCACCCTACCACTGAGTCTTTCTTGCAGTATTTACCCTTTACCTCTTCTTTCCCATAACGTGTGGATTAGAGTTGACTTTTGCTTTTCCTTCCCCAATTTTCTCTCCCATTTCATCTCTCACATTCCCAACCTACAAATGCAGATTAAATGAGTTCAGTACACCTGGCAGCTTCTGATGATGAACCTTGCAATTTCCTTGACCATTGCGGTACCTGGTAAGGCTTTTAATCACACATGGTACATCTGCCATGGCCCCATCATCCTATGGCTATAGCTTCGTAGGCCCTGCAGAGAGCAGAAAGGGGTCTCAAGACAATCTCAAGGGCTATCATGTTGATAAGATCATACATACATGAGCCAGTCCTACCATAGTCACAGCAGGGAATTTGAAGATGAACTTTCCTTTGCTAGCCCCCAAGTCAACAGACATAAAGATTGTAGGTTATATAATCATAATCATAGATGATACATACAGGTATTTTTGGCTAGCTAGTTTTACCAGATATGTTTACTCTAGGAACATGCTCATCACACTCTTCATGAGACTGTATTGGGTAGATTACCTTCCCATTTAAAAGACCTATTTGTGTCTGATGCTGAGAGGCCTTGTGAAGTGCCCCATGTTGACAACATTTGAAGGGAATCAACATCTAGGTAATTTGAGAAACATTGAGCTAAAGATTTTTGTGCACTCTGTAAGAAAGTTTTTATTCTTTAGCATAATCAGACAACAAGCGTTCTTAGAAAATATAATTCCCAAGAATTGTATATTCAGGCATTCTTCAACAATATGGACAAAGTTATGATTAATATGATTATTACAATCCTCTATGAAATGCTGAACCTGGCTCAGCTACGCCAAAGCTATACAGTGATCACACTACTCATATTTAACTACAGTCTGAAGCATGGACAGAAAGCCAACAGTTGCAGTTGGCTTGCTGTCCCTCCTGCAGGGGTGACATTGGGATCTGGGTGCTATTGGATGTATTCCCCACATTTTCAGTGGCAAAGGTTCTTAATTGCTCTTTCTTAGTATATCCCCTCACATAGTTAATTTGTGTTAACACCCTTAGCAGGGGGTGCAATAGTGGTTAATACCTTACAATCAGCTCTACATGAGACCTCTGCAGGAAGTTCTTAACCAAGTGGCAGTGAGACCAAAGAATCACACTTGCAAAAAAGTCTAAATATGTAAGAGTGTAGTACCAATATATAGCACACCCTCCATGGCTAGGCTGAGATGTAGGAAAACGTGCCTCATTTTGCACATCAAGCTAATCTACACCTTTCACTATAAAATGATCTATGACTTTAATAAATCTTACACTTTTGTACTTGTTCTTTTGAATTAGAGTATGTAACTAGGATTGTTCTCTTCATTCTGTATGAGCCTGTGCTGTTCCTCACATACTAACATGGAAATTGTGTGCCCTGGTTGTTATTTCTGTTTAAACATGTTTGGTTGTACTCTTTTGACATTAGAAAACTACTTCATACATTCCATTTTCACTTGACGAATCTCTAGAGGCAAACAATCCCAATACATGGCTCTATCACTGGGAATATATAAAGCCTTTGAACATAAAGGATCCCAACACTAAAGACATGACTTTACTGGTAAATAACATTGTGATTTCTTATGCCACTTGATTCAGTAGAGAATAGATTGTTGGCAACAAACAGTATGTGACCACTTTCCTACTTGGGTGCTGCTGAAAAGTTTAATAAGGATCCACCACTGTGGTCATGGAGGGGGGTGTTGGTGTGGATAGTAGAAGTGGACCTTTGAGTAGGTTTTGCCTCATACCATTTTTTGTACCTTTGCAGCAGTCATGCTGGCTAGCTACAGAGATAATGATGACAGAGCAGAAGTATATCTTACTCTGGTAAAAAGGTAAGTGAGACAGAATATCAAAGGCCACCATGTGTATTTTCTATGCCCCAATACATTTTATTGTGATAGTTTTTTTTTGTAATGGATACTCTACAAAGCCAGTCTCATCCTTTGCCACCTGCCCCCCTCTAAAACTAATCTGCACAGTCCTCTATCCTCAACTGTCTTATCTCACTTTCTGACTGAGGAAATCAGACATCAGTAGAGCTTTGATAAGTCCTTGGTCTTGTCAGCCTTCTTTTTTGGATTCCTTAGAGCTTCTTCTATTAGCTTCCAGACCCAACATGAGACATGAGTTTCTCATTGATTTTGAGCATCACACTTGATATTGGATTGCTGAGAGGGAATGTGTAAGTGAAAAGGTGTTTCAACGGAAGGGTAGTAACCATGCTTTTCAGTGTTGCAGTTGCCCTACACGTATGTTCCCCAAGCTGGATCCGTTATAAATACAATCTGATCTTCCACCCCCTTCCCCTGATCCATAACTAAACTGCCCAACCTCTAAACAAACCCTTTCTGAGCATCTCACACCATCCCATAACACCTGTCAATCTCAGTTCATCTTCTTAGTACCTAACATGTTGTACTGTCATTAAGTTCACCTACTGACATTTGTGGCCATCTCACCCACTATGCTTCTGTTCTGGCAGTGTTTACCTCTTTCCTTTTTCCTCCTTATGTCTGGATTAGATGTCACTCTTGTTTTAGTGTCCCCAATTTTTTCTCTGGTATTTCATCCTTCACATACCCAATTTTCCAATGAAGAATACATATGTTCAATTAAGGCAACACATTTTGATGGTGACCTTGCCATCACTTCAGCCTATGTAATACCTGCCAAGGCTTTTTATCAAACCCAGTATATCTCTCTTGTCCCCAAGATTGGGTGTTATAGCTTAATATGCCCTGCAGAGCACAGAGGAGAGATAGGGGTCTCAAATGACCATCTAGGGGCTATTGCATCAACACTGTCAGCATAGAGCCATGTAGCCAGTCCTGCGAAAGACCCAGCAAGGAATTTGTAAGAAGGCTACCCTTTCGCCAGCCCCTAGGTCATTATGTACATGCACGCACACACACTCAGCCACACACATACCCCAGATAATGACTGTAAGGGTAAACATCCTTTATGCCGAATTTTTTATAACAAAGTCGTGGTTAACAAAAGCGGAACAACGCTTTCTTTAACCACGACTTCGTTATTTTGTGCCTTAACCACGCATGTCCTGAACAACGAACATGCATGGTTAAGGTACAAACAAGGGAGTCGGCTGAGGAGGACGACGCAGATGACAAGGTGATGACTCAGGTAAGTGGGGGGTTTTAGGTTTTGGGGAGGGGGTGGGGGGTCAGGGGGTTTTAGGTTTTGGGGTGGGGTTGGGGGGGTGGGGCGATTTGGTTTCGGGGAGGGGGTGGGGGGTCGGGGGTTTTAGGTTTTAGGGTGGGGTTGGGGGGGTGGGGCGTTTTTGGTTTTGGGGAGTGGGTGGGGGGTCAGGGGGTTTTAGGTTTTAGGGTGGGGTTGGGGGGTGGGGCGTTTTTGGTTTTGGGGAGTGGGTGGGGGGTCAGGGGGTTTTAGGTTTTGGGGTGGGGGGGTGGGGGGGTGGGGCGTTTTTGGTTTTGGGGAGTGGGTGGGCGGTCAGGGGGTTTTAGGTTTTAGGGTGGGGTTGGGGGGGTGGGCGTTTTTGGTTTTGGGGAGTGGGTGGGGGGTCAGGGGGTTTTAGGTTTTGGGGTGGGGTTGGGAGGTGGGGTGAGGGATGTAGGGTGAATGGTGCCTATTGCTAATGATTTTATCAGGAATGCCTTTACAACGAAATATCGTTGTTAAGGCATTCGTAGTAAAATCATTAGTAGTAAAGACGAGGTCGGTGTTCCGACCTCGTTGTTAAGGTTAGTAGTAGTTTAAAATTCGGTGTTCCGTCATATAACCGACTGTAAGTTATATCAAGGTTATGTTAGTGATAGGTTGTAGATAATTCATAGGTTAATGGTCATCATACTCAGTAATTGTTTTAGCAAACAAACTAGTTTTACCAAATGCATATTTGTACATTTCCATGCATATGCTTGTCATACATTTCATGCTATTGCTTAGGAGTATGTGATCACCTTCCTACTTCAACTTGGATGCTGCTAAAACATTTTTCATTGGGTGAATGGTGTTGTTGTGGATAGTGGAAGTCAGCCTTGAAGGTTTTGCCTCATTACTTTTTTAATCTTTACAGCAGCCATGCTGGCTCCCCACAGAGACAATCATAACACAGAGAAACAGGCTCCTACATTACAACAGTGAAAAGGTAAGTGAGACAGAATATCAAAGGCCACCATTTGTGTTTCCTATGTCCCAATACGTTTTATCTTGTTGACCTCTACCAATAGTTTTATCTGCAAAGCCATTTTCATCCCTTACCCCATCTCACCCTCTAAATCTAAACTGTACAATCTACCCCATCCTCTAATGTCTTACCTAACTGCCTCATACTTACAGTTTTCTTACCCAGTGGCAAACGCATCGAAATGTACTGGTCTCTGGGGTTTGAAATTAATTTCTGAAGATTTATCAACATCAAATGAATGCTGATTTTGGCAAGGTTAATATATGCCGCCAATCGATCCTTTACATAGATAAATATTTAAAGTGCATAATTTGCAAGACAGTTCCTCATCCTTTCTTTAATTCCTCCATTCTGTCCTTAACATCCCTTTTCTCCACCTTCACAGTCAACACATTTATTAAACAATAACAGATTTTCATTGTGAGTTTGTGATGAATACTTACAATGCATAATTTGCAAGCCAGTCCCTCATCATTTCTTTCACTCGCCGAGACACTCGCATCCTGTCCCTCATATCCCCATTGTGCATCTAAGTGGAGTAACCACATTTATCAAACAATAGTAATCTTTTATTTTGAGTTTGTAACCATTCAACCACTGGCACACAAAGTATATTTTTCTTTCACTTGCTAGATCTCTGGAATTCATATTTTGACATCCCCATGTAGAAATGCCCAAGAAAGTTGTACTTTTTACAATCCGTTGCCGATTAAATTCTCCCCTTTTGTCTTGCAGTGACCTCATAACGTTTTTACAGATTTATGTAAATAGTGACAGCACATTTGACATAGCAAGGACACCATGGTCGTCAGTCCAGGGGAAGGTGGTAACCCATTTGTGGTGCAAACGTATGTTTGACATTTGCAGACCACTCGCCCTTCCTCCTCTTGCTATTTGATGTCACCAGAACCTGTCGACGGTATATTGGACCATATTAGATGTTAACTTCTATGGATTTTTTCTAAGACGTTTATTTGGGGTAGTCTACTTGAAAAGATGTATTTCAAACAGGGAAATGTTTAATTGAAAATAGTAAGTGAAATACTAGATTACTCTGTTTGGTTGCCTGCTGTAAAATAAAAAGATAAATGCTAGACCTTTAGAGTTATTAGCAATCGATGAGGCCTCTCTACTCTTCAACGTGCAGCTAATAATGACAATTGATTGGATATAGAATATTTCGGTTTTTTAAGTACTCTATCAAGTTTATTTTTACCATGCACGGAAACTACACCAAATGTAGCTTGGGGGACCTTACCCGGGTACATTAAGCGACTGTCACATTTGTTTCAGAGTGCAAAACCATGGTGTAATCTAAAAAAAAAACTTTTCAGCTTTTTCAATAGACAGTGGTTTTTAACTATAGCTACATAATTCAGATAGCTAATGTATGCTCAACATACATACAAATATATAGGAATTTATAAAATATGCTTTTTGTTTTGTAAATTAAATTACAGGTAGAAACATTTTTCTATTCAGTCTTGGATTATCGTCCTGCTTAGCCAAGAAAATGTTGGGTACAATAGACAGCTCAGGGAGGAGAGAAATTGTGAGGATGTTTAGTGCAGTCAACTCCTGGACTCAGTTTTGCTTGATGCCCTTTTTTGGTATCTTCACAACTACCAGTTTGGCTTGCCACAGGTGGAATGGGACATGGGAGCACCCCAGTGATTACAATCATGTGTCATATTGCTGGGAGAAAAATGGAAGGTGAGAGAGGGTGTTAATGGATTGAGCTGGAACCATGTCTTTGAATGTTTTCCATTGGCCTCCCATGCTAGCGATGACGAAAGGGCCTCGAGTATGGCATGTTATATAAATTGACCATTATCCATCACAACATTGAACATTCACCTTTTCCAGGTACTTCTAATAGTGTCTTGATCAGAAGTCACTCACTATGATTCACGCTCCCCTCTTCTTTCACATCTTCATTATAGGCCTCTATTGGGACTCATCTTTCAAGCAACGTTTTTGTAGTGACCTTTCAATATTTTCTACCCACGACAGGAGATTTCTTTTGCTTGATTGTGTGATTGTTCAATAGTATAATAATTTTCATATCACCGACATAAGCACCCCAAATAATGGATATTTGTCTCAGATCAATAACATAAACATCTACATTTTTTAAACAGTGCATTTTAGGGGACAAATAGAATGTTATGCTTATCCTGCTAATATTAACACAATCTAGGATATTCTGATCATGTGGCAATTACTTTGCAAGTCTTAGTCACATTTTTACCCTTAGGGTCTATACAATTCACAACTTAACAAGCTTAAAGTAGAAATATTTAAGAATATCTAATACACATTCTTAGCCTATCATCGCAGCCACATTTGTTTTTGACTCTCTATGGCAGACCCATCAGACCCTGACATTTCTCAGTATGCCAAGCATGCCTAGCATTCTCTAAAGACCATCATGCGAGAGATATGCACCATCATGCCAATATTTATTGGAACTAGGGGGAGGGCATTATGCTACAGTTGGCCACAAGTTGTCAAGAAATATAACCATTATGTGAGGGACAGCATTTTACTATCGGTGGGAAATATGAATCCTCTCAAGTTGCCATGAATTATTACCTCTGTGCTAAGGTCACCATTTTATTGGATGTGAACGGGCAGCATGGCATGAATGTCCACAATTTGCCAAGTATTACCACCCTAAAGTGAGGACCAGCATTGCATCACACATGGTCAAAATGTGTCGCCCCATGGATGTCTAAAAGCTCTTAACAATTAAGACCATTGTGCCTGGGCTAGCAATTTACCACAGTGGGGAGTGGTCACAACAAACAGAGTC
Source organism: Pleurodeles waltl (assembly GCF_031143425.1). Lineage (NCBI taxonomy): Eukaryota > Metazoa > Chordata > Amphibia > Caudata > Salamandridae > Pleurodeles > Pleurodeles waltl. The sequence goes on along the minus strand of NC_090445.1, from coordinate 828,682,572 downwards.
CTCATTCATGCATGCACATTCTCAGATATACATGCAGGCACACACCGACACACCTGCATGTGCACACACACACAGATACACACACAGACATGAACTCTTGCCCACAAAAATATCCAATATTAAAAAAAAATACTACCCCCTGGCTGCTACCATCCTGAATCTTGGTCATGCTTCATTCAGGCTTTACTCCTTCTAACAGCAGGATCCTGCTCCCAATCGGTGCTCCTAGGAGGAGGGTTGAATGGACAAGAGCCCTTCTGCTGCATAGGGAGTAGGCGTAGGAGTGCCTGGGGGATCAACCGGAATGGTCTATTTATACTGCCCTCGACAGCTTCTCCTCCAGTAGAGCTTGAGGATAACGTTAATTATACTTGGGGTTCTGCCATATGCTGTATGTAAAGGCAAGAAGGAACCTGTTAGTGCTACAAAACTGAAGAAATGGCAGCAAAAGTGGTATTTTCGTGCACACTGCATGTTTTGCAAGTTGTAAATTCAGTGACAGAACTTCTTGAAGGGACCACCATGAAGTGCAATGGTGAATAATGGTGTGTTAGTTTTAGATGGTGCTAGATTCTTCTCTAACATCGTGGATTATTCAAAATGAGTGAGTCTTTAAGAAAACTAACATTAATAGTGTTACATGTAAATGCCATATCATCTGCTACTCCACGTGATGTCGTAGAACCTACATTGATGACTTTGTGGTCATCCTCCTACTAAAGCTAAGTAACTTGAAAAGTGTGTTCCAGTAATAGGATGGGGATCCTTTATGGTGGACAGAGAGGATGGTCAATGTTGGTGTGCCTTGGACAGGGCCATGACTGAATCCTTGTTGTGTATTTACAGTTGGAGGTCCGACAAGAGACAGAATTAAACAGGGGGAGCAGCTCAGCGATTATTAAGCTTCATAATGTACAATTATGAAAGACTGGTTAAGTGAGAGAGAAAATCAGGAAAAATTGGATTAACCATACATTTCAGTTTTTCCATTGTCACATACCTTTATTTATGTTATACATTATTTGTGTAGGACACATTTAACACTTATATCTGAAAGAAAATCACACAATTGAGCGTATGCAACTCAGGATACTTAGCTCCATTATGATGAAACAAGCTAAACATTCAAGAAGTGAACTACTGGCACAAACATTTTAAAATAAGCAGAATTAATGAGGTAATTGATGGGCAAAATGTCCTACACCAGCACTGCCACTCACAACTTTGCTTTGAGCACATGGAAGAGTGATAAAATGATTGTTCCTCAAAAATGGAAAAAAACAATTAGGATTCAACTCTCTCATCTGGAAAAATAAAAATGTAAGAACTCTTGGCAAACAAATCTATCAGCCAGTCCAGACAAACAGGTCTGGTTTAATCAATCTGTAGAGCTTAATTTTAGGCAACGAGGGAGCTGGCATCCTTTTGGAGGGCATGGAGGGCTGGGGTAGGTGAACCATGTGTTGCGCCATGTGTTTGCGAGCTTCCTTTGGTCTCCATGCATGCTACTTAGTCCTCTACCATTGGGTTTCCTCTAAATCTGCCCTTATCCCTCTTTTCTTGCTGTCACCCCCTTAGCTGAAACTGACGAATTTCTAATCTATCTCCCTTCCAGAACCACCCTCCAGGCGAAAATGTTGGCAAAAATAGTTAGGCCCCTTATGACAGATATAACGTCTTCACTCTAATCCTTCTTTGTATAGTTTAGGAGATGACAGAAGGTAAAGTAAAAAATAATTGTACATTAGCAAAAAAAATCCAATTTATTCTTCTTAATTTCCATGTTTTTTTAGTCATTGTTATTACACATACAAAGTTAGTAGCTCAGGGAAAAACACTCTGCTGGAGAAGATTTAAGGAATCTGAAATCATGGCCATTCTGTGGCCCCAAGAAATACAACCACATCTCTGAAGCCAACTAAGATCTTTCCTGGCTTCTAATCTTGCGCACATGAAACTTAAAATATTATAATTGCCAGTTGTAGCTTTGATGGTGTCAGTCCTCTGCTTTAAAAATAGATACTTAAATACTACATTCTAGTATGAACTCTGCTTCTAATTTGGAGCGGATGGGAGTAGGGGTCATCCTGCCGCTGAGCCATATATCATCAGACACATTTTGATCTTAATCTGCTCTTCAGCTACTGTGGAACTGAGGCTCATGGCCCTCCTGTTGTTTAACTGATCAAGGCTTAGCTGACTTTCACATCCCACGAAGGATGGCAGGGGTTGTGGGCTGGCCTCACAGTATTCCAGGACAAGAGCATGCTTCACGCATGGCACTACTGTGCTTTTGTTTTTATAAAGCTTCATTTTTAAAGACATGCAGCCAACAGGATGGACAAATGGTCCTGCTTGCTTCTGAGGTGGGCAGCGCTCTGAGGAGAGGGGATCAACCCAGGTGTGTGGCTTGCAATACTGTCCTATGGTTAGTGGCAGAACAAATGCAAATGGTGCTGTGAGCTGAAAGCCAATTGTGCAACTGCATTACACCACATGAACACCTTACCGTCCATGCGTTGCTAAGGAATACTATTTTAGGGGATTAATAAAGCATATTAGCAAAGAAAAAAGCTGCATAATACACCCTCAATCCCTATCTTTGCCCACATGCATTAAACATGTTAATGTTACCTCCATCTTCCCAAGTGCTGCCTGGGACCTTAATCCACACAGCATGATTTTCACTGTGCGGGAAATCCATCCTTGTCTTTACTTTCTGTCCGAAAAATGGTTGCACCTGTTTTCTCTCCATGCCGGGCTTCTTCTTGCATACTCGTTTCCATGCTAAACTTATTCGCAGTAAACAAATTCATTAGGCTGCGCATTACAAAAACAACATTTTTATACACTATAACAGATTTGCTAGAAGTGATCATTGGTCATCTGACCGGGTTGGGCATAATTAATCATAAGACATCTGTATGCCTAAAGTATCAGTAGACTGCATGCCAGTGAAAAGCATAACATCATTCATTGTGGGCAGAGAGTAAACGTATGTGCTGGTAAAAGGCATGACCCTTGAACTGGATTGTGCCTGATGCTCCTTTTTCTTAGTATCTTCACAGCAGTCATCACACTCTGATCCACTGGGAATATCTTAGATCAACAGTGCAATAATGTTTCCTTTAGGAACTTTAGGGAGACACATGGTAAGTGACGTGATACAGGGTAGACAGGAATGATTCATGTATCTGAGTGTTTCCTTTGTTCCCAGTGCAAGCTCTGTTACAAAGTCCCAGTGCATGCTCTGTTGCAAAGTCTCTAGCTGTGGATCCTCTTCAAATCTACCATATTATTTTGTTCCCTGCTTCACCCCTGGTGGGCTACCAAATCTATAAGAAATTATTTATTCTGCACAGCTGAAGAAGTCATGACGCTCCACACTCTTATTCCATCTACTAACCATCTACTAACCCACCAGCAATAGCCACATTGATGTAATTGCAATCCACCATATCCTTGCACAATGCTTCTAAACAGTCAAAGTTTATGTTTAGTTAAGCACTCACTTCATAACATCATTACTTCAAGGCTTCTGGGAAACGGCATATGTGTTACTGGATGGGAGTTATTGGAATATCCATGTTTTCTTTATCACTGACTTCATAACTTTCAAGTTAGCTCAGTGTAACGCACTCTGCTGGCCCTGCCAGCCATCTTGCTGAAGACATTTTAAAGGGTCAAAACTCTTGCAACCAGGTAGTTCTGTTAGTCACGAGAAATACAAACATATCTCTAAAGACAGTAAATAAATTCTCGAAATTCTAATCTTGTTACGCATTCAATTTATTATTATTGCCAGTTGCAGATATGGGTTGTCAGAACTACAGATTTACAACAGATAGTTAAATACTCCATCCTAGGGTCGATCTTGTTTTCTGCCTCTAAACTGCTGATGATTGAACTTAAAAGGTGGCTAGATGGAAGAGTGAGTGTTTTTTAGGCTGTAGAGTGTCCAAGACAATGGATGGATGGCTAGATGAAAGGAAAAGCGTACAAATGAATGAATAGGCAGCTGCTATGTGCGTGGGGTTAGGGTGTCTATAGTAGACAATGGTAGACAATGGCAGTGTGCAGAGGCATAGGTAGGCTGTGGTGAAGTGGGGATACCTGCCTTGTCTTTCCATCTTTGTCTTGATAAACTATTGCTCATGTTTTCTTCCCCTAAAATATTTTTTATCTAGCATACCATCAGTTTCACATACATTTTGAATAAATTCACAGTAAACTTTCATTAGGCTACATATTACTCAAGAGGAATGTTTTAGGCTGTGTACCAGATTCACAGGAAGGAATCGACCATCATTTTACAAAATTACGCACGTAAACAAAAGCCAACCCCTACTTAGAACAACACGTACAGGCTACACTCCAGTAAAAAGCAAAAGACCTGGGCATAGGGGCCACGTGTGTGGATGGAGGGGATGGTCCTTTGTCTGGATCTTGCCTGATGATTTCTTTGGGGGCTTCACAGGAACTATTTAGCCCTGCCACACTGAAAATGAAGAGCGCAAGTCTTATGCTATTGAAAGACGAAGTGTAAGTGAGAGTAAATAGGGAATGGATATGTGTATTTTAAGGTTTTCATACTAGTTGCAAAGGAATAGGCTAGATCATTAATTTTCTTAGTTCTTTAGCACTGGATACTCTAAACCCCCTCACCCCAGCGATTTTTCAATAAGGTAACTATATACCAATTTAACAAACCCTTCGATTTCACACGAACATGGTTATGACTCACTGGTCCAACCTCTCAACCACCTAGTCACCACATTGATGTCATCTCCATCCTTTCTAGCCGAGCCTGGGTGCTTCATGCTTATGCCATGATTTGAGTAGCCAGAAGCCACCTCTTTCACATTGTCTTTCTCAAGGTTGTTTTTATATGCCACCCCTCCCCACTTTCAAATCCTGCTCTAAATGTTAATCCCCACATCTCTGTTATGGTCCTTCGCACAGAAAGACACAGTATCTGAGTTTTCAGCACAGATAGCAAAGTAGTATTGTACTTGATAACTACCCACACACCCCAAAATGCAATTTTCTGGCTTTATTCAGTACTTAGGCGCTACCAGTTGGTGGTGACCTAAGGTTTTCCTACCTAAGGTTAAAGCGTCACCCTGTGCACAGAAAGCAGTTCACAAACTGAACCAGTTTTTTAATCATAATTTCACATTTCTATCTGACAGTGACAAACAGGTGTTTGGGTCCAGATAGAAAGTGTAGGTCAACATTTCACAAGTCAGTATTAATGTGACAACAGGGATACAACAGGCTGGTGAAAATAGAGGCTCGGCTGTGGATATGTGCATGTTGATAGAGGTCTTGTTTGACACTTTTTTCTGGTATCTTCACAGATTCCAGACGTACAAACCTCGGGTAGAACCCAGTAGAGCAGCATCACATTGGTGCTGCACTTCATAGAAAAAGGTAAGTAACAGGATATCAGTAGATAGACCCAAGTGTTTATTTCCGTCGCACCCATTGTGTGCTCAGTTATAATTTTCAATAATGAATCCTCTTCAAATCTTCTATTTTCTTTTATACCCTGCTCCCCCCTAAATAATCTACCAAATTTCTAAACTGTTATTTCCTCTGCATAACTGAAGATGCTTTTAAGCTCTATGAGGCAAATGTACTATTTGTGCTACACAGCGCAATGAGCAAGGTTGCCATGCTGTATTGTGTGAAAGGGAGAGAGTGGAATAGTGCAATATTTACTCAGATGTGGCACTGCTGCTCTCTTTCCAAGCTCTGGGTCTCCTTAAGACTGCCTAGCGCCAGGCACACCTGTGCACCTTCGTTCAAAGTGTAGAATAGGTTTTGTACTGGAAGGATATGCCTCTAGTACACAATACTTTGCAAAGACTTAGGGCATGATTTAGATGTTGGCGGTAATGGTCCTACTGTCGACTTTTTGACTGAAACCCCGTCTCCCGGCGCAACCGGGCTACCAGCCGTAGTTAGATGTTGGCGATCCCATAGACGAAAACTAGCATTTGAACCGCCGCCTTCGCCAAGAAAGACCACCCTTGTTAATGGCGCAGTAGGGAAAAGTGGCTAACGGCAGAATCCCAGATACCCTTCCTGCCGTGCATATTTGGATGTGCCTTACCGTCAAGAAAAAAGTGGAGGTCCGATCTCCATGTCTGAGGTGGCGGTAAGGAGGGCAAGGGGGTAAAAACTTTCCTTTTTACCCCATTTGACTCTGTCTTTGACTGAACATGACTGGACAACACCTGCCATCTCTGCTGCCACTGACCCACAGAGAAAGCACTACACCCCCGTCACCGGACTTCAAGGTAGAGACACCGTATTGCCAGGGTACGTTGGGTGGACACTGCCACTGCAGACATAGACATGTCACAGTCATTTTTTAATCACTGTGACATGCATATGTCGAGGACATGAGTGGGTCAGACACCAAAGGGGACACACTGGTACACAACACATATCACACACATGCAAACTGGCATTATGGTACCAGAATTCATGGGCAAATTAATGTGGGCAACACAATGACGGTACATTCACACCTATCAACTGTGTCCATGTCTGCACATTGCCAGGGAACGTGTACCTGTCATGTTATGCTGTGAGTTGTGTGTGTGAGTCAGTATGTGTATGTGTCCACAGGGTGCGTTTAGCTGGTTGAGGTGACAGGAGTTGGAGTGGTTGATGTGGTCATTGCATGTGAGACCAATGTTGTTGTGTATGTTGTGCTGCCGTGTGACACATTCAGGTGAGTGTGGTTGTATGCAGGAAGTTGTCATGATATGTGTAGTTGTGCGTGTGTCAGTGTGTTTGTGTGGATGAGTGTGTAGTTTTGTTGGTTGTTGTGGTTGTGTCATGTGTGGGGACAGTGTCAATGGTGTGTGTATGTTGTGTCATGGATATATGTCAATGTGTGTTTCGGCATGTATGGATTGTGTTGTGTTAAAATGGCAATGGGTTATTGTGTCGTGTGTTTTGTAGTGTGTAGTGCAGGGGTACACATGTGGCTAAGGGACAGTGTGTGTGTCACTTACCTCTCTTCCATAGTCCCTGCCACTGTATGAAGTCCATTGGGTTCCACTGCCATCTCCTTCCGTCAGCAATCCATCACCATTCAATCTGCTAGCAGAACTGTAATATCTAATTACGGCGGGCGGAACACAGTTGCCTAGATGGTCTTTTCGGGTTTGCCTTTGACACGGCTTGGCGGTGCGACTGCCAAGATCTAAATCAGGCACATATTTTTTTCAACTTTGTATGTGTGCTGTACATACATGTACAGATAAAAACGTGAAAAAAACTCAACTCTTTGCTCCTGCTTTGAACCTGCCTAAAGGAGTAATTATTTTTTTATGCAAAGCTGTTTCTGCCCCTTCTAGTGGAGAATAGTTTATCTCAAAATCCATTGGTTGTTAAATGAGAATGCCCATGTATCTTCTATGGAAAGTAATGCAAAGAAACGAAGCAAGCTACTTTGTGTTACTTTTACTTAAACTCTCAGCGTAAATAGGTGCAGCTGTATAATTATGAACCACATCTGTCATGTTTCTAGGACAGAAAAGGTAAGTGACTGAGAACATCAGAGGATGGGTGTGAACAATATCATATGTTTGACTAACCCTTTTGCCTCGCCTGCATGTTCTGTTGTTGTCCTTCTGTAATGGGTGTCTAAGATCCATCCTTATTTCACACTACGTTCTGCTTTTCCTCAATTTATGTGTCCACTCTGTAAACTCAAATGGCCCCATGGCAATCTGTAACCTACCTTCTCACAACACATTGACGCTTCCTCCATCCTTCCTAAGCCTGTTTCGCTAGATCATCTTTGCTTCACAGTTCTCACCTGCCAGAAGCCACTATTTTCTCTTCTTCCCATCTTGTCACCTTACAGCCTGTAAATGCAGGGTCCATAATACAGATGCATTGCAAAATCATGTTTAACATGTTTATTTTATATGGATCATTTAGATAGTTATATCAAAGGCCTTTTAAAAAAAAAGTAACTTTCTGCACTATTGTTATAATCCTGCAATAACTCACAGATCAGAATTACTTTGGGCCTGAGTACGAGTTTGGCGGTCTGTACCCCACCATGGCTGCTGCAGCAGTGATCCGACTGCCATCAGCTTGGTGTTCGGACCACTGTATTACGATGCTGGTGGGCGTATAGAGCAAAGACTGCTGTGGGCCGGCTGGCAAAGACAGGTAGCGCAGCCCACCGCAGTGACAAGGCAGGACAAACAGGCCAGCGGAGCCGCTGGGCTCTTTATGATTTTGCACACCGCAAATGTGACAGTGGCGGTCCAACTACCACGTCCCAGCAGGCAGAAACAGAGAGTATAAAGGGAGCAACTCTCCTGCAGGCAGCATTACAAGTCCTATGCCACTCTGGAGCCCATCACACACATCCTGCCACTGTTGCTGCTCATAGAAGGTGCACAAAATCCATGCCGCTGCAGATGAAACCGATGGTAAGTACACACACCTACTTGTGTCATTAAACTCAACAACAGATCGTCACGCTATCGCGCACATGATATGGAGGCCACGCTACAGGCACCAAGTAGACATGTCATTGTGTACGCAGTCGGAGTCATTCATAACGAATAACACATCCGCAGCCATTAAACGTACCCTTTGGGCAGGTGACTGACAGGGACATTGAAGTGTACACAACATTGTGTCATGCAACAGCAACAACACAGCAACATCGCATCTACCAACACAACTGACACCCTCACATTGCACACATGCCATGGACTGTCATCAGATTCAACACACATATGTACAGATGTGTCATAGAACACAAACACCCCTCCCATTAAACAGCCCTTCAATGGACCCACACCTCACCCACATTGCAACACAATGAAAGTACAATGGGATGCACAATAGTTTGAGAGACAAATATACAAAGCTCACTATGCAAACAATACCTGCACAGTAGGGATGGGGCCTCAGGAGAACTCAGGGAAGGATGCTGTACTGGGACACATTACACTTTGCACATGCCCTTAAAACAACATTTGCACAGGTATCTCAGGGACAAACAAAAGTAGAGTCAAGTGACATGCCTATTGGCAGAATGTGAAAGGGCAAGTCAAGAAATCACATACAACTTCCATACATCTATATGAAGTAACTGCAAGGTACACACAGCACAATCGACAATGCACAGTCAAATGCAAAGGAAGCTACCACATTTGAACACCCTCCCTGTCCGGACAAACAAAACTCAAGCTTCCACACATGAGACAAATGTACAGTCCATATCAGGGGGACAATGCTTACACCATACATGCTGACATTGGCCAACACAAGATGAATTACTTACCAGACCAAACAGAACATAAAGCAGTGACACCACAATTGCATTAACAAACACACATATATATAGTCAACATCTATTCTTGCCCTGTGTGACACCAGCACTGCCCACAAAGTCAGATTTTGCAAACAACAGCAAATGGATCCGCAATCAAGGTGAAACACACACAACTGTAGGCATCCAACACAAGTTACTCAGGAACAACAAAATGGCAGGACAAATGTGTACCCAACAAAACAACTACTTGGGTTTATTAACTGGAAATTCTTTAGAACAAAGGCCATTGGCCAGTCCAATTAATACCCATGCATATGGTTGTGCCCACAGTTGACTCCAGTCACTGGCAGGGAACCTCCACAGGAAGGGGCAACAGGTGGACAGGCAGATACCTCAGGGATCATTCTTGGTTGGGGTCAGATTTGGGATGGTTGGGTTTGGGTTTGGGAGGGACGGACTGTTTCTTTGGAGTGGAGGGCTTCTTCTTGGAGGGGTATTGATGCTTAAGGGGGGCAGGTGTGACAAGGGAGGACTTCCATGTGAAAGGGATGGGTTGGGATGTGGGTCGGGTGTCTTCGGTTTGAGAGGGGGTTTGAAGGTAATAAGGTTGAAAAGGAAACTCTCCTTCAAAACACTGAGACGGTTATCAGAAGGGGTTGAGGAGTTGAAGGAGAGGTTATCTGCATTAGTGTGTGCATGTGTAAGGTATGCTTCTGTTTGTGTGGTGTTGTCGCGTGGGCTCTCATTATCCTAAATGAGACTACTGGATTTCTAGGCAGCAGGATCGATAACGGTGTGGGGGACTGAGTCTGACCCACGTGTAAAGAACTCTGTCACCCTAAATCCGGTTTTTGCTTCGGCTAACTAGCAGTGCCTCATTTCTCCCATGAGAAAGAAATGATTCGGCAGCCGAGCGCATGACATCTTTGGAACTTCTCAGGGAAGTCGTGGTCACTCAGATCCAAACCAACTCTCTTATTTCCAATATGATCTCATATACAAATGACAAAGACAGTACAAGTTTTATTTAATGTTTTAATAAAACAACTGTATTTTAGATATTAAGGCGTGAGCCGCAATAACCAGAACAATACAACACAGTAGGATTGAAATAGTCACCAGGAGAGTAAAATATAAGAACAAAGCTATCATATTGTCTAACAGTTTCTACTCTCCCTCTGCTTGTTCTATTTAGAGCACAGCATGTTAAGCTTCTAGCTTGCCTGTCAGAATCACTGTGGAGACATCAGCCCTCATACCTGAGCAAAGACCTGTGATCTTGGTTCAGCATCTGCAACAAGGCAGTCAGCGTCTAGTTGTGGTTCCCTGGTCGGAATCTCCCTCTTGCGTGTATTGGGACAAGGAAGTGATTTTATAACTAACATGTCATCGTGATCACAAAATGTCCCTACGCAGGAATGCCAAGTCTAAACTCCTACCACGTCTATCGGCAATGTACCAGACTGTATCCTTGACTGAAGCACAGAGTAAATATGTTATGGAGAACTCCAGTGCTGAAGTAGGCAAAACAGTGTGATATGAATAAAAAAACAACACCGTAGAACTGGCTATTTGAAAAATAACAGTACAAAGCCTAATAAAAAGCATGTAGAGCAAAGTGCACAGAGGCTCTAAGCTGTCAGCAAATGAATAAAATATATTCAGGGCAAAGTGCACAAAGGCCTAAAGCCTGAAGCTAAAGCGCAATGAATACGTAAAACTAACCACACTACACCCTCCCCTTGTCGGTAGCAAGTGGTTCCAATAATATAAAAGGATGCCCCAAACATAAACAATATATAAAATCAAATATTTCGACAAGGTGAGAAGACAACAAAGTCATAAATTTAGGAAACATGTGACCATAAAACCAAATTTAATATTGTGTCAATTTCGTAAGAGAGAAAAAAATATCCAATCGTCAGACAGAAGCAACAGAACGCAGGAGTTCCCCCACTTCGATATATGTCAATATCGGAAGATCCACGCCACAAAGTACCATGGAGCAGGTGTGGTCCAAAGCCCCAAAACCATTCAGGGCGGCACCCCGTGCAGGGCCTATGAAAGAGACAATACCATCTTCCTCCAGGAAGGGAATCTCATAAACCGCCTCACGAAGCCAGCGCATCCGTAGTGCACAAGTCTGGGAATGAGCCCTAATCGGGAACATCAACAGATCAGTATCGACCATTGGAGGGCGCTGCAGTGAGAGACAGAGAGCCAGTGCATGTTCAAACGAGCACCAAAGGCATCGAAACACGGGTTGCACACAATCCAAAACCGGTCTGAATGACAGAGACCAGTCACACTCCAAATGTCCCAGGAGTGTTGCTCCAAAATGCTGCATCATGCGTTCACGACACAGCTGCGCTGACGGGAGCAGCAATACAGGATCTCGTCGTGACGGGACAGCCATTGCGAAAGAATAGCAACAACAGCAAGACTCCAGCCAATAAAGCCAAAGTAATCGGGAAACCCCCAAAAATGCTTCCGAAAATAGAATGTATAGCCGAAGGTATCAAACCGAATATGAAAGAGAAGGTGTGAGTAAAACCAACACCAACGGCTTTGAAAAAATGTGCAATACCAGCAGTGCTGGATGCATTAAATATACGTCCCACAAGTTCACAGAAGTGACTTGGAAAGTTAGTATTCAAAAGGGACTGTATCTCTGCCGACGACCTTGCCACCTGAAGTGCGTAGGTCTCGCTAGCAGATGTAAGGGCCACATGCTTTTGAAACAATAAAGCTTTTAGGCGACTCAACTTGTCGAAATCAACCTTGGAAGTAGCAATATGAGGCCAGATGTCCGCTACCTCCCTAATTTGAGTGGGGGGAAACAACACATTCCCGCAGCACGTAACAGCCTTGTTGACAACGACAATGTAAACTATTCCGGCACGCATGCCACAGCAGCGTTCGCTGTTAAGAACAATGTAACTGCCGTTAGAAAGCACCTGGAAAGTGTTTTTAATAACCGGGACTGGAACTCCCTTCAGATAACAAACTAAGTTAGCAATCGAAGCGTTACACGCCCCGTGCAAGGACAGCTGTTTACAAACCATTGAATGGCTGACAGAAGCTTCGCATTCACTGCCGCTAAGAAAAACCTCCCTCAAACCATTAACACATCTGTACTGAAAGGGAAGCTCCCACACCTCGTGTATGTAACTGTCTCCCAATAGTTCATATCTACCCACCGGAATGTGCTTCAAACAAGAAGTAAATTGCAGAGTGGAGATAGGCAAATTAATAACACCATGAATCAACCACTCAGCTGACAGAATCTAAACACGGTCAGAAAGGGTATGCATGCCATTATCAACAACAGACAAAGTCTGCATCAGGTTTTCCTGATCAATCTGCCTCAACCGGGCTGCAGCCTCTTGTTGTGAAAGCTTCCAAATCTGATTATAAACTTCGTATAAGAACCTTTTCTTCCGTGGTACTTTGGGACCCGACAAAAAATCTTGTAAGTCAGTATCATTAGACAGTAACGTGAGATGTGACTTAACTGCATCCAGCGTGGATGACTTCAACCATTGCTGACAAAGCTTCCCCACACTGTATGTAGTTATAATATCAGCATGTTCTGGTGAAATGTAACGAGGGTCTGCCCTACTAGTCCTGAACCCCCCTGAAGAGGTGACAAAACATTGATGACACACATTAGTGTCTACAGGCCATAATAACCACCCGCCTGGATGTAACGATGAAATGTTAAGCGTACCATTCTGGACGCAATGTGTACATTCAGTAAAAGTAGCATTCACATAGTGCTGCCAATTTTTTCATTTAGAAGGGACAGGTATACTAGGCAAATTCAACTCCCTAATTGTCGCTAAGCCCAAACAGCTAGTCTGTTGTACTGTGTCATTGAGGAAAATCATCTGCACAGGGATAATACATGCTCTAAATAATGTGTCCCTGCCTTGCATCTGCCAATTTTTCGAACCCCAAGCACTTTTCAAGTCAACAGTTTTAAACCAGTATTCATACCCCTCGACCGAAAGTTTAGATACAAACAAATTTGAATACAGTAATTTAGTATCGGTCAACAACATTTGCTTATTAGAATACGGGGCAACCTTAAAATAGTAAGACTTAGCATTTCGTTGATCATGCCCAGAAAAATATGCAAATTTATCATAATACGTTTTCGAACTCCCTTGTGGAGGAGTCGACCAATGTTCCCATTGCACATAATTAAACATGGACTTAGGGCTACTAGCTTTATGAATAAAGTGGTGTCCATAATAGTTGTAACAAAACATGTCACCATGATTATCTCTAAACTGGTAAGCATCTTCATCGTCATAGACAGTATAATATTGCAAATCTGTTAGCATAGAATCTACTGTCTTTACATCCCAATCATCAGAAACAATGCCAGGTATAACAATATCATTCATTGATAACTTGAGGACATACGGAATTTGAATCAATTCAGTGGGACCATATATATCAAACATTACTTTATCCCACACAATCCCATCCGGAATTGGTATTGCAGAAATGTTTACAGTGGACAAGTCTCGTCGAACCATATGAGACGAAAAATGCGGTTTTAACAAAGTCTCCACGTGCTCAATGTCAGATCGATCAGGAAGAAAATGACCATGTATTATCAGAAAAAAAGTAACCACAAATCCCAACCATAATAAAAGAGTCATCACGGCCAAAAACAGCCACAAATAGTTCCAAGGAAAAACAAAATATGTGCGTTTAAGCCAACCCAGCATCCGTCGTGGACCGTGGACAGAAGACATCGAGGACGAGGAGCCGGACACATCATTATCAGCGTTGTTGAAGCAACCAGAGGCAGTTCTAGCAAAAGGTGCAACTGTGAACAAAGAAGCAGATGGAGGCTCTCGCCTTGGCACGCTATAAACCACATGTTCAGACACATCAGTAGAACGTACAGCAATTTGATCAAAAGAATCCATATTAATCGTTGTCAGTGGAACAATCGCAAGATCATCATCCACCCTCCCCAAGCTCGGAGAGGAAACAGTGTCGGTGAAAATCACCTGCAGCGGGACTTCTTCCCCAGTAGTGAGAGGGATTCCGGAACTACTGGGTGTCCCTCTTGGTCTGCTGTGCAGAATCGGCCACATGTTGTAACTTGACATTATCAATGGAAACAAAGCGATTTCCTTTGGCCCCTCGCAGCGGTGGTAAAATCACAGTTCTCGTGCCGCTTACCCCAAACACAGGGACTGGTGCTCGATAAGAAGGACCAAATTCTTTTTTAACTGCGACCTTTTCACGCACTAGATCCCCAATCCTGGGTATCCAACGAGTAGGTGTTACTGGCTCATCCTTAATTCCTGAGGAGGCAGCACTGGCAGAAGAGTTATGTTCACAGAATTGTTGTAAATCCTGCAAAACAGTGACACAATCATTTATGTCAAAGGGCGTATCTGCCGCCTCCACACCAGGACCATCTAGATCAGGAACATACATTTGTGTTCCAAACAGGCACTCATATGAAGTACGACCCCCCAGTGACCTTCTAGGCAAGTTATTTAGTGCTCTCTGTACTCCATATAGGTGGGCTAGCCAACCACGACCCATACCTATAACCCTGGCCGTTAAGGATTGCTTTAAATCACGATTTAAACGCTCCACAACAGAATTTCCCTCGGGATGAAATGGAGACGAGAATTGGAGTTGGACCCCCAAGGAAGCCATGGTGTCCCTGAATGCCTTAGAGGCAAAAGCAGGGCCTTGGTCCGAATGAAAAGCCGCAACTGCAAATGTATCGACAAAGATGCGCAAATCTTTAATAACAGTTCGAGCGTCAGCCGAGCGTTGTGGCCATACCCACACAAATCTGGAGCACAAATCTACAGCAACCAATATATATTTGTATGCACTATCTGGTGTCAGCGGACCACAATGATCCAAGTACACACACTGTAATGGTTTATTTGAAATCAGAAGGGGCGTCTGCTGCGGGCGTCTAGCCGACGATGCTTTAATTTGTTGACAAACGTCACAACAAAGGACATATTGCTTAGTCTCTTTATAGAGACCAGGCCACCAGTAACGAGCCTGTAAGAGTGAAATCGTGGCAGCCACACCAGCATGTGCAGAAGACACCCCCTCATGTGCTGCAGAAATCAATCGAGGTCTCTCAATTTTATTGGGTAATTCACGTACACCAATGCCTGGAATTGTAACAGTAGCATTCAGCGCACTATTCAAGCAGTAACTATATTTAGAAGGAAATCCTTTAGGAAAGGGCGTGCCATCAGCCGTAGCCTTTATGGCAGCCAAAATTTCTGTGTCTGGTTTGGAACTCGAACGAGTCACTGCGGCCACAGTGGCGACAGCCACTGCTGACTTCGCGGCTTCATCAGCCAAAGTATTCCCAGCAACGTGTATTCCAACGCGCTGGTGTCCAAGTGTATGCACAACATGGACGTTAGGAAGCGTTTCCTTCAGATCCGCAACCTTACCCCACAACATTTTATGTTTAATGGTGTTGCCTTTAGAATCTCTGAACCCATTCATCTTCCAATAGTGTAGATATTCATTGAAAGACTGTACACAGTAATAGGAGTCACAGACCAGCAAGGTCAAAATCGCCGGATCCGCGTGCTCCAACGCTAACAATAGAGCTTTGAGCTCAGCCAGCTGTGCCGTGCAATCTCCCAGGGTTTTAGTATAAGTATGTCGGGGGCAGAACACTTCCCCCTCCATAGTGCCGCTCACCACCGCACATGCAGCAGAATACTGTTGTTTAGTTCCAATCGCTGGTTGCGCAGAGCCATCGGTATACATGACCACCTGATATTGGTCAATAGGCAACGTACCAGCAGGAACAGGGTACTCCATTTCATATTGAAGAAATTCTTGAGTCTGTAGTTTAGGGTCAAATACGTAATCTACATCAGTGGCTGTCCAAGACGTAGCCCATTGTATCCATCGCGGGTGTAAGGCTCTCGAATTTGGAACACTCGCTTTTGTAACTGCCTCTAAGGCCGGAATCGGGGAAACGACAATGATGCGTTGGCCCTGGGCAAGCGGTCTTTCTTTAATAACAGCCATCTGCACTGCAGTGAAAATTTTCTCAGTCTGTGCAAATCGTTGTTCTGCAGCAGAATACAAGTGAGATTTGTATGCAATCGGGACTGTCTCCCCCTCATTAAAGGTGACATACGTAAACCCAACAGCCCCAGGTATCACCCTGATGACTAAATGTGTCTTATTGTCCCGTGTGTGTAAGTGTTTAACTGCTAAGAGATCAGTTTGTAACTCTCGTAGTATGTGTGTATGTTCAATCGTCCAAAATCTACTAGAAAAATTCGGGTGAATCAACTCGTATAAGGGTTTTATACGCGTCGCATAATCAGGAATGTAAGTTCTGCCAAAATTCAGAAACCCCAACAATGACTGGAGCTTCCGAACCGTATTAGGAGGCTGCAATAAAGCACATTTCTCCAAAAAATGTGGCGCTAAGCTCTTACCCTCACTCGACAACTCATATCCCAGGAAAATGACGCTGAGGAAGGCAATCTTTGATTTCTTAAAATTAAACTTATAGCCAATATCAGCAAACCCCACAACAATGCGCGATACACGTCTTAGATGTTGCAGAATCTCATCGTCTGTCAGATATATGTCATCAACATATGATAACGCTTCAGGGTCGAACTCGTGCAGCATTTCAGTTACACGATCCGAAAACAGTCCTGGGCTATTCTTATACCCCTGAGGCAAATGACAAAACTTTTTCTGAGAGCCAAACGCACTGAAACCGGTATAGTCCCGAGTTTCGGGGGCTATATTCTGGCAGAAAAATCCATTCGAGATATCTAACGTTGTTTTGTATTTTTTACGCACTATATTATTCATAAGCGCTGCGCTATGTGAATTCTGTATTGCATATGTGCGTGTATGACTATTCAAATGTCTGTAATCCACCACTATCCTATATGAATGGTCCGGTTTAGCAACCGGAAATAAGGGATTATTCATCGGCGAGACACAGGGCTCAATTACACCCTGGTACTCCAATTGTGTAAGAATTTTCCTAACCGATGCCCTTGCCTCAAACTTGATAGGATACTGCGGTTGTTGATGAGGTTCGCCCTTTATCGGAATTACATGATAAGGTGATTCTCTATCCCACCCCACGTTATTTCTATACAGGGCGGGAGCCTGTGCTAGAGCCCATGATTTACTATAGGACTCCGCTAGTTCTCTCGGAACAAGTGGTGAGAAGGAAGGTGTAATAACCTCCTCCCCAACCGGGCAGTCGCGAACAAAGTCAGGTGGCCAATCCTGTTCGGCCAGCAGAACATCATATGATTTTACCACATGGTCCCAAAAAATGGCGTGTACAATACGGTCAATGTCCCCTTCCAATCGCAGAGTCACTTGATATACTCTATCAGGATCAGAGACTCGCATATCCGCCGTTTCGACTTGTATGAAGTCATCAGTTGCTTTCACCTCCAGATGCTCTAGAAGACTCCGGCGAACTATTGTGACCTCTGCCGCGCTGTCTAACAGTGCTAACGCCCATGTCTTGTTTGTCAAGAGAACTCTCTTCTTGAGCGGCATGTCTAACTGAGACTGCTGCCACTTTCTTCTTTTTAAATTGCTGTTTTTGTTGCAGCGGTTTCTCTTCTTGTTTAATAGAAACCTCTGCCGAGCGTTGTGAATCCTGTCTCGGTTTCACGTACTCCGTCCTCCGCTCTGACTGCCCACCTCTCTCACTTCTCTTTTCCGAGGAGTCCTGAAAGGAACGAGATTGGCGTGTATCAGTATATTGATATCTATCAGGCGTCTTCAAAGTATCCCTATTCCTGAGATTATACTTATTCTGTGGGGTCTCCGGTTGCGGAGACTGCCCACCATCTTTTTTAGGTGTTTGCTGTTTCTTTTCCCAGCGCTTTTTCGAACCCTCAGGTTGTTGCTGTTTAGCATTATCTTTATTATTTTTACCCTGTAACTGGGGTTTCTGTGGTCTAGCACCTAGGCTATCTCGACCAATACTAGAATATGTTTCCGCTAATATTCTCGGAAGTTCCCGCTCCTGATTAAGCAGCGGAACATCCCGAAGACGCATTCGCACTGCTAGTGCTACTGCCTCTCCTTTGAGATTACTCAAAATAATAGAAGAAACTGTGGCAAAATTGCCCAGCAACTGCATGCCCAAATCTAAGGCAGGGGCAGCCCCATATTCATCTTGAATCTGTTTAAGCACGTCCGGTAAATTAGCTAATGTCGGTTTACTGTGTGCCGTAGTGTAGAGCGCGGCAAACACCGTGCCCCAGGTATTACAAAGGTCCACCGGAGGAACCATCCCATACGGCAAACACATCGTCAAAATTCTATGTTTATCCTGAGGTCCCGTATGGGGAAATACTGCTTTCAGCGTATTCATTTTTTGCGCCAGCCAAAATGGAGTCTCCTCACGTTTAGCCGGTACCTTGCCCATAACTGAGTGTACAGTGGCCGGATTAATACCCGGAACCACTGCCTGTGGGTGCGCCGGAGCAGCACGCGCTGCATTTGTATTTAGTGTCTGCATGACAAACTGAACTAATCGTCTATGTGTAGCCGTTAAGTCTGTATATAAACGACGAACTTCAACCAGTGCCAATTGAGCAACCGCAGGATGAGGTGTATATGTAGCCAATAAAGGCCAGGAAGGACCATCATTACTCAGCGGACCTAACCTAACTTGTGCTACTGTATGTGGGAGGGCGCCATCAAGCCAATTATGGTGTTCTTGATAAGATAGAGGTATCTCTAAGTAAGCGTAAGCCCTGTATTGTCCAGGGACATTCGCAACAGTGTATTCGTGAAAAGTATTTGTACCCCCATCCACTGCTGGAAATCCGACCCAAGAATAAAAAAGTTCCGTCCTATAGGCTGCATGGGAGTCCACCACAAAAGTAACTGGACCCCCCTGGACCGTCAGTCCATGTGCCAACAGATGTCCTGTGAGCGGTTGACGCATATTAATTGCTATATTCACTACATTAGGATTCGCCATTTGTAAAAAATAGCTCTAGGTCAGAGAAGGCACACCAATATCGGGGTTTTCCTTTTAAAGTTCAAGCTTGAACAACCAACCACTAAGCAATAGGAAGCACCTATCCCGTGGCGGCGGAAACCCTCAGCCCCACGGACGTCTCCGTATATGGAACCGAGGAGTCAAAATATATATGAGACCAAGAGAGTCAGTCGGACCTAAACATTAGAGCCAGACCAAACGTTGGCGGCGCCATGTCGCGTGGGCTCTCATTATCCTAAATGAGACTACTGGATTTCTAGGCAGCAGGATCGATAACGGTGTGGGGGACTGAGTCTGACCCACGTGTAAAGAACTCTGTCACCCTAAATCCGTTTTTTGCTCCGGCTAACTAGCAGTGCCTCATTTCTCCCATGAGGAAGAAATGATTCGGCAGCCGAGCGCATGACATCTTTGGAACTTCTCAGGGAAGTCGTGGTCACTCAGATCCAAACCAACTCTCTTATTTCCAATATGATCTCATATACAAATGACAAAGACAGTATAAGTTTTATTTAATGTTTTAATAAAACAACTGTATTTTAGATATTAAGGCGTGAGCCGCAATAACCAGAACAATACAACACAGTAGGATTGAAATAGTCACCAGGAGAGTAAAACATAAGAACAAAGCTATCATTTTGTCTAACAGTTTCTACTCTCCCTCTGCTTGTTCTATTTAGAGCACAGCATGTTAAGCTTCTAGCTTGCCTGTCAGAATCATTGTGGAGACATCAGCCCTCATACCTGAGCAAAGACCTGTGATCTTGGTTCAGCATCTGCAACGAGGCAGTCAGCGTCTAGTTGTGGTTCCCTGGTCGGAATCTCCCTCTTGCGTGTATTGGGACAAGGAAGTGATTTTATAACTAACATGTCATCGTGATCACAAAATGTCCCTACGCAGGAATGCCAAGTCTAAACTCCTACCACGTCTATCGGCAATGTACCAGACTGTATCCTTGACTGAAGCACAGAGTAAATATGTTATGGAGAACTCCAGTGCTGAAGTAGGCAAAACAGTGTGATATGAATAAAAAAACAACACCGTAGAACTGGCTATTTGAAAAATAACAGTACGAAGCCTAATAAAAAGCATGTAGAGCAAAGTGCACAGAGGCTCTAAGCTGTCAGCAAATGAATAAAATATATTCAGGGCAAAGTGCACAAAGGCCTAAAGCCTGAAGCTAAAGCGCAATGAATACGTAAAACTAACAACACTACAGTGTCTGTTGCATGTGTGAGTGTGGGTGTTTGCGTGTCTTGGGGGATGGGAGGTGGAGATGCTGGGTGATGGAGTGGTGAATGTATGTGCGTCTGTTGGGGTGTTTCTGTGCGTATGCTGGATGTTGTGGATGTGTGTGTGTGTCTGTGGGTATGCTGGATGTGGTGGATGTTTGTGTATCTGTTGGGGCGGTGCCTGAGGGTATGCTGGATGTGGTGGATGTGTCTGTGTGTGTTGTGCTAGTGTCTGAGGGTATGATAGGTGCGGTGGATGTGTCTGTGTGTGTTGTGCTGGTGTCTGTGGGTATGACTGGTGTGGTGGATGTGTCACTGGCTGTTGTGGTAGTGCCTGTGGGCATGCTGGATGTGGTGTATGGGTCAGTGGGGGTGTCTTGCGAAATGGTGGCAGATGTATTTGTGGGTGTATATTGAGTGCCTGTGTGCCAGTGTGTCTTGTGGTGTTTGTGTCGATGTGTGCTGCTTGTGTGTGTTGAGGTGGATGAGTGCGGATGTGTCTGTGTGCTTGGGATAGGTAGGGGAATGGGAAATTTGGATTAGGAAGAGGGAGGAAGGGGGAGGAAAGTAGGGGATGACTGGCTGCCATCAGTGAGGAGGCCAGCTCCTGAAAAGATCTCTGTAGGCCAGACATGGCACTATAAATGCCTTACAGGAAAGCATTGGTCTGCTGAAGTGGCTGGCCAATCCCTAGATTGCATTCACGAGC
Organism: Pleurodeles waltl; assembly: GCF_031143425.1. NCBI lineage: Eukaryota > Metazoa > Chordata > Amphibia > Caudata > Salamandridae > Pleurodeles > Pleurodeles waltl. Next base: position 828,661,272 of record NC_090445.1, on the reverse strand, counting down.
TACTGAGCCACATGTCATGGCCTCCTAGAAATCTACACATTGTCTGCACTGTAGTTCTCCAGTATTGGATCTTTCATAGATTCACATGCTTGAATCCCCATGGTCGAGGTGGGAGTCTTATGGTAACCTTAAATGTACATAGCAGTAAGAGTAATACGACCTCAATGGCATATACAGGCACTATTAATAGCCTATCCATGTTCTTTTATAAAAAACAACCAAGTCTGAACTACAACCAATCAGGCGACAGCACTCTCTGGAACACTCCCAACAGAGTCTGTTTCCCTCAGATTTTCTACCGCACATTGTGTGAAGGAAGTCTCTCTGAGCTCTGCTCAGCTTCTGTGCTCTACAGCTCATTGACAGAACAATTTCTCTCAGATATCTTGAATTTCCAGTGGACATGATGTCCCAGCAATCTAAAAAAGGACTCTTCAGGATTTGTGACAATTGTGGGAGAAAAAGGCTTCATATTGAAGACCCCCACAAGAAATGTATATACTGCCTACATCCAGACCATAAGGTGAGAGATTGCAAAATTTGTCGCACCTTCAGTCATAAAACCCTGAGAAGGGAGACTTTTATTATGGCTACAGAAAAAAAGGCTATGGAATGCCCTTCTTCTGAGGAGAGTGAGGCCTCCGTACAGGTTTCTCAATCAGTTAAAATGCCTAAAAGTAAAGAAAGACTTAACCTCCTAAGAAAGTATTTAAAAAATCTAAATACCTTTCTTTGGAACAACAAAACGGCCAGGAATGTTATGCCTTATCATCATCAGAAACCCAGTCAAAGACCTTAAAAAAGGTTAAATCAGAACCTACAACGCCATTAGTGAAAAAAGCACCCCCAAAAAGTGCTTCTCTGGCATTGTCACTGATGAAAAAAAAAAAAAAAAAAAAAAAAACTATAAAAAAGTCTCGTTGACGACAAAACTATCGACGATCACATCTACAATAACAACGACAATCACATTAACGTTCACCACAGCACTGTCCCCTATGATAGTCATGTCATCGCCACTATCATCGACGACGATCATAACAGCTAGAATCTATAAGAAGACACGATTGACGGCTATTCAGTCAACAACTACGCATGCGTCAACAAGGAAATGGTCGACGAGGGACAAGCCAACAAAGAGCACGTCGATAACAGATCCGTTGATGAGACACACATTAAAGACAGTTCAGCCAACGAGGGATCCGTCGATGAGGGACCCATCGACGACGCAACCGTCGATGGCATGCCCGTCGACGACAGACCTGTTGACAATGGACACAGTAATGAGAAAATCGTCGATGACCGACCCGACGACGACCACTACTAGAACATAAAAATTCCTCCCACTATCGTTGGTCACTGTGGGGAAAAGAGGCTCTACAATTTTACCAATGCATATTTCCTCAAGTAAAGTATTACCATATCCTCCTCAACACCTATTAGATGACGTATAGTCTCAGGACGAAGGAATGTTTGGAGTGGCCAACAGTCCGTCACAACTCAACGTCAAATGTCAAGACCTGGATGATGATGATCAATATCAGGACAACTATTACTCAGCAAAAGCCAAAGCAGATCCGTCGTATTTCGAATATGGTGATAGAGACAACCTCCGTCCCTATGCCAAGGTCATTGATGACAGATCTACAAAACATGTTGCATGACTGCTATAGAAGGTTTCCACCCTCAGTACCAGCAACTCCGATCCCACAGCTGTATTACCTACAAACAGGACTGTGAACCACTATCCCTAGCCATCTAGGGACACCACTCAGACCAGATACAAACATCCCTTTAGGTCAACCACCTCAGGATGACCCTCAGTGCACAGATGAAGAAAGGGAAGAGGGAGAAATACCAGAGACCACACCTAGTGAGTGGGACGAATACCTAATTCCTACGCCATCACCACCGTTGCAGGACCAGTAGACTCCACCCCGAAGATATAGGTGGGTTCCATAATTTAATGGACAGAGCAGCTACGTTTTTAGAATTGCCCATCCTCTCTCGGGAAACAGATTGTTTCCTATTTGACTTTAAGGAGCCATCAAAAAAGTTAGTTAGAGCCACAACTATAGTAGTCTTTATATGGCCAGAAGGATTAAAGGCAATGAAAAACACAGCTACAATACCTTCTCAAATCCCACGTTTGGAGAAAAAATATAAAGCTCCGGAAGATTCTCCATCTTGTTTAATTGGGCAGCCAAAGCCGGATTCCGTGGTACCTCAGCTGGCACAATGCCGCTCTAAGAATTCTTCAACCCCAATATCCTCCCCGCCAGATAGAGAAGGACGCCGTCTGGATAACATCGGAGAAAAGTTCTCCTCCGTTGCAGCAATAACAGTCAACGCTGCCAATTCATTAGCCATTCTAGGCAGATATGATAGACAAATGTGGTCAGACATATTCTCATACATTGACCTCTTACTCGAGGATGCTAAACTGGAGGCAAAAAAATGTGTTACCAGAGGGAGAAGGGATCTCAGAAGAAGTAATTGATTGTGCAATCGATACCTCGCTGACAGGATTTAGACAACTGGCGGGGGCAGCAGTATAATGCAGACTGGGCTGGATGAAATCTACCTCTTTTAGGCCAGAGGTACAGAGCAAGATACTTGATATGGCATATGTTGGGGAATGCCTCTTCGGCAAGCATGTAGATGAGACTTTACAATCTGTCAAGGCGGACACAGACACAGTCAGATCTCTGGGTACACTGCAGTACAAAAGACAGCCCTTACGACGGGCTAAAGGCAGAGGAACGTATTTCTTTAGTGGTGGATACCAATCATACATACAACAGTATCAAACTGCCCAAACAGGCTTTCAACAGCAGCATGGACAACAACAACAGCAATATAGGTTACCACCTACAGCTGCATACAGGCATCCCACAAGAGGAAGATTATCAACCTGTGGCAGAGACACAGGTAGAAAACAATGACCACACATTCATACCAGCTACCAGCCCCACTTGTGTATGAAAGATTGGAGGCTGCATCACTTACCACATCCTTCAGTGGTCAAGGATAACATCAGACAGGTGGGCACTAGATATAGAATCCAAGAGACGTATGCTAGAATTCCTCCAGAAGCTTCCAAATACCCCACCATCAGGACCACCATCACCATGCTTAAAACAGCTCCTCAATGAAAAATATATTCCATGATAAGGAGCAATAGAAGTCGTTCCAACTCTACAGAGGGACCGGGGGTTCTATTCCCACTTTTATCTAGTGAAAAGCCTTCAGGGGATTGGTGTCCCATACTGGACCTGAGGGCCTTAAACAAGTTCCTGAAAAAACTAACGTTCTGTATGGTAACACTTCAGGGCATCCCACGCCTCTTAAACAAAGGGGATCACATGACGTCTCTAGACCTCCGAGATGCGTATTTCCATATCCCAATACATTGAAATCATCAGAAATTTCTCAAGTTCAGGGTAGCTGGTATGCATCCACAGTTTCAAGTCCTGCAATTCAGACTAAAATTGGCCCCCAGATTTTTTACCAAAGTGCTGGACCCAGTAGCAGCTCATCTACGACAACTAGGAATGCAGATAATTCCATATTTGGACGACTGGCTCATAAAGGTATCCACAAGAAATCAAGTAGTAAAACACACATCCACTTGCCTCCAGTTGTTCAAAACTTTGGGCCTTACCATCAACTATCATAAATCACATTTCCATCCCACAAAGCAGCTGAATTTCCTAGGAGCACTACTGGGTACTACCCAAAGCAAGGCATTTCCGTCACGAGAGACAGCAAAAAATTTGCAAAATGGCTCACAAGCTATCAGCAAAAAAGTTTGTTTCAGTTCGAATCTATAAATCATTCATGGGAATGATTTCCTCATGTATTCCACTGAATCCAAATTGCCCGCTGCATATGCGACCTCTACAGGAACAACTGGACACCCAGTGGCTCCAAGTGAATGGCTCCTTCGACAATCAGATTCAGGTAACCTCAGGAATGAAAACTGCCATGTCTTGGTGGAAAAAGCAGTCAAACCTATCCAAGGGCCTTTCATTTCTACAACAAGTGCCAAACTATATAATAAAGACAGATGTGTTACTCGAAGGTTGGGGTGCCCACCTCAGGATCTACAAATAAGTGTCAACTGGACGCAAAAGGACAAAAAGCTTCACATAAACCAACTGGAGCTGAAAGCAATAGATCTGGCACTGAAGGCTTTCCAAGATTAAAAAATTCTCATCAGAACAGACAACACCACAAGTATGTTCTACCTGAACAAACAGGGCAGCACAAAATCCTTAGAGCTTTCACGTCAAGCCCAGAGCCCATGGAAGTGGGCCATAGAGAAGCAAATTTCTCTAAAAGCAGAACATGTGCCAGGACAATCCAGGACAATCCAACCTCCTGGTGGACTCGGAGCAGAACAATCATCCCGTATCACGAGTGGGAACTCGACTAACAGGTTCTCAATTAGCTTTTCCAGAAATGGGTCAAGCTAAATTTAGACCTTTTTGCCACATACGAGAACAAGAAATGCCCATATTATGCAAGCTGGCATCCCCAAAAAGGGTTGCGGGGAAATGCTTTTTTGTTGGGATGGTCAGGAATCTATGCCTATGCTTTTCCCCCAATTCCGCTGATTCCCAGGCTGATGAGCAAGCTGAAAGCAGAGGGATGCCGTCTCCTCCTAGTGGCACCCAAGTGGCTCAGACAGTTCTGGTTCACAGAACTCCTTCTGTACTCGGAACTACCACATGTTCAACTCAGACAGACATAAGCCCTACTGACCATGCACCAGGGCCAGGTCAGACATCCAAATCCTTCAACTCTATACTTATCCGCCTGGCTCCTGAATTAAATGAGTATTCCGCCTTAAACATTTCATCAGAATGTAGAGACATATTAGCCAAAGCCAGGGCTGAAACTACCAATAAGACCTATAACCTTAAATGGAAGTGCTTCTGCTTGTGGTGTGTTACTGCGGGAATCCATCCTAGGACATCACCTCTGGGACAAATACTTCCTTATTTATTATATTTGGCAAAATCCGGACTTTCTTATTCCTCAATAAGAGTACATGTGGTGCCAATTTCAAGATCCCAGCACTCTCAGCAGGGCTCCTCTCTATTCTCTTCCAGGATTATAAAATAATTCCTCAAGGGCCTTTTTGGAGTGTTTCCCCCATTGCGTAAACCTCCACCGTTATGGTTGTTAAACATAGTGTTAGGACAACTCATGAAGCTGCCTTTTGAGTCAATCCACAGGTCAGAATTAAAATTCATCTCTTGGAAGACATTGCTTTTACTAGCTCTCACATCTGCAAAGAGGGTGAGTGACATACAAGCCTTCACCATCAAGGATCCTTTTCTTCAATTCACTCCAAATGGTGTGATACTTCGAACAAACCCTAAGTATCTACCAAAAGTACCATCAAATTTCCATCTTAATGAACTGGTGGTTTTAAGAACGTTTTTTCCTAACCCACAAACGGCTGCGGATAAAGAGCATGCGAGGAGATGTTTCATGTTTTATCTTCAAAAAAAGCATAGCATACGACAATCGGACCAGCCATTTGTAGCATATGGAGATACAAGGAAAGGCTCTGTGGTATCTAAGCAGACCATTGCCAGATGGATCAGATTAGCTATATATTTTTGTCATTCCCAGGCAGGGAAGCCTTTACGCAATAGGGTTAAACCCCACTCTACCAGAGTGGTAGTCACATCTGCAGCTCTGTTTGCGGGAGTATCCCTACAGCATATTTGCAAGGCAGCAACATGGTCCAGTCAACATACATTTACAAAGCACTACTGCCTGGATGAGATGAACAAAACTGATACAGGCGTTGGACAAGCAGTGCTAAGACATCTATTCCATTAAGGTGATCCTCTCTGGTTATCCCACCTTCCACTGGAGAGGTATGTGATCAATACTCGCCTAATGTTATCATTGTTATTATTGCTATTCTTCTTCTTATTATTATTATTGTTATTGTTATTATTTTCATTCTCGATATGATATATATATATATATATATATATATATATATATATATATATATATATATATATATATATACATTGCTTTCTAATATTAACTGAATTTGGCATAATTCCTATTATTATGGATGTTATTGTTAAAATAAACAGTATTACTGCTCGCTACTCTAATTCAAGCATGTGAATCTATAAAACATCCAATACTGGAGAAGAAAATTGGTTACTTACCTGCAACTATGGTTCTCCAGTATTGGTATCTTTCATAGATTCACATGCAATCCTCCCCTCCCCTCAGAGGCTCCCTCAATTATAAGACTATATACTTCACACTCGTACTAGAAAATCTGAGGGAAACAGCCTCTGCTGGGAGTGTTCTAAAGGGTGCTGTCACCTGATTGGTTGTGGTTCAGATTTGGCTCTTTTTTATGAAAAGAACATGGATAGTCTACAACAGTGCCTGTATATGCCATTGAGGCCACCTGTAGTACACTTACTGCTATGTACATTTAACCCCACGGGTGCCGCGGGTGAACTGGTCTCATCCAGGCACACGGTTCCCGTGTGCCCTGGACTAGACAAGCTCTTTCTGCACCCGGTCTAGCATTCCCTCCGTAGACCCCCCACCCACACCCCTCCATCAGGGATGAAAGGGGAATCACTTACCCTTTCACCCCCAATCCCACTTCTTGACGTCTGATGACGTCAACTCGCAAATCGCACTGACCTCATCAGAGGTCACCTCGGAGCTTATAGCGCAATCCCGGAAGAGAAATGCTTTAGCATTTCTCTTCCGACAGGGAGGTGGGGTGGGAGAGACAAGAAAGGAAAGGAAAGACCTTTCCTTTCCTTTCTTGTCTCTCACAGCATTTCTGCTGCCCGATCGCAATGCGCTCAGGCAGCATGAATGCTCACTAGACACCAGGGAATTTTTTTGTTGCATATTTCAAATAAGGGGAGCGGCCCCTTGGGCAAGGGCCGCTCCCCAAGGGGGCAAATTATTTCTAGGCCATTTCTGCCCCCGGGGGCAGAAAACCACTAGACACCAGGGATAACTTGTTTTTTATTTTTTAGTTTTTTATGTTTGGGGAGCGACCCCTTAAGCAAGGGTCGCTCCCGGGGCCCAAATTATTATTAGGCCATTTCTGCCCACCCTGGGGGCAGATCGGCCTATGAAACCACTAGACACCAGGGATTATTTATTGTATTCATGCTTGCGCACAAGTGGAGCGGCCCCTTGGGAAAGGGCCGCTCCCTAAGGGGGCAAATGATCTTTAGGCCATTCCTGCCCCCCCTTGGGGCAGATCAGCCTAATAATATTAGGCCTAATATCATTAGGCCGATCTGCCCGGGGGGCAGAAAACCACCAGACACCAGGGCTAATTTGTAAAAAAGATATATATATATGTTTGGGGGGGGGCCACCCCTTAGGCAAGGGTCGCTCCCGGGGGGGCCAAATTATTTTTAGGAACTTTCTGCACCCCCTGGGGGCAGATCAGTCTAATATAATTAGGCCGATATGCCTCCGGGGGGGGGCAGAAACCACTAGACACCAGGGATTATTTATTTTATTCATACTTGCGCATAAGGGGAGCGGCCCCTTGGGCAAGGGCCACTCCCCAGAGGGCCAAATTATTTTTAGGCCATTTCTGCCCCCCGGGGACAGATCGGCCTACTATAGGGGGGGCAGAAAACACTAGACACCAGGGATAATTTTTGTTGTTGTTTATTGGAGAAGTGTGGCTCAATGGTTAGAGTAGTAGACCCTGATGCAGAAATCTGGCCCGGGACCAGGGTTCAATTCCCGCCTTGGTGGGTCTTGGGCTCAATTTCCTCAGACCTGATAATTCTTGCATCAGTGCCTAATCTAATTCATGGGTCCCACTCTGTAACTCTGGGCAATAGCTTGCTTAATCTCCACAATGGCCCCAACAGCGCTGGGATGCCTGGCTTCACCTTAGAGGTTGCCCAGGAGTGGGCACGTCACAGGGAAAAGCCAGGAGGGGTTCCACAGCGTTATGTCTACAGTGCCTTGAGACCCTAACCGGTGAGTAGTGCGCTATACAAGTGCGAAGTTTACAGTTTATTTTTATTTTTTTATGTTTGGGTAGCGACCCCTTAGGCAAGGGTCGCTCCCGGGGGACAGAAACCACAAGACACCAGGGATTTTTTTTTTATACTAACGCATAAGGGGAGCGGCCCCTTTGGCACCAGGGATATATATATATTTTTATTTACTTTATATTTTTATGTATGGGGAGCGACCCCTTAGACAAGGGTCGCTCCCCTGGGGGGCAAATTGTATTTAGGCCATTTGCAGATTGGCCTATTTTTGTTAGGCCAATCTGCCCCCAAGGGGGGCAGAAACCTCTAGACACCATGGATTAGTGTGTGTGTATGTGTGTGTTTTGTTTGGGGGGGAGCCCCTTTGACAAGGGTCACTCCCCTTGGGGGCACATTACTGTTGGCCATAACTGCTCCCCTTGGGGGCAGATTGGCCTTTTTTTGGAAGGCCCATCTGCTCCCAAGGGGGGCAGAAAGCCCACCAGAGATCAGGGAAGATTTTTTTTTCAAAATAAAAGGTTGGGGGTATGGCCAAATAAATGGCACCAAAGTTGTTCTGCCCACCAGTGGGCAGATTGGGCAATTACCCCTGATCCACAACCCGGGGGGACAGAAAGTCTACTAGATGCCAGGGAACAAAAAAAATAAAAGAAAATAGTGGGGTGGTGGCTACCAACCAGTATGGCCTGCTTATGCCCCCACCCGAACTGAAGGGGCTAACGGTCTTTCAGCTCTCCCCCACACAGTAAAACATCTTATCCCATGGCAAGCAAGAGGACATTTGATTATTTTTTGTTTTTGTTTTTCATTTGGGCCATGAGAGCTTGGTAACGCTCAAAATCGTCCCACTTGGAATGGTGAGGGCTGCACTTTTTTTTTTTACTTTGGGATGCTGCCATATAGAAAAATCCACAAGACCTAGACACATCTGAAAACTAAACATCTGGTTGATTCCAGGGTGGTGTGCTTCACATGCACCCCAAGACATTTCCTTACCCACAATGCCCTGCAAACCTGCAACTTTGCTGGAAAGCACACATTTTTCCCACATTTCTGTGATGGAACCTTCCAGAATCTGCAGGAATCCACAAAATTCCTACCACCCAGCATTGTCTCCTCTAGAACGACGAAAATTCTGCTGCACTTGTCAGCCTAAAAATGTTTTTCAAACTGCCCTTCTGGACCCACTTTTGTTCCCCCTCAATTTCGACATGTTTTTGGCCCTTCCCTGTCACAAGCACTTGGCCCACCTACACAAGTGAGGTATCATTTTTACCAGGAGACTGAGGGGAACGTTGGGTGGTAGGAAATTTGTCCTGGTGCGGTGATGCCACACAGAAATGTGGGAAAAATTAGATAGTTTAGCTAAATTTTAGGTTTGCTGAGGATTCTGGGTAAGAAAACGTTGGGGGATCCATGCAAGTCACACTTCCCTGGACTCCCTCGGGTGTCTAATTTTCAGAAATGTCTGGGTTTGGTAGGTTTCCCTAGATGGTTGCTGAGCCCAGGGCCAAAAACGCAGGTGCCCCCGCAAAAACAGGTAGTTTTGTGTTTGATAATTTTGATGTGTCGAGATAGTGTTTTGGGGCATTTCCTGTCGCGAGCACAAGGCCTAACCCACAAGTGAGGTACCATTTTTATCAGGAGACTTGGGGGAATGCTGGGTGAAAGGAAATTGGTAGCTCCGCTCAGATTCCAGAACTTTCTGTCAACGAAATCTGAGGAAAAAGTGGTTTTTTTTGCAAATTTTGAGGTTTTCAAAGGATTCTGGGTAACAGAACCTGGTGAGAGCCCCACAAGTCACCCCATCGTGGATTCCCCTAGGCCTCTAGTTTTCAAAAATGCACAGATTTGGTAGGTTTCCCTAGGTGCCGGCTGAGCTAGAGGCCAAAATCCACAGGTAGGCACTTTGCAAAAAACACCTCTGTTTTCTGTGGAAAAATGTGATGTGTCCACATTGTGTTTTGGGGCATTTCCTGTTGCGGGCACTAGGCCTACCCACACAAGTGAGGTATCATTTTTATCGAGAGACTTCGGGGTACGCTGGGTGGAAGGAAATTTGTGGCTCCTCTCAGATTCCAGAACTTTCTGTCACCGAAATGTGAGGAAAAAGTGTTTTTTTGCCAATTTGTGAGGTTTGCAAAGGATTCTGGGTAACAGAACCTGGTGAGAGCCCCACAATTCACCCCATCTTGGATTCCCCTAGGTCTCTAGTTTTCAAAAATGCACATGTTTGGTAGGTTTCCCTAGGTGCCGGCTGAGCTAGAGGCCAAAATCCACAGGTAGGCACTTTCCAAAAAACACCTCTGTTTTCTTTGGAAAAATGTGATGTGTCTACATTGTGTTTTGGGGCATTTTCTGTTGCGGGCACTAGGCCTACCCACACAAGTGAGGTATCATTTTTATCGGGAGACTTGGCGGAACCCTGGGTGGAAGGAAATTTGTGGCTCCTCTCAGATTCCAGAACTTTCTGTCACCGAAATGTGAGGAAAAAGTGCTTTTTTTGCCAAATTTTGAGGTTTGCAAAGGATTCTGGGTAACAGAACCTGGTAAGAGCCCCACAAGTCACCCCATCTTGGATTCCCCTACGTCCCTAGTTTTAAAAAATGCACAGGTTTGGTAGGTTTCCCTAGGTGCCGGCTGAGCTAGAGGCCAAAATCCACAGGTAGGCACTTTGCAAAAAACACCTCTGTTTTCTGTGGAAAAATGTGATGTGTCCACATTGTGTTTTGGGGCATTTCCTGTTGCGGGCACTAGGCCTACCCACACAAGTGAGGTATCATTTTTATCGGGATACTTCGGGGTACGCTGGGTGGAAGGAAATTTGTGGCTCCTCTCAGATTCCAGAACTTTCTGTCACCGAAATGTGAGGAAAAAGTGTTTTTTTGCCAATTTGTGAGGTTTGCAAAGGATTCTGGGTAACAGAACCTGGTGAGAGCCCCACAATTCACCCCATCTTGGATTCCCCTAGGTCTCTAGTTTTCATAAATGCACATGTTTGGTAGGTTTCCCTAGGTGCCGGCTGAGCTAGAGGCCAAAATCCACAGGTAGGCACTTTCCAAAAAACATCTCTGTTTTCTTTGGAAAAATGTGATGTGTCTACATTGTGTTTTGGGGCATTTTCTGTCACGGGCGCTAGGCCTACCCACACAAGTGAGGTATCATTTTTATCGTGAGACTTGGCGGAACCCTGGGTGGAAGGAAATTTGTGGCTCCTCTCAGATTCCAGAACTTTCTGTCACCGAAATGTGAGGAAAAAGTGTTTTTTTTGCCAAATTTTGAGGTTTGCAAAGGATTCTGGGTAACAGAACCTGGTAAGAGCCCCACAAGTCACCCCATCTTGGATTCCCCTAGATCCCTAGTTTAAAAAAATGCACAGGTATGGTAGGTTTCCCTATGTGCCGGCTGAGCTAGAGGCCAAAATCCACAGGTAGGCACTTTGCAAAAAACACCTCTGTTTTTTTGGGGAAAATGTGATGTGTCCACGTTGTGTTTTGGGGCATTTCCTGTTGTGGGCGCTAGGCCTACCCACACAAGTGAAGTACCATTTTTATCAGGAGACTTGGGGGAATTTAGAATAGCAAAACAAGTGTTAATGCCCCTTGTCTTTCTCTACATTTTTCCTTCCAAATATAAGACAGTGTGTAAAAAAGACATCATTTGAGAAATGCCCTGTAATTCACATGCTAGTATGGGCACCCCAGAATTCATAGATGTGCAAATAACCACTGCTACTGAACACCTTATATTGTGCCCATTTGGGAAATACAAAGGTTTTCTTGATACCTATTTTTCACTCTTTATATTTCAGAAAATGAATTGCTGTATACCCGGTATGGAATGAAAACCCTCTGCAAAGTGCAGCTCATTTATTGGCTCTAGGTACCTAGGGTTCTTGCTGAACCTAGAAGCCCTATATATCCCCGCAACCAGAGGAGTCAAGCAGACGTAACAGTATATTGCTTTCAAAAATCTGACATTGCAGGAAAAAGTTACAGAGTAAAACGTAGAGAAGAATGGCTGTTTTTTTCACCTCAAATTCAATTATTTTTTTGTCAGTTGTTATTTTCCGTAGGAAATCTTTGTAGGATCTACACAAATTACCCATTGCTGAATTCAGAATTTTGTCTACTTTTCAGAAATGTTTAGGTTTCTGGGATCCAGCATTGGTTTCACACCCATTTCTGTCACTGACTGGAAGGGGGCTGAAAGCACAAGAAATTCAGTAAAATGCCAAAATTGTGTTGAAAAATGTGGTTTTCTGATTCAAGTCTGCCTGTTACTGAAAGCTGGGAAGCTGGTGATTTTAGCACCGCAAACCCTTTGTTGATGCCATTTTCAGGGAAAAAAACAAAAGCCTTCTTCTGTAGCCCTTTTTTCCCATTTTGTTTTTAAAAAACGAAATTTTCACTGTATTTTGGCTAATTTCTTGGTCTCCTTCAGGGGAACCCACAAAGTCTGTGTACCTCTAAAATCCCTAGGATGTTGGAAAAAAAGGACGCAAATTTGGTGTGGGTAGCTTATGTGGACAAAAAGTTATGAGGGCCTAAGCGCCCCCTGTCCCAAATAGCCAAAAAAAGGCCTAACACCTGAGGGGGAAAAGGCCTGGCAGCGAAGGGGTTAAGGTTACCGTGAGACTCCCACCTCGACGACGGGGATGATTCAAGCATGTGAATCTATGAAAGATACCAATACTGGAGAACCACAGTTACAGGTAAGTAACCAATTTCTTCTGTCATTTGTGCAATACAGATGCATAGGACAATTTTGACTTATGGAAATGTGACAACAGAGCCTTGGGAGTAAGGGGCTTGTCCTGAGTGAAAGACACACATTGGCAATAATGAAAAATGCACATGTGGACTAGTTCAGAGATGTACTTCTGCACCCACTGCTAATCTAGTCAATGGACTGAGGTATTCATGGCAAGTTTTGCCACTGAAGAATCACATTGGTCACATAAAATGATCTGCTGATGTACAGGGAGTGGACGCAGTGCCACAGTTGCCACCACAGTGACTCTCCCACAGCCTGGACTATGTCTCATACTGTGGGATACATTTGACAGACTCTTGTCTCTGCAGGGTGACCATACAGAACCTACATGATACTCACATTTCCATCACTTCCATCATACATCACGTGCCCATCATCAATGTGGCTTGTGCTTTGTGTGGCAACCTGAAGGGCAGAGTAAGTCATGATATGCCTTCTAGATTGCAGTATTGTAAGGCCAGATGTGGGGTGAATTTTTTGTGACACTATCCACATTGCTTACAAGATCCTCAATTGACTCAGACAAGACGCAACCACAGCTCATTCTATCATTTACATCCATCATAAACAAGGAAAGACCATTGGATGGGAGCAAAGTCTCCTTGCCTAATAATGTGCATCCAGCACTAGGAGGATCTAGGACCCTAAAATCACATTATACAACACAATGTTAATGAAAACAACATATAGTACTGGTCACCAGTACCTGCAACATGTACATTCCATTGATGCCACCCTCACAGACTGCAGCAACAGGCACACAAGAAGTCCAACTGGCACACATGGCACATTGTAGTCTGTGGGGAGGGAAAGGATTGTGTTAAACAGTTAATTGTGCACCTGAAGTACTGACCTACTCCTCTGGTGAGCCATAGAGCTGTTCATACAGAGGAAGGACCTCATTTAGAAGCCTCTCCAGCTCCTCCATCCACACCTCCTTGATTCTTTGAAGGAAGTCCCTGTTTGCAGGGGGGTCTGCTGCTACAGAGGCAGGGGTGTCTGGGGCTTGTTTTCCCTCTGGCAGTGCCTCCCTTCCAGTGGCTGGCACTGATGTTGATGGGCCTTCTGTTGATGAGCCAAAGGAAGGGGTAGACTGTTGTTGAAATGCCTGATCAGGGTGGTGTGTATGTCCTTCAGCACCCTTGTTAGGGAGGCCATCTTAGTACTGTGGCCCTCCATCTGTTCCCGCATGTCCCTGTGTAGCTGCTTTATTTCCAGGAGTTTGGTCAATCCCTGGTCCCATCACGCCTTGGGACTCCTGACTGACTCCCAAGAAGTGGCTGATGGTGTTCTGGTCAAGAACAGCCCCAGTGATCTCACCCCACTGGCTCAAAGCATCCCTCCCATTCACTCTACCCCCACCTACCTGTGCCCTTACCACATGGTTCCCTCTCCAACTTGTTCAAGGACCCTCATTGTCCGAAGTGTTGCATTGCAACTCAGGATCCAGCACTGGGGGGCACAAGATGGCAGACACTGTGCTCGGGACACAGATTGGGGGGCCGAATGGTTGCCTGTGATGTTGATACAACAGGGCTGGGAGGTGATGTTGTTGGCACAGTGAGACTCACTGTTGCTGTTTGACCAGGTTGCCCAGATGGGTCAACCGTCCTCCACATCCACAAGTGTCGTCTTCACTGAGGGCTTCATCTTGGGGGGTGTATAATGGTAGACTGCTCCATGGCCTCTGTGTGCCCAGTGGCAGCTCAACCTGTTGATGTAAAACATACCATGTTAATTGCTGTATTGTGATATCTACCTCCAACGGTTTAGAGTTAAAGTTACAGTAAGCTGTGACTTTGTACAAAGTTAAGTTGCAGCTAATCCAATTGCACCAAGTAAACATGGTATTGGGTGATTTGACATGGTGTGTGAAGCTCGCCAACCCAATTTGACTCAAGCAGCTCATGAGATGTGCAGATCAGTTGCACTTGGAAGGATTGCCTGAAAATGACATCTTGCTAACAGTGCAGCCAAAACACTAGCAAGGCAAGATATGGATTGACCATTTGGAGGCCTAGTTGGTTGTGATGCAGGCAGACCCAGGACTTTGTTGTATATGTCACTGAAGTCATCATGTGCACAGTGCCGTGTCAATGTGTCTGCTGCCAATACCAATCTCGTGATGCAGCTTGGGGCCTTAGAAATACTTGTTGTACACATTTAGTAAGGTGCCATTCCTGTCCTTCATAATTTCATCTTGGGTTAGAAATTCCAGATGGAACTATGTTGACAGACATGTCTCTGATTTGTGCGTGATCTGTGCTTGATCACTCCCAGGTGAGTATACTTCATTTGGGATTTGACTAACAGGGGTATTTGGACAAGTGACAACTGTGCTGGTATTTGGAGTTAGAGAAACAGGGACTCCTGGGAGTTGCAGTCAGGTCTATCCCTGTACTGCACACACTATACAAATGCTATCCCCCTGCTGAGTAGACTCCATTTGGGAGTTGACAAACAGGGGTCTTTGGACAAATGTACACTGGGCTGGTGGTTGGAGTCAGAGAGACAGGGACTATTGGGCTTTCCAGTCATGTCACTCCCTCCACTTCCCAACACTTGACAAATGGGATCCTCCCAGGTGAGTGTACTTCAATCGAGACTTCACAAATAGGGGTCCTTGGACAAAAGAACACTGTTAGAAACAGTGCCTCCTGGGAGTTGCCGTCAGGTAACTGTCTCTACTACACACACTATACATGTATTGGGTACTGCATATCTGTATGCAGATTGCATGTAGGTTTGGGCATACATTTACATGTTGAGACATACCATGAGATGATTTTTTGATATTGAAAGACTTACAGGCACCATTTGGACATATGGCATGTGATGGGCCTTGGTAGCTGTGACAATACACATTGACCCAGATACTCTGTTTATTGAACCTTGGTCGGGTACATGAACAAGGCAGTGGTTAAAGATGAGCTGTGAGCATGCATTGTGACATTTTTTTGTGTTGTGACTTACCAGACTCCACTCCCTCAGGTATTCCTGTCAAGACCTCAGGGTGCAGGATGGTCAAGACCGTCTCCTCTTATGCAAAGAGTTGCAATTGGGGCACTGGGATGGCCACTGCCAGTCTTCTTGGCCTGCAGCTCGTGTCTGACAACCAGGGATTGGACCTTGCCCCTGGGGTCATTCCACCTCTTCCTAATGTCCTCCTTTGTGTGCAGGATAGTGCCTACAGCATTCACTCTACAGTATTGACGATCCTATCCAACATTTCCATTTTCCTACTGAGAGGAGTATGCTAGACATGTGTTCCAAACAATTGGGGCTCTTCTCTTATGGTTTAATTCACCATGACTCTTAACTCATCTTCAGAAAACAGTTTTTTTTTAAACATGACATGTTAGAAAAAAATAAGGGTGACAGGGACTTACATAACAGAGAAAGTGCAATAGGGTGTGAATCAAAAAAAGTGTGTGCCGGGTTTTCCATGGGATGGTGAAAAAGGGGTGCCTAATCTATGAAGTCTACAGACAATAAGGTGCTCAGGCTTCTGTGTCTTGCAGTAGAAATGCAAAGGATTACGGTCTGTGAAGGGGGGGGGGTGTTTATAGTATCCTTTGCTGGTGTGTCCACTGTACCAATGTGTGTCAGCTGTGTTGTTTTTAAATCTACCCGATGTGCAGTTGTTTGTTACTTTGCTGACCGCGAACCGCCACGGTCCGGACCACCATTGGTTGACTGCCACGAGGGGACTGCCACAGCAACTGTGTGATGGTAATGAGCTCAGTAGTTGGCCGTGGTGCTGATGGTGCTGGAGGAAGGACCGCCTATTTCAAGGCCACTACGCCACTGGTGGTCTGCCATTTTTGCTTGGTGGACAGTGGTCCTGCCTGTATAACTCATAATAGGGCAGTCTTTTCAGGACCGCCAACATGGTGGCCTGGCGGTCCAACCGGCAAACTCATAACTCGACCCTGTGTCTCAAATGTCTCATATTTTGCAGTTGAAAACTTGTCAGAATTTATGCTCTTATTTAACACAAACAGAAAAATAGTGTGGAATCAGTTTGCCCCAAGTTTTGCCCAGGTGCAAATATAATTTGCCAAGTCTGCAGCAAAGAAGCAATAATTTGCCCTGGAATTCTTTTATTTTCACCAGTGCAAACATCTGTGGTATGGCCCTAGGTCTTTAGCACCTTATGAAATAGAAAGACAAGCTGCTGAAGCTTGAGATCAAGGATCTTTGCCCTTCCCAGGCTTATCAGGCCTTTATCACGCAGCCATTTCTACATAGCTACAAAGATTCCTTGGGCCTGACTTGACTAGCTACTCCAGTCTAAGGTGTTTTTTCCTTTGGTTTCTGGGACTTGTAGTCCTGATTTTATAAGGCTAATCAAGAGCTACAAGTCCCAGAATACAAAGTAAAAACCCGGTCTGGAGCAGTTAGCCACACCGTGATTTGGGGAGCTTGGTAAGGCAGTGGAGGTTCTTTCAGCTCTGTTTTGCTGTGCCTACACTCCAGTAATATAAAGGTTGGTCCTAAGGTGAGTATTGTGCAACCAAGCACTCCATAATGACAATGATCCCAGGGGCATAACACAGGGCCCATAGCCCATGTGGCACAGGAGGACCCCAAGCCTTCAGGGGCACCCCCAACCTTTCCGATGGGCCCCCTATTTAACCCAACACCAATGAATATCTGTGAGATGGAGAAGATTTGAAACGAAGAGAGTATTCATTCTCTACAATGTTTAGCACCCATTTGTCTTTTGTTATGGCGCGCCACTCGTGAGGGTAATTCATAATACTTCCCCCCAATTGAGTGGTGGACAGGATTAGGGAAAGTGAATCTTCATTGTTTGCCCGATGCCTGGGGGGTAGACTGATGCGGTCTGCTTGATGCGCGGTCTCTCGCAGTTTTACGGGACTGAAAGAAAGGTCATCCTTGTTTCTGCTGAGGTCTTTGGGACCAATGAGAGGGGTTTGAACCCTCTGTTGCTAAGGACGCTTATCATAAGGTCTGTACCTCCTTCTTTACTCTTTTCGCCTATCAAGTCCCACTGCTTTCATAGTGTCAACATCTGATTTCATTTTCGCCATCTCATCATCAGTATGAGATCCAAATAATGAAGTAGCATTAAAAGGCAGGTTCAGGATCCGGTGTTGTGCTTCCTGCCTCAACCCTGTAAGACGTAGCCACGAGGACCTCCTTGCACAAATGCAATTTGCGTAGGCATGAGCCGTCAAATCTGCGCCATCTGCAGCAGCACTAATAACTTGGTTGGACACTAAACTCCCCTCCTGAAGGATCTCTTGAAAATCTTGCCTGTGCTCCCTAAGCAATTTTTCTACGAACCTGTTCAGAGAGTCCCACAAAGAACGGTTGTATCTTCCCAACAGTGCAGAGGCACTGGAGACCTTCATGTATGCTGCTGAAGTGCCACTCATTTTCCTGCCCAGTGAATCCAGATGTTTACTCTCCTTATCTGGAGGGACCGTTGATGATGATGCCACTGAATGAGTCTTACGGGCAGCAGCTAAAATCACTGAGTCTGGAGGTGGATCAACCCTGAGAAACCAAGGGTCCTGGTCTGGGGCTTTATACTTTTTTAGCATCCTAGGCGGATCTGAGCATAGGCTAGGAGGGGTCAGAAATGTGTCCATAGCCGGTTGTAAAAGACCAGGAACCAGTGGCAATAACTGTCTGGAGGATGCACGATGATGTAGGGTCTCAGAAATTACAGATGGTGACGTAGTCGGCTCTGGAATATCTATATTAAGTTTCTGGGCCCCTCTAACCAACACCTCGTTGAAGGTTGTAATATCTTCGACCGGCGATACTCTTGCCGGAGGGGAGTTAGTCAAGGTTGGCGAATAGTCTTTGATGGAAGACTCCGATGCCGTAGACCATGAAGAAGACCTGCATCATCGTGTCCGTGATCTAGAGGATCTAGATCTAGACCGCCTCCTGGATCATGACCTACTTCTGGTGGATGACCTTGACTGGCTGTAGTTGGCCTTGCGTGCTCGGTGTGTGTCATTGCTGAAGGCGTTCAAGGAAAAGACGCCGATGGTGAATAAAGGCGCGAATATTGAGAGTCTGGAGAAGCCGGTGTCTTATTAAGGCTTTCCAACCACCTCAGAGACAAGTTTATAGGTGAGAGATGTCCTACCGAGGATGCTCCTGATGCCCCTGAAGACCCACTCTGAATAGTGACTACCGGGCCTTGGTGAAGAAGAGCAGTCTCAGAAGTCTGTTGCAGACCTTTAGGTGTCTTTTGAGGGGGGCTGGTACGTAGAGCAACTCTTTGCGAGACAGATGTCAATGGTGATGGTTGTCTCCACATTGATCGACGTTGCACTGCCGTCAACGGAGATCTATGAGTTCCTGACGTCAAGCGAGATTTCCACTTCTCAGCTCTAAACGTCAAAAGCCTTGATGACGAGTGGTGGCCCGTTGCAGGAATATGCCTCGACGTTGAGTGTTGTGATGTCGAGCGATGAGCAGACGGAGACGAGTGTCTCGACGTCGCATGATGAGGGGACCTCGACCTAGTTCTTGAGGCTGACTTCGACAGCGGGTCCCCCCGACGCCAGAGGATGACGACTAGCCTTCAACAGCATGTGAGTACTGGTGTACCTGCTCGATGTCGATTGGTGTGTGACCGTCAACGAAGAACTACCCCGATGAGGGAGTTGAGTCTTCGACGTCATGTCTTTCGACATCGCTTGAGTCGCCGTTGACGGCGGTGTGCTCTTCGACACCCAGTGATGCGACGATGGAAGGGATGACGTCGATCTGGCTCGCCGTTGTTCAGAAGTGTCTTTAGAAGTCTTCTCTCTTTCATGCAGACCATGTAACCGAATCCTTTCTCTGTCCTTGAGAGTTCTTTTGGACAGATTCTTACAATGTCTGAAGGTGTCCGGACAGTGACTCAGCCAAACATGCTATGCACACAGAGTGTGGTTCTGACAGGGCCTTCTTCTTCCCACAAAAAAGACATTTTACAAAAAGTGAAGGCATATTTGTGAGAAAAAATTATCCCTCTACTCAGGAAACATGAAGAACCGTTGAGTAAAGCAGAGAAAACATTGTTTTAGATAATATTTCTGGCCAAATAACCAGACAAATGAGAGCTCAGTGCTCCAGGGTCCTCACAGAAGAAGCCAGAAAAAAGAACTGACCTAACTGTGAACCAACTGTCACCTCACTCTCACGCCTGAGGCATGGTGGGATTGTGAAAGGTGCTCAGGGTCTTAAAGGCACGGTGCCAATTTTTTGGGTCTGCTGTATTAACCTGCATGTATCCTATTGGCTAAAATGCTACTTTATTTTTAAAGTCGTTTTTCTCTTTTAAAATGGATTGCTTGCATTTTCTATGCCTTCTACTTTGATTACCGAAAGTTTTTTACCTTTAATTGAAGATTTCAATTTATGTTATATAAAAAAAAAACTTCAACAAATAAAGCATTTTTAGCCTGTTTCTCAACATAGGCTGCATTGCTATTTTCACATGTATATATTATATTTGTATTGAAATTCTCTACTAAAATATTATTTTTCATATATACTTCAGACATATACATGTGTTTGTGTGTATATGCTCTGGGGTCCACGCACATGGGCGGGTAAATTCAGTGTTTATGACTAAAAATGAGGATTCCCTTGGAAGAGAACTAGGATTTACAGGTAAGTAACTTATCCATATTGAAGTTTTTTGGGCCCCTCTCCTCATTCTGCAGAGGGTCCCATCATTTTTCGTGTTGCCACTAAATAATTCAAGAGTAATGTTAACACGTATTGTGAGTCTTACTTGTGAAAAAAGTGCAGAAGATGCACCAAAAAACAAATTAGTGACTTATGCTTGTATGTACTGAAATGCAGGTAATGTAATTGTTCAATGAAGTTATTGAATCACTATTGCTCTTTGGTTCATGATTAGGTTATGTTTCAGGGTCGTGTTACCTAAAAATGTATGACTGCTTTTCATGCTAGCCCTAACTGGAATGTATATCTATGTACGTATTTTTTTCCAGGTGACAGCTTGTCTGCAGCCAAGCCAAGCATGTAGCACAAACAAAAAACATTGTTGAGATGCATATTCAAGAATAATGCTGACGTTGTGAAGATGCGACTTGGAGAATAAAAATAATGTTGAGGTGTGTTTTGGAGATTTGTGCTGCATCACTTCATTCTGTTCCATGCTACCCAATCTAGCTGTATACTGTACATACATTTCCGCACAATTTGAATAACAGTGGAGGCAGTGGAAAGTGTGGATTAGATTTTGATGAACATTTATATTTAAACAATTTGTTGTGCCTGATATTTGCCAGATCCGTAAGTGGAATGAGATCCCAAATGGCTGAGCAGGTCTTCCCTGTCCCAACTAAGATGGTATATTGAGTGGCCAAACTGTGCTAATACAGCAGAAGTGGGCTACCGTTTTTGAGGGTGGCTATGTGCACTGTGCGGCTTCCTCATGTGTAGTACTCTTGCCTAAACAATGCCAGCAAAGCACCTCCCCCAGGTGTTTTCACTCTCCTAGACGTGTCAGATGTTTTTGTGAGACCTGGTAAGCAAACCAAAGAAAAGCTATTAGAACTTAGCTTCGAATTTTTAAAAATATGTGCTATGGAGAAAGAAGAAACAAGGCACATCCAGCATCTGCCACCATGGTGTAGCCAGGTTTGCCTATTCATTTGTTTTTTTTAATAAGCACATTTTTGTTGCTTTTAATAAGAAACATAAGTAACAAAAAGGGAAAAAACTCAACACAGCATGCACAGGTACGAGCAAGTACTACCGGTTCTGATTTGCATCCAGAATGATACAGAACATAAAGGTTGTTAATGGTGCCACTTAACATAACAAAAAACACAGGAACGCACATCCACCGAAAATACTTCAATCAAGTAAGCCCATCCATTTCCCCCACACCCTCCCATGTTTGTGGGGGCACCCCCTAGACTCATACACCACTTTTTCTTGAGTCGCACACTAGTCAGTTCTACGCCTCCATTTCTGGAGGGAAGGACCCGTTGTGGAGTTCCAGGCAGCTTCAATGTCCCTCTTTTCCACCAGCAAGGCCTTTCCAACAAAAGTTCGATCTGCTCTAGAGCCCTCCAACTCTTCCATCATACCCAATAAAACCAGTTTTGGGGGCAACAGTTGTTCCTTTCCCAGCAGTTTGCTCAGCTCTTGATTTATCTTACCACAATAAACCTGTATCACAGGACAAGACCACACCATGTGAAAGAAATCAGCCGGGTCCCCGGCACATCGCGGACATTGGACAGATATCTGAAATCCCATCAGGTGCAGTCTGTCAGAAGACAAGTATGCCCTGTGCAGGAAATAAAATTGTATCGCCCTCAGCCTCACCAACACCACCAACACTCGAGGAGCCATCAAGGCTTCCGCCCTCTTAGTTTCATCAAGCGGCCCCAGCCATGCCTCCCATCTGCTCCTAATGTGACCCAGGCCACAAGTGGTGTTGTTTATTAACATTTTATAAATTTGGGATACATCTTTCCTCCCCAAGTTACCCATAAGCAACTTAGCCTCAAGTGGGCTGAATTCCGGTATCGGGTCAGTGCCAGTCACGTGAACGCCCAGGGCATGCCGGGGTTGAAAGTATCTAAAGAACTGCGTTTGAGACAGTTGAAACTCGTTCTGCAATTCCTGAAAGTACTTCAGTGCATTCCCTCTCCAGACATCTCCCACCAGAGAGATGCCCAATGTGTCCCACCCCGTGAAGCCTTCTAGTGAGGCTGTTTCGCTCAGCCATTTACCTTGCCACAGTGGGGTTTGTTGGGTGACAATATTGTTCCATCCGGTATGCCACAGTGCCACGCGCCAAGCAAGACAGACCGCTTTAGTTACCGGTTCTAAGCCCCGGGGGACTGGCATGCCATAGAGGATGTCCAGGATACGAGGAAAACCCAGCGATTCTAATTCTATCTGATAAGCTGGCCCGCCCATCCCCCGTTGAACCAATCATGAACAACCAGGAGTTGAGTCGGCAAGTAATACAGATACGGATTGGCCATACCACGTCCCCCATCGTACACCCTTCTAAGACAGCATTGCGACGCCACCCGGTGCCTATCTCCACCCCAAAGAAATGAGGTGGTGGCTCCCTCCAGCGTCCGGAACCAGGAGCGCGGGATCACAAACGGTAAATTTTGGAGCACATATAGAAGTCGAGGCAATACCATCATTGCTGATTCATTATTAACCAGCATTGTCAAAACTAATAGGTCTCACCTTTATAAAGTAAATGCTGTGCGATTGGCTTTGTGAATGCTTCTCATAAAGCATAGTTAAAAATGATCTTATTGTATCTCTAAATGTTCAACATGTTTAGCCTTTATAAATGGCATGGTTTATTTTTCGAATTTCCCACAGAAAACTCAGAACATTATAAAAAAGCCTATTGCACCTTGTCCAGCTTCAAAACAGTAGAGAGGATTAGTTTCAGGTAGTTAAAAGAACAACAGCTGCCTGAGGGAGTGTCAGATTTAATGGAAAATGCTGGCTGTTATCTTTCCATCCAAACAGGAACTGAAACAAATGCTTCAGTCATTTTTCACTGTGCTCAGCCTTAGATAGAGATTTATAGGTCGCCGAGAGAAGACATTTTTATAGTCACTCTTCTGCCTCATACTCTGCTGAATGAGTGCAGGAGCCTGGTACTTCCCAACCCCATAAATATGCCTTTGTGTGCAAAGTCCTGGGCATTGACACAACATGCGGAAGGCAGAGATAATAGAAAATCAGCATTCTAAAATCATCCATTTAGTCACACCTGGAAACATATTCCAGCTTCTCTGTCTATGGAAGAGGTGGGAGTTGAGGGAAACAATATGGGGAATGTTTAGAGGCAGGGATTTGAGGAGGGAGCAGTATAAGGTGAGAGATGGAGTAGCGTGATCTTTGTGGGTTTTCTAATAATGTATCCCCAATTGCATTTCATTTATTCATACATGCGTATATGTGCAATTATCATTATTAATGCATTTTTATTTTGTATCATTTATACAAGTTTATCATATGACATGCTGCTTGGTTATAGTTTGATAGTGAACCAGCTATTCACATATTTTCATGTGATTTATAACATGCAGAAAGTTTCAGTGAACGTGCAACAGAATTTGAATGTTAATTCTTCTATGTTACCTCACGTAACTAATCACAGGTTCTGGCTTATCGTTACAAGAAAAGTGTATTTAAGTCTGATGAGAAAGCATCTTTCCCAAGAGACACCTTCAGATTTTCTTGGGAGCTTCAAAAAGACAAGACTGTATACTACAGACATTTGTGGCAGAAGGCCATACATAGACTGGCATTTCCAGGTTTTACTGTATTTTCACAGTACAGACAGTGCTTAATGTGAGCCTGT
Source organism: Pleurodeles waltl (assembly GCF_031143425.1). NCBI lineage: Eukaryota > Metazoa > Chordata > Amphibia > Caudata > Salamandridae > Pleurodeles > Pleurodeles waltl. The sequence goes on along the minus strand of NC_090445.1, from coordinate 828,637,095 downwards.
GGCTTCCGGTGCAGGGCACTTATTTTTGAGGGTCGGCGCTTATTTTTCAACCACAAGCATTTACCGCGAGCAAAAGACACAGATGGGAAAAGACAGAGGACGAGAAAAACGAAAAAGTGTCACATTATAGAAAGCAGAAAGCTTCAAGAGTGAGTTGAAGAGGCAGGGAGTGGCTGTACATGGATGCCCGAGATGGCTAAATGATTATCCTGCCTCAGTATTCCGTGCTCGCACATTTAATTGCAGCAGCCGCATGTGTCAGAGGAGAGCTTTTGGGCACCCGCACGTTTTTATTTACAAATTAAGCACTGAGTACAGAACTCCACAACATAGATAAGCTCCAACCTCAATGCACTGTAGTAGACGTATCAAAGCAACTTTAGCATGTAGAGCTATGTGTGGAAGGACATTTAAAACTTGTGTTTTCTCTTTGTACTAAGAAGATTTAGTTAGAGCCTAAAAGGGATGGCTAGTTGCATCAATGATTGGTTTAATTTAATGAACACCATCCAATTTGTAGCTATTTTCTTTTATCTACAGTATTCATTTTGCCAACCATCATGTTTATTTTTATAGTTTAGGGAATTATTTTTTTAAAGACTTTAACATATTTTATGAATTATTTTGTGTATGTGTGTGTGTGTGTGTGTGTGTGTGTATTTACCGTATTTATTATGAGCATAAATGCTTACAATATAACACAACTTCCTTTCAATCATAAAAAAGAGCAGCAGCTGGCACACAAATAACACAAAACATTAGTTAACAAGCCAGTAGTTGGGTCTTCCCCTAGGATGCATCAATCAACTAAAAGACAATAGGGAAGTGAAACCAATACATGCATTTGCACTTAAAATCCAATATTGATAGACTTTGGGCCGCATTACGAGTTTGGCGCTTGAACTGCCTGAACTCCAATACGGCCATGGTAAGGCAGCCGTCAAGCTGTCAAGCCTGCAGCCTCACCACCATCATATTATGATGTTTCCGCTGGGCTGCCCGGAGGAAACGTCATATTACAATGTTTCCGGCGGCCTGACCAGCGGAAACAGTCTGACGGCATTGGACTCGGCTCCCTCAGGGAGCCGAGATCAATGCCGTCACACCCAACACTCTCGGAATGCTCACTGTTTGCCACAGCAGAATGTGCACTGTCTGCTACAGGAGTGTGCATTCCGAGGGTGCTGACAGGGGGGCCCCTGCACTGCCTATGGCATGGTAATGGGCAGTGCATGGGTCCTCCTGTGTCCCCCAACTCTGCCTTTCCGTCAGCCTTTTCATGGTGGTTGACCATGACTTTCACCGTCGTCAACCCATCAGGATCCCTGATCCCAGCGGAGGAGGTGGTCTGACTTCTAGGATTGTGGCAGGCGGGTGGACTGCCACGGCAAGTTTGGCAGTCCTAGGACCTGCAAACTCGCAATTAGGCCCTTTGTACCTGTACCCCCTTTAGATACTTGAGCAAATGGACAAAGAGCAATCCAGTGTCTGATTTCTTTTCACACAGTCCCTAAAAATGCAGACACTGATGTGAAATTCAGTGGCTTAGCTGTCCTTAAACATAGTGTCATTGCTTCCTCTAGATTTCGACTGCCTATTGTCCTAAATAATGGGAGTGACCAGAATCTTCAAACCTGTCTATATTTAGTGCAAATTAACACGAAGTGTGTCTCAGTATATTTGCCCCCTAAGGAACAGTCGCAGTGAATATTCTACTTTTGTTCCCTCAATTGGGATAGGTAGACTTTGGTGTGGAAAATACCCAGCCAGAACCTTTTATAAAGGGAGAGCTTGAATTTCAGAGATGTAACCCATCCAAATAATTCTTAAAGCTAGGAATCAGCTAATGGGCAAATATGTTGCTGTTAAGTCACTTGCTCATGCTTTTTTCAATCAATCCCCTTCTATATGTTGCCAATACTGTCTCTTAACAAGTTGAGTCTGGACCAGTATGAGTTGGATCATTCCAATAATGTTCTAGATGTATAAGTGTCAGAAGGTTCTTAATAAAGTATAATGAATTGCTACCACCTCACCTGAGAAGAAGTCATTTCTTAAACAGATTTTATATAGATTGTCACCAGAAGATTTCTATGCATGCGCACCCAGTATAATATAGGTTCAGTTCAGAATTCAAGGACTAGAAAACTGTGTAGCAAGTATGAGAATATGATTAGACTCAACACATTCCCTCAATTGCACACCTACAAGAGGATCTACCAGTTTCCCTGTCCAGGGCTAGTTCAATATAAAATGACAGCTTAACATATCCAATAGATAGAACTGAGGACTGTTCAGTAGAGTATTTGTATATCTCGAATGAAAGAAGAAAGCACAAAGGCGGTGAAGATGGCCTGAATTCCTAGCCATGAATACCACTTGAGTAAGAGTCAGATGTTTAAAAATAGATGCCCAACATTAATAGCAGAGACATTATATTACTGAGATTCATGTATGCACCAAATTCCCTTCCTGTTAATAGTGATTCCATAACACGGGTGTGTTAAGTGGGAGCAAGAGGAACAAATGTGACCTCCGACAAGGCTTTTACCAGACATGGGGGGTCATTCTGACCCCGGCGGTCTTAGACCGCCGGGGCCAGGGTCGGCGGTGCCCCGCAGGGCATTCTGACCGCGGCGGTAAAGCCGCGGTCAGACCGGCAACACTGGCGGTCTCCCGCCAGTGTACCGCCGCCCCTTTGAATCCTCCAAGGCGGCGCAGCTCGCTGCGCCGCCGAGGGGATTCCGACCCCCCCTACCGCCATCCAGTTTGCCGGGAACCGGATGGCGGTAGGGGGGGTCGCGGGGCCCCTGGGGGCCCCTGCAGTGCCCATGCCACTGGCATGGGCACTGCAGGGGCCCCCGTAAGAGGGCCCCTACGAGTATTTCACTGTCTGCTTGGCAGACAGTGAAATACGCGACGGGTGCAACAGCACCCGTCGCACCTTCCCACTCCGCCGGCTCGATTACGAGCCGGCTTAATCGTGGGAAGGACGGTTTCCCCTGGGCTGGCGGGCGGCCTTTTGGAGGCCGCCCGCCAGCCCAGGGGAAACCTCAAAATACCCACTGCGGTCTTCCGACCGCGGTACGGTATTTTGGCGGCTCCCGCCGGGCGCGCGGTGACCGCGCCCGGCGGGAGTCAGAATGACCCCCATGGTGTCAAGGTTTTGTTTACTGCAAGAGTAATATGGAAGATTGCTCTACTCCTTCTTAGAAAGCGCAAACAGAGAGACTCTAAAGTTAAAGCACTCTCAGATTGAATAGAAACCACTCTCAGATTGAATTCCACAAGATAAAAGAGAATCAGATTAGAGAACAGAAGCCAGTCCAAGATAACTGAAAAACATTCCTGCCTATAAAAAATATTTACAGATTTTTAGATCTTGGGTGATAACTGCAGGAAATCCACCTATTGTGGGTTCGACCCCAGTATTTTTTGCCTTTTGCTGGACCCTATAATTATGGTGGCATTAGAACTCTATGCATTTATCTCTGCTAACCAATGGTAACATGTCTGTGCTCCCCCTTTTAAACATGGTTGCACTGGCATGTCGTTAATGGGTATATTTAACTTACCTATATGTCCCTAGTATTTGGTACGATATGTACCCAGAGCCTGTAGGTTAAATTTCACTAGTGAACTGCAACACCTATTGTGCCCTCCACTTCATTGACAGTGTAAAACATGGCTTCAGGACTACTACTATAGCCTAACTGTGGCAGTTTAGCCACTGCACTTTGACAACTCAAAATAAACCCTTTTGACAGGTCGAAATCTTCCCTCTAAATGTTATTGAGTCACCCTAATGTAGGCCTTGTCACCCACAATAAAGAGCACATGGTTTTTAAAAGAAGGACATGTAGATATTAAATGTTAACATCTCCTCACAGTGACTAACACCCAAACACTATCGTGGCAGGTCTAGCTGTCCTATGTAGTAAACCCGAGTACAGATTAAAATCCTAATACTGTATCTCATCAATGGGACTAGCTCGAAAAATAATCAATCATCTATTTTTAATAGATATTAGAAATTAAATTTAAGACCGAAGTCGGATTTGATACATATTGAAGAAAAGTAATTTTTAGAAAGTTACCTTTTCCTTGCCTGAATTTCCTGGAGTTAAATTTGCTCTCCAATTTCTGGCAGGAAATAATTAGCATCTGAATAGGTGTGAAAAAGGAGACAACGCTCCCCAACAGTAAACAATAGGCTGTCCAGAATGGGCCAAATTGACTCCACTAATCCTCCCACAATATGCATTGAGGGTGGCTTGTAGAATCCTTTTTGACATTCACTTTGTGTGAGGTTAAATTTTTTTTTGTTTTCATAAACTACAAATTATTAGTAAGTTTACAACTGCATAGTCGCTATAGTCGGGGTAGAGAACTCTGCACATGAAACAATAGGGCAAGTATCAGGTAGGGTTCGTGAGGGACAGAGAAGGGGCAGATAATGTGAGAAAAGTAGCTTGGAAAGAGGAAAATATACAAAGAGGCGGATCTTTGCCATTCTGACATCCCTTCAGGCAGAGAACACATTGAACAGGGTAAGCTGGGATTTCTTAAAAGCCATTCTAGATAGAGCTGACATAGGACTTAAATTCAAACAGTGGATACTTGCGAACTATGTTCAACCAGAGGCTCACTTTTGTATGAATGGAGCCTCTGTTGGTAAGTTTATATTCCAAATAGGGACGCATCAGGAATGCCCACTTTCACCTCTCCTATTTGTGCTAGCAATTGAGCTAGAGAAATGAATATGCATCCATCCTAACATCAAGGAAGTGTCCTTTGAGGGGCGAAAGGACCGTCACACTCTTGGTGGCTGCCAGCCCGCCTCAGTTGTGGCAGTCCAACTGCCACATTAAGAGGTTGGCGGGCAGCCCCGCCAACCTACCACCATCTCCACCGGGATCTTTGATTCTGACTAGTTGACGGTGGCACTGAAGTCAGCGCCGCCCAGCTGATTACGACCTGGTTCTCAGCCAGCCTTGTCGCACTGGGTTCACTGCCATGAAAAGACTGGTGGAGAACAGGTGCAGAGGGCCCCAGGGGGCCCCCTGCACTGCCCATGCACTTGTTTTCCACCCGTCAACCCAGCAGAAAAGTTGTACTGGGCCCGGTGGGGAGGTAGAAGCCTCCCCATCGAATGTTCGGTGGACAGGCCATCCTATCCACCTAACTCGTAATCAGGCCATATATCAGCCTATTTGCATACAATGTCTTATTGACACCGATGGATCAAGAATAGAGACAAATCTGAGGTCCTTAATGTCTCCCTTAAATGAGCAGGAGCAATATCTGAAAGAGAACTGTCCAATGAAATGGGCAGAAATATTAATGAAATACCTGGGAATTAGCATCACCAAATCGGTGGACACATGGACCAGAGCCAACTGGCCCAAACTGAATTCACAAATCATAGCTGATCCGAATAAATGGAAGGGCCAATTCATATCATGGTTACGGAGAATAAATGTAATAAAAATTATTATACTCCTGGGGAATTGTACCTTTTTAAAACTCCACCCACAGCCACACCAAGACAGGAACTGCATTCATTGCAATGTCATCGTCAGATTTGTGTAGGGTGGGAGTAAAGCCAGACTTGGCAGACACATTTTAACGCCTCCCTTAGAGGCATTCCCTTTGTTTCCAGGGCATAAAATCCCTAGTGTCTAGTCCTGATGTGAAATTCAAATTTGCATGAAAATGTGTGTATTGTGCAACCATGCACCATACACACACATGGAGAACCTCAGCTGGGAGGGCACATTATCCCATATGTCCAAGGTCATTCTGGTGTCATCTGAGAGGTATAGTCATTTTGGCCTACGTTGCCTGAGAAGCCAAGCGACATCCCAGACCCCCCTGCCCTCTACTGCCCTATTCATAAAAAGCCACAGTTTTTCAGTTTCATGCACCAACCATTTGACTATCATCCGAAGGTGTGCTGTCTGGTAATACTTAAGTATGTTCGGAAGAGCTAGGCACACTGGCAGAATCTCTGCTAAAACTTTACAAGCATGCACCATAGTGAGATGGAATATAAACTACTAATGCAGTGGTACATGACACCTTGTAAACTTAAAATTTGCACCCCCTTAAGTCAGACCACTGTTGGAGATGTGGGATAGATAGAAGTACATATCTACACATCTTGTGGACCTGCTCAGGGACACAGAGGTTCTGGCACAAGATTCTCAACCATATAGACTCTATCCTGGAGACTACACTACAGAGAACCTACCCGGACTCTATTGGCTATGTTGAGGGATGAAGGGAGGCAAAGGAGGCCTAAAGGCAGGGGACTATTAGGCCAACTTTTAGGAGCAGCCAAGAGACTGAATATGCTTTATTGGAAGAAGACAGTGGTGTCACCGCTTGAACTATGGATGTGCAACCTGTGGCATACTATAGCACTAGAGAAACTGGCATACGATCTAAGAGAGGGTAATACAAAATTTGAGAAAATGTGTTCCCCTCTCCTGACGTATCGCACCTTGTTGCTGATGTTCAGATTGTTCCCTGGTTACACCAAATCACCGGGGATGAGACCCCACCAAGCCTCAGTAGAATAAAGAACTTATATATGGAGGTGAGTACTGTACCCCAGAAGGACTTTTGGATTACATCTGAAGAGACCTGAGTGGTCTGTGGAGTGGTGAGGTGGAGGAGGGAAGTTTATTGGACAGTTTTATATTGTTCTTTCAAGTCTACATGTTACACTGAACAACTCCATGGTGGCAAGTGCCTCAGGTATATGGAGCTATGTAACCACAGAGGGGGGGGGGGTTATTGAGGATGGATGCACTAGACTGAAATGGAGCTGTAATAAAATATATTATACAAAAAAAGTTAGGACACATCTATCTTTTTATGTGTGGAGTTCTCTGTCTGATTAAGGAATCTTTGATACAGTGGTATTAAAAAGGTATTGGCAACACATTTCTCTTCTAAATCGTACACTGAACTTCAAAATTTGCTAAACACAAAATTACACTTTAATACTCTCTTGCCGAATTATGCCTCTTCCAGTTCGTTAAAGAGTAATGCACATTATTACGGTGACAGACATGAAGTTGGTAAACTACTGGCCAATATTCTTAAAGTGAAGAAACAATGACTTAAGATTGATTTGTTGATCAACTCAGACAAAGCGTTGACTAAATTTAAAGATATCTTGATGAATTTGTTAATTTCTATAAAATGTTACATACTACCGAACCTCCTGTACAACATTCTCTCAATGATGATTATCTACATCAACTTCAATATTCTATTCCTTTTCAGCTAGATTTAGCTTCTTTGGAGAGTAATATTTCTCCCAATGACATGTCTCAAGCTCTAACCTCCTTGAAGAAAAGAAAACATCGTACCAGATGGTTTTACTGTAAAATGTTTCCTATATTTCACAAACATCATCATCCCTTGCTTGCTATTCTTATTTAATCATTTCAATGATTCAGGTTCTACCTTAGGTACTTTCCAGGAAGCCACATTAAGACCCTCATTACAAGTTTGGTGGTCAGTGTACCACTGCGGTGGAGTTGGCGTCTGCACCACCGCGGGCCCGGCAGTGAAGACCGCCACATTACAAGTCCCGGAAAGGTACCTGCAGAACACAGACAAGTTACTGTCCGGGCTGCCCCAGCAGAAGTGCTGGCACGCCAGGCAGCATCCATCTCCAGCCTAGCGGTCAGGCAGCATCCCACGACCATATTATGAGGTTGCACTCCACCAGGATTTCCGGGGGGAACCACTGCCACCAAAATCCTGGTGGAAACGAACAAGATAAAGGCAACACCCACCTTCAGGAACTCATGCACATCTGTAGGCGCCATGGCATTCGAAATGCAACTCCTTCCAATCCTCTACCTGGCCCTGCAACTCCCGGACCAGCGACAGTGACCACGACACCAACCGTAAGTACATCAGCCTAGCACACACTGGAGGGAACAACGTTAGTACACACACACACAACACACACACATGACACAGAAAGCCATGCCCACACATACATGCAAACAAACACCTGTACCAACACACAGACACACACCAATACCTACAACCACAACACATACATGGAGAATGAAAGCCAGGGCTAGTTAGGTAACAACGACACCAACCGTGTACTGCTGGATGATAACCATATTTTAAAAATGTGATAAAACATATGTACATACAGCCCCAAGGGCAAGTCCAAAAACCATAGTGCTCCGAGCACACTGGGCACAAGATGACGCCCCAACTTGACTCCTGACTGCAAAGTGCAGAGCTCCACAGGGCAGGGGCTTTAATGGGGAATGCAGGCCCCTCAGGGGTGGGGGGGGGCAGGGAGGTTCCTTTGGATTGGAGGGGGGTCCTTCTGTCTGGGCTCGGAGGGGGGCCCCTTAGGGTTGCCCTAAGATGGAGGACCCTGGGCTTGCTCCTTGATGGTGGGGGCTTAGCAAGGGGCTGTGGTTTGGGCTTGCCCTTAGACGGTGGGGGCTTAGCAAGTGGGGTGGGCATAGGTTTGGCCTTGGAGGTGGAAGGAGTGGGCTTGGCCTGGGAAGAGGAGGGAGTGGGCTTGGGTTTGGCAGCAGGAGTGGTGGACATCATAGGGGCGGAAGTGGCAGGTGGGGGAGGAGCATGGCAGGGGCAGTTGCAGACTGGGATGCAGAGGCTGGGTCAGAGGAAGGGTAGCAGGGCGCTTGGGGGGGGACAGGGACTGGGTCAGTGATGGGGAACAGGAAACACTTACGCAGGAAACGTTTTTTGGAAACACATGGGAGGTCCCTGGAAAGACGTTTGGGAGTGGAGGTAGTGGGTATGTTTGTGAGGTGTGTACATGGGTGCGCCATGGGTGCAGGTGCGTGGGTGGATGAAATAGGTGTGCTGGAGGACTGTTGGGTGGGTGAGTGTGTGAGTTTAAATGTACTGGGAGAAGGTGGGGAGGAGATGCAGGGAGAAGGTGGGGGAAGTGTGAGTGTATGTTGGGGTAGTGTCTGCAGGTAGGGTGGATGTGCTGCATATGCATGTGTTGATAGTTGTGATGTCTGTGCCAGTGGTGTATGGGGTGCATGAATGGGGTCAGCAGATGTGGTGACGGTGGCAGTGAGGGCACACGTGGCAGGAACAGTGACTGATGTGATGCTAACTGCAGGTGTGAGTGTAGTGTCGACTGTGAGGGTGAAGGGGGTTGGGGAGTCAGTGTAGGGTGTGGATGTGGACATGCCTGCATGGGTGTGTTGAGTGTGTGCATGGTGGTGATGGCATCTGTGGTGCCTATGTTTGTCCTTCTGTACTGTGTCTGTTGATGTGGATGCATGTGGGTCAGTAGGTTTGCCATGGAAGGGTGAAGGGAGAAAGATGTGGGATTGGAAACAGGTAGCTGGAGGGGGGACAGAAGAAGAAGGGACACTGGCAGCCATCAATGAGGAGGCCAGCGCCTGAAACGACCTCGCTAGGCTAGACAAGGCACCTTCCAGGAACGCACTAGTCTGTTGCATCTGGGATGCCAGTCCCTGGATGGCATTCATAATAGTTGTCTGCCCCAAAGAGATGGACCTCAGGAGGTCAATAGCCTCCTCATTGAGGGCAGCAGGGCTGAGTGGGGTAGGGGCAGAGGTGCCTATGGCGAAGGAGATGCCCATCCTCTTGGGTGAGCGGGCACGGGTAACTGGGTAGGGAGCTATAGGGAGGGCGGTGCTGGTATGGGGGTGGAAGACAAGGATGCTGCTGGGATGGTCCCAGATGGTTCCACCACTGCCAGGGAGCCACCATCAGAGGAGGAATCAGAAGATGTAGTGGGCGATCCGGTCTCCCCGTGGCACTCCCCTTGCCCTCCGTCCCACTGGTCCCCTCGGCTCCACTGGTGTCAGCCTCCTGGGTCCCATGGGCTGCAGCTTCCCCACTCGCAGGTGTCCCTTCCCCTTCACCAGATGATGCTGAAGCACACAAAGATAGAGGAGGACAGGGAGAGAGAGAGAGACAGGGTGCAGTCGGTCAATGCCAGCACAACAGTCACACAGGGTAGTACATCTGCATTTATTGCTATGGCATGATACATTTTGCCAATCCTGAACATCCTACTACTTGGTGACACCATGGGAGAAGGGGCAACAATGCACATGTCAACCGCTGATGGTCTAACTGAGGCATATCTCGACATATGGAGTGTCATACCGCCACACCTGTCCAGTACCTGCCCACTATCCATGGCTGTCGTGACACACATCAAATGAATGGACACCCAAGAGGATCCTGCACGACTATTTGGATGTCCCACTTGGCTAATGTCAAGAGGCACTGTCACGACTTGGTGCACCCACCCCACCATACATGCAGTGCCTGCCAGCTGATTGAGGTCATGGGTACCCCCTAGCACAGTGGTTGGCCAGGACACATCACAATGCCCTGACGCCCTAGCTCTGAAGATCCAGTTGCCATGTGCTGGCAGGTAGATCCAGCAAATAGGTGGCCACACAGTAAATCATTTAGGAGTTTGCCCCGCTACCACAGACTATTTGGAATTACTCACACCTGTGATGTCAATCCTGCCCAGATGGACAGAACCCATAATGGAGATCAGTGTACCAAGCATCCATGCTACAGCTACCCAATGGTGCCCACCCAGAGCCACTATGTGAACATGCCACAAGTGTGAGTGAGTACTCCCATGTGGCTGCTGTGCTCCCCTCAAGCACCCATCCACCTAAGGGTAGGCCACTGCCAATATGCGGGCATTAGGGGGGTCAGGGTCCGATGGACACCTCTCCCTCGTTGGGAGGACATCCCCAGCTGGGCCTCAGCTATCTTCCGGGCCCAGCATCTCAGGTCCTCCCACCGCTTTCTGCAGTGGGTGCTCTGCCGGGCATGGAACCCCAGGGTCCGCACTTATTTGGCATTGGCATACCAAATCCCCTTCTAATGGGCGCTGACCTGCATGGGTGACACAGACAGAAGAACACAGTCATGTAGGGTGGCATACCTGGGACAGTAGTGGACAGCACCCATCACATGTCATCAGCTAACCTAGCCCTCTGCCCCTCATCCATGTCCATGCTCCATTCACACTGCCACCTACCAAGGCCCCCATCTCCATGCGTGTAATCTCACATACAGGACAATGACAAGGGGCTCAGCTGCTGCTCTGGTGCCCCATACAGCTGTCCATACAGAGACAGGACCCTGTCCACAAGCCGCACCAACTCTTCCTGAGTTAAGGTTGGGTCCCTGTCTCCTGCAAGACGCGGCATCTTGGCTACCAGAGTCAGTACACAGCAGCACACGCAGTGGAGGTCTTCAGTGCACGAGGTTCAGGAGTCAAGTGAGAATGAGCACATGAAATGGCGGTCAAGGCCGCCGTGGACATCACCATCACTGCCGGCGGCAATCACCATTGGTTCCTGCCTCCCATTGGCAACAGTGTGAGCCAATGGTGAGTTGCACGGCAGTCGTGACCACCTACCGTCATGAGGTGTTACGCCGGCGGGATGATCTCACTTCAACCTGTCCCATGCATGCAGCCAGGTGGCAAGCATTTTACAATTACAATGTGTGATGTCTGTGAAATTTAGTGTGTCATACGTCTATGCTGCATGACATGTTACCACCTATCTCCTGTTCCCAGGTACTATGCACGGTTGAGGATGAGGAATGCACTGGTGTACAGGCCCCTAGTTGACCTTGCTACCCTGGAGAAGCATCACATTATCCAGACATATCGCCTGAACCGTGTGACCATAATGGAACTAGTGGCCCAGTTGGAGCCAGATCTGTTGCCTGCCAGACGCAATCCCAATGCCATCACTCCCACAGTAGTGCAGGTGTTGTCAGTCCTCCACTACCTTGCCTCTGGCTCCTTCCAGGTCACAGTGGGCCTCGCAAGTGGGATGTCGCAGCCCATGTTCAGCAACGTCCTGAGGGATGTACTGTGTGCCCTGATAAAACATATGGCCATCTACATCCGGTTCCCCGACGTGCAGATTTGCCCACTGTCAAGGCCTCATTCTTTGCTGTGGCACATGCCCCACATGTCATTGGTGTTGTTAACAGCACGCACATTGCCCTGGTGCTACCCAGAAGGAATGAGCAGGTGTACAGAAATCGAAAGAACTTTCATTTGGTCAATGTGCAGGTGGTTTGTCTCGCGGACCAGTAAATCTCCCAGGTGACGGCCAAGTACCCAGGCTCTGTACATGATTCCTACATCCTGTGGAACAGCAGCGTCCCACACATGATGGCACCACTCCAGAGGAACCGGGCCTGGCTCATCAGTATGTACCCCTGCATATGTGTGCCCCTCAGCTCACTGAACTCTTTTGTCCCTGCCCCATTGCCCACCGGGTCTTGACTTGCCTCTTCCCTCTGTGCACACAGGTGACTCTGGCTATCCCAACCTGACCTGGCTCCTGACACCCTGGAGGCATCCATCCTCGGCTGCAGAGGACCGTTACAATGAGGCCCACGGTCATACCAGACGGGTCATTGAGAGATGTTTTGGTCACCTGAAAGCCAGGTTCCGGTGTTTGCATGTCTCCAGGGGTGCCCTCCTCTACAAGCCACAGAAGGTGTGCCCTATCATTGTGGCCTGCTGCATGCTGCACAATCTGGCCCTGAGGTGTCACATCCCATTGCTGGATGCAGAGGAGGGGGTAGCTGTGCCAGTAGCTGATGAAGGGGACATGGGGAGTGATGAAGAGGAGGATGATGAGGATGCAGCTGACTCCAGGGCAGAGATGATTCAACATTACTTCGGCTGAGATGCAGGTATGTGCAAACTGTGTGGTACGTGTCATCTACAACTGTCTGCCATGTCCCTGCTGCCATCTGTTGTGTATGACCACTGGCGGTATTGGTTGAAGCTCTGACTCAGGGTGGGTTTGGGGGGGTGTCACATGTGGCCATGACCGAGGTAGTCACAGTGTACAGGTCAGGCAGGTGTTGTGTTGGTGCACTGGTGCCATCTATGTGTATGTGGAATGTTCCCTGATTTGCCAGGTCAAGTGTTGTGCATTTGCCACACAGGGCTGCCATGTGTGCAGCATCCATCTTGGGAGTTGACACTGGGTGTCAGTGTAACATTGTTGTTGGTGGCAGTGGGTGTGGGGCATGGTCTACGCTGGCGATGTGCGGGTGGGACCATTGGGTTGGGATGTGTTGTGTATGTGTGTTGGTACTGGCCATATGGTTTTGGACCTGTATGGCATGTCTGCCCTGGATTCCTGTTCCTACAGTGCATTTGTGTGGAGTTGGCATCTGTGACTCATACAGTGATTGTTGTCCCTGTCTTTGTCTCCTTTCAGGACAATGTATTGGTGTTCTGTGCTCCCTGCCTGGGCTGTTGCCTCCATTGTCACATATGTCCTGCCACTGCCTGCTCCATGAATGGCATCCCGGCATTTTGCTCCCCACGCTGTCACACTCCCATAAATGTGCTGGGCGTGGGTTGCCACTTGTACACGTATTGGCTGTTCCATACATACTCATGGGAAATAAACACGTAGACATGGACTGTGCTCTACGTGTGATGTTCAGGTGAAAGGGGTGATGAGTGGGGTCATGGCAGCGGAGATCATCAGAATGGTAAGGCCAGCTGTAGGTAGTCCAGGTCCTGTCTGCTAGCCATGGATAGACGGTAATATGGGAGTGGACAGTAGACAGAATGTCACACTCAAGGGAGAAAGTTCAGGAGAGAGTCACTTCCTGGTGGTAGTCTTGGTCTGGGCATCATTTCTGGCTGGATGTCTACTTGGACGTCCTCGCTTCCGTGGGGGCTCCTCAGCTACAGGGGTAGGAGTGGTGGTGTCCTGCAAGACCTGTGGCAGGGCCTCCATACCACTGGCTGCCGCTGACGTGGAGGGATGTGATGGGATGTGGCCAGTGCTAGGGGACTGCTGGTGGGTGGTGGACTCAAGCATGACAGTGGTCAGGTCCTTGAGCACCCCTACAATTGAAGGCATGGTGGTACTGTGGGCCTGCCACTTTTGCATGGCCTCCTGATGGTATTGACCCTGCAGCCACTGGGTCTCCTGCACAGTGGCGAGGATCTCAGCCACTGTGTCCTCGGTGTGCTGGTATACACCCAGGACTTGGTTGAGGCCCTCCTGGGCAGTCAGTTGGTGTGACTTTGCTGACCCTTGGCTCCCTCTACCCCTGGCCCCCTGTGCCCCTGGCACAGTGTGCCCACTCCCAGTATCAGCAGGGCCATCATTGTCTGGGGTGGGTGCTCTTGACCCTGGCTGCTGTACTAGTGGGCACACCTCTGATTGTTCGGTCCCTGGGGCACAGGTTTGGGGGTTCAGGGTCTGGCTGTGGTGTTGTTGCCACATAAGTTGGGTCTTCCGGTGTGTCCAGGGTGGGTGTGCCGTTGCTGGACTGCCCAGTGACCCCAGATGGCCCTGGCAAGACGTCTTCATCCAGACGTCCAGTGGGGCCTTCATCCTTGGGGGGGCTGTCTGATCCTGGCATCCTCTGCAGGGTGTCAGTGGCAGGGGTACCTGTGGATGGATACAGTAAATGTTAGCTGTGTGACTCTTGTTGTTGTGTCTCTGTATGCAGTGCTTGACTTGTTAACCAGTGATCGCAATGACAGCTGCTGCACTGCAGACATTGGTTTGGATTGGATTGTGGGAGCTGTGATTCTTCCAGATTGTGCTTGACATCCATGCATTCCGGGTGTGTGAGTAAGGATGGTGGGAGTGGGGTGGTGTGGCATGCAGAGGAGGAGCGTGGGGTGTTTGGCACGGGGTGAGTGGGGTGGGTCGCAGTGGTTTGGAGACTGGTGGGAAGGCATGCTGGGCATGGGTGATTGGTGCTTGGGGGGTATTGCTGACTTACCAGTGTCGATCCCTCCGCTGATGCAAGTCAGGCCCTCGGGATACATGATGTCCAGGACATTCTCCTCCCAGGTTGTCAGCTGGAGGGGAGGAGGTGGGGGCCCACTGACGGTCTTATTAATGGTTATCCTCTGCCTGGACGCCATGGACCGGACCTCCCCCTGAGGTCGTTCCACCTCTTTCTGATGTCTTCCGGTGTGTGTGGGTATGTGCTGACTGCATTGACCCAGTTGACGATCCTCTGCCATAACTCAGTCTTTTTGGCTATTGATGCTTGTTGCACCTGGACTCCCATTAGCTGTGGCTCTACTCTGATGATCTCGTCCACCATGACCTGCAACTCATTGTTGGTGAACTGTGGGTGCTTCTTGTGTGACATTTTGTGGGGGGGGGTATGTGTAGTGCGTGCTGGGTGCAGTACGGGGTGTGTGGTGATGTGCAGGTGTTTGGCTGTGTGTGCTGATGGACTGCGGTGTTGATTTGTACAATGTGTGCTGTGTGATGTTTGTTAACTGTGTTTTGGGTATGCTTCTCATCTTTGGCTTTGGCTGCTCGGATCTGATGCAAGGGATTGTAGGTGGGTGGGGGGGAGTCATATGGTGGCGTGGTCAGGTGTCCGTGGTGTGTGTACGGTTATCAGATGTGGGTTATTTAAACTGGCCAATGTGGTGTTGGGTACTGTCCAGTGTGCCTTTTTGTTCCGCCGCAATGTGTACCGCCAACATTTTCCGCCTGGCATGCTCCACTGTCTGGATGTTGCCTCATAATATGATGGTCGGAATGGTGTCGGAGTGGCGGGGCTGGCGGTTGATCAGTCACTTTTTTGCCGTAGGTTGACCTGGTGGTGTTCTTAGCCATTCGTTTAGAACCTCTTCTTCCACATCACTTTGGGAAGGAACAGTCAGGATACATAAAAGGTAGAAGCATCAGATAATACTAGATTATTACTTAATGTCTTCAGTAAACCTCCTCTTCTTAAAACTCCACTTGCAGTGATAACAATAGATGCAGACAAAGCATTTGACATGATCAACTGGGATTTTATGTTAAAATCTCTAGCCTGGCATGGTTTTGGTCCTAAGATAACTGCTCTAATATCCCACTTATATCAATTCCCACAGGCACCTGTTCTAATTAATGTTATAGTGCCTCCATATTTTCCTCTCCAACAGGGTGCTAAACAGGTTTGTCGTCTTTCACTGTTGTTATTTGTCCTTGCTCTTGAACCTTTTGTCTCCTGAATTCACCTTAACACGTCCATATCTGGTTTTCTCTATGGTGATCGTCATCTAAAATTGGTGGCTTACACAGATGATGTTCTTCATTTTCTTTCATCCTGGAGCAGTCCTTGCCGGCACTACTTACTCTTCTCTAACGTTTTAGGTTATAAAATCACCAAAGATATAACCAAAGTTATTCCTTTAAATAAATATACCTTTAAACATTCCTTCATAGATGCTGGTTTTCAAGGGGCTTCATCCTCTAAGATTGAATAGCTAGGTTTTTGGTTTGCAAATTCAGTGCAAGGCTCAATTACTATTACCTCGAAGGAACTCTTTACTAAAATTAAAAATGTACTCTCTTCATGGAATCGTCTATATGTATCTTGGTGGGGATGCCTGGACTCAATTAACATGATGATTCTCCTCTCTTGCTCTATATACTGTTTCTATGTCACCGGTACATATTCCTAAAGCAACCTTTAAGAAACTAAAGGGCCCATTACGAGTTTGGCGGTCAGACAAGCCAATCGCCAACCTCACGGTGATTAGGCGGCAGCCAACCCGGCAGCCTCAACCAGTGTCTTATTACGATGTTCCGACCGGGCTGACTGGCGGGAACAGTCCAGTGTAAACAGTGCTACAGTATTGGTCTTGGCACCCTCAACGTAGCACACCAGCACCCTCGGAAATATTTCTGCCAGCCTTTTTATGGCGGGGTCCCCACCATGAAAAGGCTGGCAGAAACTAGAATTGTGATCAGCGTAGCAGCACTAAACTCAGCGCCTCTGTTGCTGCCCACGACTCAGGCTGCTGTCAGCCCGTCGAAAACCATGTTCCTGGCGGGGACGGCGGTCCTCTGGTGGTCGACCGCTAGGGTCATAGTATGGCGGTCGGTCTGCCTCGAGTGCCACAGCGGCATTGATGGTCCTAGGACCTCCAATGTCATGATGAGGCCCTAAATTCTATGCTTTCTAAATTTTTGTGGAACAATAAGAAAGCAAGGGTCTCTCTAGCCCTCCTACAAAAATCTAGGCTTAAAGGTGGTGTCAATTTTCCATATTTTAGTAAATATCATGCAGCATTTGTTTACGTCAGGCTTCCTTTTGAATTTCTGAATCTACCCCCACCTTTTTCTCCTTTATGGCTTGATATTGAAAAAGTTCTCCTTCACCCTTTTTCTCCAAAAGAAGTTCTCTCTTTCTCTTCCAAATCTTCTATAATTTCCTCTCCCCTTCTTAAACATACTAGTTCCTTGACAAGATACACTTTTACTTCCACTACATTGACTCCTATTTTTCTTAATATGTATATATGGTATTATAAACTTGTTAAGATTTATAACAGATCATTTTTTTTGCATTCCTGGAAGAATAAAGGCTTTTGTGGATAGCCCAGTTATTTGAAAATGAAGTTCCTATCTCTTCCTCAATTTCGACAGGTATTTAAATGTCCTCATCTTTTCACAGCCACTCTTCTTCGCTTATAAACCCCATCTTAGATATTCTTTTCTCCTTACAGGTGTCATGACCACACAAACTTGCCAAGTCAAATCAAAGAAGTGCATGAGAAAAGCAAAGAGATATCCTCAGTGGAGACAGCAAAGCCCAAACTGGAAGAAGGTTTGCAGAGTAATCTTGCGCTTATTTCAAAGGAAGAATCAAGAAGAGAAGATCCAAGATGGCCGCTGTGAGTCCTGAAGGTTAGTTACAGTTCTAGTCTTGCAATCGGTTGGTTGCTAGGTTACGAGCTCTCCAGCTGGAAGCCTTGCACTTCAACTGAGGTCTGACAGGAATCAGCTGTGTGGAGAGAGAGCGCGCTTCAGAACAGAAACTCCTGTGAGGTAAAATTACATTTGAAGATTATATTACAGAAAACGGATAAATATTGTCAAGGTTTATTCGAAGAGTTTGATAGTAGACCGTTCCCGTGGAAGTCGGCAAGGCTACAGAGTTAATGTATGAATTAACCTTATGTTTACAAGGTTCTTGTTTAAGATATTAAAGTCAAAGAAAAAACGAACTTTAAAAGAGCAAGTATCTACAAATGTCAAGGTTATAAACAAAGGCCAAGTTTAAAGGAGAAACGAACTGTTAACAAATAAGCATTTACAAATTCAATGGTAATAAACCAAAATAGAGTTTAAAAGAGAAACAAACTTAAATAAACAAGCATTTACAACTACAAGTTATCGACAAATGTCGAAGTAAGAAAGGAGAAACGAACTTTAATAAACAAGCATTTACAAATACAAGTATTGACAGAAGTCTCAATAAGACAGGAGAAATTAAATAGCATCAGCTGATTTGAAGAACGCATTATCACCAACTATATATGTATATATATAGCAACATAAAACCAATCTCTAACAAAGGTTGAGAAGTTCTTCCAGAATCAGTAATAAGCATTTTTTTTAAGAAGAGCTATCATTTATAGAGAGAAGCAAGGCTACAGAGAACTCAGGGTGAGTGAAGAAATAATAGAATTAAAGAGAATTAAGTGTTGAGAGTAGAAAGTGAAAAACTGATGTTGTATGTCCCTAGTAATTGCGACTGTGACTCTTGCAGGTGCTGTATCCAATCTTAGATGTGAAGAGGCAGACTGAGTACTGGCGTTCATCATCTCTGTGGCAGTCTCTCTACCATCCCATTCCCCTTTCCCCCTCCGGGGTACTCAGCACAAAGGATTAATATTCGTTGTGAGTAGCTCGGGTCGGGACTGAGGAGTTATCTTCTGCTTCTGAGGAAATCGAATTGAAGTATCCTGACAGATTGAAGTGCCATCACCCTAATTTTAGGGAAAAAACAGATTTCCTCCTGAGCAGAATGGCAGAAGGAATTGATATAAAAGCATTAGCCATCGTTTTGGAAGGGTTACAGAAACAATTAAATAACACCATAGAAGAAACAGTCCAAATGTAACAGCGAATAAATGAGTTAGGGAACACCGCTAAATCAAATGAATCTGTGTTTTCACAAATCCCTAGCCCTTCACAGTCTGCAGGTATATCCACTCAAGTAATTCATGCGGTTTCCCCTATTATTCCTTTGGCTCAACCCGAGCGCTTCGGTGGGGATCCAAATAAGGCGCAGATTTTTCTGACCCAATGCTCATTGCATTTTTTATGTAGACCAGTCATTTTTTCCGAAGACCAGTCCAAAGTGGCATTTATATTGTCTTATCTGACAGGAGATGCGGCCGCATGGTCCATGCCAATAATTTCCAGAAATGATCCTGTTTTATATAATTTCCAAAATTTCAAGGAAGAGTTCTTAAGAATATTTGATCGGCGAACTGCAGCTCAAGCCACTGACAATGAACTACTGGAAATCAGGCAAGGTAATAAAGATCTAGTAGCCTATCTGGCTCATTTCAATAAACTCATTGTAGAGACTGCCTGGCCGGAGTCAAAAAGAGCCGCCATATTTTATCGTGGACTGAGAGATGAATTGAAAGATGCCTTAGCACAAGTTCCAAATAGACCCACCGAAATTTCGGAGTTAATTGATCTTGTGTTACAGATTGACCACCGGTTAACTGAACGAAGAGCAGAAAAGAGAAGAGAGTATCGACCATTTCCCCTGAGAATTGATTGTGTAAGAAATGATCATACGAGAGCCGGAGAAGGGATAACGATAGAAGAACCAATGCAAATTGGTTCCATCCGAGGTCCTTTATCTAAGGAAGAAAAAGAGAAAAGAAGAGTGAATCAACTATGTTTATATTGCGGTGCATCTGGGCATTTTGTTAAAAACTGTCCCAAGAAACCCAAAGCTCTTCAGTCGGGAAAAGGCCAGCTTCATCAGTAGAGGGAGTTGCCCTGATGAAAGCAGAACCCAAGACAACTCCTTTAGATCAACGAGTGGCGAATACCTTACAAACCGCAGCGCCACATTTGGTACAAACAGTATCAGTTAAGACCCTTGAGAAGGAAATTCAAGGGATCTCAGTTATGATAGACTCTGGAGCTACGGGCAACTTCTGTGATATCAAATACGCTTGTAAAATGGGTATTCGATTTATCAAGAAATCTACTTTGGAAGTAGTAAGAGCTGTGGATGGAACCAATCTTTCTTCAAAACCCATTTCCCATGAGACCGAACCAATTCAGATGCAAGGTTTTGGTGGACATCAGGAGCAGATAATCTGTAATTTGATAGATGCTCCACAATTTCAACTCATTTTGGGTCTGCCCTGGCTTACAGAACATAATCCACAAATTGATTGGAGCAAAAGAACGATCAAGATGAATTCCTCTTACTGCAAAGAGAATTGCTTTCATGATGGAGTGGAAGTGTCCACCAAGTCCCAAGCGGCCTGTTTATCATCACACTCTTCAATGATCTGTGCACTAAAGACAGCAGAAATCCCAAAAGAATATGAGGATTTAGTCGCCGTTTTTGATGAAAAGGAGGCTGAGAAATTGCCACCACATCGACCCTACGACTGCAAAATTGAACTGGAGCCAGGTGCGATATTGCCATGTAGCAGAATATACGCATTGACCGAAGCAGAGAATCAACATTTAAAGGAGTATTTGGATCAATATCTTGCTAATGGTTTTATTCATCCTTCTGAATCTCCAGTGTCATCCCCACTATTTTTCATACCAAAGAAGGATGGAAGTCTTCGAACTTGCATTGATTATCGAGCCCTCAATCAGGTTACCATCAAAAATCGATACCCACTGCCTTTAGTGTCAGTTTTATTAGATCAAGTAAAGAATGCTAAAATCTACACCAAATTGGACCTGCGAGGAGCATATCATTTGATTCGAGTGGCTTCAGGGGATGAATGGAAAACCGCTTTTCAGACTCGATACGGATTATTTGAATATCAAGTGATGTCTTATGGGTTATGCAATGCTCCCGCTGCCTTCCAGCATTTCGTTAATGATATATTACGAGAATTCCTCGACCGGATTGCCGTGGTTTATATAGATGACATTTTAATCTTTTCCGACAATCTACAGGAGCACATTTCCCATGTTCGATCCATCCTCACAAGGTTGCAAGAAAACCATCTCTATGTAAAATTGGAGAAGTGTGCATTTCATGTTGAACAAGTTGAGTTCTTAGGATTCATTTTGTCACCAGAAGGAGTTAGTATGGATCCTGCCAAGATAAAGACAGTGCAACATTGGCCTTCTCCTTGCAATGTCAAAGAGATCCAGAGTTTCTTGGGGTTTGCTCATTTTTATCGAAGATTCATATCCAATTTTTCTCAAACAGTTACACCCATTACACGATTGTTGAAGAAAGGAGTGAAGTTTGAGTGGACAAAAGAAGCTGAAAATGCTTTTAATTTTTTGAAGAATTCCTTCGTCTCAGCTCCAATCTTGCTCCACCCCAATCCAGATGAGCCATATTATGTGGAGGCAGATGCTTCAGATGTTGCCATAGGAGGTATCCTTTCCCAGCGTCATAAAGATACAGGTCAATTATATCCAGTGGCCTATTTCTCTCGAAAATTAACACCACCAGAGATAAATTATTCAATTGCGGATAAGGAGCTATTGGCAGTCAAAGAAACTTTTCGTGAGTGGAGGCATTACATTTTGGGAGCTAAGCATAAAGTGACCGTTTACACAGACCACCGAAATTTACAGTTTTTAAAATCAGCTCGAACTCTAACAGCTAGACAACTGCGTTGGGTCCCTATATTTTGCAGACTTTGATTTTGTTATCACTTTCAGACCAGGAAAAGTAAATGGGAAGGCAGATACTCTATCTCGAATTGCTACCGGTGCAGTTAAAGAGCCTCCAGAAAAATAATTGATTATTCCACAAGAGAAGTTCATATCTGCCATATTGTATGAAACTTTAACCAAAGAAATTCAAGAAAACTTAACATTCGAAGGAATGCTGAAGTGGTCCAAAGAAGGCCAAGGAAGAGAAATCAAAAAAGGTTTGCCATACTTTAAAGGTGCACTGTATGTTCCGACTGTGGAGCTGCAAGAAAAAATTCTTCAGGCTTATCATGACGATCAATTGGCTGGACACAAAGGAATTCAAAAGACTCAGGGCCATATTTATACTTTTTGACGCAAAACTGCGCTAACGCAGTTTTGCGCCAAAAAATGTAGCGCTGGCTCACGCCATTCTGAAGCGCCATGCGGGCGCCGTATTTATTCAATGACGTTAGCCGGCGTTAGGCGCCGGCGCTGTCTGGTGTGCGTTAAAAAAAACGACGTACACCAGGCAGCGCCGGCGTAGGGGGAAAATGGCGTATGGGCGTCCACAAATGGTGCAAGTCAGGCTGAGGCAAAAAAATCGCCACAACCCGATTTGCGCCATTTTTTTACGACGCCCATCCCCCATCCCCCATTGAAATGACTCCTGTCTTAGCAAAGACAGGAGTCATGCCCCCTTTCCCAATGGCCATGCCCAGGGGACTTCTGTCCCCTGGGCATGGTCATTGGGCATAGTGGCATGTAGGGGGGCACAAATCAGGCCCCCCTATGCCACAAAAAACAATAAAATAAAATACTTACCTGGACTTAACTTAATGTCCCTGGGGTGGGTCCCTCCATCCTTGGGTGTCCTCCTGGGATGGGCAAGGGTGGCAGGGGGTGTCCCTGGGGGCAGGGGAGGGCACCTCTGGGCTCATTCTGAGCCCACAGGTCCCTTAACGCCTGCCCTGACCCAGGCGCTAAAATCCGGCGCTAATGCAGGTTTTTTAGACCCGCCCACTCCCGGGCGTCATTTTTGCCCGGGAGTATAAATACGACGCATATGCATCAGAGTCATTTTTTAAGACGGGAACGCCTACCTTGCATATCATTAACGCAAGGAAGGTGTTCACGCAAAAAAATGGCGCAAACTCCATGAACTTTGGCGCTAGACGCGTCTAACGCCAAAGTATAAATATGGAGTTAGTTTTGCGTCAAATTTGCGTCGAAAAAAACGATGCAAATTCGGTGCGAACGGAGTATAAATATGCCCCTCAAAATCTAATACAATGAGAATTTTGGTGGCCAAAAATGAAAACTCAGATCAGACAATATGTGTCAACTTGTGACAAATGTCAAAGAGGGAAATCAAATAGAACATCTTCACAAGGTCTGTTAAGACCTTTGCCCACTGCACCCCATGCCTGGCATACTGTTACTATGGATCTTATAGTGGACCTCCCTAGTAGCCAAGGTTTTAACACTATCCTAGTTTTTGTAGACACTTTCACTAAAATGGCGCATTTCATTCCTTTGAAAGAAATCCCTCGAGCCCCACAGGTTGCACAGTTGTTTACACAACACATAGTACGCGCCCATGGTGTCCCAAAAATTATAGTTTCAGACAGGGAGTCCCAATTTGTTTCTCGCTTTTGGAAGGCCTTTAGTAAAAGATTAGGAATTGATTCTCGTTACTCTACCAGTTACCATCCTGAAACCGATGGGCAAACAGAGAGAGTGAATCAAGAGTTAGAACAGTATTTAAGACTCAATTTATTCGATAAAGAGAAGGAATGGCCCGAGTTGATGTGGGCAGCTGAATTTGCTTACAATAATGCTGTTCATTCCAACACTGGGTTCACCCCCTTTTATCTGAACCATGGTAGACATCCTAATGTAATGTTGGGTAAAGAAGATGATTCAGTGCCTGCAGTAGAAGAGTTGGTGAGGGATTTGCAGACCACGTTAGTTAGGGCTAGAAAAAACATCATTCAAGCAAAAGACTCATATAAGACTCAGGCTGATAGAAAAAGAAGAGAGAGCCCCATTTATTCGAAAGGAGACAAAGGGGGTCATTCTGACCCTGGCGGTCATGGACCGCCATGGCCAACGACCGCGGGAGCACCGCCAACCGGCTGGCGGTGCTCCCATGGCATTCTGACCGCGGCGGTACAGCCGCGGTCAGATATGGGAAACCGGCGGTGTACCGCCGGTTTCCCGCTGCCCAAGGGAATCCTCCATGGCGGCACTGCAAGCAGCGCCGCCATGGGGATTCCGACCCCCTTACCGCCAGCCTTCTTCTGGCAGATTTGACCGCCAGAACCTGGCTGGCGGTAACGGGTGTCGTGGGGCCCCCTAACAGGGCCCCACCAAGATTTTCAGTGTCTGCCACGCAGACACTGAAAATCGCGACGGGTGCAACTGCTCCCGTCGCACCCCTTCCACTCCGACGGCTCCATTCGGAGCCGGCATCCTCATGGAAGGGGGTTTCCCGCTGGGCTGGCGGGCGGCCTTCTGGCGGTCGCCCGCCAGCCCAGCGGGAAACTCAGAATTACTGCGCCGGTCTTTTGACCGCGCAGCGGTATTCTGACGGCGGGACTTTGGCGGGCGGCGGAGTCAGAATGACCCCCATAGTTTGGTTATCCACTCCTTTGGCGGGCGGCGTCCGCCGCCCGCCAAAGTCAGAATGACCCCCATAGTTTGGTTATCCACTCGTCATTTACGTCTCAAAGGAAATCGCAAATTTCGGCCACGATTTATAGGCCCATTCAAAGTTGACAAGATGATCAATCCAGTGGCAGTTAAATTGCAGTTGCCAGCTCATCTAAAGATACATCCTGTTTTCCATGTCTCCTTGTTAAAGAACAGTCCTCCAAATTTACGTCAAAACTCCCCTCCAATTCCTATCCAGGGGCCAGATGTAGCAAACGTTTGCGACTCGCAAACGGGCCGATTCGCAATTTGCGACAGTGCAAAATCGGAAATGGGATGCAAAAAGCCCATTTCCGACTCGCAAAAAGCGATGGGACCCGTTTGCGAGTCGCATCCGTTGCGACCCCATTTTGCGACCCGCAAATTGCAAGTCGCAATTTGCGAGTCGCAAACCGTATGCAATTGCAACTCGCAAATTGCGACTAGTCGCAAAAAGCCCAGTTTGCAAGTCGCATTTACCACTAACTCAGAGCAGGTGGTAACCATTACCAAAGTATAAAAGGAGACCCAGAAGGCATCTGGGTCACTCAAGATGGCGGACATATACCTGATAGCAGTGAGGAGGAGAGTCTACGCAGCCCAGCAGAGGAGGAGGAGGGGCCACAGACAGGAGAAGATATATAGAACAAGGCAGACCCTTTTCCAGCAAACTGAAGAGGAGATCTATGATAAATACCGCCTTAGCAGCGCTGCCATTCTAGAATTAATAGATTTACTAAAACCACAGCTAGAACACAAGACTCTGCGTGGCTGCGCCATCCCTACGCATGTGCAAGTACTATGCGCACTGCACCTCTTGGCCTCAGGGAGCTATCAGGGGGTCATTGCCGTGGCAGGTGGGGTATCCCAAAGTGCAGTGTCAAGGTTCCTCAGGGCATTCCTAGATGCCTTAGTAGCGCACAGGTCTCAGTTCATATACTTACCAAGGAATGAGGCAGAAATTAACAGCACGAAGCTGGACTTTTACCGCATTGCCCACTTCCCCCATGTCATTGGATGTGTAGATGGGACACACATTCAAATATGCCCCCCGCTAATCTGGAACATATTTTCCGCAACAGAAAGTGTACCCACTCACTCAACATACAGGTTGTTTGTGATGCCCATTACGTCATCACGGACATCGTAGCTAAGTTTCCAGGCAGTACCCATGACTCATACATTTTTAGACATAGTGGGATACATCAACGCCTGGAACGTGGGGAGTTTGGAGACGGATACCTCCTAGGTAGAGCTGCATACACCTTGCAGACATACACACAGGTCACTGTGCACGACTATCTGGACTTACTAACAGTGTACTTTTGTGCCCAACAGGTGACAGTGCATATGCTCTAAGGCCATGGATCATGACTCCATTTTTAACACCCATCAACGATTCAGAGAGGCAATACAACAGTGCGCATAAGAGGACCAGGAACCTCATAGAGCGCACCTTCGGACTCCTGAAGGCAAGATTCCGATGCCTCCACCGCAGCGGAGGTGCCCTCCAATACACCCCCATTACCGCTTTCAAAATTGTGGTCGCATGCGCCATCCTCCACAACATAGCCACCCGACGTGGGCTACCTCTCACCCCTGCAGGCCCAGATCCTGATGATGAAGAGCAAGAACAACCACATCGCCATAATGGGGATAGGAGTCTAGCTAATCAAGGCAGACTGAGACGGGACCACATTGCAACGCAATATTCTGGACGGTACGTGTCAACTCCCACCATACTCACCTATTAACCATTTGTTAAGTGGAACAAAAATAACTGTTTTATTAATGTCATGAAGAAACTATATACAAGTTGAAATTGTCCATGGGCAGGAAAATGCCAACCAGTCATGTGGCACATTAACGCCATGTGCCACATGAATCTGTCCTGGCTGTTATCTATGATCTCCTGCCCCTCCTGCCAGCCTGGCTGGTCCCTGCTGCGTCCATGGTGCTGTGCCTACCACTCCTCAGCACCCTACTGTGAGTGGCAGAGACACTGCTCACTGTTGAGCCCTCCTCCCAGGTGTATTTGTTAACTTCCTGGCTGTGATGTCATCATCATGTGCCAGGAAGTGTTTCCAGGGTGTTCTGGTATGCTTTCTGGAGTGTTCTGCTGCATCTGCAAGCAATTTTGAAGGTATTCGCAATTTGCGACACCCACTCGCTAATTGCGAGTTCGTTTTTGCACACTCGCAAACAGCGACCTCGCAAACTGCGGACTCGCACACAGCATTGCGAGTCCGGCTGCGAGTCGCAAAATCGGATCGCTTTTTTTTTCTGGCATTCCAATTTACGACTCGCATTTTGCGAGTCGCATCAACTCGCAAAATGCGAGTCGCAATTTTTATTTTTGCTACATCTGGCCCCAGATTAGCTCTGCAGAAGAGTATGAGGTCAATCAAATCTTGGATTCCAAAATCTGTAATGGCCAGCTTTATTATCTAATTGATTGGAAAGGTTATGGTCCAGCGGAACGATCCTGGGAGCCGCACGAGTATGTACATGCTTCAAGATTAGTGAGAAACTTTCATAGAACCTACCCAAGCAAACCTAAATTGGAGAACTGTTCCTTGAGGGGGAGTACTGTCATGACCACACAAACTTGCCAAGTCAAATCAAAGAAGTGCATGAGAAAAGCAAAGAGATATCCTCAGTGGAGACAGCAAAGCCCATACTGGAAGAAGGTTTGCAGAGTAATCTTGCGCTTATTTCAAAGGAAGAATCAAGATGAGAAGATCCAAGATGGCCGCTGTGAGTCCTGAAGGTTAGTTACAGTTCTAGTCTTGCAATCGGTTGGTTGCTAGGTTACGAGCTCTCCAGCTGGAAGCCTTGCACTTCAACTGAGGTCTGACAGGAATCAGCTGTGTGGAGAGAGAGCGCGCTTCAGAACAGAAACTCCTGTGAGGTAAAATTACATTTGAAGATTATATTACAGAAAACGGATAAATATTGTCAAGGTTTATTCGAAGAGTTTGATAGTAGACCGTTCCCGTGGAAGTCGGCAAGGCTACAGAGTTAATGTATGAATTAACCTTATGTTTACAAGGTTCTTGTTTAAGATATTAAAGTCAAAGAAAAAACTAACTTTAAAAGAGCAAGTATCTACAAATGTCAAGGTTATAAACAAAGGCCAAGTTTAAAGGAGAAACTAACTGTTAACAAATACGCATTTACAAATTCAATGGTAATAAACCAAAATAGAGTTTAAAAGAGAAACGAACTTAAATAAACAAGCATTTACAACTACAAGTTATCGACAGATGTCGAAGTAAGGAAGGAGAAACTAACTGTAATAAACAAGCATTTACAAATACAAGTTATCAACAAATGTCGAAGTAAGAAAGGAATAACGAACTTTAATAAACAAGCATTTACAAATACAAGTATTGACAGAAGTCACAATAAGACAGGAGAAATTAAATAACATCAGCTGATTTGAAGAACGCATTATCACCAACTATATATATATACATATATATAGCAACATAAAACCAATCTCTAACAAAGGTTGAGAAGTTCTTCCAGAATCAGTAATAAGCATTTTTTTTAAGAAGGGCTATCATTTATAGAGAGAAGCAAGGCTACAGAGAACTCAGGGTGAGTGAAGAAATAATAGAATTAAAGAGAATTAAGTGTTGAGAGTAGAAAGTGAATAACTGATGTTGTATGTCCCTAGTAATTGCGACTGTGACTCTTGCAGGTGCTGTATCCAATCTTAGATGTGAAGAGGCAGACTGAGTACTGGCGTTCATCATCTCTGTGGCAGTCTCTCTACCATCCCATTCCCCTTTCCCCCTCCGGGGTACTCAGCACGAAGGAATAATATTAGTTGTGAGTAGCTCGGGTCGGGACTGAGGAGTTATCTTCTGCTTCTGAGGAAATCGAATTGAAGTATCCTGACAACAGGACACTCCTCTCTCTATATCATATATAAGTCAGACTTAACCAATCTTTTCACTTTTTACCCTAGAGCATCTATTATCTATAAAGTTACATTATAATCAGCGCCTTATCGAACCAAAACCAAATCTGAACTCCACTGAAAGAGAGACCTTGGGGTGAACTGGCATGTTACATTTTGGAGTAAGATATGGTCATGTATATATACAGTCTATAGAACAGCTAGTATCACTCAAACCCTGTTTTTTATTAACCACATACACTATTTTACTCCAACCCATAGTTCAAAATTTTCAATGCCCACCTCATCCCAATGCTGGTCCTGTGAGTTTTCCAAAATTGACATTAGGCATATGTTATGTTGGTGTCCCAATATACTTTTCTTTTGGCATAACATTTGGTCACAAATCAAAATAATATTCAAATTACAACCTTCCTTTAACATTCTCAATCTCTTTTTAGGAACTTTAACAAATTAGTTTCCCATACCTTCCCTGTTTCTAACCTACTAGATAATTTCTTAGTAATTGCCTTTCAATACATTGCTTTTAAATGGAAATGTTCCTCTAAACTTTCATATAAGGTTTGGTGGGATTCTGTTTGTTCTCATTATAAATTGGATGCCGAGTATGGGGCATGTTTGAACTGGCATGCCATATCCCTTACATACACTACACTGTTTACTAACAGCATGCCCCCACTGACTGCACTGACAGAGAGAAAGAGATGGGAAGAGGACCTGGAAGACAACAACTAGACCACTGCCTACAGATATCTTGGTGAGGTTGAAATATGGATCCGTTTTTGGTGGTGCAACTGAAACTTTTTCACAGGGCTTATTATACTAGGACCGAACACTGTACAGAGGGCAGAATTGGCACTGCTAGGTGCTTGAATGGCTGTAATCTGAGGGGTTCTCTGCATACTGTGTGGGATTGCCCAAGGGATTGAAAGTTCTGGACAGGGGTGCAGCACAGAATGTCTCAGGTGCTCAGCGAGTCACTCAAGCTTACCCACAATAGGTCACACTATGAAGCTGGGGGAACAATTACATAAGGCTAGGGGTTGCTGAAAAAAATTAATGAAAATATTTGGCCAGTGGAAGTGTGTGATGAAGATTTGTCATAGGGTGTTATGTTCTGGAACGCTCACTGTTGCATTGTGGTCTGTTGATGTGAAAACACTATTTACAGTGTAACCTGTCATGTGGGGGCACCACAGGGTATGGTGGAGATGGGGTGGAATCAAAGATGGCATGATCCATCATGCAGTTGAATGCAATCCTCATGATTGCCTGACATGTAACCATCTGATATGGGGCTATTTGTTTACAGTCGTGTTCATGTGGCAAAACTCAATAAAACAGGCTTAAAAAACTGTATATTTTAAAAATAAATATACCATTTAAAATATATTAATACAATGTTCCAACAAATACCCATATTTAAAAATAAAACCTTAAACACTAATTATCACCCACCAAAAACAATATCAAACTACATGCAAAATAATTAATAAAAGTTACTGTAAAACAAATTAACAGTATAAAAAGAGCAGAAAAACTACTTATTTTCACAGAAAAAAAAATAACTATAAGAAGGGATACCCTGCCGGACAGCACAAAAGAAAAACCAGAAGCAAATCTTCAAAAAAATAACAAGCTACCTTCACAAGTCAGTTTAAAAATTAAATAAACTGCAATGTAACCTAACATAATGGCAAAATGCAAATGGAAAAAATCACTAGACTTTCCTTTTTTGGTACTAAAATACTTCCCACAAACAAAGTAGTGCACCCCCAACTCAACACTCATAAATCGGGAAAAAAAGACACTTTAAAAGTAAGTAAAATTAACAAAGTTAGAAAACTACAACAAGCCCTTTATTTTAAACGTAAAATACCACCACCCCCTCAAAACTAACCAAACCTGTATTTTGAAAATGAAACTAAAACAATTTTTTTTTCCACCAACAGAAAAGGAACCCTCACAGGCCCCAATGTTAACAACAATTTAATTTTAAGAATTACAAACTAACAACTTAAAAGATGAAAAGTATGTTTTAAAAATAAATTGTGAAATAATTAGATTTAATTAAAACTTAATACAGAAAATAAATATAATACCTGCATGTGAATATGCAAAGATAAATTACATATTAAATACATTTAAAAACACATTGCATTCAATTTTAATAATTAATTCATATGTTAAATTACATCATTTTAAAACCTTAAAAAATGAAACACCAAAAGACGTTTTCAATGTGAAATTGTATTTTTTTAAATGTAAGATTTTTAAACCAAACATTTACAATTTGAAAACTTACAGTTACAATCTAAAACATTAAAGTATAAACATAAAAAATATATACTTCAAATATCTCCCCACCCTATTCTGCTTAAAGCCAGCATCCAGCTAATAAAAATCTTATTCACATTTGTTTATTAAAACATTGAATCACATTATATATAAATTATTACTAATTTTATAATAAATGGACATTGACATTTCTCAAAAACCCTTTAAAATAAATTTAAAATGTATAAAAATTTCAAAGTAATTACAATTTTTCATTAAAATGAAACTTAAATACATGTTTAAATCATTAAATCATTCATAATACATTTATAAAAATGTAGAATTTTCTGAAACATTAACGCATGATGCACATGAAATAACATAAACATAAAATTAAATAAATGTGAAATACATTTTAAAATGTAAACTTCTAAAACAATTATTAATATATGTTTACATAGATTACATTATTAAAAACAATTGAAATTTTATTTTAAAAAAAACAAATGATTTTAAACTTTACATATACGTTTCTTAAATCTACAATTTGTAAAATATGAATTTACTAATAAAATATTGAAATTAAATTCCCCAAAAAATATAAAACAATTTGTTAAAACAAAAATACTTTGAAACTTTTTCCACGCCTTTCCCCTGCAAATCCAACATCCTGCTACCAAAATTTGTATTAAACATACATTTGAACATTAAATATAATAAACATTATAATAGCTTTTTTTAAATAAATATACATAGACTCGACCTATTTTTAAGTTAAGTACATAAAATAAAAGTAAAAAGTAACACATCAAATAATGACATGTTATACAATATTTTAGTTAGAAATACATAATTTACAATTTTAATATAAACAGCAGTAAAAATGAATATTCTAACCTTCGACATTGATGTCTACGTGATTTTTAAAAATTGTTATATGTCAGTAACAATATTATTGTATTGCCATATTTAACTTTCAATATTATATAGAAACACCCCCATTTCGACTCACTACGCCTAGTGGCTGGCCCTGCACTGAAATGCCCTCCAGGATCAACCTCCCAATCTTGACTTGCAAAAATACTGTTCAGTGCAAGAATGCACACGCAACATCACTCGCAACTTATTTGTCTGCTCCCAGGTAGAAGTGGTTCAACAACATCCTCTTATAAGAAATATTTTTATGTTTTTATTTATTTAGTTTCGGCATTAACAGACATGAATAACGCATACAATATATTAACTCAACAGTTTGAGTAGTTCAATCAGACTTGACAGTAACAGCAAAAAGTATAAGTGGAGATAATATACAGTATAACATTCTACAAAAAATGTGCAACTTTAAGTGCAATGATAAAGGAAAAGCAGTCCCTGCTCGGTAACAACAACAGCAATGTGTTATGATAATAATCTGATATCAGGTCTATTGTGGAAGATGTGGAAAGATCTGATGAGGGGAATATTAAGGCAATCCAAAGACAATCGGGCCCCATGATAATATGCTCTTATATAAAAAATCAGCAATAATTAACATAAAGGATCCAGGGGTTTCCTAAGGAAATAGTGCATCAGGGTCCTCTTAAAAAAGGAAGTGAGAAGGCATTCTAATATGCAGAGAGAGGTTATTCTAATTATTAAATAAATAATATTTTGGGATAATCTGGCAAGTGTAAATTTATTTTCAACATTTTAAGGCTTCTAGGCTCAGGGAATTTCTTTCTTGCATTTCTTGCATACTGAGACCTTCTGTTTCCAAGTCTTAGTGATTTGTGTCTTCCACGTCTTAGGAACTTGGGCTTTGTGGGTAGCCTTGTTAAAGAAGTCCAAATAGGGGTGATATTATTCAATTTTTTCTTATTAGCTCCTAGTCGTGCAGAGTGTACAAGAGCTCTTGAGATTTCCAATGCCTGTAGTTCCTTCTTGAGGTCTCTGTAAGGGATAAAGGAATTGATTTTTAATACGTTTTGCAAGCTGCTGTATTGCAGATCTGACCATGGTTTAATGTGAGAGTCTTGTTGAAAAGACAAGGTTAAAAGAGGAATTTTAGGGCAGTCATTAGTTTTGGAGGTGACATCCATTTCTAAGAGGGAAGCTAACAGTTCTGTTTCAGATGTACCTTTTTAGGTCTCAGCGCATGCACTCTCGCTTGCAAGACATATTGTTCACTAGAAGGGGTTTGGAGCCCACCCACTGCTTGCCATGTTGGGCTTTATTGTCATTGATATTTGCTGCCTTCTAATTCAGCATCTTGTACCAGCTTCATTCCTCTTATTTCTTCGGGAGCATGAACCAAGCACTCATTGGTTCATCATGATTAGTGTACTTTTGCTGCTGGTGCTGTAACTGGGGTACTTTTTTTCTTTCTTCTTCCCCTGTCATCCTTGTTGCGTCTTCTGATCACCCACTGCTTTGTCCATGTTGCTTCTTTCCTTCCACCCAATCCCCTCTTGTCCACATTTCCTCTTCCCTTCCATCCCCACCCTCTTGTTGTCCATATTATCTCTTCCTTCCCATACTTTCACCCTCTCAATGTCCGTGTTACCTCTAACCTCCCATACCCTACCCTCCCTTTGTCTGTGTTGCCCCCACCATAAGAAAAAAAGCACTGTGACGCAGCCAGCTATTTCCGCATCATAGCGATTTTGTTTAGTTTCCTGTTACCTACCACCTTTTTTCTCATAGTCCGTGTTTCCTCTTCCCTCCTACACTCGCCCTTTCATTGTATGATTTGCCCCGTCCAACCGCCATAAGAAAAAAAGCGTTATAACATGGCCAGTGCTGGTTGCATCATATCACTTTTTTTGCTTCCTATTCCCTCCCACCCTTCCTTTCATAGTCTGTGTTGCCCACCCGCCATAAGAAAAAAAAGCACTACAATGCATCCAGTGCTGGCCACATCGTAACACTTTTTAAAGTTACTTTTAGCCACGCTGCTCAACAGCATGGCTAAAAGACATTGGCAAAGCCAAAGGATCTCACATGGACAGCACCTATTGACTTTGCCAATGCTCTACGATAGATATGGGCATCCCAATTTTATTTACCAGAGTCTTTTAAAACCTCAACCAAGAGTTTGACTTATATGACGATGAGTTCAGGTGCTATGATAGGTCATAAGTTATTCTACAGGACATAGGCATAGTGGTTAGGAGAGACATACCTATGTCGATCTGCAGGGATCTGCCACATAGATTTACCTTAACCTAATTTATCATTGTCCTCCAATGCTTATTCTTGATTGTAGTATGGGGATGAATTAGATGTATTCAGTTGTGGCAAATGCTGAAGATAGGCCAAGTAATATGAGAACACCACATTTTCCTGCACAGAAATGTGCCAGTGTCATCAGTCATTTTGACCATTGTAGTCTTCTTTTTGTGACCACCCCTGAAACCTCTTTGGTGCATGCACAGGACCATATAATATGAGAGGCTGCGATTTGGTTGTGTTTCAAGAGACCTGGTGAATTTTTGCTATGAATGAGACTCCAGATTGACAGATAATTTTCATGGAATACATGGTCTGTAATAACACAAAGTGGATATGACCAGTTTTGAAGTTCTGTAAGAAGCCTTTGGAGAAGGAGTCATCAAGAATATAGAGCCAGTGTGGTTCTGGACATGTCATATTGAGGAACCCCTTCAATACACCCCAAGTCTGCATCATCAGTTCTGAGGGAAGAACCATTATCCATCTTTGAGAGGAAGTCTCCAACAAAGAAGCAACACATGTATGAGGAAGTAGGTTTGAACCGTCTAGCATTGACATTTATTCATAAACTAAAAGTTAACAAATGGTGACACACACCTTAAATATTTAGCCTGTCAATACGTGTTAGTGCCTAAAAATCAGTGACACGCACACTTAACATTAGAAGCATCAATGAAAGCACATTATAGCATTGGTGATGAAAAAATCATAAATGTTAGGCATGTCACACTTGCTTTCCATTTTGGAAACTCAGTAACATATACACCAATTTTTGCAATACTATGCTCCAAATATAAAGAGTAAGGGCTTTTGATATGTGCTTATAACCTGTGGGATTGTGAATGAAAATTGTTACATTACATACTTGCTGACAACACATGGAGATGACTTCTGAGTGAATTCACAAGGCATATTTAAGGTTACAGTTTCTGAGTAGGAACTTAGTGAACATTGAATAGATAATCTTCTGTAACTTGTAGTATAAAATAAGTAAGATACAAGCACTACACATATTTTACTTATAAGTGTACTCATATATAGGCATATTGTTGATTGTGAGAATTTCTCTTTTCTATATTGTTCTCACATTTATCAGCATGGCAGCAGCAAGTATGAGCCAAACCCCACCTTCCCTAAAGGAGTAGGGGATCCCACTTTAACATGGAAAGAGTGGAAACAAATATTTGAGTCTTATTTAATAGCTTTTGGGGGTGAAACATCTAGAGGCTGATTACGAGTTGGGCGGTCGGGAAAAACCCGCACCCCCCCCAACTCCTGAAGTGGAAACCACCATAGTGCTGACGGGCTCCCCTCCAGCCTCATTATGAGTTTTTTCACTGAGCTGACTGGAGGAAACCAAAGTTTTCACTGGTCAGCCCAATGGAAAACATGCGGCGGCATTAGAATAGGCTTCACAAGGAGCCGAGTCCAATGCTGTCGCACAGGGGGCCTCCCTACACCCTTGGAATGTGCACAGTCTGCACAGCAGACAATGTACATTCCAAAGGTGCTGGGGAGGGGGACCCCTGCACTGCCAATACCTTGGGCAGTGCAGGGGCACACCGTGCCCCCCTTCACTTGTTCTCTGCCAGCCTTTTAATGGCTGACTTCAGCTCCTCTGTGGCTGATTACAACCATGACCGCCTTCATCCAGTACGGATCAAAGATCCTGGCGTAGATAGGGGGGGTCTTTTTATGGTCCAACCGCCAGGGTTGTAATGTGGCGGTCGGACTGCCACAGCAACAACGGTCCGACCGCCACCGTGATCTGGCGGTCTTGTGACCGCCATACTCGTAATAGGGCCCTTGGTGCCATAGGAAAGCAACATATTTTACAGCTCAACCCAGGTATATTTGGGAGGAAATTCCATGAAACCCTCCCTGAAACAACAGATTTATTAGAGGAGGCTGACAGTAAACATGTAGATGTATATCAACTAAAATACCTGAAACCAAAATCACATTTTGGAGACAAAATAAATGTTGTTTTAGAACAACAAAAGTTTTTCAGTAGATGCCAAGGAAAAATTGAAAGTGTGATTAATTACTTAATTAGTTGCTGTATTACGAGGTTTAACTAATATTTGTGATTTTGGTACTTTAACCAACTCATTAACCTTAACCAGAGACCAATTAGTGAGGTGCACCAACAATACACATATATAGATGAAACTATTTGCAAAAAAAGCAGACTTATGTGAAGTAATAGGCATTGCAAAGTCAATTGAGCACAGAACTCAAAGTATTAAGGAGTTGAAGACCACCACAGAAACTGTAACACAAATAAAACTTTAGAAAACAACAGATGTTATTTGTAAAGCAAAATACAATAAGTCAGTTAGGAGTAGACAAAAAACATGGATTTAGGTAAGTTGTGATGTTTCCGTTGTGGAAGTAGCAACCATTGAGCAATTTTGTGAAGCTTGGAATAAAGTGTGTAGGAAGTGCAATAAAAGAGGCCATTTAGCCAGGCTATGTGGAGAGGGTGACGGTAAAATTGTGAACTCCATTGAAGATTCCCCTCAAGAGGAAAGAAAATTTGTTTTTCAAGTATCTAACACAACCCTTAAGGAAAGGTCAATATAACAGATTGCTCGGTACACCTTGAAGGAAATATGGTTACAATATTTCCAAACTCTTTTTCCCCATTTACATTGCTGTGCAGAGATGATTTTAATGTATTCAGAAACATGGAAAACTTTAAGTTGGAACATCCTGATATTTCTTCAAATGAATACACTAAGGCCCATATTTATATTTTTTTAGCGCAGCATTTGCGCCGCTTTTTGACACAAAAGCGGCGCAAACTAACAAAATACAATTGGATTTTTTACGTTTGCGCAGCTTTTGCGTCAAAAAAATTACGCAAATTCAGCGCTAAAAAAGTATAAATATGGGCCTAAGGATCCTAAGTCATTATAGGGCATGGTTAAAGTCTGCATTCATTTTTAAGGAACAAACAACCTTTTGAAAAGTGTATGCAGTGAGTAAAGGCTCCAACTTACTAAGGTGGCAACACCAAAAAGAATGGGCATTAAATTAGACCCGAATAACAAGGAACAAATTATTTCTGTTGACAGAAACATGAATAGTATTCAGATTTATGATGAGTTCTCAGAGTTGTTCTCTGACAGGTTAGGTCATCTGTGGGGTTTCCACCAGAAGTACAAGTTAAAAGGTTTAGCTAGGCCTTATGTTTGTAACCCACAACGTGTACCCAATCTCATGAAAAAGCCAATAGTGAAGGAATTGGAAATATTGTCCAATTTAGATATCATCCAAGTTGACAAATCTTCAGAATGGTTAGCCCTTGCAGCATTGGCCAATAATGCTCAAAGGAATGGTTTACCTTTATGTAGAGATCTGCAAGATCTAAGGCCATTGCCACTCATAAATGTTATGTTGAGCACAATGGGGGAAGCATACTGTTTAACCTAATTGACTTATCAATGGCATACCAGATAAAACTTCACCTGGAACCGACAGCCTCACCATCTTTCATAACCTCTGTAGGATCATATGTGTTCTGCTGAATGCCATTTGAACTGGTTTCTGCGGCTGCATTATTTCAGAAGAATATGCAGCAAATATTGAAGGGACAATGCAACATAGTGTACTTTCAAGATGACATATTAGTATATGGGTCATCTGTGTGAGAACATGATAAAATACAGAAGTTTTACATAGACTCACTGAGGGCCTCATTACGATTTTGGCAGTCTTAGGACTGCTAAACTTGTGGTTTCAGTGGGACCGCCACAATCATGGCGTTACCACTGCCAGATTACAACCTTGAGGGTTGGGCCGGTGGACGGCAGCCTCACCCCTGGTGGTTTGTCGGTCCGACAGTAAGATAGCCAAATCCATAATGAACCCCTTAATCGGGTTCATCGTCAAAAAAGATAGATGTCAGTTTGGGGTAAACTCTTGAATATTTGAGACACACCACTCCAACAGAAGAGTTTAAACCTAAGATGTGTTTGATTGAGGCCGCAAAGGAGGCACCAAATACCACTAATAAAGATGAGTAAAAGTCAATCATGCCACTTGTTGAATACATGCTAAAATTTAAAACACAGAAATTAAGGTGACAATGCTATAATGTCTGCACATCCACAGCCAGTGTGACAAACAGTTCCATGGATTGGTAATCAGCATTAGTAAGAGGGTATTTGACCCTTTTGGGTGTTGATTTTACATATGGGCCAGGAGATCTTGGCTAGCTCCCAAAATAGTTCACCTTACAATGGTGCACAGCTGCACTTTTGGGGTTTCTGTAGGCTGCCATCTGTAAAAACTACCAGACACTTTGAAAGCTAGACAAGTGGGGGTGTCCTGGGTGGTGTGCTTCATATGCACCCTACCCCATTTTCTTACCCACAATACCCTGCAAACGTCCAACCTTGCCTGAAGTCACATATTTTCACATATTGGGCCGTTTCCAGCCACCGGCAGTAGGTGTAGCCACACAAGTGAGGTACCATTTTTATCGGGAGACTTGAGGAATGCCAGGTGGAAGAAAGATTTGTGGCTCTCTGCAGATTCCAGATCTTTCCATCACAGAAAAGTGAGGAACATTTGTTTTTTTGTCAAAATTTGAAATTTGCAAGGGATTCTGGCTAAAGAAATGTGGGGAGATTCACACAAGTCAGCCAACCATGGATTTCCCTAGGTGTCTAGTTTTAAAAAATGTGCAGGTTGGCTGGGCTTCCCGAGAGGCCATCTGGGCCAGGGTCCAAAATCTTGAGCTTACCACAGCTGCAAAAAGAGGGTCAGTTTTCGTTGGAAAAATGTGCTGCGTCCATGTTGTATTTTGGGCCATTTCCTGTTGCAGACATTAGGTCTACCCACACAAATGAGGTACTATTTTTAGCGTGAGATTTGTGGGAGCCTAGAATAGTAGAACATTTGTTATTACAAATTGGATTTCACTGCATTTGTGCCTTTCAAATGTAAGCTAGTGGATAAGAAAGATGACATTTTGAAAAATACCCTCCAAATCTTACTGTAGTACAGGTACCTGTAAATTTAGAGATGTAGAAATAACCACTACTCATAAACTCTATATCTTGTGCGCATTCCAGAAATACATAAGTATCCTTGACACCCATTTTCACTCTGCCTATTTTGCTATAAGAATGGGTCTATACATGGTACTCAATGAAAAACAATTGTATGGTGCAGCTCAGTTGTTTGTTCTGGCTACCTTGGGTTCTTGACGAACCTAAGCACCCTAAATATCCCCGTAACCAGAAGGGTCTAGCAGATGTAATGGTATTATGCTTTTGTCAACCTGCCACGGTGACAAAAAGGTACAGAAAATGTCACAAATGCCTCATTTTTCCTACTCATTTTCAATATTTATTTTTCTCAACAGATATTTTCCTTGGGAAAACCAGGCATTTGTGAGGGATCTACTCATATTACCACCTCAGTGAATTCAGAATTGTGTCTACTTTTCAGAAATATATCGCTTTTCTGTATCACCCATGCGTTTCACACTGGTTTTCGCCACAAACTGAAAGTAGGTTGAGAGCAGAAAAATAAGGAAAATAGGCTACCTCTTAGAAAAATGCTAAAACTGTGGTACAAAATGTTTTTTTTTTACTAAGCTCTGCGTGTTCCTGAAAGCTGTGAAGATGGTGACTTTAGTACAGCAAACAGTTTGTGAATGGCATTTTTAAGGAAAAAACAGACACTTTTATCTGGAGCATTTTTTTCTCAAAAAAATTCAAAATGTTGCTATATTTTGATTATTTTCTCAGTCCCCTCCAGAGGAATCCATAAACCCTTCAAACCTTTAGAATCCCCAAGATATTGGAAAACAAGTACACACAGTTTGGAGTAAATAGCTTGTGTGCACAAATAGTTATCAAGGCCTAAGCGCAAACTACCCCAGATAACCAAAAAAGGGCTCAGAGGCAGGGCTGGTGGCCTAGCACCAAAAGGGTTAAAACAAGGGAAATGTTTTTGTACAGCATGCATCCTTAAGTCATGTATTTCGAAGTCTTATTTTATGTCATAGTGAAGAAAAAGGAGGGAAAATGAAATAAAACAATTGCCTAGGATCATACATTTTGGCGAAGCAGGAAAGCCAAGACTGATCCTAGGTTTTCCGGTTCCACAATGTGCAGTTCGATTCAGCCATGGTCACGCAGTGCAGCTCAGTAAGTCACTTTGCTGCACTGCACTCCATGACAGGGAAATGGCAGGAATGTGCTGTATTTAAAGGAATACAGCGCATTCCTGCCTTTTCTCCTGCACTGGCACTCTTTTGGCTGCCTAGTCCCAACGCAGACACCCTTGCATCATGGTGCAAGGGTGGCTGCATATTAAGCAGGATTGTTTTTTACAGGAAGGGACACTGTTCTGAGCAAAAAAAACAATTCTGAGGCTTTATTCTCTTTTTATGTGTGCTGCAGAATGGAACACACATAGAAAGGGAGTGCAAGGCCACAGTCTCTCTAGTGGATGGCTTCTCCACTGGATCTGGGGGGCACCTTATGCACAGTGTGCTTCATCCTGGAAAGGATGGGGTGAGTGGATGGCTTCTTCCACTGGTTCTGGAGGGGGCCTTGTGCCCAGTGTGCTTCATCCTGGGAAGGATGGGGTGAGTGGATGGCTCCTCCCACTGGTTCTGGAGGGGGCCTTGTACCCAGTGATGCAGATCTTGGGGAGTGCAAGGTCACAGTCTCTCACCTGGGTGTCACACCTACAGGATTTGCAGGGGCCAGGACGCATTACTGCCAATGGAGGCATGACTACACACTGCCTGCCGGCAGTGACAGCTGCTCAGTGGTGGCAGTGAAGGGGCTGGTGTCAGAGCTGGAAGTGGTGGGGGGAGGCTCCAGCCCTTCCCCTGCAGCCTTGGACAGCTGCCCACTGGGGCTGCTGCTGCTGGCAGTGGTGCTGGTGGGGGTGCTGGCAGTGGTGGGGGGAGGCTCCAGCCGTTCCCCTGCAGCCTCGGACAGCTGCCCACTGGGGCTGCTGCTGCTGGCAGTGGTGCTGGTGGCGGTGCTGGTGGCTCTGCTGGTGGTGGTGCTGGCAGTGGTTGGGGGAGGCTCCAGCCCATCCCCTGCAGCCTCGGACAGCTGAACTGCCATGGTTGGTGGTGGGGGCTCCGAATGTGTCCCAACACAGGCCTCCTGTCCTTCCTGCCTGCAGGTTCAGGCCCCTTGCCCTTCCTTTTCGCAGCTGGTGGTGCCTCCTTGCCCTTCCCTTTCGCAGCTGGTGGTGCCTCCTTGCCCTTCCCTTTCACAGTGGTGGTACCTCCTTGCCCTTCCCTTTCGCAGCTGGTGGTGCCTCCTTGCGCTTCCCTTTCACAGTGGTGGTGCCTCCTTGCCCTTCCCTTTCGCAGCTGGTGGTGCCTCCTTGCCCTTCCCTTTCACAGCTGGTGGTGCCTCCTTGCCCTTCCCTTTCGCAGCTGGTGGTGCCTCCTTGCCCTTTCCTTTCACAGTGGTGGTACCTCCTTGCCCTTCCCTTTCGCAGCTGGTGGTGCCTCCTTGCGCTTCCCTTTCACAGTGGTGGTGCCTCCTTGCCCTTCCCTTTCGCAGCTGGTGGTGCCTCCTTGCTCTTCCCTTTCGCAGCTGGTGGTGCCTCCTTGCCCTTCCCTTTTACAGCTGGTGGTGCCTCCTTGCCCATCCTTGATGCACCTTGTGAAGGCTCACTTTCTGTGCTGCTGGTTGGTTCCCGAGATCCTCTCCCACCTGCAGTAGCTGTCGACACCACTGTGGCCGTGGACTCAGTGGTTGCGGTGCTCGCCTGGGTTCTGACCACCCTGGCCCGACGTGAGGGAACGGTGGCGAGGAATAGCTTCTTAGGGACATTGGGGCGGGCAGAGGGTGAAGGATTGGGAGTGGAGGAAGAGGAAGTGGTTGTAGGAGTTGTCAGCCTGCTGTGTTTGGGTGCAGGTGCATGAGCTGGATGTTGTGGATTTTGTGGCTGTTGTGAGGTGGATGGCTGTTGGGTGTCTGAGTGTTTGCGTTAGTGTACTTTGGGAGGAGGGGGCACAGACACAGTGGGAGAGGACACAGGGGACGGGTGCATGGATGTGGAGGTGGTGACTGCCAGTGAGGGGTGTGTAGTGATAGGCGTGCTGGTGATGGAGGTAGTGGATGAGGATGTAGTGCATGCAGGTGTGGGTGGAGACACAACTGGGAGTGAAGTGGACGAGGAGGAGGAGGGGGCCACAGTGGAGGCAGTGGATGTTGGTATGTCTGATTCTGGATGGTGTTTGTGTGAGTGCCTGTGGGATGATGTGTGGTGCTTGTGTTTATCTGATAGAGACTTCTAGCTACAGCTTCCTTACCTTAGAATTCCCTGGTGTCAGCTTCAAATCCGGAATTTTTTCTGAGCAGTACCCTGCGCGCACCGTCGGGCGTCGTCGTTCGGATCCGCGTGCGTTGACCAGCTCCGCGTGCGTCGTCAGTGTCGTTGGAGCCGCCTATGACGTCACGGTTGTCTATATAGACGCCGTCTCGGCGCGGGTACGGCAGTTCTTTTCCTTCCATGCCGGTTACAGCGCAGTTCCGGAAAAAGATACCCTTCTTCGACGGTTTGTCGAGGCTTTTTTGACTGGTTGAAGTCATGTCTTGGTCGGCGCGACTCCACGGAGGTCCCGGTCCCACAGTAGGAGGAGGTCGCGGCACCGCTCCCGGAGCCCCAAGTCCTCTTCCTCGCATTCGAGGTCATCTGCAGGTAAGAGGCACAAGAAGAAGAAGTCCAAGCAGACGTCCCGAGCGTGGTTCTGCAGAGCCGTCGCCAGGGCTGACTCTGCGTCTTCTCCCCTTTCCGGGGACCAGATCAACCCCCGCTCAGATAAAATAATTTTACGAGGCCATGCGTCTCGTTGTTGAGCGGGCTGCACCCGTGGAGGGGTCTTTG
Source organism: Pleurodeles waltl (assembly GCF_031143425.1). Classification (NCBI taxonomy): domain Eukaryota; kingdom Metazoa; phylum Chordata; class Amphibia; order Caudata; family Salamandridae; genus Pleurodeles; species Pleurodeles waltl. The sequence continues at coordinate 828,594,390 of NC_090445.1, read as the reverse complement.
GGCCCCACGGGGTCAGCAGGGGCCCCTTTGGATTCGACACCGGCAGCTTCGGCCTCGGCACCGTTGGGGACCCCAGGATCCGATATCAGATCCGGACCGGCGCCGGTCTCACACAGTCGACCTCCTTCGGCACCGGTTACGACATCGACAATTCCGCCACCGGTGCCCACTGCTGGTAGCCCGATCCTTATTCCGGCTGATCCGGAGCTGGAGCGACGTCGTACGACGTCGACTCCGACTCCGACTTCGACAGAGCCAGTTCGGCCCAGATCATTGTCTGAGCATTTAGATCAGCCAGACGCAGGAGAGGAATGGGAGGGGTCTGAGGACCCTTTAGAATGTGGTTTACAACAGGACTGGTATGAGGATCTAGGGGAGGCCAGTGGACTGGACATGTCTCCAGAGACTGGTATGCTCTCTCCTCCTAATGTGGCTACGGAGGAGGGTGCTTCATTTGCTATGGTGGTGTGTAGGGCAGCTGAGGTCTTGGACCTAGATTTGCCTACGGTGCCAGTCAGGACGAATATCCTGACAGAAGTGCTTCAGCCGGGGGTGACAACATCAGAGCCGATGTTGCCCTTCCATGAGGCTCTTACAGACGTCCTTCTGGGTACATGGTCCAAACCCAGCACAGGGGCTCCTGTGAATAGGATGGTCGGCCGCCGCCATAGACCCGTTCTGAGTGACCCTAGTTTCCTGACTCAACACCCTACTTGGTTGTCCAAGCCTCTACTTCCCGTGGTGCCTTCCCTTCCGCTCCCCTGGATAGGGAATCCAAGAGGCTGGACCAGCTTGGGAAGAAGATGTTTTCTTCCACCAGCCTGGCATTGAGGTCCGTAAACACCTCTTGCCTATTGGGCGGTTATTCCCATACTTTATGGGATACGGTGGCACAGGTGCTGCCCCAGGTCCCGGACTGTCAAGGATGGGAGAGATGCAGCCAAGTTTACGGTCAGGTGTGGTTTGGACACGACCGACTCGCTGGGCAGAGCGATTTCATCGTTAGTGGCCCTACGTTGCCACGCCTGGCTGCGTTCAACTGGTTTCTCAGGGGATATCCAGTCCAGCTTGATGGACATGCCCTTTGATGGCTCCTGCCTTTTTGGCAAAAAGGCAGACTCCGCCCTTGAGAGGTTCAAGGATTCTCGAGCTACGGCCAGATCCTTGGGCCTTTCAGTGCCAGTACGACAGCAGTCTATCTTTTGCCCCTTTCGAGGCGTCGGAAGGGTGCCAGCCACAGTTTAGCCACCATCGTCAGGCTTCACAACATCCCGGAAGAGGACGTGGTCTTGGTACCATCAGACCCAGAGGGTCTGGCCAGAGTTCGGCCACCACACAGCCCCCCTCCACTGTGCCCAAGCCCTCCTAGTGTGGTTCTGCAGGATCACGTCCGTCCAGTTGGAGGGATGATTCATTTTCATCTCGCTCACTGGCTTTCCATCACAACGGACAAATGGGTCCTACAGATCATACGGAAGGGCTACTCCCTTCCCTTCCAGTCTTTCCCTCCCTTTATCCCTCCGACAAAGGAATGGCTGATGGAGGACCAACTGGTTTTGCTCCGCAAGGAAGTTACGGCTCTCTTGGCCAAGGGAGCCATAGAAAGAGTCCTGATATCAGAAGTAGGAAGTGGTTGTTATTCCTGCTACTTTCTGATTCCCAAAAAGAAAAAAGGCCTTCACCCTATCTTGGATTTAAGGGACGTCAATCTCTCCCTCAAGAAGGAGAAATTCAAGATGCTCACTCTTGCTCAGGTTTTGTCTGCCCTAGACCAAGGAGACTGGATGGTAGCGTTGGATTTGCAGGATGCGTGTTTTCACATTCCTATCCTGCCAGCCCACAGGCGTTACCTGCGGTTCAAGGTGGGCCACGAGCACTTTCAGTTTACCGTGCTTCCTTTCGGTCTCACCAGTGCCCCTCGGGTGTTCACAAAGGTGATGCCGGTGGTGGCAGCTCATTTGCGCAGGTCAGGGATTTCAGTCTTACCCTACCTAGACGATTGGCTGCTGAAGGCTTCTATGCCCCAGGCTCTCGTCACCCACCTCCAGACGACAGCGGACCTCCTGCATTCACTGGGGTTCACTATAAATGTGCCAAAGTCACACCTGACTCCCTCTCAGAAGCTCACTTTCATCGGAGCTGTTCTGGACACAGTGCAGTATTGGGCTTATCCTCCCCAACAGCGGGTCCGGGATATTCAGGTTATGATACCGATGTTTCGGCCTCTATCCTGGATTTCGGTGAGACAGACTCTGAGGCTGTTGGGACTCATTGCTTCCTGCATCCTGCTGGTCAAGCATGCCAGATGGCGCATGAGGGCTCTGCAGTGGGACCTGAAGTTCCAATAGGCACAGCATCAGGGAAATCTTACCGACGTGGTTCAGATCTCGGAGGGGAATGCAAACGGTCTGCAGTGGTGGTTAGTGAACTGCAATTGGGTCAAAGGCAGACTCTTCTCCCTTCCCCAACCAGATCTCACAGTAGTGACAGATGTGTCACTTCTGGGATGGGGAGGCCATCTGGGAGAGGTGGAGGTCAGAGGTCACTGGTCTCCGGCGGAATCTGGGCTCCACACCAACTTGGAATGCATTTGTTTGTTGCAAATGGGCTGCCAGCCCCTGGATGGCATTCACAATGGTTGACTGCCCAACAGAGATGGATCGCAGGAGGTCAATAGCCTCCTCACTCAGGGCAGCAGGGGTAACTGGGGCAGGGCCTAAGGTGCCTGGGGCGAAGGAGATGCCCACCCTCCTGGGTGAGCGGGCACGGGAAACACGCTGAGGGGCTGCTGGGAGGGCAGTGCTGGTATGGGGGTGGTGGCTGTACCTGTAGTTAGGGTGGCCACAGAGGTGTGCGCCACCTCCAGGGAGCTTCCATCGGAGGCGGTATCACTGTCAGAACTGTTCCCTCCTTTCTTAGCCGCGGCGCTCCGCCCTCCAACTGGTGCCTCACCGTCGGAGGATTCGGCCTCCTGGGCCATGTGGGATGCAGCTCCCTCCATCGCCGTGCCTCTACTCCTCCGCCAGATGATGCTAATGCCCAGAAGGACAGGGTGACACAACAAAAAGGGGTTAAGAGACAAAGGATACACTTGGTCAGTGGCGGCACCAACACCACCGTTGGCATACACAACACACTCACACACAGGGAACAGCCCTACACATTAGGCAATGCACTACCAGTCACAATGCTAGTCACCAGCCCATGGACAGGAACACCTAACACCAATAGCAGCATACCTGAGACCCACAGACTCCTGCCCAGTAGTGGATGCCTACTAGTTTGGTTGGAGGTAGTTCACATCATACCCTGCACAACATGGGACCAACCCTGCAATGTCCGGCCTGGCCTAGGGGCACCCACAGGCACACATCCCCACCCGGATGCCACCCAACCTTGCGCAAGTAGTATATCGGGGAACTGTACTCACCCCTTGTGGTTGCTGTGATGCCCTAAAGCGCCCATCCAGCTCCAGATAGGCCACCGCCAGTATGTGGGCCATCAGGGGGGTCAGGGTTTGACGAGCACCCCTTCCTCATTGGGAAGCCATCCCCAGCTGCACCTCCACTGTCTTCCTTGCCCAGCTTCTCAAGTTCTCCCACCGTTTGCAACAGTGGGTGCTCTGCCTGCCGCAGACCACCAGGGTCCGTACGTCCTTGGCGATGGCACGCCATATACCCTTTTTCTGATGGGCGCTGACCTGCAGAAAAATACACATAGCCAAAGGTATCAGTCAGACAGTCCGGCCTGTTACACTCATGTCCCACCATAGCCCTCACATCCCCTTACGCACAGACACTGCACACCATACATGCAGCAGGTTGCCAAGGACCCTTCCACCAACCCCCCTCACACGAGGCCCTCATCCACAGCACTCCATGCATTCATGCCCCATGCTTCTTGCTCACAGTGTACTCACCTGTTGATCTGGAGGCCCATACAGCATTCAGTACTTGGGTAGGACCCCATCCACCAGTCTCTCTAACTCTGCAGCGGTGAAGGCAGGGGCCCTTTCCCCAGTGACTCAAGACGTGGTTGGTTCCAGACACAGGTCCAGCAGCACTTGCAGTGTAGGTCCTCTCCTGTTGAAGGTCAGGTAACAAGTGAGTGAACAGAAAGAAAATGGCGGTCACGTCTGCGGCGGTGCATACCGTCACCGCCGGCATACATCACCATTGGCCACTGTAACCCACAGGGCCCAATGTTACCCAATGAGGAGTTGCACTGAGGTACTCGACCGCCTCCTGCAACGGGCACAACATCAGCTGAATTACCTCATTTCCACCTGTCCCTCCACACAGGACAGGCGGATGCCATTTCAGGGGGGGGGTGCAGGCCATTACACCTAACTGCGTCACAGTACAAATATGCACCATTTGGGCCTATAGAACAATATACTGTTACAGTCACAACATGTAATGCAGTGTAGTGTTTGGAAATATAGAATACTGACCAGCTGCTCACCGTTTTGCCCCCAGGATTACATCCGCTGCGGATGAATAGGAGCTGGAGACATCTGCCTGTGTACAGACCCCTGGTGGACTTGACAACTATGGAGGACAGGCACATTATCCTCACCTATCGACTTGACAGGGCCACAATCACAGAGCTGTGTTCCCAATTGGAGCCTGAGCTGATATCTGCTATCCGTCAGCCCACCGGGATCCCCCCTCTTGTGCAAGTCCTATCTGTGCTCCATTTCTTGGCAACTGGCTCCTTCCAAGTGACAGTGGGCTTGGCAGCAGGAACGTCACAGCCAATGTTCTCAATAGTGCTGACCAGAGTGTTGTCTGCCCTGATAAAACACATGCGCAGCTACATCGTATTCCCACAGGTGGAGGATTTGGCCACAGTGAAAGCTGACTTCTATGCAATGGGACAAAACCCCAACATTATTGGGGCAATAGATGGTACAGATATTGCATTTGCCCCCCCCACTTCCTCGCCCCACCCGGAGAAATGAAGAGGTGTTCAGGAATAGAAAGAGCTTTCACTCGATGAATGTGCAGATAGTGTGCCTGGCGGACCAGTACACCTCCCATATCAATGCAATGTATCCTGGGTCTATGCATGATGCCTTTATCCTGCGGAATAGCAGCATCCCTTATGTGATGGCTCAACTCCAGAGGCACATGGTGTGGCTAATAGGTGAGCCCTGGTTCCCACCCAGTGGATGTTGGTGTATGGGTACGGTGTGGGCCCTAAGGGTTAGTGTGTGTCTAACAGTTGTCCCTTGATATTTGCAGGTGACTCTGGTTACCCCAACATCTCATTACTACTGACCCCTGTGAGGAATCCCAGGACAAGGGCAGAGGAACATTACAATGAGGCACATGGGTGGACAAAAAGGATTATCGAGAGGACCTTTGGCCTCCTGAAGGCCAGGTTTTGTTGCCTCCATCTAACTGGTGGATCCCTGTACTATTCACCCAAGAAGGTCTGCCAGATCATCGTGACATGCTGCATGTTTCATAACCTTGCCTTGAGATGCCAGGTGCCTTTTCTGCAGAGGATGAGGCTGGAGATGGGCGTGTGGCAGCAGTGGACCCTGTGGACAGTGTAGATGAGGAGGCAGAGTATGAGGACAACAGAACTGCAATAATACGAAAATACTTCCAGTGACACACAGGTAAGACAGTGTAATTTCACATTTAATTGATAGTTTTGTGTTTGACATTGTCACTGGCAGACTGATTTTCCCACTTCTATGGCCACTCACTGTACCCTTTGGCATCTCTATTTGCAGATGTTTGTGCCCCACTATCGCTCCTTGTGTGTTGATTACGGCCAACTACAGGTCATTCCTATGTATACATTACTGTACAGTTGAATTACACTGTTTAAACCTTGTTAAACAAATACATAGTTCAATCATTTGACAGACTCCATACTTGTATTTTTTCAAAGGGTGTTTATTTAACTGCTAAGAAGTGGAGGGGGTAGTGCAATGGGCTGGGGCGATGGTGGAGGAAAGTCCAGGTTGGAGTCCAGTCTATTTGAATCACAGGTGCATTGTCCAAGGGGGCACAGGAAGGGGAGCAATCTGAGTTCAAGGTGGACAGGGTGACAGAGTGGGACACAAGGGTGACAATCAGGAAAGTCTTATTTCTGGCAGGGGTCTTGGCAATAGTCTCTGGCTTCTGCCTGGATTGCAGGGACCATTTGTGGGGTGGTTCTCCTTCTGCAGGGGGAAGGGTGCTGATGGCCTGTTGGTCCTGTGGCGGAGTCTCCTGTCCACTAGCAGCAGCGGAGGTGGAGGGCTGTTCATCGGTGTGGCTAGTGTCAGGGGCCTGGTGGTGTACCACTGCCTCCCTCATGGTGTTGGCCATATCTGCCAGCACCCCTGCAATGGTGACCAGGGTGGTGTGGATGTCCTTTAGGTCCTCCCTGATCCCCAGGTACTGTCCCTCCTGCAGCCGCTGGGTCTCCTGCAACTTGTCCAGTATCTGGCCCATCATTTCCTGGGAATGGTGGTATGCTCCCAGGATCCCTGCAAGTGCCTCCTAGAGAGTCAGTTCCCTGAGTCTGTCCTCCCCCTGTCGCACAGCAGTCCTCCCAGCTTCCCTGTTGTCCTGTGCCTCTGTCCCCTGAACCGTGTGCCCACTGCCACTAACCCCAAATCCCTAATTGTCCTGTGTTTGTGTGGCGTCCTGGGGTCCCTGTAGTGGTGAACACACTGCTGATTGACGTGTCCTGGGGACAGAGGTATGGGCCCGCTGGGTGGGTGCTGTGCTGGTGTTTCCTGAGGGGGGAGGATCTGTGGTGGTATGGGACTGTGCCTGAGTAACCGACTGTCCGGAGATCCCTGATGGGCCAGGTTGGTCAGCCAGATCCAGGCGTCCAGAGCTGCTGTCATCACTGTGGGCCTCTTCTGGGGGGAGGGACTGGATGTTGCTGGCACCTCCTCTCTGGTGACGTTGGGTGGGGGATCTGTGGGGATGTAAATGCAGTGTTGTTGTTTCTGCGTGTGACATCTTGTGCATGGGTGTGTTGCCCTCTATGGTTGTTATTGCCCTGGCAGCTTTGCCTTGTGTGAGTACTCATTTGGTGGGCTAGGTGATTGTCTCTAGTATGCATGCTTAAGTGATAGGTGTCCATGCAGGTCTGTGATTGGGGTTCGTGCATTGGTGTTACATGCAGGGCTTGATATTGGGATGGGTGGGTTGTGATGGTGGGGTGTATGTGAGGTGGTGGATATATGGGAGTGAGGGTACAGGCGGGGGTATGTGATGGCATGCAGGTAGGGGGGTTGTTAGTAATAAAGATTTGACTTAGCAGAGTCCAGTCAGGATGCATGAGCAGCTTTGCCTTGTGTGAGTACTCATTTGGTGGGCTAGGTGATTGTCTCTAGTATGCATGCTTAAGTGATAGGTGTCCATGCAGGTCTGTGATTGGGGTTCGTGCATTGGTGTTACATGCAGGGCTTGATATTGGGATGGGTGGGTTGTGATGGTGGGGTGTATGTGAGGTGGTGGATATATGGGAGTGAGGGTACAGGCGGGGGTATGTGATGGCATGCAGGTAGGGGGGTTGTTAGTAATAAAGATTTGACTTAGCAGAGTCCAGTCAGGATGCATGATTGCCAAGACTTGCTCCTCCTGTGTTGTTAGTTGTGGGGGAGGAGGTGGGGGGTTCACCGCCAGTCCTATGTACTGCTTTTTAGTGTCTTGCTACCACAGAACGCACCTTCCCATGTAGGTTGTTCCACCTCTTCCTAAGGTCATCCCTTGTTCTGGGGGGCTGTCCCATGGCGTTGACCCTGTCCACGATTCGCCGCATAGCTCCATCTTCCTAGCGATGGATGTCTGCTGCACCTGTGATCCGAATAGCTGTGGCTCTACCTGGATGACTTCCTTCACATGACCCTTAGCTCCTCCTTTGAGAACCTGGGGTGTCTTTGTGGTGCCATGAGTGTAGTGTGAGTGGTGTGCGTGGATGGTGTATGGGTGATGGTGTTATGTGGCTCAGGTTCTGTGGGTGCTCTTGGTCTATCTCTCTCTGGTGACAATTGTTTGTATTCATAAAGGGTTGTGGGTAGTGTGGGTGTGTGTTTTATAGTGTTGTGGGTGTGGTATGTGTATGTGTGTCAGGTGTGTGTAGTTTAAATTGTCCAATGTGGTGTTGTTTTGTATGTGTGTGTGTATTTTGAGCGCGGCTATGTACCACCAATAGTTTACCACGGTTGAATATCCGCCGTGGTGATTCATGGGTCATAATGCTGTGGGCGTAGTTCTGTTGGCATAACAGTATGGGTTTTGGTGCCGCCAGTTTATCACTGACCTTTGGGCTGGTGGACTTGTGTGTGCGTCTGTACAGTGACAGATTGCTATGTGTGTGTTATAATATGAGTAGCGGTAATCCGCCGCGCCAGCAGTATGTTGGCGGCAGTCAACATGGCGGTAAGCTGGGCTTACCGCCAATGTCATAATGAGGGCCTTAATGTGACTCCCATCACATTGTGAATGAGCTGTGTTGTAATGTTCTGCTACATGATATGAAGTGTTGTTGTTTATGATGGCTCTCAAATGTTCCTGTATCCTCTCTTTTAGTGGCCTAATAGTACTACCAAAATATGTCCGATCACAGCTGCAAAAGATACAGTACACCACAAATTTAGTATTACAGATGATGAAGTTGTTGATGCAGTATATCTTGTCAGTATTGTGGTGAAAAGTGAGGGTCTTGTTTAGTGCTAAACGGCAAACGCTACAGAAACCACACTTCCACTGCACAATGCTTGGGTTTCTGGCTCCAGAAAAGAAATCTCTAATGCCTAGAGTGTGCTCTCCCTGTGTGTCAAAGTCATTTTTCTATTTTTCTGATCCGTAGGCATGACCTGTTTCAGGGGAGCCCCACAATAAACCTCAATGCTCTGTGAAGGCAGTTCCCTCAAGGCATGGGAACCATGGTTTTGTTGGGGCAGCAACCTCATCAATTTGAGGTAGGACTCCCACACCACCAAACCCTAATATGTAATTAATTCAACTTAAATAAGTTAAATATACAATGGGTCAGCATGTCATTAGGCTTAGTGCCTGATCAATGCAGTGGGTAGTACTCTGAAATCGGAGTAATCACTGTTTGTTCATATCGCGCCCTGTCCTATATGGCCTACAGAGTAGAATAGCATACTATAAATGTCCTATTTAAAGCAAGTATTCTGCGTATTACTTGTTTGTTTTTACTTACATTTTGGAAGATTTTTGTCTTTGTGGTGTTCTTCATTCTATTCGTTCCAGTCTGTGGTATCTTCCTTCCTATTGCCTGCTTGTATGCTGATCTTATTTGTTATGTTATATTATACAATATTATGTTAATTTATTTTTTGCCTGTTCAGCTATGGTATGTTTTTGCCTATGACGTTTCAGTCCCCTCTCTTCAGATGGCTGTCTCCTCATTGTGAGGTGGAGCTGGTATTTTCTTTTCAGCACCTTGCTCCGCATCCTTCTGTAGGTATCATGGTTTACCTTGGGAAAGGCCTCGTGGTTTCAGAGGAGTGGTCATCCTTCTCATCCTTAATTCAAGTAAAATTATGGAATGGCACAAGGTGAGACCTGTTGCACCTAGAAATGCCTTAATGTTCAATGCCCGATTCACAAAGGCATTTGTGCACCTGAGATCCACTTTGATACTTTGATTCATATATAACATTTTCTATAATTCCAAGTCCACATTTTGTAGAAATAAAAGATGAATTTAAACTTGTATATTCATTTACTCATTCTTAATTTAACATCAGAATGAGTGAGAAGTGAGTCTTACAGTGAAAGGATGCCCTGGAAAATTTGATCACAATCCTGTGAATTTTTAGGTTTTCACAAACGTTTTAATGAACAGTTAACCACCTGTAAATGGTCAGAGATTTGCACATGCCAAGAGCAAGAGTAAATGTGTTTCCATGGTGGAAAGAGCAGGGAAGACGACCAAACATTGGTGAAGGTATAGAGGAAGGAATTTGTTCAAGAAGTAAATATTTCCCAGTTAAGTGAAAAGGGGAAAATTTACATTTGCATTAAGGAAGTGCAGTTAAGAGCTTGATGGCACACAACTCCGTATAATCGTTTATTAACCTACAAGCAAACTCCACATTGTCGTTAGTTTAAAAACAAATCAGGGGCCACTAACTGTAATTGAGGGCTGATGTGAGCTGTAGGTGGTTGCCACCCTGTGTGCTTTGCCATAACATTCGGCATCACAATTAGGACGGATGCTTCTTTCTCTCTGCTTCCTAAATGGAATTTGGAATGGGTCTGTAAACCCATTTTGTGTGTTAGAAATACGTTTGCAAAATTAGTTTACATAGCAAACAAGCACTGGCAAAGCAAACAAGTCTTGCCTATGAAAGCTATTGCCAATGTTTTATAGCCATGCTGTACAGCAGCATGGATGATTTGCAGTGTGGCTCAAACATTTTTTTTTAAAGTGCTGTGACGCAGCCAGGGCTGAAATTCTTTTTAAAAAAGAAGGAAAGGGCATCAGCATTGGATGCATGCAGTTCTGTATTTAATATTATTTTGTCATGCTGCATAGCAGCCACATTGCTATACAGCATGGCTACAAATCATTGGCAAAGCCCGTGTACAAGATGAACAAAAAGCAATGACAGAGCCCACAGTCTCAAAGCCAAGACCTACTGCATTACCTATGCTTATTAGGTATTGGCACAACACTGCTGTGATTCTGAGCAAATCAGCTAATGTCCCTATGTGTGAAAAAGAATATGACATTTGGCAAAAAACCCGATCATATAAGAAAGCAATTGGAACTGATAACGCGTCCCTTTATGATTAATTATTACACATTGGGACTCGTTTTAGGCCAATGAATCTTTTGACCCTTTGAATGACACCTTAGGACGAGATAGCTAATCAACATGTCAATCAATTCGTCAATATTATCATCAATATTTATTACCACAATGCATTTCACCTTAGTTAATGACATTTAGTTAAACTCAAGACACCATCATGGCCTTTCAGTCATGAATAACCACACCAATTTAGTATGAATTTTTATGATATTTATTCCCTATTGGTTACAATACTACTAGCAAGTTTATTAATCTCAAAACCAAGAAGCACAATAGCATAGTCACAATATGGCAACTCTGATAAGATTTCATCACAGCAAGAATCACAAACATTAGAATATAACACAACGTCAGCATAGATTATTCTAAGCAGAGTATATTAGCGCATTGTTCAACAAAACATAGATTCCGTCATTTGTCTATTTGCATCAGTTCAGTGAACCCCTCACCTAACCTCGAATTAGCATTGGCATGTTGGGCTTCATGCAAAACAATTTAGTAACATCAATTTGGAAAACATCTAACTAAGGTCTCTGTCAAAAGAAAAGCAGTTGGTACCTAGAAAGGAAAAGCAAACAGACAATCTCAATTTCATTGTCATATAGTTACCCTCCAAGTTTGGGTCAGCACTCAGGTTCGGTCTTCGTCTTCAGGACATCAGTTGGTTCGCCATCAGACAGGAACTCAGCTCAGGTAAAAGGGGCACTTCCCTCATAAGGAGGTAAAGTGTAATATGGGCAATCTAAGGACAAGGACGGTTCTAATCTAACATTTATCAAGTAACTAAGCAAAGTGACAAGGTGTCTGGATCATAGCAAATCGCATCAGCATCTCCCCTAGTCTCTCTCCTATCCCTCCTGTTCTTCCTCCGTTCTGATCTACTTCCTGGTGTCAAGGGTTTTTATCCCCTTTTCATTGTACATTCCCCTAAAATCTAATTGGACAAGGGGTTGCACCCCACTATCTTTAACCAATTACAATCAAATTAGCTCATCAAATTTGTTACCCCATAACAGTTCTCACGTATTTTATTGGTGCTTATGATTGACGTCTTTGGAGGTGGAATGTCGGGTATGATTTCATCGTCTTGTGATCCTTTGCACATCCTCGGTCAGTGGCTCCATTGTCCGTATCGGTTTAGGCGACCTTGTACATAACATTAATTTACACTGTTGCATTCAGCTACAAATGTTACTACAGGCAGTATGAATTTCATGAGAACGGATCTACTACAGTTACATTCAGCTTCTAGCTTTTGAAAAAAACAAGAGTTCATGTCCTTTAGCAAGTCAGCACACTGCACATTAGAAAAATACATTTAATATGAGACTCAGACAGCTAGGCCTCGACTCATGCTAACTAGGCCTACAAAATTTATTAGCAAAACTTTAATAACATAACCATTAATAATTAGTGTAAAACCATCTTTAATTATAATAATTCATCAATATTAGTCATTTTTATTAGTCCCCGTATACATTGGCGGCTACTCCCTGTGTGCACATTTCAAGTGCACGTTTTAGCAAAACTTATTAATACCGTTTCTATGCAGCATTATTGTACATTAGTTCATAAATATTTCATGTTAATATGAATTATATAAGCTACGCTCTCTCAGTCCCTCCTCTGATGACCTTTGTCATCACACAAACCTTTCCCTTTCAACCTTTCACCTTGTGCATAATGCGCATTTCAACATCTTGCCCTTTGTGTGAACTTTCCCAAATTTCATTAAACATTTTCTCCCTTTCATTTTCTTCATTTCTTTTACTTCGTTTTGTCAAATTTCTTTTAATTCTTTCATTAATTTTGCATGCTCCCCATAAACCCAATAAACAAATCAGGAGAATTAATAGACCCCCTAATATTTTTGCAAGTACTCCATTCCAAATATTACTAAACCAACTCCCTACTCTAGTAATTCCTTTCCCAACTTTCTCCCAAACTCCAGATTCCTTCAGCTCCTTCAAATATGCAATATGTCTTGTTAGGTTAGTAAGCATACTTCTAATCTTCTTGCTATTGTCAGGTATGAACATACAGCAATGACGCTCGTTAAGCATCTTACAGACTCCGCCGCTCTTCGCTAAAAGAATGTCTAAAGCAAGCCGGTTTTGAAGAGTCATTGCTCTTTCCGCAGCAAGTTCAGTACCCATCATGAGTATAGCCCCTGTGAAATTTGTCAGCATGTTATCCACGATAGTAGACAACGTTTGAATCTTTATGGAGTTTAAGATAACCCCTACTGAAGGAATTATGGCTCCAAATATGTCACCAACGACAGCAGCCACTGTCTCTCTCTTTTGTCTAGCATGTTGTAATTCAGACATTTTAGGAATTTGCTTTAAGTCATCAATCTAGTAGATCTTTGGAAAAACTATTCCCAAATAACATGTCCCATACCATCCCTTAGGGAGACGGTAATAACCATTAAGTCCGCATATATAATAGATCCCAGGGATCGCTGGATCCTGTCCATTTAACATGAATGTCCATTTACTCTGAAACAAAAACACATGCCTGCATTCACTCGTTCCCACAAATAAAGTGTCATGCTCAGATTTTGGCCTATATATACAAAGCCTACCTACATGCAATCCATCTATAGCTAATTTGCCCTGCGTCTTTATTGCGGTGTAAGAATAATCATTTGCATATGTGTGTTTTTCTAGTCCTTTTTTTAGCCTTTCTTTCAGTGGTTTGCGTCTATCATCAGTGTGATCTAAGAAACTCTTTTCTACAGATGTTAGTAAGCAGGTTAGATTGTTGCGGTGCGCATAAGTTGTCCCAAATGTTAGTGTCGGCTCAAAGAAACCCCTAACTAATTTTATGCTATGTTCTTTAGCTAACTTGTTCAGAAACTCAATCACAGGTACAAAAGAAAACACTACATCTAAATTAGAATAAAAATATTGCACATGTTCCTGGTCATAGAATCTTGTTAATAGCAAGCTACAGCTTATCCCACATGTTAGAGGCAAACTATGATAGGTGACCCCTTCTTGTACTGATGAAGGAATCTTTGTGCACACATAACAATTTCTCGCATCCATAGTATCAACATACTCATTCAGCAAGCGATAGAAGACATTAGTAGAAAGTTCCCCCTTTTGAATTATTTCCCTCATGCAAATATTTTGTATCCTGCTCAAACTTTTCCCACGGTGTTAGTGTAGCAGTCTCAGGTTTTGAAGCATTGTTAGTCACCTTCTTATCCAACCATGGCATTCCTACAATCACACCTATAATTATTATTGCACACACAAGACCTAAGATAGCACTTAACCAACCACACACCCTACCCTTTTTGCTACTACTTCTAGTGTAAGCCATGATCTGTAAAGAATCAGATAGCAGAAGATACAAAACAAACAATCAACTTGAGGACGATTTAAAAGCTCCTTGTTTTTTTTTTTTTTTCTTAATGCAAAATCTCTCTTTCTTTCTGCGAGTATTTACAGCGTTTGACTCACCCCAGGACCCTTTTGTCAAATCAGATTAACAGCTTGTCATAATCGGTTTTCAGAGTCAATTCAGGTTATCAGTGTCACATCCGCTAATTTTTCAGTCTCTTTTCTCAGCTTTTCAGCTTTCAATCTCAATTTCACTATTTTAACACAGTTTCTTTCTAAAGTTGAATTCAAGTGCCGTCGTATTGACCTGGTGCCTCTCGATCAAAACAGAACGCCAAGAATTCCTGTTGCCATTCAGCTGATGTTGCGTACGCCCATTCAGGACCTGCGTACCTTTTGTTTGCAACTCTTTTTCTTTTCAATCTGCGTTCACTCTGCAACTCTCCTTCACTAAGATCCTCCCTTCTGGTTGTATCAACTTCTTCCTCTATTATGTCACAAGGGACGACTTTCTCCCTTGCAGCTTGTTTCTTTGGCCAGTTATCACCTTTATGCGTTTTCTTTCTGCTTAGCCTTTCAGGACATTGAACAGCACCCTCCTCTTGTGCTATGGTGTTTTCTCTTGATGGACCTGCAAGTGGCTCAGGAGGAGTCGGTGTACTTTGACCTCCTTCTGCTCCTTCCCCTTCGTCTTCAAGGTCTGTAATGGGCTCAAGTTCAAACCCGTATCCGTTTACTTCTGGGAGAACCTCTCCTTGTCTCGGTTCTCTTGTTGCCTCCGCTGAAATAGGCTCACTGTCACCTCTCTCGAACTTGTTTACTGTTTGAGGGACTAAGCCATCCTCAGTGGGCTCTCCTTCAGTCTCAGTTCCCCCTACTCTCCGGCCCTGAGACTTCCTTCTCTGCAGTTGTTGTTTTGGACACTTCAAGTTCCTCATCAGTTGGACATGTCACTTTCTTTGTGTGACTGGCATGTATCCAGTTTGGAACACCTGCACATTTCACAGCAGTGGTTTTGTTGTCAGCATTACCTGGTATGGCCCCTTCCAATGCGGCTCCAAACACGACTTCCTCACATGTTTCTTGACAACCACCCATTCACCGGCTTTCAGGGTGTGACCTGGATCACTGATCGGTGGCAATGTGTTAGCCTCCACCTGGTGAGAAAAAGAGCGGACCACATCAGCCAGACCCTTGCAGTAGTCCAACACCATACCATCTGTGATATTCACAAGAGCATTTTCAGGTACTGCGGGCAACCTCATAGCTCTGCCCATCAGAATCTCATGGGGGGATAGTCCTGTCTTCTTATCAGGTGTGTTTCTCATTGACATCAGCACTAAGGGCAATGCGTCTCGCCATTTCATATTGGTAGTTGGGCACATTTTTGCCATTCTCGACTTCAAGGTACCATTCATCTGTTCCACTAGTCCAGATGCTTCAGGGCGGTAGCTACAATGCAGCTTCTGTTCAATGTCTAATGCAGCACACAAGAGCTTTATCACCTCATTGTCGAAGTGTCTGCCCCTATCTGATTCTAAAGAGATCAGGAATCCAAAACGTGGTATTAACTCTCTGAGCAACAGCTTTGCTACTGTGAGACTGTCATTCCTACGTGTAGGGTATGCTTCAATCCAATGACTGAAAACACACACAACCACCAACACGTACCTCAAGCCTCCCACAGGCATCTTAATGAAATCCATCTGCATCTTGCTAAACGGACCTCCAGCTCTCCCTATATGGCTCAAAGTCACCACAGTCCCTTTTCCTACATTCATCTGTTGACAGATGATGCACCTGTGACAGGTAACCTCTGCGGCTTGTCTGAATTTTGGATTGAAACAATCAATTTTGAATAATCTGATCATTGCATCTCTCCCAAGATGTGCCTGTCCATGGTAAGGCCTTGCAAACTGTGACAAAAGACTGTTTGGCAAAAACAATTTCCCCTCCTCTGAGACCCACAAGTCGTCAGACCTTTGTACACATTGCATTCTCTGCCAGGAGCGTTTTTCCTCTCTGCTAGCACGGCCCTGCAGTGATTTTAGCTCATCTAATGTATCAACCACTCTTAATGCAAAGTTCAAGCATGTTTCATTTTCAGTTTCAGGTAATAGTTCCCACTGATCCTTGAACGATATACAGTTCAATGCGCAAAACCTCGCGACTTGATCTGCATAGCCGTTTCCCATTGACACAAAGGGGGTCATTCTGACCTCGGTCATGGTCATTCTGACCCGCAACTTGCAAACCGCCAAAAACCCGACATCCACAAAAGTCCGCCACACCAAAGGTCAGCGAAAAAATGGCGATGACCAAACCTCCACCATCACGCCAACAGAAATACGCCCATACCATTCCGACCCACAAATCCACGCGGTGGTCTTTCAAACGCGGTATTCCATTGGCGGTACACACCGCCGCGGTCAAAATACACACACACATAGAAAACTCAGCCACATTGGTCAGTTTGAAACACACACACCTGATACACATACTAACACCACTCCCACACACCCAACACAATATAATACACACACCCACATCACCCACAAACCCATACGACCCGAAATTATTGACGAAGGCTAGAGAGAGAGCACAGAATAGACAATCCCACAACACAGAGGCACACAACACCGTCACCCACACAGAATCCACGCACCAAACACCACACACCACCACACGCACCACACTCATCACCATAAACGCCACCCCACACCTCATCCACACCACCCCATGGCACCCCAAAGACACCCCAGGTTCACTGACGCAGAACTCAGGGTCATGGTGGAGGAAATAGTCCGTGTAGAGCCCCAGCTCTTCGGGGCACAGGTGCAGCACACCACAATTGCCAGGAAGATGGAGCTATGGCAAAGGATAGTGGACAGGGTCAACGCGGTGGGACAGCATCCACGCAATCGGAATGACATAAGGAAGCGCTGGAACGACCTACGGGGGAAGGTGCGTTCCATGGTATCAAGGCACAACATTGCGGTGCAGAAGACTGGCGGCGGACCCCCACCTACTCCCCCAGAATTTACAGCATGGGAGGAGGAAGTCTTGCACATCCTGCATCCTGAGGGCCTCGCAGGAGTAGGCGAAGGAATGGACTCTGGTAAGTCAAATCTTCACTACTGCTTCCCACCCCAACCCCACCTGCATGCCAAATCATACCCCCACCCCCATCACACCAACTCCTTGCAAATGGCTCACCATCACAACCCACCCATCCCAACACCAAGCCCTGCATGCGACCACAAAGCATGGACACCCATCACCAAAGCATGCCCACTGCACACACACATCACCCCCACAAGCCACCCTCACAAAAGCCCCCACAAGGGAATGCCTGCACTTGGGTACACGGACACCCACCCATCACACGAAATGCCACACACAGAAGCAATAACCATACCTTTATACCCCTGCAGGACCCGAACGCCACCACACCGCCACGGAGGGTACAGAGATGTCCATCCCACCCCCAGAAGAGGCCCCCAGCGATGACAGCAGCTCTGTCTCCCTGGACCCAGATGACCAGCCCGGCCCATCGGGGACCTCGGGACAGTCAGTTCCCCACAGACAGCCACAGGCTACACCAGACCCAACCCCCTCTGGGAACACCAGCACAGCTCCCACCCAGCGGGCCCATGCCTCTGTCTCCAGGGCACGTCAATCAGCGGTGTGTTCACCACTACAGGGCACCCAGGTTGACTTACCACCCCAACAACAACAGGGACCTGGGGGCAGTGGTAGTGGGCACACCGTCCAGGGGACAGAGGCCCAGGAACACAGGGGAACTGGGAGGGCTGCTGTGCGACAGGGGGGGGACAGGCACAGGGAACCGACTCTCCAAGAGGCCCTCTCCTCCATCATGGGAGCTTACCACCACTCCCAGGAGACGATGGCGACGGTACTGGCCAGGTTCCAGGAGATCCAGGCACTGCAGGAGGAACGGTACATGGGGTTCAGAGAGGAACTGAGGAACATCGGTTCCGCAATGGGAACCATCGTCGTGGCCCTTAACCAGATAGTCACCACATTGCGGGACCACGTGGCACCCCAAAGGGCCCCTGTCACTAGCCCAGGCCAGGAACAGCCTACCACCTCCGCCGGGGACAGGAGGCCCCCACACAACAACAGGCCACCAGAACCCCACCTCCTGCAGAAGAAGAACCACCCGCAAGCGGAACCTGAGATCTCACAAGAAGACAGAGTAGGATTGCAAGACCCCCGCCAGCCTAAGATACCCCCTGATGTCATCCCACTGTCCCACATTGTCACCCTGTCCAACCTTTAACTGCCCCTGTTCCATCCTTCCACAGGCATATGGACAATGCACCTGTGCGACTGAGAACTGGACTCTGCCATGGACATTACTCCACCCCCACCCATCACTGTTTTACAATCATGTACCTATATGTAGCACTTAAAATAAATCACTTATTGCACTTAAAATAACAGGAGTCTGCTTGTATTCTTAACAAATGTATTACACATAACGGTGCAATAATGTCCAGTTACTTTGTGATGACAACATACCAATTTCAATAAGCTTTAGTCCATGGGAAAACAAAGCAGAAGTCACGCAGTGGGTCATACAGCTCTGAAAAGGGAAGGGAAAGTCACAAATCAGTTAACAGGAACTGGGGGGAAACACAGACAGTGGAGACGCATGAGGCCTTGAGTAAATGTAAAATGGCGTGGGTGATTCTTACCTGTGTGCTACTGGAAATATTGTTGTATGACTGTATCCCTGTTGTCCGTGTTGTCCCCGTCGTCTTCCTCCTCTTCACTCTCCACAGGCTCCACAGCTGCTACAACACCACCATCTGGACCATCCTCCTGCAGAAAAGGCACCTGGCGTCGCAAAGCAAGATTGTGAAGCATACAGCAGGCCACGATGATATGGCACACCTTCTTTGGTGAGTACATTAGGGATCCCCCTGTCATATGCAGGCACCTAAACCTGGCCTTCAGGACCCCGAAGGTCCTTTCTATGATCCTCCTAGTTCGCCCATGGGCCTCATTATACCGTTCCTCTGCCCTGGTCCGGGGATTCCTCACTGGGGTCAGTAGCCACGACAGGTTGGGGTAACCAGAGTCACCAATTAGCCACACACGGTGTCTCTGTAGCTGTTCCATCACATAAGGGATGCTGCTATTTCGCATGCCATACGCGTCATGCACTGACCCAGGGAACTTGGCATTTACATGGGAGATGTACTGGTCAGCCAAACAGACCACCTGTACATTCATCAAATGATAACTTTGTCTGTTTCTGTACACCTGCTCACTTTCTTTGGGGGGAACCAAAGCCACATGGGTCCCATCAATGGCACCAATGATGTTGGGGATATGTCCAAGGGCATAGAAATCACCCTTCACTGTAGCCAAATCGCCCACCTCAGGGAAAATAATGTAGCTCCGCATGTATTTCATCAGGGCAGACAACACTCTGGACAAAACCTTAGAAAACATAGGCTGAGACATCCCAGATGATATGGCCACTGTTGTCTGAAAAGACCCACTTGCCAAAAAATGGAGTACTGACAGAACCTGCACCAGAGGGGGAATCCCTGTGGGTTGGCGGATGGGGGACATCAGGTCTGGCTCCAGCTGGGCACATAGTTCATGTATAGTTGCTCTGTCAAGCCTGTATGTAAGTATGATATGTCGTTCTTCCATTGTCGACAGGTCCACCAGCGGTCGGTACACGGGAGGATTCATCCTTCTCCTCGCAAGTCCCAGCGGACGGTGCCTAGGAAGGACAACATGGAGCACAGAGTCAAGCAACCCACAGGTTCGTTCACACAGCTTGCACAGTACACGAATCGCTATGCATTGAAAGGCTTGTATGAGTGGCAATGCAAGGCCTAGGCCTGTGTGACGCAGTAGAAATTCAGCCATGTGGGCCCTTGAAATGGCGGCTGCCTGACCTGTGAAGTGTGACAGTGGGATGTGAGGTCAATGCGCTGGCGTGGCACACCATGGCGGTAGGCGGTCGAAGACCGCGGTGCTAAGCCGCATTGGTTAACATTGCACCCTATGGGTTTCAGTAGCCAATGAGGATGGGCGTCTGCGGTCGCGGTACGCACCACGGCGGTACGCACCGCCGTGGGCGTGACCGCCATTTTCTATCTGATTAATCACTCGAGACCTGATCATCCACAGGAGAGGACCGATACTGCAAGTGCTGCTGTGACCTCGGTCTGGGAGATACAATGGCTGCTGCGACTGGGGAAAGGGCCCCTGCCTTCACTTCTGAAGAATTGGAGAAACTTGTTGATGGGGTCCTCCCCCAGTGTGCGCTACTCTACGGTCCTCCAGACCAACAGGTTAGTACACAGGGTGCACGTTGAATGGGCTATGCCTGTGTTGAGTGGGGTGTATGTAAGATGGTGGCGAGGGGAGCGAATGAGGAGTGCAACGCACGAAAGATGAGAGCATGTGCCACATGGCAAGGTAGGGGAGGGGGGGGCCACTCACATTGACCAGGCAGAAAAGTGATGAGATTTCCTTTACCACCCTGTACATGTCACATAGGTCAGCGCCCATCAGAAGATCGACATTTGGCGTGCCATCGCCAAGGACGTCCGGGCCCTGGGGGTCCACAACAGACTGGGCACCCACTGCCGAAAGAGGTGGGAGGACATCCGCCGCGGGACCAGAAAGACTGCCGAGTCTCTGCTGGGGATGGCCTCCCAACGTAGGAGGGGTGCCAGCCACCAATTGACCCCCCTGATGTCCCGGATCCTGGCGGTGGCCTACCCCGATTTGGATGGGCGCGTGAGGACATCACAGCAGACACAAGGGGGTGAGTATCAGCACATTCTGCTATCTTTGCGCGCAGTGAAGGTGTTTGGGTGGGGGAGGAGGGCTGTGGCTATCTCTAGGCCAGGGCGCATTCTGTAGGCTAGGCCCCTCCGTTAGGCATGGCCCTGTGCCCCCGCCCCCCACCTCTGTAGGGTGCCAAGTACAGCTATCCATGGTCCGGCCTCACCCATGTGTGCATTTGTCATCCATAGACCTGTAGGCCTAGCCACAATAACTGAGTAGTGTACCCCGATTGCGCGGCCTAGTGCAGGGGGCTTCTATGTCTGTCCTCTCCGACAACGGTGTTGCCAATGCATGCACTCAACCTGTCTTCATTTCTCCCCCCCCCCCATTTTCTTTGTCTTCCTGTTCATGTGTGCATTAGCATCATCAGGCGGAGGAGAAGTGGCATCGGCGCACAAGGGAGCTGCATCTCACATGGCCCCGGAGGGCAATGCAACAGACTCCGAGTACACCAGTGAGACGGAGGGCGAGTGGAGCTCCACAACGGGGACCCGTGGAGACGTCAGCGACACCGACACGTCCTCGGAAGGGAGCTCCCTTGCGGTGGCGGCAACATCCATGCCCACCGCCACAACAGGTACAGCCGCCACCCAGCGTAGCAGCCCCGCCCTCCCAGCAGCCCCTCAGCCTTCGCTCCGTGCCCGCTCGCCCAGGAAGGCGGGCATCTCCTTCGCCCCAGGCACCTCAGGCCCTGCCCCAGTCATTGACCTCCTCAGGACCATCATTGATGGGCAGTCTTCGGGCATTCATTCGGGTCAGGCTGCCCATCAGCGATCGTTCAACGCTCTGGCCTCAGCACTGACGGCAGCCATTGTCCCTGTCTCCAGCCTCCCTCTTCTGACTCCCTCCACCAAGTCCCAGTCTCCTGTTCCTCTGCCTATCCCATCCACACCATCAGACCAGCCTGCACACACCTCTACACCCAAGGGCAGCTCATCCAGACATAAGCACCACAGATCCCACAAGCATTCACCCAAGCAACATCCAGATGCAGACATGCCAACAGTCACTACCACCTCTGTCCCCCACCTCCTCATCTCCCTCCTCCCTCCCTGTGACGTCTCCACTCACACCTGCATGCACAACACCATCAGCCAGTACTTCCATCACCAGCACACCCTCCATTACAGTCCGCACACGTGCAGTCACCACCCCCACTGCCATTTACACGTCCCCTGTGTCCTCTCCCAGTGTGTCTGTCACCCCCTCTTCCAAACCACACAAACGCAGGCAGCCACCCACCCAACAGCCATCCACCTCACGACAGCCTCCGTCACAAGCACCTGCACCCAAAGACAGCACACTTGACTCTCCTACAACCACATCCTCTTCCTCCACTCCCATACCCACTACACCTACCCGTCCCTGTCCATCCAAAGTGCTTTTCCTTTCCAACCTTGAGCTCGTTCCAATCACTGACCCACCCCCTCCATCTGGTAAGAGTCAAAAAAGCACCTCAGCCACCACCAGCCCTGCATCTACTATGACCATAGTGCAGGGCTATTGGAGTCCACCAGCTCCTAGGGCAGGAACATCGGCCAGCAGCAAGGGGACAGCCAGCCCACCCCCTGGGAAGAGGACAAAAAAAACTAAGGGCCGGCGCGACAAGCCTGAGACGGCTGCCACCAAGGACAGTAGCCTTGCCCCGTCACCTGCCACATCATCAAAGGGAGGCAAGGGCCACAGAGCTTCAGCGAAGGAGGGCAAGGGCAGCAGGGCGGAGAAGTCAGGTAGCAGGCGAGCTGCCTAGGAGGGCCCCACCAGCCCCATTCCGGTTGTGACGGACGACACCCACGGGCCCAGGACTCCATCACAGGAGGGCCCTGCGACCGCAAGGTCGGATGGCGACTGAGCGGGAAGTCTTGGCCAGGTCTGGCTCCCTAGAAACACAGGACAAGCACCGCTGAACAGGGCCCCGCCGTGACAAGGACCGCTGAACAGGGCCCCGCCTTGAGAAGCACCGCTGAACAGGGCCCCGCCGTGACAAGAACCGCTGAACAGGGCCCCGCCGTGAGAAGCACCGCTGAACAGGGCCCCGCCGTGAGAAGCACCGCTGAACAGGGCCCCGCCGTGAGAAGAACCGCTGAACAGGGCCCCGCCGTGAGAAGCACCGCTGAACAGGGCCCCGCCGTGAGAAGCACCGCTGAATAGGGCCCCGCCGTGAGAAGCACCGCTGAACAGGGGCCCGCCGTGACAAGAACCGCTGAACAGGGCACCGCTGAACAGGGGCCCGCCGTGACAAGAACCGCTGAACAGGGCCCCGCCGTGAGAAGAACCGCTGAACAGGGCCCCGCCGTGAGAAGCACCGCTGAACAGGGCCCCGCCGTGACAAGAACCGCTGAACAGGGCCCCGCCGTGAGAAGCACCGCTGAACAGGGCCCGCCGTGACAACAACCGCTGAACAGGGCCCCGCCGTGAGAAGCACCGCTGAACAGGGCCCCGCCGTGACAAGAACCGCTGAACAGGGGCCCGCCGTGACAACAACCGCTGAACAGGGCCCCGCCGTGAGAAGCACCGCTGAACAGGGCCCCGCCGTGACAAGAACCGCTGAACAGGGCCCCGCCGTGACAAGAACCGCTGAACAGGGGCCCGCCGTGAGAAGCACCGCTGAACAGGGCCCCGCCGTGAGAAGCACCGCTGAACAGGGGCCCGCCGTGACAAGAACCGCTCCGCTGTGCCCTTCCTGTCAAGCACCGCTTCGCTGGGCCCTTCCTGTCAAGCACCGCTCCGCTGGGCCCTTCATCTCAAGCACCGCTCCGCTGGGCCCTTCCTGTCAAGCACCGCTCCGCTGGGCCCTTCATCTCAAGCACCGCTCCGCTGGGCCCTTCATCTCAAGCACCGCTCCGCTGGGCCCTTCCTGTCAAGCACCGCTCCGCTGGGCCCTTCATCTCAAGCACCGCTCCGCTGGGCCCTTCCTGTCAAGCACCGCTCCGCTGGGCCCTTCCTGTCAAGCACCGCTCCGCTGAGCCCTTCATCTCAAGCACCGCTCCGCTGGGCCCTTCATCTCAAGCACCGCTCCGCTGGGTACCGCCGTCCCAAGCACCGCTCCGCTGGCCACCGCCGTCTCAAGCACCGCTCCGCTGGCTACCGCCGTCTCAAGCACCGCTCCGCTGGGCCCTTCCTGTCAAGCACCGCTCTGCTGGGCAACGCCGTCTCAAGCACCGCTGGCCCATTGACAGTGCCGGTTCTGTGTCGAGCAGGGCTTCACGAAGCACTCTGGGCACCATGCCTCCTCCATTAACAGTGGAGTCGGTAATCCATCTGATGGACTGTGGCTTGGCACTTCCCAGGATGGAACAGTGGGCAAGCCACACACTGTAGAGACTTGAGAGACTGTCGCTTTGCACTCCCCAGGATGGCACAGTGGGCAACCCACCCACTGTAGAGACTTGTGAGACTGTGGCTTTGCACTCCCCAGGATGGGACAGTGGGCATGGAGGCCCCTCGTGGATCTGGCGTCGTGGACTCATGTGGCTGAGGTGCCCCCCCTTCCCTTCCCCCTGAGGTGCCTGTAGTTTTATCATCTGATGCCCCAGCAGTGTTCTCTCCAATGGTATCTGGTCTCCTGTGTGGGCTTTGCCCATGTGTTTGTGCACATTGGCCCACGGACTATGGAACTTTGACAGAATGGGCAGGACTTATTGCCTATGTATATATTTTTAACTATGTTCATTCCTTATTTTGTATCTTTCATATTGCATATTTCCCATAACTTCAATGGAGCTATTTATACATATATTTTATAGATCATTTTAATTGTGTCTTTGCATTATTCCGGTGGGCTTGGGGGGTGTCACTCTGACTTGTTGCTCTGCATTGGGGTGTAGGTATTTGGGGTGGGGGGGTGGGTGTATGGCGTATGTGTGTGCCCGTAAGCTTTCCTCCTCCCCCCTCCCCTGTGTCGTAGGTGCAGTACTCACCGTTGTCGTCTGCGCCGGCGTTCGTACTCCTGGTAGATGAGCAGGTAGACAATAGCTGGTAGGATGTTTAATTCGGGTTCCATGCTGTCCTCCTTCCTCGTTGAGTGTGTAGAGGTGAGCGTTTTCCCGTTCGTAGTCTGTTTCCGCCGTGTTTTTATCGGCGGGGCTCCCGCCCCGGAAAAGGTGGCGGATTGGTGAGTTGTGATAGGGTGGGCAGTACATTGTCTGCCGCCTGCCTGTTGGCGGTGACCGCCGCGCTGTTTGTCTGTCCCGCCATGGCGGTCGGAGTGTTAAAGTGGCGGCCTGTGTTGGCGGTTCCCGCCAGGGTCAGAATTCCATTTTTTTGACCGCCTGCCTGTTGGCGGGTTGGCCGCCGCTTTAACACCAACCGCCAGGGTTGGAATGACCGCCAAAGTCTTGTGACTTAACATGAGCATTGCATTTAACCACGGCAATTTCAAGAGGTAACTGAATCGCATGCAACAAATCCTTAATCTTTTCTCCATTTTTTACTGGTGAGCCATAAGAGGTCATGAAACCCCTCTGTGACCACAATTATCCAAAATTATGCACAATTCCAAATCTGTATCTTCTGTCAGTATAGATAGTGACGTTTAGATTTTCAGCTGCGTGGCATGCCTTAGTAAGGGCAATTAAGTCCGCCACTTGTGCGGAGTACACTCTTTCGAGCCAGGAAGCTTCTAAGATACCGGTGATTGTGCACATGGCATAACCAGCTCTCAGTATTCCGACTGAGTCTCTCCAAGCATGAACCACCAACAAACATAATGTAATCATTTTCTTCTAACTGTGTATCCTTAATGTCAGGTCTGGGTTTGGTGCATACTTCTGTTACCTCAAGACAATCATGTTCTACTTCCTCAGTATTATTAATCTCAGCATTTTCAACAGGAAGTAAAGTTGCCGGGGTCAATACAGTACACCTCTTGAGAGAAACATTCGGAGACCCCAGTATAATGGTCTCATATCTTGTCAGCCTAGCATTTGTAATGTGCTGAGTCTTAGTTCGGGTTAACAGAATTTCAACTGAATGTGGAACCATTACTGTTAAGGGATGTCCCATCATTATGCCTTCCCACTGTGTGAGGCTCTGACCAACTGCTGCAACTGCGCGCTAACAACCCGGTAAGGCTGCTGCGACTGGGTCCAAAGTAGCTGAAAAATATGCTACTGGGCGGTTTGCACTTCCATGGACCTGTGTTAAGACTGACAAAGAACAGGCATCACGTTCATGACAAAACACTAGAAAAGGCTTTGTGTAGTCAGGCATACCTAAAGCTGGCGCCCTGCACATGCACTCTCTCAATTCCATGAATGCCTCAATCTCTTCCTCTGACATGATTTTAGTACCCAGGTCATCCTTAACCTCTTTACCTGTCAATTTCACCAAAGGTTTGGAGATAATCGAGAAGTTGGGAATCCACTGACGACAGTAGCCTACCATTCCCAAAAACATCCTGACATCTCTTTTTGTTGTCGGGGATTCATCTGCAGTATGGCTGTCACCCTTTCTTTGGATATTCTCCTGGAGCCCTTTTCAGTTAAATGACCTAAATACTTCACCTCTTTTTGACAGTATTGCAGCTTCTTTGGGGACACTTTATGTCTGTTCTTTCCCAAGTGGTTCAGTAAGGCAATTGTGTCATACCTACAGTCATCTTTTGTTCTGGATGCAATCAGCAAGTCATCAATGTACTGTACTAGAGTCGAACTGAATGGCAGTTCCAACGACTCCAAGTCCTTCTTCAATATCTGATTGAAGATGGACGGTGACTCAGAGAACCCTTGAGGAATTCTGCACCAACTGTACACCTTATCCAGGAATTTGAAACTGAAGAGAAATTGGCTGTCCTCATGAAGAGGCACTGAAAAGAATGCTTGAGACAGGTCCACAACTGTGAACCACTCTGCATCACACGGAACCTGAAACATAATCACAGCTGGATTTGGCACTATGGGGCAACACTTTACCACAATCTTGTTTATTTTCCTCAGGTCTTGAACAATTCGAACCTTCCCACAAGGCTTTTTCAGACCCATTATAAGCGAATTACACAGGCTGCTCATCACTTCTTTCAGAACTCCTTGCTTTACAAAGTCTGCAATTATCTGTGATACCTGAATGAGGATATCTTGTGCCATGTGGTACTGCGGCACCTGAGGAAACACTGCGTTCGGCTTAACCTGTACCTTAACCGGTTCTACTCCCTTTATCAGTCCTACTTCTTTTCCTGTCAGGTCCCACACCTTCTCTGTCACTGTTCCCTGCAACTCAGGTGGCAAGTCAGTCACTGTAAGCATTGGGAATAAGGTTATCAAAGGGTATTCCTCATTTGTGCTTTCCGTCTCTAGATCTGTAAATTGTCCATCGTCCCCTTCATCATCACTGTTTGTCTGCACTTCAATCCCTTCATTAGAACAGGTATTCGAACATTTCGTTTTGCACAGTAAGTCTCTTCCGAGTAGGGACACAGGACTAGAATCACAGACTACAAATGTATGTAATCCCTGGAAGTTTCCAATCTCAACTTGAACTGGGTCTGTAATCGGGTTTGTCAAATACTGATTTGCCACTCCTACCACCCTTATGGTACGCCCCAAAAGTGGCAATTTCGGAACCTCTGCACTTCTGACTGTAGAGCGTGTAGCTCCAGTGTCAACCAGGAATGAAACCTTGTGACCCATCACCTTTCCCTCTACATAGGGTCCCCTCTGATCTACTTCTAGGGACGCTGCAAGCCTGCACTCCTCCCTGTCTGAACTATCATCCAACCATTCATCATTTATTCCATCCTCACCACGCAATGGGAACTGTTGCACTGTGTTATTTTGACCCATCTATTGGCCCGTGACCTGCTGAGGAAGCATCACCTGTTGCTGTCCCATTGGAGATAATTGTAATTGCATTTGCTGTCTAGGTACCAGGGGAACCTGCTGTTGTACCTGCTGCATTTGTGCTGGTTGAACAAGCAGCATTTTTATTTGCTGCACGGGCTGTAACCCCTGCATCGGAACCATGTTATTCTGGAAGTTTTGATTTTGGCCCCTCACCTTTGGACCCTTACATTTTGAAATGTACTGACAGAACTGCTTTGTTGAACAACACCATCTTGCCCCACACTTCTGCACGCGTGACATGGTGATATCTTTTTCATCCCCTGTACATCATTTTGAACCACAACAATATTCAAGTCTGGACCGCGATTCACAAAACCCCGACCTCGGCCTCGCGGCTGTGCCTCAAACATGCCATTCCGTTGTGGTTGCTGCTGTACCATCTGCTGGATTCCATTTCCCTGCATCCCTGCCTGCACTGCCTAAATGTGCATCACCATCACTTTCTCCTTCAACTTTCTCTGCTTCAACTCAATCTTGTCACTACAGTACTTTGCATACTGCAACACCTCATCAATCGGCTTTGCCTGCCAACAGATCAAATGATTCTTAATCATCTGGCTAATCTCTGGTCTCAGCCCTTCAACAAATCTGAACACAAGATGATTCATGTCTTTCGGTTCTATGGTCTCAGTGCCACTGTAGTGCTTGAATGCTTTCAACAATCTCTCATAATAAGCATGAATTGACTCTTTAGCTTCCTGTGAGGTTCGATCGATTTTCTGCCAATCAGTCACTTTAGGCGACACTTTCTGCTTCAAAAACTCAGTCACTTTATGATAGTACTTCATCACTTCCTCAGATGGTGCTCCAGTCACCTTATCCCTCGCCGGCTCCTGTGTCGGCCAGTCCACACCCCTCTTGCACTCAAGCCATAAATCGGGTGGAACTATAATCTCAAACAGGGTATTCAAGTCCTCCCAGAGACATTTTGCAAGTTTCACAAACCTATCTGTCTGCTGATACCACTCTATCGGCTTCTCCCTCAACCTGGGATAATCATTTGTAAATGACAGGATGTCTCCCCTAGACCATGGTACATGGACTAGAACCCCTCCAGCTGTTTCTCTCATTGGCAACATCTTTACTGCCCCGTGTCTAGTGCGGCTTTAGCCTGATTTGGTTCCGGACCTTCACTTTTCTCTTTATCTCTTTTCTTTGCCCATCTGCCTTCCCACTTCTCTAAAGCTTCCCAGATTTGCGCACTTTGCAGTATCTCTTTAAGATGTGCTTTCATTCCGGTAGATCTCATGTGCTCAAAACCTTTAGAATCAAAGTCTAATCTGTAGCTTCTTTTCAAATGTTTAGTATTCCCAATGTCTATGTTGTACTTGTCTGCCAGGTTTGCCAACCTCTGATGCACCTTTCCCACTTCTTTAGTGATCTTGGGGTACAGATACCTCAATTCTGCTTCTGTGCATGACTCTAATCTGTTTACCCCCATTGTTCCTTCCACTAGTTCCGCAGCTTCTACGCCCAGTCTCACAAAATTCAGGTATTCTTCCTTTTCTGGCTTATCTGCGGTTACCGCAGTATTTTGGGAAGCATAAGTCCTTTCTAACCACTCATTCAATTGTTGAGCAGAAAGCCTTGCAACGAAATGTTCCCATCAGTGGTGACTGTGATGTATTTGTACTCATTGTTTGTGGGGCTAGCACACTTAACCCTGCTTGTCTCATTGCCTCCAAAGGAGCCCCAATCGGACTGAGGTTTAACAAGGACCGGAGTCCTTCTGCTGATTGTTCTCTTGATGTTATTGGCTGGGGAGTTCCTGTGAACTCTCCTCTTACTACCTCTAGGGTTCTTACTCCCTGATCACACACATCAGGCTTACCCTGCGCATACAATGGTACGGGGGGACTAACAGTAATTGGTAATGATATGGCAGCTGGTGTCTGACCAGGTCCTAAACCTCGTGGAGTAGTAACTCATAAAGCTTGACTCACTGTGGCTGGTGCAGGTACTAACGGAGGCCCTGCCACTGGATTGTAACCCGGAATCAGTTGTTGCTGCGGCTGGGGCAGCAATTGCGGGATTGGCTCAATCTGTACTAGCTTTGATCTGGTGTATGTCGGATCAGGCGGCACCATCAGACTCGTACTTGTCTCTTGTACTGGGACGTCTGGATAGATCCTCTGTATCTGTGGCGGAGGTTGCAACTGTATCTGCGCGTCTGGTGCAGTGGGTACACTGACACCATTCTATATCAAAACCGTATCACTTGTCTGCATTGCATTTGTAACTTCCTTACTTTGTGTTGGATTCCCAGGACCCGCTCTAGTGCTTGGAGCAGTGTCATTTATGGCATATGGTGTCGGGCGATCAAGTAACAACTGATTAAGAAACTCTTCATCGTCTGAATCATCTTCATCTACCCAAGACCGCTGAGTCTCCTTAGACTTATTAGAGCCCTTGTCTGTCTTACAGGTGGCTTTCTTTCCCTGTGTCTCATCTTCTTGTGTAATTGCCGGAAACAATTTAAGTCCGTCAACTATTCCCCTTCTCCACATTTTGCTCTCATTGTCCAATCTAGCCTCGGCTAAAGTCTTTTCTGCCCTATTTATTCTCCTTTCAAGTCTTTGCTGTCTTTGTCGTATGGCCATTAAATCCCAGACTGCTAATGCCTCATGCTGAGCTGGTCTCGGAGGCGGCTTTTGTACACTTAACATCCACCTCAAGTTCTCTAAAATTCTTGTATTGAACGTTCCTTGGTCCGGAAACGCTAAACATCCCTCCTTCTCTGTTAATTTGCGCCACTGCTTCATCCACAGGCAAGGCGCGACTACCTTTTCCTCCATTACTATATAAGCTGGAGTACCCTCAGGCGGTGTAGGCTCTCCCTCACTCGCCATAATGTATGCGTCTCCTTTCAGAGCGCTCTTTAAAGCCTTGAAAAAAATATTTTTTTACGTCCTTTATTTTGCTTTGAATCTAATCAGAAAGTGACTTTAATTCCCAGGACACTCTTCACCCACCTTTCTCAACCTATTGCCTCTCACGGACGGCTGTCAATCCGTGCGCGACCCCTCTCGGCAACTGACCTATCCCAGCGCGGCACCACTGACGTCACACTCACACACTGCAGCTGACAAAGTCTTACGGCTTGTCCTCCTTACACTGGATTCACACCAAACTAACGCAGTATATTGCGAGCACCTTTCACAACAAAAACCCAAATTTGACGGTTTACTACAGGAAGGGTAACACATTCGCTTCAGAACTTTACAGAGATTTCACTTGAAGCCCCGGCCGCTACTCTCTCCTTCTCAGTTCCCGTACCCGCAAGCAGAATTCGACCCGCAAATTCTACTCTCGACTTGTCAATGGTTTGTTCTAGTACACTATAGAACTTGCCAAATCTCCATCGAAGGTTTCACTCATACACTTTGACTCAAACTCGACTTGTCAACCACGCCTGATTGACCTATTAATCCGCACAAGTTACAACATAAACCCAAGTGTCTCCTACACTTGTCAATATACTCCGGAGTCTTAGACCACGATGGGTCCGTACATCACCAACCAACCACGTGGATAATTTTTTGGAGCACAAAGCGCCACACTCACATGAAGTACGCCGACTTCCCTACTCTCATACTGCGGAGTACGCCCACTCCTACTAAAACAACATTACCTGGCCTACATTCACACAAACTTCACAAACCACCTGCAATATGCATAAGCTGAGCAAGCGCAAATTCTACACCACACATACTAAAATGCCGAAAACATAGCCTACTCACTTAGGCAGGCTCCGAGATCCCAGGAAAGTCATGGGGAATTTAGAAACACATCATATCTCCAATTTGCATTATCTCGAAAAACAAGTCTAAACAATAATTCTCCGTCCTTGAGCCCAAAGGGCCTAAACCGTCGCTCTGCTACTAGAACTGATAACGCGTCCCTTTATGATTAATTATTACATATTGGGACTCGTTTTAGGCCAATGAATCTTTTGACCCTGTTGAAAGACACCTTAGGACGAGATAGCTAATCAACATGTCACTCAATACATCAATAATATCATCAATATTTATTACCACAATGCATTTCACCTTAATTAATGACATTTAGTTAAACTCAAGACACCACCATGACCTTTCAGTCATGAATAACCACACCAATTTAGTATGAATTGTTATGATATTTATTCCCTATTGGTTACAATACTACTAGCAAGTTTATTAATCTATCTCAAAACCAAGAAGCACAATAGCATAGTCACAATACGGCAACTCTGATAAGATTTCATCACAGCAAGAATTACAAACATTAGAATATAACACGACGTCAGCGTAGATTATTCTAAGAAGAGTATATTAGTGCATTGTTCAACAAAACATAGATTCAGTCATTTGTCTATTTGCGTCAGTGCAGTGAACCCCTCACCTAGCCTCAAATTAGCATTGGCATGTTGGGCTTCATGCAAAACAATTTAGTAACATCAATGTAGAAAAGATCTAACTAAGGTCTCTGTCAAAAGAAAAGCAGTTGGTACCTAGAAAGGAAAAGCAAACAGACAATCACAAGTTCATTGTCATATAGTTACCCTCTAAGTTTGGGCCAGCACTCAGGTTCGATCTTCGTCTTCAGGACATCGGTTGGTTCGCCATCAGATAGGAACTCGGCTCAGGTAAAAGGGGCACTTCCCTCATAAGGAGTTAAAGTGTAATATGAGCAATCTAAGGACAAGGACGGTTCTAATCTAAAATTTATCAGGTAACTAAGCAAAGTGACAAAGTGTCTGGATCATAGAAAATTGCATCAGCATCTCCCCTAGTCTCTCTCCTATCCCTCCTGTTCTCCCTCCGTTCTGATCTACTTCCTGGTGTCAAGGGTTTTTATCCCCTTTTCATTGTACATTCCCCTAAAATCTAATTGGACAAGGGGTTGCACCTCACTATCTTTAACCAATTACAATCAAATTAGCTCACCAAATTTGTTACCCCATAACAGTTCTCACGTATTTTATTGGTGCTTATGATTGACGTCTTTGGAGGTGGAATGTCTGGTATGATTTCATCGTCTTGTGGTCCTTTGCACATCTTCGGTCAGTGGCTCCATTGTCCGTACCGGTTTAGGCGACCTTGTACATAGCATTAATCTACACTGTTGCATTCAGCTAAAAATGTTACTACAGGCAGGATGAATTTCATGAGAACGTATCTACTACAGTTACATTCAGCTTCTAGCTTTTGAAAAAAACAAGAGTCAATGTCCTTTAGCAAGTCAGCACACTGCACATTAGAAAAATACATTTAATATAAGAGTCAGACAGCTAGGCCTCGACTCATGCTAACTAAGGCCTACAAAATTTATTAGCAAAACTTTAACAACATAATCATTAATAATTAGTGTAAAAGCATCTTTAATTATAATAATTAATCAATATTAGTCATTTTTATTAGTCCCCATATACATTGGCGGCCACTCCCCGTAGGCACATTTCAAGTGCACGTTTTAGCAAAACATATTAATACAGTTTCTATGCAGCATTATTGTACATTAATTAGTTCATAAACATTTCATGTTAATATGAATTATATAAGCTACGCTCTCTCACACCCATGTCCATGTCTTAGTGAAATACATTTGAAAGCAGATAACAACTGTTGTAACAGTAAAAGCAGATAACATCTGCTGTCACAATAAACATATATGTCAAAGGAGACAATGTCAATAAGTCTGGCTTTAAAGGAATATTGCATGGTAATGTGAAGCAATACAAGTAAATAGCATAGGAATAAAAGTGTGTTTGTGTGGAAGAAAAGACCCGTAGAATAATATTGATGTAGGTTAAATGTCAGGTGGCAGTTGCCATGTCAAGCCAGACCTAAAAATCCATGCAGGTTAATGACTGCCTTATTCCGTCTGTGCTGCTGCCAGAGAAAAACAACATATTATCTAGTGAGACCCTTTATTAGCATTCAAATGTTATATCTGTGCCCCTAAAAGATCAAGTGTAAGCAGCTGAATAAATAAACAAAACGATCACAGCTGGGGAGGGCAAGCCCTTTTTTGTGGAAGCACACAACTTCTGCTCTATCAAAACATGTACTTCTGATGCCCAACAAGTGGGCGGAGCCAAAGCCGCTCTATAGTGATGTTCAAATAATTGTCTGATGACTTCTGAGCTGTCAAGCCAGACCATAAAAAGTGTTTCTTTGAAGAGCATTTTCCAGAGCAAAGCATAACTACAAAGTGCAAGAGATTTAACAAGGAAGACAGGGAAGAAAAAAAATGGTACCTCAATCCCAGTACGATCAGTGGAAGG
This sequence comes from Pleurodeles waltl, assembly GCF_031143425.1. Classification (NCBI taxonomy): domain Eukaryota; kingdom Metazoa; phylum Chordata; class Amphibia; order Caudata; family Salamandridae; genus Pleurodeles; species Pleurodeles waltl. The sequence goes on along the minus strand of NC_090445.1, from coordinate 828,560,274 downwards.
ACAGCTACCAAGCTTAACAAGCATTTGCAATGCAACGGGTCTCGCGTTTGCTCATGTTAGAGCTGATCGCGTTGTAAACTCCTAACCCGACTTTTCATCTATCGGCAAACGTGCTTTTATGTACGTAACCCGAAAAAGTGAAATTAACTGTGTAAAGCGCTCGACTTCTGCCAAGCGAAATCACGCTAAGAAAATAGAGAAAAAGTAGTCCACGATCTGACAGAAAACAGCGAGCCTCGCATGTTTTCTGTACTTGGTTGCTGCGCTCGAGGAGGGCTAGCCACCAGAAAAGGCATGACGTGTGCATGCCTTCCACTAATGAAAGCAAGCAGATTTTACTAGGCAAGCCCACGAACCAATCAAACACACTGACGTGACGTCGACAGGGCTCCGAGCCCTTTTCTAATAACTAAAGCGTCTCGCTGCAATAAGCATGCGCGAGCGCATGCAACGCAGGCTCAACCTTAAAAATCAGTATTTGGTCCATGTTCCAGCCAAAAGAACAGGAAGTGAAGCCAGCAAGAGTAGGCCAGCAAATAAAAGTGACAACGAAGACAACAAATGGTAAGCAATGGGCGGGCTGCAAACCTGTTGTATACAAACTTTCTTGCAAGTCAGAGTGCATGAAGTGCATGCACTATTGCAGGGGAGACCTAAAAAGGCATACTGTGGTCCCAGGCCATGTCATTTTATGGATTACAAGGTTTGTGACCACAAAATAGCTTTGCACACCTGGTCACAGGTTCCTTATTATTGCAAACTGATTATATTTTTAATTAGTCACCTCATTACGTATCGGTTGCCCTCATAATGTGTCTCCAGACTCTTAACTCCTGCACCTGTAATTTGGCACCTGATTCCTTACCTATAATATATATTACTGCGTGCAAGATAACTGAACAAATATAAAGGCACCATGGCATTGGGTTTCTTATTGATTACACAAGTATTGTGACAGAACTTAATTGAATGTGCATGCACAATGGCATAATATTCGGTTTGTACATGCAAAGTATTCTTTCATAACCTATGTGTTACTATGCAAGTAACTATTATGTACTGCATATGACAGCAAAATGTAAAGAGCGCTTCATCCATTTCGGGGCGAATTAGGCCTATGCTTCTTCTTTCATATGATTTGGGGTACTTGTCTTCATTTGGGGAGACTTCATGTCTGATTTCATGTTAGCTTCTTTCGGTGTAAAGCTATTATTGTAAAGATGCTTTGAAATGTTTTGGTACCTGACTAATTATTGATATTATTTTTCCTTTCAGTTGAATTTTGAGACAATATTGTGCATGTTATAGATTAGTTTACATAATTTTTGTCCACATCATTGTGATATCACTTGGAGTCACTTCTTGTGAAATTCTGCAGAAAAGGAAACCTGGATATTGTGTTTTTTATGGGATGTCATGAAATATTCATAGGAAGCACCAGCATGTCTTTCATCCAGGAAGCTTTCAGACTAAAAACACACCCTAGCTATGTAACTATTTCACCATTTGCTTCCCAGAAATTAGGATTTCTTCATGTGCCTCTGGCAACGTGACTGCAATTATGCATGCCTCCTGCTTTTCCTTACCCATGGGTGAGATGAAGGCCACTCATTCTTATGGACACATTGCAGGCCGCTATAAATGTGCTTGGCACTTACCACATCTCTTTACTAGAGCAGATGGTTGATTAAAGGCCTACTGACACACTATAAATTATTATATAATGCATTTTCCCATCATTTTCACTACCATAAACTGTCATCTGCTGAAGCAGACTGTTTACAAAATGAGGACGAAATCTCATTTGCTCCCACTTCTGAAGGAAAGCCAGATGAATAATAGCGTGGCGCTGATGTAGAATGTCTTCCTGAAGAATTAGAGGGGGGGAGGTAACAATTGTCTTAGTGATTGTGTGCTGTCTAATGCAGACATGCTCATAACGGATGAAGATGCAACAATTTAAAAGCAAACACAAACAAAAAGAAAATGAGGCGCTTCTCTGTTTGCCTCACCTCTTTTTAGAGAAGGAAGTTGCCATCCTCTACTACTGTTGCTGTGTGAAGTTCCGTCACCTGTGACTAACGATTAACTTCCAACCCATTTTGAATGTCCTCACGGGTGATCATGATAAAATGCAGTTAGAATGACAACTACCCACTCCGGTGTGGCACGAGGCAAGGATAAAAGATAACTTGTCATGACTTTTCAACAATTAGAACTTTTCACTCTTCTTCTGCTGAACAGTATCACTGCCGCCGATTCTAAAGATGGCGGATGGATGTCTGCACCAGCTAAAGGTATTTGGAAGTGTCAATTGAGGCGGACTTGGGCAATCACCTAGCTTATTTTGATTTTGGGTGGTATTTTTTTGAGGAGTTCATACCGATTTACAATGCTTCCTTAAAACATTGTTTTCCTAATATATTTAGAATAGTAACGGCTCTTAAATTTGTAACATGCAGCATAAGGCATCTATCTCTGATGCAAGACGCACAGCAAAGCCAGACCGACCGTCCCCACCCCCGCTCCGGAAGTGTGACCACATAGCTGGTGCTCAGTTTATGACAGGTCTGCAGCATACAACACTAGCCAAACGTACAAGATAAAGAAACAACAAAAATGTACAATGGCCACATAGATGCTAAAAGCAGGGTGTCACAGTACTACACAATGTGAGTTAAAAGAATGCAAAGAAAACATGAAATCATACATGTCAACACATACGATTCAAGCAAGAGATTCCCGATTTTTGAAGCCAAAAATTGCTTTATTTTAGCTGTCTCCAGCCTGATATTGGACAGTGCTTAATTTCTAAATAAAAAACGTGGGGGTGCCCAAAGTACTCCTTTGAAACTCGTGGCTTCTGAAATTAAATGTGCGAGCACGGAATACTGAGGCAGCATAATCCTGAAGCCATCTCAGGCCTCTTTAATACATTTACAGCCACTCACTGCTCCTTCGGCTCACTCTTGCAGCTTTTTGCTTTCCCCCTTTGTGACGCTTTCTCATTTGTCTCTTCCTCGACTTTCTCATGTGTGTCTTTTACTTGCAGTAAATGCCTGATGCTGAAAAATCAGTGCCGGCCCTCAAAAAAAAGTGCCGGTGCCCCCCACCGGAAACCACTGGCTCAAATTAAGCACTGATATTGTCTCTGGGTTAATAGAAGTTAATGGGAAAAATACTATCCCCTGATTTTTTTTTTTAAATCTATGACTTTCCTGTCCTAAAATGTTGGTATGCCTGATTAAATAGAGGTAGCAAAAAAATCACCATCTATCACAAATGCATAAACATTACAAGACAGTGAACAGTTATGGCAGAGAATGAACTTAATCGACCAGATAAATAGTGTAAAGGAGGTTTTTTTTAGCCGCCCATGAAATAAAAAGGGACTGGAGGCAATAGTAGACTGGTGGACATCTTATAATGGGGTGAGTATGTGTGAAGCATTTGAAAGTAAGTGCACATACAGATGTACAATAGTTTGTACAATGGTAAGTGTATGAATCTAGCTAAGTTGTTAACCAATGGAAAAAAACAGTAAAATCAATATGAAACAAAAATATTTGTCATTTTAATATTCAAATAACATAAACAGGAATCCAGCTTCTGTTTCAGACACTTCAAGATATGGTGCACACATATTTTGCATTGGAGTCTGGGAGTAGTTGGTTGTCTGCAAATAATAATAAATATGGTTTTAAAGCATGTTACATAAATGTTTAATGCACTCATGAGGATACATTGGTTTCTTAATACTCATGATCCTCCTTTTGATGATTTGTGACAGCCGGGTGCCTTTTGGGTTCTTATGAAAGACTGTGTGCTAGCTTTAGGCTTCTTTTTAAGGACAGTTGTACTTGCTTAGTAAGTAAAGACATAGCAACACAGCAGCAATCAACAAATAGCAGCAGCAAACAGGGAATGCAGAGAGATATGTGACATCTAGGCCCCAGAGGGAGGGGCACGTACAGTAGACTAATGGTGCTTGAGGCATAGTGCTTTGGGGCACCTACAAGAGGTAAATTGAGTATGACACAGCAATGGGTTATTTGTGGCATGGGGAGGTAAAATCAGGAGACAGATAAGTAACACATCTGGGTAATTCAGGAGTCCACTCACCTGCCTGTGAATAAACACACTTTTCCATACTACTCAACCAGCAATGTGGGGTTCAAGCATAGATGTTTATTGGTTCCATGTCATGAGTGGCCTTTCAATCACACTGATGTTTTTGTCACCTGCACAGTGTACCTTGGGAGTGGTAGCTTGGATTTTTGCGATGCTAATCAGTGTTTTAAGTGGTCAAAGTTGCTGTCATGTCTGTCCTTGACATAGCTGTATCAGCAAATGAATTTTTTTTAAAAACAAAGTCTGGGTGACAAGCTTTGGAGGCTGTACCTGGCTAAAGTCATTGAGTGTGTGTGTGATTGTGTGTGTGTGTGTGTGTGTGTGTGTGTGTGTAGGGGCGGGGTAGGGAAGGATGAAGTAGGACCGGTTGGAGGAAGATGATGATAAGTAGGCGAATAAGGGCTGGGAGGTGGAAAACCAGGAGAGCTAAGACAACCAGAGCCGCAAGGACCAGGGGAAGAAGAAGCAAGCCCAGAGAGGCCTACTCTACAAGGATCAGGGTTAGCTATGCCAAAGGGGACCAGGAACAAATAGACGATGAGAAAGAGGACAAGAAAAAACTTAACTAGGGGTACCAGGGTGAGAAAGATCAGGAGGGCCAGGGGGATGTGGAACAGGGAAATCTGGACCCAGTGGACAAGTGCCAGATGAAACAGAAAGACAAAGGAACAGAGAGCCCTGGATCATAATGAGGAGGACGGCAAGTAGGGTCTGAGCACTGGCCTGTGCGCTCTGACCTGGACCATAGGACAAGGACGACCAGGGCCAGGAGTAGCACACCCAGGTAGACAGACCAAAGAGGAGCAGGAGACACACAGGAAGAAGGATTAAAGACAGGAGCATCAAAATCAATAGGATCAGATCAAGGAAGATCGAGAGGCAAGAATCAAACGTGCGAGCACTGGGAAGACCACAAGAAGAAATGTCCAGGGATAGCAGGACCTGAAGACCCTAGACTTGAATGATCGGGGCGATTTAAAGGATATAAAGGACCAGAAAGTCCAAGCCCAGTGGGTCATGGATTAGAAGGTCAATGAGGATCCGACTCAGGGGATCCTAAACCAGGGTGACAAGGACTACATGAACCAGGGTGACCAGTAACATGGGAACCAGGAGGGTCAATGCCAGTGGGATGAGGAAGACCAGATCCATGAGGACCATTACTAGCAGGACCATGATAGAGGGGACAAGGATGTGATGGATCTAAAGAAAGTGGCACAGGCAGAATAGGAGACCAGGAGGATTAGTAGGACTAGGGCAGGAGGCTAGGAGACTTGAGGCTAGGAGGTCCAAGGAAACCAAGACCAGTAGGACCAGGACTAGTAGACTTGATACATGAGAACCAGACAAAGGAGAACCAGAACTAAGACCAGGACTACATAGACCAGGAGCAGAAGGATTAAAAACAGGCAAACTAGGGTACTAGCTAAACCAGACGAGAAAAACCAGGAGGACTGATGGAAAAATATTAGGGTGAGGCGGATGAAAAGGTCCAAGACCAGGAGCCTGTGAAACAGAAGACCAGGGATCCAGAGGACTAGGTGTCAAAGTACATGGGAATGACAACTAGACATACCAGGAAGTACATGGCCAGAACGTTCTATGGCTAGCATGAACCAGAGGTCAAAGGATATCAAAATTAGGAAAGGCTAGGATGATCTGTGATGGGCCAGCAAAAGTTATTGCAGAACCATGATGGCAAGGAGCAAGAACACTAGTACCAGGAGGATCTGGACCAGATTGATGAGGACTATGAAGATCAGGGCCTGGAGGGCAATATCCAGTAGTACCAGGAGACCAAGATAAGCAGGACAAGCACTAGGAAGATCAGGCAGACCAGTACCAATGGCACCCAGAAGACCAGAGCAAGGAGGACTAGGTCAACTTAAAGGGTCATGACTAGGAGGAAAGAAAACAGAGTTAAGATGGCAAAGAAGACCAGGTTTTAGGGGACCAGAACTTGGATTACCAAGAGAGGTACAGTAATCATTACAGGTTGCAGGATCGGGATAAGGAGGATCAGATGTAAGAATGCCAACCAAAATCTTGAAAACCAAAGAGACTGGACAGTGGTGACCAAGACCAAAATGACCAGGCTCAGGAGATCTATGATACAGAGAACCTGGATCAAGAGGGCCAGGCTCAATAGTTGCAATACCGATAAGACTAAGAGGACAACCAAAAGATCCAGGAGCACCAGGACAACCCAAACCAGAATAAAGACTAAAGGGTTCAGGGCACAAGAGGCTAGATGGATCAGGACCTGTGGTATCAAAGCTAGGGAGGACAGGGTGAGAAGACCCAGGACAGGCAACCAGGGGCAAGAGGACCAAAAAGGAACAGAGCCATATGGCCCAAGACTGGGGAAGCATAGAAGATCCAGGCTGGCCAAATGAGAAGGCTTATCATAACAAGCACAATAGGGCAAGAAGGACCAAGGCCATGGAGACCAAAACTAGGGTGGATGTTGGACCAGCTCTATGAGATCTAGGCCCAGGAGAAACCAAACTATAAGGACCAGGGACAAGAGGATCAGGGCCAATGGACACATAATGTCAAGAAGGAAAAGGGCTATGAAAAACAAAAACATCACACCCATGACAGAAGTGCCATGGAGGTGAAACAAGTGACACAGGTAATCAAAGACAGAAGGAAACGTTCTAAGAGGACCAGGAAACAAATGACCTCATGGACCAGGAAGATTAGGACAAATAGGATCAGGATTTTGAGTAGCAGGACCAGGATTACCTTGGAAAGGTGGAAAAGGAGGGTCAGGACCAGAGACATCAGAACTGGGATGACCGCACCCTGGGTGTCCAGGCAGGCCTCAGGGCTAGGAATAGGATGACCATGAAGATGAGGAACAGGATGGCCAGGCCCAGTGCAAGCAGAGCAAGAAGGACCATTATAAGTTGGTATAGAGGCATGAGGACAAGGAGCAGGAGGGTCGGGACCAGATCCGGAAAGAGTAAGAAAATTAGGAAGATGAGGATTGTGGCCAGTAGGAGCAGGGGTCCAGAATGAGCAAGGAATATGAAGGGGGCAGTACCAAGGATATCAGGAGGACCACGACTAGAGCATGAAGGATTAGAATTATCAGCCCTGCCACAACCAGGAACAGACCTGTTAGTGCCACGGGGACGATGACCATAGCACCAGAGCCCAGAGTACTACATAGAGCAGAAAGACCAGGACCTGGGGTAGCAGTACCAGGTTGAGGAATTCAAAAGGATACGAACAGCCAAGAAGACCAACAAGACTGGACTTGGATACCCAGGAGGACCAAGACCAAGAGGGTCCAGACTACTGGGTACACTGCCAGAAGACTCGTCAGGACAAGGCACAGAGCCAGGAGGACCAGGATGATCCCAACCCGTAAGACAAGGGCTAAGAGTGCAAGGCCTAAGAAGAGGAGAACATCGAGAGGCCAGGTGAACCAAGGGGCTTAGCAGGACCAGGAACTGGTGTACTAGTAACCGGATGAGTAGGGTCAGGAGGATCAGAATGACCAGGTCAAGGGTACGAGGGTCAAGGGGATCACGAAGGAAGAGGAGGAGCTTGGGGAAGAGGAGGAGCTTGGAGAAGAGGGCCTGGAAGGACCAGGGTGGTAATTAGACCATATCAAGAGAATTATGCATACAAAGACACAAACAAGGAGGACCTGAAACAAAATGTCTAGTGGGCACAAAACCAGAAGGAGAACACATACCAGGATCATGAGACCCATGAAAATTCAATACAAGGAATGACAAGGAGCAGAGCCAGGATGAGAAGGGTAAGAAAGAACTAGAACCTGGAGCACCAAAATTCAGGGAATCATTACCAGGGTGATCAGAACTAGTTGGACCAGTATCAGGATGAGAATCAGGAGTATTAATGCAACCCAGAAAAGGAGACTTGGACATGGCCAGGAGGAGGAACAACACCAGAAGTCATAAAAGGGCCCGGATGAGAAGACAACCAGGAGCAAAAGGACAACTATGTGATTCAAAACCACATGTATGAGGATTTCCCCTTTGTAAACAGTTCTTATTAATGCTTCTTATGTTCTCAGCCACCAGAAATCCTCTAATTTTTAGCCCATGTATAGTCTAGTAAGTATTTCATTAATGAATAAAAAGCCAGGACTGTTACAGTCTTACCTCTAAGTGATGGCGGATGCTGACTGATGCTGACACAGTTGTCTAAGAGAGACTCAGAGGGCCAATGGACTAAAACCTGGCAGAGGGGTCTAAAGGTGCATGGTTGAAAAGGAGTGCGGTGTATGAAGAATGGAAGAAAGGGTTTGAGAAACTCAGATCACTTAAGTCAGCAAAAACGGTTAATGGCGAACAAAGGGGGTCAAAAGGCTATGGAAATCAGCAAAGGGGATCTCAGGATCCTAAGAAGACTTAGATGAGCAGAAACAAGTGTGAGGAATGTTCCAGATAGATTGTCTGAGATGATCTAAAGAGGGATTCTGAGTAACAAAGGGCTCTGATTGCCAGGTGTGATACCACTGGGAATCCACGCTACGTCTGTGAAACACTAAGGGCTACAGAAAGAGAGGTGGATACACAGATACATGGCAGAAGTGTTTGGAAGGGCATCAAAGAGGCAATGAGTGTCAAGACCAGAAGAGTAGTCTGTGTGACTCCCAAACCTTGAGTTAGCGTTCCATGTGCATATATGTTTGGTGGACATGTAACACATGTGTAGTAGTAAGACTCCATTTGTGGTGAAAGTCTAAGTGCATTGACCAGTGTGATGCATTTTGTATGACTTGATATAGCTTCCCAAGACAGTGGAAGTGTATTAACTGCATCCCTGTGACAGAAGAGTGGAGACTCCTCTGACACTGAAGAGTGGGAGGGTGAATAAAAGGCTTCCCAGAGAAATTCTGTGAGGTCCTTGTTTGCTAAAGTCTGTTGATTAGTTCTTTCTGAGTGACAACATAGGTTAGATGTTTAGAGTGCAGGTTAGGTCAGGGGTTTCTCTTGTTAAAGGTGACAAAGTTTCTAAGCAGGGTTGCCCTTTTGTCTGTGTCTGTTGACTGCTCAGGAAGGCTGGTGACAGGCAGGTTCTGAGATCTCATGCTTTATTGTGTCCATGTTTGGATACTTCTGCTTGGAGCCAGCTCTCTTGCTGTGAGAGCCATCACCAAGCATGAAGGCTTTGTCTGAGCTACAGCCAGAAATAAGACATTTGAAAAAGAATCACCTCAAATCAGATCTGAAACCTCAATAGTAGATCCACATCTCCTGTCTGCAAAGTGAGTAAAAAAGTGGAACTGTGAAATGATCGATCCGTAGGTCACAAGAACAGAGGTAACAAAATATCTTGGTTTATTCAGTGATTATTTCTTACAATATTTGTAATAAAGCCAATGATTAAAATATCTCTGTGAATTTCTTTTTTTCTGTGTCTTTGTAGCCTATTTTCTTTCTCTGATTTACTGGGAATACTCATTCATATTCCAATGACATTCAGTTTAATTAATTATAGTCCTATTCCTTTGCTTATGGCTTCTCCAAGGAATACTTCCTCTGGCTGTCCGACAGAGTGGGTGATCGTACGGCTTATTTTACACTGTCAACCCATTTAGGATAAACCCGGCTGTAAGGGACAGGAAAAAAAGTAATGATCTTGACGCCATGGGAGAAAAACCCTAGTGTGTGGAGCCCATTCATTTTTTGTTTTTTCCACTTTGGGAGTTTGTTTTTGAAAAACAAAAAACATTTGAAACGTTTGCTGGACAGCCATTATGTCTGACAGTATCATCAGTCAAAGCTTTCCTGCGTAGACAGGGGCAGACACAACAGCAGTTCCTGTCAATATAGATAGTTGTCAACAGGGCCGGAGGGCAACACTACATTTTGAAGGTATAGGTCCCTCAGGATAGCAAAGGTATGGTCCTCTGCCATCATGATGGAGTTAAATTCATCTCACAAAATCTAAATCAGCCTCAAAGTTTTTCCTTCTTCCATCAATTGTATTGTGTTGGTGAACTCATAAAAGGCCCTATTTCAATTGTTTATATTTTGATAAGTTCAACCTAAATATCAGATGGCACTGTGTCACTGGGATACAACATTCCCAGTTCTGGCCTTTGCTTTTACAAATCATTGTTTTCAGGTGTTTTAGTCTGATTTGTTTGATTGAACTGAACCAGACTTAATATTTCTAGAATGCACTGATTTGCAACAGAAAAAGAGGTGTTCTGTTAGCATCTAGCCTTGAGGTAATCCTATATCTGGCCGTGGTACATTCTAATGGCGTTGTGAGTAAACGTGAGAACATAGCTGTGGAGGAGTAAACAGCATCAACTAGTCTTGTAAAAATGCTAATCTTTATTATTAGCAACATCTGCAGGTAAACACAAAGGAGTAGTAGCATGCGTGGAGCACGAGAAAGCTCCATAAAAGAATTCTCATGTCACTGTGCCTTGGCCCGTGGTGTAATGGTGTGGCATTCTGTGGCAGGTCTGTCAAAAACATTTGGAAACATTCAAACATTTGAAAAAATTAGACCTAGGGGTGGACGTAATGTGTAAGTTGTTGTAGCAGAATTACAACAACATACAGAATTATGAGAGAAGTGTAATCCATTATTTAGCACTCTTTTCTTAGTGCAAAATGCCTCCTTGCATCCAACATGGACCCAAGAATAACTTTTTTGCTAAGAAAATAGCGCTAAATGCAACATAACAGGAACAGCAGCAGACCGCAGGCGCTCACGCTCACTAAGTTCATAGTTTCTGGGATGCTCTGGTATGATTCTTGCCCCACATTACTTTTAATTATGTAAGCAGGCATAATCTTGTTATTTTTGGTAATTTCCCACCACAAGAGTAATGCTGAATTATTGAAATTACTTTGATTAGGCCACTGTAATTAAAATTTTGCCATTGCATACCTATAAGTTAGTTCTTGCATATAAGCCAGCCTTAGCACCAACGGCTTGTTGTCGCAACAATATAGTATTTGTGACCACAGACATGCTCTTCATTATGTACAAAATCCATTATAAGAATTGGAAAATTCTTTCAACTCATAAAAGGCTTTTTACAATAATTTCTGAATTGCAAATAGGAAGAGTCATGAAAGGAGCTTTCCCATTGCCGTTTTCAATTTGAAAAGGAATTTATTGATAGTTTACAACTCCAATTGCTGTCACAAACCATTGATGAGCTAACAGCTCAATGTTGGGGTGGTAACTACTTTTCAAAGAGGAAGAGGCCCTGTTAGGGTCCCTTTCCCTTTGGGAACAATGATGGCAGCCTCACAAGGAGAAGTTTTCCAAAACTCTTTTTTTAAGCAGCACTAGTTCATTTAAGGAATGCAGGCTGCTTTAAAAAAAAAAACAGTTTTAGAATGCAGTAATCAGGATGGTGGTGTGCTGTCACTTGTACCATCCCTGTTATTACAGCCAATCACAGAGGGTCACAGATTGGTACCTGTATAATGAATATCAATTAGGAAGGTTGTTTTGCAACCCTCTGGTGAGCAGCATTTTGTCAACCAACCTAATAGCACATAGGTCGGTTTGTTAAATGCTAATCAATTTGCCAAACGTATGTGTGCAATTTGCTACTACATTTTGTGAATGAAATAACAATACATCGGGAACCTAACTTACATACAGAGATGGATGCCAATTATATGCAGTCCTTGTTTGCAGTTCTACCTTGTGCCATCTGCTTAAGGCATATTAACACAAGATTTAAGCTGTTTAGACAGCAGCTGGATAAATAATGAAGTTTCTCTGCTATGTGCGTAGCTACTGGCCAAGTTGTGCACACTGCCTGCTATTTAGTGATTTATCAAGAGAATAACAAAGTGTATTTTCTATTTGCAAGGCCTCCACCTAAACAGTACATCATTTCTGCTATTTAGCCAATTGCCTGGGAAATAATTACATTTATTTTGCTATATGCATGGCTGCTGCCCAAACTGTAAATAATGTCTGCTGTCAAAGAGCCAGCAAATGGTGATGTTTCTTTGCTGTTTGTTTGGCTGTTTGCCAAATAGTTCATAATCTCTGTTAGTTAGCCAGTGGCCAGGTAAATACTGAACTCTGTTATGTGCACAGCTGCTAGGCGAACGGTGCAGAATATCTACTATTTAACTAACAGCCGGTTAAATAGTGAAAGTTTTCTGCTACTAGCAAAGTCACCAGCCTAAGTGTAGATGCCCTATTATTCCCTGCTATTTTCAAAGTTGTCAGCTAAACAGTAAATATTTTCTACTATTTAGCCATCAGTCAAGTTAATAAAGGAAAAAAACACTATATATCCCACAAACCTGTTAAATAGCCTCTACTACAGGGGTCTTCAAACGGAGGGCGAGGCCTTTACTGATCCAGGGGGCTGGGGGATGGCACCAGGCTCTGGCCAAAAGAATTATGCTTATAATAGTGCTTTTGTTTTAAGCAGAACAAAATGAGCCGCAGTCAACCACTCTCTAATGGGCCATCACTAAAGTCCTTTGGTATTTATATCTGGATGGGAATATGTGTCAAAAGGTGAAGGGACTCCAAATAGTCTTCAAACCTCCCTGTGGGAGAAGTGCTCCCACTTCAGAGAATCACGCAGTAGCCTAGTTAACCAGAATAGTATGTTTGGCAACCACGCATGTGACTGCATTTTTAAAATAGGTACCACAACTTAAATGCAATATTTAAATAAGTCCAGTCATAGTTAAACCTTGCCAATTTAATAGAGAAATTATGAAGAATTTTGAGGGGCCCCAGTGGGTTTCTTATGCACTGGAGGAGAGGGCACAGCACTAAAAAGGTTTGAAGACCAGTGATCTACTATAATATAAACATAACTTAACATTGATATTGCGAAGACCAACAGTTGAACTAAAAGAGAAGCGCGGGAAAGTCTCATCAGGATTGAACAGAGGGAATAAGGAGGGAATAGTGAAACACGTGTGGGAAAGGTAGGAGTAGCAAGGAGCTGGAAACACAAAAATGAGGTACGTAGGGGGTTTGATGCTTGAAAGGGGAGCCAGAATGCAGCACTAACAGGATAGCACTATCTCTAGATTCGGTTATGGGTTCACACTTACCCTCCTACTCTTTACCCTGGCTCTAGAATGGAAGGCAGTGTCCTTTGCTTATATTAAACATGCACCAGTGCTACAGTCACGGAATGGTTCGGCCAGTCTGAATCTCCAAAACGTCTTGTGATGACTGTAGATACTTTGTGGAGTGGTGTGTTGTTGGGCCTGGGAGTAGAAGAGTAACAAAGGTAGGGCCAGAATGCCACCATTCTGTTTGGAGCATTCTATCCTGGAGACAATCAGTTGCTGGTGCCACCCGACCCGTTCCATAGTCAGGAAAAAAATGAGACAGGTAACAAAAAACTGTCAGCAAATAGAAGTAGCTCTCTGTGAGTGGCACCACCTTCTGCTAGGGACTTGTCAGGCAGTAACAGTAACAAAACCATGTTTTCAATTTTTCTCCATGAGAAAAACATTTCCCTATGGAGAAATCCCTTATCCTAGATGCTCATTAAGTTTGGGGATGTTTTGTTCCTTCTACGCTGGAAGGGGATTTAGTCCACTTGTTTTCTGAAGTGATTATTTGGCCATTTCCAAGTTGGAAGACGGACAAAACGAAGTTTGTAATGTCCACAAACTAATTCCTTTGTGGGTGTTCACAAGCTCTCAAAGCAAACCAATCCTTCATCCGGCTACTCCCCACCCCTGGCATGGAGTTTACTTTTTGTTATGTGTACACAGTTGTAACGTACATATTTGTTTACTCTTAACGGGAAAAAATACTATGGAGGTCATTTAGGGGTTGGTGCATATGGGGCAGCTGCAAAAACGTGTCCTATGTGTTGAACACGGTTCCCCTGCCTTCTTTAGATCTCATTTAAAAATGGGTGAAGTACTTGGGGGCATATTTATACTCCATTTGCGCTGAATTTGCATTTTTTTTACGCAAATTAGGTTCAAACCTAACTCCATATTTATATTTCGACGTTAAACAAGTCTAACGTCAAAATATTGGCGTTTGCACCATTTTTGGGATGCATGAACTTACCTTGCGTCAATGAGATGCAAGTAGGCGTTCCCAACTAAAAAAAGGTGCTATCCCCTTAGACCCATATTTATCCCCTGGGTCAGACCAGGCGTTAGGGGACCTGTGGACCCATTTCTATGGTAACACACCATGGAATGGCTCCACAGGTGCCTTCCCCAAGCCCCAGGAACGCCCCCACCCACACCAGAAGGACACCAGATGTTGGGAGACCCCATCCCAGGTAAGTATTGTAAGTATAGGTAAGGTTTTTTTTTTTATTTTTTAAGTGTCATTGTGGGCCCTGAAATGGCCCTCCTGCATGCCACAGGGTGCAATGGCCATGCCCAGGTGGTGGTGGTGGGCATGACTCCTGTCTTTTATAAAACAGGTGTCATGTGGTATGGATGGTTTTGCGTAAGGAAATGACGCTAGGCTGGTTAATGGCATTTTTCTTGCTTCTAACCACCCTAGTGCCAATTTACAAGGCAAAAACACCTTCCCCCGTACCGCCACCCCCACCCGGCTAATGTCATTAATTTGGCACCCGGCTGGCGCTTTGGAATGACGGAAGCCGGCGCTGTACTTTTTGCCACAAAACTGTGTTTGTGCAGTTTTGCGGCAAAAAGTATAAATATGGGCCTTGGTTTCTGGCAGCACGGCCTGAGCTAGCTCGCTGTCAGCAACCTTTAGCCAGAAGCCCATTCACCTCAGGATTGCTCAGAGCAATATCTTAGAAAGCCCACCCTATTTATTGTGGCGGGTTCTGGCGCATATATTCCTTTGTAGCAACCACTTGTAAAGCAAGGCGGTTGAGAACATAAAAAATTGAGAATTGACTCCCATATGCTGGGAGAAAACGTCAGGTGAAGTGTATTTTTTATTGTTTTATTGAAATTAATCCTTGCTTTTAAAGGTCACAGTGAGGCTCAACCAAGATGTGTGTTGCTCGGTTAGAGGGGAAATGCCTCTACATTGAAGGTAGTCCTTTAAGATGTATTGCTTGGCTCGCTAATACTAATTGATGCCTAGCATGCACATGGCCATATGTATTAATACAAGTGTTAAAATATTTGTACGTGGCAATAGCTCATTACTTATACACAAAAGCAGTCATTAATTTAAATTACTAGCGTATAAACTATTAAACTAGTAATTGAGAAGAAGGTGATGATGACTACAGAGTTTTGGGGAGCACACTGAAAGGCAGAAGCAGAGACCTGAAGCAACACGAGAGGAGTAAGAATTTTCCATTGCATTTACATCCGTTGCTTCTCCTCCCACTAGAATCCTAAGAACATGATTACTTCTGGGTACATATGAGCTGATTTAGAAGCCCCTTGCGACACTTTAGCACCACCTTAGCGTTATTTTTTTGCGCAAAGGCGGTGCTAAGGTGGCCTTTTCCCCACGCCATATTTACAAAGTGGTGCAATGCATGCATTGCGCCACTTTATAACCCTTTGTGCCACATTATAAATTCTTCATGCATAATGCATGCAAATGGCCTGTTCTGGCGCAAGGAAGCCCGCAAAAATGGCGCAAGGAAATCTACAAGATTTAATTGCGCCATTTTTTGCTTCAATTTTAACGCCTGCTGAAATCAGGCGTTAAAAGGACGTACCCATTGTAATCATTGGGCCTCCTTGAACTTTGCTCCACTAGCGTCAACATTTTCGATGCTAGTGGAGCAAAGCACCACAATAGCGTAAAAAATGTAGACACTATTGTTCCTCATGCTGCCATGGTGTACCATATCATAAATACGGTGCACACGCGGTGGTCTTAGGGGGGCCCAGGTGGCGCAAGAAAAGTGGTGCTGCTTTGGATGCAGCGCCAGTTTTCTTAAATTGAGCCCATAGTGTTTTCTACCTGTCCTCAGACAGAAACCACTTGGGGTCTCATCTGGGTCATTTTGCAAGTGAGAATGGTGAAAGCACAACAGCACCTACAATGGGTGAGTAGTAACTGTGAAAGACTGACATTTTTGACTGACTTTCCCAGAAGCCTATGGATGCTGAAAGGAATGAGAATTTGCAGGCACTGTGCGAGTTACGATGCTACTTCAGAGAAGACGCCTAGAGTTGAGTATCGGTAAAGCCAAAAAGACAATTTGGTGACCAGAACACAAACATAGACCGTCAGAAAGAAGAGCAGTAAGAAACACATTAACATTTAGTGGAGCATTTTGAGGAAGAAACGGAATAGACCTTGTGGGGTGAGATTTTTTAGTTTTTAATTTTACCGTTTTTTTAACAGTTTGACTTTTGTTTTGTGGATTTTGAGGTTATTATTTAAGGCCACTTTTTTGCTTTGGTTTTACTGTCAGATTACAGTTTTTTCTGTTTCATTCAATAGTAAATATTGCTATTTTTATGACACTTTTTTCATTTATGTTTTCAGAACACAATTTTTTGCACACATTTGCATTAAATGTAAGTGCGAGCAAATGAGTCTGTTGTGCATAACTGCAGTGAAATATGTGAAGCAATAACATTGCTTTCTTTCAAGATGTCCTATCCAAACAAATTAGACTGATGGGCGCATATTGACTCTGGGGGGCATGCGATCAAAGCACTACCTTTGCCCGCCCCTTAATAGCCCACCTCTTAACAGTGCTCCAACTATAAATTCAGCTCCTTGAAATTCTGATGGAGAATGTTTTATCAAAGTGCTTTCGACAACAATGCGGAAGCACTCTCATCAAAAATCTAATGCCGGGCGGCCATAATAAGGTGGCTAAATTGCAGAATTAGTTCTGCAGAACAACATCCTTGATGCAGTTGACTTTTTCATGCTCGTGACACCCAAGGTTTACAGTTCACCTGTTATTTTCTGTTTTACTTGTCTAGGGTACATTTTATATTATCTCAGCTCACCAGGAGAGGAGTGGTAATCAAAGGTCAAGTCTGTTGATCTGGCTCTTAAATCTTTTTTCTTGTATATTGACCCTGATCCTAAAGAAGGCTTATGTCTTCAGTTAAAACAAAAATATATGAATGCAATAGAAAAAAACATTAAACATCAGCTCCTTAAAACTCTTCACTTAAGAAAATGCAAATCATTTTGTGGGGCACAATGGATCGTATACCAGTTTCACCGGAAATGGATAGTGAATTCATTGTGAGAATCTAGCACTTCATCTTCCTGTAGGTTTAATGCCATCGGACTTCAGTGAATACTATGTAATAGATGCATGACCCATGGGGCAATATCTGCCTCTAAATATGCAATACCCCTCCCCCTTCACTTTAAGATAGAAGATGCAGATGATCCGGCAATTCTTAACCACCTGTCAAACAAGACGCTTATCAATTACTTTTCAGCCGTCCGCCCTGCCAGTCGTATGTGAGTATATGGGAAATAACTCCGCTGCTTCGTGTTTTAAAGTAAGGAAGTCTGAAAATGCACCTGCTTACTGTAAACCACGTGCTCCACCCCTCACCCTGAATTACTCCTTCTGAGGAAAGGAGGGTGGTTCCCGGAAACACCAGTTTTGCTCTCAAGAACTTGGAACTTCTCTCTGGGTAAGACAGAGAGGTACATGATAACTCTCAGAAAACGAGCTAGCATTTGGCTATCTATAAAAGGCACCTTCATGGTCACTGCCGCCCGTTTGCAGCTACTGGCTTCCACCACTTCTGTTCTTAGCTGCGCGATATGTATTTGTCTTTCTACTAACACCTAATATTCTCAATCGCCTCAAAGCCAGAAATTATAGGGTGTGAGGCCAGAATATCGCGGTAAGAATATATATACTGTTCCCTAAATATTTTCTACTTAGGTGTTATTAATAGAGCATCTCTAGCTGAAGGGATGATATTATTGGAAACAGTGTTGAAGACATAGCCCCTCATTATGACCTTTGTGGTGAATACTGAATACCACTGTGCTGTTTACTGCCAGCATACCGCCGCGGAGGTGAACATCCGTCCACCTCATTATGACACATACATACAAAATCGCCAGAAAACAGCCACAACCACAAATCCGCCAGACCCACTGAATGTGATAAACTGTCAGTATTACCACCCGTACTGTTACGCCACCAACACTACACTCTCCAAATAATGAACCACCCATCACCACAGCGGACATTCAATTACAGTAAACCATTGTCGGTGAACACCGCCGTGGCGAATAAGGCCATCCAAAGACAAAACAAGACAACATTGGCCAGAACAAAAAACCCACACCTGACACAAATACACACACCCCACACACCCACCAACAGCACTATAAAACAGACACCCACATCACCCACAATCCTTTGCCAACACGACAAGACCGCAATAGCTAGCCACACAAATCACAGAGACAACTTAACACACACACCACAACCACCCCATTCATTCGTCACGGACCACACACCCCACACCATCACTCAACACCCTCTGCACAACACACACACCACACAACACCCATGTCCCCACAAAGGCACCCCAGTTTCACTGATGAGGAGTTGTGGGTCATGGTTGAGGAAATAGGGTAGACCCATAGCTGTTTGGAGCACAGATCCACCAGATCCATTGCCAGTAAGATGGAGCTATGGCGGATGATCGTGGATCGGGTGAACGTCATGGGACAGCAGCCACGAACAAGGGACAACATCAGGAAATGGTGGAACGACCTACAGGGGAAGGTACGTTCCTTAGCAGCAAGGCACCAGCTCGCCATACAGAGGACTGGCGGTGGATCCCCTCCCCCACAACTGACAGCATGGGAGGAGCAAGTCTTGGCAATCCTGCATCCAGAGGGACTCACTGGAGTTTCCAGAGGACTGGACACTGGAGAGTACATTTTACTACCTATCCCCCCTCCCATACCTACATGCCACCACCACCACCCCTCACCCTGAAACCTATCACTCCACTCCATCCCACACAGTGCACCACCACAATTAACTAACCCAAATGCCAAGGCCCTGCATGCCATTCCCACTGCATGCAAATCCCTTTAAGCCCTGCAAGTACACCCACCACCAATGCATGCACAGAATGGAGAACTAACAATCCCACAATACATCACCATAAACAAACAAAGGTGGCAGCAATAATATAGAGGACACTAGGGATGCAGAATATGTCACAGACATGCAGCATAATACACCACTTACATCCTCACAGGTGGCCCAGCCAATATCAGCACAGAGGAGGTGCCACGGCTACCCAGTTCCCCACCAGATGATGCCGCCAGTGATGACAGCAACTCTGGATTTCTGGATCTGGATGAACTCCCTGGTCCATCTGGGACCAATGGTCAGTCGGATACCCAGGCCCACACCCAGCCCACCACAGAGCCCCCCCCCCTCAGTATCCAACACCACAGCAGCCACCCAACGTCCCCAGTCCTCGATCCCCAGGACACGTCAATCAGCAGTGTGTCCACATGTACAGGGACCCCAGTCCACACCTCACAGGCAAGACAATGAGGATCCTGGGGTCAGTGGCAGTGGGAACACCGTTCAGGGGACACAGGCACAGGGGGCCAAGGACACTCGGGGGACAGCTGTGCTCCAGGGGGAGGACAGGCCCAGGAAACTGACTGTCCAGGAGGCACTCATTAATGTCCTGGGTGCTTACCAATAATCCCAGGACAAGATGGGTCAGGTGATAGACATCATGCAGGAGAACCAGCGGCTGCAGAAGGACCACCAAGCGATCAGGAAAGAATTGAAGGCCCTCAACACCACCATGGTCTCCATAGAAGGGGTGCTGGATGATATGGCCAACATCATGAGGGAGAACACATCACACCAGCTGGCCCCTTCCACTAGCCAGTCAACTGACCATCCCTCCACATCTGCTGCAGCTAGTGGACAGGAGGCCCTGCCACAGGACCCACAGGCCACCAGCACCCCTCCCCTTGCAGAAGGTGAACCATCCTGCAAATGGCCCCTGCGACCCAGGCAGATACCAGAGACACTTGCCAAGACCAAGACCACCGCCAGGAAACGAGACCCTCCTGAATGTCCCCCTTGTGTTCCACTGTGTCACCTTGTCCACTTTGAACTGCCATTGCTCCCCCTTCTATGGCCCCTTGTACCCTGGAGCTGTGCTACAAACAGACTGGACTACTACCCTGGACTATTCCCAACCATCAGCCCACACTATTTCACTTCCCATTGTAGAACAATTTTCAGTAAAGACCCTTTGACACAACTTGTGTAATAGTGCTTTTTCTACAGGTAATGTACAATGTAACTAACTGTAATGAACTGGATGAGCCTGTGTAAATGTCCAGTAACATGATGACCCATCCAACAAATGTGTCTCAGAAGTCTGTACAAATCACAGCAGTACACTGTTGGAACAACACCAACATCTGCAATAAGGGAAGATATAGGTGACAGTCAGGTGGAATGCAAAGGGAATGACTGGCATCATGCTGCAGTCACACAGTACAACACTAAAATGCAGTCTTGCTTAGTTCAACAGTCTTACCTGAGTGTCATTGGAAGTACTGCTGGATCAAATGTGACCTATTGCCCACATCCTCCTCCTCTTCCTTCTCCTCCTCCTCACTGTCCTCAGTGTCCACTGCTGCTGTCCACTGCTGCCACAGCTGCATTGTCACCCCCCTCCTCCTGCAGATAGGGTACATGCCATCTGAGGGCCAAATTTTGCAACATGCAGCACACAACAATGATTCCGCAGACCTTCTCAGGGGAGTAGCATAGGGACCCACCTATCAGATGGAGGCACCTGAACCTAGCCTTCAGGAGACTGAAGGTCCTTTCTACAACCCTCCTGGTATATCCATGGGCATCATTATACCTATTTCCAGCCCCTGTTCTCAGATTTCTAACAGGGGTCATGAGCCAGGACAGGTTTGGGTAGCCGGAATCACCTGAGTAAGGGGCACACATTAGCCCAGCGCAATGGCATGGGCCATGACTCCTGAAGGCACACACTCACAACCATTGGGTTGGTACACAGGCTCACCTATTAGCCACACTCTGTGCCTCTGCAGTTGTGCCATCAGCTGTGAGACACTGCTATTCCTCAGGACAAAGGCATCATGCACCGACCCTGGATACTTGGCAGTGATGTGGAAAAAGTACTGGTTAGCCAGGCACACCATCTGGACATTGAGTGAGTGGAAACTATTCCAATTCCTGTACACTTGTTCATGGGCCCTGGGGGGGACTAAGACAATATGGGTCCCGTTGATGGCCCCAATAACATGAGGTATATGTCCCACTGCATAGAATCGAGCATTCACAGTGGGTAAGTCATCTACCTGGTCGAATGAAATGTAGCTGCACATGAGTAAGGCAGACAAAACCCTTGCAAGCACATTAGAGAACATTAACTGTGACATTCCTGCAGCCAAGTCCACTGTCACATGGAAGGAGCCTGTTTTCCAGGAAATTGAGTACTGAGAGTACCTGCACAAGAGGGGGGATTGCTGTGGTAACAGATCAGGCTCCAATTGTGCACACAGCTCTGTGATTGTGGCCCTGTCCAGACGATAGGAGAGTATGATGTGCTGGTCCTCCAGGGTAGCCAAGTCCGCAAGGGGTCTGTACATGGCTGTTTGCCTTCTCCTATTCCTCTGCATTGATTGGTACCTAAGGGACCCATTTAGATGTAGAAAAGGGGTGTCAACTGGAACCATGAACACACTACTGCAGTGTACACAGAGCATGTTTGTATGTTGGACACTGGAACTGTGTAGGTGAGTACATTTAACTACCATGACACACTTATTATTCTGTACATGTGTACCAGCATTAGAAAATGGCAGCCGTCTGTCCTGTATTCAGGGACAGGTGGAAGTGACCTCACACCGCTGGCATTGGTGTCATGGCACAAGGCGGTCCGCACCGCCGTGCAATTCCTCCTTGGCTAACATGGCCCTCTATGGAGTATCCAATGATGATCAACGCCGCTGGTGAGGGTGTTCACCCCAACGGAAGTGACTGCCATTTCCTTTCTAACACTTCACTTGATTACTGACCTTCCACAGAACGATATCTCCACTATGTGTGCTGCTGTGACCTGTGTCTGGAACCTGCCATGCTCGTGCTACGGAGAAAAGGGCCCCAGCCTTCATGTCGAAGGAGTTGGAGTGCCTCATGGACGGGAACCTACCCCAGTATGGCCAGTTGTATGGGCCTCCAGACCAACAGGTAAGTACACCATGGGTATGTTGCACGCAACATGACTGCATGGAGATGTGTGTGTGCTGGCAGTGTGTCAGGTGGGGGGGTGGCTGGTGGCAGCGTCAATGCAGTGGTATGGGTCATGTGTGTACCTAATGAGGGGAAATGCTTTTTGTGGGCCATATGTGTGACAGGCTGGATTGTAAGGTTAATGGTGTACCGCCTTCTGTGTGTCCTCTGCAGGTCAGCACCCATCAGAAGAAGGGATTGTGGCATGCCATCGCCAAGGAGGTGCGGACCCTGTAGGTCTATAGCAGGCAGAGCACCCACTACAGGAAACGGTGGGAGGACCTGAGACACTGGGCCCCCGAAGACTGCGGAGGCCAGCAGGGTATGGCCTCCCAACCAGAGAGTGGTGCCTGTCGGAACCTGACCCCTCCGATGGCCCGCATACCTGTGGTAGCCTACCCAGAGCTGGATGGCGCTTGAGGGCATCACAGCAGCCACAAGCGGGTGAGTACAGCATGTATGTCTACCATCTCTGAGGGCTGGCATGGGATTTGGGTGCAGAGTACCAGTCAGTGGATGCCCCAATATGCCCGTTCAGATATTGCTGCGTGGTCCAGTTCAGGATAATAGGGTGTGAAGCATGCATTAGATAGCTAGGTATTCGGCATTCCATGTCAGGCAGGGCTTAGCTGGTCCCAATTGGTGTATGCCTAGCAGGGTTTGGCTCCTACCTGCTGTAGTATTTAGCCAATGGTATGCCGGTGTGGTCCATACTGCCCATTCTCAGACTCAATGTGTGACAGTGATGTGTATGCACCTCTGCTGTTGGTGCTGAGATTGACCCTGTGCTCCCTTTCTCTCCCCCTCCTTTTGTCATCCTGTCCATGTGTGCATTAGCATCATCTGGCAAAGGAGTAGGTGCACCAGCAAGTTAAGGAGCTGCAGCCCACAGGACCCAGGAGGCAGAGTTCACCGATGCCGAGGGGACAAGTGGGATGGAGGACAAGGGGACCACCACGGCGGGGACAGGAGGTGACACCACTGACTCTGATTCTTTCTCTGATGGGAGATCCCTGGTGGTGGTGGATCCCTCTGGGACCACCCCAGCTACAGGTTCTACCGCCACCCCGTACCAGCACCGCCCTCCAAAGTTTCATTTGCCTGCTCACCCAGGAGGGTGGGCATATCCTTCACCCCAGGCACCTCAGGCCCTGCCCATGTCAGCGCTGCTGCCCTCAGTGAGGAGGCTATTGACCGCCTGAGATCCATCTCTGTAGGGCGGTCAATCATTGGGAATGTCATCCAGGGGCTGGCATCCCAGAAGCAGCAATGCAATGCCTTCTTGGAGGGCATCCACGGTGAGTTGGCGGCTCTACAGAGATCGTTTCAGGCTGTGGTGTCTCGACTGACGGAAGCCAGTGTCACTGTTTTATCCACCCCCCCTCCTACTACCACTACCCAGTCCCAGTCTCCTTACCCCTAACCCGTCCCACGCACACATTCTGACAAGCATGCACCCAAAACAACACACAAGACTCGCACAAACACAAGCAGCACACATCAGTCCACAAGCACTCACACAGCCAAAAGACAGATGCACACACAAAATCATCCACTGCCTCCACTGTATCCCTCTCCTCCTCCTCCCTCACAGTCACATCCTCACTCACACCTGTGTGCACTGCATCAACAGTCCCAGATCCTGCCACCTGCACAGCCTTGCCCACAGTCACCATAAAAACAGACCCCCAGACATGCACCCCACACACCATATGCGCAGTCACCACCACCACCACCGCATGCAGCAAACCCACCTCACTTGCAGACACCACCACATCATCCACATGTCATGTTTGGCCTCCCCCACCCTGTCTGCCCCCCCAGTAACACACACATGCTCGCTCTCAGACCCCAACAGCCATCCACCTCACACACGCACACTGTCCATGTACCTACACCCAAGTCCAGCACACCTCCTCCTCCTACAACCACTACCTCCACTCCCATACCTCCTCCCACATCCCACCCCATTGTTCCTAGGGAGCTTTTCCTTTCCCTCCCTCACCTCTTCCGTTCCCATCCTCCCCCCATCCTGCCCATAAAAGGAAGGTCCCACCACACCAGGCCAGTACCTAAAGCACCCAGCCCAACACAGCTCCACCCCCAAAGTGTCCAGCTGGCACTATGGGGTACATGAGTGTTAAGCCGGACCCACGCAACATGGACACTCCTCCCCCAAACGGAGGGCTAAGGTTCTGCTCCCTCCCAAACAGACTGGCAAGCCCATGGGACCACCTACAAACCCCAGGGCCAAGGAGGCCCCAACAAAGTCCCTGCCCAAGGAGGCCCCCCAGATATCAAAGGCCAATGAGGCTCCCCAAAAATCAAAGGCCAAGGAGGCCCCCAGACATCCAAGGTCAAGAAGGCTCCCCAAACATCCAAGGCCAAGGAGGCCCCCAGAAATCAAAGTCCAAGGAGGACCCACAGAAATCAAAGGCCAAGGAGGGCCCACAGAAATCAAAGGCCAAGGAGGCCCCCCAGACATCCAAGGCCAAGGAGGCCACCTAAACATCCATGGCCAAGGAGAACGCACAGAAATCAAAGGCCAAGGAGGCCCCCAGAAATCGAAAGCCAAGAAGGAGCCCCAGAAATCAAAGGCCACTGAGTCCCCCCAGACATCCAAGGCCAAGGAGGAGACCCAGAAATCTCTGGACAAAGAAGCCCCACAGAAATTCCTGGACCAGGAGGCCCACAATATAGTGGAGCAGCATCCGGAACCTGAGGCCAAAAAGCAGCATATGGTACTAGAGGCCACAGAGCAGAACCCGGAACCAGAGGCCAAGGGCCACCATCAGTAACCAGTGGGCAGCAAGCCCCCTATTCATCCTGTGGGCAGGAAGCCCCCTCCAGAACCAGTGGACAGCTAGCCCCTCCTCATTGCGTGGGCAGGAAGCCCCCTCCAGAGGCAGTGGGCAGCCAGCCCCCTCCTCATCCTGTGGGCAGGAGCCCCCTCACAATGAGTTGCAACCCCCACCTACCCCCTGAGGTGCCTCCCCATTTCCAACATGATGCCCCTGAACAGTGGAGTCCTGATGTTGTAAGGAGTCAAGTTGGGGCTTGCGCTTTGCCCTGTGGGCATTAGTGACTTTGGACTGGACTTTGGTCCTGCATTTCTTTACTTCTGCATTTGTACATGTTTTTGCATTTTAAATATTCATACAATAGGAATACAGAGGTTGGAACTGCGTATGTGTCCTGCTTTTATTTTCTCCGGGCTTCAGTTGCTGTTTATTCCTGTATATGTGTTTCTGGGTGTGTGGTGTGTGTATGGTGTGTGTTGTGCGTGTGTGTGTCACTCTCCCCCATCTCACCCCTGAGTGCTAGGAGGCTGTACTCACTGTCGTCGTCTTCATCGGCGTTGGTGCTCCAGGATGGCCATGGCGTGGTACAGCATAGGGAATACTTGCAGTTCTGGTTTCATGGCCGCCGCAGACTCCTGTGTGTCCCTGGCGGTAAGTGGCTCCTTTTTAAGTGATGTGTTTCTGCCAGATTTTTGGTGTTGTTGCTTCCGCCCGGAAATCATGGCGGTGTGCTGTGTCATAATATGGTGGGCGGATCCTTGTGTTCCGCCTGCCTGTAGGTGGCTACTGCCATGTTCAGTGTTCATACCGCGCTGGCGATTGGTGTGGTACATTGATTTTCTATGGGAGGGATCACCGCCAGGGTCATAATGACCACCATAATATTTATGTCAGACGATTTTTCATGCACTTCAGTTCTGATTGGTACAGGAGCACTTTATACAACTGCACACATGCATACACAACTGCTGAAATGCAATTCCCAATTAGTTGGGTGTTGCATTTGCAATAAATGAGACAGATCAGGATAAATCACAGTGAAAATAGTGTGCAGTACATCAGCTGCGCTCCAGCTAGACATTCCGCTACAAGCATATACATTATCAATGTCGTAAGTGCTAAAACTGCGCTCTGTAAAATAATGGAGATAAATATATATCTAAGTAACGTGTTAGCTTCTGCTGGGTGGCGACAGAGTGCAGACCACACATGCAGAGAATTATATAGCAGGTGCTGAGTTTGCACACAGCAGTGTGTTGCAGGCAGGAGGGCGCACCAAGTGATTCAATATGGGCCCTTGCGGGGCGACAAGCACTGCAGAATAATGAAGAATGACGAAAATAATGAGCTTTTGTTTGTAGGTACATGCAAAGATCATAGATGTGCAATTTGGGCTGTGAATTTTCAAATCTTCAAATGACATGAGATTCAAAAAACAATTTGTAGCGTAATGGAGCGCAGAAAACAAATGTTGTGCTAGGAGGAGAGAGCAGGGCAGCACCATGCCTGTTGAGATATCACATTGCTCCTCTCTTCTTTTGGGCAGGCGCACTTTCAGGATGCTCAACGTCACGCAAATTCCTGGGTACCCACATGAAATGGCATGCGTGCATCATGTCTAGCATAGGTTTTGTCCTGAAACCTTACGCTTCCTTCCCAGTACAAAATACTATGCTTAGATATAATTGGAAACTTTTCCCACATTTTATGTGTGCTATACAGTGTAGCACTCATTCAACGTGTAAACGTTAAGAGAAAAACATTTCTCCTTCTTAGCACCTTCCTTCAAGTGGCATTATTTGTAGTGCAGACCCCTGGGTACCATTTTAGTAGATACGGCTTTGCTTCATAAACAGAGTAGTAGCTTGGGAACTGGGACTGCCCTTGACGCAAAGTAATGAAAAGCAATTCAAGGTGTTATTTGCTTTAATTTTAGGGTTACTTTCCAGTTCAAAACAAGTTTTGTGGTGGGAAGTAAATACGTCATCCCCACTTTGCACTCATTTTCATCACATTTTGTGACTTTGCACCAGCAGTGTTCATAAATCTGCCCTAAATTGTAACATGATGTTATATAATACAGAGAATACAGGAAAAACACAGTTTAGTGTCCGTGATGTGTGTGTCTGTGTGTGTCCGTGGAATGTGTGTGTATGTTCCTGTCTGTTTCTTTGTATATGATGTGTGTGTAGTGCACGTATGTATGTGTGGTGTGGCTCCCTTAGCCATCTCACCACCCTTCCATATAACTTGGCTTGGTGACGTGGCTTTGCCATCTGTGCCACTTGTCATGTAGATGCATTACGGATATGTATGGCTCACTAGATCTGTGGAAAGGACACTAGTGGCACATGTACACTTATTCCTTGCACATCCAAAAACAGAGCATGACAGCTGACACTGTATTCCCGGGCAATACAAGTCCTTCTCTGGTTTCCAAGTAGACCTTAAATGAGTGATTGCTCTTCTAGGTACAGCCTAGGTTACTTATATTACTGGCTGCAGCTCGACTGCGCGTGGAACACGTACATCTGTAGTAATTGATGAATATAAACGACTAACCAGCAGAAAATTTAGCTTAGGAAATATGTATTATAATATGTATTATATAAATATATATTATTGAGTCGTGTAAAGCACTACTATGAATCCACTCGTTGCTTTTTAGATGATTAGTCGTGTAGTCTGTGTGCTCTTAGTTTGCTCTCCCTGTGATGAGTTTGCTGCATTGCATCATCACCCATGGTTTTAGTGAATAGCCTTCGTTGGTTGTTTAGAAACAGATGTGCAACCTCTATGTATGTGTGGTGTCAGAATGGCTGTTTTCATGTTTCCTCATACGTAACCTGTTCATATGTCTTGTATAACGAAACACATGACAGGTTTACGTGTTGTCAGCATTATCCCAATATCTCTAGAGGACGTCTGAATATGAAGAAGTCATGCCCTGGCATCACAAACGTTGTATGTTGAAACCAGGGTAGGCAATTATATTGTAATAGAGGTGGCACCTTTGAGGCTTCTGCAGCCAGTTGCACTGAAACACAAATGCATGATCTGATGTCATTGAATGCTCTTCAGTTGGCTCTAATCTCTGAACCTGGAGAGAGATGTCCATACCATGCAAGGTGGGGTTTTATGACCTCAGTGAGCTACCAGACTGAGCCCAGTGATTCACTGCATGGAGCCCAGTAGTGAGGTAGTGCAGCTTAAATTCATGCAGAAAGAGTTTCATTCTAAACGTATGTGTAGGAAGTTGGCTCTGTATACACTATCTCAAAGTGAGAGATAGTGTGCACAGAGTCCAAGGGTTCCCCTTAGAGGTTGATGGTGGCAAAATTAGATAATACTAATGCTCTTTTTTGTGGTAGTCTGGTCGAGCAGTAGGCTTATCAGACGGTAGTGTTAAGCATTTGTTGTACACACACAACCAATAAATGAGTAACACACACTCAGGGGGTGATTCTAACCCTGGCGGTCGGTGATAAAACGGCGGCCAACCCGCCAACAGGCCGGCGGTCGAAAAAATGGAATTCTGACCCTGGCGGGAACCTTCAACACAGCCCGCCACATTAACACTCCGACCGCCGCGGCGGTGCAGACAAACAGCGTGGCGGTCACCGCCAACAGGCAGGCGGCAGACAATGTACCGCCCACACTATCACAACTCACCAATCCGCCACCTTTTCCGGGGCGGGAGCCCCGCCGATAAAAACACGGCGGAAACAGACTACGAACGGGAAAACGCGCACCAAAACACACTCCACGAGGAAGGAGGACAGCATGGAACCCGAATTAAACATCCTACCTGCTCTCGTCTACCTTCTCATCTACCACGAGTACGAACTCCGGCGCAGACGACAACGGTGAGTACTGCACCTACGACACACGGGAGGGGGGAGGAGGGAAGCTTACGGCACACACATATGCGACCCCCCCCCCAAACTATGTACACACTAATGCAGAGCAACAATGCACAGTGACACCACCCAAACCCCCCTTAAGAATGCAAAGACGGAAATAAATTGGGACGAAAAATTTATATAAAAAACAGACTCTGATATGGAGCGGTCAACTACGCAAAATATCCATAACAAAATGATACTATATGCACTGCCATGGAGAACCGAGGCAATTAGTCCTGTACATGAAAGTTAAATGGAACAGTCCGTGGGCTACAGTGTAGCGACACAAGGGCAAAGCCCACACAGGAGACCTGAGTCCTTTGGAGAGAACACTGCAGGGGCATCTGATGAAAAAAGTACAGGCACCTCAGGGGGAAGGGAAGGGGGAGGCACCACAGCCACATGAGTCCACGACGCCAGATCCACGAAGGGGCCACCATGCCCATTGATGTATCCTGGGGAGTGCAAAGCCACAGTCTCTCAAGTCTCTACAGTGGGTGGGTTGCCCACTTCACCATCCTGGGTAGTGCAAAGCCACAGTCTCTCAAGTCTCTCCAGTGGGTGGGTTGCCCACTTCACCATCCTGGGGAGTGCAAAACCACAGTCTCTCAAGTCTCTACAGTGGGTGGGTTGCCCACTTCACCATCCTGGGGAGTGCAAAGCCACAGTCTCTCAAGTCTCCACAGTGGGTGGGTTGCCCACTTCACCATCCTGGGGAGTGCAAAGCCACAGTCTCTCAAGTCTCTCCAGTGGGTGGGTTGCCCACTTCACCATCCTGGGGAGTGCAAAGCCACAGTCTCTCAAGTCTCTACAGTGGGTGGGTTGCCCACTTCACCATCCTGGGGAGTGCAAAGCCACAGTCTCTCAAGTCTCCACAGTGGGTGGGTTGCCCACTTCACCATCCTGGGGAGTGCAAAGCCACAGTCCATCTGGTGGATGACAGTGTCCACTGCTCAAGGAGGAGGCATGGTGGGCACAGTGAACCATAAACAGTGCTTGACAGGAAGGGCCCAGCGGAGCGGTGCTTGAGACGGCGGGGCCCAGCGGAGCGGTGCTTGACAGGAAGGGCCCAGCGGAGCGGTGCTTGAGACGGTGGGGCCCAGCGGAGCGGTGCTTGACAGGAAGGGCCCAGCGGAGCGGTGCTTGAGACGGCGGGGCCCAGCGGAGCGGTGCTTGACAGGAAGGGCCCAGCGGAGCGGTGCTTGAGATGGCGGGGCCCAGCGGAGCGGTGCTTGAGACGGCGGGGCCCAGCGGAGCGGTGCTTGAGAGGAAGGGCCCAGCGGAGCGGTGCTTGAGACGGCGGGGCCCAGCGGAGCGGTGCTTGAGACGGCGGGGCCCAGCGGAGCGGTGCTTGACAGGAAGGGCCCAGCGGAGCGGTGCTTGAGACGGCGGGGCCCAGCGGAGCGGTGCTTGACAGGAAGGGCCCAGCGGAGGGGTGCTTGACAGGAAGGGCCCAGCGGAGCGATGCTTGAGACGGCGGGGCCCAGCGGAGCGGTGCTTGAGACGGTGGGGCCCAGCGGAGCGGTGCTTGAGAGGAAGGGCCCAGCGGAGCGGTGCTTGAGACGGCGGGGCCCAGCGGAGCGGTGCTTGACAGGAAGGGCCCAGCGGAGCGGTGCTTGAGACGGCGGGGCCCAGCGGAGCGGTGCTTGAGACGGCGGGGCCCAGCAGAGCGGTGCTTGAGAGGAAGGGCCCAGCGGAGCGGTGCTTGAGACGGCGGGGCCCAGCGGAGCGGTGCTTGACAGGAAGGGCCCAGCGGAGCGGTGCTTGAGGCGGCGGGGCCCAGCGGAGCGGTGCTTGACAGGAAGGGCCCAGCGGAGCGGTGCTTGAGACGGCGGGGCCCAGCGGAGCGGTGCTTGAGACGGCAGGGCCCAGCGGAGCGGTGCTTGAGACGGCGGGGCCCAGCGGAGCGGTGCTTGAGAGGAAGGGCCCAGCGGAGCGGTGCTTGAGACGGCGGGGCCCAGCGGAGCAGTGCTTGACAGGAAGGGCCCAGCGGAGCGGTGCTTGAGACGGCGGGGCCCAGCGGAGCGGTGCTTGACAGGAAGGGCCCAGCGGAGCGGTGCTTGAGACGGCGGGGCCCAGCGGAGCGGTGCTTGACAGGAAGGGCCCAGCGGAGTGGTGCTTGAGACGGCGGGGCCCAGCGGAGCGGTGCTTGACAGGAAGGGCCCAGCGGAGCGGTGCTTGAGACGGCGGGGCCCAGCGGAGCGGTGCTTGACAGGAAGGGCCCAGCGGAGCGGTGCTTGAGACGGCGGGCCCAGCGGAGCGGTGCTTGACAGGAAGGGCCCAGCGGAGCGGTGCTTGAGATGGCGGGGCCCAGCGGAGCGGTGCTTGACAGGAAGGGCCCAGCGGAGCGGTGCTTGAGACGGCGGGGCCCAGCGGAGCGGTGCTTGAGACGGCGGGGCCCAGCGGAGCGGTGCTTGAGAGGAAGGGCCCAGCGGAGCGGTGCTTGAGACGGCGGGGCCCAGCGGAGCGGTGCTTGACAGGAAGGGCCCAGCGGAGCGGTGCTTGAGACGGCGGGGCCCAGAGGAGCGGTGCTTGAGACGGCGGGGCCCAGCGGAGCGGTGCTTGACAGGAAGGGCCCAGCGGAGCGGTGCTTGAGACGGCGGGCCCAGCGGAGCGGTGCTTGACAGGAAGGGCCCAGCGGAGCGGTGCTTGAGAGGAAGGGCCCAGCGGAGCGGTGCTTGAGACGGCGGGGCCCAGCGGAGCGGTGCTTGAGATGGCGGGGCCCAGCGGAGCGGTGCTTGAGAGGAAGGGCCCAGCGGAGCGGTGCTTGAGACGGCGGGGCCCAGCGGAGCGGTGCTTGACAGGAAGGGCGGAGCGGTGCTTGAGACGGCGGGGCCCAGAGGAGCGGTGCTTGAGACGGCGGGGCCCAGCGGAGCGGTGCTTGAGAGGAAGGGCCCAGCGGAGCGGTGCTTGAGACGGCGGGGCCCAGCGGAGCGGTGCTTGACAGGAAGGGCCCAGCGGAGCGGTGCTTGAGACGGCGGGGCCCAGCGGAGCGGTGCTTGAGACGGCAGGGCCCAGCGGAGCGGTGCTTGAGAGGAAGGGCCCAGCGGAGCGGTGCTTGAGACGGCGGGGCCCAGCGGAGCGGTGCTTGACAGGAAGGGCCCAGCGGAGCGGTGCTTGAGACGGCGGGGCCCAGCGGAGCGGTGCTTGACAGGAAGGGCCCAGCGGAGCGGTGCTTGAGACGGCGGGGCCCAGCGGAGCGGTGCTTGACAGGAAGGGCCCAGCGGAGTGGTGCTTGAGACGGCGGGGCCCAGCGGAGCGGTGCTTGACAGGAAGGGCCCAGCGGAGCGGTGCTTGAGACGGCGGGGCCCAGCGGAGCGGTGCTTGACAGGAAGGGCCCAGCGGAGCGGTGCTTGAGACGGCGGGCCCAGCGGAGCGGTGCTTGACAGGAAGGGCCCAGCGGAGCGGTGCTTGAGATGGCGGGGCCCAGCGGAGCGGTGCTTGACAGGAAGGGCCCAGCGGAGCGGTGCTTGAGACGGCGGGGCCCAGCGGAGCGGTGCTTGAGACGGCGGGGCCCAGCGGAGCGGTGCTTGAGAGGAAGGGCCCAGCGGAGCGGTGCTTGAGACGGCGGGGCCCAGCGGAGCGGTGCTTGACAGGAAGGGCCCAGCGGAGCGGTGCTTGAGACGGCGGGGCCCAGAGGAGCGGTGCTTGAGACGGCGGGGCCCAGCGGAGCGGTGCTTGACAGGAAGGGCCCAGCGGAGCGGTGCTTGAGACGGCGGGCCCAGCGGAGCGGTGCTTGACAGGAAGGGCCCAGCGGAGCGGTGCTTGAGAGGAAGGGCCCAGCGGAGCGGTGCTTGAGACGGCGGGGCCCAGCGGAGCGGTGCTTGAGATGGCGGGGCCCAGCGGAGCGGTGCTTGAGAGGAAGGGCCCAGCGGAGCGGTGCTTGAGACGGCGGGGCCCAGCGGAGCGGTGCTTGACAGGAAGGGCGGAGCGGTGCTTGAGACGGCGGGGCCCAGAGGAGCGGTGCTTGAGACGGCGGGGCCCAGCGGAGCGGTGCTTGACAGGAAGGGCCCAGCGGAGCGGTGCTTGAGACGGCGGGGCCCAGCGGAGCGGTGCTTGACAGGAAGGGCCCAGCGGAGCGGTGCTTGAGATGGCGGGGCCCAGCGGAGCGGTGCTTGAGACGGCGGGGCCCAGCGGAGCGGTGCTTGACAGGAAGGGCCCAGCGGAGCAGTGCTTGAGACGGCGGGGCCCAGCGGAGCGGTGCTTGAGACGGCGGGGCCCAGCGGAGCGGTGCTTGAGAGGAAGGGCCCAGCGGAGCGGTGCTTGAGACGGCGGGGCCAGGCGGAGCGGTGCTTGAGACGGCGGGGCCCAGCGGAGCGGTGCTTGAGAGGAAGGGCCCAGCGGAGCGGTGCTTGAGACGGCGGGGCCCAGCGGAGCGGTGCTTGACAGGAAGGGCCCAGCGGAGCGGTGCTTGAGACGGCGGGGCCCAGCGGAGCGGTGCTTGAGACGGCGGGGCCCAGCGGAGCGGTGCTTGAGACGGCGGGGCCCAGCGGAGCGGTGCTTGAGATGAAGGGCCCAGCAGAGCGGTGCTTGAGACGGCGGGGCCCAGCGGAGCGGTGCTTGACAGGAAGGGCCCAGCGGAGCGGTGCTTGAGACGGCGGGGCCCAGCGGAGCGGTGCTTGAGACGGCGGGGCCCAGCGGAGCGGTGCTTGAGAGGAAGGGCCCAGCGGAGCGGTGCTTGAGACGGCGGGGCCCAGCGGAGCGGTGCTTGACAGGAAGGGCCCAGCGGAGCGGTGCTTGAGACGGCGGGGCCCAGCGGAGCGGTGCTTGAGACGGCGGGGCCCAGCGGAGCGGTGCTTGAGACGGCGGGGCCCAGCGGAGCGGTGCTTGAGAGGAAGGGCCCAGCGGAGCGGTGCTTGAGACGGCGGGGCCCAGCGGAGCGGTGCTTGACAGGAAGGGCCCAGCGGAGCGGTGCTTGAGACGGCGGGGCCCAGCGGAGCGGTGCTTGAGACGGCAGGGCCCAGCGGAGCGGTGCTTGAGAGGAAGGGCCCAGCGGAGCGGTGCTTGAGACGGCGGGGCCCAGCGGAGCGGTGCTTGACAGGAAGGGCCCAGCGGAGCGGTGCTTGAGACGGCGGGGCCCAGCGGAGCGGTGCTCTTCTGCACGGCGGGGCCCTGTTCAGCGGTGCTCTTCTGCACGGCGGGGCCCTGTTCAGCGGTGCTCTTCTCCACGGCGGGCCCTGTTCAGCGGTGCTCTTCTCCACGGCGGGCCCTGTTCAGCGGTGCCTATCTTCACGGCGGGCCCTGTTCAGCGGTGCTCTTCTCCACGGCGGGCCCTGTTCAGCGGTGCTCTTCTCCACGGCGGGCCCTGTTCAGCGGTGCCTATCTTTACGGCGGGCCCTGTTCAGCGGTGCTCTTCTCCACGGCGGGCCCTGTTCAGCGGTGCCTATCTTCATGGCGGGCCCTGTTCAGCGGTGCTCTTCTGCACGGCGGGGCCCTGTTCAGCGGTGCTCTTCTCCACGGCGGGCCCTGTTCAGCGGTGCTCTTCTCCACGGCGGGCCCTGTTCAGTGGTGCCTATCTTCACGGCGGGCCCTGTTCAGCGGTGCTCTTCTCCACGGCGGGCCCTGTTCAGCGGTGCTCTTCTCCACGGCGGGCCCTGTTCAGCGGTGCCTATCTTCATGGCGGGCCCTGTTCAGCGGTGCTCTTCTCTACGGCGGGGCCTGTTCAGCGGTGCACATCCAGTAGGTCAAGGGAGCCAGACCTGGCCTGGACTCCCTGCTCAGTCGCCCTCCGACCGTGATGCTTCTGGACCCTTCGGGGACAGAGTCCTGGGCCCTTTGGTGTCCTCCTTTCCAGCTGGGATGTGGCATGTGGGGCCCACCTGCTCCGCGCTCCTGCTGCCTGACTTCTCCGCCCTGCTGCCCTTACGCTCCTTAGATGGGGCTCTCGGGCCCTTGCCTCCCCTAGATGATGTGGCTGGTGAAGTGGGCGAAGTTTGCTCCTTGGGGGCAGCCGTGTCAGTCCTCTCACGGCGGCCCTTGTGTTTCCTGGTCCTCTTGCCGGGGGGGGGGGGCTGGATGTGTCCTTGCTGCTGATGGAGGTGTCACTGCTGGCAAAGGGTGGACTCCAGAACCCATGCACAACAGTGACACCCGAAGCTGGGCTGGTGGTGGCTGTGGTGCTCTTGGGACTCTTTGCAGATGGAGGGGGTAGGTCATCGGAGGGAAAGAGGTCAAGATTAGCCAGGAAAACTTTTTTAGGGCCAAGGTAAAGGTTAGGAGAAGTGGTGATGGGAGTGGAGGAAGAGGATGTGGTTGTAGGAGAGTCAGGTGTGCTGTCATTGGGTGAAGGTGCTGGTGCTGTAGGCTGTCGTGAGGTGGATGGCTGTTGGGTGGGTGGCTGCCTGCGTTTGTGTGTCTTGGAAGAGGGGGTGACAGACACAGTGGGAGAGGACACAGGGGACGTGTAAATGGCAGTGGGGGTGGTGACTGCACGCGTGCGGACTGTACAGGAGGGTGTGGTGGTGATGGAAGCACTGGCTGATGTTGGTGTGCATGCAGGTGTGAGTGTAGACATCACAGGGAGGGAGGAGGGAGACGAGGAGGAGGGGGACACAGGGGTGGCAGTGACTGTTGGAATGTCTGCATCTCGGTGTTGCTTGGGTGAGTGTTTGTGGGATCTGTGGTGCTTGTGTCTGGATGAGCTGCCCTTGGGTGTTGAGGTGTGTGCAGGCTGGTCAGATGGTGTGGATGGGATAGGCTGAGGAACAGGAGACAGAGACAGGCTGGAGGCAGTCAGAAGAGGGAGGCTGGAAACAGGGACAATGGCTGCCGTCAGTGCTGAGGCCAGAGCAGTGAACGATCGTTGATGGGCAGCCTGACCCGAATGAATGCCCTCCAGGTAGGCATTGCTCCGATGCACCTCCCTTTCTACCCCCTGGATGGCATTCAAAAGGGTAGTCTGCCCAACAATGAGCGTCCTCACAAGGTCAATGAGCTCCGCACTGAGGGCAGCAGGGGTGACAGGGGCAGGGGCTGAGGTGCCTGGGGCGAAGGAGACGCCCGCCTTCCTGGGCGAGCGGGCACGGAGCGTAGGCTGAGGGGCTGCAGGGAGGGCGGGGCTGGTGCGCTGGGTGGCGGCTGTACCTGTAGAGGCGGGGGTCCCGGATGTTTCCGCCACCACTAGGGAGCACCCATCCGAGGACGTGTCTGTGTCGCTGCTCTCACCACCGGTCCCCGTTGTGGTGCTCCCCTCGCCCTCCGGATCACTGGTGCCCTCGGTGTCTGTTCCTGGGCCCACCGGGGCCTTGTGACTTGCAGCACCCTCGTGCTCCGATGCCAAATCTCCTCCGCCTGATGATGCTAATGCACACATGCACAAGAAGATGAAGAAGAAGGGGGGGGGAGAAAAAAGAAGACCAGGTTGAGTGCATGCAATGTCAACACCGTTGGCGGAGAGGACAGACACAGGAGCCTCATGCACTAAGCCGCGCATTCGGGGTACACTACTCAGTACTTCTGACTAAGACAACAGGTCAAGAGAGGACAAACGCGCAGATATGTGAGGCTGGACCATCAATAGCTGTACTTGTCACCCTACAGAGGTGGGGGCCGGGAGCACAGGGCCATGCCTAAGGGAGAGGACTACACTACAGAAAGCGCCCTGGCCTAATGTCACCCACAACCCTCCTCCCCCACCCAGACGCCTCCACTGCGCAGAAAGATAGCAGAATGTGCTGATACTCACCCCCTTGTGTCTGCTGTGATGCTCTCAAGAGCCCATCCAAATCAGGGTAGGCCACCGCCAGGATCCGGGACATCAGGGGGGTCAGGGTACGACTGGCACCCCTCCTAGGTTGGGAGGCCATCCCCAGCAGTGACTCGGCGGTCTTCCTGGTTCCGCGGCGGATGTCCTCCCACCTCTTGCGGCAGTGGGTGCCCCGTCTGACGTGGACCCCCAGGGCCCGGACTTCCTTGGCGATGGCACGCCAAATCTCGACTTTCTGATGGGCGCTGACCTATGTGACATGTACAGGGTGGGAAGGAAACATTCATCAACTTACTGCATGTTAGATGTGATTGGCCCCCCCTCCCCAACCTTGCCATATGGCACATGCTCTCATCTGTCGTGCGTTGCACTCCTCATTCGCCCCCCACCCCACCAACTTACATCCACCCCACTCCACACAGGCATCGCCCATTCCATGTGCACCCGGTGTACTTACCTGTTGGTCTGGAGGACCGTGGAGTAACGCATACTGGGGGAGGACCCCATCCACGAGCTTCTCCAACTCTTCAGACGTGAAGGCAGGGGCCCTTTCCCCGGTCGCAGCAGCCATTGTCACTTCCAGACCGAGGTCACAGCAGCACTTGCAGTATAGGTCCTCTCCTGTGGATGATCAGGTCTCGAGTGATTAGGCAGATAGAAAATGGCGGTTACGCCCGCGTCGGTGCGTACCGCGGCGGTGCGTACCGCTACCGCCGGCGCACATCGTCATTGGCTCCTGAAACCCATAGCATTCAATGTTAACCAATGCAGCTCCGTGTAGCGGTCTTCGCCCGCCTACCGCCACAGTGTGCTCCGCCTGCGCATTGACCTCACATCCCATTGTCCCACTTCACAGGTCAGGCAGCCGCCATTTCAAGGGCCCACATGGCATAATTTCTACTGCGACACACAGGCCTAGGCCTTGCATTGCCACACATACACGCCTTTCAAAACATAGATAACCGTGTGCTATGCAAGCTGTGGTGAACGTACCAGTGATTGGCTTGACTCTGTGCTCCATGTTGTCATTCCTAGGCACCGTCCGCTGGGACTTGCGAGGAGAAGGATGAATCCTCGCGTGTACCGACCGCTGGTGGACCTGTCGACAATGGAAGAACGCCACATCATACTACGATACCGACTTGACCGTGCCACTATCCATGAACTGTGTGCCCAGCTGGAGCCAGCCCTGATGTCCCCCATCCGCCAACCCACAGGAATTCCCCCTCTGGTGCAGATTCTGTCAGCCCTCCATTTTCTTGCAAGTGGCTCATTCCAGACAACAGTGGCCATGTCATCTGGAATGTCTCAGCCTATGTTTTCCAAAGTTTTGTCTAGAGTGTTGTCTGCCCTGACGAAACACATGCGGAGTTACATTATATTCCCTGAGGAGGTTGATTTGGCCACTGTGACGGGTGATTTTTATGCCCTTGGACATATTCCCAACATCATTGGTGCCATTGATGGGACCCATGTAGCCTTAGTCCCCCCAAAAGACGATGAGCAGGTGTACAGAAACAGGAAAAGTTACCATTCTATGAACGTCCAGGTGGTCTGTTTGGCTGACCAGTACATCTCCCATGTGAATGCCATGTTCCCTGGGTCAGTACATGATGCGTATGTGATGCGTAATAGCAGCATCCCTTATGTGATGGAACAGCTACTGAGACAACGAGTGTGGCTAATAGGTGACTCTGGTTACCCCAACCTGCCTTGGCTATTGACCCCAGTGAGGAATCCCCGGGCCAGGGCTGAGGAACGGTACAATGAGGCCCATGGGCGAACTAGGAGGATCATAGAAAGGACCTTTGGGCTCCTGAAGGCCAGATTTAGGTGCCTGCATATGACAGGGGGATCCCTGATGTACTCACCAAAGAAGGTGTGCCAGATCATCGTGGCCTGCTGTCTGCTTCACAATCTGGCATTGCGACGTCAGGTGCCTTTCCTGCAGGAGGATGGTCCAGATGGTGGTGTTGAAGCAGCTGTGGAGCCTGCGGAGAGTGAAGAGGAGGAAGACTCAGAGGACGACACAGACAACAGGGACAGAGTTATCCAACAGTATTTTCAGTAGCACACAGGTAAGAATCAACCACGCCATTTTACTTTTCCTGCAAGCCTCCTGCTTCTCAACTTTGTCTATGACCCCCCAGTTCTTTTAAACTGATGTTTGATTTTCCCTTCCCTTTTCAGTGCTGTGTGACCCACTCCGTGACTACTGCTTGGTTAGCCCATGGACTAATGCTTATTGATCTCGGTATGTGTTCAGCACAAAGTTAACAGAACATAATTGATCGGTAATGTGTTATACATTTGTAAATAATACAGCCTGACTCCTGTTTGATTTCAGTGCATTGAGTGATTTATTTTTTGTGCTAGATAATGGTACATGATATAAACACGGTGATGGGTGGGGGTGGAGTAATGGCCATGGCAGAGTCCAGTTCTCAGTCTCACAGGTGCATTGTCCATATGCCTGTGGAAGGATGGAGCAGGGGCAGTTCAAGGTTGGACAGGGTGGCAATGTGGGACAGTGGGATGACTTCAGGGGGTGTCTCATGCTGGCGGGGGTCTTGACATCCTACTCTGTCGATTTTTTTGATCTCAGGCTCCTCTTGCGGGGTGGTTGTTCTTCAGCAGGAGGTGGGGTTCTGGTGGCCTGTCGTTGTGGTGGGGCCTCCTGTCCACTAGCGCCGGCGGAGGTGGTAGGCTGTTCCTGGCTAGTGACAGGGGCCCTGTGTGGTGCCACACGGTCCCGCAACGTGTCTTCTATCCGGTTGAGGGCCTGGACTATGCTCCCCATAGCGGTAGAGATGTTGGTGAGTTGATTGGTGAACCCCATGTAGCGTTCCTCCTGCTGTGCCTGGATCTCCTGGAACCTGGCCAGTACCGTCGCCATCGTCTCTTGGGAGTGGTGGTAGGCTGCCATGATGGTGGTGAGGGCCTCTTGGAGAGTGGGTTCCCTGGGCCTCTCCTCCCCCCCCCTGTCGCACAGCAGCCCTCCGAGTTGCCCTGTTTCCCCCGGCCTCTGTCCCCTGGACGGTGTGCCCACTACCACTGCCCCCAGGTCCCTGTTGTTGTTGGGGTGGTGGGTTAGCCTGGGTGCCCTGTAGTGGCAGACACACCGCTGATTGACCTGTCCTAGAGACAGAGGCATGGGCCCGCTGGGTGGGAGCTGTGCTGTTGGTCCCAGAGGGGGTTGGGTCTGCTGTGGCCTGTGTGTGGGGAACCGACTGTCCAGAGGTCCCCGATGGTCCGGGCTGGTCATCAGGTTCCAGGTCGACAGAGCTGCTGTCATCACTGGGGGCCTCTTCCGGGGGGGGGGGATGGACATTTCTGGACCCTCCTGGCCGGTGTGTTGGCGTTCGGGTCCTGCATGGGGTAAGAGAGTATGGTTATTGTTTCTGTGTGTGCTATTGCGTGCCATTGATTGGTGCCCTTGTCCCCCAGTGCTGCCATTCCCTTGGGGGAGGTGTTGTGGGGGTGTTTTGGGGGGGGGTATGTGCAGTGGTCATGCTTGGGTGATGGGTGTCCATAGTTTGTGGGGGCATGCAGGGGTTGGTGTTGGGTGGGTTGTGCTGGAGAGACATTCTCAGGGAGGATGTGTGATGGGGGGTTGGGGGTGAGGGTGGGGGTGGGGGTTAGCATGCTGGGGGGGGGGTGAAGTAGTTGAGATTGTACTTACCAGAGTCCATTCCTCCGTGTACTCCAGCGAGGCCATCAGGATGCAGGATGTTTAGTACCTCTTGCTCCCATGCTGTGAATTCGGGTGGAGTGGGTGGGGGTCCCCCGCCAGTCTTCTGCACTGCGATGTTGTGTCGCGAGACCATCGAGCGCACCTTTCCCCTTAAGTCGTTCCAGCGTTTGCGGATGTCGTCTCGATTTCTGGGATGCTGTCCCACCGCGTTGACCCTGTCCACGATCCGCTGCCATAGCTCCGCCTTCCTGGCTATAGTGGTGTGCTGCACCTGTGAGCCGAAGAGCTGCGGTTCAACTCTTATGATTTCCTCCACCATGACCCGGAGTTCTTGGTCCGAAAAGCGTGGGTGCCTTTGGGGTGCCATGGGGTGGTGTGGATGAGGTGTGGGGTGGTGTATATGGTGATGAGTGTGTTGGTGTGTGGTGCTTTGTGCTCCTATGTGGTGTGTGTGATGGTGTAGTGTGCCTCTGTGTGATGTAGCTCTCTATTCTGTGATGTGTCTCTCTCTCCTTCGTCTCTGATCTTCGGTCGTAGGGGTTTGTGGGTGATGTGGGTGTGTGTTTTATAGTTGTATGGATGTGTGGGAGTGTTGTTGGTATGTGTGTCAGGTGTGTGTATTTCAAATTGCCCAATGTGGCAGTGTTTTGGATCTGTGTGTGTATTTTGAGCGCGGCGGTGTGTACCGCCAATGGAATACCGCGGTTGAAAGACCGCCGCGTGGATTGGTGGGTCAGAATGGCATGGGCGTGTTTGTGTTGGCGTGGCGGTGGAGGTTTGGTCATCTCCAGTTTTCCGCGGGCCGCTGATGAGGCGGCCTTCCTTGGATGTCGGGTTTTTGGCGGATTCACAGTTGGTGGTCAGAATGACCGTGGCGGTTTGCCGCGGCGGTAGTATGGCGGAGTTCTGACCGGCGGTATGGCCCTTTTACCGCCAAGGTCAGAATGACCCCCTCAAAGACTTAACTCCAGGCCAATTGTTTTTATATAGAAAAATATATTTTCTTAATAAAACCACAAGATTCAAGATTTGAGGTAAGTACATAAAATGCAAGGTACTTCACACAGGTAAGTATAGAACTTTGATTTAAAACAGCAGTATACACAGTTTTGGTTAAAATGGCAATAAGCTATTTTAAAAGTGGACACAGTGCAAAAATCAACTGTTCCTGGGGAGGTAAGTTTGTTAGTTTTCTCAGGTAAGTAAAGCACTTACACAGTCAGTCTTCTGGGCATAGGCAGCCCACCGTTGGTGGTTCAAGGAAACCCCAGAGCCACAGCACCAGCAATACAGGGCCGGTCAGGTGCAGAGGTCAAAGTAGGGCCCAAAACACATAGGCGCCTGTGAAGAATAGGGGTGCTCCGGTCCTAGTCTGCTTACAGTTAAGTACCTGCGTCCTCGCGGAGCAGACCAGGTTGGTTTTGTAGAGCACTGGGGGGACACAAACAAGCCTGCAAAACACACCCTCAACTGCACAGGGGCGGTCGGGTGCAGTAGGTGTTGGGTTTGCTAAAGAAAGCAATGGAGGGACCCGGGGTCACTTAGGTGATGCAGGCAGGGCACAGGGGGGCTTTTTGGGCCAGCCACCGACTGGGCTAGGATGAGGGCTACCTGCTGGTCACTCCTGCATTGGTAGGTGGTTCCTCTTGGTCTTGAGGGCTGCGGGTGCAGTGCTTGGTCCAGGCATCGGGTTCCTTTGTTACCAGGCATTCGCGGTCAGATCCTCTCTGCAGGCGTCGCTGTGGGGGTGCAGGGAGGTCGACTCAGGGTGCCCACGTCTTTGGAGTCACTTGGGAGTCCTCTCTGCGGTGATGGTTTCTCTGATCTCGAGCCGGGGGCGTCGGGTGCAGTGTGTGAAGTCTCATGCTTCTGGCAGGAAGTGAGAGTCTCTTTAAAGTTGCTAAAAAGTTGCAAAGTTGTTGCAGTTTCTGAACAGTGCCACTGTTCTCAGGAGTTTCTTGGTCCTTTAGGTGTAGGGCAGTCCTCAGAGGTCGCTGGTCCCGTCTGATGCGTCACTGTGCAGGTTCTTTGAGAATGGAGACAGGCCGGTAGGTCTGGGGCCAGGTCTGTTGGTGTCTCCGTCGTCTCTGTGTGGCTTTCAGATCAGCTGTCCTTCTTTCTTCAGGTTGCAGGAATCTGATTTCCTGGGTTCAGGGTCGCCCCTAAATACTAAATTTAGGGGGGTGTTTAGGTCTGGGGGGTAGTAGCCAATGGCTACTGCCCTTGAGGGTGGCTACACCCTCTTTGTGCCTCCTCCCTGAGGGGAGGGTGGCACATCCCTATTCCTATTGG
The DNA here is from genome assembly GCF_031143425.1 of Pleurodeles waltl. Taxonomy (NCBI): domain Eukaryota; kingdom Metazoa; phylum Chordata; class Amphibia; order Caudata; family Salamandridae; genus Pleurodeles; species Pleurodeles waltl. The sequence continues at coordinate 828,517,559 of NC_090445.1, read as the reverse complement.
GGGAATCCTCCAAACCCAAGATGGAGGCTTTCTAAAGGCAGGGGTCACCTCAGCTCAGAGCATCTTGGGGGCTGTCCTGACTGGTAGGTGACTCCTCCTTGTTTTTCTCATTATTTCCTCCGGCCTTGCCACAAAAAGTGGGGGCCATGGCCGGAGGGGCGGGCCTCTCCACTAGCTGGGATGCCCTGGGGTGCTGTAACAAAAGGCATGAGCCTTTGAGGCTCACCGCCAGTTGTTACAATTCCTGCAGGGGGAGGTGGGAAACACCTCCACTCAGTACAGGCTTTGTTCTTGGCCACAGAGTGACAAGGGCACTCACCCCATGTGGCCAGAAACTCATCTGGTTGTGGCAGGCTGGCAGAAACTGGTCAGCCTAGCACTAGGAGTCGGACTGGTACTCAGGAGGCATCTCTAAGATGCCATCTGGGTGTATTTTACAATAAATCCCACACTAGCATCAGTGTGCATTTATTGTGCGGAGAAGTTTGATACCAAACTTCCCAGATTTCAGTGTAGCCATTATGGAACTGTGGAGTTCGTAATTGACAGACTCACATACCATATACTCTTTATGGCTACTCTGCACTTACAATGTCTAAGGTTTTGCTTAGACACTGTAGGGGCATAGTGCTCATGCAACTATGTCCTCACCTGTGGTATAGTGCACCCTGCCTTAAGGCTGTAAGGCCTGCTGGAGGGGTGACTTACCTATGCCACAGGCAGTGAGAGGTGGGCATGGCACCCTGAGGGGAGTGCCATGTCAACTTAGTCATTTTATCCCCACCAGCACACACAAGCTGTGAGGCAGTGTGCATGTGCTGAGTGAGGGGTCCCCAGGGTGGTGTAATACATGCTGCAGCCCTTAGAGACCTTCCCTCACCACAGGGCCCTTGGTTCCAGGGGTACCATTTACAAGGTGTGTTCCAGGGCTGAGCCAATTGTGGGAACGAAGGTACAGTTTAGGGAAAGAACACTGGTGCTGGGGCCTGATTAGCAGCGTCCCAGCACACTTTAAATCATAACTGGCATCAAGAAAAGGCAAAACGTTAGGGGGTAACCATGCCAAGTAAGGCATTTCCTTACGTCTAAAGGTTTACGTTGGGCTTTATCATGCACACAATGCCCCAGACAATGGGTTTCTGAAAGCAACATTTTTGCAGACGTTGATCAGTGTACTCTACGAGGGGGACTCTCTCAGATATGATTCCTTTCTAGGAACGTCTTCTATCTGCACATCTATCTCTGTCTTGGGTACCTCACTCTGCAGAGGCTCTGATGGTGTGGTATCAATGGTGCTCAGAGTTTATCATGCTGCAGGCTTTGCTATGAGACAGGAGGTGACTTCACACCATACAAATGGCTTATGAAATGACCAGGGGAGTGAATGGTTCAGTCTGCTTCGAACAAGCATTGGGAGACTCATGTGCTGGTTTGTACAATGTATTCTAAAAACACCAGTCTTAAAAAGTAACAACATGCAAACAGTGGCATAGCTTCAATTGGGGGGGGGTGTTTGGGGTGCTACAACCCCTTAATAAATGTATTTTGTAATAAATAGTTGGATCCAGGTTCTCTCAGTAATGTAGGATGCTGGGTTTGTCAGATTTCACCAGACATTTTTAAATACACAGACAAAAACGCACTCCCTCTCAATGTTTGGAAAGACTTAAAAAGTGTTGGTCATTTCACAAAATAATGTGTTTTCATTTAGTACCCCTACTACCAATCTGCATTACTCTCCCTTTCCGCTGCTCCATAAGCCCCTCTTGTGCGCCCAGCTTGTCATATAATGTATTTTAACATTAGGTGCCAGTCTGATTGTTGGGAAACCTGAAGCTCACCCCACCCACCCCAAATCTTACAGACCAAGCTACGCCCCTGCATGTAAAGTGCAAAGAGTGACATGCTAAAAATTACAGGCTTTAGAAGTTGTACATGGAGATTCCACAAATCACAAACTCTCGCTCCCTGAGTGACAGCGTCCCAAGATCCCATTACTATTTGCAGGGATAATACATTTAATCTCAACCCCATGAAGGATATTCCAAGTAAGATAAGGTTTTTTCATAAAGAACTTTCTGGTGTAACCACATTTCTGTTCTGACGCTGGCATTACAAAATGACCTGGTTCAAATTCGCTTTGTATGTGAATGTTTTTTTAGACAGCTTTTTTTTGGACATAGGAAAATCACTAACATGATCTATCCCAAAAAGTTACCTAGCTTTTTAGAAGCAACAAAGAAATGCATTTTTTTTTCTTTTAAGTGAATACTTCATACCTTAAAGCAGCATATACTGACTCCACTTCTCCACCAAACAAACAGTTCCCCCACCTCACAACTGCTGCTAGTGCTGCACCAGACATTGACAATATTTCAAACTTCAGATGTAGGACGTATGGCTCTGCCATGGAATTCTGATTACAAATCTTACGCAATGGGGCCACTGAATATATTCAAGAAGCTCCACTACCTCATATGCATCACCTCGAAAGCATAACTTAAGGAAGAAGACGTTTTTACCCTAAAGACTGATAATACATGGGCAAAATGACTTCTCCCACAAATTCTGTATAATCTATTAATGGTGCCAGCATGTGACATAGCTGTAACAAAGTTTTACATGATTTTATTCACCGCAATTACTAGAGACGATTTTATCTAAATAGGGACATAATTGAACCTTCTCCACTTTTTCATGCCCCAGAAACCAATTAATGCTCCCCACACCAGTCTAGGCACTTCTTTCGGAAAGTCAGGATCTTACTTTTCGAGATGTTTATTTTTAAGTAATGTTCCTCTACTTACTGCTCCAAAGGACAAAGCAAGTTTGAAGACCAAGAGGGGTTAAGTCCATCAAGACAATGTTGTCTGTTTAAAGAAGACAACATATGTCCATATTGCCAGCTTTCGGAGAATCCTCCTTTACCTGTCCAAGACTGCATGGGAGATCATTAATATATAGGCAAACAACAAAGGCGCCAACCAGCAGCTTTGTTTCTGGCCATTATGTGTCAGAATTTTGGGGGGCAATCCCAGATTCCCACCCTTCAGTACTTGACTCCTGGGTGACAAGTGAATTGCTACAAGAAGCCTCACCAAAGATGATGGTATACCCAGCCGAAACAGCTTTCTTCACAGCATCTGATTATCAACTCTATCAAACGACGTGGATAAGTAAATAAAGGCTCTGTACACTGACATTCCCCGTGACTGGGTGTACTTTTCTTTAATTGCCTGTTGTACAGCTATGTTATCTAACGTACAATTCCTCCTAAATCCAGCCTGTTCTGAGGGAACAATATTGTTTTCAGTTGCCCATTGTCAGAGGTGGATTAATATACTTTTAGCAAATAATTTGCCTACTGCATCTTGTAACGCTATTTGCCTATAGCTTGCTGGAGAGGATTTGGGGCCCTTTTTTTTATAGCAGCTCAGTAATTCTACCTTTCCAAGACTGGGGTGTGTTTTCTGAGAGATAACAGTATTCAAATAATAGTTCAAAAAAGCTGTCCAGAGTGTGTCCTCCTGTTTCATAATCGAGATCTGAATTCGTCAGGGCTCATTGCGCCCAACGCTCTGGCACTCTTAATGAAAACCACAATCTTCTGAGATGTAGGGACCCATACAAATCGAACAATTCTGCATCTACGCAGCAATCCAAAGTACAGATAGCACTGAGATGGCTGGCATAAAGATTGGAAATATAGTCCAATCAGAGATGGAGATTGCTTATGCGTTCACTCTGGAATCGCAATACTGTGCTACTGAACCCCAATACCTTCTTAGACAATTTGAAGTTGCAGCTTCTCTCACTTTAATCCATTTATCGTCAACTTCCCTTCTCCAATATAGGGCCTTCGTCTCCTTCTCTTCCAATTGAGCTGATAAATTTCCCCTTGTCTAGGGGTAGTGAAGAACAGAAGTTGTTTCTTTACCAGCTGAGTTATCTCCTGATTTACTGCCTTTTGAGTAACCTTTTTAGATAACATAGGACTTTTGCCTTTACTCCCCAACTATGGGAAGATTTCATATGCATTTCGTGCTGGATTACTCGACCCGAGCACGCTCTCTCCTCTGTACCATTATTGTCCTCCAAAAGTTTTGAGCCTTGATCCGTAATGCTGCTAGGGCCCAGAAGGTATGCCCATTCATTTTATTATACGCTGCAACCAGTCGCGGCTCGTGGCATGCAAAAAAGGGGGAGCAGGGGAGGGGGATTACATTAAAAATAAAAAAATAATAAAAAACAAAACCACTTACCTCCGCCACCGCTCCATCCGCTCCTCTGCAGGCACAGGTTCCCAGCCTGCCCTGCACCAGTCCTGGCGCTGCTTTGAGCAGCGTCAAGATTGGCTGGGAGTGCCCAGCCAGGTCCTCCCAGGCAGACTGGGAGCCTGTGCAGGCTCTCTCAAGCCCGGCAACTGTATTGCTGGGTTGACGAGAGCCCACTGCGCATGTGTGTTTGACCGGCCGGAGATGGTCGGCCAAACCCACATGCGCTTTGACGGGGAGTGCTCTGCACTTCCCCTCATTGCTCATCACCCCCGAGGCCCCGCCCCTTTCCCCAAAAAACGATAATAAACACAGTTTCTTATCATTTTGTGGGAAAAGGCTTGGCAGGGGACGACTTTCTTCCGCCTTAATGGAGGAGCCGCCCTTGGCTGCATCACGCCTCAAGTATTTCCATGGCTCTGAGTCCTGCAGCTGTAGAGTCTGGAAAAACCCACCTAGCTGTCCTGTTCTTAAAGGGAAACACTACCTTTGGGATAAGCCAAATTTCCTCCTTTTCCAGATTTCCATGCTGAATTAGTGACTTTTGCATTTAGGTCACCTACAATTATTACTGTAGGGCAATCCTCCAACACTCTAATATCAGTTATAAGCATAAAGATAAAACTTGCAAGATGACCATAGTTTTTTCCAGGAGGAATACATATATTAGCTAACAGAAAAAAGGAAGTATCCCCTTAAGGTTTGTTTACCACTAGTTTTAAACACACAAATAATTTAGAAGGATAAACAAACAATTTGTGATTTCAATTGACACCGTTATTCAACAAAGTTGTAATTCCCCCACTAGCATGCCCCTTGGCAGCCGGTTTTGCCTCACAAGCAACAACAAAATATTTTTTCATGTGTGAATTCAGAGCATGCCCAGGATTCCTGCAAGCATATAATCTCTGGATTAAGATACTCTAAAGAATCCAGTTTTACTTCATGATGACCAAAATCTGCCATATTTCATGTTATGATTATCACCAGGGAGCTTCCTCAGCTACTAGGCTGTTTTATCTTAGGACATTTGCTATTTCAGGTTGTCACCACCCTCCTCCATTGGATAAATCATCCCCCTGCTGTATTACCTGAGGACGAGTTCAATAGGCTCCAATATTTGTAATTGTCTAACTCCATCCAACTGATTCAACAACATCCTTGGGATATCCTTACAATATGGAATTGTCAGGCTCCACCAACAACAAATCACTGTTCTTATTCTGATAGGACACCTGAAATATGCCTCTATTCCCTGCATTACATGGATTACATCAATACCCCCACTTAAGGGAGTAATCACAGTTCTGCAAAGATTTACAATAATCATTGACCCAAACGTAATTCTGAAACTGAGCACAGAGGCTGATTAATTTATGCACATACTTTCGATATCACTACTTTTCACAAATTTCCATGCTTACATTTTGAATAGACAATGCAAGATCGACCTTCAATTGAAAGGATACATTTCATAGTTAATCATAAAAAGGTCCATCTTGTTCTGGCCCAGAAAGCTACTAGTTGATTTTAAAGTATATTCCCAGGAACGGTTGTTGCACTCGTGGGATGAATACATTTGCCCCAGGGTTTAATAGATGGGAACGCCTTGTGTCATTCCAAGCTGATGCATTTTGGAAGGGGTGGGAGGGGGGGCGAAGTGGCCAATGTATGAGAAACCATGTTACTTTCAATCTCTAAGAGGAGTCTTTGGATGGAAAGATCTCTACATTGCACATTCCTATGTTCCAACCATACTTTACATACCACATCAGGATTTGCGAGTTCATCATATTCAATATTTGGGGAATCTAGACATTTCATATTATCCCAAGCATCTTTTCTTCTTACATCCCTTTTCTTTGTCATGTTACTGGGGAATCCTTTTGGATTACACTCTGCACTTTGTTAATCCTTCAATAGGTTGAGAGAATCCACTGACATAGCTGATGGAGTTACAGGATCAGTTGATTTTCGCCCTTTCTTAGAAATTGGAAATCATCGCCGGCTTTGATGATACCTCTCACTTGGGCTACTCAATTAATGATTGTAGGAAGTATACCTGCTCATTCATTAACTTAAGGTAATTGGGGATTGTCATACTTGAGGAACCTTCTACCATACCTGGTTTTCCCACATGAACAGCAGCATCTCCAAGCTCACGTTTAGCATATATTGCAACTGATTTCAGCACTTTACCATTTTGTGGGTGCAATCTAGCACTTCCAGGCATGGTGAAGTTTTGAACCCCAGTTAGTATTGCACAAGGTATGTCCAATACGTGTTCTGAGTTTGACACTGATTTCTCCAGAAGTGATACAACAGAGGATAGGACTTTCTCAATACAGAATAACACCACTGATGAAACCCTTTCCCCATCAGGATTAGGAAGCTCTGACTTCCACTGTACACTAGATGAAATTAATGTTTCACAATAGTTAGAGTTCACTAAAGAAGGAGTGCCGCTATATAAAATAAGCAAATAGGGCTGAGTATTTGGGCTTTGAGGAAGTAGCACCTGCCCTTCAGTTGTAACTGTGCCAGGAGACTTTAAATGAATTTCTGCCTCCACTGGATTTCTCATAACCAGTTCTATGTCCGGCAATGTGAAGTCCTCCACCTTACTTAAGTTAGATGGAACAACCTCCTATTGGAAAAGTAGGCTAGTTGAAGCACTCATACAGGGACTCCCCTGAAGGCCTTTTCCTTGGGCACTATTCTGTGCCAGCGCGCCCGAAGCAGAGGTAGATTCTGTCATTTCAAACACCTTCTCCACCTGACAGGAAAGGTGCGCTGGGAGCATCCCCACCCCATTTTTGTCTATTGACCATCAATGACAGAGAGCCACTCTCTGATATTCTCAGGTGCTCTCTGGTGATTCTCAGATGTTCCGTTAATAAGCTGACAACTGGTAGACTGATACATCAAGCGGGTCTCTAATTTGTAACTTGAGAGGAGTATGGCTAATCACCTTAACTATAAACTCATACTCATGGAATGAATGAAGCCGAGAATTTCGGGCTCAACGGCTTAGAGAGAGGACTATCTTCCAGGGGACTCAAGCTGCACAATGTCCTTGCCGGGCTACTTCCACAAACCCCAGAGATGCCTTCACAGGATTCTGAGAAGGCTCTAATGCTGACTCACCACTCTCAACTGCACCAGCTCCTTGCTCAGATATTATGACTCTATCCAGTGCTTTAAATGGGCCGGTACTGTCCGGTACTGAGTACCGGCACTTTTTTATTTTGAGAGGGAGAGTACCAGCACATCTCAAGAAAAACGTAATACTTTTAATTGGAGAGTACAGGCACTTCTCAGAAACCAGCAGGTACTCTGATAGAGAGTACCTGCACTTCTATTTTTCCATTTAAAGCACTGACTCTATCCTGTAAAACCACAGTTCCACTGACCATTCCACTGAACAGTTAGGAAAAAAAACAAAAGTTCGGGCAATCTTGATAGCTCTTTTACTTTGACTACTAGTGGTACTATTACTCACAGTTCATTAGCTCATAGCTGAGCCAAGGCCAAAATCCGACCGACTAAGCGGGCTGCCACTGTGCCAAAAGCACCAAAAGTCACCAGAGCCCACCAAACAACAACCACCAACAGTCATCAGTGCTCCACACTCCACACTCCAACCTTATGGTACAGATTCACTGCTCCTCCACACCTAATGGTATCTGCTTAGCAACTGCTGGTGTCTGGCACCTGAATTGGCTGCCACAGCTCCAGGTTCAGGGATCGGGAAATCAAAGCTCCTTGGAAGTGACCCCCATCTCCTCCTGGCCACCCCTCCTCACCTGATAAGGCCAGAGCCTTCTTCTCCCTGCTTCTCCCCCAGCTCAGTGTGCAACTGCACCTCACCACCATTGTTGACTCTGCTTGCAGGAAGACACATTATGCCCCTCATTACAACAGGCTGGCGGTGCAAACTTGCATATTACCGCCGCGGTCGCAGCGCCGGGACCAGCGGTTTTCCGCCACGTTGGTCCCGGCAGATTTAATCCTCCAGGGATTACGAGTCCCCTTCCCGCCAGCCTTTTCATGGCGGTAGGAACCACCATTGAAAGGCTGGTGGGAAGGGGGAGTCACGGGGCCCCTAGGGACTCCTGCACTGCCCATGCCTCTGGCATGGGCAGTGCAGGGGCCCCCTGGCACAGCCCCATAAAGCTTTTCACTGTCTGCACAGCAGACAGTGAAAAGCGCTGCGGGTGCAACTGCACCCCTCGCACGGCCGCAACACCACTGGCTCCATTTGGAGCCGGCTCCCATGTTGCGGCCCACATCCCCGCTGGGCCGGCGGGCGGATACTTGGTTTCCGCCCGCCGGCCCAGCAGGGATGTCATAATGGCCACTGCGGGAGTGCGGCGCCGCCCGCCAAAGTTGTAATGAGGGCCATAGTATGTTCCTCAGTAGCCTCCACATCCAGTTGGTGCCTGGGTATGTCAGGATGTTGCCCAAAAAAACAGTGGCAGCCACTGCAAATCCTAAGTGGAGTGGGGGTGATGGGGGATTAGGGAAATACATTTTAAAAAAGTATCTGTTCTGCCGCTGACACTGCCAGCTGCCTCGCTCCTCTTCTCTCCTGCTCCTGATGGCATCCCAGCAGTCCCTGGGACACCAGCACAAGCTCGCCACACAGTCCTGCCTCTGCTCTCATGCTATATCTAGTAGAGAGCAGTGCCAGGGTTAGTCTGCGAGGCTTGGTTAGTGCATGGGAGTCTGTGCTGTTTCTCCAAGCCAGCTGTGCAGCACAGCTAAGGTGGAGAAACCTAAGTGTGCATGTCTGCCCAGCCTAAGTTGGCCGGACAAACTGACATGCCCACTTTTAAGTGCACTCCAGTGACTCCACTCTACTCCTTCTTCCATTTCTCATGGCCTGGCCCCACCCGTCCCTGCATACACTGGCTCAGCAAGCTGCTGAAAAATAAAACAATAATAAAATATTGATTTATTTTTCAGCTGTTGGCTCTGAGCCAGTGGGGCGACGCTCCTCCGCCAATGCGGAGGAACCGTCACTGCAAAAAGCTTGTGAGGGCAGGTGCCCCCTCGAGCTGCACTAGAGTAATCCTTCACCAGACTTTAACTGAGTTCCCAAATTTCCACCTCTGCCCTTTGGTGTTAATTATTTAATCAACCTGACCCTTTCATAAATGTACTTTATATTTATCAGACTCTTTGGTTTACCCTCTGCTTTGTTTGGCACAGTTTCTAATTTGGTTATTATTCACACTGTTATTTGTGTGAGTCAGTGTGATGTCACTACTAGCAGAACTACATGGCTGCATGGTACCCAGAGGACATTTTTGGACTTGTGTAAGCATCAATATTTTTATAGAATGCTATTAACTTAAAATCTATTAATATCACTTTTACCCATAGCAAGTAAGTACAGTAGCTTCTTCCACACATTTCGATAAAATTACGTTTCTGTTTACTGCCACAATCTTAACTTCACTAATAATGTGACAATCTGAAGGTAATCCATTACTATTTCCTGGGAAGTAGCAAGGAGTTATTCTTTTTTTATCAACAAGCAGTGTCCTTGGCTTGATGGATACGAATTTCATATTTCCAATACAGGCTAAATTGTATTTTCCAGATGGCACAGTAAGAACGGCGTGTTATTTCAGTTCTATCAGAACTGCTGATGTGAAAAACCTGTGCTGGCCTCCCACAACTGTCCTTCAATCAGAGCCCAGTTAATTGCACTCCCAGCCTCACGTCGTCTCGACATTTGGAATGCAGGGAGGCGGCGCGCGCTCTGACACAGAGGGCAGGCACGATGACGCAGCACACAGCGCAACCTCTGGGTCGCAGGCTTGAGTCTGGGCCTGCTGTGGGCCAGGCGCGGGAGATGCCAGGAATGTGGAGGGATGAACTCTGGCAAAGAACTGACTGAAAGGACCAAGGGGGAAGAAGAGAAGAACAAATACACATTGAACGAGAATAGCACAGCTTTGTTTTATTTTACTCCTTTCTGGGATTCTTACACAACGCTCGGTTACCAATTGCGCGTTACTTCTCGTCGCTTCTGGGTGCTCACAGTCCACAGATGGCTGTATACACTCAATCCTACTGATCCCTCCGTTCCAAGAGAGGCTGGACAGGGCGAACTCTTTGGGTCATTTGGTGTGGCTGCCTATATCGTGAACTATAAAACTAAGTTTTCCCCATTGTGTAGCGTGCTGCATGTTTGCTAATGTGCTTCTGCTACGTGAAGCACTATTTAAATACAATTACAACACCATAGACAAACATAGTCGGGGTGATACATGGACATGGCAATTAATAAAACAGAAATAAAGTTAATGCTGCAAATACCAAAAGTATGCACAAAACCTAGCTGACAGTCTGTACTTCCCAGTTTCAGCTGGGGCAAGAATCTCTCTCGCTTATTGGTTAACCCCGTCGCTGCCAGGCCTTTCCCCCTCCTGTGCTGAGCCTTTTTTGGCTATTTGGGGCAGTTCGCGCTTAGGCCCTCATAACTTTTTGTTCACATAAGCTACCCACGCCAAATTTGCGTCCCTTTTTTCCAACATCCTAGGGATTCTAGAGGTACCCAGACTTTGTGGGTTCCCCTGAAGGAGACCAAGAAATTAGCCAAAATACAGTGAAACTTTTGTTTTTTTCAAAAAAATGGGAAAAAAAGGGATGCAGAAGGCAGCTTGTGTTTTTTTCCCTGAAAATGGCTTCAACAAAGGGTTTGCGGTGGCAAGATCACCATCTTCCCAGCTTTCAGGAACAAGCAGACTTGAATTGGAAAACCCCATTTTTCAATACAATTTTGACATTTTACTGGGACATACCCCATTTTTACTATTTTTTGTGCTTTCAGCCTCCTTCCAGTTAGTGACCAAAATCGGTGGGAAACCAATGCTGGATCCCAGAATGCTAAACATTTCTGAAAAGTAGACAAAATTCGGAATTCAGCAAGGGGTCATTTGTGTAGATCCTACAAGTGTTTCCTACAGAAAATAACAGCTGAAATAAAAAAATATTGAAATTGAGGTGAAAAAAACAGCCATTTTTCTCCACATTTTACTCAGTAACTTTTTCCTGTGATGTCAGATTTTTAAATCAATATACCGTTATGTCAGCTGGACTCTTCTGGTTGCGGGGATATATAGCGCTTTTAGGTTCATCAAGAACTCTAGGTACCCAGAGCCAATAAATGAGCTGCACCTTGCAATGGGTTTTTATTCTTTACCGGGTATACAGCAATTCATTTGCTGAAATATAAAAAGTGAAAAATAGGTATCAAGAAAACTTTTGTATTTCCGAAATGGACACAAAATAAGGTGTTGAGAAGCAGTGGTTATTTGCACATCTCTGAATTCCGGGGTGCCCATACTAGCATGTGAATTACAGGGCATTTCTCAAATAGACGTCTTTTTTACACACTGCCTTACATTTCAAAGGAAAAAATGTAGAGAAAGACAATGGAAAATAACATTTGTTTTGCTATTCTGTGTTCCCCCAAGTCTCCCGATAAAAATGGTACCTCACTTGTGTGGGTAGGCCTACCGCCCACGAAAGGAAATGGCTCAAAACACAACGTGGACACATCACATTTTTTCACAGAAAACAGAGGTGTTTTTTGCAAAGTGCCTACCTGTGGATTTTGGCCTCTAGCTCAGTCGGCACCTGGGGAAACCTAGCAAACCAGCGCATTTTTGAAAACTAGACACCTAGGGGAATCCAAGATGGGGTGACTTGTGGGGATCTGACCATGTTCTGTTACCCAGAATCCTTAGCAAACCTCAAAGTTTGGCCCAAAAAACACTTTTTCCTCTCATTTCGGTGACAGAAAGTTCTGGAATCTGAGAGGAGCGACAAATTTCCTTCCACCCAGCGTTCCCCCAGGTCTCCCGATAAAAATGGTACCTCACTTGTGTGGGTAGGCCTAGCGCCCACAAAAGGAAATGGCCCAAAACACAACGTGGACACATCATATTCTTTCACAGAAAACAGAGGTGTTTTTTACAAAGTGCATACCTGTGGATTTTGGCCTCTAGCTCAGCTGGCACCTGGGGAAACCTAGCAAACCAGCGCATTTTTGAAAACTAGACACCTAGGGGAATCCAAGATGGGGTGACTTGTGGGGCTCTGACCAGGTTCTGTTACCCAGAATCCTTTGCAAACTTCAAAATTTGATCAAAACAACACTTTTTCCTCTCATTTCGGTGACAGAAAGTTCTGGAATCTGAGAGGAGCCCCAATTTTCCTTTCACCCAGCGTTCCCCCAAGTCTTCCGATAAAAATGGTACCTCACTTGTGTGGGTAGGCCTAGCGCCCACGAAAGGAAATGCCCCAAAACACTATCTGGACACATCAAAATTATCAAATACAAAACTACCTGTTTTTGCAGGGGGGCACCTGCGTTTTTGGTCCTGGGCTCAGCAGCCTTCTAGGTCTAGGGAAACCTACCAAACCCAGACATTTCTGAAAACTAGACACCTGAGGGAGTCCAGTGAGGTGTGACTTGCGTGGATCCCCCAATGTTTTCTTACCCAGAATCCTCAGCAAACCTCAAATTTAGCTAAAAAATCTAATTTTTCCCACATTTCTGTGTGGGATGACCGCACTGGGACACATTTCATACCACCCAATGTTCCCCTCAGTCTCCCGTTAAAAATTATACCTCATTTGTGTAGGTGGGCCAAGTGCTTGTGAAAGGGAAGAGCCAAAGACATGTTGATATTGAGGGGGAACAAAGGGGATCCAAAAGGGCAGTTTGCAAAAAAACATTTTTAGGCTGACAAGTGCAGCAGAATCTTTATCGGTACAGATGAGACAATGCTGGGTCGCAGGAATTTTGTGGATTCCTGCAGAATCCGGAAGGTTCCATCACAAAAACGTGGGAAAAATGTGTGACTTCCAGCAAAGTTGGAGGTTTGCAGGGGATTGTGGGTACAAAAATGGTGAGGGGTGCAGGTGAAACACACCACCCTGGAATCAACCAGATGTTTAGTTTTCACATGTGTCTAGGTCTTGTGGATTTTTCTACATGGCAGCGTCCCAAAGTCCATAAAGCGCAGCCCTCACCATTCCAAGTGGGAGGATTTTGAGAGTAAGCCAAGTTCTCATAGCCCAAATGTAAAACTAAAACCCAAAATAATCAAATGTCTTCTTGCTTGCTGTGGGATAAGATGTTTTAGAGTGCGGGAGAGAGCTGAAAGACTGTTACCCCCTTCAGTTGAGGTGGAGCGTAACCAGGCCCATACTGTTTGGTAGCTACCACCCCAATATTTTTTGTTTTTTTTAAATTCCCTTGCATCTAGTAGACTTTTTGCCAGCCCCCCTGGAGCAGCACAACTTTGGCCCGATTTATTTGGGGTGGGGGTATGGCCGTACCCCACCCTCTTATTTTTGGAAAAAAAACTTCCCTGGCCTCTGGGGGGCTTTCTGCCCCCCCTTGGGGCAGACGGGCTTTCCAAAAATAGGCCCATCTGCCCCCAATGGGGGGCAGATATGGCCAACAGTAATGTGCTCCCATGGGGAGCGACCCTTACCCAAGGGGCTGCCTCCCTAAAGTAAACACACGCATACACACACACCAATCCCTGGTGCCTAAGTGGTTTCTGCCCCCATGGGGGCAGATTGGCCTAACAAAAATTGGTCGATCTGCCCCGGGGGGGTAGAAATGGCCTAAAATTAATTTCCCCCCCGAGGAGCGACCCTTGCCTAAGGGGTCGCTCCCCACCTCTAAAAAAAAAAAAAAAAAAAAAAAAACAAAGCAAAGAAAAAAAAAAGATCCCTGGTGCCTTGCGGTTTCTGACCCCCGGGAGGGCAGAAGAGGCCTTAAAAAAAATGCCCCCCCCCCCGGAGCTACCCTTGCCCAAGGGGTCGCTCCCTCGTGCCAATTTCATAATAAAAAGTAAATCCCTGGTGTCTAGTGGGCATTTTAGCAGCCGGATTGCTTGCAATCCGGCTGCTAAAACGCTTAGAGAGACTTCAAAGGGAAGGAAATTCATTTCCTTCCCTTTGAAGCCTCTCCGGCCTCCTCCACGTGATCGAAAGAGAAATGCAGAGCATTTCTCTTCCGATCGCGGATGGGAGAAGGCCTCTGTGATTGTCAGCGCGCGATCGCGCGCTGAGGTCACAGGGGAGTGGGGGAACCCCACAGAGTGAGCGCTAGCGCTCCCTCTGCGCTCTGTGCCCAGGACGTAATGGTTACGTCCTGGGTACACAAGCACTGTGCCTCAGGACGTAACCATTACGTCCTGGGCACAGAAGGGGTTAATCAGATAAGGGTGAAGACAGGTGTCCTTCCCTACATACTACACAAGCATTTGCAATGCGATGGGCCTCGCGTTTGCTAGGGGGTAGAGCTAATAGCGTTGTAAGTTCCTAACTGGATTTTTCTTGCCACACAAACTGAAAATAAAAAATAAAACAGTTGGCATAAGCGAGCCGCTTCAAAGTGCTGCCATGAGCAAGAAGAGAGAGACAAAAGAAAAAAGAAGTTTGCTCGCAGTCAAAGTTATCGGCAAAAGTGCAGTTAGCCATGTAACAGGGTCGATGGCCAAGGTGGTCACAAAGCTGCCCTAAGGCGGGACAAACGTAAACCAGTTACCAACAAAAAAAAGGATTTTTGAAGGGCAAGCCCATGAACGAGTGATAGTGATGGGCGTGCGTTGGGTGTGGTTAAAAGCCTAGATACATACCAACACGTCAGAAAAGCAGCGCTTGCTCACTGCTACGTTCAACCTAAAAACATGCTCTCAGGCTCTTCTGTAAACTCCCCCTCCTCCACCCAGCCCTCACCCCCAAGGCTAAGACTTTTTAGCTATTTGGGGTAGTCCGTGCTTAACCATCCTCATCTTTTTGCCCCAAAAAGCTATCCATGCCAAATTTTTGTCCTTTTTTTCCGAACATCCTGGGGATTCTAAAGGTAGTAGGGTTTGTGGATTCTCCTGGAGGGACCAAGAAAATAGGCAAAATATAGCTAAATTTCGATTTCTGTGGGGAAAATAGAAAACATTTCTCTGGATAAAAGTGTGTTTTTTTCATAAAAATTGCATTAACAAACGGTTTGACATGCTATAGTCACCGTCTTCCCAGCTTTCAGGAACATGCAGGGCTGAATCAAAAAATCAATTTTTTACCACTGTTTTGGAATTTTCAAAGAGGTAGCCCATTTTTCCTATTTTTTATGCTTTAAAAATACTTCCAGTTTGTGGTGCAAACCAGTATGAAACCTATGGGTGATCCAGGAAAGCTATATATTTCAGGAAAATAGACAACATTTCATATTCAGTGTGAGAAAGTAGCCTCTTTCTAGCCTTGTTACCCCCACTTTTGGCCTGTTTGTGAGTGTATGTCAGGGTGTTTTCACTGTCTCACTGGGATCCTGCTAGCCAGGGCCCAGTGTTCATAGTGAAAACCCTGTGTTTTCAGTATGTTTGTTATGTGTCACTGGGACCCTGCTAGTCAGGACCCCAGTGCTCATAAGTTTGTGGCCTATATGTATGTGTTCCCTGTGTGATGCCTAACTGTCTCACTGAGGCTCTGCTAATCAGAACCTCAGTGGTTATGCCCTCTCATTTCTTTCCAAATTGTCACTAACAGGCTAGTGACCAATTTTACCAATTTACATTGGCTTACTGGAACACCCTTATAATTCCCTAGTTTATGGTACTGAGGTACCCAGGGTGTTGGGGTTCCAGGAGATCCCTATGGGCTGCAGCATTTCTTTTGCCACCCATAGGGAGCTCTGACAATTCTTACACAGGCCTGCCACTGCAGCCTGAGTGAAATAACGTCCACGTTATTTCACAGCCATTTTACACTGCACTTAAGTAACTTATAAGTCACCTATATGTCTAACCTTTACCTGGTAAAGGTTAGGTGCAAAGTTACTTAGTGTGAGGGTACCCTGGCACTAGCCAAGGTGCCCCCACATTGTTCAGGGCCAATTCCCCGGACTTTGTGAGTGCGGGGACACCATTACACGCGTGCACTACATATAGGTCACTACCTATATGTAGCTTCACAATGGTAACTCCGAATATGGCCATGTAACATGTCTATGATCATGGAATTGCCCCCTCTATGCCATCCTGGCATAGTTGGCACAATCCCATGATCCCAGTGGTCTGTAGCACAGACCCTGGTACTGCCAAACTGCCCTTCCTGGGGTTTCACTGCAGCTGCTGCTGCTGCCAACCCCACAGACAGGCATCTGCCCTCCTGGGGTCCAGCCAGGCCTGGCCCAGGATGGCAGAACAAAGAACTTCCTCTGAGAGAGGGTGTTACACCCTCTCCCTTTGGAAAATGGTGTGAAGGCAGGGGAGGACTAGCCTCCCCCAGCCTCTGGAAATGCTTTCTTGGGCACAGATGTGCCCAATTCTGCATAAGCCAGTCTACACTGGTTCAGGGGACCCCTTAGCCCTGCTCTGGCGCGAAACTGGACAAAGGAAAGGGGAGTGACCACTCCCCTGACCTGCACCTCCCCTGGGAGGTGTCCAGAGCTCCTCCAGTGTGCTCCAGACCTCTGCCATCTTGGAAACAGAGGTGCTGCTGGCACACTGGACTGCTCTGAGTGGCCAGTGCCACCAGGTGACGTCAGAGACTCCTTCTGATAGGCTCCTTCAGGTGTTGCTAGCCTATCCTCTCTCCTAAGTAGCCAACCCTCTTTTCTGGCTATTTAGGGTCTCTGTCTCTGGGGAAACTTTAGATAACGAATGCAAGAGCTCATCCGAGTTCCTCTGCATCTCTCTCTTCACCTTCTGCCAAGGAATCGACTGCTGACCGCGCTGGAAGCCTGCAACACTGCAACAAAGTAGCAAAGACGACTACTGCAACTCTGTAACGCTGATCCTGCCGCCTTCTCGACTGTTTTCCTGGTGGTGCATGCTGTGGGGGTAGTCTGCCTCCTCTCTGCACTAGAAGCTCCGAAGAAATCTCCCGTGGGTCGACGGAATCTTCCCCCTGCAACCGCAGGCACCAAAAAGCTGCATTACCGGTCCCTTGGGTCTCCTCTCAGCACGACGAGCGAGGTCTCTCGAATCCAGCAACTCTGTCCAAGTGACCCCCACAGTCCAGTGACTCTTCAGTCCAAGTTTGGTGGAGGTAAGTCCTTGCCTCACCTCGCTAGACTGCATTGCTGGGAACTGCGACTTTTGCAGCTACTCTGGCCCCTGTGCACTTCCGGTGGAAATCCTTTGTGCACAGCCAAGCCTGGGTCCACGGCACTCTAACCTGCATTGCACGACTTTCTAAGTTGGTCTCCGGCGACGTGGGACTCCTTTGTGTAACTTCGGGTGAGCACTGTTTCACGCATCCTCGTAGTGCCTGTTTCTGGCACTTTTCCGGGTGATACCTGCTACTAAGAGGGCTCCTTGTCTTGCTCGATGTCCCCTCTACCTCTTGGTCCAATTTGCGACCTCCTGGTCCCTCCTGGGCCACAGCAGCATCCAAAAACGTTAACTGCACGATTTGCAGCTAGCAAGGCTTGTTGGCGTTCTTTTGGCGGGAAAACACTTCTGCACGACTCTACAAGGCGAGAGGGATCCGTCCTCCAAAGAGGAAGTCTCTAGCCCTTTGCGTTCCTGCAGAAACCGCAGCTTCTTCTGTCCAGTAGAAGCTTCTTTGCACCCGCAGCTGGCATTTCCTGGGCATCTGCCCATCTCCGACTTGCTTGTGACTTTTGGACTTGGTCCCCTTGTTCCACAGGTACCCCAGATTGGAAATCCAGCGTTGTTGCATTGTTGGTTTGTGTCTTTCCTGCATTATTCCTCTAACACGACTTCTTTGTCCTTAGGGGAACTTTAGTGCACTTTGCACTCACTTTTCAGGGTCTTGGGGAGGGTTATTTTCCTAACTCTCACTATTTTCTAATAGTCCCAGCGACCCTCTACAAGGTCACATAGGTTTGGGGTCCATTCGTGGTTCGCATTCCACTTTTGGAGTATATGGTTTGTGTTGCCCCTATCCCTATGTGTCCCCATTGCATCCTATTGTAACTATACATTGTTTGCACTGTTTTCTAAGACTATACTGCATATTTTTGCTATTGTGTATATATATCTTGTGTATATTTCCTATCCTCTCACTGAGGGTACACTCTGAGATACTTTGGCATATTGTCATAAAAATAAAGTACCTTTATTTTTAGTATAACTGTGTATTGTGTTTTCTTATGATATTGTGCATATGACACTAGGTGGTACTGTAGTAGCTTCACACGTCTCCTAGTTCAGCCTAAGCTGCTCGGCTAAGCTACCATTATCTATCAGCCTAAGCTGCTAGACACCCTATACACTAATAAGGGATAACTGGGCCTGGTGCAAGGTGCAAGTACCCCTTGGTACTCACTACAAGCCAGTCCAGCCTCCTACATTCAGCATGTAGATCCCTCAACTAACTGTTGAAATAAATAAATACTGAAAACTAGTAGGAAAAAACAGTCAGTGTTTTCATCTGCAACATTTTGTCAGGATGGCCGACTTACAAAAGCAATGCACCACTACATTCCCTAGACCCTTTTGAGTGAGGGAATATATCAGATTTGTAGGTTCTCCAATGAGAACCTGAGGTACCCAGAGGCACTAACTGAGCTTCACCGTGCAATGTTTTTTCATTGTACATAGACCAATTCAGGTGATGAAATATGTAGAGTGAAAAATAGGTATCACAGTAACCAATATATTTCTGAAATGGGCACAAGATGTGGGGTTCAGGAGCAGTGGTTATTTGTACATCTCTGAATTTGTGGGTACTGGTATGTGCATATGGTTTAGAGGGTTCTTTTTAAAATGTACACAAGGGTAATCCATTCCTGGATTACCCTTGTGTACATTTTTTTTTTTCGTGGCTCTCACCAGGTTGTTTTACCCACTATCCCATGCAAACCTCAAATTTTGAATTAAAAACACATTTTCCTCACATTTTTTTGATGGAAAGTTATGGAATCTGTAGTGAGCCACAAACATCCTTCCACCCAGCATTCCCCTAAATCTTCTGATAAAAATAGAACCTCACTTGTCTGCGTAGGCTTAGTGCCTGCGACAGGCATGCATCAAACCAAGATCAATGGGAGTCTTGTGGAGCAACTGTCATTGACCCTGGTTTGATTAGACCTGCTTGAGGTCACTAGGTCAAGTAACACAAGTATGGTAACACTTTTATTGGGACAAGTGGAGCAAACCTGGGTGGTAGGAATGTTCTGGATTGCTGCTGATTCTGGAAATTTATGTCATAGAAATGCAAGGACTCTTTGCAATTTTGGCCTGAATTTGTGCCTTGTAGGGGCATTGTGGGTAAGAAAACATTGTGGGATCCACGTAAGGAATCCCACACTGGACGCCCCTGGATATCTAGTTTTCAGAAGTGTCTGGGTTTGGTAGGTTTCCCCAGGTAGCAGCTGACCTGAGCTGGAAAAGTGCAGCCATTCAGCATGGAAGTGAGAGGATAATGGGATGTAGCCCAACTCTGAGACTAATATGTATTAAAAAATGCATCCAAAACCAAAATGTCTCTTCATTACAAAAAAGATGGGGATGCTTCAGTCCCCAGGGGGTAGAAAGACTGGTGGGGTCATATTGGACATTCTGGCTAGGTCAGATGTGTGGGCTGGTGGGCAGGACACCCTCTCACCTTGTAGCAATCAAAAACTCCCCGGTGTCTAGTGAGCTTTTTGCCCCTCCCACAGGGGGCAGATTGGAGGTAAGAACCTACAAGCTGGCTGGGGAGGGGGGGACTCAGAAAGACTTTTGGGCCTGTGGAAGACGGAGCACCAAACTTATTGCCGGGGGGGGGCGAATTCTCCTCCCTCCAAATATAATCCTTGTAGTGTAGTGGCTTTCTGCCTCTGCCAGAGGAAGACTGAAGAAAAACACCTCCTATCTGGCCCCAAACGGGGGCCAGAAAGACTGCTGGGGGTAATTTGGGTGGGTGGGTGTCATCTAGGACCAAGTCTTATGAAGGCCACCCCCAACTATTCTGCTAAAAAAATATCCCTGGGGTCTGGAGGTTTTCTGCCTCCTTTTGGTGACAGATTGGAGGGAGCAATTTCCAATCTGCCCCCAGAGAGGAGGGGGCGGAAGGACTTCGGGTCTGGAGGAGGGGGAATATTAGGGCATTGCGAGGGGGGCAATCCCCCCTTACAAAATAGCCCCAAAGGTCTAGAGAGTGGATCCCTGCTTGGGATCGCCCTCCTGCTCGCACCAGAGGGATTTCCTGTCTTAGGTGCGAGGACAGCCTGGAGCAACCCTCAGCACATGAGGTCTGGTACAGAGGACAGCACAGGGCCGTCCTCTGCGCTGAACCAGTTAAGGAACAGCAGCTCTGTTGCTAGAAATGTATCATCTTCAGAGAAAAAGATGGGGAGAAGTGCTCACAAAGTGCAAGGTATGGTAAGGCATTGCAGGCTATGGCAATTTTCCACTCTTGTTTTACTCATTGATAAATTACGAAATTAAAGATGAACTAAATATCTGTCTGCAGTCCTCTTAGAAGTCTTGGTGCATCCCACGTTGAAATAGGTTGCATTGCGCTGTCCACGTTCTTCCCGAAAACACAATTATGAGAAAAAGTGGCAGCTCCAGCATCCAGCGTCATGTAGTAATATGGTGATACACAACTGGTTTATCATTAAAAAAGAGCCAGACTTGCTATATAACATATATGCTATATATAGTAACAGCTATATGCCAAACAGCTTCAGGTCCTGAGCGGGATGACAGGCATTAACACATTTTTACTGCAGGAGTCTGCGCCTTTCTTTAATTAGGGCCAGTTTATATGCAACAATGGCCCACAAAGATAACACAAGATTTTGGCTGACTTGTAATTTCTTGCGGCGCTTTGCACTCCCCAGTGAATAAAAAGAAGGTCGATTTGCAGGGGCAAACTGTAGTCACAGGTGGAAGGCAACTTCTGTTGCCTATAAACTGAAAGCCCCGGCTATGGTGTTTACCAGGTGCATTAAAAATCTCATATTTTGAGTTCCTGTGGTAGGAAAGGGGCATAACCCATTGAATCGGTGTTTGGTTCGCCCATTTCTGGATAATTTGCCTTTTTACTGGCCGTTTTCCCTCAGCACGTTTTTCCAGTTTTTTGCCGGCGATATCTGTTAGAGAAAAATGTATGGGTGCAATATATTATGCACTACTCGGTATTCCAATCGCTGTGCAAGCTCTTGTTTTGCATGGAAATGAATTTACCCCGACATGTAAATAAGGGCTACAGAAATGTTTTTGCCCACTGCAACACTACAGTACAGGCAACGGGGCACATCAGTCTTGGTCCTGTTCCAATAGGAACAGTCAAGGTCAAACTACAAGGGCACATGCCCTCTGAACAGGCCCACAGACTTGTTGGGCTTCATCAGTGAGGTGCAACTTGAATTCAGTGTATGAATGAGATAAAAGGAAGGAACGCAAGAATGGAAAACTGAGGAAAAGAATTATACATTGTCAGAGCAGGAGGGTGACACTAGGGGCAAAGTTGTTGTTGAGGGCGGTACCGCATTATACTGGCTTTAGTAAACGTTTTCATAATTCTTGTAGAAGATGTCACAGCGCGAGACTGCAAATCAAAGTCATTTTTGTTTATCCAAACAGAACTCGTGTTTGTGATGTTTCTTCTTTGATTCATGATATGAATGGCCTAGTGATAATGAAAACGTGGAAATATCTGAAATGGTTCGATGTTTGAAAATCGATAAATTGAAAACTGAGTTGTGGGAGGTCCTCGGTTCTCCACAGTAAAAAAAAAGGTATTCGGTGGCAGTTATTTTGTTGAATATTATGGTTGCCCTTACAGTCAATATGTACATACTTATACACTTATTTACAAAGGAAGAGTCTGTCATAGAAAGCTATAGGTTTCATGTATTTTTGGTATTTTCTATAGTGCAATCCCAGATAGAAGTAGCAATGTTGTTCTTTACAGAAAAAAATCTTATTGCAGCAAACGTAAGCTTTCTTATGGAGAACAATATTGCGTATGTGTAAACTTCAACTGAAACCTGAGTACAGATAACAAGGCGTGATAGAAGGGGCTGAATATGTAACTGTGGCAATACTTAACTACACATTGGGCACTTGTTCTTCTAATTACACATTCATTTTTAATTACACAATTATTTTTACATTGCACGTATGCAACTCCTGTGAGGTATATGGTTGTAAACAGGGCCGGCTTTAGGACGGTGCGAGCTGTGTGGCCGTACCAGGTGCTGACCTGGTTAATTGGGGGGCGCTGACCTCAGGGGGGCACTGTGGTTAGCAATAATTTAGGAAGCTTGCGAATGTGCGTCCAGCCTTCAGGAAAAAATTAAAATGTCAAGATACCTCCTGTAATCAACGTTCCTGCTAGGGAGAGAGATGGGAGTTTTGTCCAGCGGCAGCTTTGACTTACCATAAAGTAGTGTAGAGAGTTAATATGCCTGCTGCAAATAACTGAATTGTATTTTATATGGATAGCTGAGTGGATTAGTAAAGCCAGCCTTTACAAGCACTTTAAAACAAATGAATGCAGGTGAAAGGGGGGCTGTGGAGAAATGAAGGGCACATTTACTGGGTGGTAGTGAGTGAATCCCCGGACATAGTCATGGGGTGGAGGGGCGCCAAAAAAAGACTGTCGCACAGGGCACCACCAGCGCTAAAGCCGGCCCTGGTTAGAACATTTGTTTTTTAAGCAGTTCAGCAGTTGTGAGATCTGGGCACCGGACGGAGTGCAATTCACTTAGGGCCAGATGTATCAAAAGTTTTTGCATTCGCAAACGGTGCGAATGGCAAAAATCGTCCGTTTGCGAGTGCAAAAACGTGGTCTGTGATGCATGAAAGGCATTCGCAGACCAAAAATAAGAAATCGCAAAAATTGCGATTTTTAGTGTTGCGACCTGATTTTGCGAGTCGCATTTTGCGATTCGGTATTTTCAGTAGGAAATTGCGAGGCGCAAAATGTGATTAGCAAAATCCAAGTCGCAAATAGATGCATCAAAAAATCGCAAATTGCGATTTTTCGCAGAATGGCATTTTGCACATGCAAAATACCACTAAGTGAAACCAGGTGGTAACCAGGTGCAACCTATATAAAGAGGCCCAGAATGCCTCAGACACTTTTCCACAATGGCTGCACTCTACGTCATGGCGAGGAGGATGAGGATCTTGGCAGGTTTGACGAGAGGGAGGAGGAGACAGGAGCGCATTTTCAGAGTGCGCATTACACTTTTTGACCTGACAGAGGAGGAAGTATATAAGAGGTATAGGTTGAACTCAGCCATGATACTTGATCTGATAGCTGAGCTACAATCCATACTGCAGCGCAGAACACATAGGACTCACAGCATACCCACCCGTGTGCAGGTATCATGCTCCCTACACCTACTCGCCTCAGGGAGCTATCGAGGGGTCATAGCAGCAGCTGGAGGGGTTTCACAGAGTACCCTCTCCAGATTTTTCAATGCATTTATCAACGTCATGCTAAGCAAACTCCAACAGTACATCAGATTCCCCCACACCCCACAGGAAATACAGCAGACAAAAATAGAGTTTTACCAGATAGCACAGTTCCCCCACGTCCTAGGTGCCATAGATGGCACACATGTGGCAATCTGTCCACCATCAGCCACAGAGTATGTGTACCGAAACCGTAAACACCAACATTCCATGAATATTCAGGTGATATGCAATGCCTCCTAAATCATAACTGATCTCATGGCCAGGTACCCAGGGAGCACACATGATTCGTACATCTTTAGCCACAGCGGCATTCACACAAGACTGCTAGCTGGGGAGTTTGGTGAAGGATATCTGCTAGGTATTTTCCCTCTGTACACTGGTGCATTTATGCAGTAGTGACGTCTGATGGCTCACTTACTCATTGTACCCTCTGTTCCTTCCAGGAGACAGTGCCTACGCATTGCGCACCTACATGATGACACCCTTCCTCGATCCCACAACACCAGCAGAACGGAGATACAGTGCAGCACACAGGGCAACCCGCAACGTGGTGGAGCGCACATTTGGCCTGCTGAAAAGTCGCTTCCGTTGCCTCCACAAAAGTGGAGGGGCACTACAGTACAGTCCAGAGACCACATGTAGAATAGTGGCTACTTGTGCAATCTTGCACAATATAGCTACAACCAGGGGCATACCTGTAGAAATCAGTGACACTGAATCAGATGAGGATGACAATCCCATACCACCTCTACAGCCAGCAGACAGGACCAGTGCAGCAGAGGGAAGGCAAAGGCGTGCCGACATCACACACAACCATTTCAGACGTGAGTATTAATGACACAAATCCACTGACAACTGTACCTGTAGTGATATAAATGTATTACCTTACGTCAGGTAATGTATGATTGAGAAATAAATGAAACAGGTGATGTCACAAACGGAAAAAAATTATGACCAGAGTCATGCACTATTCCCTCATAGTGGCAACAGCAGTCTAATGGCGGCAAGAGTCACTTTTTTCTCCCACGCACACCACTCGGGTGCCCAGTTAAGTCACTGGCACCTCTATTGTCACCTTCAGTGGCAGTGCTGTGCCTGGCACTGCGCCGTCTGGTGTCTGCTGCTGGTACGGCAACACTGCTGAGGCTTGAGCTGTCCTCAGTGTCCCCCAAGGCTACCTCACTTGGAGTGGCAGATCTTTGTCCCATTATGTGTTCTATCACATTTGTGATTTGAACTAGTCCCTGGATAACGTCCCAGCTGCTATGTGCAGCCTCCACTTGCGCCGCCACTGCGCGACGGGCGATCAATGCAGTGGAAGTATCCATCCTGTTGGAGGACCTGCAGTAGCTGCCAAACATTGTCCGGAATCTGTGCTCCTGTCTGCGCCGGATAACCCTCTCATGGCGCAGCTCCTGGCAGAGGTCACGGACAGCACTTGTTAGGTCCCTGGTGTCCTCTGAAGCCTGCACCTGTCCCTCACGCAGCTGTAAAATATTGCCATTGAGTGCGTCCAGTAGGCGATGCAGGCCTATCATGTTTCAGTTGTGTACTCGCAGGTTTCTGTCTAAACTGAGGATCTGCTTATTTTGCAGACGCTGCTGCTGCAACATAGCAGCTTCAAGGCCCCGGAATAAGGACGGACCCTCACCTGCCTCATGATGTTGTGCCCAGGACTCTGTCGCAATCCTGCGTGGTGCTTGTGTTGGCTGACCCCTGCCCTCCAGACTCTGGCTGCGCCTGTCTGCTGCTGACGGTGTGCTTGGCCCTTCCAAGTGCTCATCAGAGTCGCCGCTGAACTCTGGCAGTGCCCTGGGCCTGCGTCGGACAGTGGACATGTGGAGGGACCCACTGGTGTTTGTATCCGAGGGCTGATGGGTGTCCGTCTCTCCTACACATGTACTTTGTGTGGCTGCTGGGCCTGGCCTACCTGCAACAACAATATGCATCATGTCAGTTCTGTATGTTACATTATCTGTCAGAAAATGGCAATAAAGGTACGGGTACTGCTCTACACGGTGTTGTGTTACCTTGGGTGTCACTATACGTCATTACATTGTTATGCTACTGTCTGTACTAGTTTGTGGACTGCCACTCCCATAATGCATTGTTGTGCTGCTTCTAAGATGTGGACTGGACTACTTCACACACTGCTTCACATTACATGCTAATTCCTAATGAGCTTTTGTGCATACACATATAGGGGGTCATTCTGACTCCCACCGGGCGCGGTCACCGCGCGCCCGGCGGGAGCCGCCAAAATACCGTACCGCGGTCGGAAGACCGCGGCGGGTATTTTGAGTTTTCCCCTGGGCTGGCGGGCGGCCTTCAAGAGGCCGCCCGCCAGCCCAGGGGAAAACGACCTTCCCACCATGAAGCCGGCTCGTAATCGAGCCGGCGGAGTGGGAAGGTGCGACGGGTGCTACTGCACCCGTCGCGTATTTCACTGTCTGCTATGCAGACAGTGAAATACAAGCGGGCCCTCTTACGGGGGCCCCTGCAGTGCCCATGCCATTGGCATGGGCACTGCAGGGGCCCCCAGGGGCCCCGCGACACCCCCTACCGCCATCCTGTTCCTGGCGGCCGAACCGCCAGGAACAGGATGGCGGTAGGGGGTGTCAGAATCCCCAAGGCGGCGCAGCATGCTGCGCCGCCTTGGAGGATTCTGACGGGCAGCGGAAAACCGGCGGGAGATCGCCGGTTTTCCTGCACTGACCGCGGCCAAAGCGCCGCGGTCAGAATGCCCTAAGGGGCACCGCCAGGCTGTTGGCGGTGCTCCCGTGGTCGGTGGCCCTGGCGGCCACCGGCCGCCAGGGTCAGAATGACCCCCATAGTGTTCTTAAACATCATTGCAATTACCTTGGCTGGTACTCGGTGTGCCAGAGGTGTAGATTCCACCAGGTCCTCCAATGGTGTTGATGGTGCTTCTGTTGGTGGTCCGCCACCTGTACCCCTGGCCTCCGCAGGTCTCCTTGCCACCCTCTCCTTTGCACGGGAGGGCAGGTCGTACCACCTTTTTTAAATTTCTTCGATGGAGAGCTGTGCCACTCCAATGGCGCAGATTTTGGATTGTATGTCCAGCCATAATCTCCTCTTTTCACTCTCAGGAACCTGGAGTGAGCTTTTTCCAAACAGGCGGTCATGGCTCCTCACCACCTCCTCAGTCAGGACCTCAAGCTCCTGTTCACTGAATTTAAGCTTGCGCTTCCTTTCAGCCTACTCCTGTCCTTGGCCTGAGGTCTCCATCCTGGCTCAGGTGTGCTGGCTCCTTCTGAGTGCTGCTCTGTGTGGCTGGGATGCTCTCTCTCAGGATGCTGGTTTGGGTGTGGCACCTGAAACTGCCTGGGATGACTCATTTCCTGCTGGTGATGTCATCAGGCTCCTCCAGGTGTGCAATCTCGAACTTTCTCGCATTTTGCGATTTTTTACCGAATCGCAAAAAAATTGCTATTTGCAAGAATGCGAATTGCGATTCGGTAAATGGGCCTCGCAAACCACAAATAGAGATTTTCAAGGAATCGCTAATTCCGAATCGCAATTTTGTTACATGGCCAATTGTGACTCGGAAATAGCGATTTCTTAAAAATCGCTATTTGCGATTCGCATGCTCATGTTTTCATACATATGGCCCTTAGTTCTGAGTACATTTTCAGAACAGAGATCTAATTGTGTTTCTTTCAGGTGTAGTTTAGCTGTGGGTTTTGTTGTATTATCTTTGTTAGAATCTGAGGAGAGCGTTTCATGCAGCAAATCTTCTAGTGTTGTGGCCTGACCGATGGAGTGAACAGCACTGACTGAGAGCTGCCAGGGGACCTGTGCTTATTCAATGCCATCTTGCCTGCTGTTTGGCACCAAAGCCCCAACAGTGGGAGCATTCCTCCTCACTACCAGCCTCATTGTTTGGGTTCCCTACTGATAGGGTGACCAGATCTTGAGGAGCAAAAATCGGGACAGGTCAGACATAAATGAAGGACTACTCTCACTTTTATATCTGGCCTGTCCCGTTTTAATACTACATGCATACAATTAGATATGGCTTGATCTCCCACCCTGCAACCCCCCAAATCGCCCCCACCCACCTCTCTTTGCTCCCTACTCCATCTCTCTGCTGGGAGCAGACAAGGGACTGTGTTGCCTGACAGCAACAGATAAATTACTTTCATTATTTCATACTTTGTGGGAGTTTTTAACTTATGGTTCCCTAGGTTATCTGACCTTTGTCCCAAAAACTGGGACATTTATTTAAAGATCTGACCTTTGTCCTAAAAACCGGGACATTTATTTAAAATTAAGAGAAGCGTCGGGACACCGGGACAGTCCTCTAAAAACTGGGACTGTCTGGGGAAATCCGGGACGTCTGGTCACCCTACTCACTGGGGCACTCAAAAGAACACTGAAAATCGCCACTGCGCTGGGCCCGCACTGGGAAGATTCACGGTGTCTGCTCGGACAGCCGCTGCTGCAGTGAGATGCCGAAGAGAGGATAAGGATGCCGCCGGGCTCCCACTGCCTGTTTGGGGATGAGGCGAACTGCCTGTGGACCGGCTATACTGACTGCAGCCCACCCACGTTGCCTGTGGGTCCCTGGCTTTGTAACAAGGCGAGACCTGCAGAACTATGCTAGGGACAGCCTGGTGGGGCACGAGGCCTGCTGTGTCGTAGGCTTGTGGAGGTACCTGATCCTGCTGTCCCAGGCCGCTCTGGTCCCCAACTTTGGTACCTCCTGGCTGCACTACTGTTTGCCGCACCCCCCACTACCAGTGGGCCTCGGCTGCGAAGTGTGATGGCGGCTGCTAGCTTCGGCTTCGGGGTGGCCCAGGAGAGCTGCCACTGTGGAGGTTGCTGAAGGGGATGGCCGCTGAGGGACCACAGCCTTCCAACTCAGACTGCACTGCGGCTTGCGCCCAATAACTCCCCTTCCACCCTGTTACCTGCTGCAGATACCCATGGAGGCCGCGACTGAGCAGTGTGGCAACACTTCCTGGGTGAGGCTGGAGGGCGGCTTGTCATTGCCATTGTCTCTGGGAGGCTGATCTGCTTACTGTGCTGGTGGCCGCACAGGGGCTCTGCACTTGAGGTCCACATGCATTGCAATGGGCCTTTCTGATGTCACCTTGCTTCTTCGAGACGACACCGGAGGTGACAGTCACTGTAGAAGCACTATACCCCTGACCTACTGTGCAGCAGAGACCCCAACTCTACTACTGAGGTACCGGAGCACCTCTGATTGGGGGGCCGTGCCCACAGAATTCTGTTGGGGTGCTACTCTTGGGGTGAGGAGACTGCAAGGTGCTTGGGTGATGAACCAGGAACCTTACTCCATGCCACAGACTTTACTGAACCTACGGAGAAAAAAGGGTCCCGACCAATCTGCGCCAAGACTTGGGAGCACCCTTCTGTAGTTCAGCCAGTGACCTGGAGTGGTATGGTGCTCTCCCCTACATCTCTGCTACCTCGGTGGGCCAGTGTAGTCCTTCATTGCCCTGACTACCTCAGAATTCTATTCAGGGCCTGCTTGACCGCCCCTGCTACAGCCTGGCTCGTGCTGCTGACCCTCTGGTGGTCATGGGTCACAATACGAAGCTTCACAGAGCTGACAGTGGCCCTGCAGCAATGTCCCACCCCACCAGTGATCAGGAGTATTGGACCCCTGGTGCTCCTGCAGCTCTAACCAGGGCCACTCTGGACTCTATCCTTCTTGCCATCGCTGAGATTAGGGAAGCATTAGAACACAAAATGAACACTGTGATGGTTGACTTGAGCATCCTTCGGGATGATCAACGTAATCTGTTAGACAGGCTTACCACTGTGGAATGCACATTTGGAGAGACGCAGTCTGTAACAGAGAGACTTAGAATTCTAGAATACCATGCAGAGGATGTGGAGGGTAGGGCACAACAAAATAACATTTGTGTGGTTGGACTGCCTGAATGGAGTAAGTGGACGAATTTGGATAAGAGAAACTGTACACCTGAGGGCCTGTCCCCATTCTTTGCACTGGACCCATCAAGGCCCTCATGCCCTCTGGAGCACCGCTGGTCCCAGTGGTTGCGAGATTATTGCAGTTTAGGGACAGAAAACATATCCTAAGGGAAGCTCACAACAAAGAGGTGGTTATGTTTCAAAATCAGAGGGTGACCCCTGGATCAGTAGATGAGTTGCGCTGAGATCATTTTTGTGCAGCTATCCTGCGGACACATGGTGCCTTGAACACAATGCGGGGCCCACTATAGTCACCTGTTGTGACTGGCTGCTGTACGGCTGTGGGGAGAAGGAGTAAGTCCCCTCCATGAACTACTATCTGTCCTATACATGTCGGAGTATTGCGTTGGCCCCTAGGTGCTTTGCACTGCATAAATGGGCCCTACACCCCACCGAAGTTCCTTGCATGACTGAGTCACAAACTGGTTGTTACAGTTTTCTTTGGTTTGGTGGGGTGCCGTTGACTCTCAGTTCTGGGTAGGAGGGTGGGATGTTTTGGTTGTTGCTGCTCTCCAAGTCCACATTACCTAAACGTGACACACTGCCTATACCCTTGGGGGGACTCACCTGGGACTCCTGATGATGGTTTCACACTTAGACGCCTTCTCTTTGTGGCTCAAACGGCAGGGTCTTGTGTGGAGTACAAAATTCTAACATGGAATGTCCGGGGGCTTAACACCATGACAAAGAGGTACACGGTCCAGGCATACTTGAAGCGAAGAGGGTTTTATATATTCTCTGTTTGAAGAAACTCACTTCACCGCTCCAGCGGGTGCTGCTTTCTATAAGGGGTGCTGGGGCCAAATTTTTTATACCACATACTCTGCCTTTGTAAGAAGTGCTCTCATATGGGTATGACCGGGTGTACCCTTCCAGGTCTCGGAGCAGAAAATTGACAGGGAGGGCAGATTTGTGGTCATTAGTTGGCAAGTGGGTGGTAGAGATATTACACTAGTTAATCTATATGCTCCCAACACCAACCAGGCCCGATTGTTTGATACACTCTCGCTTAAAATGGTTCTGCACATGAACCACCCTATCCTTCTTAGTGGGAACTTTAATTGCATCGCCGACCCACTGCTGGATCTGTCGCACCCCTCCTTTACAGGACTCCCCTGTACTGCATCTTGCAAGTAAATTCCAAACATGTTTGGCACACTGGGGGCTCCTGGACACTTGGAAGCAAACAAACCCTGCTGACTGAGATTACCCCGTTTACTCCTCTTTACATGACCTACATTTGCGTTTAGACACTTTCCTCTGCACACCACCTGTACAGGCACTAGTGTCCCAAGTCGAGTATCTAGCATGAACCGTATAAAACCATAATCCACTGCTTCTGATGCTGACCTGGATGCTGACCCATCTAGCTTTCCAAACTAATACCCCAAAAGCAAAATTCTGGAAGACCTGACCTTTCGCCATGCTCTACTGGAAAGGATTCTACAATACTTTGCTGAGGATGAGTGT
Source organism: Pleurodeles waltl (assembly GCF_031143425.1). Classification (NCBI taxonomy): domain Eukaryota; kingdom Metazoa; phylum Chordata; class Amphibia; order Caudata; family Salamandridae; genus Pleurodeles; species Pleurodeles waltl. Next base: position 828,486,412 of record NC_090445.1, on the reverse strand, counting down.
ACAACTATCTGTCAAATATTATGACAGATTTGGATGCCTTCAAGGTAGTGGTGAGGGGCCAATGCCTAGCTCATGCGGGTGGGGTGAGCAAGATAGCTATTCCTTCGGCACTGGAGCGGGTTAGGTATAGTGAGCCTACTCAGCAGCAAACACTCTTCGAAGCACTCAAGAAACTAGCAGAACTCGTGGAAGAACTCAGGGGGTTATTCTAACTTTGGAGGAGTGTTAATCCGTCCCAAAAGTGACGGTAAAGTGACGGATATACCACCAGCCGTATTACGAGTTCCATAGGATATAATGGACTCGTAATACGGCTGGTGGTAAATCCGTCACTTTTCCGTCACTTTTGGGACGGATTAACACCTCCTCCAAAGTTAGAATAACCCCCTCAGTTTTTTTGTTTACAAGGAGTACATGGGCAGGCACACTCAGACTGAGATAAAGGAGTTACGTTGCTGGCCTGGCTAGCAAACCCGTCCAAGAAGGGATCCATGACCCTAGCCTTGGATAATGAGCGGGCCGGTAGGGTATGGGCAATCCAAGCTTAATAAACTGTTTAGGAAATACTATACCACACTCTTTGCCTATAGTGTACAAATTGCACCATGCCCACGCTCACATATCTGTAGCAACTCCCTTCCCTTGCTCTGGAGGTGACAGCACGTGATTAGGGATGGACATAACTGTTGAGGGAAGGTACCGGGGTCTGATGGACCTCCGATAGAGTTCTATACTACATGCAGAGAAATACAGATAAATATTGGGGGCTCAACTTCTAGAAGTCTATAGATTGGCAAGGGAGGCTTACTCACTGCCTCCTACTAGTAGGGGGCACTGATTGTTCCACAGCACAAGCCAGGACACCCATCTACAAATGTTACGATCTATAGGCCTTTGTCGATGCTAAACATAGACTATAAAATCCTGGCCAGGACTTTAGCAATGGGACTTCTGCCATGTATGCATCTAATCATTCATACAGATCATACAGGTTTCATCCCGGAATGCAACACGGTCCTAAATAGCTAGGTCACGGCACTCCTATCAGCAGCACTTGCATCCAGAAGCGGTAGTTATGCCAGTAGACATAGAGAAAGCCTGCAATAGCCTGGATTGGGAGTATCTGTATGCTGTGATGGGGATGACAGGCCAGGGCACCGGCCTTATAAACTGGACTAGGCTGTTGTATATGTCTCTGGCTTCACAGATGAAAACTGGTGGACTGATATCTGACGCCTGTTGTGTGGAGCGTGGCTTGAGACGGGGTGTTCTATGTTCCCACTACTCTTTTCCATCGCAGTAGAACCTTTAGTGTGTGCGGCTAGACAAAGGACGCATTATATCAGCATTGCGGCTCTGGGAGACATACATTACATCACACTATGGGGGTTATTACAACTTTGGAGGAGGTGTTAATCCGTCCCAAAAGTGACGGTAAAGTGACGGATATACCACCAGCCGTATTACGAGTTCCATAGCATATAATGGACTCGTAATACGGCTGGTGGTATATCGGACACTTTACTGTCACTTTTGGGATGGATTAACACCTCCTCCAAAGTTGTAATAACCCCCTATATACCATATGATACGTTACCTTTCCTCAATGATAAATAGGTCGTTCTAACTGTGGCCTCCCGACTTTTAGATGACTTCAGTGCACTATCTGGATTGCGGGTGACTTGGAATAAAACCTGCTTTTTTGCATTGCTCCCTACAAATGAGGACAATGCAGACTCTGGGGTTCTGAGATGGGAGCAGCTATTCTGTCACTACCTGGGAGTCCAGCTCTATAAAAACAAAATGGATATCCTGGAGGGCAATATAGGAAAGGGGATTACAGCTCTCCTAACCAGTACAGAGTTCTGGAAGTTACGTCCTCTGCTCTGTAATGGGTAGGGTCACTGTAGCAAAGATGGTGGCTTTACCCAGGCTTTTCCATTTTTTTGCCACTCTCCTCATAGTTATCCCCAGGACTAAATTCATGGAACTCAGTACCCCACTGACTGACCTAGTATGGAATAAGGGTAGATGTAGGGTGGCGCTCACAAAACTCCAAAGCTCTAGCCTTGATGATTGCATTGCGGCCCCGGATTTAAAATCCTATCATTTGGCCACGCAGATGCAGTGGGTGACATGCTGGGTAGAAGCTAGAGTTCAGAATGTGGCAGTGCTTGGGGCAGATACCCTATCTTCTCAGTGGTTGTCCCAGGTACTTTTGGACCCTAAGAGAGTTAGGGCGCGACCTGGGAGCTACAACTAGTGGCTAAACACTGTTGGATGCCCTGCCTTCAGAAAACTAACACCATGACCCTCTACTCACTGGCCCTACCGCTTAACTGGCTTTTGGTCTTCTTGCAGGTGGATGGCAGTAATGCTAATCAGAGACCGGCATCAAGACGCTCTATGACCTCTAGACTGGGGGCAATAGCAAATATTCAAAGAACTGCACCATACATATGACCTACTTGCGGGCCACTTTTTGCTTAACGGCTCCCTTTTAGCAGCGATCCATAGAGTATGGGGCGAGAGACAGGCTGAACCCAAAACACATGCGAGCTGCCCCATACTATGCCCAAACTCAGGCAAATGCAAGGCCATCACATGCTTTTATAATGCACAACAGGAAGCCATGACTGCTCCCCTCCATGACTTGTGGAACAAATGGTCAACAGATATTGGAACCCCTTGATGGATGGGGATTGGTCAAAGGTGTTCACTGCCACTTCCCAGTTATCGAGGAATGCCCATTTTAAATTGATACATTTCTATTACCTACACAGAGCATATTTCACATTGAGTAAGATTAACGAATACTTCCCCTCTACTCGGCCAGCGTGCCTCAGATGCAGTGCGGTGGGCACTAAACTATTGCACATGGTCTAGGAATTCCCCATCTCATTGAATTCTGGACCAAAGTGATGGCGTTCCTTAATGGCATCATGAACTGCAATATTTTAAGTCCCCCTCAATGTGCCTTTTGGGACTGTTCCCTAAGCCTGCCAAGCGCAAGGTGGCTACTAAATTTATAGGTCAAGCCTTAATATTGGCCAGAAGGTTGACAACACTTAAATGGAAAAATACTAGGGACCCAACATTAGTGAAATGGCGCAGCGACTTGAAAAGATGGATAGAATATGAGAGCATGGTCCTTATGTAGGATGCCATGCAGGAGAGGGTCCTGATGTTGGCAGCCAGAGTTTAGGAGGACGTATTGGATGACCGTAAGCAGGCAGATGCCCATGACAGCGAGAGTGTACACATGTCGTAACTGGCTCATTTACGGTACCCCGACATTACACACATTCCCCCGATGAGCATACTGCCTGGCTCACCTTTAACCCCAAAGGGCTAATGTGTACCGCTCTGAACGGTCTACCTCTTGCCCCATAGTGTGCCCCCAGTTTTTTACTAGGTGTGGATGGAATATGACCTTATTTGTATAGCTCCAGTTTGGTGACGACTGGACTGAGTTTAGGGGTAGGAATGTTGGGATTGTTCTCTTGGCTCTTTAGGAGCCCAGTGGTAATGATGGCACAAAGTGCTTCTGTGGTGCTTACAGACATGCAGTGCTGAGGGGGAGCCACAGAACCCTGTGTGCTCTTTCTGTCATGTCCTGCATAACTGTGCTATCACCTCCTATGTTTTGCTAATTGCATGCCATGTCTTACAGCCTACCTCATTGCCTAATTGTGCTTGTCTCTAAAATACCAATAAAATGTTTTTAAAAAGCTCGTAGTGTCAGCCAGAGCTGCAGAGTCTGTGTGACAATGCCAGTATACTGGGGCCTGTGCTGAAAGAAAGGTATGTGTGTGACACAGAGCTTAATTTGAGATAGTGGTACCAGTAGGGTCCACGGGCACACGTTTTTGGGGACCGGCACTTATTTTTCCTCATCAGGTAGTGACCAACAGCAAGAGAGAAAAACACACATACGGGAAAGGAGGAGGAAGCGAAAGATGGAAAAATGCAACACAGGGAGAAAGAAGGAACCCCCAAAAGAGAGATAAAGTGATAGGTAGTGTCTGCTAGCGGATTAAAGAGGTTTGAGTCGAATTCAAGACTACAGCCTTGATATTCGGTGCACCGCGGGCTTCTGAGCAGAAGTCTCAACACCAACGCTCATTCTTTTACAAAGTAAGCACTGGTGTGACAGTGAGAGGCAGAGGTGTTCACAATTTGTAGGAGAGACGTATCTGAGCCAGGGGTGTGAAAGGGTAGGACGTACTTCCAATTGAGGGCCTTATTTGGAGTTTTGCAGACGATATATATTCTATCACAAACATGGCAGATGTTCGGTCCGCTGTATTACAGGTATACTATAGCTGATAGCATATGTAATATGATGAATAGGAACTCCAGCACATTTTGACAGAATATCCTGTCAGCAAAACTCTAAATAAAGCCCCAAGTTTCCCGGGAGATGGCCTCAGACAGCTACCTCCCAGAATAACTCTTAATTTTAGAGAGCCACACAAATAATTTCTAAGCCTTATCCTAAGAGAGGCCTCAGGCTCCTAAAGTCATGGCCCTTTTTAGAGAGAGGATCCTGTAAAGAACATATACTTATCTCAATACAGTTGAGGATTATTTTACACATTCTGTTCCTACCAAGAGTGGATTTAACCAGTGTCAGATCTGAAACAGAGCTCACAGATACATATGGAAAACTATTGCTCAATGTAAAAAATGACTAGCCAACAGTAAGGTACACTTATCACAGAAGAAAAGATGCACAGAAACAAACTCACTGACATCATAGCTTGCTACACTCCCTCCAGAAATCTCTGCTTCTCAAACCAAAACTTGGTCACATCTAAACCCCTGGCCCCCATCTTTAGTATGTCCTGCCTAGTACACCTGTGCCTGCCCCACAGTTAATGAGTTTGACTTTAAAACCGGTCTAAAGAGCCATCTCATCAAACTAAAATGGAGTAGTACATAAAGAAGCACATTAAATCCAAAATGTAACTCATAGGTTCTGGACATGTCGCATGAAACCTATCTATGTGTTTTGTTTCCATTCGCTGATCATCTTTCACAAATCACCATCTATGTACAAATGTGCCAATAAACGTCTTTGGTATATGTTCCCTACCACTTCCATAGTTCATACTATGTAACACCTCTGCCATGAGGTAAAGGAATTTCTGTTTGAAATGTCGGTATGCTCTGACCAAATAAAGAAAGATACGAAGAAAAGAAGAAGCTAGATGTCAGTGTAGTAAGTGAAGACAAATTAGCATCAGGAAGAGGGGGTTTAGGAAGGAAGAATGAAGAATACACTAGCAGGGAAGTAATTTCATGTAACTAATTGAACTACCAGAAGCACTCTGGCAAAAGGTTAGTATTGACTTTGAAAAACCAAAGGATACATTAACTAATGCAATGCATTATGCTGTAGTAATCATCAATTGGGATAGCCAGTGAATAAAAATGATATTTTTATCAAGTCCCAATTCAAAAGAATAAAGGGTATTCAATTTTTGAAACAGTTTTTTTTAAGGGAATTTTTCCTAATCTATTGGTTGCTGACAATGGTGTCCGATTTGTGCTTAATGAGCTGTCTAATTTCTTACAATTAAGTGATATCGAAGATGTGAATGCTTCAGAGTAATGGCCAGGCTGAGAGAGCCAACAGGCTTCAGAGGGAAACAAGAATTGAAGGATGAGGGGTTGAGGTGTCAGTTATCGAAGCTCTGAAAATGTGTTGGTGAATCTATCATACTACACCCCACAATACCACCAGAAAATCCTATTTGTGCCAGTATGGAGAAGATTGCCAATAACCAGATTCTATCCATATTGATAAAATATCTGCAAGTGATGAGAACAACATAAAGACCCTGATGAGAGAGACAAATTGCAAGAAGTAGTGTCTGGCAGGCAAAGTGTGATGAAATGACACCGTGATAAATGGAAGGCTGTTGCTGAAATGAGAATATAAGTGCGTGATTATGTTTAATGAAATTTTCAGAGAACAACATGAATGGGAGCAGATACAACTTATCTTTGTGGTAAAAGTCAATGGTTCTACTTTACCGGTGGAAAATGATGAGTGGTGGAATGCTTCTTGAGCTGCAAATGTTGCTTCTGGTCTGTTTAGACTCTATGGAATTTGATGATGTAACATGGTGTCAAGGGATTTGGAATTTTGTAAAAAAGCCCCTGGCTGGGATGAGAAGCTGTACTAGAGCTGGGAGGAGCATGAGTTCTTTGATATGAAATAGTCATTTTGCTTTAAATGAAGAAGTGTGTTACATCTCTAGATAAATTGGCAATGAGTTTAAAGGTCTGTGCAGGAGACAGATAAAGGGACAAGAAGTATCTCCATCCATTAGAAATAATAAGGAAGAGGATCATTTTTCAAAAATAACCTAATTGAGACATCATTAAAGGGAGTGATTGTACACAATTATACTAAATCAGCATTGCGATCTAAAATTGTGGACAAAAAGAATAACCTTATTAAGTGCTATTAATAATGATATTAGTAGGGATTTTGAAAAGTATGGGATTTAGGGGGTCATTACAACCCTGGCGGACGGTGTTAAAGCGGCAGTAAGACCACCAACAGGCTGGCGGTCTTTTTTTCAGTATTATGACCATGGCGGTTACCGCCATGGTCATCCGCCGCTTCCCCGTTCCGGCCGCCAGAGCGGAGACCACCGCTGGGCTGGAGACCTGGGTCTCCAGCCCGGCGGCCGTGACAATACCGCCGCCGGAAATGTGACCCGGGTTACCGCCGTGGATTTCCAATGGTAGGAACCGCCATGAAATCCATAGCGGTAAGCACTATCAGTGCCAGGGAATTCCTTCCCTGGCACTGATAGGGGCCTCTCCCACCCCCCACCCCACCCCGACTCCCTCCCCTACACCCCCCACCACCCCTGCCACTCCCCAAAGGTGGCAGGGCCCCCCTCCCCACCCCGACCCCCGACATTACCTTACACATACACACCCGACACGCACGCAGGCACCACCAACACACATACACGCACACACACCGACATACATGGCAACATCCACACACAGTCAGACACGCACACCCACATTCACACATTCACGCACACATCCATACAGACATACATACAGACAGACATGCACACATTTCCGAAACACGCACTCACACCCTCCTACATATACAGACGTACACCCACATGCACCCACACAACACCCCCCTCCCCTAACGGACGATCGACTTACCTGTTCCGTCGATCCTCCGGGAGAGGACGGGAGTCATGGGGGCAGCTCCGCCAACACCACACCGCCAACAGAACACCGCCGTGCAGAATCACAGGGCGTGATTAGCTCGGCGGTGTTCTGTTGGCGTGGCGGTGGAGGTGGAGCAACCTCCACTTCCCCGCCACCCGCAAGTATGGCTGTTGGTGGCTCTCCGTCGGAAAAACGACAGAGGGCAGCCAACGGTCATAATACGCCAAGCGGAAAACCGCCACTACTGGCGGTCTTCCGCACGGCGGTCCCTTGGCGGTCTTCTTAAAAGACCGCCGAGCTTGTAATGACCACCTTAGTGTTTTCTTCCTTGGAGTCCCTGGAAAACAAAATCTAAAATAAAAGTGCTTCCAGAGAGGATGGTAGCACCAAGTGAAGGAAGAACAGCTGTTATTACAGATGTGGGCTCATGGTACATTTGGCTAATGCTAAGCATTGCCCTGCTGTTGAAAAAGTGTGTAATCAGTGTAAGAAGAGGCACTTTGGAAGAGTGCGTAACAATTTCAACAGACGACTCAGTTCAGTTACTTTGGAGGTTGAAAATGCTAGTATGAACGGATGGGTTGATGTGGTCTTGTATTTGGTGACAGCAAAGGGAGTTGGCACATTTTCTGTGTTGTCAATTTGGGTAACTAGGTAATTCACTTATAAGAGGTTAAATAATGAAATGCATTAACAATAAAAGAGTAAAGGAAGAACTGCTAACAAAGGATCCTACATCCAAGAGTATGAAGCATACAGCGATATGGTTAAAAGAAATAGATTCATCGACAGGGGAACGATAAGTGAAGTGGATGCAACGATGGCAAGTAAAAGCGATATAAGTAATATAGAAGTAGGAAAGTAGACACGAAGCAAGAGAAAGATATAAAAAGCATCTGACCAGAGATATAAGATGTTACCAATGTGGAGACCGAGGTCATATTGGATCAAGCAAAATTTGTGGGGCCAGACATCTAATATGTACAAATTGTGGGAAAGGAAAGAATTAAGGAAGGTATGCAGAACCAAAGCAAAGTAAAAAAGGTACAAGAAGTGGGTGTTTGTGAAAGGGTATAGGATGTAGTATTAAAAATAGTGGAAGAAGCCACACTAAAAACACAAGAGAGAAGGTGAGAAATTAAACAGGAGGAACAAGTCACATTCTACACACTGGAAGTAAAAAGAGAAAGTTGCCTCTGTGAAGGATACTTGAACAAAGCAGCAATGGTGTTAGTAGACTTGGGTATACTTTACACCTGTCAAAAGATACCTATTACCAGAATTGGGGGTGGCTCTTTTCAATTGAACAAACCAGACATAAAGATAGTAGGTTATGCTGGAAAAAAACAATAGAAAGGAATGAGATAGATGATGATGATCAGATTTAAGAAGGAACCTGCAAGAGGATATGGAAATGTAACCAATGATGGCTCTGATCTGTTGGGATCATGTCATCAAACAGATTTAAACATAACACTAAGGCCCTCATTATGATCATGGCGTAAATCACTGCAGACCGCCATGGCGATGGAGAACAGAAGACCGCCAGTGGCGGAAGACTGGACACCACCGAATTATGATGCCAAAAAGACAAACATCCAAAAATCCTGCAACCTCTACCCACCGCCAGGGCCTACGACGGCGGAAAGGCAGTACACCCCACCCCGCCACCATCATGCAGGCCAAACCTCCACCCACCAAATAATGAAGCACAAATCAGCGTGGCGGATAGTGGATGCTGAACGACCATTGGCGGTACAGACCGCCACGGCCAGCAATGGGGCCCAACAACAAAATATGCACACATTGGCAACTTTGAAACCCACACACCTGACACACATCCACAACACTATAAAACACTCACATGCACACCCCACAATCCTTTGCACCACCAATAGGACAACTGAGATTGACAACACAACAGGCATACACTAAACACAACATAACAAAATTTCACAAGCACAAATACACCACCAAAACTCACACAAACCTCAAACATACTCAGAGACCACACAACAGCACCCTCACCAATACACCTACAACACACACCATGGCACCCCCTAAGCACCCCTGCTTCACAGATAGGGAGCTATGGACCATGGTGGATGAAGTTCGAGCCCCAACTGTTCGGGACACAGGTGCAGCAGACACCCATTGCCAGGAAGATGGAGTTATTGCAGACGATTGTCAACAAGGTCAACACAGTGGGAAACCATCCACGCACAAGGCACAACATATGGAAGAGATGGAACGACCTGCGCGGGAAGGTGAAGTCCATGGCATCCAGGCACAACATCGCCGTACAAAAGACTGGTAAAGGACCCCACCTACACCCCTCAAATACACCGACTGGGAGGAGAAGGTCCTGGCTATCCTGCACCCGGAGAGTCACAGTGGATTTTCAGGAGAACTGGACCCGGGTAAGTCAACTACAATACCTTAACAGTCACCCCACCTATAATGCATGCAGCACCCCACCCCTCTGACTACCACCAGGACCCCATCCCCACCCATGCCACAACACCCACAACTAGTTACCCCGCATGTCCACAATCCCACAGACAGGCCCCCATCCTGCCCCATGTGCAAAGTCACCTACCCCTGCAAGGATTCACGGTAGCACTACACCACCCACAATGCACCTCCACCCCCCCACAAAATGCAAAGATAAATACACGAAAGGACCCTCCATGCCACAACAGAGGAATAAAAGGACAAAATAGGGCAGAGCTGTGCATCAATTTCCTAAATAGTTAATTGTACATACATGTCCATTCCCCACCCGCCAGGCACCACCACCCAAGCTGCCTGGAGGGAAAGGCCAAGAAGTGCCAGCGCCCCACACGGAGACAGAAGCCCCACTCAGGAGACTGGAGAGGGATGCATGGAAAGTGAGGAATACCTTGGCCATATCACAGTCCTGGACTGTCACCCTCCAGCAGCCCCACTCAGCATTCCACTGACAGCCCTACCACCCAGCCACCTACATCAGCTCTGGCCAAATGACCCCACACCAGTGCCTCCCGGTCACATACTGGCGGCCCACATGCACAGAGGCCAGAGTCTCTACCCACAAACAGGCAGGATGATGAAGGGCCCAGGGCAAGTGGGACTGCCGGACCTGTGCAGGGGACACAGACACAGGGTGCAAGGGCCAGTGGGAGTGCATCAGTGGCCCGGGTGAAGACAAAGGATGGATGCTGCAGCCCAGGAGGTGATATCTGAGGTCCTGGAAGCATATCACCATACCCAGGACAGGATGGGCCAGATCCTGGCCACCCTGGAGCCGAATCAAAGGCTGCAGATAGCGCAACACCAAGAGGCCATGGAGCAATGGAAACAGCTCAATGCCGCCATGGCCACCATTGCAGGGGTGCTGCAGCACCACTTCCCTAGCCAGCCGGACACCTACACACACCTGCAAGCCCCTACCAATAGCCAGGACACTGCCCTGCCATCTACATCTGCAGCATCCACTGGACTGGTGGCACTGCCACAGGACACACAGGATACCAGCACCCCTAGCCCTGCAGCCCAGCTCCAGTCACGCAAACGTGCCCTCAGACCCATAAATGGCACTGGAACACCAGCCAAGACCAAGGCCTCTGCTAAGAAATGACTGCTGAGAACTGTCTCCCTTGTGTGCCACTGTGCAACCTTGTAGACCTGCCACTACCAACACACCATCTACCAATGGACACATCATCCAAAACCCAGTGCCACTGACAGCTGAGCACATGCACCAGAGTATGGATATGCACCATGAGCCCTCTCCCTATCACCGTACAACGATATAACAAATTTGTGTCACTTAATAAAAACACATATGCACCCAAATCGTATGCCCCTCGTCATTATGAATTCAAGTTTTGAGTGTGCATGCATTAGTCAGTCAATTTCATAATCATACCTTTATTGCAGAAGGGGATCCCACGCACTGCAGTGGCTGAAGTGAGTCACAATGTACACAATATTGGGTTCCCTGGCACATGCCACTTCACTACTCAGTAAACAGTGCCAATGACTATAGACACCACATTACCAATACCATGAAGCAGACTGAAACTATGCAGTGAAGACAACAGCATCATTGAACAATACCTCAGGGTCACTGGAAGTATGGGTGGATCAGCAGGGTCCTGGAGTTAAGATCTTCTCCCTCATCTTCCTCACTGTCACTCGCATCCCCTCTCTGAGGTTGCTGGGCTGGTTGGACAGCACCCTCCTCTTCAAGAAAGGGATAGCTTTCCTCACAGCCAAGTTGTGCAACATGCAGCAGGCCACCACTATCTTACACACCTTGTCAGGGATATACACAGGGATCCCCCAGAGATGCAGGAAATTAAATTCAGCCTTCAGGAGACCTATAGCGTGCTCAGTCACCCTCCTAGTTCGTCCATGGGTCTCATTATAATTCTTCTTTTCTTGTCCTGGGATTCCTCACTGGTGTCAGGAGCAAGCAAGTTGGGGTAGCCAGAATCACCTGCAATAGAGGGCGTAAAAAGGACCAAAATGAACTGACTGCACATACATTTGGATGCCTGTCACCTATGTACGGAACCATTGTCATACACACTCACCTATGAGCCAGACTCTGTCCCCTTGTAGTTGTCCCATCAAGTGTGGTACACTGCTGTTTCTCAGGACAAAGGAATCATGGACTGAGCCTGAGAACCTGGAATTTACATGTGAGATGTACTGGTCATCAGTACACACCAACTGTATATTAATGGAGGGGAAGTTCTTTCGATTTCAGTACACCTGTTCATTCTCTCTTGGGGGGATGAGAGCTATGTGGGTTCCATCAATGGCACCTATCACATGTGGGATGTTAGCAAAGGCATAAAATCCATATTTGATGGCAAGCAGTACAGCCCTTTGGGGGAACTGGACATATGTCTGCATATGTTGGACGAATGCATCCAGGAATTTTGACAGGATGAGGCTAAACATTGACTGTGAGAACCCTGCACCCATGCCCCCTGTCACCTGAAATGAGCCTGGGGCCAAAAAATGGATTAGAGATAGCACTTGCACTTCAGTGGGGATGGCATGCTGGTTCCGATTAATCGGTCTCAGTACAGGATCCGGTAATGCACAGAGGTCATGGATTGTAGCACAATTGAGTCTGTAGGTGACAATGATGTGACGTTCATCCATGGTTTCCAAATCAGCCAGAGGTCTGTAAACAGATGGGGCCCTCCCTCGCCACATGGATCTGTACCTATGGGGGAGGAAAGAACACATTTGAAGGGCACTCTTACACCTGAAACACATGTAGTTACTGTATCAATTAATGTGCGACACGCACAAACGGTAAGTACGAAGTACACCGTCAGGCAAACGTGTGCAGAGTCAACTCTGTTTAGAGGGCATACCAGCGTGGACACATTTCCAAAAATGGGTGCATGTGAGGAACAGAAACTCTTTTCAGCAAGCGACTACGGTAGTAGACTAGGAGGTCCTGAATGTGGCCCCTGGCCAGGCTATGATAATGTGGTGGTAGCAATATGGCAGCCTCCTGCCATCTAGGTCTGAGGAAGTGGAAGTGACATCATTTCGCTGGCGGTAGTCGTCATGGCGGAAGGCGGTGTTCTCCGCCGTGCACCCAATCATTGGATTACATGGTTGTCAATGGTGAACCTGGGTCTATCATGCTCGTCGCCGGCGGTGACCGTGCACACCGCCGCGGAACGTACGCCATGTCGTCAGTCCCTTGCCACTTGACTCCTGATTCCCGTGCAGGGCAGTACTCCACTGCGTGTGCTGCTATGTCCTGACTCTGGTCCCTGAGATGGCACGAGTCACAGGGGAACGGGCCCCGGCCTTCACCACGGAGCGACTGGAGAAGTTGGTGGACGGGGTCATACCCCTGTATGCCAAGTTGTATGGGTGACCAGAAGAGCAGGTGAGTTGGCGTCTGTCATCCTTGGATGTGAGCGATTTTGGTGGATGCCTGTATGCATGTGTGTTCGATTGGTGACATCCCATCCGTAGACTGTCTAGCACGTACTGTATGTGTGTTGATGACATGACTTTCAACAATGTCCGTTCCATAGGGGACGACATGCCATCTGTATTAGGTGAACACATACTGACGTCTGTATTTCTGCTCTGTGTGTCCCATGCAGGTCAGCGCCCATCAGAAGAGGAGACTCTGGCAAGCCATCGCCAAGGAGGTGCGGACTCTGGTGGTCCTCGACCGGTGGAGAACCCACTGCAAGAAGCAGTGGGAGGACCTGAGGCGCTGGGCATCTCCTTCGCCCCAGGCACCTCATCCCCTGCCCCAGTCAGCCCTGCTGCCCTCACAGAGGAGGCTATTGACCTCCTGAGAACCATCTCTGTAGGGCAGACAACCATCGTGAATGCCATCCAGGGGCTAGCATCTCAGATCCATCAATGCAGTGCATGCCTGGAAGGCATTCACGATGCCATGTCTGGCCTCCAGAGATATTTTCAGGCTCTGGCCTCCTCTTTGACGGCAGCCAGTGTCCCTAGTCTTTCCGCCCCCCCTCCCACCACCTCTACCCCTTCCAGCACCCAACTACCTTCACCCATCCCAAGCACACGTCCGGACAGCCATGCACACAGATCAACACACAACCATACAGAGAAACACAAGCACCACACTTCCCACCACAGGCATGCACACACCCAACATACCAAAGCACACAGAACAACATTCACTTCCCCCTGTGTGTCGGCCTCCCCCGCATCCATGACTGTCACCTCACCATGCACACCCACACGCATTGCACCCTGTCACTGCTGCTGGCCCCATTCTTGCAGTCACCACAACATCTGACATCCAGACAAGCACCCCAGACACCACACCTGCCCTTACCACAACTACATTGTCAGACACGTGCAACACACTCACCAGATCTGCAGACACTCAGACAACATCCATCTACACTGGCAGCCTGTCTTGTCCCACTATGTCCACCCCCCCTCCTCCCAAAACACTCAAACATTCACAGACATTAACACAACACACATCCACCACATATCAGCATATTTTACAGGCACCTGCATCCACGTCCAGCACACCTACACCTGGTACAAGCACTCCCTCCACCTCCACTCCCAGACCTTCCTCCGAATCCCCCCCAACTGCCCCTAAGAAAATGTTCCTCTCCTGTGTTGACCTGCTTGAACCCACTGGCCCACCTGTCTTGTCCCTAAATGTGCCCAACTCCTTGCCCAGTCCACTCCTTCCACGTCCAAATCCACCCCAGTCTGCCCTTCCCATTCTCATGCCCCTTCCCCAGGAAGGACGAAGCCCAGTGTTACCCCAGGTCCCTCTGCCACCCCCCGGTCGAAGCCCACTCCCCCCACCTTCCAAGGGCAAGCCCAAACCCCCTCCACCTTCCAAACCTAAGCCAAGCCCCCCCCTTCCAGACGTAAGTCCCCACCCCCGCCACCCTCTGCCATTGTTCCCTGAGGTGCCTGGCTGCCTCATTGATGCCCCCTTCAGGAGGAGTACCCTGTGCACATGCATGAGTCAAGTCTGGCCTATTTTGGCCATTCTGGAATTGTCTAATGGACTGGCCAATAGCCTTATTTGGACAGTACATTTTTTGCTGTTAATAAATTGCAGTGCCCAGTTGTGCTGTTGGCACATTATGGTGACGTTGTTTCAGCGTTTCACTGTGGGGGTGTGGTATGCACATGGGTGTACTGAGGTGCAGGTCTTTGTTGCCTTGTGTCGGGTAAATACATCTTGTTCTGGTGTCTTTGGTGTGGGACGGTGGGAGGGGTTGGGGTGCATTGCAGGGTGGGTAGGGTGGGTGTGTAATTGTACCCTTTCTTCCCATGTGTACTAGGCTGCGGTACTTACCGTCGGCGGTCACGGTCGTGGGGGTATATGGCAAGGAGCAGCACTGGCATTATTTACAACTCTCTCTCCATGTCTGCGTCGGCGTGTTGTGTGTGTCTCTGGTGAGTGTTTCCTTTTATTTTGTTCATTTCCCCCACGCTTTGCATGTCGGTGGTTCCTGCCCCGGAACTGATGGCGGTCTTGTGCTTCATAATTTGGTGGGGGTGTGGTTCCTTTCTGCCGGCCTGTGGGTGGCCTCCTCCATCCTCGTCGGCACTACAATGATGGCGGTGTGTGGATGGACCGCTACTTGTTTTTCATGTGCTTCATTATTTGGTGGTCCGGACCACCAGCTTGTTGGCGGTAGTTACCGCCATCGCCGGCGGGGCGGCGTTTACCGCCATGTTCATAATGGCCACCTAAATCTGAAACTGAAGGAGTATGAAAGATTAATGAGGAAGAAAAAGCATACATAAAAAGATAATGTCAAGATATGCTTGAGTATTTACAGATGATTAGGGTTTGTAGGAAGGTTTCTCTCATTAGATAATAATAAAGAAAAATGCAATACCAGTATTTCACAGAATAAGGAATGTTACACATATGATGAAAGAGCCATTGCAAGAGGAACTGGACTAACTGTTAAGACAAGATATCATCAAACCAATGGATTCATCAGAGTGATTAGCAACTGTTTTAGTGTGGTAAATGCATAAACAACAAGGCGATGGATGGAATGTTTGAATTAATCCAAGCCACAGGCAATCGCCTTGGGCTGCATCACAATTTTCCCAATCCGCCATTTTTTGTCCATCATGCCACCTCAGTTTGGACCCAGCCATATGCAAATCAATCTTTACTCGACTCCTCATGGGAACAGTCCAGCCCGAACTGGCAGGCCAGGTCCTCCCTGAACCGGAACACAAGTAACATAGGACCAATTTCACTCTAGTTGTAGAACCAGCAAAGGAAGTTGGAAATGCATATTCTCGCACAACTCAAATAGAAACATATGGGTCCATAGACAACCTCTTCTGAGTAAATCCCAGATCTTAGCAACTACAAGAGGAGGATCAGCATTCTTCATTCTGGATATGTCGGCTTCTTATCACCAAGTCAACTTACATGAGGAATCTCAGCATCTAACCTTATTTGTGACACCACTGGGTACTTTCTGCTACTATAGGATGCTGTTTAGGTTGCCATCATTTTCTGCAAAGAGTAATGAGAAACAACTGAAACGTGCTGTGTTTCGAAGATGACATGCTTATTGTATATAAAATTTAGAAAGAGCAGGAAATGTTATTCAATGAAGTAATGAGGTGACTGGAAATGTGTGGTTCGACTATAAAAAAGGAAACATAGCAATTGAGGACAAGAGACAAAACGCACTGTGGACACAAAGGGGGTGATTCCAAGCTTGGCGGGCGGCGGGAGCCGCCCGCCAAGCGGGAACCGCCAGAAGACCGTACCGCGGTCAAAAGACCGCGGCGGTCATTCTGGGTTTCCCACTGGGCTGGCGGGCGACCGCCAAAAGGCCGCCCGCCAGCCCAGCGGGAAACACCCTTCCACGAGGAAGCCGGTTCCGAATGGAGCCGGCGGAGTGGAAGGGGTGCGACGGGTGCAGTAGCACCCGTCGCAAATTTCAGTGTCTGCTAAGCAGACACTGAAATTCTAAGTGGGGCCCTCTTACGGAGGCCCCTGCAGTGCCCATGCCATTGGCATGGGCACTGCAGGGGCCCCCAGGGGCCCCACGACACCCGTTCCCGCCAGCCTGGTTCTGGCGGTCAAAACCGCCAGAACCAGGCTGGCGGGAAGGGGTTCAGAATCCCCATGGCGGCGCTGCCTGCAGCGCCGCCATGGAGGATTCTGCAGCCCAGGGGAAAACCGGCGGGAAACCGCCGGTTTCCCTTTTCTGACCGCGGCTTTACCGCCGCGGTCAGAATGGGCCTGGATGCACCGCCAGCCTGTTGGCGGTGCATCCGCGGTCCCCTACCCTGGCGGTCTCGGACCGCCAGGGTAGGAATGACCCCCAAAATGTCTGAAACTGTATGAAACCCAAAATGTGTATAGTGGCATCTGTAGAGAAATCACCAAGACCTCTAACAAAGAACAGTTAAAGTCATTTTTGAGACTTGCTGAATACTCTTTAAAATTTGTAATGAACTTTGCTGGGGTGGTAGAATCTTTAAGAGTGGTTGTGAAAAAGAACAGGTGCGGCTTCTCCACTATGGTGGAGGAGCGTCACCTCTTTGCCAGCAGCAGAAGCTGCAAACCTTTTACTATAAAACGATAATAAACTACGTTTATTATTGTTTTGTAGTAAAAGGGGCGGGGTCATGGGGCTGTGACGAGCACGAAGGTGGTGTGCAGTGCGCATGTATGTTTGGCCAGCCGTCTCAGCCCCAGCCAAACACACATGCGCACTGGGCTCTCTTCAAACCAGCACTGTATTGCCGGGTTGGAGAGAGCAGACAGAAACTCTCACTCTGCCTCGGAGCGCCCTGGCTGGGCGCTCCAGCCAAACCGAATGCTGCTGTCATGTTGACAGCACCGTTTGGATTGGCCACAGGGCACTTCAATGGGTCAACTAAAACATTCATCACAACTAATGCAAGCAGTATTGATGCAATTTGTGAAAGGAGAGAAATTAGTAGTAGGATTTGCTTCAGGGCATTTAGAAGGTGCCGAGACATTGTATTCTTTAATAAAAAGGGAGACCATTGCACGTTGTTGTGGAATCAAACATTTTAGATATTTTGTGTATGGGTTGCCCTCAGAATCATGACTAACAATAAACCTATAATACAATTGTTTAAAGGAAAAAGAGGATTGGAAGGAAATTTTACTTAGCAAAGTTCAAGATGGATGTTATTTGTAATGGAATACGATTTTAAAGTAGATTAAATGAAGGGAGAGAAAATGTGCTTGCAGATTACCTGTTGAGAATGCGGGTGAGTGAAACGGAAAAACCTGCAAAGTTGCATGAAGACTTTATCATCAGAGGCCAAGAAGAAATGGTACTCTGTAACGAAGAATGGAATGCAGCTATGAATGGAGATTCCACGTTGAAGGAAGTAAAAGGGAGTCTAAAGCAAAGGTGGTAAAGGGGTGTTGCCAAGATGGCAACAGTCCGACACTCCTTGAACGAGCTCTGTGAAAGGAGTTAATTCTATCACATCCTTGCCATAGCCATCGCCGCCTCACTGTTTCTTTTGCCTGAAGTCTCACCCATGCTGCAGACTACATCCGAGTGAGGCAGGGTGGTAGGACCATTGAATCAAGGACCAAAATGCCTCCAACGGGGCCGTGGCCCTCAACGAGTCACCAGCAGCCATTGCTAAAGTGGGGGTGCCGTCTTTCACACGAATGCAGCCAGATGACAGAATCCGTAGCAGCCATGTAGGAATCCGCTACAACCTGCTGAGGGTCCAGAGGCAGCTGGCAGGAAGTGGGGACTCAGAGGGAGCAGAAACTTCTCCTGTTCTCGACGCCTTCCTCCTGAGGGACTGACTTGGTCCTGCTGCGAAGTGCAACACCTGGGTTACTGGCCAGGCCATGCCATATGTGGGAGGGCATGGCTCAGAGCCTCCAGGTTCGTGCCTATTGACTGCCACATGGGGGTCCTGGCACCGGAGAGCAAAAGCCTGGGGCCTGGGAGAGGGCTCTCTGCCCAGGAGGTGCGCCTGCCCTCACAGGGAAGCAGGAATTAGCGGTGAGACCTGGGCTTTGTCTCAGGTAGGAGGGTGGGGGGGCCTCTGGAGCCAGCTGTCACTGATAGGCAAAGAGGGGTTGTGATCTTCCGGCTGGGTCCCAGATCTGATTCCGCTACAGGAAAGACAGCTGGATCCTTGATGGTTTTGTGGGGGTAAGGAGAAGGGTGTGGATACACGGGACCCAGGCATAGTGTTTTCGTGGCCTGCTGACCGACTGCTATACCCCATGGGTCAGCTGAGAGACTGGCATCCTCGCTGGCCGGCTTACAGGCCTGGGTCTTTCTGCCTATCCTTTCCTCCTCCACAGAGAAGGGCACTGGCCCTTGGACACTCCCCCTGCTGGACATGCTGGGTCATTAAGGTTGCTTACTCATGTCACCCTCCAAGATGCTGTCTTGAACCCTACATCACAGTGTGGTGGGCTTGCAGAGATGAGAGTCACTGGGCGCCGCGCATGGATTGAGAGAATGGCAAAGGACAAGGAGCCCAAACCCCCCCGCAGAGAAGTGACAGATGTCCAGCCCAGCGCCAAAGACGCGGTGCGGAGCCTGGAGAACACCGAAAACCACGCTCAGCAGAATAACCTCAGATTTGTGGGATTCTCGGAGGGAGTCAGGGGACACAACAAATTGATACCATTCCTAGACAAATGGTGTGGCACATCCTCCCTCAGTTCTCGTCCTGCTTCATTATTGAGAGAGTGCATCAGGCACTGGGGTAGATCCCAACCTGGGTCCCCTCTGAGACCAGTAACAGTGCGTTTTTTTACATTTTCAATACTGCAAGATGATCCTTAACAAAGTGTGAAAAATGGGGGATGTGCATCATGAGAACTCCAAAATCCTAATTTTTCTAGGCTACACCCAGAAGGTCCAGAGGCAGAGGAACAGCTTTGACTTGGTGCAAGTTAGGTTGTGGGGACTCCAAATGTAGTATATGTTACTTTCTCCAGCCAAACTGAAGGTGCTTTTCCAAGGGAAATCCTTCTTCTTTCAGTCACCGGAAGAATCTTGGACATGGTTGGAGAAGCGACCCAGGCTGACAGAGTTGGGGGGGGGACAAGAAACAGGCCCCCACTCCTTCATCAAGGAGGATGCCCGACCAAAGGAGAGAAGGTGACCTGGGGGAGAGGTCGACATCCCCCTCAGGAAGGAGACTGATACACCACGCATAGGGAACACTCAGAGGAACATTCGAAGGTCTCCTCAGACTCAGAGGTTGACCACACAGTGAGAACTAAAGGAGTGGGATCCAGGGGGGGAATCGACCCATGGCTTCACAGGAGATGACCAAGAGACTGGCTCAGACTCTCCTAATTCTTTGGCGGTGGCCATCAATAGTCTGGAGCATGCACCGGAGGTCCTTCTCATGGGCGATGTGACTCTGGAATTGACTGCAGTGGCATAGCGCTGGAACTGGAAATGGTATCCGGGGCTGGAGAATGCACCCCCCATGCTCCAACCAATTGATGGCTCAGAGGTTTCTGACCAGACTCTCTCTCTAGAATTTGTACAGTCATCGTTAACAGGGGCAGTAGGCTCACACTGAGTTTTCCTTTTTGGTTGGAATAAATTAGTGGGTGGGGGTGATGGGCTACAGACCTCTTAGTTTCCCCTGTTGAGAAGTTTTAGCTAAGCTTTGGGGACACACACTCACAGGGGTCCTTGTGGGGTTGGAAATGGGGAGGGGTGGATACATCATTTCAGGTTGTGGGTTGTCTTAGTTATGGGGGGAAGGTTCCGCCATGCCAGTTGGTTAACAGACTTGTCAGGGTTCCCACTTATCCCGTTACGCACTTGTCAGAGTCATAGCTGATACTCACTCCTTAAAACATCAAACTCCACATAGTCGAGAAGTGGTGGGTTGCCCACCTTTTGACGCCAGGGTCTTAAACTTCTTTCCTGGAATGTAAATGCAGTGGGAGATAAAATTAAGAGGAGCCTAGTGGCCCAATGTATAAAGAGGCTATGACCAGATGTAGTACCCTTACAAGAATCCCATCTTAGAGGGACACAATGCAGATTCCTAGGAAGATTTGCCTACACCACCCTGGCCCATGTGAGATATACCTCAGGATCCAGAGGGGTGGCTATATTTTTGCTCGAAAGAACGCTCTCTTCCAGGTAGTGAAACAGTGGATTGACCCATCTGGCTGGTATGTCACCTGGAGGCAAATTCTCTGCTTCACATTCTGCGAGGAGATTTCAACGTCATCTTGGCTTTCAACCTGCATTCCGAACCCAGCTCTCACATTTCACAAATACCCTTGGCCTCTCAGGTCTGTGGAGACGGGCACACCCCACTGATAGGCGATACTCACAATACTCCTGGCCTCACAAAGTATTCACCATATTGGACTATGTCTTTGTCCCAGCTGGGGAAGTGGGAACTATACAACAGGCATTATACCTAGTCTGTGGTCTTTCTGATCACTCCCCCTTGCTGGTGAAACTGGCCAAACAGGGCCATGGGAGAGGTGCAAGCTGGAGGCTAAACACATCGGACATGTAGGACTGGGAAGTGTCCATCGGGTTACTGCTTGATTCCGAACTGTACTTTAAGGAAAAAAGAAGGCTCACTCAAGGTGGTGCTATGGGAAGTATATAAGACTATCCTCTGAGATAGAGGGAGGGAGGAGTCCTAGTACAGCTAGAGAACAAACTTTTAAAACTTGGGGGAGACCCAGGTCCTAGATTAGATGCCCGTGACTTAGACATTTAGAACTTCTTAGGGGCGCGTACCAAGAGAAGACACAAGAGGGGGCGAACAAGCAAATACCAGCAATGCTCCACAGATTGAATGACACAGGTGACAAGGCTGGGAAGCTCCTGGCGTGGATAAGTGGAAAAGAAGCAGAGACTAGATGGATGCACCAGATAGTGGAGCCAGGAGTTTTGTTACTACTGAAGCTATCAGTGGGGGCTTGGCACGCTATTATAAGGAATTTTAGAGAGCTCGGCCACTACTTGACGCCTCACACATAGCAAAATACCTAGAGTTGGTGACCACCCCTGTGTTAGACGTGGAGGCATGAGAGGTGTGGAAGCTGACATCACATTGGCAGAGGTCCAAGCCAGCACATCAAAGCTAAAATCTAATAAGGTACCGGGCCCCATTTGGCTCCCTGCAGAATCTGTTAAGAGCTATATAGGATTGTTCAGACCCAATTTGGCTCAATATTAGAGACCGGCTAATAGGCCACTCTCCCACCAGATCCCAGGTCAGATATCGTAGTAGTGATACATAAAGATGGTAAACTCAAAGACCATTGTGACTCATGATGCCCGATCTCATTACTCAATGTTGAAGTCAAAATGTTGGCCATCATATAGGCCACCAGACTTTTGCAGGTTATCACATCCCTGATTCAAAAAGATCAGTCAGGTTTTATGCCCAGCAAGTCAACATGATATAACCTAATGCAAGCACAAAGCTGGATGAAGTCAATCAAAACCCGGCCGAGCCACACTTCTTCCTTGCACTAGATGCAGAGAAGGCGTTCAATACGGTACACTGGCCCTTTCTGGAGCAAACTCTGGTGATGTTCGGGTTTTCCACTGCTACCAGAAGTGAGTTAAGCTCCTCTATCAGGCTCTGGTAGCCGCTGTCAGAGTAAATGGATCTCTGTCCCCCGACTTCCCCATTGTCAAAGGCATAAGACAGGGCTGTCTCCTGTCTCCCCTCCTCTTTGCCCTCATGAATGAATCCCAAGTACACGACCATCCCAGAGTCTGAGGTTTCCACATGCCGGGAACAAACGATGTAAAGGAGAATATTTGGTTTTACATCAATGACATTCCTTTAAACATTATGGAGCCAGCTACACCCACCCCTCACATTCCATCCATTCGAAGAGTACCAGATTCACTCCAGCTACCAAATTAATTGGGATTAAGTCAGGACTCTACCTTCCCTGGGACAGGATGGACGTCTGTGCTTTCGAGACATTTGTCATGCACAGAGGACAGCTTTAAATATCTGGAACATATGGAACTGGGGAGGGACCTATGCCTCTACTGAAATCTGGGAGGTTGGTGAAAGCATGTCGAGTGGAGAAGGAGAGATGGTGAGGGCTACCCCTCACAATAATGGGACCTGAAGCCATGTTTAAAAGGATCTCTCTCCGTAAGCTGTTTTATATGTTACAAAACTCATGCTTTCGGACCACTCCAGAGGTCTTCAGTAGACTAGAGAGTGACATTCAGACCTTTCTGTAGGATGGGAAACACCCTAGAATTATTTTGAAAACTTTACAACGATATCTGTACAATAAGGAGTTAGGCTTACCTCATATGGAGACCTACTACTGGGCAGCTCATCTGATTAATGTTAATGACTGGTTGTTCGCTCCACTAGATGACTCCGCATTTAGTCTTGAGAGGGCACATTGGGGGAATAGGTCCTGTCTACAATAATAATGCGGGGACAAAGGAGCGCAGTGTCTTCTCCCAGCCACCCAAGCGGCCTTGGCAGCCTGGGAGACACCCTTGAAATGTCAGGGTTGCTATCGGAGGCCCACATGGGAAACGTCCCAATGGGAGGGAAACCGGCTCCCAGAGATGCAGAAATTGCGAGGCTTTTTTGGGACCTCTAACATGGGAGACCTTCTTGAGGGAGGCAACTTAATGACATTTCTCTTGCTTCAACGAGAATTTACGATGAACAACAGCCAAGTTTTGAAATACGCACAGATGAAACAAGCCTGGCAGGCTGAGAGGCTACCCATGGAGGGCATCCCAGAGTTTGAGGGGTGGCTGCTAGCCAAAGTGTTGTGAAAGGCTGCGGTATCCCCAACATACAAAACTCTAAACAATAACATGCCCGATACCCTCCTTAGGTAAAGAGTGAGATGGGTGGTGGATCTGGGAGACCTGGAAAATATTGACTGGTAAGCGGCCCTAATGGGAGGTAGCAATAAAATCGAGGCTACGACTGACTCAATTTAAAATCATTCATAGGACATACTACGATAGGAGGCAATTACACACCTTGGGAAGGGCACAAGACCCACATTGCTTGAGGTGTCACGAAGAGGATGGTTCTTTTTTCCACACTATTTGGGGCTGCCCACTAATTCAAGTCTACTAGACGTAGATTAAAGGGGAACTTAGCAAAATCCTTGCAGAATCACTTCCACTAAACCCTAAATTCATCCTTCTGGGGATCCCTAACGATACTGACCTGCCACGGGCTAAGCTGTTGTTTTGTGGTCTAGGGCTGGTAGTGGCAAAGAGAGTCTGATATTGGGTGGTAGGCAAAAGACCGAAATTGGTGGAGTTGTGGTGGAGCACGTATATGTATATGGTGGCCGAAAAGGTCACATACATCAGTAGGGGTTGTCCCAAAAAAATCCATAAGGTGTGGAACAGATGGATACATTTTTACTCCCTCTAGCCACCGGAGGAGGGTGGGGGATGGAGCCGAGACCTGACATGATGGGCGTCGATGTACAATGGTACTGTTGAACATGGTAACTGACTAACTACTCTTGTTACAATACAAATGCATTGGCTGTTGGATGCCAGATTGGAGAGGGGAGGGTGGAATGGGTTGTTTGTCGACAGGTACGGTTGTTATATCTTTCCTTGTTTAGTACTGAAGTTGCGCTTCTGATATCCTATCTGAAGTTTTTTGTGTACTGGATGCAACTCCCAAAAACAATATAAAAATATTTTTTTAAAGGAACTGGTGGTATAATGAGTTACATCAAGACAAAGAAATTTGTGATTTTCATATAGTAAGAGACGATTTGAGTATTTTAGGAGAGTATTTTAGGAGAGCAATTGATGAGAAAAAGCCTAATTGTACTTCCTGGGGTCTTCATGCCTATTTTATTAACATAGCACACAAAGGACATCCTGGTTGGGATATGCCAAAAAGAAAAGTGAGATTCTGGTTGTGGTGGCTGGTGGCTGAGAATGGATGCTGCAGTTGAGTGATATAGAGTTTGCAGAGAGACCCTGGTAGAGGGTAGCAAATGATTTTCCTGGCCTTGTAGGAAGATTGGGGTCCAGAAATAGATACATTTTAATTCTGTTGATTACTGCACCAAGTGGTATGTTGTTAAAACCATGGAACATGTGGATATTCCATATGTTACTAGATTTCTAGTGGAGATTTTCATGGCAGAAGGAATTCCACAAACCATAGTCTACGATAACAAGGTGCAATGCATACCCAAAAAATTGAGAAAACTGCTGTTCAAAGAAAGAAAGACTGTGTTGCCTTGATCCTTCCCATGCCTGTGACAGACCTCGAACCAAAAAGGTTGCAAAGGAAGGAACTAGCGTAGCACACAAGGGTTATTCTCTTTATATCTGCTCAGCCAAGGCAGCGGTTTTCCATCCAGATAATAGCAAAGTTTTTCGACTGACAACTTGATGGCAAGAAAATCTTTTTTTTTATTACTGGATAGGCCTGTTCACTCGAAAATAGCTTACGACTGATGAACAAAATCTGTACTTCTACACCTTTTTGCTATACTGTAAAGTGGAACAGATCTAAAGGGGTGGAAAAGGCTGTTTTCTCTCAGTCTTCCTTTTTTAGGGGCACTTACCAATACTGTTTTGTGAGGTCTATTGTGGTGATGTATTGAAACTCACCCAACTTCTCATTCAGCTCGTCAGTTCGGGGAAAGGGGTACCCATCAAGGTTGGAAATGTTTTTGACAGCATAAAAGTCAATGCAGAAGCGTCTTCTTCCATGAGGTTTGGGACCAGAACAACTGGAGAGCACCAGTTCCTTTGAGACGGCTTAGTGACTTTCATTTTTAACATCTGATCGACCTCATTCTGTATAGCTAGTCTGCGGGCAGCGGGAATCCTGTAGGGGTTTTGTTTAACCACAACACCTTCTTTAGTGGGAATAGCATGCTCCGCTCGGGATGCTTTCACCAGTAGATCTGAAAAGATGGTTGTAAAGGGCTGTAATGTTTGTAACAGCTTTCTTTTGTCGTTCTGACAAGGCTTTATTCATCATAAGTTGCACTAATGTAGTGGGAGTAGGGACATCTGGGGTAGTAGCATGCACATTTCTTGGAAAAGGGCCCAACTACTTCTTCAACAAATCCACATGGAAGAGTTGTTCTTTTTTAGGGGATAACCTCAATTTGTAGGTGACCTTGCCTATTTTTTCGAGTATCTTAAAAGACCCTTTCCACTTGGATTTAAATTTATGTGCAGAAATGGGCAAAAGAACCAGAAACCAATCTCCTACGTGGTAGGTTCTCAAATGTTTTTATTGTATATTTGTTTCTATCTTCTCTGATTCTTCTCTAAATTACTGTGAGAAAGGTCACATAACTTTCCCTTGTGAGTTCTCAGATGCCTGATATAGTCAAGCAAATTCCCTGCCTCTTGTTCTGTACCTTTTTCCCATGCTTCTTTTGTGATTTCTATTAGAGTCTTGACTGTCCGCCAATAAACCAGCTCAAAAGGAGAATATCCTAACCTACTCTGAACCTTTCCCCATAAGACAAACAAAGCTAGGGTGGTATCTGATCCCAGTTTTCCCTTCCCCAGTCAGCATTTTCTTCAGAATAAGCTTGAGGGACCCATTAGAGCTTTCTACTAAACCATCTGTTTTGGGATGGTACACAGAGACTTCGATATGATCGATGTCAAGTTGCTTACAAATTTGTTTCATCAATCGTGATACAAAAGGGGTCCCCTAGTCAGTAACAAATTTATTAGTGAACCCTACATCAGAAAAGACTTTCACCAA
Source organism: Pleurodeles waltl (assembly GCF_031143425.1). Taxonomy (NCBI): domain Eukaryota; kingdom Metazoa; phylum Chordata; class Amphibia; order Caudata; family Salamandridae; genus Pleurodeles; species Pleurodeles waltl. The sequence goes on along the minus strand of NC_090445.1, from coordinate 828,459,940 downwards.
AGTTGAGCTATGGTTTTAGTGTTAGGTATAAGTAGGGGTATTGCCTCAGGGCACCGGGTAGCATAATCAACTAATACCAGTGCATATTGATGCTGTATTGATGTCTTAGGGAGGAGTCCTAGACGTTCCATCCATACCCTTTCGAAAGGGGTTCTTATCATTGGTAATGGCTGTAAGGGAACCTTGGGTGGGCGGTACAGATTTTTCCATTGGCACACTTCATACTCTTGCCAATTTTTGTTTATCTCAGCAAAGATACCAGGCCTATAGAAGTGGCAGAGAATCCCTTGAGTGGTCTTCTCAGACCCAGAGTGGCCCACCAACAGCTGGGCATGTGCATAAAACATGATTTGATCCCTCAACTCTTTGGGAACTAACAGTTGCGGGGACTAAGTAGCACCGCCTATTCAGTAGAACAGCCATTTTCTAATCGGGAAGTGGGGAAAAGAAGTAGTCTGGTTCCCGTGGTTCTGTCTGACTGTCTCAAGCTTGTTGGAGGGTGACATCATCCAACTGAATCACTCTAAAGTTATGATCAGGTGTCCACAGCTCTGGAAACAGTAAGGCACCCTGTGGGTGAAGGGGTCGTTGGCCTGTTCCCTTTTTGTCTCATACCTTCCATTGATCCCTCTGCTTTTTCTTTTATGGTCTTTGGGAACATCTTGAGAAATCAGGGGTTGTCTGTTCCCAGGATGACATCTTCGGGGAGGTATCTGCGAACTCCTACTTCTGTGTCTATCTGTTGGCCCTCAGCTGTGGTAACTGCCAACTGAGCTACGGGATAGGTCTTCATATCTCCATGAACACACCTAATGCCTATCTATTCGCTTGGAATGATTTGGGAAGGGAGTATCAGGTCTCCATGCACTATGTATTGTCTACAGCCTTCGTCAAGGAAGACAATCACCCATTTCTGATTGACCAGCAGACTTACATAAAAGCAGGGGCCCATTTCTTGGGTGAAGAAGATGGAACCTGGAACATATTTGAAATTCCATATGTTCTTCGGTCATCCTCTTGTTCTTGCAGAAAAGGGTAATGGATCCACATTCCCTGCACTCAAAACATTGTGGTTCGTTATAGGGAGGGTGTTCTGGTTTTGGACTTCGGTTTCTCTTGGAGTCATTAGAACACCAAAAGAGTTTCCAATCATTGTGATGAGACCCCTGACAGGGGTTGGACTTCAGCCCCTTTTCCAGTTCGCCTTGATAAAAACAAGGCACTGCCCTTGAAAATGTGGTTACTATCTCTAAAGCTTGATCAATGGTAAGTCCAGAATTTTATTGCAGCACCTCTGTGGAAGGGTTAAAAGCACCTCAAGGAACTGTTCCAGATAGATCTTACTCATAATTTAATACTGTATAATATAATACAGGTAATAGCGTACAACCAGTTATTGATAAAAAGTGTCAATTGAAAATATGAAAATTCATGCCAAATCAAAAATACAGGTGGGAAGCACTTTGTGGACGGAGGCAGATCAGATTGGAGCGGCCTTGCTTTTGGTACTTTATTTTCTGTATTTAAAGATTATATAATGGTTTGAATGTCTCTGAATTTATTTTATGTATTGTTCATATCCATATGTTTACTTTACCCTTTCCATTAATCCCTCCCTCATAATTTGTGCGTGTTCATGGGCAATCCTAACACCTCTACAAATAGAATGTTCATAATGACTCGTTTTGCTGAATTGTAATACTCTGCAGTAATAGAAATTCATACTGTAGCTAACATAAGGCAAACAATGTCTCAGACTCTATCTTGACTGTAGCGTTTTGTTGTACCACTTGAAGAGATTTGTATTTCCATGTGTCACTGGAAAAAATATATATTTCTTCCACAGAGATAAACAAAGATTTTCAGACACTGTTCTGAATAAATTATACACATTCAAGGGGAAACCTAGCTGTCCCAGGGAGAATCACATACTATGTAACTTTACTATTCCATGTTCAGATGTTGTTTGTGAGAAGCTCTATGCAGTAGAAATAGGAGAATCATGTTGAATGTATATAGTTGCAAATGTTCCTCTTTTTCTTTATTCTTAATGGTTTAAAGCATGTGAGCCATGTTCTACTGTACTGAATGTATGAAATGCTTTATCTAGAACCATATATGAGTGTGATTTCTTGATGTAAGGAGGAGCCCTTTCCCCTTACTTTAAAAGGCCAGATTTTCCCCTTTTCATAGTCAGACTCTTTTTTTTGCTGATCCGAACTCTACTAAGTTTTTGATCGATTCTATACTTAACTGAACTTTGCACTCTGACTTATTGACTAATTGATTTTGACTACACTCAATCAATCCCTGTATGACTAAAATTCTTAAAATAAAACCTTTTATGGATGAAACTTCATTGTCTGTCATTCGTGTAGGACCAAATGTGTTCTACATTTCTGCTAAGCAAAATTGCCACCTCCAGCGTCTCACAGTGAGAGCGGTCCAGTGTGGAGTGCCAAAGTCCGTTTAGGGATTAAACCAATCCCACCCATCAAGGCGTGCTTTGAGGCAAGATTGTTTTTGCGTGCCATCATGACTGAGGCACCGAAGAGTCTGTTATTTTTCCGTTAAGCACGTTGTCATGATTTTCCTGTGACTGGGAATAAAATGTACTCGCTCCTACCTGCCCTTTCTATTACTAAATGAAAAGGGCATACCTTAGATTTGTTTGAGAAGTTGCACTAGTAAGTGCTTTGGGGCATACATCAGGTGAGTAACTAATGTCTAGTTCCTTCAAGCTACAGTGTCAACTGAGGCATTTTCTGCCACTGCCCTAACAGCAGGAAGATTGCTCCCTTTCATATTTGCCTTAGCCTTTTTCGGCCTGTTTTTCTTAAGGCTTACATTTCTATTTTCTCACCGTAGCCTTTGGTTACAGAGGATGGCAGTAAATCCAGAAGTGGGGAAATAATGGTAAATACAAGCTTTTGGGTAATTCCTATTTTAGATAGAAATACAAATCCATATTCGTTTGGGTGGAGTACTGAGCAATATGTTTAATCTGTAAATAGAGGAGCAGAAAATGCAGTAAACGAGCCAGAATTAAAACAGTAGTTAATTTATAGTTCTGCCAAGGCCTTTGCACAGGAATCCAGTAAAGTAATAGGTTTTAATTATAAAATCAAGTTGTGGCAAGGAGAATTGCCTGTGAAGCACAACGTTCGAACTGTGCCAGTGCAAATTAAGCAGGAAGTGTGGAAAATGCATGGCTTGTGTAATGAGGAAGTTATCAAACAAATTGAATTAAGTACACGTTTTTTCCCTGTTCCTGGCAAAGAAGCAGGTAGGGAGTGTGTGGATATGTGTGGACTTAAAATATCTAAACACTGAAACTGAGTGAAGAGTCACTGAAATGAGATAAGATGATATCCTCACGCAGTGGCATAAGGAAACTTGAGTGGGCCCCCCTGCAAAGTACATGTAAGGTCCCCCTCCAGACTCGCTCAGGAGCTCTCAGCCCAGGCGGAGGGGGCCCCTGGAGCTGGGGCCTTTGTTATGCCACTGTCTCCATGTAATGATACCAACGTGCATACACTACAAACCTTTCCCTATGTAATGTATGCAGTGAAGCCATATGGTTGTGTGCATAATGCAAGTCAGGGAATATTATTTTTGTTGCCTGTCCGTTGAGCATGTGCAGGCATGTTCTGTTTTCCAGCAGGTGAGAGGTACCCCATTTAGAAATAAACAAAACATAGGACCTCATCAAACCTGGCAGTGTCTTGATCAATAGGTTCGCGGATGACGGTCGGACCGCTACGGTCGGACTTCCAGCACCACCAGGATTGGAGATCCCGGTTGTTTGGTGGTCGTGGATTCTCTGCCAGCTATTTTATGGCAGTAGCACCACCATGAAAAGGCTGGCGGAGAATGGGTATGGCGTGGGCAGTGCAGGGGCCTCCCTGGCCTCCCTGGCCAGCACCCTCGCAAAGTTCACTGTCTGCTCTGCAGACAGAGAACATTGCGAGGGTGCTGGTGCACCCTGCATCCTACAGCATTACCACCTGCTCGATTACAAGCCGGAGACAATGATGTAGGGTGTTTCCCATTAGGCCAGCGGGCAAACACTCAGGCTTCCACCCGCCAACCTAAATGGAAACTCGTAATGGGCCCGGCAGGGAGGTAGCCACATTGGCGGCAACCTCCCCGCAGGAAGTTCGGTGCACAGGTAAAATTGTCCGCCAAGCTCGTAATCAGGCCCATAGTGTACTTCCAGGATGTTTGGCTTTACTTCTGAGGGCGACTGAGTGGATGCACTGCTTACGGATGACGAACATTCCTCATTTCCTCAGGTGCATCAATGAGATAATCTAAAATGGTGGCAGCAACAGTGAGGTGATTAATTCAGTCACTGAAAGCCCAGAGAAACTACACTACTAAAATGTTGGACCTGAAGATTCAAAACATTCAAAAGATTTTTATTGATACTATAGCAAATTTGCCTTTTTTGAGTGGTCAACTTAGATTTTTCTTCATTTGCTGGACCTGATTTTTACTGACAATAGGTTTCCGTGCACTCTGAGACTGCTACTCAGTGTTAAAATGCATATGCTCTGGCCCTAAAATGGTTTTGGTATGATTGGTTTCAACCAACTGGTCTATTTAACTGTCCTGCAAGACCATTGTAGATGGCACAGAAAACACACCCATTGAGGAAAGGTTAAATGTCATGTGTGGTCTGCAGTGTGTACCTATATCACCTACATATATTTCAAAGGCATATACCATCGTACTCTACCTAGGCTGCAGTAACACATGATAAGGAAAGATGCATTTGCCATGTAGGAAAAACCTATCTTTATATTTTTTTAAGTCATGCCTAAAGTTTGCTTTCTAAGTCCAAGGAGCAGGGTGGTCATATGTAAAAAGAGGGCACACTACAGGTTGGGATAAGTGTGTTCTCAAAATGAAAAAAAAACACAAACTATTTCACTGTATAGGCTTCCATAGGCCTTTCCCTGAACGGTGCCTAGATGGGATAAACATCTTAATTTATTATCTCCACTTGGGGAAGCGTTGGAACGTTGTTTCAAAGTTAGTTCGTACTTGATTTCCATCATCCAATTCAATGGAAAAATCCGTTTTTGATAACTTTAGCAGAACTAAGGGAAAAGTAACTTTGTGAAAATGTATTTTAGGTTGCCTAACCCACAATTGACTTAAAATCAGCTTTGTCACTCAACACCCTCCAAGGCTAGAATACAAATCCTTGGCTGGGAGATGTACCAATTCTGGCATAGAGCCTGCCTCTGAGCTACTGGGAGAGGATAGGAAAACGTAGAAGAACAAAGAAGAGCTTTAGAACTACAGATTTTGACTTGGAGGTGCGAGGGAGGGCTTCCCCTATGTATTCCCAAGAACCTCCCAGACAGACAAGATCCAGTAACAGTGGGGAAAAGAACCAGTTTTGACCCTGTCAGGTGGCAGGAGTGCTCTTTTAAGTAGGTGAGTGACTAAGGAGCTGAAGACAGGCCTGCCTAGTGTCAGATAAGTTCTGCATCTTGAAACAGGGCCTCTGCATAATTGTACAGGAAAGTAAAGAGGAGGTGCTGCAGGATAAATCTGGCACCTCAACCATCTCCTCCTCAGTCACCCCTGAACCTGGGAAGACTCCATCTGAAGAAAAAGGCCCTACTGGAAGAAGACCCTTGACTCCTTAGTCATACTGGTAGAAGAGAACTTACTCAAGAACTCAGGAACTTCTGAATCTTGTTTGCACCCAGGGACAGGACCTGCTGAAAAAGTTTAAGTTGTTGGCCTCCTATTTGCCTGCTTCAGGGGCACAAAGAGCAGACGGACCCCTGACTCCAAGAGAGCCTAGGTGGGCACAGGGAGCTGGACCCTGTAAGAGACCTGACTGAAGATAGACCTGGTGCCCAGAAGACTGACCTGAGGGCTGACGGTTGCAGGACTGACCAGAAGAAACTTTTCTGGCAGTTGGAGACTAATTTTTTCATATATTTTTTATTGGTGCTAGCAGGAAATAAATGTTTACTTGGTGCAGGTTGGCAGCCATTGCATGGTAAGTATATGCAGGTCTAGCATGTATATAGGTAGCGAGTGCGTCTCAATGTGGCCCTGTCTGAATAGGCAAATTTTATGGCAGAGACTACAAGTGAAGATAAAATCTTTGACCCGAATGATGCACTTTGTGTATCAGACCTCTGCTCCAGCATAGATGGCCTCAAATTGCACCTGGGTTCCGTTCAATCTCTAAGTGTTATTTTTTAATAGTTTACTTTTTCTTGGTGTTTTGTGTCCTTAAAACTTTGAAAATGTACATCTGCATATCCACTTAACCTGTTTCAATGATCTTGAAGTCCTTTTCTCCATTAAATGTTTCTAGTTTTCTAAATTGGTTTGGGAATTTTATTGTGTTGTGTTCTTCACTATATAATGGCTGGGGCTGCCTGAAATTAACACACACTTTTCAGGAGATTTCATATCTAGGTGGAAATGGCCCTTTTAAAATGTTTTGTAGTCTGGGACTGATAAAATGTATGGGGGAATGGAATTTCAGATTCTAGTTTCTCTACCTGAGAAGGATTGATTCATTTGTCTTTAGCGTTGTTGTCCTACAAAGATCCAAAGTATCCCAGTGAGGTAATTTGGTGTTCCTTTATGCAGTGCTTTATGAGTGATCATTACAATTTGTGTACACTCAGTGGGAGACTAATTAGAGCAATGACGTGGGAGAAATCTGGTCATATTTTCTGGATCTCGGGGCTAGTCTACCAGTTAAAAGTGGGGCTGCCTTGAGTGGAGCAAGGTGCAGTTTGGAATTCTTTACTAGAAGGGAATGTCCGCAGCCTAACATTGGCAGTGCTGAGGGAAAAAAAGGCATGCTTAAAGTCGAGCAAATGATGAAACTCAACCTTCCTTAAATTTTGGGTGGGCTACCTCATATAGGTTGGTATAATAAGGCCTCACAAAACTGATATTAAGGCTAACCGGTAACATTTTCTTCTCCTAAGTGCCCATGACCGATATCTATTAGACTAACTTCTTCCCCCGGTAAATACGATTCGGGATTTCCTTGGCGACTCGCTCTTCCTCCTCCATCTTTGTTATATTAGTCAATTGTCGTGAGATACCGTTCCTCCCAAATCCATTCTAAATTGTCAGAACACAAACATGTAGGAGTGTCTCTTTCTCTCACTTTCTCTTTCTCACTCTCCCTCCTCTTTACCCCTGCTCCCCTAAGCCTGGGTATTCGCTAACATCCTTGTTCCAGTGCAAGGTGTTCAGCTGGCTTCTGAGAGAGATGGATCAATTGGATGAGACATCCATACTCTTGAAATACTATATCTGTGAGCACTTTTTTCTCTTTATGGCCATTCTGTCTTTGAGGATTTCCTGTAGTGAGATGTGGGCCACTGTGTGAAAAACTGCATGAAGATCTAGGAGGGTGAGTAGGCATGAGTTTACTTGCTCTAAAATATTGAGAGTATGTTCCACAATTTTCTATGTTGCAGTTTCAATCCTACTTCTCGTTCTAAAACTGGACTGCAGATCATCCAGCAGCTAAATATTTTAGGGATGACTGAGTTGTGTGTGTACAAGTTTTCTAGGACTCTGGCCAAGGACAGTAGGTTAGATATTGGTAAAAAATGATTAGCCGCTAAAGGATGTCCAGCTTATTTTTTCAGAAGTGTAGTAAACTGTCTGAAACTGTTCCCTAGTTTATTGATAAGTTCAACCAGTATGAAGAAATTGACTTGCTGATCTCTGAGTAGAGTGGATGGGCTGAGCTCAGCAAATGGGAATGACGGTCTTGTCTTAGCAATGGTGTAGACACAGTCTTCATACCTATTTTTTCTATACGAGGACCAGCAGACTGTTATATGTAGGTAACTTTTTGGGGTTTCTGGTCAATGGACATATTAGAGAGAGAGAGAGTTATTTCCCAGCTTCTCAGGGGAGAGGGTTGATAACTCTTGATAACATTTCTCATTTGTTGCACTGGAGATCGCTAAGGGTGACAGTTGTGTCTGATATTTAACAATATATGAGAGTCTGCTAGAAACAGTGCAGTTGGAATTAGCCAAGTTTCAGCCAAGTCCGTCCCTCAATCTCCATTGCCTATCAGAATGTGGAGTAGAGGGGATTGATAACATCAAGGAGATTGGAGCATGATCTGACAAAGCTATATGCTATATGGCCAAGGCTCCAAACCAAATATACCTCTTTTAAAGTCTCCTCTAGAAATCATCTTTCCCTCTGCTACCTGTAGAATGTCAGTAACAGAGTTTCTAAAGAAAGCCTCTTGACCTCTATTAGGGGTGTACAGAATAGCCACGGAGAGTGTTAATATTCATCCAGTGTGAACAACCTTTACACATAGTCTGAGCCTACCTTTAGAGTGTCACAAGGGGAGACCCCAGAGACCATTATTGTCACAAAACCTGTGTTTGAGGGCCCTGACATTAACAATTAGCCCTCCAGGCCTTTTCTTTAGACAGTCTACGGCTTGTTGAGAGGTGGCAATCTTGGCTGCAGATAAGATATTTGGGGCTTCCTAAAAGTGTCTGGATAGAGATGTGGGACAGTTGTCTCCTTCCTTATACTCACATGCGCAGTGCTTCCTCTAAATAAGCAGAAAAGGATCATCTCTGTGAAGAAGGGATGTAACTGAAGTTATAAAATAAAAATCTGTCCTTCTTAGCTTCTCCCAAACAAAAGTGTTACTATAGATTCTTAGGTGCTCCTAAAGGTGTGTGTGATGTGTATGTATATATTTTACCCCTTTTTCACAGCAGACAGCTATTCCTGCTAGCCGCTTCCTCCCTTCTATCGGTGAGAGAGCCTTCTTTACATTCAATCAATCAATCAACGTGGTCTTATATAGCGCAAGCTTCTCACCCCGGGGGGGTCTCCAGGTGCTGGGGGTTGCTGCGGACCCTGTCAGTCTATTGCTGGCAGTCGAAGAGCCAAGTTTTGAACTGCTTTCTGAAATCCTTGAGGGAAGTGGAGGTGCGCAGGTGTAGATCGTTCCAGGATCTGGTGGCAAAGTGGGAAAATCAGCGACCTCTGTGTCATTTGCGGCAGACTCGTGGAATGTGGACCTGGGTGAGGGAGGCTGATGGAGGTCTCTGGCTGGTAGGTGCTAAGAGGGGCAGTTGTTGATGTAAGTGGGTCTGGCATTGTGGAGGGCCTTGTATGCATGCATGAGGAGCTTGAGGAGGCATATTTGCTGGACGGGGAGTCAGTGAAAGGCCCTGAGGTGGGAGGGATGATGCTGGTTCTTCTGGGGAGGTCGAGAATAAGTCTTGCTTCTGTGTTCTAGATGGTCTGGAGGCAATTCATGAGCTGTTTAGTGGTTCTGGCATAGAGCACATTGCCGTAGTCGAGTCGGCTGGAGATGAGGGCCTGGGTGACTGTTTTCCTGGTAGGGATCAGGATCCATTGAATGATCTTGCAGAGGATGTGGAAGCAGGCAGAAACCACAGTGTTGATCTGTTTCATTGCTGGTCAGTTGGGTGTATAGGATAATCCTGAGGTTACATGCATGGTTGGTGGGTGTGGATGGGGGACTGAGGGCTACGGGCCACCACGTGTCGTCCAAGGGGGAGGGCTTATTCCCAAAGATGAGGATTTCTGTTTTGTCTGAATTTAGCTTGGAGCAGTTGCTCCTCATCCAGGTGGTGGTCGGTCATAGTGTTTTGGGAGTTGGTTTGTGTGGTGGCGGAACCTTCTGAGAGGGAAAGGACAAACTGGGTGTCATTGGCATAGGAGACGATGTTGAGTCCATGGGTGTGTGCAATGGCTGCCAGTGGGTTCATGTAGATATTGAAGAGGGTAGGGCTGAGGGAGGAGACCATGGGACGCCACAGATAATGGGGGTTATTCTAACTTTGGAGGAGGTGTTAATCCGTCCCAAAAGTGACGGAAAAGTGACGGATTTACCACCAGCCGTATTACGAGTCCATTATATCCTATGGAACTCGTAATACGGCTGGTGGTATATCCGTCACTTTACCGTCACTTTTGGGACGGATTAACACTCCTCCAAAGTTAGAATAACCCCCAGAGTCTTTGGGTGTGGAGATGTAGGGAGGGAGGAGGATCCTCTGAGTTCGGACAGAGAGGAAGGAGGCAATCCAGTTGAGTGCATTGTTTTGAATACCAATGCTGTGTAATCTGGTATAGAGTGTGGTGTGAGACGGTGTTGAAGGCTGCGGATGAGTTGAGGAGGATGAGGGTCACTGTTGCCCCTAGGTCGAGGAGGCTCCTGTTGTGTTCAGTAGCTACGATCAAGGAAGTTTCTGTGCTGTGATTGGACAGAATCCGGATTGGGATGGGTCGAGCAAGTTGTTGTGTTCGAGGTAGTCAGTGAGCTGGTGGCTGATGGCCTTTTCCAAGACTTTGTCAGGGAATGGGAGGAGCGAGATGGGGCTGTCGTTTTTGAGCTTTCTAGGGTCGGCTGAGGGTTTCTTCAGGAGGGGCTTGACCTCAGCATGCTTCCAGGCGCCAGGGGCGGTGGCTGTGGAGATGGGGGTGTTGAATTCTGTGAGTGAGGCTCTGGTTGTTTCTCCTCCAAGGTTGTAGAAACAGAGTGGGCAGGAGTCCATGGGGGATCTGGAGTGGATGGAGGCCATGATGGAGAGGGTGTCTTCAGTAGAAAGCTGCTTCGATTCGGTGATCGTATAAGGTGGAGAGAGTGGTGTGGTAGGGTGAGGGGATAGTTGAAGCCAGTGGAATGGGGGTCGAAGTTATTGTAGATGTTGGCGATCTTGTGGTGGAAGTAGTCCGATAGCGTGTAACATAGGGCTCTGGAGGGGTGGATCGTGTTTTCTGTGAAGGAGGGGCAGGAGAATTTTCGTGTTTTCTGTAACGGAGGGGCAGGAGAATTCTCTGACGATGCTAAAGTGTTCTCTGGTGTGGTTGGTGCTTGCCTCAATGCGGGTGGTGAGTGCTTCTTTTTTGGTCTTTCTCAGTCGGTGGTGGTATCTTTTGAGGGCAGCCTTGAAGGAGTCAAGGTTGGCGGTATTTTTGTTGGAGCGCCAGTGTTTATCTAGTTTTCTGCAGAGTCTTTTGAGGGTCAGAAGTTCTAGGCTGAACCATTTGGCTTGCTTTCTGGGCTTGCTGTTGGACCCCTAGAATTTAGGGGTTCCTAGCGCCTTCTTCTTGTGAGCCCCAAATTTGGCCCCATCTTTTCTCTCCTCTTTTAAAGGCTACAGGTACCTTGAATTTCAATTCTTTCTGTACCATACAACTACTTCACAGTATGTAACAACATATCTGAGCCATATGTTGATTAGCGCATTTTTTCATCTGTAACACTCCCTTACAGATAGTATAGTTTGGTATCTGCGAGTCTATTGCATATCTTGCTTATACTTCACATATGCTGCACTCTGTAGACTTGAATAAAGGTCAGGCCCACTTCATAAACGAGATGTTAGATTTAATAACTAAATTCACAGAAAAAAAAACTGTAATGCCTTTAATTTTAAATGCGCCTCTCCAGATGTACCTTTTGTCCTGACACGGGGTCTCAAAGCCCTCTCTGCTAAAGCTATAAAAATAATACAGATGCAATTTGCGTTGGGCACGTGGCCAGGTGCGTACTTAAGAGTACAGTACCACCTCCGCCCGAGGAAAAGGCACCTTTAATTTCCCTCGATGTTGCTGTTCCAAAAGTAGAAATACAGGATGATTCTTTCTTTCCACTCCATTGATTTCTCTGTGCAAAAACAATATGTAGAAGAAGACAACGCTTTCGCTTTCAGCGCTTGTTGGGTCTACTATATTTGGCAGAAGGCTGGAGAGTGTGGGGGTGTCTTCCCAGAAGGAAGGAGTTTTACATAATGGAAAGGTGTCTCAAGACGCCTCTGCAATCGTCATTGCTTACAACGCCCAAGCTTTGGGGAATGTATTGTTCAGTTTCTTTCCCCGGGCGGTAATTATAGCGGCTTTGGAAAACCGTTTAAATTAAAAGTCCGACGTTCAGAGGATGGCGTTCAAACAGGCAGGTAAACCTGATTGGGGAAAATGTCACTCAGTACTAGAAACTCCTTTTTTAATGTAACTTAGTTTTTTTAAAGGCCCTCTCCCTGACATGCTGTTTTAAAGTGTAATTCAAACCTATAGACTGCGGCCGTATACAGACATAGGGCCGTTACCGTAGTACGAGCTGTTATCGAGAAAACTGCCCAACCTGAGCACAGAGTTGGAAAGGTTGTTACATTGCCGGCACTCCACGCAGATAGGCCTACCAAGGTCCACAACTTTTCCATAGTTTTTGAGGCACCCTCTGGCCTCGTAAGCTGTCCAATTTGCCTTTTCACAGTGCTCCGTTCCTCTGAGGCACTCGGTGTAAGAGGTTGGGGGCTATTCACAAATCAATTATGAACAATATTCCTTTGACAGTTGTGAATCCTAAGGTACGGGCACCCTGGGGCCGGTCTCAGTGTTCCATTATACTTACTATAGCCGTTTTAGGAATGTAGGTGATCAGCATCCCTGTGACCTACTTTAACCTGTCAAAGATCTACACCCAGTAGTCTTTGAATAACAGGGCACTCTCATATTGTGTGACATGAAGGGACAACACACATCTGTCATTTTACACGTTTGAGATTCGGGATTTTTCCCATTCTCCATAGCCAATCCGAGATGAGATTACCAATGTACAGGAGGCCATTTGGGCATCCCTCCATTCTCTGTTCTCCAGTTCTCCCAGATCTTGCTCCCAGTGGGCCAGGAGATCCTTTAGGGAGGATGGCAAATTAATTTGCAGGGATCTTACTCTTAATCAATTGTGTAGTGAGTTTTGAGTTCAAGGGTATTAAAGTCTGGAATAAACACTTTTTTATATATGTAGTATCTAGGGCATGATGCATTTTCAGAAAATGAAAAAAAATGGGATCCGTCAAGAGGGCACCATTTGTTCAAAGGATTTTATATGGCACAATTCCCACATGTCCACCAACTTTGAGATCTGCATCAGGTCCCACAACCTGAATCCTTTTAGCTGCTTTATCTGGGAGCGCTAGGAAGAATGCCAGAGGGGAGTTTGCATGTGAGCAGACCATTCGATTTAATCCGATTCAGAGATGTTTTAAGAGATGGGGAAAGGGTGTTTTGGCCCAGGCACTTCCACCTTTCAAAAAGTTCCCTGTTAACCCTTTGGGACAGTACCAGACTGTCTAGAGCTTTGAAGTAACCAGTTTCAGTTGGTTTAACAATTTTTTGTTTTTTGAGCCAGCCACACAGTCCGACCAGGTCCCTACCGGAGAGATTAAAATGTTTAAAGAAAATAGCTATTGGATTCTGATTAAAATTTGCAAGCTCGCCAACCTTCTAAAATGCATTGGCATAGCCCAAATGTAAAGGACTTTGCCTTTACTCAGCATGTGCCACTTATTGTGCAGTAAAGATTGTCTTTGTGTACTCCCTCTTTGACTGCATTGTCCCTGTTGAGGTGCTGCCAGCAGGTGCAATCACAGCCTGTTGTCTCTTGACTCCAAATACCTGTCACTCACAGTACAGAGAGTGCAGTAAACAAAAAACACCCATCAGCACTGTATGCCTGACCAGAGATTGCGAGTAGAAAACTTGGCCGGACTACTAGTCTTAGGTTTTCTGCGAGGTGTGCCACGTGTCAATGTACAGTATAATGCAACATTATACGCTCCCTCCATGACTGCCCTGTCCACATGGAACTACTGTAGGGCCTGTGTGCTCACAATAAAAATCACCAGACTTAAAGTCCCTCTTCCTCACACAGCAGGGACTGTAATGCAATAAACAAAACAAGCACTGGAAAAACCAATAGATCTCGACTTTATAATGCAAGAGTTGACCTTGACCTGTTGGCTTTGCAAATGTTTGTTTGTAAAGTATTGTTTAAAAAAGTAAGAAAAATAAATTTCAAAATACTGGAGGAAAAGAAAACATATCTTATACTATCTTAAACTGTACATGTATTCCATATTTCCAATCTTTCAAAATGGCATGGTTTATTTTTCAAATCATTTTTACTCAGGAAAATGAACAGAATTTAAAAAAGGATAAGGATGTGCCAGAATGTAAAAGAAAATGTTTGCAGGAACTTAATTTACTTTCCAGAGGATTCAACATTACATCACAATGCATTTTTCATATACAACCCATTAACTATATTCTTACTCTTTGATTTTACGCTTCACTTTGACCAAATACAGTGTTCCTTTGTAACAATACTGTATACATACATACACACATACATACAATACATCAACCACACAGCTTGTGCTGTCAGGTAGGATGGACGTAAAAAAGCACCTTCCATGTGCACAGGCCCTAAAGGTGAGACACCAGCCCACTGCCTCACATGCAGCTGCTTTGTTCAGGCACCTAAGGGTAAATTGCAACAATTTTGCGCAGAGTTAGTGTCACAAAAGGGATGCTAACAGCACAAAATGTTTTTTTTAATAATTTACTTTCTTGTGAAAAACTTTTTTTGTGCTGGAAAGTACCCTAAAAGTAAAGCAAAGCAGTGCAACACACTTTTGTGCATTATTTACCGCCAGTGGGGCATTATATGGGTGGTACATGGGCGTTCCCATGCAACCACCCATGCCTTTTGATACAGAACCCTACCTACAAACAATAGTAAACAGCATTTAGCACCAAAAGATAACTCCATTTGAAAAGAGGAGTTAAAATCAGAAATGTTTTTATTTCTCCTTTCTTTTCCGACTGTGCTGCACTGTGCAGAACACATACAAAGTAGGAAAAGTTTTAGTGTGTGTATAAGTATAGTATTCTGTACTGGAAGGGTACTCTTTCAGTACAAAAGCTATGCTAGACTCACACACACACCTTTGCAAGTGTGTGTGGTGCACAGCGGCTAAAAACAGTGCTGGCGCAAGGTAGAGGGGTCGAGAGTGCCATATCTCTGTAGATATGGCCCTCTCCTGCTCCCTCCCTGTCAAACAATGCAGCACAGCAATTTTGCCTGCTGCGCTGTGTTCCTTGCCTTTTATGTAAATCTGGGCCCTAGTGTTTCTCCTTCTCTGGTACTGACCAGTCAGAGAGAGACTGTTTGCTCCAGGGTTTGGCCCAAATGTAAATTGGCCAAGGAAGAGAGTTGTCAATGATCCTACCAAAGTGGAAGAGGGCCTAAATGAGCTGAAAATGTGTAAAAAAAAATCAGAGTTGTGCCGACTGAGGACTCCAAATTATGTTTTGCCTGGGCCACCAAGATGTTCCTGATCCAAAGCATCATTCAGTGGAGAGTCCATTGACGCAGGATATGGTTTTAATAGTGCACATTCCACATAGTAGGTTTAATTATTTCTGTATCATATATATCTCAAATCTAATGATTGAATCAACCCGGTCAGGAAATAACAAATCTTTTATTGTGATTAGTTGTGCTGCCTGGTATTAAGGCTTTATGTTCACTATTCCAAACCTACCTTCGTAGGAGAATTTCACTGATGAAAGAAGACTGTTGAGGACATGCCCACCCATAAGTACTTAGTCATACTGGCCTGCAACCCTGCAAAAAATCCAGTGGGGTGGGGGGTGATGGGGGATATGATGTATGAGAAGTTTTGCATTATGTGTGAGTCAGAGTAGAGACGTCATTTTAAATAAAAGCCGTGGACAATGGCAATGTGCTCCAAGTTTCTAGGTCTTTTTTGACTTAATTTAGCAAAGGCCTAATGTTGAAACCTTTTTTAGGCATTGGTCATGATGTAGATATCAAAGTAGTTAAAGTGGTCATTACTGTGTTGCATTATGTAAATATGTGAATTAGTGAGTTGGTTGCGATGTATTGGGACAAATGTGAACTTTTTCCCCAATTACCTTTTAATCCAAGACACTGCTTTAGACATGAAGAATCTGCCTCAGTCCTGTGACATTACGCTCAGGTTTCTGCATGTAAACAAGTATGTTGCCCGCACATGGGTATATGTTGCTGTCAAACCCACCTCCCCATTTGAACACACAGATTTGTGCATCTCTTCTAATTCAATGACTAGAGCGAATGGATGTGGGGACAGAGGGCAGCCTTGCCTAGTTTCTTTTCTATAGGGAAAGAACAGGAAAACGTTCCATTAATCCAGACAGAGCCCAAGGTGATGGACATAGAATTCTAACGTATGAAAGGAAAAGGGAGTGAAAGTTTATTTTCTCTGGTACTTTTTTTTAAATGATCTTTATTGTGATTATAAGTATACAAAGGATACTAGGCCTGAACATCAAAAACAGTGACAATGCCCCAGCAATAAGACCATTGCAACTTACCCAAAAAACCCAGCCCCCCCCCTGCTCTTGTATAGAATACTTCCATTAACAAAGTACACATTAGTTCAAGAAGATATTTTAACCACTAGCATTCAAACATCATGCCCTATCTGGCAAACATGTTCACTTTAATTAGGTTCCGTAAGGGAAGCTGTCATAGGATACTCACATAAATCAGCTATCATGGTAGCCCTTGCTCTCAAGTCATCTTCTAGCTTATCATCCTTCCAAACCTGTTTCATGCAGACTTCTTCCGTGAACGCCCACTCAGAAACATCCCTGAGCCGGAGGGTTCTGCACTCAATCATTTGATGGCTTTGCAGCGTTTTGCCAGGATCAGGCCCAACAGAACAAATTTCATACTAAGGTTTCTGTTGGAAGGGGATAGGATCTGCCCTAGTTTCACTTGTCTCATGTCCAATTATATTTGCCACTACGGTGGCCATGGTCAAGTTGTCTAACACCATCCACCAGTAATGAGACAGGGCTTTACAGGTCCAGATTATGTGTATAAAGTCTGTTATCAGGTGTCCGAACCACGGTCAGACCTCAGTCCGATCAGGGTAAATCTTGTGTAGTATATTTTGGGAGGAAAAGCTGGTACTGGAGCTGGTAAAGCAAACCCCTTCATGTAGGCCTATTTGCCCTTGATTGGGAGGGGTGTTTCAGGTAGGTCATTACATCAAGTTTAAGAGTAAGTTTATTTCGGACAGTATATTACAGAGTGAAAATACAGAGTAAATAGTGCGTGAAGATAACAAAAGGCAGTTGGGTAAAATGGAGAAGGAAGAGAGGGAGGGAGGGAGAAAGGAAAGTGAGTTAAGTACATAAGCCATATACATAGTTGTCTGATTCTTAATAGAGATTAATCAGTGAGTAAAATATCAAAAACAATACGTTAACTAAAGATACAATAAACTATTGGAAGTCAGGGGGGTTGGAGAACCTCCTATGTGTCAGGCGAAGGAGCAAATTATATTTTTTTTAGAATTATCCAGAAACTGAGTAATAGGTGTCTAAAGTTTTTGCGTTTAAAAACAAGTGAAATAGGGTGCATATAAGCAGGGTCTAACAGATGATGATGCATACCACCATGCTTTAAAAGATCGTTGAGTAAAGTTTTTCCAATGTCTAGTTATCTGCTGAACGGCAATTGCTAATAACAAATCTAGGGGCAGATTTATGAGCCCCCTGCGCCATCTAACAACACATTTGCTTCATTTTTTTATGCTAATGTAGCGTTAGATGGCCGCACCAGATTTACAACGTTGTGCAATGCATACACAGGGCCACTTTGTAACTCTTTGCGCTACATCATGCAAATGCCATATATAATGTATGGAAAGGGGATGTTCCCCGTTAGGTGGGCCAAAAAAATGGCGCCAAGAAAACTTTTTTTCTGCACTTTTAACGCTTGCAGGAGTTAAATGGAGGCACACCATTATTCATAATGGGCCTCAATGGGCTTTGCAGGATTAGCGTCAACATTTTTGATGCTAATCCTGCAAAACTCCGAACTAGTGTCAACAATTTTGACACTAGTTCCCTAACTGCTGCCATGGTGCGCTGTATCTTAGATACGGCGCACTCATGGCAGAGGGCTCTAAGGGGCGCAAGAAAAGTGGCGCTGCACTTGGTGCAGCGCCACTTTTCGTAAATCTGGCCCCTAGTATTTTCATATCAAAAGTAACATTTATCCATGCATCAGAAGTGCTACCTAGAAACACATTAATAATAGAATAAGGCACATTGGAATGAAATATAGAGCTTATTTGGTCCCTGTCGTAGGCTCTATGGGGGTCGCGTTATATAGAAGACAGAAGAGGGATTATAGTTCAGAGAAATATTGTAAATTCATTTATTTGAAGTACTGTATTAGTTCAAGAAAGGAAAAATAATAATAATAATAATAATATTAAAGAAACACAAGTTCTTAACTCCTTGTCCTTTGTCTTTTATAGTTATCTGCTTTCTCTTTCTCTTTACTTGTTCCGTCCATTCATGCTTCTGGTTTCTGCTACTGCACCCGTCGCACTCCAGCAACTCCGCCGGCTCCATTCGGAGCCGGCTTCATCGTTGCTGGGTCTTTCCCGCTGTGCTGGCGGGCGGCCTTTTGGCGGTCGCCCGCCAGCACAGCGGGAAAGCCAGAATGGCCGGTGCGGTCATTTGGCGGTAACCGCATGGCGGGCGGCGACCGCCGCCCGCCGCGGTTAGAATCACCGCCAAAGTCTCATGTGTGGTTCTTCTCAAGATGGACAATGTATCGGCTGTCCAGTACAAAAACCGTCTAGGAGGGACGCGATCGAGAGCTCTAGCGGAACTAGCAAAGGACTTCTGGCATTTTTGTCTCCAACACCAAGTCTCGGTCACGGCAGAGTATCTTCCGGGGGCCCAGAATGCTTGGGCGGACTGGAACTCCCGATTTCTCACAGACTCCAGCGATTGGCAGTTAAACCGATCGGTTTTTCAAGCGATCATGACCCGTTGGGGTCCCTGCACAGTAGACCTCTTTGCGTCCAGGTGGAATGCTCACCTTCCCCAATACTTCAGCTGGTGCCCGGATCCGGGAGCTGCGGCAGTAGATGCGTTTCGCCAACATTGGGGGACTCTTCAAGGTTATGCTTTCCCACCGTTTCTTATGATCCCGCGAGTTGCAGCTCAGGTTCGCAGACAGGAGGCGACAATAGTTCTAATAACCCCCTGGTGGAGGTCTCAGGCTTGGTTTCCGACTCTTCTGGAGCTCTCTTGCGAGTGCCCCCTGCGTCTCCCAGTTTTTTCTGCACTCCTACGGGACCCGTCGGGATCTTATCACCCCCTGGTCCTTCAGGGTCATCTCTCTCTCATAGCTTGGAAGATTTCAGGCATCGTTGGCAAGACGGCCGACTTTCGCAGGAAGCTAGAAACTTCAATGCGCAGGCCTGGGCCCCTGGGACATGCAAATGATACAGTTCAGCATGGAACAGATGGTCTCGTTGGTGTGTGGACAAACACCGTGATCCCATGGGGGCCAGTATTACAGATATCGCAAATTTCCTTGCAGAATTAGCGGAGTCTGGTCTTGCTTACTGTACGATTAATTCTTTTCGCTCAGCTATATCTGCAGGTCACCCCCCTCTGAACAACCTTCCGGTCGGTGAACATCCATGGATCTGTAAACTCCTCAAGGGCATCAGACTTTCTAGACCTCCTCAGGCTAGATATACAAATCTCTGGGATGTAAACATAGTCCTTAATCTTTTGTCCTCTTGGCGCGATAATCAGTATTTATCCCGGAAGGAGTTATCTGCCAAATTGGCCATGCTTTTATGCCTCATTTCATGTAAACGCGTATCAGATATCAGGGCCCTGGATGTATCAGCCCGTGTCTTTACTCCAGAAGGAGTCACGTTTACTATTTCTAGGAGAACAAAGAATAATACCAGGTCAGTATCCTATCCATCTTTTCCGGACTCCCCAAAATTATGCGTGGTTAGATGTCTCAAGGTCTATGAGGAATTAACCGCGAATCTTAGACCTCCAGGTGAGAACCAATTATTAATCTCCATTAAAAGGCCGTTTAAGGCGGTTTCTTCTCCTTCCATTGCCAGATGGATTCGTTGGATCCTGTCTGAGGCGGGTATTGATATCCAAGTTTTTGGCGCTCATTCTACACGGGGGGCCATGGCCTCGAAGGCCATACAGGTTGGGGGTAGATTAGAAGACATCATGCATGCCGCGGATTGGTCTTCGGAATCTACTTTTAAGAAGTTCTACTTTACACCTATTCATGAGGCAGCCTCACTGGTGGTTGGTAAGCTTTGAACTTGCATAATCCTCGCCTCCGGTCCTGATATAGAATGCAAAATTTCCTAGCTATGGTGAAGGAAAGTTTCAATTCTATTAAGGACACGGAGGCGAGGATTATCCCACCCACCTACTACTCTCGAGTCTTCTGCCCACCCGAACTCTTGTATCTTCGTATTGAGGTGGTATATTTGCATGTATACCTTATTTATTTATTTATTTATTTCCTTGCTCATGTATCTAGTTTTCTTTAAACGATGTTGATAGTCTCAGGCTTGTTGTTGTGATTCAGGTTATGACACATATGTATATATTTTCTTGTTTTGCTGGCATTGAAATGCGACACTACGTAATCAGTTTCGGTCCTAATTTCACCGTATATTTCTTAGGTCCCCAGACTACACCCAGTTAATTCGAACAAGATTTCCGCAGTGAAGTCGAGGAAGTGTGTCGCAGCTGAGGCTATTTATACCAGCGTGAAAGGTGGAACCTCATTGGATACTGGTTACCATGGCGGCGGCTTCATGGAACTTGTAGTTTTTCTGTTCATTTTGTGTTTAACTTTGAACTTGCTGATTAATAAAAAGTGAAGAAAGACATGCATAATCCTCGCCTCCGTGTCCTTTATAGAATTGAAACTTTCCTTCACAATAGCTAGGAAATTTCGCATTCCTGGTGCCTCAGGGCCTTTCCCTCGGTTACTCTTCTTCCTTCCTCCCTCCTCCCCACTTCCACCAAAGTCCCCGGGTGCCAGGGAGGCGAGCACGCACTGGAGTCTTTGACCTGTTCCGCTCTCTCGTCTTCCGTACGCATCTCGGGTGGTTGTCACAGTACGGCGTCTCCGAGCTCCTGTTGTCTGACGTCCTCCTTTGCGTTTCTGGATGTGGAGTCCTCCTCCTTCTTCTATCGTGTCGTCGGTCCGCCGGTTTCTTGCTTCTGTACGTCTTCCTTCAGTGACGTCTCCTCCTCCAACAACAATGCTTCTGTTCCTGCCATCTCCTTGTTATCCCAGATATCCAGGTTTTTGAAAATGGTCTGATCCTCCATTCTCCCTTTGGGACCCCCGGGGTATGACCACGTCGGTCCCGTTGTATTACTCGGCAACAGGGTTACTGCAACCCTGTCACAGTCCCAAACCTGTGTCCAAAAAAGAGAAACAGAGGGGCATGTGAATAGAAAGTGTTTTCAAGTCAGATTGTGTAGAGGAACATATCCAACAGATGTCTTGGTGTTCTGCATACATCTTATGCAAGAAATCAGGTGTCAGAAAAAGTCTATTATATTGGTAAAAAATAGTTTGCATTGTGTTTGCAGCTCGAGAGGATTTTATTATTTTAATCCAGATACTTTTCCAGGTTT
Organism: Pleurodeles waltl; assembly: GCF_031143425.1. Taxonomy (NCBI): domain Eukaryota; kingdom Metazoa; phylum Chordata; class Amphibia; order Caudata; family Salamandridae; genus Pleurodeles; species Pleurodeles waltl. The sequence goes on along the minus strand of NC_090445.1, from coordinate 828,438,553 downwards.
AAATAGGAAATGTAGTGGATAAGTCAGATTCCTAAGCTAATTCAGTATTGGATTTAGGGCGATCATTAGATATGTGCTACAAGTGTGAGTAAATAGTTGAGGCTTTTGGATCTGTACATAAAATGCTAGCAAGGATGTTGGGAAGTTTGGATTGGGGATAGATACGGATTTAAAATGGCCATAATATTCTGCAAAGTTGTAAACATGACATGGAAAGCAGGGGGGTTGTGACTTCAGTCTGGCTATATATAAAAAATGATGAATAAACTGATATTATTGTGATTCGCACTTTAAGCTCAAAGAAGGTAATGTCTCAGCAGTAGAGTGAGATTTATGTACTTTAAAACACCTAAAATCATGTTAAATACATTTCTTATTGTTTTTTGCATACCAAAAATTTTAGTCTGTGTGAGGGGTTTTTATATGTGTGTCACATGTCTCCGAATATAAATGGAGGTGCACACCTGGTATTACTGCAGCACACAAGTAAGGCACAGAAGAAGGCAGTGTCTCATTTAAAATCAACTTTTAAGTGTGTGAAGTAAATTCCTTATCATATTTCTTCTTTTTGTTTTTCATATTGTTTTCTTAAACAAGAAATGCTGACTGGTATGAGGTGCTTTCACACGCTTGTCACATGTTTTGCAATACAAAATGGCGGCCGCTATCTGAGCCGCTGAGTGGTGAATGAGAAGATGAAATGCTCCTACTACTGTGTTGAAAAAGTAGTCTACGGAATCCATCAGATTTAAGGAGCAATTACATGAAGAAAGCATGTAAATGTGATGCAAGAAGCCGCCACAGCATCAGGTATTTGTGCACTGCTCTTTGGAGCATCAGAAGGATGCCACCATCTCGTCTGGGCGTTAAGCCATGCCCACAGGGAAGTTATTAGATAATGCTCAATAGAGATGCAATATTAGGCGGCGTCCCTCCGGGAGTTCCATAGAGCCACCAAAGTACTGGAACTTTGTGGGGCATCGAGGAAAGTGAGCCAGACCTCACGGGCCGTAGCAGAGATTTTAGCATATTGTAGATTTTGACTGGTTCCAAGGGTAAAGCATACCACAGTGTCGTCATGAGTTCTACAGATGTGCCCTTGGGAGACCATCCCACTCAGATAGAGCGGTCAGATAAATGGCGGACCAGGTCATTAAACTCATGTCATGGAATGTCCGTGGTATCTCCCAATTTGAAAAATGTAGGAGGGTTCATGCATTTCTGGAACACTATAAAGTGTCCATTAGATTCCTTCTAGAAACTCATGTGTGGGGGTTTGTATACCTTACCTCTGACTGTGCTGGAGGGGGCACTCTACTCCACATCCTATTCTAGCTATGCCCGAGGGGTCCTGATGTAGGTGGCTCCGGGAGTTCCTTTTCTCCACAGGGGCCCTGTCCTGGACTTGGAGGGTCGGTATGTACTATTATATGGCACCTTAAATAGGCAGGAGGTCTGCCTGGTAAATGTTTACGCACCTAATGATTGTCCTGGCTTTTATACTGCGGTCGCAACAGCGGCCTTACCTTATCTTGCAACTGATACCATGTTGGAGGGAGACTTATGTCCTGGATGGCGCATTGGATTGTGACCCTCCTAGACTCAATACCAAGCCCTGCCTGACAGACATCAGTTTAGTTGGGTCACTCAGAACAGGGGTGCACTTTCTATACCATGTAGAGGACTTTTCCATCCCAACAGACACCCCTCCCAGATCAGAACACCAAACCGGCTCCTAATCTGGAGAGGTTAGGTGGTCAGATCGGTAAAACCAGCAGGAAAGCCTATCAGCATTCTTGTGGCTCAATCCAGATCTAGGCTCCCCTACAAAGTCTAACACTTGCAAAGAAATAGACCATCTTAGCAACTTAGGATACATAGCAATCAACAATTTTGGTGAGTTATGATCATTTGCACCACAAACATAGTGCCAAACAAATAAGACTGGAACCTACCAAAGGCCCATACTATGGCAAAGCACTCCTCAATAGTTGCCCATTTCTGCTGTCTGGGTGGTAATCTCCTCCTAAACAATGCTACCAGACCGTCTTTACTGTTGTCATCAATTTAAGCTAACACCGCTCCTACTCCTTTGCCAGAGGCATCTATCTGTGCACTGGAAGAATGACTGTAGTCAGGTGCTTTCAGATCAGGTGCAGTACACAGTGCCTTCTTCAGTTCCTCATATGATTTCTGACATTCCTCTGTCCATATCACTTTCCTGGGCCGGATCCTGGAGATCAAAGTAGTCAATGGGGCAACTCTACTTCCATAGTTGGTATGTAAAATGGGATCGTTGGTTGATTGGGGTGTGAGCCCTGGTCAAGCAGCAACCACCATTCTTGTCAGGGTAAGGCACAAGCAAACCCTAAATTAACCTGTGCTCACTCTATGGTAGCTTGGCATAGAGCAATCAGGCTTAACTTAGAGGCAGAGTGTAAAGTATTTGTGCATCATTTTAAACAGTAAAACAGTGAAAACACCGCAATAAAAGGATCTCACAAAAGATTTGGAAAATAGAACTTAATTTATTAAATAAAAAAAGACCAAAACAACAAAAATCCAATAAGTAGATCTTGCTATGAAGTTTTAAAGAATAAATTGTACAATAGCATCTAGTAGCCAAAAGCTCCAACCAGAGATATCTGATAGCGCTATACCGGGACAAAGGCAAATGTTCAGCCTGACTGCGATGGTGTGTGGGCCGGCTACAGGGACCCCGTTGATATGCTGAACCAAAGTACCTGAAATCCTGCTATTGGAGCACTGCATTGGTTCTGAACCGCGACTTTGAGGAGGTGCATCGATTTACCCCACAGGGTTGAGGAAATGTGTTGAAATTCCCCACACATCGATGGCGATGCATAGGTGCTACAATGCTGTCGGGCTTGTCTAACCCCCACTGCTAAAACAATGGTATGGAGCCCTATTGTGGGTAAAAACACTAAACTTGCTATCATGGAGGCACACTGTTTTCATGCGTGGACCTCTGACTACAGGTGTCACTTCTGGGTATGGGCTAACATTGCGTGTATTCAACAGTCCTGCAAGATTTGGTGGACATGTTGATTGTGGAAGACTATTAAACCTCACTTGACCAGTGCACAATGCTTGTCATACTAGCTTTTCTGATGAACCAAAGCTTCCGTAATCCGACTCACCTGCTTCCTGATGTTCACGGTGTCTTTGGTTGCAACTTCCATCTCTTGCGGTCAGCTGTTCCCTTGGCACGACATTTCGATCCAGATTCCTGGACAAAAGTAGAAATAAGATTTTATGAAGGTCATAATATTGCGCTTGTGTGCCAGCGGGATACTTATCTGAGACTGTGCTTGTGAGTCCATTATGACACAGCACTGATGCAGAAATGGGCCCCTTCCTTTAGCGAGCTGTAGAATCTGCAGAAAACAAAAATACAAAGAACAGGCTTGCTGACATCAGATAATAATAAATGTTCAACAATTTTTCTAAACAGTCTAACTGCTAAGATACCCGTTATTGTTACACATTAATTAAGGAATAATAATTTTGTTGTTACCTAGTAATTATGCTGCATGTTATATTCCTTAATTTCATGCTACATACAGAGTAATTCTTGTGAGTGCTGATAACTCTCAGAGTTGCTTGTGTCGTTATAATCTACTAGGACTACAGAAGAATTGTAACTATTTAGAGACTGAATCTATATAATATATGCTTTGTTTGTATGATTAGCCACACTTAGATACCTCTCTTAATTCTTTTAAGACTGTGGCTCTTAGGTACAAGGTGATGTCCAGTAACCCTGCGGTATGTATTCAGTTCTTTAACTTATCAGTGAATGAATGATTTTTATATACATTTTCTGGACAAGGTGATAACATTTAAATACTTTTGAGCATGTACAACCCATTTTGCCAAAGGAAAGGAAGTTGCCTAATAATTATGCACACCTGATATAGGGTGTTGATGTCATTAGACCACACCCCTTCTCATTACAGAGATGCACATCACCTAATATGCTTAATTGGTAGTAGGCTTTCGAGCCTATACAGCTTGGAGTAAGACAACATGCATAAAGAGGATGATGTGGTCAAAATACTCATTTGCCTAATAATTCTGCACTCCCTATATATGTAGGTTTTGACAATTCCTGAGGTTTCTGTTGCTACTCCAACAATTTCCCCAATGAATACTCTTAAGGACAACTAGTGTATGCAGGGAAGAGGGAATGAGCAGGTATATAATATTACAAGGGTTAGAAGGAGGGAGAACACTAGCTTCACTTAGAACTAACCAAGGTTTTCCATATTTTACAGGTAATGGATCCAGAGTGCATATCCTATGACAGGGTACTGGAAGAGTCAACAAGAATACTAGGAACCAAATCAGTTATTTCTTTTCTTTTATCCATTCCCATTTCCCCTGTGGGGCTACAGTTGCCTTGATTAAACACAGATCGGGTAACTTGTGCCTGGTGTTGGAGTTGGGATCTAACATTGCACACTACAGTTCATTCCTGCGGGAACCTTAGCTGAGTGCCCGACAGATGTGTTGGAGTTTGTGTGCAGGTTCTGCCTGCATCAATGTTGAGGCAATGCATTGATTCCAGTGGGCACAGAGGCTGCAATGGGGAGTGTGGGCACCATCATCAAAGTTGTTTACAGGGACCTTGGCGAAAGAAAAAGAAACCTCTGCAGTGTTGGTTCCAAAGGCAATGTGTATTAGTTTTGCCCACGTAACAGCAGCAATGCATCCGTCATGCTTAAGCAGCACAGTATGCTTAGTTTCGGCAGGAGCAAACACCTTAGGCACACTTCCAAGGACCCAGGACTGGAGTGGCACCACTTGGCATGACAGATTCACAGACGGCAGAGGACAGGAGCACAGTGGTTGGAAGTTTGTTGAGTCCCTGAGACTTCTGATCAGGAGGCCAGGCAACTAGCCTAGGAGTCACTCTGGGGTTTGGGTTGGAGAGACTCAGGTCCAGTCTTTCTCACTCTCAGGCAAGAGGGCAGCGGGCACAGGTCAGCACAGCAAAGCAGAAGTTCAACAGAGTGGCAGGCCTTCAGCATCACAGCTGTACTTCTTCCTGACAGAGTACCCACAGGTCTAGAAGTGTACTGAAGTGGTGGTGTAAGAGAGCCAGTACATATACCCAGTTGGGGCTTTGAAGTGGGGGAGACATCAAAGATATACCTTTGAAGTGCACAGAGTCCCTTCCCTTCCTGCCCTGGCTTCAGGTTCACTACAGGGGGTTATGCAGCCCTTTGTGTGCAGACAGAACACAGCCTATTCAGGTGTAAGTGAGGCTGTGCCCAACTCCAACCTCCCATCCGTCACAGGATGGCCCTTCAAGGCCCATCAGGTCTCATCTAAGCTCCTGTTGTGTGTGGCTGTCAAGGAGGAATACACAAAGCCCAGTTGTCACCCCACCCCAGACATGTAATCAGAGACAGCCATTGAGCACCAAATGGCAAAGGTAACGAAATGGCAACTTTCTAAAAGTGGCATTTTCAGAATTGCAATTTACCATAAGTTATGATTTGAATTTGTGACTCCAGGGACACCAAACTCAAAAAGTCTATCTCTTTCAGATTGTGAATTCCACTTATAAGGTGTAATAAGGTAATTCCAATGTTACCCTATCGGAGTGATAGGCCTTTCATTAGTGAAATGGGAATTTAGAAGTTTTTCCACTACCAGGACATGTAAAACTTAAAAGTACATGTCCAAACTTCTAAATACACTGCACCCTGCCTCTAGGGCTGTCTAGGGCCTACCTCAGGAGTGACATATGTACTAAAAAGGAAGGTTTGCACCCGGCAAAAGGTTTGCTTTACCAGACTGACATAGCAATTTAAAACTGCACACAGGATCTGCAGTGGTAGGCGGGACACAGGTTAAAAAGGCTACTTAAGCGGATGGCACAGTCATTGCTGCAGGCCCACTAATAACATTTAATTTGCAAGTCCTGGGCACATGTTGTACACTCTACTAGGGACTTATCAGTATATTCAATATGCCAATCAGGGATAAGCCAATGTTACCACGTTTTAGGGAGAGGACAGGCACTTTAGCACTGATTAGCAGTCGTAAAGTGTGCAGAATCCTAAGGCTAGCAAAAACAACGTCAGCAAAAACAGGTCTGAAGGCAAAAAGGGGAAACCAACCCAAGGATGCCAGGTCTAAGGCTCTTACTTCAGTCTGTGTAAGAGGAACTTCCCACTCCATCATATACTGAATCTTGACATCAAATGGGTGCTCCCATTCCCCATCTCATGCCCAAGGAAGACTACATAGGACTGTCCCACCTGACTCCAAATCCCCTTGATAGTCTGTTTCTCCTCCTGTATCCTAGCTAACACCTTTTCTAGATCTTTCAGGTGGTTCTTGCAGTAACTGCTGAACACTGCAATGTCATCCAGGTAGGCCACACATAACTATTCCAGCCCTGTCAGAACATAGTTCCCTGGGTACTGAAAAGGGCATCACCTTCAAATGATACAGACCTTCTAGCATAGAAAATAAATGCAGTCTTTTACTTGGCATTTGGTGCCAAAGCAATCTGCCAATATCCACTCTTCAGATCCAAGGTGCTCAAGTACTTTGCAGCATCAGGGGCTAACTGAACCCATTCCACATAGCCATCCTTCATGTCACTATGGAGCAAGTCAGGAAGGGGCTCACTGACTTACTGTACTTCCTGTGCAATTGACGTGACTTTCACTGTGTAATCACTCTGGAGGTAAGGCTGTTCACATGAAACAGCCCCTTGGGTTCCCTTGTGGCACATGTGTGCAACAAGTAGTTAACCTCAGAATCTAAACTACCTTGTATGGCCCACACCATTTGTCCTCCTAAGCCCTGGGACAAAACAGGCTTTAGCACCAACCCCCCTCCTGACCTTTCTGATACCCAGTTAGTATAGCTTTCTGGTCATACTGTTCATTCATCACCACTTGGCGGGTCTGAAGCTTTTATTTTGCCTGATCATGTATTGCGCCATCAACTTCCTTAGGCCAAGCACATAGACCACCACATCTTTCTGTGGAGATGCTGAGGTTCCTTCCCATGAGTGGACCCCACACCAGGCGTCCATAGATAAGCTGAAAGGGGCTGAAGCATACCCTCTTCTATGGAATCTCTCAGTAGGCAAACAAGAGAAATAGCAGAGGAAGGTCCCACTTCCCCAGAGGTTCTCTGGCAGATTTCCCACCCTGATCTTCAGTGTCTTGTTAAATCGATCCACCAAAACTTAGGTTTGCGGGTGGTATGCTATGAAGAAGTGGTATATCACATCAGCTTGCTCTCACATCTCTCTCTCTCTTGTAAGAGGAAAGTTGGTTCCCTGGTCAGAAATTACCACCCTTGTAAATCCAACCGTAGAAAAGATCCCCAGCAGAGCTCTTGCTATCAACCTGGAGTCATGCTTCTCAGAGGTATAGATGGCAGCTACCTGGTGGTGTGATCCACCATAGGCCAGTTATATATGCTTGTTGCCTGATTGTGAGTGGGAGTTGAATGGACCAATTACATCTATTTCCACCCACTGAAAGACAACTGGTACAGACACTAATGGTGCCTTAGTGCACCCTCCTGCCTTGCCAATCATCTCATAGGCAGGACAGGTTCCCCAGAACCACTCTGTGTCTCTGTGCATCCCTGGCCAATAGAACACTTCATGGGCCAGTGACAATAGGAAATTCCTGTGCACTAATGGAACCATTAGCCTCTTGCTACGTCCTGGCTCAGGATGTACAGGCTCACTATAGAGTAGACCATCCTCCCAGCCAACATAATGTTTCCTGACCACTCCTTTGTTGACCTATTCCTGGCTTCCGTCTGAAGTAACACAAGTGTAGAGCACGCCTGCTGAGCTTTGCAGAAATCTTCTTGCATATGCCCTCCCACACCTAGCAAACTCTACACCTTTGGAAGAGTCCCAAACTTCAGCAACTAGCCCTCTTCAAGAGTCTCATCCTCCCCTCCCCTGGAGCAGAAGCGATAACCTCCCGAACCATTGCCTTCCTAGACTGTGCTCTTTTCTGCAAACTACTATGTCCTGGTCCCTACAAATCAGGAATGACCCCAGTCCCACTGTGAGACTGATGTGCAGCCTGTACTCTGGTCAACACAGCTGACATTGTCCAAGCCATGAAGACTTCTGGTGCTGGCATCAAGCCAGGTGCAATCAAATTATTGCCCAAGAGACACCCAGCCCCTTGCTTTTCCCTTACCCCAACATCAATCATTGCTACCTTTTCATTAAGCTCAATCTCACCCCAGCGAGCACATACTCCATGCCATCTCCACTGGCTACCCAACCTGTATACTTGGTTTTAAGGGAGTATCTCCTCAGGCTTATGGTACTTCCTCTCAATCACAGTGCAGAAGCCTCCAGTATCTCTCAGAGCAGGTACCTTCCTCCCATTGACACTAAGGGCCTGATTATGACCTTGGCAGAGGGAATTACTTCGTCCCAAATGTGACAGATATCCCGCCGCCGTATTACAAGTTTCATTATATCCTATGGAACTTGTAATATGGCAGACAGGCTATCCGTCACATTTGAAACAGAGTAATCCCCTCCGCCAAGGTCGTAATCAGGCCCTATGTTCCTAAACAAGCCCTGTGTTACAATGAATGTGCTTCAGAGCATCTGGGTCCCTCTCCCAAATGTCCATAGCAACTAGATTGAGCTCAAACGGGCCCTCTTGGGTCCCTTCACCCACATGTAACATGCTTACTATCACAAGTAATGCTGGGTCAGAATCTTTCACCTGACAATCTCTCTAAAAGCGTTCAACCTTGTGGCACTTGAAGCAAGTCATCAAGTTGGACTTAGCAGGACATCCCTATCCTCCCTTCTTGTGGTGCTCATTCCCAGGTACACCATTCCCATGTTTCTTGAATCCTCCTCTAGTTCCACTAGAATTACCCTGGCCCTTACCTTCCCGTTTGGAACCAGTCTGTAGAGAGTTCCTCTCCACCTTTGGCTTATAATCATGTTGCTCTAGCCCTTTATGGACTTTGTTAGCTAACCACTTGTCAGTCAACACTATAAGTCTCTCTGGATCCCTCTCTGTCAAGTCAAACAGGTATTGCCTATGTGGGGTAGAGCGCTACTCCTTGAGTCACTCTGTCATCATCAACTGCTTAAGGGTCTGAAAGTCCTTGGGCTCAATCTCTCTTTCCCACTCTTTCCAATCCCACAATACACCAAGAATCCAACTTTCTATATAACACCATTCTCTCTCTTGCAGTCCAGGAACCTATGAAGGTACTGGCTGGCTTCCGCCCAAGCTGCCTAATCAGAGCTTCCTTCATTTACTCATAGACCATCTGATCTACTACAGGCATGTACCCAATGACGTCAGGCTCTTTCAATGGCATGCACCTCCATTAAGGCTATGCTGTGTCAGTGTGCAGCGCAGTTGGCGTGCTGCTTCCTCGAATGGGTGAAGCGGAGTAAGCGGAGAGGTGAATGGCATGCGGCGAGTGAGGCATCTGAACCTCAACTTTCAGTTCTGATGCCTGGGTCCTGGCCCCAGACTCTGGCATCGGTCCCTTTCCGGCTCTGGCTTTGAACAGCCGGTCGTCGACATCAGATATGCGTTCAGGACCGGGCGGGGCCAGACAAAGCCACACCCCTGATCTGCCACACTGTCGCCTCCAATTACACAGGGGCTGGACCAGCTGGATCAGATTGGAGCAGAGCCCCTGAGGAACCACTTGAGGGGGTGGGCGAGACTGCGAGGCCTTGAACAAGGATGGGTAAGGCCTGCCCAGCATTTGTCAGTTTTGGCCTTCACCTGCCTGTCTGCACATTTGTCTACCCGTTTGACTCTCGCTGCACTTTCTGCTCTACCCTGTCGCCCTATAACTTTCACTCTGTCAGAGCTCTGAGAGTAGTTGGAAGTGGAGGGGAGAAGGGAGAGACCTTTATTTGGACCTGACCCACTAGCATTTTGCCCAACTGCTCTACCAATTGACTCTCCATTTGGAGGGCTATCTGCTTACTCGTTGTTACGTGTAACAGCGGGGAACCGCGAGTGCAGAGGCTGTAGCTGGTCGCAGCAGAGAGTGTGCCCCAGGTTAGCATAATTTAAAAAAAAAAAAAAAAAAAAAAAGTTATAATTACCCGGGCGTCTGGTTTTCTAATACATCAAAATTGACAGTACATAATGCCTCATAAAGGAGAGAGGCAGCAGCAACAACATACGAGCTCACAAATTTGAATAAGAACTTAATGAGTGCATCTGTGTCGCCACTGCTGAAAGTTATCAAAGCTTGTTTTTTACTGGCACTCCTCTATGGGCATCTGGCATTCCCAGGGGACTGCAATACCATTCTGGACCAGCAGCGTACAACTTCCGAGATAGGTGAAAAGATCTAGAGTTCGACTGGAGTTTGGATTGGTAAGCCAGCACATAGCATCTGCCTCAGACATCTTGAAATACTATATTCAGATACGGAGGGCGCCAGCCAATTCCCTGAAAGCTTGTCTGAAAGACATTTTTGAAAGATCAGGGACCCCATGGCAAGCCCAATTGCAGAAGGCAATTCAACTACTACAAATAGACACAGAAGCTTTGACACATGATTCAGTGGACCTCTCAGCATGGAACAGGGTTATTAATAAACAGGTGGGCCTCTTACCATTTCACCTAGATACAGCATCCTTGCCGGAATCAGATATTCTACGTCCTCTGAACGAGTCATATTTGATGGTGAGGCCCCAGGCTTATCTCTTTGAGGCCATCAAACCCTGTACTCACAAAAACATGTTCCTACGATTATTAGTTCCACCAGTGAACGACTTTTACCCGACCTGGCCCCAATATGGTAAGAAGACTGCTTAGCAGGCTGTGTAATTTCAACAAAGAATCCTGGCTCCATCTATTATGTTGCTGCCCCGTGTTGGAGGTGGCTAGGTGGTCAGAAATCTTAGTTAAAGGTGTTCGCACCTGCATGGAGGCCTCTGGGATATGCTTTATACAAACTGATGTAAGAATTGTAGCAAGGCTCGCTAGTTATGCAAGCAAACTCAGAGCGCTACTTTGCCTATGTTCTACGTCATTCAAGCATCTGAGCCTTACTCAAAAACGCATTACTGATTACATGTAATCGCTGGGTAACTGGCAATGTCTTGAACACATACACTAGTCACTAATGGGTTTGCATGCAAGAACAACAAATCTTAAGGACCTGTATTGCACTTGATCTTTCAGTTAGCTCTATGATTGAGATTTAGCTAGCACTAATTGTATTTGCTAATCAGAAACCAATTTTTATATTGTTCTCCTATCCCTTGTTGCAATGGTCTTAGGCATTCATGTAAATACACAAATATATTAATTTTGAATGGGTCTGTAAGCAAAAATAACAATATTTTATGGATTTGAATTGCACTTTTAAGCAGCTTTATGCTAACAATTTAGCTAGCACCTATAGTATTCATTAATCAGAAATTAAGTTTTAACATTGTTTTTGTTTCTTGTTGCAATGGTTTTAAGTAATCATGCAAATACATTAATACAACTAAAACTGAAACATTAAGGCAGCTACCATAGACAGCTTATTTAAGGCCTGCACCGCACAAGCAACATCAGAGCTCACAAACCACTCCAAAATGTCCTACACATGCAACACATCTTTTGAATCTTTGGCCACAACCTGCCATTAACTGATTGTAGAGTCCCTAATGGAGTTGTCACTGCTGCTATCATAGTTTTTTCTCTCTCTTGTGGGATATTGTTTGCCTTTCCAGCTCTCTTTCCTTTTCATTCTGTTTCTCCTCCCACTCTCTCTGTTTTTCCTCCCTTTCTCTCTGTTTCTCCTGACTCTCACACAATTTCTCCTCCTGGCCCATACCTCCAGTCTCTCCTGCCTTCTGTCCTCTTGTTCCCAGTGAGCCAGTCTTAGCTTCTTCATTTTGACCTCTCTGGCCTTCTCATCCTCTTGAGTCTTAGCTTTCTGAAGCACCAAGTGCAAGCTCAGGACTTCTGCTAAACTCAACCCACCCAAGGAATTTACTCCTGGAATTGGTGATAGTGGTATCCCAGAGATTCGAGGTGGTGTACACATCTGAGGTATTCTAGAAACTAAAATGGTGAGTGTCTTTGTGAAGTTCTTCAAAATGTATTAGAAGACACGCTCTGTGTGTGTCTGGGATAGGTCTGTCCTAAGGGGATCCTAGAGCCTGAATCAATAGTGCTTTCTTCCTGGGTTCCCATAAAGGGAACCTTCAAGGTTGCCTCCTGAGAGTCAACTACAGCCTCCCCCTTTCATCCAATGCCTCAAATGGTCCTTAATGAAATAAGCAAGGATCTCTCTGTCCCTACTCCTGGGAATCTTTCACCCTCTGTCACTATATAGACTCTTCATTTGATCTATGGACATGGTGCTGAGGTCCGTAGTTAAGAGAAAATCAAAAAGTGGTGAAGAATGTAGATTTTCCTAGTAATTTATGAAGTAAAGTCTTAATTTTATTTAAGACACGGAAGCGAGTATTATGCTTTAGTCTTTTCTTTATTTTTAATGGCAGCTGCAGTCAAGAACGAACTACTGATCCTATAAGGCTAACAAAAGTGGCCAATGAGGATCAAAAGGTAGTTCTAAGTAATGCACCAATCACTAACAATCCATACTAATAATACCAATCTTTACTGGGAACAGCCCTCTTTTCTTGTGCGACCTTAAACCGTAACAAACAAAGGAATAATGAAACCACAAATACAAATAGCCAGGCACAGAGCTAAGAGTTCTTGAAAAAGGCAAATCAGTCTTTGAGCAAACTCCGGAAGGGTGTTTTGATCGAACGGTTGGAGGATCGTGGAGGCGGATGTGGCAAAGAACGAAGTGGCTGAAGAGACGAAGGCAGGATCCTTAGGAAGCCGACTGTTGTCCTGATGTAGATGCTGAAAGGGAGGGTAACAAAATAACAGTGTTCATTTTTGTAGCGGCGGGATAATACTCGCCTCCGTGTCTTTAACAAAATTAAGACTTTCCTTCATAAATTACTAGGAAAATCTACATTTTATGGCAAGACCGGAGGCTCCTATTATGCTATTTGAAAGTGTATTAATTACATTAAAAGAGGCGTGTTCAATCGTTTTACAATAGAAAACCTTAAAAACATTGTCGTCGGACCAGTCAGCCTACCTGAGAATATCCTCCAAGCGAGAATCGGCCCAAAAAGCTTTGGATGCCATGGCTCCTCTAGCCGAGTGTGCCTCAAAGGCGGAGACATCAATGCCAGCTAAGGACATAACCCAACGGACCCAGCGTGCTAAGGTTGGAGAGGACACAGGTTTGAAAGGTTTCCTGAAATAAATCAGGAGCTGAGCAGTGGAGGAATTCCTCAGACCGGCTGTCTGTTGTTCATAGATTTTTAAACATTGGCCTACACCGAGCTTGGGGTGATCCGGAAAGAAGGGGTAAAAACTGAAGAAAGATTAGTTTTAGTACGTCTAAACACATTAAACATAACACCAGAGGGAGTAAAATGGCGAGCAGTAATATCTAGAGCTCTCACCTCAGATAAACGCTTGAAAGACACTAAACATAACAGCATGGTAAGTTTCGCAGAAAGCTGTTTCAAAGATAACGACGTATTGTCTGGCCAAGACACAAACAGTTTTAACTCAGTGTTGACATCCCATAATGAACTATATTTAGGTTTTGGAGGATTAGAACATTTTACTCCCTTTAAAAGGCGGCATATCAAGGGGTGTTCTCCAATCGCTTTTCCCTGGAAAAAGGAGTGTGACGAAGAAATAGCGGATCTATACAGGTTAATCGTACGGACCGATTTCCCTTTGCAGGCTTCAGCCGCCAGAAAATTAATGATCATTGTTACATTTGCTGGAAAGGGATCAACTTGTTTTCCCACACACCAGCTATGCCAGAGAGACCAAGCTGATCTATATGCCTTCCTTGCTCCTGGAGCTCTTGCCAGGACCATGAAGTTTGAAGCTTCTGCCGAAATAGAAGTGCTCGGCTGGGATTCCCTGAAATTTTCCAGGCTGAGAGGGTGAGGACATTCTGAAGTATCAAATTGTGGTGGAGCCCTTGGGGATTGGTTAGGAGATCTGGGAACGGGGGATTAAGAACGGAGATTCTATTGACAGTTCCAGGAGAGAGGTAAACCACACCTGGGAATGGCAGAAGGGGACTATAAGTACTACCGAGGCCTGTTGCCGCCTGACCTGTGCCAGTACCCTGGGAATAAAAATGAAGGGAGGAAAAGCGTAATTGAGGGAGGATGACTAGTCTTGAGAAAAAGCATTGAAAGCGAGAGCAAGAGGATCTGGATGCCAGCTGAAGAACTTCGGAAGCTGCTTGTTGAGACGTGAACGAAAAGATCTATGTCGAAGGGACCCCATTTGTGAAAAATGTTGTTGAAAACCTGCACATTGAGCATCCAGTCGCTGGAGTCCTTAAAATGGCGCGAGTACCAATCCGCTACGAAGTTGAGATTGTCCGGTAAGTACTCCGCTTGGACGGAGATCCTGTTTTGGAGACAGAGGGGGTCATTCTGACCCCGGCGTTCTAAGACCGCCGGGGCCAGGGTCGGCGGGAGCACCGCCGACAGGCCGGCGGTGCCCCGCAGGGCATTCTGACCGCGGCGGTTCGGCCGCGGTCAGAAGAGGCAAACCGGCGGTCTCCCGCCGGTTTACCGCTGCCCTTAGAATCCCCCATGGCGGCGCAGCTTGCTGCGCCGCCATGGGGGATTCTGACACCCCCTACCGCCATCCTGTTCCTGGCGGTTCGCCCACCAGGAACAGGATGGCGGTAGGGGGTGCCGCGGGGCCCCTGGGGGCCCCTGCCGTGCCCATGCCAATGGCATGGGCACGGCAGGGGCCCCCGTAAGAGGGCCCCGCAAAGTATTTCAGTGTCTGCTAAGCAGACACTGAAATACGCGACGGGTGCAACTGCACCCGTCGCACCCCTGCAACTCCGCTGGCTCAATTCTGAGCCGGCGTCCTCGTTGCAGGGGCATTTCCTCTGGGCCGGCGGGCGCTCTTTTGGAGAGCGCCCGCTGGCCCAGAGGAAATGTCTAAATGGCCGCCGCGGTCTTTTGACCGCGGTGCGGTCATTCAGCGGCGGTACCTTGGCGGACGGCCTCCGCCGTCCGCCAGGGTCATAATCAGGCCCAGAATTCCCAGAACCCTTTCGCCAATTCCGCTAAAGGTTTGGATTTTGTGCCTCCCAAACGGTTGATGTAACGAACCGTAGAAATATTGTCCATTCTGAGAAGGACTGAACAGGAAACTCTGGGGGTGATTCTGACCCCGGCGGTCTTAGACCGCCGGGGCCAGGGTCGGCGGGAGCACCGCCGACAGGCCGGCGGTGCCCCGCAGGGCATTCTGACCGCGGCGCTTTGGCCGCGGTCAGTGCAGGAAAACCGGCGGTCTCCCGCCGGTTTTCCGCTGCCCCTAAGAATCCTCCAAGGCGGCGCAGCTCGCTGCGCCGCCGAGGGGATTCTGACCCCCCCTACCGCCATCCTGTTCATGGCGGGAAAGCCGCCATGAACAGGATGGCGGTAGGGGGGGTCGCGGGGCCCCTGGGGGCCCCTGCCGTGCCCATGCCAATGGCATGGGCACGGCAGGGGCCCCCGTAAGAGGGCCCCGCAAAGTATTTCAGTGTCTGCCTTGCAGACACTGAAATACGCGACGGGTGCCACTGCACCCGTCGCACCTTCCCACTCCGCCGGCTTGATTACGAGCCGGCATCCTCGTGGGAAGGGAGTTTTTCCCTGGGCTGGCGGGCGGTCTTTTGGAGACCGCCCGCCAGCCCAGGGAAAAACTCATAATACCCTCCGCGGTCTTCTGACCGCGGAGCGGTATAATGGAGGGCGGAATTCTGGCGGGCGGCCTCCGCCGCCCGCCAGAATCAGAATCACCCCCTCTGTCTCTTGCGAGGCTTCTGATTGCAAAGGAGCCGGCAAGCATCTCTAAACAGTTTATGTGCAGTTTTGACTCCTCTCGTGACCATAAGCCTCCAGTTCAGATTGGACCACAATGGGCCCCCCAGCCCAGAAGACTTGCATCTGATTCTAATACAAGATCCGGGGCTGATGCGAAGATAGTCGTGCTGTTCCAGGCATCTTAATGGTCGATCCACCATTGCAGTTCTGAACGCGAGTCCTGGTCTAGAACTATGGAATCTGAATAGGCCACCCCTCTTTGGAGATGACAAATTTTTAGTCTCTGCAATGCTCGGTAGTGAAGTGGACCCGGATATATAGATTGGATTGAAGAGGAGAGGAGACCTACTACTCTTGCAAGGGATCTGAGGGAAAGACGAGAGTTGCGTAAAATGAGCAGAATTTCTGACTTGATAGATTTGATCTTTGAAGATGGGAGAAGAAGAGTAGCCGAAACTGAATCTACCAGGAAACCCAATAATTCGATCTTTTGGATCGGGTCTAAGGAAGATTTTTCGTAGTTTATGATAAAACCTAGATCTGAAAGAAGATTGCACGCCAAGTGCGCCTGAGAAAGAAGAGAAGAGCGGTTTTGATCCATGATCAGAATATCGTCCAGATAGATGATTAATCTGACCCCTCGAGCCCCGAGAAAGGCTGCTACTGGTTTCATTAGTTTTGTGAAACACCATGGGGCGGAAGACAGACCGAAAGGAATGGAAGTGAAACGGAATGTCTGACCGGCCCATTGGAGTTGCAGATATTTTTGAGAGTCCGGGTGTATCGGTCCTGTAAGGTATGCGTCTTGCAGGTCTAACCTTACCATCCAATCTCCTTGGAGCAAGGTATCCCTGAGATGCAGAATGGTTTCCATCTTGAAGTGACGATAAAGAACAAACTGGTTGAATTGCCTCAGGTTGATAACTGGGCGCATTTTCTTGTTCTTTTTCTGGACCAGAAAAACCGAACTGAGAAAACCTGAAGGATCTAGAGAGCAACGAGCTATCGCCTGTTTTTGCAAAAGGGATTGAATTTCTGAGGAAATTAATTCTGTAATTTGGAGAGAGAAGTGAGGGGGAGGAGGAAAGTTCACTTGAAAAGGCTGTGAAAAGAGCTATATAGCATATCCCTGAACGGTATTTAGGACCCAGGGATCTACTGTGAGTTCCTTCTATTTTGACAGGCACATTGTAATACGACCCCCCAGAATAGGTGAAAAAATCTGATGATTTACCGGCTCGCAAAGAGAATCTGGAATTACGGTACCCCTTGTTCCTGAATCCCCTGCTGTTTTGGGGATAGAATTGCGGCCTGTAGTCTTGTGTTGAGGTGTTGCCATAGAAGCCGCAGGAACCTTGATTGGCATAGGAGCGGCCGGCAAAGCGAATCCTACCTCTGCCGACCCTGGCAAAAACACGGGCCGAAAACATCTTTTTTAAAGATTGCTGCTCTTTGTCCAGGAATGAAAAAGTTGCCACATACTTGCTCAACTCCTGATAAAGGAGTTGCCAAAAAGCAGACCCTCAGCTATGACACCGGGGTCTGTGCCCACCAGGTTGACAAGCTTGGGATCTAGCTTCAAGAGGAGGCCCTTTCTACGCTCATGCGTGATGGAGGAATTTGCATTTTCTAACAAGCAAATGGGCAGTTGGGCCCTCAAGGATAGTTCAGCTGGGTCTACTGAAGCTTGTTCCAAACGAGCAGTTTCTGCTAAGTCAAAAATACGGGTATGGGGACCTACTATGTCCAACAGCTTATCTTGGCAAGACAACCAAGCTTTGTCAACGCCCTTCCGTGGGTCCTTGCCGTATTTAGTGAAGAAGGTAATTAGGGAAGTGTCAATGGGTGGGGTTGCCGTGATTGTAGAGGAAAGGGCAGGGCGGGGACACTCAGACCCAAGTTTCGCTCGCACCTGTTTATCTAAGGGGGTGCGCAACCTGGCTGTCACATATTCCGCAACGTGGTCCGTAGGGAACCACTCAGTCGAATTTGGATGCTGGATGTTAGCCGGATCGAACATAGGCACCCCTTCGGCATCCAGTATTGTGCAGGAACCCGTAAAGTCTTGTGACCCAATTTTAACTTTTTTGAGAGGAGGAGGGGAGATAATATCTCCAACATCCTGTTCGGAAATATCCGAGTCCGAGTTTGGGTCTTGCACCTCATCGTCTGTGTCTTTAATTTTTGTTATAGATATAGGAGAGGAGATATGTTTAGATTTGACCATGCATTTTTTTGACGGTCTAGCCGTTAACCCCTCCTTTAAAGGAGGCCTTTGAGGAGCCACGTCCTCCACCACATGTGAACTTCTGTCACTCACTAATAGTGTCCCTTTAATATTTTTTTAAGGTTTCTGACGCTTTTTGCCTTTCCCCGCAGATTGGGACAGCATGGTTTTTGACACGAGATTGACAACGGAATCTTCAAAATGTTTGGATAATTTCTGCCAAGAAACTGCCATGGCTTGTTCCACTGAAGACTGTATAAAGTCATTAAGGTTGCCTTTGAGGACATCTTCCTCCTCCTCTTGTGACAAAAGTGGGTGAGCAGAGCTGTCCATGGTACCAGCAGTGTAAGTAGATTAGAACAGTAAAAAACGGAGTGAGGAAAGGGTTAATAAATCTCACCGAAGTGAGAAAATAATATAGCCCCGCCTCTGGGCTGAGTGAAAAGGAAAGGGGAAGAAAAAACCGGAACCTCCAGAGAAACACGGAGTCTGGCGATAGCTGAAGGCCACAGAGACTGCTTGAGGCGGTAAGTAATAAAACTGGTGAAGCGTGTAGAAAACAAGCTGAGAATATGGGTTAACAAACCCTTTAAAAAATGAAGCAAGCGGTAGAAAAATGCAGTTCAGCTGAGAGGAGACGTGTGCTGAAAGCGCTCCTGTTGGGCACCGAAACTTCTCCTCAGCGGGCGCCTGAAAGAAACGATGCGCGCTGAGGAGAATCAATAATTACACAATGGAATGAGCGGCGTGCGCCGCAACCAGCACAAATAGAAAAAAGGCAAAGGCATAGAAAATCTATTGGATGGAGATAATGGGGTGCAACCCCTCAACCAATGAAGAATTAGGGGACTGTACAACGAAAAAGGGATAAAAACCCTTGACACAAGGAAGTGAATTAGGAGACTAGGAGATAGAGGAGGGGGAGATGCTGTTGCGAATTTTGCTATGACCCAGACTCTTTGTCACTCTGCGTAGAGACTTTGCTGTTTGGTTCTTAAAACCATCCTTGCCTTATATTGCCCGTTTACACTTTACCTCCTTATGAGGGAAGTGCCCCTTTTTACCCGACTTGCTGAATTCCTGGCTGATGGCGAATCAACTGATGCCCTGAGGACGAAGAATGAACCTGAGTGCTGACCCAATACGGAGGGTAACTAGATGACAATGAAATTGTAATTGTCTGTTTGCTTTTACTTTCTAGGTACCAACTGCTTCTTTTGACAGAGACCATAGTTGGATGTTTTCCAAATTGGTGTTGCTAAATTGTTTTTGCATGATGCCCAACATGCCAATGCTAATTCGAGGATAGATGAGGGGTTCACTAAACCGACGCAAATAGACAAATGACTGAATCTATGCTTTGTTGAATAATGTGATGATGATACTCTGCTAAGGATAACCTATGATGACGTTGTGTTATATTCTAATATTCGTGATCCTTGCTTTGATTAAATCTTATCAGAGTTGCCATATTGTGACTATGCTAATGTGTTTCTTGGTTTTGAGAATAATAAACTTACTAGTAGAATTCTAATCAATAGGGAATAAACTTCATATAATAGTACTAAACTGGTGTGGTTATTCATGACTGCAAGGTCATGGTGGTTTCTGAGTTTTATTAATGTCTTTGACTAATCTGACTTGTCGTATTACTGTGAACCTTGATGACGTTATTGACATATTGATTGACATGCTGATTAGTTATCTTGTCCTAAGGTGTCTTCAATCAGGGTCAAAAGATTAATTGGCCTAAAACGAGTCCCAAAGTGAGTAAATTAATCATAAAGGGACGCGTTATCAGTTCTGGTAGCAGAGCGACGGTTTAGGCCCTTAGGCGCCCTAGGACGAAGAACCAATGTTTAGAATTGTTTTTTCAAGATAATGCAAATTGGAGGTATGATGCATTTCTAAATTCCCCATGACTTTTCCTGGAATCTCAGAGCTCGTCTAAGTGAGTTGGGTATGTTCTCGGCATTTTAGCATGTGTGGTGTAGAATTTGCGCTTGCTCAGCTTATGCATATTGCAGGTGATTTGTGAAGTTTGTGTGAATTTAGGCCAGGTAATGTTGTTTTAGTAGGAGTGGGCGTACTCCGCAGTATGAGAGTAGGGAAGTTGGTGAACTTCATGTGACTGTGGCGCTTTGTGCTAATAAATTACCCACGAGGTTGTTGGTCATGGTCTAAGACTCCGGAGTATAGTGACAAGTGTAGGAGGCACTTGTGTTTATGTTGTAATTTGTGCGGTTTAATAGGTCAATCGGGCGTGGTTGACAAGTCAAGTTTGAGTCAAATTGCTTGAGTGAAACCTTCGATGGAGATTTGGCAAGTTCTAAAGTGCACTAGAACGAACCATTGACAAGTCGATAGTAGGATCTGCTTGCGAGTGCGGGAGCTGAGAAGGAGAGAGTAGCGGCCGAGGCTTGAAGTGAAATCTCTGTAAAGTTCTGAAGCGATTGTGTTACCCTTCCTGTAGTAAACCGGCAAATTTGGGTTTTTGTTGTTAAAGGTGCTCACAATATATTGCATTAGTTTTGTGTGAAGAGGACAACCCGCGAGGCTTTGTCAGCCGCAGTGTGTGTGAGTGTGACGTCAGTGGTGCCGCGCTGGGATAGGTCAGTTGCTGAGAGGGGTCTCGCACGGATTGGCAGCCGTCCGTGAGAGGCAATAGGTTGAGAAACGAGGGTGAAGAGTGTTCTGGAAATTAAAGTCACCTCCTGATTAGATTCTAAACAGAATAAAAGATGCAAAAATGAAGTTTTTCAAGGCTCTAAAGAGTGCTTTGAGGGGAGATACATACATTACAGTGAGTGTGGGGGAGCCTACACCGCCTGAAGGTACTCCAGCTTATATTGTAATGGAGGAAAAAAGAGTCGCGCAATGTCTTTGGATAAAACAGTGGTGCAAATTGACAGAAAAAGAGGGATGTTTAGCGTTTCCGGAATACGGAACGTTTAATACCAGAATTTTGGAGAACTTGCGAATTATGTTAAGTGTGCAAAAACCGCCTCCGAGACCAGCTCTAAGGCATTAGCATTAGCAATCTGGGATTTGATGGCCATATGACAGAGACAGCAGAAATTTGAGAGGAGAATGAAAAGAGCAGAAAAGATTTAAGCTGAGGATAGATGGGATAATGAGAGCAGGATGTGGAGAAGGGAATAGTTGACTGACTTAAAATGTTAACGGCAATAACACAAGAAGACGAGACACAGGGAAAGAAGGCTACTTGTAAGACAGACAAGGGCTCTAGTAAGCCAAAGGACACTCAGAGGTCTTGGGCAGACGCAGATGATTCAGATGATGAAGAGTTTCTTAATCAGTTGTCACATGATCGCCCGCCACCACATGCCATAAATGATAACGTACAGAGCACTAGTGTGAGTTCTGAAGACCCGGCACAAAATAAGGGCGTCTCAAATACAGTGCAGACAAGTGATACAGTTTTGATACAAAATGGTGTCAGTGTACCCGCTGCACCAGACACACAGATACAGTTGCAGCCACCACAGATTCAAAGGATTTATCCTGATGTTCCAGTGTTGGAAACAACCACGAGTCTGATGGTGCCGCCTGATCCGGTATACACGAGATCAAAGTTAGTGCAGATTGAGCCAACTCCGCAATTGCTGCCCCAGCCGCAGCAACAGCTGGTTCCGAGCTACACTTCAGTTGCAGGATCGCAGTCAGTGGCTACAGTACCAATGATGAATCAAGCTATGGGAGTTAATGCTCCACAGGGTTTGCGACTTAGTCAGACACCAGCTGCTATATCATTGCCAATTACTGTTGGTGCACCAGTACAGCTGTATGCGCAAGGTAAGCCTGGCGTATGTGATCAGGGAGTAATGACCCAAGAGGCAATAAGAGGAGGGTCTACTGGAAACCTGCAGGGAATAACACAGGGAGGACAGTCAGTTGAAAGGTCTAGATCCTTGTTGGACTTTAGTCTGATTGGAGTTCCTTTGGAGACAATGAGGCAAGCAGGATTGGAAACGCTAACCCCACAGGTAATGAGTACAAATACGACACAGACACCGATGGTACAGTCTGGAAATATTTTGTTGCAAAACTTAACAGCGCAACAATTGAACGAGTGGTTAGACAAGCTCAACGCTTCACAGACTACTACAGTGACCACTGAGAGGTCAGAAAGGGATGAATACCTGCATTTTGTGAGTCTGGGTGAAGAAGCAGTGGAACTAGTGGAAGGAACAATGGGGGTGAACAGACTAGAGTCATACACAGAGGCAGAATTGAGATATCTGTGCCCCAAAATAACTAGAGAAGTGAGCAAGGTGCATCAGAGGTTGGCAAACCTGGCAGATAAATACAGCATAGACATTGAGAGTACTAAACATTTGAAAAGAAGTTACAGATTAGACTTTGAGCCTAAAGATTTTGAGCACATGAGGTCTACCGGAATGAAGACACATCTTAAAGAAATACTGCAGAGTGCTCAAATTTGGGGAGCCTTAGAGAAGTGGGAAGGCAGATGGGCGAAGAAGAGGGATAAAGAGAAAGGTGATGGTCCGGAACCAAAGCAGGCTAAAGCTGCACTGGACACGGGAACTATAAAAATGTTACCAATGAGAGAAACAGCCGGAGGGGTGCTAGTCCATGTACTATGGTCTAGGGGAGACATTCTGTCATTCACAAATGATTATCCCAGGTTGAGGGAGAAGCCGATAGAATGGTATCAGCAGGCCGACTGCGAAGCTTGCGAAATATCTCTGGGAGGACTTGAATACCCTGTTTGAAATAATAGTTCCACCTGACTTATGGCTTGAGTGCAAGAGGGGTGTAGATTGGCCGTCAGAGGAGCCGGCAAGGGACAAAGTTACTGGAGCACCATCCGCAGAAGTAATGAGGTATTATCTTAAAATGATTGAGTTTTTGAAGCAGAAAGTTTCGCAGAAAGTGATTGATTGGCAGAAAATCGATCGAACATCACAGGAAGCCAAAGAGTCAATTCATGCTTACTATGAGAAATTGCTGAAGGCATTCAAACACTACAGTGGCACTGAGGTCATTGAGCCAAAAGACATGAATCATCTTGTGTTCAGGTTTGTTGAAGGGCTGAGACCAGAGATTAGTCAGATGATAAAGAATCATTTGATCTTTTGGCAAGCAAAGCTGATTGATGAGGTGTTGCAGTATGCGAAATACTGCAGTGACGAGATTGAGTTGAAACAGCAAAAGTTGAAGGAGAAGGTGATGGTGATGCAGATTAAGGCAGCGCAAGCAGGGATGCAGGGAAATGGAATACAGCAAGTGGTACAGCAGCAACCGCAGGGAACTGGAATGTTTCAGGCACAACCAAGAGGTCGAGGAGGTTTTGTGAACCGTGGTCCAGATATAAATACTGTTGTGGTTCAAAATGATGTGCAGGGGATGAAAAAGATGTCACCATGTAACGCGTGCGGGGCGTGGGGCATTGGAAGCGGGAAGGCCCAATGGTGGTGCAGGATGTTGTAGTTCAACAAAGCAATGATGTTGGTACATTTCAAAATGTTAGGGGTCCAAAAATGAGGGGACAAAATCCAAATTTTCAGAATAACATGGTGCAGATGCAGGGTCTCCAACCCGTGCAACAAATGCAAATGCCACGTGTTCAACCAGCACAAATGCAGCTGGCACAACAGCAGATTCCCATAGTACCTAGACAGCAAATGCAGATACCATTAGCTCAAATGGGACAGGTGATGCTTCCTCAACAGGTCACAGGTCAAACAATGAGTGAAAATAACACAGTACAGCAGTTCCCATTGTGTGGTGAGGATGGAATAAACGATGAATGGTCGGATGATTGTTCAGACAGTGAGTAGTGCAGGCTTGTAGCGTCCCTAGAAGTAGATCAGAGGGGACCCTATGTAGAGGGGAAGGTGATGGGTCATAAGGTTTCATTCCTAGTTGACACAGGAGCTACACGCTCTACAGTCAGAAGTGCAGAGGTTCCGAAATTGCCACTTTCGGGGCGTACCATAAGGGTGGTAGGAGTAGCAAATCAGTTCCTGACAAATCCGATTACAGATCCGTTCCAAGCTGAGATTGGTAACTTCCAGGGATTACACAAATTTGTAGTCTGTGATTTCAGTCCCGTATCCATACTGGGAAGAGACTTACTTTGCAAAATGAGGTGTTCGATTACCTGTTCCAATGAAGGGATTGAGGTGCAGACGAACAGTAATGATGAAGGGGACGATGGTTAGTTTTCAGAGTTAGAGACGGAGACCGCAAATGAGGAATATCCTTTGATAACATTATTCCCAATGCTTACAGTGAATGACTTACCATCTGAATTGCAGGGAACAGTGACAGAGAAAGTGTGGGACCTGACAGGAAAAGAAGTGGGACTAATAAAAGGAGTAGAACCAGTTAAAGTAGAGGTAAAGCCGAATGCAGTGTTTCCCCAGGTACCACAGTACCACATGGCACAAGATGTCCTCATTCAAGTAGCGCAAATAATTGCGGACTTTGTGAAGCAAGGGGTTCTGAAAGAAGTGCTGAGTAGCCTGTGTAATTCACCAATAATGGGTCTGAAAAAGCCTTGTGGGAAAGTTCAAATTGTGCAAGATTTTAGGAAAATAAATTAGATTGTGGTAAAATGTTGCCCCATAGTGCCAAATCCAGCTGTGATCATGTTTCAGGTTCTGTGTGATGCAGAGTGGTTCACAATTGTGGACCTGTCTCAAGCATTGTTTTCGGTGCCTCTTCATGAGGATAGCCACTTTCTCTTCAGTTTCAAATTCCTGGATAAGGTGTACAGTTGGTGCAGAATTCCTCAAGGGTTTTCTGAGTCACCTTCCATCTTCAATCAGATATTGAAGAAGGATTTGGAGTCATTAGAATTGCCTTTCAGTTCAACTTTAGTGCAATACATTGATGATTTGTTAATTGCGTCCAGAACAAAAGATGACTATAGGTATGATACAATTGCCTTACTGAACCATTTGGGAAAGAACGGACATAAAGTGTCCCCAAAGAAGCTGCAATACTGTTGTAATTTAGTAGCGATTAGATTAAGCATTAGCAGAAGACATCTTGTATTTAGCAACTATTGTGAACATTTCGCGGAATCCATTTTGTATTCATGGCAGCCATTATCTCTGCCACATGCTGCCATGTGCTCGCCATGTGCTCTGTCCTACCTTCCTGTTAACTACTCTTGAAAATCTGTCTAGTGACAAGTTATATTTAGCATCTCCCACTTTGCACATGCCCAGTAAGGTCTGCAGCTGTCAGTAATTAGTAACCGACAGTAATATGTCTACTAGTCCTTGAAAACTGTTAGCCCCTCCTACTTGTTGACTGTGCATTTCCATATGACCTCATATGTATATAAGTCTTGCTTCTAAAATTGTCCCACCTTCTTTTAGCCCTTGCGTGGGTATAAAAGGACCATGCTCTCTTAGTTCAGTGTGCTACTTCAAACATTACCGAAGGGTGCTGTTTGAAATGTGGTACCACCTAATGAGGTTTAATAAACGTTGTCTTTTATTTCAGTTTCTGTGTCTGTTTCTGTGTCTGAGGACTTTGTGCAGAGAAGGGCGTATCCCTTGCACTAGTAGGCCTTGCTGAGGCTTACTTCGACAATACTGTCAGAAAGAGGTGAAGTACTTAGGTCACCTGATTGAGAAAGGGTCGAGAAAAATATCCAAGGAAAGGGTGACAGCCATACTGCAGATGAATCCCCCGACAACAAAAAGAGACGTTAGGATGTTTTTGGGAATGGTAGGCTACTGTCGTCAGTGGATTCTCAACTTCTTGATTATCTCCAAACCTTTGGTGAGATTAACTGTTAAGGAAGTTCAGGATGGCTTGGAATTGAAGGAAAGCATGTGCAGGGCACCAGCTTGAGGTATGCCTGATTACACAAAGCCTTTTGTACTGTTTTGCCATGAACGTGATACTTGTTCTTTTTCTGTCCTGACACAGGTCCATGGAGGGGCAAACCACCCAGTAACATATTTTTCAGCTACTTTGGACCCAGTCGCAGCAGCCTTACCGGGTTGTTTGCGTGCAGTTGCAGCAGTTGGTCAAAGCTTCACCCAGTGTGAAGGAATAGTGATGGGACATCCTTTAACAGTAATGGTCCCACATTCAGTTGAAATCCTGTGAACCCGAACCAAGACGCAGCATATGACAAATGCGAGGTTGACAAAATATGAGACAATTATACTGGGGTCTCCAAATGTGTCCCTTAAGAGATGTACTGTATTGAACCCGGCAACTTTACTTCCTATTGAGAATGCAGACATTGATGATGCTTAGGGAGTTAATGCCACGTTTCGGATTCCCGATCCCTTTAGAATCAGATAGGGGCAGACACTTCGACAATGAGGTGATTAAGCTCTTGTGTGCTGCATTAAATATTGAGCAGAAGCTACACTGTAACTATCGCCCTGAAGCATCAGGACTAGTGGAGCAGATGAATGGTACCTTGAAGTAGAGAATGGCAAAAATGTGCGCAGCTACCAATTTGAAGTGGCCAGATGCATTGCCCTTAGTACTGATGTCAATGAGAAACACACCTGACAAGAAAACAGGACTGTCTCCTCATGAAATTCTAATGGGCGGAGCTATGAGATTGCCTGCAGTGCCTGCAAATGCTCTTGTGAATATCACGGATGATATGGTGTTGGACTACTGCAAGGGTCTGGCTGACGTGGTCCGCTCTTTCTCTCACCAGGTGGAGGCTACCACATTGCCACCAATAAGTGATCCCGGGCACACCCTGAAAGCCGGTGACTGGGTGGTTGTCAAGAAACACGTGAGGAAGTCGTGTTTGGAGCCACGTTGGAAGGGGCCATATCAAGTGATACTGACAACCACTACTGCTGTGAAATGTGCAGGTCTTCCAAATTGGATACATGCCAGTCACACAAAGAAGGTGAAGTGTCCGATTGATGCGGAACTTGAAGTGACCAAAACAAAAGCTGCAGAGAAGGAAGTCTCAGGGCCGGAGAGTATTCAAAGGGGAACTGAGACTGAAGGAGAAGCCGCTGAGGATGCTTAGTCACTCAAGCAGCAAACGAGTTCCAGAGGGGTGACGTGAGCCTGTGTCAGCTGAGGTAACAGGGGAACCGACACAAAGAGAGGTTCTCCCAGAAGCAGACGGATACAGGTTTGAAGTTGAGCCCATAACAGACCCTGAAGGCGAAGAAGGTGAGGTGGCAGGGGGTCAAGGTGTTCTGACTCCTCCTGAGCTGCTTGCAGAGCCATCAAGAGAAAACACCATAGCACAAGAGGAGGGCGTTGTTAAACGTCCTGAAAGGCCGAGCAGAAAGAAAACACTTAACGGAGATAATTGGCCGGAGCCACAAGCTGCAGGAGAGAAAGTGATCCCTAATGAAACAATAGAGGAAGAAGTTGATACAACCAGGAAAGAGGATCTTAGTGAGGGAGAGTTGCAGGGTGAACGCAAACTGAAAAGAAAGAGTTGCAAACAGAAGGTACGCAGGTCCTGAATGGGCGTATGCAACATCAGCTGAAGGGCAACAAGAATTCTTGGCGTTCTGTTTTGATCGAGAGGTTCAAGGTCAATACTACGGCACCTGAATTCAACCTTAGAAAGAGACTGTGTTAAATTAAAATTGAAATTGAAAGCTGAAAAGCTTAGAAAAGAAATTGATAAATTACCGGATGTGACACTGTTAACCTGAATTGACTCTGAAGAACCGATTATGACAAGCTGCTAACCTGATTTGACAAAGTGGGCCTTGAATGAGTGAAACACTGTAAATACTCGCAGAGAAAAGAGACTTTGCACAGAAAAGAAAAAGAGCTTTTATATCGTCCTCAAGTTGATTGTTTGCTTTGTATTATTCTACTACCTGATTCTTTACAGATCATGAGTTACACTAGAGATAATAGTAATAAGGGTAGGATGTGTGGTTGGTTGAGTGCTATTCTGGGTATTGTGTGTGCAATAATAATTATAGGTGTGATTGTGGGAATGCCATTGGTGGATAAGAAAGTGACTAATAGTGCTACACTAACACTGTGGGAGAAGCTTGAGCAGGATACACAGCATAAAATTAGTTAGGGGTTTCTTTGAGCCGACACAGACATTTGGGACAGCTTATGCGCACCGCAATAATCTAACTTGCTTACTAACACCTGTAGAAAAGAGCTTCTTAGATCACACTGATGATAGACGGAAAGCATTAAAGGAAAGGTTAGAAAAGGGATTAGAGAAACGCATGCTTGCAAATGATTATGCTTACACTGCTATAAAGACACAGGGCAAATTAGCTATAGATGTATTACATGTAGGTAGGCTTTGTATATATAGGCCGAAATCTGAGCATGACACTATTTGTGGGAACGAGTGAATGCAGGCATGTGTTTTTGTTTCAGAGTCAATGGACATTCATGTTAAATGGACAGGATCCAGCGATCCCTGGGATCTATTAAATATGTGGGCTTAATGCTTATTACCATCTTCCAAAGGGATGGTATGGGACATGTTATTTGGGAATAATTTTCCCAAAGATCTACCAGATTGATGACTTAAAGCAACTTCCTAAATTGTCTGAATTACATCATACTAAACAAAAGAGAGAGACAGCGGCTGCTGTCGTTGGTGACATATTTGGAGCCATAATTCCTTCAGTAGGGGTTATCTTAAACTCCATAAAGATTCAAAAGTTGTCTACTATTGTGGATAACATGCTGACAAACTTCACAGGGGCTATACTCCTGATAGATACTGAACTTGCTGCTGAAAGAGATATGACTCTTCAAAACCATCTTGCTTTAGACATTCTTTTAGCAAAGAGTGGCAGAGTCTGTAAGATGCTTAATGAGCGCCATTGTTGTGCATTCATTCCTGATAATAGTAAAAAGATTGGAGGTATGCTTACTAACTTAACAAGAGATAGTGCAGATTTGAAAGAGCTGAAGGAACCTGGAGTCTGGGAAAAAGTTGGGAAAGGAATTACCAAAGTAGGGAATTGGTTTAGTAGTATTTGGAACGGGGTTCTTGCAAAAATATTAGGAGGGCTATTGATTGTCCTGATTTGTATATTTGGACTATGGGTGTCATGTGAACTTACTAAAAGAATTAAAAGAGATTTGGCAAAACGTAATAAAAGAAAAGAAGAGAAAGAAAAAGAGAAAATGTTCAAAGAAATTTGGGAAAGATCACATAGGGAGGAAGAAATTGAGATGCGTAATTTAAAGAAAATGAAAGGTTGTGAAGGGAAAGGTTTTGTGTGATGACAAGTGTCATCAGAGGAGGGACTGGGAGAGCGTAGCTTATGTACTCAATATTAACATGAAATGTTTATGAACTAATGTGTAATAATGCCGCATAGAAAATGTATTAATGTATTTTTGCTAAACGCGTGCTTGAAATATGCCGACGGGGAGTGGCTGCCAATATATACCGGGACTAATGAAACTGACTAATAATGATGAAATGTTATGTTAGAATATGATTTTTCACTAATATTAAAAGGTTATATGTTAAAGTTCTGCTAATAAATCATTAGGCCTTAGTTAGCATGAGTCGAGGCCTAGCTGCCTGGTTTCATATTAAATGTGTTTTTCTAACGTGCAGTGTGCTGACTTGCTGAAGGACATGAACTCGTGTTTTTCCAAAAGCTAGAAGATGAATGTAACTGTAGTAGATCCGTTCTCATGAAATTTGACTTGCTTAGTGAAACATTCTTGCTGAATGCAACAGTGTAGACTACTCGCCGGTACACGGTCGCCTGAACCGGTACAGACAATGGAACCACTGACTAAAGATGCAAAGAAGACCACGAGAGTATGAAATCATATCGGACATTCTACCCGCTGACAACGTCAATCATAAGGACCAATAAACTACGTGAGAATTATTATGGGGTGACAAATTTGATGAGCTAATAGAAAATCTACTGGCTGGAGATAATGGGGTGCAACCCCTCAACCAATGAAGAATTAGGGGACTGTACAACAAAAAAAGGGATAAAAACCCTTGACACAAGGAAGTGAATTAGAATAGGAGGCTAGGAGATAGAGGAGGGGGAGATGCTGTTGCGAATTTTGCTATGACCCAGACACTTTGGGCCTGATTCTAACTTTGGAGGACGGTGTTAAACCGTCCCAAAAGTGGCGGATATACCACCTACCGTATTACGAGTCCATTATATCCTATGGAACTCGTAATACGGTAGGTGGTATATCCGCCACTTTTGGGACGGTTTAACACCGTCCTCCAAAGTTAGAATCAGGCCCTTTGTCACTCTGCATAGAGACTTTGCTGTTTGGTTCTCAAAACCATCCTTGCCTTATATTGCCCATTTACACTTTACCTCCTTATGAGGGAAGTGCCCCTTTTTACCCGACTTGTTGAATTCCTGGCTGATGGCGAATCAACTGATGCCCTGAGGACGAACTCTGAACCTGAGTGCTAACCCAATACGGAGGGTTACTATATGGCAATGAGATTGTAGTTGTCTGTTTGCTTTTTCTTTCTAGGTACCAACTGCTTCTTTTGACAGAGACCATAGTTAGATGTTTTCCAAATTGGTGTTGCTAAATTGTTTTGCATGAAGCCCAACATGCCAATGCTAGTTCAAGGATAGATGAGGGGTTCACTAAACCGACGCAAATAGACAAATGACTGAATCTATGCTTTGTTGAATAACGTGATGATGATACTCTGCTAAAGATAACCTATGTTGAACACGTGTTATATTCTAATATTCGTGATCCTAGCTTTGATGAAATCTTATCAGAGTTGCCATATTGTGACTATGCTAATGTGTTTCTTGGTTTTGAGACAAATAAACTTACTAGTAAAATTGTAATCAATATGGAATAAACTTCATATAATAGTACTAAACTGGTGTGGTTATTCATGACTGCAAGGCCATGGTGGTTTCTGAGTTTTATTAATGTCTTTGGACTAATCGGACTTGTCTTATTACTGTGAACCTTGATGACGTTATTGACATATTGATTGACATGCTGATTAGTTATCTCGTCCTAAGGTGTCTTCAATCAGGGTCAAAAGATTCATTGGTCTAAAACGAGTCCCAAAGTGAGTAAATTAATCACCACAATCCATCATATTTGCAAAACTCGCAAGTCTCTGAAATACATTTCTTAGAACAATGAACCTCATATTCTTTTGTCCCCTCAAGTTATTTATTCTGGGTGTCCGAATTAGGTAACAGTCCACCACAGAGGTAGTCAAACAAGGGAGGATCACAACCGCAATATTCTCAATTTGTTTATCCTCATTTGACATTGCTTAGTCAGTTATTTTCTTCTGTACAGGTCTCCTCTTAGTACCGTCAACGCGTTTCGGTCTAATCAGTTCATGGCCTCTTGGACGGAACAGTAAAGACAAGAGGCAATTTGCCTGTAATAAAATATTAAGAGCACTCAGTCAATACTCATTACCTGGGACATAACAACTAGCGCCCATAGACACCCTGGTGCAAACTTGTGGTGAGTAGATGATGCAAACTGCCCAATCTGGAATAAAACCATAAGTCATAAAGCATACACTGCTTTATGTTTCCACGTGCTGTCAGGTGGGTGTGCCTTGTAAGTACTACTGGGGGGAAAACCCGCATATGTGAAGGCCATGCATATTAGAACACTGGATCCATGCATCTCCACGTGTCGCCCTAAAATGGGACTCCAGCTGCGACCATCTTACCTATCACACTAGTGAACTGAACCTTCATGTGGCCCGCAATAATGTCAGGAACGAATCCTGCAAAATATACTATCATAACTTATTAATAATCACCAATAGTCAGGCAACAAGCCAGTAGGGCATTGTGCTAATCCTGCCATATTTACCAAACATTACTTATTCACAATGTTCTGTGAGCAGGAAATATGCCGCCTGGGCGGTATGCAGGCTTACCTGCAACCTAATTATAGTCAGGCAACAAAGATGTAGGAAAACGCTGAGGTAATAAATGCGTGACAGACAACTGCACCAGCAGAGCTCGGCGGGGCGAATCACAATGCTTGTCTACTCAGTCCAGACTGCTGATCCGAGCAGACGCATGTTGCAAGGGAAATAACCCAAGAGTCAGATTTTATGGCAAGACCAGAGGCTCCTATTATGCTTCTTCTACTAATACTCCGTGTCTTTAATAAAATTAAGACTTTCCGTCATAGATTACTAGGAAAATCTACATTCTAGTGTTAAACAGATATCAGGAAGGTCACGTGGACACATCACGTGCCCCTGTGCAAAGGTGAATTAAAAGTGGAAGCTGTTATGGTAGCCATCTTGGAAAGGGGCTCCTTAGAGTGGTGTGGCCTTTTTCTGTATTATGATCTACCCCAGTTTACAGACCCTGCACACTGTGCATGAGATTATTAAACTCTGGGGCATATTATGTGTTTCACCGGCAGCTCGGGCTACTCTCAAAGCAGTAGAATCAATGTTTATATAATTACAATACATTAAAACCAGCTACATGAGGAACGTACTTATCGTCCCCACAATCAAACGTCTTATTTTATAATCCACATATGCATTTCATCCCGGTTACAAATAGATCATTTTATCTAATTTTGGCGAACACAACCTAACGGGCTCTGATCACTATATAAGTGCCCACATTTCTTCCAGATTATTCAAATCATTACTAGCAGTGTGGAATTTTCAATCATCCTTACTTCTATTTTTGATAGCGCAATAGAATGATTTTGTGGAACGAATAGAACTCCCCGATATATGTCATTTTCAGAACGATTCATAGATTGATAATGTTCCACTAGGGGTTCTCCTTGAAGCTTACATTGTGTGCGCCACCTATGTTGTGATAACCGTGATTTTAACCATTTGGGTTGTTTGGTCAATATAGAGCTTGTAGCGTGGGCACCTGAACTCGGTCTGTTCAATAGTGATGCCATTTAGTATAATGGTTTTACTGTTGCTAGTAAAAAGGCACGCCAAACAATTTTTGCAGTTGTTGTGTTTGAGGTCAGTATTCAGACAGAATATCAGAAACACAAATATTGTGGGACAAAATATTGTGTAAAAAATGTTGAGGAAAAAAATTGGTGAAGGTAAGTTTCTATAGGTAAATAACGTTTTACTACATACCACCCATATGTACCTTGACCATATATATATGGTTTTTGTGAGAGTGACCAAGACCATGTAGGTCGAAACACGTCATGTTTTCTGTCAGAAACAGGCTGGCGGGAAGGGGGTCGGAATCCCCATGGCGGCGCTGCTTGCAGCGCCGCCATGGAGGATTCCCTGGGCCAGGGGAAAACCGCTGGTTCCCCTTTTCTGACCGCGGCTTTACCGCCGCGGTAAGAATGGCCCTGGAAGCACCGCCAGCCTGTTGACGGTGCTTCCGTGGTCCCCGGCCCTGGCGGTCATGGACCGCCAGGGTCGGAATGACCCCCTGTATCTCTTTTGTATATGGGCACCGACGCGATTGCCACAGCAGATGTATATCTGGTGGCCCATACTGGTATACAGGGACACTGGCTCCTCACGATACAAGGGCTACAGCCCACTCTGCATGGCAAGCCATCCAAGGCAGCCCCTCGTGGCATATAGGGTTGTCAATACCTCACTGCACACAGCTCTAGCCCAGTCGGCACAGCAATATCCATGGCTCACTTCACAGTGACCCACCTCTGGTTTTTGGACTTTGTCCTAAACATGGGCAGTGACTCAATTGGTGCAGCAACCGTTTCGTCACACTGTCCTTAGGGAGTCCACTCAACAGGATTCCCAACTGTACCTCGCTCCAACGTTCTCCTCTTCTTAACAGGGAACACTGGTCTTGGCAAGCAGGCAAGCGCTGATGCTCCTGGCTCCAGGGCAGGTAGTCTTGGATTTCCTGGGTGATGTTCCCCCAACCCAGAAAGGAAACTAGTAGGCCTTGACCCCCAGTACTACTCACAGGCAGAGGTCTTACAGCCCTTCTCCTTGCACAGCCCAACTGGCTGCTTGATAGTTAACAATTTTAGGGGTCTCAAGCTCCATGTACAGACACCAAATGTGATTTAGGGTCTGAATATTTGATGTTTGTGTTGGGGGTGTGCTTCCTTTTGAAGTGGCCACTCCAAAGCAGTCTGTCACGGCAGTAGCAACTCCAAAGCCACACCACAGGTCCTGGGAGTGACTACAGCTCACACCTGCATGTCAGCCTCAGTGATATGTGTATCTAAAGGTTAGCCCTGGGCCTCAGCCCTTCTCCTTATAATTCTCTTATCAGCTCTATCTCCTTCCTGCGATGTGGTTTGCTCCTTCCTTTTGACTGCTCTCTGAATCACCGAGCTCCCTTTGAAGTGCACCCAGCTTCTAGGAGTGCTGCAATACACAAATCTGTCTTGACAGGGCGCATCCCTCTTCCTCCTCTCCATGTTTCACCCTGCAGTCATGGGTCTCCCAAAAAGGAACCCATAGTCTGCCATGTATTGTACCATTCACAGGCACACACATACCCAATGCATGAATTTCAAATATGCACCCTGTATAGCACCGTATCCTTCATGTACTGTACCACTCACTGACACTCATACATCCAGCACACACATTTAACATGTGCGCTCCGCACAGCTCTATATCCTTCATGTAATGAACCACTCAAAGACACACATACCCCAGCACATACAGTTAGCATGCGGACACTGCACAGCACTACATCTTTCATGTACTGTACCACTCACAGGCACACATACACCCAGTACATTCCTCTAACAGGCACACACTGTACAGCACTACATCCTTTATGTACTGTACCACTCACAGACACACACATCCAGTATATTCATTTAACACGCATGCACTGCATAGTATATCATTATCCCTGTATTGTACCCTTACTAGGCTCATAAGCACCCAGAGCAGATGCACCACGCTTGCACTGTGCGGCACTCCACATCAATCCAATGTCATTTGAAGGCAGAAGAGTTATTGGCTTTGCCAACGTCTTTTAGCCAAGTTCTACAGCAGCATGGCGAGTAAAGTTTGAGAAAAGGCGCTATGTTGCAGCCAGTGGGATAGATGGTGGGAGGAAAGGTCAGAGGGCACTAACAAGATTAAAATGTTTAAAAAAAGTTAAGAAGTAGCATGCATTGGCCGCATCTTAGCAATATTTTTCCTTCTGTCTGTAGGGTAGGGGAAGACAAGAGGATAGGTGGGGGGGATGAAACAGGGGCAGGTGGAGGTAGAAGAAACGGGGACGGTTTCGAAGAAACAGGGATGATAAGTGAAAGTTGAGACATGATGTCACAAGGTAGATGGCTGGAGCTCACATAGAACAAGTCTCAGGATATCACAAATATCTTCATTACAAGCGAGCCGGAGGTGGCTTCAGGTATGCCCTGCATCAGCCCCCCTGCAAACAGATATCAAGGAGCATGATGTTTACCCTGTTGCACTATTGTGACTGAATCGGTCACCTTAAGCTAATACTATCTGGATGGGTCCCTTACATGAAATCACACATGGAGGTGATGAACACACACCTTGTTGGATGCCGAAAAGGAGGGACGATCGTCTCACATTAAGAGGTGGCTAGGGTCATAAGTCCAGCAGGCGTGACCTGGTGCACTTTGACAGCCTACATGTGTTCACATTAATGAGTGATTCTTTGCCTGTGGGGAGAGAGATGAATCTCAGTGGCACCTATGCACTTGTGGGTGCACTGACAGAAATACTACATTCAGTGGACTGTGCCTTATATGTCTATAAATTAAAATATTGCATCAAAAGACTTTTGTTTGTAAAGATTAGCGCTGTTACCAATTGAGCTATTGATAACATTTTCTGTCTTTAGAAAAAAAACAAAAAATGTTTCTGCCACACTGTTAACAAGCATTGGCAGAAGAAACAGCGGGATGGGTCATAGGGAGAATGGATAAAAGTAAAACAGATGGGTGGGAAGGAGGGATAAAGCACACAGACAGTCTAAAAGAAAAACTAACCGGGGTAGGAAAGATAAAACAAATAGTACCTGAATCACAACACAAGCAGTAGACGGGCAGTGAAGGTACAATAATAAAACTAAATTAATTGGTGCCTGGTCTATTCGCCACAGAAAGGAAAGGAAGTGATGCATGGTAAGCTGCCCAGTTAGAAGGCAGCAAAGAAAAGTGACAATGATGCCAACGAATGGCAGGCAATGGGTGGGTTCCAAGCCCAATATTGAATTCAAACATTTTGCAAGCGAGAGCACATACTTATGCAGGCTTGATCTAAAGAATCCAATTTTCAGCTCTAGTGTTCACAAAGACATCCTTTTTTGTCAAACCTTCATACTGAAATCAACTAAAAACACAGTGCAACCCCCTATATCCTGACATCCCACTCCAACTGCCCAGTAGACCCAGGCGCACTAGGAACAGATTGTGACTTTCAACCATGTTCTCCAGGGCCGGTTCTAGGTCTTTTGGGGCCTGGGCAAGATGGGACTCTATAAGGTCCCCTAATTTGCATAGAGTGTCACATGAAAATACATCACAGGTAATGACATCACATGAAATATTACAAGACATGCCATCAACTGGTTGTTGTTGAAGCAATTTTCCAAGAAGAAACTTTTCTAGTGTATATCTCAGTCAAACACCAAACGTAAATAATTAACACAAATGAATAAATATATTTTGAAGTTCTTTTAAGTGGAATTACTTTATATCTTTAACAAATTGGTTCCCGATTAGTGCATTACATATGTATGTATGGCATATTTATATAGAACGAACCTAGCCACAGGAGCGGCTCCTCCATTAGGGTGGAGGAGCGTCGGCTCCCGCCAGCAGCAGAAGCTGAAAACCTTTCACCACAAAGGGATAATAAACCAGGTTTATTATCCCTTCGTGGTAGAAGGGGCATTGCCACGGGGGTGACGAACATGAGGGGAGTGCACTGTGCACTCCCCTCAGAGCGCATGTGTGTTTGGCCGGCCGTCTCAGGCCAGTGAAACACACCTGCGCTGTAGGCTCTCTCCAGCCCAGCAACACTGTTGCCAGGCTGGAGAGAGCCTGCACAGGCACCCAGTCAGTCAAAGTCAAATCGAACTTTATTTCGACCATAGGTCATAAAGGTTTACACGTAAAACGATAAACAAGAAAGTACATTCATTGTCATTGTGCTTTACAAGGCACCACACAGGGTTAAAATAAGATTTACGTTAAATGGGGATAACTTCTCTGAAGCTGCAGTCACTAGAAGTAAAGGGGTCAAGCATAGGTCAAGGCCTGGAGTAATCCACCATTGTCCATTAAATAGTAATTGCAAAATTAGTAGTAAAAAGTGCGGTGCAACAATCGAAAAAAAAAATAGTCCTGGTATATGATTTTGTATTTGGGTGCCAAAATTATTAAAGCATCTGCATCACGAAGTCAAAATTATGCAAATATTTAAGAACCAACAAATACAATAAAAAAAATGCATATTAAAATTTTCCCGATTAGTGCAATCATCAGAATAAAAACAGATAACCCGACCCAAAATCTAAACTACAAAGACTGTGTTAAAAATTAATACAATATCATAATGATTTAAATAACATACTTTGGCAAAAGAAGCTTGCTGCCTGCAGGGTCATACAGGCAAAGCAAGTAGAGGACATGAGTTGCATTCAAGAAGCACACAATTTAAGTGCGGTCAAATTGTTAGAAACGCATACACAGTGTAACAAGGGGAATATATCGTGGATTAAAACAGCTATCAAATTCATATTGAAATAGTACACACACAGAACAAGTACATGGAGATGACACTTTACAGCTAGCACTGGTAGTAAAATAACAGGGATACAAAATAATATCCCATTTACTGTCTAGAAAAAGTCAGTTCCAAAACCCTATCCAAGCCACATGGTTTAATAGTTCTTTACCCGTAATACAGGCTAAACACTGTGACCCGATGCTATGATAGACCTATGGCGAATGGACCAAACTGCTGACAAGTATTTGGTGACTGCACTTACTACCAGTGTAGACGGGTAGTATTTGCAAATTCTGGGAGCATTTTATATAGGGGACAAAAGAGAAGCACGTGTTCAGTTGACTCCACACATAAATTGCACTTTGTAGATTTGTTGTCCTCGTGGCTGTTCTGCGACCACCGGGCAGTGAAGGTATTGACTGGTAAAATGCCATATCTAAACTGAAGAAATAAAGCACGGGCACAAGAAGGTATTGGCCGGCCAAGGAATTGCTCAGCCCCTGGCTCCTGTTTGACGAGCAAAAATTCTGATGTTAAACGACCCACCCCATTGCTATGAAGGAACTGCTCATTAGCCTTCTCCCAATATCTCAATTTGACCAATGAAATAGCATTAGCTGGGATCGAGTCATCCCAGACTGATTTCATTTCCCTCAGCCAACTGACCTTTTTCCAGCTACTTTGATTCTTTATTAGGGTGGTCATTCTGACCCTGGCGGTCTTTGACCGCCAGGGCGGAGGACCGCGGGAGCACCGCCGACAGGCCGGCGGTGCTCCAATGGGGATTCCGACCGCGGCGATAAAGCCGCGGTCGGACCGGCACCACTGGCGGGGTCTCGCCAGTGTACCGCGGCCCCATTGAATCCTCCGCGGCGGCGCAGCTTGCTGCACCGCCGCGGGGATTCCGACCCCCACTACCGCCATCCAGATCCCGGCGGTCGGACCGCCGAGATCCGGATGGCGGTAGGGGGGGTCGCGGGGCCCCTGGGGGCCCCTGCAGTGCCCATGCCACTGGCATGGGCATTGCAGGGGCCCCCGTAAGAGGGCCCCTACATGTATTTCACTGTCTGCTGCGCAGACAGTGAAATACGCGACGGGTGCAACTGCACCCGTCGCACAGCTTCCACTCCGCCGGCTCGATTCCGAGCCGGCTTCATCGTGGAAGCCTCTTTCCCGCTGGGCTGGCTGGCGGTCTGAAGGCGACCGCCCGCCAGCCCAGCGGGAAAGTCAGAATTACCGCCGCGGTCTTTCGACCGCGGAACGGTAACCTGACGGCGGGACTTTGGCGGGCGGCCTCCGCCGCCCGCCAAGGTCAGAATGAGGGCCTAGGTCTTTACCTGCCTCGTGGAAGGGTTCTAATTCCTCTGTCCACCAGAGGCGGATCCAATTTAAAAGAAGGCCTCAAACCCGCTACATCTTTAATACAATCTATCCCAAAATCTAATCTAAGGGGGATCATCGGGGTGCCTTTCCCCATCCTGGCTATGTGTCTGATAAAATCATTCTCTTTGATTTGTAGAGCATCCAGCTGTCTACAAGAACCCCCAAACTCTGCACCATGATTAGGCACCCGCATCTGAACATTGTAGATTTCTACAATGGGGTTTAATGGGGGACTAACAACAGCTCTGGCTTTACGACCCAGAGCCCCCCTCTTTGGCATATAATGGGCACTCCTTTTCTAATATGTGCATCCCATCTACCTGAGTCCATGAGCCTGATCCCTAAATAATCAAACTCCTTGACCCTTTCCAGTGAAATTGAATTCATTGATATACTAGCTTCCACTTTCTTCTTTCGCAAACTACAAACCATGAACTTGGTTTTCCCGACATTGACCTCCAGACCGAAGTCTCTACAAAATGGACAAAATTGATCAACCACATTTTGCAATCCCAAAGAGGGGCGCTTCCAGCAGCATCAGGATTGGCCACAGGGCAGGCTGGGAGCCTGTGCCTGCCTGCAGCCTAAGGAGAGGAGCTGCGCGGCGAGGAGCGAGGTAATTTTTTATTTGATTATTTTAAATTCCATTCTTGACCCGCTCCCGGGCGTGCTGACCCCCTTCCCCCCCTACGCTCGCCGCCCCTGCCCCCCTCCTTCATAATGATGCGGGCCGCCCCTGCCTGGCTGAGAGGTTGGAGAGTGCTGTACAGTGTGAAAGCCATAGAGAAAGTCAACATGTGATAAGAGGAGTAAATAGTGACTATTACTACATCACGATGTAGTGTTTTTAAAGAGTTGAGTATTCATCTGTTTCTTTAACAGTTGCTGGTTTGGGCTGTCCAGATGCATATTGGGATATCGTTTAAATCTTTGGTGCGTAGATGGGAAAGGCCTTTAAACACTTCCCCCAAGGTGTCCTTGCTGCGGGTGTGCAGAGAGCCACTGGAGATCAGTAGCTTGTTGTCCCAGTAGGCAGGGTTGCCAGTCATATGTATGTGGAATTTCTATGTGAATCTACCCAAAAGGCAGCAGAGTGTTGTACAGGGTAAAAGAAAAGCATAAAATCAAAGAGTAATAG
Source organism: Pleurodeles waltl (assembly GCF_031143425.1). Classification (NCBI taxonomy): domain Eukaryota; kingdom Metazoa; phylum Chordata; class Amphibia; order Caudata; family Salamandridae; genus Pleurodeles; species Pleurodeles waltl. The sequence goes on along the minus strand of NC_090445.1, from coordinate 828,398,232 downwards.
GAAAGGTAGCTGGTTTGCTGACTGTTAATGCATTGTGATGGCTCTGCAGATGACCCAGCTGTTTTTGAAGATGGTACAGGCTAGCAAGGGGGGGCCTGTGAAGTTTTATCAGGGTGGAACTATGTTGTCATACTTCTTCTGCCACTAGTTGGTGTGCTGAAGCGTGTAAAACCCCCTGAAGGGGGCACAGTGTGGATTAACATTCCAAGATGGTTTTTCAGATACCCCGTGCAACATAAATATGTGGCACAAAAGATTTTTGAGCAAGAAAAATATGAACGCAAATAAAACAGTTGAAATAGCTTGCCTTCTATTAAACACGTCACCCAAGTCACTGTAAAATACTAGAAAGTACCATAAGAAAATCATATGTTGGCTAAAGAGGTTTGATGTCATGTCCCCTCAGACATGGCTACAAGGCACCCAGCAATGCCTCTGAAGCCTTCAAATGTTCTGATGCTAATTATTAATATACACTTACATGGTGCCAGAGTGCATTTTCTTTTCTAAATTAGAATGATGTAAATTCAAATAACAGCTTTGAGATACATCTCCTTTCACTACCACATGATGATTTCTCACAATTTTGTCTAACACCTGCAAAGCTCACAACCCAAACACAATTAAATGATGCTGCAAGCCTTCCTCACTAGCTCATAGATTTCCTTGGGCTTCACAGTGCTGGACTATAGCTGCAAGGCCCCCCAGGGAAGGGGGGGTGGGCATTTAGGGTTGTGTCTGGCCAGTATTTTACCATCATGCCTGTATTTTATCATCATGGCTACTACTGTCATATCTAATACAGAGCAAAAGAGCAAACATTTCAATTGAAGTTCTTGGGGTATATTTATATAGAACAAACAATCCTTGCCTCATCAACAAAGTAAAATCTTTCAAATTGGAAGAGTGCAGAATATAAAGACAAATGGTGTGTAGCAGAGTTCTTCAAATTGGGAGTAGGTCCACTTAGGTAGCCTCAATTGATTTAGTGGACACCAGGCTCTGGCCAGGAGAAGCATTTATTATGCCCAAAGGACCAGAGACAAACATCATGCTTAACCCACTGCTGCGTTGTGAAGGAAAACAGATTGAGAGTGAGCCGCTCTCTAATGAGCCATCAGTAATGGGCAAGAGTGGAACTGGGATCTGGGGACATTAACACCAGTTTGCAGACAGGGAAGTAATTGGAAATAATTATTCCTTGAACTTGGGAAGCAATCAAAGAATCCCCTTCTCTGAGCCTTGCAGTGCTTGACCAAGATTGTGCGGGCCCCCTGTGGATAGTACCCATGGCCCAGCACTGCCAGGATAGGATATGGTCCTCTTGAGTCTTGCAGCGCTTGACCATATCTGTGAGGTCCACGGAATTAAGGGACTTTCCCTGATCCTTTCTCTCTGTGGTCCAGCCATGCAAACCACAGTCGGGGGCCCTTCCTCCCATGGACCTTGCAGCATCTGGCCATGGCTGGGGTCTCATGATGGCATGAATCAATCCCTAACTTCTAAAGGTGAAGAACAGGTTCCATCCAACCTATTCCTAGGCATCCTCCCAGGGCACAAGTCATTATTCCATTATTACTTGGCAGAATAGGCATATTTACAAGGAACTGGTGCATCAGCTCAGATGTGCCAGTTGCATTGTGCTGCCATGCTTTACGACACCATGGTAGCACTGTATTTACAATACAGCGTGCAATGATGCTCATTAGCACCACTGCATAAAAAATGTTTGGTGCAGTTGTGGCGCTTTGCTGGACTAGTGCCAAAAATGTTGGCACTAGTCCAGTAAAGCTCAGGGAGGCACATAGGATTTAGCACTAGCGTCACTTTAATGCCTTCCATAGGCAGGCATTAAAAAATGACGCTAGAATGGTGCAGTGAAATCTTGTAGATTTCACTGCACCATTGTTTTTGGGCCTCCCTGCGGGGGAATGCCTCTCTTGCATACATTTTACCTGCCACCGGTGTAATGTGGCACAAGGGTTTACAAAGTGGAACAATGTTACCATTGCGCCACTTTGTAAATACGGCACATGGTGAGGGCCGGTTTAGCTCTGCCGTAGCATAAATAAAATGACACTACGGCTGTGCTAAGGGGTGCAAGGGGCGTGTAAATATGCCCCTCAGTGTGCTTGTAGCTTCACCAAGAAGATGTATACATAGAGGCTACCAAAAATCATTGAGTTCATTTTGGGTTTGTTATCCTATTAAACCAGGCCTGTATTCTCTTTAACATATAAAGCATGCTGGGAAAGTTATGTGTCTTGAAACAGGCAAACTTGTCCTCCTACTTGACCAAATTGTTTGATCTTTGGCAAATCATGTTCTTCCTGTACCTTTAACTCCTTTTCTGACATTAGCTGATGGGCTGAGTGGCCATTATCTTAAAGTAAAGATTTTAGGGTGAGTGCTATCAGTTCCGGGGTGTTTCATTCTCATTGTTTGCATCCCTCCACTTTAGCATTTCTAAGGGTGAACATTTTAATATAGTGACTTGTGTAGGTCACTTTCTTTGGTACAAGTCCTCCATACCAGTTACCATGTTAGCAAATGCTGGCCTCCTGCACATCTGTGGAGGGGAATCCATGTTAAGGCATACCACTGAGCTAGGCTGCTCCAGACTTCCCTGCTAAACTGTTTGTTTCATATCCCATATTGATTAGACTGAATCAGTTCCTTCACAAGTAAATAAAGTTAGATATTTGGCATCCTTCAGGAGCTCACTACAGCATGTTGTGCAATTATCTAAAAGGAAGAGCAATCCAGCACACTGCCTTCCTACTTTTGTGAGCCTCACTATACTGGCCCATGGCTGTGATGTCCAGAGGATTGAAGGTCTCTCCTGACTCACAGTGCTGGATCATGGCTGTGAGGCCTAGAAATGTGGGGCCAGTGGTATAGCAATGATGCTATGGGTCCTGGTTAAGGCAAGATAAATGGACCACTCTTCATACGCCGATCCACAGTATGGATGTAAAATACATCCGTAATTTGGGTAAATATGGTCAAAAATACCCCTGGATTCCCTGTGCCATTGTACCTGCTGCACTAAAGATATCTACATCCTTGGGAGGGGCCTCTTCCCATGGGCCCCACAGCCATAGCCCTATAAAAGACACCCATAATTTGGGTACACTGGGGTCCTAACATCCCAGTGTTTCACTTTCATTGCAACTGCTGCGCTATTATTAACCATGCCCCTGCAAGCAGCCTTGTAGTCATGGTCCTGTGAAGCAAGACCTTGCAGGGGAGGAACATGGTTGAGAGACTCAGGGGAGGGGAACCTGTGGGGTATCAGTAGTACATTAAGCCCCGGTGCAAGCAAGGTGAATTGTTCCTCCCCATTACTTCTGGCCGCTGAATAGACAGTAAAGTACAACCATAATTTGGGTGTATTGGCTCCAAAACCCCACAAGGCAACAGTGGCACTGCACTTGCTATGCTATTGATAGTTATGACCCTCAGAGCCATGGTCCTGTACTGAAAGGCCCAAGGCAGAAGGCTCCTTTCCTTGGGCCTCTGAGCACTGGACCATGGCTATAAAGTCTGAGAGAATAGGCTTTTCCTGGACCTCGCAGCACGGGGTCATGGCTCTGAGGTGCATAGGAGAGGGCGCCAGTGGCATAGTATGGGCTCTGATGCAAGTAAATGATTCTGGACAGTAAACCACAGCAAGAAAGTGGGTGCACTGGGTCCCTGCTATCCATGAACCCTGGTGCCATAGCACCCGCTGCACTATTGAGAGCTACACCCATGAGAGAGGCCCCTAATGGTTTCACAGCCATGGCCAGGTGCCACAAGTTGCACATAATCCTTCATCTGCTACATTATCTACAGATTTAAACCAAAAGGTATGTTTCTATCACAAATGTTTCAAAAGTTACTAAAAACGCAACACGTGTTGCCATGCAGTGAAATGTCCTTTTCAAAGATTGACTGGTCACCTATTGGTTGCTTATTGCTATATTTGATTGTTTAACTGATACTAATGAGGGGCAATATATGCACAGTCAGTATTAACAAGTGTACAAATCAGAAAATAGTGAATACTATCACAAAATATGCCACATTGCGCCTCATAATTTGCCTTTTCCTACCACATAATTTACTGGACCTTGATGTATAATTTGGGTGTCCCCTACTGTATAATTTTAGTGACCCTGTGTATAGCCTTTGTACCAAGTTCGAGTCCACTGCAATCTTTGCTTTACTCATTTCATCTACTGTTTCATTCTTGGCCAATAATAATCTCACTGTGCCTCCATCACTAATTTAACATTGTGACAGCACTTTGAAACAGCCATGGACTCGCCCTGAGTATAGGTTTCATTCACTCATTTAGTTAAGGCTGGTTGCATCCCATTAGCTGAAGGCGCTAATGAAGCTGATTTGAGCAGGACCCCTTGTGTGCTGTAATGTCTCCCTTCTAGCCGCCCAAAAGCATTTCTTTCACAGCTCATCAGAGGCTTGAAAGAGAGGTGCTTGTTATTTTAAAGGGTCAAAAGTGCGGGACAGTGGGTGTTCTGTAGTGTCTTTGTGTGGGCAGCGTGAAACTGGACTGTAATAGGCCGTCTTTAGCCAGTGAGAGGCCCTTTGTTCCCTGAGCCCTGCACTTATGGTGTAAAGCTGCGAGGCCCAGTGGATGGGATGTCACTTTCTTGTGCCTCGCATCCATGGCACAGTGCAGGCCCCTTCCCTTATTCCCTTATGCTATCCAGAACTTCTCGATTGCGTGGCCATAGCTGCTGGGTCCAGGGTAGGGGGCCTCACATGTGCGGGGCCCCATGCTGGTAAGCTGGGTGTAGGCCCTGGGCAGCTGCTGAGGCCTAGCGTGGGCCCTGGTGTTCTAATCCCAGTCCCCCCAACCCCTGGTATGCATCAAGTGTAGCCTTGAGGTGCACCCAGTGTGCTTGGTGCTTATCAATTTTGTTCACTCTGTCTCTGCCTGATGTGTAGCTATGTTGTGCACTCAGGAGCATATTTGCACTTTCTTTGCGCTGAATAAGCATCATTTTTTTACGCTAATTCAGAGCAAACTTAACTCCCTATTTATATGTTGATGCTAGACCCATCTAGCATCAAAGCCTGGAGTTAAAGTAATTTTTTGGATGAATGAAACCACCTTGCATCAATGAGATCCCAAGCAAAAAAATGACTCAAAGCCCCTAAAGCCTTATATATCCTCCTGTGCAAAAATGGTACACCGGGGAGACGGTCCTAAATACTGGCGTTAAGCCTACTTAGCGCCATTATTTAACGCCTGGGTCAGGGCAGGCGTTAGGGGACCTGTGAACCCATTTCCATTGTCAAACACCATGGAAAGAGCCCCAGGAACACCCCCCACCCACACCAGAGGGACCCCAGATTATGGGGGGGACACCATCCCAGGTAAGTAGGGTAAATAGAGGGAAGTATTTTTAAAAAGATTTTTAAGTGCCATTGGTGGCGCTGAAATGACCCCCCTCCTGCATGGCACTGGGTGCAATGACCATGCCCAGGGGACCCTTGTTCCCTGTGCTGGCCACTGGGGTGGTGGGCATGGCTCCGGTCTTTTATAAGACAGGAGTCATGTGGTATGGATGGTGTTGCGTCAGGAAATGTCAGGGGAGGAGTTAAAGGAATTTTTTGTTGCCTCTAACCAGCCTAGCATCATTTGTTGGTGCAAAATCCCCATCCCCCATACAGTAACCCACACCCGGTTAACGTAATTTTCCCAGACATTAGCCCACTCTTTTCGCCGGCTTGCGGGGTTCCACAAATTTGGCACCCGGCTGGCTGTCTGGAATGATGCATGCCAGTGCTAAACTTTTTGATGCAGTTTTGTGTCAAAAAGTATAAATATGGGCCCCAGTTTGTGACATCTTACATATCCATAAACCTCAGTAACAATTTTGAAATAAAAACATTAAGGCGACGTAATACGGAGAAAGGTTCACATGGCTTGAATAGGAGACTTCTTCAGGGCATCCTTTCTTTTTATTAACAGAATGTGCTGCAAGAAAACATCCAACCTCTCACAGTACTGCATTCCTAACATATATTTTAAGAACCTCTTCAGAAACATAAATTCATGCAAGTCAGTTCATGATTCCTCAGAAAGTTACATTTATTCAACTTCTTCAGGGAACAGATCTGTGATGTTTAAGGATGTTTGAAAATGCAAATGACTGCTGATTATTGAAAGCAGTCCTAATGCTTTTGTGCACGGAAACATTTGTATATATGCACTGCCCTTTTTCAGATTGATGATCCACACTTCATACTTTGCTTTTCACGAATAAGACAAAGAAAACTAAAACATAAAAGTGGTAAGGGAGAGACAGGTACAAGAACTGAGCACAACAATTCCCTGGCGCAAATAACCTATGTATCATTGTTTCCCGATAGCCGCACTTATTAATAGAGGCAACAATGGAAACGTATACACTTAAAAGGTTTCTTACAGCCACTTCGCACTTTTTTTTTCAAAACTCACCATGACAGTGGCACCAGTGCGAGAGCATACGCCTAGTGCAATCTGTGCTCAGCGCTAAATTGACATGACTGCTTCAACAGGCACAGACAGCAGCAAAGTACAACCATTTTACTGCATTCCCCAGGGGTTAAAACACCCCAAAATAGTTATTACGATTTACGAAGAAGGAAGGACATTTTGCATACTGAAAGAAGCTCATTATAACATTTGCATTCTGAAATTCCTAAAGATGTTTATATCAGAGTTCTGAAACTTAGCAGTCTTAGAATCCAGTCATAACTGGTTTTGGTTGTTTCAGCTTCTTCCAGCATTGCACTTTGGTATTTTCTGTTCTGTCAGCTGAAGGAGCCTTGTCTAAATAGAAATAAATCAACACGAAATTCATGAAAACATACAAAATGACACAGAAAGCCATCAAGCATTGGCAAAGCCAATAGGCCTTGGCAATCCGAGAGCTACAGGCTTTGACAATGTTCATGCATTTGACATACGGGTGTAAGGACGGTGCTCACATAAGTAACGTATGTCCTCCACGTTTATTGGGAAGTGGACATAACTGTAACAACACGCTTGCGGGAGAAGGACGATCCAAAGTTCATGTCTGCATATCAACGCCTCACCAACTGCCCCACTTCACTACCCCACCGTTCTAGAATCCCTAACTCCTACTTCACTCTGAGGTAAGTCACTCGTGCAACTGTGCAATAGATCGCTCACGCACACAGTCTTCTGCTTCAAACATATTACTTAGTCTGTCGGCTAAGTATCATCATAACACATCTCCCTTCTTACAATATTATAAACTATTTTCATATGGAAACACACTAGAGGAAAAATTGTACAATTTAGCATTCAACTTAATACGAAATACACATCCCCAACATCTCCCTATAAATGATGTTCAGAAACGTAGTCTAACACAACATTTATCTGCTGTATATTACCATTCTACAAAAATCTATACAAAGAAATGAGAAACAATTATAGTAGGTGTGAGGAGCACACACAGTTCATGACCATGTTGTATATATATTCCTAACCATACTATACATTATAGTCATACTATAAATGATTCACATAAATAGTCCTTAAACCTCCTAAGTTTGATCACAGCTCGACCCACTCTGATAGTTCTGTTAGTATGACTACCTTCAGCATTGTTTTCTCTTCCTACACATGTCTCATGACTATGATTTTGTACACTTGGATGCTTTTTCCCACAAGGAGCTCCTTCACTACTTCTCTCTGAAATATCATCTCTAGTGTTTTGTTGTTCTAGTTCTCTAGAACCTTGTGAATTCTCCTCCTGCATCTCATTTCCCTCATTCAACCACTCAAAATCTTGTCTGGTGATATCAAAATTCCCTTGGTGATAACTACAACTATTGTACATTGTCTTGCTCTGTTGATCATTTACTGAATACTTCTCAGATTCCTCATCTTTTCTCTTACACAAAGATAAGAAAGACAGATGCCAGACTTTCCCATTGTTTAACATTACTGAATTACAAAAAATCGTATGTATTGTTAAAGGCTGAGAAAAACAACTCTGATCTTCCCCCATAAATTTGTTGTTTTTCACTTTTACCACGTCTCCTATTTCCAAATGTACTGTTTAGTATTTATGTTTCAAATCATAATATTTTTGCATAATGTCTGTGCTCTAGTCACATTTTCCTTAACTAGCTCTGGTGCCAATCAATTTTCCTTGACATTCTCATCCATTCAATATTATCTTTGGACATAGGAGTTCTCTCCATCATCAGTTTGAAAGGACTAGATCCTGTGCTCTCTCTAAAGGTGTAATCCTATATGCCCACACTGTTTTATACAATTCCTTCCTCCACATTAGACTGTTGTTACTTGCCAATTGTACAATTTCTTTGATTACTCGATAAAAAAATTCAGCAGCTCCATTCCCTGCGGAATGGTACACTGACATGGTCTTGTAAATAATTCCATTCCTTTTTTAAAAAAGAAAATAAGTTCTGCTGTGAATTGAGGACCATTGTCACTCACAATATATTTCGGTAACCCTTCTCTAACAAAAGTTCTGTCCAAGATCTTGATAATGTTATTAGTGCCTGCCTTCTGTACAATTTCCAATTCTGGACATTTGGTGAAATGGTCAATTAACACTATAGCATACACTTGTCCCTCTTGTTCCCAAATAGGTCCCATAATGTCTATACCCACTCTTTCCCATGGCATTTCTGGGCATTTCAATGGATGTAGGGGAGGTTTAAGAGTGATCTGAGTCTTATCAAAATTCCCACATCATATACAATTCCTGACTCTCCTCTCAATTCCTAGGTCACACCCCAGCCACCAATATCAATTTGGTTTTACATAACCCCAAATGGCCTTCGTGACACACATCTAGAATTTTCTCTCTCAAAGTCTTAGTGGGAATCACTTTCCCATTTCTCAAAATTAACCCTCCTTCATGCAATAACTCATGTCTAAGTATGGCAATAGTTCCTTTATGATGTTCTTCTTTCAAGGCCATCTGTATAATAACATTTTGCTTATCCTGCTGAGAACAATTATCATTTTTTTGTGCACTTAACCATTCTTCCTTTGTAATGCTTGAAAATTCTTCTGCAATATTTGCTACACAAAATTCATCACAGATATTATCCTGTATTTTACCTGAGGGTAGTGGTAACCTGATTAAAAATTTGCAATCACTTTTTTTACACTTGGTACATACAGTACTTCGTAATTGAAATCAAACAGCCTTACTGACATACGAGCTAACGTCGGAGAAGCATTGTACAATACTTTTGTAAATAATATTTTACTCAAGGGCTTAGGATCACTATGTACAATAACCTTCTTACCCCGTATATATTGTCTGTAATGGTCCAGATCCCAGGTGAGTGCTTCTTGTTCTATAACCAAATATTTTTACTCCATAGGGGTTAGTGAATGGGAAGCAAACTCTATGGTTATTTCCTTGTCCCATTTATCTTTTTGCGTACGTACAGCACAAATACCTTTACAGCTGGCATCTGTTGTGACAATACTTGGTACATTTGGATCAAAACCCTGCAGGGGAGGGGCACTACACACACTATTCTTAAGGGATTTGAATTTATCTTGACACAGAGTGGACCATCCAAACTTGTTTTTTGCCTTAAGTAATTATCTGAGCTCATAAGTTTTAGATGAGAAATCTTTCACAAATTTAGAGTAAAATTCCACCAATCCTAAAAACGCTCTTACTTATTCTTTGCTTGTAGGGGTAGGTGCCTCTTTGATTGCTTCCTATCATTCTTTTTTTGGTTTAATCCCCTCCCAAGTAATTACATGTCCTAGGTAAGTCACTTGTTTCTGCGCCAATTTGCACTTGTCCAACTCTTCTGTCAAGCCCTTCTTTCTTAATATACGTATTACCTGTAATAGTGTATTGTCATGCTCTTCCTTGTTCTTGCTGATCACCAATATGTGAACCTGGAATATCAATAAATTTACTATACCTTTGAATAATTCATACATCAGCCTTTGGAACATCGCTGCTGCCGATGTTAAACCAAACAGTACTATTTTGTATCTATAACATCCAAAAGGCATTATGAAAGTAGTGAAACTCCTACTATCGAAATGTAAAGAGACCTGATGATATGCAGCAGAAGGGTCAGTGGTTGAAAACCACTTCACATCCTTGGTGAGAGCTAGGATTTCATTAATTTTAGGTAATGGAAACTGGTCAATCAGAATATTATTATTGAGATCCTGTAAATCGACCATATTCTCAACTTCCCGTTGGGTTTCCTCTCCACTACTAAAGGAGCCACCCCCTCTGATGATTCTACCTGCTCAATGATGTCATCCCTCAATAATTCTTCCAACTGTTTTTTCACATAATTGTTAATGAAGAAGGTTTATTCCTTACTTTATGTACACATGATCTGGCATCTGGTTTAAACTGTATTTTATGACAGAAACCTTTCAGTTTCCCTTTGCCTACAGTAAACATAGTGGGAAATTATTTTGAACACCTACCCCCCATTCTTCTTCAGAATGTATTATCATAACCAGTTCAGGACTATTAGGATCTAAAGTTATTCCTAGTTTGCCTTGATCAATCCACCCCAAAACTGATGGGCCTGTGACTTGATACATACAACTTCCCTGTATTCACTCTATCTTTGAATCTGAAATTTTGTATTTTATAACCAGTCATCTCAATCGGTTCACCTGTAAATGTTTTTAGTGTTATATCTGGACATTCCAATTTTATCCCTACTGCATGTTCAAATTCTAATGGTATCATGACAGCCAGAATCTGTCACTATTAAAATGTTAACTCTCCAGAAAACACATATCACATATGGGTTTCTTCCTTTTCTCATCTATACTAGCATCAACATTTAGTATGTGGCAATCCTCTATATTCAACACACCCATATTCAGATCTGTGTCCTCAGAAGAACTTGTGTGATTCTCATCTACCTGGTTGACAATTTTTAAACTACTCTCTGACTTTTTCTGGCACACCTTCTGGAAATGTCCCAAAAACACACATTTAACACATTTCTGTTTTCTAGCTGGACATCTTCTATCATTTGCTAGATGATTTGCACTTCCGCATCTGTTAGTAGAGTTCATTTGGTTATTTCTCCATTCAACTGATGTTTCTTCTCTATGCTTTTTATTGTACGGTGTTTGTATTGAAGATTTCATACTACTTATTTTTGCTACCACCTGTTCCATATTTTTGTCGTTTCCTTCATTCAAAACAGCTTTAGCACCTTCCTGTCAATTCAGCTCTTTTCATTATATCAATAACATTCTGAAGGTTTTTTTCCCCTTTTGCCCATAATTGTTCTTGAATGTTCTCGTTAGATGCCCTCATTACTACTTGATCCCTAATTAGTTCATCATGTAGGGTTCCAAATCGACACATGATTGCCAAGTTCCTCAAGGCAGACCCATAATCCTCTATAGGTTCATCTTTAGCTTGTTTCCTATTGATAAATTTGTAACAGTCCACTGCAACGCATACTGTTCGTTTGTAGTAATTATCTAAGTCATCCAATGCATTGACGTACACATTTCCTTCTCCTTCGGGTCGATTTTTTTTATTTATGCAATTATACACTTTTAGACCTTCTGCCCCGAAACAATGTTATAAAATTGTCTTTTTCTTTTTAGGCATTATGGGCCTGATTACAACTTTGGAGGAGGTGTTAATCCGTCCCAAATGTGACGGATATAGCACCAGCCGTATTACGAGTTCCATAGGATATAATGGACTCGTAATACGGCTGGCGGTATATCCGTCACATTTGGGACGGATTAACACCTTCCTCCAAAGTTGTAATCAGGCCCTAAGTCTTCGTCGTCGAACGTTGAAATGTAATTAATAAAATACTCACTACATTCTTCCCATTTTAAGGTAGGTTCACCTGACGCTGGAATCAAAGCTTGTGGAGGAGACAAATTGTATACATTTCCTAAAGCCATGTTCATTAGCTTTGCTGAGCTGTGGTAGATAATTTTGTTTAATATGCTTTTGATTTGGCAGTCTTCCTGTAGTAATTATTAACTCTGTACTGCTTCTTATATTCCCGTCTTTTTTTTTTAAATAAATGAATTTTTTTAATGAATTGTGTGCAAAATATGCACACACTTCAACGATGTTTATTGGTGCCTGTTTACACACACTTCAATGATGTTTACATGGTGCCTGTTTACTTGTGTAAGTATACACTACAAATTGTATACATCCGTATACGCTGGCTAATTCTATGTCAGGACCGGAGGCTCAGATTATGCTTCTCTTTCTATGCTTTTATTCAACAGCAGCCAATCAAAATGACCAAAACAAAAAACTACATTTCCCAGAGTCCCTTCACCACGTGATGACCATAGAGGAGGACTCCTATAAAGTGCTGCCTCACACATATCAACTCCTCTTTCTTTGCTGCTTCACAGCCAGTTAAGTGAACTCTTATTTTCATGGTTCCTCATTGCCTTGCAGCGTTTTTCACTGTATTTATTGCTGTTCATTGGGAGCGGCTTTGCCCTCCCTGGGGCGACCGATCGGCTCACACCCCTTTTTCAGTGGAGTGGGAGCAGGTGAGTGAGGACGCGCGCATCTCTGCACAGTTCTCACTCCATATCCGCCAAGTTAGCAGTTTTATTTTCAATATTTAGCTCTCGCGTTGCCGAGCGTCGTTGCTCATTCTGCTCAGGGTTGCGTGTGGCAGCTACTGAGCTCGTTGAGTTCTAAATTTAGCACGCTCGTAAATCGGAGCGCTTTGCTTTTACACAAAGAGACACGTGTTCTTTCATCTCTCAGCCGGATTAGGTGTTTTTTCTCCCCGTTTTACACCCCAGTGCTTGTACACTGGGATTGCAAAAATTGGTATTCAGGCTCGGCCTGTTTTTATTTTTTCTATTTGAATCTAGGGCAGCTCCCTCCACACCTTAAAATAATTATTTGTTGTGCCCTACATATATTGTTTTCTGCTTATTTCTGCTCCCCTGGAGCCCCTCTGCTGTGTTACAGCATGGCTGGTTATGAAGACCAGGCTGATGATGCATATTATTTAGATGAACCTGCTGGTTCTCTTGAACAGGATTTAGTGTATGCCCTGGAAGCTGGGGTGCGTCATACAGTTAACCAAGCCTTGGCACAGGCTATCAAACCCATTAAACATTACCTGATTGGTTTTGCAGAGCAACAGGGCTGGGTGGCCACTTCGGGCGTTCAGTCTATTATCGAACCCTCCTTATCTGCTGGTAACCAAACCATCAAGCAGAGTCATAATACGCATTCTGCAGACTTTGAGAACCTTATCAGGGCTATGGCCAAGGAGCATGATTATAATGCATCGACCCAAAAGAAAGCCGCAAGTGACCCGGCTTCTTCCTCTTCTGATCATTCATCTGAGAGAAGAAATCTCATCATCAAGAAGCTCCTACTCCTAGAGTCTTGACCTTTGAACCGGAGGACATTGTCCATCCCCATTCTTCCCTGTGGTTGCCACCTCCTGAGGTAGCGGATTATGTGGAATCCCACATCAGACATAGTTTTGACAAGGAGGTTCACTCCAGACTGCGGTCTGAGTGCCCCAGGCCGGATTTCCCTTCCAAGGTGACAGAGACCCCGGAATTGGATCCTACCTTAGTCACTTTCCTTTAAAAATCTGCTAAGGATCCAAAGAAAGGCATAGATCGCGCCTGGCGTGGGTGTCAGGACAAACTGTTGGACGTTACTGGCCCACTGACAAAGATTTTAGAGCTGGCTTTTCAAGCCAAAGAGTCAGGAGAAGCAATTAACCCAGATGTTTTGGCGGGTTGGGCTCAGAGAGCACTTTGCTTCCTGGGCAATGCAAATTGTGCCATCTCTTCAGAGCATTTGTTGTTCCATCTTGATTAAGTAAGACCCCATGTTGGCAGATCTTGCTACCTCCGAGTCAGGCCCTGTAGCGCAGGGCTTACTGTTTGGTTCTCCTTTTATCAAGGCGCTTTCAAAATTTGTAGCGACTTATGAAAGCTTGGACAAAGCCCAAGGTTCGATTAGATGGGTGCTGGTCCACTTTTTCGAGGGACCGGACGCTACAGAGGGCGTGCCTTTGGCCGCTTCAACCAGCAAGGCCCTCAACGTGGATATTACCACAAAGGAAGAGGCGAATTTCAGGAGTATGACTCCTCCTCTTCAACCTTCTACCAGTCCCGACCGAGAGGGGGTCGCTCCAGGTTCTGCAGAGGGAGATCCAAAGGCCACCAATCTTTCTCCCAGGAGTCGGGATCCACAGGTGAGCTTGATTGCGAGTTCAGATGTAATGTTGTGGGGCAGAACAAAGAGTTTTCTGCAAGCATGGTATCAAATTACTTCCGATGCTTGGGTCCTGGAGACCGTGCAGGGGTTCAAACTAGAGTTTTATGAGTCCCCATTCAAACAGTGCCTTCCCTGCCCAAAATATTTTTCCCTTCAAGAGCGCAGTTTCATCTCCTCAGACGTTTCTGCTCTGTTAGTAAAAGGCGCCATTGTCAAGGTATCAAAACACCCTTCCGGTTTTCTCAGTCCGGTGTTCCTGGTGGACAAAAAAGGGGGTGGTTCAAGTCTTGTTCTGAACTTAAAAGAATTCAACAGTTTCTTACTGTACCGACATTTCAAGATGGAGGGCATTCACTTACTGAGAGACATCCTCCAAGAGGGAGACTGGATGGTCTGTTTAAACTTGAAGGATGCTTATCTGACCATTCCTATCTTTCCTCCACACCGGAGATTTCTTCAATTCCTTTGGGAAAGCACTTATTACAAATACAAGGTTCTCCCATTTGGCCTGTCATCAGCCCCCTGGTGCTTCATGAAGGTGATGCGACCAGTGATAGAGTCCCTGCGTTCTCAGGGGGTCTGTCTAATAATCTATCTAGATGACATTTTAATCATGGCCCAAGACCCGCACCTTCTTCATTCCCATCTGGCGTGGACAGGACCCTCTGAGCCTTCCTCATCCATTGGTTTTGTCGGGTCAGTTGTCCCTTGTAGTGTGGCGTCTTTCAGGGAAAGATGGAGTATCCCAGGACTTTCGGAGGAAGCTTCCGACATCAATGCAGGTTCCTGGTCCTCCAGTACATACAAGAGATACGCTTCTGCTTGGAAACGCTGGAGTGCTTGGAGTAGTGCTCAGGGCACAAATCCTTCTTCAGCAGATTGCAGCCTGGTCTTCCTGTATCTTCTTTAGCTGCGTCAGGTCTAGCTTATCGATCAATTAATAATTATCGGTCTGCTATATCGGTGGGTCATTTACCTATTGAGGGCAAACCTATTGGGGAGCATCCCATTGTTTGTAAATTGTTGAGGGGTATCAGATTGGCTAATCCACCTCGTCCACCTTACTCTACTTTGTGGGATGTAAACATTGTTCTACATTTTTTGGAATCATGGCTGTCCAATAGATTTCTGTCTAGAAAGCAACTTTCGGCCAAACGTACGGTGTTGTTATGTTCAATCTCTTGTAAGAGAGTCTCGGTTGTTAGAGCTCTGGACTTAGCAGGGAGGGTTTTTTCTCCCGAAGGAGTGACTTTTTCCATTTCATGAAGAACTAAATGTAATTTGAAATCGGTGTCTTGTTTCAGTTTTGTGGCCAATCTCAAACTATGTGTGGTGCAGTGTCTCAGAGCTTATGAGGTGAGTACAGAGGAGTTTTGTTCTGGTATGAGGGGTCAATTACTCATTTCATTGGTTAAACCTTATCACCCTGTTTCATCAGCCACTCTGGCTAGATGGATGCGATGGTTATTGAATGAAGCAGGCATTCATATATCTAAAATTGGGGCTCATTCCTCCAGAGGTGCTATGGCATTGAAGTCTTTTGCTTTGGGTTCACGTTTAGAAGACATTTTAAGGGCGGCAGATCGATCTTCCCCATCTACATTTAAAGCTTTTTACTGTAAACCTATTGTTGATATTGCAGTCGCGTTCACAAAGCAATTCTGCAGCGCAGTGCAAGTCGCAAATAGGAAGGCAACACCCCTTCCTATTTGCGAGTCGCATTCCCAATTTTGCGAGTCGGTACCGACTTGCAAAATGGGAATGTGCATCGGGATGGCCGTTTTGCATGGCGCAAACTGCGTATTTCGCAGTTTGCCCCATGCAAAACGGTTACCACATCTGGCCCTTGGTCCTGTGTCAATACACGCATTCCTTGGATACCCATGTAACGTAAATCGGACAGTGTTAATAATTTTAAATACTTGCTATGGCTGCTTCGAAGTCTGGAAATAATTGGGGTCCATTAAGGCAGATGCACGCTGCATGCTGAGTCGGGTTCAAGTGTGTCAGTCGTCGTCAATTCTGTAAAGACGGTGCTCACACAAGTAACGTATTTCCTCCACATTTATTGGGAAATGAACATAACTGCAACAACACATTTGCAGGAGAAGGACAATACAAAGTTCATGTCTGCACATCAACGCCTCTCTCACCAACTGCCCTACTTCACTACCCCACCGTTCTAGAATCCCTAACTCCTACTTCATTGTGAGTTAGGTCACTTGTGCAACTGTACGATAGATCACTCGTGCACACGATCTTCTGCTTCAAACTTATTACTTAGGCCCTCCTTTAGAACATGGCTGCCGGCAACCGTGCTGAGGGTCGACGGAAGACCGCCAGTGTCGGCGGCAGGCATCCCGCCATATTATGACGCTTGGAGCCCCACATGCGCCATGCTGGCGGTCGGTGATGGGGGTGGATGCTGCTCCACGCTCACCGCCACGTCAGTCCAGACACCGCCACACCTATAACGATGCAGTCATGGGTGTGGCGGTGTATGGAGACCCGGTGATGGCGGCGGAGCAGCATCCTAGGAGCCAGTTCTCTCCTGGAGCAGCGCTACGGAACAGGTAAGTGCAGCCTGAGAGGTAAGAGGGGTAGGTGGATATGTGTTGAGTGAGTGAGTGCGTGCATGGGGGTTTGTGTGTGTGTTTGTAAAGGGGGGATGTGTGTCTGCGTGTGTGAATGCGTGTGTATATGCCTATGTATGCGTGCATGTGTATTGTTGGGTTGGAGGTTGGGGAGGCCTATACGGAGGTGGGGGGGTGGGGGATAATGAGGGGGGTTTGGGGAAGGCTTACGAGGTGATCGGGGGAGGAGGTGTAGGGTGAAGGATTTCGGGTTTCGGGGTGGGGGGTGTCTGGGGGCTTGGGAGGTATTTGGGGGTTGTGGCAGTGACCTGTCACCAGTATGCTTTCCGTCAGGGATTACCTGGTGGGGTATCCCACCAGGAAATCCCTGGTGGAAATGGGACCATTATCCCACCAGCAGTCTAGGCTCCACCCCCGGGTCGAAAGTGGCTTCCATCGGCCCATCGGTCGATTCAGGCACCAGTTCACTACTGTTATCTTTATATGGCAGTCTGCACCCCCATGCCGTCGGCAGTAGTTACCGCCACCACCATGTTCTAAATGAGGGCCTTAATATGTCGGCTAAGTATCGTCATAACAACAGGTTCTCAGCAGAAGAACGTTCCTGTAGCTGGTTCTGGCCATTATGTCACCATTGAATGCTGGCGGTAGCTTGGATTTGCACATTAAAATTGAGCTCCTATACCTCCTTTCTTCAACTAGGTGAGATATTAAAAATTAGCCATTTGGGGGTAGTTCCTTGGTTACCCTGGCTCATGTTTTAAATTCTGCAGTTAAATTATTACATTGTCAAATGCACAAAATAAGTTAAATAAAACGACAACAGCAGCTCCACCTTCAGCCTCCAATTCTCAAAACTGATTCCAACATACCTGTTCTTACATTTGCAATATCAAGAAACAAGTAAAAAACTGATTCAAAAGCCTCTCAAAAGCAGGCCCTTACCAACATCCAGTCTCAGTTCAGCTTGGAGCATCTCTAAGTATTATGCTTCACAGATTCCTGTATTTAAAGAACTATTGAGCAAAATGAAAATTCCGGAATCAAATCGAAACATTCTTTATATCAAGACCGCTCAGTTAGTGCGGGGCATGTGCTTCAAACTGCCAGGCACAAACTGAAGGTAACTTAAGGGAACCAAAGGAATACTTCTGCATGTAAGATCTTTTAACTTAACTAAAAGGAAACTTAGTAGAAACATGTTGGATACGCTTGTAGTATTTAAGCACACATTTTGTTATGGCCAAAAAGTTTGCCACCTCTTCTACTCAACCTCACAACAAGTGTTACATTTGAAGAATAGTGTCACTGCAGGTTTTAACAGTGACATCATCCGCATTATAGAAGGATTTGAGGGGAGGACTGGTGCAGCCTTAAATCACACACAAGAGTTAAAGAAAAGGTTTACAAAGATATGTGAAAGTAATAATGCTTCAAAGAAGACTGATGTAGTACCACGGGTGAAGTAAAAGACAACAGAGGAAACTATTTATGATTTAAGCAACTGAGGGTTAATGCCTTTTAAATACAGTCAAGTGCAATAAAATTAAAATATGCTTAATGTCATCCTTAGTTCCACAAGGGGATTGTGTCATTACAAAAGGAGCAATGTATCCGTTCAAAAATCACAAAATGTGCAAGTTAATAAAAAACACAAAAAGGAAACTATATATGAAAACCCATAGTCGAGAGACAAGTCAGGGCTGGGACAGCTTGGAGACTACTGAACGAGCTTGGAGGTATAAGGGCAACCCTTGGGAAACAATCCCACTGTGTAAACCGGTTCAGTCTGTGCTGTCTGAAAACGTGGGGGCATATTTATGAGCCCCTAGTGCCACTGGAACGTCACTTTATGTGACGCTCCAGTGGCGCTAAACTCTGCTCCATGTTTACAAGGAGGTGTAATGCCACTTTTTGTGGCGTTACATCTCCTTGTAAATATGGGCTCCACCGATGCAGTAATCTGCGTCAGAGGGGCGTGCAATGGGTGTTGCTGTGGGCATGTCACAGCAACAACCATTGCATGTTGACGCTGACTCAGATTTACAAGATTTCATAAACCTGAGGCAGCGCCAAAATCTAACGCCACCCCCAGGGGTGTCGATAGCAAGGCACAACGAGGAGGAATACTTTTATTCCTCCTCGTTTTTTGCTTTTTCTATGCATAAAGAGCAAAATGCCAGAAATGATTGTTTATGTACAGGAAGGTGTCCCTTCCTGCACATAAACAATCATTTGAAAATGTCGCTTTGGCACTTTTGTGTGTGCAGCAGAATGCAGCACACACAGAATTGCCAAAGTGCCATTAGTGATTGTTTATGTGCGGGAAGGAACATCTTCCTGCACATAAACAATCATTTCCGCGCACTTCGAGCAGCGTCGGTCATGACGTGGTGTGGTGACTTCCACAGAGTCGCGGACTTCAGCGGGGCTGCAGCGGCATCGGGCCTGCAAAGGTCGTTGTATTCCAGCGAAGATCACGGAGTCGGTTGCAGGCAGCGTCACCGGATTCAGCAGCGGCATCGGTCTGAAGTCGTCCGAAGTTGATTTCCTTGGATTTCCACCAGCTTTCCTTTCAAGGGCCCAGGGACTGGAAAGGGCACCACTTCTCAGAGCAGGAGTCTCTCCAGAGACTTCAGGTGCTGGCAGAGAGAAGTCTTTGCTGTCCCTGAGACTTCAAACAACAGGAGGCAAGCTCTAAATCAAGCCCTTGGAGATTTCTTCACCAGATGGAAGGCACACAAAGTCCAGTCTTTGCCCTCTTACTGTGGCAGAAGCAGCAACTGCAGGATAGCTCCACAAAGCACAGTCACAGGCAGGGCAGCACTTCTCCTCAGCTCTTCAGCTCTTCTCCATGCAGAGGTTCCTCTTGATGTCCAGAAGTGATCTAAAGTCTGTGGTTTTGGGTGCCCTTCTTATACTCAATTTCTCCTTTGAAGTAGGCCTACTTCAAAGTAAAGTCTCTTTTGAATGTGAAATCCTGCCTTGCCAAGGCCAGGCCCCAGACACTCACCAGGGGGTCGGAGACTGCATTGTGTGAGGACAGGCACAGCCCTTTCAGGTGTAAGTGACCACTCCTCCCCTCCCTCCTAGCACAAATGGCTCATCAGGAAATGTAGACTACACCCCAGCTCCTTTTGTGTCACTGTCTAGTGTGAGGTGCAACCAGCCCAACTGTCAAACTGACCCAGACAGGGAATCCACAAACAGGCAGAGTCACAGAAATGGTATAAGCAAGAAAATGCTCACTTTCTAAAAGTGCCCGTTTCAAACGCACAATCTTAAAATCAACTTTACTAAAAGATGTATTTTTAAATTGTGAGCTCAGAGACCCCAAACTCCACATGTCCATCCGCTCCCAAAGGGGATCTACACTTTAATCAGATTTAAAGGTAGCCCCCATGTTAACCTATGACAGGGACAGGCCTTGCAACAGTGAAAAACGAATTTAGCAATATTTCACTGTCAGGACATATAAAACACATTACTAAGGGGGTCATTCCGACTCCTGGCGGTCATGGGGACCGCGGAAGCACCGCCAACAGGCTGGCGGTGCTTCCTGGGCCATTCTGACCATGGCGGTAAAGCCGCGGTCAGAAAAGGGCAACCGGCGGTTTCCCGCCGGTTTACCCCTGGCCCAGGGAATCCACCATGGGGATTCCGACCCCCTTCCCGCCAGCCTGTTCCTGGGGGTAATTACCGCCAGGAACAGGATGGCGGGAATGGGTTTCGTGGGGCCCCTGGGGGCCCCTGCACTGCCCATGCCACTGGCATGGGCAGTGCAGGGGCCCCCTAACAGGGCCCCATAAAGATTTTCAGTGTCTGCAAAGCAGACACTGAAAATCGCAACGGGTGCCACAGCACCCGTCGCACCCCTTCAACTCCGCCGGCTCCATTCGGAGCCGGCTTCATTGTTGAAGGGGCTTTCCCGCTGGGCCGGCGGGCGGCCTTCTAGCGGTCGCCCGCCGGCCCAGCAGGAAAGCCGGAATGGCCGCCGCGGTCTTTTGACCGCGGAGCGGTCATTCAGCGGGAACCGCGCGGTCAGAATGACCGCCTATGTGTCCTACCTTAACCATACACTGCACCCTGCCCTTGGGGCTACCTAGGGCCTACCTTAGGGGTGCCTTACATGTAAGAAAAGGGAAGGTTTAGGCCTGGCAAGTGGGTACACTTGCCAAGTCGAATTTACAGTTAAAACTGCACACACAGACACTGCAGTGGCAGGTCCCGTGACATGGTTACAGAGCTACTTATGTGGGTGGCACAATCAGTGCTGCAGGCTCTCTAGTAGCATTTGATTTACAGGCCCTGGCACCTCTAGTGCACTTTACTAGGGACCTACTAGTAAATCAAATATGCCAATCATGGATAAACCAATTACATACAATTTACACAGAGAGCATATGCACTTTAGCACTGGTTAGCAGTGGTATAGTGCTCAGAGTTCAAAAGCAACAGCAACAGGTCAGAACAAATAGGAGGCAGGAGGCAAAAAGATTGGGGGTGACCCTCCATAAGCAAAAAAGTCCAACAGTGCCTGTGTGAATCTTGATTGGTTCTGATATGAGGTTCTCCGTCTTCACCCGAGCTCTGGGATGTAAGTATAACAGGAGTATTAATTGGACACTTCTGGGTCCTATAGCATAATGTGGCAGGATATCAAAAGCCCATTCCATGGAGATAAAGGCTTTTTCGAGATCAAGGACCATGCAGCCAGCATGGGCCATTTATACTGGGCAAGGGGCGTGGATCCGAAAAAAGTGGCATAGGTTGAGGGAGGTGCTCCTGACGGGTATGAAGCCATTTTGGTTGGGGTGTATTAAAAGAGGGCCAAGTGGGGTCAAGCAATCTACTAGGATTTTGGCTAGGATTTTGTAGTTTGTGTTCAATAAAGCTAGTGGCCGGTATAATCCTAGTGCAGTGGGATCCCTGTCGAGATTAGGGAGGGATATGAGTGAGGCTTCAAAGAGGGAGTCTGGGAGGCAAAGGGATTGTTGGGCTTCTTCATACATTTTCAGAAGATGGGGTCAATTGTGGCGCACATGTTTTGTAAAATTCAGCTGGCTCGCCATCTGGCCCTGATGATTTGCCCATGGCCAGAGCCTGTATTACTCCATGTAACTCAGATAAGGTTATCTGTTCGTCCAGTTCCTCCCACTGTTCTACCATAATCTGTGGGATAAGTAATGGGGAATGGAATGCATTGGTCTCGTCAGGGCTGTCAGTCACGTTTGAGCTGTATAGTGCGGTATAGTGACATGTTAGTCCCTTGTGTTTGTAACTTTGAGTGTAAAGTAGTTAATTTTTTGCTGATCTTATTGCGGTGGTGGGTTGGCGGGGTTGTTCCTGTCTTATCAACCATGCTAGAAGGAAGCCTGCCTTGGCTGTGAATGAGTGGACTTTTGCGGCGAGTGCTTCATGACTAAGGCATCGGAGGCGTTCCAGTGAGGCGTCATGTGTTTGCCTCGCTTCATTGAGGGCTGTGGGAACAGAAGGGTCTTGTGTCACTCAGGTTTTTAATGCCAATAGTTTGCACTCTACCAGCATCAGTTCTTTCTCTATTTGGCGGCGCATGCCTCCGCATGTTCCTAAACAATGACCCCTAAGTGTGACCTTTAGTGCATCCCATTCAACTAGTTTTAAGGGCGCAGTGTCCGAATTGTGCTAAAAATACACGTCAATAGCTGTGCCTAATGCTGTGCAGAATAGGGGGTCTTCCAAAACTGTTGGTTGTAATTGCCAAGTAGGGATGGGGGCAGGTCTGTGTCCTAGGTAAGATATAAAAATTGGGGGCTATGATCAGAATGGGTGCGACCCAGGTAGTCTATATGTGTGATCTAGTAGGTTAGGGGTGCATACCAAATGATCAATCCGGACATGAAGTTTATGGGGTGAAGAGTAAAAAGAGTATATTTTGTTGAATGGATGTTGGTGTCGCTGGATATCTGTTAATAGCCATTGATGGAGCCACTGTTGTAGCGCTGATGCATTGGAAGTAGCCACGGTGCATGAGAGAGGGGGAAAGGAGCGGTCTAAATCGACATTGAGGACGCTATTAAAATCTCCACCTAGTAGCCACGGGATCCCTCTCCATTTAGATAGTGCTCTTGAGATTGTTTATAAATAGGAGTGTTGGTCTGTATTGGGAGCGTAGATGTTCCTCAGCAAAATATGGCATCCATTTAGATGGCCCTTGACAAACACGAATCAGCTCTCAGGGTCAACATCCATATCTATCGAAGCAAAGGGGGTCCCAGGTCAGACCCATATCAGCATCCCTCTGGAGTATGAGGAGTATAGTGTGTGGCATATACTTGCCCTCGCCATCTACGTTGTAGTCTCAATGCTTCATGACGTGTTTGGTGTGATACATGTATTAGGGCAACATGTATTGTATGGCACTTAATGTAGGAATAAATCGTATATCGTCATGAGGGAGTATGCATACCCCGCACGTTCCAGATCATTACGTTAGTGTGAGACATAAAGGCTGTTTGTCACTTCGTATTCTATTTGTGGTCGCGTGGGTGGTCGGCTGGGCTAGGGCAAGTGTTTATGTCTTCCCTATGCTTACTGGTGAAATAGGGTCTGAATAACATATTAAAGCAATAAAACAAGAATTTAAGCAATAAATAACATATAGAATACCAATAGAGCAGAACCGCAATTTGCCTTTGCCCAAACTTTTGGCCAGCTCAATCCAAGAATGTACAGTCAGGAAAGATGAAAGAAGGAGGGGAGAAGAATGAGTAGAAGCTGAGTCAAGACGTTGTCCATATACCAGTAACCCAAATGTTGGATGATGGGTAATCTCAATGTTGGGTATGTATTAGTGTTTCGTATCAGTGCCCTCAGGTGAGCACGGTCTACATGAGAGGTCAGTTGAATGCCAAGGGGGGAGTCCTTACTGTCCTTGCACACAGTGTGGTCGTGTATGGAGTGCACCAATTGTGGTTTATCCAGCAGTTAGATAAGTTAATCTAATGTTTGAGGGGTCACATTTGGAACAGCTTCGTGTTTAGTCACATTGGGCTTTGTCGTGGATGAGACTTCATCACTGGAGGTATTTCTCAACATGGATTCTGGGGCCGAGTCCTGTGTGGTGCTCTGGAGCTGGACAGCTACCCACAAGGCTTCTCTTCTTTCAGTGAGTCTCTGTTCTAGGTCGGGCACCGCTTTGAGTTGGCGGGCTTCGCGTGATGCACAACAGCGGCTCGTGGGCCGCAACTCCCATCTTGTGTCCCTGGTTTGTTCCTCTTCGTGTGCAGGGGATGCCACCATTAGCCCGCAGCTTTCAGCCAGTCCCAGACATCATGTGGTGAGTCAAGGAAGCATGTCTTCCCTCCCGATACCACCCGAAGTTTTGCGGGGTCCCCCAATTGGTGTTTGACTGGAAGGAATTCCGTTATCTCTGCACTTGTATGGTGTAGTCGGGAAAAAACATGATAGACGCATTATCCACTGTGATGTCGGCTAATTTTCAAGTCTCTCTCAGCATCTCGTCTTGGTCACGATAGTGCAACAGGCGGAGTATGAGAGGTCTTGGGTTGGTGCCAGATGCAGGGCTTCGGGCTGGCACGCGATGCACCCTTTCGAAAGCAAAGAAGAGTGACAGTAACCCATCAGGAAGAAGTCCTTGAAGCCATGACTCAAAGTGGGTCACCGCATCTTTCCCTTCTGCTCCCTCTGGCAATCCTAGTATGAGGATATTATTGCACCTGCTGCGTA
Source organism: Pleurodeles waltl (assembly GCF_031143425.1). Classification (NCBI taxonomy): domain Eukaryota; kingdom Metazoa; phylum Chordata; class Amphibia; order Caudata; family Salamandridae; genus Pleurodeles; species Pleurodeles waltl. Next base: position 828,373,640 of record NC_090445.1, on the reverse strand, counting down.
CTACGGAGTCCTCAGCTTGTGCCTCTAATGTCTGAATGCACTGCATACAGGTCTTCAGATCTGTTAATAGTTGATCGGTTTTAGGCATGATTTCTTGAAGTGACATTTCTGTGATTTGGACTCTGTCAGCCAGTTTGCAGTGGTCCGCATGTAGTATCATTAGGTCAGTTGCTTACTGGTCGATTTTGGATTATAGTGATATGTGCAATTGTTCTATGGCTGCTAGAACCATGTCAAGTTTGGCACTTGAAGGTAATGGGTGTGCTGTATTGATAGTCTCAGTGGTACCAGTAGTATGAGACGGTCACGCTGGCGTCCTCGACGCATTGGAGCATATGCGTCCCATATTCCGGCTGGGGCATCTAGTTTAGTCCATATGATGTGGAACTTAATAATTTAGGCACTCAGAAGACAGGCCCGCTTGTCGCTGCCACTGAGCATATCTGGCAGCGCAGCAGAAGCAGCCTGCCAGTTCCACCGTTCTGTCTGGTGAAATGCACCACACATCCCCCTGTGTGTGCCCAGTATGTTTGCAATCAGTTTTCTCAAGGTGGGTGGATCATGCAATTAGCATTCCAAGCCAAAGAGGTCGGAGTAGTTCAAGCTTTAAAAAATGTATAGTGCCTGGCTGATGCTTAATATTTATGCAGCCGGGCAGCTCCATGTGCCTACAGCTGGTGCCATAGGGTGTGTTGAGTCATTGCCATTCACGGGTGTCACTAACAGTGATCTGTATAAGTACGCGATGTGAGCCAAGGATGTGTAACATAGTTATTTCCTGTCCTGTGGCGGGACTCGATTCCCTTCCCCGACCAGCGGGCTCATTTGTTTTCTGGCTGGGAGGAGGAGCTGAGGTTTATGAGACAATGGGCATGTTTCTTGGGTCATACAGTATCACCGTTTGGTGTATTATAGCCACGTAAGGTCCAATCTCTGGCGTGAGTGACTGGGCGCCTCGGTGCCCACAGCTGTCCCCTCTACCCACAGTCTCCGTCCCATTCGTATCACACCGGATGGTGCTTTCCTACCTTCGGGTCTCACTGCAAAGGCGTCTAGTGTGTGTCTCTATCACTGCAGGTGCATCATCCTTCGGTTCCAGTCAGCAGGGCAGTATAGGCTAGCCCCGGCCTTGTCCGAGTCTGCTAGTAGGCCACAGGCATTCTACCAGCACGTATCCGCACATCAAGGCCGTGCAAGGTACGACGGTCGGGTCTCAAGGAGGCTGCAGACTCACTGGTACAAAAATGGGGAGTAATAAAATGATTCCTCCTCGTTTTGCCATGCAAACGCCACCCCTAGGGTGATGTTAGTTTTTGCACTCCCACAGATTTACGCCTTCTTGTAAATATGGGGCAGTGTCTAAAGCAATTGGTGTTGTGGTGGAACGCCCACAGCAACACCCATTGCACACCCCTCTAATGCAGAAAACTGCGTCGGAGGGGCCCATATTTACAAAGTTGCACTAAGCAGTTTCAGTGCGCTGAAGGGGCGGGGTGGCACGCAGGGGGGAGGGGGAAATATACATTAAATGAAAATAAAAAATAAAAAACACTAACCTGGATCGTCGCCGCAACTGCCGACACCACCTCACTGCTCCTCTGCTGCAGGCACAGGCTCCCAGCCTGCCGTGGATGTTGAGATAAGGCTTAGCGCTGCCTTGTAAATGCGGCGCACTGCACAGGCACAAAAGTGACACTCCAGTGGTGCTAGGGCCTTGTAAATCTGGCCTGAAGTTCCTCCGATAGCTGATGCCCACTTCTCAAATTGATGCATGTACCTGATTAATTGATGTGGATGGAGAGTAGAAAATGGCTGTCCAGGAGCACTGTAAACAGCAAACATCAGTTTTCCTAACTTTTCTTGTCTCAGTGTCACTTCTCCTGTCCTGGACTTGCAGAGACCCTCAAAGTTTCCCACTACATTGGTCCCAGACATGGACAAAGTCCCTAAGCTGCCTTATTAATGGGAAATCCTACAGAATATTCAGACAACCTGTGAGGTAAAATTTCGGGCCCTGCCGCATGTGACTATATTGAGCTCAACAATATTGACTTGGAATAATATTTCATCCACTACATTGACCTACCATAACATTGTAAGATACATATTTAATTGTTATACTAAGTTCCTGTACACTTACATTGGTAGGTAAGTAAAAGTGGAATTATATGCTTATCTTACAATTTAGTGGTAGGTTGACGTAGTGGAAACATTATTATCGCTACTATACAGTGACTGTCCCCATCCCAGGGATCAGTATATTTCTGGTGTATGTTACAATCTAGATGAGGACTGAGTTGCGTGCACAACACTGGCAATTTTCAATGACGCTAAGAGGCAACGACTTTCAAGCGATCCATCTGGTGCCTTATTGATATGTGCGTCGTCTTTATTACCCTGCTCAGGAGTCATTGTTATTCGAGATAGTTGCTATCTGCAGGCTGCACCATGGATGCTGCAGGCTTCATAAACGGCGCGGCCACTTTAATTATGATTTTGTTTCAGTGCTGCTGGAGTCAGTAAACCAAGATATGCCCCCAAAAAAAGAAAACTGAAGTGCGCTCATGTGAAGAAACCAATGCCACTAATTACGGCGATACTTCAGCAGATTCTGTTTTTGCTTCGAAGTTATTTTTTTCTTGAAGTCTAAGTGCAGGTACCTTGCTTGTATCCATAGAAACAATCCCAGAGCACCACTTACGTTTAATGAAAGTCAAGTTGATTGGCAAGGTAAAGTGAAATCAAAAATGTCTCTTAATCAGCGACTCGCCCCTCCATACACTGAATCAAGTGTTTTTTTTAATGTACCAGGGTATGTTCGTTTGATAAGCTGATTATGTTTATTGGTGAGGAAGTGTTTGCAGTGGCGGAATTTCCTAGCTCTCTGCATGGTATTGGAAAATGTATTTTTTGCAAAATTTCTTAGACATTGCTCTTAAAATGGATACCTATGTCTCTGACATCAACTAATGCTTTGCTATGAGCTCAGGCCAGAAGGGTCACCGCAAGCATGTTATATGTTTTGTATGGCCAAGGTTATAAGCTTTCCGAGGCTCTAAATGGCACAAGCATCCATTTCAGAGTTTAAAGAAATCCAGGGACGGTGGAAGAGTGATAGAAAACACAGCAGTCCCAGCAACTATCACCATCTAGAAGACGTTTTTGCAGCTAGCTGTCTCTTTATAAACAGGCTTGCTTCAAAATCTACAAATAGATTCTGCAGCCGACCCTAAAAAAGCACAGGGCCTGGGGAATAATGCCCCCTCTTTCTGACGCCCCTGGGTCACAGTTGGGCACATAGGCAGTGTAATCTGAACAGTTCACTATGGGGAAAAGCTGACGCCTTGTCCTGCTCTTAAACCTGTGACTTTTACCCACTGCCTACTGAGGGGGGAGGCAATGGATTGGAACCAACAAAGGTATGTTGGCTTTTTTAGAGATATGTTTCTTTTACTGCCACTGTCCTGGTGGACGCTAGGAGAAGGGGTAGCTAGTGCCGTGTCGGAGGGGGTGGGGTGACAGGGTTAGGCAGGGTAGCAGCTGCTACTCCTGCCTACCCCTATTTGCAGTTCTTAATTTGTAAATAAAAAAGTGCCAGTGCCCAGAGCTCTCCTCTTAAAAACACAGCTGCTGCAATTAAATGTGTGAGCACAGAATACTGAGGCAGCGTAATCCTGAAGCCATCTCGGGCCTCTTTAATCCCTTTACAGCCACCCCATTCCGCTTCAGCTCACTCTTGCAGCTTTCTGCTTTCTCCCTTTGTGACACGTTTTTCTTTTCCTCCGTCTTTCCCATAGGTGTCTTTTGCTCACAGTAAATGCTTAAAGCTGAAAAATAAGTGCCGGCCCTCAAAAATAAGTGCAGGTGCCCTGCACTGGAAGCCACAGACTCAAATTAAGCACTGCCTAGTTGACGTTGACAGGAGCAGGGGAGTAGATATCCTATTTCCCAAGAGTCTGAAGTTCATTTGGTTTTGAGAGATGGTTCGCCAAATGTTCAGTGAACTGTATTCAGTATAAATCATATCCATTTGTACACTGTGGCTGCACATTGGTAAGAGTTTGGAAAGTCCATTGCCAGGGCAGCTCCTCTGATGTTTATTATCATTTTATTTTTAAAGGGGCATGGCCATGAGGGGATGACAGCCCTGGAATGTAGTGCACAGAGCACTCCCCTCAGTGCGCTTGTATGTTTGAGCGGCCATCTCGGTCCAGCCAAACACACATGCAGACAGGGCTCTCTCCAACCTCGCACTGTGTTCCCGGACTGGAGACAGCAGGCCCAGGCTCCCAGTCTGCCTTGGAGCGCCCAGGCAGGGCTCTCCAGCCAATCATGACACTGCTCTGAGCAGCAACGGAGAGCAGTGGAGAGGCAGTGAGATTCAGGTAATTAAAAAATATATTTTACTGCCCACACCCCGCCACTTTGCCCAGTCACCAGCCGCAACTGTCCATTGCAACTGAGTAGGATTTGTTCATTAAGTGCAATTGTGAAATCGGACTACATCACAATGAGGGCATAGGAATGCGTAATGGACAACATAGCCATTCACCGAAGGAGTTTTTAGGTATTTTTTAGCTCAAGGTTTGCAAATGCAAAGTAGTGATTCGCAAATAACATGTACACAAAATGCTAAATTAGCGAATCTGTACTAAACAAGCCTGTTCTTTTCACCATATTTGACAAAAATCAAATTTGTGTGAGCCATCAGGGGGGTCTGAGAAAAAGGGAGGGGGTCCCAAAACGCATTTGTCCATGTTAATTTCCATAGGGATTTTGAACACGGCTACAGCCCGAACCGCTGGATGGATTTAAACCAAATTTGGTAGTCAAAAGGTCAATTGTTTGGCTCTAGGTGAGTAGTAGGCAGCAACTATTGTGATCACCTATGTCATTAAAAACTGTCTGGGAAACCAACATCGTTCATCAGTGTTGGACTTTTGCTTATGCAGGGTCATCCCCACTCTTTTTTGCCTCCTGCCTCCTACTTTTTTCTGACATGTTGCTGTTGGCTTTTCAACTCTGAGCACTTTACCACTGCTAATCAGTGCTAAAGTGCATATGCTCTCCTGTTTAAATTGTATGTAGTGGTTTATCCATGATTGGCATATTTGATTTACTAGTAAGTCCCTAGTAAGGTGCACTAGAGGTGCCAGGGCCTGTAAATCAAATGCTACTAGTGGGCCTGCAGCACTGGTTGTGCCACCCACATAAGTAGCTCTGTAATCATGTCTCAGACCTGCCACTGCAGTATCTGTATGTGTATTCTTACACTGTAAATTCGACTTGGCAAGTGTACCCACTTGCCAGGCCTAAACCTTCCCTTTTCTTACATGTAAGGCACCCCTAAGGTAGGCCCTAGGTAGCCCCAAGGGCAGGGTGCAGTGTATGGATAAGGTAGGACATATAGTAATGTGGTTTATATGTCCTGACAGTGAAATACTGCCAATTTCGTTTTCACTGTTGCAAGGTCTGTCTCTCTCATAGGATAATATGGGGGCTACCTTTAAATATGATTAAAGTGTAGATTCCCCTAGAGAGTAGATGGACATGTGGAGTTTGGGATCCCTGAACTCACAATTTAAAAATACATCTTTTAGTAAAGTTGATTTTGAGATTGTGCGTTTGGAAATGCCACTTTTAGAAAGTGAGCATTTTCTTGCTTAAACCATTCTGTGACTCTGCCTTGGTTGTGGATTCCCTGTCTGGGTCAGGTTGACAGTTGGGTTGTTTTTCACCTCACACCAGACAGTGACACAAAGGGAGCTGGGGTGTGATCTGCATTTCCTGATTAGCCATCTCTGCTAGGAGGGAGGGGTGGAGTGGTCACTCTCATCTGAAAGGACTGTGCCTGCCTCTGACAATGCTGTCTCCAGCCCCCTGGTGTGTGTCTGAGGCCTTGCCTGGGCAAGGCAGGATTTCACAAGAAGGTGTGAGTCCCCTTTGAAGGAAGGTGACTTCAAAGACTAAAATGGGTATAAGAAGGGCACCCAAACTTACAAACTTTAGAAAACACTTCTGGAATCAAGGGGAACCTCTGCCTGGAGAAGAGCTGATCGCTGAGGAACAAGTGCTGCCCTGCCTGTGACTGTGCTTTGTGGAGCTTTCCTGCAGTGCTGCTTCTGCCAGAGTAAGAGGGCAAAGACTGGACTTTGTGTGCCTTCCATCTTGAAGAAGAAATCTCCAAGGGCTTGATGTAGAGCTTGCCTCCTGTTGTTGAAGTCTCAGGGATAGCAAAGACTTCTTCCTGCCAGCACCTGGAGTCTCTGGAGAGACCCCTACTCTGCTCTGTGGTGCCCTTCCAGTCCCTGGGACCCTGAAAGGAGAGGCTGGCAGCCTAAGGACAAAAATACACGCACCGAGCACCGTGCGGAGAAAAGATCGACGCGAATCCGATCGCGGCTGGGAAAACGACGCGACGCCGGTTCCGCAGCTGAGAAACGACGCCGCAGGAAACGCGACCGAAAAACCGACGCCCGGAGCAGGAGAAACGACGCGCAGCATCGCTGACGGAGGCTGAGAGATCGCACCCTGCGCCGCAGGACTTTCGGATCGTCGTGTGGCTGGCTTTTTCAACGCGCACCGCCGTGCCGAGTTGTTTTCGACGCACACAGCCGTACAGGGTTACTTTCGACGCACACCGCCCGTGCGGGGTTATTTTTGACGCAAACCAGGTACATTTTCACGCTAGCAGCGCTAGTGTGGTGTTACAACTACCTAAAGACTCTTTTTATTTTAAACCTTTAAAAAATCATAACTTGACTTGTGTATGTTGGATTTTTGTCGTTTTGGTCTTGTTTTGTCTAGATAAATATTTCCTATTTTTCTAAACTGGTGTTGTGTCATTTTGTAGTGTTTTCATTAAGTTACTGTGTGTGTTGGTACAAATACTTTACGCCCAGCACTCTGAGGTTAAGCCTACTGCTCTGCCAAGCTACCAAGGGGGTAAGCAGGGGTTAGCTGAGGGTGATTCTCTTTTATCCTAACTAGAGTGAGGGTCCTTGCTTGAACAGGGGGTAACCTGACTGTCAACCAAAGACCCCATTTCTAACATTGGTGACCAGCGGTCGGGATTTGGACTTGTATTTGTACTTGACATACAGTAATTAAGTGTACACTACTGTTTTGATCTCAGACCACTACGTGACCACATACTACTTGTTTGGTGATCTTTTGATTTTTCTCTTAAGGACTCCTTTTTGTTCTACTTCCATGATTTTGCTGATCCCTTGACTAATTCTTTTTACTTCATTGGGAACTTATTTTCTGCCTTTGGAACTTTGCACTTGTGACCATCATGTCTCAATCTGGAGATGCAACAGCTGGAGCTGTGTTTGAAATGGAGAAACTGAAGGAGTACTCAGTTGCTCAATTGAAACAGTTCCTTAAAGATCTTGACTGTCCCACTGAGAGCTCCACCAGGGAGGGGGTGACAATCAAGAAGGCTGGAGGGCACACAGAGGAGGAGAATATGGGTGGGGAAGTGCAGAGGATACACAGTGGTGTAGTGGAAGAACCTGTTACGCCTGGGGGGAGGGTCCCCAGGAGGGATGGCAGGGTGTCACCCAAGGGTCTGACTCCTGAAGAGTTACAGGACAGACAGGCAGAAAGGGTTCGCCGGTTGGAGGCAGAAAAGTTGAGGATGCAAAGGGAGTATGACAAGTGGGAAGAGTTGGAAGAAAGGAGGAGGAACTTAGAGATTAAAAAAATGATTTATGCTTACGAGCTTAAATTGAAAGAGCTGGAAGTCATGAGGGCTGAGTCCAGCTGGAATGGTGGCAGCAACAATTGTATATCCAGTGATGCTGCAGAAGTGCACATGCCCAGAGAGGTGGTGCCCTACTTGAAGGAGGGAGTTAACACACGCCAGGAGGTTCAGGGGTATGAGGTAGCTCCAGTGATGCACAGGGTCCCTGAGGTGGATTGGGGAACTGGCATGGGGAGTCATATTCCTACTGGTGGGAGGGACACTCTACTGACTCTAGGTGAGAGTGACAGGGAGAGGGGTTCCCCCCAGGTAGAAGTCCTGGTTATGGAGTGTGAAAACATCCCAGAAGAGTGTGGGTTGAGTGTCAGGGACAGTCAGGTACTGTCTCACCAGTCTCAGGAGGGTGAGGTGGGGTGCTTTTTCAAAGCAGAGTCACTGGATGGTTGGGTGAAGGGTACTTTGGTTAATTCATGTGAGGGGCTGAGTGATGTAATTGCTGGAGAGCATATGTCTAGTCCTTATTTTCCAGAGCTATGCCAACACCAGGTGGAGTGTGAGTTCTCTGACCCCAGGGAGCTTACAATGGAGGCAGACTTCTGGGTGAGTACCAGAGAGTCTGAAGAGGCATTTGGGGGTGCTCCTGAGAGGAGTGGTCTAGGTAGTTCCCAACCAGGTGAGGTAGGGAAGGATTGTAGTGTCCCAGGTAGGTCCCAGTGTAGTGGGATGGGTGAGGGACCCCATGTCCAGTCTCAGAGGAGAGGGAATGGGGATGGGTTGAGGCCCAAGGTGCCCGAGATCCGGTCCCAGGTCCTGGAGGGTTCCCTGCGGGAACACCAGGAGGGGAGCCTAGCCTGTACCATAGGGCCATCTGTTGAGGGAGACCCCACAGTGTCAGGAGAACTTGGGGGGGCCGCTGTAGCCAGCGTCCCACCAGTTCTGGTGTCTGGCAGTACCACTCCTAGTGAGGGGGTGCAGAAGTCCAGACAGAGGGTTGAGAGGGGGTTGCGGACCCCAGTGGAGAACCTGGAGGGTCAGGGGTCAGCTCTGAGAGCAGAGCCCCCCATGAATGACCTTGGTGAGACCATTTCTGGGCTGGGGGGAATCCAGACTCTGTCAGATGGGCAGAGGTCAGGAGACCTGCGCCAGCCAGACTCTTGTGTGGCCCTTCGGGACAGTGTGTCCCTTGAGGGGGGTAAGTGTGCCCCCCTGGAAGTCCTGGTGTGCCAGGCAATGGTTCAACCGCAGGGTGGTGACTCTGGGTTGAATGATCAGGTTCAGGGGGTAAACTCTGACCTGATGGGGGGTAAGTGTGCTCCCAAGGAAGTCCTGGTGTGCCAGGCAGTGGTTCAACCGCAGGGTGGTGACCCTGGGTTGGATGACCAGGTTCAGAGGGTAAACTCTGACCTGGTAGGGGGTAGGTATGCCCCCCAAGAAGTCCTGGTTTGCCAGGCAGTGATCCAGTCTGTGGGTACAGGCCCTGGATTGGGAGGCCAGTTTAAGGGTGTCCCCCCTGACCTGGAGGAAGGGGCTACTGCTAACAGTGCCCCTACCATGTTGTCTTCTGGGGGGGCCGCTCCTAGTTGGATGGTTCAGGACCCCAGACGAGAGGGCAGGGGGAGGGAAGCCTCACCCCTGGCCCTGGTCCAACCTGAAGGTACAGACCCCAGGTTGGAGGATCAGTTGCAGGTTAACATCCCTGCACTGATGGAAGAATTGTGCAGGACTGCTTCTACAAGCACCCTGACAGTTTTTGACTCTGGGGGTGCCGCTTCTGCGGGGAGGGTACAGAGCCCCAGAGGGGAGGACCAGGGTCAGGTTAACATCCCTGACCTGGTGGAAGAGAGAGTGGTCAAAGGGTGCCAGGCACCTGGGGCTACCACCCCCCACTCTCCACAGTCACAGTGGTTAGAGAGGCCTGAGGTCGGGCTCTCATCCCGGACAGTTGTCTGGGGCCACTGTGGCTTGCTGTCCTGGTGGACAGAGTTGCCCCTGGGGGGGGGAGGACGAGAGTCACACCCCGGGGGTGGAGTGGGCAACACCACTGTGTTGGCCCTGGTGGTACTATCTGCCCATTGCAATACATCTGTGAGCAAAGTAAAGTTAGGTGTTGCACAGATGGTGTCTGTAGATGTGGAGAAGGGTTCCCCATGGGTTAGCTTAGTGGGCCCTGAGAGTATGGACAGAGGGATCCAACTGGAGTCAGGAAGGCGTAGAACTGGAACATGCCCCTGCTGTTGTGGGCCTGGGTCCCTGTTCTATCGCCCCAATCAGGGAAGTACATCAAGGTATTGATTGTTCTCCCCTGGCTTTAGGCTGGTAGGGGGTCGTGTTGGACTTTTGCTTATGCAGGGTCATCCCCACTCTTTTTTGCCTCCTGCCTCCTACTTTTTTCTGACATGTTGCTGTTGGCTTTTCAACTCTGAGCACTTTACCACTGCTAATCAGTGCTAAAGTGCATATGCTCTCCTGTTTAAATTGTATGTAGTGGTTTATCCATGATTGGCATATTTGATTTACTAGTAAGTCCCTAGTAAGGTGCACTAGAGGTGCCAGGGCCTGTAAATCAAATGCTACTAGTGGGCCTGCAGCACTGGTTGTGCCACCCACATAAGTAGCTCTGTAATCATGTCTCAGACCTGCCACTGCAGTATCTGTATGTGTATTCTTACACTGTAAATTCGACTTGGCAAGTGTACCCACTTGCCAGGCCTAAACCTTCCCTTTTCTTACATGTAAGGCACCCCTAAGGTAGGCCCTAGGTAGCCCCAAGGGCAGGGTGCAGTGTATGGATAAGGTAGGACATATAGTAATGTGGTTTATATGTCCTGACAGTGAAATACTGCCAATTTCGTTTTCACTGTTGCAAGGTCTGTCTCTCTCATAGGATAATATGGGGGCTACCTTTAAATATGATTAAAGTGTAGATTCCCCTAGAGAGTAGATGGACATGTGGAGTTTGGGATCCCTGAACTCACAATTTAAAAATACATATTTTAGTAAAGTTGATTTTGAGATTGTGCGTTTGGAAATGCCACTTTTAGAAAGTGAGCATTTTCTTGCTTAAACCATTCTGTGACTCTGCCTTGGTTGTGGATTCCCTGTCTGGGTCAGGTTGACAGTTGGGTTGTTTTTCACCTCACACCAGACAGTGACACAAAGGGAGCTGGGGTGTGATCTGCATTTCCTGATTAGCCATCTCTGCTAGGAGGGAGGGGTGGAGTGGTCACTCTCATCTGAAAGGACTGTGCCTGCCTCTGACAATGCTGTCTCCAGCCCCCTGGTGTGTGTCTGAGGCCTTGCCTGGGCAAGGCAGGATTTCACAAGAAGGTGTGAGTCCCCTTTGAAGGAAGGTGACTTCAAAGACTAAAATGGGTATAAGAAGGGCACCCAAACTTACAAACTTTAGAAAACACTTCTGGAATCAAGGGGAACCTCTGCCTGGAGAAGAGCTGATCGCTGAGGAACAAGTGCTGCCCTGCCTGTGACTGTGCTTTGTGGAGCTTTCCTGCAGTGCTGCTTCTGCCAGAGTAAGAGGGCAAAGACTGGACTTTGTGTGCCTTCCATCTTGAAGAAGAAATCTCCAAGGGCTTGATGTAGAGCTTGCCTCCTGTTGTTGAAGTCTCAGGGATAGCAAAGACTTCTTCCTGCCAGCACCTGGAGTCTCTGGAGAGACCCCTACTCTGCTCTGTGGTGCCCTTCCAGTCCCTGGGACCCTGAAAGGAGAGGCTGGCAGCCTAAGGACAAAAATACACGCACCGAGCACCGTGCGGAGAAAAGATCGACGCGAATCCGATCGCGGCTGGGAAAACGACGCGACGCCGGTTCCGCAGCTGAGAAACGACGCCGCAGGAAACGCGACCGAAAAACCGACGCCCGGAGCAGGAGAAACGACGCGCAGCATCGCTGACGGAGGCTGAGAGATCGCACCCTGCGCCGCGGGACTTTCGGATCGTCGTGTGGCTGGCTTTTTCAACGCGCACCGCCGTGCCGAGTTGTTTTCGACGCACACAGCCGTACAGGGTTACTTTCGACGCACACCGCCCGTGCGGGGTTATTTTTGACGCAAACCAGGTACATTTTCACGCTAGCAGCGCTAGTGTGGTGTTACAACTACCTAAAGACTCTTTTTATTTTAAACCTTTAAAAAATCATAACTTGACTTGTGTATGTTGGATTTTTGTCGTTTTGGTCTTGTTTTGTCTAGATAAATATTTCCTATTTTTCTAAACTGGTGTTGTGTCATTTTGTAGTGTTTTCATTAAGTTACTGTGTGTGTTGGTACAAATACTTTACGCCCAGCACTCTGAGGTTAAGCCTACTGCTCTGCCAAGCTACCAAGGGGGTAAGCAGGGGTTAGCTGAGGGTGATTCTCTTTTATCCTAACTAGAGTGAGGGTCCTTGCTTGAACAGGGGGTAACCTGACTGTCAACCAAAGACCCCATTTCTAACAATCAGTTTATCTGGCATAGAGATATTGCTTACATCAAGGCTGATCTCTACAAACTATAAAAAAATCATACTACTGCCAAGGAAATTATATATAGATAGGGGAAATCATGTATAGATAGGAGAAAAAACTAAGGCCCTCATTATGACATTGGCAGTATATCCCACTTACCGCCACGCTGACTGCTGCCAACTTACCGCCGCTGCCGCAGATATCCGTTCACCATATTACGACATACACACACCAATCCCTCAGTATTCAGCCACATACACAAATCTGCCAGCCCAAAGGTCAGTGATAAAGTGTCGCTATCAAAACCCACACCGTTATGCCAACAGAACAACGTCCATCGCATTATGACCCACGAGTCACCACGGCAGACATTCAACGGCGGTAAACCATTGGTGGTACACACCGCAGGGCTCACAATGGACACCCACATACAAAACAACACTACATTGGGCAATTTAAATAACACACACCTGACACCCATACACACACCACACCCACACACCTACACCACTATAAAACACACACCCACATTACCCACAAAGCTTTGCCATTTCAAACCACTGCCAGCAGAGAGACACCAAGACCACTGAGACAACTAGAGCCACACACTATTCACACCTACACACCACTCACGCACCCCACATCACACACCCCAACACACCCGTCCCCCTGCACAAGGAGAACCACCCCGCAAACTTTCCCTGCGATCCAGACAGAAGCCAGAGAGACTTGCCAAGACCACCGCCAGGAAATGATACTCTCCTGATTGTCACCCTTGTATCCCACCCTGTCACCCTGTCCACCTTAAACTCCCATTGCTCCCCTTCCTGTGTACCCTTTTACAATGCACCTGTGCTACAAACAGACTGGAACAATACCCTGTACTTTCCTCCATCATCACCCCATCCCATTGCACTTGCCCCTCAATATTTTATCCCTTCAATAAACACCCTTAGAAAAAAAAGAAGTTTGGAGTATGTCATGTATATCAAATATGTATTTGTTGAAACAGGTACAAACATTACAAATCAACTGTGCAGAAAATGAGCATAGATTAATGACCTGTAGCTGGCTGCAGTGATCACAACAGGAGTATATGAGAGGTCACCATCATCTGCAAAATGAATTTCCAGAGGGATCTTTAAGTGGGCATAGAAGTGGGAAATATCAGCATGCCATTGCCATACAAACTCAAACAAATGTCATTGAAATGTGAAGTAACATTGTCCTACCCGTGTGTCATTGGAAGTATTGTCTGATCACAGATGTTCTGTTGTCCTCATCCTCACCCTCTGCCTCCTCATCCTCACTGTTCACAGGGTCCACTGCTGGCACACGGGCATCTCCAGCCTCCTCCTCCTGCAGGAATGGGACAGGGCGTCTGAGGGCAGGTTATGCAACATGCAGCATGCCACCACTATCTGGCAGACCTTCTTTAGTGAGTAGCACAGGGATCCACCTGTTAGATGGAGGCACCGGAACCTAGCCTTCAGGAAGCCAAAGGTCCTTTCAATTATCCTTCTGGTTCACCTATGTGCCTCAACGTTCTTCTGCCCTTGTCCTGGCATTCCTCACAGGGGTCAGCAGCCATGATAGGTTGGGTAACCAGACTCAACTGCAAATATTGAGGCACAACATTTAGCCACACACTATACCATATGGCCCACACCATACCCATACACCAACATATACTGGGTGGGAACCAGGGCTCACCTATTAGTCACACCCTGTGCCTCTGTAGTTGGCCTATCACATTTGGGATGCTGCTATTCCTCAGGACAATGGCATCATGCACAGACCCAGGATATTTTGACGTGGGAGATGTACTGGTCCGCAAGGCACACCATCTGTACATTCATAGAGTGGAAACTCTTCTGATTCCTGGACACCTGTTCATTCTGGCGGGGTTGACAAATGCAATATGTGTTCCATCAATCAACCCTATTATGTTGGGGATGTGTCCCATTGCATAGACCTCAGCCTTCACTGTGGCCAAATCTTCAACCTGGGGGAAAACAATGTAGCTGCACTTGTTTACTCAGGGCAGACAACACTCTTGTCAGCACTATTGAGAATACTGGTTTGTGACATTCCTGCTCCCAAGCCCACTGTCACTTGGAAAGAACCAGTTGCCAGGAAATGTAGCACAAGAGGGGGCATCCCAGTGGGGTGACGGATAGCAGATATCAGGTCAGGCTCCAATTGGGCACACAGCTATGTGATTGTGGCCCTGTCCAGTCTATAGGTGAGGATAATGTGCCTGTCCTCCAGTGTTGCCAAGTCCACCAGGAGTCTGTACATGGGGGTATGGTTCCATTTCCTATTCATCCGTAGTGGTAGCAATCTAAGGGACACAAGAGTGAGTACCTGGTCACAAACTGAACAATGGAGCTACAACAGAACTTTGCATCCTGTAAACTTGTAATGGGTCATTGTGATTCGTCCAGTATGTCCTAATATCTCCTGTGACGCAGCATTATTCCAGGCCCTGGCCCCCCAGAAATGGCATCCACCTGTCCTGTGTGGAGGGACAGGTGGAAGTGAGGTAATTCCGCTGACGTTGTGCACCGTTGTGGGAGGCGGTCGGGAACCGCCGTGCAAATCCTCATTGGTTATAATTGGGCCCTATGGGGTACAGTGGCCAATGGTGATCAACGCCGGCAGTGACAGTATGTACCGCCGTGGACGTGACCGCCATTTTCTATCTGATTCCTCACTTACTACCTGACCTTCCATAGGAGTGGACCTACACTGCATGTGCTGCTGTGACCTGTGTCTGAAACTACCATGGCCCAAGTGACCGGGGAAAGGGCCCCAGCCTTCAATTCGGAGGAGTTGGTGAGACTGGTGGATTGGGTCCTACCCCAGTACGGACTGCGGTATGGGCCTCCAGACCAACAGGTGAGTACACTGTGGGCACGATGCATGTGGCATGAATGCATGGAGTTGTGTGTGTGAAGGCCTCGTGTAAGTGGGTGGGTGGATGTCCTCAGGGCGGCGTACAGGTTGTGTGCTGGGCCATGTGTGTGTAAATAGTGATGGAAACGGGTATGGTGGGCCCTATGTTTAACAGGAAGGAATGTTTGTCTAAACCTATTTTCCTGTGTGTATTGCCTCTGCAAGTCAGCGCCCATCAAAAGAAGGGTCTATGGCGTGCCATCGCCAAGGAGGTGTGGACCCTGGGGGTGTATGGCAGGCAGAGCACCCACTGTCGAAAACGGTGGGAGGAACTGAGACCCTGGGCACGGAAGACAGCGGAGGCCCAGCTGGGGATGGCCTCCCAACGAGGAAGGGGTGCCTGTCGAACCCTGACCCCCCTGATGGCCTGCATACTGGTGGTGGCCTATCCTAAGATGGATGGGCGCTTGAGGGCATTACAGCAGCCACAAGGGGGTGAGGACAGTGCCCATCATTACAACTTACGCATGGTAGGGAGGTATCCGGGTGGGGGATGTGTGTCAGTGGGTGCCCTTAGGCCAGGCCTGACATTGCAGTGTAGGTCCCCTGGTGGCTAGGGTTCAGAAGGGAAAATCTTGCAACCTAGCTCGTAGGCATCCACTACTGGGCAGGGCTGCGTGGGTCCCAGGTGAGCTGCATTTGGCGGTGTGTGCCCCTCCCCATGCCTTGGCTGCTAACTATTTCTCTGGTAGTGCAATGGCATATTGCGTAGGGCTGTTCCTTGTGTGTGAGGGTGCTGTGTACACCAATGGTGGTGTTGGTGCAGCCACTGACCAAGTGTATCCTTTGTCTCTTTCTCCCACGTTTTTGTTTTGTCACCCTGTCCTTATTTGCATTAGCATCATCTGGTGGAGGAGCAGAGGCATCGGCGACGGAAGGAGCTGCATCCCACAGGACTCACCGTCCCCTCCAACTTCCACTGCCCAGTCCCATTCCCCTCAACCCCAACCCATCCCAAGCACACATACAGACAAGCATGCTCACAAGACAACACCCAAGAGTGTCACAGGCAAACACAAGCACCACACTTCATCCTACAGGCACTCACACAAACACCATCCAGTTGCAGACACGACAACATCCACTATTTCCACTATCTCCCCTTTCTTCTCCTCCTCCACCTCCCACTCAGTTCCATCCACACTCACACCTGTATGCACTACATCATCATCCACTACCAGCATCACCACGCCAAGCAGAACACACACCTCACTGGCAGATACCGCCAAAACAACCATGCACACGTCACGTCCCCTGTGTCCTCTCCCACTGTGTCTGTCCCCCCTCCTAAAATACACAGATGCAAGCACTTAGACACCCAACAGCCATGTACCTCACAACAGCATACAGCCCATGCACCTGAACCCAAAAGCAGCAGACACCTCCAACGACCACTCCCTCATCCTCCACTCCCATTCCTTCTCCCTCTTCCCGCCCCAATGTCCCTAAAAAACTGTTCCTATCCACCATTGACCTCTTCCATCCCCCCCCCCTTCCTACACATATGGCCAGGGTAGGAAGAACCCAGCCAAGCACCTCAGCCACACAGTCCACGGGCCCAGTCGTCACTGCACCCACTCATGGTGGAAAGGGATCCAGGCCACATGTCCTGAAGGGGAAGGAGCCTGCACCAGCCAGTCTAAAGGCAAAGGAGCGTGCACCAGCAGACAGGAAGACCAAGGAGCCTGCCCCAGCAGGCAGGAAGACCAAGGAGCCTGCCCCAGCAGGCAAGAAGAGAAAGGAGCCTGCCCCAGCAGGCAAGAAGGGAAAGGAGCCTTCCCCAGAAGGCAGGAAGACCAAGGAGCCTGCACCAGCAGGCAGGAAGACCAAGGGGCCTGGGCCTGGAACTGTGATGGAGCCCCCACCACCAACCATGGTTGGGCAGCCATCCGAGGTTGCAGGGGATGGGCAGGAGCCTCCCCCCACCAGCAGCACCACCACTGTGCAGTCGTCACCGCCGGCGGACGGTATGTAATCCTGCCTCTATGGGCTGCTGTGCAGCCTGCCCCCTCCAAAACCAGTGGGCAAGACACCCACCTGAGAGACTGTGACCTTCCGCTCCCCAGGATCAAGCACAGGGCAGGTTGCCCCCTCCAGAACCAGTGGGTATGACTCCTACCTGAGAGACTGTGGCCCATCACTCCCCAGGATCACACACAGGGCAGGTTGCCCCCTCCAGAACCAGTGTGTATGACACCCACCTGAGATAATGTGGCCCATCACTCCCCAGGACCAAGCACAGGGCATGTTACCCCATCCAGAACCAGTGGTCTTGTTCCATCTCCTGGCTGAGGTGCCCCCTCGTCCCCCACCCCCGAGGTGCCTGCCTATTTACCAACTGATGCCCCTGCAGTGTTCTCTCTGTGTTGAAGCAGGTGACATGAGTGGCCTTGGACTTTGGCCTGTGGCCTTGTGGCCTACACAGTTTGTGGACTGGGCTGTGTCCTTTTTTCTGTACATATGTATATATCTATTATCTTGCCTAACTTTTTTTTCATACTGTGTCGTTCTCATTACATTCACTTTTGCTAAATCATTTTGTCCTTGCATTATTCAGCCGAGTTACAGGGTAAAATTGTTTTTGTAAGGCAGCTGGTTGTGTGTATGGTGTGCGTGCTTGGGGTGTGTGTTGTGCGTGTGTGTGTCACTCTCGTTTTCCTCCCCCCCTCTTGTGTGCTAGGCAGCTGTACTCACCGTCGTTGTCTTCGCCGGCGTTGGTATTTGTGGTGGAGTGGAGCGTAGAAGATCATCCGGAAGACATGCAGTTCAGGTTCCATAGCAGAGTGGTTCTTCCATGTCTCCAATGGTGAGTCCTTTCCCTTCTGAGCTCAGTTTCTGCCAGGCTTTTGATGTCGTTGGTACCGCCCCTGAAAAGGTGGTGGTTTCCAGGGTCTTAATATGGTGGGCGGAACATTGACTTCCGCCTGGCTGTAGACGGCTACCGCCGTGGTGGCTGTAGTTTCCACCCTGGCAGACAGTGTTTTACATTGGCTGTCTATCGGAGATCTTTCCTCCCTGGTCATAATTTGGCTGTAGTTATTGCCGGCCTGTTGGCGGTATTACCGGCACTTTATCACCGACCGCTAGGGTCGTAATGAGGGCCTAAGTCCTTCCTAGACCAATAGGCTATGGACTACACAGGGGGAACATTGTGCCGTGTATCATGGTGGTAAAAGCCCCTCCTAGTTAAAAATGTGAATCCATCCCTACTTAAAAAAAAATCTGTCCAAGTTAATGTGGCAAAGTACCCTCTGTAGCAATCTCCCTAAGGGTGAGCATGTCGCAATACAGCCAATTGTATGTGCATAGGGAAAAAGCATGTGAATTAATGAGTATTCTTTTAGAGGTTCGCTTCGCCTTAACATGCGTGCAGGGAACAGGAAGAGGCACCAGAAACTTCTAAACTGAATGTGAAGAACTACAGCTTCAAGAGTCATGTGGGAACAAATTGGAACAACTGTGAGCACAGGTGTGGCCTTCTGAAATAATTTTAAGCATATTTCAGTAGGGGACAGGAGGGCTATGGACCAAACGGTTCTAGTATCAGTTCCACAATGCTATCTTTACATTCTACTCCATAACTTGTGGCAGCATGACCATGACACGCATTCAAAAGGGCTGCTTTGAAGGTCGAAAGTCCTGTTCCAAGAGACTTTACCATGTTAGCACTGTAAACTGGATAGGTGTGGAGTAGGGGGAGGAGGTACTAGAGGTACAAGAGCACATGGAGGTTAATTGTCCTCACGCTCCATGCATACATATTGCTTCTAAGATACACAGGATCTGAAGGCACTCTGGTGAGCCCAGAGGAGGTAGTTGTGCAACGCGTGTTGCCTATACTGAAGGATGTCATTTTGATGCAAAAAAAGGAAATATCCGCCCGATTGGCGTGTTCTCATTAGCTGCTGGTAGGCATATCCTCTAGTAAAATGTGCATACAAATGGACTTACCACATCCGAGCACAGTAGAGCTGCAAGAGAAGAAAGTATGCTAATGCTTTCCACGTTGAATCAACTTTCCACGCCGGGCATGCAAAGGGGCGCCACTATTCAGCTGTGCTAGTTTTCATAAGCGTCAGCACCACCATCCAGCCCTATTTACATCACAATATAGACACTTAGCAACAAAAATATTTCTCACTTTACTGAACACGTTGTGTATCTACATCGATGGGTTTTATACTGTCACACCAGCAACGTATATCTCAGAACAGAATCCTAGCAGAAATTAGAATTTTCTTGGTACTTGTAATGTTTCGCCACACATAATTAAACATGTAAAAGCCTCCCTCTGGCATTATGCTGAAGAACAGACAGCTGCATCTGTCTCCACAGGCAGTGTCTCCACATTATGTTTTGATACAATGTTGAATACAAAAATCAATCAAGAATATTGGTTACCAATATATAATGACAGTAAGTGTAAGTTTACTATTCCTAACTGCTTGTCTGCGTGCCCTGAAGATATATCATCAAGGTATACATGTAGTTAGAGCTCGATATTCTGACAGTAAACCTCTCCCTATACAAGCCAGCAGCCAAGTGCCCCATCTCTTCACGAGTCAAACCTTCTTCCCACCAATGCATCCACAAGGCACGGTAGTGTACTGAGTGACTTGGAGCTGGACACATTTCCTTTTTGAATGAGTTGTTTGGGAGAGCATTGGCCGCAGATCTTCACGAGAAGAACAGAATGAATTGAGTGGGAACTGGTATTGGTAGCTAAGGAATTACAGATATTCTGAAGACAAAGAGTCTCAGGGACGGACTATCGATGCACAGGTCAAAGATGCATCTGACGTGTTCTCATGGTTGTCCTCTTCTGATCTTAAATGAAGGATGAAACCCGGGACCATTAAGTGGGTATGCCTGCACTTCTCAATCTTCCTTCCTGATCCTGACAGTACTTCTCCCCTAAAAACTCCAGCCCCACAACTTGGTTTCTGTGAGAATTGTTCATTGAAGTTAGATATTACTCTAAGAGCACGAACAACAGAGGCAGGTTCCCACTATCGTTCAGAGGCATTTTATCCTTTCCAAGATATCAGATATTGCAACTGTCCACACAAAAAATGGGAATCCAAGATGGCCTCTACTTCATGTTCCTGAGAACAGTCAGATAGTACTGGAGGTGGTCTTGCTTCCTTAGATTGTACGTTTAACCAGGGACGAATGGAATACTCAATCAATCTTCAATCTTTTAGGGAACTGAAGTTGTACTGCAAATTGGCCCACTAATCGTACAATAGGAGAAGGACCTACAAAACAAGTGGCAAGCTTAGGATGAAACTCTTGCAACTGGTGGTATTGTAGAGATAACCAGACTTTCTCACCCACTTTATTTTTGGACAGATTTTATTACTTTTGCATATAAACAAACAGCACAGAAATCATTAGGTCAATTTTAAATTTCAGAGAAACAGTACAATAAATTGCTCATTATCTCTACAATGCCTTTCCAACCCAACTCCCTTCCCCCATCAGTTTCCCTTCCCTGACCCTCTGATTGCACTATAGTGTATTTTAAGTGACTCTGTATGTATCATAATATGGTTTGCTTTTTATTCAGTGTAATGGTGTGTCCAAGTATAGGCGAGGGGCATCTGTCCTACAGGGTGCTATGAGTCTCCCATTAGTTTCCAGATTCAGCTGCCCAGGGTGTGCCCAATAGGGATACTATCTGAGGAATATCGAGGTGTTTTAGGTCCTCCACTAGTCCCTTCCATGCCTGGCCACGTCCAGGGGGTGCCGGTCACGTCAGGCTTTGCAAAGCAACGTTTACCCTCATAGCTAGCCTATCTCTCCAACTCTCGCCTCCAAGTGGTCAGTTTAGATCCGCCTGCCGATTTCCAATTATGAGTTATTTTACTTTTGGCCTGGCTAAACCACAGGTCCAGAAACATACTTGTTACCTTGGTCTTGGGTGTGTGCGGGAAATTAGTCAGCAAGCAATAGGCCGGGTCATAGGGAACATCTGTCTCCACCACCCCAGCCAACGTATCTATGATCTCCTTCCAGTAACGTATAAGGGTCAAGCAAGTCCATATCATGTGGAAAAATTCAGCCCCTACCAGTCCACACCTCAGGCATTTCGCATCACATTAAATAATTTATTGATGTATGGTATGCTCTGTGTAAGACATAGAAATTGATTAGCTGGAATCTAGCATTTCTGGATATCTTGGGCACGCATTCTAGAATGGTCAACTAGCTTTTATCGTCTATGCAAGACCAAACATCTTCTTCCCACTTATTTTGCTGAGATAATAATGTCTTGTTAATATCTCCCCATATCGCACTGTATAAACAGCTGACTGCTTTGAATGTCCCGGATGCTTTCGCTATATAGGAGCACCCATTGTGAGTGGGTGGTTCCACCAACCCTGACCCCCAGTGTTTCTGCAGTGCAGCCGTCAAGGATTTATGTAAAAGGAAGTACCTTGGGTGCAAGTCATACTCAGCTCTGAATCCCTCAAATGGGAGAAGTGTTCCCTCCCTGTTGAGGTTCCCAACGTTGGCAATTCCTGCATTTTTCCAGTCCTCAAACCCCCCTCCAATTTCATTCATGCGGGAGGAATGTGAGCATTTCTATTGGTAGTTCTGAGGTGTATGGGATTTTTATCCTTGTTTTTGTAAGCATCTGTGCCAGCAGTAACCAATTGCCTGTTTGGGGATCCCAGGAGCTTCACATGGTCAGGACGCTACTGCCCTATGTAAAGTATTGTAATTGGGTTGCTATATAATAGGGTACAAAGTCTGTAACTGTTAGGCCTCCGGCTCCAGTGGGTCTCTGCAAGTTAGCCAGCAACATCCGTCTGTGGCCAGAGCCCCACAAAAAGGCAATGGACATTGATTCAACCTCCTTGAAAATCGCTCAGGTATTCTGGTGGGTAAAATTGTAAAATAATAAAGTAAGCGGGTAAGGTGATCATTTTTAGTAGTGCTTCTCTACCTATGACCAAGAGAGGAAGACTGCTTCAGAAAGCACATTTTCTGATCACTTGTCGGATATTACCATCTAGGAGGCAGGAAGCAGTGTAATAAAACCTAGTCCCCAAGTAGGTTATGCAGGTAGGTTCCTATGCCACGGCTCCCAGAGGTAGCGGGGGTGCTGCTCCGAGCCACGCAGGGAACAAACTAGATTTCAACTAGTTGACTTTTAAGCCCGACACAGATCCAAATCGATACAAGAGCCATTGGGCACCCATAAGATCCCTATATTTGTCTTGTATAAACAGCAGGAGGTCATCAGCATATAACGCTATCAATTGCCACTCGCCCAACACCACTTGGCCCTGGTAGTCCGGCCCGCCTCTGACTCAGGTTGCAAAGGGCTCCTTAGCCAGCACAAAGAGTAAGGGCGAGGGTGGGCAGTCCTGTCTGGTACCACGTTCGACCACATAGCCCTCTGAAATATATTTAGCCATATTGGCCCTAGCTCTAGGGTCAGAGTAAAGCAACCTGGTCCAGTGCAGCAATCCTTCGCCCATACGAAAGCTTTTCATGACCTCATACAGGTAACTCCATTCCAGACTAACAACCGCGTTTTCAATATCTACTGTAAAACTGCTGAACGGTTAGGTGTGTCTGGGATCTTTTTTAGGATCAGTAACAGTTGCCAAACATTCAATGCTGTGTTATAGCCAGGGATGAATCCCGCTTGATCCTGGTGGATCAACTCAGTCATATGCGGGGTGAGTCTGGAGGCTAGAATCCTACTTAGAATCTTATAGTCCACATTTGGTATGGACAGGGGTTGATACTCTTTCATATCCTGGGGTGGTTTCCCTGGTTTTAGTAGGGGTACCACAAGAGCTTCTCTCCTAGAAGCAGGAAGTACCCCCAGGAGCCAACTGGTCTGCATAGGTGGCATAAAACTCCACAGGGAAACCACTGGTGCCCAGTGTTTTCCCCTTTGCCACATGTTTAATAGCAGCTCTCACTTCCTGCAGCATTATATCACTACCCAAGTGTTCAGCTTTATCAGGAGATAAAGAAGGAAAAGAAAGTGAAAATAGGTAATCTCTTATCTCCTCTATAGAAAACCGAGTCCTGCTTTTATATAGGGTTGAGTAGTAAGTGTGGAATTCCTGGTTAACATCTATTTGCCTATACAGTTTCACACCTTTCTCTTTTTCCATCTCAACTATGAGTTGCCTCTTTTAGTAGGGTTTGCTAGCCAAGCTAGCAATTGTCTAGTTTTGCCACACGATACATGGGCCTTATTCATATAGCTTTTATAATCAAAGCAGCTGAATCATTCCATTTGCTCAGCCACTTTCAATCAATCAGTGATTTGTAAAGCGCACTACTCACCTGTGAGGGCCTTAAGGCGCTGAGGAGGGGAGGGGGAAGAGGGTGAGGGGGGAAGGTGCTGCTACTGTTCGAACAGCCAGGTCTTGAGAAGTTTCCTGAAGGTAAGGAGGTCTTTGGTCTGCGCAGGTGGGTGGGAAGAGTGTTCCCTGTTTTGGCGGCGAGGTGCGAGAATGTAGTTCTGCGGACGCGTGGGACTGTTGCGAGGGCGAGGTTGGCGGAGCAGAGATGCAGGGTCGGGGTTTCTTTTTTATTTCTAAAAGGATCAGCTGCATGATCAGGGACTCCAGTCTGTGCTGTTCCAGGAGCGTCAGGGTATTTTAATCTGTCTAAACCTCAGTGAGTAGGGTGTGTTTGACACCAGCTGCCTCTGGAACACAACACCCTTGTATGACTACTTTAAAGGTGTCCCATTCCTTACCCCTAGAAGTCGCAGTCCCCATGTTACCTTCGACGTGTTGTCTTATGTATTGTTCTATCTGATCTCTAAACAGAGGGTCGGCAAGGGACTCAGGATTCAGTTTCCAAGTGGGCATAAGGGGAGACGTATCTCCCCATTGTAAGTGAAGCAGGACCAGAGGGTGGGTGCAAAAGGTCATCTGCAAGGGCCGCTATGCAGTTAAAGTCGCCCCCCATAATTACATCCCCGACTCGGTAGGGCGCGAGGTGTCGGGACAGGTCTGAGAGGAAACCCAACTGATTCAAATTTGGGACATAAACATTTATAATTGTAATGTCTCTCTTGTCTAGTTGACTCTCTACAGCAATGTGTCGTCCCTCAGGGTCAATGATATGTCTAGTGTGTTTGAAGGTCACCCCTGGACGAACCCAAATCAGCACTCCTTTAGCAAAGGCTGAGTAGGGTGTATAATATACTTGACCCTGCCAGTAGTGGTGTGATGCATCTTGTTCCTTGTTCATAATATGAGTCTCTTGAAGGAGAGCTATTTGTACTCCTCACCTGACCAGATAGGAAAAGACCTTATAGAGTTTGGACATTGAATGTATTCCCCTCACATTCCAAGAAATTAGCTTGTAACATGTGGAAACAATCACCTGAATTATGTTTTAGGTAATCCGAAGTGTTTGCCATGAGAATAGGATTGTGCAAAATACCCAGAATCCTTTGGTACCAATGTAAGAAGTGCCCCCTATCGTGCAATGAGCAAAATGTATTTCAACATGAAACAATTAAATGACCCAACTCCCCATCCCTAGGACAGGGTAGTGCATCCTTCCCGTCCAACCATCTTAAAGTTCAACATTATAGTGGTTGAACCCACCACAATACCAAAGCGGATGATATAAATGACCTGTACGGCTCGCTATTTAGGGGTCTGGATCCCCCCCAACATTTAAGCACATTGCAAAGGATATGGATATAAAATCTAACAACTTCAGGATCCAGAGAGGTAGGTGTTAGTCCTGCAAAAGATCAATACCAGATCAGGAAACATCCCAGTATCTCCTGTCCTTTGTGTTGTGTGCGAACCGGACACAGACAGGTGACCTGGATCACTTCTCCTAGAACAGATAATCTGCAGATCTATGGGTAACCATTGGGAGCTTGGGACCTCAGATTGTTCAGTTAAGGCCAGATCGTTGCCCAGTTCAGAGCTGTCATTGTCGTCAATCGCTACCACATTTCTGTCCGAGACAGGGGAGCTGGTAGAACCTCCTGCCCTGAGGACAACTATGGGCCTGATTCTAACTTTGGAGGACGGTGTTAAACCGTCCCAAAAGTGGCGGATATACCACCTACCGTATTACGAGTTCCATAGGATATAATGGACTCGTAATACGGTAGGTGGTATATCCGCCACTTTTGGGACGGTTTAACACCGTCCTCCAAAGTTAGAATCAGGCCCTATATCTTCTATCACCCAGTGCTGAGCCTGTTGCGCTTCTGCCCCCGATGAGGAGCCATTTATCAGCCCTTGGGGCCTTCTGCGTTGCTGCTTTGGTATCGGCGGTTGCTCCTTTGTCGCTCCGTGATGCTCCCTCTGTGGTTGTCACTCGATCCCCTTGACGTCTATGGCTCATGAGGGGAGTTAAAAAAAATTGAGAGCCATCTTGTGTTACTACTCTGAGGCAGGCTGGAAAGAGCACTGCACAAACCAGCCCCATTCGACAGAGTTGACGTTTCACAGCCATGAAGGAGGCTGTATGTCTTTATACTTCCCTAGTGTAATCAGGAAAAATCATGACCCCCCCACTGTTCTCTACGATGATATCTCCTTTTTTGCAAGCTTGTGCCAGTATAGCATCCATGTCTCGGTAATACAGCAATTTCTCTACCACAGGATGTGGCTGTCCTCCAGGGCGAGGAGGTTGAGCGGGAACTCTGTGTGCCCTCTCCAAGGCATAAAAGGGGAAAGGTCTGCTGGGGACAGTACGTCTCTAATCCATTTCTCCAGGAAGGCCACCATATTCTGCCCCGCCACCCTTTTCAGGAAGCCTGACTATGCATACGTTGTTTCATCTGCAGCGATTTTCTGCACCCTCAGCACGATGTTCGCTGATGTTCACTTTGTTTTACACTGTGGTTAGTCTCTCCTTGATATTGCTAAGCTCAGGGGGGATCTCTGGGAGTGTCCACTCCACATTTGTGATGCGTTCTGCTAGACGGCGATGGTCGTCCTGTAGTATTCCAAACTTAGCACCCAAGGTATCAATTTTGGTCTCTAGGGCTTCTCTAGTCGAGGTAATCGACTGGAGGATGTCTTGTAGAGTGGGCCCTTCCACCACAGTGCTCAGTCCTTCAGATAATGAAGTACCGTCATCCTCTCGGACGCCCGGGTGGCACTTGGCTGCCTGTTTCCACTTTTTAGCCAACTTGCCCATGTTGTTGCTCCTTGGCAGGGTTGGCGTAATTGGTCTTTGCAGCACTGGTGCTGTCTAGTAATTCATTGATTCCCCTGCCTTAATTTAAGAAGCCCACTATTCGTGGTAGGAGAAGGTGCGTCAGTAATCTTGCTGCGAAGATCCAGTTAAAGTCCCACCCTTTAGCTTGGGTTGCCGGCCTGCTCAACTGATCTCCATTCTGCGCTCAGCCACCATAGCTCATCAACTTTCCAGGGGAGACAGCGGGATGCAGATACCTAGATCCCACTCTCTTTAAGTGTCAGTGGATCTATTTAGTAGTGAGTCGTTGGGAAATCGAGGGTTTTAGCAAATGAAATGGTGAGTGAACCAGTTCCTTTATTTAATGAAAAGCATAATCTCAGTAGGTGTCAGAGGGGAGAACCTTCAAATATCAGCAATTTGCTCCTTGTTGCATAGAAGCACTCATTGTTGCACAAAAGCAGAGCTTGTAAACCCCCCCCCCCCCAGGGTTCAGGTTTACTGCGCGGGGCAATGGGGGCCATCAGGGTTGCGTGCAGGCCGAGCAGCCTGGGATCTAGTCTCTGAATATGGGGCACGCGCCCAGTAGGCCCAGAGAGCAGTGTGGCTGGTCCAGTCCTCTCTCACCTCATATACCGGCGGTAAGAACTGACTCTGTGCTCCCGCTTCTCCCAGGCTCCAGTTAGCAGGCCGCTCCATACCCTCCACCAGCTCCTCCATTTGTGGCTTTGATTATGTCTGGCCACCGATCTGGGAAGCGCAACTGCAATATGCTTCACAAGCCTCACTCCAGTGACTGGAATCGCCTCCTGTTTCGACACTTGAGATCTGCTCCTTCGTTGCGCTGCTCTTCATCCAATTGTAAGCTCCAGCAGGCGGGCCATCACCACTCCTCCAGCCTGTGTCCTTTGCTAGGTCGGTGGTCAGTTCAGCTAACAGTCCTCGCTTGGTAAGACTGACAACGCTCCCTAGGCAAGTCTGGAGCTGCAAGGCCTACTTTCATGGCCACCAGCTCAACGGCTAGGGAAGATTTAGGTGGCGTCTATTGCCCACGGCTCGACTATGATTAGTCCATGTGGGGGGTCATCAGGAGCGGTACTTGGGCATTCCAAATGCAGGATGCACAGAATAACTGACAGGTTATGAGCAAGCTGCGGCGGAGCTACGGATTATGTGTCGGTTCTCAGTGCCATCTTGGCCCCACATCCCTCACCCACTTTATATGTGGAAGTTGGGCATTCAATAACAATCTACCTGTATTTTGCTTAAAGGAGATATTGATACACCGCCTTAATGAGTTCTTTTAGGTGTTTCAATAACTGAGTGATGGACAGAACAGATGTAGAAGAACGACATGCAGGAAAGGTGAGTAGATGTATAGGTACAATAGGAACAGTAGGATCCGATGGACATGTGGATTCAGTTGTTATATGTAAAGTGGGTTATGAGAATCCATTTACTCAAGTCTAACTGATGGTCAATCAAGAAACATCTGAGATAATGTTAAATGACTTGATTTACCCTTTCCTTCTGTCCATTAGTTTGTGGCGTATAATTGGTTGAAGGGAAGCGTATCACTCTTTTCTTTTCATCAGTTCCTTCTAGAAATGAGTGATGAGCTGTCATTCTTTGTCGACAATGATGACATTAGGAAGGTCATGAAGTCTGAATACATGATAGAGAAATATATAAACTAATTCCATGACTGTAGGATTTCATTTCAGAAAAGTTTCTCAGATTGGTAAAATAGTCTACCACCAACAACAGTGTTTCAAAACTTTATGACAGTGGTGACTCTGCTACAAAATCCATGGATGTCATGGACCCTGCCTGGGTGCGTACTGGTAGTGGCTATAATAATCCTGCTGGTTAAGAAGTATCAGTATATATATATATATATATATATATATATATATATATATATATATATATATATATATACACATATTATAAACTTTAAAATACATTTAAAAATAAATACAAATTATGTAAATTATAAAAAAAAAACAATTAATGCTATAAGATCTATTTATCCAATATTATGAAAACTATTGGAGTCTAAGGGTCTGATTATGAGTTTGGTGGTCCGTGCTCTGCCATGGCAGCGGTCCGACAGCCACCGGCTTGGCGGTCGGACCACTGTATTACAGTGTTGGCGGTCCCACAGAGCAAAGACTGCTGCAGTCCCGCTGGCACCACCAGGCAATGCCAACCACCAGGGTGACGTAGCAGGACAAACAGGCCGACAAAGCCAGTGTTTCCACCCAACACATTATGATGCTGCACACCACCAACGTGACCGTGGCGGTCCAACCACCACATCCCAACAGGCAGAAATGGAGAATATAAAGGGAGCACCTCTTCTGCAGCCAGCATTACACGTCCTGTGCCGCCATGGAGTCCATCAACCACGTGCTGCTGCTGCTCATCGATGCAGCCCAAAATCCAATCTGCCGTGAATGCGACGATAAGTACACACACCTACCTGTGTCATTAGGCTCTACAATAGATAGTCGCACCATCATCCCCGTGACATGGGGGTCACGCTATGGGCACCAAGTACACCGGTCATTGTGTCCACATTAAAAGTCATTCACAAAGAATGATACCATCACTGCCACAAAACGCTCCCTTTGGGCATGTCACTGACACTGCAACGCAACACCCCACAAACACACACGTCTAACCATCTCAGGCACAGGAACAGTGAAGTGTACACAACATTGAGTCATACAACAACAACTCCACATCTAGCAATTCATCTGACACCCTCACATTGCACACATGCCATAAACTGTTGTTAGATTGAACACACATATGTATGGATGTGTCATAGAACACAAGTACCCCTCCCATGAAACAGCCCCGCAATGGACCCACACATCACCCACATTGCAACACAGAGGAGGATCAATGGTATGTACATTAGTCTGAGAGACAAATATCCAAAGCTCACAATGTAAACAATACCTACACAATAGGGATGGGGACATCAGGAGCACTCATGGAAGGATGCTGCCCTGGGACACAGTACACTTTGCTCATGCCCCTAAAACAACATTATCAAAGGGACTAGCCCTTCATGTATCTCAGGGACAAACAACAGTATAGCCAAGTGACTTGCCTATCTTCAGAATGTGGAAGTGCAAGTGAAGAAAGCACATACAAATTCTACTGCATGGGCCATACATCTAGACGAAGTAGCTGCAAGGTGCACATATCAAAATGGACACATGTTCAGTGAAATGCAAAGAAAGCTAGCACAGTTGAACACCCCAATTTAACACCCTCTGTAGTGTAGCCATTTTTATGTAGCTTTTGCCCGTTTGCTTCAGGCGGTAGGCCTTTGTGCACTTTGACCTAGATGCATTTTATTCGTTTGCTTAAAGCATTGGGCCTCTGTGCACTTTGCTCTAGATGCATTTTATTCAGCCTCGTACTGTTATTTTTCAATAGCCAGTTCCGCGGTCCTGTTTTATATTTTTATATCGCACTGTTTAGCCTACTTCAGCACTGGAGTTCAAATAATACATTCTTGTTCACTCTGTACTTCAGTCAAGGATACAGTCTGGTACATTGCCGATAGACTTGGTAGGGGTTTAGTCTTTGGTTTGTAGACAATACACATTCTTACGTAGGGACGTTTTGTTAGCACATCGACATGCTAGTTATAAAAACACTTTCTAGTCCTAATAGAGACAGGGAGATTCCAACCAGGGAACCACAACTAGACGCTGACTGCCCTGTTGCAGATTCTGACACAGATCACAGGCCTTTGCTCAGGTATGAGGGTTGATGTCTTCCCAGGGAATCTGAAAGGCAAGCTTAGAGCTTAACATGCTGTGCTCAAAATAGAACTTACTTAGAGAGAACGTAATCTATTAACACTATGATAGCGTTATTCTTATGTTTCACTCTCCTCGTGACTATTTCGATCCTACTGTGTTGTATGGTTCTGGTTATTTCGGCTCACGCCTTATTATCTAAAATGCAGTCGTTTTATTAAACCAATCTATAAAACTTACACTGCCTTTGTCATTTGTATATGAGATCATACTGTATATGAGAGAGCTGGTTGGGATCTCAGTGACCACGACTTCCCTGAGAAGTTCTAAAAGATGTCATGCGCTCGGCTGCCTAATCATCCCTTCCCCTTGGGAGAGATGAGGCACTGCTAGTTAGCTGGAGCAAAACCGGATTGACGGTGACAGGGGTCCTTCTTAGTGGGTCAGACTTAGTCCCCCACACCAGGAACGACTCTGCTACCTAGAAATCCAGTAGTCTCATTTAGGATAATGAGAGCCAACGCGACACCTCCATGTGTCGACAAACAAAACTCTAGCTTCCACTCATGAGACAAGTGTACAATCCATTTCAGGGGGACAAGTCTAACACCATACATGCTCTACATTGGACAACACAAGATGAGATAATCACCATAACAAACATAACACAATGCTATGACACCCCATTTAGATTAACACCCACCTATCCATACAGTCAGCACCTACCTTTTTCATTGGGGACACCAGCACTACCCACAAAGTCGGGCATTGCAAACAACAGCTAATGGATCAGCAAGCAGACATAAACACAAATAACTGTAGGCATACAACACAAGTTACTCAGGAACAACATAAAGATAGAAAAGGAATTGCAGGAAAAGAGTATACCCAAAAACAGCTATTTAGGTTTATTATCTCAGAATTAGTCAGAGCAGAGGCCATTGGCCAGTCCAGTTCGAATGTCCATGCACATTACTGTGCCCACGCTTGACTCCCTTCACTGGGAACCTCCACTTGAAGGGGAATCAAGTGGACAGACAGGCACCTCAGGGATCATCCTTGGGTGGGGTGGGGTTGGATTTGGGATTGGTGGGTTTGGGATTGGGGGGCTTTTTCTTTGGAGGGGTGGCTTTCTTCTTAAGGAAGGGGGAGGGGTGCTTGCAAGGGAGGACGACAGGGGAGGGCTTGGGTGTGGAAGGAATGGGTTGGGAAGTGGGTGGGGGCCTCTTGGGGTTGGGAGGGAGGGAACAGAGGAAATGGCAAAGTCAAAAAGGAAAGTCTCCTTGGGAACACGGGGATGGGCTGCAGAAGGTATTGGGGTTTTGGAGGTTGAGGGAGTGGTTGTCTTGTGTATGGGTGTAGATGCCTTGAGTATGTGCTTGTGTGAAGTATGCTTCTGTTTGGGTGGTGTCTGTTGCATGTGTAAGTGTGTACATTTGTGTCTCTTAGGGGGCTGGGAGATGGAGGTACTGGGTGATGTGGGAGTTGTGAATGTGTGAGTATCTGTTGGGGTGGTGTAAGTGGGCATGCTGGGTGTGGTAGATGTTTGTGTGTCTGTTGGGGTAGTGACTGCGGGTATGCTGGATGTGGTGGATGTTAGTGTGTCTGTTGGGGTAGTGTCTGCGGGTATGCTGGATGTGTCTGTGGGTGTTGTGAGGGTGTCTGGTGGTATGGTGGATGTGGTAGATGTGTCTGTGTGTGTTGTTCTGGTGTCTGCGTGTATGGTGGGTGTGGTGGATGTGTCACTGGCTTTTGTGGTTTTGTCTGTGGGTATGTTGGATGTGGTGTGTGGGATGCTGGTGGGTGGCGGGGGTGTCTGGTGAAGTGGTGGCTGATATGTTTGTGGGTGTACGTTGAGTGCCTGTGTGCCTCTGTGTCTTGTGGTGTTTGTCTCAATATGTGCTGCTAGTGTGTGTTGAGGTGGGTGCGTGCGGATGTGTCTGTGCGCCTGGGACAGGTAGGGGAATAGGGGCTTTAGATTGGGAAGAGGGAGGTGGATGGGGGGTGACTGGCTACCAGCTGTGAGGAGGCCAGAGCCTGAAAAATCTCTGCAGGCCAGAGATCACTATGGTAGTCACTATGAATGCCTTGCAGGAAAGCATTCATCTGCTGAGGTTGGCTGTCCAACCCCTGGATGACATTGCCAATGGCAGTCTGTCCCACAGAGATACTCCTCAGGAGGTCTATAGCCTCCTCACTCATGGCACCAGGGATAACGGGCTGACGGTGAGGTGCCTACGACAAAGGAGACGCTCACACTCTGGGGTGAGCGGGCACAACCAACTGGGTGGGAGCAACATGGAGAGTAGCAATAGAACTGGGGGTTGGGGACAAAGATGGTACAGGAGTAGGTCTTGATGGGCCCGCCACCACTAGGGAGTGGCCACTGGAGGAAGAATTCAATGATGATGACATTGATCCTGTCCCTTCCATTGCACTCCCCTCACCCTCCGGGTCACTGGGTCTCTCCGTGATGGTGGTGTCATGACTGGAAGTACTGTGACCAGATGCTTCCCCACCCTGTCTCCTACACTTGCATGGGCAGCTGCTGCCACATGTTCCTGATTACACTTGAACAGCTGTGATTAGCAAACATTACCATGACTTCAAGTAGGCCCCAGCAACAAACTATATCAAAGTGCCCCCATACATGTACCATACCATATACATGCATTCCATCTGAACTGTCGACAGTTACCCACAAGAAATTCAGGATCTCAGACAACTACAATTGCATGGCTGAAGTTGTGCAAACACAGTAACCAATGAACAAGTAGGAGACCATGTCACCTTCAATGCTTTGCTTCACGGAGCATACCTGAAGTTACCTGTTGTGACACAATAGAAAGCCAATGCCAAGTTCATTCCCACAGACCCCACACAATGCCATGCAGACCTGTATTTGTCACATACAGAATAAAACAATAATAATAAATGATGCTAGTGAAACCTGCCATGATGCTGACAGCAGTACAGTAGCCTGGAGAAGTTGACATGGAAATACTCATGTCCCACAGGAAACATCAACAATGCACACTTCACCATGTGTAATATGTCCTAATGGAGTCATGGAGATAGTACTAATGTTGCTCAGATAGGCTACCCATTTGGCATAGAAAATGTACACCTTCGACAAAATGTGCAAATTATCATCAGGGACATATGTCCCTAGAACCCACAACTCAATGAATCGGCAAGCCCCAGGGAAATCACCACTAATGTCTGGCACCCAATACAATGACATACTGGGATTGCATCAGCAGATGCCAATAGTAATTTGTATTTTGGAGAGGCCCAGTGATTTGCAAGTACTTATAGAAGGCCCCCAACGTGTTGCCCAATGGGAAGCAACATCACTGTCTCCATTTTGGTCTTGCAAACCCAGATGTCACTGGATGAATGGTTGTACCCAACCACATATCATTCCAACATAACTGAAAGTCACTCCTTGATGCATGCCAACAGTCAGGTAACAAACCTTTACCATTACACATGTGCAGTGCACTTTTCCACACGATGCATGGAAATGCACATTGTGTGTCAAAACTCTAGCCCTACATGTCATGTCCCTCATTGCAACTGCAGTTGTACATACAAGATGACATGCTATGACAGGCGAGGGTATGTGTGAGCCAACAATCAATGGTGATGCACTCCTGTCTGTGGAACCACATGAAATGTAGCCCCATTGCAAATATCCTACTCAAAACACAGGTAGTCATGCACATACAGGGAGTGCAGAATTATTAGGCAAGTTGTATTTTTGAGGATTAATTTTATTATTGAACAACAACCATGTTCTCAATGAACCCAAAAAACTCATTAATATCCCAGCTGAATATTTTTGGAAGTAGTTTTTAGTTTGTTTTTAGTTTTAACTATGTTAGGGGGATATCTGTATGTGCAGGTGACTATTACTGTGCATAATTATTAGGCAACTTAACAAAAAAATATATATACCCATTTCAATTATTTATTATTACCAGTGAAACCAATATAACATCTCAACATTCACAAATATACATTTCTGACATTCAAAAACAAAACAAAAACAAATCAGTGACCAATATAGCCACCTTTCTTTGCAAGGACACTCAAAAGCCTGCCATCCATGGATTCTGTCAGTGTTTTGATCTGTTCACCATCAACATTGCGTGCAGCAGCAACCACAGCCTCCCAGACACTGTTCAGAGAGGTGTACTGTTTTCCCTCCTTGTAAATCTCACATTTGATGATGGACCACAGGTTCTCAATGGGGTTCAGATCAGGTGAACAAGGAGGCCATGTCATTAGATTTCCTTCTTTTATACCCTTTCTTGCCAGCCACGCTGTGGAGTACTTGGACGCGTGTGATGGAGCATTGTCCTGCATGAAAACCATGTTTTTCTTGAAGGATGCAGACTTCTTCCTGTACCACTGCTTGAAGAAGGTGTCTTCCAGGAACTGGCAGTAGGACTGGGAGTTGAGCTTGACTCCATCCTCAACCCGAAAAGGCCCCACAAGCTCATCTTTGATGATACCAGCCCAAACCAGTACTCCACCTCCACCTTGCTGGCGTCTGAGTCGGACTGGAGCTCTCTGCCCTTTACCAATCCAGCCACGGGCCCATCCATCTGGCCCATCAAGACTCACTCTCATTTCATCAGTCCATAAAACCTTAGAAAAATCAGTCTTGAGATATTTCTTGGCCCAGTCTTGACGTTTCAGCTTGTGTGTCTTGTTCAGTGGTGGTCGTCTTTCAGCCTTTCTTACCTTGGCCATGTCTCTGAGTATTGCACACCTTGTGCTTTTGGGCACTCCAGTGATGTTGCAGCTCTGAAATATGGCCAAACTGGTGGCAAGTGGCATCGTGGCAGCTGCACGCTTGACTTTTCTCAGTTCATGGGCAGTTATTTTGCGCCTTGGTTTTTCCACACGCTTCTTGCGACCCTGTTGACTATTTTGAATGAAACGCTTGATTGTTCGATGATCACGCTTCAGAAGCTTTGCAATTTTAAGAGTGCTGCATCCCTCTGCAAGATATCTCACTATTTTTGACTTTTCTGAGCCTGTCAAGTCCTTCTTTTGACCCATTTTGCCAAAGGAAAGGAAGTTGCCTAATAATTATGCACACCTGATATAGGGTGTTGATGTCATTAGACCACACCCCTTCACATTACAGAGATGCACATCACCTAATATGCTTAATTGGTAGTAGGCTTTCGAGCCTATACAGCTTGGAGTAAGACAACATGCATAAAGAAGATGATGTGGTCAAAATACTCATTTGCCTAATAATTCTGCATTCCCTGTATATAAGAAGGAACACCGAAATCATCCCATGAACACAGGTTGACCATGCATGAAACCGCAGTGTACACATTTTGTCAAAAGACAAAGAGACACATGCCAACATATTGGCACAAGGAATGTGGGCAACAATGATGGCACATAAATCATATCAATGTTCATTTCCCACTTACCAAGGGAAAGTATCGATCTGTACCTGACCAAAGAACAATGTATGCTCTGTCACATGTATGTTGGCTATCTTCACACTGCAGACAGTAGCGAGGCACCAGCACTCGTCACACACTGACAACAAGTGCCCTCGAGAAGGCAGATGGCAATTTCCACATTTGACCAGACACATGGCTGAGGACAGTGAACCATCACTCCTTTTTCTTTGGCCTGTAACACTGAGGAGTAGTGGTCAGTAGCATAGAATTTACACCCACTACAACACGCATTACTTGATTTATCTATGTACGCAGCCATGTGTGGGCCCTGGAGAGCACATTTTTGTGGATTGTACACTGTTGTGTCCTAGGTCCCTGGCCAATAGGCAAGACACAGCAATATGCACCACATTACATATATACACAGTTACTCATCAACTGTGTCACACATGGTTCATCACTAATAGTAGGGGGAGATGTCAGAACCTAACACATTAAGGGGTAGATTTATGGAAAGTGGTGCTGCACTGAGTCCAGCGCAACTTTCCCTGCGCCCCTTAGCACCCCCTACAGCCACCATGTATGCGTCATATTTAAAAGATGGTGCACCACGGCACAGGGTAGGTGGAAATAGCATCATTCTATCTGACGCTATTGATGTACTCTGCAGGAGTACTACCAAAATGTTGGTGCTACTCCTGCAGAGTATATAGGGGCCCATTCAAATGATGGAAGCCCCCTTTTAACGCCTGCTGTGAGTAGGCATTAAAAGTGGTGAAAAGAATGGTGCAAGGAAATCTCATAAACTTCCTTGCGCCATTTTTTCATCCCCCCTAATTGGGGGAACGCCCCCTTTGCATACAGTGTGCCATGTGCTGGCATAATGTAGCGCAAAGGGTTACAAAGTGGCGCACTGCATGCATTGCGCTACTCAGTAAATATGGAGCTGGGAGTTTGGCCTTGTTGGGCCACACAAGCGTAAAAAATAATTACGCTAATGTGGCCCTAGGTGGCGCTAGGGGATCATAAGTATGCCCCTAACTTTGCAATGTGACAGGCAGGAATATGCTCTATACTCACACTCTTGTGGCTGCATTGCTCCCATCAAATGCCCATCAAGATCTGGGTACACCACCTCCAGAATGTGGGCCATTTGGGGGGTCCTGGTTCAACACGCGTCCTGCACATGTTGGGAGGACAGCTGGACCTCAGCGATCTTCTGGGCCCAGCATCTCAGGTCTTCCCACCTCTTGCAACTGTGGGCGCTCGCCAGCTGTGGACCCCCAGGGTCCACACCTTCTCGGCAATGGCTCTCCATATCTCCTCCTTCTGATGGGCATTTATCTGTATGGATGCAAAAGACAAATCAAGCGATTACAATCACAATTTTTTGCACACATGGTTGTGTCACACACATGTCAGAACCCCCAAGCAAAAAAATTGTCAATTTATCAACACACCACAAGTGTAAAGCACACTTGCCAGTACGTATGAGGACATGAATACAGACTTTTGCATCCATCTGCAGACTAACCCAGTACCCTGTTCACGGCCTACAATGACTAAGCAAGCCCACTCACATCAGTAAGCCCATGTTCCAACAACATGCACTGTGAGGTGAGCTACAATGAAACACTATACACCTATGTGGCGTCTGAAGGGTAAACTCCTTGGGCCTGACTAGACCAACAGATTTACACTCTGCAAGATGGACTCATTGCATACAATCCTTACAGGAAACTTCCTTAGTACAGTCTTCACTCTTACACTTGAGTGACAATGAAGGTGCTGGCAGGGTGGGTAGAGAAAGTATATTCCCTGTGCATGTCTGGACATGTGGCCTACCAAATGCAGACTTATTCTACTTCATGGGGGGTGCTGTGGTATATAAATATTGGATTATCACAAATATTCTTATTCTTTTTCGTTAAGTAGATCCTACTACACAACCACCAGTGTTATATGTTACAGGGCACAGATGGCACATACATGATGCATGCCAATAATGTCATGTGACAATGCAGTTTTGACTGGATAAACATAACACCAAGTACACATCCCAGCTGGCATGTACACAGGGCACAGATGACATATGACCATGTTTTTGGCGGTCGGAAATTACAGTCACATTTCAAGGGTCAATTTTGTAGCAGATAGTTGGATTTCGCCTTGAAATTAGACTGTAATTTCCGACCGCCAAAAATACAGTCATATGCCATTTGTGCCCTGTGTACATGCCAGCTGGGATGTGTACTGGGTGTCATGTTTATCCAGGCAAAACTGCATTGTCACATGACATTATTGGCATGCATCCTGTATGTATGTATCATGTGTGTGCCACCATAGGCCACTGAATAAGTCTATGGCAACAGGAAGAACTTCCATTCCATCAATGTGCAAGTTGTCTGGCCAATCTCTTCATCTCACATGTGTGTGTCTGTTATGCAGGATGAGCCCATGATTCCTTCATTATGCAAAACAGCACCATACCCAAGATGATGTCATAACTGCACCCAGAGATAGCTGGGCTGGTTGGTAAGTCATGTCTGTCCTGATTGTGTGTAAGCAATGTTAGGTGCTACAATCATTGAGTCACTCAAAGCTGCACTTATGTCCCATTTCTTAACAGGAGACTCAGCATATTCAAACCGTCCTTGGTTATTGATGCCACTGAAGAATCCAACTACACCAGGGGAAGTCCGCTTCATTGAGGCCCATGGAAGAACACAGAGGCCAGTGGAGCAGGCTATTGGGCTCCTCAAATTAAATCAAATGAGGTTTTATAAAGCGCAACTACTCACCCAGAAGGTTCTCAAGGTACAAAGGGGGGTTGTCATCTGAGCTGCAGTCAAAGAGGCAGGTTTTAAGGTCCTTCCTGAATGGGGGTAGGAATGGTGACTGCCTGAGGTGCAGGGGCAGGGTGTTGCAGCTCTTTGCCGCAAGGAAGTCAAAGGCTCTCCCACCAGCTGATGTCTTCCATATGCAGGGTAGGGAGGCTAGTTGTTTTTGAGCGGAATGGAGAGGTCTGGTGGGGGAGTAGACGGTGATGCTGTGGTTGAGGTAAGCGGGTTCTAGGTCGTGGAAGGCCTTATAAGCGTGGACAAGGAGCGTGAAGTTGATTCTCTTCTCGATAGGGAACTAGTGGAGGTCTCCTAGATGTTGGAGATATGTTTGCGGCGGGGAATGTCCAGGATGAGTCTGGCTGGGGCATTTTGGATGTGTTGTAGTTTCTTGAGGTTCTTCTGGGTGGAGCCCTCCTCTACTCACCTTGGAAAGTGTGTCACGTCACTGTGGCATGCTGCATGCTCCACAACATTGCGCTGCGGAGGAATATACCATACATCCCAGAGAAGGGGGAGCCTACAGTGCCACCAGGTGAGAATCCTGAAATGCCAACAGAGGATGACAGTGGTGAAGAAGAAGCAGCTCCCTTGCAGGAAGATCTCATCCACAGCTGCTTCTCATTCGTGCAAGTATGTCACGTGATGTCATGACTGTGACTGTACAATGAACTGTAGTTGTGAGAATGTGTGGAATTGAGTGTTTTGAATACAGCTAGGGAGCTGATACTCTGCTATTATCAGCCAAAGGCAGCTTGATTAGATGTTGCTTTCTTTGTGTCAGTTTTCTTGCAATGTACTTTGTTTACCACATGCTTGTAACGTGACTTGTGTCACATGTATGGTTTCAAGAGTATACTCCATGTTTTGTTCATTGTACAGGTACCTTCATCATGACATCTTCATGTGGGCATTAAAGAATTGTGACATTGGCAGGTATGTGGTGCTGTTCTAACATATGAAGTGGACATGGATTGTTCCAGGTAATGTAGGTTGCAGAGTTTGGATGTATGAGACCTGTACTAGGACACTTGGCACAGTGTTTGGATGGAGGTACAGAAGAGACTTGTTTTGTGTGCTGTGGTGGGCCTTATGCATCATGTGTGTCATCATGTGGTCAGAAAATATGCATCCCTAGCTTACTACCAAGTCATTTTTCCTTCATATTGGCTAAACACTATTTTCTTATGACATGTATGTAGCTGTAGATGTGTTTCATCATTGTAGGCCACAGTGCCTGTGCCATATATTTGTGTCATACCACCAGATGCATGACCATTGGATTATGATGGCCCTGAGATCAGGGACTGTTGTACTGCCATCTGTCTGTATCTTGGATTCTGCAATGTTGGATTACTTTAGTGTGGTATGTGATAAGGCTCAAGCTGATCACATCAACCCCATCAATGTTTGCCTATTCTACAGGACAATGTCTGACAAATCCCTTCCTTCCGTGGTCTGGGGGTCAGTATCTGTAAATATGTACATTTGTTCATTATGAGCCAATCATTCGATTTCCAATGGTACAGACACATTGACAGCCTACGTGCTGAACACTGTAAAAAAAGGTTTAGTTTGGCCACACAATTGTAAGTCTGTGTTTGTGTGGGAGGGTTGTAATCCTGACCTGGACACTGCACATGCAACATATCCCACCTTGAACAAGTACCTTGGATCATCATTGTATGGTTCACATGGTCTGACATATCTACTTGGCTAAATATGAAATCAAAATCAGCAGACAATGAGTCACTGAAGGGTGATTTTATTGTGCAGCTATGACTTACAGAATATATATGTGACATGATTCAACAAAAACTTCAAATGTGAAGGGGTCAGTCATGGTGAATGAAATCACTGGAGTTGATGCCACACCATTGGGAGCCCCAAGTCCAGAGTACTCATCCAATTGGAAATTGTAGGCGGTTCAGGATCAGTCCAGAGTGAATGTGTAACACAAAAAGGAGGTCCTGAAGGAAGAGGGTTATTACTGGAAGTGGTGGGTGGTTTGCCATCCTCACCTCCTGGATGCTTTGCTGGATTTCCCCGCTTGCAGGGGTGGGAGGATTTGCTGCTACAAAGGTAGAGGTGTCTGTGGCTTGTTGTTCCTCAGTCAGGTCCTCCCTTCCAGTGGCTGGCACCAATGATGATGGGCTTGCTGTTGATGAGCAAAAGGAAGGGGTAGACTGTTTTGGCAAAGCCCTGCTCAGGGTGGTGTTTA
Source organism: Pleurodeles waltl (assembly GCF_031143425.1). Classification (NCBI taxonomy): domain Eukaryota; kingdom Metazoa; phylum Chordata; class Amphibia; order Caudata; family Salamandridae; genus Pleurodeles; species Pleurodeles waltl. The sequence goes on along the minus strand of NC_090445.1, from coordinate 828,333,074 downwards.
TGTCCCTCAACACCCCTATTAGGGAGGTCATGTTGATATTGCGTGCCTCCAACTGTTCCCACATGTCCCTATGGATGTCCCTCTGTAGCTGCTTGATTTCCCAGAGTTCGGTCAACACCTGGCCCCTCATGACTTGGGACTCCTGACCCCCAAGACGTGGCTGATCATGTCTTGGCCAAGAGCAGCCCCAGTGCCCTCCTCCTGCTGGCCCACAGCATCCTCCCCACGTACCTTCCCCCCACTGGCCTGTGTGCTTTCCACAGGGTGCCCTCTCCAACTTGTTCTTGGACCCTAATTTTCCGAAATGTTGCGCTGCAACTCAGGATTGAGGACTAGGGGGGCATGAGATGGTGGACGCTGTGCTAGGGACACAGGTTGGGGGGGTTGATTGGTTGCCTGGGATGTGGAGGTGACATTGTGGGCACAGTGAGACTCACTGCCCCCGTCGAACCAGGTTGCCCAGATGGGCCAGAACCGTCCTCCACGTCCAGGAGTGTCGTCGTCATTGAGGGTTTCATCCTGGGGGGTAATGGCAGTCTGTTTCGTGGCCTGTGTGTGCCCAGCGGCAGATCCACCTGTTGATGTAAACATACATTGATATTGGTTGTATTGTGACATCTACCTCTAACAGTTTAGTGGTACAGTAAGGAGAGACCTTTGACAAAGTTAAGATGTAGATAATCCCATTGTGGCAAGTAACCTTGGTATTAGGTGATTTGACATGACGTGTGAAGCATGCCACCAATTTGAGACATTTCCGTTTTGAGCATGATCTGTGCTTGATCACTCCTAGGTGAGTAAACTTTATTTGTTAGTTGACAAACAGGGATTTTTGGTCAAGTGACCACTGGGATGATGGTTGGAGTTACAGAAACGGGGCCTGCTGGGAGTTGCATTCAGGTCACTCACTCTATTCCCCGATACTTGACAACTTTTCTCCCTCAGGTGAGTAAACTTCATTTGTGAGTTCACTTACATATGTATTGTGGCATGTAGCCACTGGGATGATGGTTGGAGTAACAGAAGTAGGGCCTGCTGGGAGTTGCAGTCAGGCCACTCTCTCCACTCCCCAGTACTTGACAAATGTTCTCCCTTAGGTGAGTAAACTTCATTTGTGAATTGACAAACAGGGTTTTTTTGGACGAGTGACCACTGGGCTGGTGTTTGGAGTAACAGAAAGAGGGCCTGCTGAGAGTTGCACTCAGGTCACTCTCTCTACTGTACACACTTGACAAATGTTCTCCCCCCCAGGTGAGTAAACTTCATTTGTGAGTTGACAAACAGGGGTTTTTGGACAAGAAACCACTGTGCTGGTGGTTGGAGTTACATTAACAGTGCTCCCTAAGAGTTACAGTCTGGTAACTCTCTCTACTACCCAACACTTAACAAATGTTTGGAATTACATATCTGTATGAAGGCTGCATTTAGGTTTGAGCAAACATTTACATTTTGGGACGTACCATGATTCCTGGAATGTGTTTTTGGTATTGTGCGATTTCCAGGCCCCATTTGGACATATGGTATGTGATGGGCCTTGGTAACTGTGATCATGGGTCCAATGATACACATCAACAGTTTTTAAACTCAGATACTCTGGGTATTGACTGTTGGTGAGGTACATGACAGTGGGTAAAGAAGAGCTGTGGGCATGCATGACTTTGCATTTTTGTGCCAATGTTTGTGATGTAACTTACCAGACTCCACTCCCCCAGGTATTCCTGTCAAGCCCTCAGGATACACTATGGCCAAGACCTTCTCCTCCCAGCGAAAGAGTTGTAATGTGCCACTGGGAGGGCCACCTCCAGACTTCTTGGCCTGCAGCCTGTACCTAGAGACCATAGAACGGACCTTTCCCCTGAGGTCATGCCACCTCTTCCTAATGTCCTCCTTTGTGCACAGAGTGGTGCCTACAGAATTCACTCTGTTGATGATCCTGTCCCAGATTTCCATTTTCCTCCTGAGAGGAGTGTGCTGGACTTGAGCTCCAAGCAATTGTGGTTCTACTCTTAGGATTTCATCCACCATGATTCTTAACTCATCTTATGAAAGATGGGGATTTTTAGCGTGTGACATGGTAGAAAAACAAAAATAAGGGTGATAGGGCCTTACTTAACAGGGGAGGTGCAATAGAGTGTGAATGGACAAAAGTGTGTGCAGGGTGTTCTATGGGATGGTGAAAAAGGGGTGCCTAATTTATGTACTCAATAAAAAAGATGCTTGGGCTTCTTTGTTTAGCAGTGGAAATGCAAAGGATTTTGGACTGTGAAGGGGTGTGTTTTATAGTGTGCTTTGTAGGTGTGTCCACTTGGCCAATGTGTGTCAGCTGTACTGTTTTTAAATTCATACAATGTGCAGTTGTCTGTTACTTTGCTGACTTTGAACTGCCTTGCTGTTAGGGTTTGTGCACAGCAAAGAGCATGTCCCCTCTCACTGCACTAGTGGGTTCTGTAATAGCTCCCTTTTAAACTTACTATTCAAACCCTTTCTTGTTATCTCACCTTCCCCCCCCCCTTAGGCTTCTGTGTATGTTGTTTAATGTGCTGTTTTGTTTACACATTGGGCCTTACTTTTACCAAGGCTTCTTTAAAACACTCCTCCCTAGGCCATGTGTTAATTCAACTCATTTGCATAATAACTGAAACTCTGCACACCTTTCAAGAACATGTGCAGCATGTGAGGACCACACCCAGCCCTTCAAACCACACCCAGCTCTGCTCACCTTTCAAGAACATGTGCAGCATGTGAGGACCACACCCAGCCCTTCAAACCACACCCAGCTCTTCGAACCACACCCAGCCCTGTCTATAAAAGGCAGCCCCCGAGCCTCACCCAGTGCTTGTGCTCGTCTACCTCCCGCTTACCTGAGAACAGATCCCTCGGCGCTGGCACTCCTGCTCTCTACAGACTTTCATTGGCTTCAATGGGCGCAGCTGCTGGCTCTTCCTTCTTCTGGTTTCCGGTTCCTCCTTGCCTCAGCCTCTCTCCTACAAACAACCTGCAAAAGAGAAAGAAGACAAGGTTAGACTGATCAGTATCTCTTGCCAGCAACAAGTAAGTGCAAAACTTTTTATTACCTGAAGAAACTTTGACAACAATTTCTGGATTCGTGTGTGGACGGTTTGAAGCAAGATACCTTCCACGAACATTGTGATTCAGGCTCTTTGTTGCAAGAATACCTTGCGGAGCTTTGTGAAACAAACATTGTTTTTTTTTTATGGAACTTTTAAGAATCGAACAGTGGAAACCATTAACAGCAAGGCAAACAGTAAATCAAGGACTTGCACAAATTACATGCTGTATTTTGATGTAAAAGTACAGTATTTGTTTTCCAAAAGATTCTGGAGATATGGGAAAAGTGAGTCTGCTATTGGGAATTTAGGCTTTAGTTATATTAAGATGAATGTTTGATATTGGTAATTCTGATAACGGTATTTGTTTAATGTTTTAGAAGCTTTACAGTAATAGAAAGCACATCCCAGAGCAGTAACACATTCCAAACCTGGAAACTCGAGACCAGGATCCAAGAGGTACTTTTAGAAGAGAATTTCTAATAAATAAAGGGATAGTCAGGAACCCATTTAGGAATAGGTTGCACTTATCTGTTCTTTGTTTATGTTTCATTAGGCACCAGTTTCTACAGAAGTCAGAAAGGGCCGCAGATTTGTGCAGCACTTCAACAGTGGAAACGCAAGAACGGTGTTGTCTCTCTTTTTTATTTTATCCACTTCCCCCCTACCCTTGAGCTTCTGTTCTTAGTGCACTGTGTTAAAAACTAGTGTGCTGGAACAAGCAGTTTCAGGGTGGGGTCGGATTGTCTTCAACCTCCATCAGAACTGAACAAGAACTCAGGTGAGCTGGGCTTTGACAGAAGCACAAGCCTTAAAAAATTTCAGTTCTGGTGGACGATGAATACCGGGGAAGAAATAGAGGGCATTGACGTCACGGATATGGCGCAGGCCCTAAATGAGGACTTGGCTCATAATGAATCAGTGTCTGGCATCTTACAACATATGCAAGAGGAAATAGAGAGATTAAAGATGGAGAATACCTCTTTAAAACAGGATTTAAGCAGGTATAAATTTAGGGGATCTCAGTGGAACACAGCTTTTACGCCTTTGTTTAAAACCACCTCAGAGACAGGGGCGCCATCAAAACATACAACTTTGCCTCCCCCAGTTGAGGTTACTGTTAATGTTCCTAATGCTGTGCCCTTAGCAGCACCTGAACGTTTTCATGGAGATAGTAACAAATTCCATGTTTTTATCCATCAATGTCAATTACACTTCGTTTGTAAGCCACAACAGTTCCCTACTGATGCTACAAAAGTGGCATTCGTCTTGTCTTATTTGGGTGGCACAGCAGCCAATTGGTCAATTCCTTTCGTGGATAGAGATGATCCCATCCTCCATAATTGGAATCAATTTAAACGTACCATGACCAGCCTTTTTGCAAAACACACTTTCATGCAGGCAAGTGATAATGAGCTTTTAAATCTTAAACAAGGTAACAAGGATTTATTGACCTATCTCACTAGTTTTAATCGTTTACTCACCGAGACACAGTGGCCAGAAGGAAAGCGTGTCTCCCTTTTTTATAAAGGTTTGAGAGACGAGTTAAAAGACGCGCTGGCTCATATCGTTGATTTGCCAGAAGACTATTCGGACTTTGTAGATTTAGTTGTGAAATTAGAACATAGACTAGGAGAAAGAAAGGGAGATAAATACAAACTGGAATCACGGTTAACTTTTATTAAACACGAGAAGAAAGACACAGATAATAAACTCCCTGAACCTGAGCCTATGCAAATAGGGACACTCAGAGGTCCACTCACATCAGAGGAAAAAGAAAGAAGGAGAAAACTTCAATTATGTTTATATTGTGGCAGGGCAGGTCACTTTGCCAGAGAATGTCCAGTAAAGTCTAAAACTCCACAAAAGGGTGCTGTTTCCTCCACCTCCTCAACTGAATCGGGAAACGATTAAGCTCGACAAGGGGAGAGGTTACTTGTTCGAGAAAACATTTTAATCAAACCTCTAATGCTGCAGCCTTCATGGTACCGCACATACCTAGACATTTCATAATTCAGGTCGTTTTAATTGTTACTACCCAAGTGAGGCATTCTCTCCCTGTCCTACTGGACTCAGGCGCGACAGGAAATTTTGAGGATAATAAGTTAGCTGAAAACTTAGGACTTCCTATGTGCCTAAAGCCTTGTCCAGAAGCAGTATGTGCAGTGGATGGGTCAGAATAGACCTCTGGATTAATCACAAAACAAACAAGTCCACTTGTTATGGTCTGTCAGAACGGGCACACAGAGGTGATTAGCTTTGATCTGATAGATACTCCTAATTTTGGTTTGATTCTCGGGGTACCCTGGTTAACAACTCATAACCCAAAAATTGACTGGGTGAACAGAACTGTTACTTTGGATTCCTCTTTCTGTAGAACCAATTGCTATCAAGAAGCAGGTACAGAACAGAGCACAATATTACACTGTGCTAGTGTTACACAAGATGAACCAAGTCTCCCTCCTGAATATTCTGACTTTAAAGACGTCTTTGATCCAGTAAAGGCTAGTGTGCTGCCCCCACATCGGTCTTATGACTGCCGTATAGATCTTATCCCAGGGGCCCCTTTACCTAATAACAGAGTATATGCTTTGACTGACGAAGAAACCAAATACTTAAGAACCTACCTAGATGACCTACTACAGTCTGGGTTCATCCGTCATTCCACATCTCCGGTATCATCTCCACTCTTTTTTATCCCGAAGCCGGATAAATCCCTGCGCGCGTGTATCGATTATAGAGGACTAAATAAGGCTACAATAAAGAATAAATATCCTCTTCCTCTAATACCTGTGTTGTTGGATCAATTAAGACATTCTACTGTATACACTAAACTAGATCTGCGGGTAGCTTACCACCTGGTCCGAGTAAAAGAGGGGGATGAGTGGAAGACAGCTTTCAAGACAAAGTTTGGTTTATTTGAGTACACAGTAATGCCCTTTGGGTTATGTAATGCCCCTGCGGCCTTTCAGTTCTTTATAAATGAGGTCCTACACGAATTCCTGGACGTTTGTGTCATAGTATACATAGACGACATCCTCATTTACTCTAAGAACTCAGAAGAACATACCCAACATGTTCGTGCAGTATTATCAAAGTTAAAAGAAAATCATCTTTTTGCTAAGTTAGAAAAGTGTACTTTTAATGTCAGCAAGGTGGACTTTTTAGGATACTGCCTGTCACCTCAAGGAATAACTATGGATGTAAAGAAAATCAGTGCTATTGCTGATTGGCCAGAACCATCCTCTGTAAAAGATATTCAGAAATTTCTGGGTTTCGCCAATTTTTATAGGAGGTTTATTGCACATTTTGCAGACATTGCGGCCCCAATAACTACCTTGTTGCGGAAAGGGCAACGATTTCTTTGGACTGATGAGGCGGCACACGCCTTTCAACTCCTAAAACAAAAGTTCACTTCAGCCCCAATTCTGAAACATCCTGATCCTGACTTGCCCTTTTTTGTTGAAGCGGATGCTTCACAAGTAGCTTTAGGAGGAGTTCTCTCTCAACGAGATGTAGTAGATGGCCAGTTACATCCTATAGCCTTCTATTCCAAAAAGTTATTACCAGCTGAACAAAATTACACTGTGGCTGAAAGGGAACTACTAGCTATCAAAGAAGCCTTTTCAGAATGGAGGCATCATTTAATGGGAGCCAAGTACCCAGTTACAATCTTTTCTGACCATAAGAACCTACAGTTTTTAGGATCACTTAAAGCACTAACACCACGTCAGATGCGCTGGTTAAATTTTTTTAGCACATTTGACTTTGTTATAACCTATAGACCAGGTGCACAACAAATTCAATCTGATGTGTTATCTAGATACGGACATACCTCAGACATGAAACAAGATAAAATAGGAGAACCCATTATTCCTCCCCAAAAGTTTTTGGCACCAGTACAACAGAAGGATTTCATCACAGATCTATATAATGCACACATGCAAATAGCACCTCAGGATTGGTTAAAGGATTCCCATAACACAATACAACGAGGTTTATTGTATCACGACAACATGCTGTTAGTGCCCACCTCTGAATTACAAACACAGGTGATAATTTGGCATCACACCTCACCGTTGGCAGGTCATCCTGGTTGGGTAAAAACCCTGGAAAATGTGCAAAAACACTTTTGGTGGGACACTATAAGAAAGGACATTAAGCAATTTGTCACTACCTGTCCAATTTGTGCAAGACATAAATCTTCTCATAAGGCCCCTGACGGCTTGTTAATACCAATGCCAACACCCAAGCAACCTTGGCACACTGTGAGCGTAGACTTTATTGTAGGCTTACCACCTGTAAAATCCTTCACAACAGTGTTGGTTATAGTGGATTTTTTATCTAAAATGGCACATTTTGTACCATTACGGAAATTACCCACGGCGGCAGAATTTGCCGATATTTTTATAAGGGAAATTGTGCGTTTACATGGTTTGCCAAGCAAAGTGGTGTCAGATCGAGGGAGCCAGTTCAACTCTAGATTTTGGAAAAAATTATGTGAAAAACTGAAAATAGATGTGGCATTATCCACTGCTTTCCACCCAGAGACAGATGGACAGACTGAACGACTGAACCAAACCTTACTTCAAACGCTACGTTGTTTATTGGCTGATTATTCTAGTGAATGGTTGGAAGCTCTCCCTGTAGCGGAGTTTGTTTATAATAATACTGAGCATTCAGCTCTACTTTGCTCACCATTCTATTTCTTGCAGGGGTATCATCCAAGAGCTATACCCATTTTGTTAGAAGAGTCCCTGTTGCCTACAGTAACGGATAGACTAACGAGGTTAGGTGACATACAAGACAAAGCCAGGAAACATTTATTAAAGTACAAGGAAAGCATGAAAAGACTAGCAGACAAACACAGATCTGAGGCCCCAATGTATAAAATTGGTGACAAGGTATGGCTCTCCACAAAGAACCTAAACATAGAGGGATCCCGAAAGCTGCAACCACGTTTCATTGGACCCTTTAGTATAACTGCCATAGTAAACCCGGTAACAGTAAAATTAGATTTACCAAAAGAATATCCAGTACATACTACATTCCATGTGTCCTTGCTTAAGCCGTACAACCCAAAAACCCGACCTGAACCACCACCTCCACCCATACCAATTAAGGGAAATCTAGAATATGAAGTGAAAAACATAAAAGACTCAAAAAGAATTAGTGGACGTCTGTTTTATTTAGTAGAATGGAAAGGATATGATGAATCTGAGAATTCATGGGAACCAGCATCATATGTACATGCCCCACAGCTGATTAGACGGTTTTATTTAAAAAACCCAGGAAAACCCCGTCCTGTAGGAGGGCCTTTGAGGGGGGAAACTGTTAGGGTTTGTGCACAGCAAAGAGCATGTCCCCTCTCACTGCACTAGTGGGTTCTGTAATAGCTCCCTTTTAAACTTACTATTCAAACCCTTTCTTGTTATCTCACCTTCCCCCCCCCTTAGGCTTCTGTGTATGTTGTTTAATGTGCTGTTTTGTTTACACATTGGGCCTTACTTTTAACAAGGCTTCTTTAAAACACTCCTCCCTAGGCCATGTGTTAATTCAACTCATTTGCATAATAACTGAAACTCTGCACACCTTTCAAGAACATGTGCAGCATGTGAGGACCACACCCAGCCCTTCAAACCACACCCAGCTCTGCTCACCTTTCAAGAACATGTGCAGCATGTGAGGACCACACCCAGCCCTTCAAACCACACCCAGCTCTTCGAACCACACCCAGCCCTGTCTATAAAAGGCAGCCCCCGAGCCTCACCCAGTGCTTGTGCTCGTCTACCTCCCGCTTACCTGAGAACAGATCCCTCGGCGCTGGCACTCCTGCTCTCTACAGACTTTCATTGGCTTCAATGGGCGCAGCTGCTGGCTCTTCCTTCTTCTGGTTTCCGGTTCCTCCTTGCCTCAGCCTCTCTCCTACAAACAACCTGCAAAAGAGAAAGAAGACAAGGTTAGACTGATCAGTATCTCTTGCCAGCAACAAGTAAGTGCAAAACTTTTTATTACCTGAAGGAACTTTGACAACAATTTCTGGATTCGTGTGTGGACGGTTTGAAGCAAGATACCTTCCACGAACATTGTGATTCAGGCTCTTTGTTGCAAGAATACCTTGCGGAGCTTTGTGAAACAAACATTGTTTTTTTTTTATGGAACTTTTAAGAATCGAACAGTGGAAACCATTAACAGCAAGGCAAACAGTAAATCAAGGACTTGCACAAATTACATGCTGTATTTTGATGTAAAAGTACAGTATTTGTTTTCCAAAAGATTCTGGAGATATGGGAAAAGTGAGTCTGCTATTGGGAATTTAGGCTTTAGTTATATTAAGATGAATGTTTGATATTGGTAATTCTGATAACGGTATTTGTTTAATGTTTTAGAAGCTTTACAGTAATAGAAAGCACATCCCAGAGCAGTAACACATTCCAAACCTGGAAACTCGAGACCAGGATCCAAGAGGTACTTTTAGAAGAGAATTTCTAATAAATAAAGGGATAGTCAGGAACCCATTTAGGAATAGGTTGCACTTATCTGTTCTTTGTTTATGTTTCATTAGGCACCAGTTTCTACAGAAGTCAGAAAGGGCCGCAGATTTGTGCAGCACTTCCACAGTGGAAACGCAAGAACGGTGTTGTCTCTCTTTTTTATTTTATCCACTTCCCCCCTACCCTTGAGCTTCTGTTCTTAGTACACTGTGTTAAAAACTAGTGTGCTGGAACAAGCAGTTTCAGGGTGGGGTCGGATTGTCTTCAACCTCCATCAGAACTGAACAAGAACTCAGGTGAGCTGGGCTTTGACACTTGCTTGTCTGCCACTGGCTAACAGCCACAAGGGGACCACCACAGTGACCATGTGACTGTAGTATGCTCGGTGGTTGGCTGCATCGCTGCTGGCACTGGAAGTCGGACAGCCCATATCCAGGCCGTCGCACCACTTGCTGTTTGCCTTTGTTGCTTTGCGGTTGGCAGTCCAGCCTGTATAACTCATAATACGATGGTCTTGGGACCGCCAGTGGAGTGGGCTTTATGGGACAGCCAACATGGTGGCTTTGGCGGTCTAGCCGCCAAACCCGTAATCAGGCCCTAAGTATATAAAATATACTATTCCCACATTTAGTTTATGCAACATAAGGGAAGGTGGTGGACTGCGGAGGGGCTAGATATACCATTCCTACTCCAGATCACCTCAATAAGAGAGAAAGTGTTGGACTTTGGAGGAGTTAGATTTACTGTTCTTAATCCAGTCAGTGCAACATTAGGGAAAATGTTGGGCTTCGGAGAGGTGGAATTTACCATTCCCACTCCAGTCTAAGCAACAGTAGGGAAAGCGTTGGGCTTCAGAGGGGTTAACAAACAACGAAACAATAGGGAAAGTATTGGATTTTGGAGGGGTAAAATGTACTATTCCCATTCCAAACAGGGCAACACTAGGGAGAGTGTTAGAATTTGGAGGAGTACAATGTACTATTTCCATTCCAGACTGAGCAACAGTAGGGAAAGCATTGTTTTTTGGAGCAGGTGAACTTTACTATTCCCACTCTACTCTCTGCAACAGTAGGGAAAGTGTTGGATTTTGGAGAGGTATTCCCACTCCAAAGAGTGCAACAGTATGGAAAGTCTTGGACTTTGTTGGGGTAAAATGTACTATTCCCACTCCAGTCTGTGCAACAGTAGGGAAAGTCTTGGATTTTATAGGGGTGAAATTTACTATTCCACTCCAGTGAGTGTAACAGTGGGGAAAGTGTTGGATTTTGGAGGGGTGTTTTCATAAGTAGAACCTCCGGCACGAGGTTCTACTGAAGGCAGTGTAGAATGTTGATGTTTGTATTCCCCTTGTCAGTTGGGATTAGACTACAGAGTCACCATCTGGCTAGTTGATTAAAGATTAATCTACGCAGCAGCTCACGGTAGCCTATCCTGTTCTTTACAACATTTACTTGGCGACGAGCAGCCAGTCTAATTATCGACCAGCCAGGTGACAGGGAGCTTTTGATGAAACCTCCTCCAGAGTATCCCGTTTGGACCTCTATATATTTCTGGGGATCGTTTTGATTTTTGGATCTTTTATAAGGTACAGTGTACAGTGCTGCAGGGCAACAAGTGGATTTGTGTAGAGTGAATGGATTTGATGTTTTATCAACATCAGAAATTCATTTTGGCATGCACAATCATTCAAACTGTTTGAGGCAGCAGGAATGGCAGCAAAGACTTTGGGCCTCATCATAACATTGGCAGTATATACCGCCTACCGCCACGGCGATGGCCGCCAAAAGACCGTCGGTGCGGCAACCAGCCGTCAGTGTGATTATGACCACAGCCCGATTTCCGCCAGAAGGATGGTGGAAATCTGGCTGTGGCCATGCCGGCGGATGGCGGTAAGGTGGCGCTGCTGACAGCAGCAGCGCCATGCCAGTAGACTGCCGCAGACCGTATCATGACACATGATAGGTCTGGCGGTGTTCTGCTGGCGGACGCTGCTACTGGCAGCAGCGCCCCCTCCCGTCTCCTGCCGGAGGACCCCCTCACAAAAGGTAAGTCGGGTGCTCTGACAGGGGAGGGGGGTGGGGTGTGTGTCTATGTCTGTGCATGCATGAATGCGGGTGTGTGTTGTGTGCTGTGTGTGTCTGCATGTATGGATGTGTGAGTGCGAGTATGTTGTGTTGTGTGTATGTGTGTGTGCCTGTATGTATGTAAGTGTGTGTGGATGTGTGTGTGAATGGATGTCTGCATGTATGCTTAAATGTGAGCATGAGTGTGTGAATGCGTGTGGGTGTGTGTGAATGAAGGTGCATGAATGAAGGGGGTTCTGGAGAGTGGGGTGAGGGGGAAACATGGGAAGAGGGAGTGGGCAGGGAAGACCCCTATCAGTGACAGGGAACGAATTCCCTGTCACTGATAGTGCCTACTGCCATGGTTTTCGTGGCGGTAAGGAAGCCACAATACCATGCTGGTAGTACGGGTCATGATCCCGCAGGCAAGCTAGTGACGGCAACTGGGCTGGAGACTGAAGTCTCGAGCCTGGCGGCTGTTACCGCTGTGATGGACGGTGTGGTACATTGGTGGTTTGGCTTGAGCCAAACCGCCAATGTCTTAATATGGGGAAAAATACCGCCAGTCTGTTGGCAATACTTTTCTCCATTTTACTGCCGTCGGCCGGGGTCATAATGACCCCCTTCAATTTTTGGTATTGTTAACTTCTCAGTGTGCTAAGCAAAGCTTTAGTCAACCGCTTAGAGACCTATAAATAATCTTTCAGGCGCATAGCGGTAGGCGCATTGTCAATCTCCCAGGGCAAGGACCCAGCATGTGGAAGTCAGTTGCTTCTTGCAAGACCTGCACGTGACTACAGCTACCTCTGTCACACATCTGAGAAGTGTCCGAAGGAAAGAGTTGATTGGAGTGCAGTGACGTGCACACCGGTAAAACTCTTAGAGGCGCTCATATCTTAAAGGGGAATATTAGTCGAATCGCGATGACGCGCACACCAATAAAGCTTTTGACATTACAAGCGATTGAGTGGTGATGCGCACAAAGTTTCTTGAAGGCATTTTTGACATTATAGGGGAAGTGTCTCTGTTTATGTTACTCAGAGTGCAGTGATGCACACACCAATAAAGCTTTTGACTATTACGAGCGATTGGTAATTTTCCTGATAAGTGCAGTGATGCGCACACCACAAAAGTTTTTTGAGGGCATTTTTTAGATTACATGTTGTTTTCAGAAGAAGTGCGGTAACGTGCACACCACTGAATAACATTTAAAAAGGTGAGGCATCTCTAACATTCTTATTGTTTAGAAGAAGCGCAGTGATATGCACACCTTCAAACTAACTATATTAGAGCGCAGTGACGCGCACACATATAAAACTGTGTTTACCACATTATTATAAAACAAGAGTTAATAAAAACTATGGAGCCGATAGCAGTAGCACCACCATCACCCTCTCTAGCACAACAAGGTGTGCCTGCTTTCAGTGGGAGGATTGGATCGATGTATTTGACAACTATTTTTTGCCATTAGAGAGCGAAGAATTTAGCCCTGTGAGAAAAAAAAGCTATTTTGGTAAATAGTGTAGGTTGAGAGGCTCGAAGAATGTTTCAATTTATGCCTCCAGCCATGGAAAATGGAGCATTGTTAACAGATGGATATAGAGAAGCTAAAGTGAGGTTGTCAAATAGATTTGCCAAAGAAACAAATGTAGTAATGGCCAGGTACAAGTTTTATACTCAACCACAACATGTGGGTGAATCTATTGATGAATTTGTTACAAGGTTGAGGGAAATGTCTGTTAAATGTCAATTTGATGAGATGTGTGAAGAAATGACAAGAGATCAAATGATGGTCCAATGCAAAAATAGAAAGATTCAAGAACGGTTGTGGGCGGCAAAAAATCCCAGTTTAAAGGATGCAATTGACAGGGCTAAAGTTGTAGAAGAATCTGAATTCTGCATGAGGGAAATGGGAAGACATTCTGGTTCAGGCAACCAAAACTGAAGATTCAAATAAATTGTTGCGGAAAGGATGTACTTTTCAATGGTCAAAAGATCAACAGGCGTGGTTTGATGTTATAAAAAAAGAAATATGTGGTGCTGGTATTCTAGTACCCTTTGATGCTAAGTTGCCTACTATTCTAACTGTGGATGCCAGTGCACCTGGCTTGGGAGCAATTTTATCTCAGCTACAGAATGGTATTGAGGAGACTGTGGCCTTTGCCTTGCGCTCTTTAACAGAGACTTACAGGAACTATTCAGTGATTGAGCATGAGGCATTGGCAGCTGCTTTGTCCTCAGAGTATTTTAGAACATTCTTATGGGGAATACATTTTAAATTGAGGACAGATCACAAACCATTGATCAAAGTTTTGTCTTCTGGGAGTGTCTTCTGCAAGATTAGCAAGGATAGCATCTCGTTTACAAGATTTTGTGTACCATGTAGAACACATTCCGAGGTGGCAAAATATTCAAGCAGATGCTCTTTCTCATCTTTCTGTGGACTGGGAGATGGTTGATAAAGAGGTCGTTATTAACAATGAAAAGAAAGGTCTGTAGTGTGATTGGAGGATATGTTACACCATGGTCTAGGTATTTTTATAAAAAATGAGTGGATGAAGGAGATGGCTGTAGATACAGTTTTGCAGAGTGTGGGTAAAAGGATTATTGAGGGTGGAAAGAGAGAAAGTGCTGTTGCTTTATCAATAAGGCCTTTAATAAAGATTTTGGAGGAGTTGTATAGTGAGGAGAGGCAATAGATTTGTAGGAGGAAGATTATACAAATAGCATATGAAGGACACTTAGGTCAAACATTAACTCAAATGAGAGTGAAAGAGAATTGTTGATGGCCTGGGGTTGACACGCAAACAGCCTAATGGGCGGAGAAGTGTACAGAATGCAAAGAGAGTGAGAAAAGGCTGAAAGTACGATCAAAGTCAGAGATGGGAAACATTCAGAATCCAGAGGAGGTATGGCACCCCACTTGTATAGACTTCATTGGGCCTTTGTCAGGTGGTGTATCCATGGATAATAGGTTCGATATAGTGTTGGTGGACATGTATTCTAAATGGGTTGAGATTATCTTTATGAAAGAGGTGTCTACAAGAAGTATCATAGCGGCTTTAAACGGACTTTTTAGGAGGGAAGGCTTCTCACATACTATAATTACAGAAAATGGCACACAATTGATTTCCTTTGAAATGAAGGAATTCCTCTCACAGCATGGAATTAAACATAATAGCACGACGTTAAACAATCTGCAAGATAATGACCCTGTTGAAAGGAGGATCGCATGATAAAAAGGACTATTCAATTAGTGGTTAAATGTGGAATTAGTATAAAGGAACCAGTTCAAGAAGCTGTGTGGGCCCACAGCACCACTATTCTTAGAGTAGTTGAGAAATCACCTCTTGAATTAATGAGAGGGGGCAAAGCTAGAACAAAGCTAGTTTCAAGTTGGTTGACCGATCATGATGATCTTAACAAAGTCTCACCAGGGTGTAGAAGTTCCGGCATTCGTGTTGGAGACTGGGTAAAAGTTAAAGATGGAAGAGCTGGGAGAGTATGGTTCAAATTTTGTGATCCGTTTAAAGTAAAGCAAGTGAGTGGCTTGCATGTGGTATTGATGGATGGTACCAAGTTGAACAGAGGTAGGGTAGCATTGTATCACAGAGGAGGTAGTCTGAATTGAGTATGAGGGAGGAAAGAGGTTATAGTGGATTTATGTTGGGTAATGATACATGTGAGCCAGTAGACAGGAGTTTTGAGCCAGTAGACAGGAGTGTTGAGGCCAATCCTGTTGATGAAGTGACAAGAAGTATGGAAGATGTAACATTACAAGAAATAAATATGCATGTGCATGAAGAAAGCAGTGCTGGAGTAAAGAGGGAAAGAAGACCACCTTCATACTTGAAAGATTATATAAGAGCTTAAGGCAAATTTTCAGGAGTACAGTCTAGTATTTTATGTTAACTTTTGTTTTATTTAAGTTATTCATGGTCTATTATTCTTACATTGATATTTGCTGTATCAAGTCTTGCAAGCATGTCATTATAATGATTATACTTTAATCAATATTTTGACCGTACTTTAATCAATATTTTGTTTCTGTAACCTAATATTCAAATATTTGTAACTCATATATGAAGAGGAAGGATGTGTCATAAGCAGAACCTTTGTCATGAGGTTCTACTGAAGGCATTGTAGAATGTTGATATTTGTATTCCCCTTGTCAGTTGGCATTAGACTGGCCAGGGAAAAAGTCACCATCTGGCTGGTTGATTGAAGATTCATGTATGCAGCAGCTTAGGGTGGTTTATCCTGTTATTTACAACAGGGTGCAATTTACTATTGCCACTCAAGTTTCTGCAGCAGTCTGGAAGGCATTGGATATCGGAAGGGTGAAATTTACTATTCCCACTCCAAACAGCGCAACAGCAGGGAAAATGTTGAACTGTAAAAAGGTTAATTTTACTATTCCTACTGGAGTCTAAACATAGTAGAGAAAATACCTGACTTCAGACATTGCATACAAGATCACCCTCATGAATGTAGAAAAAATATTAAACTTCTACTAAAGAAAATATTAATTAAAATAAAATATGTATGTATTGAAAAACAACTAATCAATTTACATCACTACTATTTAATAACAAATCATCAATTGATAGATTATATATTCAATTATCAATTAATTAATTTCCGACCCTGAACAAACCTAGCAGCCCACACTTAAAATATAACTAAAAAAATAACTAGTCCATAGCTTACATATTTAAAATAATTTTAATTGTCAGTCAGTCAGTCAAAGTACTTTATTTCGATAAATAAATATCATAAAAAGGCATAAAAAAAAGTACAATCAAATATTACAGGCAATCAACAATTTATATTATCTACAATGTTCAAAAAGGGGGGTCAGTAAAGTAAAACATCCTAAAAACATCATTTAACGTGAAACATTAATATTCTCCCAGATTCGCAGAAATTACATTTCCTATAAAAAGTTAATTAATCACTCAATTCATTACAATAAAATAATCGGATTGATGGCGAACTTCTTTTTCTTAACCCTAACAGCTCCCACTAAAAAACTAGCAACATGGAACATAATCCTAGGGGTCTGTAATAACTGTAAGAACAAGAGGGCAGGTTTGACCTGTATAAACCCCTCCTCCTTTAAAATTGGGAACAAATATTTATTTCTTAAGGCCGCGTAATGGTCACAGAATAACAGAAAATGCATTGTATTCTGGATCGAAAAATTATCACAATTACACGGCGTTCCTTTTTCCGGAGGAGACCAGGTTTGAAAATGGCCAAGAGTTAGATGGATCAGGTTAAACCGAAAGCGTGTGAGTAGAAACCGGTGAAAGGGTTGATTTACAATAGACAAATATAATTCAGGGCCCACATAAGTACTCAAAATGATACTGGCCCGCACCAATGGTTTCTCATATTCAACTTGTTCTCTTTCTAGACATAACAGATCTTTCATCATGCTTTTAATCAGTCCAATATCTTTAACAGTTATTGATTCCGGGGAATAAAAAAGATCCGCTCTCCCTAATCTAACAAAACAATTTTTGATATAAACTAGCCACGCTATTTTATTTACTTTATCCAGCTGCAGGCAATCTTTTAAAATGGAGTTTTTGAGCGGAATTTCTTGATTCAGCCAGATCTTTAGCCAGGCTAGAACGGGGGCCAGTTTGATCAAGTCTGAAATGTAGCCCACACCCAATTCAGTATGGACAATGTGTGTGGAAGTAGACTGTGGGAGAGAGAGAACCGATCTTAGAAATGTATTTTCCGTGATCTGTATATTTTCCATAGAGCAATAGCCCCATATCGCACTTCCATACGTTGCTATTGCAAGGCATTTTGCTTCATAAATTTTTAGCAAACTAACAATTGGCCTCGCCCCGAGTTTATTCATAAAACCCCGAAGAGCAGAAGACGACTTTGCAAGGGCAACATTTCTATTTTTTATTTGGGGGCCCCAGGAGCCTTTCTCATCGAAAGTGATCCCTAAGTATGGAAATATTGCTACTCTACACAATTCTTGCCTCCCACAAGTAAAAGTTTTGGGGAGTTTATTTTTATTACCCTTACCCATGATCATAATCTGGGACTTTTTAACGTTGATCTTTAAATCCAAGGAAGTCATAAAAACCTCAAAGGCGTCCAATAATCGTTGAAGACCAACACCAGTACGAGAAAGCAGGACAGCATCGTCCTCGTATAGGAGAACCGGAATACCGAGTTCTCCTATCCGTGGGGTGTCCTGGGTAGCATCCTCTAGTGTAGATTCCAAGGCATTTATATAAATAGTAAAAAGAAGGGGAGCCAGAATGCACCCCTGCCTGACTCCCCTTTCTGAGTTAAAGTGGCTGGAGCATCGCCCCGCAGTAGTAACTCTAACAGAAGCTGTTAGGTCAGTATGTAAATCTACTAAGAGGTTAACAAGAGCCTTGTCCAGTCCCATGTCAAGTAAGATTTTCCATAATTTAGATCGATTTACAAGATCAAAGGCTGACGAGAGGTCCATGAACCCCAGATACATGGAACCCTCCTTTGCCTTCGTGTATTTCTCTATTAATAAATACAAATTCAAGCCTTGATCTATAGTACTCCTTTTAGGTCTAAAACCATACTGCACATCTGCTAGGACCCCTTTCTCTGTTAACCAATCGTTCAATTTATTTAAGATAACTCGACCTAAAATTTTCACTGAGGAATCAATCAGTGAAATCGGCCTGTAACAAGATGGGTCTTGCCTATTACCCTTTTTAAACACTGGTATAATTATAGATTTCTTCCAGGAAGACGGAATTTTATCAAATGCAAGATTATTAAAAACCTTGCATAATACCTTAGACCAAAATTTTGGAAAACTTTTAAAAACGTCCCCAGGTACCCCATCTGGGCCCGGGGCTTTGTTTTTTGTGGTTAGGTCTATAGCCCTTTCAACATCTGCAACTGCAAAAATAACTGCATCCTTGTCAGGGGAGATTTCCCCAACTTCATCTGCTAAAATTCCACCAGGAGGACCAATATTAGAATATATCTGACTAAAGTGTTTTATCCAGCCCTCATCTGGAATGTTTGCCTCTAAAGGAGTATTAGTTTCATCAGAAAAAAAGGGCTGATTTATTATTTTCCAGAATAAACCACTGTTTTTTAGGGTAGCTGGATCCAAGAGTTGAGCCAAGGCGTTATCTTTCAGAGTCCTTTTCCTCTCTAGAATAGTTTTTTTATACACTTTCCTAGCATTTACTATTTTTGATCGATCTTTAGGAATAGTTTTTAATGCCTTAAGTAGTACACAATGTGCTTTAGAGCATTCCTTATCAAACCATCTATTGCCCTCTAGCACCTTCTGGCTAGATTTAGCCTGGAGACTACGATTAATTTCTAAGCAAATCTGATCAAATGCTACTATAACCTCCTTAGGATCTGGATTTTCCGCTAGACATATAGAGATTTCATCCTCCACTTTGGATAAGACCTCCTGAAAAAAAGTTTCAGGGACTATTTTTGTCCACTTCAACCTTCGATTCTGGTCTTTGACTTTAAGGTTCAAGCCCCCACTCTCTGCGACTAGTTTGAGAGAAATCAGTTCAGTGTTCTTAAAAACAAGTACAACAGGATTATGATCACTAAAAACTGACACCTCAGTACAATAATTTAAAACACTATTTAACAAAAAAGAAGACAAATAAATATAATCTATAATAGTACCATTTTCTTTGCCCTTAAACGTAGGGGACCTGCTATTCCCATCTCCACAGCCAGACTCATATAAATTCCATTTAGCAAGGAAAAGCTCAAGATAATCCCCCTGCCTAGTATGTTCTGGATGAGCAGTTGAGGAAAAGGGAGGGCCTTCCTCATCCCTCCTAATACATGGTAGGGTACATGGATGTATGTTAAAGTCCCCTAGTAATATTAACTCAAAAGTATTAACATTTATACTATAGACTGACAAAAATGTATCCAAGTCATCCAGGTTTTGACTGGTGCAATCATTAGCATGCGAATTATAAAAATTTATAAAAAGGATCTTATCCTTAACCTGGGTGGAAAGCTCAACAATTAGACAATTTACTGAGCCCGAGGGGCATTGAGTTAAGGTACCTTTCATATCCAGTTTGAAAAGGCTTAATAGTCCCCCCTTAGGTCTTCCTGCCACACTGTTTGTAGCTGGAATGCAAAAATGACAAAAGCCATCTAAGGAAAAGCTATTCGTTTGATCCCAAGTCTCTTGTAAAGCAATGACGTCAAAAGATTTTAGTGTCCTTTCCCATTCGGCTATCCCAGACTTGCTCTTTAAACCAGCAATGTTCCATGTAGCAATCTTGATGGACGATGCTGAAGACTGGGAAGAATTTCCCAAGACATTTGGCAGTCAATCATTTTCCCCCATAGAAGATAAGGCAGCATACCGATTGTGAAGAGGTAAAGTGTTAACGGTCTGCCTGTAAGTCAGCTGATGACGACTTGACTCCCCCCTAATTTGAGACCGGGACATATTCACAAATACTTTCGGGGTACAGACATCCATACCTCTTCCGTTCTCATTTGAACATTGCCCTTGCACATACGACGAGCGACATTGAGTATTGGTCCCATGATTATAAAAGAAGCCAAGAGGTCTAGCATGAACCGCATTTTCTAGAGTTGGCAAAATTGCAGCTCTCAGAAGCACTGTTGCCACGTGTTGTGGTTGTTTAAAATTTATAATAATACAGTCTCCACCTCTATTTTTAGGGCCATTGCCAATCCAGCTAACTCTGCGGGTAAATAAAATGTCATTTGCAAGGGCACAAGGAAATCCACAGTTCTTATTCAGCCAAGCAAGCATCTTGTTTTTAAGAGCAGGATACGTTTCTACCCCAGAACCATTCAGGCACAAGTCAACCTCTGGGACATTTGTTAGAACCACAGTATATGGTGCACATTCTGGCGGGAGATTAATAGAATTATGTCGCCTAGTTATACTTCTTCTATCAATGACTGTCCCTCTTATAGTGTCCTGAGTACTCCTTTGTATTGATCGTGGTTGACTAAATGTGTTTTGTGCACTAGCCGACCCTACTAGCAATGTAGACGAGGATGAGGCGTCGGCACACTTACAGTCGGTGGGGCCTGAACAGTAGCCCCCAAGCCTTCCACCCTATTACTGACTATAGAGTGTGTAACTGAGCCCACTGGGCGGTTATCCATAGAGCCTATTGAGTCTAAGTGGGTACTCAGTGGAACAATGGACCGAGTCAAACAAGATTCTACAAGGCCTTCCAGTCTAGTGACCCTAAGAAGCACTAATTCTACCTTGGCCACCAGGGGACTGATCAGTACTTCCAATTTAGATTCAAGAATTGTGACCAAAAGATCAATTTGACTTGAGTGCAGACTAGCCCCCTCAATAATATTGGTGGGCTCAGGGACATTTCCCCTATTGGTAGCTGTTGGGCCAGCTTTTTTTGGCTTCCGACACCCTGCTTTCTTGACAGGCCCCTTCCTACAGGCACGTACCGCTCTCCTAATGGGAGATTGAATAAGAGGAGACCTTGATGGTAATGTCCAATCCTGTACTTGAATAGGTTCGGAACAACAAACCTGCTCTACCACAGAAACATCAATATTTAAATCGTTCTCATTGTTGGAAATAGTCGAGACACTCTGAGACAGTGATGTAGAGGGTAAGCACTGCCTTATGGGAGATGTTTCTGGACTAACCCTACTTAATGATGATCTCCTATCTTCGTTAATTTTAGTAACTACTTTAAAAAGATAGTTATCCAAGGTCTTTGAGTCATTATTTGTAGCCATTTTAGAGGACCTCAGTTTGGACATGATGGGAACAGCGGAGTCGTCGATTATCTGAGTTTGCACGTACTCTTTCCTGTTCACCCTACAAATGTAAGGCTCCTTCCAATACTATATTGTTTACACAATCTTCCCGTGAAACGCCCGCCAGTGTTCACACAACACTGGATAGGGTCAGTGGTGTGTCAGGGTCACAGGGTTCCGACACTGCGCGGGACTCGAGTCCGGCTCCCGGCTCCCCTTCCACAGTCTGCAGCTCTGACCTCGCCTCTTCCCGTGGTCTCACCTCGTGTCCGCTTCCCCCGGGGTCTCAGGAGCCGCTTGTGCCCTCGGGCCGGAGCCGGAGCCTGGGGCCTGGCAGTAGGGGCACAAGCTGCGGCTCTCCGCGGCGGCGTGTGCTGCTCGTTGGCCGGCTGGGTGCTAGCGCACTCCCCTGGCGCGCTCTGCAGCCGCTGCTGGCTGGAGGGGGTGTGTGCGCGGCGTGCTCCGGGCAGCGACTCGGCACTTCCTGTCTTCAATCCAACTGCTCCTTCGCACCCTGTAGATCCCAGATGAAAGACATGCCAGTCGCAGAGAAAGTCACCAAAGAGGAAGCCACCAGCAAAAGCACTCCTTTTGGTGGGCGGATGCACGTTTGGGAAGACCACACCCGCGAACGACGAACGACGAAACCACTCAGTCCGGTAACTTGGAGCAAGCAGCCCCTGGAGAGACCATCTAGAATCGGGGGAACGGCCGATCCGAGCACCTCAAACGGCACAGTCCAGGCGCTAGCTCCAGAGCCTCTCCTCCTCGGGAGCCCAGCGCCAGGACCTTCCACAGAGAAGTGCCGGCGGAAGTGGGGCCGGGGCAGGCGAGGGTCTGTCGCGGCGGGTGGGGGTCCTCGCCGCTCTCGGACTCCTCACCCGGGGCTCCTGGCGCCGGTGACACACTCCCTCGGTCCCCTGTGGTGGGAAAGTTTTCCCGCGGGTCCCGCCGGCCACGCACCCGGGATTGAGAGGGCCGTGTCCGCCGCGTGGATGCCGCGGAGATGCCTGTGGGTCCGGAGAGCTGCAGCGCGCCCTCTGCTCCCTGCTCCCGGAAGTACAAAACTTCTCTGATCCGTTGGTAACTCCTCACTCGAGCTTCAATACCCCCATTGTGATTCACGGAACAATTTCGTTTTCTACCACGGTCACTTCGCTTTACTTCTCCTCACAGTCTTGGCACGAAACAAATTGTGTTAAAACCTGTATCCCTCTCCCCTCACCCTCAAAGGTACAGCATTTATTGAAATAATTCATTACCATTAATAATTACTTAATTACTTTCTCACCCTATACCACTTCAAACCTAGCATTCCACGAGACAATACGTGAAATAAAACAGTATTCCATATTTTACATAATTAAAATGAATGAATTAATTAACAATTAATAATAAATTGTTAATTAATTTTAACTTAATTAACTTCTAACCCTACACCCTCACACACCTAGTAACCTGCACCTAAAATATAAGTACAATAAATAAGAATTGCATACATTATCTAATTAAAAATCAATTAAATGATTAAGTAACAATTAATATTTAATTGCTAATTAATAACTACTTAGTTAACTTCCCCCATACTCCTACAAATCTACCAGCTTGCAAATATCATATAATGAAAATAAATCAATATTACATAAAATACATAATATCAATCATATAATTAAATACAATTTATTAAATAATTCTTAATTAATTATGACCTCATTCATTTCACACCATATTCCCCCACAAACCCAACATCCCACTCTGACGCTATAAATTACTACTGTAAGTTAATAAAATCTAAGGGACTAATAACGAGTGTGGTGGTCCTGGTTTTCCACCAGCCTTTTCATGGCAGTTTCACCACCATGAAAAGGCAGGCAGAGAACAGGTGCAGGGGGCCACAGGGTCCTCTGGCATGGGTAGTGCAGGGGTCCCCCTGCCCAGCAACCTCGTAATGCGCACTGTCTGCTGTGCTGACAGTATGCATTATGAGGGTGCTGTGCCCCCCGTGGGCGGCAGCCTTGCCACCTGCTTGATTACGAGCCAGCGACATTGCTGCAGCCACTTTCCCACTGTGCTGACCAATAGGTCAGCCCAGCAAGAAAGTCTTAATGGGGCCAGACGGGAGGTAGCCAGCACGTGGCAACCACCCCGTCGGAAGTTTGGTGGACGGGTGTTCCCGTCTGCCAAACTCATAGTCAGGCCCTAAATCACTTTAAATTACAATCTATATTTTAAAAACAGTTAAAAACATGTATATAAACTATAGTAACATATACAGTTAATATATCAAATAAATACATTAGAAAACACGTTTGGGAAGACCACACCCGCGAACGACGAACGACGAAACCACTCAGTCCGGTAACTTGGAGCAAGCAGCCCCTGGAGAGACCATCTAGAATCGGGGGAACGGCCGATCCGAGCACCTCAAACGGCACAGTCCAGGCGCTAGCTCCAGAGCCTCTCCTCCTCGGGAGCCCAGCGCCAGGACCTTCCACAGAGAAGTGCCGGCGGAAGTGGGGCCGGGGCAGGCGAGGGTCTGTCGCGGCGGGTGGGGGTCCTCGCCGCTCTCGGACTCCTCACCCGGGGCTCCTGGCGCCGGTGACACACTCCCTCGGTCCCCTGTGGTGGGAAAGTTTTCCCGCGGGTCCTGCCGGCCACGCACCCGGGATTGAGAGGGCCGTGTCCGCCGCGGGGATGCCGCGGAGATGCCTGTGGGTCCGGAGAGCTGCAGCGCGCCCTCTGCTCCCTGCTCCCGGAAGTACAAAACTTCTCTGATCCGTTGGTAACTCCTCACTCGAGCTTCAATACCCCCATTGTGATTCACGGAACAATTTCGTTTTCTACCACGGTCACTTCGCTTTACTTCTCCTCACAGTCTTGGCACGAAACAAATTGTGTTAAAACCTGTATCCCTCTCCCCTCACCCTCAAAGGTACAGCATTTATTGAAATAATTCATTACCATTAATAATTACTTAATTACTTTCTCACCCTATACCACTTCAAACCTAGCATTCCACGAGACAATAAGTGAAATAAAACAGTATTCCATATTTTACATAATTAAAATGAATGAATTAATTAACAATTAATAATAAATTGTTAATTAATTTTAACTTAATTAACTTCTAACCCTACACCCTCACACACCTAGTAACCTGCACCTAAAATATAAGTACAATAAATAAGAATTGCATACATTATCTAATTAAAAATCAATTAAATGATTAAGTAACAATTAATATTTAATTGCTAATTAATAACTACTTAGTTAACTTCCCCCATACTCCTACAAATCTACCAGCTTGCAAATATCATATAATGAAAATAAATCAATATTACATAAAATACATAATATCAATCATATAATTAAATACAATTTATTAAATAATTCTTAATTAATTATGACCTCATTCATTTCACACCATATTCCCCCACAAACCCAACATCCCACTCTGACGCTATAAATTACTACTGTAAGTTAATAAAATCTAAGGGACTAATAACGAGTGTGGTGGTCCTGGTTTTCCACCAGCCTTTTCATGGCAGTTTCACCACCATGAAAAGGCAGGCAGAGAACAGGTGCAGGGGGCCACAGGGTCCTCTGGCATGGGTAGTGCAGGGGTCCCCCTGCCCAGCAACCTCGTAATGCGCACTGTCTGCTGTGCTGACAGTATGCATTATGAGGGTGCTGTGCCCCCCGTGGGCGGCAGCCTTGCCACCTGCTTGATTACGAGCCAGCGACATTGCTGCAGCCACTTTCCCACTGTGCTGACCAATAGGTCAGCCCAGCAAGAAAGTCTTAATGGGGCCAGACGGGAGGTAGCCAGCACGTGGCAACCACCCCGTCGGAAGTTTGGTGGACGGGTGTTCCCGTCTGCCAAACTCATAGTCAGGCCCTAAATCACTTTAAATTACAATCTATATTTTAAAAACAGTTAAAAACATGTATATAAACTATAGTAACATATACAGTTAATATATCAAATAAATACATTAGAAAACAATATTGTTAACTACTATATTAGTGAAAACGATGTTAAAAACATCTAGATAATTTTCAACAATATTACTTACCTCACAAAAAGATATTCTTGTCAATGATATTTGTGCATCACAATATTTGTATTCTGTTTCTGATATCTTTAAATCAATATTTTATCTAAACATCATTGCCATACAGGAATCTGGAGAAAAACAAGGACCATTTTGCATATCTAGATCTCAGACATTTCATTAAGGGAGAAAACAAGATATTTATTTGATTGGTCCAAACTGTGATTTGATGTACATTACGTTACAATAATGCCTGCATTATATTAATACCTCCTTGATTGCAAGGAGTCCTCAATCGTAGATGCTGAAATTACACTCTGATGAAGACAAAGTTAGAAAGTAGTAACTTACTGGAATTTACAGCTTCCATCTGGAGATCTCTCTGTGGCAGCCCTGCTGCGATAGTAAAGACCAAGCCAGCAGTCTCTACAATAAATGAAGGTTGCATACTTGTGTGTCTCAAAATAGGTACTCCTGTGAAGGCTGTTTTAAAGACTAAAATGCTGGCCATCCTCTCTTGAAAAAAATCACATAAGGTCTAACAATCATCAAAAAGTCATTGCTAAAATGTAAACCCCACACATTTTCAGCTTCTTTTACTGTTATTGGTGCTGCCTAGTACAGCCATCACTTTGTCCATATCCATGCTTATGTCATTTTCTGATAACTGGAGACCTACAAGGTTGAGTGGAAGGGCTTCAAACACACACTTCCCTGCCTTAGCATACAGCAAATGTTTTCCGAGATAAGATAAAACGTAGTTCATGCAAGCCCTATGCTTTGCTTTGAAATAAATTAAGATGTCATCTAGATATATGATATATGATCATAAGGTGTCTAAATATATCATTAAGTAAGTACTCAGGTGCTGTAGGGAAAGACACTTGTTGTGACAATAACAAGTGTTTAACGTCTTCCACTTAACACCCTCACAAATTCTTGCCAGATAGTAGTCTCCAGGGAGATCTAGCTTAGAGAAGATCTAAGCCTTCTGATATGGGGTAATAAGACAAATGAGGGGGAGAAGATATCTATTCCTGATAGTAATGGTGTTGAATTATCTGTAGTGTATGCATGGTTGGTATTTGTCATTTGGTTTGGGTATACAAATTAATGGAACTTTCAGAGGGGGACACAGAATGGCAAAGGAAGCTGTTATCTATGTTTTCTTGAAGATACTGCTTCAGGAGGACATCTTCCTCTTTATTGGCTAGTGAAAATACCTTTCCTTGAGGAATGGAGGTATCTGTTATCAAATCCTAACATAGTCATAAGGATGATGTGGTGGAAGGTACAACAATCCAGGTTACATTCTGAGCCATGGCATTTCTTTACAAAACAGGTACCTTCACAGTACTCAGCAGAAACTGATAGCTGGAATCTGTCAATCAATCTGGCATTGTGATTGAGGAGCCATGATGCTCCTAGAAACAGAGAAAATGCTGGAGTGCCAAATATATCAGCAACTATTTTCTCCACAACGCCTGAAAGAGTTGCCATTATCATTGCCTTTGTCTCTGCACATAGCTCTAAACGTCAGAGCTATGCCCTGGATTTCTTCCTGTGTTTCTTTATCTTTTGTGGTAATTTCACTCATTTGTTTATATCTGGTGTCAATAAAAACACCTGATGCACAGCAGTCAGTCAAGACAGCTAGATGTAAGGTTTCTCTCTTTGTTTCAGAGAATTATTATGGAAGTGTGCCTTCATATGGGCAGACGAGTTAAAAATACACAAGCATAACTTCTGTCTGTCCAAGAAGGTTGAGCTTTCTCATTTTCCAATTTGCTATGAATTTTTTTATAAAATATTGTGGTTGACCATAGTACAAACACAAACCCTCCTGATATCTCCTTTTATTCTCTTCATGAGTTTTTTTCATTCCTCCTAACTGCATGGGTTAAATTTTGTATGGCGAGTTGTCAGGTTCTAGTATGCAAATTCTCCATTCATACCGCCTTGGATTTGTCCATCTCTATTTCCTACAGTTTCCTTGTTGTGCATCAGTTTGCAATGTCTAATCAGTGTGTGGCTGATGTAACAAGTGCTACAGAGGTACTTGCTCCTTTGGTTATGCCTTCTAAAGTAGAGACAGCCACATTTGAATGGACTGTGGTGAACTCAGAATTGGGTACCTTTAACTGGTCGAGTCTTGTTAACAAAATGCTATTTCTTGGCATGATGTTTGCACCTCCTTTTGAATTTCAGAAATAGCTAGCACCATAACTTGCAATAGATTGTCGCCAGTATCCATATTGAGGTGGATATGAGACATGGCAAACTGTCAAGTTATGAGAATATGTTAAAGCTTCCCAAGGGATGTAGCCATTATTCCTAAGTATCCATCTATTCCAACTGAAGTACTGAATGTTAGTTCTTCAATTAGGAGCCTGAGGGAATAGGGGCAAAGGAATAGACACTGAGGCTCTCATTACCACCCTGGTGGTGAGTGATAAAGTGGGGGTAATACTGCCAACAGGCTGGCAGTAAGTACTGCCAAATTATGACCATGGCGGTGATAACTCCCATTGACAGCCAATGTACTACACCAACCGCCAGGGCGGAAACAACACTCAACACAGTGGTAGCCGTCAACAGCCAGGCGGAAGACAAAGTACCGCCCACGATATCATGACACACAAATCCGTCACCTTTTCTGGGGCAGTACCAATGCCATCAAAAGCTTGGCGGAAACAGAGCTCAGAAGAGAAAGGACTTACCATTGGAGACACAGGGAAAACAACACTGCCATGGAACCCGAACTGTAAGTCTTCCCGATGAACTTCTACGTTATGCTCCACCTGGAACACCAACGCTGACAAAGACGACGACGGTGAATACAGCTGCCTAGCATACAAGGGAGGGAGGGAGGAAAACAAGAGTGACACATGCACAACACACACCATTCACACACACACCATACACACAACCAGCTGCATAGGCAAAACAATGACACATGACACACGGCCGAATAACACAAGGACCAGAGTATGGATGTACAGAAAATGTATTAGCATAGCAAAACCCACCACACAAACCAAATATATACAAATGTTCACAAAGGGCCAGTGCCCAGTCCAAAGTCATTAGGGCACACAAGGCCACAGGCCACAGTACAAGGCCCAACCTGTATCCTGACATCATCCGGAGAGAACTCTACAGGGGCATCAGTTTGCAAGTGGGCAGGCACCTCAGGAGGATGGGGGGCACCTCAGCCGAATACAGGAAATTCCCCACTGGTTCTGGAGGGGGCTCTATGCCCATTTGTCTTTGCTGGGGAGTGCAAAGTCACAGTATCTGAGCTGGGAAACATGCCTACTGGTTCTGGATGGGGCTCCATGCCCATTTCTCTTTGTGATAGTGCAAGGCCACAGTCTCCGAGCTGGGGAACATGCCCACTGGTTCTGGAGGGGGCTCCATGCCCATTTCTCTTTGCTGGGGAGTGCAAGGCCACAGTCTCTGAGGTGGGGAACATGCCCACTGCTTCTGGAGGAGGCCCCTTGTGCAGCAGTCCCTGGAGGGTGGCCTCCATGTCCTCCGCTTGTGGTGACAGCTGCACTGCCTCAGCTGGTGGTGAGGGCTGCTCAGTGGCAACAGGTGATGGTGCCTCTTGGCCTGCCTCTGATGGTGGTGATAGCTGCACTGCCTCAGCTGGTGGTGAGGGCTGCTCTGTGGCAACAGGTGATGGTGCCTCCTGGCCTGTCTCTGCTGGCGGTGATAGCTGCACTGCCTCAGCTGGTGGTGAGGGCTGCTCTGTGGCAACAGGTGATGGTGCCTCCTGGCCTGTCTCTGCTGGCGGTGATAGCTGCACTGCCTCAGCTGGTGGTGAGGGCTGCTCTGTGGCAACAGGTGATGGTGCCTCCTGGCCTGCCTCTGCTGCCGGTGAGGGCTCCGTGACCACAGGTGGTGATGGTGGTGGTGGTTTGACCCTCCCAGCCTCTGATGGAGTTGAGGGCTTTATTCCCTCCATGGCAGGAGGTGCGGGCTGTAGGTGTTGTGGGCTCCTTCCCCTTCCTGGCTGTAGGTTTTGTTTGCTCCTTCCCCTTCTTGACTGTAGGTGCTGTGGGCTCCTTCCCCTGCCTTGCTGTAGGTGTTGTGGGCTCCTTCCCCTTTCTGGCTGTTTGAGTGGAATCCCTCACAGTCCTGCCTCCACAGGAGGTGCCTCCACTGTCCCCGTGGACTGTTTGGCTGAGGTGCTGGGCTGGCTGGTTGGCACCCTGGTTCTATGGGCAGGACGGGGGAGGAGGAGGGAAGAGGTCAAGTTGGGCAAGGAAAAGCTTCTTAGGGTCGGTAGGGCAGGAGGAGGGAGGAGGGATGGGAGTGGAGGTTGAGGGAGTGGTTATTGGAGGTGTACGTCTGCTGGATTTGGGTGCAGGTGCATGGGCAGTGTGCGTGTGTGAGGTTGATGGCTGTTGGGTGTCTGAGTGCTTGCGTTTCTGTCCTTTAGGAGGGGGGACAGATACAGTGGGAGAGGACACAGGGGACAAGTGGATGGATGTCGTGGAGGTGTCTGCTAGTGAGGTGTGATGGTGTGATGATGCTGGTGATGGATGTTGAGGCAGTGCA
This sequence comes from Pleurodeles waltl, assembly GCF_031143425.1. Lineage (NCBI taxonomy): Eukaryota > Metazoa > Chordata > Amphibia > Caudata > Salamandridae > Pleurodeles > Pleurodeles waltl. The sequence goes on along the minus strand of NC_090445.1, from coordinate 828,303,033 downwards.
TGCAGGTGTGAATGTGGACGTGACTGGGAGGGAGGTGGAGGAGGCGTAGGAGGTGGAGACAGTGGAGGTAGTGGATGTGGTTGTGTCTGCAACTGTATGGTGTTGGCGTGAGTGCTTGTGGGACGAAGTGTGGTGCTTGTGTCTGCCTGTGCCACTCTTGTGTGATGTCTTGTGTGCATGCTCGTCTGTATGTGTGCCTGGGATGGGTCGGGGTTGAGGAGGATGGGACTGGGAAATGGTAGTTGGAGGTGGGACGGTAGAAACAGGGACAACGGCTGCCATCAGAGAGGAGGCCAGAGCCTGAATTGACCTCTGTTGGGTCGCCAATCTACCATGAATGCCCTCCAGAAATGCATTGCATTGCTGCATCTTGGATGCCAGCCATTGGATGGCATTCACAATGGTTGATTGCCCTACAGAGATGGATCTCAGGAGGTCAATAGCCTCCTCACTCAGGGCAGCAGGGCTCACTGGGGCAGGGCCTAAGGTGCCTGAGGTGAAGGAGATGCCCACCATCCTGGGTGAGCGGACACGGGGAACTCGCTGAGGGGCTACTGGGAGATCAGTGCTGGTACAGGGGGTGGCGGCTGTATCTGCAGCTGAGGTGGTCACAGAGGTGTCCGCCACCACCAGGATGCTTCCATCAGAGGGGGTATCTGAGTCTGTGTTGTCTCTTCCAGTCTCTGCCGTGGTGCTCTCCTCGCCCTGCGTCCCACTGGTTCCCTCGTCATCAGTGGACTCTGCCTCCTGGGTCCTGTGGGATCTGTTGCCAGTGCCCCTACTCCTCCGCCAGACGATGCTAATGCACACAAGGACAGTATGACAAAACAAGAATGGGGTGAGACAAAGGATACACTGGGCCAATGACTGCACCAACACCACTATTGGTATGCACATCACCATCACACACAGGGAACAGGCTTAATAACTATGCATTGCACTACCAGTGATATGGCTAGTCACTAAGGCAAGATGAGGACCCCACACCACCAACTGCAGCACTTCTTGGACCCACGATGCCCTGGCTGAAATGGACTGCTAACAAGCTAGGTTACCTATATTTGCCATACACCCATTTCACTTCAGTTGACCCATGTTGCAATGTCTGGCCCGGCCTTAGGGGCACCCACTAACACACATCCACCACCCGGATATCACCCCACCAGCCAAAATATTATTGATACCCACTGTACTCACCCCTTGTGGCTGCTGTAATTCCCTCAAGCGCCCATCTAGCTAAGGGTAGGCCACCACCAGAATGCGGGCCATCAGGAGGGTCAGGGTCCGATGGGCACCCCTTCCTCGTTGGGAGGCCATCCCCAGCTGGGCCTCCGCAGTCTTCCTTGCCCAGCGTCTCAGGTCCTCCCAACGTTTCCGACAGTGGGTGGTCCGCCTGCCATAGACCCCCAGGGTCTGAACGACCTTGGCCTTGATCTTCCCTTCTTTTGATGGGCGCTAACCTGCAGCAGCAATACAGACAGGAGAACACCATTAGACAAACAGTCCAGCCTCTCACACAAATGGCCCACCATACCCGTGTACATTACCATTGGCACACACATAGCCCAGCGCACAACATGTACACTGCCACTAGACATTCACCCCAACCCTCCTGCCCCCCTTACCCGATGCTTGCACACACATCTCTATGCATCCTTCCCACATGCATCGTGCCCAAATTGTAGTCACCTGTTGGTCTGGAGGTCCATACAGCTGCCTGTACTGGGGTAGAACCCCATCCACCAGTCGCTCCAACTCCTCTAAAGTGAAGGCTGAGGCCCTTTCTCCAGTCACACGGGCCATGGTAGGTTCCAGACACAAGTCACAGGAGCACACGCAGTGTAGGTGTTCTCCTGTTGAAGGCCAGGAAACAAGTGAGGAATCAGATAGAAAATGGCGGTCACTTCTGCGGCAGTGTACACTGTCACCGCCGGCGAAGATCCCCATTGGCCACTGTACTCCATAGAGCCCCATATTATCCAATGAGGAATTGCACAGCGGTGAAAGGCCGCCTTCCGCCATGACGCCCAACATCGGCAGAAGGACCTCACTTCCACCTGTCCCTCCATACAGGATAGGCGGTCACCATTTCAGGGGGGGGAACAGGACTATCAACAATTACTGCATCAAAGATTAGATTGGCACATACTTCGCCATTTACATTGTCCCAATACATAAGTGCACTATGTGGACTGCAGCTGTGGTTTGTTGTTCCAATTGTGACACCCTACTCACTCTTGTGTACCTTAGATACCTACCGCTGCGGATGAATAGGCGGTGGAGACATACCCCCGTGTACAAACTTCTGGTGGAGTTGGCTACGCTGGAGGACAGGCACATAATACTCACCTATAGATTGGACAGGCCCACAATCACAGAGCTGTGTGCCCAGTTGGAGCCTGACCTGATATCAGCTATCCGTCATCCCACTGGGATCCCCCTTCTTGTGCAAGTTCTATAAGTGCTCCATTTCTTGGCAAATGGTTCTTTCCAAGTGACAGTGGGCTTGGTAGCATGAATGTCACAGCCAATGTTTTCTATTGTGCTGGCAAGAGTTTTGTCTGCCCTGGTAAAACACATGTGCAGCTACATAGCCTTCCCCCCAAGTGGAAGATTTGGCCACTGTGAATGCTGGATTCTATGCAATGGGACATATCCCCAATATTATTGGTGTGGTTGACGGGACACAATTTGCATTTGTGCCCCCACCCCCGCCAGAATGAACAAGTGTTCAAGAATCATAAGAGTTTCCACTTAATGAATGTGCAGATGGTGTGCCTAGTGGACCATTACATCTCCCACGTCAATGCTAAGTATCCTTGGGTCAGTGCATGATGCCTTTGTTCTGAGGAATAGCAGCATCTCAAATGTGATGGCCCACCTACAGGGGCACAGGGTGTGGCTAATTGGTGAGCCTTGGTCCCCACCCGCCGTATGTTAGTGTATGCCTCTAGTGTCAACCCCATAGGATTGTGTGTGGCTAAATGTTGTCCCTCAATACTTACAGGTGACTCTGGCTACCAAAACCTATCGTGGCTGCTGACCCCTGTGAGGAATGCCAGGACAAGGGCTGAAGAATGCTATAATGAGGCTCCTGAAGTCCAGGTACAGGTGCCTCCATCTGACAGGTGGATCCCTGTACTACTCACGGAGACGGTCTGCCAGATAGTAGTGGCATGATGCAGGTTGCACAACCTGGCCCTCAGGCAGGGTGTACCTTTTCTGCAGGAGGAGGAGACTGGAGATGCCCCTGTGGCAGCAGTAGACTCTGCTGACAGTGAGGATGAAGAGGCTGAGGATGCGGATGAGGACAACAGAACATTAGTTATCTGTCAGTACTTCCAATGACTCACAGGTGAGACAGTGCAGATTAACATTTCTATGACTATTGGTGTATTGTGTGTGGCTGTGGCATGTTGGTATTCACTTCCTTTTCATTCACTTCCTTTTACCTCTACTTACTGTCTCCTATGGTTTGTCATTTTTCAGATGTTGGTAATATAACAACTGTGTACTGATGTGCTGACTACAGCCAGCTACATGTCATTACTTCTATGCTCTCACAATGTACAGTAGATTTGCAATGGATGTAACTGGGAATTGAGTGTTTCGGAAACCCCCTCCCTTGTTTCTCCACCCCCGCTTGGTGCATCACCCCAAAACTTTCAACACGGAAACTGGTCAAAAAGTTTTGCGAACATTTGATAAATGGTGTCAAAGTTATTAGCAGCTCAAAAAACACTTTTCCTATGGAACAGCTGACCTAACTATAACTAACTAGTGGTGACCACCACTAGGTAATACATAAACATATATATATATATATATATAATTAGCATAAAGTCGTGGGCAATGCCAGAACTAGGACAAAAAATGGATGGACTTGCTACTTTATCCAGTGCTCATGACCATAATTGAAAAACATAGTTGATTACCTGTAACTAGTTCTCGTCCATAGGTATCTAGTTCATAGCCCTTAGCAACTCTCTTGAAGTAGACTTGGAAATTATAATGGTAAACTTCTTTAAGGGGCTATTGGCAGTTTTCAGTCTCTGTAGACTAGAGCCTAACTGACTACCCTGCCTTTTTGCTCTCTTTTCCTTTAACAAAGCTTTGTGAATAATTCTTCCTATTTTCTTGCTTTAGATAAAACTCTTTGATTTAAAATGTGCTTATTTAGTTAGTGAAGACTGCCCACACTATAGTGAGCTATTGTGGCAAACAATAATGTATTGATTTCCTCCAACCAATATCGAGTGCTGAAACAAAAAGTAGGTGTAATCATCGGATATTCTAGTAGTTTCATTGCTCTCACAGGGTTACTTAACAATAGTATGTAGAACTGCCATGTTCATGCAATCAAATTCACCCAGTTAATCACAGGTTGCCACATCAGGTTGCCACATCCTTGTTCTCTTATTTGATCTATCTATGATAATCATTTCCGTGACATTCCTTACAGTGCTAGCCCAGTCTTTCATGGCTGGTGGCGAGATTGACAACCATTTTTTGCTAATATCTCTTCTAGTAAGATGGACAAGGTAAAAAAAGAGGGTTTTTGTCTGCGTTGATTGCATCCAAGTCATTCATGTATCTAGAAATGCCCAACATCAGGCTGAATGTTAAAGCTATATCTGTTACACCAATCAATCCGAGTAAGTTTGTGAAGGTATCTCCCTGTCATAAAGCCCTTTTGCTCTTTATGAATCAGGTATCTGATAACCCTTTTCAATCTTCTTGCGAATATGTTAGTACAGATTTTATAATCATTATGTAGTAGGATTATTGACCTGTATGAATCACAACTTTCTGGATTTTTGTTGGGTTTGAGTATCAGGGTGATTATTGCTTCCTTTCAGGAGGGAGGGAGTTCAAGTCCCTTTCATTTCACCGAATAGCCTGGTCATAATTATAGTTCCCAGTTTTCAGTCTTTACTAATTTTTACAGATAAATGCAGACAGAAAGCAAAGTTTTTTCTGTTGTATTTATTTTTTAAAGCGGAAAGATACAGAATAGTTTGCGATTCTTGTGTATAACTCTCCATGCTGACCTTTATGAATTCAAGGCCAACAGCTGAACAAGATACAAGCATGAGTAGTTAAAAAAAATACATGATGAGATTCCCTTAAATACAGGCATATGTTACAAAATATTTGTGTATAATAGTAATAAACTGAGGGTATAATATTTTATTATATTTGAACAGCCTTGATCACTTTTCTTTGTTCTGTACTCTTTTTTAAAGCAGCAGCGTGAGCATCTGAGAGTTTTACATTGGGGCTATCAAACATATCTGAACCTCAGTTACTTTTAAATTTTCTTTGTAAACCTCTCTGGAAAAAAATTGGTGAAAATCCTCTTCGATATCGTTGTGAATATTTACCACCTCCCCCACTCCTCTTTTTTTCATTTGGCTTATAAGGTTTCTTGTGATGTCTTTTTTTATCTTTCATGCTAGGAACTTACCACTTTTATCCCAATATTCCAAATTAGTCAGTTTACTAGCCTGCCACCTCTTCCTTACCCTTTCCTCCATCAAGCATGCAAGTTTGTTTCTTTTCTTCTGCAACTCAATAAAATAAACAAATTGTATTTGCATAGTGCTTACTACCCCAGACGAGGCTTCGAAGCGCTTTGCACCGAGTAGCACTCCACTTGAGCCAAATTAGTGATCAGTCAACTGGTTATTGGGGTCTGTTTTGCATGCTCATTCCATGGATTCAGGCCAGTTTCTTTATGGTAATTGTCGACATAGATGTGATCATTAGAGTGGGGCTAGGTGAGACACAAGTCCTAGCTGGAATTATTCATCGATATTGTTATGGTTTCCAAAGAGCTTTAAGACAGTTAGGCATGAGATTTTTAGAGTAACCTTTGTAAAGAAGAGGGAGACAGAAGGTAGAAAGAAGCAGAGGGCGGTTTTAAAAAGCATTAGCGATGGAAGGCCAATTTTTCATGCAGGATTTTAAGGTTTATAACAGGTTATGAATTTTTGCATGCAAATTGTGGATGTAAACCTGTTGAAAGAAACAGTTTCAAAGATACTTCTCACAGTAAAAAGGGAAACACAGTTGGACAAATAAGAGCCCTTCTTCATATACCCACTACACCATATTTAATACTACACTATAAAGTATTGGAGTTTATGCAAATTATATGCACCATAAACAATGTATATTATACAAATGTTATGTAAACAGGCCACCAACTTAACAATATAACATGGCAATTAATATAGACACATTGCAGTAACCATTAGTATATTCAGTGCCGTGTTTGTTACCCATTCAGTGTCTGGTTTGGAAGGTGATGTCCCCTTTATCTGCCCAAAGAGCACCCTCAAAGAACAGACACCACACCATGCCCAGCCACAGACTCTTCCCTCCTGCATCCCCCCTTTACTCATCCCAAGCCTCATCCTATTACTATAAACTCCCAATTAACACTTCTGGATTCTTTCCTCCTCCTACCCCTCCAATACTACAGTCAATCCAACTAACAAACTCACATATCCGTGGCTCAAATGAACTCATAATAATACAAAAACTGTATTCATATTCCCCTATACTAATACACCACTAATTTCTTTTGGGTTCCGGAGTAGTGTGCTAGTCGCCAAAAAGTGCTTCAATGCCTCGTCAGGGGTAGTAAGCGATATATAAATACTATTACAATTACAATTACAAACTGTTTCCATGAATACACATTTTCAACACATGACATACAAGTTGTTGAGTTGTGTCCCAGGGTGTTTACTGTAGTGCTAAGAAATTGAGGGGAAGTGCAATGGAATGGGGTGATGATGGAGGAAAGTCCAAGGTATTGTTCCAGTCTGTTTGTAGCACAGGTCCAGTGTCCAAGGGGCCATAGGAAGGGGAGCAACTGCAGTTCAAAGTGGACAAGGTGACAGGGTGGCGCACAAGGGGGACAATCAGGAGAGTCTCATTTCCTGGTGGTGGTCTTGGCAAGTGTCTCTGACTTCTGTCTGGGTCGCAGGGAACGTTTGCGGGGTGGTTCACCTTCTGCAGGGGGAGGGATGCTGGTGGCCTGTGCGTCCTGTGGCGGGGCCTCCTGCCCACGAGCGGCAGCGCAAGTGGAGGGCTGGTCGATGGACTGGCTAGTGGTAGGGGCCCGCTGGTGTGCTGATGCCCCTCTCATGATGTTGGCCATGTCTGCCAGCACCCCTTCTATGGAGATCAGGGTTTTGTTGATGGCCTGCAAGTCCTCCCTGATCCCCTGATACTGTCCCTCCTACAGCCGCCTGTTCACCTGCATGTTGTCAAGGATCTGGACCATCATTTCCTGGGAATGTTGGTAGGCTCCTAGGATCTTGGAGAGTGCCTCCGGGAGAGTCGGTTCCCTGGTCCTGTCCTGGTCCTGTCCTGTCCTCCCCCTGGTGCACAGCAGTCCTCCCACTGTCCCTGTTGGCCTGTGCCTCTGTCCCCTGAACGGTGTGCCCAATGCCACTGACCCTAGGTCCCTGATTGTCTTGGGGGCGAGGTGTGGCCTGGGGTCCCTGTACAGGTGGGCACACTGCTGACTGATGTGTCCTGGGAAAAGAGGTGTGGGTAAGCTGGGTGGGTGCTGTGGTGTTGGATCCTGATGGGGGAGGCTCTGTGGTGGTCTATGAGTGGGCTTGGGTGACCAGCTATCCAGTGGTCCCTGATGGGCCAGGTAGGTCTCCCAGGTCCAGACGTTCAGAGTTACTGTCATCACTGGGGGCATCTTCTGTTGAAGGACTGGATAGCCGTGGCACCTCCTCTCCACTGACATTGGCTGGGGTACCTGTGGGGATGTAAGTGATGTATTATGCTTCATGTGTATGACATTTTGTACATCCCTAGTTTCCCCTCTAAGGTTGCTGTTGCCCTGCCACCTGTTGTTTGTGTATGGGGATGTATTGTGGGATTGTTAGTTTCCCTATGCTGTGCATGCTTTAGGGATGGGTGTCCATGCGGGGCTGGGAGGGCTGTCCATGCATTGGTATAGCATGCAGGGGTTGGCATTGGGGTTAGTCATATGTGTAAGTGCAGTGCAGTGCGTGGGATGGAGTGGAGTGATAGGAGTGAGGGTGAGGGTGTGAGATGGCATGCAGGTATGGGGGTAATAGGTAGTAAATATTGACTTACCACTGTCCAGTCCTCCGCCTACTCCATCGAGTCCCTCAGGATGCAGTAATGCCAATACTTGCTCCTCCCATGCTCTGAGCTGTGGGGGAGGTGGTGGGGGGTCTACCGCCAGTCCTCTGTATGGCGAGCTGGTGCCTTGCTGCTATGGAACATACCTTCCCCTGTAGCTCATTCCACCTCTTCCTGATGTCGTCCCTTGTTCTTGGGTGGTGTCCCATGTCGTTCATCCTGTCCACAATTCTTGACCATAGCTCCATCTACCGGGCAATGGAAATCTGCTGTACCTGTGCTCCAAACAGCTGTGGCTCTACCCTGACAATTTCCTCCACCATGACCCTTAACTCCTCCTCAGTGAAATGGGGTGCCTTTGTGGTGCCATGGGTGCTGTATGTTGTGTGTTGGTGAGAGTGTGTTGAGTAATGTGGTGGGGTGTGTGATGTGGGGTGCATGAGGGATGTATGGGTGTCAGTGGTGTGTGTGTACTTGTCTCGGTGATGTTTGTGGCTAACTCTTGCAGTCTTTTGGTGTATTGTGGGATTGTTAGTTTCCCTATGCTGTACATACTTTAGGGATGGGTGTCCATGCAGGGCTGGGAGGGCTGTCCATGCATTGGTATAGCATGCAGGGGTTGGCATTGGGGTTAGTCATATGTGTAAGTGCAGTGCAGTGCGTGGGATGGAGTGGAGTGATAGGAGTGGGGGTGAGGGTGTGAGATGGCATGCAGGTATGGGGGTAATAGGTAGTAAATGTTGACTTACCACTGTCCAGTCCTCCGCCTACTCCATCGAGTCCCTCAGGATGCAGTAATGCCAATACTTGCTCCTCCCATGCTCTGAGCTGTGGGGGAGGTGGTGGGGGGTCTACCGCCAGTCCTCTGAATGGCGAGCTGGTGCCTTGCTGCGATGGAACATACCTTCCCCTGTAGCTCATTCCACCTCTTCCTGATGTCGTTCCTTGTTCTTGGGTGGTGTCCCATGTCGTTCATCCCGTTCACGATTCTTGGCCATAGCTCCATCTTCCGGGTAATGGAAATCTGCTGCACCTGTGCTCCAAACAGCTGTGGCTCTACCCTGACAATTTCCTCCACCATGACCCTTAACTCCTCCTCAGTGAAATGGGGTGCCTTTGTGGTGCCATGGGTGCTGTATGTTGTGTGTTGGTGAGAGTGTGTTGAGTAATGTGGTGGGGTGTGTGATGTGGGGTGCATGAGGGATGTATGGGTGTCAGTGTTGTGTGTGTACTTGTCTCGGTGATGTTCGTGGCTAACTCTTGCAGTCTTTTGGTGTTGGCAAAGGGTTGTGGGTGATGTGGGTGTGTGTTTTATAGTGGTGTGGGTGTGTGAGTGTGGTATGTGTATGAATGTCAGTTGTGTGTTTTTAGTATTGGCCAATGTAGTGTTGTTTTGTTTGTGGGTGTCCATTCTGAGCGCTGCGGTATGTACCGCCAATGGTTTAGCGCCATTGAATGTCCGCTGTGGTGATTCGTGTGTCATAATGTGGTGGGTGTTGTTTTGTTGGCGTAACGGTGTGGGTGTTTGTACTGACACTTTAGCACTGACCTTTGGGCTGGCGGATTTGTGTGTGTGGCAGTATTCTGTCGGATTGGTGTGTGTGTGTGTCATAATATGGAAAACGGATATCAGCCACTGCGGCGGTATGTTGGCAGCCGTCAGCATGGTAGTAAGTGGCATTTACCGCCAATGTCATAATGAGGGCCTGAATCTTTCAGTCTTCTGTCATAATCCTGGCAAATACAAAATGCAAACACACACAACATTGCATATCACATTCAGTGACATGTTTTTCTTCCTATCGTTCTGTCTACAGTGTGAGGTATAACCTCTGCAAACATTTTTACCAATAGAATCCTCATTGTTAATGTCAACATTGTCTACTCTCCTTTGCATTTGGCAATCACTTCTACAGAATGCTATCTATCCTAGCCACAAAAGGTTGGTTAGAAATTTCATGTTTCCATTTTTTAAATGTTATCTCATGCTCATTAGACCAACAACATTTTGCATTCTTTAAAAGGAACCTAAATGTTTCTATTTTGTGTGCATATCGTTCTGTACATTTCATGTAGAATTTCAACAGCCTTACTGATCCTTGGTTTAAGATGATGGGCCATTTACAATTACTTCTACACACTGCGTTAAGCCCTCCTTGCTGACAGTATGACCAAGATAACCCACTTCAATGCATCTGTTCTTGCATTTAGACAACTTTACTTTTTAAATTAAAGCTTTTGTTAACTTATTATCATGTTCTTCAGAATTCCTATCAAAAACTAAAATGTTATTCTGGAAAGCTATGTCCCAAGCTATTCTATTTAAGGTAATGCAGTACCAACTAATCCTAAAGGCATGTTGCAATACTGGTACAGCCCTTCCAGGGTTATGAATGCTGTCAGATGCCTGGTGCTTTTGTGAAGCATACTGTAATGGTAGGAACTGGACATGTGAACCATACTCTTAATGGTAGGAATTTGGTAGAATTAAAGTAAAAAATAGTGTAGCACCTGCTAGGGAAGAGATAAGTTCATGACTAATGGGAAGAGGGATAGCCATCAACCCAAATTGCTTTTTTCCGGCTTCGTACATCAACACATAATCAGGTTTCCACATATTTATTTAAAGACAGCAGGAGATACCCATGATGAGGATTTAATCAGTTCTATACTGTTGTTTTTGTATAAATTAACCTGCATGAGAAAGGCACAGTCTTTACTCTGACTAGCACAAAATGGTCTTTAAGAATTATCTTATACTCAGTCACTTTGAGCTTTGCTAAGGTTTCTCTGAAAATGTCTGTATTTTATTTTTTAATCTTGTCCACAAATTCCACAGATTCAGAATATCCTCTGGGTTATTTATGTACATTTTGGAGTTGGGTCAAGCTTCAGTTCTAATTCTTCTTTAGGTAAATACCCTTGTTCCTCTATGACCTTTCTATGATGCTGTTAAGAATGTTGTTTTGTGTTTGGGGCCTAATTTCTTCCTCCCTGATGACCGATGGTATAAACAACTCACTGGGACTGAGATGGGAAGTTGCTTCACTGCCAGTTATGCCGGTATTTTCATGGCTTGATGGGAGGCACAGTACATTGGGACAGAACCAATTGAGAGGTGGACACAATATCTAGCATTCTGGACACGTTATATTGATGATCGTTTTATAATCTGGGATGGGCCACAAAAGATCTTAGATGCATTTCTCATTTGGGTTGGAGACAATGATTTAAATTTGAAATTCACATACAAAACACATCAGACAACCCTGGAATTCCTAGGTGTACTGGTCACAGTAGAGGGAGTAACCATTCACACTAATCTTTTTAGAAAGCGTATGGAGGGCTATAGTATTTTACATGCCCATAGCCATCACCCGCATAATCTTAAGTGGAGTATCACCTACGGTGAATTGTTAAGAGCTAAAGGCAACAATAGTACACAACAGGCATTTGAGGTGGAACAAAGAAGGGTGGTTGCGAGGTTCAAGACTACAGGGCACCCAGGGAAGGTGATTAGTGCAGCCTGTCAGAAAGTATCAGATGTCAGCAGAGACAGTTTGCTGGTACCTAAAGAGAGAGACGAGGGCACCTATGAAGTCAGACTGATAACCACATTGAATAGTGGGTCAAACTTGGTCAGGCGGGTGTTGAGAAAACACTGGTACCTGGTTAAGTCTGACCGAGTCATTGGTAATCTATTCAGCCCCCACCCGTTGATAACCTATAGGAAGAGCAGTTCACTATGGGACATGCTGGTGCACAGCTATCCTAGCAATCAACAGGGACAATCAGGGTCATGGCTCAAAGAACAGCAAGGGGGATTCTACAAGTGTGGGAAATGTAAAGCATGTGCCCACCGAACTAGTAAGAAAACATATACATTACCAACAGGAAAAACGGCCAAGATACAGACGTTTATAAACTGACTTTGTTGTCTATGTTCTGGTCTGTCCCTGTGGTTTTCAGTATGTGGGGATTACTGTCTTTCCCATGAAAAAGGGGATCCAAGAGCACTTATGTGCAATGAAAAACGAGGATACCAGTTACTTGGTTGCACAGCATTACCATTTATTCCATACCCCTACTACTGATGAGATTTCCTTATTTGGCATTAACAGAGTCATTGGCTTTGTGAGAGGAGGAGACAGAGGTGACAGAGAACACACCATGAGAAGAATGGAGTCAGAATGTATCATCAGGCTTAATAGCAAGCATTCGGGGGGGTCTCAACCAAGACAAAAAATCTTATGTGCACATTGGCTGGGGAATTGGACGGCTTATATCCTTTGTTCGGATCATTTTGGGTTTACAGCAGTTTACATGTGGGTCTAAGACATTCCAGTTCAAGGGCTGATGTTGGGTATAAACTTAATTAAGGTGAACTTGTGATTTACCCTCTGGTTTTATGTCAAAACTGACCAACATACTTATTGTTTCAGGTGTCTTTTGTGTAATTTCTGCTGCCACATATACTGTGTTTTAACTGATGATGCCCTCACCGACTACATTTTTCTGTAGATTTCAATTTTTGCTAAGAAAGATCCTTTTTATTGCTTTTTATCACTAAATCACGTGGGATTACACAGAGTATTTTGATGTTTTGTCTGATCTGTGCATAAAGCCTAGTTTTGCACCACATCAGGTATTTGGTTTATGGGTTTGAGCTAGTCACTTGGCTGGGATACATTTGGATGGCATGACATACTGTAGATACTGGTGCGATGGCACATAAATGAGTATGTCAATATTTTTGTCATTCTTTTTGTCACTTGACAACATAACCCAGAATTTATAAATGCGATGATTAACAAGTGTGCATTTCCATTTGTATACACATTGTGCCACTAGGCATTATTATGGAACGTTCACACAATTCATCAATAGTTATTTCTGTTGTATGTTTTTTGTCAAAAATGCAATCGTGCCTAATTCAAATTTCTTGGCTTCAACTGAGTCTCATACAAAAGAACACAACAAAAAAAGGAAAAGGAGGCAGGGTACGAATACCCTAACCCCCTAGTCTTGGTCCTGGGGTCTCCCTGGGACCACACCAGGGCAAAAAAAGCATTTTTTTCAATTCAGCTAACATTTGCGAATTTTCGTGAATATCGCTGTGAATTTCTTTTTTTTAAAGTGCGGTCTGCTGGGCTTGTTATAATTGGAATTCCGGGTGGGCCAGGTCACTGAGGCATGTGGGTTTATTAACAAATATGAAGGGAGGTGCACAGGGCACCCCTCCAAGGGTTTAATAATGCCCTGGGAACCAGCACCTCCCCAGGGCTTGCAAAAAAATAATTATTAAGGGGGTGCCTTGCGGACCTCCCGGGCCCGGGGAACCGCCACCTTCCTGGGGAAAATACAAAAATAATGTGGGCACCCTTCACGCTCCAGGAACCAGCACCTCCCAAGGGCCTTTTAAATTTTTAAAGAAGGGAGGGGGGCCGTGCGGTCCCCGCAATTTACGGAAATAAAACCTCAATGGGAAGCACTTACAGATATAAACAAAGTAGGTGCTTAAGTTGAAGCTTCACTTCTGTGAAGTACTAAGCATCCTAATCTCTTGCGCGCGGTGCAGGCAGAGCAAGTGTGTTTTCTCTGCATTCCCGCCATGAAAAGTTATCTGTAATCCTTGATGAAGATGTTTGCATCCTTGCTTTTTTCAAGTGCATTGTCTCATGTATTGACTGTGACGAGGGGGTTGTTGCTTGTTATCTCCTGCTGAGACCAGAGATTCTGTTCTCACTTTTGAAAACTACAAATATGTGAAATGGCCTAGATGCCCTGCCCGTTTACTCTCCCATGCACATTAGTGCTATGCAGCGTCTTCCCGCCCTTTTCCCAATATGATGAACAGCTTACTAAAAGGACCCCCGCGCGCGATACCCATCGGTTTTCTGACACGTGTTCTTGATGCAGAGGAATGTGATCACAGCTACACCAAACAAAGAAGCACTTACTTCTGTAAAGTACAAATCATCCAAGTGTGTTTTCTCTGCAGTTCCACCTTGAAAAGTTATCTGATAGAGGCGCTTGAGGAACAATCACATCGGCAAAGTTAGAGAAACACAAGGTCACTGCAGACATTACCTCATCATCCTTTACGCAGCTGTAGTGTAGGAGATTTCCTATACCTTTACCCAACGAGGTAGCACTTACTAATTAGACAGTAGAAAGTACTCCAGTTGAGTAGACATTCTGCACAAACATTGGCCTCTCCTTGGATAAATACACAGGGCAGGATTCATTCTGGCATGATGCTCATTCTACAGAAATTAAACATCAAAGGGGAGCACATACATATATAAACAAACCAGGTGCCCATGTTGAAGCTCTTCTTCTGTAAAGTACTAATCATCTTCATTTCTTGTGCCCAATGAAGGCAAAGCAAGTGTTTTTTCTCTGCATTTCCACCTTTAAAAGTTATCTGTAATCCTTGATGGAGGTGTGACGAGTGTATCCTTTCTTGTAATCTGCTGCTGAGACCACTGATCGTGTTCTCCTTTTTAAAAACTACAAGTATGTAAAATGGCCTAAAAGCCCCACCCTTTTGGCCCTACCTCATATACATCATGGCCGGCAGGCCAAAGGTCGTGGATGGTGCAGGGTGGGTGGTTATAGGGGCTAGGAAACAGCAGTCAATTCCCACTGCACATGGCTGAAGGCCATGTGTTGCACAGGCTTGGGTGGTTATAAGGGGTTGGCCGCAGGGCCTGGCCACAGACCAGGCCACATGGCCAACCCCCGCTGTGCCTGGCCAAAGGCCATGCATGATGGTGCTTGGATTAACGTAAAGTAATTAAAATTACTTAACGTAAATAAATATAGAAATTCACTGAAAAATAAGAAAGGTTACAGAGACGTTATAGGTAGGAAATAGAATTATAAAACTCTAGAAATCCATTTAAAAAAACAAAAGTAACAGGGGCGTTATAGTTAGGCTCACATTTCAAATGTACAAAACTATAGAAATTCAGCTGTTATAGTTATAGTTATTTCAAGTAAATATAACTCATGCCCTAAGGTAACTACAACTCGCGCACTCACCATGCACTGCTAATTACCCCAGATATTACAGCGCTCATGACATTGTTTAAAACATCATTGATAAAATCACTGCAACATTTGCAGTAACTTTATTGATGAGAAAACTGTGCATGGTGGGGGCACCAGTGAGCTTGATTTAGCAGCAAATTCCACTCGGGAAATCAGGCCCGAAATAAGTCTTACCTGCACCAGCAGCAGGGAAACATTTGGCATTAGTATCCTCTCTGTAATTTAAAGCCACGTGTATTCCCATACAGGTATTCTCCTGGGCCCCATCCTTGCAGCAGTCCCGGTGGTCTTGAAGCAACCTATGCAAACAGGCCTGCTCTCTTGTACAACCACTATGTATTCCTCAGATTTTCTATGTTTAACCATGCTGTTATCCTAGGCCAACATGCTAATTCTGCCTATATCATTAGTCTCCCAGGTCATCGACAGTCCTGATGAGACCCTTATCCGTTATGTAGGGTTGAAACACCATTGACACCATCTTAGGATCTACCTTTTGATTCAAAACAATACACTTTGGACACTACCCAGTGCTGTTTTCTATATCTAACATAATAAGCTGTCTTTTCGAAAAAAAAACACAATATACCGTTTATGTTCAGGCATTTTGTCACCTCTCATCCTTTTTTGGTTTTCGTTTTTTCACTTGTGGCTTTCTTCAAAAATTATTTTACCCCTCACCTGATTGCGTAATTCTGGTCTTTGCATTTTTTATGCATATTCAAATAAATTTCAATTTGGACAAACTGAACATTACAATGGCATACTGGTTGTTTTTCATATGCTGTATTAAGATTGACCCATAACAGATATTTTCTGTCTCACTAGAAATGTTTTGATTCTGATTGATTCCTGACAGGAATTACTGCCTTATTTTATTTTGTTTTTCAACATGAGTTCTATGTGAACGCTTGTTCCAAGGTCATACTGGATATCCATTTTCACATGGACCTGCGGGTCGCTCTTGTGTTTACTAGATTAACTCCTGGTAAAGGCAGTAGCCTTCCACTGCTATGAGGGTAGAGCATTGGGCTCTCCTACTGGTCCAACAAGACTGCAACCCGTGAGACAAGCGTTTGTCATGGCGCACATGCAGGATACACGTTCGCCCATGACAACAAAAATCATCATTAGGCATCCAGGAGGCAGTACAGTTGGGCACTCAAGGTTTGTTCATTACCATGTAGAGGACTTATCTGTCCTAACAGTACTATGTATGGACATTTGTTGCATAGACATTCACAATGCAAGCAAAGAACAAGTATGGCTTAGGTATCAGCAGTGCAACTTACATCACAGACACATCAAATTTGCAGGGAGATCTGCAGTGTAAGACACACACGTATACTGCAGAAGGTCCAGCTTACCTCTCTGATAGGCTCGATAAAAGCAGTGCAAATGCCTGGGGAAAATAATCAAGTAGCAGGAACACAGCCTCTTTTGGAAGACTATAGTTGCAGTTGTTGCAGGCCAGGCTTATGCGGGCGCACTGAAACTGGTTTCAGCATAGGCCTAGTTGCGCTCTGCTAGTATCCTTAAGTGTCCTCAGCAGTCCAAGCTAGGGAAGCTAGTAATGACTCCGGGAGGAGGATGAGGCCCAAGGTGTAGTGCTGGTATTGGCTCATGGGAGCGAGCAATCCCTAGACATGGTGGTGGTAATGGCTATAGGTGGTAGCACATGCTCCAAATAAGGGCAATGGTAGTGGCTCCATGCACAGTACAGAGCATAGGAAAGGATTTGTAAGAGAAGACTAGAGTTTGAGGAGAGGGAGCTATGACATGAGCGCTGAGGCCTGGGAGGGACGCTACAGTACCAGAGGCAAAGATGTGGACTGTACCAGGTGATACAACTTTCCACCCAGAACAGGTGTTGCAGGGGATCTGCACTGTACAGATCTCTGGAGCAAACTAAGGTCCAAGTTCTGCTCAAGTAGATGGACCTTTAGTCCTGGACTGAGGTGTGACACAACAGATCAAATACAGTTAAATACAGTGGAGCACATTTGGCCCCACAAGAATGACGGAGAGTAGTAGATTTGCAAACCAAGAAGGTTTATTGACAGATTAGCAAAGTTACAAACTCAAATGTATCAAATTAGTTGTAAATCAGTGATCAATATATAAATGCATTAGTTAATATGATTCAATCAGTCCAAAATAACAAACTGCAAAGACAAACCGTTTAAAGTTGACATAAAGTAAAACAAAGCAGGCTTAGATTCCCATGAAGGGGAATTTGCTAAACTAGTGAAATTGGGAAGTTGGAGAGAAGTACGACAGAAGGTGTCAGAAAGTAAAGCCATTAAAGGCAGAATCAAATGAAGATTCATTCAAGTAGGTGAGAAGGGAGCCTGCCTGGGAGTCGAACTCTTTGGGCAAAGGCAAAGAAAGCCTCTCCTCTAAGGAAAGGGCATCTGAACTAACTAATTCAACAATACATAGTTAAATATTGTCTTCTAAGGTAGGCTTCACTCCCTATGATTCCCATGAAGAGAACCAATTAGGATCGAACATATTGCAATAATAAAAGTTTAGGTCTTCTTCCCAAGCTACTACACAATGGGATCTTTGCCACATGATCTTAAACTGGATTAGCAGCACCTGGATGATACAATCTGATCACAATGTTCCCACTTACAGGTGCGAGGCTCATTATTCGGACCGCCACAGAAAATACAGAGATAAACATTTGCACAAAAACGAAACAAGAAAAATTGTTTTAATTAATGTTGGCTGTTGCAGCTTGGCTCCTGAAACGAGAAAGGGGAAAAGTACAGGGCTGGCAAAAGACAAGACAAGGGAAGTCAAAGTGAGCCATTTTAAATTAAGGGCTACATTAACTATGGTCAACATCAACATGAATGGCACACAGTTTATATTTTTGCGTGCTGCAGATTAATGTAAATGTCTGTTCGAAATGCTTAATAATGAAAACCCACCACCAGAGGTCAAGGGACTTTCAGGGGTGATATCAGGCCACTGAGCAACTGCGGGTGGAGTTGGAGTTTGGTTAGCCAATGACTCACCTTGGGAGAGCCACTCACTATTTACTATGATCTCTGGGGTCATTCTTCTGCCTCAGGAACAGACGTTAGCTGAGGGGAAACAAAGTAATTCATCAAAGTGTCAGCATATCTGACCTGACAATGTGGAACCAGCCCACTGGATGAAGGCTGGACATATGAATATTAAAGGCATGGCATAGGGTTTCTATGTGGCTTTGGATCATTTACACTACTTTCATAAAGTAGCATGGCTCTGCCTAGGTTATGTCAATGGCCAACATAGAGACCAATCACAGCAAAACAATGATATGTCATGCATTGAAGCACCTCCTGCCTATGGTGCATTTCTTAAAAGAATATAATCCAAACAGTTGGTGAACTACCTCAAAACTTAACAAAAAGGCGTAACTGGTCGAGACAGCACTTGCGCTGGTGTTTGCAGAGATGTTTTGTTTTCTAAAAAACACTTAAAGAGATTGCGAGGCCACCCATTCCGTACCAGTGGTTGGCTTCATCGTCATTCCCATTTCTTCTGTTTTCATTAGGCAGCAGGTATTTTCATTTTGCGAGCTGCGCTACAGACGGCTTTGGAGGATTTGTGTTTCAGCTTCCTTAGATTCGCCACACACACCGAAGCACCGCAGAGAATCAGCTGTATGTGCTTTACAACTCCCTTCCCCTTGTCATCGCTCTCTGCTTGGCCCTCGCTTCACCTTCGTCGTCGTGCAGTCTGTCGTGCAATGAAGCTGTCGCCTCACAAGAGTATAAACAGGAAGAGGTCCGAGAGAGATGGGTAAGGACTGTACAGCAGATAAAGATCAATAGCCATTTTCAAAAACTGAATATAAATCATAAAAGACCCCCCCTGTACACATATTTACCCGATTCATGTGTATAATGACAAAAAATATATGTGTGACTCCAGCTTGCATTTTTGCATTGAGTTAGACCCAGCATTGCATTCCATCGAATTTAACTTCTTTTTATGTGAAATTTGTATATTTATTTGAAAATCTGGTCTCTGTTTTAAGCTTCTGGGTCCCTCGGACTGCAAGCAGTGTTGATGTGAAATATAAAACAAAAGGAACGTTGTTTCCAACTTTTGCTGGTGTCCGCAGACCGTGAATATATGCAGGGCTGTTAAACCCACCCTTCTTCAACCGTGCACAAATTGCCACGTTATCAGTCCAATCAATCAATCAATCAGGGATTTTTAAAACGCACTACTCACTCAGAAGGTCTCAAGGCGCTGGGGATGGGGGAGCTACTGGTTGAAAAGCCAGGTCTTAAGGTGTTTCCTGAAAGATAGAAGGTCATCGGTCAGGCGGAGGTGGAGTGGTAGGGAGTTCCAGGTCTTTGCGGCAAGGTAGGAGAATTATCTTCCTCCGGTGGTCGTGTGCCGGATGCGAGGAACGTAGGCGAGGGCGTGGTTGGCGGAGCGAAGGTTGCGGGTAGGGGTGTGAAAGATGAGTCTGTCATTGAAGTAGGTCGGACCCGTGTTGAGGAGGGCCTTGTATGCGTGGATGAGGATTTTGAAAGTGATCCTCTTCGATACTGGTAGCCAATATAGGTCTCTGAGATGGGGTGAGATGTGGTCGCAGCGTGGGATGTCCAGAATGAGGCGTGGGGATGCGTTCTGGATTCTTTGCAGTTTTTTCTGAAGTTTGTTTGTTATTCCTGCATATAGGGCGTTTCCGTAATCCAATCGGCTACTGACCAAGGCATGGGTGACGGTCTTCCTGGTTTCGATGGGAATCCACTTGAAGATTCTGCGGAGCAGGCGGAGGGTGTAGTAACAGGAAGAGGAGATGGCATTGACCTGCTGTGTCATGCTGAGTGTGTGTGGAATCCAAGATGACGCCCAGGTTGCGAGCGTGGGTGGTGGGTGAGGGTGCGGATCCTAGGGAGGTGGGCCACCAGGAGTCGTTCCAGGCTGAGGGGTTGGTGCCGAAGATGAGTAATTCTGTCTTGTCTGTGTTTAGCCTTAGGTGGCTAGCTTCCATCCAGCTGGCTATGGCGTGGAGTCCATTGTGGAGGTTATCCTTTGCAGTGGTGGGATCTTTCGTGAGGGAGATGATGAGTTGAGTGTCGTCGGCATAGGAGACTATGTTGATGTGGTGTGTTTGTGTGATGTTGCAGAGGGGGGCCATGTATACATTGAAAAGTGTGGGGCTGAGTGAAGATCCTTGAGGGACGCCGCAGGTGATAGTGGAGGCTTCTGATAGGAATGGCTGGAGGCGAACTCTTTGGGTCCTGTCCTTGAGAAATGATGAGATCCAGTCCAGGGCTTTGTCGCGGATTCCAGCGTTATGGAGGCGTGTGCGGAGAGTGTGATGGCATACTGTGTCGAAAGCTGCGGAGAGGTCCAGGAGAATGAGTGCTGCTGTTTCTCCTTTGTCTAGCATGGTCCTGATGTCGTCTGTTGCAGCAATGAGTGCGGTCTCAGTGCTGTTGTATTTGCGGAATCCGGATTGGAAGGTGTCAAGTGCCTTGTTGTCTTCTAGGAACCGGGATAGTTGATTATTCACAATTTTTTCGATCACCTTGGCTGGGTAGGGGAGGAGGGAGATCGGTCGGTAGTTCTTGGGGTCGTCAGGGTCTGCCTTAGGTTTCTTTTGCAGGGCGTTGATTTCTGCGTGCTTCCATCTCTCTGGGAAGGTGGCTGATTCGAAGGAGCTGTTGATGGTGTGGCAAAGATGGGGGGCAAAGATGGTGTTGGCTTTATTGAAGATGTGGTGTGGACAGGAGTCCGATGGAGATCCAGAGTGGATGGTGGCTACGGTGTTCGCGGTGTCTTCTGTGTTGACCGGGGTCCAGGTGTGGAGGAGGTGGGTGTTTCTTGGAGAATGGGGTTCGAGTGTGTTCGTAGTTAGCTGGTAGGATTTGGAGTTGAAGCTGTTGTGGCTTTCTTCTATCTTTCAACGGAAGTGGGATGCGAGTGAGTTGCAGAGCTCCTGTGATGGCTGGGGTTCCTTGGAGCATGCCTTCGGGGTGGTTAGATCTTGGATGATGCTGAAGAGTTCTTTGGTGTTGTGAGCATTGGTGTCGATGCGGTTTTTGAAGTGGGTCCTTTTGGCGGTGCGTATCGATTGGTGATGTCTGCGAAGGGCCTCCTTGAAGGTGCAGCAATTGGAGGCGGTGGGGTCACGCCGCCAGTTTTTTTCCGTTCTGCAGCAACGTCCTTGCAAGGTGGGGTCACGCCTTGATTCTGTGCGGGGTGTTAGGGTGTTTTTTGAGCGGTGCGAGGGTGTTGGTGCAGTCTTCTAACCAGTGTTGCAGGTTGGTGGCGGCTGTGTTGGGGTCTGAGGTCCCAGGGGGACCAGTTCACTAATAGAGTAAACAGCATCCAGCCCTTCGTTGTCTCAGCTGAAGTCGAGGGTGTTCTTTCACAACCACCACTCCAACGGCTGAAGTGTTTGTTGCTTGGGTCAGTATTTTAAACAGCAGTGCCTGGAAACAGCTTCAAAGTAACACATAACGATAGCATGCCATAGCATACTATACAATGACAGACCATACCAGAACAAGCCATATCATACCTCTGAATATCATTTCATGCAATACCATTCCATACCATAACTAACAAACCATGCCATACCATAACCATGCCATACCATAACTAACAAAAACACTGACAAAGCCAATAGATCTCGCAGAGACGAGATCTATTGGCTTTGCCATTTTTATTTTCTGTTAACGCTGTATGTAAAATTCAGGAGGTTGAGCAAAGGGTAAAACTGCAGTTTTGACAGCTGAGGAAATGGGCTAATTCTGCTCGTCCCTCCCTTTCCCGCCAAAAGAAGTGGAAGAGGGTAATTACTGAGGGACCTGCACCATATATATTTATACATTTTAAAAAACAAAGCTGCCATCTTTGATAGGAAACAGCACGACTAGAGCCACATCCTTATTTGTGTTTTCTCTTCGGACAGAAGCTATATTTAAACTGTGTGGCATGCTCTTATCTATGATAAAGGCCCCTGTTTCAATTTGATGTCCCGGGCCCTGCAAGAACTTCTGACATGCTTGGCCCCTCTTCTCTTCCCTCTGGGAGCGGCTTACGCTCCTCCCCCTAGAAAGTGAAATGACTGAAACCCATGCAGACATGCTTTTGAAACCTATGTAGTCTGATTAAAACCTGTATACTATTTTTGCAAACTACACCATAAATCCCCTGGTTTTTGGATTTCCATATAAAGATAAGGCCTTCAGTAATAATTTCAGTCGCTTTTAGTTTAATTTTGCATTAATTGGAAGGCACGTATATGTTACTAGGCTGATCCTGCATAGGTTGGGTGAACACTTTTCTATTTAACTTGAAGTTGCCAGGCAACTAGGCCTACATGCATTCTGTTTAACATTGGTTTTCCCTGGAGTCATGTAAATAAGAATCAAGTGTAAACCTGACATGTGAAAACTGAGTAAACAGTCCATAGTTTCAATAACATACAAAATTAAAATCCTGTGGTGTTTTTTTACCCTTCACAAATAGCAGCAGCATTTACATTGTTATGTCTACAGCCACTCATCACTGAAGTTGAGTTCTGGGAAACTTAAGTGATTACATCTTAAAAGGCGCCATGCAATTAACATGCTCGAAGCATTCTCATTGCAAATGAAAGGCAAACTTGTAACTGTAAATACACAATGATATCTCGACGACAAAGAAAATAATTATAATGGCATTAATTTCCATAAATTATTTCAGCTGCATATGTAATGCAACTGCATACTTTTTTAAAGGAATGTTATGAGCTCTGTGCAAGGGGTATAGTCATGGGAAGGGGGGAAGTGTGTGTGTGTGTGGGGGGGGGTGTCTAAAAAATGTATTCTGTAGTAAATTAGTAAATAGTCGAATTTCACCTGGGATTTTCTCACACACACACACACTTGTGTTTTGAAGGTCTTAAAAAATGTTGGTTAGTTTGAAAAATATTGGTCCTGATTTATGAAAGGTTTATGGCGCCTTTGCGTCATTTCTTGACGCCAAAGCGGCACAAATTTACAAAATCTAATTGTATTTTGTAAGTTTGCGCTGCTTTTGCATAAAAAAATAACGCAAAGGCAGAGCAAACTTTTCATAAATCAGGCCCACTGTGTTTTAAGTATTCCTAACACACTGCCCTTTAAGCTCTCCACATGCACTTCTTTTCATATATTGTGTTTTCGCAAGATACACCAGCGTGATTGCTGGGAAATCTGAAGTTAACCCCCCCCCCAATCTTACTCACCAAGCTAGGCCCCTGTCTATGCTGTGTATATGAGTACAGTTAAACTGACAGATGCAGTCACACTCTGATACACTTACGCTTTTGAGCGAACAACAAAAATTCTTTGCAATGGCCCTACATGCTGGGGTGTAATGGAGCCTCCAAAGCCCCTGCAATGCGGGGGCTCCGAGAGTTCCTTGTCTTGGAGAGGGCCTTTTAACCTTTCAAAGCCATGCCACTGCATGCCTTGCAGAATGTGTGCAACGGCATGGAATAAGAAATAGGTATATGCTCAGGAAAGTCACTCTACTTTCCCGAGCACGCCACTTGCAGTATACGGGAGCCACAACCCTATAGGGGGACCCCACTGAACCCAAGACCCAGTGGTTCATATGTAAAAAATGAAGTGCCGGGGCACTCATCAGTAGACTACTGAAGCTTGCACCACTCATTGATCCTGCCAGCTCAGCAAAGAGACATCGCCAACACAACTACTCACCATCACACCCTACAAGTGTTACAATTTAGACTATTCCGGGCCACCAAAGCTATAAGAATGGCTTGCGCGGCATACATTAGTCATTTTTAGTGTACATTGAATTAAAAAACAGCTGTTGTGCTCATCTGTAAGTTAGGTATACAGCACCACCATGTGGCAGACTGTCATAAGTGCTGATGTTGACAATTAGGTGCGGGTGCCGAGCACCAGAAACCACCGGCTCAAATTAAGCACTGCCAAGACCAATGAATATCTGTGCAATCTGCAAGACGATGGGCCCCCTCATCCCATTTTGCAGGGGGCACCATCATTTTGTTTTACGCCCCTGCCTGTATGTGGCTTTCAGCCAATGATATAAGCAGGATGAGCTCATCATCTACAATTATCACAGGAATGGGGAGGTGGATAAGTTAATGAATTTTAAACAAAGTACTATAGAGAAATAATGAATGGCAAATATCAATAAAGTGCATAAGAAATGGGTTGATCAATAAAAGTATCAAGAGAGGGTAGAAGTTAAAAAATGTGTGCCATATGGAGGGAGTTTCGACTATGTACTTCAATAATATGAATGTGCATTTTTTTGTGATACGATTTAGTAGTTCAGGGCAGGGCTGGTGATGTATTTGGCATGCATATCAACTTAATAGCTACACATTTGCCTCAAAGTAGTCATGAGGAATCTTTGAAAAATAATCTATCTATCTATCTATTCACTAAAAAAACAAAACTAAAAAACAACCTGAAATTCGCTAGTTATAATTATCTCCAGTAACTATAACTTGTGCCCTAAGATAACTATAATTTGTGCCCATCCATGCACAGAGTTGTCATCAATAATGTCATTTCAGATGTTGCATTAATGTTATCATAGATGCCATAGAACATGTCATGAGTGATGTCATATGTGGGATAATTAGCTGTGCATGGCGAGGGCCTGAGGTATTGTTACTTTAGGGCACGAGCTATAGTTACTAGAGATAACTATAGTTGGGGAATTTCAGTGGTATTAACTGACATTTTCACCTAACTATAATGTCACTTTAATCTTTTTTTTTCAGTTAAATTCTAGGTTTTTTTAAAACATAAAGTAACATGTTATTATCATAAAGACCACGAACCCCACGCAGTACACGACCTTCAGCCATGCACAGCTTGGGTGGGCCACAGGGCCATTGGCATGCCTAGCATGTGGTTGGCCATGGGCCAGGCCTAGTCACCAACCCCCACTGCACATGAGACATTCACAGCAGGGGTTGAACACATGGCCTGGGTGTCATTTTAAGGAAGGCAGATATATTGCCTTTGTCAGAGGTTCAGAACTACAAAATATAAAAAGTGGGCATATTGGCTTTATGAAGGGGTAAGGGTATAAACATATATAAAGCACATGTATTGTCTTTGTCAAAAAACAAGAAATAATTATAATGAAACTTTTTTTATTAACTCACAAAGTGCAATGTTTAGTAAAAGTAATTGTCACAAAAAATGTAAAAGTTTTATTAAAAAAAACATTTTTCTAGGTTTTTAAAAAACATTTTTCAAGCTAAAACATGCAGTGATAAAAGCTGCTACAAGATGGCTCTGCACTCCATCTGACTAGCATAGAGCTCAAGCTATGAGTGCCTCACTTCCTACAGCCCTTCCCAACATTAAATAAAATGTTCACTGATGCCACTGCCTCATCTAATGACACCACAAATAAGAAAATATATTCTTTCAAAATGCCCTAGGACAGTGGTTCCCAACCTTTTGACTACTGTGGACCCCCACTTTATCATTACTGGGATCCGGGGACCCCCCACTGAGTCATTACTGAAAGCTGGGGACGTAATCTGTTAATATTATTTAACTTTCTAAGCAGTCGCGGACCCCCTGAGGAGGCTTTGCGGACCCCCTACATCCCGGACCGCAGGTTGGGAACCTCTGCCCTATAACATTATGGAGGGTTCCATGGTAAGAGCAGTGAATAGTAAATGAGCGCTTCCGAGGGTGTGCCAGCTCCCTGCAAGTGGCCCCATGTAGCAGATCATGCAGAAGTTGCCCACCCAGGGCACCCCATAGCATATTTAATCGGGGCCCCACTGCTCCTGCAGTCCTACCGGTTCCCCTGCTTGCACCCATCCTGGGTGTGGCAGGAGCTGGCATTGCTGCCACCTCGCAGGAATAGCTTGCTTTTGCTCCCGCTGGGCAATTAAGTGTTTTTTCCTACCCAAGGGTTCAGGCAGGCAAAGTGTTTTCTGTTCCCACCCGGCAGAAGCAGAAAGCTGGTGGGAGCACATTACACTTTCAGAAGGTGTCCCGAGAATCAGGGTTCCAGGGACACTTCATCCCATAAATCTGTTTATTGTTGTTTTTTTTCACTTTTTTTCTTGTTTAGGTTACAATTAACATTTTGTCATGTTTAGTGGTTGTTACAATATAGTTTGTTACAATGCTTGGCGTTCTTTTTTTTACATTATTTTTGGTACTGCAGCATCACATTTGTACGACATTTACTACATTATGTCACTTTGATTGTTCTGTTGTTGATCTCAGTTGAGATTCTTGTTAGGGTAACATTGTTTTGTCTCAATTGTCGGATTGTTGCGTTTAGTGGAAGGAAGTATGGAGAGCAGATAATATATATATTTTTTTTATTAAATAAAGATTAATCTTAAAGTGAAGAAGAGTAAATAAAAGGAAGAACATGTGTAACAGTAACATTGGCCAATGTCTTCAGCAATGGAGTTAGTGTGAATTTAGCTGTTTTCATGCCGGGTTGGGGATCAATTGTGACAAGTAAATTTGCAATCAGGGGAGGGGGGGATGCCTTTCGTGGAGATCGTTGTTTATGCCCTTCTTGTTTCTAAAAGCCTTAGCTTACTCAATTGTGTTGTGCGCTCTACCTCCTTGTGCGGTGTGATCTTCTCATTTGTGGATGTTAGTTTGCTTTAGTCAAGTCCCTCCCCTGTCAGGTGCTGTTCCGTGTTATATAATTGGAGTAAGAGTCCCTCCCAGTCAATAGAGAGCGGGAATTGTCGTAGTCCTAGGGTTTCTTCTCGTTTGAGTGCTAAGTTTTCTGCTCCCGCCCATACCCTGAGCGAGCGTGTCCAGGCATGTATCGGTGGAGGGTCTGGGGACTTCCACCTTTGGGTCACTAGTCGCTTCGCAACAATTAGTCCCAGATCTATGAAGCGTGTCTCTGCTCTGTGTTGTTTGCTTCTTCGGAGCAATCCTAGGATGCATGCCTCCCATGTAAAGGGTATTTGTTGTGTTGTGTAAGTGGTTAGGTTATCAATCACCGCTTTCCAGTAGGCGCTTAGGTTAGGGCAGGACCATATCATGTGCAGCATGTCTTCTCCAATCTCACGGCATCTAGGGCAGGCCGCATCCTGACGGTTAAAGTACCTGTTTATGCGTGCCGGTGTAAGGTAAGCTCTGTTCACAATGTAATACTGGATTAGTCTGAATCGGGAGTTACGTGGTATGTTCAGGTGGCTTGAGATGGCAGATCTCCATTTTGTTATCGCAATGGGTTCACCCGCGTCTGTTTTCCATGCCATACGTAATGTATCACTTTGGGGGGGCCGTTTGGATTCTCAGAGCGTCCGCCAGCCAGCTGGCCTGGTGCTGGCCGCAGCCCACCACCTGTAGGTACTGGACCAGCAGGTGGGTAGGCGGAACCATTGTGATATCTCCCCACCTGGAGCTCAAAGACCTCACCAGTGAGCAGTATAGAAGGAATTGGCCAGGCGGGAGCCCCATTTCTTGGAGCTTGGCAAACGGCAATAGTCGGTTGTCGTCATATATGTCACCCAGTGTATGTAGTTCTAGCTCATGCCATGAGTGCAGTTCTATGTCTGATGTGATCCTTGTGCCCCTCTGTGTGCCCCCCAGTGCCAGGGCAGGTGCGAATGGGATCGTCGATCCCGTAAGGCGGAGTGATCTATGATAGCATTTGTGGGCTGTTTTAAGGAACATTTGTCGTGGGGTTCGGGCATGTGTGAGAGAATGAAATAAATGCTGTATTTGTTGGAGCAAGTATGGTCCTGTCTCTGTTTCTGTATCTGCCAGTTGTTTACCAGCCAGCCATCTGGATATCCACTGTAGTTGGGCTGCCAGGTAGTAGTGCTCCAGGTTGGGAACCGCTAGCCCACCCTTGTCGGTTGGTAGGTCCAGTTTTTTCAGGGCTACTCTGCAGCGGCCATTGTTCCATATAAATTCTCTCAACCCTGTTTCCAGTGTCTTAAAGAAGCTGGGAGAGACATAGGGCCTCATTTGGACCCCCGCGGCGGTCATTCTGACTTTCCCGCTGGGCCGGCGGGCGACCGCCAGAAGGCCGCCCGCCGGCCCAGCGGGAAAGCCCCTTCAACAATGAAGCCGGCTCCGAATGGAGCCGGCGGAGTTGAAGGGGTGCGACGGGTGCAGTGGCACCCGTCGCGATTTTCAGTGTCTGCTAGGCAGACACTGAAAACCATTATGGGGCCCTGTTAGGGGGCCCCTGCACTGCCCATGCCTGTGGCATGGGCAGTGCAGGGGCCCCCAGGGGCCCCACGACACCCGTTCCCGCCATCCTGTTCCTGGCGGTTTTTACTGCCAGGACCAGGATGGCGGGAAGGGGGTCGGAATCCCCATGGTGGCGCTGCTTGCAGCGCCGCCGTGGAGGATTCTCTGGGGCAGGGGAAAACCGGCGGGAAACCGCCGGTTCCCCTTTTCTGACCGCGGCTTTACCGCCGCAGTCAGAATTGCCCCTGAAGCACCACCAGCCTGTTGGCGGTGCTTCCTCCGTCCCCGGCCCTGGCGGTCCATGACCGCCAGGGTCGGAATGACCCCCATAATGTGGTAGGTTAGTGAAGAAGTATAGTAGTCGTGGGAGTACCACCATTTTTAGGAGCGCTATTCTACCCGCCACTGATAGTGGTAGCGTTCTCCAGAAAGCCATTTGGGATCTAACAGAGGATGTTGTTTTTACTAAATTACCCTTGAATATATCTTCTTCGCTATGATAGACTTTGATGCCCAGATATCTAAATGTGTTTGGTTGCCATGGGACTGGACTTTCGGCTAGGGTGAGTCTCGGGTCTGGTAGGGTTGAGTCGAATGGGAAGAGGCCTGACTTGGACCAGTTAACCTTAAGACCTGAAACCTGCGCGAAGTGTCGCAAGAGCGAGCCTGCCCTATGTGGAATTGTGTGATAGCAAGAGGTCGTCAGCATAGAGCGACACTATGTGTAGGCCGTCTCCCAAAGGTATTCCCCAGTTGGATCCCTCCTCGCGCAGGGCGGCCACTAGGGGCTCCATTGCGAGTGAGAATAGTAACGGTGATAGGGGGCAACCTTGTCTTGTGCCTCTACCTACCCGGACTGGTTCTGATATCGCGGATCCTAGACCCACCCTTATCGTTGGTCTGGTGTGTAGTAGTTTAATTAGGCGAGTGAAAGATGGTCCCATGCCATATTTTTGCAGCACTTTGAACAAGTAGGGCCATTCCAGGGAGTCGAAGGCTTTCTCCAGGTCAAGGACCAGGCAACCCGCTCGAGGCCAGGCCCGCTTAGCATATTCCATAACCCGGAATAGTCTCCTGATATTCTGGGAGGTGTCTTTGGCTGGTACAAATCCGTTTTGGTCAGGGTGTATCAGTTCTGGCACACTTGGCGCCAGTCTTGTTGCTAATATCTTAGCTAATATTTTATAATCAGTATTTAGCATTGCTAGCGGCCTGTAGGAGCCCATGTCTATTGGGTCTCTTCCAGGTTTGGGAAGAGAGACCAGTAATGCCTCCCTTTGTGTGTCCGATAAGTGGCCCTCTTGTTCGGCTGTTTCGTATACCTGAAGTAGCTTGGGCGCTAAGTGCACCGCAAATGCTTTGTAAAAGTATACTGGTAGCCCATCTGGGCCTGGTGTTTTACCTGAGTTGAGATCTTTGATACTGGCTTTGATCTCCTCAAGGTCCAGAGGTGCCTCGAGGGTTTCGATCTGGTCGTTTTCTAGGTTTGGGAGTTTCACTTTGGTAAGAAATTCCGCACTGGGGTCTTCTCCAGGGGTTGTCTTTGAGGTGTAGAGCGCCGTATAGTGTTTTATAAATTCAGTTTGTATCTCTGCGGGTGTGTAAACTATCTCCCCTGCTTGTGAATTTCCATTATCGGTTTTCTCTCACAGTCCCGTCGTATCAGCCAGGCCAGTAATTTACCTGCTTTATCAGCTGACGCATGAGTTCTCGCGGAGTGTGCGGTGTAGTTTAGGCATCTCAGACGCTCTAGTAGTGTCTGGTGGTCTGTGTGTAGTGCTGCTAGTCTCGCCTTTTCAGCTTAGTCATTAGTGACTTCGTCTTCTGACTGCGGTAGGATCCGCTCTATTCGGGCCAAGTCACGTTCAACGGTTTTGCGCATGTTGCATTGAGCTCCTAGAAAGTGTCCTCGGATAAAAACTTTGAATGCGTCCCATTCAGTTAGTCCCGAGGTAGCCGTGCCTTCATTATGTTCAAAATACTCTAAAATTGCAGTACTTAATGATGCTCTGAAATCAGCATCTTCTAAGAGTTCTGGCCTCAGCTTCCACGTTGGGATAGGTGAGTGGGGAGATTTACAGCACAACTGCGCTATTAAGGGGTTAAGATCTGAGTGCGTGCGCCCCATGTATACCGGGTTCTCTATCACTGTGGCAAGGTTCGCGGTGCAGAATATGTAATCTAGGCGTACATGTAGGGAGTGCGGGCGGAGTAGAAGGAGTAAGTTCTGTCTTCTCTGTGCCTCTGTCGCCATATATCTATTAATTGCCATTGTTGAGTCCAGTTTGCCAGGCCTCGCGAAGCAGCCACCACTGGGGATGTTGGTAGCAGAGGGAAGGAGCGATCTAGTTCTATGTCCTGCACGCAATTGAAGTCTCCTCCTAGTATCCACGGGAGTGTGCTCCAATGTGCTAGGTGGCGCGATAGGGTGTGTAGAAAGGTAATTTGGTCTGTGTTTGGGTCGTATATGGATCCCAATATAACTGTACGCCCTGCTAGTTTCCCTTTGACGAGTACATATCTACCCTGCGGGTCTATGATCTGTTCTTCCGCCGCGAAGGGGGTGCCTGCCCTAATCCAGATGAGCGCACCCCTGGCATCGAACATCCTGTCGCGTATAATTGTCCTCGCCAGCGCTGGCGTAGTCGGGGGATTTCCTGGTCTATTAGGTGTGTCTCTTGTAGGAACACCAGTTGAATTGAGTGTCTTTTAAGGTAGGAGTAGATGGCATATCGCCGCTTGGGGGTATGTATACCTCTTACATTCCAGGTAATTGTTGTGTATGTGGCCATGTGTTAAGTGTTAGGTCTTTTTTCCGCTTCGCCCATTTATGTCCCCTGTGTTGTGTTATTTCGTTAGTTTTCCGTTCCCGGCTGAAATTGATAAAGATTGTGTATGGCCATTGGCAAAAACAGAACTTAGTTAATACTATTAGAGCAGTTAAACAACAGGTCACCGCCCAAACATTGCAACAAAGACAAGAACTTACAAGTGCGTGTCTATACATTTTGAGGCTCCACTGATAGGAGTGTAGGGGTGAGTAGGTTGTGCCAGGAGATGGTGTAGTCTTAGGCCTTGCGGTCCGGCTGTGGCGGATAATTAAGATGATAGGTGGGAGCGCAGGAGGACCCCCCAATGTATTCGTTCGTCAAGAAGGAAAACCAGCAGTAATATAGATGGGGAGTGGGAGAGGCAGAAGTAGGGAGGCTGATCAACGGGCATTGCCCGCCCTCTTCCTCATCTGCGCGTTTGTAGCCCCCTCATGGGTTGGCTTAGGCATTGGTTAGTTGTGTAGGCTATTTGCTCGCCTATTAGTGCGATTAGCGTGAGTGTCTCGGATTGATTGTTTCTTATAGAGTGATATGACTTTGCTTTGTACAGGAATTTTTAGAAGATTTCATCCGCAGTGGCTGGTGTCACAGGGGGTCCTTCGATAGGGCCCGATTCTGATAGGCGGTCCGGTGTAGGGGGACGGTCGCTAGTCATTTGTGAGAGTTCCGTGTCTGATCCAGAGCTCGGGGATGTGCCCATCGCTGTCGCGGTGTGTATCGCTTCCCTTCTCTCTCTAATTAGTTGTCCCAGGTCTGGAGCACATTTAGTTGGCCCTGTACGAGTTACGTTTCTTTTCCGGTCTCGTTTGTTTCGGTTACGCTTGGCCTGAGGTGTTCGTTCAGTTCGTTCCGGCGTATCGCCAGTTGAGAGTCAAGCCAATCCCATGCTGCCTCGGGGGTGGGGAAAAAGTGTGTTTTGTCTTTAGCCACTACTTGAAGTTTAGCTGGGAACAGTAGCGAATAGATTAGGCCCAGTGATCGTAGCTTACGTTTCACAGGTAGGTAAGAGGCCCTGTCCCTCTGTACTGCTAAGGTGTAGTCTGGAAACAGCAGTATTTGCATGTCGTCTATTCTGGGTGGTGGCGCAGCTCTTATTGTTCGTAGTATGATGTCTCTGTCCGTATAGTGGAGGAGGCGTATTATGAATGGGCTCGGAGCGCTCCCTGGGGGCCTCATCCGGGCCGGGATCCGGTGAGCACGTTCCACGGAGAAAAAAGGAGTGAGCGCTCCATCTGGCATCAATCCCCGCAGCCAAGTCTCCGCGTAAGCCGCCGGCTCTTGACCCTCCACGCCCTCCGGCAGATTCACCACTCGTATATTATTCCTTCTGGATCGGCCTTCTGCGTCTTCTGCCCGTCGCTCCAGTTCTGTTACTCTGGCTTGTATGCCTTCCAGTCCGGTTTTCAATTGGGTGGTCGCAGGTGTTAGCTCCTGTAGTGTGGTTTCAATCTGTTTGGTTCTGTCTGATAGTTTGCGGTGGTCCGCGTGTAGGAGGGTGAGGTCGCTCGCTACTCTACCTATCTTGGCTTCTAATGATGTGCGGGCGCGCTCCAGTGAGTCCCCAATGCGTTCCCCCGCAGCGAGTGCCGCATCTAACTTCTGGTTATCTTGAGTTGGGAGGTCTGGTGCTTTCCCAGATCCAGCTCCCGAGCGGAGTCGTCCGGCTCCTGCCATGGTTTAGTTTAGTTTCTGGTCGTCACTCTGCGTTCAGTTTGTTTGCTCACACACTACGCACTATGAATTAATGTCCATTGGCGAGTTGTTGAGGGGGTGCGCCGCGCGCCGCCAGTTCTCAACTATTAGGTGAGGGGCTTCTCTATTATCAGTCTATCTTGGATCTTCAGCGTGGGTTCCGGTTCGTGTATAGACTTGCAAGGAATCACTTTTGGCGGAGGCGTCTCTGTAGTGTTTCATTCGTCTTTGGCCTCCGGCGGGTCGCGTGGCTTCAATGTTGTGTCCCTCCTGTTGAGCTCCTGTTTTTAATTAGGGGAGGATTGGGCCCGCTTGTCGGGTGGTGAAGGTACCGTGACCCTGCGACAGCACGTGCAGCCCGGTCGGTTGATGCCTCCCTCCGGGTCACCACTCTCCGCTCTCGTGGCGCTCCATGCGTCCCCAGGGGCTCCGGCCGGCCAAGGGGCCCAAGCGTCACTGTGGGTCTGCCTTAGTACCTTAGTCTGCCTTAGTGGTTCTAGCAGTCGTGAATGGCCAGTGAGTTTGGATTTCTGGGCCTGGTCGCCTTCTCCCCACTGGGTGCGAAGTGAGTGGGGAAGAAGAGGGAATCAGGGGGTATCCCCTTGGTGTTTCATGCAGCAGTTCCCATGAAGGGCCTATGCACAGTTCCTTTTTGATTTTCCTTCCCTCCTTCCTCCTTTTTCTATTTCCTCCCTCCTTAAAGTAAAGAGGGGAAGAAAAGAGGTTGGTGACCTGGGGAGGGCCCCCAGCTGCCGCGTGTCACTGCAATAGGGTCCCCTCTCCCCTTCCTGCTGGTCCGTCCAGTCTTTCAGGGCCCTGTGGGCATTTCAAGGATACAGCTGCAGTGAAGGGATGGGAAAGGCCTCGATGCCGCCCCGGCGAGGCGTCTCGTTATTTTACTGTTTTGTGGAAGGGGGGGAAGGGGGCACCCTCTCTCACCGGTTGCTTGGGGGGTCTCCAGCGAGGGGATCAGCAGAAGTCCAATCCTTGCGCGCGGCTCCGCACGATCGCGGAACCGCTCGGGAGCCGAAGCATCCAAGGGGGCGGCTCCAGCCCAGGAAGTCCCAGTGCGTCCTCCGGGTCCAGGCGGCCAGCACGAGACATCGTGCCCCCACTGCGCCCCCACCTAGGCCCTGTTTAAGCCGGTTACGGCGCGGATTCTACCAGCTCGCGCCCGCCATGTTAGGTGGCTTAGCCACGCCCCTCCAGGGACACTTCATGGAGCTGACTCTGGGAAATAATGGCCCCAGAGCCACAGAATGGCTCTAGGAGTTGGCCATGCATCCCTTCCATTTTTTGTAGCATATTGACCGCAGGGGATGGGGACCCCAGGGGATGGGGACCCCAGGGACTTAAAGGACTTGGGGAGTGAGGTCACCTGCCCCCTCCTGTTTATTTACCATATTGGCCCCAGGTGATTGGGGTCCCCGGGGACTCTTTGAGGAACAGGTAGGTGGGCCATGTGCCCCCCTCCTTTTTATTTTTATATTGGCTCTGGGGGAAGGGATCGTCTGGGCCTCAGAGAGGCTTGGGAGGAGGGCTCCCCCTCCCCTCTAGCCCCCCCCCCCCCCAAAACCTATTTGCCCCGGGCATTTTTTCCAGCCCACTTTTTTTTTTTACCACAGATTTGTGGATCCATCACTAATTTGTGGTAACATTTAAAAAAAAAAATCATTTTTGACCCCTGGTAGGGTCCCCTTGGAATCCCCCCAACAGGCCTAGGGCAAGAAAATCCCTACCATGGTCCCTTCTGTCTATTCTGAAAGGTCTGATAGTAACATCTGATTGGCTTCCACCACATCAACAACGATATGGCGACAGCCATCTTCGACTCAGTCCTGAGTCCTAAGAAAAAGGGCGAAAAAAAAAAGACATAAGCGTTGCAGGGCAGGGATACCCTGACGTCCTAGGCCTGATTCACCTGGGACCAAACTTTTTTTTTTTTAATTTACCACAAGTTTGTGAGGACTCGGCAAATCTGTGACAAAATGTTTTTAGAAAGAAAAGAGTGCTATTAATTTTGAAAAGTTCAGGGTCATCCAGGGCCTGCAGGGACAGCACAATAGTTTTATTGTGGAGGGGGTGATGCGTGGCCCCTTTCCCCAAGCCTCAAGGAGGCATTGGGATCCATCCCCCAGGGCTGTTATATTTAATAAGGAGAGGAGGGAGAGCGGCCTTCTCCCAGAGTCTTGATAGGCCCTGAGGACCCATTCCCCTGGGGTGAATGTTTTAAAATTGGGGACGGGCCTGTTATCGTGACCTTGGGGCAGAAGTTATACTGACTTGAGATAACTATAACTGGTGAATTTCAGTGGTTTTCTTATTAATTCTTTCCGTTCATGCGATCCCAAAAAGGAAAGCCAGCACTTGGAGGAGTAAAGGGCCTGATTACGATCTTGGCGGTCTTTCCAACAACCCGCCTTGATCGCAGGCCCAAGTACTCTGTTGAGTCGACGGTCTCTCACCCGCCGTAATTAGATGTCTCCGCTGGCCCAGCGGCGGTGTTTCTGAAGGGGGACTTGCCCAGGACTTGGTCAGCAGTTTAAGAAATATTTTTTTCAAATGTGTTGATGCAGGTGTGTACTTTTTGACTAAATAAGTGTAAAATGTACACATCTGCATGACACATGTGAAAAAATACCTTGTACGAGTACTGATTGCTGGAGTCCAGACCATATGTGCCCAGTCCAGTCATTGGGAGAAAAGTATGACACATTCTTACCTGGATTTCGGCCCTGATGGGGTTGTTTTCTTTGTGGTCAAGTTGCTGCTGTGAAGGGGAGCCCTTTACGAAGGGGTCCGCATCAGAGACTGAAAGCAAAAGAAGGAAACGGGTGAGTTTGCACCCCATTTCCTTCGATTCCGCTGTCTCAAAGCAGGCCGACTCCCTGCCACAGTCGGCTCGACAGAAAGGTACTTTGGAGCCCAGACGTCAGAAACCATGTCGGTACTGCCCTCTGACAGCTGCTTTTCCCCATGCTGCCATTGAGTCATTAGGTGAATGGCTGGCGGAATGGGCAGGACTCCGGCGGTCTCTCGTTCAGCAACCCACCAACATCGTAATGCAGTGGGCGGACCACCAACTAGGTGGGCGGGGAATCCAACACTGTTTCGATGGCGGGACTGTGTCTGCTGAGATCATAATCAGGCCCAAATTGCATATTGTTTTTTCCATCAATGACACCAAACAAAGGACTGATGCCGTTCCAGATGTCAGTCAGCTTTTTCACGTTGGTCACTTTACTGTCGAGAAACACCTTT
Organism: Pleurodeles waltl; assembly: GCF_031143425.1. NCBI lineage: Eukaryota > Metazoa > Chordata > Amphibia > Caudata > Salamandridae > Pleurodeles > Pleurodeles waltl. The sequence goes on along the minus strand of NC_090445.1, from coordinate 828,266,852 downwards.
CAAGCACAAAAGTAACAAACAGAAAAGACGATCACCCACAGTGATTACACCATGACAAATGTATTCATTGAACATGTCGATCATATTTGAAAAAACAATTCATAACATATACAGATCAGTACATATCCTTATTTGTAGCTATTCCATTGTGTACTTTGATTCACATAATTCTCAAAAGCAAAGTCAATCTAAAAATTTATCATATCCTTCTGAAAAAAGTTTACAATATAGACTACACATCATCCACCAAATTTTACATATTATATATTTTGAACCAAAAGGGGACATTAGATATTTATTTGTTGAACATGTCGGCTGTACCTGAGAAGGAGATTCACAATTTATACAGATCAGTGCGTACCCCCATGTAGTTATTCCATCGTGTACTCTGATTTACACTATTCTCAAAAACAAAATCAATCTGAAAACTCATCATATCTTTGAAGAAATATATAGACTATAAACCACATATCATCACCATATTTTCCATATTATGTGTTTCCACCGATAAGGGGACATTAGATATTTGTAGTTTTCCTCAAAATAATGACTGTCAAATACTCATTCTTCCCATTAACATATGTCTTTTTTGTATTCCATGTCTATCAGCAATCAAATATCATAAACATCAAATCATTTAGGTTCCATTTTCATTGGAAGAACACATCCCACCCCAGTGGGCAAAAATTTCACAAGGTCTAATTCATGTTAATATTCTATACGTACATCCTGTTACTTCATCTGAGACATCACCATCATGGACTATATATGTAACTGTCAGTAATGAAAAATGTTTTTTCTTCTTATCACTTGTCCAACATTTGTCCAATTTCAATGTACTTATTAGATACCGTCACATATGACTGAAATATCAATCCCTACATGAACCTCCATCCTATAGTAAAGAACATATATGATTTATAAAAGTATGCCCAATTATTGATTAAAAGGCAAAAAATTAAACAAATTGGGGTGAGACAGCATTTCATTAAAAAAAAAAAACACATATATTAAATCCTGAATCTTGACAACCCTAAGGAAGTGGGTGCAACCTGTTCATGAACCCAAAAAGCATGTAACCCTTTGTCTCTGTTAAGTCCAAAAGGCATTGTGTCATATTCTATAATATATTTTGACTCTAAACATCTCCACCTACTAGCCCGTTTGCCACCCCTTTCATTCCAGGGGACTGAATTGAAGGCAAACTATCTTAACCCTTTGGATCAAAGCAAAATGTTGGGGATCTGAATGGGAGAAGTCTCAGTTAATGATCGTTCTAAGATGTTGAAATATGCATTTGTGCAGGTGTAGTGTTATATTTCTTATATACATTTCCCACAAGGGCAAATTAGTGAATACACAACACAAAATTACTTCTGTATTTGAGATGTTTAATAACATGTGACTTCCCTCGTGACCAGGTCATTAATGGTCTTACTGTGTAGACCGTGTTTGCAGGCATTTGTAAAATCCTGGATTTGTCAGGAAAGATATCCTTGGTGTTTTCCTGGACTTGAATTAACTTCTAATCAATCAGCCACATAATGATGGTGCTCTCTGAAAGGTTAATGATGGTCTTCTAGGGAGAAGTTCACCAATTATAGAATCTGTTTTGACCACTTTTCAAAGCCTGTGAAGTATTGATCTGATTTTGGCATGCACTGTAGTGTATGTTGTCACTAATCTAATCTCTTTATGTACTTTATATAATCTATAGTTTCACTGAAAAATCAAAGGTTAAAGTGAAGTTATGGAGAGCTTTGGTTATAACACCTCAACGTATATGTGAAATATACCTCAGAAAGTCACCTAAGAAATACTGATAAGGTGGAGTGAGGGTTACCACTGAAAAAACACTTAAATTAGCAAGTTATGGTTAGGAGCACAATCCATAGCTTGCACAGATGCCATGCAAACCATAACTTGCACACCAAATTCAATGTTCCTGTCCTAACCCAAAATGAAACCTATAATGAAACAGTTGCAATTATAAATGTTCATTTTTATGCCCAACCTGAGCACCTTTTTAAAAGGTAATTTCTAGAAAACTACTGAACAGATTCACACCAAATGAAGCAAAGTTCTACCCTCATACCAAATTTAGTGTCGTTATTTTCATTAAGCATTTGGTACACTTAGGGCCCCCTTTTTTGGCCGCCCGCTTGACAGACCTGCATGAAAATGGCCATGAATCTAAAACCCAAAGTGGATGTACTTTCTTCTTACAATAATTCATACAGATTCCTCAAGTGGTGCCATAAATATTAAGAAAACAAAAAATGCCTTTTCAACAGGACTCTGACTCAACCATAACTATAGAGGCGTAATCACAGCCTGTGTATTTTATCTATGGTTACATATTTAAGAGGCGCCTGCGTAGTTGTAGTTATGGTTGAAATCCACTCCTTAGAAAATCCGATTTCGGGATCTGTAACTTAGGCTCCCTTTGAAAATCTGCACCACACTCAGAAAGAAACTCCGGCGGGGGACCTTAAGGGGCATATTTATACTCCGTTTGCGCCGGAATTGCGTTGTTTTTTTTGACGCAATTCTGACGCAAAACTAACTCCATATTTATACTTTGGCATTAGACGCGTCTAGCGCCAAAGTCCATGGAGTTTGCGTCATTTTTTAGCGTGGACACCTACTTTGCGTTAATGAGATGCAAGGTAGGCGTTCCCGTCTAAAAAATTGACTCCGAGGCATGTGCGCCGTATTTACACTCCCGGGCAAAATTCACGCCCGGGAGTGGGCGGGTCAAAAAAAATGACGTACGGCCGCTTTTGCGCCGTTTTTTAGCGCCTGGAAAAGGCAGGCGTTAAGGGACCTGTGGGCTCTGAAGGAGCCCAGAGATGCCCTCCCATGCCCCCAGGGACACCCCCTGTCACCCCTGCCCACCCCAGGAGGACACCCAAGGCTGGAGGGACCCATCCCAGGGACATTAAGGTAAGTTCAGGTAAGTCATTTTTTAAATTTTTTTTTGTGGCATAGGGGGGACTGATTTGTGCCCCCCTACATGCCACTATGCCCAATGACCATGCCCAGGGGACATAAGTCCCCTGGGCATGGCCATTGGGCAAGGGGGCATGACTCCTGTCTTTGCTAAGACAGGAGTCATTTCTATGGGGGTTGGGAGTCGAAAAAAATGGTGCAAATCGGGTTGAGGCGAAAAATTTGCCTCAGCCTGACTTGCCCCATTTTTTGACGCCCAAGCTCCATATCCCCCTACGCCGGCGCTGCCTGGTGTACCTCATTTTTTTCCACGCACACCAGGCAGCGCCGGCGGCTAACGCCGGCTAACGTCATTGATTAAATACGGCGCCCGCATGGCGCTTCAGGATGGCGTTAGCCGGCGCTAATTTTTTCTGACGCAAAACTGCGTTAGCGCAGTTTTGCGTCAAAAAGTATAAATATGGCCCTAAATGTGTGCCAAATTCGGTGCAAACCGGGAAAATGGTTAAAATATTTTAAGTTGGCCTCAAACTCGATTTTCAATTGACAATACAGTGAGCTTATCATAGAAAAGTTTTTTATGGCAAATAAGACAATTTTAGGGCATATTGATCATTAGGTCGTTGAGTGCATTTTCTGGCTTCAGTGAAAATCTTTCAGTGGCTTGGAGACATAAGCAAAAAGTAGGAGTCGAGTGTGCATGTCCGCTATCGAACATTCAGAAAAGTTCATATAGTTTATAGACAATGTTGAAACATGAACACTACGAAAATATGCAATCGTACACTGACCTCACAAATACCACATTTGCTATTCTTAAGACACAGATTGTATGTGACACAGTACTCTAACATTACATTTGATATACACACACCTTACACCGTTGTTTCACACACACTTTATGGCACCCAATACATGTACACAATAAGCCAAACACACAACCAACACATATGACTGATAGATACGCTCCATGACACACAATACACATACTGCAAGCAATGCACACACCTAGCATACATAATTCACCTAAAAGAGATGTTTGTACATACCTTTGAAAGACACACACGCAATCCTTACTGCACGCATAGTTATAAAACACCCACACCTCACTCTTAGTACACTGGGACTCAGTGTCCATGAGATAAACTCCTAATACATACACAGTCCACTCAACAAAGACACCCGCTAAACACACAGGTATCACACGCTTCTGACTACATACTCCTAACTCCATGCGGTCTTGAAAGACACACTCTCATGACTCGTGACACAAACACTTTATTGAACAAACACACATGCATTGCTCTATATACAATACAATTGAACACACACACACGCATTGCACTATATACAATACAGATGACCACATACTTATGACTGCACTCCTGAAACATACGCACACTACTGACTCCTTTTTGAGCACACACACCTGCCTCCACTCACATGTCGAACAAACGATATTTATAATTTTGTAATACAATTTATATTAACAGAGGTTTGCAAATATGTGTAAAGAAAAGGGTTAGGTGGGAGAATTCAAAGGATACTAGAGACAGGGAACGTGAAAGAAGAAATATAACCAAGGAATGGAAAGTGAAAAGTTAAGTGGGTAATGCACTTAGTTTATTCCAGATACATTCTGAACATATACGTTTTGAGTCTTTTGTTAAATTGGATGGAGTATTTTGAGCATCTCAGATCAACTGGCAGCAAATTCAATTAGAAAGGAGCTTCTTTCGAGAAAAAGTATTTGGCAGTTTCCAGTCTTTGTGTCATCCTAGGTTTTGATTGTGTATTGCCATAAACATAATGCACAGCAGCTCAAGTTGTATTTGTGCTTCTAGAGGAAGTCAGTGTGTGTCTCTTAATATAGGTGATATGAGGTAAGATCACGCTGACCACTGAATGTAGAGTGGCTTCATCTGCATTATAGAGGGGTTGAAGGAGTACAGAAGATCTTTTCCATAAATTATAGATGGTTATCAGTCAACAAACTCGATGATTTAACTTCATTTATCAATATAGGACTGAAACAGTCAGAGCTCAGAGACCTAGTCTGTTTTGAAGTTGCATTCCTGAGGTCACCTAATAAGGATCTCTTTAGTTTTCTCTGGCCTTGAATTAATGAAGTTTCATGCCATTTATTTATGCAGGTTTGTTAAACCATTTTAAGAGTTTACTTATTGTGAGATGTTATTTTTAGCACTGTTGCCTCCTCCCTGAAGACTCTTTGCACAAGGTTCTTAGTCAAGCTGAACAACATTGGCACAAGGATAGGTCCCTTTGGGACTTCACATGTGACTGCGAAGAGGATGTGTTGTCAAGCCTAACCAATTGCTTATGGTCAATAGGATGTAGGAGAACCATTCATGGATTTTATCTTTAGGACACAAATGGTTTCAAGGGAATCATAATAAGCCTCTTGCAGTCAACTGTATCAAAAACTAGGGGTAAATCCAGAAGGATGAGGAGGCATGCAGTGAATGTGATCCAAAATTCTAAGTGTTGCACTTCTGCTGCTACATCCTTTCGACAGTCGGATTTGTAAGGCACCAATAGATTTTTTTGTTCCATGTGTAAGGCACCAATAGATTTTCTTGTTCCATGTATAAGGCTAGTTAGAGGGCAACACATTTCCCATTACCTTTGCACAATCAACGTAGTTTAGTTACAGGCCCTGAATTTGGAAAATTGATTAGATCCTCTTTCCCAAACTCGCAGTATAACTTTCCTCTCTGATTTTACAAACTACAGTCTTTGCAACTACAAAAGCTTTTAGTACACAGAGACTTATGATCCCTATCAACCCTTCTTAAAACTGATCAATCACTATGCTGCATCTCATACTATCCTAAAGAAGAAAAGGAACAACTACATTCAGAAGGAAGATAAATGGAGATGAAAGAGAAGGAGAGATGAGGATGGAACAGAGATAGTTAAAATAGGATCAGGAGAAAGAATGAAGAAGACAAGTGGAAAAAGGAGACAAAAGACATGAGATGGGTGAAGACAGTGGAATGGAATGTTGGAGTAAATGCTAAGCAAAATGAAAAGAGAGCAATGCTATAGAAAGTGGGGAGAGCACAGAAGGGAAGAGAGGAGAGGAAGAGAGAGAAAGATAATAGGAAAGAATAGATAAGGTGAGTAACAGTACAGAATACAAGAAGCAGTGACTGAACGGTAGAAAGAGATAAGCAGGAGTGAGGAAGGGGGAAGTGGGCAGGAGTAAATTGGGAGCAAAAAAGAAGGAGGAAGCTGGAGTGGGAGAAACGTGAGGAATAAGGAGAAAAATTTAATAGAAGGGGTTGAGAAAGAGGTACAGGAAGGTCAATATCGAAGTGAATTAAAGTCCTAGTTGACTGGCGTAGATTTGGGTCAGTGGTGTTCAGTCATTCGCTAGTCATTTCTTTATTGTGTTGGACACATGGATCACAACAATATCTCAGCGTTTCATGCACAGAAGTAGGCCTTTGATGGAGTTACTCATGACTTTGGCTAAACTAATACTTTTGTGAAGTTGGTTGTCACACACAAGCACACAGAAAGGAAATCTTATGTTACTGCTGCCTATGTTGTTGTTCTGTGCAGGCAAGGAAAGCCTGTGCTGCTGCACATTTTGTACCTGGGATGGATGTGCGTATGCCTGTGTATATCTGTCTATGTGCTTCTTTCCGAGTGTTCATCAGTGTGTACGTGTGAGTTTTGTCCATGTGTGCCCCTGAGTGTGTATTGTATATCTATTAGTAAAGACTGCATTTCTGATGAAAATTGAATGGGCATAGGAAGCAGAGATATGCTCAAATCGAATATTAGATTCTCCAGCCGTCCACCAAAATATAGAAATGAGGGAAATTATAACATATGAGAAATTGATATTCACAAATCTTTATTGAGGCAGCTTAAGCTCAGTATCTACAGGCGCCTGCTGGCAATACAAACTATAGTACAAAGATGCTATGTCATAGTGAAGATTAAAGATCTGCTGAAAGTCCTGGGTAATCCAGAGAAAACCCACAAGTTGCAATGCCTACGTCCTTGGGAAAGTAACAGAGGAAAGACATCCAGAGGTATAACTGCTAGAGTCCTAGTGGAGGGTACATGCATGATGCACTACATTCATAAACAATTTACAACCAGTAGTCCATATATCACTCACAGCACATTAGAAAAATGGCTGTGCTACTGATTCTATTCACAGGCTCAAAAATATTTGGCAGATAATAGCCCATGCAAAAATGGTCTACACTATTAATTACAAAACTGTGTCTTCATAATTGGCTGTGCCTCTACTGAGAATAAGGCCACGAAATGTCTAAACACTTGATGCTCTACTTCTGGAGAAATTTGTCTCTTCCCCACAGGAATACTAACCTACCCTAAAATACATTTGTTCATCCCAAATACAGCAACCTCAGTGGCAAATGTGGTACCTAAGTCCAAGTGTGCCTAACTGTGCTTAGGAGTCGCAGCTTCTGAGTGACAACATGACATTTCTCCACTCTCCGCTTAAGGAAAACCTCCCATCCTTTTTTGGATTGCTCTCATAGGCTACATTTAAATTTGCTCACTTGGACAGTGCAGATGCACTGCACTGCAGATGTGCAGTGCATATGTTGGTTTTCTGGCTGATGTTTCATGAAGAATAATGGCCTGTAGTCATTGTTTTGTCTGATAGTTTGGGATGGTCATTTCGATAGTTGGCGAGTTGTGGTTTCATAGTCACCAGTTGCATCTTCGCTTGTGGGTGGAAATATTCCGAACTGAAAAATGTTGTTAGTTACAGTGTGACTCACTTGAGACCTCAATCAAGAATGTCTTTTTCTCAATTACCCATAGTGTTGATGTGTTAATCAAAGTGTATTATCTTTTGTTCTGTTATTGAGACACCATAAACCAGTCAACATTCTTGTCAAAATCTGACTTTTCCTTGCTCATTTTCTGAGGTTCACATATGTCATTATTTAGGCTTGCTCAGCAGTCTTCTTCCTAAAAGTGTTTGCGATCACTTCTTACATCATCTCATGTTCCTGAAGTGTCCTATCTGTATGGTGAAACCGAACATGAGAGCAGGGCTTCGCAAACACCTTAATCACCTGAGAGTTCTTAAGCCCACGCTTCCACATGCCCCTCATTTAATTTCTTTACCAAAACATTGCCTTTTAGTCACAGGAGAGTAATATTTAAGTGGTAGCAAAACATTGGTTCAACTAAATTAGCTAAATTATGTGAATTAAATAGTGGTACAATATCTGTTAACACAAGGTTCTGTATCCCAAGCACCAAGAATCATTTAGGTGGTCATTATGACCTTGGCGGTCCTGCACCGCCACGCCTGCGGTTGCGGTCAGACTGCCAACAGCGTGGCGGTGTAGGACCGCCAAATAACGATCACCTCAGTGAATGGGCTGCCAGGGGGGGCGGGACCGCCTGGCTGAAGGTTGACCACCTTCGACCTGGTGGTCCACTTAACACCGCCTGTGGTATAATGAGTATCCTTACTGCCGGGTATTCCGTGGCGGCAGCCCCGCCACGAAATCCCCAGCGGTAAGGATACTGGCGACAGGAATACTAATTCCTGTCACCACAGCAGGACTCCCCAGCCCCCCCTCCATGTAGAAGCACCCCCTGACCCCATCAGAAGATCCCCAAGCAGAGATGCCCCCCGGACCCTGTACTGACCCCCCGTCCCCCATCACCGTATTGACCTCCCGATCCACGCACGCACTCACCACACTTAAATACATACATGCACACATCCATGCTCACTCATTCACACACACATGCACACATGATCACGATGCCCCCACACCCCCCGCATACACGCACACATACACCCCCACCCCTGCATACATGCACACATACTCCTCCCACCCCTACGCATACAGGCATTCACACAAGCACACAGACACTTGCATACACACACACAAACACACACAACATCCCGCACCCCTTCCATTCACACACACACACCCATCCACGCACACAGCACTCAACAACCCCCCCAACCACATCGGACGATCACCTTACCTGGTGGTCATCCTGGAGGAAACGGGGTCCATGGAGCTTCCTCTGCCGCCAGCACCCCTTCAACACAACACCGCATCCCTGTTTACAGTGTCTTAATAGGGTGGACGGTGTTGTGGTGACGTAGCGGTGGCAACAGAGCAAGCTCCACTAGGCCGCCGACCGCCAGTATGGCTGCTGGCAGCTTCCCTGCTAGATAGTGGCAGAGAGCAGCACTGGCGGTCATGTGGCGGCCGTGACATTGGAAGTCTATGAACTAGACCCCCGAAGTCATAGGGAGGGCCTTAGTTTGGAAGGTTAATGCAGATCGCTGTGGACCAGCAAATGTTACACATTGATACACTGGAAAATCAGGAAGGTATTTCCACAAAACAAAACCTTGGTAAAGACCAAGGGGCATATTTAAGAAAAGTGTTGAACGCCACTTTTCATGCGCCCCTCAGCGCCTCCCTAATGCCACCATGGCGGTAGTCAGGGGACTAGCCTCAGAATTTTTTACGCTAAAATTATTAATGTGGTGCAAGGAGGCACTAGGGGCTCTTAAATATCTCCTCAAGCGCCTTTCTCAGCGCCTTTCTCAGGAGTTCTCAAAATGTGAAGTGGTTTGGCAATTCATTATAAGAAATGTCCAAATCAGAGATTCTTTACCTATGGTCCACGGACTCCATGCAGTCCGAGGTGCCTACTGAGGGGGTTGACGACAGGTAAGAAAATGAAAAAATATTAGCACATAAATAAAGTGAATCAAAAATAAAGAAGCAAAATGTAAAATTTAAAATTTTAATATGTTCAGTAAATGTGAAGGAATTTTAAATTAGAGGCAAAAAATTCAGTTGATAGCCTCAGATTGATGTGTAGCAGCAGTGCAAGTGCATGAAGCAGAATACAGTATGGACAATAGATGGGGTCAATTGAATTTAGAAAACGCCCAACCTTCTTGATAAATTTTTGCTTTTTTATACATGTTTGTGAGTTCGCTAAACTATTCCATAATTTGTGTATTTGTCTGATGATTGCTTGTTTCCGTACTTTTGTGCATTGTTTTACAATTCAAATCATCGAAATTGCTGATGCATGGTGCCCAGATTCGAATAGTGATTCAGTAGTGGTACCTGGGTTCCCATAGTGATTCGCTGATCTAGATGGTTCACATTCAATGACACAGTCACACATTACCCGCCAATACTGGAAAATCTGTTCCCCCATACAGTCTTGATTAACTAGATGCACATTCCAAGGGCACCGATTGTGACTGGTTTAGTAGAGATTCAAACACATTCCATTTCCATCCTGTGATCTTCTTCCAAACCCAACAACATGTTTCCCTGTTTCATCAACCTGTTTCTGAACATGTTGCATTTTCAGGTTTCAGTTTTCTTCAACTGGAGGCCACATCCAGAGTAGCAGCTGATGATTTGGAGCAAAGTCTTTCTTTTGTCTTTTGCTGTGTTTGCAATAAATCTCAGGCATTTGTTTCAAACAGTACTACATTAGGACTTTATGATTTAGAAGCACCAGCCTTTCTGAATCAGACTTATTACTTATTTTTTATTGGACAGATCTCATGATGGAGACGACGCATCACTTGTGACCATAAATGTTGCATCTGGCAGCCAGGAGGAATTATGTGTATTCTCGAATTTCCCCCAATTTTTTTTTTCTCATGTAGCATTTGACCACAGCAGCAAATGAGTTATTCTAGTCCCACAACCCTTGGCATTTCTTGTCCCCAGTCCAAAATGGCAGTTGTACAGACAGGGAAGTAGAGTGGCAAAATAAGTGAGGAACCCGAGTCAAGCAAAGGGTTCAAAGCAGTCATGAGGCTGAAGAAGAGGGAAATTGATAACGGGCCAGCCGGACAGGGATCAAAACAGGGAGTTAAGAAATCATTGAGAAAAAATGCACCTGCTTGTAAAGGGAGTAAAGACAAGCAAAGGAAGGAGAATGAGTGACCCAGAATTAAAGCAATATTGGCACACGGGCCGGCGGGGTGCACTACGTGAGTGCTCTTGAAATCCGAGACCCAGGCTGATCAGTCAAAGGAAGCAAACAGGCATTGAGTAAAGAACTGGTGGAGTCAGCAGGTCATTTCTGGGAAGCAGTGCACTGTAGAGGGTGAATTATTAATTTATCCAGCAAGTAACAGCAAGTAGCATTTCGCTAAGAAATGGTGTGCAATAGGGCAAGTCTTCATTTGGTACATAAGGCAGAAAGACGGTCTGGGTGGGATTACAGTGTGGATAGAGATGGTATGTGGTACATGTGCCATTGTACAAAAGCAAGAACAAAAAGACATGCAAACATTTGAATACATTACAACACGAAGCATGTACAATACGGCAGAGGAATGAGCTAATAACTGCTCAGTAGTGGTGTATGTACGCATTAACACATTTACACTGCTAGTTAAGCAGTGTTAAAAGTTAACCTTCATGGCTTTTAAGAGGTAAATGTTTAATGTTGTTTTAAATTCTTGTAATGTTGAGTGGGCACTAATAGTCACTGGAAGAGAGTTCCAGTGTGCAAGCCCAAGGAGGAACACGCATTTCCAATGCAACAGGTCTCGCATTTCTCCGAGTTAGAGCTATTAGCAGTTGTAAACTCCCAACCGGACTTTCCTTGCCTCATTAAATGGAAAAAAAGAGCGCGATCGCGCTGCTACAGTTCACTCTTAGTGAAACCTATCCGCAAAAGTGCAATGATCTATGTAACAGGGTCGATGTCATGCAAAGCGCTCGACTTCTGCCATGCGAGACCGTGCTGCGAAAAAAGAGAAAAAGTAGTCCACAAACCTGACGGAAAACAGCAAGCCTCGTATGTTTTCAGTAGTTGGTCGCTGCACTCGAGGAGGGCTAACCACTGGAAAAGGCATGACGTATGCATGCCTTCCACTAATGAAAGCAAGCAGATTTTAAAAGGCAAGCCCCCGAACCAATGAAAGACACTGACGTGACATGGAAGAGGCTCCGAGCCCTTTTCTAACTACTACAGCGTCTCGCAAGCAATACGCATGCGCAAGCGCATGCTAGCACAGGCTTGACCCTAAAAAGGACCGGTATGTGGATGGTGCATAATAGGAGAGTTTCTAGGGAGATTGTACAGTATTCTAGACGGAAAGGTTAGCGTTTTTTCAAGAGAAGAAACTGTGTGAAGGTGAAGGCCCACTAAAAGAATCTTATAGTAGTTCAGTTTGCTGAATTAGCCTTGTGGATGAGGCTTTGAGGACGTATTTACAGCGACTGAGGATTTGATATCTTGCTGCAGGGCTGACATAGTGAAAACAGATTCCACCTGCATAGGGGAGTTTGAAGGAACTCGCAGGTTTCTTGTGGAGGTAGTAAAAGTCAGAGTGTCATGAGGGAAGTAAAGAGAACTAGGATTAGAGGTAATGATAAATGAGGAAGGAAAATACCCCGTGTAAAGGAATCAGAGAAAACAATTCAGAGAGCAATGAATTTAATGGAGGGTTCTAGATTCCCTTTGTGGGCCATAAATGAGTTTATTAGAGTTTTGTGTGCCTCTGAATCTAGAAAAGACTACCTGTTGCCTTGGCTTGGTTAGGCTAGTTTGCACAAGTAGAGAACATGGATCCATTCTGGACAACTTTGAAGCACCAGAGTTTCTTTTTTGCCTTTTTTTTTTACAACAAGACTTCTCTTGCTGGATGCTGAATAATGTGTGGTCAGCTATGTTGAAAGGTTATGTCCGGATTGAAGGCTATTTAGCGGGTCAGCACCTCAGAGTGATATGTCTCATGACGTCTATCAAGTGAGCTAGGCCTATGGCCCTGATCAACCCTAGTCTCTTGGTTGTAGGGTTGTTGTTCAACCCATTGAAGGAGTGTGAACCAAACAAATGGTTGCCCTTAGTATCCCTTTCTGGGAAGCTGGGCAGTTTAATGACCCTTCTGGCCTTCTGATTTAACAGAACTAGGGGTTTTAGGTGCACCGTTTGTATTGAAAGAAGTTAGCTAAGTAGTTTCGAGAAAGAGTGCCCTGTACTCAGTATTTCTTTTATTTTGGTCAAAGGACGTGCTGTGTTGTGAGTATTTTGAAAGCTCACTCAATTTACCAAGAAAGTGTGCTCTCAGGAAGTTGGAGTGTCACTTGCACCAAAATATACCTATTTTCTCCAACTATATTGTGTTTTTAAGGACTCTGATTGCATGGACTCTGTTCCAGTTTGTGTTTCTATAACACATGCAGGCTCCATGGATCCTAAAACTTAATGGAACTGAGCAGGATCCATGAAGACTCGCAACTTTCGTTCGACAAGGGATAAGGTGCTCTCTGCCATTTTGGCGCATCTGACGCAGAAACAGTTTTTCTAAGCGTCCTCAGTACTTACCCAGGGATGGCAATATTTTCCTGAGGTATTCCCAAAGCTTTTTTCAGTGGGCCTGAAGACAGTTGGCCTGTTTAAGTAGAGGATTTTTAAAGAGAGGGCCTGTTGTTATTTTTATTTTGCCACTACTAGCTGAGATTCTGTGATTGGTAATCAAGAGAAAAAGCATTTGCAGCAAGTATGTACTGAGGGTTTAGGTCCTTTAGACAATCCAGCTCGGGATCGGGGAAAGGACTGATGGTCGGGGGTGGCGTGGGCTCTGTTCAGAAGTTTGGGGTGACTGAAAGATGAGCAAGAGAGGCAAAATGTTTGCATGGGAGATGAGATGATTTAGGATTGAAGCAGCTCGGTGAGGTGCCAGATCTGTTTAAGAAACAACGTGGTGTGGTTGGATCTTTGGGATTTTGGATTGTGAGAGGTTTAAGAGGAGGTAGGGAATACATTTTGTGTACTAGCAGAATGGCTATCTCATTAGGCTGCAAGGCACTTGAAAAGTGTTTGCTTGTTTAAACAGACCTGTTCTATGAAAGTGTCCTTTCTCACATACATTGTGAATCAGTTGATTATCGCACCACACCCGTCCACTGTTTATTCAGAGAGTCACATGATTCAGTAAGGTGCTCGGTTGAAGTTATTCAGTTGAGAAGTGTTCATTACCTCTCTTCTACTTTTACACAGAAGTGTGTGATGCTGCACCACAATTTTTCACATGTCGTTGGATAAACCCTTTGAGAAATAATTTGTCTGCAGTGCACCCAATGTGGTATTAACTAGCGAAAAGAATTGACAAAAATACGATATAATATGTGGGCCATGTGGAACCGTATTTAGTTTGGATAAAAATAATGACTAGAAATACCCTCTCGAGGTCAGTGGAACATAGGTAATGTGGGAGATTACGCCTACGTGCACTGACGTAAGAAAGGCAGGGAGTGGGGGTGCGAGCTCCAGGGTTAGCCCTCATCACAGTACACTGTGCACGGGCGGCAGGCCACTCACTTTGCAGGGGGGCCCCTTCAAGTTTCGTTACGCCACTGCCTACGTGCTGTCAGAGTGGAAGGCGTATGTGTGTGTGTGAGTATGCGTGTTGGGTCGGTGAGTGTGTATTTTCCTGTGTCATATCAGGTATCCAGTTATTTCTGTCAATCAGAAATAATCTCAGCAGAAAATGTTTGTTTCCTTATAATATTGTTTGAATCCGTAAATGGCCTTTAATCTGGCTTCTGTTCTTGGCCCATGTACAGTAGAATGCAAGAGAGAAATGTGCACCAAATTAGGTCAAGGAAAAACTGAAAAACAGCCAAGTGTACAGCTGTGAGGGGGAAAGGAAACAGCTGTTGTCTCCGATATACATGCACGGCACACAAAAGAAATCAGTTTACAGCTGTCAGGCCCTATCACGTTTATCAGAGCCAACTGTGTTGGACTGAAAGGAGAGATGAAGGGAAGGCAAATGATTTATTTAATGTAAACTACAAGCACAGCAAACAACTGTGAGTTAGATCCACCACAGCTGCTGCTTTGCATGTATTCGCCCATCCCTAAATGTGCAACGTGAGACTGGGCTCGGTCTACATTTTCTCTTTTTTCAGTGTACTTTCCTCTGCCGGCGCCGAAAGTGGTCCATATGTCTCGTCATGGGTAGACGGTCCTAAGACAGGGACCTCGTCGCTGGCCTTTGGGGTGCAATTCTGAGCTTCATTTCCTTTTACCAACATGAAACAGGTTTGGGAAGGAGTTGGAAGGCAGAATAGTAAAGCCAATAGCAAAGAAGAACCCCCTGTTGCCTTGGCGTTGGAAATTAAAACCACCCCCACATTGAACGTGGTAGTGAGCAAAGTCATCACGCTTGCCTTTCTCTACCTCTGTATTCCATGCACAAATTCAGTGACAGTTTTTGAAAGAATGTGACCAGGACAGCTTAGCCAACCCAAAACCGAAGCTGCTTATCTTGCAGGTTACTGGGAAACGCCAAAGGGCGCAAGTGGTCAGTGCAACCCTGCCCTGCATATCTAAAGAACGATGGGCCCCATATTCAGTGCTAAAATGCAGGAACCACCATTAGCTCTGCCAGAACCCCACACCGCTTTATCAGTTCATGTTGTAGCAAAAGGATGCAGATTTCTGTGCCTTACGGTGCAAACTTCTTAGAAACAGGTGTTGAAGGAGGATGGTCCTCTGACCTGAATATAAGCATTGACAACACCAATAGGTCTCACCTATGCAAGAGGTATTGGTTTTGCCAATGTGTTTTACTCATGTTATACACCAGCTTGGAAGCTGTTAAGCATGGCTAAAAGTTAGTGGTGTAAAGGAGAGTGGCATGGAGTGGGGTGGCTTAAAATAAAATGTTGTGGAGTAAGGTGGGGTTTTATGGAGGGGCGTAGAAAGTCATGGAGTGGTGTGGAGTTGTGTACAGTAGAGTTGAGTGGATTGAAGTGAAGTGGAGTGTCATGGAGTGTTGTAGGGTGGAGTGGCATAATGTTTTGGAGTGGAGTGGAGAGACTAAAGTGCCATAGCGTAGAAGAGAGTAAAGTGTCATAGAGTTGAATGGTGTAGAGTATTGTGAAGTGGTGTAAAGTGGAGCGGCCTAGAGGGTGTTGCATAAAGTAGAGTAGAGTGCTGTAGGATAGAGTGGTGTCGAGCAGTGTAGCCTCAAGCTCAACTCTGACAAGACTGAGATCCTCATCCTGGGAAAATCCACATCAGCCTGGGATAACTCCTGGTGGCCATCGAGCCACGGCACCCGCCCACGCCATCAAACCACGCACGCAACCTCAGCTTCATCCAGGACTCATCAGCCACCATGACGCGCCAAGTCAACTCAGCCGCATCCTCCTGCTTTCACACACTCTGACTTCTCTGGAAGATCCACTAATGGATCCCAAAGGACTGCCGCAAACCATAACCCAAGCACTGGTTACTTGCAGACTCAACTACGGCAACACCCTCTACAACGGTACCACCCAGAAGAACCTGAAGAAATTACAGCACATCCAAAAAGCCTCCCCCAGACTCATCCTGGACATTCCCCGCTGCAAACACATTTCCAATCACCTAAGAGACCTCCACTGGCTTCTCATCGAGAAAATAATTAACTTCAAGCTCCTCGTCCATGCTTACACAGGCCCTCCTCGACCTAGGACACTCCTACCTCAACCACAGCATCATCTTCTACTCCCCCACAGACCTCTCTGCTCCACTCTACAAGCACTAGCCACCACACCCCGCATTCGGAAGGCCTCGGCTGGTAGAAGATCCTTCGCCTACCTCGCAGCAAAGAGCTGGAACACCCTGCCCCTGCCCCATCGCTACCTCAATCCAGGAAGGACCTTAAAACCTGGCTCTTCAACTAAAGCTCAGAGGAATAACCCCCTCAGTGCCCATGCGACCCTTACGGGTGAGTAGTTGAGCTTTACAAACCCTGATTTGATTTTGATTTGATGTGAATTGAGTGGAGTAAAGTGGCACTGAGTGGCATAGAGAGAGTTGGGTGGAGTGCTATAGAGTAGAGTGGAGTTACATAGAATGGATTACAGTATCATAGAGTGGAGTAGAGTTTAATGAAGTAGAGAATCCTAGAATGGAGTGTTGTAGAGTGGAGAAGAGTGGCCTAGAGTGAAGTGGCTTAAAGTACAGTGGTGCAGAGCAGATTGCCCTAGAGTGCATTGGTTATGAGTAAAGTGGTGTGGAGTGCATCGGCATAGAGTGCAGTTACACAGCATAGTGACACAGAGTAGAGTGATGCAGAGTATAGTGGAGTGGCGCAGCATAGAGTGCAGTGGCAGATAGTACAATGGTGTTGAGTGGAGTGGCACAGGGTGGAGAAGAGTGGCGTAGAGTGCAAAGGCTAGAGTAGATTGTTTCAGAGTAGTCTGAAGTGGTGCAGGGGAAAAGGGGAGTTGTGCAGGATAGAGTGGCATTAAATGCAGCAGAGTTCAGTGTTGCAGAGTAGATTACAGTGGCGTAGTGTAGTGGCATAAGGTGCATTGGCGCAGAGATGAGTGGTGCAGAGTAGAATGCAGTGGCATAGAGTGCAGTGGTGCAGAGTAGCATATAATTCAGTGGTGGACAGGGCAGGTTTGCACAGTAGTGTCTCAACAGTGCAGTGGTGTAGAATGCTTTGGCGTAGAGTGTAGCAGCATAGAGTAGAGTTGCAGAGTTGAGTGCTGTAGAGAGCAGTGGCATACAGTGCAGTGGTGCAGAATAGAATAGAGTGGCATATGGTGCAGTGAAGTAGAGTGCAATAGGTTAGAGTGGCGTAATATGCAGTGGTGTAGAGTTCAGTGGCGTAGATTGCAGTAGTGTAGAGCAGAGTGTCTTAGATTGCATTGGCATAGAGTGCATTGGTGTAGACTACAGCGGCGTAGAGTGTTGCAGAGTAGAGTGGTGTAGAGAGCAGTGGCAGAAAGTCCATTGGTGCAGAGTAGAATAGAGTGGTTTGGAGTGCAGTGATGTAGAGCACGATGGTGTAGAGGTGCTTAGCATGCAGTGATGTAGAGTGCATTGGCATAGTGTTGCCGAATAGAGTACAGTTGCCTAGTGCAGTGGTGCATAGTAGTTGGTGTAGAGTGCAGTGGTGTAGAGTGCATTGGTTGTGAGTTAAGTGGTGTAGTGTACAATGGGTAAAGTGCAATGTTTTAGAGTAGAGTGGCGTAGAATAGAGTGGTGTAGAGTGGAGCAGCACAGAGTAGAGTGGCATAGAGTGCAGTGGTATAGAGTAGGTTGTTTCAGAGTAGAGTGGAGTGGCACTGAGTGGAGTAGTGGAGTGGAATAGAGTGGTGTAGTGTGCCATATAACACAGTGGAGTAAAGATGCATGGAGTGGCACAGAGGGAGTTAGGTAGAGTGGAGTACAGTGTCATACAGTGGAGTAGAGTTTAATGGAGTAGAGCATCACAGAGTGAAGTGTTGTAGAGTGGAGAAGAGTGGCCTACAGTGAAGTGGCTTAAACTACAATGGTGCAGAGTAGATTGGCATAGAGTGCAGTGGGATAGAGTGGAATGGGGTGGAGTGGATGGGCGTGGGGTGGAGTAGTGTTTCGTACAGTGCAGTTGTGTAGAGAAGATTGGCATAGAGTGCAGTGGTGTGGAGTACAGTGGTGCAGAGTAGATTAGAGTAGCATAGAGTGTAGTGTTGTAGAGTGCAGTGGCTCAGAGAAGAGTGTTGCAGAGTTGCGTGCTGTAGAGAGCAGGGACATACAGTACAGTGGTGCAGAGTAAAATAGAGTGGCATAGAGTGCAATGACAGTAAAGCACAATGACGTAGGGTGGCGTAACATATAGTGGAATAGAGTGCAGTTGCATAGAGTGTCATAGAGTTCAGTGGCAGAGAATGCACTGTTGTAGAGCAGACGGTCCTAGAGTACAGTGGTGTATAGTAGAGAGGTGTAGAGTGCATTTGCATAAAATGGTGGAGAGTAGAGTGGTATAGAGTGCAGCCATGCAGAGTAGAACAGAATGGCCTAGAGTGTAGTGGCGTAGAGTACAATGGTTTAGAGTGCAGTGGTGTACAGTGTTGCGGAGTAGAGGACAGTGGTGTAGAGTGCAGTGGTGCACCATAGATTGCAGTGACGTAGAGTGGAGTGGCACTGAGTAGATTGTTTCAGAGCAGAGTGAAGTGGGGTAGATTGGAATGGTGCACAGTAGAGTGGAGTGGTGCAGGGCGGAGTGTATTGGCATAGAGTGAGGCTTCCTTGATCAAGCAGTCAGTCTTCCTTCTATGTCCGTGCACAGCTCCGGGTGATGCCTAGTAGTTATGAGGACCTCTTGAAGCAAAGTCCATTCCAAAAACTTACAGATGGATGTCCTCTAATGATAATGTGCCAAGGACTCCATGAGTCGATACTAGAGTGCATGTATGTTTCACCATTAAAGTGGGCATATACATCAGCCTTTCACAATGTAATGGTTCGAGGCATTCATATTGTTTCCTTTAGGCCATAATTTGCCCATATCGTAAAAACAAAAATTCAGGAGGTGCACAGCCACCCAAGGTAACCATCAACACCCATGCTCTCACACATGAATACACACAAGAATGGAAAGATTTTGGAGCCCATATGATGCATGCATGATGAGGGACACATGAGGCCATCCCAAGAAATGTAGGTGGACTAAACATGTGTAGACTAATGATGCATCACAGTGGCCTTTGAGCAATCCCAGCTGACACCTGCGCAGAGATTATAGTAAAGGTGCACTGCCCCTTTTGCACAGTGATGTACATTTAGCCAGGTGTGCTGAGAGCAGACAAAAGTGCACTCTTTCACTGATAGCTCACTGCACTATGAACAGCATATTAGTAAACGACGTACTGGCTGACTGAAGCTGCACTTTGAATGGTGACAGATTCCCCTGCAGGTAGATGCAGTGAGTCACTGCACCCACCACCTTGCCTGCAGGTCTGCACTTTTACGCGGGCACAGTGACTGCACTGACGGGTGCTGCCTGCAGAGTAAAAAGAGGGCCACCTACATAGGGATGCCTGGGGTTGTCCAGAGGGACACGCTTCGGGGCACACTGACTGTCCACCACCACCTAGTGGCACACAGTCAGTGCGCCTCCTGACTTCCTCTTTGCCTCTGCGCCCCCATCCTTAAAATAATGGCGCAGAGACAAAGTGTTTCCCTAATTTGCATGGGGTCATGGCCCATGCAAATGAGGAAACACCACTTTGGGATAGTGCCGGAGATACACGTGCCAGCATCATCTGTATTACAGACGGGGCAGCTCTGCGGCTACAGTCCCTCCTGCAACTCCAAAGTGCCCTGTGAGTACAGAAAATGGGTGCACACGTCTGTTGTGCCCCAGGGTACTTTACGTAACGCAGCCCCTGGTAAGAACCAATTCGGGGGGAAGTGCATGTACAGTCATGTCGGACAAAGAACCAAGTGATTGGCAAAGAACCTTTATCTTCACTGTGGTAAACTGAATAACTTACTATGCCTGCAAAGAAGAAAAGCAAGGAAGGGACCTGTTCCAAATATTATTATTTGACCTAGTTACTTATTTTGTTTAATACCCTTCCGAATTATGATCTGTGTGACAGCTTTTAGGGATTCTGGAGCTGCTGGAAACTACTTGTGTCATTCTTTTATAAAGACAATGGAGAGACAAACGACCTATCAGACATCAAAAAAAATTATTTTGTACACACATTGTAACTACTTTTATGTAGTTTTGTTCCCCTTTTGCTGGTAATCCTGTCTTTCAGTGGTTGAGTCTACACAATTCAGGTAAAGACTGGGTTGCACAACCCTCATATTGAGCACTGATTATTGGCAACAATATTACATTGTATTTTCAATGATGAGGGAAACATCAATCAGTCAATCATAGAGTCTTATAAAGCGCGACTTGTCAATCTGGGAGGTCTCCAGGCGCTGACATGTTTCTACAAGCTCCGGCCGGGTGGAGATGTTGGTCGAAGAGCCAAGTCTTGAGCTTCCTGAACTCCTGCAAGGAGGGAGAGTATCGCAGATGGAGGGGGAGGTCATTCCAGGCTTTGGCGGTGATGTGGGAGAAGAAGTGGCCCCAGAAGTGGCCGCAACGGATGCAGGGAAATGGGCCAGGGCCAAGGTGGCTGAGTGAAGTTCTCTCTTTGGTCGGTGGAAAGTGAGGCGGTCATTGATGTATGCAGGACCTGAATTGTGGAGGGCTTTGTAGATGTGCGTGAGGAGCTTGGAGAGGCATCTTTGCTGGACTGGGAGCCAGTGGAGAGCTCTGAAGTGAGGAGTGATGCTGGTTCTTCTGTGAGGTTGAGGGTGAGTTTTGCTGCTGTGTTCTGAATTGTCTGGAGGCTTTTCAGGAGCTGTTTCGTGGTTCCAGCATTGAGTGCGTTGCCTTAGTCAAGTCGGCTGGTGATGGGGCCCTGGGTGATTGTCTTTCTGGCTGAGGTAGGGATCCAATGGAAAATCTTACGGAGCATGCGGAGGATGTGGAAACAGGCCGCAGAGACAGTGTTGATCTGTTGCTTTATGGTTAGCTGGGTGTCCAGGATGATTCTGAGGTTCCGTGCATGGCTGGTAGGGATCGACCAGAGGGTGGCGGGCCACCACGTGTCGTCCCAAGGGAAGGGCCTGATTGCAAAGATGAGGATCTCTGTTTTGTCTGAAGTTGGTCTTCATCCATGTGGCGATGTTGGTCATGGTTTTTTGGAAGTTGGTCCTTGCGCTGACACTGTCGTCTTTGAGGGATAGGATGAGCTGGATGTCATCAGCATAGGAGATGATGTTGAGTCCGTGGATGCGAGCGATGTCTGCCAGTGGTGTCATGTAGGTGGTGAAGAGGGTGGGGCAGAAGGAGGAGCCCTGTTGAACGACACAGATGATGTCTTTGGGTTCAGAGACGAAGGGTGGTAGGTGGATCCTTTGTGTTCTACCAGAGAGGAAGGAGGAGATTCAGTTGAGTGCATTGTTTAGAATGCAGATTTGGTGCAGTCTGGTGATCAGAGTTGGGTGGGAGATAGTGTTCAAGGCTGCTGATAAGTTGAAGAGGATGAGGGCAGCCATTCCCCCCATGTCAAATCAGGCGTATGATGTCATTGGAAGCTGCGATCAGGGCTGTTATGGGCCGGAAGCCGGATTGGAATAGGTCTAAGAGGTGAACCCTTCTTCGCCGTCAGGCTCCAAAATTTCACAAATAGGTTCACAGTTCTAGAGAGGTTTCCAAATTCTTACCACTTTTTATAACACACTAATCCCTTCTGATTTCACCCATTGCCCACTGATTCCATCAGCAGAGGTCGGCTCACTAGGTGAGTCATTTAATCCAGCCACTGGTATATTGGATCCAACAGGACACTTGAATGTGGGGATTAGATTGCACTTGGGTCATGAGGACAGGATCTTGCTCTACACTGATGACCTCCTGGTGTACCTTGCATGACCTTAGTGCTCCACACCTAGGCTGCTAGAAATACTAAACATTTATGGTGATGACTCCACAATTTCTGTACCAAATCGAAATATGCTGCAATTACGTGGCACCCAGAGGTTCCAGCATGGGCAAGGTTGGGGGATCCAGGAGACCATTTCACATACTTGGGAATGCAAATCACAAGGGACCCACAATTATGCTTGAACCTCAATATCGACCTGTTGCTGGAGCAAACTGAAGAAAAGAAAGTTAGCGGATTCGGATAGATTGCCCTTATCGGTAATGGGCTGTGGAGCCATCTTCAAGATGTTGATATTGCCTAGGTTTCTCTATGTGCTTCAAAACTTCCCCTATACGACACTTGAGACCGTGTTCAATAAGGTGAATATTCACTGTGCTGAGTCTATGAGTCTAAGACTGGGCAGGAACATGGATGTACGTAGGAGCAGGAGTGAATTAGAAAGCAAGGGAACACTTGCAAAGTCACAACTTTGGAAGTAAACACAAACCTTCTAATAGCTTCCCACATCAACACGGAGACAGAGGAGAAGCATAAGAGGGAGAAAGCAACGTGCAGTGCTGTCGGGTGGGAGAAAAGCATATAAGGGAAAGAGCAAAACAGAGCATGGAGGGTGTGTTTTGGCCTAGGAAGAAGCGGATGAAGGAGAGAACTGCCAAACATACTCTCATGGAGTTCTCAAAGGAAAAGAAAAGAATAGTTCTCCAAAAGTGAGCAGCGGAAGGATACAAGTCAGCCGATAAAAAGTTTGGTAAAGAGGCTACACTGACATACACAAGAAGAGAAAGGCAAACCATCAAATAAGAAGCATACAAAAAAGAGTGACAATAAAACCAACCAATAGTAAGTAATGTGTCATTTTTTGGTAAGACCACAGAACTACATTAGGTCTCGCCTTTCAGACAGCTCAAATTGTCTGGTAGGTGAGACCTAATGTAAATCTGTGAGGTTGAACAGTCAAAGAACACAAGTCATCCACTCAAAAGGACGGTAAAGAAACTATCCTCTAGGGAAGGAACAAACACAAGAAGAGGAAGGAAAACCATTTTTTAAAAAGCAAGCAAATACAATTCACAAGAAAATCAACAAATTATAAGCAATGGGCTACTCCAAATCTCAGTATATGTATATATTTTAGAGACAATAGGCCTTCAAGAGCAGTCAGCTAAAGCTGTCTACAGGTGAATAGACCTGAGATAGGTGAGTCGTGTCAGGCTAAGGATCATCTTTCCCCAAAGTTTTTACCTTACTCCTCTATTTTTGCTTCTCTCCTTTTTGTTGGCATTAGACTCTGTGTGTTTTACCACTGCTAACTAGTGCTAAAGTGTGTGTGCTCACGCCCTAAAAACATGGTAACTTTGGCTTAGACCCAGTTGGCACATTTAATGTACTTATAAGTGCCTACTAGAGTGGTGCTACTTGTACACTGGACCTGCAAATTAAATATGATTAGTGAGCCTGTAGCACTGATTGTATCATTCACTTAAGTAACCTGTCAAACATGTCTTAGGCCTGCCATTGCAGCCTTTGTGTGCAGTTTCAAACTGCCATTTCGACCTGGTAAAATAAACCTTTTGCCAGGCCTAAACCTTCTTTTTTAGGTCGAGCCTAGACAGCACTTGCGCTGTCGCTTAGTGACCTGTTGTTGATGGTTTGTGAGGTTCAGTTCCACCCAGTCATTGTGATTTGTGTATATCAGTGTCCTTTAAAAATCCTTGCTTGCTACTGGGTAATCTTACTCTTTGTCCCATCTTTTCTCTTTTTTGTCTCCTTCCAGGAGATCGCTACCAACTACTATCTACACTGCTAACCATTTTAAGATGTGTTCAGTGACTACTTTGATCTTTCATCTGGAGCACTGGAGGGAAGTGGTCGTCTTTCCGAGCTCTGCTGTAAACAGGATTGTACGTTTAATCTGGTCACATTTGCTGTGAATTCCAAGACTTCCCTTCCTCCATGCTGTCTACTCATTGGTTTACAACAGGGGTTTAATTATTGTTTTACGTTGGAGGCTGGGCACCTTTTAATGACACGCCCACTTTCATTTTCACCATTGTAGGTGGTTTTCTGCTTGTGGCAGGCTGCTCTCCCTATGCTGTGTCTCATGTTTTGGTTGGCATTTGTATCTCGGGTTTTGCACCTTTTAATAACGCACCTGCTTTCATTTCACCATCGCTAGTTGCTTCCTGCTTTTGGCAGCCTGCTCTCCCTGTGCGGTGTCTCATGTTTTGGTTGGCATTTGTATCTCGGGTTTTGCACCTTTTATCAAAGCACCCGCTTTCATTTCACCTTCGCGGGTTGCTTCCTGCTTTTGGCAGCCTGCTCTCCCTGTGCCGTGTCTCATGTTTTGGTTGGCATGTGCATCACAGTTTTTGTGCCTTTTAGCAACGCAACGCTACGCTTTTCTTTTCACCATTGCGGGTTGTTTCCTGCTCATGGCAGCCTGTTCTTCCAGTGCCCTCTCTCATTTTATTGGTGTATTACATGTAATTGTCCCTCCTTTGTGTGTCTCGTTCCCTCGCATGGCGATTTCACGAATGGTTCCTTTTGGTCGTCCTGCAGGAGGAGGCAGTGCCTTGCGGGTGGTGGCCGTGCAGACGCCGGGCTTCACACTCCGCTCTTCGGCGCTCAGTGCAATGCTCAGCAGGTTGTTTACTTTAGGGGCAATGTTTGTTGGCCATCCTCTTCCTGATCACTAGTTCAGCCATTTGCTTGGCCGTCCCTTAATCTTCCTGCGCTATTCCCTCGACCCCATCACCCCTCCCCCAATACTGCATGCCCGCCCCCAGCACCTCTCTGAGGTCCCTGCTTGTTTTTTTCTTTTAATTTAATATAAATTACCGCTTCATTTGCAGTGCCTTCACTTAATTTCCCTGTGCCATTTCCCCTCCACCCCCTCACCCATCCCACAACACTTCTTGTTTATGTATGTTCCTTCCTGTGCACTCTTTTAGGTTTGGTCCTCAGCTCGTGTATCAGCATGGCTTACGATTCTGACGGCATTATTCTTCCTCACTTGATGAAAACCATGACTTCAACAAACTGCTCTTTCCTTCTTTTTCCTTTCCTTTATTTGTTCACTTGTGAAATCGATCCTAATTGAAAGAAACACTTTGGCTGCAAATGTTGTCTTTTTTTCCTTTCTCTCTTAAATGGATCCAAAAAAGAAAGAAACACTGTGGCTGCAAATGTCATCTTTTTCTGTCATTTTTCTGTTCCAAAGTGCAGCCTTGGGACGGAGAGAAAAAAAAAAGTTTAAAATGCAAGACAGAGTGGTCACAAAGAGGGTAGATTGTTTTTTTTCACAACCACACACATTAGCGCCACTTTACAGTGTTTGCCAGTGAAGCGTTACTTTTGTTTTCTAGTCTTGTTCTTTGAACAACATTGTTTTCCCCGGCTGGGGAAGTTCACCATTCCTGAGGTACTGCAATATTTGGTTGATGCGTATAGTGGAAAACGTTTACATTTGCTCCTTGACTCGTCTTTGGTCCATTTGTAGTAAATCCAACCAATCGCATGGATTTATCTGCTTTACCACAGTGTAGAGGCCCCCTTCCGAATATGATGAACCCTACCCCAACCCCTCACCACACTCACCTCCCACTACCCACCTCTCTACAGTGTTGACTTCTCCTGCTCCACCACTGCCAGCTGCCTCCCCCTCTCTGTTTCTTCCTCTTCCTCTCTTTGGCCCATATTTATACTTTTTGACGCTAAACTGCGCTAACGCAGTTTAGCGTCAAAAAATTTAGCGCCGTCTAACGCCATTCTGAAGCGCCATGCGGGCGCCGTATTTATGGAATGCCGTTAGCCGGCGCAAGCAGACCGGCGCTGCCTGGTTTGCGTGGAAAAAAACCACGTACACCAGACAGCGCCGGCGTAGGGGGAAAATGCCGTATGGGCGTCTTAAAATGGGGCAAGTCAGGTTACGTCGAAAAAATCGTCGTAACCCGACTTGCGCCATTTTTTTTCGACGCCCATCCCCCATCAACATGACTCCTATCATTGTAAAGATAGGAGTCATGCCCCCTTGCCCAATGGCCATGCCCAGGGGACTTCTGTCCCCTGGGCATGGTCATTGGGCATAGTGGCATGTAGGGGGGCACAAATCAGGCCCCCCTATGCCACAAAAAAAAAAAAAAAATACTTACCTGAACTTACCTTAATGTCCATGGGATGGGTCCCTCCGTCCTTGGGTGTCCTCCTGGGGTGGGCAAGGGTGGCAGGGGGGGTCCCTGGGGGCAGGGGAGGTTACTCTGGGCTCATTTTGAGCCCACTTGTCCCTTAACGCCATGCCTGACCCAGGCGTTAAAAAGCGGCGCAAATGCGCCGTTTTTGGCCACGCCCACTCCCGGGCGTCATTTTTGCCCGGGAGTATAAATACCACGTAAAGGCCTGGGAGTCATTTTTTAAGACGGGAACGCCTCCCTTGCATATCATTAACGCAAGGAAGGGGTTCACGCTAAAAAATGACGCACACTCCGGGCACTTTGGCGCCCGAAGCGTCTAACGCCATAGTATAAATATGGCGTTAGTTGGCGTTAGTTTAGCGTCGAATTTGCGTCGAAAAAAACGACGCAAATTCGGCGCAACCAGAGTATAAATACGGCCCTTTATGTCTCTGTCTCACTCCTCCTCACTACCTGAAAAGCATGATTCAGCAAACAACTCTTACCCTCCCTTTCCCCTCCTTTCCTTTAATTGTTCCCCTGTGAAATGAATTACAAAATTTCTAGCTATCGCGTCAAGAATTTTAGATTCTATTAAGGACACGGAGGCGAGGATTATGCTTCTCTTCACTTTACTGACAAACACAGCAGCCAATGAAAATGTAACAAATGTAACAATGCAAAAACTACATATCCCATGAACCCTCAGTCCACCAATCATGGGTCTACATGTCCATAAATAGCCCGAATGCTATAGTCCTTCCTCTTTCTTTGCAAAAACCAATTCAAACATGCATTAAACTTGCGAAAACTTGTCCACGAACTCCATCCAGGTCCTCTGAAACCATCACATAGACGCAGAATAATAAGGTTGCGCCAGCGGCATTCCACCGGGGAACTCACGCAGTCGTGTTCGCTGAACCTAAGTGAAACAAAAAGATCTAACTAATATCGGAATATACAATGGGAGGGTATCATATACACATTTTTATGCAATAATCCTTCAAAACTCATACCACCCATGCAAAACTTTTGTGTATATCGGGTGGGATAATCCTCGCCTCCGTGTCCTTAATAGAATCTAAAATTCTTGACGCGATAGCTAGAAAATTTTTAATTCTATGTCAGGACCGGAGGCTTCGGATTATGCTAGTTTAAAGTCTATTTACTACTTCTGACACTACATTGACTATGGGTTTATGATAAAAAACCTTAAAAGTGGAATCATTCGACCAATCTGCCGCAGCCATAATATCTTCTAATCTGGCTCCAGTAGCAAACGCTTTCGAGGCCATGGCTCCTCTGACTGAATGAGCCCCAAAAACATTTACATCAATACCTGATTCGGCCAAAAGCCACTTAACCCAACGAGCCAAGGTTGCTGCAGAGACTGGACGAAAGGGCTTTTCTAATGAAGCTAAGACTTGCCCAAACGCATTTTGTCTGAATTCTCTTGTGGAATCTTCGTATACCTTTAGACATTGAATGACACACAGTTTTTTTGTTATGTGGAAAAGAGGGATATGAAATACATTTTGATGAGGTTTTTGTACGTCTAGAGATGGAAAAAGATACTCACTCCGGAGTAAATACTCTACCTGATAAATCCAGGGCTCTAACATCTGAGACTCTTCTACAGGAGAGTAAACATAATAATACCGTTAATTTTGCTGATAACTGCTTGCGAGACAAACCTTCATTATCTGGCCAATTCCTGAGAAACGTAAGACAATATTTACGTCCCATAAGGAAGAATACTTCGGTTGTGGAGGTTTAACCATCCTAATACCTCTAAGTAATTTGCAGATCAAAGGATGTTCTCCAACCGGTTTTCCTTGGATATGGGGATGACCAGGCGAAAGAGCAGAGCGACAATTGTTAATTGTCCTGTAGGCTAACCCTTGGGAAGCCAATTCCGAGAGAAAATTGGCTATGACGTGAATTTCTGACCCCAGGGGATCCAGACTCCTTGAATTGCACCAACAAACCCACTTCCTCCAGGCTTGTTCATATCTCTTCTGAGTGGAAGGGGCCCAAGATTGGGATAAGAAGAACATTGCTGACTCCGAAACTCCCGGCACTTGCCATCGTCGCCTGAAAGTCTCCAGGCCATCAGTGTTAACATTCCTTGCAGAATTAGAGGATGAGAATTGTTCAATGGATCCGTGAGAAGGTCCACTGACCATGGGATCTTGACCGGAAGGTCGCATGATAAGTTCATTGCTGTAGGGAACCAAGGCTGAGCACTCCATCACGGAGTTATTAGGATGATTTCCGAGCGTTGGCGATGAACTTGTGCCAGGACGCGAGGAATCATCACAAAAGGTGGGAAGGCATAGAGTAGATTCTTCGGCCACAGTTGTAGGAAAGCATCCGTCCCCTTCGCTAGAGGGTCCGGTCTCCAACTGAAAAAACAAGGAACCTGACTGTTCAAACGGGAGGCAAATAGGTCTATCTGGCATGTCCCCCAACGAAGTTGAAGGGCTTGAAAAATGTCTGGATTGAGTTTCCAGTCGCTGCCGTCCCTGAGAAATCGCGAGTTCCAGTCCGCTGTTGTATTGACAATGCCCGGAATGTATTCTGCTACTACCGAAATCTTCTGACTGAGGCAAAAATGCCAGAATTCCTTCGCTATCTCTGCTAAGAGACGGGATCTGGTCCCCCCCAGGCGATTGATGTATCTGACCGCCAAGACATTGTCCATCCGCAGAAGGATACAACAATGAGCCCTGCGGGGAGCTAGGGACTTGATGGCAAAGGATCCTGCAAGGAGTTCCAGGCAGTTGATGTGCAAAGTCAACTCCCCCTGAGACCAACGACCCCCGGTCTCCACCGGGCCGCATCGTGCACCCCAGCCCCACCGGCTGGCATCTGACTCTATCACTACGTCCGGACTGGACGGAAAAATCGCTCTGCCATTCCACGCATCCATGTGGTCTAACCACCAAGACATCTCTGTTTTGGCTTCCATTGAAAGGGGAACTAACTCCGAATACTGCAGGCCCTTCTGCAGGTGGAGAATCTTCAGCCTCTGCAGGGCTCTGTAGTGTAGGGGCCCCGGAAAGATCGCTTGAATGGACGAGGCTAAGAGACCGACAAGGCGTGCTAACGTCCTCAATGATATAGTCGGAGAGGCAAGCGCTCTCCTCAACTCTTTCTTGATCAGGTTTCGTTTGCTGATCGGTAGAATCAATAGGGCTGCCAAAGAATCTATTTGAAACCCTAAGAATTCTATCTTCTGAGTTGGTATTAGACAGGATTTTTCGGAATTTATGATAAACCCGAGGTCTTGGAGTAACTGCAACGTCCAAGTTAAATGGGTCAGAACGAGAGCTCTGTCCTGGGCCATAATTAGAATGTCGTCTAGGTAGATAATTAGACGTACTCCTCTTTCTCTTAAGAATTGCACCACCGGGCGCAAGAGTTTGGTGAAGCACCAGGGTGCTGAAGAGAGTCCGAAGGGAAGAACCTTGAATTCGAACCAGAGGGAGTCCCATTGAAACTGGAGGAAACGTCAGTGAGGGGCAAAGATTGGAACTGAGAGGTAAGCGTCCTTGAGGTCCAGGCGCACCATCCAGTCTTTGTCTCTTAACAGATCCCTGAGAAGGTGAATGCCCTCCATCTTGAAGTGGCAGTACACCATCCAGGAGTTGAAAAATTTGAGATTGAGCACCAATCTTGCTCCCCCGCCCTTCTTCTGTACCAAGAAGATTGTGCTGGCGAAGCCTCGAGGGTGTGGGGAGGATTTTACTATCACTCCTTTTTGAAGGAGTGAGGCTATCTCCTCTTCTATAAATTTGCGATCTGCAAGGGAAAAAAGGAGAGGCATAGGAGGAGCTGATTGCTTCGGAGGGGCGTAAAATTCTAGCTGAAAACCTTGTACTGTCTGAAGAACCCATGGGTCTTGTGTAATTAGTCTCCAGGCCGGGAGAAAGTGTTGTATCCTGCCCCCCAAAATGACCTCCGAAAGAGGAATAATTCTCACCTGAGTTTGAGTTGTCCTGATTGGAGTTACCTCCACGATAGCCTCTGGAGGATCGACCACGACCCCTATAGCGATTGGGGTAGATGTTGTGCTGGTCTGAATAACCCCCACAATTGCCTTGGGCGGCATGTCTGGGGGCCTGATATCTTCGGCCTGACGTACGGACATGAAACGTCAGGCCCGGATAAAAAGAGCGTTGTTGAACACCTTTTTGATATTGGACTGAGCCTTGTCGAGGGCTGTAAAGGTGGCCACGTACTTGCTTAGGTTGGAAATGAATTTATCTCCGAAGAGCATACCGTTGGCTGAGGGACCTGCCTCATTAGTGGCCAAATCTGCAAGTTTTGGGTCTAAGCGAATGAGGAAGGATCGTCGCCGTTCCGTTGACATGGCGCAGTTGGCATTGCCGAGAAGGCAGATTGCTCTCTGCGCCCATTGCAGGATTGCGTCCGTGTCTAGCGGAGCCTCTGTTTCTTTGGATTGGATGGCGAGATCCAATATTTTTGTTAGGGGGCCTGACACGTCCAGTAATTTGTCCTGGCAACCTCTCCAGGCCCGGTCCAGACCCTTCTTTGGGTCTTTAGCAAACTTTCGTAGAAAAGTCGCCATGTTTGGATCTAACTCGGGCGTTTCAGCTACTTTACCAAGAAGTGAAGGTCGAGGACATTCTGAGCATAGCGTGTTGCGTACCTCCTTCTCAAAACTTTTACGTAGCCGGTCCCGGACGTAATTGGCGACCTCCTGGTTAGGGATCCATTCCGTGGAGCGGGGATGGATGATATCCTCCGGAGAGAATAACAGATTCTTGCCTTGAGGTGGATTGTTCTCGGATATATTATGTCGTGTCTTGCGCAGTTTTTTGCGCGGTTGGGGGTCAACCTGAGACTCATCTGAGTCTGATTTTGAGGAAGAGGGGTCCTGATAGCTAGATTGCGAAGATTGCAGGAAATTAGAAGGAGGCTCTTGCGGTTGGGAAAAACCTCCATAGGCATGGTCGCGCAACACCGAGGTTGCCATTTGCGACAGGATTTCTGCAGAGGGACTGCTATTCGAACGTTGCAGGTGCAAACCCATCGTTTCACCGGACTCTCTGGGTTGAAGGCGAGATTGTTGGCTATTTTCGCCCAAGAATTCCCTTTTAGCGAAGTTCGACAGGGGTTGAGCAAAGGGTGTCAGGGCCTGGATTAAGGCCCAATTCACAGAATCTTGCACGTGGTGACCAAGTGCTTCCACAAGTCTTTCCTCCAGTTGATGCTCATCTGGCATCTCTTGCAGTTCGTCATACTGCTCATCCTCATTGGCATAGTACGCCATGTAAAAGGCACTGATAAGGGAGGAGTTAGAAGGGGGGGACAAAAAACCCTGAGCAGGCGATCTTGTAATTTATTGTACAGGTTAGCTGTACAGCCGGTAATTTTTTGTGGAGGGAGCCACCTGTCTATGGAGTTTTTAACCTGTGCTAAAAAGGTGGGCAGCAGGCAATAAAAACTCCTCTGTCCCCTGAGCAGAGCTCTAAAAGTATTGTTACAGCCCCTACGGGCGCTCCTGGGCTGCTTGAATAGTTTAATCCTTTAATTTCTGTCTCCCCGAGTCACACGCGCGTTTGAGAAGCTGATCGGAAAGAAATGCTCCGACTCGTCTCAACGCGCATGTGCGAGCACGGAAACAGAAAGAGGACAACGTCCTCTACTCGACGAACCTAGGCTCGTCGAGAACGGCCTGCCCCCACTCCACTCCGGCGATAAAATTGAGGATTTTCTTCCTAATAAACAAAAGCGGCACAATAAGCAATAAGCGCTCGCTTACGCGCTCGATAACATTAATTATACTGTAATACAGGCAAACATAAGCACACGAAGCGCGTTGCACTTAACTGGCTGCTGGAGCAGCAAAGAAAGAGCAAGGACTATAGCATTCGGGCTATTTATGGACATGTAGACCCATGATTGGTGGACTGAGGGTTCATGGGATATGTAGTTTTTGCATTGTTACATTTGTTACATTTTCATTGGCTGCTGTGTTTGTCAGTAAAGTGAAGAGAAGCATAATCCGAAGCCTCCGGTCTAAAAAAACAAAACAGTTTGGCTGCAAATGTTGTCTTTTTCTGGCATTTTTCTAGTCTAAAGTGCAGCCTCAGGACAGAGAGAAAAGAGGTTCAAAATACGGAAACAAAATAAACAAAGCAAGACAGAGTGGTCGTAAAGTGGGCAGATTGGTTTTACACACAACCACACAATTTAGCACCACTTTACAGAGTTTGCCAGTGAAGCAATACTTTCATTTTCTCCTCATTCTTTGACCAACATTTGGGCTTATTTACAAGCCACTTACGCTGCCAGTATGTCACTTTTTACCATACTAAAAGTGATGCACCGTCAGCGCAAGGGGATTATAAATAATCCCTATTGTTTCCCCCGGGTGGGGAAGTGCGTCATTCCTGGAGGTACTGCAATACCTGGTTAATGCGTTTAGTGGAAAACAACATGATCCTTATCAGCTATTTTCCTTATTTTAGTTTATGAAATTTGTACCGCGGCTCTGTGTTTAGGGATGTGGTATTTTAAAACCATACTGCTTACATTTTGTAAGGATATAAGCAATGGACATTGAAACAGGTCTCTTAGGAGCCCTATAGTCGTGTCCTTAACTTTTCTGGCAAAAACACTCATTGATTTCTGAATAATAAATGCAAAAGTGTTAAGGTAACCATGTTGTTCCTGCTTACATTTCACATGCTTTACTTAATCTTGCATTCCCTATTAGTGTTTGCGTATCCAAGAGGTTGTTACTTTTTTTTTATTTCAGCCAGCATATAACTTTTGTCTCCCCTCCCTTATAACCTACATCCAATTTTCTGGTTCTCCAGCGCCGCAAGGTCATACGAATGGCAGTAGGGCGATGCAAATATCATCAATCCACTACATTAAAAAAAAGTAAAAAACATTGTCATTTTCAATGCCCAGAGCTATAACTTTCACAAATGCAAGACCGATTGTATTGCAAATGCTTGTTAATACATGCAGTTAAGCCCTAAGGTAGACCTTACACAGCCCATATGGCAGGGTGCAGTATATTTAAGCATCTCTGATGCAGGATCTCGTATCGCAGTTTGCATCTGGTTAGAATCGCCACTGCAGGACACATCCCCGACCCAGGACTTTGGATTGTAGGCCTTCGTTGATGTCATCCTCGATGACCGTGCATCGCAAACCCCATTGACGACTTTATTAGACCCCGTGCTGCGTGACACATCTCCATCGCAGCTTCTTCAGAATTGCTGCTGCACAATGCATCCTTGCAACACTCCGCAACCAGGATTTAAGGTACTGTACAGGGCCCCCGTTACAGAGTTGCTGCCGGCAGAGCGGGTTGCCAAACTTTCAGGTTCTGGAGGAGGGGCTCGCATGCAAAGACACAGAAACGGGAGCGGAGGACGTGAGAGGACAGCAAGGAGGAGAGGAGTGCAAAGACACAGAAACTGGGACGGAGGACGCAAGAGGACAGCAAGGAGGAGAGGAGGGAAAAGACACAGCAACGTGAGTGGAGGACACGAGAGGACAGTGAGGTGGAGAGGAGGGAAAAGACACAACAACAGAGCAACTGGGGTCAAACGGAGACTCCCAGGGGGACACAGAAATAGCAGAGAGTGGCGAGGAGGAGGAGAAGGAGGAGGAAAACAGAGGATCCTGAGGAGGGGACATAATACTTTGTGTTGGAGTCGACCGAGAGCTAGACAGAAAGGAGTACACCACAAGAAGACCACGTTTCCTTGAGGAACGTGGCTACACAAGGTACGGACATTTTTTAACTAGAGTGTACCTATTGGGGCCAAGGGACATGAGGGGAAGTAAGGGAATCCAAGAAGGGGTAGCCTCCTAGATAAAGCAGGTCAGATGGGAAATGAGAATACCACAAACCACTGTTGCATGTAAAAACATGTGTTACGCACTTTGGAGTGACCCCTCCCTCACTTCCCTCACTCACTCCCCTCCCTGGTGAAACCCCAACCATACTGCACACTGTTACACTTACCTGATACCTGGCTCTCCTTCATTCCGAGGTATATAGACCAAGATCATGACTTGTGAACAGCAAACCTCACCATCAAACCATCTAAAGACGGAGGAACCAACCTAAAAGAAGAGAAAAGAGAAAGAACTTTAGTTAGACTACAAGACGATGTATCTACATCTATAACAAAACAAACAAATAATTACAACCTCCCCATCCTAAACTGTGTTGCCGTAAATATTTACAGTGTCTGCCTCGTACAGGTACTTTGTTAAGTGGGCCTAACCTAGTCCCTGTACCAGGCCCACATTCCATTCCTGTTGGCCTGAACCTGTCACTTTGTCCTGGTCCAGCGCAACTAGATAACCACAGTTGGAACTTTTTGCTTCTCAGTACAATTTTTAGCTATATCTTTAAAATTGCATATCTCTGGTTCTACTGATTGGATTTTTTTAGTGTTCAAGTGGCTGCCCCTACACACAAGATGCACTGTGACACAGGCCCTCATAACAAGTCGATTGGACTACGGCAACACCCTGAAGTTAGGAATCGCCAAACACCTCAGATAGAGACCACAGACCACACAGAACGCCACAAGCCAGACTCATCCTCGGCCTTCCCCGATGAACCGACATCACTGCCCATCTCAGGCAACTTCCCTGGCTCCCCATGCGGAAGAGATGCCAATACAAGCTGACTACCTACACGCACAAGGCTCTGCACAATCAAGGACCCACATACATTAACCACCGCCTAAACTTCCACCAACCATTGAGAAGTCTACACTCTGTCTCCCTTTCACTTGCCCATACTCCCTGCATCTACCGAAGCAGCAGTGGAGGACACTCCTTCTCCCACATCGCAGCAAAAACCTGGAATAGCCTCCCCATGCACCTCCGGACCATCACCTCACTTCCGGAGTTCCGAATGGCCCTCAAGACCTGGCTGTTCGAATAAGCCTCTGGGACCTGCAAGCACCTGAATACCCTATTGGGTGATTAGCTGTGCTTTACAAATCCTGATTGATGGTAGTGTTGGTCTCAAGCAATTTAAAATTGTACTCTTTTTTCTAAATTGATGTGGGAATTTTCATATGCTTTGTTTTCACTTTATTACTGTTTGAAGTGCTGCGTAAGTACTTTTCACATTACCTCTAAGCCTTACTGCTTTGTGCCAAATTACCAGAGGTGTGTGTGTAGGGTTTGCTTGTAACTTCACCTTGACAAGAATTGTGGTTGTTGCTTGAGTAGGGTTTCATTCCCCTCCACTAGTAACCCAATTTCCTACAGTAAGTATTTAAAAAAGCATGTGTTAATGCTTTCTGTATTCACCTTCATGTTGTCTTTTTTTGCTTCAAACTGTAAACTGCAAAAAGCACTGTAAAGGACGTTTTATAGCTTGTGTGTTTTTGGGCAACAGGAATTTTCAACTCGGTTTCCTGTTTCTTTGTGTTTTGATCACATGCTCACAGTGAAGCAAACAAAGCAACCCCCTGCCCCTCACCTATCCCCTCTGAGCGTGTGCTGTTAATGACAGCTAGCATCATCATGCTAAGCTAATACTAGGAAGTAGGGCAGGGAGGGGGGGACCCCTTAGGGGGCCTCAATGATCACGAGGGGTGTCAGGCTCTGACCAAGAGAAACATAATGCTGATAACAGGGCTTTGGTTTAAGCTGAAAAATAAATTGGCACCAAACCACTCTGTAATGGACCATCACTAACATGTTTTGCCATTTAAATCAAAGCTGGGAGTGTGTGTCAAAAGGGAAGGGACTGCAAACACTCTACAAACCCCCACCCCCAGCCCACCTCTAATAATCACACTGAGCATAATTTTACACATTAGTAAGACCTGCCTGACCAGAATAGTATGGGCCTCATTTACGAGGCCCTTGCGCCATACTTACAAGGCAGCGTTAGGCCACTTTCTGTGGCTTAACGCTGCCTTGTAAATACGGCCCCTTCACCAGCATCACTTAGCGTGGAAGGGGCATGCAATGGGTGTTGCTGTGGGTGTTCTATCGCAACATCCATTGCATTTTGACGTTGCCCCAGATTTATGAGAAATTGTAAACCTGAGGCAGCACCAAAAACTAACCCACCCCAGGGGTGGCGTTAGCATGGTGCAACAAGGAGAAATTATTTTATTTCTCCTCACTTTTGCTTTTTCTATGCATTCTGCAACACACATAGAATGAGCAAAACACCATTAATGATTACGTGCAGGAAGGGACACCTTCCTGCACATAAACAATCATTCCCTGCATTCCCTGCAACATAGGCACATCCCTGCGTTTCTGAAGTGATGTGTTGCGTCGCTCCATCATAAATGACGCCCTATGTTTGGCATCATGTAATTGATTGCAGTTTTAAAATAGTAACATGAGTTAATTGCAGTGTTTAAATATGCCCAAACATATTTAAACACTGCCAATTTAATAGAATAATTGTGATAAAGGAAAAAGCTGGAGAAAAATGCCCTTCTTGGTAAAGGGATACAGGAGTGTAAAAAGCAATCAGAAGAGCCTCACATTTCTTCAAAGCACTGTTAATAACTGGCATTTGAAAGTTTACTAACCTACCATATTTTTGTTTGTTTGTATGCCATTCCTGTTAAGCATGCAACATGTGGCAGTGCTTAATTTGTAAAATAAAGAGTTATGGTACCCGAAGTTCTGCTCAGAAGCCACAGCCAGCCCATGCCGGCCCCTACTTTCTCCCATTGTGATGGTGTTTCCGTCTTTCTCTTCCTCCTCCTTTCTCAATTGCATGTTTTTCTCTCTCACTTGCTCACCATCAACATGTGTTGCAGAAAAATAAGTGGTGGTCCCCAAAAATAAATGCTGGTGACCCCCACTGGCTAACATTAAGCTCTGAACATGCCACCTGTTCAATGATATTGGTAATATCCTTTAACTCCTTCTTGGACTCTATTCATAGGTCCATACCCATGGCTTTCTTCCATGTTCCACTAAGGAGTAGCCTATCATTTAAGCCATTCCTCGCTTCAGGCACTAAAACAAATAGTACTGGTAATTGTAACTGTGTTCACATTAAAACCAACACTAGCATGGCTTTGTGTATACCTGAGATCCCACTCTCCAGATCCTGAGACAATGTCCCATTGGATGTGGACTCTTTATTGAGAGGGGTTTTAGCCCCATGGCCACTGGCATCTTTCTGTTTTATTTACTAGCCTCTGTATACTTATCAGTTGCCCTTCTCTTCATTTTCAGTTTTAGCTCCTACCAGCTCACATCCTTATCATAATGTAAGCTCACATCCTTATCATAATGAAGCAGCTAACAGAACTATCATGCTAGTACATCTACCCACTGCAGCAGTACTCGTTTCAGATGGGTTTCTTACATATGCATCAGTTGTCCGTACACACCTACCACTGCTATTAGTCAGTTTTTCACTCTTGGAGACTGATGAAATGCTGGATTCTTGTGTTAATTTCCCTTCCTCGCAAACCCTGATTCTTCTGGTTGAATGTGGTATCATCCCTGATGTATGCTCTATCAACAAAGAAGAAGTTAGTGAGACCTATTGGTTTCATTGTTTGTACAATACGTTCCTCTACAAACAACCTCAATGATTTGTCCTTCTGTGTCTTCTGGTAGAATCATTAGGTGGATGTTGCTTCTTCCTCAGCATCCCCAGGTACCTTCTGCCCTTGCCTCCAACTTCTTCCTCAGCATTTGCATTTCTGCTACCAATCTCTATAGCTGTGCAGTTTCTGTAGCAGCTTGCCTTCCGGTGGTATCTACTTCTGTGACCTTGTCCATGAGCTTCCATAGGCCAGCTCTTACCAAGTTGAGTTAAGTTACCTGTGTGCCAATCTTATTTACCATTGATGCTCTTGTGCCTTTAGCTGCCATCAGAATCTCAGTCAGCATTGGATCCTTTTGTTCTTTCAGTTCTCAACATGGTATTAATAAGCCTTTTTAGGTCGCGTGCAAGCGCTTTCCAACCTGTTGTTATCTATATGTGGGCTTTTGACCACGCCCATCACTTTCACTCATTCATGGGCTTGTCTTTCAAAAATCACTTGATGTCATTGGAAAATGCTTTACGTTTGTCCCGCCTAGAGGCGGTTTTGTTACCACCGTGTAGACTGACCCTGTTACATGGATAATTGCATGATTCCCAATATACTGCAGTGTGGGCTAACTAATTTTTTCTTTTGTCTCCTCTCCGTGCTCCATGGCGGCCATGGCCCTTACAGCGCACACAATGCCAACAGCGTGAACTCGATCGGCGGTTTTGGAGCGCTGGTCACATTGTTCACCCT
The DNA here is from genome assembly GCF_031143425.1 of Pleurodeles waltl. Classification (NCBI taxonomy): domain Eukaryota; kingdom Metazoa; phylum Chordata; class Amphibia; order Caudata; family Salamandridae; genus Pleurodeles; species Pleurodeles waltl. The sequence goes on along the minus strand of NC_090445.1, from coordinate 828,228,170 downwards.
GTTACCTCATCAAAGTAATTTATTTTTGTTCTCTCCTTTGCGCTCCATAGCTTTCACAAAAACACTTGTAATTGATAAGTGCTTTACTAAAAAACACAGAAATCCTCGAAGCGGCTCTCCCGGCACAGTGGGAGAGCTGATACTACAACAGTCACAGCACTCGGAAAACTCACTCTATAATGCTTTGCAAGCATTTTTTTCCCACAACATTTTGGCCCATAACTCAGTCTGTGGTGGTCCTAGGACAATTCGACCACCACCAACACTTTCAGCACGACACACTCTTTCTGTTTAGGTCATCTTTGGGTCCCCACACTTGGTTAGTGGGGACCCCAAAATAATAACCCCTTCCACCATTCAGTGTCTGTTTAAACTTTCGTTTGACTGGAACTTTTGTTTTACAGCAAGAAGTAGTTTGTGTTGTAAGGACCTTAGTATTGTAGTAGGCTTGTTAGGCCTGACTTGTGTAAGGCATTATGCCCTCTAGGGGCTAAATATATGGTTGAACTGTATTACATTTTGCCATTCTGTTTTTATGCCCTCTAAGGGCTAACTATATGGTTACATGACCATGTTTCTTACAAATGCTATTTTTATTGTGGTGTCCTCTAGGAGCTGTTCTGAGCATTACAGTCAACATATTAGAATACTGGCTGTACTCCGTTGTCCCATAATACTTTGCAGGGCATGGGACAATGGGACCACCTTCGTTCACCAGAACTTGCTCTTTCTATCTAGATCATCTCTGATACCAATCAGGTAGGTTATTGGGGACCCCAAGATAATAACCCCTCCCACCATTCAGTGTCTTTTTAATCACTCTCATGGCTGGAACTTTTGTTTTACAGCTGAGAGTAGTTTGTTTGTAATATCATTGCAGTAGACCTGCTAGCCATGAAAACGTGTAATGCACTCCACCCTTTAGGGAATAAATATACGGTTACACTGCATTACTTTGGGTCATTTTCTTTTCATGTGGTTATGCCCTTTTAGGGGCTAACTATATGGTTACATGACCATGTTTCTTACAAATGCCATTTTCATTGTGGTGGTCTGTAGCAGCTGTTCTGAGCATTACAGTCTAATGCCAAGAGTTTATTTCTGATAAACGTTTTTATTCATTTTATATGATATTTGTATATGTTTTATTAATCTCTCCTTATTGTAATTATGACCATGATTCAGGCCAATTTAACATCCTTATTACACTATGACTGTTTGAACACTCTTGATATGTTTGGATGACCCTTCTAGTTTATTTTTCTTGTTACTCCTCGGTGGCTATCTTGTGTCTGTGTTTTCTGGGAATTGTGTTATCCAGCCCGCAACTCTGATGGTGGGGTGGTGAAAGTGGTATTCTATTGGAATTAGCATGGCAGATTTAAATTGGGATGCTAAATGCCAACATTTTAATTTTGGGCTGCAGATAGAGGAAGAATGAAGTGCTTTAGTTATATGCAAGGCCATTGGAATTATGTGGCAGGAAAAGACCGAATTATGAGGCAGGGTTGACCAATTTATGTGGCAAGAAAAGTCCAGTTATGAATTTACAACGCCAACACCTCTAACTCAAGCAAATGAGAGACCCGTTACATGGCAAATGCTTGCTGTTTATATCTTCTTTGGTCGTCATTGCACTTTGTTATCTGTGGCTGTTTACTTGTTTTATCATGTGTCATCATTTTCACTTCATCTTGTTTTATATTGATTGATTCATCAGTAAGGAAATACAGCATTCGTGCTTCTTTGTTTCCACTGTAACAACCACATACTGTTTAACAAATCCAGTTGGGCTGTGAAAAGGTGCCGACTCTATTTATAGTGTGTATTAATCTAAGAGTCATTAATAAAATTTGTAGCTTTGCTTTGCTCCACCAGACTCTTTCACCGGTTTTTATTTATGCTTTCTCCTCCCACCCATTAGCTACTGTGTCGGGATATGTTCCTTATAGTGACCAGCCACCAAGTTAAACCAGCAATAGATTATGGTATTCAGCATAGTTTACTGAGTTAGTACCTCTATTTACAGTCAGGGATTTGGGGTTCCATTTTCTTTTTACTTTTTAGTTATTATATGATGCTTTACTTCCTGGTGCATTTGCGACGCGTCCCATATCTGCTGGTGTCAGATTGCTGCTTCTGTTCCTTAGGAAAACGGTCTCCCCATCTCCAACACCAGGCCTGGCACAGCCTTTTGTCAGCCCCCAGGACTCAGTCCAATTGTTTGTCCTCTTTCGCCCTGAGCAGACCCTCAACAGCAATCAACCCAAATGCGGCATCTCAAATGTAATCCCTGCTGTCCTTTCAGGGATATCTGAGTTTCCATTCTTGAATCTTGCAGCAGGATTACGATTGTATTTGAAGACTTTCTGCCAGAAAACTGGCCTGACTCATTTCTCCATGCTCAGTGTGCCACAGGTCTCAGGCTATACTTCAGTGACAAAGCGAAACTAAGCCAAAGCACATCTGGGGATGCTTGTGCTCCTGTTCAGATAGGGCCTGGCCAGGCAGCTTGGGCTTGACTGTTCCTACTGGAACAGGGACAAAGCAAATTCGAATATGGTTGGTTCCAGTCTGAGGTGGCACGTGGGGAAAAACAAGAGACTGGGATGTGACCTTGAGTAATTGCCGGTGGTTAAAATTAAGTAAAGCATTATACCTATCATTATACCTTCACCTCTCAGTGGGCTGCTGCATTCTGCCGTACCAAGGCCGGTCTCCTCACCTCCAATAGTAGGCCTGGCACCATTTCCCAGCAGCGTTTAGGACCACATCCACTGCTCTGTGTTCTTCCATTGCATGCAGGCCACCGCTAGTACTCGACACAGAATACTAGCCCAAATCATAATCCCTGCTACCTGTTCAGTGAGCCCTATAGCAGGATTTACACTATAATCACAGTCTTCCTGGCATAACACTATGAATGTGTCGCTTCTCACCTCTGCAGGCCAGATTTCATATATCTGCTCCAGGCTTCTCATTCTCTCCACCAGTGGTCGAAGTAGGCTGGATCGGAGGGGCACAACATGCCCGTACTTTTTTAATTTATGAAAAAACATTCCCCTACTTTTTATTAAAAGACAACCATCCCGGGATGGTAAATTTCAATAGTGCGAATGCTTCCCCTGAAGTTTCATTCAGGGAGTCTCCTGTGCTGTGAAACCGAGAGGATGGCAGACAGCTTAGCTATAAACAGGCCTTCTTGCCAGGGTGTCTGCTTGCATGAAAGAAATGCAAATGCACACAATTGATTAATCTGCAGATGTAAAGGAAGCGTGGGAGCCAGTACTGGTTTAATTGATCAAATCACATGAATCTTTGCAACAACAAAGATTTATTCTATTCCAGTGGCAGTGCAAGGGAGTAATCAGCTGAGCTATGAAATGTGTGCTTTTCAGGGCAGTTATATAAAAATAAATCATTATGTACAGCCTCGGTATTACTAAAATCTATATTTGGAAGCACAATTTTCTCTGAAACCTTTTTGCACATTTGGTAGCAGTATAGCTTACACTGTGTGTAATGCAAGTTTAACATAATGACTTACATGTTCTCTGTGCTTTCTGTCACAGGCTGGGCCCTCGTAGCACTAACAATACATAAGCCACTAATCTCCACCGAACCAACCAAGATTTTTTTTGTTTGTTTTTGTTTAGTAAATCATTTTATTGTAATTAAACAGTTGCTCAGTACAGAAAATAAGTCACAGTTAAGGCATGGAGTACAGTCTTTGACCACAGGTGAATAGGTACACAATATCAGTTTGTTGCGCATGCAAAGCTCCAAAAACCCATGGTACTTATCACCACAGAATATTATCCACATCCTATACATACCCTTGACAATGGATCAGTGCCTGTGCTCCCTCAGTCCCCAAACCCACCCTTATTTAAGAGTTCACAAGTCTATGCCATTGAATCCAAATGTTATCATATTTTTGGGGGGAGCCCTGACCCTGATAAATTACTTGTTTTGCTTGCTGACACCAATCCAAGTTGTTTACCCAGTCCTGAATCACCAGGGTCTACCCACTCCTCACACCCTTGCAATGTCTCTTTTGGCAACTCCCACCGCCAGCCTTAACCATGTCTGCTGATGCCGAGGCCAGTACTCCTCCCCCATTATGTGTAGCATGAGCCATATGGTGTCTAGTGGGCCATTATTCGCACTACTTGCATCCAGAATGGTTGTATTATGGGGCAGCTCCAGAGGATGTGGAAGAATGACCCCACCAACCTACATCCCCTATTGCATAGGTTTGAATCACTATGTCCCATATAATGTAGGGGACATCTAGAGTAATATGATCTGTGTAAATTTCTGAGTTGTATCAGTCGGAACCGGGCTCGTATTGCCACCTCCCTGGGACTCTGTAGGGCTTCCTGCTAGTCATCATCCTCTATAAGACCTACATCTCCCTCCCAGGCTTCGCAGAGAGAGTGCCAAGGATCCGGAGAATTATTCACAAGTTTTTTATAGGTCAGGGAAATTTCTTTTTCAGTGACAGGATCTAGTAACAGTCGGTCCTCTAAAGGACAGCAGAGTTCGCTAGTCCAGAGTGAGGTTGCATTTGTCAGTTTATCCCCCACCCCAGGAATTTCATGCCTTCTCTCCATGCTCATACTGTTGCCTGAGTGTGAGGTGGGAGTTTGTCTTCCTGCTTCCTAGTGTACAACACTGAAGGGTGTCCACGGTCTCCCATTGCCTCTCTATCTACTCTGTAGGCTGACTCTCCAACATCTGCGAATACCCAGTCATTTATAGAGACTAGGTGGGCTGCCCAGTAGTACAGTCGTATGTCTAGGACTGCAAGACCTCCGTCAAATACTACTCTTTGTAGCTTACTATGTGAGCTACCTCCATCCCACAGGAGGTTGCGCAGTTCCCTATTGATCTTTGCAAAAAAATTAGGTGGCACTCTGAATGGGATATTCTGGAGGACATATAATAAGCGGGGAAGGGCCGTCATTTTAAAAAGGACAACCCGGTCCATCAAGGAAATCGGAAGCCTACGCCGGTGCGTTACAACACAGCTAAGGCATTCCAGTTGTGGAAAAAGATTCTTCTTGAAGGACGCTTCCAAATTTCTCGTGACATAAATTCCCAAGTAGGGAAATCCGTCAGTGATCAATGGAGCTACGCATCTTGGCAGCAAATAAGGTTCCCCATTAGTTAATGGGAAGACCTGGGACTTGTCCTAATTAATTTGATACCCTGAGTAGCTTCCAAATGTATGTAAAATGTGTAATATTCTGTCAACTGAGAGACGGGGCTTTGTGACATACAAGAGGATGTTGTCTGCATAGAGGGAGATCCGTGCCCCCCAGCTCCCTCCCCTTGTACACCCCACAGAAGGGGGCCTTGTCGCACCCATGTGGCTAGCGGTTCTAGTACAAAAGCGAATATTAATGGGGACAGAGGGCAGCCTTGTCTCGTACCTCTATGTAAGGTGTAGGGGCAGGAGGCTGCCACATTGACTCTAACTCTCGCCTGTGGGTCATTATACAGTAGTTGAGCCTAAGTGAAAAGTTGGGGGCTAAAAGTCAATCTGGTTAGGGTCGCGAAAAGATCGGGCCATTCAATACTTTCAAAGGCCATTCTCGCATCTAGTGAAAGCAGCACTGCCTCTTCTGCGTCCGGGGCTGCTGTTGTGTGTAAGACCCCATAAAAGTGTCTCAGATTTAGTTTAGTGTTCCTTTGTGGCATAAAACCAGACTGGTTTGGGTGGACCAGGCTGGCCATCACCGGTCCTAGCCTATTACTCAAGATTTTCGCTATCACCTTTGCTTCTAGGTTCAGAAGGGATATAGGGCGATAGGAGTTGCTTGCTGTTTGTGGCTTACCCTTGTTGTGTATTACAACGATGGTGGCTATTCTTTATCGGGTGGAAGGATACCTTCTTCTTTGGCCACCTGGAACATAGTCAGCATGTGCGGCGCTAATATATTGGCTACGTATTTATACCGTTCTACGGGCAGGGCATTGGGGCCTGCCACCATACCAGACTGGATGGCCTTTTGTAGTTCCTCCACTGTCAGTTCTTGGTCTAGTGTTATCCTACTATCCCTCAACAGTACTCTAAGAGGGAGGTCTCAGAGTAGTTCTGTGCCGTCATCGCCAGTATGGTCTGCCCTAGAGGAGTATGTATTTTCATAGTAAGTGGCAAAAATCTTCGCTATAGCTTCTCCTGTTGTGTCTGATATTACCACCTCGCCCTGTATCTCAGCCACCCAGTAGGCCCCTCTATCTTTTCTCTCACCATGCAATTAGTTTGCTGGCTTTATCCCCTGTGTCATATAGGCACTTTTGTATGGACAGCGTATGGGCCTGAGCTGCATTGTCTGCTAAGTCTTTCAGTTAATGTTTAAGTCGGAGTCTGCGGCACTGGATTGGGTACAGTGCACCCTCCATTATCACTTTCTTCCCTAACTCTGAAATCTCCTTCCCTAGCTTCTCGTATTTAAGGCACCGCTCCTATTAATCCCTCCTATCAAAACTTGTGTGTGGCCCTTAATACCGCCTCGAAGGCTTCCCAGAGGGTCCCAGCCAAGTCTACCATCTCTACGTTTTCTTGGAAATATTGTTCTGCACCTCTCTTATTTTCTCCTGAACTTTACTATCTTTGAGGTGCCATGGATCTATTCTAAGGGGGTAATGTCATATCTCTGCTAGGGTAACGATGACTGGGGTATAGTAGGGGTCTGGCTTCCGCATTATGTGTAAACATGTAGTCCAGGTGAGAAAAGCAACCATGAGACGTTGATAAGTATATGATATGTCTCACAGGCGGGTTATGTTCTCTCCATAGGTCTACCACGCCCAATGAGTCTGAAAATGCTTGCAGTGAACTAGTGTGCATGCCCCCTCTGGCGCTATTCATCCTGTCCTGTTCTGGATCTATGGTGTCATTCATGTCCCCCTGAGTATGAAGATGCCAGGTGGCAGTTCCAGCAGTAGTGACCCTAGAGCTGGAAGGGTATCTGAGTGTAGCTTCGGTGGCACATAGACGGAACAAAGATTTAGAGTTTGGCCATTCCAAGTGCCGGTCTGCACCACGAACCACCCCAGTGGGTCAGTCCATGTATGACCTGGAATGAAGGGTGTAGATGTCTTGAGCAATATCCCCACTCCCCTAGAGTTGGTCGCAAAGCTGGCATGCTCCAATAAGGAGTGGCCCATTCGGTGTAGTACCCTATGGTGAATGCCCCCTCAGGTGGGTCTCCTGTATAAGGACTAGGTCCGGGCATGGTGTCGAAGAAACTTCAGGACTAGAATACATTTGATCTTATTGTCGAGGCCATTGATGTTCTACGTCATAACCTTCAGCAGCGAGTGTTTAGTGGTCTCCATAGTGTGTGCGCAGGCATAGCAGATCATGTGAGCATAGTGGGCAAAAGAGCACCATCGTCCTCCTCCCACCCCAGCTAGACATCTCTTTTCCCCTGTAGTATGACTGCACTGTGCAGAAACAGAAAATAACGTCAACAGGCATCAAGCTATCAGAAACCTGCATTTCCCGACAATCCCCCCCATTGGCGCCATCCCTCGATCCAGTTCCAGACTTTCACTGGTGAGGTGAAATACCAGGATTTGCTCTCCGCTATCACTTGAATCTTTGCAGGAAAGAGCATCATATACTTGAGGTCCTTAGCACGTAGGGCTTTTTTGACTTCATCAAAGCTGTAGCAGAGGTTTTGGGCTTGTAGTGTAAAATTTGAGAAGAATCTTATCCGAACATTTTCGTAGTACAGGTCACCAGGCATGAGGCCGCTTGTAGTATAGTGTCTCAATCTTGATGATTGAAAATCCAGGCTATGATCGTTCTTGGGGGGGCTACAGTCTTTGGCAGCGGGACCGGTGCCTGATGATCTCACTCTACAGAGAAAAAGTTTGAGAGGTGCTTCGGCTGGAGATGGTTAAGAATGAGGTCTTCGAGGAATATGTCTACACTGGGGCCCTCTGCTCCCTCCGGGACCCCAACCATTCTGATATTGTTCCTTCGTGCCCTTCCCTCTTGATCTTGGAGTCTGGCAGCCATGATAGTGTGTTGCTTTATAACATGGTGAACTTGTTCTTCCAGCCGTTTGGATGTGGACTGCAGGTGCAGAATGTGCGTTTTGGCTGTTGTGACCTTACAACATTTTTGGAGGTCCGCTCTCAAGTGAGAGACATCTTCTGTCATAGCATCCAGTTTAGGCTCTAAGGTATATTAATTGAGCTTAAGGAGGGTTCCATTGTCCATTCCCCTAGGCTATGAGGAGGGTTTGTGTACAGCATACTTATCCATCTTGTTAAGTTGTGTGTGGATTGGGCCTTTGGGTTTGACCATGGCTGTCAAGGAGTTATTACACTCCGGGGGGAGCCCCCCATTCGCAACTCAGGACACCAGCTGCCCCTTGATGGCACTGATGCAGATCAGCCTTATCTGTGGGTGTCCGCTTGGGCCCCTGGGGCAGATCCCCCTTCACGAGCTGAACATGTTTCTTCTACCTGGTCTCGGGGGGTGCATGCCCCAGCACCAGTGAGTCAGCGGGTGCTGAGCAACACCAGTCATAGTTTCAACCGCAGTGGGGCTGTTCTTCCCACCACAGCCACTCGCCCCCCCCCCTCGCTGGATCTAATGCGGCAGTCTCCTTTTGCTATGTGAGGGAATCCAAATGGGAGAATATGTCCTAACACCCAATCCGGTCCACCCAGTAGGGTGTGCACCCATAGCTTGAAGTCCCCACTTCCTTTGCCCAGCCTCCCACTTACTTCTCCTCTGGGGAGGCAGCGTCCGGGTTCAGTTCTTGGCCTGGTGGCTGCAGCAGGCCCTTTCAGCTTCTCTTTGGCCCACGGCCTCTCAGCCGCCTACCGCTGTCTACTCAGCCCTGCTCAGGTGGGCCCCAGCACCAGCAGCAATCAGCTCCACAGACGCCGCCAGCACTCAAGGACGACCGTGCCCTCTGTCCCTCAAATGCACAGCACCAGCCGAGTCCACTCCTCCCTGAGAGCTGTGTCCCAGTCTCGCCCTCTCCGTGATGGTCTCCATACAAGCAGCCCCACTCGCGGTGAGCACGGCCCACCTCCCCGCAGCCCTACACAATCTCCCAGGGAGACAGCAGGTGCCCTCAGCTCCCCAGATGCACGGTGGCGGCCGAGTCCACTCTTCCTCGGGTGCTGTGCTCCAGTCTCGCCACGTCCTCAATGGACTCTGCACGAGTGGCATCTCTTGTGGTGAGCATGGCCTGCCTCCCCATGGTGGTGCACCCCTCCTCACAGAGATAGCAGTCAGGCGTTGCCTCCCGGCATTCACTATGGCACTCAGGGTCATTAGGGCAGTCATTTGCATTGTTGATGCCTGCTGGTTATGTACGGATGGTGGGGGTAAGTAATCAGGTGCTGTGGAGCGCTCTCAGTGTGCAGCCATCTTGGTGAGAGCCAAGCCACGCCCTCAACCAAGATTTTATTCTGTGGCTTTTTGGATACACACAGATCTCTGCAATGCATTAACTACTAGATGTTTCTTAACGTACAATAGTGAGCTTGCCACTGATTACATTTTCTAAACTTATTTTTCATTCAAACTGTGAGATATTTTATATATAACTGCCTGAAGGTAAAAGGTCAAACCAAACTTACAGAATTTTGTTTTTTAGCCTCTCCTTTGACCCCGCCCCACACGTTCACTGACCCCGCCCCTACTGCATGCAGCATCATCGTTTCCATACTTTTTTTATGCACTTCGACCGCGGCTCGGCCTCTGTTTGTCAGTGTTTCATGGTAGCTGCTCATCCATAAGGTGGATCAGGCCGTCAGGGGTACAGTTCATTCAGAATACCAGCTGCACGAGGCATGGTGCTGGAGGGGCTCAGTGAGGTATGTCTTAAGTACATGGTCTGCTGGTCACGCCCCACCCCACTTCCAATGTCACTCCTTGTCGAAGTGGTAAAAGGGGTCGGGACTTTGTTGTTCAAGGTGTAAGATGTAGGTATATGTTTTCTTGTCTCCCTTTTTGCCCCTCTCCCCACTCTTTATTACATCCAGCATTTTACTTTCATGTTGAGTGGGAGATTGTAGTGTTGTCGATAACATATGTGTGTGCCTGGGTGAGGAGAAAATAGCCTCACTCGTGTTTGCTAGACCAGTTACTATTGTCCTGCACTACATCCCTAGATAAATAAATAGGCCTTTCCCAAACCCGGGAGTAGGCAAAAATTCACAGCAGTGTGTTTGTTATGTTTGTCAAAAGCTGCACATCACCTGCCACCAACATAACAGGAGATGCATCCATTACTTGCATGGGGGGACACAGTTCTGTAAAAAGTGATATTTGCTTGATTTGGCAGTCTAGATTCAGTGTTTAGGGACTTTTCTTTCATTGTTTTCATTGCGGAAAATAAACCGATTGAAATCTTCAAAAGGGAAGATAATGGCATTGTTAGTAATGCATTGTAAATTGCGGTCACTTCGTTCGTAAACTTAATGCCGGCGTCTTGGCTTCTAAGAAATGCCAATGCTGCCAGGGCAGGACATATGTGTTTTACTTTTTAACACTGTAACATTAATTAGCAGTTATCTTCAGTACTGCATTAAACTTAGGCAACATCATACAAGGCTTCTGGATATCAGTACAAGCTGAACAAAATCAACAAAGAAATGAACGAGCACCATGATTGAAGTTGTGCCTTGATGCAGGGCATGGACGTTATTTTGGGGTTGCCAGGGGTCGCAGCTGTGACCTCTGGTTTGCCTCTTGCGACCCTTGGCACTTCCTTTGTGACCCTTTGCCTCAGAGAGCACAAAATCAGTGCCAGGAACACAGGGGCAACTCGTCCTCATGGACACCGGTTTTAGACTCCTCCCAGAAGTGCGAAAAACCATTCAACTCATGGCCATCCTGTCTACCCCTTTACCAAGGCACTACTCTGGAGGCATTGTTGGATAATGCACAGCTGCAGTGTATTACAAATCATACATGGTTCAAAATCACACATGGTTAGCGGTCAATCATGTGACCCTTGCAAGAGGTTCTTTTGTATGCTCTTGTTTGTTATGACCATTGGGGTCCTAGTGTGCGCCGGCGGCTATACTACTACCCATGTAGGTGAGGTCATTCCCACCCAGATGTATAACTACTGCAACAGGGAGGCCTTCCTTGTTGAGTGTTCTTTTAATCGTTGGCAACAGCCCGGTTGGCCTAGCCAAACCACTCTTGGGTTGCGCGACCATAGCCCCCGATATGCGTTCCGAGCTTCTGCCCATTGTTGTGCTCTGGACACGAATGAGTGGCCCAAGATCCAAACCGTGCGGCGTCCCTCACCAGGGCCTGTCGGCAGAGAAGTAATATTTAGGAGCTGGAAGGCCTCACATAAACCTCGAAAGCCCCGGATTCCCAATGCCCTTTGCGCTTCATGCAGTTCTCATCTAGCCAGTGTGCCGTGGCTGTAGTTGTAGCACCTATTCATTCTCATGACTGCAATAAATTGGAAACGGTTTAAGTACGAACCACCTCTGTGCATGAACAAAGGTTTGTCTGGCGGGGGGTCCTTACCCATATATGTATACAACAGACATTCTGGTCAAACATAACTATACTCAAGGCAGTTCAACCGTGACCTTTTCCCTTTGAACAACTGATCTGTTTTTGACTTATCCGAGGTGGACCACTACCCAGTCATGACCAAATGTTATGTATTTTCCCAGAAGGCACGTTGTTCCTGACTTTGCTTTTGCCAGAGCTACTAGCTCACCCACTCTATAGCTAAAGGCTGCCCTAAAGAAAAGTCTCTTGTGCTCATCCATGCACACTTCAGTAGGCGTTGCCAACAGTTGTTTTAGAATGCTAAACTCAATTGGGCGCTTCTGGTCCTGTTGGGCTGTAACCTACCCCAGCCCTTCATGGCTGTCCTGCATAAAAAAAGCAGTGGGGTGGTCCCTCCCCCCTGCTAGCTTAGTATAAACGGCTAGTGCTCTTAGGTGTATCTGCTCCCAACTTCTGCTCTGGGAAATTCACGTATGCACTTGCTATGAACCCTTGTACCTCCTGCAGGTATACTGCACTCGGCCCGGCACCCCTGTTGCCCAACTAAATGTCTCCCAGCACTTATGATTTCTTGAGTTGGTTTTTAGGGCTTGGGCATGAGCCACTAACCTTGTCAGTTCGGGTCCACTAACTCCCAAAGGTGGCCAGGTATTTGCGTCAACTCCTTGTCTGCATCCGGTGCCAGCTCCCTGAATCTCTGCCATTGGAAACGACATAGGGTGTCAGCAGTATTGTTTTCACAGCCCGGGACATGCCTTGCCCTGACTCCTATATTCCTTTTTAATTGGTAGCCCACCAGGTGCCGTAATAGGCGCATCACTGGCGAATTCTGAACCTGTACCCAAGTTGCTAGCCCGTACCACTGCGTGGTTGTCTGACCACAACGTGAACTGCTTGTTAGCTAACCGTGAACCCCAGATCACAAAGGCCACCACAATGGGGAACAATTCCAGCAAGGTAATGTTACGTGACATGCCCTTCTGTTTCCAGTTAAGAGGCCATTGTCCCACAGACCAGGCTAAGCATAGCATTGCGTCGAAGCCTTACCCCCAGCTGCGTCTGTAAACAGTCCCATTTGAATGGCTGGCACCCAGGGTTCTGTCCACATAAGACTCCCATTAAAACTGTCCACAAATTCTAGCCACTGGGCCAGGTCATCCTTCTCCCCTTTGGTCAACCTGACCCTATGATGTTTTTTCGTCAGCCTTTTAGTCAGCCATGCTAGGTGCCTGGCAAATGGCCTACCTGCTGGGATAACACCATTGGCAAAGTGAAGCTTCCCCAGCAGCTGTTGCAGCTCCCCTGGATTTGCTTTTTTCTTCTTGCTGAGTGTCTCAATCCGCTTTCTCAATTCTGCCAATTTTGTCTCAGGGAACTGGCACATTCCTTCCACTGTGTCCAGCTCTATGCCCATGAATACCAGTGTCATTACTAGGCCTTCTGTTTTTTCACTTGCCAGCAGCACCCCCAGCTCCCCCTCTAGCTAAAGGATTGCAGTAGGGACTCACTCTCTGTCGTGCCCTTTTTCCCTATGAAGAGGAAATCATCCTGATAGTGTGTACACCCACCTCTGTGATTGTGCAACCTCAGAGCCCACTTCAAGAAACTGCGGAATACCTCAAAATAAGCGCAGGAGATGGCACACCCCATTGGAAGACATTTGTTGTGATAGAAGTGGTCACTTAGCTTGAATCCTAGTAAATGGTAGCTGTCTGGGTGGACTGGAAGGAGACCGAATGTTGATTCAATATCTGCCTTTGCCAATAAGGCCCCTCTCTCTGCTGCTTTAATCAGTTCAACTTTGTCATTTATTGTTGCGTAAGAAACTGAAAACCTGGCTTACTCCAAGCCATCATTTACTGATTCGCCCGATGGGTAGGAAAGATGGTGCGTCAATCTGAATTTACCTTGCTCTTTTTTTAGACTTGGCCCAAGCGGGAGACTACAAGGTTATCCAGGGGAAATGGCCTCACACTCTACCCAGTCAAACCCCCTTGTCTATCTTCAGCTTAGCTAACTCCAAGTTGTCCCTGACTGACTTCAGGTTTCTACACTCCCTGGGTTCAGGAGGGGCATTGGAAGGTATGATAAAATCTACACTAAATCCTTCAGCTAGCAATTTCCTGTCTTTCTTCTCTGGATATTTTCTGTAAAAAATGAAGCAGTCTGCTGAACGAAATGGAGGTTGGAAGGGGCGACTGAGCTGCTTCGCCTCTCACACTTTCTTCACTGTTGGTTGTTCTGCTGTTGTCTGGCCTCTTTGTGTTCCCTTGCCCCTCTCTGCTTCTTGCAGTCCATTTTAACAATAAGAATTTGTTGGTCTCTGGAGGGGAAGTGTTAGCCCGGACTCTAATGGAAAAAAGTAATGCTCTCCCAAAACAGAAGGTTTCCTTACCATAAATTATGTTTGCATAATTATTCTTTATTATTTTAAAAATTCAGATTCTTTCATAGATCAATACTCATCACTGACTTGGTTTGAAACTAAAGATAAAAACAATTAAAACCAAAAGTAAGAATGTGGTGCTCCTACAAAGTGACGGCACAGTAAAAGGTGAGTCAGTGAATATTAAAGTGCACCAGTGGTATTTACAAGCATTTATACATGAGTAATTGTGGCTGTCAAAAATGCAGTGATTCCATAATACAACACCCATAAAAAGGGTATTATGAATCTTCGAACATATTTTTCTAGTAAACAGTCTACATTAACTCTTTGTCGACGTTTCGACCCTTACAGGAAACGAATTACCAGTGGGCCATCATAAGGATTAAAGAATATTAAAGAAAGCACCAACAATGCGTCGAAGATCGCCAATCACTCAGGCCATAAACAAATTGGCAAAAACTTGCAACTCCATGTATAGAAGTGGTCCCCAAACTTTTTAATGCCACGCCCCCCCAGTTGGAAAATAAAAATCCTTGGGCCCCCTTCAGAAGTTTTCACAATTATTTTATAAGGATGGCACTGTTTAAATATGTCTAAGCCTATTTAAACATTGCAGTTAAGTACTGTTACCTTTTTTTAAATGCAATAACATGCTTCTGCTCAAAACAAAGGCCTGTTATCTGTATAATGCTTTTTTTGGCCAGAGTCTGATGCCCCACTAGGATCAGTTGGGGCCCCCCTAGGGGGCCCGCCCCCCAGTTTGAAGACCTCTGATGTATAGAAACAATCTGTCAATGAAGAAATCAAATAGGTTCTATATCAATTATTCAGGCCAGCGTCTGTTTTCTCACACCTATGTCCCCTTAAATGCAGACACGGATTTCACAAAACCTGGGTATGAAGATTAGCACTGCACAGTTTATCCGACCTCTCAAGGAGAGGATGCCCTCACTACTGTTCCCAGCCAACTGACAAACGAAGAAGCTCTTTGGATATTGTGCAAGAAAATGTAGCAGCCTGTTGACTGAAATGGAGGTTCGAATGGGTGGCCGGCGCTGCTTTGCCTCTCACGTTTTCTTCACTGTTGGTTGCTCTGCTGTTTTCTAGCCTGTTTTTAATTCCAGTCATTTGCACCCATTCTGTATTTGCAACTTTAATGCTCTTGACCCGTTTTTAGCTTCACTACGGCTAATTCTGTGCACACATCCCCAGTGTCCTTTTGTACAATCCTCAGACTACGAGAATTAGCCTGCTCTATTGATCACCCCACAGCGTTTTTAACAGCCACATTATGTCCCCAGCTTTTTGTGCCCTAACTCTTTACCTTAAAGATCGCCACAGCTCAGCCACCGCTCTGCAGAAACCTCTGTGCTAGCTGCAAGCTTCCTGCTGGCACACCACGGAGCTGCTAGCCCCGTACTCTACTCCTCCATGGACTCCGAATGTCCCGCTGCAGAGCCTTTACACTCAATAAGGTTACTAGGCAGCCTGCTGTCACGCGACAGAGCCGCCCACTCCGTGCCCTTTATTTAGCCCCGCACTGGGTCTCCTGCAGGACACTCTTGCACAGCTGCGCTCCACCCTGTTGCATCCTAGCTCCCAATGCTGAATACAGGAAGCCTGCGGCAACACGACGGGGGCTCGCTCACCAGTGTCTTTGTTCCCTTCCAGATGGCTGCTGCCTTGCCGCACGCTCGGCCGGTGGTCTCACTCCAAGGCCCATGACACGGATGTAAGAGACTCCTCCAATGCTTCTGACACGTTGTCCCAAAATCCCACGTCAGGCGGTCTTGTCTCCTCATGGCGAGCAGTCCTCTTGTCATCTTGACCTTGTGTACTGGTCACCTTCGGCCGCTCACCCCCTTTTACCCTATAGCTTGCCCAATGGAAGTCGCTCTGATCGGTGGGATTTCCAGACAAAACCTGTTTTCTGGCTTTTTTCATGGGTATACGGGCCTCCCTCATCTTGGTTCCTGCCATCTGGAGGCGTTCGCCGCAGGCCTCTCTTAGGTCGGCTTCTCCTCCTGGCCCATGCTCTTTCTCTTTTTTCCTCTTAATTTTTTTTATTACACCAATAGTGAACAATTTTTTTGTTATTCAGTATTAGTGTAATAAAAAAAGGGAGTACAATTAGCTGGAATATTACCTTCTCTGGCAGCTGTGGTAAATAAAAAAACTGCTTCTAAATGTATGCTGTGTGCGTGCTTGTGGGTGTGTGTGTGTTTATGTGAAAGGGAGTGTGTGTAAGCCTAAGTATGTGTGTGAGTAAAACTGATGGTGAAAGGGAGTGTGATGTCACTTCTGCTACATTTCGTATTTTGGTGAATTGACATCCATGATGCAGAGGAGTAGCTTCGAGTGGAGAGGTATTTTGGGTGGTACACCCCCCTAATAAATGTATTTGCTGATAAATAGTTGGGTACAGGTCCTTTCCGTCGGGTATGGTGAGGTGTCTGTTGGATTTCAGCAGGACTTTACTATATATAGATATATACACACACACACACATTCTCCCTCTCTTATGTGAAAGAGAATGAAAAAAATGTTGGTTATTTCACAAAATAGTGTCTTTTCTCTCACTTAGTACCCCTACCAGTCCTTATTACTCACCCTTTCCACTGCCCCTTACGCCCCTCTCGTCCCCCCTTCTTGTGGTATAATGTATTTTAACATTATGGGGTATATTTACTAAGATTTTGAACGATATTTGCATCACAAAAGTGAAGCAAAATGTTTTCTCTCAAATTTATTTTCAGCGCTGGAAATTCACTTGAAAGTGATGCACAGCAGCGCATAGATCTGCTTTGCATTACTTAGCGCCAAGTGGGCATTAAATGAATGGTGCATGGGTGTTCCCATGCAACCACCATGGTTTTTTACGCAAAACCCTACTTATGAAAGTAGACAGAGACTTGTGTCATTTCAAATAGGCACTACCAAGGAGAAGTGCTGTTATTTCTCCTTTCTTTTTTGACTTTACATATGTGCTGCACTGTACAGCACACATATAAATTGGGAAAAGTTGTAAAGTAAATCTAAGCATTGTATTATGTACTGAAGAGTACCCTTCCAGTACAAAACCTATGCTAGACTCATGCAAACATCCTTGCACTTTGGTACATAGGTGTGTGTGGCGCAGAGCTGGCTGTGCACCGGCGCTAGGGAGAGGGGAGGAGAGGGCTATATCTCTGTAAATATGGCGCTCCCCTGCTTTCTCCTCATGCAGCGCAGCATTTTTGGCTGCTGTGCTGCGCTGCGAGAGGATTTGGTAAATAGACCACTATGTGTCAACGTGATTTTTGGGAAATATGAAGGTCACCCCTCACAATCTTACTGACCAAGCTACAACCCTGCTTAGGTGTTAAAATTCGAATTATAAAAGTTTTGAAAACTTCATGTATCCCAAATGTCAGAAGGGGGGTTGTCGTATACACAGACTTGCAATAGTACATTCTCGTGACATGGTGAAATCAACAGGTTCAACCAAAAATGGAACTACGTGCATTGAGCTTTTTTCAGCAACGACGTCTGCACCGAGTATGGTAGCAAGGAAGCCATGGGCCTGGGTCAAGCAAAGAAAATAGGTCCTCTAACTGCTGTTGGGGAGAGTAAAATCAGACATTATCGGGGTTCAATAGGTCTTCCAGGGCTCTGGACCCTGCTGCCAGTGCACCTGCTGTGCCAACAATGGCACCTCTGCCCCTGCCTGCACTGGGGCCCTGCTCTCACTGGGGCCCACTCAAAATAACTATTGAAAATAGTAGTTCAAAAACATCATCGCATGAAAATAGCTTAATAACAAATATCAGTGAACGTCCTATGGGCCACCAAAAACTACTGAAATATTTGATAGATGTGTCGAAAGATCCCTCCATTTTAGCTCCTTTACAAATGCCATTTTGATTTAATTCTATTTTTGGTGCCATTTTTTAAAAACAATTTTCGATATGTTTTCGATGGTTTGTTCGTTTGTGTGATACATATTTTAGGTCAATAATTCTAGCGAACAAAGGTAATATTTTTTCAAATATGAGCGGTGTTCAGCGGTTGCTCCAGGCTTTGTGGACAACCGGGCAATGCCATTTCTCAAACACGGTGAAACTAATGTGAAACATTTACGTTGCCACAGATTTAGATCCTGCTCCAAATGAAGACCTACGTACCTTGGACTACGTATCCATTTTACGTGCACCAGATTTCCTGTTGCAGATCTTTGTTTTATCCTTGCACCACCTGAATAATATCGCTGGAAGGGAGCTGGGGCGCCATCTGTGCTGTCTTTTCTGTTGGAAGATTTCTTTTAAGTGCACGTACAGGCTAATTTCCTTTCTTGCTTTTATTTCAAAGCGACCGGAGCCCCGTGAATTGGAAGAAAAACATGCTTAAGTGAGGTTGCTTCAAATTGTAGTGTTTAGCGCGCCATTCACTAGAGAAATAGCAGCTGAAGAGTTTCAACCTGCGCCCAGAGTGGAGTGCAAATCATCAAATAAAATTCCCCTTCACCATGAAGCAAATAAACTAGATAAAAACGCAGAGGTTGATTGCTTCCAGTCAAATCATCTCTCTTTTCCAGGCGTCAAGATTGCTCAAATTAATGCTCATCTTCAAATAAGCCTATAAATACCCTCATGTCCCCCAAGCTGTGTTCTGTCTAACCTCTCCGTATCCAGATCGTCCCTTTCCATCATTTAAGCGTTTGTGACAGTCTGTATATGTCGTTAGCCTCATTCAAAGGCTGATGAGTTCACCTTGTGTTTCTACCCGGCAGAGACAGCATAGGCAACTTTCAAGCCATTGATTATGCAAAGTTTTCCTGACTGGCTGGCCGGCCTGCTGAGATAAAGGTGTGGGGGTGCCCCCTTATAAGGGCGATTAGGACCCATTAAGGACGGCCTATTTAGATTGCCACCTTTCTCAAACAGAAATAAGGGCCATGTTCTTATTTTAATATTCTGTAAGGGACGGGTCGTGGAATTTAAATAAGAATGTATGTAAAATCCACTGTATTCATTATTCTACATGGCAACTCATATTAAGTAATCATATAGATTCCTCTAAAACACTGTTAAAGTAATTCGTTCTTGTATTTGATGTTCTAATTATATATTGAAAAGGATGCTTCTACTTTTTTACTGACCTTAATATAAGTGTAGTAGTTAACCCTATGTACATTATTGTGGATGGACTAAAGCTCCCCTATGGACCATACTAGTATCTATTTCCCATGTCCTGGCTGGCTGGTATTCCACTATGCACACGGATTCAATTTTCAATCAGCTTAGTCAAGCATGAGAGCAGACTGAAGCTCCACCCTCTGTACTAGAGAGGGGTCTAAGCAGTCTTATATTTTCTAGGTTTGAAGCACAGGGCTTGGTTGTGTTTGTCTGCTGGCAGGCAGATCATGAGATCAGCAAGGCCCAACTTCCTGGAGGACCCAAGAAATGGCTGGCCTGACATGTAACTGAGCATGGACATGAACAAAAGGGCTGTCTGATGGTCCGATTAACTCTTAGGGTCTTTATTGCAATTGATGAGGCTTCTGCATCTGCAGTCTGGTGCTCAGCTAAGCTGCTTGAGCCCGCATTAAGCGGTTGCACCCTGCTTTTTCGAGATTGTCTGTCACAGTTGGCCATCATTCCAAGAGGGTATACAAAAATGTGTTAGGCTGAGGCCTCAATTGATGTTGTTGTCTTCCCACGAAGGACAGTCACAGAAGCTGCTGTGGGAGCAGTTTTGATAGCGCAGCAACAGGTGACCACGGACTACTGCAGAGACATCTGGAGTTTTGCCCTATCTCAGGTACGCACGCCCCTTAGCACCAGGGAACAAGAGTCCTCTGGCTTCACAAATGATGGCTACACAAATTATGCACCTTAACAAAGTGTGATCATGCACTGAAAAAGTGGCAGTTTTTTACTGCATCTAAAGAGTGACCTTGAACTGACACTGATATCACTCATGGCAGGGAGAGGACCTCCTTGATTGCTGCTTATCCTGCAGGATCAGCCTCCAGCTGTCAACAGCTTTAGGAGTGCTAACCTTTTGGATAACTATATATCAGCATTGGAGGTTTACCCATGATCATAATCAGGAGTAATCAATCTAAGAGAGGAGGCAGACCAGACTCTGAGGTCCCAAACTCTATAAAGCTAAAAGAGGATACCCAGTTAATATACCCCTCAGGTGTTTAAAGTCTGGTATCATAGAGATCATCATCTCACGATCAATATGACCAGGCCTTGAAGGTGTATACTGCCATTGCCTAGAGAGCTACCATCAAGGATCAAACCTTTGATCAAGAGAGGAAGTGAGAGCATGGCCTCCCGAGAGGAAGTGTTCACGGCACCCCGCCTTAGAACACCACCATACAAGAAAAAGACTATAGGTGGTACATCCTTCTCCGTCCAAGCAACCAAAATATGGAATTCATTACCCCCAACTATAAGAGCCACAGATAACTTTCTTGTCTTCAGAAAACTACTCAAGAGTTGGCTCTTTCCTTCATAACCACCTTTTTCAAACAACTATGAACTGCATATGCGTATGTGGATAAATATTTTTTTCAGATTATATGTATATTTCTATTTATTTATAGTTTCTTTGGAAAATATGTATTGCTACTGTCATAACAATAAAATACACACACACTCTTTAAACCTGTCTGACTAAGTATTTTTTTACCCATGATTCTAATTATGTATTGCATGTGCATATGTGTGTGTATTCATGTGTGTGTGTGTGTATATATATATATATATATATATATATATAAATATATATATATATATATTTATATGTGTATGTATGTGTATATGTTGTTTCTGTGCTTGGCATGTTCGTGGATCATTGCATGGCTCCTGGTTTTGTGTTGTTATACTAGATATCTATGAATTCCTGCTCTCATCTTATCACACTTATCTACTCATCACTCTTATGTCATGTCTCTATCAAACTATCCTCCATTCTCACTCTGACTCATCCCAAATCCCTTCTACCACTTTCATCTCCTAAATATCTCTGCCTAAGCTCTTCCCTCCACCTCCACATCTAACTCACCAAACCTCACTCTACCTTTGTGACCTCCCACACAACCCTACTAAATTCTCCTGCATTCATCTCACCCTGCTACTATGCTCTCCCTAACCCTTCCACATACTCTTCCCCCTCCGCCCCCCTTTATTCATCCCAAGCCTTTGGGTTGAGTAAATGAAGGATATACTCCCAATTAACACTTCTGGATTTCTTTCCTCCTCCACCCCTCCATCACTCCAGTCAATTTAACTAACAAACTCTCATATCCGCGGCTCAAATTAACTCATAATAATACTAAAACTGTACTCATTATTAAACGATACTAATCCATCACTAATTCTTCTTGGGTTCCGGATTAGCGTGCTACTAATCGAAAAACGCTTCGACACCTCGTCAGGGGTAGTAAGCGCTATATAAATACGATTACAATACAATATTATGTGGGTTTATTGGAGAAAGTGCCTCATGAAATCCAGGGACAAAATGGGGCACAAGTGATAGATCAGGACAAAACCTTGGACAGGGAGAATAAAATCAATGCAATGTATGCAAAAATCGTACACATAGTCAGCAGTATAATCTGCAGTGTGTCTGTTTTGTTCAGTGCATTGGCCCCCCATCAGATGTCAGCTACTCACTAGATTCAGAGCGACACAAAGTGATCGCAGTAAGTGCTGGTACTACACAAGAAGAGTGGTCCACAGCTGTGAGAGATCTTTCTCAAACCTGAAATTAAAAAAAACCAAACTACTTTTAGACTTTGCCAAGCAGAGGGGTCAATAGCATTGAGCTTGCCCAAGAGTTAGTACCATGATCTTCTACCTCTATGAAGGTTCTTACCAGGTTCTTTCGGTACCTCTCGCCGATCCTTCTTCCTGAAATGATCTGTGATTCTGTCATAGCCACTTCTATTACTAAATCCTTTGTGACCCTTACTGTTAGACCTCACGGATGAGGAAAGTGGAGGGGCAGCCTTTGTATGAACATCTATCACCCCCCTTATGGTGGTTATCTCAGCACTTCTTACAGCGTTGTCCATGCTTTCACTTACTCAAATGTAACAATACTAAAGCTACTGCCGAGAAAATGGTTACGTTTAATGTGTAACACCCCAAGAGGAAAAACTACTACAGGTTTCAAAATTCAATTTTAATTCCAGAAATGTGGTCAAATGCCTTTAAGTATCAGTTGTGTACAACATGGAATTAAAAGTGAATGAACTACATCACTTTTAAAGCGTTTGAGATGTAATGAAAGGTATTGGGTTGCATTAAACATAAGTGAAAAAATAAATTTGCAACTGCTCTAGGCTGTGGGTTTCCAACATCTTTTTAAAACATGAGACCTACTTATGTTGAATGGAAATCATCTTGAGCTATTAATAATATTAGTGTTGTAATGGCCACATCAGACAAAATTACATTAATGGCCACCGTTTGCAAAATTACTAGCAGTGAACACCTCAGTGCCCCAGGAAGGGTTGACAGTAGTAAAAATGCTTTGTCACTTTCGAATGCCTCTACACTGGTCAATCAATCAATCAATCAATCAAATAATTTCTTAAGCGCACTACTCACCCGTTAGGGTCTCAAGGCACTGGTGGGGGGGGAGGTTGCCGGTTACTGCTCAAAAAGCCATGTTTTAAGGTGCTTTCTGAAGGTTAGGAGGTCCTGGGTCTTGCGTAGGTTGGTGGGGAGGGAGTTCCAGATCTTGGCGGCGAGGTGGGAGAAGGATCTGCCACCAAAGGTGATGCCTTGGATGCGGGGGACTGGAGCGAGGGCGAGGTTGGCGGAGCGGAGCTGTCGAGTTGGTATGTGGAAGTTTACTCGTTAGTTGAGGTAGGCCGGTCCAGTGTCATGGAGGGCTTTGTGAGCATGGAGGAGGACTTTGAAAATGATCCTTTTGTTGATGGGCAGCCAGTGTAGGGATCTGAGGTGGGTGGATATGTGTTTGTGGCGAGGGAGGGTGAGGATGAGACGTGCGGCTGCGTTCTGAATTCGCTGGAGTTTTCTTGAAGCTTGGCTGTGGTCCCAGCGTAGAGGGCATTGCCGTAGTCTTGTCTGCTGCTGATGAGGGCGTGGGTGACTGTTCTTCTTGTTTCTAAAGGAATCCATTTGAAAGTTTTGTGTAGCATGCGAAGGGTGTTGAAGCAGGAGGATGATATGGCGTTGATTTGCTGGGTCATGGAGAGAGATGAGTCTAGAACGATGCCAAGGTTGCGTGCGTGGGTGCTGGGGGTGGTCCGAGGGTGGTGGGCCACCAAGAGTCGTTCCATGCCGTCTTGTTGGGGCCGAAGATGATGATTTCTGTTTTGTTTGAGTTTAGTTTGAGGTGGCTTGCTGTCATCCAGTTGGCGATGTCGAGGAGTCCGGCGTGCAGGTTTATCTTGGCGGTGGCTGGGTTCCTGGTGAGGGAGATGATGAGCTGGGTGTCGCCTGCGTATGAGATGATGGTGATTCCGTGGGGGCGGAGGATGTTGGCGAGAGGGGCCATGTAGATGTTGAAGAGGGTGGGGCTGAGGGAGGATACTTGGGGGACCCCGCAGATGATCTTGGTGGCTGGAGACCGGAAAGGAGGGAGGCGAACTCTTTGGGTTCTTTCGACGAGGAAGGAGGTGAGCCAGTCCAGGGCCTTGTGTCGAATTCCGGCGTCAAAGAGGCGTGCGCTGAGGGTTTGGTGGCATATAGTGTTGAATGCTGCATAGAGGTCTAGGAGAATGAGGGCGACGGTCTTGCCCTTGTCCACTCTGGTCCTGATGTTGTCTGTGCAGGCGATGAGGGCGGTCTCAGTGCTGTGGTTCTTGCAGAATCCAGACTGGGAGGTGTTGAGTATGTTGTTTTCTTCTAAGAAGTGAGACAGTTGAGCATTAACTATCTTCTCAGCGACCTTTGTGTGGAAGGGGAGAAGAGAAATGGGACGGTAGTTTGTGAGGTCTTCCGGGTCTGATTTGGGTTTTTTGAGAAGAGCGTTGACTTCGGCATGCTTCCAAACATCTGCGGTGTTGAAAGAACTGTTGATGACGGCGAGGAGCTGGGGAGCGATGATTTGGCTGGCCTTGTTGGAAATGTGGTGGGGGCAAGGGTCTGTTGGGGAGCCTGAGTGGATGGAGTTCATGGTTTTGCCGATTTCTTCTTTGTTGGTGGGGGTTCAGGTGTGTAGCTGGTTGGTGCAGGAGGGTGTTGTGTTGTTGGTTGTGTCGGTGGTGGTGATGGTGGGTGCTGATGCTGTGAAGCTGTTGTGTATGTCTGCTGTTCTGCGGTGAAAGTAGTTGGAGAGGGAATTGCAGAGGGTTTGGGAGTGTGGAGGGTCGATGGTGCTGGATTTGGGTTTGGTGAGTTCTTTGACAATGGCAAAGAGTTCCTTGCTGTTGTGTGTGTTGCTGTCTATGCATTCTTTGTAGAAGGACGTTTGGTGGTCTGCATGAGTTGGTGGTGTTTGCGCATGGCTGTTTTGAGGGTGGAGAAGTTGCATACTCATTTGGAGGCCTGGAGTTCTGTGGTGAACCAGGGGGCGGGCTTGATGGTGCAGGTGTTGTTGTTTGTTTTTAATGGGGCGAGGGAGTCTGCACAGCTTGTTAGCCATTGTGTGAGGTTTTGGGCGGCGGTGTTGGGGTCGTTGGTGATGGGAGGTGGAGCTTGTGTGAGGTTGGCGATCAGGTGTTCTTTGGAGATCTTGTTCTACTTGCGGTAGGATGTAGTGTGTTGTTGGTGGTGGGTGGGGAGTTTCATGAAGGAGAAATGGATGCAGTGGTTGTCAGCCCAGTGTAGTTCGGTGGTGTGAGTGAAGGTGATGTGGCTGCTGGAGGTGAAGATGGCGTCAAGCGTGTGTCCCGCTGAGTGAGTGGGTGAGGTGACCAGTTGCTTGAGGCCGAGGTTTGTGAGGTTGTCCAGCAGGGCTGTGGAGTTGCAGTCGTGGGTGTTTTCCAGGTGAAAGTTGAGGTCACTAAGGAGTATGTAGTCTGGAAGTGAGGGCGTGGGAGCTGATGGTATCTGCGATGGCGTCGCAGAATGGGTGGCGGGGTCCTGGTGGTGCGTAAATGAGGGTTCCTCTAAGAGTGGTGTTGGCGTTGATGTGTATTTGAAAGTGTAGGTGTTCTGCATTGTCTAAGATATCGTTGATGTTGGTGGAGATTTTGATGGTATTTTTGTGCATTATGGCAATACCTCCTCCTGGTTTGTTTATGCGGTCTCTACAGGTGTTTTTGTAACTTTCTGGGATGGTTATGGCGATGTCGGGTTCTGATGAGGGGTTTATCCATGTTTCCGTGAGGAAGGTGAAGTCAGGAGAGTATGTTGTGAGCAGGTCCCAAAGCTCGATGACGTGCTTGTGGACGGAGTGGGTGTTAAGGAGGATGCAGTTAAGGTGGTTGCGGGGTTTGGTGTTATTGCGGTGCGTGTTGGTGTTGCTGGTGTTAGTGTGAGTGCAGGAAAAATGGCATGAGTGGCATGTGAATGGTCCATGTGTGTGTTTGGGGTTGGCCTGGGCGCAGACGGGGTGCTGGCCTGGGTTGAGGGCATGGAGTTCTTTGGAGGAGTAGTGCTGCTTTGGGGGGGTCGGAGAAGTGTGGACCAAGGGGACGGGTCCTGGGCACGGTCCAGGCGTGGACGGGCGCAGCCGGGCTTGCCTCTGGCCACCAGCGGCACGGCCGCCATTAAGAAGGGGAGGTGAGAGGGACAGTCACTGACAGTTACCTAACAGTCATAGCTGTAATCACTGACACCAAGGTAATAATATTAGTAATACGTCTCTGAGTATCGCAACATTTATTATTCAAACACCAGTTTTAAATATGTTTTGTAAATAGAGTCAATTTTTTCCAAACATCAAGTTATGAGTTTTGAAAATACACACATTTACACCTTGAATACACACTCTCAATTCACTTATATGAACTCAAACAAGCAAAAGCTTCTAGTTTAGTAAGCTGGGCTGCACACAGGTCAACTACTTACTGGGAACTGTAAAGCTACGAGTACTCTGAGGAAGTCTGCTCTATGCGGTGCTTAGGTCAGACTGATTGATTCATTGTACTCACATAAATTATAAAACCATATACAATTGAGTGGGATTAGAATATGAAGTAATGTTTATAGATTGTACTTTCAAGTAGTTAAGGTACTCATTATCTTCTCATAACACTAACGGGCTGGTTTAGCAATTCTGTGGTTATATATTTTCTTCTGAGCAATGAGGCTGAAATGACTGAGCTATTTTTTAATAGCAGGTTTAAATCTGGGTTTTATGGTTTAATGTTTAGTAAGAAGAAACATATTTTATTAAATGTATTGATTTAGTTATATACAATTTTATAAACTGAATCCGTATCTTTTGATGAATGTATGATCTGTGATTTCAGATTGTTATTTTGCCTACATCAACTCTAAAAGAGTTTGTCTTTAGTTCATGTGTTTGTTTTATAATGTATGTTAATATCTTTCAATAGTATGTAAGGTTACTGAGTAATGCTAATAAATGTACTTGCCATATACAACTGACTCTCAAATACATAGCAAAACAAACAACAAGTGCTGACAGAACATTGCAGCTATATGGCTACTTCACAGAGAAGACATAGCAGCATGGTGTCCTAGGGCATGAGAGACTACAAAATGCAAAAACAACAAACGAAATATGTGAAATAGCAAGTTTAAACATATCTATTGAAAGTGATGGTACAACCTCAACTGGGGCTTGGGACTTCAGAGGCACTCACAACGGGAGAAGCAGGTGGACTTTTATAGATTGTGGCTACACCTTTCGTTGGGTGCTTTGGGAGCCTCTGTGTAATTACTGTCTAGCACATGCTTTATATTGTAACATTTCACTTATTATTGTTGAGCTCAAGACAGCAAGGGAGGCTCTTGTTTCACAGGCTGGTAACCACAGCTGCCAGAAGGTCAGTCCTTGACCTGTATGCTTTTGTGGGCCTCGCTCAAGTCTTGTGAGTTATAGGTTTTGTTTAATTATTTATTGTGCAAGTTCACAAAAAACAATTACAGTATCATTTAAGAGCAAATCTACTGAAATGTAATTCATGCTGGTTACACACACTACAAAGCAATGCTTTGTCATGGTCATTAAGATGCAAAAATTGAAACATTAATGAATGACCATCAAGATTCAGATTTATGAGGCAAGAGGCCAGATCATCACCAGTAACCAATTATACATGATACCACCTATATCATATATCCGTTTTTTCGATTTTGCTAAACAGAAGGCATGTGTTTTGTCACTGTAAAACTAAGATATGGTGAATAACCTTTAATTTTATTACAAGACCCAGAGGCTCCTATTAGGCTAACGTTTCCTGCTTTAATTAGAATAGCAGCCAAGATAAAAACTACAACTCCCAGCATTCAAGCTGAAAAAACTACAATCTGACATCACAAGAGAACCACCAATCACATAAGAGCCATGCAATAAATGTCTTGACTGAGAGCAACAAGTCCTCTTTTCTTGCTGCTTGCAGTCGAGATAAGTACTTCTTATCATTTTACTGAGTATATTTATGTCATTTATACATATATTTGTTACCGTTTGTGGGTTGGATATCTTTATTCACATAATTGGTTGTCGCTCAGGAGGCTGCCCGCTTTCCGTCTTCGGGCTCTCCCTTTACAACATTCATCAACGTTTGTTTCTCCTCTCCCCTGGCCCCGAAGCAACGCTCGCTTGCTGCGTCACGCTGCATTCGGTAGGTCGCTTCGTGTTTGACGGCTGGTTCTCTCGCCGTTGTTGTTCTTTAGGAGGAGGCCCCCTTTCAGTCTCACTCTGGTATCGTTGCGGCCTCCCTCTGGCTTCAGCCTTATCCGTGTGCCACGCCTTGGCTCTGCCCTTTCCTGGGGTTTCCCAGTTTTAACCCCTTAGCTCCTGGTCTTTCACAACAGCTGTCTTCAGGTGCCTTCACCCTTTTGTATCACTGAAATTATGGAAATTATTTCCGATGAAGAGGAGGCTCATAATTTTATAAATAATATTAATGCCTTTATTAAAGATTCCGTACAAAAGGCAGTTGCTAACTCCATGTCTGACCTCTCTAATACCTTACAGGTCTCCATGAAAAAAATTATTGACCAAAGAGCCTCCGAATATTACAAACAAAAAAGCAAAAAATCATGAGCCTGAAGTTTCATCCCCTTCCAAGGCCTCTCCTTCTCCTCACAATCTTGCTGGGCCGGGCACTTCCAGTAAGTACAATTTTCCCATTAAGGTTTCCCACCTAAGAGACACAGATGATGATTTGGGTGATTCTGATAAGGATAAGGAAGATCCAGACATAATGATCTGGTCGGGCCTTTGGAGAAGAGGCGTAAAACTTCTTTGGATGAATTGGGAGAGCCCTCACAAGTCAAAAAAATCTTTCTGAATCTATTTTAGATTTTGCTGGTCAACCGATGTTTGAGCCAACTCTTATCCATCACCCTAATGCCACGGAATGGTCTCCCATCGAGCATGTGTCTCTGTATGTGTCTCTAACAGATTAAAACAACCCCTTGATAAATTGTCATGCAGTAGACTGCGTTCGGAGTGTCCCAGGCCGGATCTACCAAATAATATCACAGCCACCGCCTCAATAGACCCTAACATGTTCATGTTTTTTACGGAATTTGGCATAGACCCGAATAAAGGTGTTGGCAGAGCCTGGACCAACTGCCAGGATAGACTATTAGACCTGTCTGGCCCTCTTACCAGAATTTTGGATTTAGCCGAAAAAGCAAGGATCGAATGCACCAACATTGATCCAGTGCTCTATCCAATTGGGCCCAAAGGGCGATTTTTCTTTTAAGCAACGCTAATTCAGCTATAGCCCAGGAGCGGTGCAAGAGTTTGCTTTTAAAGATTGATCCCAAATTAAGCAACTTGGCGTCTAAAGAAGCGGGACAGGAGGCAAACGGCTTACTCTTTGGTGACTCATTTATTAAAGAACTAAGCACATATGTTGCCACTTTCACCTCTATTGGCAAAGCGCAAACTTCCATGCAGAAAATTTTCAATAGTCATGTTTTTGGCAGGGCCGGCAAAGGCAGGAGCCACTTTGCCGGTGGCTACATTTCAAGAGGTATGGTTAACCAAACCAGACGCTCCCCAGGATTCCAACAAGACTACAGACCCCAATTTTACCTGCAAAGGTCCAGATTCCACAGATATTGTGGATACAGAGCCAAGAGAAATCAAAACCCAGGTAAGATTTTTTCTTTTTGACCTTCTATCAACAGGAGGTCGAACAACATTTTGCCTTTCAGCCTGGGCAATGATAACGTCAGATCTTTGGGTCTTACAAACATTACAAGGTTATCAGATAGATCTTTATTCAATTCCTTCTCAGCAAGCATTTCCAAGACCCCTTTTGTTTTCCAAAGAACAGGAAACTCTCCTATCCCAAGAGATTAATTCCCTTCTACGCAAAAAAGCGATAGAAAGATGTGCTTCCAATCCGTTGGGGTTCCTAAGCATGTTGTTTTTGGTTTACAAAAAGAACAAAAAGTATTGTCCTGTAATGAACCTAAAATTATTCAACAAAATATGTAGTGTATCAACATTTCAAGATGGAGTCTATTCTTCATCTCCGAGACGCTCTATTGGAAAACGACTGGATGGTTCGCCTAGATTTCCTAGATGCTTATCTTTCCATTCCAGTGCATCATTCTTGCAGGAAATTCCTTCAATTCCAGTGGAAAAACAAGTTTTTTCAGTTCAGAAGCCTTCCCTTTGGTCTACCTTCAGCTCCTTGGTGTTTCACCAAGGTTCTCAAGCCGGTCATCACTCACATGAGAGCGAAAGGGATCAGGTTACTGGTTTATCTAGATGATTTTCTTCTCCTGCACCAAGACAGGTTGACTTTGATCAACTATCTCTCTTATTTCGTATCCCTCCTCCAGAGCTTGGGTTTCTTGATCAACAAAGATGCATCATCCATGACCTCATCAAAACAAATAATTTTTCTAGGTTTTCTTGTAAATTCAGAAACATCAACTGTTCAGCTCCGGAGAAAGGATTTCCCACATAAGGAAGGAGATTTCCCTTGTTCTTTCTCATCCAACTATATCTCTCAGGAGGTTGGCTCAAATCATCGGTCTCCTGGCCTCTTCAATTCAGGACATTTTTCCGGGACCTCTCCATTATCGAGCGTTTCAATATTTAAAGATCTCTCCTCTTCAAAAGGGTCTAGGGTATTCAGACTCCATCAGACTAGATCAAGACTCTCAGGTCGAACTCCATTGGTGGTTAGATCATCTAGAAGCATGGAAAGGCAAAGCAATTTTCTCTACAGCACCAGATCTTGTTTTAGAATCTGATGCAAGTCGGACTGGTTGGGGCACAAGATGTGGTCAGTTCTCGACTGGTGGGGTATGGTCAAAAGAGGAGTTGTCACTGCACATAAACTGTTTAGAGATTCTTGCAGGTTCCTTTTCGATCTGTACTTTTGCAAAAAAACAAAGTAAGTTGTTGCATTCTTCTTCGCATGGACAATGGTTCGCTACATAAATCATCTGGGAGGGACAAGATACAAACCTCTCGCAGAATTAGCCAATAGTCTGTGGGAGTTTTGTCTTCCAAAACAGATCTCTCTTCAAGCAGAATTTCTCCCAGGCAACATGGACACAATCGCCGATTGGTGATCCAGACACTTTCAAGATTCCAGCGACTGGCGTCTTCATCCTTCAATATTCAAAAATCTTTCTTACAGATTCGGTCCCTTCTCAATGGATCTTTTTGCTTCACCGTTGAACACACATCTCCCCTTTCTACAGTTGAATACCAGATCCACTTACATTAGCAACAGGTGCCTTCCTACAGGATTGGCGTAGTCAGACAAGTTATTTCTTTCCTCCCTTCCTTATTATATCCTGAGTCCTGGCTCAAATTTGACGTCAACAAGCAAGAATTCTTTTGATCACTCCTTTTTGGCAGGGTCAACCTTTGTTCCCTTCGGTTCTGGAATTGGCCATAGATCCCTCTTTTCTTCTGCCTCAGTTTCCTTCGCTATTCCTGGATCCCCAGGGACTTCCTCACAAGCTAGTCATCAATCAATCACTTTGGCTTCTAGCCTGGATGGTTTCTGGTCTTCCTGGAGAACCTCAGGCATTTCGTTAGAGGCTGTCCAGTTCATACAGCAATCTTGGGCCCCTGGAACATCAAAGGCTTACAAATCAGCCTGGGGAGTATGGCATTTTTGGTGCATGGGCAGGGGTGCAGATCCCATTTCAGCGGATGTAACATTGGTAGTCAATTTCCTAGCATCCTTGTCCTACCAGGGCAAAGCCTATAGGACAGTCAGCGATCTCAGCAGAGCACACCAGAGTGAATGGGAAACCAGTAGGAGAACACCCATTGATATGTCGTCTATTAAAGGGAGTACAATTTTCTAAACCACCATTACCCAAATATAATTCAACGTGAGATATCAATGTTGGCTTAAAAATGTTCTCAATCAACCTGATAATTGTCATTTATCTTTCAAACTTTTGTCTGCTAAATTAATTATGCTTTTGTGCTTAGTTTCTTTAAAACGCCTTTCAGACGCTAAGGCTTTAGATGTTTCTTCCATACAATTTACCTCTTCGGGGGTTTTCTTTCAGATCCACAGAAGGACTTAAACACACTTAGGGGGTCATTACAGCCCTGGCGGTCCAAGACCGCCAGGGCTGTTCTGACGGAAGCACCGCCAACAGGCTGGCGGTGCTTCCCATGGTATCACGCCGCGGTCGCACAGCCGGGGCCGGCGGTTTCCCAGGCAATCTGCCCAGGCAATTACGAGTCCCCCTACCGCGAGTCTTTTCCTGGCGGTTTGAACCGCCAGGAAAAGGCTGGCGGTACGGGGAGTCGTGGGGCCCCCGGACAGTGCCCCGTGCAGCTTTTCACTGTCTGCTATGCAGACAGTGAAAAGCGTGACGGGTGCAACTGCACCCGTCGCACAGCCGCAACAAAGCCGGCTCCTGTGTTGCGGCTGAGATCCCCGCTGGGCCGGCGGGCGGAAACTAGGTTTAATGAGGGCCTTAATGTCAGTTTTTCACCCTTACTTTCCTGACTAACCGAAGTTGTGTGTGGGTAGTTGCTTAAGACAATATATTCTTATAACAAAAGATTTGAGAAAGCCAGCCTTTCCTCTGCTTCTCATTTCCTTTAGATCTCCACATAACACAGTTTCTTACGTTGGGCAGTTGGGTCAAATGGATCATGGGTTTGGCAGGTATTGATACTTCTGTTTTTGGGGCTCACTCCACCAGAGGCGCCATGGCGTCTAAGGCCTTTTGGCTGACATTCTCCAGTCTGCTGATTGGTCGAATGTGGCAATCTCTAGAACACTTTATTGCAAACCTGTTTCTCATGTTGCTGATGATATTGTTGCTATGCTTTGAACTAGCATAATAGGATCCTCTGGGTCTTGTAATAAAATGGATATTTTCTTAGCTTTTGTGAAAGAAAGTCTTGATTTTATTAAAGACACGGAGGCGAGGATTATCCCTCCATACTGTTCTTCTTAACACTCCCCTTTTATTTACTTAGGTTCAACGGTTGCTCCTAATCAAGCACCTCATTGAGCAGTCGATCCTACAACAGTGCCATCAGAGACATCTTCCTACTTTATCCCGGTTCGACTTCAAAACTCCTATAGACACAGACTTCAACGTTCTGGATTTTCATCCACGGATGCTTCTAGTCATCAACTGTTTTAAAAGCCTTTTCACTGTTCTTTTGGCTTTTTTGATTACCCTCTTTACTATTCCTATGCTTGAAACACTTTAACTGCTTACACAAGAAAAGATGACTTGTTGCTCTCGGTCAAGACATTTATTGCATGGCTCTTATGTGATTGGTGGTTCTCTTGTGATGTCAGATTGTAGTTTTTTCAGCTTGAATGCTGGGAGTTGTAGTTTTAATCTTGGTTGCTACTCTAATTAAAGCAGGAAAAGTTAGCATAATACTCGCCTACGTGTCTTTAATAAAATCAAGACTTTCTTTCACAAAAGCTAAGAAAATCACCATTATAAATGACAAGGCTGATTTCATGTTAAGTATCTTGTATTTTTTCAAAATTAACCTTAAAAATATACATTTTCATGCAAGAACCGAACAGTTATAAAATGTAAGCCGTCATCTTTTCCTCGTATTCAACAGCTAAATGTCCCGAATTTTGTCACCTATTTGCCATATTTCTTGCTTTTGTGATCTAATCGATTATATAACTATATTATTCGCGAATCAAGCCAATGTTTTATAAGGTTCCTGAACACTTTCTCTAGTTAAAAAAGATTACAAATTCTGATTACTGTAGCAAAAGTGAGGATAAAAGAACCTGAAAGGAGACAACACAGTGGAATTTGCATATCAACTGCTGGCCCCTGTGTTGTAGTATGCAGTCTACGAGCGGTTTTTAGATAGTTTGGAAGGAGAAATGGGTAAAAGAGATTTGTAAATACGACTACAAAAATACAAGACTGCTACAGCTGCTTGGATATAGACCATAATTGACTTGTACAGAACAAGTATATCTTGGGATAAACCAATTGGACACATGTTCTTAGGTTCAGCCAAGATTCTGCTTTTTGTGCATCCGTTTCAGTAGACTACGCCTGCAGCTTACTGCCAACAAGCCTAAACCAAGACGGAATAACAATTTTCAGCAAATTGCATTTACTGGTGTGGCTAGAACACCCACTTTTCTGATATGTCGTAGTTTTATAATTAAGTTTTAAATTGCTTGACCTTCAAGAAACTCTCTATATCGCACATTTTAAAACAGGCTTCCTGTGCTACATATATGTGGTTCCATATAGTTGACACACGCATTATAAATGGCGCACGGGGCGGGGGCGCTAAGAGTACATATTCAATGCTGCAGACAATCTAAGCAGCCTCCCCTGCACTTCCCCAGGGAGATGCACGCCAGAAGTGCGCCTTCTCGCCTAATCCATTACATAAGTGAGAAATGAACCTATTACCAAGTATTTCTATTATACGAAGGCTGAGGCCTGCTCCAAGGGCTCGCGTCTTCTTTTTGTGGCGCCTTTACAGTTTGTGAAAAAGGCAGAATCTGAAATTCCGTTATCCATTAACACAGAAAAGAAGCAAGCCGCGTCCAGCAGCAGCAAAAATAACTCATCAACAAATGTGAAGGGGGTCGTCACTTTGGCAAAGTAGCAGGCGAGGCTGTATTAGTCAAACATAGAACTCAGTTTGTTACGCTGAAAAACAAAAAAACAAAAACTTAATGGGCTATATTGCAAGGGAGATACAGTTAGTTTATCAATGCGTGGATTTGGTTGCTAGCTTTCAGAGCCAAAATGGTCCCTTCCACATACTTTGTCTGAAGAGGGGACTGGAGTGTACCACTTTGCGACTAAGGTGTACTTACATCTCTTAGGTTTCTGCTTGCAGCCCTTATGTACTTCTATACAACCTATATCCCTGGTTCCCTAACGTGAAATTCAGCCCCTTGTGTGACAAGTCTGGCCTGGCCCTGACCTTCACACTGGGACCGCGCAGTGTACTTTGGGGGAATGAAAATATCATTAACATCACCTATTAAATTTAGTGCGTTCGCTTGGCTATGGTGTTGTCAAGGAAACCCTCATTCTGGTTCAGGAACAACTTGTACACATGACAGCGCCCGCGACAGCAGAGCAAAATCAAGCAGCACTTACAACAGCACAGCGATCCAAATGGACAGGTAGAACACAGATCTCACTCATTCAAGGAGCACAGCAGCGTTCAGCGCCATGGTCATCCTCACTGGCACCTGTGGTGGCCTGCACACTCGTGTAGTTCAGGTAGCGTTATGACGTTCTTTAGCACTGAGGCGGGTAGTGGGGGCTTCTCTCTTCCTGAGGCAATACGCAGAAGTAAGGCAGATACTCGGGGCTTCGTCCTCTTTAAGCTTCCAACAGATTGGCGTAAATATTCAGGCATTGCCTAGACATTGGCATGGCAGTGGCACTGCTAAGAACACGCCCCCCCCCTTTCCGGACCAACACAGGCCAAGTGCTGTGCTGATGGGGCCCCTGGAGCTCGAAGGTGGGTGTGGGGATGGGGGCACCACTGGGGCTGCGGGGTCCTTTGTTACGCCACTGGTCCACAGCTAGAAAACATGCAGTGATCTGCTCTGTTGGTCAACTGGGGAGATCCGGGCTCATCCCTGTGTATTGCAGCAGGCTGATGCATGAGGGTTCTGACTTCAAACACTGTGGGAAAGTGTTAGCCTTGCTTATGCATAATTTTTGTTTTCATTCCTCTTCTACCTTTCTATTAAACGTATTTCTTTCGTCTTCTTCTTGCCATCTATTTTTCATTTCCATTATCCTCCTCTCTATTCGTGGATGCCCCTTTATTCCAATGCCTTCGCTACTTCTGCTTTTCTCTTTCCCTGCTTATCCTTTTCACTCGTTTTTCCGTTTCCTTCTCTCGCCTTTTCGCTTCCGCTCTCTAATTTCTGCTTCTCCCTGCATTTCCCCTCTCCTCACTCTTGTCTTCCTCCTTCCACCTTTCTCTCCTTCTTTCACTTCGCTTCTCCTAATCATTTTACTTCTCATAACTCCGTTCTATAGTTATATCTCCTTTTCTTCCTCCGCCTTTCCGTGTTTCCACTTTTCCTCCTTTTTCAGTCACAGCGACTGCAGCCGCTGTGTGCCTTGCTAAGCTACGCGGTGCAGCTGCTGCATGACCTCTGCGACATGCACCATGTCTTGAAGAGGTACAGCTTGGGAAGTAGATGCTGCATTGCGAAAGACACCGGGACTTGAGGGGCAAACAGCGTCCGCTAAAGAGGAATGGAGAGCCATACTGCAGATATGGGGCATCTGTCTACTAAGTGTTCGTGTATGTTGAGCAAGAGATCAGTCATTTGAAATGTTCAATCTCTCTTACGTGTGGATTCGGGTAAAGACCTGGTCTCGTAGCCCAACCAGGACAAGGAAGTAAGGATACAGTTTGACCACACCGCCTCGCGAGTCCACTAATGAACTGGCCCAGCAGGAAGGAGAGGTGGCAAAGACCCACTTGTGCTCAGTGTGCCAACCTTGCTGGCATGGGATGGAAACAAACCACGAGCAGTTCATTTCCACCCCAAGAGGACCCATTAACCACCGACCATTGCCTTTAGTGCAAGCGTCTAAGCCCGGCCTTATACTGCAACGGGCCTGAGGCCGCCGGACGGACCTCTGGTGAAGGTGCACAGTGAAAAACTGCACACAAATTCGCCACCACAACGCACAAAAAAAAAGACCCACAATTGACTCGTGCACCGGCCCATCGCCCGACTGCCCGACTTCCCAATCCGAGGCTTCTGATAAGGCAGATAGCTACGATCTGGCTATTAACGTGCTGAAACGCATTCTAAGGAAGGTGCAACCAGGCAATTTTTCTCTTACTTTTTTTTTTTTAGGTAACATGGCTACACGAAAGCCATAGTCTTGAAAAGTATTACCCTGCCA
Organism: Pleurodeles waltl; assembly: GCF_031143425.1. Classification (NCBI taxonomy): domain Eukaryota; kingdom Metazoa; phylum Chordata; class Amphibia; order Caudata; family Salamandridae; genus Pleurodeles; species Pleurodeles waltl. Next base: position 828,191,791 of record NC_090445.1, on the reverse strand, counting down.
ATATGATGTGATCTGCCAAGCCATCTCCTAGAAGGCAGCGTGCCAGGTGGTAAACAAGAGAGGCCATAAATTGCCTGATAGTCTAAGGTTATAAAGAGCCGAAGAAGGCAAATTGCCAGATTGGAGTTAAGGCAATGAAATGAGATCACTTTCAATGTCAGGTCTCGCCTGAGGCAGTGTATGTGTTGTGGGCTGCAAGACACTTAAAAGGGATTTTGAGCCCGCCCATTGCTTACTCTTGGCTGACTTCATTGTTGCTCTAATATCTTTGCTTCTCTTTGGTCAGGGCATGCTGACTTCACTTCCTCTTCATGTGCTTGTCCCTCCACTGGAGCAGGGCCCAAGTCCTCTTTCCTTGTGGTGCCCAGTGTCCTTCCACAAATTGCACACTTTCAAAGGAACTTTTTTTTTTTTTTCCCAGCACTTCATAAGAGTTGATGTTGTTGTAGGCCATCTCCACCCCTTCGCATTGTAGCTTGCCTCCTTCAACCCTCCCATCCCTCACTTTGTTGTACGAAAACGGGTGTGGGTAACAGTTGACCCTCCATTTTACATTAAACAATCACATCATATCATATCATATGAGGTTTGCGGCAACCGAGCTTGCACATAATGTAATTTTGTCCTTGTCAGTACCAGACAGAAGAGGAACTGTTTACTGTGTTAGTGTACCCATGAGGCACCAGTGACAGGCCTAAAGTATTTACCGGCTCACCTCTCACAATTTCACAACCTCAAAGACATTCATGTACCCCTACCTATAGCTGCCAAGTGGGGACATAACGTGTGGACCCTTGAGACAGAACTGCCTTTTTAATAAGCAGAACCTTTACCTTCGCAAATATTGAGTTGATCATTGAAAAGGTACAAGACTACAAGTCCCACAATGCAACATACCGCTGACGCATCTTGCAAGCAGGCTGGGATTTGTGTTGGCCCAGTAAATATGGTATAACACTCCCTGGCACTTCTGAGGTAGATAAAGAACAGGACTCTGTTTTCAGTGGCACAATGTGGTTAAGAGAAGGAGGAGATATGTATGTATGTATGTATGTATATATATATATATATATAACTAGTTTTAATATTATTTTTCTTTCTATATGGCACATCTGTCATTAAGAGAGCCTCGCAGTGCTTCATGTCTCATTGATCAGATTGTACAAGGGAAATAATGCCATATGTGAATTATCCTGCTTCCCAGGTTGCCTTTTCCTATATTTTCTTTTGCCTATTTAAAATGCTATTTCAAGTAGGCTTTGGGAAAAGCATTGCTGGGATTATATTTGTTTAGGAAAAAAGGTGATCATAAACATCTACACAAACTATCTCACACACAACCACTCAGACAGACGAGGGCACACCAAACGCAAACATCAACACCCAACAACCACCATCCTACCAGAATTTTACCATAGCCTTACCAACATCACTGTGTCACCACATTACCAACACCACCCTACCAACACTCCTTCCTACTAATGTAGTCACCAAAACCCCACCACCATAACCTACACAGCCTAAAAATCACCCCTACCCTAGCCTAAAAACAAACAGTTCAACCTTGGCCTCCACCACCCTACCCAAACCATTACCACCATCTTATCTAACCACCACCTAACTGCTACCACCGCCCTATCAGCACTAAACACCACCACTGTACAATAACTACCATCACTCTACCCTAACCACCGCCAGCCTAAGCACTGCCAACACACTAATCACCAAAACCACCCTACCTTAAGTACTAGTACCATTACCCTGACCACATCACCTTCATCCCTACTACCACCCTAACCACTGCTATCACTCTAAATCCAACCTACCACTACTCTATCCCAACCACCAACGAAAGCTACCACTACCCGAACTTTACCATCACCACCCACTTAACCACCACCACCATTCCATAGCCACCAGCAACACCGTCCCCTAACCACTACCAGCCTAACAAACACCACACTAACGAACAATGGCACCACACACTAACCACTAGTACCATCACCATAAACACCACCCCATCCCTACTTCCACTCTAACCACCACCTTCAGTCAAACTGCACCATGCCAGCACCCTAGCCCTAACACCACCACAGCAACCTCCACACTACCAACCACCAACTTACCACCCACCAACTTACCACCCACTACAACCCTGCCATAACCACAACAATCCTAATGTAATGACCACAACACATTACTACAACCTAACCACTACTAACACCACCACCTTCCTCCACCAACACAACAACTGGATCTACCCTACCCACCACCCACAACCACTACTCCATAAACACCACTACCCAAACCAGCACTACCCTAGTTCTACCACACTACACTACATTACCACCATCCTACCCTAACCACCACCACCCATGCCTAACCAGCACACCCTAACCAGTACCCTACTGACCAACACCATCATCCTAACTACAACCACCCTCAGCACCACCATGACCCTAGCCACCACTACTACCCTTGCCACCAACCTCAACACTATCCCATAACCTCCACCACCACCACCCTTTCACTCATCATGGCTCACAATTCCTATAGAAGCTTTTAATTTTTAACAAGCATTTTGAACTCTTTACTGGATTGTTGTTTTCATGGAAAGTTGTGGCCTACATTTGCATTTGTTTAGTCTCAAGTAACTTGTTTCTGCCGGAAACTATGTATTTAGGTATCTAGTAAAGCTTAGTCATACCAAAGACCAATAACATATACACATCATCTATAGCTATCTATCGATATGTGAACTTTGAGAAGGAGCTCTATGGTAGGACTTTGCCATAGGGGAGGTGCATACTGGTCAGATTCCCTTTTGCATAAACTTCTTATTTGACTGCTTTGTGTATTTCAATTGATGTGCAATGGGAATAAGGAAATATAGGCCCTCATTATGACATTGGTGGTAAATCCCACTTACAGCCATGCTGACTGCCGCCAACATACCGTACCCTCAGCTAATTACAGCCACCCATATTATGACTGTTGGACTTTTGCTTTTGCAGGGTCATCCCCAGACTTTTTTGCCTCCTGCCTCCTATATTTTTCTGACATGTTGCTGTTGGCTTTTCAACTCTGAGCACTTTACCACTGCTAACCAGTGCTAAAGTGCATATGCTCTCCTGTTTAAATTGTATGTAAGTGGTTTATCCATGATTGGCATATTTGATTTACTAGTAAGTCCCTAGTAAGGTGCACTAGAGGTGCCAGGGCCTGTAAATCAAATGCTACTAGTGGGCCTGCAGCACTGGTTGTGCCACCCACATAAGTAGCTCTGTAATCATGTCTCAGACCTGCCACTGCAGTGTCTGTGTGTGTATTTTTACACTGTAAATTCGACTTGGCAAGTGTACCCACTTGCCAGGCCTAAACCTTCCCTTTCCTTACATGTAAGGCACCCCTAAGGTATGCCCTAGGTAGCCCCAAGGGCAGGGTGCAGTGTATGGATAAGGTAGGACATATAGTAATGTGGTTTATATGTCCTGACAGTGAAATACTGCCAATTTCGTTTTCACTGTTGCAAGGTCTGTCTCTCTCTCATAGGATAATATGGGGGCTACCTTTAAATATGATTAAAGTGTAGATTCCCCTAGAGAAGAGATGGACAGGTGGAGTTTGGGATCCCTGAACTCACAATTTAAAAATGCATCTTTTAGTAAAGTTGATTTTGAGATTGTGCGTTTGAAAATGCCACTTTTAGAAAGTGAGCATTTTCTTGCTTAAACCATTCTGTGACTCTGCCTTGTTTGTGGATTCCCTGTCTGGGTCAGTTGACAGTTGGGTTGTTTTTCACCTCACACCAGACAGTGACACAAAGGGAGCTGGGGTGTGATCTGCATTCCTGATTAGCCATCTCTGCTAGGAGGGAGGGGTGGAGTGGTCACTCTCATCTGAAAGGACTGTGCCTGCCTCTGACAATGCTGTCTCCAGCCCCCTGGTGTGTGTCTGAGGCCTTGCCTGGGCAAGGCAGGATCTCACAAGAAGGTGTGAGTCCCCTTTGAAGAAAGGTGACTTCAAAGACTAAAATGAGTATAAGAAGGGCACCCAAACTTACAAACTTTAGAAACACTTCTGGAATCAAGGGGAACCTCTGCCTGGAGAAGAGCTGATCGCTGAGGAACAAGTGCTGCCCTGCCTGTGACTGTGCTTTGTGGAGCTTTCCTGCAGTGCTGCTTCTGCCAGAGTAAGAGGGCAAAGACTGGACTTTGTGTGCCTTCCATCTTGAAGAAGAAATCTCCAAGGGCTTGATGTAGAGCTTGCCTCCTGTTATTGAAGTCTCAGGGATAGCAAAGACTTCTTCCTGCCAGCACCTGGAGTCTCTGGAGAGACCCCTACTCTGCTCTGTGGTGCCCTTCCAGTTCCTGGGACCCTGAAAGGAGAGGCTGGCAGCCTAAGGACAAAAATACACGCACCGAGCACCGTGCGGAGAAAAGATCGACGCGAATCTGATCGCGGCTGAGAAAACGACGCGACGCCGGCTCCGCAGCTGAGAAACGACGCCGCTGGAAACGCGACCGGAGAATCGACGCCCGGAGCAGGAGAAACGACGCGCAGCATCGCTGACGAAGGCTGAGAGATCGCAACCAGCGCCGCGGGACTTCGGACCGTCGCGTGGCTGGCTTTTTCGACGCGCCTCGCCGAGCCGAGCTGTTTTCGACGCATATACCCGTGCCGGGTTATTTTCGACGCACACCGCCCGTGCGGGGTTATTTTTGCCGCAAACCAGGTACATTTTCACGCTAGCAGCGCTAGTGTGGTGTTACAACTACCTAAAGACTCTTTTTATTTTTAACCTTTAAAAAATCATAACTTGACTTGTGTATGTTGGATTTTTGTCGTTTTGGTCTTGTTTTGTCTAGATAAATATTTCCTATTTTTCTAAACTGGTGTTGTGTCATTTTGTAGTGTTTTCATTAAGTTACTGTGTGTGTTGGTACAAATACTTTACGCCCAGCACTCTGAGGTTAAGCCTACTGCTCTGCCAAGCTACCAAGGGGGTAAGCAGGGGTTAGCTGAGGGTGATTCTCTTTTATCCTAACTAGAGTGAGGGTCCTTGCTTGAACAGGGGGTAACCTGACTGTCAACCAAAGACCCCATTTCTAACATTGGTGGCAGCGGTGGGATTGGACTTGTATTTGTACTTGACATACAGTAATTAAGTGTACACTACTGTTTTGATCTCAGACCACTACGTGACCACATACTACTTGTCTTGTGATTCTGCTTTTTGTTCTCTGATGTCCTCCTGGAAGTATTGATGATACTTTTGGACTTTGTTTTTTGGTTGTGAAGCCTTTTGCAGAAATGGAAGTCAATTTCTGGCACCTATCTATGTATAAAAAGTGGCAGCTTAAAGCATTCTGCATGGAAAGGGGACTGGCTGTGAACAAGGAATCCAGAAGGGAGGATCTTGAGTCAGCCCTGTTTCAGGATGAATTGAAACGTTGTCAGGCAACACCACCAAATGAGTCTGAGGAGGATAACTACTCTGAGGAGGAGGATTACTCCAAAGAGGAGGGCAGTGGCCCTGAGGAGGGAACAGAAAGAGATGATAGGCTCCTAGCTCGAATCCGGAGTCTGGAAGAGTTTAAGAGGGCCGAGGAGAAGAGAGCCTTAGCCCTGGCAGAAAGGAGGAGGGACTTAGAGATTAAAAAAATGATTTATGCTTACGAGCTTAAATTGAAAGAGCTGGAAGTCATGAGGGCTGAGTCCAGCTGGAATGGTGGCAGCAACAATTGTATATCCAGTGATGCTGCAGAAGTACACATGCCCAGAGAGGTGGTGCCCTACTTGAAGGAGGGAGTTAACACACGCCAGGAGGTTCAGGGGTATGAGGTAGCTCCAGTGATGCACAGGGTCCCTGAGGTGGATTGGGGAACTGGCATGGGGAGTCATATTCCTACTGGTGGGAGGGACACTCTACTGACTCTAAGTGAGAGTGACAGGGAGAGGGGTTCCCCCCAGGTAGAAGTCCTGGTTATGGAGTGTGAAAACATCCCAGAAGAGTGTGGGTTGAGTGTCAGGGACAGTCAGGTACTGTCTCACCAGTCTCAGGAGGGTGATGTGGGGTGCTTTTTCAAAGCAGAGTCACTGGATGGTTGGGTGAAGGGTACTTTGGTTAATTCATGTGAGGGGCGGAGTGATGTAATTGCTGGAGAGCATATGTCTAGTCCTTATTTTCCAGAGCTATGCCAACACCAGGTGGAGTGTGAGTTCTCTGACCCCAGGGAGCTTACAATGGAGGCAGACTTCTGGGTGAGTACCAGAGAGTCTGAAGAGGCATTTGGGGGTGCTCCTGAGAGGAGTGGTCTAGGTAGTTCCCAACCAGGTGAGGTAGGGAAGGATTGTAGTGTCCCAGGTAGGTCCCAGTGTAGTGGGATGGGTGAGGGACCCCATGTCCAGTCTCAGAGGAGAGGGAATGGGGATGGGTTGAGGCCCAAGGTGCCCGAGATCCGGTCCCAGGTCCTGGAGGGTTCCCTGCGGGAACCCCAGGAGGGGAGCCTAGCCTGTACCATAGGGCCATCTGTTGAGGGAGACCCCACAGTGTCAGGAGAACTTGGGGGGGCGGCTGTAGCCAGCGTCCCACCAGTTCTGGTGTCTGGCAGTACCACTCCTAGTGAGGGGTTGCAGAAGTCCAGACAGAGGGTTGAGAGGGGGTTGCGGACCCCAGTGGAGAACCTGGAGGGTCAGGGGTCAGCTCTGAGTGCAGAGCCCCCCAGGAATGACCTTGGTGAGACCATTTCTGGGCTGGGGGGAATCCAGACTCTGTCAGATGGGCAGAGGTCAGGAGACCTGCGCCAGCCAGACTCTTGTATGGCCCTTGGGGAAAGTGTTTCCCTTGTGGGGGGTAGGTGTGCCCCCCAGGAAGTCCTGGTGCGCCAGGCAATGATTCAACCGCAGGATGGTGACTCTGGGTTGGATGATCAGGTTCAGGGGGTAAACTCTGACCTGATGGGGAGTACGTGTGCTCCCAAGGAAGTCCTGGTGCGCCAGGCAATGGTTCAACCGCAGGGTGGTGACTCTGGGTTGAATGATCAGGTTCAGGGGGTAAACTCTGACCTGATGGGGGGTAAGTGTGCTCCCAAAGAAGTCCTGGTGTGCCAGGCAATGGTTCAACCGCAGGGTGGTGACTCTGGGTTGAATAATCAGGTTCAGGGGGTAAACTCTGACCTGATGGGGGGTAAGTGTGCTCCCAAGGAAGTCCTGGTGTGCCAGGCAGTGGTTCAACCGCAGGGTGGTGACCCTAGGTTGGATGACCAGGTTCAGAGGGTAAACTCTGACCTGGTAGGGGGTAGGTATGCCCCCCAGGAAGTCCTGGGTTGCCAGGCAGTGATCCAGTCTGTGGGTACAGACCCTGGATTGGGAGGCCAGGTTAAGGGTGTCCCCCCTGACCTGGAGGAAGGGGCTACTGCTAACAGTGCCCCTACCATGTTGTCTTCTGGGGGGGCCGCTCCTAGTTGGGTGGTTCAGGACCCCAGAAGAGAGGGCAGGGGGAGGGAAGCCTCACCCCTGGCCCTGGTCCAACCTGAAGGTACAGACCCCAGGTTGGAGGATCAGTTGCAGGTTAACATCCCTGCACTGATGGAAGAATTGTGCAGGACTGCTTCTACAAGCACCCTGACAGTTTTTGACTCTGGGGGTGCCGCTTCTGCAGGGAGGGTACAGAGCCCCAGAGGGGAGGACCAGGGTCAGGTTGTCATCCCTGACCTGGTGGAAGAGAGAGTGGTCAAAGGGTGCCAGGCACCTGGGGCTACCACCCCCCACTCTCCGCAGTCACAGTGGTTAGAGAGGCCTGAGGTCGGGCTCTCATCCCTGACAGTTGTCTGGGGCCACTGTGGCTTGCTGTCCTGGTGGACAGAGTTGCCCCTGGGGGGGGAAGGACGAGAGTCACACCCCAGGGGTGGAGTGGGCAACACCATTGTGTTGGCCCTGGTGGTACTATCTGCCCATTGCAATACATCTGTGAGCAAAGTAAAGTTAGGTGTTGCACAGATGGTGTCTGTAGATGTGGAGAAGGGTTCCCCATGGGTTAGCTTAGTGGGCCCTGAGAGTATGGACAGAGGGATCCAACTGGAGTCAGGAAGGCGTAGAACTGGAGCATGCCCCTGCTGTTGTGGGCCTGGGTCCCTGTTCTATCGCCCCAATCAGGGAAGTACATCAAGGTATTGATTGTTCTCCCCTGGCTTTAGGCTGGTAGGGGGTCGTGTTGGACTTTTGCTTTTGCAGGGTCATCCCCAGACTTTTTTGCCTCCTGCCTCCTATATTTTTCTGACATGTTGCTGTTGGCTTTTCAACTCTGAGCACTTTACCACTGCTAACCAGTGCTAAAGTGCATATGCTCTCCTGTTTAAATTGTATGTAAGTGGTTTATCCATGATTGGCATATTTGATTTACTAGTAAGTCCCTAGTAAGGTGCACTAGAGGTGCCAGGGCCTGTAAATCAAATGCTACTAGTGGGCCTGCAGCACTGGTTGTGCCACCCACATAAGTAGCTCTGTAATCATGTCTCAGACCTGCCACTGCAGTGTCTGTGTGTGTATTTTTACACTGTAAATTCGACTTGGCAAGTGTACCCACTTGCCAGGCCTAAACCTTCCCTTTCCTTACATGTAAGGCACCCCTAAGGTATGCCCTAGGTAGCCCCAAGGGCAGGGTGCAGTGTATGGATAAGGTAGGACATATAGTAATGTGGTTTATATGTCCTGACAGTGAAATACTGCCAATTTCGTTTTCACTGTTGCAAGGTCTGTCTCTCTCTCATAGGATAATATGGGGGCTACCTTTAAATATGATTAAAGTGTAGATTCCCCTAGAGAAGAGATGGACAGGTGGAGTTTGGGATCCCTGAACTCACAATTTAAAAATGCATCTTTTAGTAAAGTTGATTTTGAGATTGTGCGTTTGAAAATGCCACTTTTAGAAAGTGAGCATTTTCTTGCTTAAACCATTCTGTGACTCTGCCTTGTTTGTGGATTCCCTGTCTGGGTCAGTTGACAGTTGGGTTGTTTTTCACCTCACACCAGACAGTGACACAAAGGGAGCTGGGGTGTGATCTGCATTCCTGATTAGCCATCTCTGCTAGGAGGGAGGGGTGGAGTGGTCACTCTCATCTGAAAGGACTGTGCCTGCCTCTGACAATGCTGTCTCCAGCCCCCTGGTGTGTGTCTGAGGCCTTGCCTGGGCAAGGCAGGATCTCACAAGAAGGTGTGAGTCCCCTTTGAAGAAAGGTGACTTCAAAGACTAAAATGAGTATAAGAAGGGCACCCAAACTTACAAACTTTAGAAACACTTCTGGAATCAAGGGGAACCTCTGCCTGGAGAAGAGCTGATCGCTGAGGAACAAGTGCTGCCCTGCCTGTGACTGTGCTTTGTGGAGCTTTCCTGCAGTGCTGCTTCTGCCAGAGTAAGAGGGCAAAGACTGGACTTTGTGTGCCTTCCATCTTGAAGAAGAAATCTCCAAGGGCTTGATGTAGAGCTTGCCTCCTGTTATTGAAGTCTCAGGGATAGCAAAGACTTCTTCCTGCCAGCACCTGGAGTCTCTGGAGAGACCCCTACTCTGCTCTGTGGTGCCCTTCCAGTTCCTGGGACCCTGAAAGGAGAGGCTGGCAGCCTAAGGACAAAAATACACGCACCGAGCACCGTGCGGAGAAAAGATCGACGCGAATCTGATCGCGGCTGAGAAAACGACGCGACGCCGGCTCCGCAGCTGAGAAACGACGCCGCTGGAAACGCGACCGGAGAATCGACGCCCGGAGCAGGAGAAACGACGCGCAGCATCGCTGACGAAGGCTGAGAGATCGCAACCAGCGCCGCGGGACTTCGGACCGTCGCGTGGCTGGCTTTTTCGACGCGCCTCGCCGAGCCGAGCTGTTTTCGACGCATATACCCGTGCCGGGTTATTTTCGACGCACACCGCCCGTGCGGGGTTATTTTTGCCGCAAACCAGGTACATTTTCACGCTAGCAGCGCTAGTGTGGTGTTACAACTACCTAAAGACTCTTTTTATTTTTAACCTTTAAAAAATCATAACTTGACTTGTGTATGTTGGATTTTTGTCGTATTGGTCTTGTTTTGTCTAGATAAATATTTCCTATTTTTCTAAACTGGTGTTGTGTCATTTTGTAGTGTTTTCATTAAGTTACTGTGTGTGTTGGTACAAATACTTTACGCCCAGCACTCTGAGGTTAAGCCTACTGCTCTGCCAAGCTACCAAGGGGGTAAGCAGGGGTTAGCTGAGGGTGATTCTCTTTTATCCTAACTAGAGTGAGGGTCCTTGCTTGAACAGGGGGTAACCTGACTGTCAACCAAAGACCCCATTTCTAACAATGACCCACACATAGCAATCCGTCACTATACAGACACATACACAAGTCCGCCAGTCCAAAGGTCAGTGATAAACTGGCAGTACCAAAACCCATACCATTATACCAACAGAACTACGCCTTAATTAAGACCCATTAAGACCCACAAATCACCGCAGCAGATATTCAATGGTGCTAAACCACTGGCGGTACATACTGCCGCACTCAAAATACACACATACAAAACACCACCACATTGGACAATTCAAACTACACACACCTGACACCCATACACACACCACAACCACACACTACTATAAAACACACACACACATTACCCACAACACTTTACCATTACAAACAAGTGTGACAAGAGAGATAGCAAAACCACAGACACACACCACCATCACCTATACACCATCCATGCACCCCCATCATACACCCCAACACAGCACCCCACACACCCTCACCCACAGCACTCACAATACACCCATGGCACCGCAACAACACCCCAGGTTCTCTGAGGAGGATCTAAGGGTCATGGTTGAGGAAATAATCCGGGTAGAGCCACAGCTATTCGTGTCACAGGTGTAGCAGACGTCCATTGCAAAGAAGATGGAGCTATGGCGGAGAATCGTGGATAGGGTCAACGCCGTGGGACAGCACCCCAGAACAAGGGATGACATCAGGAAGAGGTGGAATGACTTACGGGAGAAGGTACGTTCCACAGCAACACACCAAATAGCTGTACAGAGGACTGGCGGTGGACCCCCACCTCCTCCCCACAAATAACAACATGGGAGGAGAAAGTCTTGGCAATCATGCATCCTGAGGGCCTGGCAGGAGTAGGAGGAGGACTGGACTCTGGTAAGTCAAATCTCTGTTACTATTACCCCCCCTACCTGCACGCTATCACAAACCCCCACCCTTACCCTCACTCCACCACCTCACACACACCCCACCATCACAACCCACTCATCCCAATACCAATCCCTGCATGCAACACCAATGCACGGACACCCCTCACAGACCTGCAGGAACACCCATCACTAAAGCATGCACATTAGAGAGAGTCACCTAGCCCACACAATCACTACTCACACAAGGCAAATCTGCGAGGGCAATAACAACCATACAGGGCAGCACATCCATGCACAAGATGACACACACACAAACAATAACACTGCACTTACATCCCCACAGGTCCCCCACCCAACGTCACCGGAGAGAAGGTTCCAGCAACTTCCAGTCCACCCCCAGAAGAGGCCCACTGTGATGACAGCAGCTCTGGACGCCTGGATCAGGATGACCAACCTGGCCCATCAGGGATCTCCGGACAGACGGTAACCCAGGCACAGTCCCATACCACCACAAAGCCTTTCCCCTTAAGAAACACCACCACAGTACCCACTCAGCAGGCCCATACCTCTGTCCCCAGGACATGTCAATCAGCAGTGTGTCCACCACTACAGGGACCACAGGCCACCCCACAAATACAGGATGATAAGGGACCTGGGGTCAGTGGCAGTGGGCACACGGTTCAGGGGACAGAGGCACAGGACAACAGGGAAGCTGGGAGGACTGCTGTGCAACAGGGGAGGACAGGCCCAGAGAACCAACTTTCCAGGAGGCACTCACCAACATCCTAAGAGCATACCACCATTCCCAGGAGACGATGGGCCAAATACTGGACAAGTTGCAGGAGACCCAGCGGCTGCAGGAGGGACAGTACCTGGGGATCAGGGAGGACTTGAAGTCCATTAACACCACCCTGGTCACCATTGCAGGGGTGCTGGCAGACATGGGCAACACATGAGGGAGGCAGTGGCACACCACCGGGCCCCTGACACTAGCCAAACCGATAAACAGCCTTCCACCTCCGCTGCCACTAGTGGAAGGAGGCCCACCACAGAAACAACAGGCCACCAGCACCCCACCCCCTGCAGAAGGAGAACCACCCAGCAAACGGTCCCTGCGATCCAGGCAGAAGCCAGAGAACATTGCCAAGACCCCTACCAGGAAATAAGACTCTCCTGAATGTCTCCCTTGTGTCCCACTCTGTCACCCTGTCCACCATGAAATGCATTTGCTCCCCTTCCTATGCCCCCTTCGACAATGCACCTGTGATACAAATAGACTGGACACTATCCTGGACTTTCCTCCATCATCACCCCAGCCCATTGCACACCCCTCTCTAATCATTAGCACTTAAATAAACACCATTTGAATAAATACAAGTATGGAGTCTGTCAAATCATTTAACCATGTATTTGTTTAAAAAGCTTTCAACACCGCAATATAACTGTACAGTATTGTATACATAGGAACGACCTGTAGTTGGCTGCAGTCAACACACCAGGAGCGATAGTGGGACACAAATATCTTAAACTAGAGATGCCAAAGGGTACAGTAAGTGGCCATAGAAGTTGGAAAATCAGCCTACCAGTGACAATGTCAAATATAAAACTGTCAATGTAAAGTGTAATTACAGTGTCTTACCTGTGTTTCATTGGAAGTACTGTCTTATAATAGCACCTCTGTTGTTCTCATCCTCATCCTCTGCCTCCTCATCTTCACTGTCCACTGCTGCCACACGCCCATCTCCAGCCTCATCCTCCTGCAGGAAAGGCAGCTGGCGACGTAAGGCAAGGTTGTGCAACATACAGCATGCCACGATGATCTGGCACACCTTCTTGGGTGAGTAGTAGAGGGATCCACCTCTTAGATGGAGGCAACAAAACCTGGCCTTCAGTAGGCTGAATGTCTTTTCTATTATTCTTCTTGTTTGCCCGTGTGCCTCATTGTAACTTCCCTCTGCCCTTTCCTGGGATTGCTCACAGTGGTCAATAGCCATGAGAGGTTGGGGTAACCAGAGTCACCTGCAAAGATCGAGGGATAACGGTTAGACACACACTAACCCTTAGGGCCCACACCATACCCAAACACCAACAAACCCTGGGTGGGAACCAGGGCTCACCGATTAGCCACACCCGGGGCCTCTGGAGTTGAGCCATCACATATGGGATGCTGCTGTTCCTCAGAATAAAGGCATCATGCACAGACCCAGGATACTTTGCATTGACATGGGAGGTGTACTGGTCAGCCAGGCACACTATCTGCACATTCATGGAGTGAAAGCTCTTTTGATTTCTGAACACCTGTTCATTTCTCTTGGGGGGGGGTGAGGGGGTGGGCCAAATGCATTATGTGTACCATCAATCGCCCCAGTAATGTTGGGGATATGTCCCATAGCATAGAAATCAGCTTTCACTGTGGCCAAATCCATCACCTGGGGAAAAACAATGTAGCTGCGCATGTGTTTAATCAGGGCACACAATACTCTGTTCAGCACTATTGAGAACATTGGCTGAGACATTCCTGCTCCCAAGCCCACTGTCACTTGGAAGGAGCCACTTGCCAGGAAATGGAGCACAGATAGGACTTGCATAAGAAGGCGGATCCCGGTCGGCTGATGGATAGCAGATATCAGGTCAGGTTCCAATTGGGCACACAGCTCTGTGATTGTGGCCCTGTCCAGTCTGTAGGTGAGGATAATGTGCCTATCTTCCATTGTTGCCAAGTCCACTAGGGACCTGTACATGGGGGGATTGTCTCCATCTCCTATTCATCCGCAGCAGTTGCAATCTAGGGGGCAAAAAGGTGAGTAGCTGGTCAGTATTCCATATTTCCAAACACTATACTGCATTGCATATTGTGACTGTAACACAATATTGTTGTATAGGCCCAAATGTTGCCTATGTGTACTTTGATGCAGTTCGGTGCCATGGCCTGCCCCCATCCCTGAAATGGCATCTGCTCGTCCTGTATGTAGGGACATGTGGAAATGAGGTAATTCCGCTGACATTGTGCGCCATTGCGGGAGCGGTCAAAAACCGCTGTGCAACTCCTCATTGGATCCCATTGGGCCCTATGGGTTACAGTGGCCAATGGTGATGTACGCCGGCGATGACGGTACGCACCAGGCGGACGTGACCGCCATTTTCTATCGGTTCACCCACTTGCTATCTGACCTTCAACAGGAGAGGACCTACACTGCAAGTGCTGCTGTGACCTGTGTCTGGAACCGACCATGGCTCCTGTCACTGGGGAAAGGTCCCCTGCCTTCACCGCTGCAGAGTTGGAGAGACTGGTGGATGGGGTACTAACCCAGTACTGAATGCTGTATGGGCCTCCAGACCAAAAGGTGAGTACATTGTGAGCACGATGGATGGGGCATGAATGCATGGAGTGCTGTGTGTGAGGTCCTCGTGTGTGTGGGGGGGGGTGTTGGTGCATGTATGGTGGGAAATGTCTGTGCGTAAGGGGTTGGGAGGGCTATGGTGGGACATGAGTGTAACAGGCCGGCCGGTCTGACTGATATCTTTTGCTATGTGTATATTTCTGCAGGTCAGCGCCCATCAGAAAAAAGGTATATGGCGTGCCATCGCCAAGGACGTGTGGAACCCTGGGGGTCGATGGCAGGCGGAGCACCCACTGTCACAAACGGTGGGAGGACCTGAGACGCTGGGCAAGGAAGACGACGGAGGCCCAGCTGGGGATGGCCTCCCAACGACGAAGGGGTGCCTGTCGAACCCTGCTCCCTGATGGCCCGCATACTGGTGGTGACCTCTCCAGAGCTGGATGGGCACTTGAGAGCTTCACAGCAGCCACAAGGGGGTGAGTACAGTTTCCCAATATACTACTTGCGCGTGGTGGGGGGGGTCTCCGGGTGGGGGATGTGGGCCTGTGGGTGCCACTAGGCCAAGCCGGACATTGCAGGGTAGGTCCCATGTTGGGCAGGATATGTTGTGAACCACCTCCAACCAAGCTAGTAGGCATCCACTACTGGGCAGGGGTCTGTGGGTGTCAGGTATGCTGTTATTGGCATTAGGTATTACTATCCATGGCCTGGTGACTAGCATTGTGACTGGTAGTGCATTGCCTAATGCGTAGGGCTGTTCATGTGTGTGTGTGTCGTGTACGCCAACAGTGGTGTTGGAGCAGCCATTGACCAAGTGCATCCTTTGTCTCTCTCCCCCCACGCCCCTTTTTGTTTTGTCATCCAGTCATTCTGTGCATTAACATAATCTGGCAGAGGAGCTGAGGCACCGGCGACAGAGGGAGCGGCATCCCACATGGCCCAGGAGGATGAATCCACCAACAGTGAGGGCACCAGTGGGACGGAGGGCGAGGGGAGACCACGGTGGAGACAGGAGGGGACAGTTCAGCCATGCCCTCTCACCCAGGAGGCTAGGCATCTCCTTTGCCCCAGGCACCTCAGGCTCTGCCCCAGTTAGCCCTGCTGCCCTGAGTGAGGAGGCTATTGACCTCCTGCAATCCATCTCTGGTGGGCAGTCAGCCATTGTGAATGCCATCCAGGGGCTGGCAGCCCATTTGCAACAAACAAATGCATTCATGGAGGACATTCACTCTGGCATAGCGGCCCAACAGAGATCAATCCAGGCTCTGGCCTCCTCTCTGAGGCCAGCCTTTGTCCCTGTTTCTAGCCTCCCCCCTCCAACTTCCTCTACCCAATTCCCTTCCCCTCAACCCCAACCTATCCCAAGCACACAGGCAGACCAGCGTGCACACAGGACAACACACAGGAGTGGTTCAGGCAAACACAAGCACCACACATCATCCCACAGGCACTCACACAAACACCATCCAGATGCAGACATACCAACATCCACTGCCTCCACTGTGTCCCCCTCCTCCCCGTCATCCACCTCCCTCCTAGTAGCGTATCCACTCACACCTGCATGCACTACATCCTAATCCACTACCTCCATCACCATCACGCCTATCACTACACGCCCCTCACTGGCAGTCACCACCCCCACATCCATGCACATGTCCCCTGTGTCCTCTCCCACTGTGTCTTTGCCCCCTCCTCGCAAAGTACACAAACGCAAGCACTCCAAGACACCCAACAGCCATCCACCTCACAACAGCATCCAGCACATGCACCTGCACCCAAATACAGCAGACACCTCCTACAACCGCTTCCTCTTCCTCCACTCCCAAACCTTCACCCTCTTTCCACCCAAATGTCCCTAAGAAGCTTTTCCTCTCCACCGTTGACCTCTTCCCTACACCTCCGCCCCACATCCTTCACGTCAGGCCAGGGTGGTCAGAACCCAGGCTAGCACCTTAGCCACCCAGTCCACAGCCACAGTAGTGTTGACAGCTACTGCAGGTGGGAGAGGATCCCGGGAACCAGTCAGCAGCACTGAAAGCGTGCCTGCACCAGTGCATCAAGGATGGGCAAGGAGGCACCACCAGCTGCAAAAGGGAAGGGCAAGGAGGCACCACCAGGTGTGAAAGGGAAGGGCAAGGGGCCTGCACCTGCAGGCAGGAAGGACAGGAGGCCTGGTGCTGGGACTCATTCAGAGCCCCCACTACCAACCATGGCGGTTCAGCCGTCCGAGGCTGAAGGGGAAGGGCTGGAGTCTCCCCCCACCACTGCTAGCACCGCCACCAGCACCACTGCCATCAGCAGCAGCCCCAGTGGGCAGGCGTCCGAGGCTGCAGGGGAAGGGCTGGAGCCTACCCCCAACTCTGCCAGCCCCGACACTAGCCCTGCCACTGCCACCACTGAGCAGCCATCACCGCCGGCGGGCAGTGTGTAGTCCTGCCTCCATGGGCTGTAGTGCGTCCTGGACCCTGCAAATCCTGTAGGTGTGACACCCAAGTGAGAGACTGTGACCTTGCACTCCCCAAGATCTGCATCACAGGGCACAATGCCCACTCCAGAACCAGTGTAAGACGCCATCCACTAACCCCATCCTTCCCAGGATGTAGCACAGTGGGCACAATGCCCCCTCCAGAACCAGTGGAAGAAGCCACCCACTAGAGAGACTGTGGCCTTACACTCCCCAGGACCAAGCAGTGGGCAAACCACCCACTTGAGAGACTATGGCCTTGCACTCCCCAGGACCAAGCAGTGGGAAAACCACCCACTTGAGAGACTGTGGCCTTGCACTCCCCAGGACATCGCACAGGGCATGTAGCCCCCTCCAGGACCAGTGGCGTCGTACCATCTTCCAGCTGAGGTGCCCCCCCATTCCCATCCCCCTGAGGTGCCTGTGTATTTTCGACCTGATGCCCCTGCAGTGTTCTCTCCGTGTTGTTGCAGGAGTGAGGTGGGGCCTTGGCCTATGTTGTGTGGCCCTGTGGCCCACAGACATAGAGGACTGGTCAGTGTCCCTCCATTTGTAAATATGTATAAACGTTTGTATTTTGATGCACTTATTCATGTTGTTTTATCGTATTACATTCACTTTCTTCCAATCTTTTTGTCCTTGCATTATTCCTGAGGGGTACGGGATGTATATGTAATGTTACTGCATCGGGTTGTGTGTATGGTGTTGAGGGTGGTGGTGTTGCGTGTGTGTCACTTTCTTTTTCCTCCCCTCCTCCCTTGTGTGCTAGGCGGCAGTACTCACCGTGGTCGTCTTCGCCAGCGTAGATGTTCATAATGCAGGAAAAGGTAGACTAGCATCAAAAAAATGTGCAACTCGGGCTCCATGACATCGTGGTTGTTCCCTGAGTCTCCAGAGGTGAGTCCTTTGACTTCTGTGTTCTGTTTCCACCGTACTTTTGATGCCGTTGGTATCGCGCCCGGAAAAGGTGGCGGATAGGCCTGTCATAATACAGTGGGCAGTACATTGTCTTCCACCTGGCTGTTGGCGGTTACCGCTGTGGTGCTTGTTGATAGCCCCGTGGCGGTCGGTGTGTTAAAGTGGCTGTCTGTCTGAGCGGTTTCCGCCGTGGTCATGATTGCATTTTTTTTTTTTTTTTTACCACCGGCCTGTTGGCAGCATTGCCGCCGCTTTATCACCGACCGCCAGGGTTGTAATGAGGGCCATAGTGTTCATCCCATTAAGTTGCATACCTTTAATAAAGCAGCCTATGAATGCATTCAGACCTGCTATGAACACTGGTTCTGTAGGCTTTCATTCTTCTTGTATTTGTTCCTCTCCTGGAGAATGGCCTCATTAGTTGTGTCCATCCACTGCTTACTTTTCATACATTTCTTTTTTGTTTAACCACTCTATCAGAGCGCTTGTGTTTTCCAGCTGTCTCCCTCGTGTACTTCTCTTCACCATTCCACATGGTTTTATGTTGCTCTTGCCTGTGTGCTTCCCCCACATCCACCAGGTTGCGCTTGCTCTTGTGTGCTTCTCCCTCGGCATTGCTTTCTCACCCATGTGCTCTCTCCCTTATGTGCTTCTTAGCTCTCGCGCTCAATGTTGCACTTTCTCGCCCATGTTCTGTAATCCTCCCACTGTCCTCTATGTTGCTTCCACCCTGCACGCCTTGCAGCTACCTCCCACCGCACCCTCGATGTTGCTTCCAAACTCACCTTCAAACAGAAAAAAACACTATTGCACTACATTTAATTTTAAAATGTACCAATCTAAATTGGATCAGTAAAAAAAAAAAGGCACCTGCACATTTTGTAGGCGCTAGTATACATGGTGCACAAAGTGACAATGCTACAGCAACCAGGTCATAGAACATTTTATTTTTAGTTTCCTCTTAAGCCATGCTGCACAGCATCACTAAAAATCATTGGCAAAGCAAGTAGGTCCCAAAGGCGAGACCTATTGACTTTGCCAATGCTTGTTACTAAAGTGGAGATGGTTGGATGGCAGCATGCTTGTTATCTTTCAGGAGCAGCAAAACAAAGCAAGAATTGGCAATGTCTGTGGGTCTGGCTTAAAAATTAGTGTCTCTTCACTCACTGATGAGTTCATGCATTCATTAGGTTATCATAATGCACTCCGTCACTCATCCATCCATTCATCTACTGGCTCATTTTAACATAATACATAATACAGAACCATGATAAAAAACACACAAAGCCAGCAACATATTCAAGATAAATAAAAAATAAAATAAAAGTAGAAAAAGAACAGGTGGCCCTTTAAAGTGGGCATAGGCTTGCCAAAACAAAGCAAAAAAACGTTTTCAGTAGGTGGCTGTCTTGGAATGGTACTGTACATAGTGTGCCATTGTTTTTTTTTTTTTTTTTTTTTTTTTTTTAATAGCATTGCTGTCACATACAGAACAAACATGTTGGCCATCTTGGAATGGTAAAAACAATGATACACTGTGAGCAATAACATTCCATGATGGCTGCCTGTTTTAGAGCCCTTTTGGGGAACTCTACCAGGCTCTAAAAAATGGACAACAAAAGTATTGGCCCACCAACCCTGGCACTGACGCACATTTATTTTTAGGCTCATGCGATCAACAAATGGCATCAGTCACAGGGCATGAAAGGCAATGGTTGGAGTGGTCTGACCCATTAATCCATGATGTACATTTTAAACTGTAAAAGCCACAGAAATTCACCGTTTATAGTTATCCAAAGAAACTATGACTCATATCGTAAGGTAACTATAACTCATACCCATGCCTTGCACAGCTTTCTCTCAATAATTTAATTGCAAATGTTGCAGTTATATTACCAATGATGTCATAGAAGATGTCATGAGTGATGCAGTATGTGGGGTAATTAGCAGTGCATGGCAAGGGCGCGAGTTATAGTCACCTGAAGGCAAAGGGCATAGTTAATTGAGATAGCTATAACTGGTACATTTCTATTGTTGCTGAACATTTCACCTATTATATTACTTTTACCTTTTTTTTTTTTCAGTGAAGTTCTAGTATTTATTTAATGTAAAGTAATAATTTATTACCATATGTAAATCCACCCCGCTGCGTGGTAGGTTGGCTGCAGTGCCTGTCTTGTGGCCAACACCATGTTGCGCAGGGCCTTTGGCATTGCATGGCTTGGGGGGTGTTGACAACAGGGCCTGCGGCCAACCCCCACAGGCTCTAACCACACGCTGTGCATGGCCTTAGGCTGCCCGCAGCTGGAGATGTTGCTTTGCCTGGTGGTGTAGGATTGGCCTTTGGGGACCCTACCCTGTGGGGCCAAATACAATTAAACAGGGGAGGGGGCTTGTGCCCCACCTTTTTGAGCATTCTTGGACCCCGGGGACCCAAACTCTTATTAGTCACTGGAGGCCCCACCCCCCATAGCCTTTTTTTATTTTGAAAGGGGGGGGTGGCATGCCTTCCCTCCTTGAGCCTCATTAAGCCCTGGGGACCCCACTGCCCAGGAGCTTATCTATTTTGAAGGGGAGGGGCCCACTTGGCCCCCCTCCCGAGCCTTATTAGGCTCAGGGGACCCAATTTCCCAGAATCTATTTTTGTGGGGTGTGGGGGGGGGGGGGGGGGGGGGGAGAGGTGTGAGAGTCCATGTGTGCCCCGTCCCATCCTGAGCCTTTTTATGTTCTGGGGATCCCAGGGCTGTTTTTTTTATTTGTTATTATTTTATTTCAAAGGGGAGGGGGCCAACATCTAGCTTTCTGCCAAATGTGGCGTAAATCCGTACAGCCTTGTGGGCTGTAGCTGTGTCTAAAGTTACTATGGAAAAATGAATAGGGAAAAACATGTTTTGGGACCCGCCCCTTTTTACCGGTCCCTACTTGCCGGAAACTATGTGCAAAGTTTTAAAAAAGTAGCACATTTTGGAAAGTTTCATAGAGATTAGTCACACTTGGCCAAAGTTATTAGCAACACAAAAATGCATTTTCTATGGAAACACGATTCTAGCTATAACTACCCAGTAGCGTCTGCCACTGGGTTTTATATATGTAGATTCACAGAAAAAAACAAAGGTTGCAGGGAAGTTATAGTTAGGAATGCCGTAGGCTGTACGTGGTTGGGTGATTACAGGGGGTTGGCCACAGGCCCTGGCGCCAACACCCGCTGCGCATGGCTGATGGGCATGCACGACGGTGGTTGGATTAACGCACAGTAATCAAAATTACTTTACGTTAAAAAACATTTGCATTCACTGAAAAGACAAAAAAAAAAAGGTTACAGGGATGTTATAGTTAGGAAGTATAATTTAAAAAAAAGCCATGGAAATTTACTTGAAAAAGCTAAGATTACAGGGACGTTATAGTTTGGTTCTGAATTTACTCGCACAAAACCAGAGAAAGTCAGCAGTTATAGTGATTTCAAGTATCCATAACTCGCGGCCTAAGATTATCCCAGATATTACAGCACTCATGACAAATCTGATAATGTCAATAAAAAAAATAAATGAAACATCAGAAGTCACTTATTTAAGAAAAAACTGTGCATGGCGGATGTGCAAGTTATAGTTACCTTAGGCCGCAAGTTATAGGTACTTGAAATAACTGACTACAACTGCTGGATTTCTCTGGTTTTGTGCCAGCAAGTTCAGAATCTAACTAGATCGTCCCTGTAACCTTTGTTTATTTTTTTTAAAGTACATTCCTATGGCTTTTTAAATTCTATTTCCTAACTATAACATCCCTGTAACCTTTGTTTTTTTCAGTGAATTTCTATGTTTTTGTTTTCTTTTATACCATGAAGCAATATTAATTACTATACATTAATCCAACCACTTCCATGCACGGCCTGTGGCCGTGCGTGGCGAGAGCTGGCCCTGCAGCCAACCCCCTATAACCACCGAACCCTGCACAGAGTACAGCCTTTGGCCATGCACGGTAAGGATTGGCCACAGGGCCTGGCCTGCGGCCAGCCCCCTATAACCACCCAATCCCGCCCATGCATGGCAGAAGTGTCTGTAATGTAATGTAAATTCGTACTTGTAAAGCGCACTCCGACCCGGAGGTATCGAGGCGCTGAACGCATACCGCTGTGGAACCCCTCCTGGCTTTCCCTGTAAGATGCCCAGTCCTGGGCAACCCCCAAGGGGAAGCCAGGCATCCCAGCGCTGTTGGGGCCGTTGTGGAGATTAAGCAAGCTATTGCCCAGAGTTGCAGAGTGAGACCCATGAGTTAGTTTAGGCACCGAGGCGAGAAATATCCTGTCCAGGGAAATTGAGCCCAAGAACCGCTGAGGCGGGAATTGAACCCTGGTCCCAGGCCAGATCTCTGCATCAGGGTCTGCCTCTCTAACCATTGTGCCACACTTCTCCACTCTCTCTGGGTGTGAGAATGGGTGTGAGATGGTGTCTCTGGATGAGAGAGGGTCTGTGTGTGAGTGGGTGTGTGATGGTCTGAGTAGGTCTGTGAGTGGGTGTACGAGTGTCTGAGTGGGTCTGCGTGGGGTACGTGAGTGTCTGAGTGGGGTATGGGAGTGTCTGAGTAGGTCTGTGAGTGGGTGCATGAGGGTCTGAGTGGGTTTGTGAGTGGGTGGGTGAGGGTCTGAGTGGGTTTGTGAGTGGGTGGGTGAGGGTCTGAGTGGGTCTGTGAGTGGATTTGTGACAGTGTGCCTGTGAATGGGTCTGTCAGCGTCTGAGTGGGTTTGTGAGTGGGGGCATCAGTGTCTGATTGGGTCTGGGAGTGGCTGTGTCAGTCTTAGTTGGTCTGTGAGTGAGTGCGTCAGTGTTTGAGTGGGTCTGTGAGTGGGTAGGTAAGGTTCTGAATGGGTGTGTGAGTGGGTGCGTGAGTGAGTGTGGGTCTGTCTGTGGGTGTGCGAGTGAGTGGATCTGTCAGTAGCTGCATGACAGTGCTACTAGGAGTAAATGAATTACTGTATGAATGAGTATGTGAATTAAAAAAAAAAGAAAAAAAAAAAAAGAATCCGATATTCGCGAATTTCTCGCAGCGTTACACGAGGCAGCCTTGCAACATATTCACGAATATCACGTGTTGTGAAAAAAAAATAGTTTTAAGGTCAGAATTTCACCCTCAAAGACTCCTATATCACAGGCCTGGGGTCAGGGTACCTCCACCCTAGACCCTTATGCCACTTTTCATTTTATTCTATAGCCCCGGGGACCATGTCCCGTGTCCTTAAATGGCAGCCGCAACTTTCTGGTCAGGTTGCAGCCAGCCAATCACAGCATTCCTGTTGGCACGCGCATTCGAGAATTTGCTGCAATAACTTCGAAAACTTTGTGATGAAACCGCAGCCCTAGATATACAAATTTGGTTTTCCTTTAATTTCTCCTAAACTTTTGAACAAATTTACACCACATAACAAAAACCGAAATCTGCGTTCGTATTGAAAGCTACCTTTCAGTCAAATTTGGTGTACTTCCATTTATTGGTTCGGACTGTAGTCGTGTTCAAAACTCCTATGGGAATTAGCATGGGAAACACACGTTTTTTGACTCCCACCTCCTTTTTTTCATCACCCCGAAACTTTCCATAGTCAACAAGAACCACCAGCACACTTTTTTTCGGGAAATTTTGTGAAAAGTTGTCAAATGGTGCCATAGATACAGGCACGTGAAAAAAACATTGTCCTATCTATTACTACTTAGGGAACTGCCAGTAGGAAAAACAATCCCCCCCCCACCCCCCCGCCCCCCCAAAAAATATATATATAGCCTTCTGTCCAACTCTGCAACTGCTGGCGTACCTGGCGCAGCAGGTGCAGCACACTTGTGAGTGCGGAACTTATGTGTAATGTCCAAAACATCCCCTGTATGGGAGCAGAAGTACGGGCACTCACAGGGTACTGTCAAAATTAATTCATTGACCAACAAGTAGGAAATTAAACAGAAGCGTTTCAGCTGTAGGGCCTTGTTCAAAGCAACTGAAAAAAACACTGTACCATTTTTAAAGGTGAAGTGCAGCTGATCTTCAGTGCATGACATTAGATGACTGGCACAAAACAAAACGTAAATATTACATAATGTCCAAATATAGACTTCCTAATACAAAAAATCACTATATAATTTAGCAGAGCGTATTAAGTGGACTGAAATTGACAATACGAGTGACATTTCATCATAAGATTGTTGGTCTAAACTCTTCAAATGAAAACAATAAAAACTGCTACGTATAAAAACCAAAGGTATCTGGTGCATCAGTGTAAATAAAATTCTCCTGTGACTTAGACACAAAAAAACAATTGATTGGCATATCCCAAATCAGATCTCACAGAAGCAAGAGAATTTTCATCGGCCATCTTGAAATCAAACATGTACGGGTATTACCAATCTAAATAAAGTTATACATACAATCCTTGGGTGCATCAAATGCAGTTCCACACTAAAAATAGTTCTGCTAAGATTACTTGTAGTTATACATGTTTCGCAAGTGTCTCTCGTATTTATACCAGACGGATAATTGGCACATCAAGTCATCCTAATTGCCACAATCCGCAAATGTCAAACAATCAGGCCCTGAATGGGCTATTATCCTAAGCTGCCAAATGTCATGAGTTTCCCTTACAACTTCCATCTGCCAATAGAGATTTGGGGGAAAGAAAATGAATAATATCTCAGCATCAAGGCCTGGCAATCTAGTGTAAGAAACAGATAAGAAAATAAAGAATGAACAAAATACAAATAAATATAAGGAATGGGGAAAGGCAACACAAGTATTATCTGATCAGCCTGTACCAGCTCTCTAAAAACAGTTCAATGTAGAATTTGGTAATCAGTGGGATCAGTCTCCTATGTGTACCCCTACCTCCTCATTGCTGTTGAGGCCCAGGGGGATCTTGGTACGTAGTTTAATTATATATATTTTGATTCCAATTTCCTCAATGTTTTTGTTCTGTCCCCTCCTCTATCTCTGCTGGGTACCTTACCTAACCAAAAGAACCTCAAAAGTTCCTGATTACTCATGTGTGCTAGGTCAAAATGCTGTGTTACAGGATATGAGGCATCTTTGTTTTGGATCACTCTCATATGTTCAAACACTCACGTTTTGGCAGTGTGTGCGGTGCTGCCAATGTATCTCTTCATACAAGGACATACAAAACAGTGCACTGTATAATTGGAATTACAGTTCAGAAGTTTAGTGAACTTGCCTCTTGTTTTAGAATTGCATATCTCATATTCTTTGGCCTGTGGCTCCTTTTACAAGCTTTACAATGCATACAAGGTAAAAAGCCTGTGATATTCTGATTAGTTTTGGGACTGACGGTACAATGGCTATGCACCAACAGATCTTTCAGTGATGCTACCATTATAAAAGTTACCTGAGGTGCAGTGGTAATAATGGGCATATCACGGAGTCTGCTTAAAGTACCAGCCAGTTCTTTTTTAAGATATCTCTGATGCACTGGTGGA
This sequence comes from Pleurodeles waltl, assembly GCF_031143425.1. Taxonomy (NCBI): domain Eukaryota; kingdom Metazoa; phylum Chordata; class Amphibia; order Caudata; family Salamandridae; genus Pleurodeles; species Pleurodeles waltl. Next base: position 828,166,434 of record NC_090445.1, on the reverse strand, counting down.
ATAATCATCCTAACAGGACAATTTCCTTTGTTGTCATCTTTTTTTGTCTGCTAGCAGGTCGCATGGGATTCTGTCTACATTTACTTTAGCAGTTCTTAATATTCCCAGAGCATAGCCTTATGACTTAAATCTTCATAATGCCTCCCCTTCAGCTACTTTGCAATCTGATACTGAAGAACAATTAGGTTGAATTCTAAGTAGTCCCCATATGGTATGCCGGTTTTGAGGGGGTGATGACTCTTGGCATAAAGTACAGGATTCCCCACCATGGGTTTCCTGAACAATGCTGTATGCAACTGATTGTTTTTGACATATACTTGTAGGTCTAGGAAAGATACACTGGTATTGCTGATACTGCTAGAAAATTGCAAATTTAAGCATTAGGAATTCATCACTCATATATATTCCTCTGCTGATTCTGGGGAACCCTCAAACACAATAAAAAGGTCATCAATGTTTTGTACCTGTAGGGTCAAGTAGCTTATCTGTGCTTTGCATTCCTCACCGAGTCCACGTGCTTCTCCCACCAGCCCACAAACAAGTTTACATAGCTGGGGGCGAAGCATGTGCCCATTGCGGGTCCTTGTTTTTGACAATACGATTGTCCTGCAAAAGTAAAGATGTTATTATGTAGGCAGAATTCAATTAACCTCAAAATCATGTAATTATGTTCATTATATTTGAGTGCTCGACTTTTGAGGAAATTCTGTACTGCTTTCAGTCCATCTGAGTGGGAGATACAGGTACACAAACTAGTTATGTCCAATGTGATGAGCAAAAAGTGATCTTCCCACTCAGTGCCATCAATTCTGCTCAAAAAGTCTTGCATACCAATGACATAGGCACTCAAATCCTTGACAAATGCAAAATAAAGAAATCAGTTTAATGTGAGGCATTTTCTAGCACACTTCCTTTGGTGGAGAGAATGAGGCATCCAGGTGGTATTGTGGGATGTTCGTGAATTGCTGGAATGTGGTAAAACATTGGAATTTGTTGATGATTGCATTTTAAAAAAATGATACTCCTCATAGTCCAATATTCCTTTCTCTCTCTGTATTCAACAGGTCATAGAAGCACTTAATGCACAGTACGTATTCTTGCTTTTTAATAGGCTCATAGTATTCTTTGTCTTCCAATTGTCGAAGGGCTTCTTCGACATAATATTCTCTAGTTAGGAGGACAACATTACCACAATTATCCAATGGTTTGATCATCTCTTAATGTCTGTATCACCTTGAATTGTTCCTGGGTTATGTTGCTATTGATTCTCCCACTGTTTGTTTGTAGTTTTTCCAGATGACTAGTGATACTTTTGTGAAACAATTTGAACGCATCATGCTGTGTCTGAAAGGTACATCGAGATTTAGGTTTGAAATTGCTTCTCCCTCCTCTCTGCTCGATTCCTAAGAATTCCAGAGTCAGAATCATCTCTTTAGTCCCAGTTGTTGTTTCTATAAGGACCATAACTTCTAATTCACAGAGAGTGGTCAGTGCTTGGAGATCATTCCCAGTTAAAATATCCAGGGTACTTGTTTGTGTTTCCATAATTCTGTTGTTATTATTAGGGTTTATGGTGTGTACCTTCAATAGTTTGAGTTTGCTTACAAATTTAAAGAAGTCTATCCTGGATTGTGTGAAGTCAAATCCCATGGTTGGGCGAAAGTTAGACCCAACTTCAAAACTTCTGCTTCAATTTATGTGAGTGTTTGGTTAGTTACATTTACAACAGTTAAATCTTTATCCCTTGTTGGTCTCCAATCAGCCTTCAGTTTCCAGCTGTCTGTTTTAAAACAGTTATCTTTGTTTGCCTCTTCATTTGCTTCTTATTGTTCTCTGGGGTTGAGCCTCTGCAGTTTCTCCTTTTGCCCCTTCTGGTTTTCCTTTTGAATTGTATGGGGTCATTGCTGTTGTGATGTTTTTTGGCAAATCTGACGCATTATCTAGTATTGTTGAAAGAAAGTGCCTCCACTGCATTTACTTTGTTTTCACTCTTTGTTTCCTTGTATGCTACTAGTCTAGTCTTCAGTTGCTGGTGCAAGTCCTCAATCGACTGCCATTCTATGCTTAAAGCAATATAGTCCTCCAGTTTATGCTCTATGCGTTTGGCTTTATCGTTCCATGCATATTTAATCAAGATTTCTACCATCCCTTTTGATGAAGCTGCAGTAAATTGAGTCCATTGTAACAGGAAAGAATCTGGGTTTCCATATACAGGAATAGTGTGAATTCCTAGCCCCACAGTGTAGGACTGGCCTTTCGGACCCTCTCCCTGAGCCTTCGTAGGGCCCGGGGGTCCAATATATTTTAATGGGAAGGAGGCCACATGCCCCCTCAACCATGGCCCCCTCTTCGAAGCCTTATTAGGTCCTGGGGACCTCATCCCCCCCCCCAGGGCCTTTTTTTTATTTATTTTTAAGGGGGGTTTGCGTGCACCGCTCTCCAAGAGCGTTATTAGGCCCTGGGGACCCCATCTCCCAGGGTCTTTTTTTGTAAAAGGGGAAGGGGCCACGTGCCCCCACAGAGAGCCTCTTTAGACCCTGGGGGCCCCAGGGCCATAGTAAAAAATATTTTAAGTTTAAGGTGGAGGGGGCAAATATAACTTTCTGCCAAATTTGGTGTAAATATGTCCAGAGGTTTGGGATGCACCTGTGAAAAATGAATAGGGAAAACATATTTTGGGACCCTCTGTTTTCTTGGCCCTTGCTTGACAGATCACTCTGAACCCTTCCATGTGCAAACTACTCAAAAGTAGCACTCTTTTGGGAAGTTTCATGGAGATTCATCAACTGGGGCCAAAATTATTGGCAACACATAATATACATTTCCTACCCAGTATTACACAAATATATATGTATATATATTTTTTTGCATTTACTTTTTTTAATAACACAACCATGGCAGAGAACCAAGTCTGTCAGGACTTATGAAGAGATTCTAACAAAAATTCTGTTGGTGCAAATCTTCTATCTCATGATTTGTCAAAGGGGGTAATCGGCGGGAGATTTCATTTAACAAGACATATGTCCTCAGGCTTTAACAACATGCAGTTATAAACCACCCTGAGGTCTACTGGCTTTAACATGTGTTTCATCATAAATACATGAAGCCTACTGCCTTTGTCATAACGTTTCACAATACACACAACTGAAATAACTTTTCCCAATGAAACACTTAGGTCAATAACCTTTAACACTGGCCTGTCACCAAAACCAACTAACAATATTGAGCATCAGCTTTGCTACAAGGTAACCATTAGGTATACTGTAATAAAATTGTGAATATGTTCAAAATAAGTTTGTCAAGACAATTTATAATCCTTTAAAAGAGGGGCTACTTAGGATTATCACAAAGGAAACCTCCTGAAAAACCCTTGCCTACTACTGTAATATGTGAGATTCCATATAACAAAATACCTGCATACAGGCTTTAGCAGAGTGTTATAACAATCAACCTTTAAAGTCCTATTTTTTCTTTTTAGCACATGCTTTTCACAAAAGTAACCCAGGGCAGATAAAACCTCTGGAATTTGACATAACTTTCTTCTAATTATTCAGCAAGACGCATGGCCTTTGTTATTGGCCTGACACTGTACCCAATCCAGGCCTATTGAAGTGTGCATACTATTGTAAAATTACAAATATGGAGAAAATTAGTACAGTTGGCAAAACATTATACAAGCCTTCTGAAGTGGGCCTAAGGAGAATTGTCACTTTGAAAATCGTCTATCGCTCAGGGTATGCACCTAAGCCACATAGAACCCACCACCCTAGTCAGGGCAAGCAAGTTACAGACCAAAGCGGACCTGTGCTCACCCCCTGGTAGCTTGGCACAGAGCAGTCAGGCTTATCCCCAGAGGTCATGTGTAAAGCGTGTGCACAACACACTCATACCAGCGACAAAATAAATACACCACAAAAGAGACTCCACAAAGTATTATAGGAAAATATGTCTTATATTGTAAATATCTATCAAAGTCCTTAACAATATAAATGAGCAATATTATGCACATTGTGCCACCAATAGAAGGTTACTCAGTACTCTATGCACACAGCAAACTAGTTCACAACATACTAACAGCGTATGATGATGTAGCAGCTTAGGAGGAATATATGCATCATCACATTAGAGCGAATGCTGTAACACTGCTTTAGAGGCAAACACAAGGCTGTTCACTGAATCGTAGGGTAAACATATGAACCACCACAGGATATATTCCAACATCAGTAACACCTTGGGGCATAGAATATATCAGACTAAGCACATCAGTAATCCTGAGGGAACAACAAACTCAGGAAGCCCTCCTCCTATTAGCAGGGTTATGGTAATGTTCTAAACACCGGCTTCCCAAAGTCAGGGCAAGTCCCTTGCAGCAGACTCCTGCTGCAATTGGGTACCCCCTGTCAAGGGGTCTCCCTGTGATGCTAACACAAGCCCGAAATAGGACCCCCCCAAGGTTCAGGACTCATGGCACCCCTCCAGGGCCTTTTGAAATGGGGTGGCAGTACAACCCCCCCGAGCCCTACTCACCACTGCGCTCAGAGGGGAGAGGAACCTGGCCTTACGGGGGAGTCTTCATCCATGAGTAACCACCCTTCCACGGTGCAGAGCGGGAGGAATGCCAGCAGGAGGAATGCCAGCAGGCGGATCGCGGCCATGGGGCCTGTCTACTGGGATCCCAACTCTGCCGTAGGTGCTGCCTACGGCACTGCTCCACAGGCGGGGTCAGACTTCATGCCTGGCTCGCCCCTAGCAACATGTTGGGCGGGGGCCTCCGCTGCAACGCTTCAGATGCCGCTGGAGACGACAATCGGGTACTTGGGTGGGGATTCCCGCACCAGGTTGGTGGAAGCTTGCCCTCCGGTCACACACAGCTCTCCTCGTGCACTAAAGTTCAGTGGGCACTTGTGCAAGCTAAGGTGTTCACCATGTGCTACAGGCATAGAAAAAGAGTGAGGTGCTACACTAGCGCGAAAGGCAAATTAGGTGCTCCCCACATGCCAGGGAGAACACAGAGCTCTCGCCATGAGGAAGTGAAAAAGCACACTCTCTGAGCTTGGCTCCTTTGGAGGCACTCAAGAGGGCACAACAGGGGCAGGCAGGCCAGCTCAACTAGATGGGTGGCAGTTCCTCCTGGCAGGCCCGGTAGTGCCTGGGTCATCCGAAAGTCGGGGAGTAGCTGACAGCAGGGCAACAAGTAGAAAAGCTATCTAGTGAGTTTTTATGCCACCCAGCAGACAGCAGGTAGTAGGGCAACAGCAGAAGAGCAGTCCAGATGTGTCCTTTTGCAGCTCAGCAGTCGATCTAGCAGAGGTTCACACCCAGTTCCAAAAATGCTCCAAAATCATGGGGTCAGAGCCCCTGTACTTATACTATAAAATGTATTTATTCAAGGGGCGACTTCAAAGAAACCCTTTCAAGTGTAACACCACCCCTTTCAACCCAGCCTTGGCTCCAGACATCAGTAGAGGGTAAATCAGCCCTCTGTGTGAGGGCAGGACACAGCCTATTGACATGTAAGGTGTGAACAACCTCCCCTTCTCCCTGCCCAAGATGACTATCAGTATGCAGATAGATGCAGATGCCTCTCCTGTCACACCCAGCCCCTACTGTGTTGTGGCTGTCTGGAAAGTATGCACAAAGGGTAGCTGTCACTCTGCCCTAGACGTGGATTGGAGTCAGGTTGCAAACACTAGAGTTAGAAACACAGAAAAAATGCCCACTTTCTAAAAGGGACATTTCTAACATAGTGATGTAAAATCCAACTACACCATTAAGCAGGATTTTTCACTGCCAATCAATACATACCAAACATGCCCACGCTACTACTTCCAGATCAGAAATTACCACTTAAACATATATAAGGCAATTCCCAATGCTAGCTTCTGAGAGGAGCAGCACTCACAGTAATAAAAAAATACTGCTTGTCACTACTAGGACATGTAAAACAAAGATACATGTCCTATCTTTTACTTACACAGTACCATACCCAAAGAGGCCTATGTTAGGAGTGACTTAGGTGTTATAAAAGGGGAGTTAAGGCCTTGGCAATTAGGTTTACTTGCCAAGTCAATGTGGCACTAAACTGTGCACGCAGGCACTGCATTGGCAGTCCTGAGAGAGGTTTGAAACGCTACCTCTGTGGGTGACACAGTCAGCGCAGCAGGCACATAGCATTTAATTTACAGGCCCTGGCTATATGGAATACCACTTTACAAGGGATTTACAGGTAAATGAAATATACAAAACAGGTGCAAAATACGAAGTTTTAGGGGAGAGAAAGCACATGCACTTTCGCACTGATTAACAGTGGTAAAGTGCCCAGAGTTCTAAAGCCAACAAAAAGAGGATCAGAAAAATAGGAGGAGAAAGGCAAAACGTTTGGGGATAGCCATTTCCAACATTAACAGTGTTTATCAATCCACGCTTAGCAGTCTGTTTAGCTTTAGCAAATGCCTTTCACAATAACTAAGCAAAGTCTACTGTCTGTCATGAATTTTCATAATAAGCAGATCAGATATATGGCATCAACATAACTTTTCCCAGTTAACCATTCAGGCCTATAGCCTTTATCATAGGCTAGTGACCATAATCAACTCAGGTCTATTGTACTGAGCGTAAGCTTTACCACAAGGCACCCATCATGCATGTCGTCATAAAATTACCGATGTATACAAAAGTACAGTGGGCAAAGTAAAGTGTTAGCTCTAATAACAGGCCATTACAAAGACCATCACAGTGCTAATATTCTATTCCCATGGTCTCTTAGAGGCGGAAATAAAAATCCTAGCCTCCTACAGTAGTCAGTGAGATTCCACATAACAAAATATCTCCCTGCAGGCTATAATACAGTGAAATAATAATCCACTCTTAAATTCCTATTAACTTTAAAATCTTGTTTTCTACAATAAATAGGTCAGGCCTATTGTCTGAATCATAGCTTTTCATAATAAGCAGATTAGGCTGGTATATTTGCTCGTTTGCTTGCAGCCAATACCAACTCAGGCTTGCTGTGTTGAGCATACGCTTTCCTAGGAGGCAAAAAATGCAATATAAGCATTTTCAGTAAAAACACGCAGCTTCTGCCCAATCAAATGGTGTACTCATGGCAACTAATATGTAGTTAATATTTAAGCAGAGACTAAATCCCCCTCTCAGTGCTTCTAAAAGCTCATCATGTGTTTATCACACATGGTAAAGCGACAGCTCTGCAATCAAGCCACACCTAAACAGAACTGAGGTTTACAGAAAACACTACTAATTCAGGTATAGCCAGACAATATTTAACTTGTGATCCGTTAGAAAGTGCAAAAGTAAAGCTTGCAGCCTAAAATACACATTTTTGTTTCCTGGACTTTGACAATCTATATCATTTAGAGTCCACTACCTTCCGGTGCCAGGAGATGAGGTAGTGTATGTTGGTTTAGAATGAAGAATGTGATGTTCGACCTTTATGAACTGAAACAAAATGAAAGGTATTCTGCTAATTTCTAATTACCTATGCTAATACTTGATTACGGCCATGAGTATTTATCATTTTTTATTATCTAGAACACAGTATAATAAAAGTTTTCCAACTATATAAATATAATATTAATTATCAGGGCCGACGCTTGGCATGGGCAGCTGCCCAGGGCCCAGCAACCAGCTGACCAACATGGGGCCCCGCACCTGTGAGACAACCTGCCCTGGGCCGGCAGCTATGGTGTAGCGCTAGGGCCTCGCAACCATGTAGTTCTGGGAAGCATAAGGGAAAGGGCGACGCACTGTGCCATGACTGCGAGGCATAGGGAAGTGACATCCCATCCCCTGGGCCTCGCAGCTCTACACCATAAGTGCAGGCTCAGGGAACAAAGGGCCTCTCCCAGGCTAAAGACAGTCAATCGGGGTACAGTTTCGCGCTGCCCACACAAAAAAACACTACAGGACACCCACTATCCTGCACTTTTAACACTTTGAAATAACAAGCACCTCTCTTTCACGCCTCTGATGAGCTGTGAAAGAGATGCTTCTGGGCGGCTAGAAGGAAGACATTGCAGCACACAAGGGTCGTGCTCAAGTCAGTTTCGGTAGCACCTCCAGCTACTGGGATGCAACCAGCCTTAACTAAATGAGTGAATAAAACCTATACTCAGGATCTGTCCTGGGAGTTTATCCTGTAAGGCTGTTTCAAAGGGCTGTCACAATGTTAAATTAGTGAAGGGGGGACAGTGAGATTATTATTTGCCCAGTATCAAACCGTTGATTAAATCAGTTAGACCAAGTTTGCAGTGCTCTCTTGGTACAAAGGCTATACAGCGGGCCGAGTAGTTATGCAGTAGGGGAAACCAAAATATACATCAGGGTTCATTAAATTATGTGGTAAGAAAAGACAAACTGCAACGTAATGTGTCACATTTTGTAATAGTAGTCATTTTTTCTGATTTTTACACTTGTTAACACTGACTGTGCATATGTTGCCCCTCATTATTATCAGTTTAACAACCAAACATAGCATTAAGCAACCAATAGGTTTCAATATTTGAAAAGGACATTTCACTGCATGGCAACACATGTTGCGTATAAGTAACTTTTGAAACATTTGAGCTAAAAACATTCTTTTTGGTTGAAATCTATAGATTATGTAGCATAGGATCATATGGGGGAATGTCCAGTGGAGGGAATCCACATTAACTGGGCTTGTAGCACCAGAACATTGTTGCGAGACCCAGCGAAGAGGACTTCATTAAGCTAGGCTATGCTGTCCGGAGCCTTGCAGCTCTAGGCCACGGTTACGAGGCTCAGGGTTGTGGGGGGAGGAGTCTTATCCTAGGCTTCATAGCCATGGTCCAGTGCTGCAAGGCCCAAGGGAGATGGACACTCTCACCACCAACTAGTACTGGGTTCATGGGTATTAGGTACCCAATGTACCCACATTATGGCTGTATTTTATTGTTCAGGCAGCGGATAAGGTTGAGGGGACAATTTTCCTTTGCAACAGGGTCCATGACGCCATTGCTATGCAACCTGCCTCTCTTTCATGAGCATTACAGCCATGTTTCAGCACTGGGAGGCCGTGGACAGATTCTCCCCTGACCCTCTCAGGTATGCATGGATGTCCAGGGAAGGGGGTGCCTGCTCATGAACTTTGAGGCACCTGGCCATGGCCGTGAAACCATGGGGGCATCTGTCATGGGTGTAGCTATCAATAGTGCAGCATGTGTTGTAGCACCAGGGTTCATGGATGGCAGGAACCCAGTGCACCCACTTTATTGCTGTCTTTTATTGTCCAGCATCACTTATGTGTATCAGAGACCATAATATGCCACTGGTCCCTTCTCCCATGCACCTCAGGGCCATGTCCCAGAGCTGCGAGGACCAGGAGAAGCCTTGTCTCTCAGAGTTTATTGCCATGGTCCAGTGCACATTGGCTCAAGGATAGGAGCCTTCTGCTCTAGGCCATTCAGCACTGGATCATAGCTCTGTGGGTCATAGCTATCAATAGCATAGCAAATGGAATGCCACTGTTCCCTTGTGGGGTTTTGGAGCCAATGCACCCAAAATATGGTTGTATTTTACCATCCATTTAGTGGCCAGAGGTAATGGGGAGGAACACCAGGGCTCAATACAACACTGATACGGCACAGGTTCCCCTCCCCTGAGTCTCTCAACCGTGTTCCTCCGCTGCAAGGCCTCACATCACAGGACCATGACTGTATGAGCGCTTGCAGGGGCATGGTTCATAATAGCGCAGCAGTTGCCGTGAAAGTGGAACTCTGGGGTGTTAGGTCCCCATTGTACCCAAATTATGGACATCTTTTACAGGACTTTGCCTGCAAGGCTCAGAGGAAGAGGCCCCTCTCAGGGACGTAGATATAATTATTGCAGCAGGTACAATGGCATGGAGTCCTGTGGTATTTTAGAACCTATTTACCCAAATTAAGGATGTATTTTACATCCATCCTGCGTATAAGCATAGGAAGTGTGGTCTATTTACCTTGCCTTAACCAGGACCCATTGCATTATTGCTATACCACAGCCCCCCTCTCCTAAGCCTCACAGCCATGTTCTAGCACTGTGAGTCAGGAGAGGCCTTCACTCCTTTGGACATCACAGCCATGGTCCAGTCTAGTGAGGGTCGCCAAAGTAGGAAGGCAGTGTGATGGATTGTTCTTCCTTTTAGATCTTTGCACAACATACTGTAGAGAGCTCCTGCAGGATGCCAAACGTCTAACTTTTTTTTGCTTGTCAAGGAACTGATTCAGACAAGCAGTCTAACCAATACGGGATATAAAACAAACAGTTTAGCTGGGAAGTCTGGAGCTGCCCAGCTCAGTGGCATGTCCTAACACAGACTGACTTGTACAGAGGTATAGGAGGCCAACATTTGCTAACATTGTAACTGGTATGGAGGACTTGTACCAAAGAAAGTGACCTACACAGGCCACTTTATTAAAATGTTTACCTTTACAGTTGCTAAATGGAGGAATGCAAACAATGAGAATAAACTGAACCGGAACGGGCAGCACTGGCTTTAAGATAATGGCCAGTCAGTCCATGAGATAATGGCAGATAAGGAATTAAAGGTACAGGAACAACATGATTCGCCAAAGATCAAAAAAATGTTGTCAAGTAGGAGAACCAAGATTGCTTGTTTCAAGACACATAACTTTCCCAGGATGTTTTATATGTTAGAGAGAATATGGATCTGATTTAGGACAAGGTGTAATGGGATGAAAACCCCAAAATGAACTCAGTGATTTTGGTAGCCTCCAAGGAAGGTGTTAAATTGACGCTAGTGCTATACCCTACAGGCCTCCTGAGCTTTGCTGGACTAGCGCCAACTTTTTTAGTGCTAATCCAGCAAAGCGCCACAACTGCGCCAAAAGTTTTGGCCCAGTTGTGCTAACGAGCGTCATGGTGTGATGTATTGGAAATACAGTATGCCCCCAAGCGTCCTTCGAAGTAATAATGTAAAAGTGACTTCTGCCCCAGGAGGATGCCTATGCTGGGTGGAGTTTCTTCTTCATTTTTAGAAATTAGGGATTGATTCATGCTATCAAGAGATTCTAGCCATGGCCAGATGCTGTAAGGTCCAGGAGAGGAATGGCCCTCCCCGGTGCTTTGCAGGGCTGGACCATAGACAGAAAGGATCAGGGAAAGGCCCACCCTTCCTTGGGCCTCACAGACATGGTCATACGCTGCATGACAAGAGGGCCATACCCTAGCCTGGTAGTGCTGGGCTATGGATGATATCCACAGGGGACCCTTCTCCCCTGGGCCTCACAATCTTAGTCAAGCACTGCAAGGCTCAGAGAAGGGGTTTCTTTGATTTGTTCTGAAGTTCAAGGAATAATTCTTTCCAGTTACTTTCCTGTCTGCAAACTGGTAATGTCCCCAGATCCCAGTTCCACTTGTGTGCATTACTGATGGCCCACTAGAGAGTGTCTCACTGTCAATATGTTTTCCTTTACTAAAAAGAAGCAATAGTTTAAGCATAATGTTTGTCTCTTGTCCTTTGGGAATAATATTTGCTTCTCCTGGCCAGAGCCTGGTGTCCCCTGAATCAATTGAGGCTACCTAAGGAGACCTACCCCCAATTTGAAGAACTGTGCTGCACACTATTTGTCTTTATATTCTGCATTTGTCCAATTTGAAAGCTTTTACTTTGTTGAAGAGGCAAGGATTGTTTGTTCTATATAGTTATATTTCAATTGAAATGTTTGCTCTTTTGCTCTGTATTAGACATGACTGTAGTAGCCATTATGACAAAATATGGGCATGATGGTAAAATACTGGCCAGACACAACTCTAAATGCCCCCCTCCCACCCCCCCTTCCTTGGGCATTGAAGCGATAGTTCAGCACTGTGCAGCCCAAGGAAATGGATTGGTTAGTGAGGAAGGCTTGCAGCATCATTTAATTGCATTTGGGATGTGAGCATTGCACGTGTTAAGACAAAATTGTGAGAAACCATCATGTGCTAGTGTAAGTAGATGCATCTCAAAACTTATTTGAATTTACATCATTCTAATGTACAAAATGAAATGCACTCTGACACCATGTAAGTGTATATTAATAATTAAATTAGTATCAGAACATTTAAAGGCTTCAGAGTCACTGCTGGGTGTCTTGTAGCCATGTCTCAGGGCACATGATACCAACACTTTTTAGCCAACATATTGTTTTATCTTGTACTCGCTAGTATTTTACAGTGACTTGGGTGGTGTGTTTAATAGAAAGCAAGCTATTTCAACAGTTTTATTTGCGTTCATATTTTTCTTGCTCATCAATCTTCTGTGCCACATATTTATGTAGCACCAGGTATCTGAAAATCCATCTAGGAATGTTAATCCACACTGTTCCCCCTTAAGGGCACTCTACACGTTGCAGCACACCAACCAGTGGCAGAAGAAATATGACAACATAGTTCAATCCGTCAATCAATCAATCACAACATTTGTAAAGCGCACTACGTACCAGTTAGGGTCTCAAGGCGCTGAAAAAGGGGGGGGGGGAGGTTCGGTGCTGCTACTGGTCGAAGAGCCAGGTCTTAAGAAGTCTCCTGAAGGTGAGAAGGTCCTGGGTCTGTCGCAGGGAGGTAGGGAGGGTGTTCCAGGTCTTGGCGGCGAGGTAGGAGAAGGATCTGCCACCGGAGGTCTTGTGCTGGATGCGGGGGATGATGGCGAGGTTGGCGGAGCGGAGTTGGCGGGTGGGGGAGTAAAAGTTGAGTCTGTTATTCAGGTAGGCTGGTCCGGTGTTGTGGAGTGCCTTGTGGGCGTGGGTGAGGAGTTTGAAGGTGATCCTCTTGTCCACGGGGAGCCACTGGAGGTCTCTCAGGTGGTGGGAGATGTGGCAGCGGCGGGGTACGTCGAGGACCAGTCGGGCGGAGGCGTTTTGGATGCGTTGGAGACTTTGATGTCTTTTGCTGGGATGCCTGTGTAGAGTGCGTTGCCGTAGTCTAGTCTGCTGCTGACGAGGGCCTGGGTCACCGTTCTTCTGGTTTCCGACGGGATCCATTTGTAGATTCTGCGGAGCATGCAGAGTGTGTTATAGCAGGAGGAGGAAACAGCGTTGACCTGCTTGGACATGGTGAGGGCGGAGTTGAGGACGAAGCCCAGGTTGCGTGCGTGGTTGGCTGGCGTTGGCGGGGCTCCCAGCGCGGTGGGCCACCAGGAGTCGTCCCAGGCGGAGGGGGTGTGCACCCTGATGGAACTTTACAGGCTCCCTTTGTCAGCCTGCGCCATCTTCAAAAACAGCTGGGTCACCTACACAAAGCCATCACAATGCTTAGGAAGGGTCAGTAAACCCTTCCTATTACTCTTTAAATTTTATGCTTTTCTTTTACCATGTACAGCACTCTGCTACCTTTTGGGTAGATTCACATTATAGAAATAATGTGACTGGCAACCCTACCTCCTTGGACAACAAGCTACTGATCTCCGGTGGCTCTTTGCACACCCGCAACAAGGACACCTTTAGATGGAGAAAGTGTTAAAAGGCATTTCCCATCTATGCACCAACGATTTAAACGATATCCCTATATCCATCTGCACCCCCCAAATCAGCAGCAGTTTAAGAAACAGCTGAATACTTAACTCTTTAAAAACACTACACCATGATGTAGTAACAGTCCACCATTTACTCCTCTTATCACATGTTGACTTTCTCTTTGGCTTTCACACTGTACAGCACCCTCCAACCTTTCAGCTAGGTTCTCACTATATAAATATGCTATACATACAAATATAATTCACTAATCTTGAACCAATTTGTTAAAATTGTATTTAAAGATACGTTTTGGAGAGACTTAGGCCAAGACTTTCCACCCAGTGTGACTCACTTAAAGTAATGCCACTTAAAAACTTTAAAATATATTTATTCATTTGTGTTATTGTTTTGACGGAGATCTAATTCAGGAAAGTTGCTTCCTGCAAAGTTGTTTCAATAATAGCCAGTTTATAGTACTTTTTTAAATATTTTGTGTGACGTCATTACCTGTGAAGTCATTTTATGTGACACTGCATGCAAATTAGGGGGCCTGATAGATCCCATCTTGCCCGTGCCCCAAAAGACCTAGGACATAGAACCGGTCCTGTTCATCAAGAACATGTTATGATGGTGTTTACCTATTATCTCTACTGTACAACGGTGGCAATACTGCTCAGTGTTTAAGTGGATAAACCACTAGTAAGAATAATCTGCAGGAGTCCTGGCAGTTTTTGAAGCAACTGCCCTACAAAATAGGCGTGGTTCTCTCCTCTCGTAGATGGAGAGAAAACGGAAATGTGTCTCATTCACAATTAGCATTGGGATAATGGGACAACCAACAACTGCCCTGGCCCTTCATCTGTGACATCCATATGCTTGAGATGAATGAAAGTCCAGGCAGCAGCTTGGTGAACCAGGGTATAGAGGAGAGCAAGGAAGCCGAGGGGGAAGGGGGCCTCCCATTTTACCCCCAGTTGTCTATCAGAAGCCAGGGAAAAGATTTATGAAGTCACAGCTCAGTAGGGGCGTAGCTTGGTCAGTAATATTGGAGGGGGGTGAAAACGTCCGATTTCACAACAATCGCACTGGCATATCTTATTAAAATATATTATGAGAAGCATGATACAAGGGGGGCTTAACAGGCAGTGGAAAGATCGGAGTGCTGATTGTTAGGGGTAGTTAAAACACAATAGTTTTCAAACTAACAAAGTTTTAAGGCAAAGATGAGAGTGTGTGTGTGTGTGTGTGTATTTGTGCCAGTGTGGGCATGTAAAAAATCAAGGGTGAAATTCAACAGATACCTCGTTATACCCAACTGAAAGTACCTGCACCCAACTACGGATTACTTTTTTAAGGAGTGTATGTAACACCTCAAACACCCCTTCTTCCCACACCCCTGGAAACTGTGCCCCTACAGTAAAGCCCTTGGGAGGAACTGAGGAGGAGGGATGGAATAGTAAGGAAAGAAGTCCACTGTGAGTAAAAGGCTTGGGAGGATTTTTATTTGCAAAGGTTCTCCCCACTCATGAGGTTGACCAAGGACAAAAGCTTTTGTCCCTCCTCTGTCTTCATGTTATGGCAGTGGGGCCATGTGGGATTTTACCGCCCAGGTCTTAGACAAAACTGGGTGTTTTTTTTTCTCTATTAGGTGGTCACAGCACTCCTTAGCCCTTCTACACATCTGGGGGGCACGAAGGAATCAACTTCCCTTGAGCAAGCCAAGGGAGGATTTTTCTGGATCTCTTTGAGCAAGGCCAGGGTGTATTTTGAAATCCCTCTCGTCATTGGCAGGCACAGGCGGTTGAGGGGTTGTTGGGAGTGAAGCACCTTTTTGTTTGTAAAGTCTCTCTCTAGCCGTCATGACAGGGCAGTAAGGAAAGAGAAATGGCGGGCTTAAGACCAGCCCACTTTTGCATTATGCAGCAATGATTCTGCCACTCTGCTGCAGCATTTTGTCAGCTTCTTTCAATGTTTGCAAATGGCAAGAGGCTTTTTATTGATAGGGACGCTTGCCATCCAATAAAAACAATCACAAGTCTTTTTTCACCCGTCATTTTTTATTCTATTTATGACCGTCATAAAATTATTAAAAGTGCTAGAATTCTACTTTTGAATTTTACCGCTGATCAAAAGCAGAATAATAGAGGTCTGTATAACCTAATCTTGTATATTGTACATTATAATGTTTTATTTTTTGTCACTAAAAACACAAAAAGGTGCTTCCCAAATGTAGTATATTTTTGTTCGAAATAATTTGCTATTTTTGTGGAGAAAGTTCCCTAAGCAGGTGTCCATAGCAAATGGCACTTTTGCCCTTCTAGCCCAAACCCATGCCCTATATCATTGTCCCCCCTGACAATTCTATACACAAATTCACATAACTCCAAGTACTGTTTTTTTTTTAGAAAGTGGTGTGTATTGGGCTAAAGGGTCAGTGGAATTGTGCACACAACTGGCTTTTGCCAGGCTCTACCCTCGAAAGGCTGTGGAGAAGCCCTGTGAGTGAAAGGACTGGCTGAAGTAAGCCTGCCAAAGACTGATTCTGGTGGACTCCGAGGGAAGGGGTGCAGCGCACAGGACCTCCAGGGGTAACAGTGCACACCACTTGGCCTGGTTGAAGGCCAGGCCATTCAGCAAGAGCTTAATCGGCACACATGAGGTCCTGAGCAGGTATTGTTTTTGTATGTACATGTCCCTTTCCATCCATAAGCTTCTTCTTGATTTTCTCACCCTCCTCCTCCCTTTTTGCTTCCCAGCCACTCCCCTATTGACAACAAAAATGGACAACAATGATGCAAAGTTATACACACTCTTGGAAGAAACCTCCACACACAAGATACAGGGCCTACAACTGTACCTTTGAGAAATGCAATTATGAGTGACATACTAGTATAGCTGTGTTGCAATGCATACTCATGCCTTTGTGAATGGCCTCCTCTGACGTTAAATTGTTTAATTTTTTGGACTAGAAAAAACATACTAAGATTTACATTTAAGGTTGTATTTCTACTAAATTTTATTTTTAATAATTGTTTTGACAAAGACAATTAACATGTACATCAAGCTTTACAGTATGACAATATACCAGATATTCCTTTTATCATCTTTCAAATAGACCATAAAAAGCTGCTTTATTGAAAAAAAAATGAATGGACACTGGAGCCAGATTTCCGTAAAGAAATAAAGTTATAAAATAGGTCATTACATCTTTGGGATGAAATGAATCGAGAAATTGTAGCTACACGAATGGCCAAATGTTTATATAACCAAAAACTAGAATATCAATGCACCGTTTCTCTTTGTTAAAAAAGATGAATAGAAACAGACATCTAGACAAAGAAAAAATGCTTTAGATCACATAGTAAACACTGCTTCTACTTGGTATGCTGCCTGAATATTCTACATGAAGTATTTATTTGACTGCTCAAAGCATTTAATACCTTTTACTTTGTAATCGCTCCATACATGT
This sequence comes from Pleurodeles waltl, assembly GCF_031143425.1. NCBI lineage: Eukaryota > Metazoa > Chordata > Amphibia > Caudata > Salamandridae > Pleurodeles > Pleurodeles waltl. The sequence continues at coordinate 828,149,499 of NC_090445.1, read as the reverse complement.
TGGGAAAATTCCACTGAAAATGATTAATTTGCATGTGGCAGATAGCAGTATTTCCTCATTAAATATTTTATACAAGTCTAATGTTAAAAATAAAGATACTCTACACTGTATAGTACACCGAATACGCATTCTGCATCCGAACCTATCCTTTAAATTTACTGTCGTACATAAATATATTGAGATAAGATAGTCCTCAGGCTAATCACTACAAACTCATAGTCAATTTGTAGCAGTGCAAATATTTTACTACTTTTACAGAGTTTTTAGTCTAAAATGTAAAATATTTTAAGCTGCTTAACGGAATACCATGCTGTTTTATGGGCTAAACACCAATGTGAGGTTCAGAGAAGGTTCCTACAGGAAAAGACCCCAGCCTTATTTTATTAGGTGTTCTGCTACACTTTAGCCCTGAAGTAACCTGTAAAATGTCGAATAGAATCTAGGAGCAAGGTATCCCTATCGCTATATGCATGACAATGAATGTGTTTAATATTGTCAAGTTAAGACACTGTCTTTGAAACTGTTTATTGGATTCTGCAGAAGAAAGTATCTGCCTTGCAGCAAAGTAAATCGCTGCCTTAATTGGCATCAGAATGACCTGCAATAACCTACATGATAACCTACCTGCTGATTCTGAACAAGAGTTTATTTTTTCAATTTCGAAGTTACCTGTGGGGGTCTGCACCTGCATGTGGGAAAAGCATGAGGTAAGCTGGCGAGCGTGTCCCAAAAAGCAGCACCAGGAATCGCATGTCATTCTGTCCAGATTTTGTAGTAAATATCTTCCTTGCGGGATTCATATTTTCCAGAAAGGAAAGTAATAGGGCAACTACGTATCCATTTAGGACAGGTCATGAGCGCATGATTCGGACAAATCAATTGCACCCTGTAGAGAAGTTGTGAGAAGGTCTGCAATCTTCAAAATCAAAGTGGTATGCAGCCAACTCTGGCAGTCACAAAACATGAAGATCGTGGTTATCCTATCAATTACATTTCTGTTTTCTAGCCCAACTAGGGTTCTAAAAACACACTTCAGTTTTCAAAAACAACAATACAAACAACCTATTACAGAACAAGGAAACCTGTGAAAGCTATTGGTATATTTTACAACTCTTCACTGTAAATATTCTACACATTGTGTATTGCTAATATGCAGTATATTTACCCAATCCCTTGAAATCCCATTAATTGAATGTCTAAGCTCTGCTCATACGATTGCCCCATTAGGCTGGTTTGTATAATGGAAACGGCTAACTTAAAAAGTATAAATAATTTATATCCTCTTTTGAAAGCAACATCTAAATAATTTTGTGTAAATATTCACACTTAGTTGTTAATTGTACCCTTTTTATCAAAGTATTGCAGCTTTAAATTTTAACAATTTGAACGTGACAATATTTCACACAAAGAGAAAAGGAGTGATACATAGTTTGCAACTTAAGAAATTGATTGAAACCTTTCATGGCCTCGGAATAAAACTGCTGCGGATTTATTTTATGAACCTGTAATTTTGTAGTTTCTTCTTACATGTCTATTTACTTGCATGGATTTTTTAATTTAGTGTTTGTAAACTTTGTAAAACATTCACTGCTAATTATACCTAATCATGCATGACCAACAAGTGCTGAAGTAACAATCACTCAATTATAAAGAGAAACTAATGTACCAAGTGATATAACAGCTAAATTCATTTAGTGTGTACGCTTATTTGGGTGGTGACTGGGCATGGGCTTAATAAACAGTTCATAAACTAGTTCACAAAAAGGGTAGCATTGGACTGCTTGTGCTCATGCTTTACTTTGGCGGATGCTTAAATACTATATATCTTGTTACATCTGCGTTTATGGACAGCTTCCGAATAAGTACTTTTTTCACTTCTCAAAAGTAACTTTTATTAGCCACGTTCCTACTGCTTTAGAACATATTGAACCACTGAAATGTGTTTTCATTGCACTGCAGGGATAGTGGCAAGGAGCTAGTGAATACTTCATAACTATTACAAGTAATAATCGAAAAGATTTTAGAAGAAGGGGAAAGAAGACATAAGGCTACTTTCTTCAGAATTGGAGTCAAGTATTGGCGTGAATAAGTAAACAGCCTGAACTAGTGTTTGAAAGCATGGGCCACAAAACAAATACATGCACACGTTATTTAGTGTTGTTGAAAATATAGGAGCACTTTGAGCTTTGTCATAAGTGGAATAAATAACAATGCAATGAAAAATGTAAAGTCTAGATTGTGTGTTTTGTAGAATCAATTAAAAAAATGCATTCATTCAAACCATCAAGGGATAAGTTACACACACTCTTTCTTTCTATTTCTCTCTCTCTCTATGTTCCGACTGACTGCATTCAGTAGCTTTTAGAAGCTTGACTTACATTAGATACACGGCCTTAATTCAACTAAATTCTCCCTCAAGAGGTACAACTCAAGGTGGGTTTATCTTCTGCGATCAATTCATTGTGTACACCTCATTAGCAAACTACCTACAACTAGTTGAGTAAAGAGGAATCTCAAAAAGGGGAATGAGTCAATAAAACTGCCGCACAGATAAACTTGTCACAAATAGATATGTTGGACACAATCATGCCACACTTCCTTGTTTTTATTTGAAAGAAAGAGACCTAATTTATTCATGGAATTTAGTGTTCAAGTCGTTTTTGTACTCGGTCACGTCTGCCTGTCAGGATCAATGTCTATTGCAACAGGCATAATTGAGTTCAATTAGGGATTGTAGTTAGAAAAAAAAGTTAGCGTTGATGTAAATATTCTCCTGCTTCTTTTAGAAACTGTGGTAGCTAGTTATCGATGAAAATAAGTTGAATGGAGAGCAGCAAATGTGATTTCTGGACCTTGGTCCTCTTCTTCTGCTCCTGTAGCTCTCATAGACACACAGAATTACTTCTTCTTTGCATTGACATTTTTGCACACCCAGTTCATGCCATCCTACAAATGTAAGAGACAAATAAGGCTGATTAGGTAAAAAATAACAGCATTTTTATATTTTGAAATGAAAGAATTTTGATATTCATGAAATTAATGTGTAGTGGTACAACTGTCTTTCGAAGGCTGGTCTGAAGGCTCACAATGACAGTGAAAACACTCTGTCCTGTCTGTCACAAGGAATCATCATGTGCTGCCTCAAAGCTGAACTGACGCTCTCAGACTTAGCTCCAGGCAGACTTTTAGTCTCACAATTTGCTTTTCAACAAACAAGTAGGTTCTGAACTTGAAGAGTATTACTTTTACTAGATTGTCAGCCCACTGCTCCTGATTTTGACTTCTTCAAAAGAATTCTTCCAAACTTCACTACTTAGCTCCTCCTGGTCTTCTATCCAGTTCATGACTTTCACCCACATATGCAAGTAAATCCATTGCTTTACTCTCCAACCATTCTTGGTGGATCTCACTATTTTATTCACTCTAAGAGAAGGAATTTCACTATAAACGTTCTCTCTGCATTGCTTTGCACTTACAACTTCTTCCATTTGTATTTAGTTTTTCCCCAGGATTAAACCTAGTTCATAAACCCATACTTTTCTGTATTGTATTATGCCGTTTGCTAGATACCAATCATATTAACAATTGTCTTGATTCACAACCAAAGAGAATATTTGATGTGGTCCAACCTTCGCTCTATAATCTATTTTACTTTGTTAGTACGCCATTACAAGGTAACACAGTCTGTCTGATCCATTAACGGTCCATTTCATTACATTTTCTAAATCAATTAATTTACTAAAACTTAAAAGCTTTGAAGTTTTTCCTCTGCTTTCACATAATGTGCGCACCTTTCTCTGCATAAATATTCGTAATTTTGTTTGAAATACATTTGTTACATACTGTACAAACAATTTAAAGGCACATCTAAACGCAGAATCTAAATTATAAATGAAATATGGTACTTACCAGTAACGAATAATTTCAGTTCCTAGGTACTCTTCCTTTACTAAATTATGGAAAACTATGTTTTATTAAATAAAAAATGATCGAAATGGGATTTGTAATGATACGCTTTTAAAAGAAATATACAGATTATATATATTCATTTTAAGTATGCACACTTTTTCTTTCGATATCGTCAACAAAACTTGAATAAACTCTAATAAAACCGTTTCCCCATTTTTTGGGGCCTGATGCAGCACCATTGGGCAATAACAATTAAGGTCTTTAGTAGAATATAAAACAGTTAGCAAATTGTAACAGAGACCAAAATAATGGTTGTAAAAGAAAGGTGCTTTTCTAATACAAGAATAAAATATGCGTTTGTTTTGATCGTGTCACAGTTCTCAGTCAGGTGTTTCAGACAAGAGGGCCCCCTTCGCATACCAGGAGGAAGTGAATTATTCAGGCAGGCAACATAACTAGGTTTGGCTACCTCTATTGTAGAAACAGCGGTTTCAAAAGATTTTAGTTTACGTGGGCGACATCCCCAGATAAAGTTTCAGTAGGTTGTGGAAAATGCAGAATTCATCTGAAACTGGCATAATGTCCAATAAGATTTATTTCCCGGACATCAAATTGGTAGTCTTCAATTTCAATACCGTGTCATGAATTGACAGTCCCAAATGACTCTAAACTTTACCATTGTTCTTTGTTTAATCAGCATCCCCTTTACGAAAGAAAAAAAATCCTCGACATTCTACTGGCAATTAGGGTTCAGTGTTCACTGAACGTAATGAAACTTTACAATCTACCTGTGTAATCCAGCACTTATTGCACTAAACCATGTAAAAATCGTAATAGGCAGCGTGCACTCTGGCGCCGAAAAAAACATCTAAGCGATTTGGTGACATTCGAAGCCTCCTCAGCGGTAATAAGCGCGATATAAATACCATTTATATTTAAATGCAACTGAGAAACCAGTTGACCTTCGGCCTTTGGTTTATAATGTTAACCCTGGTAGGTATTATTGGTCGGTAACACAGAGTTCACATGCTGAAAAATTATTCTAGAATTAAAAGCAGTTGGCCTGCTCTTACCCATGTTAAGGATAAATGGGCAGTTATAATTAGTGCAACAATGTGCACTCAGATAAACGGCATTAAGTCACTTTGACAAACGCCACAAAACAAAACAAAAAACAGAAGCAGTTAAAAACCTTCAGAGTAATGGAAATCTTATCTGAGAAGGCTAAATAAAACCGATCGAATTCAACCACACAATATTGATGAAAGGAAAAATGATATTTAAATGAGAAATGAGGTAACAAGTAAGAAATCAAAATCAGAACACACTGACATCCAATGAAAATATAACAAAAGGGTAAAACAAACTGCATGTAAAAGCAGATGTAGGCAAACAAGATAAATTGGCGAAACTAGCCTGCGTGCAGGGTTTGGGGATCTAGGTGCCACTAACCACTTCCTTCAGCTAGCATCATAAAGTTCAAGAGTTATTGTGACGTCAAAAGGAAAATGAAGTAATTAGAAGGCTAATTATCCACATCCCTCCCTTATTTCATGCTGTTCGCCTCCAAGTATTCCATGCGCTCATGTGCATGATTTTGTTGCGATGCTCGCGCACAGTGTATGATATCACTGGGCTCGAGCATCGCTAGGCAACGGGGCGGTTTGAATCGGGGATTGTGAGGAGACAGTTGATGGTGGAAGACGTGCTCTATATGTTCCTGTTGAAGACGCGTTTTTATGTTCCTGTTGTTGGGGTCGTACATGTTACGAATAAAAGCTTGTCAACTCTTGATTGTCGTAACGTTATTCCTAACAAAATTGGCGATGAGCGACCCCGGCGAAGAACCTACACGTCCATCAAGCATTTCTTCAAAGCTTGAGGCAGGATCTCCAGGAAGTTGTGATACTCGTTTTGTTCCTGCCGTTTTTATCGGGACCTTGTGATTGCGGTAGGATTAATTCCTTTTCCTGCTATTGTTGTTTTCGGCGTTTCATCAAAGCGTCCTGGTGCTGCTTCGCGAGCTCATAGGCTGTTTGACGTTGCCAAGCAACCCATACTAAACACGTCCTTGCGCCGCATCACGCACTGCGCAGTTGTCTGTTTTGCCAAGCTACCAAGTCTCCTCGTACTGTTGCGCAAGCTCTACGCACGGCTTCTTTCGCCATTTACAAACATTGTTTGCAGTGGCTTAGCGACCTACCCTTAAAAAACTTGCTAATTTTTCTGAAATAAGAAAATATTTGTTTTAAAAGTTCATTTCATCATATTTTACGCCATGGCTTCAGGAAATGCATGGAATCTTAGCGCTCCTGAGCCATTCTTGCCTAAAGATGGAGAGGCTACTTTAAAATGGGAGGAATGGCGAGAATATTTTGTAAATTACATTTCTACATTTGAAGATGAAGAGGAACTTACTCCAGAAAAGAAGAGGAACTTACTCCAGAAAAGAAGAAGAAAATTATTTTACATTGTTTAGGTGCTAAGGGCCGAGAGAGGTTATCAATATGGTCAAAAGCGCTGAACTCACAGGAAGGTGCGCAAAGGCTGTTCTGCGCAGTGAGGAAAAATAATTTTCGAAGTTGGAAGACAATGCTACTATTGCCATGGTCAAGAAAAACAACGAATCGTCTATTAAGAGAGTCTATTCATCTCGTGGGGAGAAAGAGAATTCAATTCTGAAAGACAAAAGAATTTGTTTCAGATGTGGGAGCAAGTTTCATCTATCAAACGATCGGAAATGTCCGGCTCGGAATCAGAAGTGCTCAAATTGTGGTGTATTAGGACATTTTGCTAAAGTGTGTCGCAGAAGAAAATCTGGTGGTGGTGACGTGAGTGTTAAATGTGTGAGAGAATGTGATAGCGGTTCATCGGAGGAGTCTGATTCTAATTTATGCATTCTTAATGTAGATGATAATGTACAGAACGTCAAAGGCAACATTAGTAGACCTTTGTGTAATGTCACGATTGCTGGTATTGTTATTTCTGTTGTGGCTGATTCTGGTTCTCCCTACACTATCCTTAATAAGGAAATTTGGCAACAATGTTTTGAACCCGTTTTAGGTAAGTGCTTTGAAAAAACGGATATTTCTCCCAAAACATTCACGGGTGAGCCCATTAGAATTGTGGGTTACAGAAATTTGCTAATTAAATTTAAACACAAACAAGCGCATTGCAAGGTATATGTGGCGGTTACTGGCCCGTCTGTGCTGGGTTGGAAGGACCAGGGAAAGCTGGGTATTATTTTGGACCCCAGTATTTCTACACCTGTGTCTATTGTACAACATACCGAAGATTTCTCAGGAATTATTGCAAAAAAAATTCCCAATGTCTTTTCTGGCCAAATTGGAAAACTAAAGGGTTTCCAACACAAAATACAAATGAAAGCTAATGCCACACCTTGTATTCACAAAGTCAGAAATATACCTGTGTCTGTGAGGGACCAGGTAGAAGAAGAACTTCAGTCAGACGGCATTATTGAACCCGTTGAATCTGCAGAATGGGTCGCACCTTTGGTCGTAGTTAAAAAATAAAATAAAATGGCAGATTGAGATTATGTGTGGATCTCAGGGATCTTAATAAGAGTATTTTAGTTGATCAATTTCCCTTGCCAAAAATAAACTAAATGTTAGCTCGCACTAAAGGTATTAGATGGTTTTCTAGTATTGATCTTAAAGCTGCTTACCATCAGGTGCCTTTACATGCTGATAGTAGAAGTTTAACAACTTTTGTGACACCTTTTGGTTGTTACAGATTTAAAAGAGTACCTTTTGGGTTGGCTTCTGCTGCAGCTATGTTTCAGAGGTTAATGCACAAGGTATTATCGGACATGAAGGATGTACTGATTTTTCAGGACGACATCTTGATAATGGGGAAGGACAGAAATGAACATGATCGTAATCTAGATAATGTTTTGCATAGACTGAACACACATGGTTTAACAGCAGAAATTGACAAATGCAAATTTGCAGAAAACTAAATTAATTATTTAGGTCACGAGATTTCAGATGCTGGTATTAAACCCAAATTGGAGTTAGTTGATGCTGTCAAAAATGCCCCTAGACCTCAATCTAAAGATGATTTGCACGCTTTTTTAGGATTGGCAGAATTTTATGCTAAATTCGTACACAATTTCTCAGAAAAAACGTATGCTCTGCTTTAACTGCTTAAAACTAATGTTAAGTTTGTGTGGAGTGAGGCGTGCGATAAAGCATGTGAAGTAATAAAAAATGATGTGGCTAATGCCACACCGTTGCATGGGTATGACCCCATGTTGCAAAGTGTTGTCACAACGGATGCCAGTTCTAAAGGCATAGGTGCAACTTTATCCCAAATTGATGAAAAGGGAGTTGAATGGACCATAGCTTTTGCCTCGCGTTCGATTACACCGACTGAGGAAAGGTATTCTGTGATCGAGCGTGAGACACTTGCGTGCGTTTGGGGGTTAGAACATTTCAGACAGTACATTTGGGGTTATCATGTTTTGTTAAGATGTGACCATAAGCCGCTCACTAAAGTGTTGACAACAAAAGGGTTAATTTCAGCATCACCCCGTATAGCTCGTTTGTCAGTTAGACTTTTAGATTTCAATTACAGTGTACAGTATGTTCCTGGGGTCAAAAATGTGGTGGCAGATTTTTTAAGCAGAATGCCTTTACCTGTAGTGAGTGGTGAGGATACTGACATTGACAATTTTACAGTAGCTAATGTGTTAGCTGATTGTCCAGGTATTACCAAAGAGGACTGGGAACAAGCTCAAGCTCAAGATGACATTGTTAGTGCAGTTAGCGGTTATATCAAGAATGGATGGCCTAAAAAACATTTGTTAGATCATGGTATGCGTGTGTTTTGGGAATTGAGACATGAACTCTCTCTTGAAGGTGGTCTAATTTTTAGAAATGGCATGGTTATTCCTCCCACATCTATAAGACATAGGATTATTGACATATGTCACGAAGGACATCTTGGCATAGGTAAAACCAAAAACAAAATTAAGTGTACTTATTGGTGGCCAGGTTTGGACTCAGACATTGAAAGGAAAGTTAGAGATTGCTATGCCTGTAATTCATCCGACAAGACTCAGGTAACATTAAGACCACCTCTCCATCCTATTCCGTGTCCGGATGGACCTTGGGAAAGGATAGGCATAGATATTGCAGGGCCAGTAATGTATGATGATAAGCAAAAGTATTTATTAGTGTTGGATGACCATTTCTCAAAATGGCCAGAGGTTGAGATTGTTAATAGGGCTGATGTGGATTCAATTGTGCACTTCCTGGACAAGGTGTTTCTGAAAGAGGGTTTACCTATATGTATAGTCCGCAACAATGGACCTCAATTTATTTCTCGTATTTTCAAAGATTTTGTAGAGGGGAAAGGTATTGTACATAATACTACTGCTTTATATCATCCGGCAGGGAACGGTGCTGTAGAGAGATTCAATCGGGTGATCAAGGGTGTCATTCAAATGGCAAATTGTAACAATTTGGATTGGAGATGTGAATTAATGCGGAATTTATGGTCATATAGAACGACACCTTGTGTTTTTACAGGGTATTCTCCCTTTGTGTTGATGAGAGGGAGAATTCCCACTGGAAAAGATAATGTGGGATGGAGCTCTGGGGATAAGAAGGTTGATTGGACACTTAAACAAGTTAAACACAACATTAAATGTTCCCAAGAGCAAAGCAAAATGTACTATGACACAAAACACAAATGTAAAGAACAAGTCATAAAAGTTGGTGATCTGGCGAGAGTTAAGAAACCAGGTTTCATAAAAAAAAAGTAATAATAGATTTTCAGATCCTCTTAAAGTAGATAGAATTTTTTGCAATTCTGCATTATTGAGTGATGGTAAGGTTTAGCACATGTCATCATTGTCCATGTGTAGGAATGTTAATTCTGGGTTGGTTGGGAAGGAAAGAAAAGTTATCAGTCCAGAACGCAAGGAATGCAAATTTGACTGGTTAGATGATTGGAAGTATCCACCTTCTGATGATCCTGGTTATAACTCAAACGTACAGCCTAATGTTCATATTGTTAACAATCATATTTGTTTGCCTGCAAGGAAAACAAGCAGGTGTGGTCGTTTAGTCAGGACACCAAGCAAATTTCAAGATTATGTCTGTTTTGCGTGAAGCTACGGATGTGAACTTATTATTCTTTGCGGGTAAAATTGTTCTTTTGTTGAAATTGTATTCACTCTTTTATTTGTTGTATTTTCTTTTTGTTAGGGGGAAGATGTGTTGCGATGCTCGCGCACAGTGTATGATATCACTGGGCTCGAGCATCGCTAGGCAACGGAGCGGTTTGAATCGGGGATTGTGAGGAGACAGTTGATGGTGGAAGACGTGCTCTATATGTTCCTGTTGAAGACGCGTTTTTTATGTTCCTGTTGCCGGGGTCGTACATGTTACGAATAAAAGCTTGTCAACTCTTGATTGTCGTAACATTATTCCTAACAGATTTGATTTCCCCTCTTCCTTTAACTTTGGTTAAGAGTTTAATCCTCGGCAAGGCTCTTCCTTCTACTTATCCCGTTATTTTACCTTGTTTAGCCACGTGTTGTATCTTAACATTCCCATCATCTCCCTCTTCCTGTCTTTGTGGCTGTGCTCCTCCATTTCTTTGATTTAGTGTCCTCGTCAAAAATCTGAACCAGATTCATCCAAGCTCAGGAAAAACCTACCACCAACTTAGTCAATCAGTCTCAGGATTATTGCCACAAACCTGTTCCTTTTTGCATTCCACCACCGCCCTTCACTACCAGACATTTCATAGTTTGGAGGCCTCCAAACTGACCTTCCAGGAGTTCTTGACTACTAACTCCATGTGAAGTGGAACTGAGAGGAACGCCTCAGGTGGCTGAACCTAATTAATCTCGGTAATGGCAATGCCATCTTTCGACTGCCTACTAATGTTATTGATTTGGGCTAAAAGCTGACAGCCTGGGGTTGAGCTCCCTCCATTGAAAGTTTATGGATTTGTCTGGACTTCACAACAGGTACCTTGCATTCCAGACAGGCATTGTCCCGGTGAGGAGAGTAACTTTTAGCCATAGGCAGCAGCGTCCTTTTGATAATAAATGGTGTCCAAGCTGTCTGCTACTTCAGTCATCTCATTACCGTATTTAGGCTCTTGCTCTTGTGGCCAGAGACCTTTGGTATCTGTGCTTAGACCGCCACCTCATTTTGCAAGCAAACACACAATGGTAGATTGGAAGTCTTGACAAGGGAGCAACCAGCTGATTCGCATCAGAGCCTTTAACAACAGTTACAGTTCCTCTAACTTTGTGGTTTTGGGTGGAGCTGTCAAGTTCCAAACTTCTTTGGTTAACAAGTGACTCAAAGGCTTCCTTTGTGGCTATCTTCTTGCAGGATTGATCAGGTATACATCCTTATGTATCCCCCTACTCACTTTGGTCAGATTGCAAGCCGTATGAGTTGGTACAAATCATTTATAAACCTTCTCATTCGGATTACTTTGTGGAGGACCATGTTTTGCTTATTCAGTTGCTTCTGGTGAACAATCTGGTAACCAGCAGCTGTCAGGCATGCTAGATTTCTACGTAATTGGCTTGCCCAGGTCTTTCATGATCAGTGTTCGAGGTCCTCCAAGTAACTTGAACCTCTAAGCACCATTAGGGAATAGTCCTCAAAATGGCACAAATGTTTATGCTTGGGTATGGGACTGGACATGGAGTCTGCTGCAGCCCCTGTATTTGAAATTGTCAAATTCCTTACACCATTTTTGAGGCAAGCCTACTCTATGTAGAACTGTTTTCACTCACCCACTTCAGTATGCTTTCAATTGGTTTTAAGGCAGAAGGTGCCTTTGATGTGTGTAGAATCTAGTCACGAGGACAAGCTATCTCAAGGCAGACTAAAACTCTTCAAACCTCTCCCCCCACTTTCGACCAGAACACCTGCCTCTTTATTGTCCTCAAGTCCTTCAGATACCCGCATAAAGGTTTTGGCTGCACCCAGCATGATGGCTCTAGGCTGTTAAGTTGGTGGTGGGTATCAACACCCATTCTTCTGGCATGCATTTCACTCAAGTATATTGCCTTGAATGCTCTGTTCCAAGGTGGCAGCCTGACAAGAATCTTCAATGCAGTGTATCTGTCTACCAATTCCACCTTTAAGCCCTTTTACTGATGTTCAGTAGAGAGCGCAGCACCTCACTTTATGCAAATAATAACCTCTACATGTATTGGATAAAGTACCTTTGCCTATACAACATAAGGATAATGTAAGTCACCTAGGAGTTCTGAGACCTTAGAGAGATAAAGCCAAAGCCACTGTTATTTTACAAGGCTATGGAACTCCGAGGTGGTGCAAATATCTTTTTAACATACTGCAGAGGGTATTTTATTCCATGGTCACATCATCACTCTTTCCACAAACATCTTAGTCATATATTCTTTAAACGGTCAAACCATACAACCATAAAAGATAAAAACGCATACAAAACACAGCAATGCATTAGACTCCTCATAAAAATACAGACTGGCTCAAGTAAAATTACTCAAACATCGTAGATACCAAGATAAAACCATTAAAACAAATCCCATTTCAAATGAAGACTTCATAAGACATCATAGATAGGAGAATTAAGCCAATACAAATTACCACATTTAATGCCTATTCAAGATAAATAACTTGCTACTACAACACAGAGATAAGGCGAGGAAAAGTATTGTATAAAAGTCAGCGCCATTCTACATTGCCTAAAATTGGCTTGTCTTAAAACTGGCATTAGGTAGTGCTTTGTCAGTGCAGTATAGAATTTGCAAAACAGCAAAGAGTGCATCATCATTTGAGCAGAAAGGGAGTCAGAAGGACACCAGGGAAAGTTTTAAAATAAGCACCGGGTTCTGGGAAGGCAACCAGGAAATGTGCAGTATTCATCCTCAGTCTAGTCAATATAAATCTGTATAACTAATTTGAAACCAAGGTGAGATATGGTTCAGTGCCTGATGAAGTACGTCATGTTATGATTTAAAATTGTGTTTTTCTCACATTCTTTGTGTGTTCTTTCAGCATCAGTGTGCCAAAAATTGCCTTAAAGGAAATATAACTGCTGGTGAAAAGAATATCTGGATTGTCAAAAAGGTCTGATAATTGCAGGGTGTGACTAACTTTTTTGTTGTATGACAACCATGGGATCAACCATGGGATCTTTAGTGCATTCTCTAATTTGATAAAGTCTATTAGAACCAATTGATTAAAAAGGTTTTCCTTCTTGGTCCATATCTCCACCCAAAGCAAAAGTGGCTGTAGTTTAATTAGACCACTTGCATAATCAAGCCTTAGTTCTGCATGACATAAATAAGTAGCAGTGCTTGAGGGGGCAGACAACACTCTACTAATAAACCTATTCTCAGCCCTGTGTGTAGATAAGTAATCTTTTGTATTCCAAAGGCAGGCACCATAAGTGGTAACTGACCGACATTTTGTCATCCACTCTGTAAGGGGTCTGATGGAAAGTTTAGAGGTGAAACCAAATATAGCCTCAATGCTACTTGCAAAGGCTGCAGCTTTAGCCCCACCGAATGGGCCCAATTTAAGTCTGTCATCAAATAAAACACCCAGATATGGGAATGATGGCACAGCACTAATTGTTTTGCTATTATCAGTAAATGATGTAACTTTATTATTTTATGTGAGCAATATACCATAATATGTGTGTTGGCCTGGTTTACAGCCAAGTCTAGATCAGCCATGAAAGTACAGAATTGATCTAGCAAGTGCTGGATCTTAAATCCTTGGGGTATTGCTCCTTCACATGAAAGCTAGTGACATGAAGAATAAAGAATCTGTAGAGCGCAAAATAGACACACCAAAAAGGAGTAGTAATTTGTACCCAAAACATATTAGAATCAGTTCAACGTAAGTCAAATTATAACAGGATGTTTCTCAGAATGAGTGAGTATTAAAAGGCATAGAGATTTTATGTACATACAAAACTCAATGAGCTAAATCACTCCTCTTTGCACATCAATGTTCGTTTTACAAAAACGAAAAGGCAGTTCTCTTTCTTTTTATTAAAATGCCGCTTCAGTGATGCCCCTTGAGTTTCCTTTTACTTTCGCTGCTGCCTCTGGCAGAAGGCATTATAACTTCACAACTCACCTTTAATGAGTCATTACAGTTCAACATCTGTGTCATTTTATTACATGCGCGTACGGATGTCAGATACAGTTTTTCTACTAGATTCATAGGCTTCCAAGCATCATGTTACAATACAGATTCCCCTGCTCTGGATGGAAAACAATAATTTTAATAAAGTCAGAGACTAATAGTTCCCTCTATCATTTGACCTCCTACAGTGTCTGTGTTTTTCACTATCCCTTTGAGGTGGAGACACTGTCGAATTTTAACTCCTTTGGCTTTGTTTAGGTACGCTGGAAGACCTAGTAGTATTCCATAGTTTGTCTTTGTGCACTCCTGCTCCACAGCAAGAATGACGGGAGTTATGATAGCTACTTGGTCTTTTGTTTCAGTGAAGTCTTTCCGATGCCTCTACTACTTTGCATTTATGAAGTTTAATACTGCTCTACTAAACAGCATCACAGAGAATTGATGCAAATACACCCGTCATTAATTCTGACCCTAATACAGAAAAATCGATAGACTGATCCCGGAGAAGAACTTTTTTTTTTTTTAAATATTAAACACTTGAAAATGTAAGAGCCATGATTTCACATTTGTCCTAACTGCCTGAAAATTGCAGTAATGTTCACTCAGTCAAGGTTTCCTATGCAAAGTCGATTTTAATGCCCTGGCTCTTAAAGGAAACTCATTTTTAGGGACGGTTTTTCCCTCACTTCTCAGCAACCCAAGACCGTTTTTTTGCAATTGTAGAGGGCAGAATGATAGTGCAGCAGTTACACTGCTGAGTATTAAATCACTAGCAGAACACTGCTGGGCCAAAATTCACACTGGTCTAGAGGTTACTGCTGCAGGAAAGCCCTTAGTGCTGGAGTTTAAGAGCAGAGATAAACCAGGAACGAGAGGAAAATCACAACGCGGAAGTAACAGGACAATAACCTGAGAAAGATTAGGTCCAGGGGTCCCCTGACAATGCAATGCTGGGTGGAAGTCTACACTGTAGTGTTGTAGAAGCTCTTTTTAAATGTGCAATTTAGGGTGGCAAATTATGTGTGCAACTTAGTAATTTTAACGATGCATATGATTGTAAGCAATGAACTAATGATTTTGCATTTCAAACAATATAATTATGGAATTTAGATGGAATGAGATGCTGTATCGCACAAGGAGCATGAAATGGTTTTCTTCCATTGATTTGAAAGCGGCCTATCATCAGGCACGATTGCATCCAAACAGCAGGAATTTGACTGCTTTTGTTACACCCTTCGGGTGTTATAGGTTCAGACGGGTGCCATTTGGTTTGGAGTCAGCGGCTGCAATGTTCCAAAGACTAATGAGCTCAATTTTGGAAGGAATTGACAATGTCATGGTGTTTCAAGATGATATTCTCCTAATGGGAAAATCGAAGGAAAATCATGATCAAACGTTATTACAGGTTTTAAATGTTTTATATGAGAAAGGTTTGACAGCGGAATTCAGCAAGTGCAAATTTGCATGTGACCATGTCAATTATTTGGGGCATGTAGTATCTGCTGACGGCATTAAACCCAAGGAGGCGTTAGTATCAGCAATAAGTAAGGCGCCCAATCCCCAAAACAAGGAGGAGGTTCGTGCTTTTCTAGGGTTAGTAGAATTCTACTCAAAATTTGTTAAAAATCTCTCGCCTAAAACGTATTGTTTGAGACAATTGCTCAAAATAAGGAACAAATTTGAGTGGACGGAAATGTGTCAGAATGCTTTTGAGGTGTTAAAAAATGATATTTGCAATGCACCTCCTTTACAAGGTTTTGATGTGAATCTTAAGTGTATTATCACTACAGATGCTAGCTGTAAAGGCATAGGAGCAGTTCTGACACAGGTAAACATGGAAGGTAATGAGGATACTATTGCTTTCGCGTCACGCTCATTGACTCCGACTGAAGAGAAGTATTCAGTTATTGAGCGTGAGGCACTGGCATGTGTGTGGGCGTTGGAATATTTTAGACAGCATGTGTGGGGTACTACGGTCACGTTAAGGTGTGACCACAGACCGTTAGTGAAGGTTCTAACCACAAAGGGGTTGTACAAAGCTTCGCCTAGGTTGGCAAGATTATCGTTTGTTTGAATATAATTACATTGTACAATATTTGCCTGGTGTTAAAAACATCGTTGCAGATTTTCGAAGTCGCATGCCTTTACCAACCAAAAATAAGGAAGATGACATAAACGAAGATGTGTGGGTGGCTATTGTGGAAGAAGGTGTGTGTCAAGGCATTACACGCAATGATTGGAAATTAGCACAAGAGGGTGATGAGGTGCTAAATGATTTGAGTGTTGCAATTACGAAGGGATGGCCATTAAAAAAAAATTATTAAGGCAATCTTGCTACCTTTCTGGGAAGTAAGGGATGAGTTGTCCATGGAAGATGGGTTGATTCTCAGAAATGGGAAAGTTATACCTCCTGTTGCATTAAGAGAGAAAATTCTTGAAATATGTCATGAAGGACACCTTGGCATAGGAAAAACTAACAGGGTAAAGTTTTGGTACTGGTGGCAAGGTATAGATAAGGATGCAGAGAAAATTGTTAGAAACTGTCTTGCTTGTGAGAATGCTGATAAGACGTAAGTAGTTTTGAAACCATCTTTACATACCATTCCTTGTCCCAATATGGCTTGGGAAAGAGTAGGTATAGATATCATGGGACCTATTGGTGAGAATGAAAGGTTTCTGCTGGTTATGGTGGATCATTTTTCAAAATGGCCGGAGGGGAGTATTGTACAAAAAGCTGATGCAGTTAGTATCATTAGATTTATGGATGAAATATTTGTGAGAGAGGGCTTACCGAAATGTATCGTGTCGGACAATGGTTTGCAATTTGTATCTTCTGTTTTCCA
The DNA here is from genome assembly GCF_031143425.1 of Pleurodeles waltl. Classification (NCBI taxonomy): domain Eukaryota; kingdom Metazoa; phylum Chordata; class Amphibia; order Caudata; family Salamandridae; genus Pleurodeles; species Pleurodeles waltl. The sequence continues at coordinate 828,132,605 of NC_090445.1, read as the reverse complement.
AGATTATATTAGAAGGAATGGTATTCAGCATAGAACTACCTCGTTATATCATCCCGCAGGTAATGGGTCTGTGGAGAGATTCAACCGAGTACTTAAAGGTATGATTCAATTGTCTAGTTGTAACCAATTAGTGTGGGAAACAGAATTATGGAAACCCTTATGGGCTTTTAGGGTTACCACATGTGTGAGTACTAATGCTAGTCCGTTTGAGCTAATGAGAGGAATGACACCTATGTCGAAGGACAATGTGGGATGGCTAAAAGTTGCTAAAAGAGTGGAATGGAGTCCGGAAGAGGTGAAGAAGAATATTGAAAAGGCTCAGGATAAATACAAAAGATATTTTGATGATGTCCACAAGAGTAAAATAAATCAAATTGTGTGTGGGAGATATAGTGAGGGTTAAAACCAGTAAGCACACAGGTAAATGTCAAAGTAGATTTTCATCTCCCCTCAGAGTAGAGGTAGTGTATGATAATTCTGTAAGGTTAAGTGATGGCAAAATACGGCACATGGCCGTGTTGTCATTGTGTAAAAGGACAAGTGACACGAGAAAAGGGAGTGTTCGGGATGGTCAAAATTGTAAGGAATGGTTGGAAGATGAGAGGAATGAGCAGGAATGTTTGAATCAAGGTGAGAGGAGTGAGCAGGAATGCTTGAATCAACATAAGAACGTTCCTAGTGGTCCTAGTAATGCAGACGACTTGTCTACGTCTTCTCATGATGCATGCGGATCACAGGGTGTTCTTAGTAAGAATGTGAAATGGAGTAGTTCTGGCAGAAGAATCTGTAAACCTAAAAGATTGGAAGATTATTATTCTTAAAGATATGTTTTAATGACTTATGTTTCAAATGATCTTTAATTGTATTGTTTGAAGTGAAGTATTTTCATATGTAGGATTTGTTTAGTTTTATTGGTTGTATTGTTTGTATTGGTTGTATTTTTTTTTGTATATATTGTAAAAGGGGAAGATATGTAGTGACGGTTTCCTCATTCCTGAATGCCTCACGCTATGTCTTCTCGCGGATGTGAGAATGACGGGGTGGCATTCCAGAATTCCTATACAACATTTTCATGGGAGACACCATTTATTTCAAATGTTTGCAGTTTCTGGTGTTCTTCTTCACTTGCTCCTGCTCATTCCTCCCTCCCAATCTGTGATCTTCTGCGAGTCTGGTCTCCTCACAGTTTCCACAGAGCACAGAGCTCTAGCATGTAAAAGAACTGCGATATTAGAAAGCATGCATTGTGAATGACACATTCCATTGTGTGCCCGGTCTATCATTTTGAAGGATTTCTGATGGAAGTTTTGATGCAGGCATGAAGAAGAACATCACTCTATGAGTTATTGTTAAGAAACGTTTCATATTATGTTGTACATCCCAGAAGTGCAGTTACTGGTGAAGCAAACAGAAGATTTCTCTTACACTGAAGAATGGGCTTGTGCTAAGAGTCGTTTAGAATTACTAAGTTGTTTTTGTATTAAACCTTGTAAACTCAACAGTGATCTACAACTCAGTTCTTGAGTGGTCCTAGTTTCTAATTCTGATTTCATTCTGCTTAGTTTGTGTCATTGATGGGGCAGGGAGTCTTAGTGCTAGATCAATAAGGAGTCTTGTGAAGCTGAACTACCCATGGTAAAATTTGGGATTCTTACAATTTGGTTTTCAGGAGATTATTGGGGTTTGTTCCCACAATTTTGGTAGCAGAGGATGGGTAAAGTAACAGCAACTCCTCTTTAAGGGGTCCCCTGAAAGAGGCTTGTCGTTTTGCAGTCTTTTATGTCCAGATTAAAGGAGAAAAGAGTTTGGGGAAAATTGCCACTTTTTTGGTGTCAGATCCTTCTGGGAAGAGACTAGCTGTATTGGCTGTGCATCTCTGAACTGATTCAGAGTCTAAGTATGTTTCTGAGTTAAATTGCTTGAAAATGCGATGAAGAAGCTTACAATAGAGTTATGTAGCACAGACAGCGCACGGCTTGTGGTAAGTTCACACTGCAGAGTGCTAAGGCACTGTTGAGAAACTGCTAGAAAAAGGTTCATACTACAGAAGCCCCATAACACTGATACTGATCTCTACACAGTACGAGATAGTAGCATAGCTCTACCTCATTATGACACATTTGCAAAACAAAAAAACACCAGCCTGACTAATCTCTATAATGAAGAAACCTTTTCCAATGAAAATACAAATACACTGGGCCTGTACTAGAATTCTGGATCCATTACAAACTTATATAACAAATATTCTTACAATTACTAAATAATTAGTAGTTTATTAAAACTGGAACAAAGAGAAATTGAAAAAAAGAAGAAATAGGTCACTTGACGGTTTTCTAAATCTATTTTGGTCAGGATGCAACAGATTGTCAGCACTGGTTGGGATAGCAGGAAAAAGTAAAAGGTAAAATTTAAAAAAACTAAAAAAAAGAGATAAGGGAGTGAGGGTAGAGAGGGAAGAGGGATGGTGGAGGGGTCCCTAACTCTGGTTTGGAAGGGATGAGGGACAGGGATTGATAAGTGGGATATTCATTTTAAAAAGGTGGCGGGAAGGTGGACAAGCAAGGAAGGCTGGAATAAACAAGGGACTGGTGTTTTTGTGGGTGGTAGTGAAGGGGACAGAACCCTCTGCAATAAAGAAGGGAGGGTTAAAGAAGTATTCTTAGAGAGAACGTGGTGTGGAATCACCTGAAGAAACACTCAAAAAAGGGAGCAAAGTCAGCTTATCACCATAACCGTAAACACAATCATTTTTCAGCAAGAAAGACATTCAGGTTTGGTTTGTCAACCTGGTGAATGCCATTCATAGGGAAAAAGTTGAGGAATACTGTTTTGACAAAGGTTTCATCATAAATGTTTTTTCGGAGTTTATTTTGCACAAAAATCACATAAACCCATTACAATTTAGTCTAGTTTTGTAGGTTGGCATCACACCAGGAATAGGCACTATTTACACCAAATGTAAAAAGGCCCAGTTGCATAGGTGTTGTGTGAACACTGAAATGGAAGAGAATTTTGGAGATTTAATGATGTTGGCCTACTGTGCTGCCACCACACGTGCTCGTATAAAGACAAAATCATGTTGGTGAAAAGCTAAAGAACTACTAGTCATTCAAACATTCAATGAAAAGCACAACATGTAGTTAGTCTAGTGTACAATTCAATTCATTCTTAAAAGTAAGTATACTCTATAAATGAGGAACAGAAACAGAGAAGGAAATGGTCAGGTTCAATGTGGTCAATGAAAGTCACGAAATGACTTCAATTCTAACCCTTTACTACTATTTCCTTAACCATCAGAGATCTTTATCTAAAATCCACAGATTCCTAAAACTTATTTTACAATTTGACGGACACACACATCTAAAAAGCACAAAAACAGCTACCCTGTCGCAAGTTTTTGCAAATAAAGCCCACAGACTATGAACAGTAGCCGATTCTACGGAAGAATGGATATTTAAGTTACATAATATAACTATATGAGAACTGATCATATTGTCTGATACAGTGCTTCGTTTTCAAAACAAAACAGGCATTAGCAAAGCCAATAAGTCTGGCGATTGGGTGCCAGCCTTTTTACTTTGCCAAGACTTATTTAACTACAGCTGTTATAAAACGTTATTCGTGAGGAGCTCCAGAGCCCGTGGCAATATAAAAACAAACACTGGCTAAAAGCAAAATTATTTTTTTGTTGGCACAACAAAGCACACTTTGCCATAGTAGTCCCTAGTATTAAAGGGAATTACTATGTGTTGATGCGCTCTTTCTGAAAGCACAGAAAGCCATCACTCAGAGTGAAGTTAGTCAGTGAGGCTGACTTCACTGCCCCATGCTGTCGAGGGCGGAAGAAACATCTTAATGACACACCAACAGAACAATGGATGAAGAGATCTGGCTAACAGTCAGTGTAAATAAGTTTATTATAAATTTAATTTAGTACAATAAAACGTCTTGGCTAATACCAGATCTAAAAAGACGGGATAATGCAAAATTGTCCAACAGAAAAATAAGATTTAAAAAAAAAAAAAAAAAAAGGGAGTTGTCCACGTTTAAAGACCCATGCTGCAAAATAATGTTAAAGCAATGTTCCAGTTCTTTACCCTCAATTAGGTTTGAGAGACTTCCTCATAAAAGACTTTAGCCAGGCCAGGCAACTGGTAAAATGCCTATAGTTGTTCGGATGACCTATATTACTGGTCGGTGAGATCAAGAATGAAGAATTTTCTCTGCTTCTGTTTTGGGGGTAGGGGTGTTGGGGGGGGGGGGGAAGGGGTACAGAGTTTCTGCTAGATGATGCAGAATTCTGAACGGTAGTATAGTATATCTTTGTCTGGCTGTTATGAAAATGTTTAGCCTTTTCTAAAAGAGAGATGCATCTTTCTGTGTCTTACCGTGAGGAATTAGGGTACAAAGTCTGCATGTCTAGTGTCCAACATTTACAGTCCCAAGCCCCTAAAGAGATACAAAATTAATTCTATGTTAGCCCCCTTGCTAAGGGCAAGTACTGGATCAGATTGGAAAGCTGGGGCTGGCACGTTAAGTAAACAAGCAGTCTTGTCTCGAAAATTTCTTAGAATCTGGAAATCCCCCCTTCCATCCCAACCTACTACAGAAGATCTTGTGACGTATCAACTGATTTTAGTTCTGAACACTATTTTTGAGCCAGGTCCTGGACACTTCTCAAGCCAGGGCAGAGCTCGGAACAAGAATTCTCTCTCCACCAGAACCACAAACAGAGGGATCAGATGGTAATCACTAAATAATAAGTGAATGGTGGAAATGGTGGTAAATGGCAGAGACGAGGGAAACAAAGGACCAAATCAATACTTAATAGGCATATATGAAAAGGTAAGGACCATCTCAAGTGGGAAACAAATTTTCATGTCGGTTCTGAATGGCACCCTTTAGCAACTCTAGTTGCAGAGTTTTCTCTGCACCTCAAAGGGTGCATAAAAAAAATCTATCGCCAAAAGAATGAGGAAAAGTCAGCGGAGCCAAATGGTTTTCGCCAGAGGCTTCAGTATGCCATTTACAATATTTAAAAGTAAGTGTTTTTATAGAAAAAAAAAGGAAATTAAAATTGCCGCTGCCGCTCTCCGCAACCTGTTTAATCAAGACAAGTGTTCTTTAAGCCTTTTCCAAACAGTGAGAAGACCTGAGAAGGTGGTTCAGTTTTCCTAATGTTGTTAGTCTCCCACACTCAAGTTTAAGAGGAAATAAGTTTTGTAGGTTATAGAGACAACTTACTTTCCCTGATTGAACAGACACGGCGCCTTTGAAAGGTTACAATCTGAACAAAATGCTGGAGGGAGAGCTAGGTATACAATGACCCTAAGAGATCAGGTATCCAACACAGTACCTATCATGCTAAATATTTGCCAATAAAAGGTAGTTTAATTATTAAAGTACTAGCAATAGCCCACAATGAGGTCCATGACACCACTGACCTAAAATCACCTTGTCAGGGCAAAGCTGTGGAATGAGTTCTCTTGGAATCCGAGGCAGACAATTAACCCTCTTGCAATCCGAAAGTTGTTGAATACTTTTCGGTTTTCTTTTCTAAATTAGCTGCCATATATTACTTATAACCCCACCAGCCTCTTGGCCCCGGACACAGAAGCACGTTATGATTAGTTACCCAATATTCGTTACAATCACTTTCTCTGGTGCACTGAAGTAGTCTCTAAATGCAAAGTAGAAGAAGCATTTGCAATGCAATAAGTCTCACATTTACTTGAGGGGGAGCTCTTGGGGTTGTAAATGCATAGCTAGACTTTTTTGCCACAAACTGGTCAACCCTGCCGCATATTTTGGTCCTTTCTATCACATAATTCCAGTGGCCCTGCATATAAATAAAGGGATAGATGGCCTACTGGAATATTTTTTTAAACAAGGCCCTTAAAACACAAACTACTCCCAGGTGCGAAACAAAAGTTCCAGCCATAAGAGAGCTTAAAAATACACTGAAACGTTTTGAAGGTGGTCCAAATTGTCCCAGGACCACCACAGGCTGAGTAATGAGTTAAAATGTTTTGTAAAAGGAATGCTCTGCATCTGCAAAGCATTATGGGGTGAGTTTGCAAGTGCTGCAAATATTGTAATATGTTGATTGTAATATTTGGAGCAGCCCATAGAGGACATCACAATACAAATTGCATTTCCAAGAAACATGGTCATGTAACCATGTAGTTAGCCACTAGAGGGCATAACCACATGAAAACAGATTGGCAGAAAGTAATGCAGTGTAACCATATATTTAGCCCCTAGTGGGCTTAGTGCATTACAAATTTTATCCTCATTGGTTCTTGTGTGGCCAGTGGCCGACACACGCACACCCTCCCTTGCTGCCGGCCATGAACTGTGGCCGACGCCAGGGAGGGGGTTTTTAAAATCCTCTGGTGCTTTGCACCAGAGGAATGCCCCCACGGAAACATGGAAGAGCTTCAGCATCTCCTCCTGCCATCCTCTCCCACGCCCATCTGTGATGTCTGCACGCCGCTATGTGTGCTGACGTCACAGTTTCCCCACCGGAACAGCGGAGCAGACGAGGTGAGTGTCCTCTCCCTTCTCCTGTGGGAAAAAAAAACAAAACAGCCTCCCCAGATGCCAGGGAGGCATTGATGGAAAAGGAAGAGTTTCCCCTTTCTGTTGATGCATTCATGGCCCTGGAAAGCAGCATGGCTGCGATCCATGGCCAGGAAACAGCCCTAGGCACCAGGGATCTTGTTTGGAGGGGTGGGCCCCCGTGTAAGTGGATGGTAAGAATGGTTTCCCATGGGGGAACGATCGCACCCCCAGGGGATATTGAAAAAAAATTAATAATAATTGAAAATGTTGGGGTCACCCTCCTGACACTGCCCGACCCCCTAGGGTGGGCATTATTTAATTAAAAATAATGTTTTCCCCTTTAGGGGTGTGGGGATCGCTCCCCCTCCAGGGGAAATAAAAAAAATACATAATAATAATTGAAAATGTTAGGGTCGGTCCTCCTGACACAGCATCAGAGAAAGCACACACACACATATATAAAAATAAATAACTTCCAACACTCCTTTAGATATCAGGAGACCCAGGACACCTCCAAAGTGCAATTTAATTTATTTCAGCACAAAACATCCAACGCGTTTCGGCAACAGCCTTACTCATGGATAAATCATTATCACAGTGCTCCAAACTAAAAACCCAAGTTAAACATAGACATAAAAAACAGACAAATCTAAATTCCTCAACCATGAAGCACATAATGCGGCGGCCATCTTAAAGTGCACCTATAAGTCAATTACACAGTAGTTTGTAACATGGTCTTACAAGTTGTTGATCAAATTCAGCTCAGATGTTTGTTCAAATCCATCATACAATTTAACATGTGTCACTCTCCTAAAAATAAATTAAATAAAATCCAATTGCAAAACTACAAAAGGTACAAAAATATTTAGAATAGTCCATTATAACATAAAGGTATAATAAATATAAATCTTTTCAAAATTTAAAATTCAATATATTACTTGTAAATCTTGAATATTTATACCCTTGTCTGAATTACTAACATTTAGTCCTATAACGCCCAAAAAGGCATGTATATTTGCAAAAGACTTTCTTAGAAGATATCATACTGTTATAATGATATTAACAAACCTTTCTCCTGATATCTAAAGGAGTGTTGGAAGTTGTATTGGGGCTTCTCGGAGCCCATCCAGGACCGCTGTGCACAGCACCTGCATTTCCGAGACTGTTTTGTGAGATATATATATATATATATATATATAAAAATATACACACATATATAAAAGTGATAGATACGTATATATATTCTAGAGATAGATTCTATATAAAAAGAGATCTGACATTTGACATTTATCTAGTGGCAGTTTTGACGCCATAAAATTCCTACCATCCAGTGTTCCACACATGTCATGATAAAAACACAACACCAATGGTCTGCCTGTGCCTAGTGCCCACGTCAGGAATAGATCACTCCTGGGTCAACGTAGCCCTCATGCAAAGCTACCATTGACCCTTGTATGATCCATTCCTCTCACGGGAACTAGGTTCAGGCATTCCAGTGGGGTAGCGTTTTTATCGGGACAAGTTGGGGAATGCTAGGTGGTAAGATGTTTGTGGCTCCATGCATATTCCTGCAGTTTAATTCATGTAAATGGAAGTACAAATACTGTTTTTAATCAGTGTTGCACCTTTGCAGGGTATTCAAAGTAAAAAACAAAAAAACAAAAAAAAAAAAACTTTGGGGAATTCACAAAAACCACACGTCCGTGGTCTCCCCAGGTGTCAATTTTTTTAAAATTAATGTCTTTGTTTGGTTGGTTTCCTTAAATTATTCCAGATCCCGAACTAATTAGTACACTCACCTCAGTTATCATTATCGCCACAGTACATTTTGGGTATTTCCTCTCACGGCCACTAGGCCTACTCACTCATGTGAGGTACCATTTTTTTATTTGGAGACTTGGGCGAATGCTGGGTGGAAGAGTTTGTAGCTTCCTTCAGATTCCAGAACTTTGCAGCACCGAAACGTGAGGAAAAAGTGCTTTTAGCCAAATTTTGAGGTTTGCAAAGGATTCTGGGTGACAGAACCCAGTGAGAGCCCCACAAGTCATTCCATCCTGGATTCCCCTAAGTGTCTAATTTCCAAAAATTTACAGGTTTGCTAGGTTTCCCTAGGTGCCGGCCAAGCTAGAGGCCAAAATCCACAGCTAGACACATCTGTTTTTGTTGGAAAACTGTGATGTGTCCACTTTGTGTTTTGGGGCATTTACTGTCGTGGGCACCAGGCCTACCCAAACAAATGAGGTACCATTTTTACAGGAGACTTGGGGGGAGTGCTGGGAGGAAGGAAGTTTGTGGCTCCCCTCAGATCCCAGAACTTTGTAGCACCGCAAAGTGAGGAAAAAGTGTTTTTTAACCATATTTTTAGGTTTGCAAAGGATTCTGGGAGACAGAACCCAGTAAAAGCCCAGCAAAAGTCACCCCTGCCTGGATTCCCCTAGATGTCTAATTTTCTAAAATGTACAGGCTTGGCAAGCTTCTCTAGTTGCTGGCTGAGCGAGAGGCCAAAATCCACAGCTAGGCTCTTTGCAAAAAACACATCCGTTGTCACTGGAAAAATGTGATGTATCCACGTAGTATTTTGTGACGCCTCCTGTTGCGGGCACTAGGCCTACCCACACAAGTGAGGTACCATTTTTATCAGAATAATTGGGGGAATGCTAGGTGGAAGGAAGTCTGTGGTTCTCCTCAGATCCCAGAACTTTGCAGCATGAAATGTGAGGAACAAAAGTGTTTTTTCAGCCAAATGTTCAGGTTTGCAAAGGATTATGGGAGACAGAACCCAGTGAGAGCCCCACAAGCCCGTATTCTGGATTCCCCTGGATGTCCAATTTAAAAAAATTTACAGGTTTGCTTAGTTTCCCTAGTTGTCGGCTGAGATACAGCCCAAAATACATAGCTAGGCACTTCGTAAAAAACACATCAGTTATCAACAGAAAAATGTGATGTGTCCAAGTTGCGTTTTGGGGCATTTCCTGTCGTGGGCAGTAGGCATATCAACACATGTGAGGTACCATTTTTATCAGGAGTCTTGGGGGGGCATACAGAATAGAAAAACAAGTGTTATTGCCAATTGTCTTTCTCTACATTTTTGCCTTCCAAATGTAAGACAGTGTTTAAGAAAGAAGTAATTTCGAAAATTGCCCTGCAATTCACATGCTAGTATTGGATGCCCCCGAATTCAGAGATGTGCACATAACCACTGCTTCTAAACTCCTTATCTTGTGCCCTTTTCAGAAATACATAAGTTTTCTTGATACCTATCTTTCACGCTACATATTTTACCAAATGAATTGCTGTATACCCGGTACACAATGAAAACCCATTGCAACCCATTGCAAAGTGCAGCTCATTTATTGGCTCGGAGTACCTTGGGTTCTTGATGAACCTACAAAAACCTATATATCTCCCCAATCAAAAGGGTCCAGCAGACGTAACTGCATATTGCTTTTAAAAATCTACCACACCTGGAAAAGGTTACAGAAGAAAACCTAGACAGAAATGACTTTTTTTAGCGCATTTCAATATTTTTTAATTTCAACTGTTACTTTCTGTAGGAAAATCTTAAAAGATCTATACAAATTACCCCTTGCTGAACTCTGAATTTTGTCTACTTTTCAGAAATGTTTATCTGTTCGGGATCCACATTTCTGTCGCTAACTGGAAGGAGGCTGAAGGCACAAAAAACAGTAAAAATGGGGTATGTCCAAGTAAAATGCCAAAACTGTGTTGAAAAATGTGGTATTCTGATTCAAGTCTGCCTGTTTCCTGAAAGCAGGGAAGATGGTGATTTTAGCACTGCAAACCCTTTGTTGATGCTATTTGCAGGGGAAAAAACACAGCTGCTTTGTTCTGCAGCACTTTTTTCCAATTTCTCCCAAAAACTCAAAATTGTTGCTGTATTTTGGCTAATTTCTTGGTCTTCTCCAGGGGAACCCACAAATTCTGGGTACCTTTACAATCCCCAGATTGTTGGAAAAAAGGACATACATTTGGCATGGATATCTTAAGTGGACAAAAAGTTATAGGGGCCTAAGCACAAACTACCCCAAATAGCCAAAAAAGGTCTTGGCCCAGAGGTGGGGAGGGTTGGGAAGGCCCAGAAACTAAGGGGTTAAGGGCTAACAGGTCTACTACAATGATATTACAAACAAGGCCCTTAAAACACAAACTACTCTCAGCTGTAAAAACAAAAGTTCCAGCCACCACAGAGATTAAAAAGACACTGAATGGTGGGATTATTATTTTGAGGTCCCCACTAACCTTTTGTGGGGACCCAAAGATGACCCAGACAGAAAGGGTGTGTCGTGCTGAACGTTTTGGTGCTAGTCCTATTGTCCTACGGCCTCCACAGGCTGAATTATGGGCAAAGATGTTTTGAAAAAGAATGCTTGCAAAGCATTTTGGGACAAGTTTCTCAAAGTGCATTGACTATTGTAGTATCAGCTCTCCCTGTGCCCAGAGAGCCGCTTTGATGCTTTCTATGTTTTTATTTAGGTAAATCATTTACAAATTATACTTTTTTTTTTTTTAAGTCATGGAGCGCAAAGGGGAGAGACAAAAGCAAAATTGAAATTACTCCGATTAGGTAACAGTATGAACAATACCACTGATCGTGTTTGCACGGTTCGCGCTCAATGTGCCATTGTTAAAAGGCAACCCCAGGAAGAAGCTAAAGTAATGGGCGTGAAATGGGAGTGTTTAAAGCCCACAGAATAGATTAAAACAGGTTGAAATGCAGCTCTTGTACTCTCCTATGCTCAACCTTAAAAAAAATAAAAAAATAAAAAAAAAAAAAAAAAGTATTAAGCTGTAAATCCTAATGGAGTCTTTCGGTTCTGATCAACATTCCCCTTGGGGCATTGTTGCATATTATTTGGTCAGGCATGGCAGCGTGTGTGCATTTATATGCTCCTCCCTCCTGTAGCCTGGTAAATATGAGTATGGGAAAGCAGAACACTCCATCTTCCAAAAGTTGCCACTTCTTCCAACTCTGGACCTCTTGGTTAGGGGCCAGCAGGCTACCATATTGATTTGATATACATGCAAGAAAGTTAAAACCTGCTCAACAAAACAGTTAAGGTATGAGTGTAGGGCTGAAAGTCTAGAGCGCAGGGGCACTGTCACCACGTCCCTGGTTTCATCATTTATGGTGTCTGCTATGTTTCCTGCACAACTGAATCACAGTCCGTGTCTCCAGGCACGTCCACTGCAGGTATTTGTGAGAAACTTAGTGGCAAAGTACTCAACCTTTCTGGGGATGGGGATCATCCTGAGTGCACTGTCCCGCCTTGCTTCACCACAATGCGTAAGGCAGCTGATTAACAGCAGTGGGTGTGCGGGCTGCTGCTTGTATTCGGGATGGACAATTGAGGCTGATAACAATCCAGCACACTAAAACCAGTCTTGACATAATGCTCCCAGGGATTTTCAGATGGTGGTGTCTGCTCTCTAGTGGAGCAACCCGTCCAGAGTACTGTGCAGTAGCTCACTGATGGTGCGAACAGGAGAGAATATAAAAAGCATTTGCCGAAATTGGTAAATTCTGCTATGCACAATCAGTCTTGCAACCATCATGGCAGCAATCAAGAGTTACCCATAAAAGGAGATTAAAACTGCAATAGAATGTGTTGCAACACCTCGAATATCCAGTTTTCAGGTCACTTTACATATTTCTTTGCTTTCTGAAGTCAGCAGCATGGCATTCCGGAGAAGGTCACCCATATCCTTTTAGCCTTCGTTTGAGTAAGGTACAAGCCTATCCTAGGCAGTCACTAGACAGTACCCCATGGATCAGTTTGGGCAGCCCAGTCTGTGGCCTGCAAGAAAGTATCACCTTGGCAATGATTGCACCCTTTCCAATCTCCACACCACTTTACTTAGAACTTCAGTCCTCTTTTGCCAGACCTAACCCTAAGCACCTGATTGGGTGAATAACTGTATAATCCACAATTTCTAGTGATAGTATGGCATGCCTGTGATTACAATGCGACCGTAACTTTGAAAAGATTATGGGTTGTTCCTTAACAAGAGACAAAATGTAAGAAGATGTACTTGTTGCCGACTAGACGCCACACCCTTCAAAATTTAAATTAAAAAACATACAGTCTTATTCGTTCTACTTGTGCAGCATACCTCACCTCGAGAAATGAAGTAGCCAAAAACCCAGCCAAGGAAAATGTCTGACTGTGCAAAATTTTATAATGCTACCCCAGTGTTTCAAGATCTATGCTAGAACTGTCAGCTTTCTTCCTGCAATAAAACAATCACATGAACCAAGCTGGGCCTGAGGTTCAACCTTCCTTGCAATGCTTTGAGCAACCCTCTATTCTAGCCCAGACTTGTACCTGAAGAACATTTCCTTGCTGCCCATTTAAAATATGAAACCCTCTCTTTCTGTGGCAAAATTAGGCTCCACTCTTGATTCATGCCCTCCTCAAATCATTTCAGTAGCCGGAAACACCTTAGTACCTGCGCTCACAGAACTATTCCTTGTCTTCTACCCAGGTACCCTACTGCAAATGAGGTTATATTTGGCATCCCACAGGGATCTTTGCTTGGCCCCACTTTAATGCTTATATTGCCACTCTCTCTGCTCTAATTTGATCATTTGAGATCATGTATTATGCAGATGATACTGAAATGTATGGTATCTATCACTGAGAAGGGCTTCAGCGCCTGCATATCAATAGTTACCACTTCGGTGAGGAACAGCTCCCTCACACTTAACAACGAAAAGACTGAAATTTTATTATTCAGCTGTTATTCATCCGTCTGGTCCCCTTCCAGGTGGTCCTTTGAGCTGGGGTGTTTACTCACGCCAGCCACATCACCAAAAACCTTTTATTCCAACCAGTTGTACACTGCACAGGTCAACATGGCTATAACATCCTGCTTTCGGATTCTCAGAGGGCTTATGAAAACTCTCCTCCTCCTACTACCATTATCGTCATGCAAAACAGTAACACAAGCTCTTATAACGTCTAGATTAGATAATGGAAACACACTTGGTCTAGGTTTGCCGAACTATGCTATCCACTGTTTCTGAGCGGTACATGGAGTGTCTTCCTGTCTAAAAGATCTAGCTTTGCTTGGCATATGCAGGTGTGTCATCTTTAATGCACCTTGCCTGGTTTACTGGGCACATCATCATTATGGCCCAGTATATCAAATCTGGGGAATTTGGTTTTACTTTCCTCCCGCTCTCTCAGATTCTGCTCACCTCCTACATATTCCTTGGGTGAGAAAGAGATGGCAGGTTGGCTGGGCCTTCTCCTATTTGGAACTCCCTTCCACTTACCATCCAAGCCATTCCTGTATTAAACATTTTTAGGAAACAGCTTAAGACCTGGCTTTTCCAGCAGAAGTAATATGTCATTTCAGATAGGTTCCAATCCACAAGTGCCAGGACGTTGGGTAGCAGTGTGCTCTATAAACAAAATCATTTTCTTTCAGGTGATGCATCACTTCTGGCTGTTTGGGTCCGATACTGTTTAAGGATATATGCTCTCCCTGTAAAAAAGGAAAATGTGTTCACAATTGTCTTCCAGCAGAAACTTTTTGCACAGCCAGAAGAAACCAGTCACCATGGAAAGGAAGATTGTCTGTGCTCCTTCAAGTTTGGAACAGATTTGAAGGAGTCACTGAAGGGTTCGGATTGCGATACAGTGTCATTGTGCTGAGAACCCAAATCATCTGCTGAAGAATCAAGCCTGCAAAGATCACCTTCTCCCTCAGTTGTACTATAATATTTGCCATGTGCCATAGCAGCCACGTTCTATGGCTAACAGAGTGTCTATTTCACGGGGACACAGCAAACAGCTCCCACTGCTGCCAGTAGAGTACTCCCCACTTGTGATCACATCTGACAGCTGGTGCCAAATCACAAGTGCACATCTTATTAACTGAACAGTGAGACCCTAGAAATCCCTACATGGAACTTTCAGATATCATCCTCTTCAGATGAGACACCACAATGGGGCAGGATATGTTATAACACCTTCCAGATATATTTATTTTAGGGTCCCACTGGACACTTTGAAGAGGTATATTGTGTGCACTGAAGTATGCTGAACATATCTTGTGTACCACTACCGTGTATGAGCCTTCTAACCCATACACTCTTCCAGTACCATCAATGATCAACTGTGCTGTCCCCTGATAGTTAAAAAGTACAAACTCGTGGAGGGGTTCCAGTGACAACGTGCAAAACTTGTTACAAGGATTGTGCAAATGATCCTGAGTTCCATAAGCGTAGAGACCTGACACGAGAAATTAAACTGATCTGTTTTAATCCAAAATTCGACCGCTTAAGCAGTATATCAACCTCCAATAGTCACTTATTGTGCAACACTTGGACTGAAGCAGAGACCATTAAAGTTATTAGTGGAATTGAATGAATTCTCTGCTTGAATATTCCTGACTATGTGTGTGGACCACACTTTGAATAAATATATATCTTTCACACACACCTATCTATATATCTATATCTATACATACACACACACACGTGTAACCCCATACATGTACATAGAGTACTCAACACACATTATATAAAAAACACACACATATATATATATATATATATATATATATATATAATTCACATAAACACTCGGACTGCAGGAACACCACACAGCGGTCCCGGGTGGGCTCCGAGAGGCCCTAATAAATCCTCCAACTCTCCTCCAAATAACAGGAGACCCAGGACACCTCCAAGGTGCAAATCAATTTATTTCAGCACACAAATCCAACGCGTTTCGGCAGCAGCCTTACTCATGGATACATCATTGTTACAGTGCCCCAAGTTAAAAACCATGCAATCCTAGACATAAAAAACAGACAACATCTCAAATCCCCACCAAAAGACACAAAATGTGGCGGCCATCTTAAAGTGCATCTATAAATAAGTTTCACAGTAGTTTGTACCATAGTCCTATCAAAATACAACTCAAATTATTGTTCAAATCCATCAGAATCTTTAAAAGTTTTGTGTAGGTGTACAGGTCTATTTGGATGGTACAGGATGATATGTAATTAATTCAAGCATAGTTAATAATGTTCAGGATTTAAGTGATATATTGAATTTTAAAATTTTGAAAACATTTATAGTTAACAAACTTTTATAATGCAATGAATTATTCTATTTACAATTTTTGTATTTTGGCAATTGAATTCTACTCTATTTATTATGCGAATTATGATATCACATTAATTTAAAGATTCTGATGGATTTGAACAATAATTTGAGTTGTATTTTGATAGGACTATGGTACAAACTACTGTGAAACTTATTTATAGATGCACTTTAAGATGGCCGCCACATTTTGTGTCTTTTGGTGGGGATTTGAGATGTTGTCTGTTTTTTATGTCTAGGATTGCATGGTTTTTAACTTGGGGCACTGTAACAATGATGTATCCATGAGTAAGGCTGCTGCCGAAACGCGTTGGATTTGTGTGCTGAAATAAATTGATTTGCACCTTGGAGGTGTCCTGGGTCTCCTGTTATTTGGAGGAGAGTTGGAGGATATATATATATATATATATATATATACACACACACACATACACACACACATATATATATATCTCCACTGAGAAAAAACGAAGGTGACAGGGACGTTATAGTTAGTTGTAAAAGGTGAATTTCTATGGTTTGGTAAGCTTAAAACTTGAGCCTAACTATAACGTCTCTGTAACCTTTGTTTTTTTAAGTGAATTTCTATGTTTTTTAAATATTTTATTTCCCAACTATAATGTCCCTGTAACATTTTTTTTCTTCAGTGATTTTCCATGTTTTTTTTTTATACGTAAAGTAACTTTCATTACTATACGTTAATCCAACTAACACCACGCAAGGCCTTCGGCCGTATGCGTTGGCCAAAGTGCCTGGCCTGTGGCCAGTCCCTGCGGCCAACCCCTATAACCACCCAAACCTCCATAGAGCATGGCCTTTGGCTGTGTGCAGTGGGGGTTGGCCACAGGGCTTGGCCTTTGGCCGTACGCAGCAGGGGTTGGCCACAGGGCCTGGCCTGCCGCCAGACCCTGCAGCCAACACCCCTAACCATCCAACTCCATGCTGGGCATAAATTTTGGACATACATAGCGGTAGTTGGCTGCAGGTCCGCATGCCCCCAGATGATTTCAGTGCAGGGTACCACATACCATGGGGCCCTGCTTTCTTAAAAAAAGAAAACTTTGGAGGAGGGGGTAAGAGGTCCTGTGGTCCCCCCTCCCTGGGCGGACCTTGGCCCAGGGGACCTTATCCCCCAGGCCATGGCCTAAATGTTTTTTTTGGGGGGGGGCTAGAGGGGTGCCAGTTGACTCCACCTCCCCCCACCCCTCCCAGGCCGATCTCCTCCCCTGGGACCCCATCCCCCAGGACAGGGACTAAATATTTTTTTGTGGGGGAGGGGGGCCATTTAGCCCCCTCCCCAGGGATACCATTCCCTGGGCCCAGTCTAATTTTTTTTTTTGGAGGGGGTGCCGCGTGCCCTCCCGCCCCATGCCAATCTCGGCCCTGGGCACCCCATCCCCTGGGGCCCAGTCATGTGACGTAGGTGCTTCCCAGGGCACCCATTACCAATGTTTGGGACGATGGGGGGAGCCTGAATACCCCCACAGTCCAAGCTGGCTTCCCACCTCCTATAGGAGCCAGCACTGCTGTCACAGAGAGCAATTGTTTCCTCTGTCGCCTTGTCTCTATCTCTGCAGGCAGGGAGACAGAGGAACCTCTGCTCGCAGAGAGGGAGAGCTTATTGACAGCAGCCCCCTTCACATATTTTATCTTTCGCCCCAGAGCTGCTGAGGGCCAGGTGGCACACTTTTTTTGTTTTGTTTTAGCACTGGGGAGGTAGCGGTCTCCAGGGGAGGGGTGGGCATTCAAATGGCAATCACCTCGGGACTTGGCCCACCCAGGGCTGCCTTTGAAAGAAGCACGGGAGCCGGCACTTTTTTTATTTTTTATTTTTATTTTTTTATATTTTGGCAGATCTGTGGATCTGCTGAGATTTCTGCTGAAAATTTTGAAGAAAAAGGCTTTTTACTCTGCCAAACACCAGAACGAAGGGTTCAGGGTGACTCTACCCTGGCCCCTTTTCTTTTTTTTCCACTTTTTCTGAGGGTTAAAGGTTTTTTCCAGGTTGAAGTGTTGTCAGCCAATCAGATCTTAGCACAAGAACGGGAGGGTTTGTGGAGCCTTCGTGTCCCTATATATACAAATTTGGATTTTTGTCAATTTCTCAAAAACTACTGAACGAATTTACACCAAATAAGAAAAGCATTTGCAATGGAACGGGTCTTGCATTTCCTCGAGTTAGAGCTATTACCCTTGTAAATTTCTAACTGGACTTTTCTTGCCCCATAAATTGAAAATGAAAAGTAAAATAGTTGACATAAGTGAGCTGAATCAAAGCGCTATGGCTGCCATGAGCGTGAAGGAGAGACAGAAAAAGAAATAGAAGTTCGCTCGCAGTCAAACGTATCGGCAATCGTGCAATTGTCCATTTAACATGGACAGTCCGCAAGGCGGTAACAAAACCGCCCCAAGGAAGGACAAACGTAAAGCATTTACCAATGATGATAAAGCATTTTTGAAAGGCAAGCCCACAAACTAGTGAAAGTGATGGGCTTGCAGTGTGTGTGGTTAAAAGCCCACAATACTTACAACAGGTAAAAGCACTTGCGCGCTCGACCTTAAGAGGTCGCTTTCTGGACCAAGAGCTACCTTTCTGCCAAATGTAATTCCGTCCAGTGGGTCGCAATGTGAATTAACATGGGTAACGCTCCTTTTTTTTATCCCCCCACCCCCCTTTTCTCGGTCCTCGTTTGACAGATCACCCCAAAACTTTCCAGACAGCTGGTGACCTGACTGTTTAATTTTTTGGGGGAAAATTTTGTGAAGATTCATCAAACGGCGCCAAAGATACAAGCAAGTAAAAAAATGCTTTTTCTATAGAAACTTGGTCCTAACTATATCTAGTGCAGATTGCCACTAGGTGGTATATATATATATGTGTGTATACATATATATATATATATATATATATATATATATATATATATATATATATACATACATATACATATACAGAATATTCAGTGCTTATGACTATTGATGAGGCTCCCCTGGAAGAGCTCCCTCCTCTTGCGCTTTCCATCTTTATTTGCACTCCCATCGCCTGCTCCTTTCTTCAGCATGTTTAGTCTGTTTGCTTTCAATCCACTCAGTATTTGGTTTGCTTAACATATCCCTCAATCAAAATCACCCATATACCATTTGTTCTTTACCCTCTTGGCTCCAGGTTTATTTGCCCTCTTCTCTCCAGAGAACCAAAGTGGGGAAAAAAGCGGAATTCCGGTGCTAGTACAAAATATATTTTTCAAATAAATTAAATGCTTTGACAACCAAGAAAGCCTTTGGGGGAAAATGTGTGCACTTTGCCACTGTCCGTAAGCCACAACATGAGAAATAACGTTCAGACAGCGACAGGGGGCACACACGCAGGCTGTTTGGTCGCAGGTTTATGGGTTGAGCTAGAACAGCTGAGGAAATTCCTCTGTTCAGCACACTAATCCCATAACGCCATACATCACTGGAAATTGAAAACATCATATCCTCTGGCTACTCCAGCCATAGTGCTGCATTCACAGAATTAAAAAGGCAGGATAGCCTGAAAGTTCTCTGCTTGGAAAGTGTGCCCAACCAAGGTATAATCTTCGGATATCTCAAAAGCTGAGCTGAGTGATCGGTATACCTCTACACACACCGCCTTTGCCTGCCACCCGTCAAAAACTATAAATCATGGCGTACGTAAACCTATAACCTGCCACAACTGCAAATGAACTGCCGCCCCATCTGCCTCTGTCATGCGTCCTGGCAATGTAACCGTGCCGAGACCAGGGTATAATTTACTGCCACTAACCAACGCAGCAAACGTATTAGAGGAAGGGCAGTATGGCACTGCAATGACGGGCCCTGCAATGAAAATAAATGCATTCCATGTACCTTGTGACACGTTTGACATATCGGATTTGGAAGATCACTTTTTAGTGCAGACGTAGAAGAAATATTCCACTTTACAACGTTGCATGCTCAAACTACTATACATTTTTAAAAAATATAATGGTTTTCAAATGCATTGCTTCCAAACCCTATCTATTAAAATACATTTTTGAACTTCCATATACATAATAGTCTCGTTTTAGACCAGAATAGATAAAAAGGTTTTCAACACATCGCATCAGTGACTACCTTTTGAAAAAAATATGAAAGTATAACAGTGGTTCACCCTAAAATACTCTGCAACTGTAAGAAACCAAACTTAATTGCAGATATTTAGAATAATAGTTAACTATCAAAAATAGGATTGTTTTCCAGCAAGGAGTTCAAAGTGACAACACACAAGAGGTGGCAATGCCAATGGGTCTTGCTTATGAATGAAAGTTAATTTTATATCACTGACGGGGGTTCAGCACTCAGTAATCATACATGCACTCAGTCACTCATCTTTGCACTCATGCATCCATTCACCCTTCAACAGACTCAGTCTTTTATTCACCCTCTGACACAAGTGCAGTAAAGCACACACAAACGCAAGAATGTAGGCAAGATAAATTAAAAGAACACAAGTACAAAAATAAAAGCATACATACTACTGTTTAACCATGGCGAGCATATGCTCGGGATAACAAAACTAAAAAGTTCCAGCATGTCCTCTATATTTAGAAACAATATTGTCCATCTTGGAACGGTAAAACAATGATACTCTAGGGAGAATTTTCTTCCATAATGGTATCCTGATTCAGAGGTAGTGGCCACGTGGGATGTGGCCCACTACAGATTAAATGAGCTGCACGGAAGCGACTCGTTAGCACTGCCTAGAAAGATGTAGTATCTGCTGAAGAAACATCAAAACAAAAAGAGAAGTAGCACAGACACAAAAGTGGATCTATAAAGGGAGAACATTTTAAACTAAAGGACTGGACAACCAGCCCTGACACTGAAGCACACTCATTTTCAGGTGGGGTTACACATGATCAGAAAATGCCACACACAATTCATGGGGCAAGATAGCCAATGACTCATGTGGACTGAACCATTGCCCAATGCTGTACGCGGTTATGGATGGAAGTAGTGTGTAAATGACTCAGACATACCAATCTTTATCATATGCTTTTATAAAATATAAGACGGGCCTACTGTCTTTGTCATCGTATTTCATAAAACAGATCAAGCCTATGTAAACTAGCAAGACTTTCCCAATAAATCACTAAAGCTGTACGCCTTTACCATCTACCATTGGCTTTATTCCTTACCCAGCACTTGCCTGTTTGAATGATCATAAACTGGCAACCATCATGCATACAATTATACAATTACTAACATATAGAAAAATACAGCTTGCAAAACAACACAGAACCTCTCTCAACAGGGCCTAACAAGAATCATTACAGTGAAAACCGCCAGGGTTTGTTAGAGTGGGTGGCCAATGCCAAATCCCTTGTCTACTACAGTAATCTGTGATATTACATGCAACAAAATACTGGTCTGTACCCTGAGTCAACAAGCCACTGTTGAAGGCTTACTGGTTGTAATAAATTAGTTTCACAATTAACCAGCTAGACCAACATACTTTTTGTCATAACTTTCATACTAAGCAGATAAAATGTATGGCATCGGACATAACGTTTCCCACTGCACCAACTAGGCCTATAGCTTGCCACCATAACAAAATCATACCTACAGTTGTGAGCCTAAACATTTATACCAGTGCTTCCCAACCTGTAGTCCGCGGCCCCCCAGGGGTCTGTGACACATTCCCAGGGGGCCCACATGACTGGGCCAGCAGGGTCTCTGACAGAAACAGATGCATGTTTTTATATTTATTGTTTCCTTTGTGCAACAGTTTTAAAAGCACAGCAAAGTTCCTTCAACAACTAGCATCTTCCAGGCAGAAATAATGTCACAACAACTCTGGTGATTAATATACCTGCTGGAGAGAGATGGGAGTTTAGTCTAGTGGCAGTTTTGACTCATCTAAGGTAGAGCAGATGGTTAATATACCTGCTGCAAAGAACATGCATCATGCAAAGAACGGAATTTTATGTGAATAGCACAGTGGGTTAGATTCTTTTGTTACTGTGCAGTTTGTAAGTTACAATCGTAATCTACCACAGTGAGCTATGAACTGCCATCAAAGAACTGCATGTCATAAATTAAAAAGTTATGTTTTTTTCCCCACAGTCTTTCATTTTCCTTATGCTGCTAAAAAAAGGTTTGCTTGCGTAGAAATACACTCTTATTATTAAAGTCAACGCTAAACACAGTGTTTTGTTCTGAGTCATGAGTTTGTGCTTCTTCAGACCAAGGACTCTTAGAAAATGCCTACCAGTGTGGGTGACTTGTGAATTCTACACCTTGTAGTCCCCTGTAAAGTGCTCAGGTACCCTACACTGGTATGAGAGGTGCTGCAAAACAAATCAATTACATGTGACAGAGGTTATGGAGAGATCAGAGGCCCTTATAGTTATACTTTCTTCCCCACCACATATTTATGCGAAAAAGCTTTCTCAGATCTAAAAAACAGAAATCTCTTGGGAAATATAGAATATGACCGAAGGATTCAGCTTTCCTAAATAAAATCAAACATTGAATAGTCACAGACATGCAGTGCCAACCTTGTCAAGAATTTTTTTTGATTTTTGCATATTTCTTGTAATGTTAGATAATTATATGTTTAGTAACCAGAGAATTTGTTTGGTGGGTACTTGTTTGTGTTTTTTTTGCGAATTACTGTTTTAATGTTTGAAATTTAAATCATATAAATTGCTCGGGGTCCCCGGCTTCCAGTAGTGATTTAACAGAGTCCTCAGGAGTCAGAGGGTTGGGAACCACTGATTTATACAAGGCAACAATCAGACATACAATTAGAAAGGTACACAAAATTACATTTGGCTATGTACTCTTCCAAAAAAAGGGCTAACAACGATTATCACAGAGCAAACCTTCTATAGCCAAGGTTTGCCACATGGGGTAACCAACACCAAAACCATTGCCTACAACTGCACTCTGTGAGATTATATGTAGCAAAATACCTACCTGTAAGGTTTAATATTGAGTAATAACTATCCAAACTTAAATACCTAAGGAGTAACATATGCTTACCACAATAAATATGTCAGGCCTTGTGCCTTTATCATAACATTTCATAATAAAAAGATCAGGCCTACAGCCATGATCATTGGCTTGCCGCTATAACAAACTTAATCCTGCTGTATCGAGTATAAGCATTGCCAAAAGCCAGAAAGTGCAATGCAAGCAGTCTTTTTGGAACTAGTACACAAATTCGGCCCAATCAAATACTGTACTCAGAAGAACCAACATGTCGGTGGAGCCAAATTGTACTATGAAATCTAATGTCAATGACGGGAGGGGAGGGCAATGGGACTGCAGAGTGTTCCTCATGATAACACCCTTATATTTCTTAGACACCTAGATGATTTACAGTGTTTCCTCTGGCAGAAGCACAGAGAACACTGTAAATTATCTAGTTATCCAAGACTTTAACAGCATTGCAATATCGCGTGTGCTCCCGAAGGGAGCTGGATAAATAAACAAAATAATCTGAGCTGCTTGATGGGACGGACGTACATTTTTCTGTGGAAGCACACACATTTGCCCAATCAAAACATGTACTCTTGATTAACAACATGGGGGCAGAGCCAACCCCCTCTCTTTCATCACACCAAGTCTGGTGACAGCTATGCTGTCAAGTCAGACATAATGACAAATTGGAATCCAATCCTGAACGTTATACTTTGCATCCCACCTCTCCCTGGAATGACCTGTAAGCTGATCCTATGGATCAACTGTGCAGAGGAAGCGGAGTCATAGGACGACACACACAAATGAAGTCCCTGACCTCACTCCCACCTTCTTTATGCTCTCTCCCTATCTCACCAAAATATTAAAACACAAAAAAATGGTACCCTCCTGCTTTTTCCAAACTCTTTTGGTAGCATCCCCTAATGTCTTAAGAGATGGCTTAAAGTGACCCTGGATCATCTTCTGCATTCCCTCTGATGTGGAGAAATCAGAGGAAGGCCAGTGTGATTAGAGTCTGATTCCAGAGAGCCCATATGTACCTTGATTTTACGCTTCAGCAGGTACACAAAATAGCAGGAAGAGTAGACAGCAAAATGTTTAAATCAAAACTGGAGACTCCTTTGGCATCAGTCTACCACAGGCGAGTCTTCTGATTCTTCTCACTCTTAACACAAGACGCATTAGGGGTAAACGGGAAAGTAGACAGAAAAAGTGTAACTTGGTAAAATATGTCAATTTCTTGGGGAAAGATGACGAAATAGTTTTACTTCTAGTGATGCAGAAATCCTTCATTAGTATCCATACTGTCTCCTATTTCCTACCACAAAGGCAATAAATATTTCTTTAAATGAAGATTTTGACAGACCATGCTCTGTTGTGTTCCCGATCAACTGGCAATCTGCCAAACAGATGGTGCAGTTTAAACTACTGAGTCGTGTACACTAAGTCACATGTTTGCTTCTGTTTCATTTTACCTGACCGCATGTGCATGGTTCACTATGCTTAGGGCTACTCAAGAGCTTTGATAGGAGGTTATTCCACTCCCAAGACTCATCCCTGAACTCTCTATTGTCCACTGATCTCCAGCGAGACATTCAGTGTACAGAAAAGAGGCAGACATACAAACTAGTCATTATCACTGTGTACTAGTCTACTATCAACACCTTGCTTGCTGTGTCTTCCACTAGCCCACATCCAATGCCAGCACTTTGTACCAGTGCAACAGACCAAGGTCTAAACAAAAAGACTAATAAAGTAAGGAACCTTTTTAATTACCACAGAAAATTAGTTTTCAGCTAACTTTATTGCAGATACACATGCTATGCACTCTCCTGCCACCTGGTGTGCGATAGCACAACTTACTTTCATAGACTTACTTTTTAGTTTCAGCCATGACTCAAATGACGCAGAAGCCCAATATGCATGGCAGCGCAGACACCACCTCAGACTACTTGAAATTTCCACCATCATATTTTCTGCTCCTGTCCACTAAACTATCCTTTTCTTCCACAGCCCATCGGGAGGGTCACGTGAGAATCTACCATCAAAAAAACTACAAACCCCATGTTGCGGGCAAGTAACATTTTCCTTTTGGATACTGTAAACCCATACACTCACATTCCTTTAAAGCTGGAAATTGGAAAGTGGCAATAAGCGACGTTCTCAAAACTATTTTCTGAATGTGTTATGAGAAGACCAGTAGCTGCTTACAAATGTCATCTAGAAATATGTTCCCTGAAACACTTGATTGGCTATTTCTCACAAGTAGAAAAAGGATGGGACATAGTTTGAAGAGCTGACTTGGCACATGCACAACAGAGCTGCACGAAGTGAACAATCAACTGGACTATGCAAAACCTGGACATCAAATTCTTTTGCGAGCTTGCTCAAATGCAAGCAAACTACTGATTTGTTCTAGGATGCCATTTCTTGCAATTATGGTGTTGATGCTTGTACTGGTTTCCTCTTGTTTTATCTTTTCCCAAATTATATATTAGTGCATGTTCTCTCTTTTATGTACACAAAAGACCTAACGACCTGCTATATCATGAACTAAGAAACTCGGTGTGTGAAAAGATTTGGTGTGGTTGATTTACTAGGTAATCACACTGTCGTGTTGTGAGGGTTAGTGAAAAAGGATTATACTGCTATAGTGGAATTACTTTGGACTGGTGTTCCCAACCTTTGGTAAGAATACTGCATATGTGTGCAATAATACTGGAGCTTGAATACAGTGCCTATGTTTCCAATGTCGGAAACATACTGAAGCAAACGAAAAGAACTGGGAGAACTAGTAAAACTTAAGACCTCTAAGAGAAAAATAATTCATTGTGTTAAAAAAAAAAAAAAAAAAAAAAAGAGGACTCTTACGTTTGTATGAACAACATTTACATCCAAAGTTGTACTTTTTTACACCTTCCAAGAGGATTCTTCCTGGAATCGTTAGACTAGGAATATGTCCTATTTTGAAAGCCATGTCAAATTGCCGAGTTATTAAATCCTGAATAATGTAACAAACTTGCATTATAAAGGGGCATACTATGTGCAATGAATGCAGTGATGTGTAAAACACTTCATCTCGGCCGCCAGGCATGTCCTTGCAGTGAGGCCAGCTGCTTATTTGAGAATATGCTTTCTGTCCTCCAGCAATTGAAGGTGCCCACATTCTAAGATTTCAAGAGCCAAATTGTTGAAGTGAACACATGGAGAAAGGGAGATTAAAGGCTGTCTGGCTGGCTAGCCAACATGTGGTGGTAGTGTTCACCATAAAACAGACAGACACGGTTACTGTCTGGACAATGAGAACTATTGTCACTAGTACTTAATACATTTCTTGAAGAAAGGTAGTGGAGGCAAAGCATATTCAAAGCTCCTGTTCAATCTATCTACGGAACATTACCCAGAGACTATGGATCTGGGTACCTCGAAGCAAAGTTAGGTATTTTTACATTTTGTCTTGTGCTGCACAGACGGATGCCTGCTTCTGTAAACAACCCTTCAGAACAGTGGAATTTTCCACGTGTGTGTCGTATGGTTACGTCCGTTTAACTTGTGTACGGAATCGCTGTCTACCACAGGGACCTATTGGTACAGAAGTACATGTCTGCATTCGGGCCCCACCATATTTTCTGCTCTATACTGGATTGGTCAGGAGGTATGTTGCAAATAATATACAACATTGTCATATTGTCTGTAGTCACCAATGAAACCTTGAGTGAAAGTGATGTCTGAAATGATGATAGGTAAACACTACCATGTGACATTCCCAGACATTGATAAGGATTGAGTGCCATCAGAGCTACACTGAGAGAACGGACATAACTTGGAAAATTGCTCCATTGCTCTTCTGGGATGTGTCTACCCTTATGGTCAATGGTAGTCCTATGCCTGCAAATTGTGTGCCCAGCAAGCGGATGTGCAGGAACCTCCATTACAGTTTGCACTAAGGTCAGTGGTCGCTTGTGCCCACTGCATAAAGCCTCCTCTTCAACAAGAGTCTCTGTAGTCTGGCATTCAGCATGAAAGCTAATCAAAATTAATGTTTCATTAACAGTTCAATTTCCACACGGCTAATAAATGAAATGTCTGGAGAAGGAGAGTCACCTTCAAAAATACCTTAATATATCTTTGTGTGATAACCTTCCCCAGCCTTGGAAATCAGGGTTATCCAAAAAAATTCTAAATCTGCTGTGCATGGCGATAGGATACATTTGTATGTGGAAATATATGCCGTTATGAACAAGGGTTGCCATGGAGGCTCAGTCCTGTAAAGTCAAATTACTTCCTTAGTTTGGTAATCTTTAAGTGCAAAGGGCAGAAATATTAGTTAAACTAAATTGAGACATGCCATGTTCGCTGGGAGGAGAAAATACACAGAGGACGCCCAAATACCCTTTCTGAGGGTAACTTCGCTTCCTTGACTCTTTTGATGAGAAAGGATGCAATTCCCACTAGCAAATGTTCATGACCAGTTTTCCCATTCACATTCGTTGACGACAACCTCGAATTCTATGCAATACCCACTGTGCTCGACTGTGGCAAACACCCAATTGAGCAAGGTAATTCCTTCCCGTTTTGGAGAAAAGAAAAACATCAGTCTCCACTGGCAAGGTGTCACCTGACTGAGGGAAGGATAGCAGAGTTATTAGTTACGTCAGGAGGAGCTTTTCTTATAAGGTCAAATGGCTCAAGGTTTTATGTTGCCAGAAACACTTTCGAATAAATTCTGCTATGATTTCTGCCACTGCTGTTGCATCTGTTGCACGGAAGTCTGGGGACCTTGATACGGTGGATGTTAATTATTGTGAGAGTCTGAGCATGTTAGAAGGTTGACATAGCTCTTGTATCCAGTCTAGTGTGTATCAAAAAATAGCCACTGGGTATAAACCTTAGTCCAGTAAATCAACTGGTCCAAAAATAGAAGGCTTCTAGGCACTGTTCCATTTATAATTCACAAGCAATTGCTCAAAATTCAGTATTGATTATTTCAATCAATCATTTTTATATATAGTCACTGCCAAAATGCTTTGCTCTCGCAATTATGCAGATGAGCTTTCTCAATAATTTGAGTAGAGATAAATTAAAACTATTTAAAGACCGGATGGAAGAGAAAATACTTTTTCCAGGACAGACTGCCTCTAACCGCAGATTCCTCAATAGAGTAAAATATTCTCCAAGGTTCAGACTGGATTTGGAACATTTTAAGCAGCACCCCTATGTGCTGGAATGTGGCACTGATTGGCTCTGCATTGGAAGTGACATGCGTGATGCCTATAAAGGTGCCACACCGGTATGCTCACATCCATTTCTTTCATAACTATTTTGGTACCAAAAACGCAGAGCCACATTCGACTGAGTGTCTGACCAGTGTGCTGAACCTAACAGGATGGTTTGGGTGAAGAACCAATTTCGCTGTACGGGGAAGTTGGTGAGGAATCTGCTGTTACATACAGTATCCTCGAGAAAAAGTGTGACGGTACCTTGTTCTTCTGATAGACCTGTAACTGCAGATTCCTGACCTTAGAACAGATACTTAAGCAACACCTCCCGGAGGTGGGTCTGCAAATGGCTCAAATCAGAAAGTCCTAGAGGGCTGATTGGGTAAAATGCCCGTCCCACCGGACCTGACCTTCCAGCAATAGATCTTCATGAACGCATGGAGGGACGCCACAAAGCAGATTGGCAGATGTCCAGAAACGGTATCTTCTCCTGCTAACACAGTTGTAGCAGCCCTGGCGAAATGTGTTCACAAGTCGTCAGGAGGCTGTTATTTAGCCAATGAGTAGCAGGTGAGTATAATCCATTGATAGATGGTCCATTTCTGCAAAACAGTGACCTTTTTTGCTTTAGTAAAACCAAAGAGCTTATCGTACGCCCTATGTTCTTTGGTGTGACTGACGTAGAAAGAAAAAGCTCTCTTTGTTCCAGGCGGTGGAGTCTCTCCTCCTCCTTAGAATGATTAGCTGGGATAAAAAATGTGGGCAGCATCATGTTCTGGCCAACATGAAAAGGGTTGACCCCCATCAACAGAGAAAAAAGGTATGCATCTGAAGAACCAGTCTGTCTGGGTAAGAGCTGATGTACGGAGAAGAGCTTGAAGCTCGCTGTCCATCCTGGCCGAATTAATGGCAAACAATAAGGCCTTCTTGAGAGTTAGGAATTTGAGCAGACAACTATGCAGGTGCTCAAATGGGGAGCTCAGAATAACAGTCTCCTTGCCCAGTCCGGAGCCACTAGGATTGGGTCCAGCTGGTCCTGATCTTCAGAACTCAGGGCTGGAAAAGTATCAGCAGGAAGGCTTGCAGGAGTCCCAGGTCCCAGTCAAAGCAGACCTGTTCCAAAGAAAGAACTGCTTTGGAAACTCCAACGTGCAGAACTGACACTGCATTATTGGTGGCTGCAAATAAATCGAGCCAAGGTTCTCCACATTCTCGGAAGAGATCTTGAACAACATTAACTTTTAGACGCAATTTGTGATCTGCAAGGCATCAGTGGCAGAGTTCATCTGCCCTGGTGTTCAGAGATACAACCAGGTGCTGCATGACCAGGAAGATGTCCTATTGCTCGAGCCAAACCCAGAGGCATGGGGCATTCTTACACAGACTTCACAACTCCACTCCGCCATGTTTGTTGCAATACCACCTGCCGGTAGTGTTGTCTGTGAACACCTGAACCAGCATTCGTTTAATGGATGGGATGAAGGCTTTCAAGACTGATGTGGAGCTGGGACTCCACCATAGACCAGAGTCCTCATCTCCACCTCTCCCAGGTAGTCATCCCAACTCAGATGCGATAGTCAGTCACCACTGTAGGGTGCAGAATGAAGATCTAGTATGGTGAGAAGGCCTCCGTTCATTTTCGGCACGAGAAACTCATGAGAATAGCAACCACATGCTACCTCTGGTGCTCTAACATAGCCTGCACTTCCTGACTGAGCAAGAAGTGATGGTCCTCTGTCAGCCGTTCTTGGGATGTTGGCAAAGGCAGAGTTGTTTCCACAGAGGGAAGGGTGTCACCTCTCTGGACAATCTGAAGCACCCACTTGTCTGATGTTATTGCTCACCACTGGGGCAGATTGTGCTCGACTCTGCCACCAGGACCATCGCTGCGTGGAGAGCATGCTAAAGGGGCTTAGAGGATGCATCAGCCAGAGAGTGGGGTATTGGCCAACAAGCTGGCTTTGGTTCCCACAGCGTAGCCATAGACTGATCCTAAAGAGGAGAGTTTCTCATGAGACACCAGAGACTCTCCTTAAAGCACTCAAGCACTGAATCGGCCTTGTCACCAAACATGAGAAAGCCACTGAAGGACATGTCCATCAGAGCTGACTGCCCATCTCCCAGAAAGCCAGTTAATCAGAGCCAGGCATGGCACAGTAGTGCCAACATAGAAGCGATAGCCCAATCGAGCGAATCAGAGGTGTCCAGTCCACACCAGATGGAGATCTTTTTACGTTCCTGCCATGAATACTGGCCTGGTTCAGTATGGCACTCATTTTGACTGAAATACATTTTTCAAAATTCCAATTTATGTTTGAATATGGTGTACTACTTTTGTCTGGACTCATAACACCAACAAATAATGTGCAACTCCTAATGTGATATGAGAATTCTTTTTTCTCCCACATGCCAAGCGTCTTTGTGAAACCCTTCACTGACATACTCTCAATGTGGCGATTTGTCATTTTAACTGGACAAATAATAGTTTACTTTTGTCTAGTTAGCAAACATAGCACAGCTGTCTACATTGATACTTTAAATATGATGTCCTTTTTCTCACTACGAACTTGCTTAACATTATTTTTTTCCTGATGTCATGTTAAAAACGTAGCGCTGACGTACAACCTTCAGCACAGGTTAGCTAAAAAAAAACTCACTCCCTGATGGGAACATTTTACTTTTCAATATTTTACTGTCAACATTGTGATTATACTTCTTTACCTGAACACTCCCCTTCAGTAATTGAGCTCACATGCTCAATATTAAGCATGAATGGAGTGTGCTCCCTTTGTATGACTCCAGACAGCAACAGGAATTTAACTTCTTTTCAGTGACTGGTAAGTCCTTGCCCATCCTACACCACAAAATGAACATTGCCGGTCTTTTCTAGCTTCCTAGTTTGGTTTAGTTTAAGAAATTTATAGAGCGCATGGCTACCCAGAGCAACCCAGCACTAAAAAGGTAAGTCAAAGCCCAGAACATAAGCCCAAGGGAATATCTATGATGAGAATAAAAATGTCTTCAGTTTCTTGCGGAAGGGTAGTTCTCAATGTTTTTGCTGAAGTTCCAAGGGCAGGGAGTTCCAGAGGTGAGCGGCTTTGACTGAGAAGGAGTTACCTCCCCTTATAGTTTTCTTGAAGGGTAGCCAGCAGGGAGGCATAGGATCTTAGGGGCCTTGCAGGAACGTAGAATGACATGCTTTGTCTAAGGAATTTGGGACCCTTGTGGTGAAGGGCTTTGTTGTGATACACAAAGCCTTGAAATTAATCTGCTGCTTTATGGGGAGCCAGTGGAGGGAGGCTAAAGCAGGTTTGGCCAATATAGATCTAGGTGTATTCTTGAGTAGCCGTGCAGCAGCGTTTTGCACAACGTTGCAGTCTCCTTATCACGTAGCTAGGGGAACTGAGAAAAAGGTAGTTGCCATAATCTAGGCGAGACAAGATTAAAGCCTGAATAAGAAGTCTTCTGGCAAGAAAAGGTAAGAGATTAAGAATTTTCCTCATAGTACTTAATAGGCCAAAGCAGGATGAAGCGAGCTTTTTGGATTGATGGTCCATCGTGGGGCGAGGGTCTAGCCAAAAGCTTAGGATCTTTATATTGTCTTTAGAGGGCGGAAGATTTCTGAAGTCCTCTAGGAATGATGCCAGAGGGTTGGAGAGGACACAATTGCCCACGATCATTACTTCCGATTTTTCATTGTTGAGTTTGAGTTTAGACTCAGTCATCCAGTTAGCTACATCCACCAGGCAGGATGAGAGATTCGAATGGGAGGTATTTCCGGCATTTGAGAGTGACACTACTAACTGAGTATCATCAGCATATGAGACCAAAGAGAAGTCATGAGATTCCACAATTTTTGCCAGAGGAGAAAGATAGACATTAAAAAGATTGGGGCTCAATGAGGAGCCCTGGGGAATACCGCAAGTGAGGGAACATGTATTGGACAAGAATGAACGGTCAAGAACTTGAAACGTTCTATCTTTCAGGAACGAAGAAAACCAACTTAATACTGGGCCTTCCATTCCTACAGCAGAGAGTCTTTGAAGAAGTATGTTGTGATCAACAGTGTCAAATGCAGCACTGAGAACTAACAAGATGATAGCTGCATGTCCACCGCGGTCTAACAGTTGGCTGGAATTTCCATGACCGCTAACAAGGCTGATTCTATGTTGTGATGAGGTCTAAAACCCATTTGAGAGGAGTGCAGTAGTTCATGATCTTCAAGGAAGCATGTCAGCTGGTTATTGACATGCTTTTCCATTATCTTAGACAGGATAGGGAGAAGAGCGATAGGTCTACAGTTGCTCAGCTGCATGGGGTCGAGTTTAGGTTTTTTCAATAAAGGTTTAATAAGAGCATGTTCCAGAGACTGAGGTATCTCTATTGGGCTTTGTTTGGTAAGACACATATATTTACTCTTTGTTCTTGATGAGCAATCACGACAGCAATTATTTAAAACGTTCTGGTACACTGTCATTTTGCAAATGATTTTGTGGGTACAACATTTGTAATGCCATCTGCCTAGGTTGCAAGCCCTTTTACGCCTGACATAATAAATGCTACACAAGATGGGCATAAGTTTAACATCTCCGGTAATGCTCTTTCTGGTGGGTAACTTATCCACACGCAAATTCTTCATTCGTAGAATATTCCCAGACACCACAGTGGATTCAGCGATTTTCAAGCAATAGCTTCCATGCGGCAACCTAGCAGCATTCAGGAAGTGACAGGATAAAGCTGCATTTAGACACCACCCCTGTGCATTGATTTCCTGCATTGTTCCATTTCTGCACCCTCAGTCAGCTGAGACAAATTGTAGGTGGCTTTGTGCCAAACTCCAACTTGGGACCTTTTTAGACTGTAAAGATCTACACTTCAAAGAATAGGGAGGTGGGAGGGTGGTGAGGTATCTGCACTTTGACAGAGTATCCACCAGAAAGTGACTTACTCTTCTGATGGATACTTTGAACCACAGATTCCTCACCTGTAGAATAGATACCCAAGAAGTATCTTCCAACAGCTAGAAAAGTCCTGCAGGAACAAGTGGGTAAAATGGCCCCTTCTGTGGACCGGGAGGTCAAGGCAGTAGTGCTTTGTGAATGTGTGCACCTATGCCCATGTTGTAGCCTGGCAGATGTTTAACACAGGAACACTCCTTGCTAGAGCCATCATGGTAGCTTTAGCAATAGTAGAATGAGCATGTAGAACTTCAGATGGTTTATTCTTGGCCAGAGCACAGCTACTTTTTATACAGAAGATGATCCATCCTGACAGAGTGGTCTTCTCTATTGCCTTTGATCCATCCTGACAGAGTGGTCTTCTCTATTGTCTTTTAAAATGTTTGCATATTTAATGAACAGCATCAACACAGTACTCTTTTCTTTGTTCAACATGAAGTCTCTCTTCCTCTTTCAAGCAATGGCATGAAGAGGAAAAAGCCAGAAGAGTGATTGTTTGTCCTACAAGAATGGTGATACCACTTTTGTTAGAAAGGTGGTTCGGCTCCTCAGCACCAATTTATCTGGAAAGAGTGTGGTAGGCAAAGCCTGACATGGCAGCGTCTGCACTTACCAACACAACATGCCGAGGTTACAGCTATGAGGAACACTGCGTTGATAAAATAATAAGGAACAACAGTGCATAGGCTCAGAGGGTGCACATTAGAACATCAGAACCAAGTTAAGATCCAACTGAGGTATTACGAAAGGTTTCAGTGGAAACATGTCTTAGGTCTGGCATGAAACTCATAACAGATGATCTGAAAAAGGAAGGTTGATCCAGCATAAAAAACGTTGAAAGGGCCAACATACAACCCTTAACAGTGCCTACTGCATAGCCTTGCTAGGCCAAAGACAAAACAAGTAACACATCACACTATATGCCTATAGTGGATAAAGATTATGCGCCCTACACCAGGCTACACAATTTTCCCCAAACCCAGAATGGATAGACTTGTTCTAAGGTCATCCGCCTGCAAGGATTACCACTACCTCTGATGGCAAATCAAAGCTGGTCAGATGCCACCATTCAATCTCCAAGCATGGAGGTTTAGGTCTTGAGATTCGGTGTAGAACCTTTTTTTCCCCTTGTGACACAAGGTCCTTCCAGAAGCCTTGCCAAATCAGGTGGTAAATGATCAGTCTCATCGGGAAACCACACTTCCCTGACCCAGTCCAGGGCAATCAAAACGTCTTGACCCATGTAGATCCTGACTGAACTGGAGGCAGGAGAGGTAACGGTGGGAATGAGAATAGGAGACCAGAGATTCACTGCAGGGAGAATGCGTCTTATATGCACTGTCCTTTTCTGGTAGTGGCACGAAGATACAACCAGAGCACATCCTGCTGACCATGGTCTGCCAGCCACTGTCTGCTCAACCGTTCTGCTCTAGCATTCAGTGATCCTGCCGCCTGCTGACTGACTACCAGGGAGATTCCCTGCTGGTTAATTCGCCTCAAAAGGTACTGCAATCTCTGGCATACGACCCGGGATCCCCACCCTTCAGTGTGCAGTACTACATGACAGTTGTGTTGTCTGTGAGAATATGCATCAGCCTCCCTTTGATGGTTGGTAGGAAGGCACTGAATGGCAACCAGATGGACCAAAGCTCTAGAAGATTGATGTGGAGCAGGCGCTTCACTGGAGACCCCAGACCTCTGATTTCCACTTTACCAAGATTACCTCCCAAACCCAGAGAGCATGCATCTGTCACTACTGTAAGTTATGGTGAAATAGGGTGAACGGCTTTACAAGTCAGATTGGTGTCCACTTGCCACAACGCAAGGCCCCATTTGTCGCCTCTGAAATGCAGATAGTGTTAAGCAGATTTTCTTGGACCTGAGTCTACTGAAAGTGATGGTCCTACTGCACTGGCAGCATTTGCCACCTGGTACATGGGGACAAGGAGTGTGCAGGAGGCTAGGAGCCCAAGAAGCCTCAGAATCTTCCTCACCAAGTACCAGGTTTAAGCTCCATGCATTGGGATCATATCCTGAATGTCTCAGACTTGCTGCAGTAGCAGAAAGGCTTTGAATGCCACTGTGTCTGGAAGAGGAATCCTCTGCATAGGCATTAGGCAGGAGTTAGGTTTTCTGATGGAAAACCAAAGACATATCAAAGAGAGCCATTATAGTCTAGAGGTGGTCCACGACTGACTGTGGCGAGCTCTCCCTGAGCAGCCAGTCGCTGAGGTACAGGGATGCATGTACCCCCAACTTGAAAAGAAAGGGTGCATGCACTGCCATCTCTCATGAAAACCAGAGGGGCAGAAGTGAAGCAGAAAGGTAGAACAGCAAACCGAAGTGTTGTAATTTCACTACAAACCACAGGTAGAATCTGTGGAACTGCAGGACAGGTATATGAAAATAAGAATCATGCAAGTCAGTGGGCACCATGATGTTTTATGGATCCAAGGCAGAAAGAACCTGAGCCTTGTTCTTTCACAAGAAAGCGTAAAGAGGTTGAAGGTCTAGGACTGGTGTGAGAACTCCATCCTTCTAGAGTAAGAAGAAGTACCAAGAATAACACCCCTCACCGCTCTCCGGTTCTTGCATGCTCTCAATTGCACTTGTGACTGGAAGAAGGTTGACTTCGTACAGCAAAATTGTGCCACTGTCTGGTGAGATTTGTCCTGGTATAAGGAATGGAAGGGTTCATGAAATAAATTGTAGGGCATAGCACCTTTGAATAATCTGCAATTACCATTGTTCCGACATGATGGGTTTCCAGTCAGGAACGAAAAATCAAATCCTACTACATACCAGGTGGTTGTAGCTCTAGAAGGTCAAATGAAAGCAGCTTGGTGGTCATTGCATCTTTAGAGGAGAAGGAAGAGAACTTCGGCTCCTACTGATGTGCACTGCCTTGGCTGCCCCTTCGAGGTGCACTGAAACCAACAGTGAAAAGGGCTTGAAGTCAGAAGGTGCTGGAGGGGAAGGGCCCTTTGAGTGGGAGCTGTGAGGCTTGTTGCATGACTTCCACTGCCCGGGAGCAGGGGCTTTAATCCCACTTGGCCTTCTTGTGCTTGTAATGTGCTTTGAATTTTGACTTACCTGTGGACTTTCAGCGGGACTGATGTTTAACCAGAGACCAGTCTCAAAACCCAGAGAGGGTGCAGCCCCTTCAACTTGGAAGTGAGACAGCAGATTGAAACATGGCAACCTCTTATGTTTGGTGACATATAGCTTCACTGCACATTCCCTGATCGCTTCAAAATGGCACACAATTTTGAGTCGTAATTGGAGCCCAGACATCCTACTACATCATTTCTCAGAAGACACGCGTTTCCTGTGAGGTGGCCTGACCCACGTTGCACCCAGAGCCCGAGACATGGTATTTCCCTGCTCCTCCTAAGCACTAGGAAGATCATTTGTACTTCTCAAATTAAGGTGGCGGGATTAAAGAGTTGTCCTTTTCTCCCAAACCCAAATGGCTGCAGCAGGAATTCTGGGATAGATTGCTGTTCCTTCCCTATATAAGGAGGGGTTTTCCATCACATCTTTGTGCCACAAGTCTGAAGTTTTGTTTTTTTGTATGCCTCCCTCCCTGGTTCATTTCCAGGTTCCTTTCTTTCGATTCATTAGCTTCTGTTACTCACTGTTTGTCATCTGAGGTTGTGCCTGCTCTAATTCATTTGTCCAAGCTCATCTGCTCCAATTCTCCTATCAAGCACCTCCTTCTGTGTCTTGGAGGTTATTTTGCTGGCTGGACATTTACTCCCTGGGACTCATTCCTGTGGGCACTCGTGCTTCCTAGTGTCAGCACCTTTGTGGCTAGTGGAAGGGGCCGGCCATACCTCTGGCAGTCCCGGACCAAGAAGCTATGTCAAGATAGGCACCTTTGGAATCCCCACCTTGATACATGGACTACCTGTCCCAAGAACACTATGTGCACATGTTCTCTTTCACCAGATAAGACTATTTTAATAGATTGTTTTACTGGACTTGGTCCTTAAGAGATTTTAATTTATTCCTATTTTCAGCCATAAGAAAGCTGATCGGCTAAACTGCCACAGCAAAACATGCTTCACCTTTTGCTAGATGTGTACACGATTGATCAAAATAAAAAAGACTTGAAGAACATAATACTTACCTTTGGTAATGCCCCTTTGGGTTGCTACTCAATCAGGAAAGACCAGGTCCAAGTCATCATAGTAGCCTCTGATTGGGCTAGGAGAGTATGGCACCCAGAACTCCTGAGCTTGAGTGTCTGTCTTAACATCAGGCCATCAGTTCGGGAGGACCTCAGCAGAAGGGCAGAGTGCTCCACCCGAAGCTTGGCAACTTAATCCTTGCTGTCTGGAGAATCAATGACAACAATTGACTACTTTCGATTTGCTGCCTAAAATAGAGTTTGTCATCCTCGTCGCCAGTCGTCTCTCAATGAAATCAATCAACGCTGGGCTGGTACCCAGGACACTGAGCCCTTACAGGCAAATCAGTCAGGTATCCTGTTGCTTATTTTGTCCCGTGCCCAGCAAGCCTCTTCAGTGAGCACCATAAAACAATCTGCCCGACCAGCTGTCTTCATTTAAATCACTTGTTAAGATTGGATTCCTCAAAGGCTTGACACATGTTCCTTCCTAAACTGTGTGATGCCACAGTGAGACCCTAACATGGTCATGACATTTCTCCTACGGACATCTTGAAGACCATCTACCCCACTCTGATTAAGTCAGCTCATCGTGTGAGTGAACTGCAGGCATTTTCACTACATCTGGCTTACACTATCTTTTTTCCAAATTGGTGCAGAAGACTTGGGAGGGTTTCTTACCCAAAGTTGAGACTCTTTACACAGCGGGGCAGTTGATCACTCTACCAGCATTCTTTTCTGTCCATTGCTCCTCAAAAGAGGAGTAGCAGATCCATCTGTTAGACCCCAAAAGATTCTTTAAGATTTTACATTAATTGTGCCAAGGACTACAGAGTGGATGATCAACCTTTTGTGGGTTTCTTACTAGCAAAGAAAGAGAAGGTTGTGCAGAAAAGTACCCTGTTTATGTGGACAGTCCTGTGCATTCAATTTTGTTATGCACTGGCCAAGAACCAGTCCTGGAATGTCTGTGAACCCACTTAGACCAGGGCCAAGGCCGCTACCACTGCACTGGTGTGCTCATCCTGGATATCTCTGAGGCTGTCACATAGGCACTGGTGCATACGTTTATAAAGCACTATTGCGTTGACTGCTAGATGCAGGAGGAAGCATACTTAATCCATTCGATTCTGTGTGATGTTTTGGTCTGAGCCCACTCCACAGAACCTATGCCTTGGGGAGGTACTGCTTTGGTATCTATTATGAGGTGAGGAACGTGCAGTTAAAAGTATCTGTTAGAAGACCTTTGGTCCCTGTCTAACCAAAGATTCCTCACTGCCTTACCACCTCCTCGTTCTGTGGAGTTGCAGTCTTCTTTTTTAAGAACTAAAAAAGTTCCAAGCTAGCATTCAGCACAGTATTACCAACGATTGTTCATGCTCAGCCATCTGAGTGCACAGAAAAGGAAAGAAACTGATGTCAGCGAGCAGGGACAGCGCTTATTCGCGACTCTGCTCCATCACTTCTGGGGCTGTATAGAGTGCAGAGCCATACCATGCCACCTACTGGCACGCGCAAGTACCACTACAAAATTCTCTGGATCCACATGCTTGAATCTACAAGACCTACAGGTCAGCAGAAGGTGGAAAAGCTCTCTTCATAAATGTCACATCAATTTCTTAGAGCTCAAAGCAGTATTTCTGACTCTACAAGCTTTCCTCACCAGAATAAAACAATCTGCTGTTCTCATAAGAACGGACAATACAACAACAACAATGCATTATCTGAACAAGCAGGGAGGAACAAGTTCTCTTCTCCTATCTCGAGAATCTCAAAATATGTGGAATTGGGCTATTCAAAATGGGGTGAGTTTAAGAGCAGAACACCTACCAGGGAGACAGATCGAGACATCAGACACTCTCGGCAGACTAACATCACCCTGCCACGAATGGGAAATGACTCAAGAAGCGCTCGACCAAGCCTTCAAGAAATGGAGCAAACCCAACTTGGATCTCTTCGCGACCCCCGCAGAACACCAAATGCTGCTTTTACGGAATCCAGGGTCGTGGGGGAATGCCTTTTCGATGGCATGATGTGGAATATTTGCCTACACTTTTCCACCCATCCCCTGATCTCAAGAGTGCTCACGAAAATCAAGAGAGAACGTTGCAGACTAATCCTGAAAGCTCCAAAATGGCCTCGCCAGCATTGGTTCCCAGAGCTGATCCTATTCTCGGAGAGAGACTGCATTCCGCTGAAGATATCACCAAATCTGCTAACGATGAACGAGGGTCAAGTCCTACACCCGGACCCCAAATCACTGAAATTATCAGCTTGGCTCCTGAACACAATAAGTTGGCCCACTTAAGTATTCACCCAGGATGTAGGAAAATACTCTCAAAAGGTCAGGGCTGATAGCACAAACAAAACTTACTCTCTGAAGTGGAAGAGGTTTTGTTCATGGTGTCAAAAAGAACAGATAAATCCACTATTGTCAGCACCAGAAGAGATATTGCCATATTTCCTTCATATGGCATCTTCAGGATTAGCTCATTAGACTGCACATTTCGACGTTCCCCAACATCTCCTTCTTTATGGTCCTCCAGGTTAATAAAACAATTTCTCAAAGGACTGATTATAGAGTTTTCCTGCCGGAAAGACCTCCCCGCCTTCCTGGCAGCTCAACATGGTACTATCTCAGCTCATGAGACATCCATTTGAACTCATTCACAAAGTGGAATTGAAACACTTATTGTGGAAAGTTGCTCTTCTAGTGGCTCTTACTTCTGCTAGACGCATCAGCAAGATCCAGGCTCTTACGATTCAAGAGCCGTTCCTTCAATTTTAAGACAGGGTAATCCTTCTCACAAACCCGGAGTTTGTCCCCAAAAAACCATTGGACTTCCACATTAATGAGCCTTTGATCTTAAAGACTTTCTTCCCAAATCTGTGATCTCCAGCAGAAAGGGCTCTTCACTCACTGGACATAAAAACATGTGTTAAGTTTTATTTGGAGAGAACCAAACACTTTTGCAAGTTGAAACAATTATTTGTCGCTTATAGCGCTCTGCGAAAAGGCCAACCCTTGCGAAACAAGGCAAAGCAAGATGGATAGTAGCTGCTATAAAATGGCAGACAGCTGGCAGACCTTTACAAACTTCAGTAAGTGCCCGTTCCGCGAGATCTGTCTCAACATCAATAGCATTATTCGTAGGTGTACCTCTAAAAGACATTTGCAGAGTGGCCACCAGGAAGAGTACACACACATTTAGAAGACATTACTGTCTGGATGCGATACCTCAAGGTGAAGTGGCTATAGGCCAGGCGGTCCTGCGGCATCTTTTCCAGTAAAGATGAGCTAACTACCTCCCAACCATCCTTGTTCTCTGGTACTGCACATTGCATATTTTGATGGTTTTATTTTGTTTTCTTCCATGTTTTTACTGCTTTATAGTCTGATTCAAGCATGTGAATCTATGAAAGTTCCAATACTGGAGTAAGAAAATAAGTTACTTACCTTTAACTATAGTTCTCCAGTATTGGAATCTTTCATAGATTCACATGCGACCCACCTGCCTCCCCAGATAAACTCACCTTACTTCTCTCAATTTCTTTTAATGATACACACTAATGCTTAGGAAATCTGATTGACCGGAGCTTCTCTCAGGAGGGTTCTAGAGGGTGGGGTCTTCTGATTGGTGGACTCTAAAGTCTGGACTTTTTTTTACATAATGAGTGGGATAGATTACTTAAGTGTAAGGCATTAGGCCTCTATGGTTATGTCTATGGAGACACTATCTTTTCTAAGGTACCGGGGACTCCCAGCTCGACGACGG
The DNA here is from genome assembly GCF_031143425.1 of Pleurodeles waltl. NCBI lineage: Eukaryota > Metazoa > Chordata > Amphibia > Caudata > Salamandridae > Pleurodeles > Pleurodeles waltl. The sequence goes on along the minus strand of NC_090445.1, from coordinate 828,091,854 downwards.
GGAATGATTCAAGCATATGAATCTATGAAAGTTCCAATATCCAGTGTAAGCAACTTTGCCTATATCAGAGCTGCAAAGCTGCCTTTTGCCAAATTGAGAAAAACCTAACATATGCACATATTGACTTGTATTCACAAGTAAGCCTTTCTATGAGGACAATGTCTTGGTTCTCTAACTGTATTTAAAATATGAGGGTAGGACACAATGCTTTTCTCTGGAGAACTCAAGCTATAAAAAAACAGAGGGAATGGATTCTACGTCATTTCAATGAAACGTTCCCTTTCAAAAATTCAGTATCTCATGGGAGAGTGCCAACTGCACCTTGGTACAGTAAAGAGCTGTGTGAGACTAAACAAGCGTGCAAAGCTCTGGAAAGAACTTGGAGGAAGAACAATTTTGTGGAACACAGAGTAAGATATATAGAGGTACTCAAAGACTATGAAACACAACTGAAGAAGGTTCATACTGATTAGCACCATGCTTGCAATATTTATACATCTTTCCCTTCCTCTGAGGACTCTTCTTCTTCACGAGGCCCTAACTTTACTCAAAATTATTTTTCTATGAATATGTAAGCGTATGCCTTAAATTAGTTTCTAAAAGGATTTTGTGAAGTTTGGCTCACTTGATGATCCCTGTCCACTCTTATTCCACCTGCTGTCTAACACTATTAGTGCATTAGTTGTGCTGTTTGATCAACATTTAGTTGAGTCGGGGATAGTGCCAATGGAATGGGAAAAGGACCCAGTGGTGCCTTCCCTAAAAAACAAAACAAAAGGAAAACCTCTACTTATATCCCCTAAATGAGTAGAATGCTCTGCTGTCTTTTTATGTGGAAATTGTAAAGAAAATAGTAAATGTCCAGTTCCCAAATGGACCCACTGCAAGCTGTTTCTCCCCCCCCTTATTGCAACACTGGTTGCAGTTCAGACTGAACTATGAATGATTAAGGAGAGACTGGGGCATTAATTCTGCAGACTTCAAGAAGAGGTTTCATGACACTTTACTAACAATACTTGTTCAGATCAGTATAAACGATCTTGTGTTGAAAAGGTTTTGTTTATTTCTAACTAGATGTAGCAGCTGGTCCTACTGCTCTTGTATTGTTCAACTCATTCACAGCACTGTGGTGTTCTCCAGGGATCTTCCCTCAGCTCTACTCTATTTAATTTGTCCAATGCCCCCTTAGCAGCTCAGATCAGAAAACTAACTGTTATGCATGTGTTAAGTGGAAGCTACCCAGATCATTCTTAGTCTGTATGGCCCAGGGGCTGTGTCCATCATATCATTTTGTGCAGGACTAAACATTTGCAGAATGGATGGTTTACAATTGCATATAGCTGAACTATGACAAGACAGAGATTATGATCTTTGGAGGGTCTATGTCGCTGAGGTCTGAGACTGGTGGAAATGGATTAGTTGGAGTGAGTTCGGTACCGTCAGGAACCCAAAGCAAATCTTCCTCTGGTGTTGTTTGCGGGTTCCAAAGTGCCCTATGCAAAGACAATTATAAGATTCTCCATATTCTAGGCTATTGGTGCTGGAGTCAGTCGCCTCATGCCGTATCCTGTTCGAGATTGCCCTGACATCTGAGCAGTGATTTAAGGGCTGTGCCTTAGGTGCAAATGTTTCAGCACCTTAAGATTTTCAGAATTTTCTGAGTTTGAACCGGACTCCGAGAGACTCCCAGACTCGGAGCAAGAGAAGAAATTCTTGGATGGTTCCATCAGAGTAGCTCCAGAAACCAGCTCCTCAGGTTGCAGCTGTTCATCTCTCAGTCTACCAGAGTCAGGCTGAGAGTGCGCTGAGCCCACAGCACCCCAGACGCAGTTGGAACCCCTGTGTCAGTAACATCTGGGAGGCTAGCAGACTCTCCATGAAGCAACCCTCTCCCTTGTCTCCCTTGGAAGAAGAAATGCCAAGTTACATGGGAGCGACAAACTTATCCAAGGTCTTCTGCAATATAGAAAAATGAACAGGTGGGTGGGTCAGAGGACTGGACGTGCCCCGAGCGCACAGACCCTGCAGAGGTACCATCAGGTCATGATGCCTGGTTGCTGCCCAGAATAGAACCAGGAAGAAGTACCAGCCCGTCCTTGCTTATAGGGGTCCCAGTGATGCCTGTGGCAGAGTTCCTCCTAGTGCCTAAGGCCATGCCAACATCCCTCTTGCCAGGCTGGGTTTTCTTTCTCCCCACCAACGAACGTTAAGCCCACATTAAATGAAATAGCAGTCTTTGATAAAGCATTCCGTCTAGCAGGCGACTTAGGAGGCATCTCCGCAGAAACAAATTATGGAACAGAATGACTCCTAAGTCGCAGATGCTCGCCTGAAGCCCCAACCACACTGCGACTGCCCTTGCTCGACGAAGGCCACCAAAAAAACAAGTTACTGTAACAAGCCTGGCCGTGTTTGCAAGAAGCCTTGAAATTTATGCCACCATTTTCCCGGACGGTCACAAAGTAGCAATAATAGAATTTCATGTCAATATCGATCGGAGCAGCAAGGAGAATGAGTGGCAGTACCTGTGTGCCCTGTGCCTCCTGGCGTTGCTCCCCCAGAGCAGGGGATCCAGGAAGAGCTGCAGTCCGTTCCGAGTAGAGCCCGATGCACTTGCTGCAGGCAATCTCCGAGAGTGGACCCGCCCCACAATCTGAATGAACCAGGTGAGCGGGGTGGTCTCTCCAGAGGTCACAGGGGTCCTGAAAAAAGCATCACTCCAGAGCGGTAAAATAGGAGCCTGGGGTAAGCCCTTCACTCCAGTCAAAGAGCTGACCCCGTTCTGTCCCGAGGCCGCTGCCTTGCACGTCGGCTCCGCAGACAGCATGCAAGTCCAGAGAAAAAAGCAAGGTAGCGAGCGTTCAAACCATGCTCCGACCCATAGCAGATAGCAGTCTCTAGGGTTGCCAGTCCTAACTCTGGTTCTCATGCAGGGGTCCAGGGGAGAGTGCAGGCGCACAACTAGTGCCACAACGCCTATCTTTCCCTCCGATAATGGTTTTCCCCATAAACATTCTTAAGGAAGCACATAGACCCACCACAGGAGTTTGCTATGCAGCAAAGTGGAGACGATTTGTCTCCTACAGTTACTCAAAACAAATGGACGCCTTCAAAGCCACAGTACAAGACATTGTCTGCTGCCTACTTCACTTACGAAAGGCTGGGTTAGCAGTCACATCTATACGGTTACATCTTGCTCCAGTGGCTACCTATCTCCAAAATAGTCACCAACTTTTTTTCTTCAAGGTCCCAGTGAATAAAGCCTTCATGGAGGGGTTCAAATGAATTATTACCCCCCCCCCCTACCCCCACCCCCCAAAGGGTTCCACCTGCACTTCCTGGAACCTCAATATCGTATACTGTCCTCACAAGATTCATGCCCCCGCCCCCCCTCCCCCATATGAATCCCTACACTCATGCCCCCTTCAGTTTCTTTCTTGGAAGGTGGCATTTTTAGTTGCCATCACTTCACTTACATGTGTTAGTGAGCTCCAGGCTTTGACCTTAGAAGAACCTTTCTTTCAACTGCATAGAGACAGATTGGTTCTTCGCACAATCCCTAAATGTCTCTCTAAAATGGTGTCTCAATTTCAATCAGTCCATTAAATTGCAAGTTTTTCCCCACAACCGGATTCTGTTAAAGCAAGGGCTCTTCATAAAGTCTAAACACTTTTTTGTTACATTCTCACCTTCACACAAAGGCAGCTCTATACCCAAATCAGAGCTAGTCAAATGGATAGTAAAATGCATTCAGACCTATTATGCTAAGGCTAAAAGGCCTCTATCCGTTCCTCCTGGAGCACACTCTTCTCGAAAAAAGGGAGCATCTTTCCCATAGCTGACATTTGTAAAGAAGCTACATGGTCCACACCACACACCTTCCCCAGACATTACTGTGTGGAAGTTTTAGCAGCACTCAAACAAGCCAATGTAGGTCAGGCAGTGCTACATAACTTTTTCCAAATGACTAACACCCACGGATTAGCCACAGCTTCTGAGGACGCCTGCTTTATGGTCTATGCAAAGCATGGGTAACTACAGCCACACATGCCTCGAACGGAATATGTACTTACCCTGTAAACATGTGATATGCGCCCATCCTCCTCCCTGGAAACCTGTGACCTTTGCAGTTTCACATTCTATTTCACTATATATTTAGCATTGTCAGCGCATTACTTACACCTACTCTACACTCCTTTCTTACCTGCCTGCAGGAAAACAATCCAACAATGGAGTTAATGTCCATGCTCATTTTCACAGAGAGGAGCAGTCACTCTGCCTAGTGACTCAAAAGACTTCTTTGAAGAAAAACAACTTACACAGCTCCGGACCCAACACTAGATGTCAGGAGTATGCAGACCATGTTAATCTACAGCACTACTTGCCACAAACAGATGCTGGCAGGGTAAGCAACATATTCCTTTTTAAGACAGTTTTTTGGGATAGCTTTTGTGGAAGAGTCTGCCTGGATGGTATCAAGGAAGCATGCAATTATGGGCATTCCTGTAATGTTTGCATACTAATTTGTGCTGAAAACTAATTGAGGCAGGTACATACAAATAGGTAATATTACTTATGGAAAATGATTGTGTTTAATGATGAGAGATGAAAATGTTCTCCTTCAGAGAGGTCGCCATTAATAAGCGCATGTACTGAATAGTCCCACACATGGACTTATTTTTCAAACTTATTTTAATTGTTTTAAAAAAGTAGCCAATCTTAATTTGAAAAACGTTATCACATTAATAAATGACAACAAAAACACTTTCATAAACCTTTTTAAATAAATGAAAACAGTCACAATGATGGTAGGTACAATGCAACAATTTGAGGCTGGAAAAACTGGCAGTGCTCATTTCAGGAAGAATGTTCTACCATTGTCCTGTCATGCCCTGTCAGTGATAGCTGATCCAGTTATTTTTAATGGCATCTCTAATTAGGAGCAAAGAAACCTTTGCAAACCTTTCAAACACCATCTTATGCAATGTCTTTCAAGGCTCACGGTGCATTTCACTCATATTTTGACTGTAAACTGTATTTTGACAAAATTGCGATCCTTTTGGTCAAATGGCCCTATTATGAAAGAAAAAGGCGGAGAACGTTTCTTATAATGTCTGCATTATCTGCCTTGCATGCTCGCAGTACACCTTCATAAAAATAGTACATTTCTTTTTTGGGTACTGGGTGTGACCCCAATAATGTTGGGATGAACACGACACACCAGTGAACTATGACCTTGTGGCTTGAGAGAACTTTAAACAAGAAGTTGTTTGCCCTTCTCCTCTTTCCATTTTGAGAGATGCTGCTTTGTTCTTTTTCTGCTCATCTTCCTTGAAGGTGCACGGCTCGTAGTTTTTCATTGCTTATTAGGTAGAAGAGCTTCTTCTGCCTCTCATCTTTAAAGCAACAGACTTCAAGAAGTGCATAGGATGTAGCAAGTTATACACAGCAGTTTACCCACACACAGTTTTCATTTTCTGTTGTAGGCACCTGCAGCTAATGAGGTTGTACTCATTTTCTGTGTCAATTTTGTTGTAGTTGCTCAGGAACAGACTCAAGTCTATGTGGAGGATGGTTTGATACTGACCACAATGGGGTTTGTCATGGGATATATCGGTAAAGGACATTAGTATCCATGTATTGTTGGGTCTCATTGCTGGTATACACTGCACCAGTGGCTTGTAACCCAGTTACTCTGGGCTTTCAGGATATTCATTGTCTTCTGTGCCTAATCTTTTGGCAAAGTAATTAACCATCTTCCCAGAATATTAAAGAGAGAAAGAAGTTACTCAAGACTTTGTTATCAGTTAGTCAGAAAATGTCACAGAAGCTGTATTGGCTTCTATTTTTTCTGAACAATTATTCAATGATTTGCCAATTTGTATAGGGGGATAGTATACCCAGACCAAGATTGGTGTTGCTTTCCACACCTAGGGCCACATTATGAGTTTTCTGCCCACCAAACTCCCGACAGGGTGGCTGCCGCCTACGCGGCGACCTCCCCACTGGAGCTAATATGGGTTTCCAGCTAGGTCAGCTGGCAGAAACATACGTTTCCGCATGCTGGCCTATAGGGAAAACAAGCTACAGCATTGTCTCCGTCTCGTAATTGAGCCAGCGGCAATGCTGTTGCCTGGAGGGTGCACCAGCAACCTCACAATGATCACTGTCTCTAAAGCAAACAGTGAACACTGAGATGGTTCTGACCAGGGGGAGCCCTGCAATGCCCATGCCAAGTGCATGGGCAGTGCAGGGGCCCCCTGTAGCCCCCTGCACCGGTTCTCTTCCAGCCTTTTCATGGTGGTGTCACCACCATGAAACCGCTGGCGGAGAACACATTGTAATCTCCAGGGCAGTGCTGCTTGCAGCGCTGCCCTGGCGGATTAGGACATTCGCCACCTCCAGACTGCCGGGACCCAAGATCCTGGCAGAGTTGGCGGTCTGACCGCCAGGGTTGTTATGTGGCAGTCCGACCACCCCACTGGCAGCGGTCCAGACTGTCGCCGTGAGTGTGGAGGTCTATAAACCGCCACACTCATAATGAGGCCCTTAGTCTATCAAGATGCACCGCCTAGCTTGCATTGATCAAGGTGGGTGGAGGGCACCAAATCAACCTCCATTCCCTCATACTCAAGTGCACTGGGGCAAGGCCTGGGGCAAACTGTACCTCGATCCTTGGGCATGGCAGAGGTAGGTAAAAAACGACTCGCTCACCCAGTCAGACACCCAACTCCATTACTGTCTCTGCAAACACCACGAGCCACATATTCACACTATGCATATAACCCACCAGAAGGAGGAAAGAGATGCAGGGTCTGGGTGACCCAAGACAGCTGCCTGTTTGCAACCTTGTTGGCCAGTTACAAGGTCCCAGACAATGACAGCTGCCAGTTGACCCAGCTACCTGTATGCAAATCCTTGGCCAGTAATAAGGCCCTGACAGGTGACAGCTGCACAAGTGCCATTTTTGCTATTACAACCAGCACGATGGCACATCTGCCCAATGTTCACTCCTCTTACATCTCACAAAAACATGAGAATTAAGGGTAATAGGACAGCTGACCTGCCCACTCTTAACAACAGCAAAAAATGGTACCTAAACAGGTAAAGCAGTCTTAGGTCCTTGGCTTGGTCCATTTTGCAGACCAGGGAGGCTTTGGAAAGGTAATAAAGGGACACCAGAACAGGACCCAGAGAGGTAAATAGCTGCTTACTGGAATAGCAAACGGGCCATTGGGGGAGCTCTAATTTGCTGAGCCAACAGAAAAACTATGTATTTATTTATAAACAATAAAGGTAATTCACTGAAAAACTTTAGATGAAGGGAAGTAATGGTTCACTCGGGTTCAGGACTCCTCCTGTGAGTAGTGGTTACAGCAAAAAACCTAAAAAGGCCATAAATTCACATGTTAAGGTACTACCTTCACCTAATCTCCAACCAGACAGCCTACATTCTTTGTGTTCCGCTTGTTAAACTTGAAGCTTAACCTTGCAGATTGATTATGGGAAACACAAAATGCATCACTGAGGGTGCCGGAGTAGAGCACCATGAAGTACTCGAGTTACCCCTGATTCTAAACATTACCAGTTTCTGTTGCAGCCATTGAGAAAATTGGATGATTTTTCACAGTGTAAAGCAGATTCTGGGGTGTGGAATTCCTATAGCCTGACACCCAGGACATATTGTTTGAGGTCAAGGACAACAAGTTTTCAAGTAGGCCCAAACCCCTGCAGCACAAAGCCTTTGGCTGCCAGTTACTTTACCATATTATTGAGCACGGAAGGGAATAGTCTGCAGTTGAGGTAATATTTGTATACATATGTTTAAGCTGTCCAAACTTGTATTTATAGTTCTTTAATGCAAAGCCTTTCTTATTAGGATGGGTGCTGTAAATAAAAGTTGTAGGCCCCTTCCGCACTATTGATTGTGGCACCAGTTAAAAAAAAAAAAAAGAAAAAAAAAAAAAGAAAAGTGTACACACATTTACAAATTTTAACAATAAAAGGCTACGTATAAAACTCCCAGAATGCTCTCTGATGAAATCCAAATATTTGTGGAAGCTTGAAGGCAAGATTGATGATTCTTTGCTTTCAAAATAAAATGTTCACAAAAAAAATGCATCTAGGAAAGAAATGCTTTGCTAAACTACTGTGAAATGTTTGTACCATTTCTTTGAAGTATCATTTAGTAAAATGTATTGATGCATGCTAGTATTTCCAAACAATATTCATAATGGGAAATCAGTGTGCTCAGTTTAAAAAACATTATGGGAAACTTTAAAATAAACAACCATTGGCAAAGTCAATAGGTCCGACATCGGTGGTCAGTTTTTTGTTTTTTTCAATGTGTGTCTTGTTTGGCATGGCTTTTGTAAAATGTTATTGTTGTGGGAGCTGCCAAGCCCTCACCACTGTAACAAACATTGGCAAGGAGCAAAAATATATTTTGCTCTCTAAAAACACACATTTACACAGTAGTTCCTTGCACTGAACAAAATTACTTTGTGTGCCAATATGCTCTTGGTGAATTAGCAGATTGCTATCACTCACAGTGAAACCAGCCAATAGATGGATAGAGAGAGAGCGAGATTAGAATTTTAATAAAACAAAAGGTATTGGTTAACGCCAGGCCTAATTAGGGGCCCGATTGTCAAAGAATGTCACAAAAGTGCACTCATGGTATGTCTTTGCATTAGTGCAGATCAAGGCATTTCATGAACTCACAGGAATTAATTTACAGAAGTAGACCAGAAAATCGTACTACTAGAACATATTTGTGGAGTTTATGTTAGCACAAGCAAATATGCATGTGTAGATTCACTCATATGAAAATCTATTGAGCATTTACAAGTTCACTTTCCCTCCAACCAATTTTTTCCCAACCATGGAAGAAGCTTTACTTCTGCCTTTGTCAGGAGTAAATTTTGAAACATGCAAGTTAGTAGGTTTGCACCAACTCAAAAGGGCATTCCAAACTTTGAACTACTTCTAACCACTACCTATGGCTCCAGTATACAGATCTGCAGAAAGGTGGCAAAATTCGGAAATTGCTAGTATTATAGCCCTACTATAATATTACCTGTGGCATAATCTGAGGTTCTATTGTCAGAGCTCTTACATAATGAGATTATTGATAGAATTTGTCACTGTGTTACATAGCACCAAAAGGACAAGTCGTTTTTTTTTTTTTACAGGACCAGAAGATTTATGAAGCATCATGTTGCATGGACAAGTACAAATGTTATTAAATTCCACACCCCTGAGATGCATCACTTTCACTACTGCATATATGAGTGAAAGTCAACTCTTTGTTTGCCTAGGTTTCTTTCACCAACTGTTTGAGGTCAGCAGAACATCAGGGTGCTTTGGGGAATGAGCACCCAACATCGATTTTAATTTAGTAAATGGAAAACAAGCCTTCCTTCATTTGACATTGATGTGGTCAAAATAGACTCAAGTGTTTATTTAGTTCTGAAATTTGTCTCTGAGTAAAGAATGATGTAGACTGCATCAGTATCCATCTTGGAGGGGAATGTGTGGTTTTGGACCACATGTTTGAGTAGGCAAATGTAAACATTAAATAAAGGGAGACTGATGATTTTGGTTGTGCCATGCACCTTTAGAAATACTTTATCTTCCGCTGTGTGGTTAATAATGTCAGCAGTATTCCTTTATGGTATCTACCCCCAGGCTTCCATACCCTGTGTGCAGACCGCACACAAAAGATGCCTAGGACTCAGTCATCCACAAGTCTACCTAGCTTTCCAACCTGAGCAAACCAACAAAATTCAAGTCATTAGAGCTCTCTACTTGCCACTTCCTCCTGTCTGCAATTTTCAGCCTGATCTATAGACCCCCAGACCAAACAAGAATTTCTCCAAAGAAATCACTGACCTTATCGCACCAACCAACAGTCTTCAGCCTCTAAGAGATTCAAAATCAAGGAAAACTCCAAAAAATCACTTTATACACTCCTCAAAACAATGGACATTAAGCAACATCTCACAGGGCCACATACTCTAAATTCAACACATTTGACTCATTCAGAGCTGCCTTACCATCAACCTAGTGCAATACCTCTGGAATGGCCAAATCATTTCCCCACAACCTTCTCCATCCATAATGCCCCACCAGCATACCAAGGTCAAGCAAAACATAAAAATAAAATAAAGTAGCCACTCCTTCAAGTACTTCTACGTGGGCCCCCTTCAAGATGAAATCCTCTGACTGTTCCTCTCCCTGCAGCATACATAAATGTCAAATCACAATTTATTTCATCAATCACTTCTTCACTTGGAAACTAATCAGAACCCACAACATCAAACAGGCCATCATACTCCTCCCAGTCCTCTCTGACCCACTCCTAAGTGGACCTCCAATATCCCCCTGTTACATGTTGGACCTGGCCCTTTTTGCAGGGTTGTACCCAAAAGTTATGCCTTCTTACTCCTATTTTTTAAGACCTGTTTTTGTAAGATTTAGAACTCTGTACACTTTACAACTGCTAACAAGTGCTAAAATGCATATGCCCTTTGTCTAAAATGTATTGGTGATTCGTTTCTCCTCGATTGACTGATTTGATTCAGTAGTAAGTCCCTAGTATAGAGCACCTTGAGTCCCCAAGGCCTGTAAATCAAATGCTACGAGTGGGCCTGCAGTACTGATTGTGCCACCCACATGGGTTGCCCTGTAAACAGGTCTCAGACCTGCCACTGTAGTGTGTATGTGGGCAGTTTTAAATTGCAATTCAGACCCTTCAAGTTCACCCACTTGCCAGGGCAAAACTTTCACTTCTACTGCATGTAAGTCAACCCTAAATTATGCCCAAGGTAGCCCCATGGGCAGGGTGCAGTGTACTTAAAAGTTAGGTCATGTATCAGTATGTTTTACATGTCCCGATAGTGCAATCCTACTAATTTTGTTATCCACTATTGCAAGGCCGATCTCTCCCATTGGGTAACATGGGGGATTGCATTGACATATCTTTGAAGTGTAATTTCCCACTGAGAACAGATAGCGATATGGAGTTTGGGGTCTCTGGCATTTTCTTGCTCAACTATTCTGTGCTCTGTCTGCTGAATACATGTCTGGGTCAAGATGACAGTTGGGCTGTTTGTGAATTCATTCTTGACAGTCACGCAAAGGGAGCCGACGTGTGCCCTGCATATCCTGATGGCCCATCACCAGGCTGATGGATCTTCCTGACCTAGAGTGGTGGGAGGAGCTGACACTTGCACCTAAATAGGGCTGTGCCTGTTCTCACACAAAGCAGTCTCCAACACCTTGGAGTGTGTCTGGGGCCAGGGCAGGGAAAGGCAGGGTCTTGTGCACCACAAAGACTTCTCTTTGAGGAAGTTTGCCTTCCTTGAAGACAGAAATTGGTATAAGTACTTGACCTCTAACACCACATAGTTAGAACACTTCTGGACTGAGGACATTCTGTCATGAAGAAAAGCTGGATGCTGGAGGAGGGACTGCCACTCTGGATGTTGCTTTGTTGTGCTGGCCTGCTGCTTCTGTCCTGGGAGTGAAAGGACTGGACTTTGCTTTCTACATCCTGCTTTCCAAGGTTTTCCAAGGGCTTGGACAGTCTTAAGAACCAGCAAACGCAAAGCACAAGAATGCATTGGTTCAAATGGAGATCCCATTAAAAATGTTAATACTAAATTAAGGTGCCACTGAGGCATAACAAATGGTGATTGTGGAAACTTTTTAGTGAGCCCCTTAACAAACCTCAAAACAATAGGAGACTTAAACAAGGAAGGCTGATCAGGGAGGCACAGAAAAGCCGACAGTGCAGATAAATAACCCTTAACTGTGGCAACTGCACAACCCTTCTGCGACAGGAAAAGAGCAAATGACAATATGTCAGACAAACGAGCCTTTAAGGGATCAATTCTGTTCTCTCCACACCAACATACAAATTTAGCCCAACGACTTGCATAGATCGATTTGGTGGAGTGTCGCCTGGCCGATAAAATAACATCCACCACCTCCGGTGGGAGAGAAAAAGCACTCAGATTGCCCAGTTCAATCTCCAGGCATGAAGGTGCAGACTCTGGAGGTGGGGGTGTAGAATCTGCCCCTGCGACTGCGAGAGTAGGTCCACCCTGTAAGGGAGACGGAGCGGAGGGCACAGAGAGAGTTGGAGAAGGTCTGAGTACCACACCCTTCTTGGCCAATCCGGAGCTAGCAAGATGACCTGGGCTCGGTCTTGGCGGATCTTCCTCAGAACTCGCGGAATCAGGGGTATGGGAGGAAACGCGTAAAACAACTGACCCTTCCAGGACATCTGAAACGCGTCCCCCAAAGCTCCTTGCACTGGATACTGGAGGCTGCAAACTAACGGGCACTGTGCATTCTCCTGAGTTGCAAACAGATCTATCTGCGGATATCCCCACATCTGGAAGATGTATAGAACCAGATCTGGATTAAGACGCCACTCGTGGTCGACCGAGCTGCATCGACTGAGAATGTCTGCACGCACATTCAGAGCTCCGGCCAAATGATGTGCTACCAAGCAAATCTTGTGGTCCTGAAGCCAGGACCAGAGTCGAAGAGCTTCTCTGCAGAGAAGATACGATCCCACTCCTCCCTGCTTGTTTATACACCACATTGCGCTAGTGTTGTCCGTCAGGATCTGGACTGACTGACCGCGAATGGAAGGGAGGAAGGCCTTAAGAGCCAGACGTACTGCCCGCAATTCCAACAGATTGATGTGAAATCTCTGTTCCACTGGAGACCAAAGGCCTTTGACCTCCAGGTCCCCCAGATGAGCTCCCCACCCTAGAGTGGAAGCATCCGTTACCACTGTGGCCACTGGTGGTGGCAGCAAGAACGGCCTTCCTTGCGACAGGTTGTCGACCGCTGCCCACCACTGAAGATCCACCGCAGTGTCTCTGGTGATCGTAATAGAACCGTCGAGATCCCCTTTGTGCTGAAACCACTGCCTGCGGACGCACCACTGAAGAGCCCTCATGTGCCAGCGTGCATGAGTGACCAGCAGTATGCAAGAAGCAAACAGACCGAGCAGACGAAGGACCTTGAGGACTGGAACTACCGCTCCATTTCGAAACATCGGAATCAACGCCTGCATGTCCTGAACCCGCTGGGGCGGAGGAAAGGCCCGATTCAATGTCGTGTCCAGTACTGCCCCTATGAACAGGAGGCGTTGAGAGGGCTCCAGGTGAGATTTGGGCACATTGATTGAAAAACCCATGTCGTACAACAACAGAGTAGTCGACTGGAGATGACGCCGCACGAGCTCCAGAGTCTTGGCTTTGATCAACCAATCGTCCAGATAGGGAAACACCGCTATCCCTCTTCTTCTGAGCTCTGCCGCTACCACCGCCATCACCTTTGTGAAGACCTGAGGTGGTGAAGTAAGACCAAACGGGAGGACATCAAACTGATAATGCTGCGATCCCACCACAAACCGGAGATACTTCCTCTGCGATTTGAGGATCGGAATATGGAAGTACGCATCCTGCAAATCGACAGACACCATCCAATCTCCTTCGTTCAACGCCAAAAGAACCTGTGAAAGGGTCAGCATTTTGAACTTTTCCTGCCTGAGGAACCAATTCAAAATCCTCAAGTCCAGAATAGGTCTTAACCGACCATCCTTTTTGGGGATCAGGAAGTATCTTGAATAACAGCCCTGACCCCTCTCCTGCTCGGGAACCAACTCTACTGCCCCTTTTGCCAATAGGGATAACACATCCTGTTGCAGTAACAGAAGATGGTCTTCCGAACAGAAGGATGGGCGGGGAGGGAAGGGAAGAGGGAACTCCCGAAAGGGAAGAGCGTACCCTCTCTTCACAATGTCGATGACCCAATAGTCTGTTGTTATAAACTCCCACATTGGAAAAAATTGGGCAAGTCTCCCCCCTACCGGAGAAAAGTTAACAGGGAGTGGTGGAGGACTAAGGCTGCTTTCACTGCTGCACCCCTCCCGAGGAAGAGGATGAGGCAGAGTGCTCCTGGGTTGCTCCTCTTGTACGTACTCTGCCCCTGAAGGATCTGTATGGCAGGGAGCTTGCAGATTGTTGTGGTGCCTGGAATCTGCCACGAAAGGAGGAGCCACGTCCAAAACCCCTAAACCTCCTATAAGACCTAAAGGAGGAGGAGGCAGCCGACTGAAGTCCTAACGACCTCGCTGTGGCCCTGCTCTCTTTGAACTGTTCAAGAGCAGAATCTGCCTTTGTCCCAAAGAGTTTTTCACCATCAAAAGGCAGATCCAGGAGAGTCGCCTGCACATCCGTTGAAAAGCTTGACGAGCGCAGCCAAGCCTGTCGTCTCGAAACTATGGATGTGCCCATAGCCCTTGCCACAGAGTCCGAAGTGTCTAACCCAGACTGAATCACCTGGGTCGCCGCCTGAGCGTCCGTCAGCAATTGCAATACTTCCTGCGACAAGTTCGGATGGCCTTTTGCTTCCTCCATAAGGGCATGAATATAACGTCCCAGAATGCAAGTTGCGTTGGTTGACTTCAAGGCCATACTACATGAAGAAAAGGCCTTCTTTGCAGAATGGTCCATTTTCTTTGACTCCCTGTCCGCAGGGGTCCCAGGGAACAAGCCAGGAGAGGACCGGGAAGAACAGGAAGCCTGAACTACTAAGCTCTCCGGTGTCGGGTGCTTGGAGAGGAAGACAGGGTCACCTAGAGCCGCCCGATAGCGTTGTGCTATCGCCCTGTTGACAGCTGAAGAAGACACAGGTTTCTTCCAAATGTCTTTTATGGGGTCCAGGAGAGCCTCATTAAAAGGCAAGAGAGGCTCTGCCGCCACAGAAGTTGGATGTAGCACCTCTGTCAAAAGGTTCCTCTTCACCTCAGCAGCCGGAAGAGGAAGATCTAAGAAGTCCGCAGCCTTCCTTATCACTGCATGAAAAGATGCAGGTTCCTCAGTATACTCCCCAGGGGAAGCCAGATCCCACTCAGGGGAAGTATCGATACCACTCGCAGTGTTCAGCCCTTAAAAATCACCTGAAGGCTCCAAGATTTCACCTTCTTCCAGGTGTTGTCTGTTGTACTCTTCCTCCTCCAGAAGGCGCAAAGCCAGACGTCTGGACTGGAGTCTAGACTCGAGACCCGGCGATAAGGCGTCGGCCGACGCCGAAGATCTTCGCCGGTGCCGAGCCTCGGATCCGTCCGACGCCGGGCCCTCCGGCTCCACAGGAACCTTGACTGTGGACTGGATCCGAGGTGAATCCACTGGTGCCGTAGCAGGTGTTACAGGCCTGCTGGGCGACGTCAAAGGCATTGGCGCCGCTTCGGCTGCAGAAGACAGAAATGGCATGAAAGGTGTCGGCTTGTAAGACGCCGGAACACCCAAATTAAAGGCCAAAGGGCCCGAGGGACCTGCATGTCCTCCACCAGGCGCCATGGTGGAAAAAATGTTAAACCTGGCATTCAAAAATGCCGCAGGATCCGTACCCGGCGCCGGGAAAGCCGGATATTGCTGCTGTGCCGGCGGCGGCATAGAAGCCGATGATGGGCCAGGCAACTCCTGCTCAGGAGAACCCTCTGGCCTCGGAAGAGGCTCTACCTCAAAAACCGACCCAGGTGAAGTCGGAGTTGTAGGAGGCGGAGGAGTGACAGTCGGGCTAATCTCCCACGTCGGACGACTCCGAGCTGACGGAGATGCCGATCTGGACCTGGACCGTCCTCTACTCGATCGGCGCCGGGAGTAGTGACGGCGCAGAGTCTCTCCATGGCGATGATGAGTCTTTGAAGATTTCGAAGAGGACTCTCTCCAATGACGCCTTTCCTTCTTCTTGGAACGGGCCAAGAATAATTTAGAATCCCTTTCCTTAAGCGCCTTAGGGTTCATGCGCTGGCAGGAGCCGCATGACTCGACCTCATGGTCAGAACTAAGGCACCAGAGCTAATTCTCATGGGGATCAGTAACCGACATTCGACCCCCGCACTGGTTACAAGGCTTAAAACCAGATTTTCTTGGCTGCGACATTGTAACCACAGATACACAACTGTAGCTCCCTGTTCGCCTTGAAGAAAAACCATTACTCGGAGGCACGGAAAAAAGGGAACTGACATCTGCACGGCGACGAGGGCTTCTTATTGCCTGGATGACGTCATGCGGCCTCGCGTGGAGTCGGGCGATTGTGACGTCATCGTCGACGTGCAGAGCTAGAAGAAATTACCGTTGAGGCTGGCGCGAGGGGGAGAATTCTTTAGGTGAGGAATCCACAGGTAGGTGTATCCATCAAAAATTTGTCTCGGAGTAAAGAATGATGTAGACTGCATCAGTATCCATCTTGGAGGGGAATGTGTGGTTTTGGACCACATTTTTGAGTAGGCAAATGTAAACATTAAATAAAGGGAGACTGATGATTTTGGTTGTGCCATGCACCTTTAGAAATACTTTATCTTCCGCTGTGTGGTTAATAATGTCAGCAGTATTCCTTTATGGTATCTCCCCCCAGGCTTCCATACCCTGTGTGCAGACTGCACACAAAAGATGCCTAGGACTCCGTCATCCACAAGTTTACCTAGCTTTCCAACCTGAGCAAACCAACAAAATTCAAGTCAGAGCTCTCTACTTGCCACTTCCTCCTGTCTGCAATTTTCAGCCTGATCTATAGACCCCCAGACCAAACAAGAATTTCTCCAAAGAAATTACTAACCTTATTGCACCAACCAACAGTCTTCAGCCTCTAAGAGAGTCAAAATCAAGGAAAACTCCAAAAAATCACTTTATACACTCCTCAAAACAATGGACATCAAGCAACATCTCACAGGGCCACATAGTCTAAATTCAACACATTTGACTCAATCAGAGCAGTCTTACCATCAACCTAGTACAATACCTCTGGAATGGCCAAATCATTTCACACAACCTTCTCCATCCATAACGCCCCACCAGCATACCAAGGTCAAGCAAAACATTAAAAAAAAAGAAAGTAGCCACTCCTTCAAGTACTTCTACGTGGGCCCCCTTCAAGATGAAATCATCTGACTGTTCCTCTCCCTGCAGCATACATAAATGTCAAATCACGATTTATGTCATCAATCACTTCTTCACTTGGAAACTAATCAGAACCCACAACATCAAACAGGCCATCATACTCCTCCCAGTCCTCTCTGACCCACTCCCAAGTGGACCTCCAATATCCCCCTGTTACATGTTGGACCTGGCCCTTTTTGCAGGGTTATACCCAAAAGTTATGCCTTCTTACTCCTATTTTTTCAGACCTGTTTTTGTCAGATTTAGGACTCTGTACACTTTACAACTGCTCACAAGTGCTAAAAGGCATATGCCCTTTGTCTAAAATGTATTGGTGATTTGTTTCTCCTCGATTGACTGATTTGATTCAGTAGTAAGTCCCTAGTATAGAGCACCTTGAGTCCCCAAGGCCTGTAAATCAAATGCTACGAGTGGGCCTGCAGTACTGATTGTGCCACCCACATGGGTTGCCCTGTAAACAGGTCTCAGACCTGCCACTGTAGTGTGTATGTGGGCAGTTTTAAACTGCAATTCTGACCCTTCAAGTTCACCCACTTGCCAGGGCAAAACCTTCACTTCTACTGCATGTAAGTCAACCCTAAATTAGGCCCAATGTAGCCCCACGGGCAGGGTGCAGTATACTTAAAAGGTAGGTCATGTATCAGTATGTTTTACATGTCCCGATAGTGAAATCCTACTAATTTTGTTATCCACTAGTGCAAGGCCGATCACTCCCATTGGGTAGCAAGGGGGATTGCCTCGACATATCTTTTAAGTGTAATTTCCCACTAAGAACAGATAGCGATATGGAGTTTGGGGTCTCTGGCATTTTCTTGGTCAACCATTCTGTGCTCTGTCTGCTGAATACATGTCTGGGTCAAGATGACAGTTGGGCTGTTTGTGAATTCATTCTTGACAGTCACGCAAAGGGAGCCGACGTGTGCCCTGCACATCCTGATGGCCCATCACCAGGCTGATGGATCTTCCTGACCTAGAGTGGTGGGAGAAGCTGACATTTGCACCTACATAGGGCTGTGCCTGTTCTCACACAAAGCATTCTCCAACACCTTGGAGTGTGTCTGGGGCCA
This sequence comes from Pleurodeles waltl, assembly GCF_031143425.1. Classification (NCBI taxonomy): domain Eukaryota; kingdom Metazoa; phylum Chordata; class Amphibia; order Caudata; family Salamandridae; genus Pleurodeles; species Pleurodeles waltl. The sequence continues at coordinate 828,073,799 of NC_090445.1, read as the reverse complement.
GGGCAGGGAAAGGCAGGGTCTTGTGCACCACAAAGACTTCTCTTTGAGGAAGTTTACCTTCCTCAGAGACAGAATTGGTATAAGTACTTGACCTCTAACACCACATAGTTAGAACACTTCTGGACTGAGGACATTCTGTCATGAAGAAAAGCTGGATGCTGGAGGAGGGACTGCCACTCTGGATGTTGCTTTGTTGTGCTGGCCTGCTGCTTCTGTCCTGGGAGGGAAAGGACTGGACTTTGCATTCTACATCCTGCTTCCGAAGTTTTCCAAGGGCTTGGACTGAGCTTGCCTCCTGTTAAGAAGTCTCAGGGCCATCAAAGGGCCATCACCTACCAGCACCTGGGCTCTCTTGCTGAGAGTCCTGGCTTGCCAAGTGGAGCCAAATCCAGTTTCTGAGCCCTTGGAAGTGAGCTCTGGTGCAACTAAGAAAAAACTAAGCACATCGCCGCCAGAGCGAGTTGGGAACCGGTGTCACTCTCAGACTTTGCGCTGCCGCCTGCACCGGAGCCGTTGTGCCTGCTGAGTCCAACGACCGCAACCTGCAACACATGCCCACCGCCGCTGCAGCACCTCCGAAATACTGCCACAGCGCGAGTCCTGAGTGCTATGTCACCAATATCCCTAACACCGGACTCCGACTTAGCTGCAGCACCTGTGGCCATATGGTGTGATCGTGACAATGCAAAGTCGACGCCTCGCATCTTGACCAGCTAGATTCATCGACCCCACTCGGTCGTAAAGAACTGATGCCTCACCACCAATGCGTCATCACCTCCTCTGCAACCATAAGGAACTGATGCCTCACCTGACTTGCCTGGCAGTAAGGAACCATCGTTGCACCGGCTCGAGCAATGCCTCACACCCCCAACTCCATTCAACATCTTTGTTGCCTCATTTTCCAAGTTACTGTTCCTGGGATCTGTGCGACTTCGTGACCGGCCCGCACTACCTCACAAGTGGCATTGGACTGTTGGGAACAACTCCATCAGGCTGCCGTGACAGCCCCAGTTGCAGCTATTGTGTTTCTAAGCTCTTTATTGCGATTTAATCATCTTTACTTGTGTATGTTGGATTTTCGTCCTTCGGTCTTGTTTTACTCAGGTAAAATTGACTGTTTTTATAAACTGGTGTGGAGTACGGCGGTGGTGTGTTGGTGTGTGTGTGTGTGTGTACGTACACAAATACTTTACACATTGCCTCTGAGATAAGCCAGAATGTTCGTGCCAAGCTACCAAAGAGGTGAGCAGGGGTTATCTTAGCTGTGTGATGCCCTTACCCTGACTAGAGTGAGGGTCCCTACTTGGACAGGGTGCAAACCACTGCCAACTAGAGACCCTGTTTCTAAAATCACTCACTGAACTTGTGGACATTTACAGCGCTATCAAGGCTACTACCTTTGAACACTATCTTCTATTAACTTCTGTGAAGTTTCTCCATGGTGATTTGCACAGTCCTCTCTTCAATACTAACACCTCCCTCCCTCAAGACACCTTCCAAGATATACTTGAAACAGCAAATTCTTCTCCTGTTGAAAAAGCCTAACATGGCTTCAGATGCCTACCTTTTATCAATAAAATTAAGAAAGCAGCCTCCATTCAGTAAAAAAGATCAGATCACCAACAACTTCTGACAGGACTATGAATCTTGCTTGAGACCTCACCGCAACTCAGAATGCCACCCTTTACAATAGTTGTTGATGCCCTGCTGACAAGAATGACCCCTACATCTTGATCCTACTTTATTCTTCTTCCGCCTTTAACATAGTTCACCACAAAGCTCTAATACACTTACACACGAGCTTCTCGGCCACGACCCTGCAATGTTAATTTCTTCCACATTAACCTCTTTTATTTTGTCTAGGTGGCACCTGCAAGAGCCCAGAAAAGACAAGTCTCCTCTGGAGTACTGATTGCTTAGTCCTGTCCCCTATCACAACCAACCTCAGTATGAAACACCTTTAGATTGATACAGCAAGATATGAAACCCCTTTGGAATGATACAGCAAGATCATCAATATGCTACCAACACACAACTCAGCTTGAAAATCTCTTCCTCCAGAAACATCCATCAATGCAAAACCTGCCTTTATCTCATTCAGAATTAGATGTCCAGCTCTACCTAAAACTAAATGTTGAACTGTCCACTCTCAAGGAACATATTGCCAAGATCACCAAGACAGCGTGGCATTAACTCTCCGTCCTGACGAAAGTAACACACTAGCCCCCGGTCCTCTTTCTCCAAGATGAAAGCAATGCCCTGCTCTCCCTGACAGCACAAAGGCATCCCTGGAAGATATCCTACACGCAGGAGCTCATCTCATGAAGGATATAATGAAGTTCAAGTGTATTACTCCAATCGTGTTAGAATTACATAGACTTACCCTTGAAGACCGCATTATCTTAAAGTCAAAATGGGGTGCATAACATGCAAGGCACCAGAAGTTGGATCTCTCCTTACCTGCAGAACAATTAATCATCTAAGATGGACCACACCACATCAGAAGCCAGGTCACTAGCCTGGCAAAAGAAAAACAAAAAAGAAAACCAGAAGATGAACCTTCCTCCGTTTTCCACATATCCATCAGCATCAACTGCTCTGACACTTTTGCCCTCCATAAGGGACTGAACACCCACTCTTCTGCGAATACCCAGGTAAAAGGGATCACGATCCACAAACATTCTGCTTCACTGTAAATGATCCTGATTTGCAATTCAGGGTACCAGCCCTTGTTCAGCGCTCTGTTGCTTTTTAGAAGGGTTTGCGCACTCTCATGGTTTTTGAGTTTCTCATTTTTAAAATCCCCTGGGAAGCAGATTATTTTTCTTCTTTTCTGCCATCAAGTCTGAATTTACTGAGGATGATCCTGACTTCTTCAATACAAGATTGCAACAAAACCATTGGGTTAAGAATAGAGTACCAGTGGCTCATTGCTAGAAGTTGGCACTCTGAATCACCTCAAGGAGCCTTTTAAGAGAAATTGGAAAAAGCATAAATCTCCGTCTTAAAATCAACAAGTAAGAGATGATCACTATGACCCCAGAGTTAGCCTTCTAGTCTGTGGTGTTGCAGAATATGAGATAACACCGAGACATACCAACTCCGACACTGCATATCCTCACAAAGAGTCATTCATTGACCCTGAACAAAGGCATGTCACAGCTCAACAACTTTCAAAAATGATTTTGACAGTCAGAGTCAAAAATAAGATCAAAAGCCAAGAATCTGGTATTAGAAGAGATTGTATCCCCTGACTTTCAGAAAAGCTGGCACATGAAAGAGCGGCTAAGACTATCAAGGACCTCAAAGCAAATACAGTGGCTTTTAAATTCTGCTTGGTTCCTCACTGGCAGCCAATGTAAACCCTGCAGGATGGAGAAATTCTGAAGACTGAACATTAACTGCAGAGCTGTTTTGAAAAACATGTCGGATTATGTGGAAGACACAACTAAAGAGCATTACAATTGTCCAGATAAGCTCCAGTTACAGTTTGAATAATAGTAAAATGGGATGACACTTGAAGATGACAAAGGATTTCTCTTAAAAGCCATAGATTGATAGAAACAGGATGTTTTATTTTTGTCGATCTGTATGAAATGAAAGGGAGGAGGCAAACTGCCCCTTGATGTCTTAAAGAACTGTCTGCCACTTGAGCTTGGCCCTAGGTGTGCCACCAATGTTTAGAAGCCCAATTCCTACACCAACCTCTTTTCCTACAACAGTGGAATCGGGTTTGGGTAGCGGCTGGGGCTCCCCCTTTTATCATCAGTCCACTCTGCCATTCCTCTTACTGATGGGACTATGTCTGATCCCCCTACTCTAGCTGCCATCTACAATCTTTTACTGCAACACACAGAAGAGTACCATAAGGATTCACTGGCTCTTAAAACGGCTTACCTAAAGACACAAGTGGTCTTAAGGAAGCGCTCAATGAAAATAGACAGTCTCAATTCACAACTTGGGAAAGTTAAGAATGTGCAGGAAAGCCTTCAAACCACTGTTAATAGTCAGGACTCAGATCTCAGGACAGGAATCTCAGATGACCAGGCTCTCATCACGGGTAGAAGATCTGGAGTACCGGTCTCGCCGGAATAACGTCAGGGTCTTGAGAGTTCCGGTGGGGGTGGAGGGAGATGATCATAGAGGCTAAATAGTTTGTCTGTTCAGGGAGGCCTTTCCTACATTTGTGGGTTGGGATATGGACAGCATTATTCAGCGTGCCTATCATTACACATTCCATCCTCCACAAGACTGATCACATCCCCATTACCCATAGGCCATCTGATACACGTGGGGAATTTCCTGCTCCGACAAAACATATCTAGGGCAACTTGCCCTTGATCACCAGTGAAAGCAGCCACAGTGGATTTCTTTGTTCAATCAGATTTTTGTCATGAAACTGTGGTTTGGCAAAGACAGCTGAAAGAACATATCCCAGCACTCCAACAGATAGGGGCTTCGGTTTCACTGTTGGAGCTTGCAACCATGTGCATTCGATATGAGGGGCAAACGTATTCATGTGTTGAAGCTTGAAGGACGAAGAGCTACTAAGTGACAAGGCGGGAACAAGGGGACTAATGGACTTGGCTGATTATGTCATGTTCTCTTTTTCTTCCATTCTTTCTCAAAAGAGGTTATTGAGTGGTTAAGCCTTTGACCCACCCTTCTTGTCCTGCTGAGTTCTATGTTGTTAGTTTAATGTCTTGCCCCCTCTTTTCTCCTATTTCCTTGTGTATGGCTTAGTCTCTGGGGGCCGGTAGCCTGATATTTTGGATTGTTGAAGCTCCATCAAGGTCCCAAATCATGATTAATATTGGGATGTATCGGGTAGTTGGGTGGTTTTGGTTCTACTTTTTGTGTGTTTTCTCACTTCTATCCTCCTTTGGGGGGGGGTGCTTTGTTTTTGGGAAGGTGGGCTTCTGGGAAGGTTGGGGGTTGGTGGGGAAGTCTGGGGCAGGGTTTGTGTCACTCATTTTTTCATTTTGATTTTTTTGTGGGTGTGTAGGCTTCTGTGCAGAAAGGTAAAAAATAGGTCTTATGTGAATATTCGTGGCTTGGACAATCAGGGCCAAATATTATTTTGCGTTGTTCTGTTTTAACATGGTGTGCTGAATGTCTGAGTATGCTAAGAGCTAGCTGGGGGGGGGGGGGGGGGGGTAGGGGGACCCCTACCAGCTGATTCATATCCTTTTGTGAAATATTATTGGTCTGAAGGCATCCCACAAGTGTAAATTAATTATCGGAGTTATACTATCTACATCTACATTTGGTCGACCTTAGGAAAACCCATCTCCTGAAGTCACAGGCCTCTCTTTTGGATGACCTGGTGTATCAGGTCTTGGATTCGGCCTGTTTTTCTTATTCCTGGAGAGAGATAGCCCTATTGGCTTGGGGTAAGAGCTTGGTACTCGTCAACCACTGTGGTCTTTGACAGTCTGCTGTCTGATTTACATCAATGGCCGGAACCGCTTATACTCTTGTGGCGACTTTAATGTTACTCTTAACCCACTTGTGGATTTTTCCTATCGCTGTGGGGGGGGGGGGGGGGGGGGGCAAACTCCCCTGGGGTGTATACTCATGGCTCACAGATACAGTCCACGGCCGCCTTGTTACAAGTAATGGAATTATATACTTTGGTCAATATCGGAAGTCCCTCTCGGCCAAGGAAACATGGGTTTACATAGTTCTCTGCTCCTTATAAATCCTTTTCCCGGATAGAGATGTTCCTTGTTATTCACAATCTTTTGTCCCATCGTAGTTTTTCCTTGAATCCTAGGGTTATCACAGACCACAATTCATTGTCTCTTTTAATTAAGGTTGAAGGTGCGTTATCCAATTTGAAGCCACACCCTTCGATGTTCAATCCGAATCTCCCGCTGGAGGACACATTTGCTCACTCTCTGGGAAAGGAGTCAAGTTTTTTTTTGGAATACAACCTGTGCTCGACCTCTATCTTATGGTTTGGGATGCTTTTGAAGCCTTTTGGGTCACACCTTACAATATCCTTCCTTCTGTCGAAAGCAGATTGCTCAGGCTGAGGCTAATACTCAGTTTACCCTCACTTACTTAGAGTCTCTTAGGGTTAGCACTGCAATCGCCCAAGATTGGGGGTTATTTGCGTCTTTGATGGATCGGTTTGTGTTAGCCCAAGCTTCCTTTTGGGAACGTACACTCGATAATATTATTAAGAAGGCTCGGGCCAAGCAGTTTACTTTTTAGTTACAACAGTGAGGAAATGGGCAAAGTTCTTCCTTTTTGGCCCCTTGACAGAGCTAACACATCTGTTATTTCTGGGATTAAAAATACCCAAGGCAGTATTGTGACCTATCCAGCACTTAATCAAGAGGAGTTTCGCACTTTCTACCAAAATCTTTATGAAAAGGAAGTAGTACACTCTGAGGAGCATTTTGCCCAGTTTCGCTGAGTATCATTATGGGAAACTGTCTACTGTACAGCAATCTAGGCCAGAAAGTCCACTACAGGCTTCGGAAGTAGAAGTCACGATTGGCCAGCTGACACATGGCAAGGCCTGTGGCCCTGATCAACTCCCATTAGAATTATACCATAGATCATGGGTACTCACAAACATTTTCCCAGGGGCCAAAAAGTTTGGTCTGTGACGTGCCTGGGGGCCGCATTAATGCCAGGGCGGTGGCGGTCGGGTGGGGTGACTAGGGGGATTGGTGGCAAGGTAGGTGTAAGGGAAGCAAAGGATATACATCTAGTGGGTGAAATAATCAAATGAGAAAACAGAAAACCTGGAATTAATCCCGGCTTACCCACTTTTCCAAATTTTGTGATCCTAGGCAATTGTTTAGTGTCACTTTCCCTCCTTTTTCTGCATTATCACATTTAAGATGACCTCGAAATACATGATTCACGGTGTGAGCTGCACAAAACCTGCTTCTATGTTTGATTTAATAAACTATAATGTTGTTTATGTATGATAGGAACCCAGGCCACGCATAAAGTGCACATACCAAGTGACTTGCCTCTTTAATTTACTATTGGTGGTGTTCTCAGGGTAAGGGAAATAATTAATGTTTCCAAATTTATGTTTGAAAACTATCACTTTAAAATGAACACATCTCAATGCACTGATAAAATAAATTGTACTAAGGCGAAAAGGTTCTGCATGTTAACTAAATACACTTAATTAATTTTGAAGAGACTGTCTTAGTTTTACACTTATGCTGCAAGATGTCTTTAAAAATGAAGGCGTTTCTAAAGTTAAGTGCAGGAGTCCCTAGTTACTTCCTTTCTTTAACACCAATTACGTTTGAAATAAATGATTGTGTGTGTATTTAATATTTTTGTTAGTGAGACTCGAGCAAACAGCTGCCCAGTGCTGCTGTTGCCCCAGGGGCCGCATGTAAAGGTCAGAGGGGCCGCATGAGGCCCGCGGGCCGTACTTTGAGTATCCCTGCCATAGATCATTGATGTCTTCGTACTAGTCCTCTGTGAATTATTAGTTTCTTTCGAGCTTTTGGGGCAGGTTCGTTGGTCATGGACGAGACTAATATTGTTATCTTCCCTAAGAAAGGGAAAGACCCCTTTCTTTGTGGTTCATTTCCTTCCATATCTCTGATCAACACCTACTCTAAGATCTATACTTGAATTTTAGCCAAGAGGCTCGCTATGGTAATCTCATATCTGGTCGATGAGAATCAACATGGTTTTGTCTCAGGGCGCGACACCACCACTTATGTTAATACTGTCATCCCTGCCCCAGAGGCAGGTTGTGTTTAGGGAAAGACCGTCAGTGTGAAAATGTTAGATTCTGAAAAGGCTTTTGACTGGGTCTCATGGCCTTTTCCCTGGGCCACCATGGCGGTTTCAGTTTGGACCACACTATATTGCTAGGGTTCAACAGCTTTACCAGCACCCCATGGCTAGAGTTTCATGTCTTGGTTCCTCAACCGATATAATCCAGATTAATCGTGGTATCTGTCAGGAATGTCCACTTTCGCCTCTGCTTTTTGTGCTCTATATTGAACCGTATATTCAAGCCCTGAAGGGGTCAAAGGACATCATTCTGCTGCGCATTCATCAACTTGAGCTTAAAGTTCTTGCTTACGCAGACAATCTCTCTATCCTGACTGCTGCTCCAGAGGATTCTCTAGTAGCCACTTGAAAAAATGTCGTGCTGTATGGTGATATTTCCACGTATAAAATCAACCTAAAAAACACTCTGTTATTAGCTAACTGTGCTTCTTCTCAAGATGACAGACGATGGGTCAAATCAGCCACCTACTCTCCCTGAAATGGAGGAGGTGATCGAGGTGGGATCCTTTTATAAGGGTGATTGTTTTCTCCCCTTCGAGACCTTATCCGAGCAAAATTCTCTTCCACGCCCAGCTTTTTTCATTACCTACAAATCCGGCACTTCATTGGAGGTTTGAAGGTCTCAGATGTTGATTGTTCCACGAATGCCTTTCTTGAATACTTGCGGCGTGGTCCATCTGAGAAGGGCATCAGCCATGCTTATAATATGATTCTGGCCACGGAGGTCTTACAAGGGCCAGTTATTTTTCAGACTATGACTGATAAGTGGAGCCAACACCTCAGGGTCCCAATTACCCCCTGATAAAATAAGATGTACAATTGTCTTCTCACATACAGTACTGAGGGGGTCATTTTGGCCCTGGCGGTACGAGACCGCCAGGGCTAAAATGACGGAAGCACCACCAACAGGCTGGCGGTGCTTCCTGGGGGATTACGACCGTGGCGGAAGCGCCGCGGTCGCACCGCCAGGGCCGGCGGTTTTCCGCCACAATGGCCCTGGCGGTAGTAATCTGCCAGCAGCGCTGCCCAGGGGATTAAGAGTCCCCGACCGCCAGGAAAAGGATGGCGGTACGGGGAGTCGCGGGCCCCTGCACTGCCCATGCCACTGGCATGGGCAGTGCAGGGGCCCCCTGACAGGGCCCCATGCGGCTTTTCACTGTCTGCTCCATGTTGCGGCCCACATCCCCACTGGGCCGGAGGGCGGAAACCCGGTTTCCGCCCGCCGGCCCAGCGGGGATGTCAAAATGGGCACCGCGTGAGTGCGGCCGCCCGGTGGTTACAACTTGGCAGGCGGCAAGCGTGACCCCCAAAATGTCTCTCGGGTTAAAACTCATCAGTTCAAATTTATTGATGACTTCTATTATACTCCGTATCATCTATATATCATGAATCTGAGGCAGGACTCTTAAGTGTTTCCAATGTTCTGAGGACCTGGCTTACTCAGTCCATATTTTTGGCACTTGTCCATCTATTTTATATTATTAGCAAACAGATTTTGGCAAGCCGAATCTACTCTGTCCGACCATTTTGAGGTCGGATTCTAAATTAATCATATTGGGTCAGTCACCTTTTATACACAGCCATTTAAATGGTATTTATTTTTTCGCTACCGCTCCAGTCAGACTGATTCTGGCCCGCCATTGGTTATTGGCTGGGGCTCCTAATCCTCTAATTTGGTGGCATGAATTTAGCAATACTGCCCTCTTTGAATGCTTGATTATAGACAATGAGTGTTCTGCTTAGGAAAGTTTTGGAACAATTCAGGCAATGTCTCGTGCAAATACAGTCTGGCCATGACTTCCCATCTCCTTTGTGTGTATCATTTCTGTTTTTCTTTCCTTCAGTCCCATGTTGTATATGCTCTGGCAAGTATTTAGCTAAACCCTCATGGCTATTATATTTTTCAACTGTTGCTCTGTCATCAACGGCCTGGCATTGTGTTATTATTGTGTTTTATTTAAGACTTCAATAAAAAAATTTAAAACAAAAACGTTCATACATTCTGGTGGTAAGGTAAGGTAACAAAACTCCATGACATCAGGAGCCAATTTGCTAGGATGAGAATTTTGGGATCTGGGTGCCTGATTTGTCCATGGTTCTGAGTGAGAAGGTCCAGCCTGTTGGGGAGCTTCTCGTGGGGAACTAGAGAGATTGTGAATCAGGACTGACAAGCATAAGTGAGAGCTACTAGGATTATTGTAAGAGATGTCTGCCTGAGCTTCCGAACCAGAAATGTAAGGTGAGGAAGAAGTGGAAAAGCATTTTCTGCAGTTGCAGAAAGGTCTATTTGAGGGAACCCCCACCTCTGGAAGTATGGGAGGAGGTCAGGTCGGTAGAGTTTCCATTTGCAGGCTTGCTGTTGCATCCTGATGAGCAGATCTGCAGAGTTGTTGTCTGCTCCCGGAATAAATTCCGTTAACAGGTGAATGTGGTGAAGTAGCACCCACTTCCAGATAGTCTGAGGAAGTTGTGGAGACCATGTCCCTCCTTTTTTTCTGTAGGTAATACATGGCTGTCATACTGTCCGTCCAAATAGGACAACCTTGCGAGGGAGGAGAGGTATGAATGCTTTCAATGCTAGGTGAACAGCTTGAAGCTCTAGGTAGTTGATGTGGAGACTCCGATGCTTCGCATCCCAAAGACCCTGCACTGTGAGTTCTTACTGGTGTGCACCCCATCCTGTCTGTGATGCATCTGCTGTGAGAGTGGTGGGGGACAACAGAGGGTCGAGAAAAGGCCGCCCTTCCAACAGGTTGGTGGTATTACAGCAATGCATAGAGCTGTGAGTGTGGCAGTCTTTCAACACTAGATCCTCTAACTCACAATGGTGAGTGAGACCATTGTCGAGCCAAACATTCCTGTAACGGACGCATGGGTAGTCATGCATGAGGTACTATGGCGATGCAGGGGGCCATCATATCTAAAAGACAAAAGACTGTCCTCACTGTGGCTTGTTGGTTTGTAAGAAACTGAGGCAATAGTGCCTGAACATTCTGGAATCTTGAAGCATTGGGGTAGGCTAATCCTATTTGTGTATTTAGGATTACCCCCCCCCAAGTATGGCTGAACCTGTAATGGATGCAGGTGAGATTTGGGAAGGCTGACAGTGAAGCCTAATTTGTGTAGAAGATCTATTGTTATCTGAGTATTGCTTTGACAAGCAATCATCAAGATATGGGAATACTTGGACATTTTGTCTGCGTAGGTGGACTGCTACCACCGTTAGACATTTAGTGAACACTTGGGTGCGGTGGTCATCTCAAAAGGGAAGAACTTTGAATTGGTAAATGTAACTATGACGAACTGTAAATATTTGCAATGAGCACGGTGTATTGGTATGTGGAAGTAGGTGTCCTATAGGTCTAGTATTGCCATAAAGTTCTCCTGTTGAAGAAGTTGAATGACAACTTGTATGGTGACCAAGTGGAAGTGCTCTGACAGAATGTATTCATTTAACAGCCCGAGGTCCAAGATTGGCCATAAGGACAGGTCCTTTTTAGGAATTTGGAAGTACAGAAAGTATACCCCGAGACCTCTTCTTGAGGAGGGACATGCTCTATAGCTCATTTGGGGAGAAGAGGTTGAACTTCCTGTTTCAATAATGTCTTTATGCTTGTATGATAGTCTGTGAACGCGAGGTGGAATATTGGGAGGTGTGGTAATGAGCTCCAGGCAATAGCCATGTTGGATAATGGCTAATACCCACTTGTCTGATGCGATGGATTGCCATGTGGGTAGTAAATATTGTAGTCTGCCCCAACAGGAGTAATGTGATCCGGGGTTATAGAGGGTAGTTACTGCTTGATGGGGGAGGCAGATAAGGGTGGAAATGTTGTCCTTATGAATAAGGTAGACTATGACAATGAGGTATTGTCACAACTGAATGATAGGGCTTGCTATGAGACCATCACTGGCAATCCCATTCCCAACCTGATTGATTTGATTAACAAGAAGCTATACATTTGGCAACGGAAAGGGCTACTTAATAGGGATGAATATCTCTACTTGGAGGTTAATCATCCTAGATATCCATGTCTTTACACACTGCCTAAAGTTCATAAGAACTTACCCTTTCCACCGGGAAGACCGATTGTCTCTGGTATACTGGGCCCCACCGAGAGATTGTCAGAGTTTGTGGATTGTTTTCTACAACCAATGGTATGTAATCTCCCGTCCTTCATAAAGGATACCACGCATATACTCAGTATTTTAAATGATGTTGAATGGGACAGGAATATGTTGTTAGTCACTTTGGACGTAGTATCCTTATACACTTGCATTGAACATGAGTTAGGACTGGAGGCTACTCGGTTCTTTCTTAATAAAAGGTCAGCGAGTCTATGGGAACATACTGAGATGTTGATTGAAATGATTAATTTGATACTTACTAACAACTACTTCTTGTTCAACAAAGACTGGTTTAGACAAAAACGGGGTGTTGCCATGGGCTCCAAATTCTCTCCTTCCTATGTGAATCTTTTCATGGGTTGGTTTGAACATAGGTGGGTTTGGGGCCCAGAATCTACCCAGTGGCAAACCGATATTTTGTACTGGGGTCGATTTCTAGACGACTGTTTCTTGATCTGGACTGGGGGTGAACAGAAGTTGGTAGAATTCTGTACATTTCTAAATTCCAACACTATGAATGTCAAATTTACATATCAATACAGCTCAGAGAAAATTGAATTTTTGGATGTACAGGTTTTCATTGTAGATAATAAAATACAGAGCAGACTATTTCGTAAATCCACAGCCTGTAATTCTATTCTTCATGCTGAAAGTGCACACCCAAGGCACCAAATAACTTCTATTCCTTTTGGTGAGAAGATGAGAGCACGACGCAATTGTAGTTTGGACAATGAATTTGTTGATCATGTAGATGACATGGGCAGAAGGTTTAAGGCAAGAGGATATTCAAACAAGGTGATCAAATTGGCACAATCTAGAATTAAACGTGTAGATAGGAAAGATACTTTACAAATTAAGGATCGGAAGAACACAGGTGATGAATCTAAGAGGGTTCGACTTATAACGGATTATAATGATGCCTCATTGACTATGATTAAATGCATGACTAAACATTGGAATATATTAACACAAGACGAATCAATCAAGAATTTAATACCGGAAAGGGTGCCCACAACATATCGTAAGGGCAGGACGTTGAAAAGTATTTTAAGCCCTACTTATGCTACGTCACCCCACATAAAAACATGGTTATCTGTGCAAACAAGGGGTTTCTTCAAATGTGGTGGCTTTGGGGTGTGTAGGTGGGCATGTCATAAGATCAATGAATTCACCTCGGATGGAAAAATCTACAAAATATGTACAATGATCAATTGCAACACAACTCATGTTATATATGTAATTCGATGCAAATGTACTCGGATATATGTGGGTAGTACGATACGCCCACTAAAGGTGAGGATTGGAGAACATATTCGGCTACTTAAAAATGGAGATGTAAGGTATCCACTAACTGCACATATTACAACTTGTAATTCACAAACAAGGCACAAAAATTTTGAATTTTTTGGTATAGAACATATTCCCCGTGACTCAAGGGGCGGGAATAGAGAATTAAGCCTGCGTAGGAAAGAGGCACTATGGATAATGAGACTGAGGGCTGTGGAGTCGGGTCTTAACACTGACAGGGAGTTGGAGTTCTTTTTGGGCGATTAAGAAATAACCTTGTTATTTATACTTTTTACATGTATCATGATGTTTTGTTTGGGATTCTAACTACAATGTATGCATATAACAAATGTGATTACGAATCAAAATTCTCGAACTGTAATCATTTGTCACAGCAGCTCCCATTACATTGTAATATGAGGACTCTGTAATTGGACGGATCAATAGCAGCATTACCATACTCGAATGAGTCCAAATTTTGGATCATTGGAAAACTCCCCCCTCTCCTTTCTCTAACATCCTTCTTCTCCTTTGTCCCCCAACTCCCCTCCCCCTTCTTTTCGTTTCTTCCAGGTCTTCATATTAATTTTCTTATTTGTATCGTTGGTTCTTTTTTCCTTTTTCCCCCTTTATTGTTTCTACGGTAACTGTTGGATTTCAACAATGGTCTAGTGTGAATAGAGTCATAACACTGTAGTGGCATTAGATAGTAAGTCCAAGGAATAGTATTTTCCGTTTGAAATTGAAGCGTGCCATTCTATGCGTGCTGAGGGTGAATATCACTCACCTTGCATCAAAAGACTGTCTAACAATATCGCTATGGGAAGCAAGCAAGCTCTGTTATTGTGTCCTGAATTGATTGCACTAGTTGCTATAGAAACGGACTATAGTCCGTTTTCTATTTTGTTGACTCGTGCTCCCGGAAGTTGATTTAACTTCGGCTTCGGGAACGTGTTACACGCGTACTCGCCTCAGGACGTTCCTCAACAGCAGAACGCCGATCTGCATTTGAAACGTATATCGGTAAGTGATTATGGAAGGGCGTCTCTCGACTAAAGAGAATCTTGATTATATTTTTAATGTGTATTAGATGCACATCGAGGACGTTATTTGCACATTTGTTTATTTCTTCAGTTTAGCACGTGAATATAAGCGGCTTCTCCCTTCGCCCCTCATGCACACAGCGAGTGAGGAGTTCTAAGGAAGGTACTTTATGGGTGTTTCTTTCGCCACACAAGGGTGACTTGAAATAGTGTTAATCACAATAGGATTTTGGTGTAGTCAACTTGCAATTTAATGCAACTGTTGGGCTCTTTTGTGTCTGAACAGGTGTGGAATTTATGCACTAAGCAGACACAAGGGAAACAGTAGCCATACTTGGAAAGTATTTATTTTGGAGTTGATTTGGATTCATAGGAGATACGATCTTAAGGTGAGGAAGAGATTGAATTTAATGGTTAGTTATAGAATAGGTTTATACTTTATATCAAATTGAGCACGATAAGATTACATTTTGGTGATTTATAACTTGCCACTAAAATTGTGTATTGATTTAATATTGATTTGACTTTGATGTCGTATGGTTTTGACCTCGCACGTGGTTAGTTGATTCACTTGATAATTTGGAGCAAATTTTTTAACTTTCTCTTGGTAATAGGGGCATGCTAATCGCAGTTACAGACATATGTAAAATGTCCACAAACGGATGTGGCTTCTTTCCTCTCACTTCAACTTGGGGTCTGATCCATTTTAATTAAGATTGGTGCATATCTTTACATATATATATATTTTTTTCCTCATGTGGTTTGAGCATTTTGATTTTTAATTCAAGTAATTTGTTTATGATTTAGAGCCCTGAAGAAGTCGATTGGGAGTTAAATATTTCCCAGGACGAAACACGTGTTGGCTCGAAGGCTTGAAGTGTATCTTGATGGACATTTGCTGTACATTGTGAAGATTTGATTCAAATTAAATTTGTAATTTGATTGGACATTATGTATAATGGTTGTCAATTCATATAATGTGTTTTTATGAAGACTACTCACTGGAGAGTAAATATATCTCAACTTGTAAAGTGGTTAACAATAGGACAGGGGCCCGCACACTGTGTATATTAATTGTGTGGTTTATTATTAACCTCTAAGGGATGGGTGTTTTCCCTTGTGTAGGCACCCCGACATTACACACGTGGCTAACTTGCGTCCTGAGCGCCATCTATCCCCTGTAATTACACCTGAACAATCATATTGATGGGGGAGGCATCCTTAACCCTACCTATGGCTTGTTACCTTTATAGGAGCCACAATAGCAGCCTTTTAAGTTGGAGCCCGGACTTTGCGTTTTTTTGCTGAGAGTATGCTGCGCGCTTATATTTTTTATCTACTTTAGGTGTTACAACCCTTGCCCTAATCGGGTTTTTGAATATGTCATCAGTATGCAAAAGCATGCCTTTTAACATGGGCAGGTATTGGGTTACCCTATGTGTGGTGGAGAAAGTGTGGAAGAGGGCGTCATCTTCTAAGGGCTCTTTATGTAGCTCCACATTATGAAATGCAGCAGCCGTAGCTATAACCTCCTGGTAAGAGGTAGCATCTTTTGGGAGAGAAGGGCTTGCTGGATAAAGGTCAGGATCTGTGTCAGCATGGGGATCGGTGTAATAACTGTCCCTGGGTCCTCTCCTTGTGCCCCCCCATACCCTCAGTATCTGACTGTAGGGACCCCCGTATTGAGACATCTAGAGGCTCTCTTGGAGGAGATGGTGGTGCAGGAGAGCGTGGTAGTGGTGGAGGTGGAGTTGGTAAGGGCTGTGGAAAGGGTGGAGGACTGGTAGCTTTGTCAATAGCTTTCCTTTTAGGAGGGAATTGGCATGTTCAAAGCCTCTTCAAAAGGTAAGCTTCCTCTTAGGTGGTCAGGGAGAGGAAGCTTTGCCCAGGTTTCGCCCAGTATCAGCATGGATGGGAATTTTCTTCTGGTGTGTGTCAAATTTTTCCTGTAACTTGTGCAGGATTGGTTCCACCTGTGGTTCAGGACCAGACTTGGAGCTTGGCTGTGAAGCTTTTGCTTAAAAGTCGCCACCGAAGGCTAAGGTTCAGACTGTTGGTCTTGGTCCGATGAAGTCAAAACAGAAGCTTTTGGCTTCGAATGTGCTTTTGGTGCCGAACTCAACGGGGTCTGTAGCATTTTTCTGGTGCCGGCCATGTCTAGGCAGCAGTGGCCTCTGATTCTGAGACCAGAAGTGTTGAATGCTTTTTGGCTGGATCGGTCTGGTGAGCAGGGACAGGGGGTGCTGTACTCACAGGCTGAGCTGGTGTAATGTCCTCCATTTCAAAATCAACCTCAAGCTCAGAGCCAGAATTTTCATTGATGGGGAAGCCTCGACCAATGGCTGTTCCTGGGCATGCTCCTCACCAAATATGTTGGGTGTGTCTTCGGTGACTCTGTAGGGCATCTCAAGCCGACGTGCTCTATGATCCAGAAGCAACTTCTTGGATCGGAATGAATTGCATGAGTCACAATCTTCTTCACTGCGCTTGGGGACAAGCACAAGTTGCAGTGTGTTGGTCAGTGCAAGAGTACTTCAACAGGGCAGTACCTAAAAAGCGTGTGTTTCGTCACGTGTTGGGCACTGTCAAGAACTGAGATGGAGGTTGAAGGTAGGCCCCAAAGGGGCTGTGGTCCAAGGGGATAGAAACAGCAAGGACTTAGGTTGATGCACAGATGGAAAGTACACAAATAGAACAATACAGATGGATGGGATAGGATGTGGAACCAAAGATCGAACCATGACAGAGTTAAAATGGAGCGTAGGCACACACTTGTCTGAACCCAGTGGCGGAGAGAAAACAAACAATCTAACAATGGAATTGATGCTCATGCGCATTAACACAGAGAGGAGTTACTCTGCCTCATAACTTGAAAGACTTCTTAGAAGAAAAGCAACTTGCTCAAATCCGGACTCAGCACAAGGTGGCAGGAGTATGCACAGCATGTGTATCTACAGCCACACATGCCTCGAACATAAGGTTCCCAGATCACCACCATGAGACCCATGGCAGGTGGTTTGAAGCCCCACTAGAAATGTAGGACTTGGTTCAGAAATGAGGCCATAAGAATAAGGGGAACATTGGATTGTTGACACCTCTACTGAAGACAACAGAGTAGCAGCAGACTATACCACTGGTACTGGCCTCCTGCTATCACCTTTCCAATGATCTAATCTGCAGCATCTACCCCTCCAGCTACTCTGCCTCTCCAGGATATGTGCATGGTGAAGGAGAGGGTGCAGATGGGGAAACAGTGTAGCCTTCCCTCCTCCAATAGCTCACAGAGTCACAGTAGACTCGGAATGGGGATGGTGGGGTGAGGTGGGGAGGGGATTATCCTCATCTCCTTTATCTTCCTTGGCTCCAGTTGGGCTGAGTCAAGGGAGAATAGGGATGACTTCTGACATCCTTCAGCTCATGCTTTGCATGCTTGATATTTGCAGTTACTGCTGTGGCGCTACCTGCACAGCAGAAATTGTCAGCCAAACACAGCAAAAGCTGAGAAAAGCAATGAATCTTTGGAGGCACGAGGGGTTATAATGGTCATGCCTCCCTGTAGGTTTTTTTTTTTTAAAGTACATTAATCTCTCATGGTACAGAATGTTCTAATAGCCTTAGAGACCGCCTTTGTCTCCGGCCTAAATGATGGGCCATAAAGCTATAATGTTCAAGCTTCCAACTTCCTTCTTGTTATACCAATGGAGGATAAGCCGAAAAAGGCATTTCATAACACAGATCACAGCTGTGCTCTTATTTCTTAACAAAAAACATTTTCTTTTACATTTGGAACTTTGTAAATGGGTGCTTGCAGTTACATTACAGCACACACTTTCATCATAAATCCCTGTCATAAATCCCTGCATTCGGTGTACTAATGATACTAAAAACACTGGCTTTCATTAAAAAAAAATAACATAAAACTACAGATTTCCAATATTTGCATATTTCATAGATTCACATGGTTCAATTATTTCCTGTGGTCAGGCTTGGAATTCAGTTAACATATTATCGTGTAAGCATATCCATCCCATTGGAAAACCTGCTATGTAAGCAAATGAGTTGGAGTATGTTTGAGCTCCACTTCGCCACAGGCTTTCATAGCTCAGATATACTACTACATGTCAAGTGAAAGAGGAGCTCAGTTTCTATGAAGGAAACTATTTCCAGAACCTACTCTGAATCTAATACAACCACTGCAAATGGATTGATATTCAAGCTGTGTAGCAGACAGGAACCATTTGAGTACTTTGTGCAGATACTTCCTGCTGTTGTTTATGAACCTGTCCTTTGCACCTCTCTGTCTTGTAGTGGTAGGTCCAGTGGATAGGCTATAGAAAATCCATAGTTGTCTGTTTTCCCTTTTAAAGTCTATCATGACAACTCCCAGCAAGGTAGAGAAATCCATCTTAAAAACCTGTCAAACCTGTGTGGCTTAAAACAATATGCAGATGATGCTCCAGTCCAGAGCATTTACACCATATTCCACACATTTGTGATATGGCCAGACATTTTCTACAAAATGAGGAAGAGCAAAGGAATGAAGGGGGAGTTGTCCTCTATGAGTTACAATTGTCTGGTGAAGAGACTATGTGGAGTATGCCTCCATATGCTGCTACCCCACCAAAACTAAACAAAGGAGGAAGCATCTGGATTGGAATATAAAGGGCCTAATGAAATGCTCAAGTCACAACTCTGGAGATGCTGCCTTTCGTAAGGACAAAAAACACAGACTCGGAAGCTAAGATAGACACCTAAAATATCATTTAATTACCTACGTTGAGGATGAATGATACCATGAAGATGACAGCACTGTCAACATCCATCCTGTTAATTAGTCCTTTGTTTCCTAGAAAACCTTCAGAGACAATTAGATTTTCAAAGACAACTGTGCTGAAATGATCTCATGGCATTGGGCACCCTAGAGCCAAGAAAGGATTGGGCGTAGATGGTACTTTACAAGTGTAGTACATACTTACAAAGGAGGGCAGAAAGAGGACTATTGTGATTCAGGGTAGTAGAAAGAGGGGGATGAAGATGCCAGAATATCCGAGGAAAAACTCTTCCACTTTGCAGTATATTTTTATTTGCTGAACGGCCCTGGCTTTTGGCAAAACATGCTCAGATTCTTGTGAGATATCAAACGGCCCAAATTCATGGTGCTCAGATGACAGGTTTATAATTATAGAGACTGTGGGTTAATCTGACCCTGGCATCTAGCTGGAAGATCCAGTGTTGACTCCAGCAGAGTGAACGGCTCTTGCGCTAATTGTAGCAGGTTATAAAACCAGTGCTGTCTCGACCAAGAGAAGGCTTGAGGATTAGACTGCAGGGGACTCATTTCATTTTGGCTATTATGTTGGGTATGTGAGAAATAGGCAGAAGGGCATAGGTAAACATTTTGCACTTTACTATCAAAAGAGCAATCCTACAGGATTACAGTTGTTGTCTGCGTGCGCAAGAATTGAATTTCTCGCTCTTCATTGCGAACTGGTCTATTGTTGTTTTCCCCAGGTCTGCAATATTTGCTTTAGTACACCGTCTTTCAAAACTCGCGAGAGTCCTACAATGTTTCACTGGGGTAATTTGCCGGATTATTGCTTGTGTCTGGGAGATGTTCTGCTGTAAGAGTAATTCCATTGTGAATTGCCCAATGCCATAGTTGTTAGGCTGCGTTTGATAGAATGTGAGAATTTACTTCCACTTGTTTGATTATGTAGAACAACGTGGTGGTATTGTCTATTTGGACCAGTCCTTTCATGTTGTAGATATGTGGGAGAAAGGATTGTAGCGCTCTCCTGACCTCTCAGAGTTCAAGTACATTTACATGGAGACACTTTTCTTGTGGTGTCAGAAATCCTCTAGTCAATAACTCTGGAAGGGGTGCTCCCCGTCCTTCGATGGAGGCGACTGTGTTGGCCACTAGCTGACATCGTAGATGAAGGAATGAAAGTCATGAATTTACATTGTCCTGTGATATTCACCAGGGGAGTACTTGTTTCTTCCTTGCAGTCACCATCACTTTGTCTTTAAAGTAGCCAGATATCTGGGTTCATTGCTTGTCCAAATCCTCTTGTATGGGCGTCATGTGCAGTCTGCAGCATGGTATTACAGATATGCAGGAGGGCATCATGCCTAATAGTCTTTTTAAGAGGCGGACTTTTATCTCCCTCTGTTTTGCCAGCATGGGTAAAGCAGTTTGCCCCTCTATTGACTGGAAGACCTTTGGTGTTGGTGTGTCTATTACTGCTTGAAAAAAGTTGGTCTTTAAGGGAATTTAAGAAGATTTGTCTTTGATTAACTGGAGGCCTAAGGGTTTGACATGCTCGATACAGGCTTGGATAAAGTTGTTGGAAGACTTTGTCATCAAGTCCCCCATTGTCTAGTCGACTGGATGCTCAAAGGCTAGTGCACAAAATGTCAAAGGTGGGCTGCTAGAGGACCCATAAATTTGTTAGAGATTCCGGGGTCAGATCGAAAGCCAAAGGGAAGCCCTTGCAACTGGTAGCGGCAACCGACTACCTCGACTCTTAGGAATTTGAGATGCTTCCTGTGAAATGGAATGTGGAAGTACGTATGTTTGAGGTCTAATGATGCCGTGTGCTCGTTCATTAGTAGGGGTAGAACCTCTGAGTGAGAACATCCTGAATTATAGTTTTTTTCCGATATAGATGGAGATGGTGTGGTTCTAGAATGGGCCTCCACTCTTTCACAGTTTTCTTTTTTACAAGAAAGTACGAGGAATAAAGTCCTTCAATCTGATGTTTTTGGGCCAGTTTTATGGCTCCTTTCTGCAGCATTGACGGATTTCTGCCTATAACAAATGCAGGTGGTTGTGCTTCATCAGAGACAACAAAGTCCTTGAAGGGTGTTGAATAAATGCCAACGTATGAACATAGTGGATGATGTCCATCGCCCATTTATGTGTAGTAATTGCCCTCAGTTGCTGTAGAAGATAGAGAATCTGCCAGCAAGAGATCTCAATTTTCTTGCTGTGGGTTTTGTTGTAGTCAGTGCCTAAAAACGGTCAGTGACCCCTGGCGCCCGGTTGAATCTGTTGGGCCTTTCACTTTGTGCAGTTGCCTTGAATAGGGCTGTTGGCCCTGCCTATAGATACATGGCTGTTGGTGATGGGATGCGTTATCCTGGTGGTACTGTGGAGGCTATATGGTATAGTGTGTACATATAGTTTTGAAATGGACCTCTGTACGACTGCATTCTCTCTCTTCCTTGGCTGTCTCTGTATCTGATTTAATGCGTTGAAGTGTGTTATCCACATGCTTAACAAATAGCCATGATGCAGATGATGCTTCTTCTCCCTCATGGAGGATAGATTGAAATTTCTGCTTTTTATCATCCAGCACCAAGTCTAAATATTGGGTTATATCGGACTATATCTGCCTGTCATATCTGCCTACAATTGCCATGGCATTGGCAGCCCTTATTGATATAACGGCTATAGAGAAAAATATTTTCCCCCCATTTCCATTTGATGGCCTTTTAGATCTGGAGGTGCTGTACAAGGTGGTATCGGGTTCCTGGACTACTGCTGTGTCGGTTACATAATGATGGAATCCACTTTAAGATGGCCCAAGAAGGCATACAGTTGAATTTTAATGCATGTTTTTTTTTTTTACAATTTGCGGTACAGCCGCTGAAAATATAGCCCGCATTTGCATACGTTTTACTCCCTCTTGCCAGATGTGATCCACCAGGGAAATTGCCTGGACTGAACTCTTTGCTAGTTCCTTGAAGTTGTACAGGAAACAGTCAGTTTCTTTCACTGGTCAACAGGGCTAACATGAGGTGCGACTTACCAGTAACAAAGAGCAAAACTTGGCGATATCATCTTGTGGTGAATCCACAGGTAGATGAGTTGATAGGCTTGCAACAGGATGTAATTGTCCCATTTTTCTACCACTGGCAGGTCTGCTGGGCATCTCTCACCACGTTCTATGTCTGTATATCGATCATCATCAGTTGTGTCTACCTGGATGGGTGATTGAGGAGTGTCTAAATATTGATGAGCTGCTTGACATGATAGATGTTGTTGCCTGCTTGCGATTTTCATCATGGGGATGCCATATAGCCAAATGTTTACTGAGGTGGAATAGGTGTAGGCACCTGTTGTGGACCAGTAGGAAAACGTGTATAACAGTCTGATATCATGTGGCTTAATTATTTAACCAGTACCCTGATCATAGGCCTTTGTTCATAGTTTAAATACATAGATTTATATAGGCCATACTAGTGGTGTTAGTGTTCTGTCCTCATAGAACTGGGGAGTAAATTGTGTGAGGAATGTCTCAGACTGTTGTTCCGGGGAATACTCCTGTTCCTCTTTCATGTTCGGGTATTTGATATTAACCTGCCCTGGACAATAAGCCGTTCCACGGAGATCATCCGTATATGAATCCTCTTCCACTTCCAATTTTAGAAGCTTCTCTGAAGGCTGAGGAGGAATTTTGCTTGGAGAGGTATTATCTAGGCATAATGGGGGCAAGGGGGCAATTTGCAGTAAGTCATCAGTGGTATAATCGTCGGAGGGAGTGAAATCAACAGGAACCTCCTTGACATAGTAGTCAACATAAGTGTGGAAGGTGCCGTTACAGATTCAGTCGTCACCAGGTGAGATACCAATGGGTCAGTTGTTGAAGGGACCACCATCGAGTGGGCTCGTAGTTGCTGGTGCGTTCATCACATCTTTCCTCAATTGTGATTGTGTCACTATTTTCTCCCACTGATGTTTATTAACCTTTAGAGGCTTGGATGAAAATCATCGAAAGGCAATGACTACATTGTCAACGTACCTGCTGACTTTGTAGGAGCCTTTTTGTGCTGTTTTTCTCCTACGAAAAGTTACTTATGCCTAGTTTTGGCCTTTGAGGATTCAGAATCACCACACTTTCTTTTCCTGTCTTTCCTTTCCCCAAATTTAGAAGAATTAGCCCCCAATTCATCCCTTGAATTGGGGTATGGAGATGCTTTAATATTTTCAATCTGAGTAGTCTTCTCTAATAGTCAATGAGGGTCTTGGTAGAAAATGTTCGCAGATTTTGAGCCTTTGGCTTTGTGGTCTGGGTAGAGGCAGTAGATGCATCTCTTGTGAGAGTCACCAGAGAAAGACCCTCATTTTCCCACATGAATTACAAGGTTTACAAAAGCTTCCCTTAGATATCTCCATAGTTACCATTTTGCTGGGGCAGGAGGGCAACTTGTGTTTGACGAAAATCAAAGCTGTGGCTCTTCCTCCCACATAACTTGGGGTAGAAATCTGAGGTGTGAAGTTCAGTAGAAGGTGTGAGGCAAAGCACTCTTTACTGGTTGACATTTGGGTATTTTAAAATGAGGAGGATGTGCTAAGGACGTGGGCACTGCCTATAACCTTATAGCTGTCGGTGCCTTGTACTGCTAATGTAAAGTTACTGAGGGAATCCCACTTCAACGACAGGGAATGATTGAAGCATGTGACTGTGAAAGATCCGATGCTGGGAAAAAAACTACGAGTTACTGTTTCTAAATTTTGTTGTAACAAACGTGGTATGAAATCGTTATGTGCAAGGTGTGAAGAAATTAAATTTCTTTACATGACAGGAAGGAAACATGTCTTCTGAAATATTGTTAACTACTGAAGACATTGCTTTTTAAATTACAGGTCTTCTCTACCACTTTTTTAGCATCTGTGTTTTTCTTTTACAGCACCAACAGCACTATTCCAGTGTGAATGTTGAACCCTATAAAACCCCCAAACTATATAACAGAGGGAAACAAGTATGCTAAAAGAGCATATTTTCACAGACACCTCGCCTTCAACATAGACACCAGGAGCAAATACCATCTTCGGTCCCGAAGCCACTGAATTTCCTTGATTTGTTAAAAGGCACGATGGGAAACTAATACCTAAGGTTCCCTGCATGGATCCACACGAGCCACAACAAATGGTGTCTCTGGGAAATAAGCAACCAAGTCTTGAGGTACCAAGACCACCACAACCTTTGGCCTCTCCCATGAAACCACACTGGGACAAAGATTATTATTATCCCCCATACCCTGAGACACAGGGATGAAAAGAAAGGTGATGAAGTTAAATCAACCATAGGAATATTTATCCATAGAATGATTATGTTTACAGCACCATTTAAATTATTGTTATTGCCAACATTTTCACAGTCAGAACAATGAATAGAGCTGATACACAGTCTATTACCAAGGGCAATAGAGTGTTGTCACACATATGTTTAAGCTCCAGCTAGAATGGGCAGCAGTAGCTCCGGGAACACGGAAGGCAGTCTTGCAGTCATTACTAAATAAGTAAATGTGTACTTTATTGGTTTTTCGCATATGGCAGGCCTTCAGTACTTGAATATGATTGGGCGTCAGTTGGTGAACAGAAACGGCCACAGCACACAAGCTGCCACTCTAACGAGAGAATCAACACTGGTACTGTGATAACCGCTGACACATGCACAGATCTATTACAGTTCCTAAAACCAGGCAATACAAGCATTCAATTGGCATGGGAAGAGGCTGAAAGAAAATGTTGTGCATGAAGTGAAAACATGCCAGAGACATAGCCTTTAAAACTATTAAATCAATGTACATGACTGCAAAATTTAACAGTTTTCGTTGATCTAGTGTCTTACCTGGACTCCCTCTCCTGTAAGCGCTGAACATGACTGGATTTGCCATACTCTGTCACGAATTGTGTGCAAATTTAACCCCTCTGCTATTTCAGAGGCTGGGGCTGCAGTGAGCAAATCTTGTTTATTTGCAAAGATTAGCACTGGAACACCGCTTAGCTTCTCTTCATCCAACAGTTCTGCTAGCTCCTGTTCCAGTAAAAGCAATATTAATTTTGTTTATTTTTTATTTTTGCAAGAGATAAAAAAGAACATTAGCAATAGATAATGCAATGGTCAATGATATTTAACAGAGAAGGTTGCGACTCCCCAAAACAACTGCTCCTAAGTAGAGCACCTGGAGACAAGGCACTGCATGGCATAGAATTGTGTGATCTTGGATGCCAATATGACAGTCGTGGTTACTACATTGTACTTTGTTCAGAAATATATATAATCCAAATAAGAGATAATATTTAAAGCAGGCTTTCTTTATTTCAGTTCATATCTCATTGCCAGTACAGGCAGAGATATTTTCACTAGAAAATTTAAGATACTTGCACTTTGGCATCTTTCTAGTTTTTCCCTTACTAGGCACAAGGATTAGATTGTGCTACTAGTTGTAGAAGTAGTGCCCTGTATAACGTTTAGAATACATCGACTTCTAGCTAGTAAACTCTCCTCAATCACTACCTTACTTCATTTAAAAGCTCATAAGTGGCTCTAATTTAATTTCATACTTTTTTACATTTGGCATGGAACTTCCATTTGTGCATGCATGCTTTTTATGTGTAACAAGGTCCTCCCAGTCGGTTGTTTTCAATTCAAATATTTTTACTAAAATTGACATAATTGAAGCAGCATTAAGTCACCCAACTACATATAACATATCTGTAGATGGAAAGATTCCAAACAAATACTATAAGGCAATTAAAAGACATTAGCAGCAGAAAACGACGTGCAACAATAATTTAAGAAGAGCTGCTCTCTTCAACCATGAGTTAGAAAGGTAGCTTGTGCCATGCTATGCGATCATCCAATTAGAAGACGAAATACACATCAAAAGAAGTGTCCTAGTTCTACCATCAAAAACAAAAGGTCAAAGCAAACAAAGTAAACTGGTTTCAGATCACTGGTCTCGATATTTATGGCCTCGAGATGCACACACCATCATGCTAGGTAAATATAGAAAAAGCATATATTACTTACCATGTAAGCATCTGTTTTGGCATGTAGTGCTGTAGATTCAAATGCATTGCGTACTCCTGCCATCTACTGTTGAGTCTGGATGTGTGCAAGTTGATTTTCTTCAAAGAAGCCTTTTGAGCCACGAAGTAGTGACTCCCCCTCTCAGTGATAATGCGCATGGTCATCGACTCCACTGTTAGATTGTTTTCCGGCAGGCAGGTGAGAAAGGAGTATAGAGTAAGTGTAAATAATGAGATGTCCATGTGAATATAAAGTAAAAAATAACATCGGACAGAGGTGTTGGTGAGGAGGGTGGGTGCATGTGATTCTACAGCACTATATGTCATGAACAGATGCTTACAGGGTAAGTAACATTCTGTACAAGGTATGTGTGGTTGTAGATGCACATACTCTGCATATACTGTAAAGCAGTCACCCTCTTAAGTAGTGGCTCACCTGTAGGGGTCGCAGTTGTCTGGAAATGTGTACGTAGCACTGCCTGATCTACACTGGCTTTGTGGCATACTAAAACATCCAGACACTGTTTAGTGGAGGTGTGTGGGTAAAACCACATAGCTTCTTTACAGATGTCAGCTATTAGAATGTTTCCTAGGGAAGCCATGGATACTTCTTTTTTCCTAATAGTGTGTGCTCTAAGAGGTATAGGTAGAGTTCTGGTGGCTTTAGCGTAACATGTTTGAATGCACTTAACTATCCATCTGCCTGTGCCTGATTTAGATATAGGCTTTCCTTCATGAGGAGGGGAAAAATGCAACAAACAATTGTTTAGTTTTCTTAAACGTTTTGGTAGTATCAATGTAGAACGAAAGGGCGCTTTTAACATCTAAGGTATGGAGAGCCCTCTCATCAACTGAATCTAGTTGTGGTAAAAAACTGTAACTATTGAGTGGTTGAGGTGAAAAGGAGACAACTTTAGGGCGGAATTTTGTGTTGGTACGAAGAACTACCCCGTCTCTATGGAAGAAAGGCTCCTCTAAGGTTAAAACCTGGAGCTCACTAACATGTCTAAGTGAGGTAATAGCAGTTTGAAATGACACCTTCCAAGAGAGGTACTGAAGAGGGCATGCTGCAGGGGCACAAATGGAGGGCCCATTAGACGAGTAAGAACAATGTTAAGGTTCCATGAGGGTGCAGGTGGTATCCGTGGAAGAATAACTCTTTTGAGCCCCTTCATGATGGCTTTAATGATTGCAGGCTTCAACAAATCATAAAAATGTTACTAGACCAGCAGGTCGAGTAGTTTGAATAATTTATTCGACCTAACTGGAATGTACTTGACCCGGAAACAGGTCTCAAATTGTGTGATCGTAGGCAAATATTGTATTGTACAGTCACCTTTTTTTTTCATTCTTACATACGGGTGCACCTTCAAATATGGGAGTTCAGCATTTCTGCTGTAAAAAAAAAATCCTCTTTTGTTTGAGTATATACACCAAACATTTGCTCCATGTATAATAAATCTAGCACACATATACGGTACACATGATCCATGCATGCCTTGTCTCTTAGTTTACTAATCGCTTTGCCATCAGGGCAGGAGTGTTTCTCAGTTTATGTTTAAACACTCACCTTTAATAAATACATTACTAAAGCATGATGTGATAGCGCACTGTCATTTACAGAAAGTACATTTCCAAGAAATGTCCAAAAACCTTCCCACTAACTTGCAGCTTTACTGATAAAACCGTATAATGTATTAACAATAATCTGTGAAAATTGGGTTTCAGAAAACATTCATCATTTGCACATCACGAAGTCTTCTGACTTTTTTTTTTTCATCCCATTAAAATATTTTTTTTATCACACAGAAGTACAAAAAAAATTCTTTCACAGGTACTGAAACATTTTTTGAAATGTTTGTGAAGTTAACTTAGTTATTTAAATGTTGTGTGTTAGGAAAAAGCTGATACCAAAGCCTTTCACTTCACATAGGTCAGACAGTTCACCTTACAAAATCCTGGGACTCTACAGTCACAAGGAAAAGTATTTCTATTGCAAGAAGACAAACTGACATTTGACCTCGGTTTCTGAAACAGAGAGCAAATGTAAAACAAATGCAAGTGGTCGAGTAGATTTTTCGAGCCCTGGACTGCTATTTTGAATAAAGAGATTCTGCAAATAGGCAGCCACTGCAGCGAGGTGTAATCCTATAGATGTGAATGCAAGTCCACATTTTTGTAAATGAAGCAAGTAGCAGACAATGTCATATACACTGGCTTTGAAAGGATCAATAAGTTTTGAATGACAGCAACAGACAAACTTTTTTCCATTTTGTCTATGACCTTGAGGATGGTCATACACTCTGGTGATAGACTGAGGTAACCAAACTATGACCTCAGGAGCCAGATCACCAAGTTGAGAGCTTTGTGATCTGGGTGTCTGATTTATCCATGGTTCTGAGTGAGAAACTCTGGTATGTTGAGGAGCTTCTTGTGGTGAACTACAGAGAGGTCAAGTAAGCCTGTGAACAAAGGATGACAGGCCCAAGTGGGAGTCACTAGTAGAATTGTGAAAGAGGTTTGCCTGAGCTTCTGAACCAGAAATGGAAGGAGAGGGAGAGGGAGAGGAGGAAAGGCATAGGCAAATATCCCTAACAAACTCATCCATAGTGTGTTGTGCTTGGATAGTTAGTGTGGGAATCTGGAGACAAAGTCTGGGCATTTTGTGTTTGCTGTGGTTTTGAAAAGGCCCATTTGAGGGAATCCTCATCAGTGGCAGTATGGGAGGAGGACCTGTGGTTGGAGTTCCCGCTCATGGACTTATTGCTGTATCTTGCTGAGGAGGTCTGCAAAATCATTGTTTGCACACAGGAGATATTCCGCTAACAGGTGAATGTTGTGTTGTTGATGCCATCTCCGAATGGTCTGTGATAGACGAGATAGGTGTGGAGACCGTATCCCTCCCTACTTTTGTAGATAGTACATGGATGTCAATAGGAGAACCTTGTGAATGAGGTGAGGTAGGAATGCTTTCAACGCTAGGTGAACAGCTTGAAGTTCTTGGTAGTTGATGTGGAGACCACGGTGTATGGCATGCCACAGACCCTGTACAGGAGATCCTTCAAATGTGCACCCCATCCTGTGAGTGAATGGTCTGTGGTGTCAGTGATGTGAAAAGGCCGCCCTTTCAACAGGTTGTTGGTATTACACCATTGCAGAGAGTATGGAGTTTGATGGTCTATCAGCACTAGATCCTGTCTAGGACTGAGACCACTGTTGAGCTAAACATTCCTGTAACTGATGCATGTGTAGTTGAGCACAGGGTACAATGACGATGCAGGAGGCCATCATACCTAATAGGAACCTGACTGTCCTCACTGTGAGTTGTTGATATTCCTGAAATTGAGGTAATAGGGTCTGAAAATGATGGACTCTGGTAGAATTGGGATAGGCTAATCCTATTTGTGTGTTGCACGCACAAATAGGATAGCTCCTAGATATAGCTGAATATTAGAACAGCCCCTAGATAAGGCTGAACACGTAGAGGCTGTAGGTGAGACATGGGAACGTTGATGGTCAGTCCCAAGTCGTGGAGCAGATCTATTGTAATCGGAGTGTGCTGTTGACACTCTTGGTGAGTGCTGGCTTCGATAAGCCAATCCTCAAGGTATGGAAACGTGGCCTTTTTGTCAGCATAGATGTGGCGCTACCACCGCTAGTCACTTGGTGAATGTTCAGGTGCAGTAGTCACCTGAAACGAAGTGCTCTGATAGGATTAACTCGTTTAGAGGTCGGAGAGTTAGGACTGGCCGTAAAGACCTGTCTTTTTTGGTGATCGGGAAGTATAAAGTGTATACAGCTCAGCCCTGGTACTGAACATCGGAAGGTTCTATAGCTCCTTTGAGACAAAAAGCTTGTTTGAGCAATGTTTGATGTTCCAGTGATAGCCTGTGAGAGCAAGGTGGAATGTTGGGAGGTGTGGTAGTGAGCTCCAGACAATAGCCATGTTGGATATTAGCTAACACCCACTGGTCTGATATAATTGCTTGCCATGTGGATAGAAAATCCTGTAATTTGCCCCCAACCAGTGTTATATGATCTGGGATAGGGGAGGGAAGTAATTGTTTGGTAGAGGGTGTTGTCCCACCCGGGGAGGCACACTTACCTCTACCTTTGGCATTGATGTCTCTGCATGAACCACGGTAGTAGCCCCTTGGGGAGGTACTTTGGCCCTGCTAATGTTGATAGGAGGTGGAGGCATCTGAGAAAGTTGCCTTTGATGTCCCACAGAAACCGGGATGGCCACAAATGCCCCAAGGGGTAGTTGTCTGAAGGGTACCCCTGTTGCTTTCGCAGTTTCCGTGTCTTTTTTGATCTTCTCTAATGTGGCATCTACTTAAGGCCCAAAGAGATGTTCCTTGTTTATGGGCATATTAAGTATGTTTTGTTGCACTTCTGGTTTAAAACCAGAAATCGGAAGCCATTCATGGGTAGGATGCTGGTATTAATCCCCCTAGCGGTGATGTCAGCAGCATGTAATGCACAGCATATAGAGGTGTTGGATAAGAGTTAGCCCTCTGAGACCAGTTCTTGCCCACATTTG
Source organism: Pleurodeles waltl (assembly GCF_031143425.1). Lineage (NCBI taxonomy): Eukaryota > Metazoa > Chordata > Amphibia > Caudata > Salamandridae > Pleurodeles > Pleurodeles waltl. The sequence continues at coordinate 828,043,189 of NC_090445.1, read as the reverse complement.
GGATATATTGGAGGATATCCTCCATTTCATCCCAGTGGGCACGGTCGTAATTCACCTGAGAGTTGGTGGTGCGCCCATGATTAGCCACTTGCGCTGCAACTCTCTTCCCTACAGCATCGATATGCTTACTTTCCTTATCAGGAGGCAAGGTATCCCCAATTGCCTGTGAGTTGACACATTTGCCAGCAGTGGTAGTGATGAGGGAGTCCGACGATAACTTGCCCCTAATTTATAGGGATCAGATGGGGAGGGATTATATATATATATATTTTTTTTAACAACTCTGGACGTTATGACCCTAGTCCTAATAGGATACTTAAATATATCTGCTGTGTGTTGAAGCATGCCTTTTAACACAGGGAGAAATTGTGTAGCCCTATTTGTGCTTGAGAGTGTATCGAAGATGAAATCCTCCTCTGGAGGCTCTTTATGTAATTCCACGTTGTAGAATGCACCAGCTCTGGCTATGACCTCCAGATAAGAGGTAGCGTCAACAGAGAGCGGCGGGCACAATATCTGCAACAAAATAATTTTATAAAATTCAATGAATTTCCAACACCTAAATGCATGGAAGGAAGTCATCCCACTACCCAATATTTCACAAACAAACTGGCAACTCATAACACAACCAAAGCAAACACACTGGACTTCTGTTTAAAACAGAAGAAAACCATCAGCACCAACCCCTTTCCTAAAATCCCCTCTAAGAATAAACTAACCCAGCCACTGCACTCCTTCAAATGGATTTGGTCAAAGCAAGCAGGCCTTCCGGTTGCCCTACTGATCTCTTGTCCACCACACATCTTCAAGAACATTCTTTAATCTACTTCTGCTATCACACCAGTAAGAAGAATCACCAACAACTCTTTAACTACAAGAACTTTTCCTGAAGAGGGCACACATATGTCTGTTATTAAAGAAAACAAACCTAGACCCACAGGACCCCAACAACTACAGACTAATCACAAATGGACCTTTCCTAGTCAAACTGATAGAAAGAGCAGCAGTCGCCCAGATGACACAATTCATTGAAGACAATTCCATACTGTCGTACTACCAAACTGGATTCGGCCCAGGAAGAGGCACTGAATCGGCACACATAGCAATCTGAAATGATCCTAAAAACAGTCAACCACAATGGAGTTGCTGCACTACTTCTCTTGGACCTCTTGGCTGCCTTTGATATGGTGGACCATGACACCCTAATTCAAAGACTCCACTAAGCTGGCATAGAAGGGAATGCTTTTGACTGGATTACATCCTACCTTCAAAACAGAACATTATCTATTCTCCCTCCATCTCGTCCAAACTTTGCCTTGCAAAAGCAGGGGTCCCCCAAGGATCAATCATCTCACCTTTGCTTTTCAACATCTACATGATATAATTACCAGAACTGACCAATGATTTTCAACTCACATGCTACAACTATGCAGATGACATACAAACTACTTAAACTGGAATGCCCTAAAGACGTTGAAAACTCACAAATCTTCAGTTGCCTCAGAGCCGTTGATCAGTGGATGACTTGGAGCCACCTCAAACTAAATGCTTCCAAAACGGAAATACATAGTGACCCACTGTGTGCCTGTCCTGACGATCTCAGACCACCTCCTCAATTATCCGAGGAAGTTAAAAACCTTGGAATCACCATGGACTCCAAGTTAACAATGAATGCCCAAGTGGACAAATTAACACGAACAAGCTTCATCACTTTGAAGAGTCTGTGACGCATCTTCCCCCACCTCGGATTTCCACAGAAGGTGCAGGGTACTATCTCTCTTGCACTATACAAACTGGAGTATGCCAATGGCCTCTACCATGGATCATCTCTATTATGAAAAAACTACAAAGTATTCAGAACTCCGCTGCCAGGCTACTATTACATGTAAAGCCACAAGCCCACATCTCCCCTGCCTTGAGAGCACTACACTGGTTACCCGTTGCCAGAAGATCCACCTTCATGCTGCTTTGTATCACCCACAAAGCTATACATGGAACAGGACCGCTTTTTATCAGAAACACCCCGTCTTAGAACACCCCATACAAGAAAAAGACTATAGATGGTACATCCTTCTCCGTTCAAGCAGCCAAACTATGAAATTCATTACCTCCAAATATAAGATCCACGTAAAACTATCTTGTCTTCAGAAGACTACTCAAGAGTTGGCTCTTTCCTTCATAACCACCATATTCAAATAGCAATGGACTACATATGCCTGTGTTGTGCACTGCTCCTGCCATCTAGTGTTGGGCTCGGAGTGTTACAAGTTGTTTTTCTTCGAAGAAGTCTTTTCGAGTCACGGGACCGAGTGACTCCTCCTTTTCGGCTCCATTGCGGAGGCGCATCTACTCCATCTTAGATTGTTTTCTTTCCACTATCGGGTTCAGACGTGTTCCTCTTCGCTCCGTAATTCGAATCGGGAAACTTAGAAAATCATCGAAACTCGTCGGTATTGTTTACGTTCGGTACCGGTTTTGTTTCATCACATTGGCACCGACAACAAGAAAGCTTCAGCAGCCCTTTGGGGCTGCCGCACTTCACCAAGGCCTGGTCGGCCCGACCACACCCGTCGAAGACTAATGGCCGGACCCCCTTCCGTTTCTGTCCCAAGTGTCACGCCAAGTATCCTTTTACAGACCAGCATCGGGTCTGTAACCTGTGTTTATGGTCCGAACACAGAAAGGATACTTGTGAGGCCTGCCGAGTGTTTCGATCCATGAAGACCTTAAGGGATCGACCCGCAAGACGACTACAGATGACGTTGAAGCCGAAACAACATCTCGACGCTGAGGAAGAAGAAATGCGGATATCCATTCATGGATAGGACTCGGATGAATCCGACGGTGATCGACCTTCGACGGCGGCGCAAACAGTGAGTACACCTGCCCGTCACACACCCAAGGTCACACCAAAACACTAAAGGCCACGGGGATACCACTGCCGGAAGGCCATGGCTCAACCCACAGAAAATAAGGTGACCAAGTAAAATCGGCACCGAAAAAGGCCAAAGATTTGCCAAAGACTTCCGACTCCGGTCGAGAAACCGGTACAGAAGAAGAGTCTGCATCGAGTAATCAAGTCGAGCAAGTCTCGAAAGAGCTTATCGGAACCGAAAAAGACAATTTCAATGGGAATTTCGGTACCGAAAAAACCAGCTTCGGAGCTGAAACGTTCTTCCTACACTGAAGAGCAAGGGCTTTCTCTGCAGCTCAAAGAAAGGCACAGATTTGAGCAGTACTGGATTTAGAAGAACATGACCAAACACAGCAAAGGTTACAAATCCAGAAAGGGACAGGGAAGATACAAACCATCCCTCAGCTCAAGTCAAAAAGAAAACTGACTTTTCACAAGACTGAGATGCAACCAAAAGCCAAAGTGGTTAGAGAAAAGTCACCACCGCTACATTTCGCACCACAAAAATCCCCATTGCAATCACCACAGTTGTCACCAGTGCGTACACCAATAGCACAGTCACCCACACATACTGGGATGACTCAAGATGATGCAGACTTCTGGGATCTATACGACCCACCTATTTCGGACAACAGCCCAGAGTGTTATCCAACAAAACCTTCACTGCCAGAGGACAGTACGTCCTACACGCAGGTACTGGCCAGAGCAGCAACATTCCACAACGTAACAATGCACTCAGAACCGGTGGAGGATGACTTCCTGTTTAACACACTGGCATCCATCCACGCATGCATTGTACCAAAATTTACCAATGTTACCGGGCATGCTTAAACACGCACAACAGGTCTTCCAAGAACCTGTAAAAGGGAGAGCCATCACGCCAAGCGTCGAAAAGAAATATAAACCGCCCCCGTCAGACCCAGTGTTTATACTCAACAGCTCCCTCCGGACTCAGTGGTTGTCGGGGCTGCAAGGAAACGGGCAAATTCACAATCATCAGGAGATACGGCACCCCCTGATAAGGAAAGTCAAAAATTCTACGCAGCAGGGAAAAGAGTGGCATCGCTAGCAGCCAATCATTGGTGAATTGCCAACTCACAAGCCCTACTTGCCCGCTACGACAGGGCGCACTGGGACGAGATGCAAGACATCATCCAGCACTTGCCCAAAGAACACAAAAAACGTGCCCAACAAGTGGTCGAAGAAGGACAGGCCATATCAAACAACCAAATCCGGTCTGCCCTAGACTCTGCTGATACAGCGGCACGGACTGTCAATACAGCAGTAACAATTAGAAGGCATGCGAAGTTCTGGGTTTAAACCAGAGATACAACAGGCGGTATTGAATATGCCGTTTAATCAACAACAGCTATTCAGGCCGGAAGTAGATACCGCAATCAAAAAAATTAAAAAAAGACACGGACAAAGCCACGGGCGCGCTCTACTCCTCACAATACAGAGGAACATCTAGGAAACCACAGTTTAGGGGAGGGTTTAGACAACAGCCACCAGAACCATCCACCTCCCAAACAAAACCCACCTACCAGTCTCAGTACCAGAGAGGGGGGTTTCGTGGTTCCTACAGAAGACAGTTCCCAAGAGGAAGAGGGAAATTCCAGCCTTCCAAGCCAGGCCCTAGCAAGCAGTGACTTCAATTTCACACTTCCCCAACACATATCACCGTGAGGGGGAGATTAACCAAATACAACCACAACTGGACACACATTATCACAGACACGTGGGTCCTATCAATTATCCAACATGGTAAGAGTTCACAACATTCCCTCCAGATGTTCCCCCAAAACCGCACAAAATGTCTCAACAACAATTAGACCTATTACAAATAGAGGTCCAAGCACTGCTAGCAAAACAAGCCATAGAGCTAGTACCCTATCACCAGAAAGGAACAGGCATTTACTCCCTGTAGTTCCTTATCCCAAAAAAAGACAAAACGTTAAGGCCTATCTTAGATCTCTGAACACTGAATCTCTTCATCAAATCAGATCATTCCCACATGGTAATTCTTCAGGATGTAGTCCCCTTACTAAAACAAGGGGAATACATGACAACACTGGATCTCAAGGATGCGTATGTTCACATACCCATCCATCCATCCATCTCACAGGAAATACCTCAGGTTTGTAATACAAGGCAAACATTACCAATTCAAGGTGTTGCCGTTCGGAATAACTAGCTGTAGTAGCAGCTCATGTAAGGAGACATCACATGCATGTGTTCCCATATCTAGACGATTGGCCAATAAAAGCCAACACTCAGCGACAATGTCACGTTCACACGCAATACGTAATAGATACTCTACACAAACTAGGGTTTTCTATAAATTACCAAAAATCTTGTTTACAACCATCCCAAATACAACAATACTTGGGAGCAACACTCAACACACAAAGAGCAACTGCCACTCCAAGTCCACAAATAGTTCAGTTGTTTCAAAATATAAAATCAAGCATGCAACCAAACCAACACTACACGGTCAGGTTTGTGATGAAACTACTAGGCATGATGTCCTCATGCATAGCTATTGTCCCAAACGCAAGGCTACACATGCGGCCCTTACAACAGTGCCTAGCAAAACAATGGACGCAGGCACAGGGTCAACTCCAAGATCTAGTGTTGATAGACCGCCAAACACATTCTTCGCTTCAATGGTGGAACCCCTGTAAATGTAAACAAGGGGCAGCCTTTTCAAGACCCAGTGCCTCACGCCATTATCACAACAGACGCATCCATGATTGAGTGGGGAGCACACCTCAACAATCGCAGCATACAAGGTCAGTGGGACAATCAGCAAAAACAACTCCACATAAATCACTTAGAACGGTTAGCAGTCTTTCTAGCACTAAAAGCCTTTCAACCCCTTCTAGCCCACAAACAAATTCTTGCCAAAACAGACAATATGACACCAATGTATTATTTAAACAAACGGGGGGGGGTGGGACACTCATCACAGCTGTGTCTCTTAGCACAAAAAATTTGGCATTGGGCAATTCACAACAACATTCGCCTATTAGCACAATATATACCAGGCACTCACAATCAGTTAGCCGACAATCTCAGTCGAGATCACCAGCAAACTCACGAGTGGGAAAAACATCACCAGATTCTACAACATCACTTCCACCTCTGGGGGACACCAAACATAGATCTGTTTGCAACAAAAGAAAATGCAAAATGCCAAAACTTCGCGTCCAGATACCCACTCCCTCAGTCCAAGGGCAATGCTCTATGGATCAGATGGTCAGGGATATTTGCTTACACTTTTCCCCCTCTCCCGCTCATTCCTTTTCTGGTCAACAAACTGAGTCAAAACAAACTCAAAATAATACTTTTAGCACCAACGTGGGCACGCCAACACTGGTACACCACACTGTTGGACCTATCTGTGGTACCCCACATCAAACTACCGAACAGACCAGATCTGTTAACACAACACAACACAACCAACAGACCAGACACCCGAATCCAGCATCGCTCAACCTAGCAATCTGGCTCCTGAAGTCTTAGAATTTGGATATTTAAACCTTTCCAAAGAGTGTATGGAGGTCATTAAACAAGCAAGAAAACCCACAACAAGACATTGTTACACTAACAAATTGAAAAGGTTTGTCTGCTACTGCCAGGCTAATCAAATTATGCCATTAAAGGCCTCCACACAAAACATTGTAAGTTATTTACTACACTTACGAAAGTCCAATCTAGCCTTCTCTTCCATTAAAATCCATCTCACTGCAATATCTGCTTATCTGCAGATTAAACATTCAAAAATCGCTTTTTAGAATCCCAGTTATTAAAGCCTTTATGGAAGGACTAAAAAGAATCATACCCAGCAAGGACACCACCAGTACCTTCATGGAATCTTAATATTGTATTAACACGACTCATGGGCCCACTATTTGAACCCATGCATTATTGTCAAATACAATTTTTGACTTGGAAAGTAGCCTTTCTAATAGCCATCCCTTCACTTCGAAGAGTTAGTGAAATACAGGCGTTTACTATTCAAGAACCCTTTATACAAATACATAAACATAAGGTGGTTCTCCGTACAAATCCACAATTCTTACCAAAGGTCATATCACCGTTTCATCTAAACCAAACTGTGGAACTCCCAGTCTTCTTTCCACAGCCAGAGTCAGTAGCAGAAAGGGCATTGCATACATTAGACATAAAAAGAGCGCTAATGTATTACATTGACAGAACAAAACAATTACGTAAAATAAAACAATTGTTTGTTGCTTTCCAAAAACCGCATGCAGGTAACCCTATATCCAAACAGGGCATTGCCAGATGGATAGTTAAATGCATTTAGACCTGCTACCTTAAAGCTAAAAGAGAATGACCCATTACTCCAAGGGCACACTCCAATAGAAAGAAAGGCACCACAATGGCTTTTCTTCGTAACATACCAACGACAGAGATTTGTAAAGCAGCCACCTGGTCTACGCCCCATACATTTACTAAGCATTACTGTGTAGATGTGTTAGCAACACAACAAGCCACAGTAGGACAGGCTGTACTAAGAACATTATTTCAAACAACTTCAACTCCTACAGGCTAACCAACGCTTTTGGGGAGATTACTGCTTTGTAGTCTATTCACAGCATGTGTATCTGCAGCTACACATGACATTGAACGGAAAATGTCACTTACCCAGTGTACATCCGTTCGTGGCATGTTGCGCTGCAGATTCACATGCGCCCTCCCACCTCCCCGGGAGCCTATAGCTGTTTTAGTTGCATGTAAATTGTAAATATGTAAATAAATATTACTTTACTACACACTATGTACATACATATCTACTCCATTGCATGGGCACCTCTAGTATCCTTACTTCAACAACTCCTACCTCACCCTTTGCGGGGAAAACAATCCAAGATGGAGTCGACGCCCATGCGCAATGGAGCCGAAAAGGAGGAATAACTCGGTCCCGTGACTCAAAAAGACTTCTTCAAAGAAAAACAACTTGTAACACTCCGAGCCCAACACTAGATGGCAGGCACAGTGCACAGCATGTGAATCTGCAGCGCAACATGCCACAAAAAGATGTACACTGGGTAAGTGACATTTTCCATATATATAGATGTGTGTATGTGTGTACATATGTGTATGTTATTCTATGCTACATGGTTCATAGGTCATTGCATAGCTCCAGGAAAAGTTGTTATATTAGATACTCATGAATCCCTGCTCTTGTTTTTATATTAGACTGATCAAATGTTTTATTGTCATAAGCATTTCCCTATTCAAAAATTGAGGAAAGATAAATACATATTAGAACAGTACACTTATTAATTAACTTCAAATTTTACAAATCTTGAAAGTCTATGTGTATACAATACTACTTTTCTTCTCATATCATTATACCCATTATTATATTCCTTGAATATATATTCCCTTACTATGTATTTACATTTCTATTTATTACTCTAGTCCTACTGTATAAAATAAAACCTATAAATAAAATTCAAATTATAAATAAGTAAAAAAAATTTTTTAAAAATGATTAAAATATGTGCATATATATATAAAATATATATATTATATATATATATAATAAAAAAATAAATTAAAACCTGATACTATAAATGTACTCTCTTGTACGCTTTACTTTGTCTACCCATCACCGTATGTCATGTCTCTATCAATCTATCCTCCATCCCCACTCTGGCTCATCCCAAACCCATTATACTACTTTCATCTCCAAAATAATCCTGCCTAAGCTCTTTCCTCCTCTTCCACATCTAGCTCACCCAAACCTCAGTTTAATACCATGATCTCCCAAACAACCCTACTAAATTGTCTCTCATTTATGTCACCTTTGACTCATCCAAAACCCCTCCTGCTACTATGATCTCCTTACCCTTTCCACAGACTCTTCCCTCCTCCAGCTCTCCTTTACTCATCCCAAGCCTCATCCTCTTACTATAAACTCCCAATGAACACTTTAGGATTCTTCCCTCCTCCACCCCTCCATTACTCTAGTCAAATCAACTAATAAACTCACATACCCTCTGCTCAAATTAACTCATAATAATACTAAAACTGTACTCATATTTCCCTACACTAATCCACCACTAATTCCTCTTGGGTTCAGTAGTAGCCTGTTACTCGCCGAAAAACGCTTCAACGCCTCACCAGGGATAGTAAGCGCTATATAAATACTATTACAATTACAATATAAGTCCAGATCTGTGTCTGCTGTGAGGACAGCATCATGTGCATCCCAAGGGTCATCTTGTGGTGGTGGTCCAAATGTATCTTGTGCTCCATCATACCCAGCAGTATCCGATTGAGAAAACCCTTCAGGTGAGATGTCAAATGGAACTCACAGAAACAAAGCTTGGCACACCACTGAGTCAGTCAACATCAATGGCAACGGACGGCTGCCGCACCGAAGGTCGAGTAGGCGCCAGCTCTTGTTTCCTTGTTTCGGGGCTGAAGTACTAGATGGAGGTTTCGCCGCCGAGGTGGAATATGGGGTGTCCAAACCAGTTGCTCAGTGCCAACCATGGCCAGAAGGCAGTGGTTGACCAAGGGCCTCAGAGTGTGAATCCAGAAGGCCAGAATGTCCCTTGGAGGAATTCATAAGATGTAAGGGGGATGGGGATACCGTACTCACAGGTTGCTGAGCTGGATTAACACCCTATTTCCAAATTGATAGTGAGTTCGGAGCCAGAACTGTGCTTGATGGAAACCACCTCTTTCTTCGCAGCGGACGGCTGAGGGTGGCTTTCCTCTTCTTCACTGTATTCCTGATGTCGTTGATGGTTCTGCGTGACATTTCCAGGAGATGAGCTTGATGGTCCCAATGGGTTTTATTTGAGCGGAAGAATTTGCAGGCATCACAATCTGCATCCCTGTGTTCATGTGACAAACACAGGTTACCGACCAAGCGTTGGTCGCTGTAGGGATACCATGCATGGGAATGCGGGCATTAACGGAAGGGTGACAGTTCCATCACAAGTTGGGCATTCTCAGGAGACTATGATGGAGTCCGACTGAGGGCACCAAAGGACCAGGCCCTGCAGGGGACACGGTCAAGGTGAACCAAAGGAGATGTAACTCGTTCGCTGATGGGAAACACGATCAAAACAATACCGACAAAGGGAATAAGTTACATAAACTGAAAGGCGAACCATGACAGAGTCAAAATGGCGCTAAAGCACACGTCAGAACCAGGCAGCAGAAAGAAAACAATCTAACAATAAACGCAATGCCTATGTGCATTATCAACGAGAGGAGGAGTCACTCTACCTCGTGACTCGCAAGTCTTCTCTGAAGAAACACCACTTGCACACATCTGGACCCAACACTAGATGGCAGGAATATGCAAAGCACATGTATCTACAGCCACGCATGCCTCAAACAAACTGTTAGCTTTATCTTCTAAATTGCATAAATGTTTGTGAAGAATATGTATACATCTGAACCTAAGTCATGTGGAGAACGTACAATCCTGATAGGCAGAAGTTCACTTTTTACTCATTCTCACAACAGAGCTACTCAAATGTTGATTATAATCTGAGGTACGAGCTCACCTACACCTGGCAGATGAGGCTTTACCCAAACCAATGTTGCTTTCTGATCATCCTTTGAAGTCCCTATCTTACTTTCTAGGAGACTCACCATCCAGAGACAAAATTAAGAGCCTGAAAGAGAACCTGAAAAAGAAAATTCTGAAAAATCTCTAGGCTCTTCACAAATCAAGGACACAATCACTCTATTTTGGTCTGTGATGTTCTATAGAAGATGGCCTTCGGAGCAGGGATCATTCAATCGAATAAGCTTCTATACACTAATAGTGTAGGCTATGTCAAGAAAGGAGGCATTATCTTCAACTCTTGACCGGCGCAAAGAGGTGCACACAACACAGATGCCTCGTTGGTGGGAGCTAACTACATCCACTAGGGAGGTCTGAAACAAAAAAGATTTGCACCCCATTGGGTAAAAGAAAGATGGCAGACACTTAATTGGACAATCAAACACTAGACTCCTCACACTAATATATATATATATATATATATATATATATATATATATAGATATAGATATATATATATATATATATATATATAATGTCACTTACCCAGTGTACATCTGTTTGTGGCATGAGACGCTGCAGATTCACATGCTGTGCATTATCCTGCCATCTAGTGTTGGGCTCGGAGTGTTACAAGTTGTTTTTCTTCGAAGAAGTCTTTTCGAGTCACGAGATCGAGGGACTCCTCCCCTTTCGGCTCCATTGCGCATGGGCGTCAACTCCATCTTAGATTGTTTTCCCCGCAGAGGGTGAGGTAGGAGTTGTGTATATAGTAATAGTGCCCATGCAATGGAGTAAGTATGTATGTACATAATGTGTCTAAAAGTGATATATATTTACAAATTTACAATTGTACAAGTTTATTTTTTATCAACTACTTATGGCTACAGGCTCCCGGGGAGGTGGGAGGGCGCATGTGAATCTGCAGCGTCTCATGCCACGAACAGATGTACACTGGGTAAGTGACATTTTCCGTTCGATGGCATGTGTAGCTGCAGATACACATGCTGTGCATAGACTAGTAAGCAGTTATCTCCCCAAAAACAGTGGTTTAGCCTGTAGGAGTTGAAGTTGTTTGAAATACTGTCCGTAATACTGCCTGTCCTACTGTGGCTTGTTGCGTTGTTAACACATCCACACAGTAATGTTTTGTGAATGTATGAGGCGTAGACCATGTGGCTGCCTTACAGATTTCTGACATTGGTATATTTTCTAAAAACGCCATTGTGGCACCTTTCTTTCTAGTGTAGTGTGCCTTAGGAGTAATAGGCAGGTCTCTCTTTGCTTTTACATAGCAGGTTTGAATACACTTAACTATCCATCTGCCAATGCCTTGTTTGGATATTGGATTTCCTGCTTGAGGTTTTTGAAAAGCTACAAACAATTGTTTTGTTTTACGAAATTGTTTGGTTCTATCAATGTAATACAATAGAGCTCTTTTAATGTCTAATGTATGTAATGCCCTTTCAGCTACCGAGTCTGGTTGTGGAAAAAATACTGGGAGTTCCACAGTTTGATTTAGGTGGAACAGTGATATAACTTTTGGCAAAAGTTTTGGATTTGTGCGTAGAACCACTTTATGTTTATGTATTTGTATAAAGGGTTCTTGTATGGTAAATGCTTGTATTTCACTTACCCTTCTAAGAGATGTGATAGCTATTAGGAAGGCTACTTTCCATGTTAGGTATTGTATCGCACAAGAGTGCATGGGTTCAAATGGTGGACCCATGAGTCGTGTTAATACAATATTGAGATTCCATGAAGGCACTGGTGGTGTCCTTGGGGGAATGATTCTTTTTAGACCCTCCATAAATGCTTTTATGACTGGGATTCTAAAGAGTAATGTAGAATGTGTAATTTGCAGATATGCAGAAATTGCTGGGAGATGTATTTTAATGGATGAAAAAGCTAGGTTAGATTTTTGTAAGCGTAATAAGTAGCTTACAATGTTTTTTGCTGACGCATGTAGTGGTTGAATTTGATTATTATTACAGTAATAAACAAATCTTTTCCATTTGTTTGCGTAGCAGTGTCTTGTAGTAGGTTTCCTAACTTGTTTAATGACCTCCATACATTCTTGTGTAAGGTCTAGATGTCCAAATTCTAAGACTTCAGGAGCCAGATTGCTAGATTGAGCGATGCTGGATTCGGGTGTCTGATCTGTTGTTTGTGTTGAGTTAACAGATCTGGTCTGTTTGGTAGTTTGACATAAGGTACTACTGACAGGTCTAGTAGTGTTGTGTACCATGGTTGGCAAGCCCAAGTTGGTGCTACTAGTATTAGTTTGAGTTTGTTCTGACTCAATTTGTTTACTAGATACGGAAGGAGTGGGAGAGGTGGAAAAGCGTAAGCAAATATCGCTGACCAACTCATCCATAACGCATTGCCCTTGGATTGAGGGTGTGGGTACCTGGATGCGAAGTTTTGGCATTTTGAGTATCCTTTTGTTGCGAATAGGTCTATTTGCGGTGTTCCCCAGTTTTGAAAGTAAGTTTGCAGTATTTGGGGATGAATTTCCCATTCGTGGGTCTGTTGGTGATCTCGACTGAGATTGTCGGCCAACTGGTTTTGGATTCCTGGGATGTATTTTGCTATTAGGTGAATGTGATTTGGCGATTCACAATGCCAAATCTTCTGTGCTAAGAGACACAGCTGTGATGAGTGTGTCCCTCCCTGTTTGTTTAGGTAATACATTGTTGTCATGTTGTCTGTTTTGACAAGAATGTGTTTGTGGGCTATTAACGGTTGAAATGCTTTCAATGCTAGAAACACTGCTAGTAGTTCTAGTTGATTTATATGAAGTTGTCTGTGTTGAGTGTCCCATTGTCCCTGGATGCTGTATTGGTTGAGGTGTGCTCCCCACCCTACCATGGAAGCATCTGTTGTGATCACGTATTGAGGCACTGGGTCCTGGAAAGGCCGCCCTTGGTTTAAATTGATAGGATTCCACCATTGAAGCGAGGAGTGTGTTTGGCAGTCAATCAACACTAGATCTTGAAGTTGACCCTGTGCTTGTGTCCATTGTGTCGCTAGGCACTGTTGTAAGGGTGCATGTGTAATCTTGCGTTTGGGACAATGGCTTTGCATGAAGACATCATGCCTAGAAGTTTCATCACTAACTTTACTTGATACTGTTGGTTTGGGTGCATGCTTTGTATTACGCTTTGAAATGCTTGTACCCTTTGTGGACTTGGAGTGGCAATCCCTTTTTCTGTGTTGATTGTTGCTCCTAAGTATTGTTGTATTTGACACGGTTGTAAGTGTGATTTTAGGTAGTTTATTGAGAACCCTAGCTTGTGAAGGGTTTCGATGACATATTGTGTGTGTTGAAGACACTGTTTCTGAGTGCTGGTTTTTATTAACCAATCGACTAGGTTCGGGAATACGTGTATGTGCTGTCTTCTGATATGTGCAGCTACTACTGCAAGGCATTTTGTAAATACCCTGGATGCTGTTGTTATCCCGAATGGTAACACTTTGAATTGGTAATGTACTCCGTGGATTACAAACCTTAAGTATTTTCTGTGGGAAGGATGTATGGGTATGTGGAAGTAAGCATCCTTGAGGTCTAATGTTGACATGTAGTCTTGTTGTTTGAGCAAGGGAATCACGTCTTGAAGTGTCACCATGTGAAAGTGAAATGATTTGATGTAAAGATTTAGGGGGTCATTACAACATTGGCTGTATAAGGCGCTTACCGCCGTGCAGAAGACCGCCAAAACACTGCAGCAGCGGCGGTAGACCGCCACAGCTATTATGACACACATCACGGAATCCGCCGAAATTCAGACACCCACACAAGACCGCCACACCAAAGGTCAGCGATAAACATGTGGAAACAAATCCTCCACCTCCACGCCAACAGAAACACGGCCATGCCATTACGACCCACGAATCCACGCGGCGGTCTTTCAACCGCGGTATTCCATTGGCGGTACACACCGCCGCGCTCAAAATACACACACATCTCCAAAACACCACCACATTGGACAATTCCAAATACACACACCTGATACACATACACACACCAGTCCCACACATCCAATATAATATAAAACACACACCCACATCACCCACAAACCCCTACGACCAGAAATTCTGAGAGAAGGCCAGAGAGAGAGCACAGAATAGACAACCCCATCACACAGAGGCACACAACACCATCACCCACACAACATCCAAGCACAAAACACCACATACCACTACACTCACCACACTCATCACCACATACACCACCCCACACCACCCCATGGCACGCCAAAGACACCCCCGCTTCTCCGAGGAGGAACTCAGGGTCATGGTGGAGGAAATAATCTGGGTAGAGCCACAGCTATTTGGCTCACAGGTACAGCACACATCAATAGCCAGGAAGATGGAGCTATGGCAAAGAATAGTGGACAGGGTGAACGCAGTGGGACAGCACCCAAGAAATAGGGAGGACATCAGGAAGAGGTGGAACGACCTACGGGGGAAGGTGCGTTCAACGGTCTCCAGGCACCACATCGCTGTACAGCGGACTGGCGGCGGACCCCCACCTCCTCCCCCACAACTAACAACATGGGAGGAGCAAGTCTTGACCATCTTGCATCCTGAGGGCCTCGGAGGAGTCGTTGGAGGAACGGACACTGGTAAGTAAAATCTTAAATATCACATCCCCCACTGTACCTGCATGCTATCACACAGCCCCACCATCACACCCTCCCCTATCACCCCAACTCCTCACTAATGTACTAATAACACAAACTACACATCCCAAACCCAAGACCTGCATGACACAACTAAGCATGGACACCCATCACTAAAGCATGCCCACTGCACATACCCAGAACCTCCCCCCCCCCCAACCATCATCACACAAGCCCCCACACAGGAAGGCCTGCACTGGGGTTCACGCACACCCACCCATTGCACACCATGAAACACACACATGCAATACTCATGTTCTTATACCCCTGCAGGAACCCGAAGGAACGTCACCACACCAGAGGGTCCAGACAACACCACTCCACCCCCAGAAGAGGCCCACAGTGACGACAGCAGCTCTGCTCTACTGGATCTTGATGACCAGCCCGGACCATCATGGGCCTCAGGACAGTCGGTTCCCCTTGCCCAGCCACCGCCCAACACCAAAATTCCACCCTCTGGTAACACCAGCACAGCACCCACCCAGCGGGCCCAAACCTCCCTACCCACGACAGGTCAATCAGCGGTGTGTCCACCACTACAGGGCACCCAGGCTAACCCACCACCCCAACAACAACAGGGACCTGGGGGCAGTGGTAGTGGGCACACGGTCCAGGGGACGGAGGCACAGGAACATAGGGGAACTGGGAGGGCTGCTGTGCGACAGAGGGAGGACAGGCCAAGGGAACCAACTCTCCAAGAGGCCCTCTCCTCCATCATGGGAGCATACCACCACTCCCAGGAGACGATGGCCACGGTCCTGGACAAGTTGCAGGAGACCCTGCGTCTGTAGGAGGAGCAGTATTTGGGGTTCAGGGAGGAGCTCAGGACCATCGGCTCCGCCCTGGGCACCATCGTAGGGGTGCTGACGGACATTCAAAAGACCTTGAGGGACACCGTGGCACTCCAAGGGGCCCCCTGACACTAGCCACGACGATGAACTGCCCACCACCTCCGTCGGCGCTAGTGGACAGGACGCCCCGCCACAGGACCACCACACCAGCACCCCATCCCCTGCAGACGGACAACCACCACGCAAGCGGGCCCTGAGATCCAGGAACAGGACAGAGCAAGATGGCAAGACCACCGCCAGGAAATAAGACCACCCTGATTGTCCCCCCACTGTACCACTTTGTTACCCTGTCCAAATCGGAACTGCCCCAGCTCCACTTCCAATGGGCAGATGTGCAATGTACCTGTGAGACTAATAGACTGGACTCTGCCATGGACATTCCTCCACCATCACCCATCACCATTTTACAACCCCCCTTCATTTTTTAGCACTTAAATAAACACCCTTGAAACACAAAAAAAAAAAAACTGGAGTCAGTCTATGATTTGTAATTTTGTATTATCAATTACAGTGTCATAATGTGTTACCCATTGGAAGGCTAACATACCAATGTCACACATCACAAGCCCTTCAAGGATGCAAGCAGTTGACACGTAGGTTACCACATTTGTGAAACTGAAATGGAAGGGGACAACTCAGTTAACAAATAGTGAGTGAAATGTCGGTACAGGATAGAGGTAGACGTGTGAAAGTTACTGTAATGTTAAACCTGAAAATGTACTCACCTGTGTTTCACTGGAAATATTGCTGGATGACTGACTCCCTGTTGTCGTTTTCTTCTTCCTCAGCTTCATCCTCATCACTGTCCACAGGCTCCACAGCTGCTACAACACCGTCATCTGGATCATCCTCCTGCAGAAAAGGCACCAGGCGTCGCAATGCCAAATTATGGAGCGTGGAGCAGGCGATGATGATGTCGCACACCTTCTTCGGTGAGTAGAATAGGGATCCACCTGTCATATGGAGGCACCGGAACCTGGCCTTAAGGAGGCCAAAGTTGCGTTCGATCACCCTCCTAGTTCGCCCATGGGCATCATTGTAGCGTTCCTCTGCCCTGGTCCTGGGATTCCTCACTGGGGTCAATAGCCAGGAAAGGTTTGGGTAACCATAGTCCCCCAATAGCCATACACGGTGCCTCTGGAGTTGACCCATCATATCAGGGATGCTGCTATTCCGCAGGATGTAGGCGTCATGCACTGAGCCAGGGAACATAGCATTTACCTGCGAGATGTACTGGTCTGCCAAGCAGACCATCTGGACATTCATGGATTGATAACTCTTCCTGTTCCTGTACACCTGTTCACTCCTGCAAGGGGGGGGGGGACCAGAGCTACATGGGTCCCATCAATGGCACCTATGACATTGGGGATATGTCCAAGGGCATAGAAGGGCATAGAAGTCACCTTTCACTGTAGGCAAATCCTCCACCTCAGGGAAAATGATGTAGCTGCTTACGTGTTTCAGCAGGGCAGACTGCACTCTGGACAACATAGGCTGGGACATCCCTGATGCCATGGCCACTGTTGTCTGAAAAGACCCACTTGCAAGGAAATGGAGCACTGACAGCATCTGCACGTCAGGGGGGATTCCAGTCGGATGGCGGATTGGTGACATCAGGTCTGGCTCCAACTGGGTACATAGTTCCTGGATTGTGGCACGGTCAAACCTGTAGGTGACGATTAAATGTCTCTCTTCCATTGTCAACAGGTCCACCGGCGGTCGGTACACCGGAGGATTCCGCCATCTTCTCATATGTCCCAGCTGACGGAGCCTAAGAAGGACAACAGCGAAGAAACAGTCACTATTCCTCCAGGTATGTACCCACAGTCACACAGAACACAGCACCAAATACAAAACCCTTCCTGTATGTGTGTTGAGTATAGGCCTAGCTATTTGTGACGCAGTAGTAACTGAAGCCATGTGGGCCCCTGAAATGGCGGCTGTCTGACCTCTAAACTGGGACAATGGGATTGTGTGGTAACAGCGCTGGCGTTGCACACCGTCGCGGTAGGCGGTCGTAGACAGCGGCGCAATGCTGCATTGGTTAACATTGGACCCTATGGGTCCCAGGAGCCAATGAACAGGTGCGCCGGCGATGATGATGCGCCCCTCCGCGAACGTCACCGCCATTTTCTATCCCTTCAATCACTAGATACCTGACCTTCGACAGGAGAGGACCTACACTGCTAGTGCTGCTGTGACCTCGGTCTGGAAGCGACGATGGCTGCTGCGTCTGGGGGAAAGGCCCCTGCCTTCACTGCATAGGAGTTGGAGAAACTTGTGGATGGGGTCCTCCCCCAGTACATGCTACTCTACGGTCCTCCAGACCAACAGGTTAGTACACAGAGAGCACGTTGTATGGGCTAGGCCTGGGTGTAGAGGGCTGGGTGGAAGAGGGAAGGGGCCAGAGTTCATACTACAGTAAAGCATGGGAATAAATGGGCCACATGGTCAGAGTAGGGAGGGGGCCACTCACATTGACGGTGCAGTTGGTAATGACTGTTCCTCTTTCCTTGTGCATGTCATGTAGGTCAGCGCCCACCAGAAGAGGGACATTTGGCGTGCCATCGGCAAGGACGTCCGGACCCTGGGGGCCCACCAGAGACGGGGCACCCACTACCGGAAGAGATGGGAGGACATTCGCCGCTGCAGCAAGAAGACGGCAGAGGCTCAGCTGGGGATGGCCTCCCAACGTGGGAGGGGTGCCCGTCGCACCATGACCCCCCTGATGTTCCGGATCCTGGCGGTGGCCTACCCGGAGTTGCATGGGCGCTTAAGGACATCACAGCAGACACAAGGGGGTGAGTACAACCTCATTCTGCGGACTTTGCGTGCAGTGGAGGGGTCTGGGTGGGGGAGGTGGGCTGTGGGTGTCCCTAGGCCAGGGCGAGTTCGGTAGGCAAGGCCCATCCGTAATGTAGGCCATGTGGCACTCTACCCTACCTCAGAAGAGTGGCAAGTTGAGGTATAGTTGCCTCTGTGGCATCCATGTGCGCAGATTTCCACCATTGCCATGAAGGCCATATCCCAGAAATTGCATGTGCAGAGGCCAGGAGCACGGCGTTATGCATGGGGCTGCTGCGTCTGTCTTGTCAGCCAATGGTAGCGGTATACCATGCACTAAAACTCTCTTTCTTCTGTCTCCCCCCCCCCCTTTTCCTGCTCTCCCAGTCCTTTTGTACATCAGAATCATCAGGCGGAGGTACAGTGGCACCTGAGCACGAGGGAGCTGCATCCCACATGGCCATGGAGGGCCACACCACAGACTCTGAATGCACCAGTGGGACGGAGGGCGAGGGGAGCTTCACGTCGGCAACGGATCACCAACCAGCGACACGGAATCGTCCACCGATGGGAGCTCCCCTGGGGTGGCGGCACCATCTGTGCGCCCCACTTCTACAGGTACAGCCGCCACCTCCCCTACCAGCACCGCCCTCCCAGCAGCCCCTCAGCATACGCCCCGTGCCCGCTCACCCAGGAGGGTGGGCATCACCTTCGCCCCAGGCACCTCAGGCCCTGCCCCAGTCACCCCTGCTGCCCTCAGTGAGGAGGCCATTGACCTCCTCAGGTCACTCACTGTTGGGCAGTCTACCATTGTGAATGCCATCCAGGGTGTAGAAAGGGAGTTGCAACACGGTAATGCATTCCTGGTGGGCATTCATTCTGGTCAGGCTGCCCTTAAGCAAACCCTGCAATCTCTGGCCTCAGCACTGATGGCAGCCATTGTCCGTGTGTCTAGCCTCCCCCCTCCAACTTCCTCCACCCAGACCCAATCCCCTGTACCCCAGCCCATCCCAAGCACACCTACAGACCAGCATGCACACAAGTCAACACCCAAAAGTAGCTCAAGCAAACATAGGCACCACACACACCACAGGCACTCACACAAGCATCACACCCATATAGACACAGCAACATCCACTGCCTCCACTGTGTCCCCCTCCTCCTCTTCTCCCTCCTCCCTTCGTCTCGTCTACACACACACACCTGCATGCACCACATCTACAGGCACTAGCACTCGCACCAGGACACCCAGCACCACAAGCCGCTCACCTGCACTCACCACCTCCACTTCCATTTACACGTCCCCTGTGTCTTCTCCCAGTGTGTCTGTGACGCCCCCTCCAAAAGTACCCAAACGCCGGCAATCACTCACCCAACATCCATCCACCTCACAACAGCCTCCAGTACCTGCACATGCACCTAAAACACCTAAAGTGACACCTCCTACAACCACCTCCTCTTCCTCCACCCAGACCCCCTCCAGCTACCCATCCCAGTGTCCGTCAGAAACTGTCCCTCTGTCAAATTGACCTTTTTGCCTCCACCCCCCCTCCAATTCATCAGTCCTGTCGTAGTGCCTCAGCCAAAAAGCCTCCAGTACCAGTGGTGCGTGTTCCAGGTTTTTGGAGTGCACCGTCCACCAGGGCAGGCAGTAGGACCCGGAGCCCAGGCACTGGTAGCCCACCCCCTGTAAAGGCTCTGAAATTGGAGAGTGGACGACGGGACCGTGTCAAGACTCCTGGTGGGACAACAAGTGAAATGGGATCGAAGGCGATTGGTGAGTCAGCTGTAACTCCAAAAAAGGTGGGGAAGGTCCAGAGGAAGTCTCCCCAGCCTGTTGTGAGTGTCACGGCGGAGAAGTGCTCCATCATTTCCGGCGGTGCAGACACAGCCGCCAGCACCGTCGTCACTGGTCCAGAGACCACCGCCGGAGTCACAGCCCAGGAGGGCTCAAGTATAGTTTCTAGTCAGGAGACCACCGCCGGAGTCACAGCCCAGGAGGGCCCAAGTATCGTCACTGGTCCAGAGACCACCGCCGGAGTCAGTCCCCAGGAGGGCTCAAGTATCGTTACTGGTCTGGAGACCACCGCCGGAGTCAGTCCCCAGGCGGGCCCAAGTATCGTCACTGGTCCAGAGACCACCGCCGGAGTCACAGCCCAGGAGGGGCCAGGATGCCACAGCCCCGCTGCCCAATGATGGAACGTCATGCCACACACCAATGTCCAGTGTGGAGATCGTCATGCCACACACCAATGTCCAGTGTGGAGATCGTCATGCCACACACCAATGTCCAGTTTGGAGATCGTCATGCCACACACCAATGTCCAGTGTGGAGATCGTCATGCCACACACCAATGTCAGTATCAGAACCGCCATGTCAAAGCACCGCTGAACAGTCCAGAACCGCCATGTCAAAGCACCGCTGAACAGGGCAAAGCCCGCCATGGCAAAGCACCGCTGAACAGGGCAAAGACCGCCATGGCAAAGCACCGCTGAACATGGCAAAGACCGCCATGTCAAAGCACCGCTGAACAGTCCAGAACCGCCATGTCAAAGCACCGCTGAACAGGGCAAAGACCGCCATGTCAAAGCACCGCTGAACAGGGCAAAGACCGCCATGGCAAAGCACCGCTGAACAGGGCATGCACCGTGTAGGAATGAATGGACCGCCACATCAGGCATCCTTATCCCATGTGCAGCTGGGACAGTGACAGGACAGGAACTTTCACGGGGAGACTCATCCAGTCTGGGCACCAGTCCCCCTCCAGCACCAGTGGACACCTGCATCTACTTGAGAAACTGTGGCTTTGCACTCCCCAGGATGGCACAGTGGGCAACCCACCCACTGTAGAGACTTGTGAGACTGTGGCTTTGCACTCCCCAGGATGGCACAGTGGGCAACCCACCCACTGTAGGGACTTGTGAGACTGTGGCTTTGCACTCCCCAGGATGGCACAGTGGGCAACCCACCCACTGTAGAGACTTGTGAGACTGTGGCTTTGCATTCCCCAGGATGGCACAGTGGGCAACCCACCCACTGTAGAGACTTGAGAGACTGTGGCTTTGCACTCCCCAGAGTGGTACAGTGGGCAACCCACCCACTGTAGAGACTTGTGAGACTGTGGCTTTGCAATCCCCAGGATACATCAATGAGCATGGAGCCCCGTTGTGGATCTGGCTCCGCATTCATGTGGCTGAGGTGCCCCCCCCCTTCCCTTCCCCCTGAGGTGCCTGTAGTGTTTCTATCTGATCCCCCGGCAGTGTTCTCTCGGATTTTGGTCAGGTATCTATTGTGGGCCTCGCCCATGCATTTTTGGACTGTTGGTGCACGGACATAGTTGTGTACATATCTGCACTACTTCTTGTATTGTATATATAATTATGAGTGATTTTGAGATATATATCTGTATATTTTTTGATGACATGTATATTGGCACATTACAATGTTTGACCGAAATTTGCTTTGTCTTTGCATTCTTCCGGGGGGATTGTGGGTTGTTAATGCGATATTTTTTGACTGCATTGGTGTGTATGTTGTAATATGCGAGGGTGGGGGTGAGGTTGTTTGGTGGGTGTCCCCCTAACTTTTGCCTCCCCCGTGTCGTAGATGCAGTACTCACCGGTATCTTCTGCGCCTACGTCGCTGTTGGTCGTAAATGAGAAGAAAGACAAGGGCAGGGAGTATTTGGAGTTCCGGGTCCATGGAGTCGTCGTTCCTCGTGGGATGTGTTCAGGTGAGCGTTTTCCCATAGCAAAAGCTGTTTCCGCCGTGTTTTGGCGGTGGCGGATTGGCGGGTTGTAATGGTGTGGGCGGTACATTGCCTGTCTGTTGGCGGTAACCGCCGCGCTGCTCGTCTGTACCGCCGTGGCGGGCGGTGTGTTAAAGTGGCTGTCTTTGTTGGCGGTTTCCGCCAGGGTCATAATTCCCTTTTTTGGTCCGTCGGCCTGTTTGCGGTATTACCCCACCTTTTACACCGTCCGCCAGGGTTGTAATGACCACCTTAGTGTTCTGAGATCTAAGATGGGTCTCAGTGTTTTGTCCTATTTTGGTATTAGAAAGTACAGGGAATAAACACCTGATCCTTTCTGATGGTTGGGTACTAGTTCTATTGCCTCTTTTTGTAACAACGCATCAACTTCTAGTTGTAATAGATCCAAGTGTTGTTTGGACATGTTGTGTGCTTTTGGAGGCACATTTGGCGGTAATTGTAGGAATTTTATGCAATAACCATGTTGGATAATGGCTGGGACCCACGAGTCCGTAGTTATGTTTTCCCAATTTTTGTAATAATGTGTGAGTCTCCCCCCCACTGGTGTTATGTGTTGGGGATTTGTGACATTGGAGTCACTGTTTAGTTTGTGGGGTTTTTGGGCTTTGGAATTTCCCTCTTGTTTTAGGGAACTGTCCACCCCTATATTGTCCCCGAAAGCCTCCTCTTTGGTATTGGCCCTGGTATGTGAGGTTGAAGGTTCTGTGCTTTGTGCTCGAAACCCCGGTCTAAAATGTGGCTTCCTAAAGGTGCCTCTGTTCTGTGGAGAGTAGAGCGCGCCCATGGCTTTGGCCGTGTCAGTGTCTTTCTTTAAAGTTTCTATAGCTGTATCCACCTCCGGCTCAAACAACTGGTGTCCATTAAAAGGCATATTAAGCACAGCCTGCTGGATCTCTGGCTTAAATCCGGAGGTGCGCAGCCATGTGTGTCTCCGAATAGTGACCGCCGTGTTTACTGTTCTGGCGGCTGTGTCCGCTGCGTCCATAGCCGATTGTATCTGATTGTTGGAGATACTTTGGCCCTCCTCCACCACTTGTTGTGCACGCTTTTGAAACTCTTTCGGAAGATGTTCAATTAAATGCTGCATTTCGTCCCAATGAGCCCTGTCATATCTTGCCAATTAAGCTTGTGAATTTGCGATGTGCCATTGATTGGCTGCCTGTGCTGCAACCCTTTTCCCTGCTGCATCAAGCTTTCGACTTTCTTTGTCGGGTGGTTGTGCATCCCCAGAGGTCTGTGAGTTTGCCCTTTTCCAGGCTGCTCCTACTACCACAGAGTCAGGTGTTAGTTGTTGCGTGATGTACACAGGGTCCGTAGGGGGAGGTTTGTACTTCTTCTCCACCCTAGGTGTGATGGCTCTGCCTTTGACTGGGTCTTGAAACACCTGTTTCGCGTGTTTTAACATGCCTGGTAACATAGGCAGACTCTGGTATTGGCTTTTTTGTTGATGACAGGGTATTGAATAAAAAGTCATCCTCTATAGGTTCTGCATGCAGTGCTACATTGTGAAAAGTAGCTGCTCTGGACACCACCTGCATGTAAGCAGTACTGTCTTCTGGTGGTGATCTTGCCGGGTAGCAATCCGGACTATTGTCAGATACTGGTGCATCGTACAAATCCCATGCATCTGGGTCATCTTGGCTCATCCCTGTGTGCGTTGGTGATTGCATCATTGGTGGTGTTGCAATTGGGGACATTTGCGGTGAGTGCTGTGGCGATGGCTGTGGAGAAAAACGTGGTGGAGTTTTTTCTTTAGCCACTTTAGCCTTTGGCTGTTTTTCTGTTTCCTTGAAAGCAAGTTTTTGTTTCATTTGAATTGGGGGAAGAGTTCTTATTTTCCCCGTGTCCTTTTGTATATGGAGCCTTCTTTGTGTATATTCTGGCTATCCCATCTCTAGTTCTTGTCTGAATTTATGGCCTTGTAGCTGTGATGAAAGGCCTTGTTCTTCAGTATAGGAGCTCTGTTTCGGCTCCGAGGCTGGATGTTTCGGCACCATAACCTTTTCAGCAGTCTTTTTCGGCTCCGAAGACACCTTTTTTGGTTTCGGGGTGCCGATATCTCGGTATCGAGTTTGGTCGGAGCCAGTATCTCGGTGCCAAGTATACTCTGTGCCGGTATCTCGACCGGAGTCGGATGTCTTCGACACGTGTGTGCCCTTTTTCGGTGCCGATGGTTGGTCACCTTGCTTACGGGTTGAGCCATGGCCTGCAGGCGGTGGCGTCCCCTGGGCTTTCATTATTTTAATGTGTGTTTTGGCCAGGGCAGTTTTACTCACTGTTTGTTGCCTCGCTGACTGCTCCGTTTCGGTCTCGTCCGAGTCCGAATCAGGAATGGAGAAAGTCTCCTCTTCTTCTGCGTCGTGGTGTCCTGCCGGCATCGACGCCATTTGAAGCCTTCGAGCTTTCCGGTCCCGTAGTGTCTTCTTCGAATGAAATGCCCGACAGGCCTTGCAGGTATCCTCTTTGTGTTCGAGGGACAAACACAAATTACAGACCGAATGCTGGTCTGTATAAGGATACTTATTGTGGCATTCGGGGCAGAAGTGGAATGGGGTCCGTTCCATGAGCCTTGAAGACGCACGCGGTCGGGCCGACTAGGCCCCGCCGGGGAATGGAAGCCCCGAAGGGCTACTGGAGCTCTTCTTTTCTTCGGTGTCGAAGTGCTATTACTAACCCGATACCGAACGCAAACAATACCGTCGAATTTTCTGAGATTTAACTAACTTTCTGAACCGAAACACAGAGCGAAGAGGAACACGTCCGAACCCAATGGCGGAAAGAAAACAATCTAAGATGGAGTCGACGCCCATGCGCAATGGAGCGGAAAGGGGAGGAGTCCCTCGATCTCGTGACTCGAAAAGACTTCTTCGAAGAAAAACAACTTGTAACACTCCGAG
The DNA here is from genome assembly GCF_031143425.1 of Pleurodeles waltl. NCBI lineage: Eukaryota > Metazoa > Chordata > Amphibia > Caudata > Salamandridae > Pleurodeles > Pleurodeles waltl. The sequence continues at coordinate 828,017,727 of NC_090445.1, read as the reverse complement.
CCCAACACTAGATGGCAGGTGGCAGGATAATGCACAGCATGTGTATCTGCAGCTACACATGCCATCAAACATATATATATATATATATATATATATAAAAAATAATTAATAACATATGCCAATTGATTTGAATTAAATTAGCCACGATATTATTAAGGGTGCACAAGAATAAACAAAGCTCTAAATAACCTCAAATGTTACAATGTCGTTCTTTCTAGTGTTTTGCATTTCACCAACAAGACAATGCATGTTAATTTTCTGTAGAAAGGCAACCTGTTGATTACAAAACTGTTGTAAAATTATGTTTGGACAAAAATGATGGCACTGATTATCTGGAGAAAAGAGGGCATCAAACAACAATTTATGGCTAAATAAAACACCACTGAAGTCCAAAAGATTTACAAACATAATGCGCAATGCATCAAAATAAACTATAACCCTAGGCAAATTACATAACAAAAGCTGAACACACAAGTTAATGTTAAACTAATAACATATCAAGAAAAACATAAAACATCCTGTAAGTGAGGCTGCTTTTAAATGGCCATTAGAAGGGAAGAAAGGAATTAACCACATCACATTAGGCAGGAAAATCACAAAAGCAGGGCTTTGCTCGAAAAATAAAGCTCACATTGCCAATTTGTATGACAATGTTGGCCTAAAGAATAAAATGAATAATTGCTTCTGTGATCTATAATGATCTGGGTGGATTTTCAAGCAGAGAAGTTTTTGACTTCTAGGAAATAAATATGTGCTACGCTGGATACCTCATGGCCTCAGACATTCAAAGCTTCAACGTGCAGACAGAAACATTGTTTGGTGTGGTTTTCTGGTGTTATTATTCAATGTAAGGTTAAGCAATACATGGTAATGGGATAAAAACTTTTTTTGTAAACGTTTCCCATGCTGCAGTCATGACGACATAGCATTCAAAGTTTGAAATTTCTTGTGGATAGCAACATCAACCTTTACATACAAATTAATGTCTTGGTTAAAAAGGATTTTACCACTTCGGATTTATCAGAAGGATTGAACACTTTTCCAAAACAGGATACCAAGGAAGAACTTCATTCAAAGGTGCTCCTTGGCCTTCCATATGGCATTACATTTTCAATGATGTTCCCAAAAAGCACTTTTCATCCCTCAGCTCCTTAAAGTTACTCTCCCTGCGGCAGTCTGACTGATCACTGGAACTCATTGCTTTGACCACATAATTGCTATTTCAGTCACCCTGACCTGGGTCTGTACAGAATGCAGAGTGATGTACAAGCTAGCCAGTCTAGTATATACATTTCTGCATTCTAATCGGGCTCACAAAACTGGCCAGGAAATTGAAGATTTCTGGGGGCACTAGCCAGCTATGCAGTGCTGACATTTATTTTTGAGATCCCCATCTTCAACTAAGGAAGGAATTCGAGACAACCTTTCTCTGGGTGTGCATGGAGGTTTGGAACTCTATTAGACCCCCACATATCCTCTTCCAGCCACACCAATCCCTTTCTCTCCTCCTGAAAACAAAGAGCATCAACCTCCTTTTCCTTCGCCCTTCTATTCTTCAGCTCTGGACTGCTCTCTGTAAAGATTACAACCTCTATTTACTGAATTTGGTAAAGGCTGGCCTTTTGGATTATTGTACTGAGATCTGGCGTGTGTATGTCTTCCGGTAATGTGTATACATGTTCCTTCTGGATCTTGGTGCATCCTATCAAAGTATATACTGTGTGCAATGCAACATTGGATATTCCTGTTTTAACACACTTATGCCAGTGTTCTGTTTACCTGTATTGTAACACCCTATATTTGTGTATATTTGAACATATGATATGCATTCCAAAGTTTTCTTCTGACATTTGTTACCCTGCTGCTCTGTGTCCAACAGCTAATGGGCTTGTAGGTGCTATACAATATTACTATGGAAATAAATAAGTATTATGATTAGCTCAACACAGCCAATTATTTAGGACAGGGGAAAGGACCGACGCCAAAATCTGAATCTTCAACATCTGCATCACAAGGATAGTTGAGATGTTACTGATATATATTGGAAAGGGACCATTCAACTTCTTTCTTACATAGACCACCTAGGAAGAAGAGGATTGGCTCTAATGCTCTTAAAAGGAGAAACCTTGTGTCCTCCTTCAGAGTTACCTAGGATTCAGACTGGCATTTGAGGTGGCAGATGGGAAGGTGTTGAGTGAAACTAATCACCACCAATAAGAAGGACCTTGTATCAGAGAAGCTTTAGTTACAGTGGTGATAGTGAAGTGAGCCTCCAAAATAAAGGACAATAATGGAGCCACAAGAAATTTACTGGGGCTTCTTACCCACAGTTCAGGCATGGAGGCATATAACTATGGTCTCGAGGTGCCTCCACTTAGCAGAGCTGACCAATACAAAGGAAAAAGCAGCAGCTCCCTAAGGTTTGGGGCTGTACTGAAAGACTGCAAACCTTTATTGAATGGATACAATACAAATTGGCAAGCACAGCTTGGATGGTACTCTGTGATTGTACTGCTGGAGAACCTTATTGGCAGAGGCATCAAACAGGTTGTTTCCATAGAATGGGAGGTCAATTACTTTTTGTGGGCCATGGCCTTAGGTCTGAAGGTGTGCCATGTGTGCTAGTAGATATGCAATCCCTGGCAACGGTTTCAGTTAGGTCTGGCGACAAAAGCATTTTGTGCTCAGCCAAGACTAGGAGATGTTTATTCATTAACTTACTATCTTGACCGGCATAGCCTAGGCATAATGATTGCTAACCTCTTTTTACCCCCATGGGTTTCAGAATTTTTTTAGATTTGATACGAGAGAGGATGAAGCGTCACCGTTAAGGAAATCAGCCATCACTATAAAAGGCTGAACATGGGAAAGAGGTTTTTCAAGCTCACAAAGATACAGCAGTCCCTTTGTCTCTGATACAGATTATCTAACAACTTTTAAACTGCAGGCTCAGAGAGTGGCTTCTATATGATCTGATGAGTGACCAGAGCTGGCTTTGGTGGACCCTCAATCTATTGTCAGGGATCTGGGTCCTCTGAGAAAATGTCTTTCATGGTTTTGGCTATTATCAAATAGTACAACCAAACGGGATGAAGATTTTCATAATCTCTGGTACCAGTGTTCGCATTTGTGTGCAGCTCACCTACAAAAGCCCTCTTGCAGGGGAAAGACCTGGGAGGTGGAACTGTTTGAGCCTGGAAGAATATCCGAGACTTTCAATATTGTTGTAAGCAGAGAAATCGGCACCACACATTGTTCTTAGGGCGACAGGTTGTCATAATTTTCTACCAAAGAACAAACTAGATGGTAAATGGGATTCAGGGTTTAATCAATAATACAGATATGGAATAAACATGCAATGGTGGCTGGATATACCAAAATGGCGCTTTCAGTTCTAGAGCTCTAATAGATTTCAGTATCGAATTAATCTTTCTGTAAAGAAATAAAATGTTATGAACATAAATGCTTGTTTTCTTCAGTGTATGTCAGAGTGCAAAATATAAAAAGTTACAAACCTGGCCTGTTTCTTCAAATCTTTTTCTGTCTGCACTGTCAATAACATAGATCTAGAAAATAGCAAATGTATTTGTTAGAACATTACTTTACATAATGATGAAGCGTTTTACCTTACTGCTAATAGTCCATGGGGTATAACATGCAAGTTACAGTCAATAACTGGCCTGTTTTTTATGCAATAACTCACCACGATGGGGAGTGAGAGGATATGAAGTATCAGTAGCACATTCTCTTGAACAATGGGACTCAAATTAAACATGTACTTTGGCCTAGGAAGAAAACATAATTTAATTCAATTATGTACAGTGCTCTTTCAAATAGAGCATGAAGTTCCAATTCGAAATGGCCGTCAGGGTGTTTGTAAGGAAAGATTCACCTTAATAGTGCTGATGGGCTCTCACCCACACAAAGTGCTTCCTTCATCACAGAGTTGGCTACTACCACCTGTATAAAACCAAGGCGGGTTTACCATAAATTGTGCACGCACTTTATCCTTAGGTTTATTTACTCCTTTTTATGCTTAGTCATTTTACCTAGAAAGGGATCCGCACTTAAAACTGCATAATGGTAGGAGAAAGATTAACATGTGAATGAAAACAAAAAGGGGATGTAAGGATCTTTCATATCTTTAGAAACCGGACATGCTGCTGCTCATCTCCTAAGCCAGTCCAGGTCTGAAGCATTCGTCAGGGCACAAACTTACTTTGTCAAAACGAATCCAATTCCTTGAACACATCTGCTGGAGACAAGATGGGGTCATGTCCTGACGAATACCCTAGACATGGACAGGCTTAGGAGATGCTTACAAACATGTCCGTTTATTTTAAGAAGACACGAATGGTTCCGTTAGGCTTTTAAGTTATTTAGTGGTCGGTGAAAAACAAAAATCAGCCCTTTGGCTTCACGGAAGATAATACACTACCTGGCACTACCGGCATGCAATAAACACAATGGGAAAGTGTTTTCAAAACTTGTGGTATTACAAGTCATTAAGACGGCCTGCAGGAGCTCTTGGTACAGTTCCTACAGGGGACAAAGCGGCTCTAACATACTTATTATCTTGCTTTCTAACTGCATGAATGGATGAAAACGTAATGCTGATGATATTTGGGGCTCTCTTCTTGTTCTTATAAGATAAAATGCAATAAACGGATTAAAAACAAAGTAAAAAAGACTGCCTGCAGAAGCTTATTTTATGATGAAACATACCACATTGAGTGGGTAAGAGTCCTTTTTTTTTTTTTTTTTAAAGATAACCTGCCTTTCTAAACACACATTTGGCACGTTCAAAGTGAAATGTATGCTATAAAATAACAACGTCCATAAACGAAGCATTGTTTTATTTCTAGGACCAAAGTACCTGTTCACGTTGAGCACTGTATTTTATGTATACACCTAAAACTGGTGAAAGTCTGAGTCAAGGTTAGTTTAGTTGAACTTATAGCACTAGTGTTGATACATTTTCCAGCAGAAACAAAATCCATAGTTCTTCATATAAACAGTAGGTTATATTTAATTTTATTTAACCGTGTGTGACTATAGCCATTTTGTAGCACTGAGTATGTTGTTGATTGCAAATTATAAAGTTGACCCTGGTCCCTTCTTGAATTCTATGTGGGCTTAACGGGATGTTCAGATCCATGACTGTGGAGTTCAAACTAAGATCAGTGGGGCCCTGTTCCTTTATGCAGGGAATGACAGTCCGAACTGTGTTGTGAGGAGAAGGTTGTGGAGTTCAAACTAAACTCAGAATGGCTTTGTATCTTTGTGCACTCCTAACTGTGTTGTCATGGGACAGAAAGGACATGTCTGACCAGGCTTATTTTCAGATTTGCTTGAGGGAAACCGGAATTGGTCAGAACCTTAGGTCTGGGTGGGGGCACTCTATACCAATGCTGTGCTCCTATCATCCAGATGGGACTGCCTCGGCAACTTGTGGGTGAATCTGACCCGAGTGATCATACAGTCCCCAACTAAGGATTCAAATAACTCTGAATGGACTATGAAATAGGAAATGATTGGTTAACAAGACTTGTGAAAACCTCCACCACAGAACCAAACCAATTTTAGGCTTTGTGCATCATACTTAATTAAAAATGTGAGCATATTCATCCAAATGAAGTGATGATTAAGTATAATATCAATTAAATTGAACAATAGGAAATTGTGCAAACCATAGACAACGGGGAAAAAGATCTGCAGCAGGCCAGAGGCTTGTCCACCAGTTAGCAAATACAAAGTTTTTGGTGGCAAATGACAGAGCATAAAAGGGGACAAAGATAATCAAAAAGGAGTAACAGAAGATTTGGGGTTAGCTGATCTCTGAGATACGACAAGCTCAAGAAAGTCCTGAATGCCTCCATCACCACCTTCTTAGAGGCCTGAAACATGCTGAAATGAGGCCCCTCCTGAAGAAACCATTAGCCGACCCAACAGAATCGAAGAACAACTGATGCAACGCCCTGCTCCCCTTTCCAGTAAAGGTCCTCGAAAAGGCCAGCAACTCACCAAACACCTGGAACACCACAAACTCCTGGACCCCTCTCAATACAGATTCTGAGCCAACCACAGCAACAAGACAGCCCTAATGACAGCTACAAACAACATCTTGGCCCTCCTAGACCGTGGCGAAACAGCAACTCTTATCCTCCTGGACTGGTCAGCCATCTTCAACACCATCTCCCATCACGTCCTGATCAACAGACTCCACCTCATCAGAATCCAGGTAGACAACCTCAAACGGATCACCTCACCTGAAGGATCCAGAGGACCAGTCTCCCACCGTTCACCTTGGAATGCAAGAAGATCATCTGCGGCGCCCCCTAAGGATCACTCCTCAGCCCCACCCTCTTTAACACATACATAACCTCCCTGGTTGATACAGTCAGATCGCATGGACTCAATATCTCAACATCTCCTACGCTGATAACACCCAGCTTATCCTCTCATTGTCAGAAGACCCATCCACCACCAGAGCCAACTTCCAGAGATGTATGATAATCATTGAAGAATGGATGAAGGACAACTGCCTCAAGCTCAACACAAACAGGATCGAAGTCATCATCTCTGGGAAAAACACCTCGCTGTGGAAAACCGTGTGGTGGCCTGATGAACTCAGCCCATCTCGCACCCCAACACCACACCTGCAACCTTGGAACCATCCTGGACAGCAAGCGGTCTATGAAGAAACAGATAAAAGCAGTCTTATCCACCTGCTTCCACATTCTATGCATGTTCCACAAGATCTTCAGTTGGCTCCAAATCAACAACAGAAAGAACATCACCCAGGCCCTCGTCAACAGCAGGCTGGACTATGGAAACACACTCAATGTAGGAATCATCGCACTCCTCCTGAAGAGACTGCAGTCTATACAAAATTCAGCGGCAAGACTCATCCTCGACCTCCCGAGAAGGACCCAATTCACACCGCACCTCAAGAAGCTACATTGGCTCTCGATCCAGAAAAGATGCCATTTCAAGATGTTGACCCAGGCATACAAAGCCCTGAACAATGAAGGACCAGCATACATTAACAAACGAACAACCTTCCACCAACCAACCAGACACTTTGAACTCTCACTGCCACTTAGTGTCAGCAGACGTGGGAGTGCTTGCATAAATCTTTCCCATTCGGCGTGTTGACAGGCAGGAGTACAATCCAAAGCAGAAACTTAAATATATATATAGGATAGTGCTTTTAGGCTCAGTCTAGTTTGTTCAGATTGAGGTTATCTTGAAAAACAAAATACAAAATAATGCACAATTGAAACAGACGGGTCAAAATCGTAAATTAAGGCTCAAGTTGTGCACGTTCTTTAGCTACAATCTGTCAGGCTCTGGGAAAAGTGAATTCAGCTTTGTCCAGCAAAAGTCATACTTGGAGAAAGCTTTGAAATTTCAAACCCAGGCATGGGTCATGGGATATCTTCTACAAGTATGTAAAATAATTAAGGAAAAGCTGGACTCATAGCTATTGCAATATGAATAGGGACCTACAGACCAACAACTGAAATTTATTTCAATTTAATGACTCCTTTTCAAAGGGACACAACCCAATCAAGAGCAGTGCTCTTGGCTCAAAATAAGGCAAACACTGCAACTAATGGCAACTGCAGAAAGAGTAGTGGATAAACAAAATAATAAAAACACAAAAAGGCCTTTAGTTCAAGATTCACAGGAGCTAAACCAACATATTGGGCACTGTAGTGTCAAAAGATTTGCAGAACATTGCATAGTAGTCTCTCCAGCTAATATCAACAGTCTTTCACAGAATGCTCGCAAAAAAAAGAGAATGACTGTTGGAGACAGCGGCAGTACACAAATTCATCAATATTCAACCTAGTTCTTATTTTTGGTGGCACGTTACGACCCATTAAGGCCTGTAGAATAAATATCTGGTCAGAATGTCTAATAAATCTACAGAAGTGTTAGTGTGTGACTTAATGGTACACATGTACTACTAGCTCAGGTTAGCTCAGTGGAATTGGCATGTTAAGATGAAATGCAATGCTTGCTTGCTATTCTTTTTTTTTTTCCCCAAAACATGAAGGCAAGTCTTAGGTGCTCAAATTAACTTTGACACAGACTACTAATTTGACCTAGAAATTAATGTTTAAACTACGAAATGGCACAAATCTGGCTATAAAAGTTGTAGGATATTCGTCAGAATATATATTGGCTTCCTGTAAAGAAAATCATCATCTTCATGGTTTTTACCATCATGCTACAAACTCTTGTTGGGCCTGCCCCACAACCTATGGATGACCAGGTATTAAAGCTTTGGAAAACTGCATCCTTCAACTTACAAATCTCTGTTTTTACCAGTTCTTATTTTAATTGCAAGGGGAAACAGGTGTTCGCAAGATAGGGACCAACCAATAGGGAATGCTTAACCCTGCTTAATGTTTATATCAGGCTGCATTTCATCTCAGAGTTTCAGTAAGCATTTACACACTGCTAACTTAATTTGCAGTGATCATTACTGAAATGTACACATTGTGTCACTAAGCAAGGTTAGAACTGATCAACTTCATCAATAAAAGGAATTTCATCTGAAAAGTCTTGCTAAGAAAAGAAGGATTTCTATTGCATGCAATAAAATTATTTTGTAAGCGTCACAAAAAAAAAAAAATCTAAAGCACTGACAGACGATGAAAGTTGTGGTTTCTTTGTGAAATGCTGAGGTTCAGCTGCTTGACCCACTTTTTGAGAGGAAAATTGGCAGAATTTGTGCTTCTGGTCGCATTATTACAGCTTGCCACAGGATAAATATCTCTTCCATGTGACCTTTATTCAGCCAGTCTTGCACCTGGCATGCCTCCTTGTGACTGCATACTCTTCCAGAGATGGCCCACAAGTGTACTGCTCACAGCAACTCCTTTGTGGAACTTAGTATTTTTTCACAATCCTGGGTTAGAGTAAGGTACTGATAAATCATTGTAATTAATACAGAATGTTATTTCTGAACTCCAGAAAATGAGACACACTCCAAAGTTCACTAAGGGACAAAGCCTCAAGAGAGAACTCCCTAGAAAGGCAGGGACGGGGATGAGCAGTAAGAGTTACTACTGGAGACTGATTCAGGTGTACAAATAATGCTAAATGTCTGCTCAGAATTACGTCGTAAAAATTATAAATCTTATTTCACAGCAGGCCTGAAAAGCCAGGAAAAATGATTAACAAACCGAAATGTTTAATATATCATTTCCTAGGCCACGGTCTTTGTGAAATAGTGCATGGTCTCTTATTCAGGCTGCTACCAAGTTAGCCACTATACTTTTTGGAGCCAAAGTTGTAGACTCTAGGTGAAAATTGCCTCTGTTTCTCTAATAATCCACCGGTCAAGGCCCCCTCTGCAGAGCATAGGGTTGTTGAACACCAAAGCAGCTACCTTCAAGCTCCAACAAAGGAAAGGGTAGAGTTGAAGTCCCCATCTGGTGCTGTTCATGCTTAAAATTCCATAATAAATAATGCTCACGCCAAATTTGTGTCTTAATTTCCCCTCACAAGTTTAGAACTGTAAAGGTACTCACCGTTTCTGATTTGCCATGGGTGATTTGAGAAAATGGTCAAAATTTGACTTTTTTTTATTTTTTTTTTAAATGGTAGCCACAATTGTTTTACTCGGCTAGTACCACCATTTTACCAGCATTCATATGGGCATTTATTAGGCCTGCAAATGTCTTAATTCAACAGGCCCACACACAAACGTGGGATTTTGCCAGAGCTATCCTGGCTGCCATGCCAAGGAGCAAGTCAGCAAAAGTGCTTCTGCCAATGTTACAGATTTTGTGAAAACTGTAATGTTAATGGTGGCAAGCCATCTATCTTTTTGTATTTCACAAACGCTTAAAATGCTTTCGTCAATATGCTTGAGGTGGAAGTTTTCTCAAAGCCTGTGGCAGTCACGTGATCATTTTTTCTGCCTCTGACACCTATGCTTCGATCAGCAGCCCTAAGCAGAAAAGACACATAAGACAATCAGTTACAAACAGGATGGGTTTTCTGACACACTGATCCCATAGCCATGTGGCACATGAGAGGCTGAGTCATATGATTCCCAGAGCAGTACTGAAGCTCTACAATGAGTAACCTGGAGTTTCACCCCAATCCCTAAAGGAAGATTGGGGACTGTGTGTCTGGAAGGGCTGGAGCAATGATGATTTACACAAGGGAAGAAGCTCAGTCAGTCCTCGTAAGACACCCCGCCTAAGTCTAGTGCAAAGGGAATCCTTAACCCTCAGGCTAACCGGACTCATGCAAGAAATGCTCATCCTTAATTTAAACACTCACTTGAGCTAAACCATGTCCTACAAGAGGTTTCTGAAGTGCCTGGGCTAACTGAGAAATTATTAAATGTCATTTTTTAGTATACTTGACAAAATGCTTTAGCAAAAATGTAAATTCTTACTGAAGAACAGAACCAGCTGCTTTAATAGTGGATTAGGCTAAATACATCATGAAGCAATAACATGCAGGGGTTCTCAGATTATAAACTATTTTTTCTTAGCAGATGATGAAACGTGTGCTCTAGTTACCCTTTATCAGCATTTAAATACCCCTGATACAATCTTCTACTCATTGAGGATTTTATGACGCTAATAGTGTCAAACAAAGCCCTGATGTGAAAGATCTCTCTTAGGACGACCTCAGTCGTGGGTAGACATTCCAAGAAATAACCAGGCTTCTGAAAGTGTGGAATGCCTACAGTCATTAATCCTCTTTGCACATTTTTTCCCAGGCTCACTCGTTCTCATTGTCCTAATATGGCTTACTGTTGTTGTCCAACACCCAGCCCATCCTCTTGGGTTTCTCTCTTTTCCACCCCAGTCTACCCCTCTAATCAAAGGTCCCTTAGCTACAGTTCTATTAGGTCCATTTTCACTCCCTACGGACCACAGTTTCCAGTATGTTTCTGCCCCCTCTGTGAATTTTTTGATTTAATGAGGCTCTCTGTGTCCTCAACTGCCCAGGTCCACGCAGTTTCTTTCTCTAGCTCTTCACAAAACCTTCTTCTATCCCAATACAGTTATGCATCCAGGCTCTTCCCTCATGCACCAAAAGTTCATCTTCCCATTACCTCTTCTCTCTCCCCCCCCCCATTTCTCAAGAAAGAGAGATGCAATAAAGGGAATACCGAAAATAATGGGGTTCAAAAAAGAGACACACAATGGACTGGGAGGTGGAAACAAAGTGGAGGGACTGATAAGTCAGTCAGTGCACGAGAGAGAGAGAGAGAGAGAGATAGATATATGGAAAATGTCACTTACAAGCTGCAGATTCACATGCTGTGCATTATCCTGCCATCTAGTGTTGGGCTCGGAGTGTTACACGTTGTTTTTCTTCGAAGAAGTCTTTTCGAGTCACAAGACCGAGGGACTCCTCCCTTTCGGCTCCATTGCGCATGGGCGTCGACTCCATCTTAGGTTGTTTTCTTTCCGCCATCGGGTTCGGACGTGTTCCTCTTCGCTCCGTATTTCGAATCGGGAAAGTTAGATAAATATCGAAAAAAAAAAAAAAAAAAAGACTGTATTGTTCTCGTTCGGTACCGGGTTAGTGTTATTGTATCGGCGCCGACAGCAGGAGCGCTCCGGCGGCCCTTCGGGACCTCCGTTCTTCAGCGGGGCCTGGTCGGCCCGACCACATCCATTGTCGAAGACTAAAGAACCGGACCCCCTTCCGCTTCTGTTCGAAGTGCCATTCGAAGTATCCCTATATAGACCAACACCTGGTCTGTAATCTGTGTTTATCACCAGAACACAGGGAGGATACTTGCGAGGCTTGAGCGTTTCAATCGGAAAAGCCCCTATGTGATCGACGAGCAAGAAGACTGCAAATGGCGTCGACACCGAGAGAGCAACTCGACGTCGGAAAGGAGGAAAGAATTTCCATCCAGGGATCGGACTCTGATGAATCCGAAAGTGACCGAACCTCAACGGTGCAGCGAACAGTGAGTAAACCTGCCCCGTCCAAAACTCGCACAAAGATTTATAAGGCCAAGGGGACGCCACCGCCAGCAGGCCATGGCTTAACCCATCGAAAAAGAAGGTGACCAAACGTCGGCACCGAAAAAGGCCAGAGATTTGCCGAAGACTTCCGACTCCAGTCGAGATTCCGGCACCGAACGATCTCGACACTGAAAGTTCGACTCACCTAAAGTGAGAAAAATATCTTCGGAACCGAAAGACATTTTCTGAAACATCGGTACCGAAAAAAGCAGCTTCGGAGCCGAAAAGAAGCTCTTACACAGAAGAGAAAGGACTTTCCAGCCAAATGAAGGAAAGACGTAGGTTTGAGCAGGAAATAAGTATGGATGAACCGGACCATACACAAAGGAGGTTGCATATCCAGAAAGAGACTGGAACGATACAAACTCTCCCTCCAATTAAGACCAAAAGAAAACTGGCATTTCAGGAGACAGAAATGCAGCCGAAGGCGGCCAGAGAAAAATCCCCACCACCAAGGTTTTCACCACAACCTTCCCCACTACACCCACCACAACTGTCTCCAGTGGGAACACCTCTGATGCAGTCACCTACACATACAGGGATGACACAGGATGATCCTGATGCATGGGACTTATATGATGCACCAGTATCCGATAACAGTCCGGATTGTTACCCAACAAAGCCGTCACCTCCAGAGGACAGTATTGCATATACGCAGGTACTATCCAGGGCAGCTACGTTCCACAACGTAGCAATGCATTCTGAGCCAATAGAGGATGATTTCCTGTTCAACACCTTAGAATCCACCCACGCTTCCTACCAGAGTCTGCCAATGCTCCCGGGTATGCTCAAACACGCAAAACAAGTATTCCAGGAGCCAGTTAAAGGAAATGCTAGCACGCCTAGGGTGGAGAAGAAGTACAAGCCTCCACCAACGGATCCTGTGTTCATAACACAACAACTTACACCGGACTCGGTAGTTGTAGGAGCAGCAAGAAAGAGAGCAAACTCTCAATTGTCAGGAGACGCTCCACCGCCTGACAAAGGGAGTAGAAAGTTTGACGCAGCGGGCAAATGAGAGCAATCAATGGCGGATCGCTAATTCACAAGCCCTACTTGCTCGCTACGACAGGGCACACTGGGACGAGATGCAACACATTATACAACACTTGCCCAAAGAACACCAGAAACGTGCCCAGCAGGTTGTGGAAGAAGGACAGGCAATATCCAACAGCCAAATAAGGTCCGCACTAGACTCAGCAGACATGGCAGCACGAACGGTCAACACTGCCGTAACCATTTGCAGGCATGCATGGTTAAGAAGCTCTGGATTCAAGCCAGAAATCCAACAAGCGGTGTTGAACATGCCATTTAACCAAGAACAATTGTTTGGGCCGGAAGTGGACACAGCAATTGAAAAGTTAAAAAAAAGACACGGACACAGCCAAAGCCATGAGCGCGCTCTACTCCCCACAAGTCAGAGGCACATTTAGAAAGCCACAATTTAGAGGAGGTTTTCGAATGCAAACACCAGAGCCTTCCACCTCTCAAACCAGACCCACCTATCAGGCACAATACCAAAGGGTAGGGTTTCGTGGCTCCTATAGAGGAGGACAATTCCCAAGAGGAAGGGGAAAGTTCCAGACACCCAAAACAAGCCAGACCAAACAGTGACTTCAATGTCACAAAACCCCAACACTTATCACCAGTGGTGGGGGGGGGGGGGGAGACTGACCGCATACTATCAAAACTGGACACACATTACCACAGACACATGGGTCCTAGCCATTATCCAACATGTTATTGCATAGAATTCACAATTTTCCTGCCAGATGTGCCACCAAGAGCACACAATCTGTCCAAACAACACTTAGACCTATTACAAATAGAAGTACAAGCACTATTACAAAAACAAGTAATAGAGCTAGTACCCAACCATCAGAAAGGAACAGGCATCTACTCACTATATTTCCTAATTCCAAAAAAAGACAAAACGTTAAGACCTATCTTAGATCTCTGAACACTGAATCTCTTCATCAAATCAGACCACTTCCACATGGTAACACTTCAAGATGTGGTTCCCTTACTAAAAAAGGCAGACTACATGTCAACATTGGATCTCAAGGATGCGTACTTTCACATACCCATCCATCCTTCTCACAAAAAATACTTAAGGTTTGTAATACACGGCATGCACTATCAATTCAAAGTGTTACCGTTCGTGATAACAACGGCCCCAAGGGTACTCACAAAATGCCTATCAGTAGTAGCCGCTCACATAAGGAGACAGCACATGCACGTATTTCCATATTTAGACGACTGGCTAATAAAAACCAACATGCAACAACAGTGTCTTCTTCACACGCAATACGTCATAGAAACTCTACACAAACTAAGGTTCTCTATAAATTACCAGAAATCACATCTGCAACCATCCCAAATACAACAATACTTGGGAGCAACACTCAAAACACAAAAGGCAATTGCCACTCCAAGCCCACAAAGGGTCCAAGCGTTCCAAAATATAACATCAAGCATACAGTCAAACCAACACTACCCAGTAAGATTTGTAAAGAAACTTCTAGGCATGATATCTTCATGCATAGCCATTGTCCCAAATGCAAGATTACACATGCGGCCCTTACAACAGTGCCTAGCAAAACAATGGACACAAGCACAGGGTCAACTTCAAGATCTAGTGTTGATAGACCGCCAAACACACTTCTCGCTTCAATGGTGGAACCTATAAATTTAAACAAAGGGCGGCCATTCCAAGACCCAGTGCCTCAAGCGGTTATCAAAACAGATGCTTCCATGATAGGGTGGGGAGCACACCTCAACAAGCACAGCATACCGGGTCAATGGGACAATCAACAAAAACAACTTCACATAAATCATTTGGAACTGCTAGCAGTGTTTCTAGCATTAAAAGCAATTCAACCACTGGTAGTCCGCAAACACATTCTTGTCAAAACAGACAACATGACAACAATATATTATCTCAACAAAGAAGGGGGGACACACTCGTCACAACTGTGTCTCTTAGCACAAAAGATTTGGCACTGGGCAATTCAAAATCACATTCGCCCGATAGCACAATACACACCAGGCATTCAGAACCAGTTAGCCGACAATCTCAATTGAGGTTACCAGCAAACTCACGAATGGGAAATTCATCCACAGATCCTACAGGATCACTTCCTCTGCTGGGGAACACCAAACATAGACCTATTCGCAACAAAAGAAAATGCAAAATGCCAAAACTTCTCGTCCAGGTACCCACACCCTCAATCCAAGGGCAATGAACTATGGATCAGTTGGGCAGGGATATTTCCTTACGCTTTTCCCCCTCTCCCACTCATTCCTTATCAGGTCAACAAACTAAGTCAAAACAAACTCAAACTAATACTCATAGCACCAACCTGGGCTCGCCAACCGTGGTACACAACACTGTTGGACTTATCAGTAGTACCTCACATCAAATTACCAAACATACCAGATCTGTTAACACAACACAAACAACAGATCAGACACCCCAATCCAGCATCGCTCAATCTAGCAATCTGGCTCCTGAAGTCTTAGAATTCGGACATTTAAACCTTACACAAGAGTGTATGGAGGTCATTAAACAAGCTAGAAAATCTACAACAAGACATGGTTACGCAAACAAATGGAAAAGATTTGTTTGCTACTGCCACACTAATCACATTCAACCACTACATGCCTCCACAAAGGACATTGTAAGCTACTTATTACATTTACAAAACAAAGTGGTTCTCCGTACAAATCCCAAATTCTTACCAAAAGTTATATCACCTAAACCAAACAGTGGAACTCCCAGTTTTTTTTCCACAACCAGACTCAGTAGCCGAAAGAGCATTACATACATTAGACATAAAAAGAGCACTAATGTATTACATTGACAGAACAAAACAATTTCGTAAAACAAAACAATTGTCTGTAGCCTTCCAAAAACCTCATGCAGGTAATCCTATAACCAAACAAGGCATCGCCAGATGGATAGTTAAATGCATTCAAACTTGCTATATTAAAGCAAAAAGAGATTTACCTATTACACCAAGAGCATATTCCACTAGGAAGAAAGGCGCCACAATGGCCTTTCTTGGGAATATACCTATGACAGAAATTTGTAATGCAGCCACCTGGTGTATGCCTCATACATTCACTAAGCATTACTGTGTAGATGTGTTAGCAACACAACAAGCCACAGTGGGACAGGCTGTATTAAGAACATTATTTCAGACAACTTCAACTCCTACAGGCTAAACCGCCGCCTTTTGGGGAGATTACTGCTTGTTAGTCTATGCACAGCATGTGTATCTGCAGCTACACATGCCACCGAACGGAAAATGTCACTTACCCAGTGTACATCTGTTCGTGGCATGGGACGCTGCAGATTCACATGCGCCCTCCCACCTCCCCGGGAGCCTGTAGCCGTGATTAGTTGAATGAAAATTGTAAATAAATATTCTTTTGATACACATTATGTACATACATACCTACTCCATTGCATGGGCACATCTAGTATACTCACAACTCCTACCTCACCCTCTGCGGGGAAAACAATCTAAGATGGAGTCGACACCCATGCACAATGGAGCCGAAAGGGAGGAGTCCCTCGGTCTTGTGACTCGAAAAGACTTCTTCGAAGAAAAACAACTTGTAACACTCTGAGCCCAACACTAGATGGCAGGATAATGCACAGCATGTGAATCTGCAGCGTCCCATGCCACGAACAGATGTACACTGGGTAAGTGACCGTGACATACATATCCCTCTCTCCCCCTCTCTCTCCCTCCCTTTCTCCCTCCCTCTCTCCCTCCCCCTCCCCCTCTCTCCCTCCTGCACTGACTGACTTATCAGTCCCTCCACCTTGTGTCTCTTTTTTGAACACCAGTATTCTCGGTATTCCCTTTATTGCATCCCTCTTTCTTTTCCTTCTTCCCTCAATCAACAGGCCTAACATACAATCCCTGATTTTATACACGTCTTCATTTCTCCAGTCTCAGTCCACCTTCCCTGTTCTGATTCTTTTCCTCACTGAGTGAGATTGACTAACAATAAATCAACCCTCCCCACATCCCTCACCTACTCATCCACCCCCACTCATTCCCCAAGAGTCTGTCCTCTGCTCAAGAGGCTTGCCAGGAATAACATAGGAAACTGCTCCTGGATTCCTGCTCAGCTGCCGAGGGATGGCGGTAAATGAAAGTTTGTGTTACCGATGTCTCTATCTCCAGCTGTGCTTTCTGAATGAAACTCTGGCAGCTAACGTAATCCAAACTTCACCTCTGACCGGAACACCTTTGCACAGCTGTGCCATGAGTATCCTCTCTCCTCTTAATACCATGAAGTACTACAGAAGAAAGATCACTGTGTGGCATTAGCCCTCAGCAAAATGACTTCATCTAGAGACAGAGATCCTTCAGCACCATAAGACCAGAAGAGAGGCGATGTCACTGCATACATACGGTGACAAAGAACAACCATTTAATGTCAGAATGCACTTTACTTAGTGACTCTTGATGGTGAAATGTCCCCTGCATCAACTAAATTCTGTGAACACATAGAAAACAGCAGTAATCACCACTACCATGCACACTAGAAACAAGAAGTGACAGAAGCTTCCCAGCATACACATATTGCACATGCCTATATTTGAAAAACGCTTCTAACCAAGGAAATGAACTGATGCCATGAGTAGTTGATGAAGTCACAAATGAAGAGACCACCAATGATATCAAAGTTCTCACGTTATCAGTGTTGATATAGTTCCTTTCTGCCACTTGTATGATCTCATAGCGCTCTTGGTTCCTGGCAGTGTCTTTCTGCATACTTCTGGCTTTCCCACTGATACAGTCAAATAGTCTGCTATGTTTTTGTAGGATCAATGTAAAAATGTTTATGTTCAGTGCAGGGCTTGTGATAGCTCTTAATGGTTTACGGGCGGGGTCTACGTGGCTTTAACGTACTCGGGTTTATGATCTGTGTTTGGCTGAAAAAATAAGTGAAATACACCACTCACCGATTTCGCTCATTCTAGGAGACAATGTTGTTAACCGAGTGGTGTGGTTTGTTTTATCCTACAGCAAATCATCTTGTAATGGTGCTACTTTGTGCATGTAAGGGTGCATGAAGTCTACAATACTGTCTCTGAGACCACTGGGATTTTCTGTTTGAAAGCGTCACTTTTTTTTTTAAAACATTCAACAAATCCTTGTAGTGGACAATCACAAGCCGCCAAAGCGGGTTTCATAATCATATATACCATACTAAGTAACATCACTGATGATATCATGTGAGAGAACTACCTTAATACTTTGAGGTCGAAGAAGGTCAACTGTTTTAAAACTAAAAACACATGAAGTTAACTTGAAACAGTATCGCATTGACCAAAGTGGTTTCAATAAATGTGCAGATTCAAGTATATACTGCATTCATGCCATTGCTCTGCCTCTAAAACATCACTGAAACTGTTGTGTAGCCCAAGGAATTTTATATTATTTCAGAAATAAAGACAGAACCTCCACTGGAAAGCAAGGATCAATAAATTTAGCCTCACCGTTTAGTAAAACTATTTTATGAAAAACACCATGAATATCACAATACACCGTACTCACAAGCACATCTGTGTTTTCAAAATAGTTCCTCCAATATGGTCTGATCTTTCTTTGTCCTCCAATGTCCCAGACATTCAGTTTAAAACCTTGAGATTGTACACTTTTAATGTTAAAACCCTGAAACCAGAAAACATGTCACATTTAACAGATTATCTGTGCACAAAAATATGGCATTAGAAATCATGTATATTTATGGTCATGTAAAATCACGGCCTCGGTTTGTTCCTGATAAGTAATGGGTAACTACGTTTTGATATATGAGTAAAATATGCAAATTCCTGCTAAGCGAAATGCTAACTTGGATCAAAATTCAGTTCTTAAATCCGTAAAGCATATGCAAGAAATACCAACATAAAATAGTGCTGTTGTACTGACCCATGGTGCTGGACTTCGCATCAAAAAGGCCTTGGATACAAATTGAAAAACAACTGGGTTTACTGAACGAGTTATTACAGATGCTAATGTTAGTGCATGCATATATCAATGACTATAAAATGGGAAGTTCAGGATGAATGTTCTAAGGAAAATTATACACTGGACTGAAGCCACGAAGCATTCTGGAGCTCTTGCTTTTTCATCAGTATGTTTCAGACTTAGGCGCCTACCGCAATCAAGGTCTTTCCTCCAAAACCAGTGACTGGTTATAAATGACACTTGGGACTTCTAATGCTTCAATATTGCATAAAAAAATGAGGAAACATCGTGGAATATGAGAATTACAGCTAAAGGGAGAAGGAGTATTTCCATAATTACATTTGCTTGTAATTTTACAGACTGGCAGATTCTTATTAGGACCAAGAATTAAACAGATTTTTATTCTTATCAGCGTATTTCCTTTAACAGTAACTTTGTGCATTTCTTCCTCGAATAAGAAATAGTCAGCTAATCGTTACTTTATGGTAGCCTCACTTTTCTACTTTTTAAAAACCAGAAACAGCTGCCTCTTCTTCCAAGTATCAAAAACGTATGCTGATGTATTAAATTCATGGCTAAGGACGGGTAAGGGTCTTGGCTCACTTATTGATAGCAGCTTGACTGACAGGCCATTCGTTACTGTTTCCTGAGATGAGTTTGTGTGTTTTATTTCAATCAATTCTTCAAAGGGGGAAACTTACAAATATTAAAAGGTATTTCTATTAATTCCAGTGCATTCAAACCACTCAAAAACTAACAGCATATTTAATTTGTAGGTCTGCCTTTGAGGCAGCTTTAGCTGTCCCTCAAACCTATTGTTTAAAAAAACAAAAAAAACATGAAACCATACCAAGCACAAAAGGGCTTTTGGTCAGTTGGAGTGACCATTGGTCTGTTAAATTATCACTCACATTTTGCATTCGACCACTAGGACATACAGCATGGGACAATGGCCCAGTCTTATTTCTAATTAGCTCCATTCCCTTTGATTTACTGCACACAGCCTGGGCACATTGTTCACTTCCACCTCAAAGTAGTCCTGTCTCTTCAAAGACAAAGATGGTTCAAAGTGTGCTTTTTATTTTTATATTCTCTTTAAATAGCAGCTGTTTACTTTGCATGCAATTCCTGTGCAGAGTTCGACGGTGATTTTAAAAAAAAATATTTTTTAAAGTTGGTTTGGTAATGCTGTTAAGTCACACTATTACCGTGAAACTGCCTAAAAGGCAAATCCTTGGTTAGGTGGGGATTTATTCTTGGCTCATTCCCAAAAAATAAAATACATTGAAAAACTGTAAGGCTTGCGATTTAAAAACATCACTATCAAAACAGCTGCATCAGTATTTTTTTTTAACTGAACATTATTATTGCAAGCATATGGCAATCACACTTAGAAGTGAGCATGTTATCCCCTTCTTTTTGGGGCACATACAAGCAATAACAAATTCTAACCAATTAACTATTAAACCGAACTGTCACGGCCAGATTTCTTGGCTTTCTGAATTCCAGTTTAAAATGTAATTGGAAGAAAGAAATGGAACAGCTGGGAGTGACAGGTTTGCGGAGAGAAAATAGGCAGAAAGTGCCAGACACACATGAAGAATACTGACAACATAAGGAGAACGGTGGAAGGTCAGGAAGAGTGCAGCATGGACAGGTAACCTATTAGAAAAAGAGTAGACAGTCATGTTTGGTGTGTAGTACCAGGGGTTGTGTCTGGGCCCCTGACAGTGGATTTCGAGTTTCTTTACTGCTTTTGCCCTGTGGTAATTCAGCATATGGTGGATTGGGGAGAATTTCGGAAGAAGAAGTCCAGGCATGGTTAGAGGAGGGGCTTGGGGGAAGAGGGGAAGGTTATGTGTCCATATGAATGGAGTGGATCCCGGTGGACCCAGCAAAAAAAAGGAAAAAATATGTCTTTTATTTTGGTTTTGCTCTCAGACAGTTAGAATTGGCAATATTACTGGAAAAAGTGGCACCTCATGCATGGACTTGTCCAAGTTGAAGTCATTCGTATGGTGGATCATGAACCTGCAAACGATACAGTAGAGTTGAGGTGTCTCAGATGTACAGCTGGTTGGATGAATTGCAAACACACCAGTAGACAAACAAATCTAACGTGTGAGGTGATTTTCTATTGCAGGTGTTGAACCTTGGGAGGAGGACATAATTATTTACGGGATTTAAGGGTCTTTTATGATACCCCCACAGTAAACCAGAAGTCAAAGTTTAACGGTCTGGAGAATTCGGTGAAGACCTCAAGCACGCACATATTTAATTTCCTAGCCATCCTTCCTGAGAAAGACAGGATTATGGAGGTGAGAACACTTCTAGAGTCAAGGGTACAGGATGGCCCATTTAGGGCAATAAAAGGATCCTTAAAGCTGTTGGGGCATGGTTGGTGTAACTGTGGACCAGCAAAGAATGCAACGCGGATGCGGTTCATACTAAATAAATGTGGGGCACTACAGGCAGAGATAGAGGAGGAATCCCCATTGGAATACAGGGTGATGAGTTCCCCCCAATAAACCATGCGATATTCTGGATTCACTCCACACTCTTGAAAAATAGTCTTCCTTCACTTGATCCCCTGAGTGAAATGTAGGAGAGGGATCTTGGCAGACTGGAGGATGACTGGGGAAAGGTGTGTGGTTATCATATGGAAGCTACAATCCAGGCTGGTTTCTGCCTGATCCAACTGAAGATCCTACATAGGGCATACTACACTTTGACATGCCTGTTCCATATGGGTCGGGCATCTGACGACAGGTGCCTAAAGGGCTGCCGTATGAAGGGCTCCCTAATCCACACGCTATGGGAATGTCCAAAAATTGTGGCCTACTGAAATCAGGTGGACAATAAGATAAGACACCCTGGGCTTAACTGGTCTCACTGAGCATATGGGGCGAACAAGCACTGGAACATTACTATGCCATATTATTCAGCAAGTTTGCCCTGATGGTGGCCTGCAGGGGCATTCTGAAGCACTTGGGGGACACCCATCATGCAGGAGTGGGTGGAAGGTTTGGACTGGTATATGGGTGCAGAAAATCTAGCATTCCAGGTGAGAGGTTGCCCACGCAAATATAAGAAAATCAATCTCTGGAGAGAAGGGAGAAAAGGGGATGGCTAGGGAATGACGAAGGCTAGTTGACTCCTGATGAGCGAACCAGACTTAAGTCACTAGTTGAACGAGAGGGCCCTCAAGCCTGCTGTGAATACTAACCAGGGAAAAGCACTGTGCCGCGCTATTGTTGTGTTGTAACCCAGACCTTGGGAGGCTAAATGTAATACCTGCTGTATATTTTGCCTGCATGTCCGCAAAAGTTGGGGGAGGTGTCTTATAATGCTTGTTTCTTTGTGCAAAACTTAAATAAACAGATATTTAAGAGTAAAAGAAAAAACACAACGCAGGACCATTAAACCTGAAGGGAGGTGGATCTTACTTTTACTGGATTCAAATAAGGGTACACAGTGAAAAAGACAGGCTATGCAGCAAGTTAATTACAAATTGCTGACACAAGGAATTCAAGGTCTCGTCTTCTACCCAGCCTGTATGAGTGTTGTCTATGATGGTCAGCTTTACATGTTTAATGACGCTGCAACTCACAGACTGAGGGCCGTCTGAGTGGGGACATCAAATTCTGGGTAATTTATGGGTTATAGCTCCTGATTACGTCTTCTGATGTTACCTCACTGGCTCATTTTCCACAAAAACACCCTGATGCTCCTTCATTGTAAAAAAAAAAAAAAAAAAAAAAAAAAAAAAAGATGGGGTGATATATTTGGTACTTAGAAGCTGGTAATCCTTTTGTGGTTTCATACTTTTATTTCTCTTTCACTAGGGAAATTTTACACTGGGATGAAAATGTATTTAACTGCATCATTCAAACCTGATGAAGCCCTGTATGATATATTTTAATAAATCAATTTCGATTGCGGACATGAAGATAAGTTGTTGTGGTACTGGCATTTGGAAAACTAAAAAGTTGTGCCTTAAGCGCAGCTGTGGCTTATTTGAGAGGCACCACTGGTAGACTTGAACTTCATACCATCCAGCGGTTCCCGATCAGTGCACTGCGGCATCCTGCTGCACCGTCAAACCTTACTAGGGGTGCCGCAAAGAGATGTGCACCAAGCACACAGTAAAGCAATATTCATCACACTTAACAGTGCATCTCAATCCCGAGCTGCATCATACATTAGAATATCGTGAGGAGGGGAGAAGGAAAAAAAGGGCTGTAAGAAGCTACCATTAACACCCGTACAAGAATCCCTTGTGTATAAAGAGTTTAAGATAAGTATGAGACAGAGGAGAGAGCAGAGCACGTCACAGGAAACTCCAACGTGCAGGTTACCACCCTGGTTATATAAGCACGGGGTTGAGATTGCTGATGGGACATTTGAATAGTTTGCAAAGCACATGCCCCAGTGCTAGGTAGATACCATAGGATTATTTAAGTACTGTAAGAACGTGTGCAAAGTATAGGGTACGCTTTCAATGAAAGTATGAGGTTGATTTACATCTGAAAAAGTGTCATAGTTTTACTTACCACTGGGTCAAATTAATAAATAAGACTGCTCAAGGTTTTCATTTAGGAGAGGAAAAGGAAAACAGGCAGCAAAAGAAGGGGAAAAGGTTGACATAGGTAAGGGAAGAGTGTGGGAGATGGAGAAAGAAGACAGAGAAAGACTTGCAGGAGAAGGAGGATACTAATGAGGTAAGGAAAGTGGAAGTGGATTAACAGAAGCAGGTACATGGTGGTGCTGCTGGTGACGACAGTAGTAGTAGCATATAATATGCATGATAAATGTCCCAATCGCAGTAATATAGTGTGCCTTCTACAGGACTCTGTTCACCACACGCACTTTTTAACTCCGGCTGGATAGCTTGCATGTTACCGTGTCTACTGCAGAGTTGTACCCCGCGATTAACATATTCTTAGGACAGTATACCATTAAGGTAGCTCAGAGGCTTAGATTGCTGTAAAGACCTTAAAATAATTTGCAGATTATGGGCCACATTAAGACCCTGATGTTTTTAAGACTAAAGGGCCGTGGTCGGACCACTACCAATGTGGTGGTCCGACAGCCACATTACGACTGTGGTGGTTGTGCCACGGTTGGACCACAAGCACCACCACTTCTCCATACACTGGAGGGGCTGGCGGTCCTAATCTGCCAGGGCAGTGCTGGGATTACAAATTCCTTTTTCGCCGGAGATTACCACCATGTGAAGGCTGGCAGAGACTGGATGCAGGGGGGCCCCTGCAATTAGGATAGGCAGTGCAGAGGCCCCCATGGCCAGCCCCGTCGCAGTTTTCACTGTCTGCTTTGCATTAGCTTTAGAGTCACACACATTAATTTTATTTCATTTACTGGATGGCTTTTAATTACTCAAATGGGTTCTTCTAGCATAAAAAAAGTCATGCTTAGCACTGTAGAGAAGTTCTCTTTATGTACAAATAAAAATATGTTCTCTAAATAGCACTTTTCTTCAAGTACTTTAAATAGAGTATTCAGTGTATACTTATTCCCAATCTAAACAGTACTCATTCATTAGAGCACTTTAAGTCAACAAATTTGTACGCTTATCCCGATTTAAATTAGTACTCATTCAGTAACCTGCTGAGATAGAATCAAAGTTTATAAATGTATGTAGTCATTGGGCTTGCCCTGCATATTGTCTTGTACTAAAGGAACGCCCAGTGTGCATCAGCCATTCAACAACAAGTGGATCTTGCATTGGCTCCTCCTGACTGAGCATGTGCACACTACATCAGTGACTAAAGCATGCAATGAAATTGCATGTGTTTCATACCTACCACTCAATGGTGCTTCTTTCCTTTGCCACTGCCTGTGCCCTGCTCAGCTCCAATCTTGATACTCTGTCCCAGGTGATCACTTACCTGTACTTCTGACCTGATCCTGCGAAGAACGAAGGGTCTGGAGAAGACCTCCATTCCATTCTTTAGGCCTACGCCAACTCTCATGAAAGCACCCTCACCCTCCAAAAAATAAAATCAAGAAGTGTGAATTCTTTTGATTCTTGCATATGATATGTGCAATAAGTTATCCAGGGTAGTGCAGCCTGACATCTTAATGCTTCTTTCATGCTTTATACAAAGGCCCCATGAAGTCTCCAACTTTGCACCTTTTCACCTAGTCCTATCCCAACCATACATTTGTTCTAGCTTCTTCCACTTTACTCACTTGTCTGGTCCCCAAGCCCACCGCCGGCCCATCTCTGCTTACAGGTTGTTTTAATCATGCAATTTTAATGTATTTTGATTTGAATAAGTTTGCATTTAATGTAAACTATAAATGTTTCTGAGCTACTTACCTCTAACTGCGAGTCTCATGAGCTTCATTAGAGTTACGATTAGAAATACAGTCTGTTGTACTGCATGAGTAAGTCTTGTGACAAAGAAAACCCTCCTTTTTTTGTTGAATCGTACACTAAAATAATGACAAGTAACTGTATGCAAACTCTAGTATAATCGACTGTAAGCGCCACAACATACACCATAATCCTAACTTTCAAAAGAGTTAAATTATGAATTTAACAATATAAAATTAGGGTAACTGCCAGGGTAAACGTGACCCATCTGCATATTTAATTTAGAGGACTAAAACTGTGTATTCTTAGCAGTTTCATGAAAACTTGACATTTCCCGAATGTGCTACTTGGTCTGTGTCTGAAACTAAAACCTCAATTGTCAACAAATATTTTTAAAAAACAAGATGAAGCCAGATCAAATTTATGTACGAATTCGATAAATGAAATTTCATACATAAAAGAATAATTTTAAATTTCACCTTCAAGACTATTGGGTAACTGAACCTAACAAATGTCTTCTTCGAGTGTAGCTTGTTTGATAATTTTCTGCAGAAACCGGTGAGGCTTCAGGGCTGAAATAACAGGTTATTTTTATTGGCCTTTGCCCAATACCCTTTGCACATAAAAAGAATACATTATTTCACTTGTTAAATTTAATTGCAAAAGGAGAAAACTGGCACATATATACAGAATAGGAGAAAAGAGAAAATATAAAAAGAAAAACAAAACAAAGACCATTTACAAAGTGACTCACTATCATGACAACATTTCTCATTAGTTTTTTTTTTTCCCCCAGATAAGCCTCCGTCTATTCTTCTCACCCTAAGAACAGAAGCAGGAGGATCCGGATTGCCCTGCCTACCACATATGCGGATGTCAGTCCGCTATTCCATCAGGGCACCAACACACTCCTCATCCAATAATTTTAAAAAAATCAGTCACTTAATGACCTGAGTCACCAGGCATGGACAGGTAAACAGATGCACACCTACCTGAGGTCTTCACTTTATCATGCCACAACACATCTTCTAAACCAGAGCAAAACAATTTCAGTCTAACAGTGAGGATTTTTGACATCGGCACACATTTTGCAACAAGTCTTGTCTTTGTCATGAGTACTCAGTTTTCCTGTACTCATTTTAGCTCAGCTTACAACATCCCCTCGTATAAAACACTGCTGCATACCCATTAACATACTGAAACCTCAGAGTCAAAGGTATTTTGTATCTTTAAAAGCATAGCCAAAAAAATAAGATGTAAATATCGGTCATACTGGTCCCTTTCCCAGTCTCTCCCAAGTCTCCAGTGCTCAGTCACTTTCGTTTCAATATTCTTACTTCCCATTTCTTTTGCCTCTCCTCCAGCCTTGTGCAATGCAACGCTTTGCAAATAGGTTTTCTGTTGAGCAAACTTGAGCGTTTCTTGTTTGTTCTCAAAGAGCAGTCTTTCCTTGTGCATTAAGGACAATGTGTCGCGATTGGAGGCAAAGGGGAGCGCGAGATTTAAAGCATGTACCTGAGTGGGTGTGATGTGACTGATATCTTCGGAGGCCAGCTGTTTCAGGAGCGTTGTTTTCCCCGCATTATCCAATCCCAGGAGAAGGATTCTCACCTCCTGGTCTGGAGCACTTTTCAGTTTTCTCAAGATTGAAAGCAAACCCTTTAATAAACAGAAGGACAAGCTGTAAAATGCACACACTGTTTCCTGGCTGAATTTTCCTATCAATTTTTCCATCCATCTTTGTTACATCTCAAACTTTGACAAAAAATGGTCTAAAAAAGAATTGCTCTAATTCCTCTCTGTCCTGGGAGCAGTAAAGTAGAGTTGTTTAATTTACGGTCTACTTCACATTAAAAAACAAAAATAAAGGAAAATCTTCAATCAATACATTTACAGCCACAGTTGAGTGCCTTTATTGTGCTTTCATTAAGAGGAGAATGGTCAAGACAAATTTCAGAGCTTATATCATCAGCACCTAATGTCATCAGAAGGCACACTATACTTGGCATGGTGATTTTCAGCATTCTACTTCCCATAAAGTTAAAAATAATCATGGTATCATTTCATGCACTCAACTTAAAAATAATAATGCACAAGGGAACACCAATAGGTGCAGTTGTGATATATATATATACACACACACATACATACACACACACACACACACACAAGACATTCAATAATACAGTGATATGAAAAAGAGTAACAAATGTAAGAAATTGGGTATTAGTTGATGGGAGGTAGGCACCAGTGGCGGCTGGCGACCTTTACAAGTGGTGGGGTGTAATCCTTGGCTCGCATTCCAAAGAGCTTTTTGTTCAAGGGTTCTCTCACACTTTCTTGCACTTACTGCCTCACTTAGACTTGCTCAGTCTCACTTGGCCATTCTACACTGGCCCACTGTGTCTCACTCAGCCCACTCACTCTGAATTAGTCTTAGTGTGACTCAGTCTCCCGCATAGTAACACTTAGTTACACTCGCTGTCATTCTCTCTGACTCGCTCACATTCATTCTCACACATACTGGTCCTTACTGTCACTCATTCTCAATCACAGTGATTCATTCCTTCACTGACTAACTCACACACATAGTCACATAGACATGCTCAGTACTGGGATTTCACCAGCTCTGAACAGAATTTCTGATGGCTGACACAGGCACCTGTGCCACCAAATGCACAATGTCACTAGCTGCCTCAGTCATTTGCCGATCCTGAAGTGGGTTCTCATTTTATTTTTATTATATCAAGAGTGAATAATTATTCACTCTTGATACAATACAAATGAACCACAAAACAAGGTAATGTAGCTGTGCAGCCCATTAAGGAAAGCTGCCAATGGTCCAGGGACACCTATCCATCAAACCAATTCATCCACCCAATCTTCCATCCTTTAACTTACCCATCCCCTCTTTTATCCATCCATCCTTTCTCTCATCCATCCACCCTTTCGCTTCATCTATCAATAATTTCACTCCATCCCTCCATCATCCTCCCTTTGGCTCATCCAACTAGCCACCCTTTCACTCAGCCAACCATCCCTCCATTTACCCTTTCACTCAGCTATCCATCCTTTCACTCACTCATTCATCTAGCTATTCATCCATCAATTCACCCTTTCACCCATGCATCCTTTCATCCGCCCATCCATCTACCCTGCCTTTCACTCATCCATCTTTACATACATCCTTTTACTCATACATGCTTTCACTCATCCATCAATACTTTCACTACATCCATCCACCCACTCATCCATCCATCTACCCTTCCATTCATCCATCCATTCTACCTTCCATCCTTTCCATCATCCATCAACCCACCCTTTCCATCCTTCACTCATACACCCTCCCTTTCTTTCACTCTTCTATTTTACGTCCATCCTTTCACTTATTCATCCATGCATCTATCCATCTATTTCACCCATCCATCCATCCTTTCGCTCACTCACTAACTCACCCTTCCAAGTAAATTATGATCCTTTGTCTGCTGAGTTGCAGACAGGAGAGGCCCATCAAGAATCCCACCACACTGTAGCTGCTAAAGGGGTGATGCAGGCAGAAGCTTAAACAGAACACTTACCTCTTAGTCCACTAGAACAATTGCTGTCTGCACCTGGTTACTATCCTCTCTGCAGTCGAGATAAGGAGCACCATGTCATGGGTCAGCTCCATTATGTGTTTTTTCAAAGTGAAACCAAATGCACTACTAAATGTGTTAGTGCCAGGAGAGCAGCCCCCTCCACACCTTGTACCTGCTGCTTCTCTGTGCAATCAACAAATTGTTGCCACCCTTCCCTCCTTGTTCTCATCGGCCTACTCCGTCCCCAGTCACTGAAGTGAACTAAGCTTTGCCAACTCGTCCCAGGACCACATTTTCTGCAACCCAAAAGCAACCAGATCATCTGCATTGTAAATCAGCCCTCCCTCTCTGATGATGTCACTGCTGTAGCTTGTACCAACAGATCAACGAAAACCCTGCCCGGCTGGCACCTGCGCAGTAGGACATCTGTAGAGCTCACTAGAGTTCACCTAGGAGATTCAGCACCCTGTCTCCGAGCAGCAATTTATTTTCAACTGCTCTGTGATTATTTCCCTGTTCTCGCCTCTCCACGGCAGAGGGTGGCCGGGCAACGCCTTTTTTGCCCATGAACACCAATCGCCCATTGAGGAAATATCTATACTCCTTGCCAGGGTGAACCCCTCAAAGTAACCAAATTATCCTGAGCTCAAACTCTGGCAGCAAATGCACAGAGCAGACAGGCTTAACTCTGAAGTAATTTGTAAAGGATTTATGCAGTACTAAAACAGTAATAAAGTCCAACTGCAAACAAATTAAAGTCCCAAACCAAACTAGAAAAGTAGACTGAACTTTAATCAACAAAATGACACCAAAAAGACAAAAATCCAATAAGGGGAATAAGAGATACGATTTTTAAAAGCTTTGAGCAGAAATAACACCAAGAAGCAGAAAGTGCCCTTGATAGTCACAGGTCACGAGAGAACAGTACCTAGGCGCAAATGGATGCTGACTGGGATGGAGTGCAGATCAGATATACTAGCCAGGTTTTCCCTGGTTAACTTTAGTTCTTTGAGTCCCAATCCACCACAGGAGTTTACTTCTTAACCCCCCCCTTTTTGACCTCAGGGGAGGCATGTAGAGACTCACTGGGTGTCAGGCAGAGTCCAAACCAAGTTTAGTAGCCAATCAGCTGGGCAGATGCAGGAATGGCCTCTTGTAGCTTACTGAATCCCTGTAGCTTGATTAGGAGGCCAGCCTTATGACCCTTGGAGTCCACTCTTCTGGGTAAACAAAAGGCAGCTGATCTGCTCGTCAGGTTGCAGACAGCAGATTCAGTCCTCTTCCGATTTTCCTCAGGTCCAAGAGTGTTCTGAGGTGGGTGCCTGGAGAGGACACATTTATGCCTGGAATGAGCTAGTGGGTGGGAATTGTCCTACCCAATGGGATAAAGGTTTCCTTGGCTACCCCTACTCACTCTGGGCATTTTCGAGATAACTGAAATCTTTGGCCACACTAAACTTGCAATCTGAAGGCTGGGTGTGTATGTGGGGAGCCTACTACAGTAATCCTAATTTCCACCTGCAGCTAAAAGTAAAACCCAGTTTGCGGGAGTCCCTGTACTCACAACAAGCTCAGACAAAAGTCTGGTAGAACAAAGCTGGGTTTTCCACAACCAGACAGAGGATACAGAAGAATTGTTTGCCATCCAATTTCTGCCATCTGAAGTGCACCCCATGAGTTATATGTGAAACCCCAGCAAACCTGCAAACAGGTCTGGATACTGCAGCAGGACCTGAAACTGATGTCAACAAGAGGCCCACTGTGATAGGGGCCAGTCTGGTTGCACGGGATGATGTGTTCAAGAGAATGGTGCGGGCCTGGGTGTTAGCGACCTCTGTCTGTGACAGGGTAGGCCTGTTATGGTATGTGTATTTGTATAGTGCAGTATCACCAGTGAGGCTATCCTGGTGCTGTGCAGGTGAGGCCGGCCCTAGGAGCAGGCTGAGGAGTTACATTAAGAGCCAGTTCTTCAGGTTCCCAAAGAACTAAAGAAGAGAGAAGGAAGATCTTATGTGTAAAAGAGGTCATTCCAAGCTTTAGGAGCAATGTTAACAAAACAAAAAAAGGCTTGACCTCCAGCTCTGCTTCGACAGTGAATGTGTGGGGTGTGTGCTTGTAGGAGTCTGTCTGAGCCAAGGTGCCTGCATGGTTGTTCAGTTAGGTTCGGCCTATGGTGTGTAGTGATTTGTATGTGTTGGGGAGGAGCTTGAACAGTGCAAGTTTATGTATCCGGTGCCAACGGCACTCTCTCAGATGTAGTGTGATGTGCGTCTTGAGTGGGAGGTTTAAGACGAGCCTGCTGTGTTCTGGATGGTTTGGAGTCCTCTAAAGGTGTTTGATAAGCCCTGCATGAAGAGAGTCTCCATAGTCCAGCCTAATTGTAATGAGGGTTGGGGTGTTGCTTTTTCTGATGTCGTTTGGCAGCCACTTGTAGACCCTTCCCAGCTGCTTCAGAGTGTTAAAACGGGATACAGCGGATGCAGTGATATGGGAGGTCATGTCCAGCTTGTTATCAATGATAATAACAAAGCTTCTGGTGTGTGAGCTGGAGATGGGAGTTGGTCTGAGGTTTGTCAGCCACCAGGTGCAATCCAACTGCAAGGCTTCCTTTCCAAAGATCATCACTTCTAGCTTGACGGTGTTCAGATTGGCTTCATCCAGGTGGCCACTTCGGACTTAAAGGTGATGTATTTGTTCTTTGTGTGTGGGGATTTGTCAGAGAGGAATAGTGTAAGCTTTGTTGTTGCATAGGAGAGCATGTTGACGTGAGCACAGATTCCGTTGGCCAGTGGGGTCATGTAGACACTGAAGAGGGTAGGGCTAAGTGAAGCGCCCTGAGGTATTTGGCAGAGGAGTTCTCAGGCCTCACCAGTACAGTGCTAGTTAGACTGTGTGAGTCCTCCTGGCCGGAAATGAGCAGATCCAGTAGCGGTTAGGTCCCTGAATGTCAGTCTTGTGCAGGTGTTTGAGGAGGATAGCGTGGGAGACCATGTCAAGTGCCACTTTGAGGTCCAGTATGATGAGAACCGCAATTTCTTGTCTGTCTAGTATCATGTGGAAATTGTCTGTGGCTGCAAAGAAAGTTGTTTTTATGTTTTATGCTGTGCTTGGGTCTAAATCCTGGCTGTGTGATGCTGAGGAGCTGGTGGATGACGAGGTGGTCAGTGAAGCATCTGTTGATGATTTTTTCCAGAACCAAGGCTGGGTATGGTCAGGGTGCGTTCTTCGTCCAAGACTGGAAGAGTGGCTATGAGGTTGATGGGATTGGGTTGACGGTCAAAACTGCTGTATGTGGCTGTGATTTTGTTGCTAAAAAAAAGTCAGAGGGCGTTTGATAGCACTTGGGTTGCTGTGATGGTGGTCGGTGAGGCTGTGGTGAAATCTTTGATGATGGATAAAATGCCTTTGCTGCTGTTTGCGCTGGTGTAGATGCAGTTTGCTGGGGCCATTCGCTTGGTGTTCCGGATTTGCTGGTAGTAGTGCCCCAGGGTGGATTTGAAGACATCCTGATCTGTGATTTCATGGCTCATTCTCCATCTGTAGTCCATTTGCTTGCAATGCTGTTTAATCATTCTCAGTTCTTCTGTGTACCAACTCGCCTGAAGTAGTGTTTTTGTTGTTCTGCTTTGTTTGCAAGTGCCAGGGTGAGACAGCCATTCAGTTTCTTGATACCCTTCGCTAAGTTGCCAGTATGCTAAAGGAGGAAAGCCCAATCCTTCCCTGGTATGTTCTCCCAGCAGCAGCAGGCCGGGCCTGTCTTTGGTGGTTGGTCTTTTGTGCCATGGGATGTTGATGGTGAAACTGACATAGGCGTGGTCAGTCCAGGTTTTGGAAGCTTTCAAGGAAGGTGACTGAGTTGGGACAATGTGTGGTCCTCTAAGTGAAGGTTTAAGGCTCCCAGGTAAATGAAAGCACTAGAGTAAATGACAAGTGGAGAAATGAAGTCCATGATGTTGCTGCTAAAGCTGTCACAGGGTTCTGGATGTCTGTAGACCAGGGTGCAGCAAAGGGTAAAGTTAACTGTGGTTCACAGCTCGAAGGAGAGGTGCTCTATATAGCTGGTTTTGGTGTCAGCTGATGGTCTCCTTGATGATGGTGATTCCTTCTCCAGCTTTGGCTGTCTCATCTGACGATCTTGTACCCAGCGAGGGTGGCCTTGGTGATGTTTGGTGTTGAAGCTCAGGTCAGCTTTGTTTCAATGAAGAAGAGGAGATCCAGGGTGCAGCTGTCCAGCAGGTCCCAGATCTCCATGCCGTATTTGGTCAGTGACTGGTTTCTGAGGAGCATGCATGAGAGTGAGTAGGTTGATTTGCATGTGTATAGAGCGTATGGGGTGCTGTAGGTGCTGTCATGGTTAGTGTTGGAGTGGAGAGTGTGGGAGTGTAGGCAAAATGAAAAGAGGTGCAGGTTCCTTCCATGCTGTAGTGTATAAGCGTGGCTCAAGCATGGCGTGCAGAGGTCAGGATTGAGGGCATGAAGAGATGCAGTTGGTTAGTAGTGTGTAGCCAGGTGATAAGGGGTCCTCTCACTGGGTGCTGTCCAGGAGCGATCAGGCTCAGATGGACTTGCCTTTGGCATGCCTTCAGAGTGCTCACTGCATCCACCTTAAATAGGTCCTTGGGGGAGGGGAATAAAGTGCAGGGGGAGGGGAATAAAGTGCAGGGGGTGGGGCCGGGTAAGGTGTGGGAAGCAGGAGAACAGGGCAGCGGGAAGGGGTAGGAAGAGCACGTGGAAGCCAGTAAAGAGCAGTGGGGGTGGGGCACTTAGGGGCAACAGTGAGATAGACGAACAAAAAGATCAAAAGTTGCAAAGAAAAATGGGCGCCTTTTGTTTGCTGTCCTTGTATTTGGCTTCCAAACTGTATATATTGTTTTTACATGTCTTTAATTTTTATAAGACTTTCCCAAACATCTATGTGTTTTGGGTACTTCAATAACATTGCAGGTGTGTGACGGCACCATCTGCTACATAAGATGCTCATTTAATGCTGTATGTGGTTGCTAAAATTATAAAGAAATAGTCTGTGTGGTCAACACATTATACATAAATATCATTCAGGAAATGAAAGATATATACACAGGGATGTGGAATTCCTATCGCCCGACGCCCGGGACATCTTGTTTGGGGTCAAGGGCAACAAGTTTTTATGTTTACTTTGTCCTTGGGACAAGTAGGCCCAAC
Source organism: Pleurodeles waltl (assembly GCF_031143425.1). Taxonomy (NCBI): domain Eukaryota; kingdom Metazoa; phylum Chordata; class Amphibia; order Caudata; family Salamandridae; genus Pleurodeles; species Pleurodeles waltl. The sequence continues at coordinate 827,983,610 of NC_090445.1, read as the reverse complement.
CCTCTGCCGCACAAACCCTTTGGCTGCCTGTTTACAGAGAGTGGAACTCTCTGCAGTTGAGGTAATGCTGTTCGAACTTGTATTTATGTTTCATTATTTGAAAGCCTTCATTATTAGGGTGAGTGCTGTAAATAGATGTTTTAAGGTCACACTTCACTACTGACGTTGGTTCCAGTACAAAAAAAAAAAAGTGTATACACATGTTTGAAAAGTTTAGGCTATGAGGCTAAGTATAATGCTCCCAGAATGCTCTCTGATTAGATGCAAATGAAGTGTCATTTAGTAAAATGTGGTGATGCATGCTAGTATTTCCCAAAAATATTTCTAATGGAAAATCAGTGTAACAATTTTCAACATGATTATGGGAAGCATGAAAATAAACAAACACTGACAAAGCCATCTGATCTGACATATTTTTATAAGTCTTTTAGTTTCATCAATGTGTGTCTTGTTTTGACATGGCTTTTCTAACACTTTATTGTTGTGGGAGCTACCAGGCCCTCAACACTGTAACAAACACTGGCAAAAAAAAAAAAAGTTTTTGAACTCTAAAAGCACACGTTGCCACCAGTGGCATAACAAAGGCCCCGCAGCCGCCCTCCAGGGGGCCCCTTCAGCACAGCACCTGGCCTGAGTGAGTCTGGAGAGGGGGCTCCTCCATGTTCTTTGCAAAGGGGCACCCTCCAGTTTCGTTACGTCACTGATTGCCACTGTAGTTCCTGACACTGAATAAAACTACTTTGTGTGCCAATATGCTCCTTGTGGAAGAGCAGAATGCGATCACTCACAGTAAAGACAGCCGAAAGAGAGAGAAATAGAAGTTTAATAAAAACAAAATGTCTTTGTTAACACCAGACCTAATTAGGGACCAAGACCCACATGTAGGTAGCTTTTTGTATGTCGCAAACAGCGACTTTCGCTGTTTGCGACGTGCAAAAAGCACATTGCGATGCACAAACTCAATTTTGCGATTCGGTAACCTGGTTATCGAATCGTAAAACGGGTTTGTGACTCGCAATTAGGAAGGGGTGTTCCCTTCCTAATTGCGACTCACAGTGCAATGTAGGATTGTTTTGTGACCGCGGGAGCAAACCAATCGCAGTTTGCACCCATTTCAAATGGGTGCTAACACTTTCGCTAAAGGGAAGGGGTCCCCATGGGACCCCTTCCCCATTGTGAATGTCACTGTAAACATTTTTTCAGAGCGGACCACTGCCTGCTCTGAAAAAATGAAACGAAAACATTTCATTTTTCGTTTTTGTAATGCATCTCGTTTTCCTTTAAGGAAAACGGACTGCATTACAAAAAAAAAATAAACTGCTTTATTGAAAAGCAGTCACAGACATGGTGGTCTGCTGTCTCCAGCAGGCCACCATCCCTGTGAGGGCTGCCATTCGCAAGGGGGTCGTAAATTGCGACCCACCTCCTGATTATTCATGAGGTGGGCATTTGCGAAGCCCTTGCAAATCACAGATGGTGTCAGGGACACCATCCTACATTCGGATTTGCGACTCGCAAATTGCGAGTCACTCTGACTCGCAATTTGCGGGTCGCAAATCTGAACCTACCGACATGTGGCCCCAAATTCTTAAAGAAAGTCACAAAAGTGCACCCATGGCATATGTCGTACCCCTATAAAATATTTGTGAACTGTATTTTAGCATGGGTAAATACGATGTGTAGATTTGCTCATGTGAAAATCTATTGAGCATATGCAAGTTCATTTTCCCTCCAGCCACTTTCTTCCCAACCCTGGAAGAAGATCTAATTCTGCCATTGTCAGGAGTAAATGTCAAACCTTTCTTATTATGGGAAAATATTAGAGAGAAGCTGGTGAAAATCTTTAAAACATGCAGGTTAGTAGGTTTGCAGACTCAAAGGCATTCCAGCCCTGGAACTATTGCTTACTGCTTCCTCCAGCCCCAGTATGCAGATCTGCAGAAAGGTGGCAAAATAAGGAAATTGCTACAGTAGGGATTGAAACTGCAAGTATTCAAGCCCTACTAAGGTAGTAGCCCTGGCATAATCAGAGAGGCTATTATCAGAGCTCTTACATAATGAGATTGGTGCCATGTAGTGTGGCGACAAATTATGGCAGCAAAGGGACAAGTAGATCTTTTTACAGGACAAGTAGATTTGAGAAGCAACCTGTCCCCTGGACAAGTAGATATTTTAATAAATTCCACACCCCTGTATACAGTTTTACCTTTTTTTTAAATAAAATGATGGAGATTACAAATCAATTTTTCTAAAAGGGCTATGGCTAAATTATAGTCTCAATTCATATACTTCAATTTATGTTGCGAGGGAGCACTCTTCTACTATCTTATTAGGTTTATGTTTTAGCTGGACATTCAGAAACCAGCCAGTTAAAAGTCAGATTACCAGAAATCAAGAGTGGAATAGCCATCCTCCCCTTAATCAAGTAATTTCAGAATAATGAATGCAGCAGTTTGCATCAACAGTGGCTGATGGTACATACCATGAAAGTGTTGGGAAGAGTTGCATCCAGGCTTTAACATTTGTTGGCAAAGCCAGTATATCTGGCCTCTGCAAGGATGAATGTTTAAATATTTTATGCAGGACACCAATAAATTCAGATTGGTGGAGGGGATCTTTTATTTATTTTTTAAGTTTCATTTGGAGCTAGCAGAGTGTGGAGCAGCATGTTTTGGCGAGAATCTGAACGTTTATGGAGATAGGTAGCCTCTGACTTGACAAAGTTACGATTTGTCACAGCCTAGGGGAAAGAAAGTCATGATTTTGTTAAAGGCACTGAGGTTGTGAACAAATAAAAAAAAATGAAAGACCAGAATTACAGCTGAACGGACCCTTTCTTGTCACGTTTCTATTGTTTTATGCTATATTCAGTGTAATGCAATGATGGGATGCATGTGTGATGTAATGGCTTTTCATCCTCCTGTTCTAAGAAAAATCAATTTTTTTTTATTTACACTTGTTCATCCTCAAGTGCTATTACAGTTTATTCTGTAAGATTCACAGCTACGAGGGAAAAAGATGGAGGAGATTTATATGCATATACTGAAAAAAACTTTATAATAATAGAATAACCAGAATATTTTAAAGTCCTTAAATGGGTTTTGTCTGCTATGTGTGGAAATTAAGCAAGTTATGCATACAAATTGAGCTGTGTCTTTAATAAAACTGGGATTTCTCTAGATTGTGGAAAATCTGCAATTGTTTTACTAAAAGGAATGATCAAATTTCCTGTTCATGTGAACATATTGCACTATAACACGGGCGCTCATTTCAGTTTGAATCTATTGGGACAAAAATCATTTAGTTGGAATACAAATTTGCAGTCTTCTGTGATGTCCTGAAATAGATAACCAGTGTCATGTAACCTAAGAGAGAAAGAGCTGTAGCCTATTTAAAAACTAGCTGCGGTTCTTTAAAAGCACCGCATTAGCACAGCAGGAATAGGTACTAAGGTGAGCTCATGGCCTCCAGGCCCGATGATGGACAGAACAGTATGGCTGGCAATCAAGAGTGGTAGTGCAACTTACAACTCTAAGCAAACAGCAACACGATTAGCAGATGCTACTTATCTAATGATGCGGACGCTGAACGTCTGTCTATCTTAACTTCTTGGATGTTGATATTCTTGTCAAACCTACTGCTTAACAGGGAATGCAATCACCTCGCGAAGGCAGCTCATTTTACCTGCAACATATAATGAGCATTGTATGGAACACTACAAAAATACTCACGTTCTGCATTTCGCACCTGTGACAAAGGTTGAATGGTACCACATGAGACAATTTATTTTAAAAGTACTAATGCAAAAGGGTCACCACGTGATTTCCTCCAAGCTTCTAGAATCCCAGGATTAGCCTAGTGTTAGGTTGTTGAAAGGTATTTATAGAAACTGCTCGCTTCAGACACAGCTATTAAGGTAAGAGGATTTAGAAAGGTGGAACCATGGCAGAATCGTGGGCTAGGTTGTGTTTGCGTCGGTTTGGGTGTACTTCAAGTTTTAAGTCATGTATTTATTTTTAATTCAAGATTTTGATTCAGGAAAACAACATTAAATGTGCAATTAAATCGCAACACGTCCCACTCATTTGCTACTGCTAGGTTCTAAACATTTTAGACAATCATCGCATAAAAAGCCCATGGAACGTAATGAACCGATTGTGAAAACGCGTTTACCCACGTAAATGGAAAGACAGCATTATATTTTAGCGGATAACAAAGGAAACTCAACTGACTGAGACATGCAGAGAGGAAGTAACAAGAAACATGCACACACAAACTAAGATGGCAGGTTTTAACGTACGTCGGTCAGTGACCTGAAAACAGAAATGTCAAACTTGGAGATTCAGAAATTACTATTACACAGGTTGATTTGGCTTTTGGAACACACTAACCACAAATTAAATGGATAATTCATGCGGTTATTACTAAGTCCCCCCAAAATGCAAATTGGTGTCTAATCTAGAAGCACAGGCCTACACTGTGCTGTTGCTCGCAGTTATGTAACAGCACAAACCTTACTACTCACTGAAAAGTTATCTAATTAAAGTTACAAAGACTTTACGTTACATGAGTCAATGAAGCATATTTTAGCCTGAACCACTTTATTTCCAAAAGCTTTACAAAAAAACACAAAGATTTGGAAAATAAACACAACAAGCATTTACAATGCATCGGGTCTCGCGTTTGCTCATGTTAGAGAAGATCGCGTTGTAAACTCCTAACCCGACATTTCACCTATCGGGCAAAAGTGCATTTATGTACATAGCCCGAAAAAGTGAAATCAAGTATGTAAAGCGCTAGACTTCTGCCAAGCGAGATCGGGCTCATAAGTTTGAGAAAAAAAGTCCACGAGCCCGATGGAAAACAGCGAGCCTCGTATGTTTTCTGTACTTGGTCGCTGCGCCCGAGGAGGGCTAGCCACCGGAAAAGGCATGCCATATGGGTGCCTTCGACTAATGAAAGCAAGCAGATTTTATCAGGGAAGCCCACCAACCAATAAAAAAAACTGATGTGAAGTTGACAGGGCTCCGAGCCCTTTTATAAATACAAAAGAGTCTCCCTGCGAAACGCATATGCGCGAGCGCATGCAACGCAGGCTCGACCCTAAAAAGGAGCGCTGGCTTTTGAAGATCAGCTACTGCGGGTTTTGCTCTTCTGTAGACCTTGAATATCGCTGCCTTGCCTTGAAGCAGAAGGCCTTGAACAGAAGCAGTGCAATTTGAAATGGGGAAGCCCACCTTTGGCCCAATCACTCCTTTCAACACTTCTGCACATGAGAAGATGCAAAACAGAAGCTTGGGAGACTGGGCAATGACAATGCCAGTGACTTGGTCATTTTTAATCCTTACTTGTCCAAAAGAAGATACATGAAGTATCACCTTTTAAACTGTGAAACACAGAAATAATCAGTATCCAGTGGGCCCCTCAGTCACCGGCCTACGTACTTAGGCTTCACACCAAAGGAATGGCATTGTAAATATCAAAGGCAGTGTAAATGCACAGGTAGTCCCAAAAAGAACCCCCAAAATAATAGCTAGTGTCTACCCAACAATCGCTTAGCTGATCGCAGTTACAAGCAGGACGGTAAAGCCTGACAGCAAACTAAACCCCCAAAGGAACCACAGCGTCTTGCAGAGAAACAGTATTTCTTTAGGGAAAAGGCACTGGTACAGAGAGAATGCCAAGCCTCTGAAAAACAAGCAGAGTGTTTGTGCATCTAAAGCCTAATTAGCCTGCGACCCTTTAAAATATAATTATAACATCGTGAAAGGGCGAAAGCACTCTTCATTGTTACTATCATACTAAAGTACCACTGGACCCCACCCCACGCTGGCACCGGCAGTAGGAGCGCGCCGCTTTCAAGACCTCTTTATGGTGATAGTTAACTCACAGTACTGGCGCCCAGTGAGGTTAAAACAACAGGATAATTGCAAATGGACGAGGAGATCCGAATCTCCTGCGCAGTGTACTAAACATTGGAAGACGAAGCTACTTCTACAGCGGCGGCGAGATTTGCTTTTTGAGGCAGGCTCGTCAAGGGAGCTTGTGTCTTTTCATGAATCTTCCGATGCAACCCGTATTCAATTGGCGGTGGGTCTGGAGGGCAGTTTTACAAACTGGAAATGCATTTCACGAATGAGCCGTGTGGTAAAAGTACTTTTGGGACTTTTTTTATAGTGCAATTTTAAAACCGCCAGAAATAAGCACTAAGCAATAACGGGACTTGTAGAAATGAGTAGGGTAGGTGTTTCGTGAACTACAGCACTACAAATCCCACAAATGCCGCGGATTACATATAAGGCATGATTGTGTGAACTACCAATGATTACAGCTACTTGAGAAAGACTTGGTGTCGATATGCGTCGTGGTGCTCACTGCTGCATTTCCATTAGGATAAAGGTTCTTGGAATCTCAGTGTGTGCAGAGTTATATATATATATATTCACACACACACACACACTTTTAACAAGTACAAACAATGCCTCAAAGGTGTCAGAGCAGTGTACACCAAGCATCTGCGGTAAATGTACATAGCTGCAGCACAAAAAGTTATTTATGAAAAGGCAACAGAGGAACACATGAACAAGCAAACAAAGATGGGTGACAGACAAAATCATGGAAATAAAATTTTAAAAAAACTTCAAGAGTAGGGGACATAGAAACTTATAACGTTTAATCCATAAAAGTATACTGGAATGAATCAGGCTGGCTTGCCATGTATAACTAGGTGGCATACTGAGGTTGAGAACAGGCACCATAAAAACAGAAACAAAGGGTCTCACTCTCAATCAATCTTGCAGGCCAAAAAGGAGCATAACTTATTAATACCACCCCTTGGTGAAGACAAGTTTAAGTTCCTGTTTGAAAGTGTTGGAAGATGAAGCTTTCACGAGGAAGAGATCAAGTTCCAAAGTTTTGGGTCGGCACCAGTAACGCCCCTTTCAATATTTTGGGGTCATTCATATGTAGTACTTGGATTCTGAAATGGAGAGGTTCCCAGAAATGTTATGTTTTTCTTTGAGGTATTTTTGGACGTGTAGTTTGAATGTCTTTTCTTAAGAGAGCTTCTACGTATCTCTTGCTCTAACTTGAACCTGCGAGATCCTGCAGCACTAGGGTGATGAGGCCTTTACAACATATTCCAGCCAAACAAGTTCAGATGCATTAAGTGTTGCTCTTATTGGTGTGAAACTAGCTTCTGAAAGGCCAATCAGGAAGACAGTGATTTGATTCTGCTAAGATTTAGGGGATGAATGACATGTTCAGGGTCGGACTGGCCTATAGGGCAATCGGGCAGTACCCAATGGGATCAGTATGTGGTCCTGCTTTTTGGTCTGATGCGTCATGTGTTACTGTTGCCCTGATACTCAAACAAACTGGCCTGCAGCATGTTCGAGTCCAGGTAGTCTTCCATACTTTGCAGGACACTTATACAGCATGTCTTTACAACTTCAAACTGCTTCAATTTGCACCTAGGGACCACCTTTATTATGGTGCCCAGGCCTATTTTTCAGTCCAAGTCCAATTCTGGACGTATTCAAAAGTGGCAATTCTGAACAAATGGGTTTAATTTGACTACAGTCCTCAGTTCGAGTTGTGCACCTTTAACCTATTTAATAGCTAATGAGTATGTCCAGGTGAATTATTTTATCAAGCATAAATGTTAGAGGGTTGGCCTTGTTTAATAGGAGTGCTGTGCTCACCAGATAACATATGTGCACAAACAACGCTTGTATTGTGAAATCACATGAGGGCGAAATACCAGAGTTTTAGATGGATTTAGAACCAATTAAAGTGCTGCATTTTGGTGGATCACAGTGGTTGATGGATGCCTCTTCAATGTTGATTTCAAATAGAATTTGTGATCTGACCATTCAACTTCTAAGGGCTTTGGCTACGATAAGGTGCAGGTTACTGGAAGATTTCAATAAGCCTTGCAGATAGAAGACGCTATTTCTGCAAATGTTTGCTATGCCTTTCTCTTCCTTTCATTCCTGGTTAAAGCAGCTGAGTAAGAAACCTTCTGCGAGGTGGAACTGAGTGGTACATTGGACATGGCCCCCTCCTCCATCTTCTTCCAGTCCACACCAATGCGCACCAGACGACCCTTCTCCTGCAAAGCCTGCAACTTCACCTGCAACCTAACCTCTGAACACCATATCAAAACAACAGACAGACGCCTAAGATGCATCCTGCTGAACACCCGCTCTGTCCACAAACATGCAATTGAACTCTGGGACCTACTGACCACATACTCGCCCGACATCGCATTCCTCACCAAAACCTGGATAAACTCAGCCTCGGAACCAGACATAGCCATGCCAGAAAACTACAAGATCACCAGAAGAGACCGCAGAAACAAACCAGGAGGAGGAATCACCACAGTCCACAAACACACCATAAGAGTCTCCACCAACTCCGATGACACCATCAAATCTGCTGAGCACCTCCACTTCAGAATCCACATCAACGCCAACAACACACTCCGAGGAACACTGATTTACAGACCCCCTGGCCCTAGACCGCAGTTCTGTGACAACATCGCCGACACCATCAGCTCCCAAGCCCTCGCCTCAACAGACTACATCCTCCTTGGCAACCTGAACTTTCACCTAGAAAATAACAACGAAACCAACACCACCAACCTAATCGACAACCTCGGCCTCAAGCAACTCGTCACTTCACCCACCCACTCCGCAGGCCACACACTCAATCCCATCTTCTCAGCCAGCAACCACGTCTCCTTCAGCCACACCACCGAACTCAGCTGGACAGACCACGGTTGCATCCACTTCTCCTACCAGAAACCAGTCACTCACCACCACCGCACATAACCCCCCCCGACGCAACTGGAGCAAAATACCAACGGATCAACTGATCTCCACCCTCACCCGGCCGGCCGCCCCCCCCCCACCCCCGGGACCCCAACACAGCCACCACCAACCTGCATCGCTGGATAGAACACTGCGCCAACACCCTCGCACTGCTCAAAAAAAAAAAAAAACACCCCCCACACAATCAAGGCCAGCTGGTTCATCCCAGACCTACAGGAATACAAACAGCTATGTCGCAGAATGGAAAAAACCTGGCACCTTGAACCTATCAACTCCAAGCACATTGCCTTCAAGGATGCCTTACGCAAACATCACCAACTGATCCGCACCACCAAAAGGACCCACTTCAAAAACCGCATTGACACCAACGCTCACAACAGCAAAGAGCTCTTCGGCATCATCAAAGAGCTCTCCACCCCCAGGACCTGCTCCAACGAACCCCTCCATCACAGGACTTCTGCAATTCACTCGCAACCCACTTCTGTCGAAAGATAGAAGAAATCCACAACAGCTTCAACCCCCAGACCCACCAGCTAACTACAAACACCTACGAACCCAACGCCCCAAGCAACGCCCACTTCCTCCACACCTGGATCCCGGGCAACATAGAAGGCACCACCAACGCCATGGCCTCCATCCATTCCGGATCACTATCGGACCCCTGCCCACACTATATCTTCAACAAAGCTAACAGCATCATTGTTCCCCATCTCTGCAACACCATCAACAGCTCCTTCGAGTCAGCCACCTTCCCAGAGAGATGGAAGCACGCAGAAATCAGCGCCCTGCTGAAGAAACCAAAGGCAGACCCTGACGACCCCAAGAACTACCGACGGATCTCCCTCCTCCCCTTCCCAGCCAAGGTCATCGAAAAAATAATGAACAGTCAACTATCCTGGTTCTTGGAAGACAGCAAGGTACTAGACACCTCCCAATCCGGATTCTGCAAAAACCACAGCACGAGACCGCACTCATTGCTGCCACAGACGACATCAGGACCATGCTCGACGAAGGAGAAACAGCAGCACTCATCCTCCTGGACCTCTCCGCAGCTTTCGACGCGGTTTGTCATCACACTCTCCGCACACACCTCCACAATGTTGGAATCCGTAACAAGGCACTGGATTGGATCTCGTACTCTCTCACGGGCAGAACCCAGAGAGTCTGCCTCCCACCGTTCCAGTCAGAAGCCTCTGTAATTACATGTGGCGTCCCCCAAGTATCTTCGCTCAGCCCCACACTCTTCAACGTTTACATGGCCCCCCTCGCCAATATAGCACGAACCTACCACATCAACATAGTCTCCTACGCAGACAACACTCAGCTCATCCTCTCCCTCACGAAAGACCCTACAACTGCAAAGAACAACCTCCACAACGCACTTCACGCCATCTCCAGCTGGATGGAATCAAGCCACCTCAAGTTAACCACAGAAGACAGAAATACTTATCTTTGGCATCAACCCCTCAGCTTGGAACGACTCCTGGTGGCCCACTTCCCAAGGATCAGCACCCCCACCCACCACCAACGCACGCAACCTGGGCTTAATCTTGGATTTCCCGTCAAAACCAGGAAAACAGTCACTCACGCCCTGGTCAGCAGCCGATTGGACTACGGAAACGCCCTATATGCAGGAATAACTAACAAACTCCAATCAAAGCTGCAAAGAATCCAGAACGCGTCCGCCTGCCTAATACTAGACGTCCCACGCCGTGCCCACATCTCACCCCACCTCAGAGACCTACACTGGCTACCAGTATCAAAGAGGATCACCTTCATAGTCCTCGTCCACGCACACAAAGCCCTCCACAACACAGGTCCTGCCTACCTCAACGACAGACTCACCTTCCACACCCCCACCCTTCGCTCCAACAACCTCGCCTACATCCCCCGCATCCGTCGCACCACCGCCGGAAGAAGATCCTTCTCTCGCCTAGCCACCAAGACCTGGAACTCCCTACCGCTCCACCTCCGCCAGACCCAAGACCGCCTATCATTCAGGAAACGCCTCAAGATATAGCTTTTCAACTAGTAGCTTCTTCCCCCACCCAAGAACCTTGAGACCCTAACGGGTGAGTAGCGCGCTCTATAAAATACTTGATTGATTGATACACAATTTTAGTCAGATTCAGCAGGTCGGGGCTGTGGTTAACAATCATGCCATGAGGCTCTACACAGGTCTAGGGCAGAGCAACAGTTGTTACGAACTGTCATTCTTTTGTAGTCTGGAGAAAAAGGTGTTAATTTGGATGAGACTTGCTCGATGAATTTTTAAGCTTTAGGAGTTGTGGTTTGGGGCCTAGGTTAATAACCATTTCTATGTGAGAGAAGTGGGCAATCAGTTCATTCTCAAACTGGGTAAGAGATCATGTAAAGCTGGGCAGAGGAGAATCAGTGTAAGAAATGTCTCCGCTTGCTGCAGCATGAAAAGTGGAATGTGCTAGAATAGGAGAAGGAGAGACAGAAGGGCTGGCAAGATACCAAAAGATACAGCAGAGATTGTGTTGTAAAGATTCATTTTTTTTAATTTGAAAAGGCAGCTTAATAGCAAGGCAAAATGAGAGCTTTGGTAGTTACCAGAGGAATTCTGATCTAAAGTAAGGATTTAAACTGAGGAGATATTATTTAGAGTTTGCCTAATGCCAAATTAGAGAGCTAATGTCTCTATACTTTACCTTCTGCTTTGCATTGCCAACAGAAACAGCGAAAAGAACGAGTTACTTCCCTTCGGTAACGACTTTTCTGGTGGATACATTAGCTACCTGTGGATTCCTCACCTAATGAATACTCCCATGGCGTCAGCATTCAACGGAAATCTTCTTACTAGTCTCTGCACGTCGATGAGGACGTCACTCTAGCCCACGCGACGCCGTCTGACGTCATACAGGCAATAAGAGGTCCTCGACGACGTGACGACGTCAGTACCAATCATTTTTTACGTGCATGAGAACAACCAGGCAATGCAATGAAAGAGCAAGGCAACATACCATTACATTGTAAAAATACACAACATTGCATGAATAACTGTAAATCTTATATATATATATATATATATATATATATATATATATATATATATAAATAACTCTCTCTTTTTAAAATATATATACACATCAAGTATATACACAAAGATATATACATATATACATATATATAAATATAATATATACAACATCTATTGCACCCTCAAAGACCAAGAGGAGCGTACTCAAGGATTACTTGGTAAGACCAGAAAGGCAACGGGGAGGCGGGTGGGACCGTGAGGAATCCACAGGTAGCTAATGTATCCACCAGAAAAGTCGTTACCGAAGGTAAGTAACTCGTTCTTCTGATGGATACAACTACCTGTGGATTCCTCACCTAATGAATAGAGTCCCAAAGCAGTACCACGCCCGGCGGTGGGTGCCTAAATGGTCAAACCAAGAAATCCTGCAGCACTGACCGTGCAAAATGGCCGTCCCTTCTAACCTCAGAATCCAAACAGTAATGTTTTGCAAAAGTGTGAAGGGACGACCAAGTTGCGGCCTTGCAGATGTCGACCACAGGAACACCTCTGGCCAAGGCCGAAGTGGCCGACTTAGCTCTGGTGGAATGAGCTCTAATGCCCTCAGGAGGATCCTTCTTTGCCAAAGAGTAACAGATTTTAATGCAAAGAACAACCCACCTGGATAGTGTTCTCTTGTGGACTGCCTTTCCTCTCCTCTTGCCCACGTATCCAATAAACAGCTGATCCTCCAGCCTGAAATCCTTTGTTCTATCAATAAAGAAGCTCAACGCCCTCTTTGGGTCCAGACGGTGCAGTCTTTCTTCCTCTTTGGAAGGATGAGGCGGAGGATAGAACGTGGACAAAGTAATTGCCTGAGCCAAATGGAAAGGTGAAACAACCTTCGGGAGGAAAGCAGCCTTGGTCCTCAACACCACCTTATCCCCATAAAAAGTTGTATAAGGGGGCTTTACTGATAAGGCCTGCAACTCACTCACCTTGCTGATGTTATAGCTATCAGGAAGACTGTTTTTAAAACCAAATACCTTAAGGGGCAAGAATGCATAGGTTCAAAAGGGGACCCCATAAGGAAAGTCAGGACCAAGGACAAATCCCATTGCGGCATAACGAATGGCTTTGGAGGATATTTATTTAGAAGACCTTTCAAGAATCTGATAACAATAGGGGATTTAAATAAAGATGGTTGGTCTGGAAGACATATGAAGGCTGACAAGGCCGATAAATAACCCTTAATGGTAGCCACTGCACAACCTTTCTGCGCTAGAGACAGAGCAAAAGACAAAACGTCCGATAGATGAGCATGCAAAGGATCAATCTGCCTCTCTCCACACCACGCAACAAATTTAGACCATCTATTAGCGTAGATAGATTTAGTGGAGTGTCGCCTGGCCGCTAATATAACATCCACTACCTCAGGCGGGAGAGAGAAGAAACTCAGGTTGCCCCGTTCAATCTCCAGGCATGTAGGTGCAGACTCTGGAGGTTGGGGTGTAAAATCTGCCCCTGCGACTGCGAGAGGAGGTCTGCCCTGAAAGGGAGACGGAGCGGAGGGCACATTGAGAGTTGGAGAAGGTCGGAGTACCATACCCTCCTTGGCCAATCCGGAGCTATTAGGATGACTAGAGCCCGGTCCTGGCGAATCTTCCTCAATACTCGAGGAATCAAGGGTATGGGAGGAAACACGTAAAGCAACTGGCCGCACCAGGTTATTTGAAACGTGTCCCCCAACGCTCCCTGCATCGGATACTGGAGGCTGCAGAATAACGGACAATGCGCGTTCTCTCGAGTGGCAAACAGATCTACCCGAGGAAACCCCCACCTCTGGAAGATTAAACGGACTTGATCTGGATGGAGACGCCACTCGTGGTCTGCCGAGAATTGGCGACTGAGACTGTCCGCACGCACGTTCAAGACTCCGGCCAGATGGTTTGCTATCAAGCAAATCTGATGGTCCTTTGCCCAGGACCATAGTCGAAGAGCTTCTCTGCAGAGAAGGTACGACCCCACTCCTCCCTGCTTGTTTATGTACCACATCGTGGTAGTATTGTCCGTCAGGACCTGTACCGACTGACCACGAAGGGAAGGGAGGAAGGCCTTGAGAGCCAGACGTACAGCCCGTAACTCTAACAGATTGATGTGAAACATCTGTTCCTCTGGAGACCAAAGGCCTTTGATCTCCAGATCCCCCAGATGAGCTCCCCACCCTAGAGTGGAAGCATCCGTTATGACTGTGGCCACTGGTGGCGACTGCTGGAACGGCTTTCCTTGTGAAAGATTGTTGCTTGCAATCCACCACTTCAAATCCACAGCAGCATCTCTGGAGATCTTGACAGTGCTCTCTAGACCCCCTTTGTGTTGAGACCACTGCCTTCGGAGGCACCACTGAAGAGCCCTCATGTGCCAGCGAGCATGCGTGACCAACAGAATGCAGGAGGCAAACAGACCGAGCAGACGAAGGACCTTGAGGACTGGAACTACCGCTCCATTTCGAAACATTGGAACCAGATCCTGAATATCTTGAATCCGCTGAGGCGGAGGAAAGGCTCGGTTCAATGTTGTATCCAGTACTGCCCCTATGAACAGGAGGCGCTGAGAGGGCTCTAGGTGAGATTTGGGCTCGTTCACCGAAAAACCCAGGTCGAACAACAACTGGGTTGTTGACTGCAGATGATGCGACACAAGCTCCGGGGACTTGGCTTTGATCAACCAGTCGTCCAAGTAAGGGAATACTGCTATCCCCTTCCTTCTGAGTTCTGCCGCAACCACCGACATCACCTTCGTGAAGACTCAAGGTGCTGAAGTAAGACCAAACGGAAGGACCGCAAACTGATAGTGCTGCGATCCCACCACAAACCGGAGATACTTCCTGTGTAACTTGAGTATCGGGATATGAAAGTAAGCATCCTGCAAGTCGACAGACACCATCCAGTCTTCCTTGTTCAACGCCAAAAGCACCTGTGCTAGGGTCAGCATCTTGAACTTTTCCTGCTTGAGGAACCAATTCAAGACCCTCAGGTCCAGGATTGGTCTCAAACGACCATCCTTCTTGGGAATCAGGAAATACCTTGAGTAACATCCTCGACCCCTTTCCTGCTCTGGGACCAACTCCACCGCGCCCTTTGAAAGGAGGGTTTGTACCTCCTGTTCTAGCAACAGGAGGTGTTCTTCTGAACAATAAGAAGGGCGGGGCGGGATGAGGGGCGGGAACTCCCGAAAGGGAAGGGTGTAGCCTTTTCCCACAATACTGAGAACCCAAGTGTCCGTTGTAACAGTCTTCCATTTGGTGAGAAAATGCTGTAATCTTCCCCCTACAGGAGAGGAGTGAGTGGGAAATGGTGGAAGCCTAAGGCTGCTTCCCCTGCTGCACCCCGCCAGAGGATGAGGAAGAGGCAGAGTGCTGCTGAGAGGCTCCTCTGGTGCGGACCCTACCTCTCCCTCTAAAAGATCTATAGGGATGGGAAGAGGCAGGTTGCTGATATCTTCCCCGAAAGGAAGAGGAGGAAGAGCCACGCCCAAATCCACGAAACCTCCTGAAAAATCTGGAAGAGGCCGTGGAAGAAGGAGCTTGGAGCCCTAACGACTTAGCCGTGGCCCTGCTCTCCTTAAAACGTTCCAAGGCCGAATCAGCCTTGGCTCCAAACAGTTTGTCCCCATCAAACGGGAGATCCAACAATGTGGACTGTACATCCGCAGAAAAGCCCGAGTTACGGAGCCAGGCCTGCCTCCTTGCCACCACAGTTGTGCCCATTGCTCTGGCTACCGAGACGGTCGTATCCAGTCCAGTCTGGATAATCTGGGTCGCAGCAGCCTGGGCATTTGAAACAACATCCAAAAGACCCTGGGGAAGCTCTGTAAATGATGAGGAAATGTCATCCATCAGAGCATGAATATACCTCCCCAGGATACAGGTTGCGTTGGTGGCCTTCAACGCCAGACTGCAGGACGAAAAAATCTTCTTGGACTGCGCCTCTAGTTTCTTTGAATCTCTGTCCCCAGGCACCGTCGGGAAAGAACCAGGCGCTGACTTGGATGAACAGGAGGCCTGCACCACCAAGCTCTCCGGCGTAGGGTGCCTAGACAGAAAACGAGGGTCAGTCGGAGCCGCCCGATACCTCCTGGCCACGGCTCTGTGAACTGCTGGGGAAGATGCCGGCCTCTTCCACACCTCTAACACCGGATCCAGCAGAGCGTCATTAAATGGCAAAAGAGGCTCCGCCGCAGCTGAGGCCGGATGTAGCACCTCTGTTAGAAGGTTTTGTTTAGCCTCCACCACCGGCAAAGGCAGGTCCAAAAAACTAGCTGCCTTCCGTACCACTGCGTGAAAGGAAGCAGCCTCCTCAGTATATTCTCCCGGGGACGAAAGGTCCCACTCAGGGGAAGTGTCCAGCCCACTGGCCGACTCCAGACCACGCAGCCCATCACCCGAGTCCTCTAGCTCTCCTTCCTCCAGGGCTCGTTGGTACTCCTGCTCCTCTAATACACGGAGAGCACGTCTCCTCGAATGAAGCCGTTGTTCAATACGCGGAGTCGACATTGCCTCCGCCGAAGTCGAAGATCGGCGCCGATCTTCAGAAGCCACCGACGCCGCGTCCGGCGCCACAGGTAACTTCGGCGCCGACGAAAGAGCAGTCGAAGCAGATGGACCCACCGGAGTCACAGGCCGAAATCCCGACGTCGACGGGATGGAAATCCCCGGGGCCAATCCCTCTGAAGCCACCGGAGCGGCCACCGGCGCCGAGCCCACGTTCCCAAAAGGGAGAAAGGGCATAAAGGGTGCCGGCCGAAGAGGCGCAGGATCACCCAATGAAAAGGCCAAAGGCCCAGCCGGAGCACCCCCTGGAGCCATCTGTTGGAAGATGGCATACATCGCATTCAAGAATGCGGAACTATCGGCTCCAGGGGTGGGAAAAGCCGGATACTGGGGTGCCTGTCTCGGAGGCGACCCCGACGCCGGCCTCGACGTCTGCAACGCCGGAGAAAACACCTGAGGCTCCAATACCTCAATCACCGACGCCTGTCCAGGTGAAGTCGGAGACGCCGGAGAGGGCAACGGCGTCGAAGGATGCGGCGTAACCGTGGGACTGATCTCCCATGTCCTTCGGCGCCGATCCGAAGACCTGGAACGAGTCTCCTTTGAATGACGCCGAGATTCTCTACGGCGCCGGGAGTCTCGATGACGCCGATGTCTTGGTGAAGAAGACTTCTTGTGATGCTTCTCCTTCGATTTCGCCATAAACAGCTTCGCCTCACGTTCCTTGAGGGCCTTTGGATTCATGTGCTGGCATGAATCACAAGTCGAGACATCGTGGTCGGAGCTCAAACACCAAAGGCAATCGGAATGAGGATCCGTCACTGACATCTTGCCTCCACACTCACGACAAGGCTTGAATCCAGACTTTCTCTGCGACATTATTACCACAGCGAAAGACTACGCAGCAAAAATACACTGTAACCACAAAAGTAACAGTTGCTCCCTCGAAGATAACCGTTTCGAATGCACGGAAAAAAGGGAACTGACGTCGGCACGTCGTCGAGGACCTCTTATTGCCTGTATGACGTCAGACGGCGTCGCGTAGGCTAGAGTGACGTCCTCGTCGACGTGCAGAGACTAGTAAGAAGATTTCCGTCGAATGCTGGCGCCATGGGAGTATTCATTAGGTGAGGAATCCACAGGTAGTTGTATCCATCAGAACAGACTTTGCAGCTCAAGGCTCACATTGAGACCCCCTTCTGCTTCTCTATTGTGAAGGACTTTTCTAAAAACATTGCATTCAAATTAATCAGAGAGCCTGCATATCTGGTTACTGCACATCAGTACATGGCTGAGTACACATATATAGGCCTCTATTATACTTTAAGCTTGTTGCGACACCTCCATAGCTATCTTGTATGCAGGCTCCTGAAGTGGATGCACAGCAGAGAATCACACAGATGAGAATCATGCATGCAACCACCCTCCATGTTGTGCACTCTAAGTGAGCACCTTGTGCTTGCATTAGCGCTGTTCCCAAAGGTACGGCATAGACTGACAAGGTAGTAACATCCACAAACATAACTTTGTGGGCATTCATGAACATTACCAGAGTTTTCACAAACAATGTATCCACCTAAAGTAAGGACAAGAAAAGGCTGGCATGAGTGAGAAATTAAAAAGTTGAATGTCTGCAAAAATCTCCATAAAAATCAAGGGGTATTGAAGATGGTGTTTCACCAAAGGGTTATAGCTTCCATGAACAGGAAAACAAGTTTACATGTATGCACACCGCTACTATAGCAGTAAATCAGCTGACCTTCTTCAGGAGAAAGTTCTTCAGTTGAGTGATATGGATATATCAGGATAAATTATTTGTGTAGATTTTTATAGGTAGTCCTAGAGATTTCTGTAGATCCACAATAAGACCGAAATGTATGGAAGTCCGAGGAAATGTGCAATTCAGATATTCCCAATTTGGGCAATAGAGCATACTGAATAAGTAAGGAGCAAAGCAGCAGATATAAATTATGATAAAAAAACAGTTATTTAACATGGTCATTTCTTGCAGCAGATAAAGAATAATAATGAAACCACTTTACGCTTGTAAAGGATTCTTTGACAGTCTTTCATAGGTTTCATACCCGACAATACAGGTTTTATTTGTATAAATCGGTATCTTGAATTGTAATTCCTCCATAGTTAAATGCAGATTATATTGTAATGCTCCCATTGTCGTTCAGAGATGCTAATGTAGGAATTCTTCAGACTGATATTGTATGGAATGAACAACAGTTTATTCTTGAGAGCAACACCATTGGTTTTCAACAGCATCTACCTCCGTGGGCATAAGTAAGTTTGGAGGATTGAACGTTGACTATGGTCTTGATTTGGCACATCAATATTATCTGTGTGTGTTCATTCAAGAAGAAGACCCACAAACAAGTCTTTCTGAAGAACTGTAAAAGTTTATAGAAGTTGGAAGAAGGAAATAAGTTAGTTTTGGCAGTCTTCTCAAAGAAAAGGCCCTTATCAAGTATTTTTTTTTAAAAGATTTTCATATTTTCAATGGTTGAAATTGTTCACTGACTCCTCTACAGCAACTAATTATTACGTTGACAAATTAAGTATTTTATTTTTTTTTTGTTTGTTTTTTTTTAAACAGCACCCTCTGCCTCCATGAGCACTGCAACCATCTTTAAATGAAGTTGTGGCTCCTGCACAGCTCCTCTGCTTTCACACAGCGGTGGATAGTGACACCTGTGCTGCCATTCGTCTCATTTCTTGATCGTTCCAGCAGACCAACTGGTTCTTTGGATGACTTCTTTAGCCCCGTTATCACCGTAATTTATTCATCTTTGCGCACAGCAATATTGTAATTCGGTTTCAACCTTTATGGTTAAAATATGTGTAACGCATTGTCACCGGAAACCATAATGTTCTTAAGCAACTCAAATTGCGAAAGCACTTCTGAATCACAAATAAGGGCTTTTTAATGACACACTTTCACTCTTGAGCATTGGAATAAAACCATTTTTTTTCCACACGACATCAGCACTCCCATTTAGAAGTTTTTTTCAGCTAGCCCTCCTTTACCATTGACAATTGTATTCCTTATTTTCTCTAAATGTTCGGAGTGTCAAGGTGCCTTAAATTATACTTCGACATGGTGATGACCTCGACAATCATTCGGGAGGTCGAGACCTCAACAATCGGACTGGGTCTTGTATTGAGTTGCCAAGATATGAACCTGTGTTTCTAGAACAAGGAACACAGACTTGATGACGTGTTCTTAGTTGATAGCTTTCATATGTAAAACTCACTTGCATAGCACCCTTCACTTCGCATTAGGGGTACACTTTTGAGCACTGAGCACTATTATTGATTAGCCCCCTACTTTAAAATCATAACATTGTTTTTGGTTAAGCCTTGTTGAAATAGTCACTGAATGGTCGGGTAAATGTGCAACTAAAGATTATAGAGGATAGATAAAAAAAAAAAGAAGAGTTCCTACTGAACCATTATTTACCAGGTAAAAATGCACATACAGAGCACTGAGAGCAGTCCGGCGGGGCTCGTTCATATGCATGAGGCTGCACAGATGGTGCTCTTGCCGATGCATAGCCAACAGATGCAAGCAAGTCTTTCAGGGGGCTAATCTGCTGCTCCTAGATCTCTGCGCCACTAATTGTGGTGGTGCTTCTACATCAGCCTAGGAGAAAAGTGTGTGCTCCTACTTAGGACTTGTCTGTGCCAGTCACCTAAAGATGGAGTATGAAGCAGCATCTTTCAAGACAATAGCATTAGCAACACGCCATTCAGCGACTGCTATTAGACAAAACTCCAATCTCTTTCCAGCAGGAACATCAATCACCAGAATTACCTTGACATTTTTATCGCTGCCTGAAAACTGCTGGACGCACAAGTTAACACTACAGTGTTTTTAAACCCATTATTTCTAAACACAGTACCCACACACTCCCCTCGACCAAACTGAGTGCTAAGTGTGGTTGTACCGGTCACAAACCCGACCCTGACATGTTGCCGCAAACAGGTGGGTCATCTTTCTATTATGGATTGCTTATGTAAGTGCTAACCCTATACTAATGAGATGAAACTTCTGAACAGAGAGCGATAACATGTTAAACAAGCATTTACAATGCAACGGGTCTCGCGTTTGCTCATGTTAGAGCTGATCGCGTTGTAAACTCCTAACCCGACTTTTCACCTATCTGGCAAAAGTGCATTCATGTACATAACCCGAAAAAGTTAAATCAACTATGTAAAGCGCTCGACTTCTGCCAAGCGAGATCGCGCTCGTAAATTAGAGAAAAAGAAGTCCACGAGCCCGATGTAAAACAGCGAGCCTCGCATGTTTTCTGTACTTGGTCGCTGCGCTCGAGGAGGGCTAGCCACCGGAAAAGGCATGACGTATGCGTGCCTTCGACTAATGAAAGCAAGCAGATTTTATTAGGGAAGCCCACGAACCAATAAAAAACACTGACATGAAGTTGACAGGGCTCCGAGCCCTTTTCTAAATACAAAAGAGTCTTGCTGCGATACGCATGCGCGAGCGCATGCAACGCAGACTCAATCCTAAAAAGAGTGAAGTAATCCTCCTACAATGTACTGCTTCACACATCGTAATATGCCTTTATTTGGCACACAATTTAGTCAACATGTCGCATATATTGTTCCCGCCACATATCCTGGAAGGCACAAGTATGAAACATTTCAAATTACAGCAGAAATATATTACACTAATTGGATTACCATGTCAAGTAATGTTTATGTCCTACTTGTTGGCAACTTTTTACTAGCGAAATGTGCTTTAAAATGTACTACTATTCCATTTGCAAACACAGTTCTAAAATATCCTTTCGGGAGGGGCAAGAGCGAAATTCATGTTAGCTGCTGTCTGGAAATTTTTGTGGTGATCTGTCAAGTGGGGGGCCCAAAACACTTCTTCCCCCATTCATTTTTTCATTGGTATTTTGAACAGGAATAGCACCCGTACACCTGGATGGAATTTCACCAAATTCCTCAGAAAGGTAGCTAATGCTTATTCCAGAAAGCGACCTTTTGTTATTTGGTGTAAATCCATTCAGTAGTTTTTAGTAATTAAAGAAAAAACAAATTTAAATATATATAGGGAAGCGGAGGCTTTGCAAACTCTCACAGTCTCGTGCTGAGATCTGATTGGCTGCCAATACTTCAACAAGGAAGTTTTGGCAGCCATGTTGGAACTCAGTCCTAGAAAAAAAGTAAACAAATAAGAAAAGGGAACAGGGTAGAGTCACCCTGACCCCTTAGCTCTGGTGCTGGGGTCCCCGAATGCCCCTCCCCCGGGCTTAAAAAGCATTATTTAAAAATGTTTGACACGGACCAGCTTTAAAAAAAAAAAAAAAAAAAAAAAAGCACAGGCACTTGTTTTGTAAGCAGCCCCCCAGGTGGGCCAGGTCCCGGGGGCAGTTAAATTTTTCATGGGGGCGCCCACCCACCCTCCAGCCCCAGGAGGGACTGCCACCACCTTGGGGCTTTTACCAAAATAGATGGGGGGGGTTGTACCCGGCACCCCCTGCAACCCAGTGCAGCCTCCTTCCCCCCAAAAATTTAATATTTAGGCCAGACCCTAGAGGATGAGGTCCCCGGGGCCAAGATCAGCCTGGAGAGAGGGGGCCGCGCAGCCCCACCCCCAAAAATCTAAATATTTAGACTGCAACCCAGGGGAATGGGGTCCCCGGTGCAAGATCAGACTGAGGAAGGGGTCACACAGCCCCCCCCCCCCAAAAAAAAAATACATTTTAGAAGGCCAGGCCCCAGGTGTGTGTGGTCCCCAGGGTAGACATCCGCCGGGGTGCATACAAACCTGCTGCCAACTACTGCTGGGCATGGCCGAAGGCTGTGCGCAGAATGGGGTTGGGTAGTTTGAGGTGGTGGCTGTGGAGGATGGCCGCAGGCCAGGCCCTGTGGCCAACCCCGCTGCACATGGCCAAAGGCCATGTGCGGCACTGGGTTGGGTAGTTATAGGGGTTGCCACAGGTGGTTCAATTAACTTATAGTAATGAAAATTACTTTACGTAATTTGTTTTTTTTAAAAGGTACAAATTCAATGGAAAAAAAACAAAGGTTACAGAGAGATTATAGTTAGGAAATATTACGGCACTCGTGACATCTTTGATAACATCATTGATAATATCAATGTAGTATTTGCAGTAACATTTTTGAAGAAAAACTGTGCATGGTCGGGGCGCAAGCTATAGTTACCTTAGGGCACGAGTTATAGTTCTTTGAGATAACTAACTAGAACATGTGAATTTCTATGGTTTGGTACGTTTATAATGTGAGCCTATCTAGAATGCCCAAGTAACCAGTGGTTTTCTAAGTTAATTTCTATGATTTTTAGGTTGTGCTTAGGCAGCGTGCAAGCACTGTCTCTCGACATGTTGTAATCTATACCTGTGGGCTTTAATAACGCCGATCACTTTCCCTTGATTTCGTAGCTGAATGCTTCACGTTTATTATTGCCCAATCAACCATATAGCTTAGTGTGGTGCTCCATTTTTGATTTTGCCTCGTCGCTCTGTGCTGCGTGGCTGTGTGTTGTTCCTTCCCTATTTTGGGCATGCCGCTGTTTTTTTGTGGTGTATGAGCACTATACATGAGGACATAAGTTTTATATAGCGCAAACTTGATCGGAAGAACACCTTACATGACTGTATGAAGTTTCATATAGCACAACCTCATACTTATTTATAAAAAAAATAATTGAAAAAATAAATTGAAAAAAAAAAAAAAAAAACTGCATGATGATCTTGTCTCCCCTCCCCAGAAGCTGAATGCACACCGCAATACGTTTCTCAAAACAGGTGATGTGCTTCATTTTTCTGTACGGCGCCCGAAGGTTATCAGGGGTGTGTTGAATTCAACATTGTAGGGTGCAGTACCTTATGTGGCCAAACGAGGTCCCAAGGGACACCTAGGAACAGCCTGTGGTACTGCATCCTTTCTCTGCTTCGTGCACTTTACAACATTAAATGTTGCAGGCTTTTTAGAGCCAGCATATTACAAGTATAAAAGTGTTGGAGTAACCAGGTTGTTCCTGCTTACATTACACATGCTTTACTTGATCTTGCATTCTCTACTAGTGTTTGCCTTTACCAAGATGTTATTTTTTATTTATTTTTTACATGAGGTCGAGAAGTTTCAAATAGCGTGAAAATGATCGGAAGAGCACTTTACATGAATACATGAAGTTTCATGTAGCTTTGTTTTTTTTTTAAACAGAAAATTACTATTGTCTCCTCACCCTCTTAACCTGAATGCACAGGGTAAAACTTTACTCAAAACAGGCACCCAAATTCATTTTTCAGCCTGAAAAAGTCATTAGGAATGTGTTGAATTCAACACTGCAGGGTGCAGTACCTTTTTTGGCCAAAAGGGGACCCAAGGGATTCCTAGTGACAGGCTGTGATACTGCACCCTTACCTTGTTTTGTCACATTACAACAGTAAATGTTGCAGGCTTTTTTTCAGCCATCATATTCGAAGTGTAAAAGTGTTAACGTAACCATATTGTTCCTGCTTACATTTCACACGCATCACTTAAGCTTGCATTCTCTATGATTGTTTGCTTTTTCCAGGATATGCAACTTATTTTTTTTTCCACAGCCATCATATTACTCGTCTCCCCTCCCTCATAACCTATTTCTCATTTTCTGGCTCTCCAGCGCTGCAAGGTCATACGAATGGCAATAGTGCTATGCAAATATCATCACTCCACTGCATACAAAAAAAAAAAAACTAAAAAAACTAAAAATGCCATTTTCAACACCAACACCTCTAACTTTCACAAATGTGAGACAAGTTGCATTGCAAATGCTTGTTTTAATTCTATTTCCCAACTATAACGTCACTGTAACCTTTGTTTCACACTGTTTTATTCAGTGAAAACAATGATGTTATCAAAGATGTCACAAGTGCTGTAATTTGTAGGGTAATTAGCAGTGCATTGCGAGGGCGCAAGATATAGTTACCTTAGGGCACGAGTTATAGATACCTGAGGTAACTAACTAGAACTAGTGAATTTCTATGGTTTTATACGTTTAAAATGTGAGCCTAACTACAATGTCCCTGTAACCTTTGTATTTTTTAAAGTGAATTTCTAAGTTGTTTTTTTTTAAATTCTATTTCCTAACTATAACAACCCTGTAACCTTTGTTTTTTTCAGTGAAATTCTATGGGTTTCTTTAAAGTATAATCATTTTTACTTTGCTGGCATGTTGCCAGATGGCGCTCTGCTGTGAAGCGCGTTACACGCTTTAACCATGAGCCCTGAAGAAGTCCGTTAGGACAAAACGCGTTGGCTATGGCTATGGAGTAGTTATTGTCATTGTGGATGAATAAAAAACAAAAGATTTCATAAGAATTTATTTTTTGAATCATGTGATTTGTGAAGATATGTGACAATAGTTTGTGGATACCAATGGATACTTGGATGTGCCGGGTCTTCCTTTCAGTAATTTTTAATACTAAACATAATCCAACTGCAGCCACGCATGGCCTTCGGGGGCCTGACCTCTGGCCAGGCCCTGACACCAACCCCCTATAAGCACCCAAACTTCCACAGTCTTCACCCGTGCACAGGGGAGGTTGACCAGAAGATCTGGCCTGCAGCTAGACCCTAAGGCCAACCCCCTAAACCCAAACTACCAAACCCCATGCTGTGCGCAGCCCTTTGGCCGCAGACTCTCTGGGTGTGAGAATAGGTGTAAGAGGGTGTATCTGGGGGTGAGAGTTACTGTCATATTGCCTATCTGGGTGTGAGAGTGCGTATATCAGTGTTTTAGTGAGTGCGTCAATGTGGGCGAGGGTCTGTGAACGAGTGCATGAGCGTGACATAAAATAATAAACACTGAGCTATTCCCTTATTTTTGTTTTCTTTTCTTTGCCTTTAATGGGCTATCTGGAACCGTGGGGGGGCCCTCAAGGGCTCCTCCGTGGTCCCTACATATATATATTTTTTTTAATGTATAATCAGCATTTTCCGGGCTATCTGGTACCACGGGGGAAGCCTTAAGGCTTCCCTTGTGGTGCCATTGCTTCATTAAGCACAGAGCTGGTTTAACAGCAGCTTCTTGCTTGCTAAACCATTTCATCTCTGTTCGCTGCACACGTGCAAGGAACAGAGATGAAAGCTTTGTTTTTTGACAGCAGAACCTATTTGACAAGTTCTGGTGTCAAAAACCAAAGTGTTTGCTGTGGCTTGGCTGCAAAGCTGCTCCCCGTGGGTGGGGGGGGGGGGGGGGGGGGGTGGACAACCAGCCACCCGCACTAAATATTACTGAAGCCCCGGGGAGATGGTGGTACCTTGTATCGGACTGGGGCCCTCCACTATTTATTTAATATAGCCCCGGGGAGGTGGTGATCCCGAGGGCTGCCGGGGGTGGGGGGCCTGCACAGACCCCCACGTATTAAATAATTGAAGCCCTGGGGAGGTGGCAATCCCCAGGGCTGAAGGGGAGACCGATGGACCTCCCTCATGCCAATAAACAATTTTGCCCCGGGGAGGTGGTGATCCCTGGGGCAAATGTGGCACAGCCCCCTCCCGCACATAATTTCAATTTTGCACTCAAAAAAAGATTGTCCCAGGACTTGGCCCACCCAAGGGCATAATTAACAGAAGAGCAGGAGCCCACTCCTCAGTTTTTTTTAACATTTTCAGCTGATCAGTGCTAAAATAAAGAAAAAATGGTGTTCGTACCCTGGCCCCTTTTCTTTATTTTTTTACTTTTTTTCTGGGACTCAGGCTGAAGCCAACATGGCTGACAACACCTCAATAGCTTCCTTGTTGAAGTGTTGTCAGCTAATCAGATCCGATTGGGAGGGGTCGCAAATCCTTCGAGTCCCTAGATATACAAATTTGTTTTCCCCTTAATTTCTCAAAACTACTGAACGGTTTTACACCAAAACAAAAAAGGATTTCCTTCTGGAACAGGACCTACCTTTCTGCCAAATTTGGTGTAATTCCATCCAGTAGTTTCGACGCTATCGCTGTTCAAAATCCTTATGGAAAAATGAATGGAGAAAAAACGTATTTGGGACACCCCCCGTTACTCTCTGAATCCCCATCATCCCCATACAGATCAATCCGAAACTTTCCAGACAGCAGCGGGCATGACCGGCAAATTTTTTGGGAAAGTTTCGTAAAGAGTTGTCAAGTGGCACTAAAGATATAAGCAAGAAAAAGAAAAAAAAGCTTTTTATATAGAAAGAAACTAGGCCCTAACTATAACTACCAAGTGGTAACTGCCACCACTAGGTTATGTATGTATATACATATACACACACACACATACAGGGAGTGCAGAATTATTAGGCAAATGAGTATTTTGACCACATCATCCTCTTTATGCATGTTGTCTTACTCCAAGCTGTATAGGCTCGAAAGCCTACTACCAATTAAGCATATTAGGTGATGTGCATCTCTGTAATGAGAAGGGGTGTGGTCTAATGACATCAACACCATATATCAGGTGTGCATAATTATTAGGCAACTTCCTTTCCTTTGGCAAAATGGGTCAAAAGAAGGACTTGACAGGCTCAGAAAAGTCAAAAATAGTGAGATATCTTGCAGAGGGATGCAGCACTCTTAAAATTGCAAAGCTTCTGAAGCGTGATCATCGAACAATCAAGCGTTTCATTCAAAATAGTCAACAGGGTCGCAAGAAGCGTGTGGAAAAACCAAGGCGCAAAATAACTGCCCATGAACTGAGAAAAGTCAAGCGTGCAGCTGCCACGATGCCACTTGCCACCAGTTTGGCCATATTTCAGAGCTGCAACATCACTGGAGTGCCCAAAAGCACAAGGTGTGCAATACTCAGAGACATGGCCAAGGTAAGAAAGGCTGAAAGATGACCACCACTGAACAAGACACACAAGCTGAAACGTCAAGACTGGGCCAAGAAATATCTCAAGACTGATTTTTCTAAGGTTTTATGGACTGATGAAATGAGAGTGAGTCTTGATGGGCCAGATGGATGGGCCCGTGGCTGGATTGGTAAAGGGCAGAGAGCTCCAGTCCGACTCAGACGCCAGCAAGGTGGAGGTGGAGTACTGGTTTGGGCTGGTATCATCAAAGATGAGCTTGTGGGGCCTTTTCGGGTTGAGGATGGAGTCAAGCTCAACTCCCAGTCCTACTGCCAGTTCCTGGAAGACACCTTCTTCAAGCAGTGGTACAGGAAGAAGTCTGCATCCTTCAAGAAAAACATGATTTTCATGCAGGACAATGCTCCATCACACGCGTCCAAGTACTCCACAGCGTGGCTGGCAAGAAAGGGTATAAAAGAAGGAAATCTAATGACATGGCCTCCTTGTTCACCTGATCTGAACCCCATTGAGAACCTGTGGTCCATCATCAAATGTGAGATTTACAAGGAGGGAAAACAGTACACCTCTCTGAACAGTGTCTGGGAGGCTGTGGTTGCTGCTGCACGCAATGTTGATGGTGAACAGATCAAAACACTGACAGAATCCATGGATGGCAGGCTTTTGAGTGTCCTTGCAAAGAAAGGTGGCTATATTGGTCACTGATTTGTTTTTGTTTTGTTTTTGAATGTCAGAAATGTATATTTGTGAATGTTGAGATGTTATATTGGTTTCACTGGTAATAATAAATAATTGAAATGGGTATATATTTTTTTTTGTTAAGTTGCCTAATAATTATGCACAGTAATAGTCACCTGCACACACAGATATCCCCCTAACATAGCTAAAACCAAAAACAAACTAAAAACTACTTCCAAAAATATTCAGCTTTGATATTAATGAGTTTTTTGGGTTCATTGAGAACATGGTTGTTGTTCAATAATAAAATTAATCCTCAAAAATACAACTTGCCTAATAATTCTGCACTCCCTGTATATATATATATATATATATATATATATATATATATATATACACACACACACACACACACACACACACACACATATACACACACACACACACACACCAATTAAAGAAAACAAAAGCTTCTAATACAATAGGCTGGGGAGCACACAGGAGAGATATGGAGAGCTACCAGTTGCTCACGAGCTACATGTAAGAGAAGCTTGGTCTAACCATACCCAATTAGGTTAGAGCAGTGCTTCCTAAACTTTTTAAGGCCCCACCCCAATTTTTAGAACGACAAACTTTTGTGAACCACCTAGCTTTATTGGATAGGAGGTGGCGATTTTTTTAATGGAACTGAAGCATTAGCGCACCATCATTTAGAGTGCACATTTTCCATTGAAACTGTCACTAAATTTGTACAGGCATGCAGTTTTTCTGATAAAACTACAGCACACACAAATGATAATTTATGGAATAGGGTTTTAGTGAACAGTTGACATTTGTGCGTCACCAAATAAAGTGTTGCAGTTTGTTTTGAGCATACTAAAATCTGTGTTTCTATCACACTTCAGAATTACAATAAAATTGCTTCATTTTTGCTTTCCTAACTGCTAAATGTATACAGTTCATTTACTGGCATTTACATTTTTGTTGTGTGTTTCCAAAAAAATGACATTCTACTGCTTTTCCTTTCACACTTCCTGCACCCCAGCAAGATTGTCACATAATTCAATGTACTCTTTTTCTCTGACTGCAAAGAGAGAGGGATTTGGAAACATCAGTCCCTAGTTTCAAAAAGCAGCAATCTGTCAGAAGACAGGCCTTTAGAAATCTACTCGCCCGCGCACTATGGCGAGTGAGATTTTAATCAAGGCGAGCTATTTTTGCAGCCTACTGGTCCGGTCTGGCGAGAGAGCTTCAGCCGCGAAAGAACAGGTGTTCTGTTCATTAGGAAAGTGAAAGAGCACTAATGATGCCTTGAAATTGTATTTATCTTGTAACATTTGCCGTTCATTCAAAGACAGAGGTCAAATGTCAGCTTATGTCCTTCTTATAAATTGTTGCATACATTATCAGGGAGATTAGTGTTTACTTTTCTTTCTTTGACAGCAAAGTTAGCGGATTTTGTAAAGGGAACTGTTTGACAACTAGGCAGGCACATATTTAAAGAGCTTGTAAATGATTGTTTAAATATGAACTGAGAAACATTCCTGCCCCACCCTGCTAACAATGCCACTGGTGAACTAAGAGACAAGTCAGAGGTCATGTGTACCTTATATTTGCGCAACAGTTTTATTATACATGGAGCAAATGTTTAGTCCATTAAAGCAAACGAGTTTTTTGTACAGCAGACATGCTGAACTCACATATTTTAAGGTGCTCTTGTATGTCATAATGTACAAATAGAAGACTCAGTGAAATAAAACATTTGAATATGACCACACAATTTGAGACAAGTTTATGGCTCAAGTGCGTTACAGTCAGGTCGAGTAAATTATTAAAGTCGCTAGACCTACAGGTCTACTAATATTTGTCCTGACTTCTCAAGGCCTGGAATACATCACCTGACATTTGGCTGCTGTGTTGGAAGCGCAGCAAAGGTGACAATCTAAGTAAAGAAATGCAAAGGCATCTTTACTGATTGCTTGGATTTTCATGACCGACCAAAAATCAGCTTACGACCAACAGTTTGGGAAACACTGGGTAAGAGAGTTATGGACAGCAACATATGCATCACAACATTTTAAATGCATGCTCTAGTGTACAAAACATAACTCAAAGATCTGATTATCTGACTATAAACTAATGTTCTCTCATGGACGACAGCTGCTCTAAGAAGTCAAAACAATCGCCTCAGAATTCTGCACACTAGTCGTGCAAAAAGATTTCTAGTACCTAGACTGCAACCAGTGCTTTAAATGGGCCGGTACTGTCCGGTACTGAGTACAGGCACTTTTTTATTTTGAGAGGGTGAGTACCGGCACATCTCAGGAAAAACGTAATACTTTTAATTGGAGAGTACCGGCACTTCTCGGAAACAAGCAGGTACTCTGGCACAGAGTACCGGCACTTTATTTTTTCCATTTCAAGCACTGCCTAACACAGTTAGAGCCCATATCGTAAGCATCTCCTATTCCATTTGTTAGATGACTACAAATAGAGATGTATCAGGACTGATGAGTGTTATAATTCCGGCCTTACTCAAGCCTCTTCTTGAGAGACATAAAATTTCATGTACGTGGTGGGTATGTGCTTGAGGAATATGTGAGGCACTCACGAAAACAGTTTCTAACCTCTAGAAAAGACAGATTGCACTTCTGGTAGCTTGTTTCATAACGCGACACAGAGGGGTAAAGTAGGAGAAGAAATTATTCCATGAATGGAAGTAAAACTTACTAAATAAATGGCATAGAAGCACACCAGTTGCTAGTCCTGGCCACAAGATCTAAATCTCTGGCTCCAAATTCTCCCTCCCAGTTCTACAAAACTCGAAAGACTCCATGAATCCAAAAAACGTAATGTAGTAGATAGTGAGCCAAACAAAAGCAAAGATACATACTACTAGACCTCTCCACGCAGACACGCGTGCTTGGATTCTAAGGTAGCAAAGCCTAACATACCACACACTACATGACATTCGTTACTTCTGCCCATTTTAAAAAATTGACAGCCATAGTTTGATTAGAGACCCTCAGAAGGTCCATAGCCCACCGCTTGCCGGGCATCTTAACAGTTCTCTGCTTCCCTGACTCCCGTCCCATGTCATCCTCAACGTAATCGGGAAAGTAACACAGGACCAGGGTGGGCGCTGGCCCTAAAATCTGCCACGACTTCGATCACATGTCTCTGTGATGCCACGGATCCCGAGCCAGTGGCTTGCCCAGCGCAAACCCGTCCCCTCCCCAGCAGACCCCCTGGCGCGGCACCAACCGACAGAACTCACCATCCTCTTCTCCGCGACACCAGGTTACTATGGGCAACTACGTCACCCACGCACGCCGAGAGCGTATGACATATCGAACGCGAGGGGCAGGCTCGAAACAAGACCAGGTTGCGGAGGAGGGACTAGAGGATCACGTAAGAGCGTGTCCAATAGCAGGCTGAAAACCGAGTTCACGCCATATGTTTGGAGCGCGCGAGTGACCGCGAACAGACAAGGAGAATGACGTTCTTCTGCCCCTTGAAACTCAGTTTCTGTACCCATCTTGCAACGGGATATTGTTCAGTAAATCGGCAATCCAGTCTCTTTTGAAACACTGGAAGTTTGGTCATTTTAAAAGGGGAGGGGGCACATTTTATAAGTTCGATGATGTGACCATTATGATTTCAACTAACTCGTATTCCAGTAGTTTGTAGTGTAGAGCACTTTTTATGGGCAGAAGGCAAAGGTGAGCAAGTGCACGGAAAAGTGCGGTGAACCCCGGGGAGGACAATAATGTCCAGTGACATTGGGGGAAGGGAGTAGGGTATTTCCCTTGTACAGTGATCGTATCCACACCTAACATGGCCGCCCTTATTTTCCTCCTGTTGTAGTGTCTGAGAGTTTGGTGTTGCTCCTGCACGGGTGGCTGCTGTTTCTTCTAAAGGTGCTGAGTTATTTTCTTTTTGGAGCCTTTTGCAGCAGGTAGGTTGCAAGTCTTGTGTCCCTAGAGCTGGTGTTATCGATTGTTTATTTCACTGCTAGTGTTGTGAGCACGTCCATGTGTGCAGCTTGCTTTCGCTGTTCATTCAAGGAAGCTGAACAGGCGAAACTTGTGCAACGTGTCGCTTGTTAAAGGTATTAACACTGACTCGTTATGGGTTAGCTATATTCACTTTTCGTACAATCTAGTCCTCGGTATCATTAGACATTTGCAAGGGGGAGTATTTAATGTGGTTGGTCACCATTTTCAAGAACATTTCACCGTTTCGAAGTATGTTTCTTTGTGTTATGGAAAAATGTACCGTGACAGCACGAATATTGTTATATACTAAAAAATACTATTAAAAATGTTCTATTTTTCTCAGCCCTGTAGACGTTATATCCACGTTTGCCCTAAAGTATCCGAAAGCTCTAAATGCAGAATACGTTTTTATGCCATTTTAGTTTATATTTGTTGGCAAAACTTATATATGTATATACTGTTTTCTTTTGTTGGCCTGGTGCACATAAAAGCTAAAAATGTGTGAAATGTTACGCACTCCTTGTGTCCATACTAATGCATTTGACAGTAAAATCCCTCACTTACTTCCCTAGTGTGGAGTCCTTCAGTGTGTTCTTTTTTTGTAAACTCGTTGTTCAAATTATATTATTACTGTAAATACAACTCTTCCTCTGGAAAAAGACAAAACTAAAATATACGACTAACATATATTTGCAGCGTCCAACAATGCCAAAAGAAAAACATTGAAAACATGCACAAAGAATGTAAGAGTATGAATACAGTGGAAAGACAAACAAGCATTGTCAAAGTCTATAGGTCATGGCTATGTGAGAGCTATTGTTTGTGACAATGTGCTTTAGCCATGTTGTACACCAGTGTGGCTGCTGTTCAGCATGGCTAAAAGTTAGTATTATGGAGTGCGTGGATAACAGTGGAGTGGAGCCGATGAGAGTGGCATGGATTTCAGTGGAGTGGATTAGAGTGGGGTAAATAACTGAAGTAGATTGGGTGGATTCGAGTGAGGTTGATTAGAGTAGTTTGAAGTGGAGTGTATTACATTGGAGTGGAGTATAGTGGATTACAGTGGAGTGGATTTCAGTGGATTGGTTTACAATCAAGTGGAGAACATTTCAGTGGATTGGTTTACAATCAAGTGGAGAACATTTCAGTGGATTACAGAGGGGTTAGCTTGGAATGGATTACTTTGGAGTGGATTAGAGTGGAGAGGAGTACATTGGATTGGAGTGCATTTCATTGGAATACAGTGGACTACAGTGGATTCCAGTGGACTGGATTACAGTGGGTTAGAGTCTGTATCATTGCATGGAATAAAGAACACTCTCCAAATATATATGTCGTCCTTTGTAATTGTGTGGAATAAATAACAGCACCCCTTTCATTCTACTGTACAGCCTGCAATAAAAAAATACCCCAGACATATCTGCCATTGTGTGAAATAAATACTGCCTCCTGTTCTAATAGCATTTGATACAAAACACTCAAGACACACTGTCCTATCTGGCTGTACTTGTTCTTGCAATTAAGAGCCCTGTATGTCAGTCCTAGGTTACAGCATCGCCTTGACAATGAATATTAAAAAATAAATGAATACCCTAAACGTGCAATTCTTTATACTTCAGCGTCTATCTTCATGGAATAAATGGCAGAGGAGCTGGCTAATGGCCATAGCTGCCAACTTTGGAGCTAGGGAACCAGGTTTGAATCCTGGCACAGGCTTAACATCCTGTGTTTGTATGAAAATAAAAACCTCAATTTTTTAATCACTTCAGTCCTGATTTAGAGATGACATGTAATTCCAGGCTTCCCCTTCAGCGAAAGCAGGGTAACTTTCATCCAAACATTCCTGTAAAAGAACTCCACAAAGAAATGATAAATAAAGGTAAACAAGTAAAATGCAGGATAATCGAAAATGAAGCGATCGTACGCTGCCCTCGTAGAGGAATGTAGTTAAGCTGCACTCAGTAACGGTTGCCGAAACAAAGACAAGAAAAGGAAAAGATACAGTCCAAACTTTTCCGTTCAGCGGAGGCAGGCTAATTTTTATCCCATCATTCCTGAAAAGAAATTTTACAAGTAGGGCTCCCAGTGTAAAACAGCCCACCGCGGTACATGAGCTGCCTATGCTGTTTTTATTTCTAGCTTAGGAAACAAAAACAAAGTACAAATGTGATTGGCGTATAGTAGAAAACACTAAATACAGGTAAACAATTGAAATACAGTATGATAGAAAACAAAATCATCACACACTGCTCGCACAAAGGAATGTAGCCAAGCTGCACAGAGTTGCAGAAACAAAAGAAAAAAGTAGTTCCCACAAAGCTTTGGAAGTCCACAAGTAATTTTGCAATGCTCCGTGGGAGGGTTCAAAAGATGAAAAGGAGAGCAATCTAGCACGCACCAGCCACCTAAAAGCAAACATTTAAAAGTGACACCGAAAACAGCAAATGAAAACAGTGTGTGTACTGTAAGCCCATTGACTGCAAACAAAATGTCTTGAAAAGATGGTGCACCCGCTGTCTGGACGAGGCCTAAAAAGCATTGAGAAAGCCAATAAGTCTCACCTTTCTCAGGCGTTAGCCAACCTTTTGGCTGTACTAGTGTTTTTTGCTGGTGTTCTCTCTCTCTCCCCTGCCAAAAAATGCCCATTTGCTAATATGAATACACATATGCATATATCCATGAAGCCACGGTTGTTAAACTGTGATGACATGTATTTGTGCATGCATCAGCACAAATGCAAGCATACGCTTCATGACACAGCAGGAATTTTAGTTTCTTTTTAATTACTGTTCCTAGATGGCAACCGGGGAGGGAGGACAGCAAATGCCATTGAGAGGGAGTAATCGAGGAGCTGGGTGAGGGGGTGTAAATTAATAAACCAAGAACAACGGGGAGGGGCAAGCAAAGCGACCAATATGATTTGATTTGAAAGGAACAAGGGCCGGGTGGGGTCGGAATGTGAGCCTGGAAGCAACACATGTGGAGGAGAAAGCAAGAAAATACATACACATGTGGAATGTTGAATAAAAAAGAAAGAAAATAGTCCCCTGAATAGAAGTAGCAGAAGGCTATAAGTCATTCAGTCAAAAGAATAGTAAAAAACTGCGCTTCAGGGAAGGGACAAACAGAAGAAGAAGGAAAGTTGAATACCAAGCAAGCAAATGAGATTGGCAAGAAATCCAGCCAATGGTAAACAATGGTTTGACACAAAGCCCACTATAAGCTTTACTTGTCTAAAGTGGGCCTTCAACAACAGACTGCAAAAGGCTGTTTGTAGTGGAGGTCTAAAATGGATACAACCAGGCAGAGGGTTACGGAGGAGCCACAAGCCAGATGAAAACAATCTCACAGGGTGTGACGTGTAACTGTAGATCATGTGACAAGAAACCATGGGAATTAGCATAACCCAATAACTGATAAATGAATTGGCATAGCGGTTGTGGATTTTGAAGGAAGTGTCAGGGAGAGAGAGAAGTAAATGTGAATGGTAGGTAGTGAATTTATCGAAAGGAGAAGTTGCACAGAGATTGGGATGACACTAAAGATGGGGCGGCGAGAGTGGACACATGGAAAGTAGTATAGGCAAATTGAAATGAGGGGACGGGTCACAAGAAGACGAATGAAAGTAAACATTTAAAAATTCATATTGTGTCTACATGTCATCTTTTGGATTCTTCAGACCTCTGCCATACACTAGACATAAACGCGTTATTCAGAAAACACAAATGGTTTCAGCAAACAGACTATGAATCGTGTGAGCAGGGCTCTGTGTCAACATGGTGAATGCTTTATAGATGCTCGTTTGGTTACCAAAAGCGGCAGCAGTGAGGACAATCGGATTGATCTGCTCATTTCCAAACAAACAGCGTGAATGAACATGTGTATGTTTGTGTACAGACACACGTCCAGTACAGTGTTAGCAGTTAATGAGTTTGGGGAAAGTATAAACTGCAATCTGAGTCATTGCAGTGAAGGGTACAGGGAATCAGTTAATTGAGTAGAAAATGTGAGCTTTGGGTCCCTTAAGTAAAGGGACTGAACTGAACATAGCTACTTAAATGCAATTCCACATACATTGTGTGCAGTTTACAAAGTCTTCTGCGCTGCTGAAACTCAGCATTTGACCCTGTCTTTTCTTCTGTTTAGCCATTCTCTTGAATCGCTCTCTGAAAGACCAATAGACCTGGGTGCTAACGATGGACAGTTCTCGTTTGTGTTTTTTTTTTTAATTAACACACTTTGCGTGTTCCTCCGTTTAGTGTAGCTGGATTTGTGTAGCCGATACATGTATTCAAGGTATGACAGTCGTTGGAGGAACAACTGAATATATTCAGAGCCCAAAATGGGCATTAATAAACCCCTGGTGGCAAGGGCGTATGCGTCAGTACGTTTTTTGTTTACACGCAATCAGAATTGAGAGAGAAAAAGACATGGCCAATAACGAAAACCCAAAACATGCCCATAAACAACAGATCATGCTCCTAGACAGTGGTTGGATGGCACACTATTCACACTATTCACCACTGCTCAGGTCACTACCAGTATTAAAATGCTTTGTCCGATCAAACCGGGGCCCGTTGTGGCATTTGTAAAACGAGATTGCCTCAGAACTGTTCCCAGTTTATAGTTGCTAGAATTTTTACCAATTCGCTTCTAGAGTTCAAGTTCCGTATACAACTAAAAAGGACTATATCGTCTGCAGTCAAGACCAGGGCTTGTGGAAGCACGTTTGGAAGACTGCGGCTAAAACAGGCATGCATATGCAGCTGGACCTAGGTATACATGAGGCGTGTGAACAGCCAGGGCATTACGGCTATTGGGTGAATATGGCCCAGGAACATCAAGAGGGAGACAAGGCAAGAAGACTATTGGCAAGACTAATTAAGGCAGTCATAAAGTTGACATCACTGATGGCCTTATACCATGACAGTGGGATTCTTTTTCACACATAGGCAGGTATCAGTGCATTAATGATTAAGTATTACAAGTAGGCGTATGCTTGCCAAACAGAAGTTGACGCAGCACAACAAGGCACATATACAAGTGGCTCATCTCTGGCACCTGACCTCTGAATAGTCAGCTGAACTAGAGATACCCCTTACGCTAGAGGAACTAGAAGAGTCACCAAAACAACTGGCAGTGGGGAAAATTCCTGGGAGTAGTGGGCTTCTAGTGGAGTTTTATAAAACTTTCCAGGCTAAACTGACTAAGAGACTGTTGAAAATATTTATGATAGCCAAAGAGAAAGGAGAATTGGCACCAACAATGCTGGAAGCTATTGTCATAGTCTTACCTAAACCAGACCTGGGCCCCCGAGAGCCCTGGTCCTCCTATCAACCCCTGTCAATGTTGAATCTAGAATATAAGGTGGTGGGGAGGGTTTCGGCATCCAGAATTCAGAAGATACTCGTGTATCTATTACACATCCACCAAAATGGTTTTGTACCCAGGAGGAGCATTTCTCCTAACTCATGCCATCTCCTTCACAATTTAGACGCTTTCTCTAATAGCCTCGCAGAGACGATCGTGGCCTCCTCAGAAATGGAGAAAGCTTTCAACATGCTAAACTGTAAACAACTGTTTAAAATGTAAACAAAGATGAGATTTGGGTAGGGCATCAGATCCTGGATTAATTTGTATACACTGGACCTATGCCCTTGTGAAGACGGGGAAGTAGATATTTGACAACTGGTGGGTTCACAAGGGGACGAGACAGGGATGCTCTCAGTCCCCGTACCTCTTTGCTCTAACCATTAACTTGTCATATGAGAAAAGAGATGGTCAAACTGGGGCATGAGGAGTGTGAACACTGGCATGTCATTTCCTTATAAGAAGATGATGTCTTACTGTACTTTCAAATTTACACATTTCGCTCCCACAGAGCTTTACACCAATTAAATTTTTTGGGAAGTTATCAGGTCTGGAGGCAAACAACCCAAAATCGTGCATATATCTGATAACACAAAGAGCAGACTGAAAACGTGCCCAATCCGACACATAGAACTATCGGCTCACAATGGAACATGCCACATTTCTGTATTTGGGTGTAAACATTTATAGAGACCGCAACAGTATCCTAGCTGGTAACTTTTATGGACACCACTAGCTTTAGCGATCCGTGGGCTTCTGGGCAAAGCTTCTTCTGTCCGTACTGGGGGAGCACTTGCCAAGATGGTGCTGTTACCAAGGATGCCTTATGTTTGTTAGCATACCAAGAAAAATAGTCAGGCCCTTCTTTGCCTATACTAGTGAACTTGATTTGCAGATCTGTCAGCCGGGGCCCTGGAGAAGTTGTATGTGGCCACAGAGGAAGGAAGATTGGGGCACTTGATTCGTATTACTTGGCAGCCCGCTTACAACGTGTGATGGTATAGTTGAGCCAACTGGAAAATGCAGAGCTGTGTGAAAGATGCTTGGTCCTTTGTTTTTCTGCATTATTAACAAAGTGCAGAGTGTAGTTTTACTCTCGATTGCACATATATAGACTGATAGTGTGCTATTTCCTTTGAAACTGTGTTCCTATTCCATATAGAAGTCCAAGATCCCGACTCTTTTTAAATATGCCTCAAAGTGGGCCTGGAAGCCATCTTTTTTAAAACGGATGTATTCCCCAGGCACATTCCACTTTTCATTATTTCTGCATCACACAGTCTAGAAGAGTCATGCTTGTTAGTAGGTCGCAGCCTACCAGACAGGGCCGCTGTCTGGTTTGCTAAAGACATCTTGGGGACATTCACTAAGCTGCCCTAGGATTGTATTTTATCCATTACTTGCCATGACTTTGTGGTTTGTAACTCACATTTTCTTGCTTTCCATTTGCTGGCTTCAGTTGTTTTAGGCTGTCCAGCTTGAGTTTGTACATTCCCTTGCCAAAACCTTATTTACGGTATCCTTCTGAGTGCGCTCTTTTGCAAAGAGGCCTGGAAAGCTTGTTCTTATCTCCTCAAATTTGCTGTGCATTCATCAAATTGTCAGACACTGTCTTCCAGGGCGCTTATTTACTTTTCTTTCTCTGACTTCAAACTGGGAGGATTTATGTGACAATCTTTCTTGAGACTGGGTGTAGGAAAGAGCTTCTTTCTAGCACATGACAATATTTAAATGAATTGTGTAAACATTTCAGAATATATCGAAATTAGGAACACAGATGAAGCATGTTTTTGTTATTTCTGAAGTGTGTTGGAAACAAATACTTCAATATGATCAAAACAATTCATTACACTAGGTCGGGCATTTTCAACGAGTAGCTCTTGAGCTACCAGTAGCTCTCCAGTGCCTTGTGAGTAGTTCTCCTGTGTGCAGCCCAGGCTACTACTACAGAAGCATTTGCTTGGCTGAAGTATTACATGTATCAAAAAATTAAAAAGCGTAAATTTGAATTGTAAATGTGCGTATTTTAAGTACTCATAAGGTGTTTGGAGAAAAATGGTTGAATACTCAAAATGTATTTAAAACTATTATTTGAGTTGAAGAGATATATTACTCACATTATTGCCTTGGTTCCAGGAGCGTTGCAGCTATGTCTTTTATGTACTACCCCTTTAGAGACATTGGAAATTGATAATACTTTTATTTTATTTTATTGCTGGCAACCCCACCTAATGCACTGATGCGATCATTGATGACAAGTTAGATGGTGTGGTCACTACGATTCCACTAACATTAGTAGCTCAGGATGATTTTCATTGAACATGAGTAGCTCTTGTTACAGAAAAGGTTGGATACCCCTGCACTAGTGATGGCAATTTCTACATATTTTTTTCTATGCACTGTATAGTTTTGTTAGTAAAACCGTATATCTGTGCAAATGTAATGGTCATTTCAATTGAAGCTGTGTTGTCAGTAATGGCAGTGTGGTACCATACCATAAATATTCCACTCCACTCTACTCTGCACCACTCCATTCCACTGCACTCTACTCTGCACCACTCCACTTTACACCATTCCACGCCACTGCACCACTTCATTCTACGCCACTTCACGCTACGCCTCTCTCCCCGGTACTGCTGTACTCTATGCCAATACACTCTTCGCCACTGTACTCTACACCACTGCACTCATCGCCACTGCACTCTACACCAATTTACTCTATGCAATTACACTCAGTGCAACTGCTCTCTACCATGCACCACACCAATCTACGCCACTGCTTTGAAACAATCTTCGCTGCCACTGCATTCTTCGACCCTGTACTCCCCTCTGTCACTCCACTCTATGCCTCTGCAGTCTACACTATTCTACTATTAACTGCTGCACTCTATGCCAGTGCACTCTACACAATCACAGTCTGTCACTACACTCTACTCTGCATAACTGCTCTATGCCACTC
Organism: Pleurodeles waltl; assembly: GCF_031143425.1. Taxonomy (NCBI): domain Eukaryota; kingdom Metazoa; phylum Chordata; class Amphibia; order Caudata; family Salamandridae; genus Pleurodeles; species Pleurodeles waltl. The sequence goes on along the minus strand of NC_090445.1, from coordinate 827,943,410 downwards.
TACCGTACTCTACACCACTGCACTCCCACACTCAACTCTGCTTCTCTGCCCCTGAACTCTCCCCCTTTCTACTCTGCACTACTCCACTCTACGTTGCTGCACTCTATGGCACTATACTCTACTCTGCACCATTCTATGCCTGTTGGAAATGGCTCTTTTTGCAGGGATATCACTAATCGTTTTACCTTCTTCATCCTATTTTTACCACTGCTAAGTGCAAGTGCTATGTAAAATGTATTGGTGACTGGGTTATCCATGATTGGCATATTTGATTTACTTGTAAATCTTGAATAAAGTGCACCAGAGGTACCCAGGGCTTTTAAATCAAATGCTACTAGTGGGCCTGCAGCACTGATTGTGCCACCCACATGAGTAGCCATGTGAACATGTCTCAGACCTGCCACTGCAGCATCTGTGTGTGCAGTTTTAAACTGCCATGTCAACCTGGCAAGTGTACCCACTTGTCAGGCCCAAACCTTCCCTTTTTGGACATGTAAGGCACCCCTAAGGAAGGCCATAGATAGCCTCATGGGCAGGGTACAGTGTATGTTAAAGGTAGGACATGTACTGATGTGTTTTACATGTCCTCACAGTGAAATACTGCCAAATTCGTTTTTCACTGTTGCAAGGCCTGTCTCTCTCATAGATTGACATGGGGACTGCCTTTCAGTATATTTTAAGTGCAGTTTCCCATTGGAAGCCGATAGAGATTTGGAGATTGGGGTCTCTAAACATACAATATAAAAATACATATTTTGATAAAGTTGGTTTTTAGAATGTCAGTTTGAAAATGCCGCTTTTAGAAAGTGGGCCTTTTCTCTCGTAACCATTCTGTGCCTCCGCCTGCTTGTGTATTCCACATCCTAGTCAGACTGACAGTTGGGCTGTTTGTGAATCTCCATTAGACAGTGACACAAAGGGAGCTGGAGTGTAGCCTGCATATCCTGATGGGCCATCTGGGCTAGAGTGGAAGGACTAGTGGTCACTTGCACCTGAAAGGGCTGTGCCTGCCCTCACACAATGCAGTCTCCGACCCCCTGGTGCATTTCTGGAGCAAGGAAGGATCTTGTCAACAACAGAGATTTTCCTTTGAAGTTATACCTAGTTCTGACTTTGAAGTAGGCAAAGTAGTGGACCCAAACCCTCAGACCTTTAGAACAATTCTGGATCAAGTGAAACCTCTGCGAAGGAGAAGAGCTGGAGAGCTGGATGAGGAGTACTGCCCCTTTGCTGTGTGTGCTTTGCTGAGTTGGCCTGCAGTTACTGCTCTGCCTTAAAGAGGACAAAGACTGAACTTTGCTGTGTATACTGCTTGTGAATTTTCTCCAAGGGCTTCGAGTAGAGCTTGCCTCCTGTTGTAAGTCTCAGGGATATCAAAGACTTCAGCTTCATATGCCTACAGCACTGGGAACTATGTTTTTTGTGCTGCAACAGAAGAAAAACCATAGCGATGCTGTCAATGATGCCGTTGAATGCACCATGACCTGTTGACACCACACGGAGCCATGCTCCATGTCGCACCACAACCCTGGTCTCACCAATGCGCCACCTGACACGAAACCCAGCCGCTGCTTGCACCGTGCCTTGTGGGCCCCGCACTCTGCATCACCTTGCTCACACTGCAGCCTTGTCATCCCCAACGATGACACTCCACGCTGACACCGACGCCGCTGCCAGGCACGTGGACACCGCTTGTGAGATACACAAAGCACCGTCCTGTCCTACACCGCAGCTCTGGTCCTCCGACACCAGTGACATCGACTCCAGCGTCCTCAACAGATGCCCCTGTCTGCACCGTGACCCGTGGGCACCGCACATAGTCCACCCCATGCAGCACCACGGCCTTGGGCCTACCGACGACAGCACTTCAGCAACAACAACGCTGTTGCCTATCCTGTAAGCTGAAGACAATACACGTCGCACCACCCTGCTTAATGGCGTAGTCCTGGTCTCACCAGCACTGCGGGACGCAATCACCAAGCCGCTGCCTGCATCCTCCCGCTTCGCACTGCAGCCCAGACGCCATCCACGCCAGCGCTTCTGACTTCCTCATCAGCCCGGAGTCCGATCTGCCACGTGTGTGACTTCAAGGGTCCGACAACCCCCTCACTGACCTCCGGAACCGACACTTGCAAGGCCAGAGGTGCCACACTCCAGATCTCATTGCGAGGGTCATGGCACCCTGCATTTCCAAGATAATGTTTGCGGGTCCTCCCGACACCGCAGGTGGTCTGCCATTCGGCGGACAGCCTGAACTGTTGGATGTGTTGTTCACAACACCCTGATACCCCCAGATGAAGTTATCGACTTCGAGGAACTATATTTTTTAATTAATTCTTGCAAAATTCATATCTTTATCACTGTATGTTACATTTTTCTAGTTTTGGTCTTGTTTTACACAGACAAATATTGGCTATTTGTCTAAATCTGGTGTGGTGTCCTATTGTATTGTTTTCACTGTACTACTGTGTGTTTATATGCAAGTGCTTTACACATTGCTTCTGAGATAAGCCTGACTGCTCAAGCCAAGCTGCGATGTGGGCGAACAGGGGTTATCGGAGCTGGGTATCTCTTATTCTGACTTGAGTGAGGGCCCCTACTTGGACAGGCTGGAAACCGACTGCCTACTAAATACTCCATTTCTAGCAATGCCACTCTACTCTGCACCACTCTATGCCACTCAATTCTGCTCTGCACTCTACTCCACTGTATTCTATGCCACTTGACTATACTCTGCGCCACTGCTCTTTGCACCACTTAACAGTACGCCACTCCACTCTGCACCACTCCACGCCACTGCACTCTACTCTGCACCATTCTACTTTGCGCCTCTCTACTGTGCTCTACTCTACTCTGCATACACTGCACTCTACAGTGCACCACACTAATCTACACACTTTATTCTAAAAATACTGCAGTGTACGTTGCTGAAGTCAGTGCCCCTGCACTCTGCACCACTGTACTCTACGCCAGTGCATTCTACCAATCCACTCTACCCTGTGCCAACTCCACACTGTAGGAAGTTGGCTCTGTATGCACTATTTCAAAGTAAGGAATAGTATGCACAGAGTCCAAGGGTTCCCCTTAGAGGTAAGATAGTGGCAAAAAGAGATAATACTAATTCTCTATTTTGTGGTAGTGTGGTCGAGCAGTAGGCTTATCAAAGGAGTAGTGTTAAGCATTTGTTGTACATACACACAGGCAATAAATGAGGAACACACACTCAGAGACAATTCCAGGCCAATAGGTTTTTGTATAGAAAAATATCTTTTCTTAGTTTATTTTAAGAACCACAGGTTCAAATTCTACATGTAATATCTCATTTGAAAGGTATTGCAGGTAAGTACTTTAGGAACTTTGAATAATCACAATAGCATATATACTTTTTACATAAAACACATATAGCTATTTTAAAAGTGGACACAGTGCAATTTTCACAGTTCCTAGGGGAGGTAAGTTATTGTTAGTTCTTGCAGGTAAGTAAACCACCTACGGGGTTCAAATTGGGGTCCAAGGTAGCCCACCGTTGGGGGGTTCAGAGCAACCCCAAAGTCACCACACCAGCAGCTCAGGGCTGGTCAGGTGCAGAGTTCAAGGTGGTGCCCAAAACACATAGGCTTCAATGGAGAAGGGGGTGCCCCGGTTCCAGTCTGCCAGCAGGTAAGTACCCGCGTCTTCGGAGGGCAGACCAGGGGGGTTTTGTAGGGCACCGGGGGGGACACAAGTCCACACAGAAAGTACACCCTCAGCAGCGCGGGGGCGGCCGGGTGCAGTGTGCAAACAAGCGTCAGGTTTGTAATAGGAATCAATGGGAGACCAAGGGGTCTCTTTAGCGGTGCAGGCAGGCAAGGGGGGGCTCCTCGGGGTAGCCACCTCCTGGGCAAGGGAGAGGGCCTCCTGGGGGTCACTCCTGCACTGGACTTCCGATCCTTCAGGTCCTGGGGGCTGCGGGTGCAGGGTCTTTTCCAGGCGTCGGGATCTGGGAATCAGACAGTCGCGGTCAAGGGGAGCCTCGGGTTTCCCTCTGCAGGCGTCGCGGTGGGGGCTCAGGGGGGACAACTTTGGTTACTCACAGTCTTGGAGTCACCTGGGGGTCCTCCCTGTAGCGTTGTTTCTTCACCAGTCGAGTCGGGGTCGCCGGGTGCAGTGTTGCAAGTCTCACGCTTCTGGCGGGAATTGCAGGGGTCTTTAAAGTTGCTCCTCTGGAAACAAAGTTGCAGTCTTTGTTGAACAGGGCGCTGTTCTCTGGAGTTTCTTGGTCTTTTTAGGATTCAGAGGTCGCTGGTCCTGGGGAAAGCGTCGCTGGAGCAGTTTTCTTCCGAAGGGGGGAGACAGGCCGGTAGGGCTGGGGCCAAAGCAGTTGGTGTCTCCGTCTTCTCTGCAGGGTTTTTCAGCTCAGCAGTCCTCTTCTTCTTAAGTTGCAGGAATCTGAGTTCCTAGGTTCAGGGGAGCCCTTAAATACTAAATTTAAGGGCGTGTTTAGGTCTGGGTGGTTAGTAGCCAATGGCTACTAGCCCTGAGGGTGGGTACACCCTATTTGTGCCTCCTCCCAAGGGGAGGGGGGCACATTCCTATCCCTATTGGGGGAATCCTCCATCTGCAAGATGGAGGATTTCTAAAAGTTAGAGTCACCTCAGCTCAGGACACCTTAAGGGCTTTCCTGACTGGCCAGTGACTCCTCCTTGTTATTCTCATTATTTCCTCCGGCCTTGCCGCCAAAAGTGGGGCCGTGGCCGGAGGGGGCAGGCAACTCCACTAGCTGGAGTGCCCTGTGGTGCTGGAACAAAGGGGGTGTTCCAGCTCCTGCCTGGGGGAGGTGATAGCATCTCCACCCAGTGCAGGCTTTGTTACTAGCCACAGAGTGACAAAGGCACTCTCCCCATGTGGCTAGCAACATGTCTCGAGTGTGGCAGGCTGCTAAAACCAGTCAGCCTACACGGGTAGTTGGTTAAGGTTTCAGGGGGCACCTCTAAGGTGCCCTCTGGGGTGTATTTTACAATAAAATGTACACTGGCATCAGTGTGCATTTATTGTGCTGATACCAAACTTCCCAGTTTTCAGTGTAGCCATTATGGTGCTGTGGAGTCCGTGTTTGACAGACTCCCAGACCATATACTCTTATGGCTACCCTGCACTTACAATGTCTAAGGTTTTGCTTAGACACTGTAGGGGCACAGTGCTCATGCACTGGTGCCCTCACCTATGGTATAGTGCACCCTGCCTTAGGGCTGTAAGGCCTGCTAGAGGGGTGACTTATCTATACTGCATAGGCAGTGTGAGGTTGGCATGGCACCCTGAGGGGAGTGCCATGTCGACTTACTCGTTTTGTCCTCACCAGCACACACAAGCTGGCAAGCAGTGTGTCTGTGCTGAGGGAGGGGTCCCCAGGGTGGCATAAGATATGCTGCAGCCCTTAGAGACCTTCCCTGGCATCAGGCCCCTTGGTACCAGGGGTACCAGTTACAAGGGACTTACCTGGATGCCAGGGTGTGCCAATTGTGAAAACAAAAGTACAGGTTAGGGAAAGAACACTGGTGCTGGGGCCTGGTTAGCAGGCCTCAGCACACTTTCAATTCAAAACATAGCATCAGCAAAGGCAAAAAGTCAGGGGGTAACCATGCCAAGGAGGCATTTCCTTACACACACCCCCCCCCCCCCCCCAAACGAAAGAGGATGAGACTAACCTTTCCCAAGAGAGTCTTCATTTTCTAAGTGGAAGAACCTGGAAAGGCCATCTGTATTGGCATGGGTAGTCCCAGGTCTGTGTTCCACTATAAAGTCTATTCCCTGTAGGGAGATGGACCACTTCAACAGTTTTGGATTTTCACCTTTCATTTGCATCAGCCATCTGAGAGGTCTGTGGTCAGTTTGAACTACAAAGTGAGTACCGAAGAGGTATGGTCTCAGCTTCTTCAGGGACCAAACCACAGCAAAGGCCTCCCTCTCAATGGCACTCCAACGCTGCTCCCTGGGGAGTAACCTCCTGCTAATGAAAGCAACAGGCTGGTCAAGGCCATCATCATTTGTTTGGGACAAAACTGCCCCTATCCCATGTTCAGAGGCATCTGTCTGCACAATGAACTGCTTGGAGTAATCTGGAGCTTTTAGAACTGGTGCTGTGCACATTGCTTGTTTCAGGGTGTCAAAGGCCTGTTGGCATCCTACAGTCCAGTTTACCTTCTTGGGCATTTTCTTGGAGGTGAGTTCTGTGAGGGCTGTCACTATGGATCCATATCCCTTCACAAACCTCCTATAATACCCAGTCAAGCCAAGGAATGCCCTGACTTGAGTCTGGGTTCTTGGAGCTACCCAGTCCAGAATAGTCTGGATCTTAGGCTGGAGTGGCTGAACTTGGCCTCCACCTACAAGGTGTCCCAAGTAAACCACAGTTCCCTGCCCTGTCTGGCATTTGGATGCCTTGATAGAGAGGCCTGCTGATTGCAGAGCCTTCAAAACCTTCTTCAGGTGGACCAGGTGATCCTGCCAGCTGGAGATAAAGACAGCAATATCATCAAGATAAGCTGCATTAAAGGATTCCAAACCAGCAAGGACTTGATTCACCAACCTTTGGAAGGTGGCAGGGGCATTCTTTAAACCAAAGAGCATAACAGTGAACTGATAATGCCCATGAGGTGTGGAGAATGCTGTCTTTTCTTTTGCTCCAGGTGCCATTTTGATTTGCCAGTACCCTGCTGTTAAGTCAAAGGTACTTAAGAATTTGGCAGCACCTAATTTATCAATCAGTTCATCAGCCCTAGGAATGGGATGGGCATCTGTCTTGGTGACAGAATTAAGTCCTCTGTAGTCCACACAAAACCTCATCTCTCTCTTTCCATCTTTGGTGTGAGGTTTGGGGACTAAGACCACTGGACTAGCCCAGGGGCTGTCAGAGTGCTCAATTACTCCCAATTCCAGCATCTTGTGGACTTCCACCTTGATGCTTTCCTTAACTTGGTCAGACTGTCTGAAAATGTTGTTTTTGACAGGCATGCTGTCTCCTGTGTCCACATCATGGGTACACAGGTGTGTCTGACCAGGGGTTAGGGAAAAGAGCTCAGCAAACTGTTGCAGGACCTTCCTGCAGTCAGCTTGCTGTTGGTCAGAGAGGGTGTCTGAATAGATCACTCCATCTACTGAACCATCTTTAGGGTTTGATGAGAGGAGATCAGGGAGAGGTTCACTCTCAGCTTCCTGATCCTCATCTGTTACCATCAACAGATTCACATCAGCCCTGTCATGGAAGAGCTTAAGGCGGTTCACATGGATCACCCTCTTGGGGCTCCTGCTAGTGCCCAGGTCCACCAGGTAGGTGACCTGACTCTTCTTCTCTAGCACTGGGTAAGGGCTACTCCATCTGTCCTGGAGTGCCCTGGGAGCCACAGGCTCCAGAACCCAGACTTTCTGCCCTGGTTGAAATTCAACCAGTGCAGCCTTTTGGTCATACCAAAACTTCTGGAGCTGTTGGCTGGCCTCAAGGTTTTTACTTGCCTTTTCCATGTACTCTGCCATCCTTGAGCGAAGGCCAAGTACATAGTCCACTATGTCTTGTTTAGGCTCATGAAGAGGTCTCTCCCAGCCTTCTTTCACAAGAGCTAGTGGTCCCCTTACAGGGTGGCCAAACAGAAGTTCAAAGGGTGAGAACCCTACTCCCTTCTGAGGCACCTCTCTGTAAGCGAAAAGCAGACATGGCAAGAGGACATCCCATCTCCTTTTGAGTTTTTCTGGGAGCCCCATGATCATGCCTTTTAATGTCTTGTTGAATCTCTCAACAAGGCCATTAGTTTGTGGATGGTAGGGTGTAGTGAATTTATAAGTCACTCCACACTCATTCCACATGTGTTTCAGGTATGCTGACATGAAGTTGGTACCTCTGTAAGACACCACCTCCTTAGGGAAGCCCACTCTGGTAAAGATACCAATGAGGGCCTTGGCTACTGCAGGGGCAGTAGTCGACCTAAGGGGAATAGCTTCAGGATACCTAGTAGCATGATCCACTACTACTAGGATGTACATATTTCCTGAGGCTGTGGGAGGTTCAAGTGGACCCACTATGTCCACACCCACTCTTTCAAAGGGGACCCCCACCACTGGAAGTGGAATGAGGGGGGCCTTTGGATGTCCACCTGTCTTACCACTGGCTTGACAGGTGGTACAGGAGACACAAAACTCCTTAACTTTCTGGGACATGTTGGGCCAGTAGAAGTGGTTGACTAGTCTCTCCCACGTCTTGGTTTGTCCCAAATGCCCAGCAAGGGGAATATCATGGGCTAAGGTCAGTATGAACTCTCTGAACACCTGAGGCACTACCACTCTCCTAGTGGCACCAGGTTTGGGATCTCTTGCCTCAGTGTACAGGAGCCCATCTTCCCAATAGACCCTATGTGTTCCAGTTTTCTTGCCATTGGACTCTTCAGCAGCTTGCTGCCTAAGGCCTTCAAGAGAGGGACAGGTTTCTTGCCCCTTACACAACTGCTCCCTTGAGGGTCCCCCTGGGCCTAAGAGCTCAACCTGAAAAGGTTCTAACTCCATAGGCTCAGTTCCCTCAGAGGGCAGAACTTCTTCCTGAGAAGAGAGGTCCTCTTTTTGTTGTTGTGTTGTTGTCTTTCCTTTCCTCTTGATAGGCTGGGCCCTTTTTCCAGACTCCAGCTCTACTTTTTCACCTTGAGCCTTGCACTGTGCCCTTGTCTTGACACACACCAGTTCAGGGATACCCAGCATTGCTGCATGGGGTTTCAGTTCTACCTCAGCCCATGCTGAGGACTCCAGGTCATTTCCAAGCAAACAGTCTACTGGGATATTTGAGGAGACCACCACCTGTTTCAGGCCATTGACCCCTCCCCACTCTAAAGTTACCATAGCCATGGGATGTACTTTAGTTTGATTGTCAGCATTGGTGACTGGATAAGTTTGTCCAGCCAGGTATTGACCAGGGGAAACCAGTTTCTCTGTCACCATGGTGACACTGGCACCTGTATCCCTCAGGCCTTCTACACTTGTCCCATTAATTAAGAGCTGCTGCCTGTATTTTTGCATATTAGGAGGCCAGGCAGCCAGTGTGGCTAAATCCAACCCACCCTCGGAGACTAATGTAGCTTCAGTGTGACACCTGATTTGCTCTGGGCACACTGTTGATCCCACTTGGAGACTAGCCATTCCAGTGTTAGCTGGAGTGGAGTTAGAAGTGGTACTTTTCTTGGGACAGGCCTTGTCTCCAGTTTGGTGTCCAGGCTGATTACAGCTACGACACCGGGCCTTTTTGGGATCAAAGGTTTTACCCTTGTACCCAAAATTGTTTTGCGAAGAGGCTCTGGGCCCACCCTCCTGTGCAGGTTTTTGGGGGCCTGAAGAAGACTCTTTACTATTTTTGTTTTTGGATGTCTCAACACCTTTCCCCTGGGGAGGCTTTTTGACCCCTTTCTTTTGGTCACCCCCTGTGGAAGTCTTGGTCACCCTAGTCTTGACCCAAGGGTCCGCCTTCTTTCCCAATTCTTGGGGAGAAATTGGTCCTAGGTCTACCAGATGCTGATGCAGTTTATCATTTGAACAATTACTTAATAGGTGTTCTTTCACAAATAAATTGTACAGCCCATTATAATTATTAACACCACTGCATTGAATCCAACCATCCAGTGTTTTCACTGAGTAGTCCACAAAATCAACCCAGGTCTGGCTCGAGGTTTTTTGAGCCCCCCCCCCTGAATCTAATTCTATACTCCTCAGTGGAGAATCCAAAGCCCTCAATCAGGGTTCCCTTCATGAGGTCATAAGATTCTGCATCTTTTTCAGAGAGTGTGAGGAGTCTATCCCTACACTTTCCAGTGAACATTTCCCAAAGGAGAGCACCCCAGTGAGATTTGTTCACTTTTCTGGTTACACAAGCCCTCTCAAAAGCTGTGAACCATTTGGTGATGTCATCACCATCTTCATATTTAGTTACAATCCCTTTAGGGATTTTCAACATGTCAGGAGAATCTCTGACCCTAGTTATGTTGCTGCCACCATTGATGGGACCTAGGCCCATCTCTTGTCTTTCCCTTTCTATGGCTAGGATCTGTCTTTCCAAAGCCAATCTTTTGGCCATCCTGGCTAACTGGATGTCCTCTTCACTGGAGTTATCCTCAGTGATTTCAGATGTGCTGGTCCCTCCTGTGAGGGAAACAGCATCTCTGACTAGTATATTTGGAGTCAGGGCTTGAGCAGCCCTGTTCTCCCTAAGTAGGACTGGAGGGGGGGAATTCTCCTCCAAGTCACTATCCTCATCCTCTGTGTTGCCATCCTCAGAGGGGTTGGCCTTTTCAAACTCTGCCAAAAGCTCCTGGAGCTGTAGTTTGGAAGGTCTGGGGCCCATTGTAATTTTCTTTATTTTGCAGAGTGACCTTAGCTCCCTCATCTTAAGATGGAGGTAAGGTGTGAGGTCGAGTTCCTCCACATTCATCTCTGCACTAGACATTATGCTTCTAAAAGTTGGAATACTTTTTAAGAATCTAAAACTAGTTCTAGGTTCTAATTCAAACTTTCACAAACTTTTAAACTCTAAAAGGAATGCTAAACAGGGACTACCACAAGGCCCTAGCAGGACTTTTAAGAATTTAGAAAAATAGCTCAAATTGCAAAAATCTATTTCTAATGACAATTTTTGGAATTTGTCGTGTGATCAGGTATTGGCTGAGTAGTCCAGCAAATGCAAAGTCTTGTACCCCACCGCTGATCCACCAATGTAGGAAGTTGGCTCTGTATGCACTATTTCAAAGTAAGGAATAGTATGCACAGAGTCCAAGGGTTCCCCTTAGAGGTAAGATAGTGGCAAAAAGAGATAATACTAATGCTCTATTTTGTGGTAGTGTGGTCGAGCAGTAGGCTTATCAAAGGAGCAGTGTTAAGCATTTGTTGTACATACACACAGGCAATCAATGAGGAACACACACTCAGAGACAATTCCAGTTTCTTGTATAGAAAAATATATTTTCTTAGTTTATTTTAAGAACCACAGGTTCAAATTCTACATGTAATATCTCATTTGAAAGGTATTGCAGGTAAGTACTTTAGGAACTGTGAATAATCACAATAGCATATATACCTTTTACATAAAACACATATAGCTATTTTAAAAGTGGACACAGTGCAATTTTCACAGTTCCTAGGGGAGGTAAGTTATTGTTAGTTCTTGCAGGTAAGTAAACCACCTACGGGGTTCAAATTGGGGTCCAAGGTAGCCCACCGTTGGGGGTTCAGAGCAACCCCAAAGTCACCACACCAGCAGCTCAGGGCCGGTCAGGTGCAGAGTTCAAGGTGGTGCCCAAAACACATAGGCTTCAATGGAGAAGGGGGTGCCCCGGTTCCAGTCTGCCAGCAGGTAAGTACCCGCGTCTTCGGAGGGCAGACCAGGGTTTTTTTTTAGGGCACCTGGGGGGGCACACGTCCACACAGAAAGTACACCCTCAGCAGCGCGGGGGCGGCCGGGTGCAGTGTGCAAACAAGCGTCAGGTTTGTAACAGGAATCAATGGGAGACCAAGGGGTCTCTTTAGCGGTGCAGGCAGGCAATGGGGGGGCTCCTCGGGGTAGCCACCACCTAGGCAAGGGAGAGGGCCTCCTGGGGGTCACTCCTGCACTGGAGTTCCGATCCTTCAGGTCCTGGGGGCTGCGGGTGCAGGGTCTTTTCCAGGCGTCGGGATCTGGGAATCAGACAGTCGCGGTCAGGGGGAGCCTCGGGATTCCCTCTGCAGGCGTCGCGGTGGGGGCTCAGGGGGAACAACTTTGGTTTCTCACAGTCTTGGAGTCGCCTAGGGGTCCTCCCTGTAGCATTGTTTCTTCACCAGTCGAGTCGGGGTCGCCGGGTGCAGTGTTGCAAGTCTCATGCTTCTGGCGGGAATTGCAGGGGTCTTTAAAGTTGCTCCTCTGGAAACAAAGTTGCAGTCTTTGTTGAACAGGGCCGCTGTTCTCGGGAGTTTCTTGGTCTTTTTAGGATTCAGAGGTCGCTGGTCCTGGGGAAAGCGTTGCTGGAGCAGTTTTCTTCCGAAGGGGGGAGACAGGCCGGTAGGGCTGGGGCCAAAGCAATTGGTGTCTCCGTCTTCTCTGCAGGGTTTTTCAGCTCAGCAGTCCTCTTCTTCTTAAGTTGGAGGAATCTGAGTTCCTAGGTTCAGGGGAGCCCTTAAATACTAAATTTAAGGGCGTGTTTAGGTCTGGGGGGTTAGTAGCCAATGGCTACTAGCCCTGAGGGTGGGTACTCCCTCTTTGTGCCTCCTCCCAAGGAGAGGGGGGCACATTCCTATCCCTATTGGGGGAATCCTCCATCTGCAAGATGGAGGATTTCTAAAAGTTACAGTCACCTCAGCTCAGGACACCTTAGGGGCTGTCCTGACAGGCCAGTGACTCCTCCTTGTTATTCTCATTATTTCCTCCGGCCTTGCCGCCAAAAGTGGGGCCGTGGCCGGAGGGGGCGGGCAACTCCACTAGCTGGAGTGCCCTGTGGTGCTGGAACAAAGGGTGTGAGCCTTTGAGGCTCACCGCCAGGTGTTACAGCTCCTGCTTGGGGGAGGTGATAGCATCTCCACCCAGTGCAGGCTTTGTTACTAGCCACAGAGTGACAAAGGCACTCTCCCCATGTGGCCAGCAACATGTCTCGAGTGTGGCAGGCTGCTAAAACCAGTCAGCCTACACGGGTAGTTGGTTAAGGTTTCAGGGGGCACCTCTAAGGTGCCCTCTGTGGTGTATTTTACAATAAAATGTACACTGGCATCAGTGTGCATTTATTGTGCTGAGAAGTTTGATACCAAACTTCCCAGTTTTCAGTGTAGCCATTATGGTGCTGTGGAGTCTGTGTTTGACAGACTCCCAGACCATATACTCTTATGGCTACCCTGCACTTACAATGTCTTAGGTTTTGCTTAGACACTGTAGGGGCACAGTGCTCATGCACTGGTGCCCTCACCTATGGTATAGTGCACCCTGCCTTAGGGCTGTAAGGCCTGCTAGAGGGGTGACTTATCTATACTGCATAGGCAGTGTGAGGTTGGCATGGCACCCTGAGGGGAGTGCCATGTCGACTTACTCGTTTTGTCCTCACCAGCACACACAAGCTGGCAAGCAGTGTGTCTGTGCTGAGTGAGGGGTCCCCAGGGTGGCATAAGATATGCTGCAGCCCTTAGAGACCTTCCCTGGCATCAGGCCCCATGGTACCAGGGGTACCAGTTACAAGGGACTTACCTGGATGCCAGGGTGTGCCAATTGTGAAAACAAAAGTACAGGTTAGGGAAAGAACACTGGTGCTGGGGCCTGGTTAGCAGGCCTCAGCACACTTTCAATTCAAAACATAGCATCAGCAAAGTCAAAAAGTCAGGGGGTAACCATGCCAAGGAGGCATTTCCTTACACACACTATGCCACTCCAATACACAACACTCTCTGCCACTCCACTCTACAACACTCTACTCCACTCTTTGCCACTCTTTGCCATTCCACTCTACGACACTTCACACACCACTCTGCTCTACACCACTCACTTTTAGCTACGCTGAACAGCAGCCATACTGGTGAACAACATGGCTAAAACACAATGGCAAAGCTAGCAGCTCTTGCATAGGTGAGACGTATTGGCATTTCCAGTACTTGTTTTACCAGGGATGCTGTCTTTTTATTGATTGTACTGCCCACTTAGGATGTAAAATATTTTAGATTTTGCACTATTCTGTAATATTCTATTTGCTGAGGGCCATCAAGGCAAATGCGTTATACTGCCTTTGTATCAAAATCATTTTATATTTTAAACTTGTTTTACTGCTCTAGAACTCAAATATTTAGTGGACTCTTAAATAATTATCACTACCGCAATTTTTGCTGTTAAAAAGAATAGGTAAGCACTGCTGGAAGAGATACCCACATAAAATATGAAAACTCCACCCCTACTTCCAAAGCTACCACTCCAATTTAAAGTGGGAATATCTGTTTAAAGTGTTAATGAACATGGGATCTGGAGAGGGCATCAGATATTGGATTTCATTTTTATCACTGAACCTACGACCCAGGAGGAGATGGGACAACAGATATCTGATGCATAGTGGCTTCTCTGTGGTACAAGACAGGGATGGCTTCTACCACCACACCTCTTGGGACCTAGCTTTGGAACCATTTATTTGTCATATTAGAAAGGAGACTGTCAGACTGGGGTAGAGGTGCGTGGACACTGAAATTTAATTTCCATATATGAAGGTGATATCTTAATGTAGCTTTGAAACCTACAAACAATGCGCCCCAGAGCTTTGCACCAGCTAGAACTTTTTGGCAGGATAGCAGATTCTTTCACCATAAAATGAACACACACGTCTACCATGTTCACACCTTCCCAAAACCTTTCAAACACAAATTAAGTTGTGAGTGTATGAGCCTACTTTGTAATACAAGGCGGTGGCCGCAGTTCTTAGGTACCCCAAGATATGTCTCATACCTTCAACCAGCCCTGGCACTTTAGGCAAGCGCATGTATTTTTGACTCCGCACAATGTTAAAACCACAAGTTCCAGAAGTCGGCGTTGCTGACAAGGACTGATTGATGGTATCATACAAGGTATATGTCCCTCAGTTGCTCGGTACACACCACCGCTAGCCTTTTGCTGTTGCTGGTGAGACCATTTCCCCATCCCTAGTAAAGCCGGATATCATTGTTTTTCGGGTATTAAAAGTGATAGGAGGTCTGCGCTCACGTGCCTTTTTATGGGATGTTCCCCTTTATACAGAAGTGCTGTTAAGAAAGAGGTTAGATGGATGTACCACTACGGATTAGTTTAATACGCAGAGTTCTCCCACGTCCATAAAAGTGCTTCTGAATACGCTGTCTTTTATCGATCACAGTTTACTAGTGACTGGTAAATGCCAACAAAACAAGACCGAAGGGTGTCCTACATGCTGTTGAATGGGGACAGTTATAATGTGCGGCGAGACAAACACTGTATTCCATGTAAATGAACTCTGAGCGGGAAGGGGAAAGCAAACATTAACCCTGAGGGCTGGAGCAGTGGCCAAACCTACGCATTCACTCATTAACCAGCTACGCCAAACTTTGGTATCGCAGGCCCCTCGCGGGTATCCAGCCACTCGAGGAAAGAGCAGCCCCGTGCTTGACTGAAGCTTTCTAGTGAGGGGGCATTGAGGAGATGTGAGTGCAGAAAATGGGAGGAAATTGTTAAGAGCGGTTGCACAAAATATATTCTTTAAGCGTAATTTTGCTTCTGTTTAAATGTTTTATATTTCTTTTCGGCAGGTGCACAATTGAGCGAAATGTAAAATTATCACCACAAGCATCGTCATTCAATCATATTGCTCTTGATATGAATTTGTAAGCCGACTCTCCTGTAGTTCCACAATTATGTCGTACTTGATATTTCCATATTGCATTCTTTTAACTTAATTTTATGTTTTACCTAGAAAATAATAAATTTACAAATTTAATTCTTGCAGTTTGCATTATATCCAACAAACAGGAAAGGCGCATTTTCCAACCCTATGGTGACGTTCAAAGCTGGATTGTCATAATTCTTGGTTTCATATCTCGGGAAAGATTTTCAGGGAGTATCGCCTCCAAGGGTTACCTGTTTTGGTGATCTGGTAACCACTGGTCCATCCCATCTAGCCGCTAGGAATGTTTTCGCTTCGCTGAATATTTACTTCCCTTTCAAATGTTCCTTCCAGTGCATATAAGGGCTCAACCCGTGGTGTCAGTGTCATTCCCACTAGTACTTTTTCCACATACTTACGCAAATGTAACACAGCAGATCGGTGCAAATGGCGCCGTACTCCTGCTTGTGTTATACTTGTTGCCTGTGAAGGACGCTTGATTGCGTTACCTGTTTTTTGTGTGAGACATGCTCGTGCCGCAGCTGCTGTGTCTGTTAAGTGTATGAGGGGAGGCTTGCACCTCTCCTGTTTGTCTTTGCACGTTCGGTGTGTGAGAGAGATTGTGTTGTTGCTTCTGTCTGTACCTCATTATTAATGTGTGGAGGATGGTGGTGGTGTGGGCCCACACCATGGCATGTGGTCGCCTGCACCCAATCCCCCCATTAGCCTTAGTTACTGCGTTGCAGTCATTCGTGATGAGAACAAGGAGGAGCTTTTTGGCTGAAATGTTCTTTCCACTGCAGCAGGCCCTGACTCTCGAGACATTGTTAATGCACATTCGCTGACCCACATTAAAAGCTCGTTGATTGACGCAGCGATAAGCACCTCTCCCTTAATCTATATTTGGACAGCAAACTCAAACTGACCTTTTCTGCCCCAGACCCCATCACCCTACCCATTCTCTTTCTTCCCGCCGCCTTCCTGCCAGATGGCATTTATTTTCTGGGGTGTCTGTTGCGTTAAGGTTACAGCCATTTCGGGTCTACTTCAAATTGCCGTCCGCCTCTGTCCAGGTTCAAGGGATTCTAAACTCTGGCTCCATGCATGTCGCTCCCACAGTGTCAGAAGCCAAGATTACATATAAAGGTACCTTAAATCTGCATTTCCGTGGCTTTCCGTGACCATTTAATCTGCTCGCAGACCATCACCTTTCTGTTTCTTCAGACGTGAGTTTAAGGTCACCTAGCGCCTAGGGATCTGCTTGCTCTGCTGTAGTGTCAGGGCTGTGTCAGATCTGCATGAGTGGTTCTCACTGTATTCTGGATAGTGATCTAAATGGAGGGGCACATTTGTGGTAGTACCAGGATTGAGTCCACCTCTTCATGTTATCGCTCACACAAAAATGATTGAGAAGGAAGGGGACTTCAGAGTGCATCACCACCTATACATAATTTAACCAATATTTTCTAAAGACTGGTTCAAAGTGTCACACCATGCATAAAATGATCGATCATTATTGTTGCTAGGTCTTTAATGCCGTGCCTTGCCTAATCAAGACTGGAAATCAGTGTTGAGCCTGAATTTATTTGTAGTGGTACTTGATATATATGTACTTTTATTGTTTTCAAGTAAAGCCGAATAAAGACACGGCTACTACTACTATATTTTAAGTAAGGAACGTGATAATTCCAATTGTTTAGAGAATGCTTCAGTTCCTTAACCTTTGTCATCTTTTTACTCCTATATAGCCACTCTACCGTAAAAAGATTAGCATTGCCTCCATAAATACAACTGTTGTACACAGGACCCAGTGGATAATTGAATCTGTATCAAGCTGAACACTTCAGTTTAATAGTTTGTTGCCAGTAGTTATGGAGTATATGTCTGCTTTTCAAAGTATATAAAAAATAATTAACGCTGTTTTGCAGAACAGGCAAAATACAATTGTTTGACTCTTTTGCCTTTTTTCAGTTTCAGGACAAACTGTACCCATTTAAAACGGTTCATTGCCAAATAAAAAGTGAAAATGTCAAGTGCTTACAGGTGATCAGTGAACAAAATGAAAAAAAATGTGAAAAATTAGGTGACTGCCTTCCTCACAGTGCACTGAGGCCCGAGCCACTCGACATGACCCCAGGGTACATTGCAACCTCCTTCAGGGCCCTGAGGAGGCCTCTGAGTGTTCTGTATTCTTTCTCTAGCAGTGATTCCACTGCCACTGACATGTTAGGAATTTAGTACCATTTTATTTATCTTAGGATAACTTTCTAGGGCTTATTATAAATGTAAAAGTGTAAGGAACACACATTTTGAAAGAAAGCTTTATATTGCTATCAGAAAGTGTTTCATCGGCCGCTTTCTCTCCCTTTACAGCGCTGAAGTACAATGGCAGCTGCTATGATCCCAGCAGGTTTTAACATCGATGCCCCGCGGTGGGACCAGAACTCTTTTGTTGGGCGACTGAAGCACTTTTTCAACATCACTGACCCAAGAACCGTGGTAGCTTCAGAACAGGAGTTGGATAATGCTAAAATACTCGTGGAAAGCTGCAGGTAAACTATGTTTGTCAGACTCCGGTGGTCCAAGTAAGGAAATAGCATGAACTCCACTCCAGGTCTAAGTTTACCATCGTCAGCTGAATGCAGTTTGGTATATGTTTTCCTCGTTAAGGAAGAAGCCATTGCTCTTTTTACGGGAATGTGTTGGCATCTTTGTGAGTGTCTTTAGCTGGATAAAGATAACCTATTGACACCATTAAACGCCAGGCCATACTTTAGTCTCAGCCCGCCTGCTCTTTTATGACTGTTTAGATATTTACACTGTCTGTTCTCTGGAGCTGTGCCTGTTTTGTGTTTGGCAATTTATGAATATTAAAACCAAGCAGTGCTTTTGACTTACTGCTCTCAGATCCACGGGGGGGCCAGCACTACCGAGATTAAAACTGAAATGGAACAAAGATATACTTAAAAGACAGGATCTATAAAAAGAACATATTATTAAAATATATGCAGCTCCATCCAGCACAAATCCAAAATATTCTGCATATACAATACAGATACCAAGGGGATTGTTCTGGGCATGCCATGATACTTGTTGGCAACCTTCCTCACCCCATGTCCTTCTCTTTCTCGTCACAGTCTTTAAGGTTAATTTCTTTGAATGATGGGGCTCTTGCAAGCTATTTTTAATTAATAAATTCTACACGCAGTTATCAAGTGCAGTGCAAAAAAAATATACATTTTTAATTAATGTTAATTCCCCCAGTCAATAACCATACCGAAATCAGACCCTTGTGACCGGGCGTCTTGGGATACAAGTGTAGCTGAAGCAACACTAAGGACTGCACGCCAAAGGAGGCGGTTGGGGCATTCATCTTATAGTCCGACACTAAACTGTCAGAAGCCCATGTAGCCGCCCCACATTTGTCCACAATAGAAACGCCCTTGCTCTCTGCCAAGAAACAGCCACACCACAGGTAGAGCTGCCCTGGAGTTCCCAGGGAACAGGAACTCCTGCAGCATTGCACACCATAGGGGTGGTGAGATGAATTCACCCGCTGATGGTGGAAACCACAGGCTTCCATCCTATTGCCCGTGTCTAAGAAAACAAACAAATAATCAGATTGACGTAATATACCTGCACCAGTTAAGTCAATTGTAACTGCCTCCAAAACATGAAGAGTGAAAATCTAATCCAGCCAGATCTAAAGAAGCATGGGCTTAAATAAGACAGTGAGGCATAACAGCAACCTTTTAGGTAAAAATCAGAGATGCATGAGTAGTTGCTATCCGAGCTCCTAACGAAGAAGTAGCTATACCTAAATCAAAGACATCTTTAAAAAAATCGAAGGTGTACATGGGGTCACAAAACGGTGTTGTAATAAAATGTACCTTACACCATTTCCACTGATTAGAATAAGAAATATAAGTGGAGACACCTGAGCTGTTGTAATGCATCAGCCAAGTTAACAGAAACATCCGTGGCCAATAATTCTATAATCTAGGCTTCCAATCCATTAAATTCATCATGGCCAACTGGGGACCATAAATAAGCAACCGCAGAAGCAGAGAAAGGACACTCTGCGGGACCAGTGATCTCCCCCTTGCCACCCCTGCAGTACCAATCAGATCCTTGGAGCCCCAGGAATCAATGATTCATAGTTCTAGTTCTGCGACTCCAAGAATCCAGAACATGTTGCACCAAAAGTTTTAGGTATAAAGGTCCACAAACATTGTTGCTGACAAGTCCCCATGGAACCTCAACCTCAGCCGAGTTGGAGTTTTTGTACAACCCGAGAGATCTCCTAGGTGTGATCTTGCAGTCAACATCTGCAACTGAGGAAGAACAACTTTTGCAATTCTTTTGTCACACCTATGAGATACAGTACAGGAAACCGTACCCTACATGGTCATATGATAGCAATCTGATTTACAAATACTTTTACCAGACATGTCTTCTGAAAGGTCCTTTGGAACCGAGGAAAGAAAGCTAAAAACTTGTTTTGGCTTCGAAAAGGCATGACATCTACTCCATTTGCTCCCATAGCAAAAGTTTGTAAGAAGATCAGGTTCAGTTAAGAGTGTTAAGAGTGTCCCCACAGATCTGCAGTCTCTTGAAATAGATTGTTTCTTAGTGCATACTCAATGGAGGAGGGGAAAACCTGACTCAAAGTGTAAACTTGAATTTTCTCCACCCTGAAATGTAATATCCTGTGATTAACATTAAGGGGGTCATTCTGACCCTGGCGGTCATGGACCGCCAGGGCCAACGACCGCGGAAGCACCGCCAACAGGCTGGCGGTGCTTCTGGGGCCATTCTGACCACGGTGGTAAAGCCGCGGTCAGAAAAGGGAAACCAGCGGTTTCCCGCCGGTTTCCCGCTGCCCCATGGAATCCTCCACGGCGGCGCTGCAAGCAGCGCCGCCATGGGGATTCCGACCCCCTTCCTGCCATCCTGTTTCTGGCGGTTTTCACTGCCAGAAACAGGATGGCGGGAACGGGTGTCGTGGGGCCCCTGGGGGCCCCTGCTGTGCCCATGCCACTGGCATGGGCACTGCAGGGGTCCCCTAACAGGGCCCCATTAAGATTTTCAGTGTCTGCTTGGCAGACACTGAAAATCGCGATGGTGCAACTGCACCCGTCGCACACCAGCAACTCCGCCGGCTCCATTCGGAGCCGGCTTCCTCGTTGCTGGGGCTTTCCCGCTGGGCGGGCGGGCGGCCTTTTGGCGGTCGCCCGCCAGCCCAGCGGGAAAGTCAGAATGACCGCCGCGGTCTTTTGACCGCGGTACGGTCTTCTGGCGGTTCCCACCAGGCGGGCGGCTTCCGCCGCCCGCGGGGGTCAGAATGACCCCCTAAGTGTGTTTGTGCACAAGCCAGAAGCATCTTGGCTATCTGAGACAGGGATGGAGACCTGATACCCATTGATGGTTTATGTAACATTTCAATATCACATTGACAGTTTAGGCCAAAAGGGTTTGTCCTTGAAGCTGTGTTGCAAAAGAGTGAGTTGATGTCCACATCCTTTGAACACTTCCTGTTCGATGGCAACCCAGCTACCAGGGAAGACCACAAACCCTGGCCTGAAGAACTATCTAAAGTCGCTCCCCAACCCTTCATGCTAGCATCTTCCATCAGGAATACTAGTGGTAGAGGGTACGAGATCCACTCTACGGGACAAATGCTCTCCCAACTGCCACCACTGCAGCAAACGGTTGAATCCTGGGAGAACCAGGGATCAGTGTCTCTTAGTTTTGGACCACAGGATTCAAGACTGTAAGACGTATTGCATCAAAGGTTTTATGTGTAATCTGCCATCGGAGCTCCGACGTTGTTGCTGACATGTCCCTTTGGGACCACAACTATAGCAGAATCACACCCGACCCAAAATATCCTGCAGTTAACATCTCAGAGTCAACAAATGTGACTGAGAGAGTAAAACTTTCCCTGGAGAAGTGGCATATAGTGCCCTATAAATTTAATCTCATTGCCTGGGATCAAACAAGACAGTAGATACTGCCTGCCGCCTGATCCCCAACACTGTGAAGCTGCAGAGCATCTCTGAGATGAACAAACCTGCAAAATGCTAGAGAAACAGCATCAGTGTAACAAATACTTACCTCTGGCCTGCTAGGTGACCGTCGAGGTTGACAGGAAAAACACAGGAAGAGCAAGGAGAGGGCAGACCTTTTTCACATGGTGCTTAGAGCAGGACCAATTAAAGCATGGCTGTAGTGATATGGCAGGATGCAGTCTCTTCATGAATAGTACCTTTGGACAAAATGGCGCCACAATGCTCCCCCACCCCCCAAAAAAAGTCATGACATCTGTGCAGACTGCAGATGTTGCCTTTTGCCATGTGCCAGCATGAGGCAACAAAAGGGCAACAGCAAGTGAATTATGTAATCATATGTTAGATTATTGGCGACCGCAAACAGTCCCAGAGAAAGTGTTGGGAATCTGAAGGGAGTCGCAGATAACACTTCGACAAGGTGGTTAAGTGCACCTTTCATGGCTGCTGTCTGTTGACAAGAAGGTGAAGCTAAGCTGTGTAATGGTTCCAGAGCGAGTTGACTGGTCGACATTGGTGCCGGATGTGTACTGAAAGCTACGAGAGAGTAGGATTTTTAGTACATGTGTACAAGAACCACTGTAGGCATGATAAAAATCACACGAGTAGAGTAAACCATGTCTTACTTTGATTAATCATGACTCATACTGATTCGTTATTCTTTTCTGCAGAGCAGGTTCAGTGCCACCCGGGACGAGTTTGGAGCAGCTTCACTATGCCAAGAAGTTGTATGACTCGGCCTTCCACCCTGATACAGGAGACAAGATGAACTTGATTGGTCGAATGTCGTTCCAGGTTCCTGGTGGGATGGCCATCACAGGCTGCATGCTACAGTTTTATAGGTATTTCAGACCACCAGTTCTACAGTTTCTTTATTTACTTTTTTGCCTATCTAACAAAACATACTTCACTTAGTCTAGAGAGTTTATGTTTTAGAAATGTTGTAATGCTTTTATACATTGTTCTTTTAAGTAAATGTTTGTTAAATGGTGACAATGCACTAGTTGGCACTGCATAAAAATGAACAGCCATGGGATCCCTAAAAAGTAATTTAAAATAATAATAACATGTGGAAGTATTTGAAAGTATACTGCAATGTCTCCAATCCTCTTCCCTTGCTCGCCTGTGGGACTAGATGAGTAGTTAACAGGTATTCTTTGCCAAGCGAAAGGTAAAGCACGTTGGACACCTGTTCTCAAGTATTGTCCCCTCTCTCCCCCCCCCCCCTCCCCACCCCACCCCACCCCACTTCTCTCAAAGGCACCCTTGGTCTCCTATTAAGTAGTACTCTTTTCTGCTACAAGGGAGTGACCCAACCATCTAATATAAGGTGAGGTGAGAGGCATACTAAGTAAAAGGGTCTGATCAGAGTTGTTGGTACTCTGAGTCTACTCTAGAGATATCTAATTGGACAGGGCTTGGGTGTGGCCCTGTACGTGTTTGCAGTGCTCTAGAAGGATATCCCTGAGGATTTCCTGGAGGTAACATAGAAAGCTACCTTATCTTCTTTGTAGGTGTTACTGCGTGTTCAGGCAGGCACACAGTGAACATCTGCGGTGTAATTCTTCTGGCACAAGACATGGAAATGTATGGTGCTAAGAGAAGAAAACATCAGCTAAAGCTCATAAAAAAGACATAACTTTGGCCCTAGTACTGTCCATACCAGAGACTCTTCTTGAGCAAGCTAATATTTAAATGGACAAAGCATACAAGGAGTCAGTCAGACCTTTAAAATAAATAAGTAGTAACAAATCAGACGACATCAATTCCTTCTTGAGCTTACTTAGAATAGATTGGTCCCTTATCCAGGATATGGGGTTTTCACCCCATGAATAAAGATATAGAATTGGAGTTGTGTTCTCCATCCTTCTTATGAAATAAGAGAGCACAGGAGTGGAGCTGTACCTTCCACCATCATGTAGCTGACAAGCTAGAGTCGCCTAGTGTTCATCCCCCCTGATACTTTAGAGGCCAAGTCCTTTTGACTCTGGCTTTTCACTGCCAAGAAAAGAGCATTTGCCTTCAAATGCCTCTTTTACCACATAGGGGTCTGTAACAAGACTGCCAAGCCTTTGACACGTTTGGGGTTCTGACTCTGATCTAAAAAAAAGTTAATGGCTGAGGTTTAACAGAGTGCTTATGGTTACATTACCATTGGGTGAGATACTTTAGTCCTCGGGGGTGGGGGGCAGGAAGACTGTTTCCCCCTTCAGTCAGGTGTGCTATCACCCTGCAGAGAGATGACTGCCTGAGGGGGAGAATCTTAGCCACTTCACCTGCAGCATGGGACAACTCAGAAATGTGGACTGATCAAGGGAGTGTAACTAGTGCTGACCCGCGTCTAGGAGTGGTTCTCCTTGCTCCCTTCATGTTTCCTGACCACGACCGACAGCCTGGGAGCATGACCAACAGCACAGCCATGATGTTTCAAACCGGTGTCAGGAGTGGATGGACTGCTGACTCTTCCAGGAGCTGACTCTGCGATTGAAGGGCCTGTGACTGCCAGCCGGGGAATGCTCCTTGTTATTTGGGTGGTTGGATCAACTGGGCCTGAACTGCTGCTTTGGTGGAACATTCATATTCCTTGACCGACACTTGGATGTAGGTGCGGGGCTCCCCAACCGGTGATGAAAATCACAAGTTGGACCGCTTGTGCTGCCGTTGCAGTTGTCTATGGGCATTGTGCTCAGGATTTCCAGATGCCCCATAATTCAGGTAAACCGATCAAGTGAAAATTAACATTGGCTATGCTTCTGTCACTAAACTGAATATGTATTTTGCATTTTATGCATTAGAGCGCTGAGGGAACGTTTTAGTAATTTGACAAGACTGAACTAATTTACTGGCATATGCCATTGTAAGCTCGCAGTTGTATCATTATCTTACCTGCTATATTCAGTGTGATTATAATTCCAGAGTAGCTGCATTAGAACCCTGTGCCTGCCTTACCTTATTTTAAGTAGTATTACGTTTTGGTGCGTGATAAAATTATTTCTTTTTTCTCTACAAAGAAAAGCACTGGGCTGGACAGCATTTGTTGTCTCTGCTGCATAACTTTCTGTTCCGAGTCGCGACCCCCCACACTGCCACCCTGAGAAACGTTTGACGGTTCTCATTTGGTACCTTGGCAGTGTGGGCCTGGTGTATTTGACACCCGGTGTGCAGTACTATTGCATGTCCGGCACCTAGACATCTCTGGTAAAAGGTCCCACCACCACAGTCAAGGCTCAGTGAGCCTTTGTGGTAAGCTTGTAGTAGTACTTGTGTTGTAGTGAGATACATACGTGTTACATTACACGAATCTCACTGAATTAACTTACCTCTGCTGTGAGGCTTGTTATGTTACACATTCTGGAAGTACGGGACTTGTTGGTTCTGTACTCCTGCTGGCAAGCTTCTTGAATTGTTAGTTCCAGGCGGACTCCAGCTCCTAGAGGTTCTTCCGCTCTGGTTGTGGGCTCGGTGGTTTGAATAAACTACTATTCCTGGATAGAATCGGAATCATAGTCTCTCTCTGAAGTGTGAATCACTCGCTACACCCGAGCTTTCCCATGGGCCCCAAATGGGTTTTGACATATTGTGGCATCATTCATCGGATGGCTTATTAAATTGATTCTTCCACCTCTAGCATAATGTTTGAAACACCCTGTCCTTTTGCATTTCACTACATCCTGCCTTTTCTTTTTCAAACATTCTTTGAGCCTAATAACTCATGGACTATAGACACTGAAGGTAGTCTTCTTAAGTGTTGTGACTTGTCTATTTGTCACTTTCTTTATTAATAAAGCACAAAGCAGTGTGAAAGAATATTACTTATGAGGTGCATACTGTGTATTTTTTTTTTTTAAAACAATCTAACAGAAATTCACAAGGATTAAGCTAGTAAGGCAAAAATAATGTATAACTTAAATACTTAGAAAGCTTAACCCTTAAACAAGCATGCAGTAAATACACAAAAACATACACACCCAAAATGTGACACCGTCGTTTAAAACCCACAAAATATGTCCTTAGTAAAACCACAAATAGAAATAAAGAAATTTAGCACAATAAAGTCATCAACATATTGAAAAATAAAATAGAAATTTTAAAAGAGTTCAGTTCTCGGTTGCAGTCACTCCGGGGCTGGATCACAATTCTAAAGTGCAAAATAAGAAAGCTCTCAAGTATTCATTTAGAAATGATCACACTGGGAGCTGAGCGAATGTTTAAAAAGAACTTTTTGTATAATTTAGCTCCCTCTGTTCTCAAGAAAAGACCGCCAATCTAGACACAGGTCAGTCTCAAGATCGTCAACCTAGAACCATGACGTGAGTTTAAGGACCCTTAGTGGAAAGTCAAAACAACTGAAATTGAAAAGATGTTCCAGGCTCTGACAGTCTGTGAGAACTATGGGTTGATGCTGCTTCCAGGGTATTCTTAGTTCGTCAGGGTCGCAATGGAACAGGAAATAAGCCTGGGCACCAAAATAAAAGAGGCCGCCATTAGTGACTGAAATAGCTAAAAATGTGGCCCATGTTTGCAAACTGGAGCAGTTTTGAATGTGTAAAGACACGCTGTGTAAGTATTTTGCAAGGTATGGAAGATTGCATGGATTTGAGTTTGCTGGCAATGTTTGTTTTAATATCAGGAAAATCAACTGGAAAAAGCGGCCCAGCAGACCATAAAACAATCCCACAAGCAGCCAAAAATAAACTGGCCCACACACTGCACTGTCAGTCCACCCGGTCCTGTACAGGCCAGTCTGACTCTGGAGTTCAGGAAACTTTTTTTTTTTAGAAAAGGGGTAAATTAAAGCTACTGATCTTAGTGATTTTTTTTAAACTCCTTTGGAAAGACTGAGGGGAAGAAAGCAATTCATTGACCAGAATGTGTGGTAGCTATGACTGCAAATGCTTTCCCTGCTCCTGTGTCTTGTGGCTGCTGTCCACGCTGTTCTCATGCCCTCCGTTATGGAGGTAGATTTCCAGTGCGTTTACAGGTTTGGAGAACAAGGAAAACAAAACTTACACCAAAGACTTATACCTTATTTTACAGAGTATGATATTGCTGCGTTAAAGCACTTCACTGTGTTGATGCAGCAGAGTGTTTTGTACTCTGCAGAAGTGCACTAAAGCAGTTTAAGGATGACATCGGGGTGAAAAAGTAAACTACATAACCTGAATCCAGAAATGGCCTCCAACTCCATATGTCCGGTATAGGCCCCCAAAATCTTTTAGCCCAAACCTGTCTTTTAGGCTTTCCTGTTTTTGAAACTAGTTTCAACCTCACACATTCTGAGAGCTCTGCTTTTGTGTCTTTTCAGTTTTTCTGATACTTTAGAGCACGTCTCCTCTTTAATACTCGTAGTTACCAACTCCTTGCTTTTTAACATACCACGTCCATGGAGTGCATTAAACTTAGTGTTCTTCTAAATGGAAGTGTGTTGTCCTGTTGAAGGTGAGCTGGTTTGAGTCGCAGACACTCTGGGCCATCTCCGGAAAGCCTTACCTCCTCCAGGTACATAAACTAGTTGCTTTAGTTTTCCTTGTCCTGCTGGATCTCGCTAGCGGTGTTGAATCAGAAAGTTTTATTCTCCACAGTGATTAATTCTGTATTCCCTTTGTGAATGGCCATTGGTCGCGTGGATTTGTCTGTTTCTTTCTCTTAAAGAATGTGTACCACCCCCGCCTGCCCTGAGAGTTGGTGTTCCTACCTTTTCAGTTACCACATCTGTCAGCGTGCCACAGCAGCTGAGACAACGCTTCAAATACCACTCATTCTAACCTACATTGTGGAATGAATTCAAAAGTGGAACAGTTGAGCATTTGTATTAATTGGATGAAAAAACTGACGTTTCATTGGGGTAAATGGCGTAGAAGCCTTGATTTACACGCTGTACTATCATCTACAAATGCTGCTATGAGACATGTCGTACGGATGGTGGTGTGAGACGTGTCGTCCCATTCTCGGCTGCATTCACAACCGTGTGGAACTATCATCACGGCATAGTATAAGGCATGACTGGCCTTTATTAGCAATGGTACACTGACGATGTCTGCACTGCTGGTGGTGCGAACATTTAGTGTAAAGTGACAATGTCGCAAATAAGGGACTGTGAGCCAGTAGGATCGGGTTCTGTTCTGTGCTTTAAATGGAAATGCAGAAGTGCAGGTACTCGGTATTCAGAGTACTTTTTTGCTCCTGAGAAGTGTCGGTACTCTCCCATTAAATGTATTGCAGCAGTGCACGGAAGTACAGGTACTCTCTCATTCAAATTAAAGAAGTCCAGGTACTCAGTACCTGCCCATTTAAAGCGCTGGCTTCTGTTATAAATCTACTAACAAAATAAATCTAGTTCATGCTACAATATTAGGAATTCCGAAGTTGGGAATTCCAAAAATATTAGGCCACGATCATAAAAATTACTATACATTTGCAAAATCAGCGCAGCTGATTTTGCAAATGCACATGGCTATTTTGCAATGCACATTGGTAATCGTGATTACCATTGCAAATCGTATCTTACGATGCACCACTCCTCTAGGACAGTTCCAGATAGCCCAAGCCATTAAATGGCTGCCAGCTTCCAGGGGTAGAGAATAGCCACATCAGAGTGCAAGCTGCCCACCTCGGACTGCTTCCACTGTGCAGGTTCAAGCGGTTGTCCTCGAGGTGGCGCTAACATCAGCCCCGCCGGCTGCTTCATGCCCCCCTAACGACTCTGTCCCCGGTCTGCCCCTTGTCCCTTCGGAGGACAGAAGACACGGTTGTTGCACTCTGCGACACCGTGTGCTGTTGGAGAGGTCCCCACCCCCTCTAAACCTCTACCAGTGCATTGAGTGTTGTGTGCATTAAGGTGCCCGGCCAGTTTCCCTTATTAATCCGGGAATAGCTAATTAAGGAGAGCAGCAGGTGCCATGGCACCGGAGCCTAAAGGTGTGAGAGGCCCACTACACACATATTATTGTTTTTTACTATCAATCCAAGGCGTAGGGGCCCTTATGAGTTGTGTGCATTATGGCCCATGGCAGACCTGCTACGCCGTTGTTATTAATATTATAGGTAGTTTGTAGTGCCGCGCTGGTCAAGGGAGTGGATCCCTTGTGCCGATGGTGAGGCTGCTTGCAGCATTACAACAGCAAACAGACTCGGGCGAGAACAGCTGAGGTACAGTGACCGGACCTTGCAGCAGCAAAGGTGCGCGGTTCAGTAGCTGGCCCTGCCCTTCAGCCCCACAAGATGGCGCGATGCTGAGGTTTGATTGGCTTATGGGACAGCTCTGTAACGGAGAGTAGCAAACACCTCGACGGGAATGGGACAAACGCGCACAGCTGGAGACGGAATTCATTGCCAAATATAGTGAGCCATTGATCCCTGTTAAATATTACCTTGGCAAGTGCAAGCCGAGCAGTAATGTTTGTTCACAGCCGGCTTAATTGCATACGGCAGATGTAACCAGCACATCGGTTCCCAGGGACTGTTTGTTGCAAGATTAGCACGAGTGAGCAGAGCAACAAAAGTGCAGAATAATGGAAGTCTGGTGTGTGTGACAGAACCCGAACAAAAGGAGGGCGGGGTTATCTATCTGCCCGTTCTTTCTTAAATTAAACGTTATACCATGGCCATGGTAAGAGTGTCTTGGAATCGGGCAGATGGACGCTCTATTGGGCATGCAAGGCCAAGGGTCATTGCTGTTCTCAAAGGTGCAGTAAGGATTTATTCTCCGGTCAGACAGCCAGGGAGACTGGCACGTGCAGATACGAATATCAGACATTTGTACTTCTGAGCCGCAGGTTCATCTCTGCATAGTGTTAACAAGAATGTTCTCAGTCACTAATCGGAGGACTAATCCCACCGACAGAAGAACATTCGAATGAAAGAACAAGCGAGTAGCCCGACGTTGTGTTTAGGCTAAGCCATACATTAGACGGCACCAGCTGCTGATCACGTTAAAGTGGTGATATGCTGTTCACTTATTCTCGCTCTCTGCAGTGGTTCCGTTGAGTGTTAGATGTTTGGGATCTGAGCAGGCCTGCGGCTATCCTTTAGGTGAGGTTAGGCAGCCATCTTGGGTTAACACCCCACGTGGCATTAAATATCAAGGAGCAGGCCTGGAAAACTGCCTTTTTCATAGTGAATAGAAAGTGTTTTACATAAAATGCTATTTTGTCTGGGGAATTGAATATCCTTGCATCATTCCAGGAGCTGAGAGTAAGGCAGAAGCTTTATCACCTCATTTTTACGTCTGTTACTTGGAACAATTGTTCCCAAATGCTTCTAATATTGTTTGTGCTCCTAATGATATTGTACATTGGGATCGAAACGTCCACACGTGATAAGTGGCAAAAAGTGTCATTTGAACTGTCAGTCGACATATTGAAGAAAACCTTTGGCCAAAATAATGATTCTCTTTTTTCACTATGGCCCAAAGTTTTTTAAATCTTGTATTCAAATACGGCACTATTTCACTGCACCAAGCACTCTACTGTTTTCCCCCTTTATGTCCACGTTTTATATAGTATTTGAACATGGTTCAAAAGTAAATTATTTCGATTATTAATGTTTGTGTTATAAATGTTTCACGTTATTTTATTTATTTTAACAAAAGTTGAGTGTGGCAATCATTGTGGTATCATAATTATATACCCAGGTTGAGAGTGTAGGAACCTATGTTGCCCAGTGAAACAGCGCTGCGGGTAGGCGGAGGTGCTTTGGGTGGGAAATGCAGCACAGGACTGACACTAGAAGACATTGTGAAATGGTAAATGTCATGCACTAGAGTGTCCAGGATTCATTTCAGACTGAGGTACTATCCAGACTCTTCTTTTTGCATTCCAGCCTGACTTCCGCTCTGCTCTCGCCACTGAAAGTGCTCGTTCTTCCGTCATCAGTTGCCTGTCCTTAGCACGTCACACTAAATTATCTGCTGTTCTTATTCTCTTGGATGTGGCTACTTCCCTTAGAACCTTAGGGTTTTCTGGTCTTCTGTGAATCGCAGCTGCCTGTCTTCCGGTCGGATACCTCGCAGCCTTCGCCTCCAGCAAATCCACCAGCGAAGCCGCGCACACCGAGCAGCGACACCCGCAGCAGCGGCTGCACCCCGGTTAGGAGACCCACGGGCCACAACCGATAAGCACCGCGGGCTCCCACACTCGCTGGAACCACACACGAGAACCAGGGAGCGCCGGGCAGGAGGGGGGCCGTGAGCCGGCCGCAAGAGGAGCCGCCGCCGGACCAGGCTCTGCTCCCCGCAGCCGCCCTTATCACGTCGGGGCCCCACACAACCAACACCACGCAGACCCGTTGTACTTCCCTTTCTTTCATGGTGAGGAGCTGATCGCATTAACCCCTGCCCCGCGAGACAGAACCCGCCCCAGCCAGGGGCCCGGGATTTTATAATTTTTTTTGTCCTTAAAGGCTGGTCTTGTTTTGGGTTTCTTTCCCGAGGTGTGCAGCTCCCTCTCGCCGCGAGAGTTGGCAGTGCTGCTCGGTGCCTTGTGTGAACTGTGCTCCGAGAGTGGACCGCCGAGTCAGCCTCTTCTTCCAGCGCCCGGAGACCGATCGCAGGACAGGATCACAGAGGAGCGGGACCGCGGGGACCCGCTGGTTCCACGGCATCCTTCTGCGGGGGACACGAAGCGCAGCCCGCGCCAGAGAAGAAATCCACAAACTGCTGCCAGGAGCAGAATCGCAAAAATCGCCTAAACCACTTGGCTGCACGCCGCCCTTCCAGCGCTGAAGCAGCCAGAAATAGATCATCGCGATTAGCACTCACACAATCTAAACCAATCACCAGTCGAAAGCACTCAGATATTGCCCATCAACCCAGGGGTGGCAGTAAAGATGACATTAACACGTGGAAGGAAAAAAGCAGTAAAGAGGCAAAGGCAAGGCTCCCCAGGGGAAGGCCAGCATGAGCTAAAAAATGAATCTACAGAAAGAAAAGTACTCCCAAACCCGGCACTGTAGGAGGCTGGACTGGCTTGTAGTGAGTACCAAGGGGTACTTACACCTTGCACCAGGCCCAGTTATCCCTTATTAGTGTATAGGGTGTCTAGCAGCTTAGGCTGATAGATAATGGTAGCTTAGCAGAGCAGCTTAGGCTGAACTAGGAGACGTGTGAAGCTACCACAGTACCACTTAGTGTCATATGCACAATATCATAAGAAAACACAATACACAGTTATACTAAAAATAAAGGTACTTTATTTTTTATGACAATATGCCAAAGTATCTTAGAGTGTACCCTCAGTGAGAGGATAGGAAATATACACAAGATATATATACACAATAGCAAAAATATGCAGTATAGTCTTAGAAAACAGTGCAAACAATGTATAGTTACAATAGGATGCAATGGGGAAACATAGGGATAGGGGCAACACAAACCATATCCTCCAAAAGTGGAATGCGAACCACGAATGGACCCCAAACCTATGTGACCTTGTAGAGGGTCGCTGGGACTATTAGAAAATAGTGAGAGTTAGAAAAATAACCCTCCCCAAGACCCTGAAAAGTGAGTGCAAAGTGCACTAAAGTTCCCCTAAGGACAAAATAGTCGTGTTAGAGGAATAATGCAAGAAAGACACAAACCAGCAATGCAACAACTGTGGATTTCCAATCTGTGGATATGTGGATGCCAGCTGCGGGTGCAAAGAAGCTTCGACTGGACAGAAGAAGCTGAGGTTTCTGCAGGAACGAAAAGGGCTAGAGACTTCCCCTTTGGTGGATGGATCCCTCTCGCCTTGGAGAGTCGTGCAGAAGTGTTTTCCCGCCGGAAGGACGCCAACAAGCCTTGCTACACGCAAATCGTGCGTTTGGCGTTTTTGGACGCTGCTGGGGCCCAGGAGGGACCAGGAGGTCGCAAATTGGACCTGAAGAGAGAGGGGACGTCGAGCAAGACAAAGAGCCCTCACTGAAGCAGGTAGCACCCGGAGAAGTGCCAGAAACAGGCACTACGAGGATGCGTGAAACGGTGCTCGCCGAAGTTGCACAAAGGAGTCCCACGTCGCCGGAGACCAACTTAGAAAGTCGTGCAATGCAGGTTAGAGTGCCGTGGACCCAGGCTTGGCTGTGCACAAAGGATTTCCGCCGGAAGTGCACAGGGGCCGGAGTAGCTGCAAAATCGCGGTTCCCAGCAATGCAGCCCAGCGAGGTGAGGCAAGGACTTACCTCCACCAAACTTGGGCTGAAGAGTCACTGGACTGTGGGGGTCACTTGGACAGAGTCGCTGGATTCGAGGGACCTCGCTCGTCGTGCTGAGAGGAGACCCAAGGGACCGGTAATGCAGCTTTTTGGTGCCTGCGGTTGCAGGGGGAAGATTCCGTCGACCCACGGGAGATTTCTTTGGAGCTTCTGGTGCAGAGAGGAGGCAGGCTACCCCCACAGCATGCACAAGCAGAAAAACAGTCGAGAAGGCGGCAGGATCAGCGTTACAGAGTTGCAGTAGTCGTCTTTGCTACTATGTTGCAGGTTTGCAGGCTTCCAGCGCGGTCAGCGGTCGTTTCCTTATCAGAAGGTGAAGAGAGAGATGCAGAGGAACTCGGCTGAGCTCATGCATTCGTTATCTAAAGTTTCCCCAGAGACAGAGACCCTAAATAGCCAGAAAAGAGGGTTTGGCTACCTAGGAGAGAGGAAAGGCTACTAACACCTGAAGGAGCCTATCAGCAGGAGTCTCTGACGTCACCTGGTGGCACTGGCCACTCAGAGCAGTCCAGTGTGCCAGCAGCACCTCTGTTTCCAAGATGGCAGAGGTCTGGAGCACACTGGAGGAGCTCTGGACACCTCCCAGGGGAGGTGCAGGTCAGGGGAGTGGTCACTCCCCTTTCCTTTGTCCACTTTCGCGCCAGAGCAGGGGCTAAGGGGTCCCTGAACCGGTGTAGACTGGCTTATGCAGAATTGGGCACATCTGTGCCCAACAAAGCATTTCCAGAGGCTGGGGGAGGCTACTCCTCCCCTGCCTTCACACCATTTTCCAAAGGGAGAGGGTGTCACACCCTCTCTCAGAGGAAGTTCTTTGTTCTGCCATCCTGGGCCAGGCCTGGCTGGACCCCAGGAGGGCAGCTGCCTGTCTGAGGGGTTGGCAGCAGCAGCAGCTGCAGTGAAACCCCAGGAAGGGCAGTCTGGCAGTACCAGGGTCTGTGCTACAGACCACTGGGATCATGGAATTGTACCAACAATGCCAGGATGGCATAGAGGGGGCAATTCCATGATCATAGACATGTTACATGGCCATATTCGGAGTTACCATGGTGAAGCTACATATACAGTAGGTAGTGACCTATATGTAGTGCACGCGTGTAATGGTGTCCCCGCACTCACAAAGTTCAGTGAATTGGCTCTGAACAATGTGGGGGCACCTTGGCTAGTGCCAGGGTGCCCTCACACTAAGTAACTTTGCACCTAACCTTTACCAGGTAAAGGTTAGACATATAGGTGACTTATAAGTTACTTAAGTGCAGTGTAAAATGGCTGTGAAATAACGTGGACGTTATTTCACTCAGGCTGCAGTGGCAGGCCTGTGTAAGAATTGTCAGAGCTCCCTATGGGTGGCAAAAGAAATGCTGCAGCCCGTAGGGATCTCCTGGAACCCCAATACCCTGGGTACCTCAGTACTTTATACTAGGGAATTATAAGGGTGCTCCAGTAAGCCAATGTAAATTGGTAAAAATGGTCACTAGCCTGTCAGTGACAATTTGGAAAGAAATGAGAGAGCATAACCACTGAGGTTCTGATTAGCAGAGCCTCAGTGAGACAGTTAGTCACTACACAGGTAACACATTCAGGCACACTTATGAGCACTGGGGCCCTGGGTTACCAGGGTCCCAGTGACACATACAACTAAAACAACATATATACAGTGAAAAATGGGGGTAACATGCCAGGCAAGATGGTACTTTCCTACACAACCCCCCCCCAAACGAAGGACAATAAGACTAGCCATTACCTGATGAGTCTTCATTGTCTAAGTGGAAATATCTGGAGAGTCCATCTGCATTGGAGTGGCTACTCCCAGGTCTATGTTCCACTGTATAGTCCATTCCCTGTAGGGATATGGACCACCTCAACAATTTAGGATTTTCACCTTTCATTTGTTTTAGCCAAAGTAGAGGTTTGTGGTCTGTCTGAACAATGAAGTGAGTGCCAAACAGGTATGGCCTCAACTTCTTCAGAGCCCAGACCACAGCAAAGGCCTCCCTCTCAATGGCAGACCAACGCTTTTCTCTAGGGGTCAACCTTCTACTAATAAAAGCAACAGGTTGATCCTGGCCCTCAGAATTAAGTTGTGATAGGACTGCCCCTACTCCTAATTCAGATGCATCAGTTTGGACATAGAATTTTTTAGAGTAACAAGGGCTTTTCAGGACAGGTGCAGAGCACATGGCCTGCTTCAGCTCCTCAAAAGCTTTCTGACAGCTTGCTGTCCATAATACCTTTTTAGGCATTTTCTTGGATGTGAGGTCATTAAGAGGGGCTGCAATGGAGCCATAGTTCTTAATGAACCTCCTGTAATACCCAGTGAGGCCTAGGAAGGCTCTCACCTGAGTCTGAGTGGTAGGGGGAACCCAATCAATAATAGTTTGGATTTTCCCCTGAAGTGGTGCAATCTGTTCCCCACCAACAAGGTGTCCCAGATAAACCACCTTACCCTGCCCTATCTGGCACTTTGAAGCCTTGATAGTGAGGCCTGCCTTTTGCAGGGCCTCCAAAACTTTCCAAAGGTGGACCAGGTGATCATCCCAGCTGGAGCTAAAGACAGCTATATCGTCCAAATATGCTGCACTGAAAGCTTCCAGCCCTTGCAGGACTGTGTTCACCAACCTCTGAAAAGTGGCAGGTGCATTTTTCAAACCAAAAGGCATTACAGTAAACTGGTAATGTCCTCCAATGGTAGAAAATGCAGTCTTAGGTTTAGCATCTTCTGACAATTTGATCTGCCAATACCCTGCAGTCAAATCAAAAGTGCTTAGATACTTGGCAGATGCCAGTGTATCTATAAGCTCATCTGCCCTGGGTATAGGGTGAGCATCAGTTTTGGTTACCAAGTTGAGACCTCTATAGTCTACACAAAACCTCATTTCCTTCTTTCCATCTTTAGAATTGGGTTTTGGTACCAGTACCACAGGAGAAGTCCATGGACTGTCAGAGTGCTCAACCACTCCTAGTTCCAACATTTTCTGAACTTCTTGCTTTATGGAGTCCCTGACATGGTCAGGCTGCCTATAGATCTTACTTTTGACAGGTAAACTGTCTCCAGTATCTATAGTGTGCTCACACCAAGAAGTGGTGCCTGGCACAGTAGAGAAGAGTTCTGAAAATTGTCCTAGGAGATTTATGCAATTATCTTTCTGCTCAGCAGTAAGACAATCAGCCAAAACTACACCTTCCACAAGAGCATCTTGTTCTGTGGAAGAGAAGAGATCAGGTAGAGGATCACTGTCTTCTTCCTGTCCCTCATCTGTTGCCATGAGCAGGGTGAGATCAGCCCTGTCATAGTAGGGTTTCAGGCGGTTGACATGGAGCACCCTAAGGGGACTCCTGGCAGTGCCTAAGTCAACCAAGTAGGTGACTTCACCCTTTTTTTCAACAATTGTGTGGGGTCCACTCCATTTATCTTGGAGTGCTCTTGGGGCCACAGGCTCCAAGACCCACACTTTCTGCCCTGGTTGGTACTGAACCAAAACAGCCTTCTGATC
This sequence comes from Pleurodeles waltl, assembly GCF_031143425.1. Taxonomy (NCBI): domain Eukaryota; kingdom Metazoa; phylum Chordata; class Amphibia; order Caudata; family Salamandridae; genus Pleurodeles; species Pleurodeles waltl. The sequence goes on along the minus strand of NC_090445.1, from coordinate 827,907,338 downwards.
ATGCCATTGCTTCTGGAGCTCTTGGCTGGCCTGAAGGTTTTTACTGGCCTTTTTCATGTACTCAGCCATCCTTGATCTGAGGCCAAGTACATAATCCACAATATCCTGCTTAGGAGCTTTTAAAGGTTGTTCCCAACCCTCCTTTACAAGTGTGAGTGGACCCCTAACAGGGTGTCCAAAAAGAAGTTCAAAGGGGCTGAAGCCCACTCCTTTCTGGGGTACCTCCCTGTAGGCAAAAAGGAGGCATGGTAGAAGGATATCCCATCTCCTGCGGAGTTTTTCAGGGAGACCCATAATCATGCCTTTGAGAGTTTTATTAAATCTCTCCACCAGTCCATTTGTTTGTGGATGATAGGGTGTTGTGAACTTGTAAGTTACACCACACTCCTTCCACATGGCCTTTAAGTATGCAGACATGAAATTGCTTCCCCTGTCTGATACTACTTCCTTTGGGAAGCCCACCCTGGAAAATATTCCCAGGAGGGCCTTTGCCACTGCAGGTGCTGTAGTGGTCCTTAAAGGAATAGCTTCAGGATATCTTGTGGCATGGTCCACTACCACTAAGATAAACCTATTGCCTGAAGCAGTAGGAGGGTCAAGGGGGCCAACTATGTCAACCCCTACCCTTTCAAAGGGAACCCCAACCACAGGCAGTGGGATAAGGGGTGCCTTTGGGGTGCCACCTGTCTTGCCACTGGCTTGACAGGTTTCACAGGACTTGCAAAATTCTTTGGTGTCCTCAGACATCCTAGGCCAATGAAACAATGGAACCAATCTGTCCCAAGTTTTCATTTGACCCAGGTGCCCAGCTAGGGGAATGTCATGTGCCAGTGTTAGGAGGAACTTTCTGTACTCCTGAGGAATCACTAATCTCCTGGCAGCTCCAGGTTTAGGATCCCTATGCTCAGTGTACAAGAGGTTGTCCTCCCAGTAAACTCTGTGAGAGTCACTGACATCCCCATTAGCCTGTTTGACAGCTTGCTGTCTGAGACCCTCTAATGTGGGACAGGTTTGCTGTGCCACACTCAGCTCCTCTCTGGCAGGCCCCCCTTCACCCAAAAGCTCAGCAGTGTCTGCTTCCAGCTCCTCTGGTGTAGGTTCTGCACAGGGAGGGAATTCTTCTTCCTCAGAAGTTGAATCCACTGTAGAGGGAGGGATAGTAGGAAGTGGTTTGCTTCTACTAGCCCTAGCTTTAGGGAGCACTTGGTCCATTGTTCCAGGATCCAAGCTTCCCTGTCCTTTTTGCTTTTTGGCCTGAGCCCTTGTCAAAGCAAAAATATGCCCTGGGATGCCCAGCATTGCTGCATGGGCCTCCAACTCCACATCTGACCAAGCTGATGTCTCCAAATCATTCCCTAATAGACAGTCTACAGGTAAATCTGAAGCTACCACAACTTTCTTTGGACCAGTTACCCCCCCCAGTTGAGATTTACAACAGCCATGGGGTGGCTTTGTATTATGTTGTGAGCATCGGTTACTTGGTACTGGTGTCCAAGTATGTGTTGTTCAGGGTGCACCAGTTTCTCAATCACCATTGTGACACTGGCACCTGTGTCCCTGTAGGCCTGGACTTCAACACCATTTATTAGGGTTAGTTGCTTGTACTTCTCCAAGTTATGGGGGCAAGCAACCAAAGTGGCTAAATCAATAGCCCCTTCAGAGACTAAAGTAGCCTCTGTGGTCTCCCTAATCAGACCAACCCCAACTAAATTACCAAAAGTGAGCCCAGCTACTCCCTTGGATTGGCTATTAGTAGGTTTGCTCCCACCACCACTGCTATTAGTAGGGACACTAGGTGTAGCAGTAGGGGTTGTAGTGGTAGGAGCTGTGGTGCCTTTCTTTGGACAACTGGGATCAAATCAAATCAAATCATTAACATTTATAAAGCGCGCTACTCACCCGTGCGGGTCTCAAGGCGCTAGGAGGGAAAGGGGGGGTTATCGCTGCTCGAACAGCCAAGTCTTTAGGAGTCTCCGGAAAGCGGAGTGGTCCTGGGTGGTCCTGAGGCTGGTGGGGAGGGAGTTCCAGGTCTTGGCCGCCAGGAAGGAGAAAGATCTCCCACCCGCCGTGGAGCGGCGGGTGCGAGGGACGGCAGCAAGTGCGAGGCCAGCGGAGCGGAGGGGGCGGGTGGGGACGTAGAAGCTGAGGCGTCTGTTGAGGTATTCCGGTCCCTTGTTGTGGAGGGCTTTGTGTGCGTGGGTGAGAAGACGGAAGGTGATCCTTTTGCTGACTGGGAGCCAATGCAGGTGTCTCAGGTGTGCGGAGATGTGGCTGTTGCGGGGTACGTCGAGGATGAGGCGGGCCGAGGCGTTTTGGATGCGTTGCAGGCGGTTTTGGAGTTTGGCGGTGGTCCCGGCGTAGAGGGTGTTGCCGTAGTCCAGGCGACTCGTGACAAGGGCGTGGGTCACGGTTTTTCTGGTGTCGGCGGGGATCCAGCGGAAGATCTTGCGGAGCATGCGGAGAGTGAGGAAGCAGGCGGAGGACACAGCGTTGACTTGCTTGGTCATGGTGAGAAGAGGGTCCAAGATGAAGCCGAGGTTGCGGGCGTGGTCTGCGGGGGTCGGTGCGGTGCCGAGGGCCGTGGGCCACCAGGAGTCGTCCCAGGCGGACGGGGTGTTGCCGAGGATGAGGACTTCCGTTTTTTCAGAGTTCAGCTTTAGGCTGCTGAGCCTCATCCAATCTGCGACGTCCTTCATACCCTCTTGTAGGTTGGTCTTGGCGCTGGCGGGGTCCTTGGTGAGGGAGAGTACAAGTTGGGTGTCGTCGGCGTAGGAGGTGATGATGATGTCGTGCTTGCGTACGATGTCGGCGAGGGGGCTCATGTAGACATTGAAGAGTGTCGGGCTGAGCGATGAGCCTTGAGGTACGCCGCAGATGATCTTGGTGGGTTCTGAGCGAAACGGAGGGAGGTAAACTCTTTGGGAGCGGTTAGCGAGGAAGGAGGCGATCCAGTCCAGGGCCTGGCCTTGGATCCCGGTGGAGCGTAGGCGGGTGATTAGGGTGCGGTGACAGACGGTGTCAAAGGCAGCCGAGAGGTCGAGGAGAATGAGGGCGACTGTTTCACCGTTGTCCATCAGGGTTCTGATGTCGTCTGTGACTGAGATGAGGGCGGTTTCCGTGCTGTGGTTGGTTCGGAATCCGGTTTGTGAAGGGTCGAGCAGGTTGTTGTCTTCCAGGAAGGTGGTCAGCTGTTTGTTGACGGTCTTTTCTATTACCTTGGCTGGGAAAGGTAGAAGAGAGATGGGGCGGAAGTTTTTCAGGTCGCTTGGGTCAGCCGTAGGTTTCTTTAGTAGGGCGTTGACTTCAGCGTGCTTCCAGCATTCGGGGAAGGTAGCAGAAGAAAAAGAAGAGTTGATGACGGTCTGGAGGTGCGGGGCGATGATGTCGTCGGCTTTGTTGTCCAATGGCCTTTTATTTTACATAAATAGCACCATGGTTTCTTTTCCTTGTTCTGATTAAAGGAGGATTTGGACCCACCACCCCCACCAGAGTGTTTTTGTGGGCCTGATGAAGACTCATTTTTAGATTTGTCCCCACCCTTGTCAGAAGACTTACCATCCTTCTTTTTGTTGCCATCTATGTCACCCCCTGTATGAACTTTTCTGTTCACTCTTGTTCTGACCCATTTGTCTGCCTTCTTTCCCAATTCTTGGGGAGAGGTCAGATCAGAGTCCACCAAGTACTGGTGCAACAAATCAGACACACAATTATTAAGAATATGCTCTCTCAGGATCAAGTTATACAGGCTGTCATAATCAGTAACTTTACTGCCATGTAACCACCCCTCCAAGGCCTTCACTGAATGGTCAATACAATCAACCCAGTCTTGTGAAGACTCCTTTTTGGTCTCTCTGAACTTTATCCTGTACTGTTCAGTGGTTAAGCCATAACCATCCAGGAGTGCATTCTTAAGAACTTGGAAATTATTGGCATCATTTTCTTTCACAGTAAGGAGCCTATCCCTACCTTTTCCACTAAATGATAGCCATAGGATAGCAGCCCACTGCCTTTGAGGGACATCCTGTACAACACAGGCCCTCTCAAGTGCAGCAAACCACTTGTTAATGTCATCCCCCTCCTTATAAGGGGGAACTATCTTGTGCAGATTCCTGGAATCATGCTCTTTTGCAGGATGACTATGGGGAATACTGCTGCTGCCACCATGGGTATCTAAACCCAACTTCTGTCTTTCCTTCTCTAATTCAAAAGACTGTCTATCCAAATCCAGCTGTTGCTTTTTAAGCTTCAGTCTGGTTTGTTCCACCCTCAACTTATTGAGTTCCCTCTCTAACATTCTGTCATCAGGGTTGGTGGGAGGGACATTTCTAGAAACAGAGCTATGATGGGAATGAACAGAAGGAGACCTGTCCCTTACAGAAGCCAACTTAACAGCTTGGTTTACAGAAACATTACTACCAGTATGGTGAGAATAAATGCTTTTGCTATGATGTGAGACAACACTATTTCTATGGTGTGGCTCATCATCATTACCATCTATGCTAGATTGTCTAGTAATGGGCAGGCTAGGAAGTTTCTTTCCTGAATCTTTTCCTGGGGGAGTCCCTGAATCTGATTGGGAACTATTAGGTACTTTTTCAACAGATGGGGCACCTATGGCCTTATCCTGTTCTCTAAGCATGTTAATTAACAGTTCCAAGGCAGGATTCTTCCCTACACTCAAACCTCTCTCTATACAGAGACTCCTTGCTCTTTTCCAGCTAAGGTTGTCATATGCAAGTTTGGACAGATCAACACTTTGGCCTGTGCCAGACATTTTTTTAGAGAGAGTTAAAGTGATAGAGAAAGAGACAAAAGTTTTCAGAACTTTTTGGAAAGACAGAAAAAAACCTTTTAAACTTTTAAGAACTTTTTGAAAGTTTAGAGGTACTTTTCAGCCCTTAGAAAAGAGTGAAAAGAGGAAATGCAAAACTTTTTGGCTATGTGTATATACACTGACCTTGTTTTGTATATTTTTCTCTTATGAAAAGTACAATGACAAGAGTGGTAAGTAGTCTCAAGCACTTATCCCACCACTGCACAACCAATGTAGGAGGCTGGACTGGCTTGTAGTGAGTACCAAGGGGTACTTACACCTTGCACCAGGCCCAGTTATCCCTTATTAGTGTATAGGGTGTCTAGCAGCTTAGGCTGATAGATAATGGTAGCTTAGCAGAGCAGCTTAGGCTGAACTAGGAGACGTGTGAAGCTACCACAGTACCACTTAGTGTCATATGCACAATATCATAAGAAAACACAATACACAGTTATACTAAAAATAAAGGTACTTTATTTTTTATGACAATATGCCAAAGTATCTTAGAGTGTACCCTCAGTGAGAGGATAGGAAATATACACAAGATATATATACACAATAGCAAAAATATGCAGTATAGTCTTAGAAAACAGTGCAAACAATGTATAGTTACAATAGGATGCAATGGGGAAACATAGGGATAGGGGCAACACAAACCATATCCTCCAAAAGTGGAATGCGAACCACGAATGGACCCCAAACCTATGTGACCTTGTAGAGGGTCGCTGGGACTATTAGAAAATAGTGAGAGTTAGAAAAATAACCCTCCCCAAGACCCTGAAAAGTGAGTGCAAAGTGCACTAAAGTTCCCCTAAGGACAAAATAGTCGTGTTAGAGGAATAATGCAAGAAAGACACAAACCAGCAATGCAACAACTGTGGATTTCCAATCTAGGGTACCTGTGGAACAAGGGGACCAAGTCCAAAAGTCACAAGCAAGTCGGAGATGGGCAGATGCCCAGGAAATGCCAGCTGCGGGTGCAAAGAAGCTTCGACTGGACAGAAGAAGCTGAGGTTTCTGCAGGAACGAAAAGGGCTAGAGACTTCCCCTTTGGTGGACGGATCCCTCTCGCCTTGGAGAGTCGTGCAGAAGTGTTTTCCCGCCGGAAGGACGCCAACAAGCCTTGCTACACGCAAATCGTGCGTTTGGCGTTTTTGGACGCTGCTGGGGCCCAGGAGGGACCAGGAGGTCGCAAATTGGACCTGAAGAGAGAGGGGACGTCGAGCAAGACAAAGAGCCCTCACTGAAGCAGGTAGCACCCGGAGAAGTGCCAGAAACAGGCACTACGAGGATGCGTGAAACAGTGCTCGCCGAAGTTGCACAAAGGAGTCCCACGTCGCCGGAGACCAACTTAGAAAGTCGTGCAATGCAGGTTAGAGTGCCGTGGACCCAGGCTTGGCTGTGCACAAAGGATTTCCGCCGGAAGTGCACAGGGGCCGGAGTAGCTGCAAAATCGCGGTTCCCAGCAATGCAGCCCAGCGAGGTGAGGCAAGGACTTGCCTCCACCAAACTTGGGCTGAAGAGTCACTGGACTGTGGGGGTCACTTGGACAGAGTCGCTGGATTCGAGGGACCTCGCTCGTCATGCTGAGAGGAGACCCAAGGGACCGGTAATGCAGCTTTTTGGTGCCTGCGGTTGCAGGGGGAAGATTCCGTCGACCCACGGGAGATTTCTTCGGAGCTTCTGGTGCAGAGAGGAGGCAGGCTACCCCCACAGCATGCACAAGCAGAAAAACAGTCGAGAAGGCGGCAGGATCAGCGTTACAGAGTTGCAGTAGTCGTCTTTGCTACTATGTTGCAGGTTTGCAGGCTTCCAGCGCGGTCAGCGGTCGTTTCCTTATCAGAAGGTGAAGAGAGAGATGCAGAGGAACTCGGCTGAGCTCATGCATTCGTTATCTAAAGTTTCCCCAGAGACAGAGACCCTAAATAGCCAGAAAAGAGGGTTTGGCTACCTAGGAGAGAGGAAAGGCTACTAACACCTGAAGGAGCCTATCAGCAGGAGTCTCTGACGTCACCTGGTGGCACTGGCCACTCAGAGCAGTCCAGTGTGCCAGCAGCACCTCTGTTTCCAAGATGGCAGAGGTCTGGAGCACACTGGAGGAGCTCTGGACACCTCCCAGGGGAGGTGCAGGTCAGGGGAGTGGTCACTCCCCTTTCCTTTGTCCACTTTCGCGCCAGAGCAGGGGCTAAGGGGTCCCTGAACCGGTGTAGACTGGCTTATGCAGAATTGGGCACATCTGTGCCCAACAAAGCATTTCCAGAGGCTGGGGGAGGCTACTCCTCCCCTGCCTTCACACCATTTTCCAAAGGGAGAGGGTGTCACACCCTCTCTCAGAGGAAGTTCTTTGTTCTGCCATCCTGGGCCAGGCCTGGCTGGACCCCAGGAGGGCAGCTGCCTGTCTGAGGGGTTGGCAGCAGCAGCAGCTGCAGTGAAACCCCAGGAAGGGCAGTCTGGCAGTACCAGGGTCTGTGCTACAGACCACTGGGATCATGGAATTGTACCAACAATGCCAGGATGGCATAGAGGGGGCAATTCCATGATCATAGACATGTTACATGGCCATATTCGGAGTTACCATGGTGAAGCTACATATAGGTAGTGACCTATATGTAGTGCACGCGTGTAATGGTGTCCCCGCACTCACAAAGTTCAGTGAATTGGCTCTGAACAATGTGGGGGCACCTTGGCTAGTGCCAGGGTGCCCTCACACTAAGTAACTTTGCACCTAACCTTTACCAGGTAAAGGTTAGACATATAGGTGACTTATAAGTTACTTAAGTGCAGTGTAAAATGGCTGTGAAATAACGTGGACGTTATTTCACTCAGGCTGCAGTGGCAGGCCTGTGTAAGAATTGTCAGAGCTCCCTATGGGTGGCAAAAGAAATGCTGCAGCCCATAGGGATCTCCTGGAACCCCAATACCCTGGGTACCTCAGTACCATATACTAGGGAATTATAAGGGTGTTCCAGTAAGCCAATGTAAATTGGTAAAAATGGTCACTAGCCTGTCAGTGACAATTTGGAAAGAAATGAGAGAGCATAACCACTGAGGTTCTGATTAGCAGAGCCTCAGTGAGACAGTTAGTCACTACACAGGTAACACATTCAGGCACACTTATGAGCACTGGGGCCCTGGGTTACCAGGGTCCCAGTGACACATACAACTAAAACAACATATATACAGTGAAAAATGGGGGTAACATGCCAGGCAAGATGGTACTTTCCTACAGGCACAAACAAAGAAATCGCCTTGCAAATCTCCAAGCAAGGGAAAAAAAGCAGGATACAAAATCACAGACTTCTTGCTCACTAAGAAGGAATCGAATTCCATCAGCGCCTTAATGGGTATTGTTCCCGCCGACGACTCCGAGACAACATGCGCAGCTGACGTGAAGACTGCGTAGGACATTGAAAGGACCTGTGCGGACCTGGGAAATATCAATATACCAATTCCCCAGCCAAATAAAACCGGCTTAACGATCAGCGCAGAAATTCACAGATGTTACCTAGATGATACTTTTTCCACTTTAAACCTCAGTAACTGAAACAACTGGGGTGAGAGTCTGTGCTGCACTCCTTTTTCCAAACAACCCTCGCAAGTAGTGAACGACACAGACTGTATCATAATTGAGGAATTTCCGCTGATAGACCTTTCAGATACTTGCTCAGATACACCTCAGGGCACTCAGATTGCAAACAACAAAACAAAAACAAGATATACCTGTAGTACAAGCTCACCACGAAAAGATCTCTCATCTTGTAATATAACTACAACAACATTCGACACGCATGTATCCTCAGCAGTCATGGCAATGGAGCAACCAGAGCAACTAGAGGAACTTGAAGATTCACTAGACCATACAACAGGGCTAAAGTAAATGTAGAACCATCAACATCTGGAGACTCATGGAAGGCCTTGCTAGCAACAATGGACGCGATATCAGCAGCCATCCAATTTCAAGCAGATAAGCAAGACACTCAGGTAGATTTAACATTCTGGCCATCCACATTGTGAGCATCGACAAGAAGCTACAATCCTTGAACGATCTGATAAAGAGGGCTCAAACCCACTCATACACTCAGCAGGTGACATGTCAGTGCTCCATCACAGGCGATAACTCACAAAGATCCCTGGATATCCTAAACAACATCTTGAAAGAGGTAAAAATCCAGACCTTTTGAACTGAAGAGCATCATTCGTAGTAGTGGGGAGAAGATCCCCAAAAACCTAACGAAGACGGATAACCTACATAATGCAAAGAAATCCCATGAGGAAAGCAATAATATCAAGGATATTCACATATCCGGACAGGGAATGTCTCAGAGCAACACAGAGGGCAGATCATGCCTTAGTACACAAGAAATGGGACCCCTCACGGGCGGATCAAAGGACTCAATTCCCAACAATTCAATAGTGGAGGAATCATCCCTCACAAAACGGGAAAAGAAACGAAAAAGGAAGGCACGGAAAAAAACAAAGGGGGTCCAGCAAAGCTGTATATGGAAATCATTTGCTAAATCAAATGGCACGCAGTCCAAGGAACCAGAAAGCACTGAAAACAGAAACAAGATCTGCAAATCTAGACAGATCAGGGCAGAACGGCCAGCCAGCGAGGACAATTCCACGGGCAAACCAAGTGCTTTAGTCAATCAATCAACATCACAGCAACAGTCTCCGAATACCCCCCGCTTCAGCAACAAGCAGGGCAGCAGCCTTTTGCATGGAGAGATGGCCTTAAGAGAATTCCAAGGAAATAGAACAATCATCAGGCAGTGCCCAGAACAGGGAACTCAGCGGTTTACTGACAGGCAGGAAACTGGCAAACCCTGGGAACATAACCCTCAATGCACAAGCTCCGCACACAACATGACCGTAACAAATCAACCTGCAGGAAACAATAAACAGATTCTAGATCATGGTTACCATCCTTGGTCAGATGATTGCACAAACAGCGCGGCACAAAAAATAACCCCAGGACACCAGATAACGCAGGACAATACGGCCTCAGAGGAAAATAAATTGCTTTTCATTCCTTGCTATAATTTGAAGGGGGCTTTTGACAATCTAAATAGAGGCACCATACTGAAGTTAATAAATGCGATTTTGCCCCTGGCTCACATTTCAACAACAGAATTGATGCCTGTGGAGTTCACTTCACATCCAAACAACAAAGATAAAGAGGCAACGTTGACATCCTGGGCCACGTCCGCCATTATTGATCAAATTCTAGTACATCAAGATACGTTTAGCGCATGGGGTATCGTCCTGCAAAAACTTGAACCGCCCAGATACCCTAACCTTCTGGTACCACAACAAAAGAAGGGCGGCTCAATCTTAAAAGGGGCCGTGGGAGTCCCCAAGCAGTTGGGACCACATAACAATTGTAAAGCACCAAAGCACGCTCCATCCTGGCATGCACCAACAGATCTTCCTTGGTACTTCCTCAACAGTCAAACAGTCTGGAAGGCAAAATTTAAATGACAACAATCACAAATGGTCCTGACGAAACCCAGAATATATCCACATTTGCTCCTGGCACACTCACGGTTTAAAAAATCTGGTTGCCGACAGGGCGGCTCTGAGTTTCCTTCAGCAGTTTGAAATCGTCATGTTGCAGGAAACATGGTGCATGGAGCCGATACAAATTTTGGGTTATTCTGGGATAGACGTTTCTGCAAAACAACCTCAAAAACATGGACACTCCATGAGGGGCCTCACAACGTATTGCTCCACAAAAATCAACTGGGTGATCAAACAGATCGACCTGGGAATTGACTGGCTGCTACCAATAAAATTGGAACATCGGGCACCATCAGGCAACAATAGAACTTTACTATTGATCAACGTATACGTACACCCTAACAAAACTCAAAACAGTGGAAACATTGAAACATTGACCAGTATTCTTAAAATGCTGCAGAAACAAAACAAGGACGCAATCCTCATTTTGTCTGGTGATTTCAACCTCGATTTGAGAAAAAAAAGCAGCACAAAATACCCTAACAGAACATGCATGAAGTTTGAAACCCTGGGTTTGCGCTGCCTGACGCCTCTCCCTGAGGACGCCTCATCCGCACAAGTAACCTTTTCAAGTGGCACAAAAAAATCCAACATCGACTTCACATTAATAAACGAAACCGCATTGCCACTGGTCTCAGCATATAGGATCTAACAACGCACAGAGAGCGGTCACTTTCCACAACTTATTAAGATCCGGAATGAATGGAATCGGCTCCCCACCGCCAATATCATAATTTCAGCCCCAGTGACGTATGATACAAAAAAACTGAAATGTAAGGGGCCGGGCCTTGACAAAGTAATGGAAGAGGTGTACCGTAGTGCAGGCACAACTAAAGAGCTCAAAGAATCACTAAGAGTGCAGGAAATAGAAGACCACCCCCAAGAAGAACGAGTGATCGCTTGGACGTACAGGGAGTGCAGAATTATTAGGCAAATGAGTATTTTGACCACATCATCCTCTTTATGCATGTTGTCTTACTCCAAGCTGTATAGGCTCGAAAGCCTACTACCAATTAAGCATATTAGGTGATGTGCATCTCTGTAATGAGAAGGGGTGTGGTCTAATGACATCAACACCCTATATCAGGTGTGCATAATTATTAGGCAACTTCCTTTCCTTTGGCAAAATGGGTCAAAAGAAGGACTTGACAGGCTCAGAAAAGTCAAAAATAGTGAGATATCTTGCAGAGGGATGCAGCACTCTTAAAATTGCAAAGCTTCTGAAGCGTGATCATCGAACAATCAAGCGTTTCATTCAAAATAGTCAACAGGGTCGCAAGAAGCGTGTGGAAAAACCAAGGCGCAAAATAACTGCCCATGAACTGAGAAAAGTCAAGTGTGCAGCTGCCACGATGCCACTTGCCACCAGTTTGGCCATATTTCAGAGCTGCAACATCACTGGAGTGCCCAAAAGCACAAGGTGTGCAATACTCAGAGACATGGCCAAGGTAAGAAAGGCTGAAAGACGACCACCACTGAACAAGACACACAAGCTGAAACGTCAAGACTGGGCCAAGAAATATCTCAAGACTGATTTTTCTAAGGATTTATGGACTGATGAAATGAGAGTGAGTCTTGATGGGCCAGATGGATGGGCCCGTGGCTGGATTGGTAAAGGGCAGAGAGCTCCAGTCCGACTCAGACGCCAGCAAGGTGGAGGTGGAGTACTGGTTTGGGCTGGTATCATCAAAGATGAGCTTGTGGGGCCTTTTCGGGTTGAGGATGGGGTCAAGCTCAACTTCCAGTCCTACTGCCAGTTCCTGGAAGACACCTTCTTCAAGCAGTGGTACAGGAAGAAGTCTGCATCCTTCAAGAAAAACATGATTTTCATGCAGGACAATGCTCCATCACACGCGTCCAAGTACTCCACAGCGTGGCTGGCAAGAAAGGGTATAAAAGAAGGAGATCTAATGACATGGCCTCCTTGTTCACCTGATCTGAACCCCATTGAGAACCTGTGGTCCATCATCAAATGTGAGATTTACAAGGAGGGAAAACAGTACACCTCTCTGAACAGTGTCTGGGAGGCTGTGGTTGCTGCTGCACGCAATGTTGATGGTGAACAGATCAAAACACTGACAGAATCCATGGATGGCAGGCTTTTGAGTGTCCTTGCAAAGAAAGGTGGCTATATTGGTCACTGATTTGTTTTTGTTTTGTTTTTGAATGTCAGAAATGTATATTTGTGAATGTTGAGATGTTATATTGGTTTCACTGGTAATAATAAATAATTGAAATGGGTATATATTTGTTTTTTGTTAAGTTGCCTAATAATTATGCACAGTAATAGTCACCTGCACACACAGATATCCCCCTAACATAGCTAAAACTAAAAACAAACTAAAAACTACTTCCAAAAATATTCAGCTTTGATATTAATGAGTTTTTTGGGTTCATTGAGAACATGGTTGTTGTTCAATAATAAAATTAATCCTCAAAAATACAACTTGCCTAATAATTCTGCACTCCCTGTACTTGTGTGATTCTCTAATAAATACATTTTCCATCAAAAAACGTCTCCCAATTTCGGTGATAGAGTCAAAAAACAAAGTCAGGAGTCGCAAAGGAGAAAAGCCATGGTTCAACAGGACATTGCACAATCAGAAAAATCAAGTCTCTAGAGAATCAAAAAAAAGTCCTAAAGGACGTACACTGGGGGAGGAAATCTGATGACACAAGGCTTTCCGAATTAAGAGCCAAATATAAGAAAAACTGCTGGATGGCAAAACATAGTTATCACAAGGATCTGTGGACCAACCTGCTTATGTCCAACAAACAGAAAAATAACAAAAAGGTCTGGGAACTAATAAACGGACTAACTAAGGGGGAAAAACGACACACGAATGCAGGTATCGATGCAGCTACATGGGAAGCCCACGTACAGACAATGTTCTCACTCCCAGAGCACCATGTGAAGGAGGAGGCCTCACAGATAGCCAATGACTTAAGCAAGATTTATTTTGGCTTCAGAGTGACAACGCAAACAGACTTATCTCTAAACGGAAACAAAGGAAAGCATGCACTAATGACCATTGACATGGAAATGTTGATAAGCCTCATCAAGAAACTAAAAATGGAAGGGGCAGCTGGTCAGAACGGTATTCTGAATGCCTTGTTTAGAGGAGACCCTTCATTTCGGGCGTATTATTTGGCGCTGCTTTTTAACGATCTCCAAGGCTCTACGGGCTTCCCAGATGCATGGAAAGGCAGCATTATTCACCCTATATACAAAGCAGGTAACCCCGCAAATCCTTCAAACTACGGGCTAATAGCATTGATAGACGTGGGAGCAAAAAACTACGCATCCTGCCTACTGCAACAACTAGCAGAATGGATTCATGACAGACAACTAATTCCACAATGCCAGACAGTTTTCAGAGCTGGTATGGGTGCTTCCACCAACCTGGCAACCCTGGCTCTGCTGGGAAACAAAGCTAGGCTTAAGAAAAAAAAAAGACTACTTGCATGCTTTATTGATCTAAAGGCAGCATTTGATTGCGTACCAAGAATCCGCCTATGGAAAAACTGAAAGGGTGGGGCTTACCATGCAGCCTTGTTGGCGCAATGATGGACTTGTACACAGGTACTTGGGCGCAAGTAAAAATTGGAGAGGGCAGCCACCTCACCAACAGAACATTAACAGCAAAAGGACTTAAACAAGGGTGTGTATTGGGTCCCACGCTGTTCAACTTATATCTTGCAGACCTAGCCGAGGCTCTAGCTCCTGTAAATAGCCACCCGCCAGTATTGGCCAAGAAAGGAATTGCATGGCTACAGTACGCAGACGACATAGTTTTACTCAGCCAAACACCTGTTGGGCTACAGCACAGCATCGATGCATTTTATACATACATAACAGTGCAAGGCCTAGAATTGAATTTGAGTAAAAACTGAGCTGTCCTTCATACGCTCATCTGCTTTCTGTCATGGCAGCGTGGCTAATGCCCACCATCACTTATGGCGCCGAAATCATGCTGGGGAAGGAGGCAGTTTTTTTCAATCAAGTCCAAACGAAGGCCTACAAAACAGTTTTTTGGATACCACGATCAGCATCTCCAGCTCAGGTCCGTTTAGAATTGGGTCTGAAAAACGATGAATTTCAGAGTAGATGTGCCTTCATTAAACTATGCTGGAGGATGCTTGCAGCTGAGACTGGTACTCTAAACAACCTATGTTGGACGGAAATTGAGGAGCAACAGCGTCATAATGATAAAAGCACCTGGGGTCATCACTTAAATAACTGCATTAAAATACTAGGTTTGCTAGAAACCTGGGACCAGAACCCGGACAAAAAGGAATTTTTTCGGAAGGGAAATGCTGTCACTAAGAAGAAATCTTTAAATTCTGACAAACAAAAACTGGCAAGCAGACAGCATGCCTGGACCATACTAACATCATACAAAACTTTACGGGCACAGGAATATCTAGCAGCAACCTTCAACCAGTCGCTGAAACATCGGTTCATGCTTTTCCGCTTTGGGTTGATGGAAACAAAGGATATGGTCCCTTCCTGGAGACTGCAGGATCAGACACATTCCTGTCGACTGTGTGGGTACAGACAAGAATCATTAGAACATATTTTTTGTGTGTGCCCGGCTTTGCTAGGCCACAGGACATTATATCTGAAAACCATTTTTAAGACACTGAACATACGCTCATGCAGACCGGCTATTGTAAGCTGGTTTAGCAAACTTTCAATCCAGTTTTCTTGTCGAGGGACCAAATTCATGGTATAGGCTCAGAAAGAATTAGTGAATAAAGATGAAGCCGAGTATGCAAGGGCCATCATTTTATGATTAGTAAAGCTCCGAAAGTTTAGTTCCAGCCAGGAAACAGCCATAGGTACTACTTAGGATTCTCATTCAGCATCATTCATCTATTATATTGTTCGTAAGGGAGCTAGAAAGTCCTAAAGTTAAGTTCAAGACCAAGGTTGGAATTAGTGGAGAACATTTTAGCTATGCACAACTCTTTACCATGATATGTTTTAGTTTCAAATAAGCTTTTGTGTTTTTATTTTGGGTCTCTATTAATATATTGAGTAGGCAAAGTATTTATATTATTATGCATTTTGGAATTGCGATGGTTTTAATTAACCGTGTCAATAAACTTAAACTTGAAACTGGTCTTCATTCTGCCCGTGTTTCTTGTCTCTCCTGACTCCCATCTCTGGTAATTTATTGTCTGTATCTTGGGCACTCATCCCTTTAATTAGTGCCTGTTCCTCTCTGGCGTCCCCCAGTGTTATATCATTGCCACATCTCTTTTCTCTAAACATACTATGTTTCTTGCTCCAGATGTCTCCTTACTCCAGTTATCTCCTTTTTAAGTATCCTGCCACTTCTGTGCTGACCATTCTCAAATTCTTCTCTCCTTTCGTTTCTGTGACCCCCTTCTTTCAAAAATATTCTCAGTCTTTCCTCTGAAGACATGCGTCTTCTCATTCTCCCCAGCTTAACCTGCTAAAACTGAACTTCTTTTGTTCCCAGCCTCCCCTCAGTCACCTCTGTTTCATTTGCCCCAGCTTCCCTGACCCCGCCCACTTCACAAAATCTGCATGACTGTCTGTTCCTGTATTTTTTTCTCCCCTCATAGTTCTGCTTTTTCTCGTGTTTGCTGTTTCCAGCTTTACTGTATTTGTAAAATCCACAGTTCACTGATTTTCTTTTCGTGCCATAGAGTTGCTCATCTCGACCGTTGCTTGCTCCCTGTTGTCTAACAGGACTTCCACATATTTGCTAACTTGTCTGTGGTCCACGCTCAGTTCTTTCCATTATTTATTCTGTCTTCCTTAAACGGTACACAATTCTCCTCTTTCTTCTGTTCAGTAGCTTCCGTTTCACTTTCTTATATTTTTTCTACTTACTTAGCCTTCGTTTTAACAGCGTTCAGCGTCTTCCACCACTTTATCTCCCCCCTTTTATCTGTTTATTCCCCTTTCAGTCACTTGCAATCCTCCTCTCAGCCCTGACTTGTAACAGTTTGTAAACACGAGGCTGAGCACACAGAATACATTGTTTCTATTCTCACCGAAACACTGAAATTCCTTCCTTTGGCATCTCAACTATTACTTAACACCCCTTTTACTCTATAAATGGAACCTATTTTCTCTGTTTCATTCTATTAAGTTATCCAGATGCCGCCCCCTTTTGTTTTTTTTATGTTTCTTCCGTGATCTGCTGGATACATATTATAAATAAATTTAATAACTAGAGATACAACATTCCTGCTTACTGAACCAAAAAATCACAGGTTGTACCTTGTGAATCTTGGCAGTCTTTAAATAAGCATTGGCAAAGACAATAGGTCTCGCTTATGCAAGAGCTATTCTCTTTGCCAATGTGTTTTAACCATGTTGTGCTCCAGCGTGGATGCTGTTCAATATAGTTGAAAGTTAGTTGCGTGAAGGGAAGTGGCCAAGAGTAGAGTGGATTGGCGAAGAGTGTCATAGAGTGGAGTGTCATGGACTGGACTGGAGTGTTGTGGAGTAGAGTGGAGAGGCGTAGAGTGGAATAAAGTGTAGATGGGAGTGGCGTAGTGTGAAGAAAGAGTCATGCGTGGCATAAAGTGGAGTGCCATAGCATCGAGTGGAGTTCTCTAGAGTGGAATTTTATGACATAAAGTGGAGTGTCGTGGAGTGAAGTAGAGAGTCATGGAGCATCTTAGAGTGGTGTATGCATGGTGTGTTACACACTGTTACGGACAGACATTTTCAATTGAAATGACCATTACATTTGCACATACAGCTTTAGGAACTATTCAGCGCACAAAGGATAATGTGTGGAAACGGCACTGTGTGGCAGTGGCATCATCTAGTGAATTGATTTGTTTTGATTGTATTAAAAATATTTGTTTCCACCACACTTCCGAATTACAAAAAATGTGCCTCATTTGTGCTTCCTAATTCTGAAATGTTTGCACAGTTTATTTACAGACATTTACATTTACATTTTGTTGTGTGCTGGGGAAAAACCTTTCTTTCCGAGTACCCGGCAAGATTGGCACATGAATCCTTTCACTTTGAAGTCGGAGAAAGAAAAGTAGACAGAAAGCTCCAGCAGAAGACAGAGTCTGACATTTGACTTCTGTCTTTGAACTCACAGTTTATTTGTAACAAGATGAGAACGAAATTTAAAGACCTGCTTTTGGAAAGCGAGAACTCTTGGAAGAATACAAGTAGCTCTTGTGAACAAACTTTACCCACGAGAGGGACAAAGACATGCTAGACAGCCTAAAACAAATAAAGCAAGCAAATGGAAATCCTAAAAATGTGAGTTACAAACCACAAAGGCAGTGGTAAGCAATGGGTGTAATGCATTCCAGGGAAGGTTTCATAATGCCCACAGGAAGTTTTTTTGCAACCAGAGATCTGTGCTGTCTGGTTGGCTTCAACCTAAAAAGAAGAAATGGAAGTGAAATAACCACTAGTAACTTATCCTCAGTCCATCCCAAATATGTTTTTTCTTTAAATTAACAAAATCCTTGCTAGGTACATTTTTCTCATTTACGGTTTTCCTTAGTGTGATTTCAAAAAAACAGTTTGAAAGGGCTTGTGGTGGTCAGGCACGTCACATCATGTGATACTATGTAACAAGAAAACTTTCTTCTCGGTAACCCATGCTGTGTCTCGGAAATCTAGTAACTAAGTACACACAGTAGTTGGAAGCACACTCAAAGTGCATTGCTCACCTCCCTATGGCCTAAACGGTGATGGCACGCAGGCAGGATATTTTGTTTTTGAAAAAAAAAAAATGTTGGTTTCTTGATGTAGCCAACTGTTGTGCAAGGATGTTCATAACCCCATCAAAATGTCACATAGTAGTCTTTCACCTTTCCTCTTTCCCTGGCCTAAGCAACAAACAAAATTTTCAAGGTTATTTGTTGATGCGCCCTTGTGTGGCCTTTTTGATGATGCAGAAAGGCAGCTGGCAACATTCACCTAAGAAAGCACCAGCCCCGAATAAGACCTGTGTGATTAGTTGAATAAATAACAATCCTCTCTTTTTCTAGTCAATGATTTATTCAGCGTCAAATTACAGCTTCACATTATGCTTCTTCATACGAATGCAAGCATCTATTAGATTACCTGTTTCCCTGCTACCTGCTTACCTAGAGTCACTGTGTGCTGTCAAATGTCCTCAGAAAAACCATATGACAACTCACGTTTCATAAATCAACCCCATGAAAACAGAGAAAATATGCGTCAGTCAGTCTTTTCATCTTGGAAATTATGTTAACAAAGGCGTTTTAGTGTAGCTCTGTTGATAATTAAAATTAGCTGTGTCTACAGTTGGAGACAGCCGGTGGCAGGTTACAGGGATTTCAAAGCAGACTGGTTACTATGCAGCATAACTTCACAACGAACCCGGAACACTTCTCCCCGGTGCTGATAAGACCTTTTTTGCAAGCAAACCCGCTGCCAATGGTTGACGCCAAGTCTTTGAGAACTAGAACCCTGCTTCAGGGGCGTACCCGAGTTCGATGAATTCAAGGATGAGGCACAGACTTTGTTGGGCGTTGGGGAGGGGATGGGATGAATAAAGCACGTGCAGATTGTTCAGGAGCGAAAGGGAAAAGGGACATCATTTGTGTTGGCTCATGGTCAGGGTCACTCTGATGATGCCGAAGGGAGGACCGAATTATGCTTCACGGTTGACTAAATTATGCAACAAGAAAAGGGCGATTATACATCTGTATGTGGCGCATTTTGAAGCCGTATTACTTCTCTATTTTGCCATTTCTACGCGTTAACACTCAATGAACAAATGTTTCGCCTCATAGTGTTAGTTTAGTATTTAAATACAGCAGTCAGTCACTGAAAGGTGACCTTCCTGTACACGACAAAAGGCCTGCACGCTACATGAAACTCGTCTGGGTGCGTTTTTAGTAACTTTTGATCCGTTTGTGCTTTTTTGTTTTTAAAATATGTAGATTGTGCAAAAGATGATGGGTTATGAGGCCAGTACGGGAGACACATAATTATGCAGAACGCTTAATAATTCCACTGACCCCGTTCATAGTGTCCTTGCTGTCTCTATTGTCCCCGAGTGACGGAATGTTTGTGCCATGGTGGTTTTCATCAAATACTTCATTTAAGAAGAGAAAGCCGGGGGGCGTGTGCACTTAGAGCACTTCACAACCAAGGATTATTGCAAGTGCGGTACAGCAGTGCAAACGGCCACCTGCTAGTCATCAGAGAGAGAGTTTTGTGTGTTTTCAAAATAAGAGTGGATTTGTTGAGTGTACGGAGTGTTCTTTATAAAACATGTATGCCGTAAATCTAATCAGATATCTGGCAACTTATTTCCTTAGAAGTTTAGTGGAAATAAATGTATAACATAATGTTTTTGCCCAGCAATTGTTGTCATGAAATAGTACACATATTTATAATTCAAAATGATCAAAAACAAACTTGTTCTTTATCGTGAGGTTAGAAATTCGCAAACGCAGTGCTGCGCGTGCCGCAGTTTTCTCGGATTATCTGTTATTTCCAGATTACTAAGGCTGCAATCTATGTCTTCGAAGGTTCCTTGGTATCTTTGACAGTGAGGCGTGTAATACTTCTCGGGAATGCCAGCGAGCGAGCAAAATGAGCCTCCCGTCTTCTTGAAGGGTTCAGGGGAGGAGGCTCCCCCTTCCAATATTTTTTTTTGTTAATGGCTTTAAATAGTGCGTTTTACGGCACAGTTTTCACATAACCTTGCTAAAACGTTAGAGAACGCTCGTGAAATATTGCACTACTTTTGTGGTGTGCCAATGAGGGGCAATGCATACCTCAGCTTGAACCCATTTTTTTAGACTCATGATTCCTTGTATGTTAAGAATGACCTCCACTGTGCTGTTGCCAGCATTTTGTTAAACATATGCATGGGAGCCCTCTTATGCAAAGAATTATGTACAATATGCAAGTACTGGAATTGTGTCATTAATAAAGGCTTACGTCATGGGGGACCCATATGTCAAAAATGATCTCCAGCATTTCAGGGCCAACATTTCTCATGGTACCTCCTAATATGCCATTGTTACTCTCATTGATCCGAGAGTTACATTCAATATGCCATAACCAGTATTTTACCATGGGTGCCTCATACATTAAGATTTGATTCCAGTATGCCAGGCTCTGCATTTTGCCATAGGTGTCCCCATATCTCAATAATGTCTTCCAGCTTTCCAGGACCTGCATTTTGCCACAGGTGCCCTCTTACACCAAGTATTACATCCAATATACCAGTGCCACAGTGTTCCTGTGGGTGCTCTCATACACCAAATGTAACCTTGAGTGTACTATTATATGTGGCAGACCCTTAAGTCTGTCTCACACTCACACATACATCCTCACTCCCCTCAGTCCCTCTTTCTATCTCACTCACTCTTACTCATTCTCACCAATATTCACTAACTCGCTGAAAATCCCTTTACTCATTCACACTCCCCCACTCACTGGTTCTCACTCACATACACTCACACTTCTTGCTTCACACTTACTGACTCTCATTCACTTCCCTGTCCTTCCCTCATACCCTCTTTCATGCTCCCTTTCTTTCATTCATTGCCATCCACTCTTCCCTCTTGTAGACATGCACACACACAGTCAAACTTACACCCTCACTAAGTCACACTCAAGCTCATTCACTCGCACTCAGTCACATTCTCGCTTACGCATAAACAGAGCGGCAATACTTGATTTTCTTTTACTTACTTTGCTCCTCTGCTGCTGACTTCTCTGTTGCAGCAATACAGAAACCCGGTGCTGGATATTGGAGCCAGTAAGGCACAGTTCCTTGTGTTGGAAATGAGGGACCAGGCAGAGCAGTAGGGCCAGGACTGACGAGGGAAAGAGCCACTTCAAACCATCTACTAGCTTCTGCTAGGGCTGGAAGCACAACCCTAGCAGAAGTTGGGATAGGACTGGAGATCACACCCCTGCGGGAATGCCCTGACACGCTCTGCGATAGCCCCATTTTAATGGATATACTGTGCTGCCTGAATCATGCACAGTATGTCTGCTAAATAAAATGAATTGTGCCTGTGTGAAGGGACCAGAGTTAAATGACACCCCTCAGACCTGCAGAATCCAGACACCCACCTATAAGAGTGCTGTGGCTTTAAACAGCACTCTGTAGATAGGTTGTGGCACAGCCCCGCTACCTCGTCCCGTCAGCAGGAGCCTGCCCTGGCAGTGATAATGAAGACACGAAAATTATGTTTCCATGAATACTGCTAAATCATATAGCTATGCAGAAGATGGCATTGAGGGTCCAGGGCATCGTCCAAAAGCCCTTGTTGTTGAGCCGCTACTCAATAATTGACAACACCCCGCCTCTGCATTGATGCAGGGAATTGGAAAGAACATGGGTTGTATTTTTCTAGTTTATATATAGTTTTGCTTCACACCCAATTTTCTAGTCTGAACATAGCCACTTCGTTGCACTTCGCGTCTAGTTTTTTTGTATGTGTATCTGAACATATGTGTAGTTTTGGTACATCACTCCCACATTGGGCAGACAATGGAGCTTAACTTTTGGGACATAATGTATTTTTCAAGGGTCATGTAATTTAATATAGTGGCGATGCTGAGGTTAAAACTTAATTCTCCTTGTTCCTATAACTTTGAATTGAAATGAAATATCCTACCAAGGAACTCCAAATAAGCTTTCCAAAGTATCAGTAATCGTAACCTAAAGCCTTTTACATTAAACAAACCAATTGGGAAAAAAAACTTTTGTAAATATATAAAATGATAGCTAGAAAGAGTAAATTGGCTATTTTCTATTTGTATGTTCTTACTTTTAATATTCAGATTCTGCAAAACAGATGGAAGTCACAGAATGACACATTTTTAATACTGCTTCAACAGTGTATTCCAAAGTCAGCAGATGGTGTCAGCCTAACATGGGTGTCTTTGTCTTTTTTTTACTTAGTTAGCAAGTTTATGAGATACGTGAATGCTTTCTATTAGCTGAATCACAGACATTTCGAAGAGTGCAGTTGTAATGGTTTCACACCAGGGTTTAACTGTGCATGCTATTAATTAAGCAAATACTTCTTTTTCTGATGGTTATTGCCTATCCAAAATTCCTTTTCACGAGATTTTAAAGGAAATGCCATGGTACTCTTGTCCTGAAACACTCATATTCTCAACCTCGTGCTTACACGTTCACCTAGTGAGAGGATCCAAAACTGCTTCTTAAGATGCTAATTCAAACATTTGTTTGCTGCTTACATGCATGCCCGTGTGAATTATACACAGAACACTCACTCTTTCTTGAACAAATGTGTATCCTCTCGAATTCTCTTTTCATGCCAAACTACATGGATCATAACTTTCTTCCCTGGTGATTAGCTATTTCCTAACACGGGGCTTGGACATTTAGCTCTTTCAAATGTTTAGTCCGGGTATCACTGGTAGCTTATGAAACACGGCTATGGCTTTATGCCATACCCATAATGTCACTGACCATTTGTAGCAGCGGAACGAGATAACTTCAAGGCATCCAATTGTATGTCAGTGTCCACAAAATCCACTTTTAGCAAAAAGAATCAACTGGCAAGCTGATGATCCAGAACTTGTCGGGGTCAAGTGCCCTGTAGCCCTAATCCAGGTTCTTGGGTACAGTTTAAAAGATAAAGAGCTTTCATTCACTGCCAATTTCTTTTCATGACATGTTTTGCTCTCTAGTGAAGCATGCTTGGTTCTCAGTGAAAAACCATTGTAAACCATGGCTTCATTGCTGGCTGTGGGTAGTGTGGGTTTTAAACAAACTACAGAATCTAAGCACGCCTGCTTCAAGAAGAGTCTGTCAGGAGTAATGGTATATTGTTTTTGTAGATCTGCCTTTTGTGCAAAAATGTACAGGTGAAGATCTTGTGACTCTTTGCTCTTTTCCCTACAATGCTGTTCCCAAGCAAGGAGCAAAACACTGGATTTTTTCTAAGCCTTCTAAAAAAATAAAAACAGCATCTGGCTCCTTGCTTCAGCGCTGACAAGCTGTGCTTCAGCAGGAACCCAGGTGCAATTTGGATTTCTCTTTAGGCTTAGAAAAAAAAAATCCAAACAGTGATATGTGTGCCTGTGCCAGAGGAAGGGTAGACATTTGCTTGTAATTTTCCCCAGACCAAGAAAAAAATCCAAACCGCACCCATTTCCTCAGGATACAGACATGTTTGTCTATGCCCCATGAAGGACAAAGGCATGTATTAGACTTTTTCCCTGCCTAAGAGATAATGCAAACAGCATCCGTCTCCTTCCTGGGAACAGACATGCATTTGTGAGAGGCTGTTCGGATCTTAGCCTTAAAAAATATCTGAATAGTGTCTGGCCTTTTACTGTGGGACAGACACACAGTTCCTTCGTTTCTCAGTGCTCACCTTAAGCAGAATATTACTGTGAAATTAAGAAACGTTCTGAAATCTAATAAGGAATTTGTGATTGGAAGGGGGGCCTAGGGTTAATTCTGGTAGTTCCCCTTCCGGTTTCTACACCCTGGTTCAGTTTTCCATTTGCTGTGTTAATAGCTTGGCTGATCCTTTTGCCCTCTCTCTCACCTCTCTCCCCACCAACAGGAAAAAGTGGATTGAGGTTGTGGACATGGTTAGGGAGGCTCTAGGAGCAAAATTACTTGCCACTAGTTCCTCTTCTAGCCCTGCCTACTAATTCCATCCTTCAATGAACTTGGCGGGAATAGGGATCTCAGGCCCATCCAATCAATAAAGTGGCCCACAAGTCAGCACCAGGCCATTTCATTCCGATGGTATTTGGCATTATAAAACTCCCTTCCATCACCCCCACGTTGAAATGGCGGTTGTCTTCAATAACAAAATAGGCTCCAGATCAGGGGATGAGATAAAATAATGATGTATAAATATGTCATATATGTAAATACAAAAAAAACAATCTGATGGATGGACTACTTGAATTAATCTCAGCCTCTGGCAATTGCTCAGGCCTCATCCTAATCCATTGTTTTTTTGCCCACTATGCCACCTCAGTTTGGTCCCTGCCATATGCAAGTCAGTCTTGACCATGCTCCTCATGGGTGCAGTCCTTCTTTAACTGCCACGCCAGGTTCTACCTGAACCGGAACACAAGCAACCCAGAACCCCTCTAACGGGTTGTGTGCCCAGGACGAGGTGATCTCGTCCAAGGCGCCGGTTCCCCGGTGCCTTGGACGAGATCACCTCGTACTGCTATGGGCCCCCGGGGGGAGCACTAGGCACAACCCTCCCTAGGCAGGGATGGAAGGGGAATCGCTTCCCCTTCCACCCCCGCCCCCCGTTAGCCCCCTGTGGCATCTGATGACATCAGAGCGCTTTCGCGTGCTGACCTCATCAGAGGCCTTCCCTCCGGCGCTGGAAGCAAAGCATTTCTCCTCCGATCACGTGGAGGGGGCAGAGAAGCCTGAAAGGAGAGGAAAGGCCTTAACTCTCCTTTCAAGCTTCTCTGAGCATTTCTGCTGCCTGATTGCGATGGGATCGGGCAGCAGAAATGCCACTAGACACCAGGGATTTTTTTTTTTTTTTAGTTATTTGAAATAAGGGGAGCGGCCCCTTGGGCAAGGGCCGCTCCTCGGTGGGCAATTTATTTCTTGGCATTTCTGCCCCCACTGGGGGCAGATCGGCCTAAAATTATTAGGCCAGTCTGCCCCCACGGGGTCAGAAATCCACTAGACACCAGGGAGAATATATATATATATATATATTTTTTTTTTTAATGTTTGGGGAGCGACCCCTTGGGCAAGGGTCGCTCTGGGGGGGGGCAAATTATTATTAGGCCATTCCTGCCCCCCCTGGGGCCAGGTCGGCTTTGCAATCTGTCCCCAAGGGGGGCAGAAACCACTAGACACCAGGGAATCTATTTTTATTGTGGGCTATTTAAAGTAAGGGGAGCAGCCCCTTGGGCAAGGGCTGCTCCTCGCGGGGGCAAATTATTTCTAGGCCATTTCTGCACCCCCTGTCACCGAAATGTGAGGAAAAAGTGTTTCTTAGCCACATTGTGAGGTTTGCAAAGGATTCTGGGTTACAGAACCTGGGGAGAGCCCGACAAGTCACCCCATCTTGGATTCCCCTAGGTCTCTAGTTTTAAAAAATGCACAGGTTTGATAGGTGTCCCCAGGTGGCGGCTGAGCTAGAGGCCAAAATCCACAGGTAGGCACTTTACAAAAAACACCTGTGTTTTCTTTGAGAAAATGTGATGTGTCCACTTTGTGTTTTGGTGCATTTCCTGTCACGGGCACTAGGCCTACGTACACAAGTGAGGTACCATTTTTATTGGGAGACTTGGGGGAACATAGAATAGCAAAACAAGTGTTATTGCCCCTTGTCTTTCTCTACATTTTTTCGTTCCAAATATAAGACAGTGTCTAAAAAAGACGTCTATTTGAGAAATGCCCTGTTATTCACATGCTAGTATGGGCACCCCAGAATTCTGAGATGTGCAAATAACCACTGCTCCTCAACACCTTATCTTGTGCCCATTTTGGAAGTACAAAAGTTTTCTTGCTACCTATTTTTGACTCTTTATATTTCAGCAAATGAATTGCTGTATACCTGGTATAGAATGAAAACCCACTGCAAGGTGCAGCTCATTTGTTGGCTCTGGGTGCCGAGGGTTCTTGATGAACCTACAAGCCCTATATATCCCCGCAACCAGAAGAGTCCAGCGGACGTAACAGTATATTGCTCTCAAAAATCTGACATTGCAGGAAAAAGTTACAGAGTAAAACGTAGAGAAAAATGGCTGTTTTTGTCACCACAATTTCAATATTTTTTTATTTCAGTTATTTTCTGCAGGAAACCCTTTTAGGATCTACACAAATTATCCATTGCTGAATTCAGAATTTTGTCTACTTTTCAGAAATGTTTAGGTTTCTGGGATCCAGCATTGGTTTCACACCCATTTCTGTCACTGACTGGAAGGAGGCTGAAAGCACAAAAAATTGTAAAAATGGGGTATGTCCCAGTAAAATGCCAAAATTGTGTTGAAAAAATGGGTTTTCTAAGTCAAGTCTGTCTGTTCCTGAAAGCTGGGAAGCAGGTGATTTTAGCACTGCAAACCCTTTGTTGATGCAATTTTCAGGGGAAAAAATCACAATTCTGAAGCCCTTTTTTCCCATTTAAAACAAAAAAAAGGAAATATTCACTGTATTTTGACTAATTTCTTGGCCTCTTTCAGGGGAACCCACAAAATCTGGGTACCTCTAGAATCCCTAGGATGTTGGAAAAAAAGGATGCAAATTTAGCTTGGGTAGCTTATGTGGACAAAACGTTATGAGGGCCTAAGCGCGAACTATTCCAAATAGGCAAAAAAAGGCCTGGCACAGGAGGGGGGAAAAGGCCTGGCAGCGAAGGGGTTAATAATATGTACCCGTCATTAAGGCAGTGACTGGGTAATAGCACAAACTGAATTGCTATAAATTGTTTTCTGTGCAGCAGTAAAAGTATAACACTTTACAAAACTGGAAATTATTTGTCTTTTCGGAGTCTGGATAATCCCTATCTGTTGCACTTCAGTTGTTGATTTCAATAGAGGTGTTTTGCTAGTTGTTCCATTGTGTTGTTGTATAGATAAATTGTTTAGAAATAATCTATTGCTATGAAAGAATCCAGATATGTCTTTAGAACTTTCATGGTATCAAACAATGGGGTGAAGATCAGGAAGTTGATATTGTGAGCGCTTCTTAACTTATCGGGTTATTTGCGTTAATTAGTAAGGGGACGCGTCATTAGGCCGATAGACCTTTTGACTCATTTAAGATGTTCACACCATTAAATCTGTACATCACATGTATATCACTAAATAACAATACGATTCTTGGAGCCAATAACTGTACACACCATGACCCATTTGGCCACGAATAACCACACCCTTTAGTATCAGAGAGAATATTTATTTCCCTAGATTAACAATGCTAAAATAGTGTAAATTAGTCTCAAAACCACATGATAAAGATACAGAAACAACACTGGTTGACCGAAACGTCTGAAGAATCTTAACTTTACCAAAGCATTAATAACCATACTCTCAATAGCGACAGTACAAATCAATAGCAAGAGTACATTCACAATGGAAATAACATACATTTGATCAGCAATTGAATGTTGTCAGATCGTTGTCAAAACAGGTGAATAAAGAAAGCTCCTCACTAGCTCCAGATTAGCATTAGCATGTTTGGCTGCACACAAAAGTTCTAGTAACATAAATTTGGAAAACATGTAGCAATGGCTCTATCAAAAGACAGCAGTTGGTACCTAGAAACGAAAGACAAATCAGCAATACACATTTCACCATAAACCTGTCCTTAAGGATCAGCAAGCAGCATTGTCTTCATCAGGGGGACATCAGCATCAGGACAGAAACAATGGGAAGGGGGGACGGTTCAGAATCAGGGCTCTAAGTTCTCCGAACCATCAAGATAATATCTAAGGCAGGCAGCAAAAGCGCTACAGGCTCTAAGCATTGAGCGCTAAAGTAAGCACCAGCATCATTGCATGGAGCATAAAGAATAAACTCAAAATAGCAAAGTACCAGAAAGTAAGTAGACAGGCTGGCAAGTGTCAAAGTGACAGACGAATCTCGTAAAGAGTGTCAAGGAATGAGCTGGGAACTCCAAGAACAGTGTGGTTAAGTTAAATTTGTCCCACATTGTCATTGGTCAGAAGAATCTTGCGAGAAACAGTTGTCCAATAATAATTTTATTCCAAATCAGAGATACAAGTATACAGTCTTTCACACGCTGATGATTGGTTCTTCTCCATTTGCGTACTTCAGTCGATACAATAAGAATCAATTTGTAGGTCCTTCTGCCCTCTATCCGTTGGCCAATGTCAGTTCCTGAGAGCGTTGCTTTGTCATACGCTTTGTGTCAAGAGTTGCAATAATGTCCTCAGAAGAAATACATTTTGTTAATACAAATTTTGGACAAGTTTAAGATTCAAACAAAGGATTTGTTAGTCAGCGAACATGAGATAATTTTGCTAACGTTGCATTTAGAGTATTTGGCAGACATTCAGTTTCAGCTTGGGCTTCGCTAACTTGAGGCCTTTAATTTGCACAATTAAAATTCAAAACGTTTAGCTGTAAGTATGACAAATAACTGCATTTTCGATAACTAAATAAACTCTTAATACATGTTAATACACTATTAATGAAGAACTTCGTATATGATAGTGGCCAATCAAGTAGGCACATTTCGAGTCATGTTATTTTCTTTGTTAATACATTTTTTATGTTAAATCAAAAACAGGAATACATGAAATAATTATTAATGTTAATTTCAGCGCTCACAATATCCAAACAATGGATCATGACATTCCCATTTTCGATGCGTAGCTCACATTTCTGATCACAGTGACCTAAGATAGTTCTTTTTGGCTTCTCTGAGACTAAGAAAAGACAGCAAGAGTATCAGAGCAAAAAGGCACGTCTTCAGTGGAAAAAAAAACGCGAAACCAGTTTTAATGAAGTTCAGTCTGTAACTATGGTTTTGGTCGGATTTTGGGCTGGACGTCAGAGCTAGATTTGTGTGGCATTTGAGCATAGTTTTGGATGGGCCAGCGGCAAAAGGGTTAGCACAGTGTTATTACAGTGCCCTGGATTCTGATTTCATACAAGACTAGCTTTGTTTTAGGTTTGGTGATCATTATAAGGTCACACAAAATGTATTTGTAGGCCCATGTCCTTGACAAACAGATCCAGTATGGGACTGCCACAATATGCAGCTGTAGAGTATCATTCGATGCAGAGAGAAAGCATGGTAGTGAAATGTAGGTGTAAAAGATGTGCATTGCACAGCATTACATGTGCTTAAGAGGACATTGAGGTGCACAATCATTTATGGTGTAAAGTAGGCACATAGTTATATCACATGTAGGTGCAAAATCACTCCCAGGATCAAGATTACCCATAATGCTGTAGAAGTGTAGATATACTTCCAAGGACACCAATTGCATTTAGGAGCAAACAACGTTAAGAACAGTATCATCAGAAGTGCTGAAACACCTTTAAAAGCATAAATGCTCTTCCATTGTAGGTCATGGGTGTTTCTCGGGGGTGGCACACTTTAGGCATCTGGACTTACACATGTAAAAGCCAGTCATTAACCATGAGCCTGAAATTCCCTTCTTTTCTGATCCTAAATGTTAAATAACACCTTGTATGTTTTTGTAGTCAATAACATGAGCTCGGAGACACCCAGAGCTGTCTGTAGTCCGATCTAAAACGGCATGTGTTAGAAGAGCATAGATGCTGCAAGTTACACTGAAGAACTTTCATTTGTGTCATGTACAGGTGTAATTCCTAGAAATTTAGTACAGTTGGTTGCATCGAGGTGAACGACTTCATAATTTCCCTTTCCTTTTGTCGCTACTGACGGCCCGTGCAGTTTTGTATAAATTGAGGTATATTTGACTGTTGTTTTTTGTAAAGTGCAGTAGAATCCTCCAGTGTAAAAATCTACCTTTCGAAAAAACATGTCTATGTGACCTTTTCATGTTATCGCCAACATGCATCTTGTATGCCTTGATCGGGGGAAGGTCTGTCTAGAAGCCAGCAGTCTTATAATTTAGCCTTCCAGGGCAATGTATTTAAGAACGTTCCTTCTGTAGTGACAGAGCAACAGGGGGGCCCTACCAGCAAAGCAACTGCGCCCAATGTGCCGAGCATCATCTTTTTCGGTTTTAGAAGCACGGGCATGCACGCACCCCCTTCCTCCGCCTCCCCCCCCCCCCCCCTCCCCCAGTTTATCTCGGCTTTGTGCGTTTGGATGTTAAACAATATATGCATTATGTGTTTTTAGCAGCCAAAAATGTCTGTAATAACCGAGTGGGCTTTCTTTCAACAGGACTGTCCCAGCGGTGGTGTTCTGGCAGTGGGTGAACCAGTCCTTCAATGCTTTGGTGAACTACACCAACCGGAATGCGGCCTCTCCGATCACAGTGACGTAAGTGAGTGTATGTTTGCACCGCCCACCCGAGTCTTCCCCTGGGACCCATGTCACCCCTCTCCCAAGTCCTAAAGAATCTTCTAATATTGCAGCCAATACGTTTGACTACATTGTATTTAAATGTGTAGATCACGTGCTTCTGGGTGCATCACATTGAGGGAAAATGAAGTGCCATTAAGTGGTCTTTTTCAAACAACTGTTCACTGTGCGGCGCAAACACCGAGAACACCAGCTCACTGTGGTTGAAGGATAAGCAAGTCACTAGCATACAATGGCAGTGTTCTTCCACTCGCTGTGTTTTTTGTTGTAATGCTTATTTGTATTTTCAGGGTAACATAATCGGTCTAGTTAGGTCTGCACCTTAGACCAAAGGAATTATTCCCAGTATCTTGATCTGTGCATTCACTGTGCTTTAGGGTCTTCTTTTCTGTCTCCACAGTTCGCCTCCAGGTGTTCTTTGGCCTGCCTCTCTTCAGTTTGCCTTCTGGCGTCCAGTGGACAGCTGTTCTTGTGATGGATTTTTGTTCTCATCTGATGGTGTCCCCTCTCTTGCTCCATTTTCTTCTCATAATGATGGAGTCCCTGCTCTCTTGCTTGCATCTGGTAAATGCAAATAGTTTCAATAGATGGCAGCATTTTAAGATGCAAAGAAGCTGTTCCACAGTTATCAGAGTGTAGCTCGTGCCACAATGGTTAAATATTACTTGTTCATGTCAAATAAAAAAGATCCCAAAATAGCACAAACGCATCATTGACTGAATAGAACTGCTGACACATAGACAGTGTGGGCAAATGTGCTACATTCCAGCCACTAGGCGTAGCTTGGCTAGAAGGTTCCTTAGAAACTAGGAACTACACGCAGATAACATTGCAATCCCTTTTGACTGATGATTGGCCAGTAGGTTCTAGATTTTTTCTTCAGTTCAGTATCTCCTCTTTTGTTTACTCCTAAATCAAAATAAGATTTCTTTTTAGTGAGCTTATCCTTATGCATCATTGTCTGCTCATTAAAAAAAAAAAAGTTCTGGTTTGCCAGTCTCAGTATATGAGATTTTTTTTAAAAAGTATGTTAGCCGTAGGAAGTTGTTGGTGCAGCCCAATTTAATACAATTACAAATAATTCCCTGATTGAGCATACACCTCCTGAATAAGTACAGACCAAAAAACATTTGCCTTTCTGTATTTTATTCATTCATCTCAGGGCTCTGTTAGCCACTTTGGCTACGAATTTAAAAAGTGCAGCGAACGACTTTAAACATTTCAACCTTCTTTTTGGTAAGGGAGTAGCCCAATTATTTGATTTGTCAAAAGACACACATAAATATGAAAAAATGAACTTTTTCACTAAGTCACCGTTCAAGCTGTAAGTTTCATGTAGGCAGCAGAGGGGAGTATTCACTTACTGACGTTGTGGAAAGGGGCAGAATGTGCATTCCCAGGGTACATGCTTTCACCAGTGCTTTATGCTAGAAAGTGTTTTCTAGCTGAAACCCCGCTAGGACAGTGCTAAAGAGCAGACACTGGTTTTCAGCCCTAGGCATATCTTAGTGTAAGTGGACGGAACCCCAGGTAAGATTTTAGATTCCCGTAAAATAACTCCCCTTATAATTCTGCAAACTACTGCCTCTTGCTTAATATTCACACTGATCCTTATTTTCTGTACACTGCAGATTACGCGTATTAAATTGTGCCAAAAGTTTAAGCCTTGGTGGTTGAATTTCAGTTAATTTTATCTGAAGTTTTATGAGATGTTGCTGTTTTTTGGAGCTGTAGCGCTTAAATATTCCAAGGCTACTGTGGTGACATTATTTTTAGGGTTTCAGTCCCCCATGTTTGTTTAGGAGTTATGGATTAATATTCTTCTCTTATGCTCGCTCAGTGGATGTGCCATGTGTGATCTATTTATTTATGCATTTATATTTGATGGGATATGCAACATTATTCATAACTTTTATTAATTTTGTACCAAAGGAACATAATAGTATTGACAGTAATGTGGTTGTTTCGAAATACACAATATTCATTGTTGCCACACACGTGTTCGTTGAATTTTTAGCTTCCTTATACAGGGAGTGCAGAATTATTAGGCAAGTTGTATTTTTGAGGATTAATTTTATTATTGAACAACAACCATGTTCTCAATGAACCCAAAAAACTCATTAATATCAAAGCTGAATATTTTTGGAAGTAGTTTTTAGTTTGTTTTTAGTTTTAGCTATGTTAGGGGGATATCTGTGTGTGCAGGTGACTATTACTGTGCATAATTATTAGGCAACTTAACAAAAAACAAATATATACCCATTTCAATTATTTATTATTACCAGTGAAACCAATATAACATCTCAACATTCACAAATATACATTTCTGACATTCAAAAACAAAACAAAAACAAATCAGTGACCAATATAGCCACCTTTCTTTGCAAGGACACTCAAAAGCCTGCCATCCATGGATTCTGTCAGTGTTTTGATCTGTTCACCATAAACATTGCGTGCAGCAGCAACCACAGCCTCCCAGACACTGTTCAGAGAGGTGTACTGTTTTCCCTCCTTGTAAATCTCACATTTGATGATGGACCACAGGTTCTCAATGGGGTTCAGATCAGGTGAACAAGGAGGCCATGTCATTAGATTTCCTTCTTTTATACCCTTTCTTGCCAGCCACGCTGTGGAGTACTTGGACGCATGTGATGGAGCATTGTCCTGCATGAAAATCATGTTTTTCTTGAAGGATGCAGACTTCTTCCTGTACCACTGCTTGAAGAAGGTGTCTACCAGGAACTGGCAGTAGGACTGGGAGTTGAGCTTGACTCCATCCTCAACCCGAAAAGGCCCCACAAGCTCATCTTTGATGATACCAGCCCAAACCAGTACTCCACCTCCACCTTGCTGGCATCTGAGTCGGACTGGAGCTCTCTGCCCTTTACCAATCCAGCCACGGGCCCATCCATCTGGCCCATCAAGACTCACTCTCATTTCATCAGTCCATAAAACCTTAGAAAATCAGTCTTGAGATATTTCTTGGCCCAGTCTTGACGTTTCAGCTTGTGTCTTGTTCAGTGGTGGTCGTCTTTCAGCCTTTCTTACCTTGGCCATGTCTCTGAGTATTGCACACCTTGTGCTTTTGGGCACTCCAGTGATGTTGCAGCTCTGAAATATGGCCAAACTGGTGGCAAGTGGCATTGTGGCAGCTGCACGCTTGACTTTTCTCAGTTCATGGGCAGTTATTTTGCGCCTTGGTTTTTCCACACGCTTCTTGCGACCCTGTTGACTATTTTGAATGAAACGCTTGATTGTTCGATGATCACGCTTCAGAAGCTTTGTAATTTTAAGAGTGCTGCATCCCTCTGCAAGATATCTCACTATTTTTGACTTTTCTGAGCCTGTCAAGTCCTTCTTTTGACCCATTTTGCCAAAGGAAAGGAAGTTGCCTAATAATTATGCACACCTGATATAGGGTGTTGATGTCATTAGACCACACCCCTTCTCATTACAGAGATGCACATCACCTAATATGCTTAATTGGTAGTAGGCTTTCGAGCCTATACAGCTTGGAGTAAGACAACATGCATAAAGAGGATGATGTGGTCAAAATACTCATTTGCCTAATAATTCTGCACTCCCTGTAAATACAGATGATAAAATGCGCACACACACACAAAACTGTTTTTGGCACTTTTGTGTCTTTTACATGGGACTGGCAATTTCAGAGCTTCTGCTGAAAAACAATTTTTCTCATTTTCTTTTAGCCAAATCGGGGTGGCTTATCTGACAGCCACCAGCACTGCCCTGGCAACAGCTGTAGGACTCAACCTCTATACTAAGGTACAGCATGTGTTGCTTCTAAGCGCGCCTGTCAGTAGGAATGAAATAATGAACTGATCATTTGTAAACTTCTCTAGTTATGCTGCGTTGTATCATATCATGAATCCTTTCTGTAAACAGAAGGGTAATTTCAGGGATAGCTTTAGAGCTAGAGAATTCTTGCATAATAATGGTCAATCTGACGAGCTCTGTCTTCAAGAAGCATATTAAGAAACTGCCTCTTCTCAAAAATGACTATTTGAATCGTTTAGCACAAATTAATCTTTTACCAGTGCAGTTATACTTAGACAAACTACCTACAAAGTTTTATAAGGCTATCGCTAATCTCCGGCTGGTTGCCTAATGTCTTTGATATATGTCTGTAGCATAAATCATTTAATCTAATATCAGAAACAGTGTAGTATAACAGTCAATGCCCAAAGTAGAGTCTTCTTTGTTCAATCTACAGACCATTTTAATAACATTTTAGAGTTCACATTTAGAGAAGAATGACTGAAAGGGACACTTCCTAGGGTCTAGTGCCTTGGTGCTGGGATTGTGTTTTTGTATTTTCCCAGCTACTAAACAATAGTTTTTTTTTTTGGACCAGTCATTTAGTCGAATCAGTAGGTGAATCTCTTGCTTGAAGGCACTTCACAAAGCAGTAATGGCCTGCTTATTTGTTTTGTATGCTCTAGGTAGTCCAGCTGTGCCTGTTAAGACTCACTCTTTAATTTGTTCTAAAAAATATACTATTGTGTCCCAGAATGGTTTGGTTTATCAATAGAACTCATAATTCTTCCCTGAACACTTCCTGCTACAACCAAAGGGGCTTTTCAATAGCCTTCAACATGGTCTATTTTTTGTAGTCCTTAAAACATCTTAGGTCTATCTTTCTTTGCTGCCTAGTAGATATTTATCAGTACTACAAATCCTTATTCTCAATCCAGGCCAGCCAGGCCCTTCATTAACTTACACGATCGTTTATTGCGCATCTACCATCCACTCTCCCCCTGTGGACAATTGTATTTCTGTTAGCCAAACCACATTTGTTGGATGAATATCTGAGGGAGAGATTGCTAGGAAAGATTGCCAGGAGTAAGCCTAAATTAGCAGACAGACGCGCAACGTGAGATGCCAGCAGCCAATTGAGTGGGTAGATTAAAAGCTGCACTGTGATGGCCAATCCCTAACATTTCTGGCATAAGTTTATCTCTTTAAAAATCCTTAGCACTGTAACTTTTTTTTGCAGTAACTTGTCTCCAGTTACATGTATGTAATATGAATAACTAATTTTATTTCTGTGTCACTCTGACAGTTGGATTAGCATGCTTTATGCAGGTAAATTCACATTCCTGACCGTATTTTATAGCTCACGCTAACGGATCAGGAGAGGGTCTGTTAAAATATGCGCTGACTTATTGTATGCATTTGTCATGGCTTTTGGTTGGTGGGGGGCTGCTCTATATCAGACCCTGAAACTGAAATGGTCCCACTTTTTAGGAAATTTAAACCTAACACAGATAGGCCTGGGAAACCGTATGAAAATGCATTTGCAATTTTTAATATCGGTCTGCGTGATTTGTTTGTCATTTTGCATATGTTTTTATTTTTCAAAATGTTTTACACAGAGTTTATGCATTTTGCCAACTGATGGACTTGTTCTTCTTCTGCCTGCAGAGAGCGCCCCCTTTAGTGGCACGTTGGGTTCCGTTTGCTGCAGTGGCTGCTGCTAACTGTGTCAACATTCCTATGATGAGGCAACAGTAAGTACTCCTGATCTCTGCCCTCTAGTCCGCTGCCTTGACATTGTTTCTCCCCATGAGGCTCCCTTCCCTAATGCACACTCCTGACGACTCTCCTAGTGGAGGGCACCAGGTCCTTAGGATCCTGGATTAGTTTGGTACATATCGCCAGCTCTTCTAAATCAGTCAGCCTTTTGTAGTCTCAGTAGCACCAACTGCAAAAAGCTCACCATTTCTTTGTGGGTTTTTTTAAACATTTTTATTTGTTTTATTGAGTGTGTTGATGAAGTGAAGATTGAGCTCCAAAGACAGCTGGGCAATCACATAGCAACAGGAGTTATAGCCAACATCAGAGGAGAGCAGGGCATGCAGGTGCGTTTACAATGTGAAAGGAGGTCACTAAGTGCATACAAATACAGAATACATCACAAACACCTCCTCACAGAGGAGTGAGGTGGGGACAAAAATGGATAAAGTCTAAGAGAACCCACAAAGAATATGAAAAAAGTAGGTTTTGAGACATTTACTGAGTTGGAACAATTAAAGAGCAAGTTTGAGGTGCAAAAAAATCTTGTTTCAGATTTCTGGTCTATGTGCATAGAAAGTGTTGGTGTGCGCCTCCCCTCATTTGCTTTTGAATTTATATCCCCTATGGAGGTGCTTCAGTAGTGTAAGCACCTTTGGACGTGTCAAGTTTAGAAGCAAGACACTCAAAATCACTCAGTGGGAGGGTCTTACAAATCACATGCGTAGCTTGCAGTGAACTTAGGTTGGAGATGTGTTGAGTTGGTACATGAAGATCGGTTTTGATTATGTCAATGAGGACTCGGGGAGTCCAGTGAATAGGGTGTTGCTTCCTTCTTTGTAGGATGAGAACACAATGGACAGACATTTCGAATGAGTGAGTACCGCTCCC
Organism: Pleurodeles waltl; assembly: GCF_031143425.1. NCBI lineage: Eukaryota > Metazoa > Chordata > Amphibia > Caudata > Salamandridae > Pleurodeles > Pleurodeles waltl. The sequence goes on along the minus strand of NC_090445.1, from coordinate 827,870,600 downwards.
CGTAAAATGTCTTTTCATTTAAAACACTGGATAAGATGACGTCATGCCCCATGGGATTACAAGTTCATGAGGGTGGAGGAGGGCTTCATTTTGTCACTAATGTTAGCTAAGCTATTAGTGTTTTTTTCTTGCTATCACCCTAGAAGGCCACAGATGGTTCATGGAGAAAGACCAGGGGTTTAGTTGCATCATAGGTAACATTGTTAAGCCATCCACAGATTTTGCGCTTCACAGTTCCTCCATTATTATTAACAAACTTGGTGAAGTAGAAAGAACCACGGCACATCCAAGCATTCCAA